>NC_140509.1:44707615-47573865 GCF_964339955.1 Pipistrellus hanaki
AGTACCCAGGAGTACTCACCACTTCATTCTTAGTAATTTGAGAAGTCACATTGGTTCTTTACATTTTATTAATGATAACTAAATAAAGATTAGAAATAACGTATACGGAAATTACAAGGCTCCAATATATTGCAAAGTTTTCCTACAAATGACAAGGAATATAATTTTTTAATTCTATAGTGCATGACTTTTTAAGTTGGGGTGTTTTGGCCCAAGAACTATTTCATGAGGACTGAAGACATTTCAGATGACTTTATCTGTAAGGGGGTAATTTAACTGTCATCTAGTAGGTAAACATCAGAGACGCTGCTCAAAATCCTACAGGCCTCTCCACAACAAATAATTATCCCACACAAAATGTCAACAGTGCCACCGCTGAGCAAAACTGCTTCTTTACAAACAGGTATCTGCCAGTTTTATTTCTGAGTCCTAGATATCTCATGAATGGCCATTCCAACTAAGCAAAATAAAAAAGAATTGTGGCTAGGTTCTGTTCATATTTAAACAAAAGTAGAAGTTAACTTTGTTACAAAAGTTAGTTTTATCTTTCAAAAACTCAGTTTTTTTTCCCTTAAAATTTCTCCAGCTAACACTCTAGATGATTTGCTAAGAAAATAGCCTCATTTGACATTTTTATAAAAAAACATTCTTTTGAAAAAATAAAAAGTGCTATAGTATAGATTCAAGCTGACCGAACTATTGTTATTACCACCATCCCTTCTCTCACATCAATGTCTCTTATTCCAAATGTCCAACTATATGTAAGGTGTCCACTTATGAAGCCCATTGTGACCTAAAATTCAAAAGAATGAACTTGTCATTTCTTCAATAGGAGGACACTTGATGTTTCCACTTTCCTCTACTCTCATATTAAGTTAATTCCTGTCCATTACTCTTTGGGCACCATCATTACAGTAATCATGGGCCAAATGTTTATCACTTATTTACTGTACTACCTTCCTACAATCATTCACTTATTCATTCAACAAGTACATTGACTACCTCTGATCTACTCAGATGAGAATGAGAGGCATTGTGGGAAGCAAAACAGACACTACCCTTTTCCTCATAGAGCTCTCAATTTAGTAGAAGCTCAATTTAGTTATACGCAAGTATAACGATCCAAAATGTGTTATGAAGGAGATCACTGTAGGAACACCAATAAGTGGCACCTCTTCTCATCACATAACTGAAACCTATACAATAAGTAAGAAACATTATTTTGAAACAAAAATTTGGAAAGAGATTATTCACAGGCAAAGACAGAGCAAAGAAGACAAAGATCATGGCACATTTGAGGCAATGACCAAATGCTAACGTAGAATAAAGAAGAGAAGCAAGTTGATGAAGCTAGAAAAGAAGGCAGGCTGGGAGTTAAGAAGGTTTTACTTTCTTCTAAGAGAAATAGAAAATAATTAAAGGATTTTAAAGAAGGAAGTGCTGTGATAAAACTCACATTTAGAAAGATCACTCCAACTACAGTAGATTAGCAGAAGGCAGAAAAAGAGAATAGAGAGAAGGCTGAAGCCCTGTTACCCAAGGAAGATGACAGTAGAGAGTAATAGGATGTGCGAGTTTGTTTATAGAGAGCTAGATATTCAGTAGATGTTAAAGGAAGCATCAAGAGATTTTTACCAGATAGCCTCTAGTCTCGACTCTTGCACTTTCCAATTATCCGGCACGCACCAGCAGATTCAATTTTGAAATGCTGTAAGTAAAAATGAAGCTTGCAGAGAAAGACCAGTATCACATGATCTCACTCATATGTGGATTCTAATGAACAAAATAAACTGATGAACAAAATAGATCCAGAGACATAGAAGCATGGAACAGACTGTGGGATATTAGAGGGAAGGCAGAAGGGAGGGTAGTGTAAAGGGTTTGGGGAGGGAAGGAGGGAGAGATCAGACAAAGAACTTGTATGAATATATGCATAACCCATGGACACAGACATTAGGGTGCCAAAGGTTTGGAGCCGGAGCTGGGCGGGCTAGAAGCAGTCAGTTAGGAGGGTTGGAGGGGGAAAGCGGACATATATATATTTTTAAATGCAGTCTGATTTACAATAAATAACAAAGAGCGTCCTCACAACATCTTATGAGATAGGCAAAGCAAGCAAAATTCCTTCATTTGACAGATGATGAAAGTGGAGGCTCAGAAAGATCAATAATTTATGCCAACTTGTAACGTTACCAGGTAGTAAAAATGGGCTTACCACCCAACTGAGTTTCCACATCCACCTCTGTTCCTGGTGGTGCGTTTCTCCTGGATCCAGACCTCTGCCAAAGCCTGGCGCTACTGGGTGTATGTTACACACTCTGGCACCTGATTACTGTCAAGTGTAATTTTCTAATCATTTCACAAATGTATACGTATATTCAGTGGCCATTCCACATAGAAATGGACATAAAAGCATAAACTCTTATTACAATGGGTAGAACTAAATGAATAAAATTATAAATAGACATTTATATTCATAAAAGCAATACAGGAAGAAGAGATCTAGTAGCATTGTCCAGGCTAAAATTATGTTTCACATGGGTTACTTAGCAATATGACCAGAACATAAATATTTAATGAAATATGAAAATCAAATGTGCCTTCATGCACGTTCTCTCTAAAAGCACATTAATTCCAGTGAAGTATAAAAGTTAAATTGCCTCTTCCTCCAAAACATAATTTTTCTTTCCATTTAGCTGCATTTGACAAGTAATCCTATAAGGTGCTTTATATTTCCAGCTCTAAGTTTGACTTCAAAAAATTATAATTAATCAGTTTGCTATCATGAAATATGAAGTCCTGAGTCACAGTTTCATAACTTAACTTCCAGGCAATATAATTACTTTTGTTAGTGGATATAACTACCAGTTACTCATATATATTAGTAAATTTATTTTGGATATAATAGGTAACAATAAATTTATATTTTAAAAAAGCTGTAATATACAAGAATACCATTTAAAATGTGATTACTTTGGAAACTCACAAAATGTGTTGAAAGAGGAAGCCAAACCTTTGTATGGAAGATGACTATATAATTTATTATCCAAGCCAGGACCCTTTCAAGAGTAAAAGGGCCAACTTTAATAATAACAACATGAATGTCACCCTAGTCACTACAATGAGATGATAATAACAGGAAATGGCTAAGAGGTATTGAAATTATAATGATGGGCCCGTTAGTAAAATTAGTCTCCCTATACCACTATAGTAACTAAGTAACCTACATATAACCAAAGTTCTAAAGTTTGGAGATTTGGGAAATTTTACTAGCCAGCTCCTTTGCTAATGTTCTTAGACGTGAGTTAAAATCAATATATTTCACAGTAACAACTTGCTTAAAACTGAGTTTAAAACTGTAAGAATGTTGTTGTTGGGGGTTGTTTTTAACCTTCCTTCATACAAAAGTACCCCTGCTTAGTGCTAAAAAGCTGGGTTCCTTGCCACAGTAACAAGACAATCTCTAATACATTTGCAAAATCTTTTTATTATTTCCATTGAACACATTTCAATCTACAAGAACAATACCCAATCAATTTTGAAAAGCAAAGCATAAAACACCAAACAAGTCAAGCCCTATTATACCTCCTCCTAATTTTTGTACTTCAGTTCTAAATAATCACAGGAAAAAAATAAATATTTTTGTAGGGGCAAAGAAAAATACTTTAACTGGAACTATTAAGGTGTGTGAGTTGTGAACAGTAACCACTTACAATATACTGTATAATACAAAAGCAATATGCTACCACAAAAGCATTCCTCCGTGGATAGAAAGCATTTTCATCTGCTTTTGTGAAAACCTGGAGGTATTAAAGAGTTGAGACAGAAAAAGATTTTTTTAAGATGCCTGGAGAAAGAAATATCCATTAGTAAACAGGATTCTCCCTGGGGTTGCGTTTCTTGCATATTCTCCATCAAGGAGAGGAGAATATCAGTTTTTACACTGCAGTCCAGGAAAGTGATCATCTGAAATTAGAGCTGCTAACAACAGGCAGATACTGTGAAATTCAAGGAAATGCTGCAGCAAGAAGCTAAGGGAACGAAGAAAGGATAAAACTCTCGTTATCCTTACAAAACTGGCACATTATTCCAAGTGAGGTAACAGTCAGAACCTCACTGCAGATTAAAAGAAACTTGAGGACAAATGTTTCATTCAGTAGGCTTTCTATATAGCAGATAACTTTCCACACAGTCAAGAAAAGCCTTGTCTTTTATTAATTCCATTTGAAGGTTTGCCTTACTATATAAAACCCCTTTTCTCACTTATTCATGAATGTATTGGCAAGAGCCTCTACATCATTCATACTTATAACTTCAACATGACAGGTGACTTATTTTTTTTCACTGTAACTATTAAAAGCTCTGCCGAAGATAATGGCCTTGTTTTCATGTTGTTTGTTCCAGTTACCACTAAGCAATTCCTCCTTCATATTTTTCAGAAAGCATCCTTTTTAAAAATAATGAAGTCCTCTTTAGAAAGAAATCTGAGGTAGATTTTTCTGAGAAAAAAATTAACTATTTGCTATTTACTTCCGGTGCTTCCATGTAATCTATCCTTGGCTACACAATTATAATTTGACAACAGCCTAAGATAATAAATTTCAAGTTAAAAGGGAAATAAGCAATACAAGCAAGCCATTATTTTAAGTTATTATAGATAGGTAAGTGATACATATTTCATTTTTTTCATTGGGAACTGAAGAGAAATTGTGGGAAACACAGGTAAGGTCTAAAGCAATATGCTTTTAAGAAATTATCTTGTGTTTTTACTACCCACTCTGAAATAAAACTAAAGATTTCCATTCTAGAAAATCCTTTTCATTTCAAACCGTGTCCTTAAAAACCAGGATTTCTCAGTTTGACGTATTCTATAGGGCAATAAGCTGCTTCTTTTGGTATTCTGATTATTACACATGTATTTAGTAATTCTAACAACTGAAGAACATTAGCAAATTAATCGCAAATTGAACCACAAAATAAAAAGCTCAGAAATGCTATTATATATCCAAGGTTGTCGAAACCAATGAGCTAATAAGTTAGGAGAAAAGATTACATTCTAGAATTCTGTGACAGATCACACCTTTCTCTTTTCTTTCTTTTTCTTATACCCTGTGATCCTCTCATTGCAATTTTTCTGCCCCTTCTTTGGTGAGATAAATTGATAACATCACTATCTGTCAAACAGCACAGCCATACTTAGGCCATCATCATCAATCAGAATGTTTTCATTTCCCAGTCACAAACTGAAATTTCCCACTTTGATCTCAGCCTTGAATCTTGTTCCTTATCCACTTTAATTCTACTTTTTTGCCCTTCCCCTTCAATGACCCTTGGTGATCATTTCCCCAACTGTTTCTCCAAGCATTGCTATAAATATCACTACGATTACATAAAGTCAACTATCCACATTTTACAAATGAGTTTAGAAAACTTTGAATTAAAAAAAAATCATAAATACTGACCTCTCAAAACCTGTTTCACATTATAAACCATCAAAAAGGGGGAAGAGGGAATTAGGTGGACCATCCAAATAATTAAATAGAGACCTGGTATCCCTCTCTTAACAAGTTTACTTTATTAAGAAAAGAGACAACTTCTTTTTTGACAACTGTCAATTTTCTTCCCAGCCATTTTCATGACAACTGTCTATTTTCTTCCCAGCCATTTTCTCGCTTTCCCATTCATTCATTGGATCTCTTAAATTTGGTTTCTGCCCTCATCATTGTTAGATAATGAGACATTGCTTACCCATAGGTAAGAAAACTTTATTACCAGGACATAATTGAACTTGACTTCCCAGCTTTTCCAACTACTTCTATTTTCACAAAAATCTCTGACAAGTACCTAGCATCATACCCAAGTCACTTTCAAGAGAGATCACTAATACTATACACAGCCACATTCATTTCAAGGGAGAAGCCCAGATTACCTAGTTTTCTGATCAAGGGTGAAAGTTCAGCAAAAGTGGGTATTTAAAACTATTTTTTTTTCTTCTTTGTCCACTGTACCTTTGTCCAATTTTAAATCTTTATCCTATTTTAAGGCATTAAGAATGCTTAAAATGGCTGAAACCGGTTTGGCTCAATGGATAGAGAGTTAGCTTGGGGACTGAAGGGTCCTGGGTTCGATTCCGGTCAAGGGCATGTACCTTGGTTGTGGGCATATCCCCAGTAGGAGGTGTGCAGGAGGCAGCTGATCTATGACTCTCTCTCATCAATGTTTCTAACTCTCTATCTCTCTCCTTTCCTCTCTGTACAAAATCAATAAAATATATTTAAAAAAATGCTTAAAATGACTCACCCATTATTTGATGGGAGACTCTCATTCCCCACTGCCTTATATCATTTAGGTAATTCATATCATCTTGCACAGCATCTAGTATATTTATCAAACACCTATTTTGTTCTTGGGCTGTCACTCAGTAAGACATATGCCTTCTATAATTTAATCTTGGATATCAGTCTCCACAGATTCTATCATGATCCCCCAATTTAAGAGGAAGAAACTGAGACTATACTGTATGAGGTTAAGTAATTTCTCCAACGTCGCAGCTAGTAAGCAGTCAAATATGAATTTGGCTCCAAAGCGCTTGCTTTTCACCACTTAAATACAATATCTTAGACAATAACTAAGTTTCCATAATAAATATACAAATAAACTATCTGGATTTTTAAGACAGAAGGAGAGATTAATATGACCATGAAAACCAGAGAGGGCTATCTGGAAGAGAACACTTGAGTTTTGGATGGACACACAATATAGGAATGTATTATGAGGATATGGAAGAAAAGGAGTGTCAGGAAAATAAAACAAGCACAATAAAGATATTGCAACCAAAAAGTAATAGCCACATTTAGAAACTTTCAACAAACTAAATTAGTTTGGCTAAAATTAAGTGGTAAAAAATAAGCTCATGTTTCATCTTTAATATCTGGTTTTTCTAGGCATTAGTTTACCACCCCTTCCCTCCCGTTCTCAATAACAGGGTCTTTTTATTCAGCCTTTACCTTGAGTTGCTCCAAAACGTGCTGTGGCTTTCAGTTGCTCTCACTTCTAATCCAGTCTTCAACTTCAAGAAGTTATTACTACAACACAACTTTGATTCTATGTCCCCCTTACAAATTCTTGATGATTTCACCACAACTACAAAAGGTAGGTAAATTTTTTAATACTGTAACATAGAAAGCTCTCTGCCCAAGATTTAATCCAAGTTATTTTCTATTTTCCCAGCTTTACCACTATTTGATCCTTTTCACAAACACCTCAGCTATCTCATCACCAAATAGGACCTGCAATTTCACACATGCCCCACCTTTACTCATAATATTCACCGGGCCTGGAAGTGCCTTTCTATGGTTTCACATCTTTCTATTAAAACACAAGTACATACCATCTCCTGCAAGCCTTTATTTTTCCCTCAGTTGAAATGTTTCCTCATTCAATTAGAATATATACACAATTTGCCACTTCCTAAGTTATAGTGTAACTAGTTATTTAAACTTTTATATTTTGATGAAAATATAATCTACCTTAAAAGTGCACAGAATAGATGCTCAGTACAGTTTCGTTTTGTTTGTGTTTTTTTTTTCTCGTTTGTTTTTTTCCAACTAATGGATAGAAAGATCAGTTTTGTGCCGGGGTGGTGGTGGGGAAGGTCGGTGGGGGGAAGTGGGAGGGGGGATGGCAATAGGAGCAGATGTTTTCCGGATACAACTCTTACAGTGGGCAACAGCAGTTGTGATGGGAAAACACGAGCTCTGGGGCAGCCTTTTCTATCTTCTCTACTAATCACAAATTTCCCGGTGCGGCAGAAGCATCCAAGATCAAAATCCTCAAATGTTGTCTAGCACTCGAGCATCTGAATGGAGAAGGCTGATCTAACAAAATTATACAGGACTAGGCAGGCTAGAGGCTGCACGTTTATATATCTTTTAAAGAACTAATGAATTATACTTTATCATCTGACTCACAGATGATTTATCACCCTAAAATATTTTATAGAGTCTATTAAGAAAACAAGTGTTAGTTCCTTAAAACAAGCCTACTAAAAATTAGACATGAAAGTTTAAAAAAAAACCTGTATTTTTAGTTGGACTAAGAAACACAGGTTTTGAACATGTCATATCAGACAATAAAAAGAATAGTTGCACAATAAATACAAATGTATGTGTAATATACAGAATATGTAAAGATTCAATATACCATTAAAGATGATTGTTGAAATTTTATAATTACTTTGGCTTTCCTTGTGGAATTAATATGCAATTATACACCAATTTTTTTCTGCACACAAAAAGACATTTAACTTCGGACAATTCATGTATAAAACTATTAAAATTCATGCTACTCGTTTACAGCTATTCTGTAAGTGATATCCATTGCCACAAAACAATACAATAGTAAATGTAAACTAGCTTATTAGTAACAGCTTCAACTCAAGGACTAGTAACCTACAAGAATAAAATATATATGTGTGCATAGGTATGCACACACAGAGTTCTATGTATTTTATATGTATTTTGTGTACTTTATGTTTAATCTATTTCTCTGTCATCCAGCAGTCAGAAAGAAATCATAAATGCTAAATACTTGACACATTTTAAAGTCCACAGAGTCCATTTTCTCTCTATATTTATGGTGGAGTATTTACTAAATATAGTAAATTTACTAAATTGGTTTATGTTGTGTGCTTTTTGATTGATACAGAAATATTCCTGAAAATATGAAACCTTGTATTTAACTAGAGTAGTATCCCATATTTTTAAACAGCAACCACAAAAATACATGTACCCCCCCCCCCCATGTTAATGAGACTAAAATGCAAAGCAAGGATGGGTTAATTTTGTCATGTTCTATCCACACTTTGTGAAATTATAGATAGATTAGATAGATTTGTGTGTACACAAAGTCAGGGCGGGCTGGAAGCAAGTATCTAGGATTTATTTATCTTCTATAACTGAAACTTTGTAGCCTTGAGTGGAGGCCAGACCTGGCCAGGTTGGGCAGGAATCTTGGCTTCTTCCATCACTGGGGCAACCCAAGCCTCCTGCTTACAGGCTGGCGGTGGAGAGCAGCTGGGGGCGAGCAGGCCGGCATGCAGTGAGTGGTTAGGGGCAATCAGGCAGGCAGGCAGGCAGGTGAGCAGCTGGAGCCAGCAGTCTCGGATTGTGAGAGGGATGTCCGAGTGATAGTTTAGGCCCCATTCCTGTAAACTGGAAGTAGGACATCCTTCAAGAGGTCCCAGATTGGAGAGAGTGAAGGCCAGGCTGAGGAACACCCCCACCTCCTGTGCACCGAGCCACTAATTTTGTGCACCGAGCCGCTAGTATTACAATAAAGCTGATACACATTGGAAACCTGTCTGATCCCATGGCTGTGAACTTGAAGTGAGTGGAGGATGATAAGATTAGAAAAGGCTTCCAAAAAAGAGATGACAATCTAGGCAGAAAATTACAATAATTTCAATATCTGGAGATCACAAGGGGAGATAAAGCAATTCTGATTTCTCAAATTATTCAGCATAGATAAGTAATGGGCATAAAAAGAAACAGAGGCAAGTAAAAAAGGATTTTGAGCAAGATGATAAGAACTATCTTGGTAACTACTAGAGTAAGTATGTTTAAAGAAAGTCATGACATGATTGCATTTGCATTTTAAAAGATTACTGTGGGGGAGAAGTAGAAAAATTGAAAGGGAGTAAAATAAAATATAAACAAAAAATTAGGCAGCTACTGGTATTCTTTAAGGAAAATAAGACAAGGACTTAAGCTTGATGGCAATAGGATGGGAAAAAGGGATTGGATAGATTGAAGACATTAAGTGAAGGCAGAATTAACAAGGCTTCTGGATCACTTCCAGCATTTTTTTTTACCAAAATAGAAATAGAGAGAGCAATTTTTAGAATAATAAAAATTATTGCTAACATTTATTGATCATTTACCATGTGTTAGACACTGTGCTAAATGCTTGGCAAACATCATTCCATTTTTATGCATATTTATCTCCCACTATACATGTACCAGTGTTGTATGTGAGTTAGATCATTTGGTCCATACACAATGTCTTGAAATAGATACTGTTAGTATTTCCCATTTAAGTTTAGGAGACCAAGGATTGGGGAGATGAAGCAGCTTGCCCATTCACACATCTAAGTAGTGACAGATTCTGAACTTGCATTTCTGTGTATCTTTAGCCCAGAAAAAATATTTTAACCACTAAATACATATATTTAAATATGTTTTTATTGATTTTAGAGAGAGAGAGGAAAGAAAAGATAGATAGAAACATCAGTGAGAGAGAAACATCATCATCAATTGTCTGCCTTCTGCACACGCCATGCTGGGTAGAGAGCCCAAAATCCAGGCATGTGCCCTGAGCAGAAATCAAACTTGCAACCTCTTGGTGCATGGGTTGACACTCAGCCACTGAGTCACACCAGACCATTTAACTATTTTAATTGGGCTATGTTCCAAATATGAAAGATGTCTCAAAAAGCCTCCTGAGGATGAAATACTTATTCACTCATTATAAAGTAGGCATAACAATAAAGATACATTAATTTTCTCATCAGAGGTGGGGGAAAAGTTAAAAAAAATAATAGAACAAAGGCTGAAAGATCTAGGTCAGAATTTCAATCTTTAAAAAAAATATGACATCAAAGTATATAATTAGTATTCATTTTCATTCTTCTTTAAGTAGAAAGCATTCTTCTTTAACTAAAGAAATATTATCTTATTGGAATTTGTGAGTCCGTATCACTATTGGAAAAAAATGGGACTAGGAAGAACAAAAACTCTTTCTTACAGAATAAAACAAACAATGAAATATAGAAGGAATAAGAAAATTAGAAAACCAAAAATTTGCAACTACCATTGTAATAAATTATTTCACTTGCTATTATCAATGAATAATAAAGAAGGGCAAAAAATATGTGAAGGAATTTGAAAATTCTAATGTCTTTTAAGTTTCACTGAATAGATTACTGAATAATTACAAAGGGAAAACAGTAAATGTGCAGTTATATAACCTTATCCAAGTCATCAAGTTTAGCATCACAAGTAAGGGAGTAAGTTGACAATATCTGATAGAATCAAAAGTAAAACACCTCAACTATGCTGTATCTCTGCCAGAAACTTTAAATTGAATCTAACAATGAGGAGACAGTCAGGCAAATCTACAATGTGGTATTATCCTAAGAAATAACTGATGTAGATTTAAAAAAAACAACACAAAAAGTCAGTAAAGTAAGAAAAAAAATTTAAGGGAAAGTTTTAGATTAAAAGGGAAGAAAGGAAATATGATAGTGAAATAGTGATAAGATCTTTAAATGTATCATGAATTAGAAAAAAAAAATTAGCTATAAGAGACAGCTTGAAGCAAATGGGAAATTAGCATAGGAATAGTTTATCAAACCGCTAAACAAATAGCAAAGTTCTTGCATTTGAAATATAGTAGCATGTTTATATAGAAGAATGTCTTTTGGAAAAAAAAGCTTGAATATTTGGGAGTTAAATTTAATTACATCAGCAACTTATTTTTAAATGGTTCAGCCAGGAATATATATATATATATATATATATATATATATATATATATATATATATGATATTTATATGCACAAACAAGAGTGAGGAAGGGAGAACGAATAAAAATGTGGCAATATTTTAAATATTGGAGAGTCTGAAGACCATTAGAGTGTTCATTGGGCTATTCTTTGTACTTTTCTGATTGTTAGACATTTTAAAAGGAAAAAAATATATAAGGTGGAAATTAATTTCTCAAATGGAGTTAAATATTTACTGCTTGACTGTTAGCCTTATTCATTTTAAGTGTTTTTGGCAATCTATAAACTCATAAATTTATCTCTCACTAACACATTCATCACAGTAATCTATCAACAAAAAGCACTCAAGAAATATTTGTTGAACTAAGTTGAATTGTTTTTATATTCCAAACATCTTTTCCCAACAGCATTTTTAGTACTGAATTCTTGTTAAAGCCAACATTTTTTGTTTGTTTAATCTACTCTCCATGCAGCATTGAAGAATCCCTAATCCCCTATATTTTATATTCCTGTCAGTTTCATCATTTTGACTCAGTAAAATGCATTAAAATTTGACACTAATTTAAATTGTCAACAAATATTAAAATCTAGCCTAACAGTACGTGTAGATACGAGTACACTGTAAGGAGAACAATCCCTCAGGAACTTTATACCAGAGACTAACCCTCCAGAGGTTCATAATGATTCCAAAACAAGCATCTCTACCTTGAGGGCAAGAAAGGTCATTACAGGTATGAAAGCATGAATGGAAACTTCAGTGTCACCTTCACCGGAAAAACTACTAATGTGATACCAGTGTCTAAGAAATAAACAAAAACATATTAACTTTAATACCTTGGTAGAGCAAGACAGAGGAGGGCCTGAGGGGAGCAGCATGAACAGGACAGAACTCAAGGAACAAATTCCTCAGTCACAAAGAAAAGATACAGGTAAGAAAGCATTTGCTGCTGCAAAGCCCGTGGACCTGAGATACCTGCCTATATATTTATGAATATATCATGTAGCCATGAACAATAGATATTTATAACATACACACACACACACACATACATATATACATACATATGTACATATATATATACACATATTCATTTATATATATACTAGGGGCCCAGTGCACAAGGATTCGTGCACAGTGGGTGGGTCCCTCTGACCGACCTGCACCCTCTCCAATCTGGGAGACCTCAGGGGAGCCTTCTCCAATCCTGAGTTTCTGTCTGTCTTTGCAATCATATGCGTGAATTGTCTGAGACCCCCCACCCAGTTTGGTTTGTTGCTCACAGAATAATAAAGGCTTTTTTTTTTTTCTTTGCTTTATTGGTGGAGATTTCCTGGAAGCTTTAGGATATCTTCCCTTTAATTTTCCCTCGACACTCTGATTTTACTTATGTCTCTCACCTTTGCTTTTTCTTCCATCCCCCACCACAATAGTATCTGGCTCCAGGCTCACTTTGTTCTAGTGTCTAGGAGATACCAGAACTACAATTCCAAGCATTACTGGTGCTACCTACGATCTGGGTTTTCCCTTTCTGCTCTGTCTCTGTCCCACAACCTTCCACTCTGCCAAGTCCTCCAACCCACCAGCCAGCTCTCTATCTCTGCTCTCCATCCCATGCCTGTGTATGCAAATTAATCCACCATCTTTATCAAGTTAATTTGCATACTTACTCCTGATTGGCTGGTGAGAGTAGCAGAGGTATGGTCAATTTACATGTTTTTCTTTTATTATATAGGATAAAACATTAGTAAAGGTGGAAGGATGGGAGGGAGAAATGGAGAAAGCTGGTTAGTTACTTAATTAGACAAATGAGAAACAGAATAAAATAATCCACTATTCTAACCTATTTATTCTTCATTAACTTCCAACTAATTAAAAAAATGGAATAAGCCTGAACAGTGATGTTCAGTGGTTGAGTGTTGACCTATGAACCGGGAGGTCATGGCTTGATTCCAGTCAGGGCACATGCATAGGTTGCAGGCTTGATCCCATGTAGGGTGGGCAGAATACAGCCAATAAATGATTCTATCCCTTCCTCTCTGAAATCAATAAAAATATGTTTTTACAGAAATGGAATAAAAGTTAAACTCATGGTTTAGGAGATAGAAAATCTAAAACTAAAAACCCAAGATCTGAACTGTGATTGGTCTTAAACCCATTATAGTTATTATACTTTGGAGTGCTAGTCAGCATTAGATAATTTTCTTCAATACAAAAGGACACACAATTTTTCCAGAATTCTAAGTTACAATCTAAAATTTTAAAAATTATAGTCTCCTGCTCTACAGAAAAAGCAATTTTACCACCCAAATCCTTCCATCTCAAGATTTTTTTACAACTGACAGGCTGATGAAGCAGTGCGGAGTAAACTCTAATCCAGCATAACTTCAGAGACCTGCAGGCAAGAGAAAGTAAAAATCCCCCACTTTCCCTGACCTCAAACACAGGTCAAGCTTCCCCAGAAATCCTTGATCCTGTAGCACAGTAAGAATCTGAAGTAAAATCAGCCGTGCCCTCAAAGGGATGGTTACCTTCCCAGTTGTCTTGTGAAATGTCAGACCCAGGATTGGAACCGCTGGTTTATTTTTTCCTCCAGATTGAAACAAGGAAAAAACAGCTCCCGTGGCTCACAGAGGTGTCACCTGATGATTCTTCAAGTGATTATACTACAAATAGCCTGTCCGTTTTCTCTGTAGCTTTTTAAACAGGAAAAACAAACCCAAAGCATTTAAAACTGACTACCACCCATTTAACGGATTTTTCCATAAATTGCTTCTTCAAAGATATCAAAGTAACAGTATATTTTAACATAGTATATAAAATTACTAGCAAGGAAAAGACTTACTTTGAAGTGAAGTGGGGGAGGTTAAACACAAAATAACTTCTTTTATATTTAAAAATATAAGCTTGTCAAGCTCACTTTTCACAATAACGTACAATGTATTATGTTTTAAAACATGTCTATTTTGATATCATACATTTCCTAGGTAAGATTTTAAAAATAAATAATAAAATGATGAAATGCAAAATTAAGAATCAATGTTTACCTAAAATTTTTCAATTTTTCTTTGAAAACAGATAAAAGTACATTTTTTTTTTATTGGGAATAATTTTTTTAACATTTACATGAACTTATTTATTAAATAATGTATAGCAATTTCTTATATGGATTATAAAACTAATACTGATGAGGAGAAAATGTCTCATTTCACCTAATAAAATATGGCAATAGTAACACTCAACTTCTGTAAAGGATTCACTGATTCTATAGTCTGATTGCATTTAAAGATCTTTGAAACTCATTTTAAGACCTGTTTGAACAAATCGTAATTCATACTGAAGTGGCATGATTTGCTTAGGCATCTTTAATAATCCTCTATTGGCATCTCTTTTTTAAATCCTTAGCAATTATGGCTTTCTAACAGGACTCTTGGAGGCCCAATTATTTCAGTCAATATTTGATTCATGCAAATGTGAAATATAATCAGTATTGTATGTAAATACAGCACCTAGTATAACGTTGAGTAATGTTGCTCAATTGATGATTATTATATTAGTACAGGAGTGATGTTTAGTACCTTCCTAGTCTCAAAGAAGTTTCAATTCCTGGAATAAGTTAAGAAATTCTGTGAAATGACACCACTGCTTCAACTGACTCAACAAGGATTAATTTTAGAAAGTCACTGGAGGCCTTTATGAAATCATAATACACTGATTAACATATTTTAAAAACCCTCCACTGGGCTTGCAGGACTTAAATGGACTGAACTTTGTAAGTTCGAAGGGCAAAGGGACTGAGACTTAATAGCGGCATGAAATGACACTTTGGTTTCTAAACTTCAGTGTTACTAATCGAATCTGACTCCTGCAGATCATAAAGTACAATTGGCTTTTTCAATGTAGATTCAAACAGGTGGCTAAGTCCATTAACCAGTGATCCCATGAAGCAAAATCTACTGCCTTTTAACCAATTCTTCTTTATTTTCTTCTACTATGGAAACTCTTTGAATGATATTTCTGAAGAAATCTTAAAAATCTACAACATAATAGAAAAAAATTTAAGCAAAGTTATAGCGGTACCCTAGACAGCTTTTCACAAATGAGAGTTATTGTGTAGATCATTTAGAAAAAAATATCACCATTTTTTGGAGTAGTTTGTGTGCATTTGTGTCCATTGGATTTATCTGGAGGGGCCTTTGTAGAAAGTGATGCAATTCAAGATATTTGAAAATTAGCTTAATTTAGTGCACCCTCTCCTTCCCCCATCACCACCACTATTGTTAGTGGTTAACAATAACAAATCTTCTGAAGTTACTCTTGGTCAGAGTACACATTTAAAAAAAAAAAAATTGATGCATTGATTGAATTTAGTATCTTTATGTCCAGGTAGTTTAAAATTCATACACAAAACTTCAACTCACATATTTGTGTTTTATACGTACATCTTTGTTAAATCCTGCAGATGATAACTGATGAGACATAGAGAGAAATGTCACCTTTAAGTAAAGTTACTGGGGTGATTTCTCTCTGGTCTTCGAGCTTCACTTTACTTAGAAGGGCGCTTGGATTCAGACAAATGTGAGAGGAAAAATAAGAATTGACTAAACACATGTGTAGTGTCTTTGTATGATTAGGTTCTGGAACACTTCCAGGAGAAAACGTTTGTGTACGAGCTCATCTGATTTTAGTTACTTGCAAAAGAAAATAAGAAGAATACATCTTCCCGATCAAACGTTGCCTTTTCAAGTTTGGTAGAACAAAAAACATGCCTCCTCCTCTAATAAGTACAAATACACAAGACTGATGAGGTGAACAGAAATCAATACACAGATTCCAAAAAATTTCACAACTGTTTATTTTCAGTTCGAACATGATGGATGCCAATTAGATGCAGATCTGTCCTGGGGATTCTCATGAAATCCACCATGTCAGAGAGGCACCTTCCGTGGAACTCCGGAAATTCAACACTGTGCTTTAATGCACTTGCCCCTAAATCCTTAAATTCCACGCATTCTATAAAATGATTGTTTTATATTTATTATAAGTATTTTATTTTTGTCTGTGGTAATATTTAGCCACAGTGTACATAACTACTCAATATTGCTGAGATAATGGGTATTTATGACCACTGGCACATTTTAACCCTCATTTTTTTGTAAGAAACAAAAATTTAAAGTACTAAGGAAAATCCTCCAGAGCAAGAATATGCACAATATACGATTTAAAATGTAGTCCTCAGTAAGAAAAGTAGAGCAACATCTTGCTTTGTAGACTAAGAAAAACAAATAGGGTGTAACAGGCGCTGCTAACTAAAAGGAAGATGAGTTTTTAGACAATGCTTTCAAATGATAAAATGAAGCCTTTCTGACTTGCACTCTAATGAGAGCAATCCTCTTTTTATAATCATAAAGAAGTATATTCTGCTTCATTATGTTTTGAATGTGAACTAGTTACCCAGAATCTTCTTGAAATTTATCTCTGCTATTAGGGAAAATGGAATCTTCTCCTCTGTGACCGGACACTGCTACAGAAACTAAAGAAAGCCACACAGAGCTGGCTCTGCAGTCCAGTCAAGCTCTGACTGGGAAAACATCTTGAAGTGGGAATGAAAAGAACATCAAGTTACATTGCTGTCAAAATGGCAAATCTGTGGTTATTGTGAAAATAAAAAATATGGAGTGGCTAATGATTATATATTTGCCTACTTGACCAACAAAACACACACACACACACACACACACACACACACACACACACACACACACACACGTCCACCATTCACTTTTTGAAGTGTCAGATAACATTCTTTCTCAAATGACACACAGGGCTTCACTGGCTATGCATAAGGTCAGTGACTATTAGCTTCACTTACACTTGGCTGAGAATCAGTTGGTGTCAACAGTAGAGGCTTAGGTCCTCTACCGAGCAGGGTTGGGATCTGACAGAAAGCTGCCACTGAAGAAGATGGATGATCTCCTCTGCTGACCCTGCCCCCCTAAAGTGTGGTAGTTTGGGTCTCTTTCCATCTCTGCAACAAAAGACCCTCACTGAGCTTCCCAGTAGCCTTCAGCTTTCTTGGTGCTAACAGGTCCAGACATTTTCACCGATTTGATTGTCTACCTTTCAAACCCAAGGGCTTGCCCTAATTGGCTAGCTAAACCTTGGCACAGATGTCTTTCTTCGTAATTCCGTCTCTGCTGTCCATTGGAAAGGATGCAGTCAGACAGGCAAACATCATGTTAGCACAGAAAATGCTGAACTATTCATCTCCGTTTCCCAATGTCATTTGCCTGTAGAAATTAACTCTTAGAAAGATCATCTCAAGGTAGTCTTCTAAGTGGGAAAATCAAAATCTCATGTCTTATGTGATGACTAGCATGTAAAGTATGTTATGCACAGCTATTCAGTAGGTAGAGAAAAGAAGTGCTTCTGAGCCATTTTACATAAGCAGTTATTGACAACCATATTTTAAAATGCATGTCCCTGAAAATATTCTAATAATTTTCAGAGCTCTGTTTTGCTTTCCATTTTTAGTGACTAATCTGTAAAATATGGTCTTCCCTATATAAAAATACATAAAATCATTTATTATCTTATAAAGATGCTCTAATGATATAATAAATTACTTTGAGTTGCTGACTATGAGCTATTTTAATATGGTAGAGATTTGTTGTTTATTTTAATAATGTAAAAAAATTGCCTAACCTCAAATTTAAATGTTCAAAAACACATATGTAAGCATGATAAAAAGTTCTTGAAATAGGTTTTTAAAAAATAAGTATTTTGAGTATATATGGATTTATAACTGTGAAGCTCTAAAATATTATAACTGCCAACATTATTTATTCCATGCAAAATGTAATTTAATATATCTACATATGTAGAATTACAGTTAGCTAATAAATCCATGTATTTATAAAATATACCAATCTAAGTACTAAAAAAGAGAACTAAAAATAAAAGTAAATTTCACAAAAATGAAGTATAGTACCAATATAATTCAAGCTAAACCTTTTATCAAATTTCAGACAAAATATAATATGATTATTTTCCTCTATTTTGAAATGAAAACTATGTACCTTACATTAAATAATTTGAATAATTCTGAAATTCTGTATATTATATATTAAAGTGTTAATGCTTTCATTCAAATTGAGAAATTAATAAGTTAAAAATAACTATTTTTAAAATTTTGGCAGTAAAATATTTTGCTGCTTCAGCCATGCTCTTTCTGTGTCTGATGTTTATTCTGCACAGACATTATGTATGAGAGCGCTGTGCATTTCAAGGCTGAACGTAATGGTTTGATAATTTTCCTCTTTGTAAGTTTCCCCAATAAGACAATGTTGCTCTGTGTCTTTAGCTAAGATAAAATATACAGCCTGCAACATTTTGCTCTTTTGCCTTGTTTACATGAGAGTGATTTTACATATTATAATTTGATATTGTACAAATTAATAGCTAATTAATCAAATATTGAACCTTATTAATAACTATTAATCATTATCATTGCCAAGTTTTGATCTACTCCGGGCATATCCTTCTGTTTTGAACTATAATCCATCATTTTATATTTTTTTAAAAATATGCTGAGCTTCTGAAAGTGACTAAGCCAAAAGATAGTAAAAAAAAAATTTGTGATGTAGTTTCACTTCAAATAGAATAAAGATGTTTGGAAATGATATTACATTTAAGTAATTTCCAACTTACAGAGTGTAATATTAGCTATAAATTGATTTCTCAGGTTTGGTTTCTTTCTATTATTATTTTTTGCTTGTTTTGGAATTCAAGAAAAAAAAAACATATATCTTATAGTAAAAGTCATTTTCCCATATAAGATAATCATAAATATACTTCAATAACTTACTTTAGTTTGATATTTTTATAAAATTTACCTTTATTGTTGAAAGTATTATAGATGTCCCTCTTAATAACTTCTTGTTTTATGATAGATGGAACTCTATCTTTCTCAAGACATAGACATTAAGTAGTAAAGAAGGTAAGTGGCTTTCACTTCATTAAAGGAGGGAGACGAGGTTGTAAAGGAAGACACAGAAAGATAGCGACAAACATGACAATGAATAAATAGAAACAGAAATATTATTTTCATAGAAATAAATTCCACATATCTGGAGCAGACTCCTGTCTGTGTTTCCTAGTTATTAGCATATCACCTTGCTATATTCTATTCAGATATAAAATATAATAAAGGGTTCTCATACTCACAAAGTGTAAGACTAATCATAGAGACTAGCTATATACAACTAGAAATGAAATAGTCATGTAAATTTAAAATAAAAAGCAATTACTTTGGCAATGGGTAGTGTATGATGCTTAAGTATTTAAGAATATCGATCAACATTTATGGGAAAACTTATGAGCTGCAAGGAACTACTAGGGTGAGTAGGTAGAACACTATAAGTTTGCATTGGGTAAGAAGCTTAGAAGCAGTAAAAGGAAATCACAAATCAGAACTAAAATCAAATAGTGTATAATGATACCCACAGGGAATGGGCAAAGTATTTGGACGTATTTACATGGAGAGATTATCTAACAGGCTATCAGTAGCATTTAATTGAATTATAGTAAAGGCAAAATTTCCACAGCCTGAGATCAACTAGGTAGAAAAAAGCAAGGCATGGTAATGAAAGGAAAATGGCATGGACGTAACTGCCATCAGAATTCGCAAGACTGAGGTCAGTGAAGAAGTTGGGGAAATATAGAATAGGTAATGCATTGATTATTTGATATGTCCCAGATACTGTTCTTAGGGATTTTTTTTTAAGGCACATATAATTTTTACTAGCCCTATTTTATACTTAAGTAAATTAAGTCTTAGAGCGACTGTCCTAGTTTATACACCTGGTATTATATAGCCAGAATTTTAAAACTCTGTGACTCCAGCATTAGAACTATGAATTCTAAGTGTATCTTACATTCCCATATATATTTTATTATAAATACTATACATTATAAAGACTCATTTGTTAAAATGAAAAGTGATGATACAAATTACATACTAACTACTTTTCTGTGAAAAAAGTTTTTAAAAAGCTAATCAAGCCGAAATCTTGATTAGTAATGCTATAATATTGAATAAATATTTTAATTTATGGAGTAGTATGTTACATGTCCATAAATCAGATATTATTAAAATAATGACAGGCCTGTTAATTTATTAATAGAAAGAATTAAGAAACAATAGTGAGGGAAATTTCTTATAATAAGTGAAAAGTGTATGATTATTTGAATCCCCCTTTACATGAAATCATAAAAAAATTTCTGTTTTAATTCAGAAAATTCAAATTAAGCAATATAAATAACAGAAGCAGATCACATGGATGTGTTCTGACATATGTGCATGCAAACTGCATTACATCTTCAGATTTTTTACAGTTAGAATGTATTTCATCATCCAAATGAGAACACTTTTGAAAGCAAAAAGAAGCGCTGTTAATAAGTAAAAAAATTATCTTAGACAAATTAGGCAAATGATCACCCTGCTTAAAATAAAGTTTCATTAGTTATTCATTAACTAAAATCCATTAGTTGAAGTAGAGGATACATTTTAGAAAGCAGTGCGGTGCAGTGGGGAAAAAGACTTGAATTGGGAAACAGGATCCCCGGTTCTCATCCAATATTGCTCCTTATCCATATCCCTGAGTTTCAGTTTCTTCATATGTCCAAAGGCAAAAAAAACCAAAACAACAACACAAAAAACTTTCTACCTGCCAGTGATAGGCTATGGATTAAATGAGAAAATGAACATGATTGTTCAGTGTCAAATGCAATTACCTATACAAATCCAAGGTACACTGCCCAGCTACACACTTTGACAAATGATATTCAAATGTTAAATGGAATCAAGTTGTACAAAAGTTCCAAAAATTTTAAAATATATTTCTAAAGTATTTTTATCCCTCTTCTGAAAATATTTACATATGTAAAATACAATCTGCTCTCCTTTTTTTCAATGACTACACTTTTTTATCTAAGAACACGGATGGGCTAGTTTCCTAAAAGTGACAATGTCTATGGTAATTTCTTTAAGGGATTTCTTGACAATAAAAGCAGGTTAACTATCTGAAATTATATATATATATATTTTTTAAATATATATACATATATATATATTATTGAATTTTTACAGAGAGGAAGAGAGAGGGATAGAGAGTTAGAAACATCTATGAGAGTGAATCATCGATCAGCTGCCTTTTGCACATCCCCTACCGCAACCAAGGTATATGCCCTTGACGGGAATCGAACCTGGGATCTTTCAGTCCGAAGACAGACGCTCTATCCACTGAGCCAAACTGGTTTTGGCTGAAATTTTATATTTTTAAATGACTGTCAAAAGGTATCTTCATAAAAGCATTATATTAATTAAACAGACAGAAGTTCTCCATATATTAGACATGAGAAATATTTGGTTTTTAAATTGGAGGGGTTTTTTTTTCCTCCCAAATTTTGACAGAAAAAAACTTTTACATACACTGATCAAAATTGTGCTCAGTTTTTATAGTTTTCATATTTTAAATTATACTCTAAAAATATCCCAGTCGTCTGCCACTCCAGAAAGTGCCCAGATACACTTGCCCCTACGCGGCGAACCACCCTCATTTGGCTAGGGGCTCACTAGGATCTTCTTCCGAACATTTCAGCTTTCCTCAATATGGAACTAGAATTTGTTTTCAAACTCTGAGCAGGATCTCTGAAAGGAAAGAGGAGAAATCCTGTAAAGACAGGCCTGGACTGAATCCAGGGGCAAGTACTCTCACAGCGATGCCAAGGAATTATGCCAAGGAGGGAAGTGATTTTGCAAATAGCGCCATAGTTAAGTATAAGGCATGTAATTCTTTTGTCAATACCGCCAAGGTTAAAAGGAAAGTTATTTGATGAACAATTTACTCGACTTACAAAAATGCAGACGTACTCTTTCACAGTTGAATGATAAGGAGGCATCTTTGCTCCTTTAATCACATTTTCTTTAATGAACTCCTTCTATTAATACCTAATTTCACCTACCCTAATGCATAATTAATGTAGATGACAGCGGAGTAATTTTATTTTGTTTTTAAGTACCTTAGTGTATTTTGCAGGTGACAATAATTTTGGTATTCAAATGAGTTTCCAATTCTTAAAACCAATATATATGACTGAATAATTTTAATACTACCACATTTAATGAGATGATTTTGCTCCTTTGGAAGAAACTGGAGACTTTTCTTCACGGCTAATGTATCTCTTTACCGCAGTTCAAGACTGGTTTTCTTAGAAGTATAGCACTCAAAAAGTTCCTGCTTATTTTTCTTAGCAACTAAATGTAAAAAATCATATGAATTAAATTACACAACATGGAACAAAAATATTGTAATTTTTTAAACCTTTAAACATTAAAAGAGCAGGACCTTTCATGTTATTTCCTAGTCTTTTCTTAGACAAAATTTATTGTGCACTTTTATATGTATTCCTGCTTTGTTTCTCATGTTTCCCACTTTTTATTCTGCTAGAATTTTATATTCCATTTTATCATGAAAATCTTCATACTACCAAACTACGGCTTTTATAGCTAAAATGTAATAGTATGTTCTTAAAATGTTCTGCTAGTATTACTGTTGAAATCAGCATCATATTCAAATAACTGTTGTTAGTCTCTAGTCAATAAGAATATTGCCTTTCATTAAATTGGTTAGTTAACTAATACTTCTTTACTTACCCAGTGTAATAGCATTCGGCCTATCGGTAGTGGTAAATCTTCAGTTTTTTATTTCCACATACGTGGAACCTACAGAAAATACAGCCAGCGACAGAAAGGGGAAGACAATGGGTAGACACGTTTGCCTCCTTCAGGGGTGTGAAGAAGGCTGCTCTCTCACTTATGAGACCTGAACCAGTAATATCTCAATGTATTTTGCAGAGTGCACCTCACAGTGTCAGCTATGAAGATGATGATAATTGAGTGCTGGGACGTAAGTATTTTATATGCTAGTGACCAGCCACATGAAGTATCTAATTTGTTAACCAGGACAGGAAAATATACTCGGTTCAGTTACTCCATCAAAATAATACATTCAGTGTAAACATAATGTGAGCCACATATATAATTTTTCAATTTCTAGGAGCCATATTAAAAGACTAAAAAGAGCCTTAGCCGGTTTGGCTCAATAGAAAGCCTGTGGACCGAAGGGTCCTGGGTTCAATTCTAGTCAAGGACATGTATCCATTGCAGGTTCCTGGCCCTGACAGGGTGTATGCAATAGGCAACTGATTGATGTGTTTCTCTCACATCAATGTTTTTCTCTGTCTTTCCTTCTCTCTCCTACTCTGTCTAAAAATAAATGGAAAGATATCCTCAGGTGGGGGAAAAGGGTAAAAAGAAATAGTTGAAATTATTTTTGATATTACTATATTTTATTTGATTTATCTAAAAAAGTACTAATTTATCTAAAAAAGTACATTCTATTTTTGTCTACTAAGACTTTGAGATCCAGAGTGTAATTTATACTTACAGCACATATCAATTATGAATAGCCACTTTTCAGAATCTAAAGAACTACTGCCTACCAAACTGGATAAACACAAATCTATACATTTCTTATTTCTTTCTTTAAATAATATTCTATTAGAAAGATAATTCTACGGGGAACTAATGTGATGTATATGCCAAATTACTATTAGCAAGACATTCCAGTACAGCAATGAAACTAATATTTTCTAGGATTTCCCTTGTTTTATGATGGAAACTAAAGCACTACTGTACTTTAGGCCCAGGCTCTTGAATCAGAATGCTCTGAGTTTGAAGATAAACATTACTGAAGTAGCTGCAAGCAAGCCATTTATCCGTGATAGCCCCAGTTTTTCATTCTGTGCAGAAAGGGGTGATAACGGGATCTACCTCCTTCAATGAGCTAGTCCATGTGAAGCACATGGAAGAGTATCTGCCCAGGCTGTAACCACCAAACTTAGCTGTAATAATTACAGTTAGTTATACTCCCCTCTAAATTACCTAATATTTGCAAATACTAAAATTATGCTGCTGGCTAGGACTAAAAGAATATGTAAAAGTTATTTTTTGGAATGTATTATAAGTTACAAGTTAAAGACATATAAGTAATATAATCTCATAAAAGGAAAAAGTGTCAGGATATTCACAAACAGAAAAATATCTATCAATTTTGAAGGCCTATGTGACAGTTTTCAATTTTAGAAAATTGGTCAATTATTTATGAGCACATAGGTTATGTAATTGAAAATCCAGCTTTAGAAAAAACATAAAATGGGCTGTTGCTATTTAAAAACAAATAGGAAACATCCAGCTGATGTTTTATGATAACTTAAAATTTACTTTGGCCCACTTCCACAAAAATGGGGTCTCTTATAACACAGTGTATCAGGAATACACTCATTTTATTTATTATGTAGTCCAGAAAAGAAATATGGCTTTGGCAGAAGTAACCTCAGAGATTTATCAGTGCGATAAATTGTGATGAATTTGTATCAAACTATTAGTATTTATAAAAATATTTCTGAAAGTTTGCAAATGTACTTGTACTTGCCCCATCAGTAGAACTCTTGTTAGCAACCCGCTTAAGCTACTTTTGTTCTGCTACTCACAAGTCCAGAAGAAGGAATCACATATCACTAAATCCTGATAAATGTCACTTCCCTCTCCTCTCTCAAACCTCATAGCTCCATGTGCAACTGTTCATTTCTTCTATGTCAAGCATACAGTAAATTAAATTTTAGCAACGGATATTGTTATCGCCAGTATTTATGACATACCCTTAGTGCAGACACCACAGTGGGGAATCGTGGATAAGTTCAATAGTGACTTTTCCTAAGATCTACTGAATCAGGCTATAGCAAAGACCCACATGTTCAGATGATTATTATTACTTAACCACGTTGTCGCTGAGGTAGAAAAAAAAAAAAAAAGCAAAGTAGAATTGGAATAGTGTGTTTTACTTACGTTCACACGTGTCCCCCTTCTGCTGGTAGCCCGCTTTGCAGATACATTTTCCAATGGGCACTAACCATTCTCCTTCTGCACTGCAGTGCATCCTGGGGGAGTTTTCCGCCTCTTCCTCTGCACTGCTGACACACGTCCCTCGAACCTCAACTAAAGAGGAAAATTCTGAACCAGTCACTGTATCTGGAAAGATAGCTAAGTTCTCAATAATGGACCAGCACTTCTTGTAGTACACCTTGACCGAAACCAAAGCTATGCAAGCCCCTACATCCTGAAAGGCAAGATAGAATCCCTTTTTGGACAAAGGTCCAATCTCTCTCACCTCAGTGTTAAGCTTCATCTTTCTCTCACCAAGGTCACCTTGGGTGAAACTTTCATCGGCAGCAATGGTGTCTATCTTTACATAGAGGTTTTCTCTGATATTCCTGCCAGTGTCGTAGTCTGTCTCGTAATAGTACAAATTAAAGGTTTCCTTGCACGTTCCCAACACTCCAGGAAGACTGTTACAATCCCTCAGGGTGAATTTCAATTCTACAAAAATCCTCTGTGCGTTGCCTTTCGAAATCCAGTTAGTCCGCAGCCAGTTGTTTTGGTTGGGCTCCATGACCTGGCACACCTGGTATGTTCGTATTGGGGTGTAGTTCTCATCCAAACCACTGATTTCTTCCCACTGTAACGTTAAGTAAAGGTCATCAGTCTTCCGGCAAAAATAACAATGATAAGAATAACATTTTGCTTTGGAGAGTGCATGAGGAATCTTTTAGGACAGATGCGTGTCTTGGAGAGAAGTAGATTCCTCCCCTGAGCAACACTGCAGCCTGAGAACAGAGCATTCTCCACCTCAGCTTCATCCATGCAGCGGGGCAGGCTGCTTGCCTTGTTTGTGCACACAATAAATATCTCATTTTGTTTAATAACTCTTTGCTAGTGTGTTAGATTGCTTTCTTTTTACATATTTGCTTATATCTGTAGTCTCTATTGAGATTATATGTCTGGACTAAAGTACACAACACAATTATTATATCACAGTTTAATGCATATACATATGGATACATGGCAGAATTTTTCATAATGCGGTTGACATTTTAAGTGTGAATGCTATATTTAAACTTAGAAAGTACCTAAAAACATAGGGAAGGCAATGCCAAGAGTACTCTGAATGGAAAAGCATTCAGATGTCGATATGTTGGCATTCATAATGCGGACTCTTTTACAACCTTTTCAAACGGAGGCATAAGAGAGTAACATTTTTCAGAGCTACTTATTTATTGCAGTGTTATTAATAATATTGTACACAAATCCACATAACTATAAAAAGTACTTGTATAAAAGTATGATTCATCTTTGTAAATAAATTGCTTTCAGTAGAAAATCAAATGTACATGGCAAAGCAGGATCCTGAATCATATTTCAGTAATAAGCTTTCTGACCGAAAAAATAGCAAATGTTTCAAAATGCTTGTTCATATGCTGATACAACGCATGCTATAGCAATCTCATGTTATATGTATTCGCACAAAAAGAAAAATAATAAATTTAGCAGAATTTAAAACAATTTAAAGATTATTAAACCATGGATAATATCATCTATATCGCTATTAACAATTAAAGTAATTTCAGCCCCAAATGCCTGAAATAACACTTATGTCCTTTCTTATCATCATTACAAAATACCCACTTCATATTACGCTGTCTTATTAGTGAAATTGTCACCTACTTTTATTCATTTCACCAATGTGAAATGGCAAATATAAAAACATATTTGTATTAAAGTTCAGTCAAATACCATGCAATATTTAAACCATAGTTCCAAGCAAAGCAGGGGGGAAATAAACTAATAAGCATGTGCTAGTGAGTTTTATCTGTAAAATTTTATCTAGAATCAATTTATTTAAATGCTCTATAAGCCTTAATATCCACTTTTAGAATGTTTCTTAGGAAACTAATGAAACTCACAAATTAGCAATTAACTGTAATTCAGCAATTTCTTGTGTGATGTTATATAATGGCTACAATTTTATTATACAAATCACCTTAGGTCCTCCACTACAGCAAAGATCCCACCCACATCAACACAGCTCCCGTTCGTGAGTAGTTAGTGGTGTGCATATTTCCCCTGTGCTTCCAACCGTTGCTTATAGTGTGAATGACAGCCAAATATACCCATATACCCAAGTTCCTTCATTGAGACTGGTAGGTTTTTGTCTCTAAATTAGGCTGAATTAGTAAAAGAAGTAAAGCTGGTAATGGTATCTACTACAATACCAAAAAAACTCCAAAGATAAATGTGCTGTTTTTAATAATTTCCCAGTTTGAAGAAACTAAGGCTAATTATTATAAAGGAATAAATCTTACAAGCTGCTCTTTCTAACTTTAAGAAAAATTACATTATTTTGTTCTATCTATGAAAAATCAGTTTTACTAAACTATGAATCCCAGTTTATTTTCATTTTTTATTTAAAAATTTGCTCCTAAGGGGAAATTTTCAAAACAACTATCTATAGATAACAAATAGTGACATGATGTAAATGCATTTAACACAACTCTTGTCCTTTTTTTTTTTTTTTTATTTCACTTTTTGATAAACTGCAGTGATTTCTATAAGTGACACCATTGGGAAAGAAGTCTTAATTCAGATAATGTGCTTTTATGGTTTGCTTATAGAAATATTTTTTAGAAGCTTATGTCTTAATAACAATTTATTTCCAGTTAGATATTTAATTACATGTAAGCTAACCCATTTCATATACAAAAAATACTATCAATCTTCATTTTCCAATATTATCTGTTTAATCCTTCAGATATGCAGGGCTAAATGTTACTCAGGTATTTTGAACTGACAGAATGCGCATTTGAGTCCAAGATAACATGGACAGTCATAATTCATCATGTCATGGATTACATGGATGAAATACTACAATCATATATCAGTTTACTTCTCCTTAGAGATAAAAAAAAACCACCCACTATCTCTATTTGTTTTAATTGATGGATGGCAGAAAATAGGCTACATCTGTCATTGGCAAGAAAGGTGTTTCATTTTTTTATTGTGAATGTCTTCCTATAATACATATTATTTCACTCATGGAAAACCTATACTTGCAAGAAAAGTACTGCACCTCAAACTTCACATAATTTTTTTTTTACTTAATTTGTAAAACATTTGTCACTTTGTATAATTTATTTTGCCCAATACAGAAAACTACAGTATGATATCAAGCAATCTCTCCGAATATTTTGAACTTATTTTCATCATTCACATTTTGCATTCTTAAACTGACTTCCACTTCATGACATTGATCTTATGATGTTCGTATTAAAAAAAAAAACAAAAAAACTCTCTCGGACTTCTGTTCTTCTCTTTGCAAAATGTTGTCACACTTTTTCTATCCTCACTTCATGCTCTTTGATTTCATGTCAAAGATTAACTCAAGTAACAATAGAGTATACTTTCCTTTCATGAAGCCTTCTTCTTTAATAGGGGATGAAGTATGTGATCTCTCTCCCAATTAAAAAACTGAAGAACAAAGACATTGAACTAAATTTAAGAAAGTAATAGATTTTTTCCTGATACATAGACCATAATGGTCAAAAATTGGGGGTGAAAGGTTACATATGTTTTCCTAGATTTTTGTTTAGCTGCTTTCACTCATACTTATTGTAACAGATTTTCACTGTAGTATGTGCATGCTCTGCCATCACTTCTGATTAGTAACAACAGATAGACATGATATAAACTTGGAAAATCCAAATATCTCCTAGCAAACTGTATGCTAAAATATTGAGCAGATTACATTTTTGGCTGCCTTTTAAAGTACCTTTTGAATGATGCTAAAACTGTTTTTAAAAGAGGAAAAAACAGATTGCATACTATTCTAAAGAACTATACATTACCTACCTGGCTATTATACTAAGTATAAAGTAACTAGAGTGGTTTAAATGAGTTTGTGAAAGGATTGTTCCCTGTAATTAGTTAGCATTTATAGCCTGGAACCTGAGGTATGATACCACTGACAATAAGAACTGGAAATATTATAGAGTGTTTTTTAAATCCATGTCCCGAAGTATGCCTTCTTCTCTTCTTAAAAAATTAAATGTCTCATGATAAACACAACAAAATATTGAATGTGATATCTGGAATGGAAATTGTTTAAATTTAAAGAATGTGAATAACTCCGCTATGGAGAGAGAGGAAAGTTCTTGAGTCTTACTTTAAAAATGAAGGGTGGTATTTTTTGAGGAGAAGCACTTACCCCATTTGGTGGAGAGGAAATCCATTCCAACTCTGTTTGTTGTGCTTTAGAATCCAGCAGTAGTACTGAAAAAGAAAGTTTTATTTCCAAACGTTACAAGAAAAACTTCAACACGTTTGTTAATAAAGTGAATCTAATTTTATCTAATTATCACTTTATGACTTAAGATATATAAACAGTTATTTATATAAATAAATGGTGAAATGAATACCTACCTACCTGATACAAGTATATCACTAAAGTGTGGGAGAAAATGCATTGAAATACCATCTCATATTTTGTATTTTTGAATAAAATAAACTTAAAAACTCAAAAGCAGAAAAAAGGGGGGAGTAAAAGTTGCTATGTGATGTATTGTTTTTCTAGAAATTATATATTATAAAGAGTTTGTAAACCACTGAGCCTTCCAAATCTTGTGAAGCATGATAACCTGAATGTAATAAAGTGTAATTCTACATTATGCTTAAGGCTGCCATTAATTTATATTTTGCCATCAGTATTTCCTAGCACTTTTTGAGAATTGCAGCTTATTAAAACTCTTCACACGCAATGTCTTCCACACACATATACAAGAGGAATATGACTAAAATATGTATTAAGAAATGTTATTTTAGAAAAATAAACTATTATTTGCAAGGTATAGTTTTGAGTTAAACATCTGTTTTAAATATTTCTATTTTTTTTAATTGCCAAAGGTTTCAAAGCATTAGCTAATTCTCAAAAATGGTATATTTGAACTCTGACTTGACTATTTTTCTGATTTTCTTTTTAAAAGTTGTATTCCACTTTTACGCTATCAAAAAACCATAATTAAATTAAATTATTATAAATGTAATGATTGCTCCTGATATTATTAATAAGATATTCAAATGGCATATATCATACTTCCAATTTTATACATTTCATTGCTTTTTAAGACAAGTGCCCTTCTAAAACATTCACTGTTTGTTCAAACTGTTTTGTTACCAGAGTTTTTCTCTTTAAAGGCATTTTGACTCTAGCGTATTTTAACAAGTATATCAATTTGTCCACAAATAACAGTGAATGTATTTTTGAATGTGCAAATATGGTTAACATCTAACCTCAACAAAATGTTAAAATCTGGACTTTCATAAAATACATGGTTATATGAACTTTTAAATAATCACCAGAGGGGAAAAAAATGTATTTTAAAGGAAATGAAAATGTGTTATGCTTGGAAAACAGACCACACTGATTATGTGTTCAATTCCGTCATGCTAGTCAAGGTTATTCTCTGAAACTGAAAGAAGCAGATATAGTTAGATACAGAGACACTTGTTTTCAAAATTGTCTTGCACTTGAGACTATCCGGGAGACCATGACAGCACAAACTTTGGTCACAAACACTTGGCTCTCTTCCAAATGAGGAGGGGAAACAACACACTTTTAAAATACAAGTTATACTTTACACTTTGAACATTAAAAAAAAATCGTTGGATTAGTGAATCTCTATGAAGTAAATTTATTTTGTGCTTGTCCTCAACAATGGAGACAAAGCTGAAGCAAACAACGTAGGTGCCACGCACTCTTCTTTTGAGATAATTTATCTCCTTTTTATTATTTTTTTTTTTTGTCTTTTGTATTGACAAGAGACAATTGCATTTTAAACCCAGGTGACCTTCGTGGGTCATTTTTGGGAGCAAAATAGGCATCGTGGACTGTCGACTGTCATCCCGTTACCCCTGCACACAGACTGGGGTGGGCTGGGGTGAGGATGGCAAACAGGTTGAGAAGTCAACAGCAACAAACAGAAATTGGCCCTTGCGCGTTGGATGAGAAGCAGCTCTAAAGGGATCAGAGTGTCTCGCTCCCTGACATCAGCCTCCCTGCCACCGGCTCTCCGGACGCGCCAGCCAGTGCGCGCTGCAGCCTCCGGGTTCCCGGCGTGTCCCTCGGAGCCCGCGGGGGGCAGCCCAGCGCGGCCGGGACCTGGGCGCTCGGGGCGGGCGCGGAGCCGCGCTGGGGCGGCGGAGCCGGGGCGGCGGGGCGCGGGGCGGGCGCGCCCTGGCGGAGGCTGCGGGAGGGGAGGAGGGTCGGGGCGGGCAGCGCGGGCGGCGGGGCCAGGGCGGGGCCGCCGGGGGCGGGGCGGGGCTGGCAGCAGGGCGCGCCCGCGGCGCGGAGCATCCATCACTCCCCGCCAGCCCTGGGCTCCTGGGAGCCGGCGGCGCCCGCGCTCCTGCCGGAGCCGGCGGGGGAGAGGGGCTTTCGGGAAGCGCCTCCCGGAGGATGAGCGGCGGCGACGGCTTCCACCCAGAGGAGGCTCAGCGGCTGCCCTTCCCCTCCCGCCGCCAGACTCTCAGACCCGCGCTCGCAGGAGCGGGAACCGATCGCCCCGAGAGAAAGTGTGCGGGAAGAGCGGAGGAAGGGGGCGAGGGGTTAGGGAGAGGGTGGGGGGAGAAGATCCCTCATCTTCTTCCAGCCTCCCCGCCCGCCCGGGAGGCCGCGCACCGCTTTCCCGGTGCCGCCAGCGAGCGCCCCGGCCCGGCCTTGGGGCTGCAGAGCTCGGGTCTCGGCTCCGATCGCCGCCGCGCGCTCCGAGCGCCGCCGCCGCCGCCGCCGCCGAGAAGCCGGGCTCCTCGGCCACCCCGCCCACCTTTTAAATATGTCACTTCTGCGTTTAAACAATTCAGCCTGCTGGAATCAGAAGCCTTCACTCGCATCCTGCGCCCAGAAGAGGAAGGCGAGCGAGCGAGCGCGCGGTCTGGCCGGGGAACCTCTCCCCCTAGTGATGCGCTTCTTTATGGCGCGCACGCCCGCCGGGCTGCCGGCTCCCGCCCCGGGCTCCGCGGAGCAAACTTTTCCGCGGATCCAGCCATTCCGGGGGAATCGGGACAGGGTTCCACGTGTGGATGCTCCTAACCGCTAACACCGCGGGAGTGGAGATGCGGGTGTTGGTGTGCCCGCGTGTATCTTTCTAGTAGGTGTCAGTGCAGCTGCAAACGCGTAACAGACCCTTCGGAGGAGTCCAAGGTTTTCTCAACATTCCTCTGAATGGGCTCAGAGTGCACACAGGCTGCAGATGTGGAGACTGGGGTCAGAAGGTCAGGCTGGATTAAGAAGTAGGACACGATGTGTGTTTGAATGGACGAAGAGGGGTGCGCGAAGAGAAGGCGTTGGAGGGCCGGGGGGGCGGGAAGAGATGGCCAGCACTAAATCACCAAGTTTTTTCCCCAATGATAGATGAACCCAGAACCGATATGTAGCCCCCACCATCTCCACCACCACGACCTCAATCTGATGTCAGATTCCTCCATTCTCCACACAATTCAGAAACAAGGAATGATTAGCATCCTGCTTTTCCATGTCAGTAAAAATCAACCTTAGACTTCCAGCCCAGAAGACCCGGGGGCGGGGGCGGGGGCGGGGGGCGGCGGGGGTTACACAGGGGCAATGCTTGGAGCCGGGCATTCCCATTGACAGGAACCATTTCCCCCAGCTCCAGCTACAGGCACCGAAAGGTATTTTACCTCTGTCAGTGGCTCAAAGGAAAAGAAGAAAGAAAGAAAAATAATAATAAATAAATAAATAAATAACAACGCATACTAGCGTGTCTGGTGCCCCAAGGAAGCCTGCTCTCTCCATCCACAGCCAGCCCTCGTGGTCCAGGTCTCCCGCTCGGACGGACCCCTCGGACTGAGCTGCCGGAGTTGGGGCAGATGTTTGGGGACTTTCGGTGGCCTCGGCGGCGGCAGCAGCACATTATCAGGCGCAAGAGCCCCCCGGCCTGGCCGACACATCGGGGCTCCGGCCTCCCGGGACCGGCCCGATCCGCGCCGGATGGAGACCCCGCGGCCGGGCGAGCGCGCCCCGGGCCGGCGGCACCTCCGCGGGCGGCGGTATTGTTCCGCGCAGGCGGCCGAGTGCCCGCCGCAGGCCCGCGCCGCCGCCGCCGCCGCCGCCTCCGCCTCCTCCTCCTCCTCCTCCTCCTCCTCCTTCTCCTCTTCTTCCTCCTCCGGCGCAGTGAGCTCTTCATTAGTAACCCGAGCCCTCCGAGCTCGCACCCGGCACCGTCCCTCCGGGAAGACTCCTCCGGACTCCGGCCGCGCGCTGGCGGGCTGCCCGGGACCCCGAAGGCTGCATTCTCCAGCCCACCCCCCCACTCCTCCCACCACCACCAACTCCGGCCGCAGCCTCACCCACCGGGGACCAGCACCGAGAGGAGGGAGGGGAGAGGGCTGGAGGAAGGGATCTGACCCGCTCCGGGTCTTGGAGAAGGATCACGCCGACCGTCCGTCTGCCAAACCCCATCCCGCCACCCTCCGTGGTGCTCACGCCCTCCGAGCTGCCCGCCCGCGAGAAGCCCCGCTCCGGCCGGGCCGACAGCCCGGGACGCGGGGCAGCGGGAGGCTGGGAGCAGCGCCCCCGGCGCCCCGGCCACCGCGGCAGCCGGGACGGCGAGGGGGCGGGGAGCCAGCGGGGCAGGAGGCGGGGGGGGGTTCGCCAGGCTCCGGAGGCGCGGCCGGCAGCCCCCCCGGACCAGCCGGCTGGCGCAGGTAGCCAGCTAAATAAATAAGTCAGAACAAACTTTGCTTTTCCCATCACCTTACCTTCCTTTACAGCTTGCGCCTCCCCGGTGTGTGCAAAGCGGAGCAGCCAGATGGAGCATACGATAATCCACGAAGGGCTCCGAGTTTGCAAAACCATGGTGCACGAGCAGGTTTTATGTCAGCTTTCGGTGGAGTCGCAGCTTTTGAAACGCTGTTTGCTCCGAGTGGGTTCTTTGCTTTTCTTTCTTTTTTTCTTTTTCTTTTTATTGCTCTTCTTGCATCGATTTCCCTTCTCGATCTCCAGGTGACGGCTCCGGCTCCACGTTTAAGCTTTTTTTAAAAAAAAAAAAAAGAAACGTCCCCCTCCTGATCGCTCGCACCGTATGCACTGCCTGCAAGTCTCCGACTGCAGACCCGCCGCCCGCTCCACACTCCAATAATATCAATTAGGGGGGCGGGGGCGGGGCTCCGAGCGCAGAGCCTCGGCGCCCGGGCTGAGTGGCAGGCGCAGCCGGCCAGCCAGGCTGCGATTCCCAGGCCCGAGGGGCGGGGCCCCGCCCAAAGGCCGCCCCGGCCGCGGGGGCGGGGCTCGGGAAGCGGGCCAATCAGCGGCGAGCGGAGTCGGGTTGCGGGTCCAGGATTCCCTCCAGGTTCTGGGCTCCCCGCCTGGCGCTGGATGCTCTGCAGCCAAGGACGTGGATGGCAGCCGAGGGGCGTGCAGCCTTGGCCTCTGGGTTTGTAGCAACCGCAGCTTCCCCGGAGCCGAATCTTTCTGAGAATAACGCTCCCAATGCACGGCCCCCTGTATTGCATTTTACTCCTCTGTATCTGGTAGAAACCGGGCGCAATGCGAGCCATGTGTCAGCTACCGAGCGCTCAGCCGGGACAGCAAAAGGAGCTGTGCCTTTAAGTAAAGTGCTTTTCACTTTTTTTTGTTGTTCTTACAACCTCCTCCGCGAGGGTCGGATAACTTTGTTCTTTTCCTTTCTTGAAAGGTTTCTACTTCTCTTTTTTTTTTTTGTTGCAGCGGTCAGCTCTAGGCACCACCCAGCACAGGCTCCGGAAGAATGAAAGTAACCACATGTATTATTCTGTGCAAACAGTGTTTCCAAGAGTTTGCACAAACTCTGGCCTGAGACACAGAGGGAAAGGGAGCGTAGAAAGAAAGTCTTTTGTTTTATGGGTCCCTCTCATCCCGCCCAACCTTTTCACAATAGTTTGTTGGGTGAAGTAAGACATGAAGCGAGGACCTTCAGATGGTTCCGTATCATCTTTCCTTACACGTGTATAATTTTCGGAGGTTTCCTTTGGATTTCCTCTTTTTGACGGTTTCCCCATTTCGCTGCAAAAAAATTACATTGCATTTTAAAGAATGCTAGAATGCTGCCGCGCATCAAATTCATTAAGTAAAACGTCTTTTGCAAATAGCAACTGCTTTCCTATGATTATTCCATAATTATCTCTCAAAGGAAAACAGAATAAGAAGTGTAACCAACATCTCCAGTTGAATTTATCCAAACCAAAATGTCCCGGAAGGCTGTGTAGAGAGAATTCGGTTTACCCTTAGGCAGTTTGGACTCTTTGCAATTCAAGAGGTGAGTAATGTAAGGAGGAAGAACTTTAAAACATTAATTGTCAAATCATCCATTTCAAAGGTCACTTAAAGTAACCTGATCATCACACATTTAAGATGAGCTTCGTTTTCTTCATGTCCTGTTTCTCTTCCTTTTAAAAGAAAATCTGACATTCATGATTTATCTTTATTTGTGATAGGCAAAAAGTTTGATCTCACCTAAGACTCCAAACTTTTCCCGTCTTTCTATCTGGAAATATAAAGTAAATGGAGTTATTTCTGCTGTTTTTAACAGAGTGTTCAGAGGTGGCAGATCCCAGATTTTTTATTTTTATTTTATGGTAAGTTGTCTCCTACAGCTTTTACTTTTGCTAATGCAATTATGAAAATATAGAAATGACATTTCCTTCAGCTCTAACTTCTCTTTGGTTCTGTAGGGTTTTTTCCTTAAACATTACTTTTTCCTAGCCATTATGCCTATTAAATATTTTAGAAATTATATGTAAAAGCATCTCTAGTGTTTTTTAAGGGACACGAGGAAAAAATATAAACTGCTTGGTAGATTAACTTTGAAAAGAGACAAAAAGAGAAAGAGAGAGAGAGAAAAAAAATGTAGAGTACACTTGTTACAGAGAAGATCAAGTGGTATTTACACAAACAGATGCTTTAAGAGTAAAAAGTGTAATGTAAAACATTAGAATTAAAAACATAAATCCCCACACCTAGGCTATAAAACTATTAATCTCAAAACCACAAACTCAAAAATATTAAACCACTTGTAATAGTTAAAATAATTCTCCAGGATTTCAACGCTTCCCCCAGGGCCTCATCCCCACTTCTTAGAAGGACACCAAGGTAGCCTTTAAAGTTTAAAACAGTCCTTTCATCTATTGAATGACTAATACTCAGTGATGTGAATACAAATACCTTTGCATTAAGCCAGGAAACCAGAGAAGGAACATCCTTCTCTCTGATGAGTGTAGGTGGTATAGGGAGCTGCCTTCTTGTGTCCCCTCTCTGTGTCAGACATGGGGGGCTTACTTTTGTTTTTAGAGACATTAAATGCACATGTGCCCGGCTGCTGACAGTTTTCTCTGCAGAGTTGCACAGTGATACTCATTTTTAGTTTACCCTCTCTTCTGGTTCCTTCCTCTTCCTCCTCCTCCTCCTCCTCCTCCTCCTCCTCCTCCTCCGCCTCCTACTCCTCCTCCTCCTCCCCCTTCTCCTCCTCCTCTTCCTCCTCCTCTTCCTCCTCATCCTTCTCCTTTTCCTCCTTTTCCTCCTCCTCTTTCTTCTTTTTCCTCTAGGCATATTGATAAAGATGTCATGGCATTTAAATAAAAGTGAATGATTTAGTCAGGAGGAGAATGTTCATTAAACAGTATTATACACCATATATTTTAGTATATAAATTAGTATTAGACTGTACTTGACTAGCAGCAAAGCAAATAAACCTATTTGTACATGAAGACATTGAAATAAAAAATATCAGTTTATAAAACTTTCATATTTTAAAATAACATTGAATAGTTACTTTATATTACATTTAAAGTGGTTTATTTTAGCTTCAAATTTATGACTTTTGCAAATTATCTCTAAAGCAAATTGTAAGGCATACTGAAAATGTGTGTGTGTGTGTGTGTGTGTGTATAAAATAAAAGTTAGACAAGTAATTTTTCTGAGCAACACGGAATGGTGTGTACAGCTAACAGAAGTGAGCTAAAGCAGAGATTTTGAAAACTATTTCTTAATTTTTATATATTCATTGTACATTGCAATTGGTGGAGAGTAACCTACATATATTTAGCTAATTTTAAATAAATGGAAAAAGAAGATTGAAACCTTAATATTTCCATTTATATCTTCTCCTTTGAAACATCAATCATAAATTTATAGTAGAAAGATTAAAAATGCCTACTTTCAGATTCAAACATAATTACCCAATTGTTATGTACCATATTATTTTTATGTAATTACTAATCATCACAATAGCTGTACATATATGAAAATAAATGTATAAATTCAGGACCTATCAAATGAGAGTAAGGAAGTTATTTTCTTTTAATTTGCTTCAATACTAACATTTATCTCACTGTGTTTCCCTGGGAGACATTCTGTGATTTTAAAAGAGAGAATCTTACTGAGTAGTAAACTATAAAGACTTCAGGAAATAAGTTCCATGAATTTTCAAATAAAATCCTGTGTGTGTGTGTGTGTGTGTGTGTGTGTGTGTGTGTGTGTGCTGGGTATAGAAAGTAGCATTTAGAGAGTAGGGAACAGCCTGAGACTTTAGTATGTTACAAATCTAGAGTGCCAAAGTAGTTAACAGCAGCAACAATGAAATCAAAGGGCTGTTTTTGAACCTACTACTTTTGCATTTACTGTCTAAATGCACTCACAGCTGGTGAATGTGAAAATAGAAGTTCATCACAGAAAAGGGGGGAATTGAAAAGGTACCATGCAGAAGAAACTGATTATAAACAGAAAAGAAATGGATGTCTCAGTGAAGAGAAAATTGGGTTCTCTATTTGTGATTTCAGCCAAAATGTAAACAATCTTTCTACTGTGCAGAAAAATCACTTACATATTTACATTGGTATGATTTATTTAGTGTATGTAAACTATTTATTTGCAGTCAATGTAAAAAGTATATATAAGCTAAGTTCATTTTTTAAAAGTAGTAATTTAATTTATTCTTCTAAACTTAGATGGAGCTGGATAAAAAAAGGCAGAGGTCAGATAGACTGTAATGTTTCAAAGATTATAATTATAATTCTTTAACTACACTTAACATAAAACAGCTTAACGAATAGAAATACAATTTATATCAAAATTACAGGAGTCCAATTGAATATTGCTAATTTATCAACCTGAAATTTTCTAATTACTTAAAATATTCAAAATTGATAAGTAAAATAAAAAATTTTTCTAATATTAAAAAAACTACTATAGCAGAAAATGTTGCACATTCTATTCAAAATCTTTTAGCACACATTCAATACTCTTCAGAATTTTATTTTTTTTACATTTGATTTTGTGTGCGAAGTGCTACCTTTACATTACTTACTTTTTTTGATAAATTGCCAGTACCCATAAGAAGAACTAGTTTAAATTATGCAAATTACTTGTATATGCTTTCATGGTTTCTGATCGCTCTCAAAAAGAGATGTTTTAGCTCTTCAGACCTAGAGGATTTTTAGGTTGTTAAGATCTGTGATAATTCAATGACCACCAGGGGGCACCACAATCTCTGGGTGCCCTGACCAATCAAGTCCATAGTGAATAAGAATGAGGTAGTTATGAAATTATATACATATAGAATTATATATATATTTTTTTCTATACAATTTTATATATAATATAATTGATACTTTCATCTTTCCTGTACCTATGTCAGCCTACTGAAAACCTTCATAAAAATTTGATATGTTCTATGATCTATTTCAGTCTACAGAGGCCACAGTAACTGAAGGAATCCCAAAGACACCTTAGAAGGTGAATTATATTGGAGAAAATGCTCTTCAATTTAAAAAAAAATAAATATCTGAGGAACTTAGATAGTCCACAGATTCCCTCTCTCTCTTCCTTGCCTTCCACCCACTTAACTCCCAAAGTCTTTTATCCTAGAAACAGTGCCAGCTTGGGATCGAGTGTTCTCCTGGATTTGACAATTCTAAATTTTTAAGAATCTTGTGAAGTTCCTAGAACTCTCTAGCTTCAAGAACATTGTAGAGACCACTTTGAACCTAGTTTTCTGCCATGGTTAATGCTAAAAATAAATTACATAAAAATGTTCCTGGCTGCTCTCAAGGAAGTTTAAGATAAAGTCTAAAAAAATAGGAGTTTCTCTAGAATCACTCTGTTGTGTGTAAAAATTTATTTAGAAACAGAGTTTCTATGTTATGGGGAAAACAATTCATGAATAGTTTCTCCTAGCTGTAAAATTATAAATCTATAGGTACTCTCTCCACTGACTAAGGGTGGAATTCTATACCATGTCCAAGGTGGTGCCTAAAACTACCCCTTGACAGGATGCACAGAGTTGTTCTCTGCGGAGGAATGATGAACATTTGAATGAGACAAAACTCTACTGGTGCCAAAACCGGTTTGGCTCAGTGGAGAGCATCAGCCTGAGGACTGAAAGGTCCCAGGTGGGTTCAATTCGGGTCAAGGGCATGTACCTTGGTTGCTGGCACATCCCCAGTAGGGGTGTGCAAGAGGCAGCTGATCAATGATTCTTTCTCATTGATGTTTCTAACTCTCTATCCCTCTCTCTTTCTCTCTGTAAAAAAATCAATAAAATATATTTTTTAAAAAAGCAAAACAAAAAAACTCTATTGGTAAGAGGGATATCACAAGTCCCAAACCCAATCCCATTCAATGATATTAGAAGCTTTGAAATATTAGGAGGATTTTGACTGAGAAGAAAATGAGCCCAAGAGTCTCAAAGAAGTACCCACTGTGAGGTAAAGGGAATTCTGTGCTTGGGTGGAGACATAGGCCTGAGGCTCAAAGGCCTTCTGAACCCAGCAACCCAGGTGTGCCGTTTCTACTGATCAGCTCAGTATAAGCTAAAAGAGCTATATACACTGTTGTGGCAAAAATATGGAGTGACACTATAGCTGGGGAGGGATCAGTGGATCAATTATGTGTAAAGCCAGTCCAGTTTTCAAAGTGATACAGTGTGGCCATGATGAAAATAAAGCTACTAGGGGACTGAATATACTAATCATTAGAAGAAATCCGATCCTTTTGGGCTGGGTGTGCTCCTCCAGATCTCCGACAACTATGGAGAAGAGAAAGCCTCAAGCCGGAGGTGCGAGGCTTCCCCTCAAGTTGCACAAGCCAGCTTAACAGAGGTAAGTGACCATATTTCTTCTCAATGCTGTGGATCATGTTGATTACAGATTCACATTCCAATTAACATTCACATTCCTGAAAAACAATAATGACAGACACCTCGGTTAAAAGTAGGATTATCAAATATTTATTAACTATTTACAAAGGCACCGAGGGCAGATGCAGACAAAGCATAGCCCAATACTCAAGAGACCTAACACCCAGCAGGATTCCTTTGTGACTCATGTTTCCTTTGAGAAAAGCAGAGAAGATCATATGTTTAGAGAAATAGGAAAATAGCCAGTTGTACTCAGTGTTGAGTTCAGCCATATCAAAACGATGATGTCTTCATAATCACCCCATTGACCATGAGCTGCAAGATGATTCAGTGCACAGTAAGGGTTTTATCATCTGGTTTGTCCAAGATTGTTTTCTTTACCCTTCTCTGCACTCAGATCAGATTAAAAAATTCATGGAAATTTATACTCCACCTCAGGTTCTCTGAGGTTATTATTGCTATTGTTTGGTTTTATAGATCTATTGCTATAGCTAGAGCTACAGAGTTAACCCGGCACGTTCCCTGGTTTATTTTAGATTGATGAAATGACTGAGGTCAATCTCAGTTTAATTAAGTATGTTAACATCTGATAGTCACTCTCGCTGCAGTCTTTTAACAGGCAGGCTCTAGTGGCAAAGTCTGGAAAACTAAAGATGTGAAACGCTGAAAGAAAGTTGACTTGTTTAAGGGTACGTGATAACCTCAGAAGATAAAACCTACTTTGTCTACCTCACAAGTACAGCAGAATAATAAATCATCCCTCATTCCAATAGAGAGGGACAGGATGCCTTATGAGAGCTCTTTCACATCTCAACTTGGATTTAATATTTCTATATGATCACATCTCTGTCTTTATTTTAACAATTTATCAAATATCTGCATACACTTTTGAGTTCAATTTTTGAGTTAATTATTACTTCCTAAATTTGAATAAAGATCTTACCTAATAATACAGAAACAGGTAAATTGACCATACCTTCTCTATACTCACAGCCAATCAGAGTGAGTATGCAAATTAACCCAACAAAGATGGCAGTTAATTTGCATACATACCTGGGTCCAGGGAACCTCCTAGGTACCCAGGTCGCTCCCAATGGGCCATCGGAGGGGTAAGGGGCCCCCTTCCCAAGTCTAAAACTTTGGGTGAAGGCTTTAAAAGGCTTGGGCAGGGGCTGAGCCTGGGATGGGAGGGACAGGGAAAATAAATCAATGGAAACATATCCTCAGGTGAGGATAAAAAGAAAAATAAAGAAAGAAATGCCATATCATATGAAAGACACATCTTGAAAATGCCTAAAGAAAGTTGTCATTTTTATCATGGTGAAGGGAGTGGAGTCTGTGTTGGTGAAAATACCTTTGCAGCTGTGGTGACTGGCAGTGGCAGCAGCAGTCAGGTGATGGGGCTGGTGCCTTCCCCTGATCAGCCTGGTCACCTCCCACAAAGGGAGGCCAGCCTGCGGCTTATGTCTCCTCTCAACAGAGAGCAGGCCTAAGCCAACAGCAGGACATCCCCTGAGAGCTCCCAGTATGTGAGAAGGGGCAGGCTGGACTGAGGGACCCCTCCCCAGTGCACAAATTTTGTGCACCAGGCCCCTAGTATAACATAATTATATTCATGTCCTCAGATACTTTGGGGAAACTGTGCAATAAATCACCACATTTTATAAAATTGGTAGTTGTGTCCATTTCAGAGAATAATGGTTATGATTCAATCAATTATACTTGTCCCTAAGGCCATCCAGCAGGATAGTGAAGGATACTGGATGAAAAGGGGGGGGGGGGGAGAAGTAGTTGCAAGCTTAGGGTCAATGTTAGAGTTCTATCATTTTAAATTTTTGAAAATATAATAAACAGCCAAAACTGGTCTGGCTCAATGGATAGAGCATCAGCCTGCAGACTGAAAGGTCCCAGGTTCAATTCCGGTCAAGGGTACTTACCCAGGTTGCGGGCACATCCCCAGAAGGAGGCGTGCAGAAGGTAGCTGATCGATATTTCTCTCTCATTGATGTTTCTTTTTTTTTTTTTTTAATATATTTTATTGATTTTGTACAGAGAGGAAGGGAGAGAGATAGAGAGTTAGAAACATCGATGAGAGAGAGACATCAATCAGCTGCCTCTTGCACACTCCCTACTGGGGATATGCCAACCAAGGTACATGCCCTTGACCGGAATCGAACCATATGCTTTCTGTCTGGATATTACCTGCTCTTCAGTGCCTTTCTTTGATTGCCACCTACTAGGATTTGTCTAATACCAAAGATTAACATGTGATGCCATTTTTCTTATCAAAATATGTATTTATTAGGCAATATACTATCTGCCTGTCTGGACTACTTCATCACTTAGAGATCTGGGTATTTCTCTTAGCAAGCCTAGGCACATCTTATTCCAGCCCTGACCCCTTCCACTGTAGTACATTCTTCTACATTTATTTATCTACTTATCTAGAGAATTTATTTGGTTGACATTAGCTAATAAGTTATATAGTTTTGAAGTATACAATTCTGCAATACAACATCTGTACATTGTACCCAGTGTTTACCACCTAAAATCAAGTCTCCTTCCATCACCATTTGCCCCACCTTTATCCTCTTCTAAGTCCCTCCTCCCGCCTTGCCTCTGGCATCATCATACTGTTGTCTGTGTTCTTTAGTATTTCTGTTTTTCTTTGCCTAATCCCCTCACATTTTTTATCCAACCACCAACCTCCTGCCCTCTGACAACTGTCACTCTGTTCTCTGCATCCATAAACTGTCTCCACTTTGTTAGTTTATTAGAGTCTGCATGTAAGTGAAATCACATGGTACATGTTTTTCTCTGACTGGCTTATGTCACTTATCATAATGCCCTCCAAGTCCATGCACCTGTTGAGAAAGGTAAGATTTCCTTTCCTTTTTTTTTTTTTTTTTAAAGCTCCAGGAGTATTCCATTGTTTAAATGTACTTTTCATTTATTTATTTTTAAAATATATTTTTATTGATTTCAGAGATAAAGGGAGAGATAGAGATAAAAACATCAATGATGAGAGAGAAACTTTGATGGACTGCCTCCTGCATGTCCCACACTGGGGGTCCAGCTGGCAACTCAGGCATGTGCCCAGACCAGAACCAAACAGTGACTTCCTGATTCATAGGTCAGTGCTTAAACACTGAGCCTTTTTAAGCACTCATCTACTGATGGGCTTTTGGGCCGCTTTCAAATCTTGGCTATTGTGAATAACACTTATGTGAACAAAGGGGTGTGCACTCTCTCATATTAGTGTTTTGGGTTTCTTTGGGTATATTCCCAGAAGTAGAATTGCTGGGTCACACAGGATTCAACATCATATTCAATGGCAAAAACTACAAGTGTGTGCCTTAACACTGGGAACATAACACGGATGTCTGCTTTCACAACTCTTATTCAATATAGGGCTGGAAGTTCTAGCCACAACAATCAGAGAATAAGAAGAAAGAAAAAAAAAAGTATCCAATTGTAAAGGAAGAGATCAAACTGTCATTATTTGCAAATGACATGATCCTGAGGGTATGCAGAGAACCCTAAAGCTTCCAACAATAAACTTCTAAGACTGAGAGTTCAGCAAGATTACGATGGGCCACTCACCCTAGCACCTTCGGAATACTCCTGCAAGTATACCACTCCTAGAGATTCTGACTTAATTTGTGTGAAAGGAGGGCTCAGGTTTTTTTTTTTTTTTTAAGTTCTCAGGTAATTTCTAAACTTTTCATTTTTAAAGAATTATAGATTCACAAAAGTTGCAAAAAAAAAAAAAATAAACTACAAACAAATACAAAGAAGACTAGTATACCACTCACAGGGTTTGCTTCAGTATCAACATCTTATAAAACTATTGTATAATATTAAAACCATGATAATGACACCAGTACAATCCACAATCCACAGAGCTTATTCAGTTATGACCAGTTTTACACACACTCATGTGTGTGTGTGTGTGTGTCTGTGTGTGTGTGTTAGTTCTATCCCATGTGTAGATTGATGTAGTCACCACCATAATGCAGATATACTAGGAGAACTGTTATATCACCACAAAGATCCCACATGCCCCTTTGTGTAACCATCATCTTCTCTCCCCAGCATTCCTGACTCTGGGCAACCATTAACATCTTCTCCAATTCCATCATTTTGTAATTTTAAGAATGTTATACAAATGGAATCATAAACAGTATGTAGTTTTTGAGATTGGCCATTTTCACTCAGCATAATATCTAGGAGGTTGAGTGTGTTAATCCTTCATTCTTTTCTTCATTGATGAGCAGGATTTCATTATATGAATATACCACAGTTTATTTACCTAAGCACCCATTGAAGGACATTTGGATTACTTCTGGATTTTGCTCACTATAAATAAAGCTATGAACATGGATATACAAGTTTTTGCACCATCATAACTTTCATTTTTCTGGGATAATGCCCAAGAGAACAACTGCTAGGTCACAGGGTAGGCACAAGTTTAGTCCTGTAAGGAATTGAAGCTGCTATACTCTTTTTCAGGGTAGCTGTACCATTTTATATTCTTTAAATTTTTTTATAGATTCTAGAGAGAGGAAGAGAGAAAATGGAAAGAGAGAGAGAGACATCTACTAGTCATCTCCTGCATACTCCCTGACCAGAGTTCAGACCCACAACCTGAGCATGTGCCTTGACTGGGAATCGAACCTGCCACCTCTTAGCATATGGGGCGACACACCAACCAACTGAGCCACACTGGCCAGGGCTGTACCATTTTACTTTTTGTTCAGCAATGTTCAAGTGATCCATTTTTTCTGCATCCTTGTCACATTTAGTATTATCACAATTTCTTTTTTAGCCTCTCATTCAGGTATGCAGTGACATTTCGTTGTATAATTTACATTTCATTAATGGCAAATGATACTGAATATTTTCCTTTGTGCTTATTTGCCATCTGTTTATCCTCTTTGGTGAAATGACTGTTCATATCTTTTTTTCCTATTTTCCAATGAGATTATTTTATTTTTGTATTGTTGAGGGTTTTTTTAAAAAAAAAAAAACATATATTTTTATTGATTTCAAAGAGAAGAGAGAAGGAGAGTTAGAAACATCAATGATGGGAGAGAATCACTGGTTGGCTGCCTTCTGCACATTGGGGATCGAGATTGCAACCCAGGCATGTGTCCTGACTAGGAATCAAACTGTGACCTCCTAATTCGTAGGAGGCTTCTGTTGAGTTTTGAGAGTTATTATTTTTTTTAATGGATTCTATATGCAAGACCTTTTATGGATATGTGGTTTTACAAACGATATCTCCTAGTCGGTAGCTTATTAATTCACTCTCCTCACAAAGGTCTTTCACAGAGAAAAAATTTACATTTTGGTGAGGTCCAGTGTATCAAATCTTTTCTTTTATGAATTGTACTTTTGTTGTCAAGCCTAAACTTTTGCTTGCCCTAGACTAAAGACTTTCTCCTATCTTTTTTTTTTACTAAATATCTGGTAGTTTTACATTTTATAACCTTTGAATTAATGTTTTCTTATAACGTATGACACTTAGGTAAAAGTTCACTTACTTGGGCCTGTGCTTCTATTGCTCCAGCACCATTTGTTGAAAACACTTTCCTAGTAAAGTTTGAAAACCATTGTAAACTTTGGCAGATTAATACGTTTGTATCTACCTCCCTCTTCTGGTGCATTCTACGAGTCATTAATAAGTGTGTTTCAATAGTCTCAGGTTCCAAACTTACTAACACACATAGACTTGGGTTAATTTGAGTATTCAGAGTTGAGATTCAGACTTATAAATACATTTCTTCACTTTTTTCTCCATTTCCCTTCCTTTTCTCTTCTCCTGTTATCTTCTCCCTCATCTTCCTTTTACTCCTCTACTCTCTCCTTTTCATAGCAAGACTGGGGTGCAGATACTGTGGATGTAGCCATGAGCAAATTATAGTTATCTTCATGGAGCTTGTATTCTACATTAGAGAGTCAGGTAATGTGGACAACTCAAAGCAATAGAGAGTCAGAGACTAACAAGTTTTTGCAAACTAGTTAGTGTTGGAAATATTACACCATTCGTTAGAAAAGAAGACTGCTTTAAATCAAGGTGTAAGCAAAGTTTTTTTTTTAGGCAGTGTGTATACGCACAAATAGATGTTCATAGGATATTCATTTTCAGGTTTTTTATTGAAGTGCAGAATGTTTCTGAAAAGCAGGTAGCAGTGTTGATATAGTAGATGCATGGTCTACCTCTGAAGGGACTGGACAATAATTTTATTTTTATATATACAGGAACACATTCAGGAACACAGCAAGTACAGGAACACATGCAGGCTCAACTTTGGGACCTGTTTAAGAAAAATGCATACTTTTGTGATACAATTCCAGCTTTATTCTTTAATGCTTAATTACCCTCTGAATAGACTATATTAAACATGCACTTGTTGATAACTATTTTCAAAATGTAATTGAACAAATTAAGAAATAAGAAAAGTGGGTACAAAAGTGAAAACTTTGTTATTTCAAGTTGCATTAAGCACAATTCCTATTCCTTCTTGAGCTCAGCCCTTCTTGAGATGTAATACCCGGGCTGACAGGCAGACCCTGAGCGAAGGGTGAACAGTTTGCTCTGACACACGTTTCTCCTGTTCGCCTGCCTTCTTTTAGGTTTTTATTGTCATAACTAGGAGCCCTGCACACAAATCTTTGTGCCAATAGCTCCCTGCTGCCCTTCAGTATCTCTCCACTGACTGTTCGACCCTCCTATAGCTCTACCACCCCCACTCCCCACATAGCTTGCTGCCCTGCCCCCTCCTGTAGTTCTCCACCACATGCTTGTAGTTCACTGCCTCACCCTCCGGCTGATCCTTCATCCAGTGGTTATGTAGTCAGTCATTATACTTCATGGCATATTGTCCATTTGCATCTCACATCTTTATTATTAGGACTAGAGGCCCGGTGCATGAAGTTTGTGCACGGGGTAGGAGTGTCCCTCAGCCCAGCCCGCATCCTCTCCAATCTGGGACCCTTCGAGGAATGTTCAGCTGCTCGTTTAGACCCGATCCCACTGGTAAGATTGGGTCTAAACGGGCAGTCGCTCACCCGCCTGCCTTCCTGATTGCCCCTAACCGCTTCTACCTGCCAGCCTGATTACCCACGAGCGAGGAGGACAAGCCCCCTGCTCGCTCTGTGGCTGCCACCATTTCTGTTTGAATTTGTTTACCTTCTATAATTGAAATTTTGTAGCCTTGAGTGGAGGCCTAGGCCAGCCAGGGCAGGTGGAAAGCTTTGCTTCCTCCGTTTTTGGGGGCAACCCTAGCCTGCTCTCTCCAGCTCCCGAGGCTGCTGCCATTTTTCTTGGGATTTACATTCTATAATTGAAACTTTGCATCCCTGAGTGGAGGCCTAGGCTATCCAGGCTGTGTGGAAAGCTTGGCTTCCTCCATTGCTGGGGAAATCCAAGCCTCTCAACTGCTCTCTGTGGCTGCAGCCATCTTGGTTGGGGTTAATTTGCATTCTCTCTGATTGGCTGGTGGGTGTGGCTGGTGGGTGTGGCTTGTAGCAGAGTGATGGTTAATTTGCATATTACTCTTTTATTAGGTAGGATAGCTTATACTCAAATTAAGCTCTACATACAATCAGCAGGTTAAGTATCCTTGAGAAAGAACATATTCCTACAAGGTCAGCTCTTTAAAGACTAAACATAGAGATTCTAGCAGAACACCCGGGGGATCAGACTTTTTTGAAAAAGTCAAAGGCCTTCGGCAAGGTCTCCTTAGAGGCCCCCGACCTTTTGGAGAATCCTCAATTCAGACAATCCAACTAAGTCCCGTGTGTCCCCACAATGTAAGATAGTGAAACGTCACTGACAAAACTCCCTTTGCATATGCCAGGACAAGGCTGAAGTTCCTTGTGAGGAAAATATCTTAAAAGGAAGAATGTGAAACCCAAGTTCCCAACAGAGTCCCTGTCAGAGCTTGAGAGAGCAAGATCCTTTGAGCTTATTGCACTGACTTAAGCCTTGATAGAAGTCCATTTTGCAGTCAGATTTTATATATGCATCTGCAATTGGCCAGAAAAACATTTCCACATGCCTGTAACAGGTTAACCTATTCCTTACACCCAAAGAGCTTCCCATAAACAATTTATTTCTGTATGCTGCAGACCCCACAGTTTGTAAGTCATTTCTAATAACCCTGTCTGAAGTTGGATGTTCTGGTGAATATAATCGCAAAAAGCTCTGAATAGATCATTGTCTTTCAGAGACAAAGAGACTGCTTTTATGGGAAAAGGAATTATTAAATCAACTAATGATTTGCCATGCATACTATCTGGACAATCTGGAAAATATGTCAGTCTTGTCTTATCTCCCAGCAGGTTTTTTTTTTTATTGGTTCATGGTTTTTGGTGTAAATTTCTTGGTACTATGTTTGTTCAATGGTTATCTTAATTTAATGTATGTTTTCATATAACCCTCTCTGTCTCTTCTTCAGGTACTACAAGTCATATAATCACATTACCTCTAATAATGCTCATTATATTTCCTGAGCACTTGTTCTGTTCCCTGTGTTTTCATTAGGCAGAAGTTGATAATGAATTTTCTATTCCATCTCACCATTTACTTTCATTCATTTTTCTCAAAGGTTTTCAATAACTGTAACTTCAATAACTCAGGACTACGTTCCAAGACCATATTGTAAAAAAAAAAAAAATTGTATGAAAGAAAAAAAAAATTGGTAGTGCCTGTTCACTAATTGAATGTGATTTTTGTAATAAGTCCAGCTCTTAGTTCCAGGCATATATCTTCAAAATAAATATTATTCAGGGAACACTATAAAAAAGGTTATTATAGTCTTACTCTTGGGTACAATGTTGAATGATACATAATGATACATGCATGCATATTTCGGGTCAAATCCCAGCCCCATTCTTATTTGCTTTGTAATTTAAGACATTCTCTTCTGGCTGTTGAATATAAGTTTCTTCGTTTGTCGAATGGAGATAAAAATATATATCTCTCAGAGTAATTGTAACAACCTAGAATGATGAATGTAACTCACTGAACACAGTCAGATTTTACAAAAGTTGTCTTTTATCAGAAAGGTTAGGCCAGCAGTATTTTAACAAATTAGACACACACACACACACACACACACACACACACACACACATATAAAATTGTTCTCCATATCAATTAGGCTGGTGAGTAGAGCACAATAATAAAAACATATATAGAACAATTTTCTAAGTGGACACAGCTTCCTTTGCCCAGGTTCTGACTCCATCCCAAGCATCCCTAATTAGTACCCCACTCTCCCCGGTCTTCCTTATCTCTCCCCTGGAACCGGTTATAAGTCTTTGCCATGCTATAACCCTTATGTATCTGTGGTAGGTTTGAGGGACTCCAATCCCCGAATCCTTCTATGGAATGGACACTGTGTTGATCTGTGCCATACTTCCCCAATCTTTTAGACCCCAGTGTAACATATCTAAGTGGTGTTCATGCCTGGAGTGGTGAGAACAACCTGTGGTGCTGTTACTGGTCTGGGCTGAATGAATCCTTTTTCCTTGTCTTGCCAATTAAAATTTCTAATGGCTTCTCTTCAGTCTCAATCTTCTACTGTCACACTCCTCAAGCCACCCTTCTATTTTAGAACGATTTGCCTTGTATTATTTCATTGTAAGTTGTTTTCCAAATCAGATTAAAATAGCATGAGCTCACCACAGCCAACTAAATAATATCACGAACTATAAAGAAATGTTGATTATTTCTCACTAACCTCACTTCATTACTTCACATTCTTCAACGTAATCCCTTGTAAATATGTTAACCTTTTAGGGTATTTCTAACCATAGCTTTATCCATCCTTTTGCAATCATATGGTTATTTGCCTTGGTTTATAAAATTGTTTTAACAAAAGTGATGACATCTGAATCTGCAATTGTTTTTACTTGCAATAATACATTAAGGAAATCTATTATATAAGTAAAATTGTTCTTTTATTTTATTTTTAAAATTTAAATATTAAATTTATTTCAAAATTAATTTTACATATGGTGAGAGATTGGGCTCCGTTTTTATTTTTTTCCTTGGGTAGCTAATTGCTTAAATAGCTTCCAGTGTTATGAGTCATTATAGATACTTAATCTACTTTTGAATTCTCCATTCTGTTCTATGTATTTATATATTTATTTATCCATACCCAAGGATATTTTTAAAAGTTTATTTTTAGGGAGAGGAGAAGAGAGAGAAAAACATCAGTGTGAGAAACATTGATTGTTTGCCTTTTGTATGTGCCCTGACCAGGTATTGAACCACAACCTTTTGGGGTACAGGACAATGCTCCCACCAACAGAGCCACCCCTCCAGGGCTCACTGGTTTATTTGTACCTTTCCATGCCCAAAACACATGCTTATGACAAAATGTTTTACAGTAAACATATATAATATTTAGGAAAGCTAGGATTTTTTTTTTTAAAGATCATTTTCTCACTCATTATTTTTTCTGTTAATAATGCTGTTACCTCTTCATAGACTATGTATTATTCCACATGAATATTGAAAATTTACCATATTATAAATTGTACTAAAATATTCACTGATTGAGAATTAAATTAATAAAAATAATAGAAAACAGTCTTATCCAGAGATAAGTATATTTCTGCAATTGTTCAGATTTTGCCTTATTTCTGGAAATAATATTTTCACATAGATGCTATAATTAAATAAATTATTACTGTATTTTATAATTTTAAAAATTACCTCTGGGATATTAATTGTTTAATCCTATTTTTAACTTGTTACTGAGAATTACCTTTGGGCTTTTGCATATTTTTTTTATATCTATCCAACTTATCCTACTTAATAAAATCCTAATATTATGCTAAGTGTCCAGTAGTCTATCTGTCCATTCAACCAGTCAAAGCATAATATGCTAATTATATGCTAAGGCTGCATAACCACTTGCTATGATGTGCACCTACCACCAGGGGCAGACTCTGACCAGCAGGTTAGCTTGTTGCTGGGGTCCAGCCAATTGGACATGTCCTTCCACAGTCCCTCCCTGGCTGGCCAACTACCTGCATTCTGCTCCAGTCCTGATTGTGCACCAGTGGGGTCCCTCAGCCTGGCCTGCAACCTCTCACAATCTGGGACCCCTTGGGGGATGTTGGAGAACCAGTTTTGGCCTGATCCCACCAGCCAGGCATGAGGTACCCCATTGGTGCATGAATTCATACACCAGGCTTCTAGTTGAATTATATGTTTAAATCTAGTATTATATAGCATCTCTTAGATTTTGGAGGTGTATATCAGACATTATGTAAATAGCTGTATTTTTATTTCTCCAATATTTAAATTGTTCCAATTTTAGTTCCAGTTGCATTGACTAAATTCTTAAAGTAATTTTCATAATAATAAGTTGGCACAGGCATTCCTGTCTTGTTTTTGACTTTTTTGTTATGATTTTAACATTTCACCAATCATTATAATGGCAGGTTTTAGTAAATACCTATTATCAATGCTTATCAAGTTAAATAATTTCCTTCTATTTCTATTGTATTTAGAGATTTTATATGAATTGGTTGTAAAATTTATTAGGCTTAGTATAATCGTATTGTTCTTTTTACTAAATACATACCCTGACATTGATCATTCTTTCTGGAATGAACACTATTTAACCATCATTTATTATGTTTTTGTCTGTTCCTTTTGTTTGTTTTTAATTTTATATAAGTGAAATTCATGTAAGATAAAGTTAATATTTTTAGGTCAATTCACTGATATTTAGTACTTTTTCAACATCATGAAACATTTATCTAGTTGTAAAGTATTATTATCACCCAAAAGGAAGTGCAGTAAGCAGTTATTCTTCCATTCTCATCCTCTTCTTCTTCACTCACTAACATCCATCATTCTGCTCTCTGTCTCTATGCATTTTACCCAGTCTGTATAATTTTCATAAGTAGAACCATACAGTATGTAGTGTTTTTTGTTGTTGTAAACCTCACCCAAGGATATTTATTCCATTTATTTTTAGAGAGAGTAGAATGGAGGGGGAAAGGGAGAGAGAGAAAGAGAGAGAGAGAGAGAGAGAGAGAGAGAGAGAGAGAGAGAGAGAGAGACATTAATATGAGAGCCACATAGATTCCTTGCTTCCCACACGCCCCTGACTGGCTCTGGGTGTCAAGTCTGCAACCGAGGTACATGCAGACCTTGACCAGAATTGAACCTGCCACCTTTCAGTCTATGGCCCAAGGCTCTAACCACTGAGCAAACCAGCTAGGGCATTATATAGTCTTTTATGACTGACTTCTCTCACTTAGCAAAATGTTTTCGAGGTTCAAACCAGTTGTAGCATGTATCAGGACTACTCCATTGCACATCCCAACCTGTTTATCTATTAATCCTTTGAATTGATTTTCACCTTTTAGATATTAGGAAAAGTGTGACTCTAAACATGCCTGAATATGTGCTCATTTAAGTTCCTATTTTCATTTTTCATGAGGCGTATATACTGAGTGGATTTGCTAGATTGTATGGTATTTTATATATAACTTTTTGAGGAATTGTCAAACTGTTTTCCGTAGTACTTGAATCCCATTGTGCATTTCTACTAGCAATGTATGGCAGGTTCTATTTTCTCTAGCCATTGGAGGCTACACTCTCCAATCTTAAAGTTGAAGCATTTGACCCACACCTTATAAGCTGTCATAGAGAGAAAGCACTAGGTTGCCTTCTTCCCATGCATGAGGAGGTCTCCCTACAGGAGACAGTCTGATCCATTCGTGTTTTTCAAACTTCTGATTTATACTTTCTCATCAGGAAAGAGTAAATTTCTTGCTAGACTCATACCTATTCTGGGCATAAAGTTAATGCAAAAATTTATTTTGCTTCGAATTTTTTTTTTTTTTTTTTTTTTTTTTTTTTTTTTTTTTTACTTTTCCCACTTCTAGTTCATTCTCCATCTTGTCCCTTAAAAGAATTCACACCTTTCTTTTAGAATCCACATCTTATAATACAGTACAATAGAATATAAATAGATTTAAGTGAAAGGATTCCTTAATTTTCTTAAATGATTTAAGAAAACATTAAGTAGCTAGCACTTCTAATTATTTTCTTTTAAAGCAACATCTAATTTAGTAACTCAGATTTAGATTGCCCTCCTCCCATCCCTTCACCCTCCAAGTTGGTGGTAATTGAAGGAGCATTTACTTAATATATTCCACCAGGTAAAGTTCATATTTGAACAACTGTATGCCAGGGAAGTTCAAAGGAAGGCTAGGATTTAAACAAAGAAAGGCAAACATGTATAATGGCAAACATGGTATAATGTTATTTTCGGGTGTGTGTGACTTCCCTCTGCTGTAAGCTTTTGTTGATAATTATCACAATATGCATGCATTTGTGTCTTCCTCCTCTGAGTTAACTGAAATCCTCAAAAAGAATCTCACCTAGTTAGAGCCAGTCTTGACACAACAGAGCTAATCAAATAGTGCTTTGCTGAGCTGTAATAAGGAGTTCTTCCAAACATACTAATTCAATTAGTTGAAATCAAAGTTATGCTCCTTGCAGTGTTAGGTAAAACTAATACAAAATAATAAGAGTTGGATCAATGTAAACTTGCAAATACTATAAAAGAGGAGCTTTACATGAAGTATTGAAAGCAGTCCAAAAAGGCAAATCCCAGCTCATCATCAGACATGAAGAGAAATAAATGAAGGAAAACGGAATGATTAAATGCTTTCATCTGGAAATTTGATTTCAATATTCAGAAACTCTACAATTCTGCTAATTCATCATGCCCTTTGTTTATTACTAATAAATTAGTGTGCTGATGGAAAGAATTCATTACCCTATCTGCACACTTCACTAGTTGCAGGTCATTTATTTCTGTGTTATCTGGTGAGACTAAAACAGCTGTAATTACATTGTTAAACATTGATTAATAAGCAACTCTCATCACTAATAAAAGAAACATGTAAAATGTGTATTCTTTCAAGTTTTTGGCTTCAAGTTTTACTCCCCTCTTGGGAATAAGGAATTCCAGAATTCCATTAATATCTTCCTGAGCAAACTTGCTGTGCTTTTGCAGCTGCTTCCAGTCACACCTATGAAACCAGATTTCCCCCCAAAATTCAATTACACTAAAGAAACCCATCATAGCCACACCATAATATTAATTCCCCCAAATTAACATTCAAAATATGATTTTCAAAATATTTTTTTAAATTTAACGTTAAAAGCATAGTACCCCATCAAAGCTATGTTTTTATTTCCTCTATTTTGATTAACACATCCATTGCGGTTTGGAATTCGAATATTTTATAGATTGGCAGTACTTCAGCCAAAAGCATATTAAAAATACTCTGTAGTTACTGTTTATTGGGTTTTCAGTATAATCTGATTGATTTAAGTGTTACCAGGCCGTTATTACATGTCAGATATTTTGATTATCATTAAGGGTACACAAACAGACTCCCTCTGACATATGAGCAAATTATACAATTTCCTTTCCATCAATACCATACCCATAAAATGGTAATTGAAGAAATGACTTTCTAGTAGATTATTTTAAGCATAACCCAATCGAATTCATGACTTCTTAATAAAGTGCCTTTTGTGCTGTCAAAAATTCATCTTGAAATTTGAAGTGCCATGTAGTCTCTTGCACCTTTGTCTCTGCACTGACTGCTGCCACTAATTTTCTCACACTCATGTATGAGTGTCAGGATCTTTAAAGAGCTAGCTGTCATTTTTAGGCAGGGTCTTAGTGTGGCAGGAGCTGAGGGTGGGACTTATAGGATCTAATCCTAGCTCTGTCACTAAAGAGCAGTGACTGGGAGAAGATACCTCAACTCTCTTATTATGAGAATAAAGAAGATAACTTCAAAAAGCGGCCAGCACAGTGTATAGACAAGTATACAATATTATTTTCCCTCTTCCCCTTGCGTTACAATTTTTAAGCAGAGTCATCTAACTGCTGAGATTTTTAAGGCTGCCAGGATGGTCTTTCTGGTCCTCAAAGATCTCAACTAACAGCTGGCCTCTGATACATAAAAATCTATTCGTTATGTCAAGTTTCTAGCTGTTATACCCATGTAATTGAATTAAAATATTAGAATTAAAGTGTTTGAAATAAAATATTGAGATTTAAACACACACACACACACAAACACAAACACATACACACACACACACACACACACACACAGAGAGAGAGAGAGAGAGAGAGAGAGAGAGAGAGAGAGAGAGAGAGAGAGAGAGGCTCGGATGAAGATGGAGTCATGGTGGAGGGATGACTAGGTAAGGCACTGAGAAGGGGACTGAGTGGCTGGGTAAAGAGGACAGAACAAATAGGGACAGACCCATAGTCACATGTGCAAAGGAATAACCCCACCTACTCCATGGGGATAGCTGTTATCATCTAACTAGCAACTCATTGTTGCAAACAGGAACCATACACTTTAGGATGCTCTGAAGTACACCTGACAGAAGCCAACAAGATCATTTATTGGAAGGATTTGGGAGCTTGTGTAATTGTCCATAAACTGGGAGGCTAGGTTGGGGGAATTAATTGAATTAAAGGCTTTCCATTTGTCAAAGTCCAGCAAATACTATAAGTCTTTTTAGCAAGAATAGTGTGGCCAGGCAGTTAAGGAAATGACCAGAGATTGCTCTCTCTGGAGTAAATCCTAACTCCCTAGTTACCAGTAAGATTGCGAATTTTCTCCAAATTTTGAGTCTTAGGAGGATGTTCCATGATCATAGGTCTGGAGACTTGCCTGTGGGCAGAGGGCTGCAAGAGGACAGGCCGGTCCCTCTGGCTTTCATAGTCCATAGCAGCAGGAGCTCTTTCCCCCACTTCACTACAGAGACCAACACAACAGCAAATCCCCTCAAAATAAGACAAGTCTTTGGATGTTATTCAAAAAGCAACAAACCATGAGGCTTTGGTACCTGTCTTATGTGCGTTTTCCAAACAGTGAGAGGAGATCAAACATTTTCTATTTCATCTCCCCGTGTTGATAGGGGATTCATCTCATTATTGTTTGAAGAAAATGCAGCAATGTAGGATCTGGGGCAACTTGCTGAAGGAAAACATTTATTTTTAATTCTGGAGGATGTTCTAGAGATACTTGCTTGCTCCTTTTCTACTCTGATCTGTGCTAGGCAAGGCTGACTTTTATGGTTCTATCAACTGGTCTTCTGATAGGATTTAGAAAGTGGGAGAAAAGGCCAGATATTGGAGATTGTGAGGACAATGAATTTGAGATATTTATTCTCCTAGCCTCCTTCCTGTCAGTCCTCATTCTGGTTGACTGTACCTATTTTTCCCTTAAAGACACAGCTCCTGATAGTCCTTTTCCTACAGGCACATGTTTACCTGGGTTCTAGTAAATATTCCCTCTCATTACTCAGGCTTGAGCCTTCTTTCCATGATCATGAACTAAATCATTCTTAATTATTTCATTTAACTGTGTTGAAGGCTTTGCAAAATAGTCCCTCCCCCCCCCCCCCTATAAATCATCAATGATACTCCTTTAGAGTATGTCTTTGGTTTCTTGCCATAATCTGACTGATAGAGACAAGCTGTAGGACAGGCCTTAGATCTAAATGGACTTACTACTGTATTACTTTATGCAATAGTTTGAAAGCATTATCTTTGGAATAAAATGTAAGCTATTTTCATGGCATACAAAGCCTTTATAATTCGGTCCAATTCACCTTTTCTGTCTCATCTGCATCTCTTACCCTCGCTCACACTGTGCCCCCATCACTGAATTTTTATAGTTTCCCTAACATGCCAGACCCTCTAACTTAATATTTTTGCACCTCTCTCCTGTCTTCAGTAATTCTTTCTTCAAGTTCCAGGTCAAAAGTTAGCCTTTATTATTGAGAGGGCAGGGCGGGGTGAAGGGGCAGGGCGGGGTAAGAGGGCAGGTGCGGTGAGAGGGCAGGGTGGGGCGGGTCCAGCTCCCGGTAAATGGACCCTAGGCCTAACCCAACCAATCAGGTCAGCTAAGGTAGCAGCACCACCCTCCCTATAAAACCCATTGATATGTTAAGTTCTTCCTCTTTCTCGCCATGCCCTCATTGGTGTAAGTGAGACTGAGCTCGGACTAGTCCGAAATAAATACAGGCTTTCTGCAATTGCATCTGATTCGGCTCCCTGGTAGTCTTTGGAGTTTAAAACACTTGGGCATAACAATTATGAAAATGACCCTCTTCTAAGGTCTTCACATATACATTGTCTTCTAATTAGTTGCTAATGTGTCTATTTCACTATACTATGAATTTCTGGAAAGCAGTAATCCCCTTTTTAATCCATAGGACCTGGCAGAGAGCATGTCAATGATTGAAAGAATGATAAACCTTGTTGTTAAATACATTAATTTGTGTGTGTGTGTGTGTGTGTGTGTGTGTGTGTGTGTGTACCAACTCCCTGGAAGTGTCTCTTCTAGCTGTCTTTGATGGTATTTGTATTGGGCCAGATTGTGAAATCTGTCAACAGTGACAATAGAGATAGAAGTAATTCAACCAAGTATTTCTTAGTTGTAATTAGTAATACTGTTAATAATTATAATTTAAACACCTTACACATTAATTTAGGGGAATTTTTAGTTATATATTTATTGGCTGGACATTGTTGGTTTGCTCCCTTAGACCCTCTGTTCTCCCCTCAGTTTTATGGCCCTCTATAGGGTTCTTGTGCTCAGTGGCTATAACTGGGTCAGGCCATTGGCGAGCCTGTAGGAGATCTGAGGGCGGGAAGAGAATGAACTTAAGTATTTATCCCCTTGGCTCTCCTGTCTGCAGTGGTCCAGTAATTGCTCTCTCTCTCTTCTTGATTTTGTCAGGGTGCAGCAGAGCCTTGCTGCTTTGTACTTCCTTGTTCCTCCAGTCTGGCCCTCCATCTCTTTAAATAGCTCCATATTTGGGGAGTTTGTTGAATTACCCTGATTTTATTGTGACTTTTATTTCTTGTTGGGAACTGATATAATTCTTTTCTATTTCCATGATTACTTATTCTCTAGAAAAATATTCTAAGTGGATGGCTTTTTCTCTCTGTGTGTGTTTTTATTAACTGTTTTATATAGCCGTAAGTTTTGTTCATCCTTAGCCAATTGTGCACGTGTGTGCATTTGCATAATACTAACTTAAAAAGGAACAATCACATTTTGCAAAATGTATGTTTATTATAGAACAATCTTTGAAAATTATGTAGATTAAAGTTGAATAGCATTAACATTTTAAGAAAAGTTCCTATTAAATGGAATTTTTTATTCAAGAGCATAAATCAAATTAAGATGCATTAGCGTGTTTCTTAGGGTACATATGGTTAAAAAATCTTTCATGAAAATTTTATCCTTAAAGTAAATAAAACCTTATTTTAAACATTCTGTAGATAGCAATTAAAATCAACAGTAGCCGAAACAGGTCTGGCTCAGTGGATAGAGCATTGGCCTGTAGACTGAAAGGTCCCAGGTTTGATTCCGGTCAAGGGCATGTACCTTGGTTGTGGGCACATCCCCAGTAGGGGGTGTGCAAGAGGTAGCTGGTCCATGTTTCTCTCTCATCCATGTTTCTAGCTCTCTATCCCTCTCTCTTCCTCTCTGTAAAATATCAATAAAATATATTTAAAAAATTTTAAAAATCAGCAGTAAAGAAAATATTAACAATTTAGAAAATTTTAAATGTACATATATTTTAAAAGGTGAAAATTAAATATATAATTAATAATTATATAATTATAAAATATTAATTACTATTTTTAAAGAAAATTAAAGAGATTTTTCTTTAGCTTTTGCATCATAGATTCTTAGTGTACCATTTTGATTCCTAAGCAATTTTTTTCATTTATTATTCCAAATTATTAAAATGCAAATATATACTTTGCTAAAACATGGTACTCGTGGTTTCTGTTGTGAGACTACCTTTAGTGAAATTATTTTAAAATCCTCTTGGCATTTTACTGAATACTCCTCTTCCAGGTGATGCCAAAATAGGCTTGCTTCTTCTATAGTGTGTTCAAAATGAAGTTTTCACACATATCTCTAAGATTCAATCCTTCATATTTAAAGGAAACCTTAAATACATTTCAGTGGGGAACATATCCTTTAACTTCACTATTTTACATGAACATTTTTTTTCTACACTTCTCATTTCTTAAAACTATTCCTTTCATTTCACATGTCAAATCATTTTCACGAGTTGTATCCCTTCTCCCTCTTTAACTTTTCCAAAAGATTGACCCCATTCCACAATCTCAAGGTTGTTATCTATGGGTTGTTATTTTCCTGTTAAGGAACTTTTCATGAAGTCAGGTGTGCATATGAGTTTGTGTGCGTGCCTGTGCATGCGTGCGTGTGTGCGTGTGTGTGTGTGTGTGTGTGTGTGTGTGTGTGTGTGGCACTTTCATATACTGCAGAATTTTTGACAGTTTTGGGTAACACATCGGCTTCCTAAGAGTAGCACAGGTCTTTGAAAACACTCACCCATGATCTGACATTCTGATGAATGTGATCTTGAAGTCCATCTTTAAGAAGAAATACTGGTGACCATAAATCATTTGGTACAGAATGGATACAGATATGAACTAATAGAAACTTGGATACCCAGCATTTTGCATAAGTTACAATCAGAGAAATCCCATTGGCTCCTGGCTCCGAATTCTGCCAGTCTCCTAGAGCTGATGTTAATCCTCTTCCACCTAAACCGTATTTACTATGCTCTCTTTGACAGTACCTACCTCAGTTCTCTTGACTTCATTGTTCCAAACTCCAATATAGAACTGAGTCCACTTGTATATTATCAAGTACACCTTCATATTGCCCCAGTTTTGAGACCATCTCACTTATGAAGGAGTTACTGAGCAGTTTAAAACACCAATCAAAACACATTTAACCTTATTTTTTTAGCTCCGAGCCAGAGACTTCGGGTCAGAGACTTCAGAATCAAACTTGCTCTTAACCCTAGGAGATCAGTTCCCAGAACAGGGCTAATTCATTATTTGTTCCTCTTACCCTGTCTTCTTTTGTACTCTTTTTTTAGAAGCACAAAAGGTTGCTTCTAAACATCCACCTGCTAAATGAGTCCTTATTTCCCACCTACAGACCTATTTCTGAATAGCAACTTTTTTTTCTTCCTAAATTTCCTGGGCCATCAACCAGATTATAGTTGGGCTCTGCCTTCCTGCTGGGATCGAACACCTGCTCTTGCAAACCCCCTTTTGACTTTTGTCTGAATCCAAATTGAGTTTATAACATTCTTTGTACATTGTTCATAGCTCATACTACCTCCTACACCCCTTCCCCTTTCAAGTACACTTTGTAGTTAGTCTCACAGTAAATCTAACTATCAAGTCCTAAAAAAATAATGTCCTCACCTGTTCTGCTCTGGTGGGCTCAGATTAAGGACCAAGTAGCTTCATCCTTTCCACACTTTATTTTTTTCATGATTGTAGCTCCACATCTTATATCTTACTCCAATGTATAACATGTCCCCACACCCTTGGTTTCCTTGCTCCCTCTGTCAAGTTTTTAGCAGACACTGTGTTAATCTCAGCTTCCTTAGTAGCTGTCTATTTCTGTGACCAACTTGCTTATCATTGTTTTTGTTTTCTTTTTTTAAAGTCAGGACATTGCCAAGGAAATCAACTACAGATTCATTATTTCTCTTCAGATTGACTTTAATGGTAATTTCTGTATCCATTAGAGGTTGTTTCACACTTTTTCATCTCCTACTGGCTTCTAAGAACACTCCTGCCCCTATTCAACCTTTCCACTCCCCTATACCTCCTCACCACTTCTTGCTTTTCCTCTCTGAGTAAATAAGAAACATTACTTTTATTAAGAAAACAATGTCTTTTTTATCTCTCCTAAGATTTCTCACCATTAGCTCTTTTCCATTTTTCTTTTGTCTAACAGAAATGATTGCCTGGTCAACATTTGCAAACACAACTTCATTAACACTCTTCAATGTTCATAATTATATTTATTGATGTAGTCCCCTCCTCTGAGTTTTCAATTAGTTCATCTTGGTGGCCAGAAAAGCAGAAATATTTCCCTTCTTTGCCCCTCATACTCTTTGAGCTTCTGTGGAATCTCCTTTTTATCCTTTACTAATGAAAGGCACTACAGTTTTCACGCACTCTCCTTCTAATATTTTACCTTAAAAGATCATTTTTCTCTTAATGTATTGTAGTCTGTACACAAACAAGTGTATATCCTTATTTTTTAAAAACTATGTATTGTGTCCTGGCTGGTTTTTCTTAGTGGTTAGAGCATCAGCCTGCGGACCAAAGGGTTGTGTGTGTTTGATTTCCAGTCAAGGGCTCATTCCTCAGCCATGGTCAGGGCTTTAAGGCGTCTGTGGGAGGCAACCAATGGATGTGTCTCTCTCACATTGACGTTTCTCTCTCTTCATCCCCCTCCCTCCACTCTCTCTAAAAAATCAATTGAAAAATCTCTCTGTGTGAGGAATATATATATATAGCATTCACGTACTCTCAGGTTACGAAATAGATTATGACTAATATAATTAAATGGACTTCTGGCAGTTGCTGCTCTTCATTCCATTCCACAAGTAATCACTACCTTACATTTGTGATAATCATTTCCTTTACTGTTTTTATCTATGGTTTTGTGTGTGTGTGTGTGTGTGTGTGTGTGTGTGTGTGTGTATTGGTAATTTATATATTGTTTGAATTAATGCAACATTTGTCACAATTCTTTTCCATTTCAGCAGATGCCCCTCAGGTGTAGTATGGAACCCTCTGTGCTTACATCTGTCATAGAATTTTCACATTTACTTCCTGCCAATCCCTTAGACTGTGAGCTCTGTACATTTTATTTCTTTATTCTCAGAACTTAATCAGTTCCCAGAAGATAGCAAGCATCTAACAAATATGAGTCAAATAAATTAATAAAAGAAGAAATTGGGGGCGCAACCTCATTGCAGGTTCAGAGTTCCTGTATTTTCATATTAAAACATTGAAGGAGCTGAACACATTTCTGAGTGGGAAAATTTTCAATCACAAGGATTAAAACAAAAAACATGTTCCAGTTAAGTTTCTCTTGTAATCCCAGTCTGTCACTAATTGACTGTCACCTCGGGCCATTTACTTAACCTGTTGGTCCTCGGTTACCTAATCTATAAAAGGAGGTTGGACTAAATGACCTCCAAGGTTCCTTCCAGCTGTGAAATTCTATGATTGTCATCAATGATTGTATAAATAAAAAAATTCAATTAACAAGAACTCTTAATCCCTAAGCATTGTCATTAAATTGAGATTTAAATTTTTCAAAAAGCAATTATTTTATATACACAGCTGGGAAAAATGTGCTCACATATATTGCTTTCTAGGCACAATTCAACTTAATCAACACAGTCATTTTTTCATAAAAGTATTCATTATTCATAATAACAAAAAAGTGGAAATAACCTAAATATCCATCAACTGATGAACAGATAAACAAAATGTGGTATATCCACATAATAAAGTATTATTCAGCCATAAAAAGGAATGAAGTACTGATACATAATACAATATAGATGAAACTCGAAATCATTACACTGAGAGAAGCCAGTTACAAAGCACAGTCATTTTTTACGTAATGCAAATAGTATTTTTCCAAGTCATATATGGGGTATCATTGAGAGATCTCTCTTTTTTTTTTTTTTTTTAAATCAATCTTTATTGTTCATATTATTACAAAGGTTCCTCATTTCTTCCCCCCTCCACCAGGTTCCCACCCCACCCTCTGACCCCTCCCCATCCCCCATTGTCCTCATCCATAGGTGCACAGTTTATGTTCAGTCTCTTCCTCCCTCCCTTTCCCCGATAGTAAATCCCTTTTCAGATAGTAAATCTGTTACTTAGCATTTTCTCATATCAATAATACCTCCACATGCCCAATGATACACTTCACACAAAAGACATTTTCAAATAGGTCAACCAGCCTCATCCAGGCCCCACCCAAGGCACTCACAGATCAACACACCAGCGCTATACTAACTCAACACATCCAGATCTAAGCCTTCATCACTTGATTCAGCAGACCCTCAAGTTCCCGCAAAAGTTTCCAGCCATGTCTGAGAGGCAGCCGTGGGCAGGGACAGGCTAGGAGCGAGCTGTTTCGGGCCTGGATGCTCCGGGTCTGGCCTCTGTTGCTCTGGTTCGTTCCACAACCAGCTGCTCCGGGTCTGGTCACTGCCGCTCCCGACCTAGTTGCTCTGGACTTGGCTGTTGCTGCTACAGGCCTGGCCACACCCGACCCAGCTGCTCTGGGACCGGTTGCTCCGGTCCCGGCCGCTCCGGGCCTGGCCGCTCCCAGCCTGTCAGCCGCTGCTCCGGGCCTGGCCACTCCCAGCCTGGCAGCCGCTGCTCCGGGCCTGGCCGCACCAGACCCGGCTGCTCCGGGCCTGGCCGCTCCCAGCCTGGCAGCCACTGCTCCGGGCCTGGCCGCACCAGACCCGGCTGCTCCGGGCCTGGCCGCTCCCAGCCTGGCAGCCGCTTCTCCAGGTCTGGCCACTCCCAGCCTGGCAGCCACTGCTCCGGGCCTGGTCGCACAAGACCCGGCTGCTCCGGGCCTGGCCGCTCCCAGCCTGGCAGCCGCTTCTCCAGGCCTGGCCACTCCCAGCCTGGCAGCCACTGCTCCGGGCCTGGCCGCACCAGACCCGGCTGCTCCGGGCCTGGCCGCTCCCAGCCTGGCAGCCGCTGCTCCGGGCCTGGCCGCACCAGACCCGGCTGCTCCGGGCCTGGCCGCTCCCAGCCTGGCAGCCGCTGCTCCGGGCCTGGCCGCACCAGACCCGGCTGCTCCGGGCCTGGCCGCTCCCAGCCTGGCAGCCGCTGCTCCGGGCCTGGCCGCTCCCAGCCTGGCAGCCGCTGCTCCGGGCCTGGCCGCTCCCAGCCTGGCAGCCGCTGCTCCGGGCCTGGCCGCACCAGACCTGGCTGCTCCGGGCCTGGCCGCTCCCAGCCTGGCAGCCGCTGCTCCGGGCCTGGCCGCTCCCAGCCTGGCAGCCACTGCTCCGGGCCTGGCCGCACCAGACCCGGCTGCTCCGGGCCTGGCCGCTCCCAGCCTGGCAGCCGCTGCTCCGGGCCTGGCCGCACCAGACCTGGCTGCTCCGGGCCTGGCCGCTCCCAGCCTGGCAGTCGCTGCTCCGGGCCTGGCCGCACCAGACCCGGCTGCTCCGGGCCTGGCCACTCCCAGCCTGGCAGCTGTTGCTCTGGGCCTGGCCGCTCCCAGCCTGGCAGCCGCTGCTCCGGGCCTGGCCACACCAGACCCGGCTGCTCCGGACCTGGCTGCTCCCAGCCTGGCAGCCACTGCTCCAGGTCTGGCCACACCAGACCCAGCTGCTCCGGGCCTGGCCACTCCCAGCCTGGCCGCCGCTGCTCTGGGCCTGGCCACACCCGACCCAGCTGCTCCAAGCCTGGCCGCTCCCAGCCTGGATGCTCCGTGCTTGGCTACTGCTGTTCTGGGCCTGGCTGCTCCCAACCCGGCTGCTCTGGGCCGGGCTTCTCCGGGTCCAGCCACTCCATGTCTGGGTGTTCCTGGACTGGCCACCCTGGGCTTGGCCGCCTCTGCCTCAGGCCTGGCTGCCACTGCCCCAGGTCTGGCTGCTCCAGTGCTGGCCGTTGATGCTCTTGTTCTGGCTGCTGCTGCTCTGGGGCCTGGCCACTGCTGCTCCGGGCCCAGCTGCCACTGCCTTGTGCCTGGCCACTCTAGGCCTGGTCGCCGCTGTTCCAACATACTGTCCCTTTTTCCTCTTTTTTTTTTCTTTTTAAAAAACAAAACAAAACGCATTTATGTTGCAATGTTGGCTGGTGCGTTGAGTTCTGACTTAGTCTTTGATTTTTCAAGATCTTCTTTGTATTCTTTCTTAAGTAATTTTACTATCATTTGCTCTCACTTGATTTCTTCACATTGAGAACTTCTTTGGTTTCTTCCTCCTTGTCCTGGGAGCTCAGCAGGTTGGCCTGTGGCACCCCTTTGTTCTCCGCGGGCTCCCGCGCTGCTCCAGCCTGTTGCTGGGGTCGGCGCCGCCCAGGAAGCAGCCCCCATCCTTGGCTCCGTTGCCAGCGCTCAGCAGTCGAAGGCTCAGGGGCACCCCCGAGAGATCTCTTTTTTTTACTTACCAGTTAATAATGCAGATTCTATAATCAAAGAAAACACGATAATTTCAAGAGAAACATCAAAAGTACTTTATTCAAAGTAATGTCTACCTCTAGCTACATATTTCCACCATCTTTCAGGTAATTTGTGGATATTGTCCCAATAAAACTTTTCTCGTTTTGAGGCAAACCATTCAGAGAGCCAATTTTCCACTTCTTCGTACACTTTGAAATGCTGCTCAGAAAGTGTGTGTGCCACCGATGGGAACAAGTGCTAATCTGAAGGAGCAAGGTCTGGCGAGTACAGCAGGTGGTTTAATACTTCCCAAGCAAGATCTTTTAACTTGTCTTTAACTGGTTTTGAAGGGTGTGATGGTGCGTAATCATGAAAGCATATTCTGGTCATATTTTACCATCAAAGAGTGGTTCAAAGTGATTATTTGTTGTCAGTAGCGATCAGTATTAACGGTTTCACCTGGTTTTAGAAGCTCATAATATACTACACCTTCTTGATCCCACCAAACTCAGAGCATTGTCTTCTTTCCAAAGCGATTTGGTCTTGTAGTTGATGTTGATTTTTGACCTGGATCAACCCATGATTTTGTGCATTTGGGATTCTCAAAATAAATCCACTTTTCATCACCAGACACAATTCAATGCAAGAAAAGACTTTCATGCCATTGAAGCAACATTTTACTGATAACTTTTTGGTTTTCCATTTGTCTTTTGTTCAGTTGATGTGGCACCAATTTTCCTTCCTTTAAATTTTTTCTCATTGCTTGTAAATGATTGGAAATTATTTGCTGAGCAACATTTAATCTTTCTCAAGTTGCTTTTGAGTTTGACATGCATCTTCATCCAATAATGCTTGTAATTGTTGGTCTTCAAACTTTTTTGATTGACATGGACATTCTTTGTCTTTCACATGGAAATCATCACTTTTAAAACAACTTTCACAAGTATTTTGAGATGGAGCATGTTCATCATAAGCTTCCCAAAGTATATCACATATATGGTAACTTTTTCTTCAAAATAAAACAATAAATTAAAACTTTCCCCAAAATGCTCTTTTTTTCGGCATGAAATTTGACATTTTAAGCGTAAAAAAACTATGATGTTAACATCTTCTGAAAAATTGGCATAAGAAGTTTTGAAGCTTGTTGTCAATACAACAAAATAGCATACATATCAAATTGCATATATATTAACATATGTGTAACTCCATCTATTGAAAAAAATTCTCACGATTAACTGGTACACCTGGATGCATTAACTAACTTAGAATATATGTGTCACTTGTTTTAGCCTCCACCAATTAAGTACACTATGATTTCCCCAAAAACCTAGTTATACTATACCTTTTAGGTGACCATCCTGGGAGAACAGCTTAGATCTTCATCTCCTGACCTTGGCCTTCATGTGCTTCTGGACTTTTCCAAACTCATTTCCACCTCCTAACCTGTGTTCACCTTTCTTAATGCTCTGGTCTTCCCTCCCCACTGCTTTGCTGTCACACTCTTATGCCTAGATTTCATGGAGGGAATTCTGGATAATCTCCCCAACCTAACAGGACTTTCCCCCCCATAAACCTTTCCCTTGAGAGAAACTCATTATCCACTATGTTACTCCTAAAAGGTCAGAATCTGGATCCATTATAATGTAACCATAGTTAATGGAAAGAGTTTAAATATAAAAAGTTAAACATGGTCATTGTAAAATTCTAAACAATTTTATTATGGTATAAATGACATACAACAAATGTTACATATATGAAGTGTACATTTTTAACAAATTGATATATGTATACACCTATAAATCTGTCAACAGAATCAAAATAATGAACACAACTTTAATTCCTTAAATTAATCTCATAACCCTTTTTAATTCTTGTTTCCACCTTCCAACACCCTCCCCCCTCCTGTCACTTTCTCCTTCTCAGTCCCCAGGTGCCACTCATTTATTTTCTGATACTACATACTATCTTGAATTTTCTAGAATTTTTATATAAATGGAACAAAAACGCTTTTTTGGGGGGGAGGAAGGGGGGAGTCTGGTTTCTTTCACTTAGCACTTTTCCACATCTTTGCATGTATCTTATCAGTAAGTAGTTCATTCCTGTCTGTTGCTCAGTGTTATTCTATTGTGTAGAATTACCACAGTTTGTTTATCTATTGATCTATTGATGGGCTTTGGGTTAATTCTAGTTTTTGGCGATTACAAATAAAGTCAATATGAACATTTGTATTCAAATCTTTGTACAGGCATATTGTTACTGGAGGAAGACTGGTCTGGAAATAGGTTCTTGCCCTGCTACAGAAAAATCATTTCAGGGACACTTGTGGAGGAGGATTTGAGCACTAGTGGTAAGATCCATTAGCGTGCTGAAAAGGCTACCTCACTGGATGAGGTACTTCCCCAGGTGGTACAGAGGCAGAAGCTGGTTGGTGTTGTCAATTTGCACCCAGATGTACCACGGCCAGGTGGCTCAGCTCCCCCTGACCAGGTGGCTCAGCTCCCCTTTGCTGTGGAAGAAGTGCAGCTTCCGGGGCCACAGGCCCACACTTGTGTCCACCAGGCCCAGAAGGGTCAGGGGCCAGAGGTACAATGAATGCCATGACCCCCAGCACCCAAGGTTCTGGTATTACAGCTCTGTCGCTCTTCTGAGCTGGCATCAAAATTCTTAGCTGTGTGACCGTGGGCAACTTACTTTACTTCTCTGTGCCTCATTTCCCAATCTGTACACCTGTTGCCAAGGCTCGATGGCACCCAGGCCGCAATTGGCATTGCACTCTGGCCTGCACAGCCGCTAGCTAGAGAAAGGCCTTCTCTCAACTTCCACATATTTCCTTAGGTTTGGGGGAAAGAGCAGGCTTTCTTTCAAACTTCCCTATCTCTTTCCTGGCTTTCCTAGGCATGTGCTAGTGTTTCTCTCCTCCCCTCCCCCTTCCCTTCCCCCCATCCCCCCATACCTTTCCTAGATATTCCAGGGTTTATGCCCTTATCCTATCAGGTCTTTCCCCCCCCAGGTAGTCTCTTCCCCTTTATGATTACCATTTTGGCTTCAAAGGAGCTTGTGCTTAGTAGCTTTGTAAAAGGACTTACCCCTCAGGGTCCCTTGGACTCTTAGTTAGTCAGGGGGAGGGTGGCGGTGTTCCCCGGAGTGATGTTGAAACTGCCCCTTCCCAGTTAATCCAGTTTAAGCAGATGTTTGCTCCCTTCTTTTTCTGTTAATATCTGACTGCCTGATGTAACAATATGATTTTGTTTGGGGAGGGGGAGTGGGGAGTAAATACCAGGAGAAGTATTTCTGAATCATACAGTGAGTATTTTAAGAAACTACCAACCTGCTTTTCTCGGTGGTTGTAACATTTTACCAGTAGCAGTGTACTTCTCTGCATCAGCGGGCCATTGATTATTACATATCTCTTTATTTAAAGTGTGTGTAGGCCAGGGGAATGCTTGGCTGGCAGTCAATACCTTTCTGAATTTGAGCAAATTACTTTCTGCCCAGGGTTTTCTTATCTCATTTATTTGTAAAGGGTTTGAGATAGGGTATCACTTATTTTTTCCTCCCTCAAACATTCTGTTACCATTCTTTGTTACCAATAAAGCATACACATGTGAAGTATGCAACTAATACAAACTCCAGTCAATGCAATATAGTGGAAATATCAGAGGAGGTTTTGGCTCAGACTCTTCTATATCAAAATTCTTGTGCCTCATTATCATCTATGTGACATTAGGTAAACTACATGAATTCTACAAGCTTGAGCTTCTGGGTGTCAATAGGAAATACTAAAATGCAGATGTTATGATTGTGATGAGAACTACGTAACAAAGAGTCCTGTCTGTATCCCAGTACCAACAGGAAGCAGATGGCACACTTAATTCTAGAATGACATATTTATAGAGATTCTAATTATAAAGGTGTGGGTGTATGGTAACCACAAAGGATATTGCAATAACCTGGGGCATATTAACAGACAAATTATTATCACACTTAGGCCCAAGGGAAATAGGGGAGGAAGCAGCACTTTTGGGAGGTTTGATGGACAGAGGTATGATCAATCTTGACCTTGAGGGAAGCAGTGACCATCAGCAGAGGGACACAGTCAGCCTAGGACAGACATAAACTTCATTCAAAAGCTGTACGTTTGGTTAACTGAATAATTCAATTAAAAATTTAGGCTCTAGAATTTGAGTTCTAATAAGACCTGTGTTTGTTAGTATCTTCATATAAACATCAAGAAATGTCTCTTCATATTGGAGCTTTAAAAAAGGTAGGAAATTTATTTGTCCAGGGTAACTAAATCCATGAACCAAAGGAAGGTTCTATACAATTTACAGTGCAGTCAGGTAAGAGTTATAATAGGCATAACGAGGGTCTGATATTTCCAATTTCCCCTCACATAAAGTTTGTAATATTTTACAATGTGATATGGTCTATCTGGGTTTTGATCTTTCCGTATCAAGTTTCTCTTGCCCAAATCTGCCTGACCTAGCAACAGGCTCCTTAATACAAGTTTCTTAGTCTTTTCCTGTTTTTCTTCCTCTATGTATAATCTTTAATCATTGGATCTTTATCAACTGACTTCAATGAAAAGCTGTGCTTCACTTCAATATGTTCTGGAAACTTATGTCTTTTGAGAGTCGTTTCCGGCTAGCTGCTCACTGCTCTTCTTTCTATTCTGAGAGCTCCAGCTACAGCAGCTGCTTTCTCTTTGTGGAATTAGTATTCTGTTATTCGCTTTGTTGATGTAAGAGGGTTTTCTAACCCTTGTTTTTAAGAGACACATCCTGCTTAGAATCATAACTGCATCTGCCATTGCAGGGAAACATGGATGTCATGACACTTCTGTGGGTAGCTATAGCTCAAGGCACTGTTCTTTAATTACTACATGTCCTACTTGTCAGGAAATTAACAGAGGTGGCGAGGATGATGAAAAGAATGCTGGGATAGAAATTTCAACCCTGGGCTATGTAGTTAGTCTGTCCTTTTCTAGCCATGCAATTTGGAAAAATTACTTAAATTGTTGATCCTTGTTTCTCTCCCCACGCCCCCATCTTTTCTTGTTCATTTAAAAATGAAATACTACACTGTTATACTTACCTCACATAATTGTTTTAAGACTGAAATGAAATAATGTATGTGATGTGATTTGTAAACTATAAAGTGGAAAGGATTATCACTCTTTGGAAAAATGGATATTCTTGAGCCTCTGAAAAAAGCACAGTCTGACATGTAAAGTAGTATTGACTTTGTGTTCATATTTTCCCACCTGACTAGTCAAATGAAAAAGAGATTTATTTTTCATGGCAATCTCAAGGGATATTAACCCATCTTCCTTCACTATATTTAATATGATTCTAAGAATTTATAGGCAACATTTCGAGTATTCACTGATACAAGACCACACAAATGAAACATAATCGTGTTTATTTTACACTGATAAAGTTTCCTAGAGTGAAGTGCACCTTTGCTATTCATGACTTACTTGAATAGTTGCTAAGCCTCCATGTAATTTCCCCGAGTTATAAAAGTTCAAAATTATTATATTGACTTGAAGAAGAAAATTGCATGACCTTCATTAAAAGCAATGACTATTATTAATTTATTAAATCTGAATTTAAGCTGTACTATTCATATGAGTCAGCCCACTGCAAGGATATTTGGATCTTTAACTGTGAGTTAAAATTTTATTAGGTGATGTTATTTTGCTTATATTTTTTCTTTTATAAGCCAAATTATAATAATTGCATTATTATTGCTTGATACTATATCTTTATTAGTAGCAATTAGATTCTGTATGATTAGATTCTATACTCAATGTGCAGTAAAGCATATTTCTGAAAGTAAAGATATTAAATAGATACTTTAAATACAAACATTTCTTCCACTGATTTAGAATTTCAAAGTAATTACATAACTTTATTTTTTTCTATTTTAGTTAAGACACTTAAATATATTTGTGAACATATGAACATTACTCACAATAAGCACATATTTTTGTTGTTTTATTACTGCCATCTGCTATTTTGAAGTAGTTAATGGCATTCAGTGAGTGGATATTTTGTTCCTGGTAGTTGACACCAGGTAGTATAAAAGTCAGTAAAAGTAATTTCTCTTATGGTGATTACCTCCCAAGAGAGAAAGATATAAACACACACCCAAATAGTTAAATAAGACACTTTCACTTGGTAAGCAGTGCAAAAAAAAAAAAAAAAAAAAAAAAAAAGTGATATATGGGATCAGGAGTGACTGGAGTAGAGATAGGAGGTAGAGTTGCCTTAATTGTGATGGCCAAGAAGATCTGTTTCAGGACTTAACATTTGAGTTGAGACCTGAATTATTAAAAGGGACCAGAATTAAAACAAAACAAAACAAAACAAACAAACAAAAAACCCCCCACAAAACTATAGCAAGGACAGTGTAAGTAGAATATGAAAAAAAATCCTGATGAGAGAATGAGTTTGGCAAAGAAAGTCTGTTTGGTTAGAATGTGGTGAATGGTTAGGTAAGCAGGCAGAGGCCAAGTCAAATGACATGTTTCATGCCAAGACAATGAGCTTAGATTTTATTCTAACCCTTGTGAGAAGCCACTGGAGAGATTTAATCAGAGGCATGACAGTATTTTATCTACATTTCTGAAAGCTTGTCCTACCTAGTATGTGGACATGAGCCACGTGAAAGCCAACAATAGAAATTGAGGTGCTGGTGAGCAGGCTTTCTTACATTATTTCAAGTGGGACAAGATGATAGTGAATAAGGTGGTCAGTGTTCAGTAAACATGGTCGGATTTGGGGGTACACTTGAGAAGTATAGCCACTTTTTTGCTTTTGGCATTGAAATGCAGAGCTGGAGAACATGCAAGGAAACTTGAAAATGTTCTATCAGTTGGTGTGTGGAATCAGATTTTCCTTTTACATTTGAAGTTTGATCATCGAGTGAACAATCATTGAGTGAAGAAATCTAAAAGAAGGAGCATTTGGAGGTAGGGCAGGTTTAGGGCTGAGATACAGTCAAGATATCTGTTTTGAAATGGTTAGTTTTGAGATACTTATTGGGCACCCAAGTAGAGGTACTAATAGTCAGTGGTTGACTGTCAACCTATGAATCAGGCAATCATGGTTTGATTCCCAATCAGGGCACCTGCCTGGGTTGCAGGCATGATCTCCAGTGTAGGGTGTTCAGGAGGCAGCTTATCAATGATTCTCTATCATCACTGATGTTTCTATCACTCTCCTTTTCCCTTCCTCTCTTAAATCAATCAATTATATATAGATAGATAGATAGGTCTATCTATCTATCTATCTATCTATCTATCTATCTATCTATCTATAGCACATGTGTCAAACACAAGGCCCGCGGGCCAAATCCAGCCCGCCAGGCCTTGCAATGTGGCCCGCACCGCGCTGTCATCACTGCACTCCGCTGTCAGTTTATGACATTGTCAGTTTATGACTGTTCAGTAAACCATTCGGCCCGCGATTTAGGCTGGATTTTAGATTTTGGCCCCTTCTCTGATTGAGTTCGACACCCCTAATCTATAGAGAGAGAGAGAGAGAAAGAGAGAGAAAGAGAGAGAGAAAGAGAGATACAATCCTTGATTAGCTGCCTCCTGCCCAACTCCTACTGGGGATCAAGCCTACAATTGAGCATTGATTGGGAATTGAACCATGACCTCCTGATTCATGGGTTGATGCTCAACCACTAAGCAATAGTATTTCTAGCCAGGTTAAGCAATAGTATTTCTGAAATACAATAAGTTTTAAAGAGACCAAACACATTTATATTTACATGTAAGTATTTTTATTTCATTTCAAAGTCTATATATCTGACGTTTGTGATCATCATCTACTCATGATGGTGCAGGACATTCCAGTCATGATATTTATGATATTCTTTTCCATGGGTATGTGACTGAAGTTACAGCACAAGTTTGATGGTGCTACTTAAATCCCTGCTTAATTTCTCTGACTCCATTTCTCTTATTCATTTTTTTTTTTTTTTTCCCCAAAAGTGAATTCTGTCCTGGGTCAATGTGCATCTGCAATTTGGATACTATTTTGCTTAGAAATGTTTTAAAGTGATCCAAAATTGTTAGAGACAACATTACACTTATTTTAAATTTTATAACATCTGATTACAAAAGCAATTATCTAAAAAATAGTCCAACTTTGTTGCAACAATTATCCCTGTCAACAGAACAGAGCACACTTCCTTAGCGTTTGAATATTTTCTGCTAGAGCTTGATGTGCTGTCCCTGTTGGGAGGTGGCAAGGAAGGGATGGGGGAGGGTCTATAAAGAAAGGGGCACTCTACTGGCGGGGTGTGTGTGTGTGTGTGTGTGTGTGTCTCAGTCTGGCCTGCACCCTCTCACAGTCTGGGAGCCCTCGGGAGATGTTGGACTGACCACTTAGGCCTACTCCTTGTGGGGAGCAGGCCTAAACCGGCAGTCAGACATCCTTAGCACTGCTGTGGAGGTGGGAGAGAATCCCACTCCTGCTACTGCCACGGCACTCGCCAGCCGTAAGTCTGGCTTCTGGCTGAGCGGCACTCCCCCTGTGGGATCAGCTGAAACTGGCTCTCCGACAACCCCTGAGGGATTCCCGATGGCGAGAGGGCACAGGCCAGGCCAATGGACCCTACTGGTGCACGATCAGGGCCAGGAAGAGACACAGAAGGTTGGCCAGCCTGGGAGGGACTCCAGGGCATGTCCAGTCCATCTCTCTCAGTCCCGATCAGCCAGACCTCAGCAGCAAGCTAGCCTACCAGTTGGAGTGTCTGCCTCCTGGTTGTCAGTGCATGTCACAGTAAGCAGTTGAGCTGCCTTAGCACAGTATTAGCATATTATGATTTGATTGTTTGAACAGATGACTGGACCACTGGACACTTAGCATATTAGGATTTATTGGATAGGACTAGAGGCCTGGTGCACAAAAATTCCCCTGGGTGCAGGCACTGGTTTCCCTCTGGAGGCACCACTGACAGGCACCCGGAACCTGGGCTGCTTCACTATGGTCCCAGCTTTGTCTAGAAGGACATCCGGAATGATGCCAGGAAGGACGTTTGGTCTAATTAGCATATTAACCTTTTATTATAATAGATTATATAAACTTGATATTTAACTTGCTGCAATTTTTTTAAAAAAAACATGCTACTCATTTTTTTTTTTTTACTATTTATTTTATGTAATGAATTCATAAGTCTGTATCTTATTGTCAAAATACCAACCACTTCTGGAAAAGCAGTTTTAAAATTATTAATATTTAACCTATACATTTATATATCGTTAGTACAATGTATTTCACTTCCATCCTATATTATTTTATGTTTTTGAGAAAACCCATGAATAGCAAAATATCTAATTGGTGTACACAATAAACATTTTCCTAGCTCTTTTCCTTTAGTATTATTTTCCTGGAGTCTTTCATTTTAGATAAAATGTTATTAGTCCTTGTGCTTGGGATCTCACATTACACCAGATTTACACACACTCAAAATATGTATTACATAATTTTTTTTCCCCAGTAGATTCACTTCCCCAGTAAATATGGTTGAAGAAAGAACGGGCCATGGGGATTCTCATTAATCTCCCCATAGTTCCTGCTGTCCTCCCTCTCCAAAGCTCCCTGCCTTGTAAAGTATGTGCGATAGAGCAAAAGCACTTTTGCATTCCACCAAGCAAAGTCATCCAGCCAGATCCCAACAAAGGCCACCTCTCCTTTTCAGAGAGTTTCAGCGTCAGCTGTGCCGTTGGCTGAGGGTCCATGCCTCGAAAGGGAGACACTATTTGTTGAACTGTGCTTCACAATACAAACAAGTGGAGAAAATACAGCCTTTGGTCCTCTGTGTCTCCTGATGGTGATACAGTTTCACCCTTAGTGACTGCAAAATTACTTCAAACCGGTGATAGGCTATTTTTAAAGCTTGGAAACATTTCTTTAAATAGTGTACCTTAATAATATAGCTGGGTTTGGAGTTATCTGATAAAGAGGATATCTAACAGGTAACGTTAAATATAGTATGTCAACAGCCTATAAAATGAGTTTCATATTAAGCCACATGTTAGTGGCTGTAAATTAAGATCAAATAAGTTATTTAAGGAAAATAATTTCTGACCAGCTTTTAATGAGTTTTCTTTTTATAGCATTAGTTAAACATTTTTAATTTCAAGATTAAATTTGTAATCTTCCTTGAAAAGGGAAGGTATATCTAAATCATTCCAAACTTCTGCTCTAAGAACCTGATAGAAATTATGCTATAAAAAACTTTATTTGCACTATTCTTAACCCATTAAAAAAGCGACTCTTTTTACAAAAGAGAAGATAATGGGAGTGATCTAACGCAATGCCTGTTACGTTATACAGGCTGTAGGTACTCTGGGCAGCTGCAGGCGATCATTCTTTGTAATTTAGAAAGAAGATGAACTTGAGGCATATTGCTGTTTTCTGGATTAAAAATATATATTTTCATTTAGCGCAACTACCACCTATAGTTGGTGCTAATATAAGAAAGAAGATTTACATATTGTACATTTATATTACTTTGATTTAGGATCCAAGTGCCCAGAAGAGAAGCATGTATAGAGCAACTATCTTTGATAAAAAGGGGGTATAAAATTTATCAATCTATCCATTTATCATAACCAATTTTATAATATTAAATAATATTAATCCTAATAGAGAATAATCAAAGACATTAAACATCATCTGCAAATCACAATGATTGAGGCTCAGCTTTAAGACTCAAGTAGCTCACACTGAATTGTGGATTTCAAAGTGCAATCTCTCAGTTAGCAATATCGGCATTACCTGGGAACTTATTAGCAATGCAAATTCTTCAGCCCCACTCTAGGCCTACCAAATCAAAAACTCTGTACACAATTGAGTATACAGATGTTGATTACCTGAAATTTATATAATTCTACTGACCAATATTACCACAATATATCATTACAAAACAACTCTGGGTCAGGGTCTCGATAAACTGAATTTTAACAAGCCTCCATATGATTCTGATGTACAGTAATTCTGATAACCACTGCTCATGCAGCAGACAAGGTGGGCTAGAACTAATTCTGAGCCTTAATTAGTGTAGTGTTCTGAAACTGTAAACCCAGAAGTTCAAGCCAACCCTCAGTGACTTGATAAAATGCGAGTAGACAGGTCTCTCTTCCTTCATTACCCATCTTTTATTTTTCAAGAGAGCATGTTCTTTTGGATGCAACATGAAGAAAATATTTAATGTTCCAAGACAAGATGTTATTTTGAAAAATCTCTGTAAGAGGAGGTGTGACTCAAGAACGCCCCAGTACATTCTGTACAGATCACGTTAGTAGTGTTCGTGGGGTATTTCCTTATGGAATCAGACCTGCATCATTGTTTTCCCATATGTATCTAGCCTCTCTCAGCCCAGGCAGAGTGGTCATAGCAAAACATTACCTCTATAAAAATGCATCAGCCTGCCTCCATCTCTGCACTGTTTATTCTAATAAAAGAGCTGTGACAAAGACACAATTCTAGTGACTTTGTTGGGATATAGTGGAAGTACATTGAGCCAATGGTATACTTAGAGGAGGCTTATTCATAGCTATTCTATTTTTGTTAGACACAAACTATAATATCATATAGTAGTTGTCATCGGTTGCGGGCACATCCCCAGGAGGGGGCATGCAAGAGGCAGTTGGTCTATGTTTCTCTCTCATCGATGTTTCTAGTTCTCTATCCCTCTCTCCTCCTCTCTGTAAAAAATCAATAAAATATATATTTAAAAAAAAATCATATAGTAGTAAGCACCTTCAAGGATCAACAATATTCTTTTACTCTGTAGATATTCTACTACTGAGCAAATGTTACCATGAATATGTTATTTATAAACCTTGGGAAAGCACAATGTTGAATTTCTTTGTATCTAATTTTTCTCATCTATCAAATGGGGATAAACTTATCCCTAAAAATTTACTTCCTAAAATTGGGGTAATCTTGAGATTTAAAAATGTACATAACTTAAAATAATTCCTGGCAAATAACAACTACTCACTTAATATCAGTAAACACTATTATTATTTTTATTTATCATGTTATAATTAATTTTTGAAATCTGGAATTTTAAAAATATTTTATTTATTGTGGTGATTATTTTGCAATATATAGAGAAATGTCAAATCATGCTATCCACCTATAACAAATGTAATGTTATAAATCAATTATAGCTCAATAAAAATATTAGAAAAAAAAACCAGAAAAAAAAACATTCCACTGTGGTGTGATACTGAGTGCGGTAAAAAGTTCTTTTTTAATAGACCCTTTATTTTTAAAAGAGACTCAAACACTAAAATTCATTTATGGTATAAAACAATTGTGTTGGGCATTTGCATCACTAGATATTAATTTGCTTTGATTTCTATGTAAAGCTGTTTCATTACATGCTGAAACAAAGCTGGGAATATTGCACAAAACAGTCATTTCTCAAGAGGTGCAATCCACACACCTACTGTACATTTTTGGAATGTGCTTTAAGTCACTCTCTGAAAGTATTATAATAAAGTGCACATCAGAAATGGGAATGAGTCCATTCTCACCATCTGTTCCTAATTTTTTTGAGCTGAATACTCTATACTATTAAACCACTGTATAAAATGTTAAAATGTTATTAGAAATCTGAGTTAAATGCACAAAAGTTCAGAGAACGTGGGATCATTTGCAAAGATCTTCATAGTTACATTATATTGATGAGTAAAATAAAGCCAGTCCTTTATTCTCAGCTAAACCTGAGCTTCATTTTTTTCTACTTCCCACAGGTGTAAAGTTCTCCCAAATATATTATTAGATAAATTGTATATATATTTAATTTCTATATAAACATGGATAGTTTTGTACCCTGCTTCCTTTACCCTCATTTTAGCTAAAAAGCATTTTAAAATATCCCTTAGTCATGAAATCACAAAACTTTAAGAATTCACACCAGTTGAAACTGGTTTGGCTCAGTAGATAAGAGTGTCGGTCTGCGGACTGAAGGGTCCCAGGTTTGATTCCAGTCAAGGGCATGTACATTGGCTGCGGGCACATCCCCGGTGGGGGGTGTGCAGGAGGCAGCTGGTGGATGTCTCTCTGGCATCTATGTTTCTAGCTCTCTATTCCTCTCCCTTCCTTTCTGTAAAAAAATCAATAAAATATATATATATTTTTAAAAGAATTCACACCATCCCATGACAGAATTTTGGTGACTTTCTGAAGACCTCAAAACTTCAGACTGTTTTCTCCTCAAAGGGTAAGTGATTTGACTTATTTTCCCCAGGGAATGCAGATGTGTGTGTCACTTGTATGTGGCATCCTTGGCAACTCTCAGAAACTTTACAAAAACTGCACGTTTTAAGATCTGGTCCTAGGAACATACATGTTTCCAATGGGATTTGAAAAGATGAAAAAAGTCTGTTTGGCTCCAAAATACCTCCATCCTTAGTCCTGCCAGTGTACTAGAAACTTCCCCATCAATCACGATTCTATGTTAGGATTAAAGATATGGTTGAAATATAGCTGTACGCTGTTTTAGATACAGTTAACAAGTACTTAGCGTCTACACTGAGACAGGCATTGTAGTGACTGGACGTACACGAATGGAAACGCTCAGTGTGTGAAAGGGTCTGCAGTTTCTTGGCCTTTCAAGTGGGCCCAATGGGCCTTCAGGCTTGTGGTGGATGCCCTGTTCATTTCCTTAGGAGATAAAGGCCCCGTTAATTAATTTATTCAAAAGACGTTCTTAGAAACTTTTCACTGCTGATTGGGTGGCAACAGTCTGTCTCACAAACCCTCCCTGGGCGATTAGGCTAATTACTTGATCCCATTCTTTTATGAGCTCATTTCACATTGGTTCCTGAGGAAGATTGATGTCTTAGCCCCTTTTGACTGAGGTCATGCTTCTTTCTTATTTTAACTTGATTCATTTCCCATGGACTGAACTCTGAATACTTTTCCACTCGTGATCGCCTTCCATTTTCTTATGTGTCTCCTGGGAAGACTCGAATCTCTTCTGATAAGGTCACCATCTTTGCTTTGCACTGAAACTGCTGCTCAGCCACCACACTGCTGTCAGATCGCCCAAATATCTCCGTTTTCCTTTGCTCATGTCCCCCCACAGTCACAAAGGTGCACTAATTGATTACCTCCAATGGCATTATTACACAAGCTATTAGAGTACATAAAGGTTACCTAGGCAGGGTGGCAGCATTTAGTGAGGACTTACTCCAGGAGCCTTTTACAAGCGTGATTTTATGTGATCAACACAACAACCCTTATAGAAACACCCTTCTCTTTTAATGAAGAAGAGACTTAGAGAGCTTAAATAAGTTGTATAAGGTCATATTTAGGCTGTGGTAGAATATATTCTCAGGTCTTCTTTTATTCAAAAATACCTATGCTCTTAATTAATATACTAATCTCTCTCTCTCTCTCTTCTCTCTCTCTCTCTCTCTCTCTCTCTCTCTCTCTCTCTCTCTCTCTCTCTCTCTCTCTCTCTCTCTCTCTTTCTCTCTTTCAGCATCACAGCACAGAGTTGAATACTTGAGTGTTTGGCAGTGCACTTGAAGTGATTAAAACACTCAATGGGACACTAAGCAGGTCAGCAATAGTTACAGTGCGACCACTAGCAGAGCATCACAGTGTCTTCATGGCGCCATAAAAGGAACCACTGTTCTCAGCACAGCCACTGCTGGAGCTGCACTGTTTACCGAACATCTAAGCAAGCGCTGTTACACACTCACCAGGAAGAGTTCTCACATGTCACGCTTAACCTGGGCTTATTCTCAGTCATTCCCTTAACATTTGACTCTGATTCACTCTTACAGAGCATCTTGTACCCAGCTTGGAAGCATAATGGAGGACCCTCTCCACTCCATGTTCACTCTTTAGATGCTTTAACATTATGCATATCTTGTTTTAGCAAAAATTAAATTGTATGCATTGATCAAAATATATTGGTGCTTTGGACCCTCAAAATTCACTTCATTCAAGTGGCAGACAAACTGCAATAGTTGAGCAGAGAGGAGCATAGAAGACTTGACAAAATAAGTGACCTTGCACCTGGACCGCAAAGAAAAGGTAGGATTTTACCAAATTAGGGAGGGAATAAAAGGCATTCCATATAAAAGAAGCAGCTTTGCCCTACCTGGTTTGGCTCAATGGATAGAGCATCAACCTGTGGACTGAAGGGTCCCAGGTTTGATTCCTGGTCAGGGTATATGTCCGGTTTGGAGACTCAGTCTCCAGTAGGGGGCGAGCAGGAGGCATCAGTGATTCTCTCTCATCATTGATGTCTCTCTCTCTCTGTCCCTTTCCCTTCCTCTCTAAGGTCAATGAAAATATATTAAAGAAAAAAAAAGAAAAAAAGAAACAGCTTTGACAAAGGCCAGAGGATTCAACACACACGCATTGTTTGGGACTGGCAAGTGGATTATGTGATATGGAACTAAAAATGCAAGTTAGACAGTAGCAGAAGAGACTGAAAGGGGCAGTAACAGGTAGAGCCTACATATGCTATCTAATAAAAGAATAATATGCAAATTAACCACCACTCTGTCACACCCACAAGCCATGCCCACCAGCCAATCAGGAGCAACTATGCAAATTAACCAGAGGTCTATAGCCACGGAGTGAGCAAGGAGGCTTGGGCTACCTCGGTAATGGAGGAAGCCAAACTTTCCACACATACACTGGCTGGCTCAGGCCTCCACTCAAGGCTACAAAGTTTCAATTATAAAAGATAAATAAATCCCAACAAAAATGTCTGTTGTCATAGAGCAAACAGGAGGCTTGGCTCTGCTCAAGGCTAAAAGTTTCAATTATAGAAGCTAGATACATCCCAGATACCAGGGCTTTTGCTTGGGTTGCTGGGGGGCATGGATAGCCTGCAAACCACCACAGGATCCTCGCCCAGGCTGCTCCATGCCCCAAGGGAACCCCCACTCTGATCCAGGACAACCTTCAGGGCAAACCAGCTGACCTCCACCCATGCACCAGGCCTCTATCCTATCTAATAAAAGACTAATATCCAAATTGACCATCACTCCAGCAGACAAGATGGCTGCCCCCATGTGGTCAAAGATGGCTGCCCCATGTGGACACAAGATGGCCACCACAAGATGGTCAGCAGGGAAGGGCAGTTGAGAGGCAATCAAACCTTCATGGGAGGACAGTTAGGGGTGACCAGGCTGGCAGAGGAGGGAAGTTGGAGGTGACTGGGCCTAGAGGGAACGGCAGTTGGGGGGAACCCAGGTCTGCAGGGGAGAGCAGTTGGGGGTGACCAGGCATGCAAGGGAGGACATTTAGGGCTCACTAGGCCTGCAGTGGAGGGCAGTTAGGGGCAAACAGGCTGGCAGGGGAGCAGTTAGGTATCAATCAGGCTGGCAGAGGAGGGGTTAGGGAGTGATCAGGCTGGCAGGCAAAAGCTGTTAGGGGCAATCAGGAAGGCAGGCAGGTGAGCAGTTGGGAGCCAGGAGTCCTGGATTGTGAGAGGGATGTCTGACTGCCCGTTTAGGCCTGATCTAAACGGGCAGTCATACATCCCTTGAGGGGTCCCAGATTGGAGAGGGTGCAGGCTGGGCTGAGGTACATACCCCCTCCATGCACAAATTTCATGCACTGGGCCTCTAGTGGTAACAATAAAACTTTCTGAAATTGGAAAACTTTTGAAAGTAAAAGGGATGCTATAAACCATGACACCAAAATAGCAGATGACTTTCCCAACAAAACTATGAATGGTAGCCCTCCTCATAAAGAGCCTTGGATGTTATATTAAGGAAGTAACTGAGAAACTTAGAAACATGAACATTTAAAAAAAATATTCTGGCAATAGAGTGGGAAGAGGTAACCTTGCAAAGAATTGGGAGCGACAGACCTATTATAAGCCAATTTCAATGAAAATGAAATTTCTGTCACCATGTCTTTCCTTGATCTTCCTCTGATCTCCTTGCTGGATTATTTGAAAGGGCCACTACTTCTTCTTCACTCAAGTTCTGAATCAAATGAAAAAAAAAAAGATAATAAATAAACAGGTGGGAGCTGAAATATTACTTTATTGTTGATAAAGACTGGCTTGAAGAATGTGGCTTAGATCTGTCTACTGATTGCTTACTTATATCAAATTCCAAACTACAGGCAGCTCTGGGCTGGGGCAAGACCCCTCTACTCCCTGGAGCAGAACCTAATCCCAGGACAGCATGTCCACTCCATACAGTGTGCTCTTCCCAAAAGGGAAGAAGGGGGATGTTAAGCTTACATGTTCCAATAAGAAAAAGTATTGTATTCTCCTGGGATGGGAGGATTGTAGAGGCAGAGACTGGAGTGTTCCAATAATTCTATTTATTGTTGCATGAAAGGAAATATTTAGGAGTGAGGAAAAAACACACACACTATTATCTCCTATCACTCTTTACTTTGAAATGTTCTTTTTGGGCTCATTATGTATCATACACTATCCAATTAGTTATTAGACATTATGTCACATGCATTTATATATTGTCTACATTGTCTATAGTGACTTCTACCATGTTTTTACACACTTGTTTATATGCTTATGTATTATCCCCAAGTAGAGCTTCTTACACAGTCTCTACTGCTCATAACTGCTGGGTTAACAGGCGCTCACAGTCCCCCTGCAAATGATAGTGACCTCTGCCCAAGACACACTGACTATTCTTCACTCGAGTACCTCAGCACTTCTGTTCTCATGAGACACTCGTTTGCTTGCCAAAAGTCAGTTGAGTTTCTTCTCAAACCTTCTTATAACATTTATAAATAAAATTGCAATTATATAATACATTTACATATTATAAAAGTAAAGTGTGACAAAAGTTGGATCTTTTAAACTAAGTGAAATGCTTTGGAAAGACTCAATATATAGTCACCAAAGAAAAAGACCTTTAAGGTCATATGTAAGTAATAAGATTAGAAAAAATAATAAATAAAATAAAATAAAATAAAAAGCAGGATTTTGCACACAGATCTTAAAAAAAAATAAATCGGTAAATCCTCAGTTTACTTCATAGAAACAAAGACTAAGAACTATAAATTATATATTATGGTGCAATCACTAGCCCTATATTTTTCAAGAAAGTTTTTACATCAAAAGGTTGGCAAGTGTGAGGTCATTTATGTCTATTTAGTTAAAATACAATGTTCAATCTATGCATTACAATTATTTACAATCCCTTATTCATTCCTTGGAGCCCAGCATGCCCACCCTGCATTGGCCAGTCCAGCTCTGCCTTGCTCTCTGGCCCTTGAAGCAGCCTCAGCCGCTGCTGATCAGACCCTCCCCCAGCTCAGGCGTGGAGTTCCCTGCCGCCCTGCCCCTGAGGCTGTGCGCATAACCTCCTTCTTTCTGGTCAACCCATTATGGCATCCCAGTTTTTTGTTTTTTTTAAAATCATATTTCTCTATTATATATGCAGATATATTTTACTACTCTACTTTGAGGTCCATTGAATGGAAGGACCCTCTTTCATACTTTTCGTATTAAATCTTCTCATTTTAATTAATACTGTTGGAGGTGGTGTTGATGGTAATGGTGGTGGTGGCAGTGGTCCAGACTAGATTTGAGGAACAGGAATGAATCATAGAAACTATATCATTTAATGCAATGATAACAGGCGAGTAAACTGAGACTCAGATAAGGATTTAATCATTGTCACACACATAGGTAACAGTTGATGTTCAATAAAAGATGAACAATTGGATATTTTCATCCCAAGTAGGTTTCAGAATTCAAATATCCTTATAAATATTATTAAAAATAAAAATATTTTCTATGTCTTCTTTATTTTTTCCCTAATATTAATCTCAATGGTCTCCTTTTCTTTATTTTGAGCTTTCAGAGCCCTCATATAGTCCATGTGCTCATTTTCACCATAATGACAATTCCCCTTCATTTCTTGCTCAATTACCACCAGGGATTAACTTTAAAAAGACAATATTCTTGGCCGACTGGCGTGGCTCAGTGGTTGAGCCTTTACCTATAAACCTGGACGTCATGGTTCAATTCCTGGTCAGGGTACATGCCCAGGTTGCAGGCTCAATCCCCAGTGTGGGACATGCAGGAAGCAGCCAATTAATGATTCTCTCTCATTATTGATGTTTCTATTTCTCTCCCCTCTTCTTAAGAAAAGATAATATATGTTCTGGAAAACTGAGGCTCATCCATGAAAGATAGAGGTACTTTCTTCTCAAGGAGGAAATCACAGGATCTTATATGCAGTAAATGTACATCCATTTACTTCGGATATTTTACATTCACTTAAACTATTTATCTTGGGGAAAAGTAATACATCATATGAATCATTATGGAGAGGCAAAGCATTATCTTCGAAGATAACTTATAAGGTTAAGATATTGGTGGGAGCCGAAACCGGTTTGGCTCAGTGGTAGAGCGTCGGTCTGCGGACTGAAAGGTCCCAGGTTCGATTCCGGTCAAGGGCCTGTACATTGGTTGCGGGCACATCCCCGGTGGAGGATGTGCAAGAGGCAGCTGGTTGATGTTTCTCTTTCATCGACGTTTCTAGCTTTCTATCTCTCTCCCTTCCTCTCTGTAAAAAATCAATAAAATATATTTTTAAAAAAAGATATTGTGGGAGTACACTAAAAAATCTGCTCTGCCTTAAAATATTCATAGATGAGGATGTCTGTGGGGCAAAGACTGTCTTTCATCCCAAGTTGTCAGAGAATTTTCGCAATTTAAATATGGAGTCTTAGATATACTTGCACATTGCTACAATGCGAAAAAATACTATTGTATTTTAATATTTCATTTAAAAACACTTCATTAAGATATCATTTTCTTAAAATGTGTTTCTTGATAACTCCTTTAAAGGAAAAGTAGAAAACTATTTAAAAATGTGTGATAATACCAAGGAAAAGAGTAAACATAGAGGTTTACTTCCTATATAATGGGAAGTGTGTGTGTATATATCATGCAAAACATATACATAATGTAAAAACATGTACATATAAAAATGTAAAACATGTATAAATATTGGACTTAGATGTGCCAAAGTAGCAAAATAGTTGTTTTTGAGTTAGGCTATCAGTGATTTTTCTTCTATTTTCCACATTTTCTTTGATACCCGTGTTTCCCCGAAAATAAGACATCCTCCAAAAATAAGACATAGCTCATGGAAAGATAAGACATCCCCTGAAAATAAGACCTAGCACAACTTTAGGAGAAAAAATTAATATAAGTCACTCTTATTTTCGGGAAAACAGGGTATTATTTTTATATTTTAAAAATTATGCAAACATGTTTTATTATCCTAGGTAGAATAAAATGCCAACTTAAGCTACTTCCCCACCTGAGAACAGAGAGCTCTGGCAAACTTTATAGCTTTAGCTTGTCAGAATGACTTTGGCATTCAGGACTAAGATTAACCAGCGCTCCTGCTTGTGACTGATTATGGTCCTCTGTTCATGGCAGATGTCCTGTGTTCCAGGCTGTGGAGCATTCCTGGAGGGTGATTCTGCTCTGGTCCGCCACCCACCAACCTGTGGCCACACAACTTCATAGAGGCTTGGTTGTTCCCTTACAGAGTGATGGAAGTAGACTAGATTACCTAATACCCATTCCAATGCCTACATTTTATAATTATATTTTGGGGCAATGATTACTATGAATATTTAAGCAGTATCAGCATATGTTTCCAAAATTCCTCATTAGATGGTCAATATTCAATTTGAATATCTCCAGTGAGAGGGAAGATTGAGTTTGCTCACAATATTTATTGGGTGCTCCAATTTTTATAATATTGTTAGTGAAAAACTTTGCAATTTAAAAGTGGTCTCCTTACTTCAAGCTTCAGAAATATGATCACGCATATTTTACATTGTGGCATTCATTTCTGTTTTTGGAGCTATGAGAATTAGTTAACTATTTCTAACTCACAATAAATTTAAGATATTTGAAAACTACTCTTGTATGTTTTCTTCCCTATAACTCTTCCCGTATCTGATATATATACTTTTTTTTCTGGGTACTTACTGGCTAGGTTTTGAATGTCTGCTTTAAACTATAACACACAAAAGGGAATAAAAAAGCAGAAATATCATCTTCAGTGTAGGAAATACATTGAATAGTTGTAGTAGATACCAACTGGGATCTTTTCCAGCCTGTAGGGACACGACTCTTTCCTAGTCTTGACATGACCAAAGATGATTAATTCAAGGTATAAGATGTTCAATCAGATGTTCGATTCTATCTCTTTGGGAATTTGAAACCTCCCAGAATGTTAGGAATCACTGAGCTGAAGCAGCTCAACAGCAAGAGAGAGGTTCCCAGATTTCTACCCTAAAGTCCTGACAATGTCTCAGGTTTCTGCTCTCCACCACTCTCTTTGGTTCTGGATTTTACCTCTTTCTCCTGCCATTAAGTTCTCCTACCCCTCTTCCTCTTTGATTGAGGATTGACCTGTAAGTTATCTGTTACTGTTCTATCCAGAAAAAGCAGACTTGGGAGGGAGGTGGGAGGGTGAAGCACCAGAGAGCAAGGGGAGGAGGGAGAGGGGAGCGGGGGGGGGAAGGATAAGTGTTTTATCATCAATGGAGAAAATTTCAACTAGAAAAAAGGGATTATCAATAAAGCTAATGTCAAGGACAAGGGAAAACTAGGGGTGCTGTGCTGATTTTGGCAATTGGTAAATCGTTGTTGAACTTTGAAAAAGAAGTTATAAGAAACTAAAGTTATGTTGTAAAAATTTAATGAGCAATGTGCCTGGAGAGAAAATAAGAGCATTTTTGAAATATCTGACATAAATAAACATAATTTTAGCTTGGTGATTTGACAAGTCCTGGTAGAATTTTTCTATCCACCAAGTTGCAGACACATGGCCATATTTGAGAAAGTTGAAGAGGGAACAAGTAGTGAAGTATTTAAGAACTGAATAATTCTTAAGAACTAGGAGACTAAGAATTAATAACTCAACAATAAACCTCTTTTTTCTTTAAATGGGAAGTGAATGAGAAGGAATGATGGAGGCTGTAAGTTATTTTGAGGTAATGAAAGCAGGTAAATGTAGAAGCGACTACTAAGAGAATATTGACATGTTCACTAGGGCACAGACCAGCTACACCATGTGGGTGGCCAAATGTGAAACAAAGCGAGAGGCCCCTGTTTCAGAAATTAATAATTTCAGGATGGCAACCACAGATCTTTTAGTGATTTTTTGGCTCTTCTGAGTTAATATATGCCAGATTATTTTAAATAATTAATTAACAGAAACCAGGATTAAAGGAAGGAGGCTAAAACATAATACAAAGTGTGGAAACGAGTATAATAGTATCACAAATAAACAACATATTCCACTGAAGGTGTGGAGAATAAAAGAATAGTCTCAGTAACTTTGCGAAACATTTTTACTATATAATCTGACAGAAACAAAAATAACTTTATACAACTGTCATATTTCAGTAGGAGAATGGGTAGTTAATTGGGAAACTATTTTTTTTTAACTATGTGTATTTTTGATTTAGCAAAGAAGTAGAAATAGTGGATAATAAGTGCCATATTTTTTTATTGTGGAAGAAAGGAGTTATAAATAGACAAAGACAGGAGGCTTGGAGTTGTTAAAGTGGAATTAAAATATTAGAATAAATTAATGATTTTTAATGTAGATATATAAATAAACACAAAATATAAATGTGTGCTTATTAGTGTATACATGTACATGTATTTCCTAACTCTGTTTACTAAAAATACCTGTAAATAATTAAAACAAAGTAGCAATTAGCAACCCAACTGACAGAATATTGGTTTCTTTCTTTCTTTCTTTCTTTCTTTCTTTCTTTCTTTCTTTCTTTCTTTTTTTCCTTTTTGTTTTTGTTTTTTGTTACTCACCCCATGATATTATTTCCACTGATTTTTTAGAGAGAGTAGAAGTGGGGGAGAGACAGAGAGGAGAAACATAAATGTGAGAGACACATGATTGGGGCCGGGTCAGAGCCTGCAACCAAGGTCATGCCATTGACCAGAATAGAAACCAAGACCCTTCAGTCTAGGGCTGACACTCTAAATACTGAGCAACTGGCTAGGGCAGATACTAGTTTCTCAATGCCACTCTCCAACAAAGGGAACCAGGACACCTTAGAGAAATGGCAGATTTCAGGGCAGGAAAAGTGCAGGGTAAGGGAGTGGCCAAAATGTTATTGGGACATGTTTGAATGACTAAATCTGGCAATATTAGAGCAAGGAAAAATAAGAGTAATCCTATATAATAAAAGGCTAATATGCAAACTGTCCCCTTAGGAGTTTGACCAGGAGACCAGGAGTTTGATCACTCACTACGATGTGTGCTGACCATAAGGGGGCAGCGTGGAATAGGACAGGCAGCTAGTGGCTAGTGGGATGCTGAGGGAGTGAGGGAAGGAGGAGATGGGGAGGCAGAGAACTAATGGGCCCTGATCAAGTGTCAGGCCTAAGAAACCTACCTGTGCATGGATTTTGTGCACCAGGCCTCTAGTGTATTATAAAACATAAAAGAAGACAAATATCCACAAGCTCATAATGATTCACATTTAAATAATTAAATAAAAAATAAATGAGAAGTAACAGTTCATCCTTATAATAGAATTCAAATTAAAAATTGTAGAAAGAATGATGGGGGGGAAAAAAAAACCCTGCCAGTGATAAATACTACAGTTATAACTGTTTTAGGCAAAATTCATCAATGAATGCTAAAATCAGTGGGTGAAAATATGGTGAGAAATAAATTATTTACATAACCTCCCATAAAATACTTATTCAATGCAAAAGGAAAAAATGGTAGCTAGACATAGCAGATCCCATCTCAGCAAAACATTTTTAGCAGTGCATGGATAGGACATGCCAATAACTTGAGCTTCCTGATATAATACAACATCATTTCTGTGATAAACTTGGCAAAAATGTTTATCACCGGAACCATCAGACAACCTTACATTGAAGGTCATTCCACATGATAACTGGCCAGTACTCTTCAAAAGATTCAGGATCATGAAGAATAAAAACTAAGAAATTGTCTCAGATTATAGCAGTCTAAAGAAACTGAAAGACATCTAAATAAATGCAATGTGTGGTCCTGATTGAATCCTGGATTAGAAAAAGGACATGGCTAGGACAACTGTTGAAATGTCAGTGAGGTCACTAGATTAATACTTCTATTATATAAATGGCGATTTCATGGTTTCGATCATTTTATTGTGCTATGTAAAGATGTTAGCTTTTGGGAAAGATGAGTGAAAGATACAAACTTTTTGTATTAACTTGAAAATGTTTTTGTAAATCAGAAATTATTTCGAAATAAGTAAAAAAAAATAATTGCACAGAACATGTTTTGTTCATAATGCATTAATATCTGAAAAAGAAGAAGGCTACAATGAGTATGTAGATACCATTGTGTATGTGAATATTTTTAATGAGATGTATGGTATCTTTTAGAAAAAATGTACATCAAAATGTTGAGATCAATTACATTTAGGAAGTTGGATTACAGGTAATCTTTTCTCCCCCCGCCCCTTTTTAAATTTCCTTTTTTGTTTTCCTTTATTTCTCTCACTTCCTTCCCCCCTCCTTTTTTCCCTCTTTTGATTCTTTCTTCTCTTTCCCTCCCTCCTCCTTTTTTCTTCCTTCTTCCATCCTCCCTTCCTTCCTTTCTTCTTTCCTTCCTCCTTTTTTCTTCCTTCTTGCTCTTTTCCTCCTTCCCTCTCTCCCTTTCTTCCTCCCTCCCAGCCCTCATTCATTACTCCCTCCCTTTCTTCATTTCTTCGTTTCTTTTTCTTGCCTTGCTTTCTTTTTGCTTTTCTGTTCTTTCCACATTTTCTGCAATTAGCATATATTGCTTTCTATGCTTTATAAGATGGTATAGTTATAAAATAACAGAAATTAAATCATGCTGCATAGATAAAATTAAATTTTTAACTGTATTTTTAATTTAAACTTGTAAATAGAGATTGTCAAAGTAATTTTCTTTATATGTTGTATTATTTTTTTTCCTGTTTCTCTCTTTGTCTTAGGTGGTTATAATAAATGCATGAACCAAAGCCAGGTAAAGATGGTCCTGTGATGAGTGTTTCCTCTAACTTCTCTTAGGCTATACTAGTTGACTATACTAATAATCTCTGCTTCTCTTCTCATGGCATTTATAAAATTCATAAATTCATTTTGTATAATACATACCGAGAATGGCACTATATTAAGTAATTCCTTTTCAGTTAAAGAAAGTTTGTGTTATCTCTTCTTGAAGGTACATGTCCTTGACTGGAATCGAACCTGGGACACTTCAGTCTGCAGGCCAATGCTCTATCCTCTGAGCCAAACTGGTTAGGGATGTAAGGAAACTTTCAATAGCATTTTCTTCTCTTGAGTATTTTAAGTTGATTTTTTTTTTTTTTTTGCCAGATAGCGGCATCTTGATTTTTTTCTTTATAAATTATTTCTACTATTATTCATCACATTGACAAGAATTTTCAAATAATGTGGCATGATAAGGAGAGAGCATAGGTCGTCTTGTCCATTCTACTTTTAGTTTTCTAAATATGACACTTTCTTTGTAACTTTTTATAATTTCTACAAATGATTATTTGTTTTTCTCCCCTTTAAAAGTAAAGTATTTTATTAATAAAATGCCCATTTTGGAACTCCCTTTTCTTCCTGTATGTACCTTAAGTCATTATGAAGTGAAATTATTTTAATAAACTTATGAAAAGTATATAGTAGCATTTTGAACAACCTCATAAGGGTGATTGAACCATAGTTTATGTGTATATGTTATGTCTTCCTTGCTTAGGTCTGAGTATTAAAGCCAACCTCTATCCTGGGAATAATATGTTTCTTACAATTTGAATAATGCAACAGTAAAACAGTAAAACTCTACTATAAGGTCTTGAAGACAATGACATTCTCTGCGATAAACATAACTCAGTGCCTTATAGGAATACCATGTATGGATTAGGTAAAACCACAATAGAAACATGAAACATTTTCAACTTTACTAAAATACTATTTTTTTTCTGCTGATGAATCAATACCTTTATATTTAAACAAAATGGATGTTTATTGAAGTACAATAGCAAATTGTCTTTTACTATTAGTGGGAAAGTTTGATTCTCAAGCCCACTTGATCTTGTAAAGCTGTTTTTACTGCTCATTTTTTTTTCATTCACTTTTTTTGAAAAAAAAAAAGTATATTTTTTATTGATTTCAGAGAGGAAAGGAGAGAGAGAGAGAGAGAGAGACATCCATGATGAGAGAGAATCATGGGTGCAATGCTTCCACTGGGGATTGTGCCCACAACCCTGGGTATGTGCTCTTGCCTGGAATCAAATCAAACCTGGGACCTTTCTGTTTTCAGGGTGGCACTCTATCCACTGAGCCAAACTGGCTAGGGCTGATTCACCTTTTTAAATTTTATTTATTTTTATTTTTTTTAGTTTTTGCTTTCTGTATTTTGAGACTATGATATTTGACAGGGTCTTATTTTTATTTTTGTCATTTTTATATTATTGTTATTATTTGTTCACAGTCAATGCTTTGTAAGACTGTTTTCTTGATTTCCAATGCCTTTGATCAACCTTCTAACCCTACCTTGTAGTTCAATTTACTGTTTTCAGATACACGTTCTTTAGCAATACTCTCAGGAAGAACTCCTAGAAGGTAAGATTTTCTCTCTCTCTCTCTCTCTCTCTCTCTCTCTCTCTCTCTCTCATCTCTATCTCTATCTTTATCTTTATCTTTCTGAAGATGTCTTTATTTCTCATTTGGTCTGAAGCAAAAAATTGTTCAGCATTTTGAAGATATGGCTTCAGCCTTTATTGTTTTTGATAAATACTTTTGCTCTCAATGTAGCTAACTGTTCTTCACATGCACTTGTTTTTATTCTCTGGAAGTTTTAACAAATGTTTGGATTTGAATTTATTTTTATTTATCATGTATTTTTCTTATTGTGCTTTGTTAGAAAATTTTGTCATATAAATTCTCAGGCATTGTATTTGTAATATATCTTATTTTTCTCCAACCTTTGAGATATTATTGACATATAGCATATGTGTGTCTAAGTATACAATGTGATGATTTGATACACACATATATTGTGAAATGAGTAACAAAATAAGGTTACTTAACACCTCCATACTCTTATATTAACATATTTTAACATTTAAGATTTACTCTGATAACTCTGGTAATATACGAGAAGCCTGGTGCATGAAAACCATGCACTTGGTGGCAGGCAAGGGGTGGTGGGGGGACCTCTTGCATTCAGGGAGCCCTTGAAAGATGTCCAATTGATGGCTTAGGCCTGCATCTCATGGACGTCCTTAGTGCTATCGTGGAGGTGGGAGTCTCCTGCCACCACCATTGCACTCGCCACTCGTGAGCCTGGCTCAGGGCTTCTGGCTGAGCAGCGCTCCCCCTGTGGGATTGTACTGATCACCCGGGGGCAGCTCCTGCATTGAGCGTCTTCCCCCTGGTGGTCAGTGCATGTCATAGTGGCGGGTTGCTCTTCCATTCAGTTGATTTGCATATTACCCTTTTATTAAATAGGATAACACTGTTGTTAACTAAAGTCACCATTTGTACATTGGATCTCCAGTGCTGATTCATCCTGTAGCCAGAAGTTTGTACCCTTTGACCAACATCTCCCCATTTTCCCCACACTCTCAGGCTCTGGCCGCCATCATGCTACTCTTTTCATTTATTATTTATTTTTTTGTGTGTTTTTTATTTTTTAATTACAGTTTACTTTCACTATTATTTTGTATTGGTTTCAGGTGTACAACAAAGAGGTTAGAGTTAGACCATCAAGTTTGCCTTTTAAACATTCTACATAGAAGTGAAAATGTACTGTCTTTGTCTCTCTCTGTGAAACTTATTTCACTTACCATAGAATTGTCTTCAAACTTCATCCATATTGCCACCAAAGACAGGATTTTCTTCCTCTCTTTCTTTTCTATGACTGTATTGGCCCTTCAACTTCTGACTTTCTAATCTGCTAGCCTCTGCCTCACTGAGGTTTTTAATTCGGGGACTGCATTTTCCTGCCCTGGATAGTTTCTTCCGGATCAGACTTTCCCTTTGGTTGTCTACCTCATAGCTGTACATCTGCCTTGACTTCTGTAAAGCAGCATCGATTATGTGCTCTTTGTAAAAAGTTATTTTTAGAAAACTAACTCTTCTGACTGCTCTTCTGAGTTACTCTTTTTTTGAACTTCCATGTCATTTCATATGCCCAGTGATTTTATTGTACTAGCTTATCATTACAAAGATCTTCCTAGGACCCATCTGCTTTGGTGTGAGATGGGACTTGTCAGAGGTTGGGAGACTCTCTTTCAAGCCCAAATGAAGGGGGAAGAAGAATAAAGTGCCCATAGATAGCAGGTGTACTTTGTCATTGTGAGCTCCATTACCAGCGGTCCGTAGAGAAAGTGTCTCTCTGTATCAGAGACCACTGCTTTGTTTATGGTTGCAGTCACCTTCCCTGGCAGAAGGGTAGGGACACTTCCAAGGATACCCTGTGAGCAAGTCTGTGGGTGCAGACATGCAGGGCAGACAGCAGCAGGGGACTTAAGGAGACTTGGTGGGATCACATATTGTTGTCTCACTGATATACAGTTAGGTCTCCCACCTGTTGCTACTAGCGAATGAATATCCTTTTTTAAATTTTATTTTTTTTGATACTTGGAAAAGGAGAAGCACCAGTTAGGCATTCTGGATTCAGCCTTTACAAAGGCAAATCATCTCTTAAAATTTCTCTCAGATGTAGAAACGAACCAGAGTAAAATATTTCAGACATATTTTTGACACAAGCTAACTGTAAGCCTAAAATAATTTGCTAAATGTCACAAGGGAGGAAAAAATTAGTTGGAATAAATAGCTGCCTTCGAGCTTCACTGTAGTATTTTCTTGTATCTGTGCTTTAAAAATCACCCCAGTTAGCTAGCAGAGCACATTAAATCAAAAGGAGTTAGCATTGTGGTTAATGTCTTGTTCTTTATGAACTGCACGGGCCTAGATATTACAGCACATATTTTACATATGTAATTCTGCTCGGGGACTACTTTAAAAACCGACGTACAATATGCTGAATTAATAATGCTTATAAGTGTAATATATATGGGGAGAGTTTGAAAAACTCTTGATGAAAGCTGATATATATTTATGAGGTGCCAGATGTTTGCCTTTAAAAGTAATTTTTACTAACCCACGCTATTGAGATTTGTATTGAAGTGGTCTCTTTGTGGTTGTATATTACTTAAAATATGTTCTGTGAGACCTAGGCACAATGGGGTGAATAAAAGAATAAGTATCTGTCTAAATTTTATGTACTTTTCAAAATTAGACCACTGGGGTACATTTTTTAATGCAGGTGCAGTGGATTAGACAGAAAACAATAAAAAGAGTTATATATTTCATGTACAGCTGCAGGTGTTGAAAATGTACATATTATTGTTATTTTAATATTTTCTTTTCTTTTTATTATGGGGGTAATCATGATATCATACGCTTACATATATAATATTTCTTCCAAGGTGTTCAAAAACATTGCAGTCATTAATTATTTTACATTTCTTAACTTCCCTGAAGGGAGGCTGGGGCAAGTAATATCACCCCATTTCACAGATGAGGTAACTGGTTACCACATGACCACTCTTTCAATGTCTCTGGGACAATTTCAATCAATTTGTCAGATATTTTTTTTTTCCTCTGGACTTCCACAGTGTTTGTCCCCTGGGCTGTTCCTGTTGCTGTTGACCACCAGGTACCAGTCCTCTGGTGACTGCCTCTGCTACTGTGACTGGAAAGGGCTCATTTCTTCCCCAGTGCAAGGCAGCGCCCACACTGAAAAATTGTAATGAAATTTTAGCAACTATTTGGGAAAGTAGGAGGCACACAGAACAAAGTGACAGGTCCCCTTATTGGCTGCCTCTTGTCCTCTTCCTGACCCGCAGGGCTGTTCATCTCTTACCACGTCTCAGAGTGTGACCTGCTCGAGGCTCCAGGAAGGCCAGGCAGTTTTTCTTCCCCTGATCGAAAATCCACGTCCAGAGGTCCCGGGATTAACTTTCCCCCAAGTTGGAAGTTTCCATTTCTCTTAAAGGAAATTCCATCCTCATCCACAGGAGTGTGCTTCATCTTATGGCCCTAGCACCAAATTCACACAATAGTCAAATTCATTATGTCTGGCTTATTTGACTCGAATCACATCATGTATGACAGAAACAGTTCAGCCAGATGGCTCTGCACCTAATTCTATTTCTCCTCATCAGGGAGTTAGTATAGGCCAGTGTTTAGTCTCACGCAAGTCTCCTTGTTTCTGTGATACACGATCCTCCAGAGCATGATAACAGACCGCTCACTGCAGAATCTGAAGTTCTAAGGGCCAGCAGCACGCTGGGACACTGCTGGAGTCTCATGTATCTGTCATTGTAACCATTCACTCCATTCCTAATTCATTAAACATTTATGTAAATGTTTGTGCGAGTGTGAAGGCTATTAAGATATGCCATCACGACATGTCAGACAGGGTCCTTGCCTTCAGTTCTCTTACAGTTTAGATAAAGTAAAATAAAAGCAATTGCTATAATTTCCACCTACAGATTGGGCCTTTTCTGCTGGATACCGTAGGGAGGGACAGTTAACCTGGGGCTCCAATAAGAAATGGACCTCACTGGTTCCTTTGATCTCCCTCTAGCTCTCTGACTCTCTGGGAAAGCTAAAAGGCATGCAATGATTCATAGCAACACACCGACCACCACTTGCTCCAACTTATCCAGAGTAATAGCAATAAAAGTTTGGGCAGCTGCTGCATCTGTGAATTTCTCTACAGCTAGATAAATATTGTTCTGAAGGTCTATCTCATCTATAAACCTAAATGAACAATAACCAAAGACTATGTGAAAAGACGGACTGAGTTTCTTCTATAGAAATTCTTAAGAATATGCTTGACAGGAACACGGTCTTTAAGTGGCACAATCTTTCCTCTTATATAAATAAAACATTTTATTTGTGCACAATAATTACAAACATATTTATCTTAACATTTAGAAGGTTAGCTAATTCCACTGCTTATTATGAAAATTATGAATTAGAAATAGGAAAAATATTAAATATGGTTTCAGAGTTTGTTCAAAGAGCTAATCTGTAGGCAAAAATTGGAAAATCCACTAAAATCACAGTTTAAAATTAAATAGCAAGTATAACTTGTATTGAAATTTTATTATGTAAATTTTTCTAATCTTTGCATAGCAAAGGGAATTGTTTATTGCTTTCTTGTCCTTATATAAATTCATGGGTTTATAAAATTTTAAGGGTTGTCAAGTGCTTTAGAAGAATTTTCATTTTAACTCCCACTGAACACTGACACCCATTTCTCCCCAAAATGTACAGATTTTTTCTTTTTCATTTAAAGATATAAAAAATGAAAAAAACTCACATTTTTGAGGCAGTTCATTTCAATGTTGTATAGTTCTGAAGGCTTTTAGGAATTCTCCATTATACCTAAAATCCTGCCATTTTAGTGTCCTATATGTTGGCTTGTTTGGTTCTATCTTTTTAAATAAGTAAAAAAAAAAAATGTTTCTTCCACTGCCCATTCTATTTTCTACCTTACTCTATGGCAAGAGAAGACATGTTATTTCAGTCAGGGGAACAACATGAACAAACATGCAGAACAGGCATCATATGAATTAAGCTCAGAGCATTGGCTAGAGCATGGAATTCATGAAGGGTGGTAAAACAAATAGAAAAGTTGGAAATGATGACAGGGATCTGATTGTGGACAGCTGTAGGCAAAATAATCGTTGATATTTTTGTTGGGCAGGGTAAATGATGTGTTTATAAATCTGCTTCAGGAAAATTGCTCAGGACATAATCAATCATGTAAAGTATGAGTTCAGGTTTTATATGAATTTTTGGTCAATTCTTCCCTCTATATGTTAGTTTTTCTGCATTCCAGCTCTTGTGTAATCCCCTTTCCTTGGATGTAGACTAGACTTAGTAACTAGATTCTAACCAATAGAAGTGCTAGGATAGTACATTATGATTAGATTACAAAAATGTGACCTCTATCTTAAAAGTCAAACAAAACAATAAAACAACCAGACTCTGTTGCCTGCTGAGTTTCATGAAGCAAGATGCTACCTTGGAAAGGCTCTATGCAAGGAACTGAGGTTCTTTCTGGTCAACCACCAAGAGAAAATGAGATTTGACAGTTTGCAAAGAGCTGAATCCTGCCCTCAACATGTGAACTTAACTATAGATATTTCCCCAGATAAGTCCTGAAATGACTATATCCCAGCTGACTCACAGATTGCAGCCTATAGGAGACTTCAGAGTAGAGGACCTGGATTCCTGACCTAAGAAACTTTGAAAACAACTGAAGTGTTATTTTAAGCTGTCAACTTTTGTAGTAAGTTGTTACAGAGCATTGGATAACTAATGCAGAAATGCATGTGTGATATCTTAAAGGCATATGATAACACTGAGCAATAGTAAATGTGGAAAACAAAGTCCTTAACCCGATGCACAGGTTGTGAGGATACAGACATTGTGAACAAGGGTATGGTGATACCCAGAAATAAGGGTGGACTATGAATATTTAGATTATGGATTTGTTCAGGGTTCTGATCTCTGTACATTTGTAAAGTTCATTCATGTTCAATAATAAAACATAGAATGATATTGTCTGGACTGAGGTATTACTGGCAGTAAAACGGAATACTTCTTTGTCCCTTGAGAGCACACTTTATAAATTTTTATAAGCAGTTTTGTAGATGCAAAGCATGTGCAAGGTTAAAATGTTCAAGTTTCCTTCCTTTTTTTTTTTTTTTTTTTTTTTTTAGTTGACAGAAGAACAGTGAAATGAAGGCACTAAATGGGATCTCAAAAATTAAAACAGGGGTGAGCCTTATGTTTAATGTGTCCCTGCTACCATTTTTTTCAAGTGAAGAACTTATCCAAAACACTCGTCCAAAGAGCAGGTCTTTGGCACTGTGGCCAAAATCATAAAAACTAAAAGCAACAACACAAACAAATTGAAGGGCTGCCAAACCAAATTAGACTACTTATTTTATTTAGCCAAATCCAAAAATTAATAAATTCCTTATTGTGAAAATAACTCATTAATAATTTTCTATGATTTTGCATTTTGTTAAAGAGTAATTAACTATGTAATGTGATCAGGTTTCCTCATTGGGAGAACCAGAAATGCTGAAGAAAATCTATAAGAACAATTCCTTTGAGACATTGGAGACCTAATTAGACAAGAAGAATTACAGGGCCAAGTTTCAGAAAGAGAACCCAATATTTGGGCCTACTTTTTCCTAGGTTTAGAAGTATCTGTAGATTCTATTAGAGGCACCCTGGAACAGAAGTTTTGATAAGCAATGTCGACAAATGAAAATTCAAATCTAAGCTTGTCAATATAAGAGCCCTAAAAAAACCCCTTCTTTTGAATTAGGATCTCCTAAGAGCTACACTGCAAAAGAAAGTTAAACCAGAAGTTAGAACTACACATCCTGGCCTTAACAGGGTTTGAAGCCAACATTGGAAAGGTTTCAATCTCAGTAACTTGATTAAGGTGATCAATAATTGCTGCTGGACTAAATCAAATATAACTCTCAGAGAAGTTCACTTTCAGGTAAGATGTAGCACTTCAAAGCAGATCAGAAAAAAATTAGAAAGTAGAAAATCTGGAAAAGAATAGAAAATTATTTATTTAAAGGCATTGGAGAACTCCAGAGGCCACAAAGACTAAAAAGATTACAGTCCCAGCCAGGGGGATAAAGAGCTCAGGAACTATAGCAATTCTTGCAGGATTTGTTGGTTGTAGGTTTGAGACAAAAACAGACTCCTATAGCTTTGAAATAGGGCCATTACTAGGGGGACAGAGTGACCAGCAGAGATTTGGGGGTCACATGGCATTGAATTGACATAATTGGGGGTTTCAGAGAACTCAGACATGGCTGGTGTCCCATCATTGTATGTTCTGACCTCTAAAACCATGCAGAACTAAAGACCAAAGAGCTAAAATCAACAATTAAATGCCCCAAAGAATCAAGGGAATGTACTATGCTTTTGAATTGGAACACCAAGTGTGAATATGTGGGTTTTCCCAAGGTTTATCTAAGGATTCGATGCAATCGCCACCAGAATCCTGTAGGATGTATTTCATAAACTTATTAAAAATAAATATGGGTTGGCAAAGGACTAAATTTTGAAAAGCAAGTATAAATTTGGAACACCTACACTATCAGATAAAAATTTAAGCTCTTTTATAAAGCCATAGTAATTAAGGCAGTGTGTATTGGCATAGAGATGCAGGCCAAAGAAGTGAATCAGGAATCCGGCAACATACCATACATATGTTATCACCACATAGGAGACACCGCAATGCTAAGGGGCAAATATGGTCTTTTCAAAAAATGATCTTGTGTCAACTGTGTATCTTTGTGGGGAAAATGAAATCTGACACATGCCTCACGCTTACATAAAAATTGATTCCTGGTAGATTGTAGATATAATTACAAAAAGTAAAGGGATACATTTTCTAAGATATTATAGGGGTCCTGGGAAAGGGAAAGACTTCTTACATCTCTAATAATAAAAGTGTAATATGCAAATCAACCTTATGGCCCAACAGCGGTAGGACTGTTTGATGACCTTCCAGGTGATCTTTCAGTTGAAGCCGAAGCTGCAAGGGCCGAGGCAGCTGGGGCTGCGAATGCCTACTCTTGCATGAATTCTGTGCACCAGGTCTCTAGTTAGTCATAAAAGTGCTAACTATAAGAAATAGACTGAGAAATTAGATTAAAGTAGAACCCTCTGTTTATTAGAAGATACCTTTTTGAAGAAAAAAATGCAAGCCCTTCCCCTTCCCCCCTCAAAAAAAAGGGTGATATGATTTTAGTATATGTGCTGCCGAAGCGAGCAAAAAAAAAGGGTGATATGATTTTAAACACATAAAACTAAGAGAGGGTATGTATCCAGAATTTATAAATGATGACTACAAATCAAAAATGGAAGCAGCCTGGCTTGCCATAGTTGACCATTAACCTTTTGAACCAGAAGATCATGGTTCAATCCTGGCCAGGGACATGTGCCTTGGTTGTAGGCTTGATCCCCAGAATAGAGCACGCAGGAGGCAGCCAATCAATGATTCTCTCTCACCATTGATGTTTCTATCTCCTCCTCTCCTTTCTTCTCTGAAGTCAATAATATATATATATATATATATTATTTCCTTTAAATAAAGAAAGCACAAATCCATAAAATGGCAGGACTCTATAGTCAAAGAATGCTCAACCATGTTAGTCATCAGGAGATGTAAGTTAAACACACACTTAGATACTACTACTCCCACAGCCAAAGGGTTAAAATTTAAAAACTTAAATAGAAAACTTGAATGAGGATGTGGGGCAATGAGATCCATAACACACTGCTGCTGGGAATATAAATTGGTAGGACCACTTCAAAAAACAGTTTGTCATTGTATACCAACATTGAAGATATGTGTACTTTTTGATACAGAAATTCTAGGTGAAGGTTTATACTAGTAATAAGAAATAATACAACTTCAAACACCAGGAGACATTCATAAAAATTTTCATAACAACAACAAAAAAAATCCTAAGAACTTCAAATTGAAACTATCCAGTAATGAAAAGGAACCTGACAAATATAATGTGGAACAAAGAATGCCACACACACACAAAAAAAACCATAAACTGTACTGTTGAATTCACAAGGAGCCCAAAAGCAGCGAAAGCAAAACTTTAGTGTGAGAAGGAGGGGTAGGTACTTTGGGAAACAGGAAAGGGGAGAGGGGAAATAATTAGGAGGAGATACACAAGGGCCTTTTGGGTGAGGGAATATTTGTTATCTACTGCTAATTAATTACTCCCAAATTTAGCATTTAAAATAATACATATTTATCAGTTTCTTTGTGTCAGGAACCAGGGTACTACCATGTTTCCCTGAAAATAAAACATCCTCCAAAAATAAGACCTACTTACAGGTTTCCTTCTGAGTGAAATATAAGGCATCCCCCCAAAATAAGGCCCCCCCCCTAGGCTCTGTCTCAGAATGAAAATTAAGTTACCGTAAACTGGTCGCTAGGGCCGCCCCGACTGGCATCTAGCAGCCAGTGACTTTTCGTGCAGTCCTGACATCACTGCTGTATGGAGGTGGAGTGGCGATCAGAGTGAGCAGTGAGCGCGGGGCAGGAGAGAGGAGGAGACTTTCACAGATGCATGTAGAAGAACAGGAGGATTAGAGCAGATGGGACACGGGTGAAGGTGGTGAGTGCTGGTCTGTTTCTGGTGACACTACCTGATGCTCGCTGCCGCCCTCATGATGACTGAAGGTTCTGTCAGTGGCAGACCCTGCTCCAGCCCAGATCCAGGCTCCAGCAAGCCCAGTGACAGTCCCCAGGCAGGCCCCAGGGGGTAAATAAGGGGTAGGGGGATGTCTGGTGAAGATTTCAGTGGCACAGGGTTGGGGGGAGGGTATCACTTAAAATGACACAGGAGGATCAGAGGGGGCAATCAAAATGACACAGGAGGATCAAAAGGGGTTACTAAAATGGTAATCTCCCCTCTGATTCTCCTGTGCTATTTTGATTCCCCTCTCTGATCCCCCCTGTGTCGTTTTAAGTGATCCCCCTCCCCCCACCTTGATACCTCAATTCCTTTTTTTTTTTTTTTTTACCCCTAGAAACGAGCACAAAAAGAAAAAGCTACTCCGTGGAGTACAAGAAAGGAATCATGGAAGCCTTTTGGGGCCAAAATCTTACTGCTTTCTCTAAAGAGAAGATGTTGAGTTTCTGATTGATCTGAAAATGGTGAGCAGAGTATGGTAACCTCATTGAACAAGTGGACAGGGGAAATGCTAAAAAGCGCAAGGGTGGATCAGGTCGGCAACCATTATTTTATGAGCTGGAAGACCTGATCTGTGAATGGGTTGTTGACAGGAGAGCAAAGGCTTTGGTTGTGAATAGGGCTCAGATTCAAGAATTTGCCCTTGCAATGGCACCACAGTTTGACATAGCCCCCGAAGACTTCAAAGCATCACAACACTGGCTGGATAATTTCCTTCAGCGAAGTGAACTGTCTTTAAGAAGATCTACAGCATTGTTTAGGTTGGAAGATACTCAAGTTATTAAGCCAGCACTTGCCTTCAAGTCCTTTATTGATGATGCTGACTTCTCTAAATACAATCTTTCCAACATGATTGCTATGGATGAAACTGCAGTGTTTATGGGCCAATCATCTCAAACAACAATTGTACAGTGGGGTGCCTCCTTAGTGTATATTCCCTTCACTGCTTACGAAAGTGCACATGTTTCCTGTATTTTGGCAGTTCGTCTGGATGGCACTAAAATCCCACCTTTAATCATTTCTAAGGACAACAAGGAAAATATTGAATGTGTTTTGGGCGTTTTTATTCTTGAAACTGAAAGAGCCTGGGCCACACAAGCAGTTATAAGGAAGTGGGTGATTTAATGCTGCGGCTTGTTATGCAAGGGAGCCAAAGAAGTTTGCTAGTCTGGGATGCAGCCAGCACTCACCTCGCTAAAGACATGAAGACATTTCTTCAAGAAAGAAAAATAGGTCAGATAATGATTCCTGCAGGAATGACGGCCTATCTCCAGACTCTTTTTTTTTTTATTATTATTTATTTATTTATTTTTTATTTTTTATTTTTTTATTTTTTTATTTTTTTTTTAATTTTTTTTTTATTAAATTATTATCTGTGTACATATTTTAACATTGCCCCCCCCCCCCCCATACATACCCTCCCTCCCCAGAGTTTTGTGTCCATTGGTTGTACTTATATGCATGTATACAAGTCCTTTGGTTGGTCTCTTATCTCCCCCAGATCTCCCTACTCTCCCCGCTGTAATTTTACAGTCTACTTTTTGCTTTACTGTCTCTATATCTATCTTTTGGTTTGTCAGTTTATAATGTTTTTTAATATCCATAAATGAGTGAGGCCATGTGGTATTTCTCTTTCATTGACAGGCTTATTTCACTCAGCATGATGTACTCTAGTTCTATCCAGGTTGCTGCAAATGATGAGAATTCCTTCTTTTTTATGGCAGCATAGTATTCCGTTGTGTAGATGTACCAAAGTTTTTTGATCCAATCATCTGCTGACGGGCACCTAGGCTGTTTCCAGATTCTAGCTATTGTAGACTGTGCTGCTATGAACATAGGGGTGCATATATCCTTTCTGATTGGTGTTTCTAGTTTCTTGGGATATATTCCTAGGAGTGGGATTACTGGGTCAAATGGGAGTTCCATTTTCAGTTTTTTGAGGAAACTCCATACTGTTCTCCACAGTGGTTGCACCAGTCTACATTCCCACCAGCAGTGCACGAGGGTTCCTTTTTCTCCACAACCTCGCCAACACTTGTCGTTTGTTGATTTGTTGATGTTGGCCATTCTGACAGGTGTGAGATGGTACCGCATTGTTGTTTTGATTTGCATCTCTCGGATAATTAGTGACTTTGAGCATGTTTTCATGTGCCTTTTGGCCTTCCTTCTGTCTTCTTTTGAAAATATTCTATTTAGGTCCATTGCCCATTTTTTAATTGGATCATTAATCTTCCTTTTATTTAGTTGTATAAGCTGTTTGTAGATGTTGGAGATTAAACCTTTATCAGTGGTAACATTTGCAAATATGTTCTCCCACACAGTGGGCTTTCTTGTTGTTTTGTTGATGGCTTCTTTTGCTGTAAAAAAGCTTTTTATTTTGATGTAGTCCCATTTGTTTATTTTCTCTTTAGCTTCCATTGCCCTAGGGGCAGTATCAGTGAAGAAGTTCTTTAGGCATATGTCTGAGATTTTGTTGCCTGTGGATGCTTCTAGTATTTTTATGGTTTCCCGTCTGATGTTTAAGTCCTGTATCCATTTTGAGTTTATTTTTGTGTATGGTGTAAGTTGGTGATCTAGTTTCATTCTTTTGCATGTATCTGTCCAATTTTCCCAACACCATTTATTGAAGAGACTGTCTTGACTCCATTGTATATTTGTGCCTCCTTTGTCAAATATTAATTGAGCATAGTGATTTGGGTTGATATCTGGGTTCTCGATTCGATTCCATTGATCTATATGTCTGTTTTTGTGCCAGTACCAGGCTGTTTTGAGAACAGTGGCTTTGTAATACAGTTTGAAGTCTGGTATTGAGATCCCTCCTACTTTACTCTTCTTTCTCAGGATTGCTGTGGCTATTCGGGGTCTTTTATTGTTCCAAACGAACTTTTGGAGAGTTCTTTCTAGGTCAGTGAAATATGCCGTTGGTATTTTAATGGGGAGTGCATTGAACCTATAGATTGCTTTGGGAAGTATGGACATTTTGATGATGTTGATTCTACCAATCCATGAACATGGTATGTTCTTCCATCTGTTTACATCTTCCTCTATCTCTTTTTTCAGTGTCGTGTAGTTTTCCGCATATAGGTCCTTTACTTCCTTAGTTAAGTTTATTCCCAGGTATCTTAATTTTTTTGGTGCGATGGTAAATGGAATTGCTTTTTTAGTCTCTGTTTCTATAAATTCGCTGTTGGTGTATAGAAATGCCATAGATTTCTTGGCGTTAATTTTGTATCCTGCTACATTGCCAAATTCATTTATTAAGCCAATTAGTTTTTTAATGGAGTCTTTTGGGTTTTTTATATACAATATCATGTCGTCTGCAAATAAGGATAACTTTACTTCTTCTTTTCCAATTTGGATGCCTTTTATTTCCTCCTCTTGTCTAATTGCAATGGCTAGTACTTCCAGTACTATGTCAAAGAGGAGTGGCGATAGTGGGCATCCCTGTCTTGTTCCTGATCTTAGAGGGAATGGTTTTAGTTTTTGGCCATTGAGTATGATGTTGGCTGTGGGTTTATCATATATAGCTTTTATTATGTTGAGATATGATCCTTGTACTCCCACCTTGTTGAGAGTTTTTATCAGGAAAGGGTGTTGGATTTTATCAAATGCTTTTTCTGCATCAATTGATATGACTATATGATTTTTATCTTTCAACTTGTTTATGTGATGAATCACGTTTATTGATTTGCGGATGTTGTACCAACCTTGCATTCCTGGAATAAATCCTACTTGGTCATGGTGTATGATCTTTGTGATGCTCTGCTGGAGCCGATTTGCTAGAATTTTGTTGAGGATTTTGGCATCTATGTTCATTAGGGATATTGGCCTGTAATTCTCTTTCATTGAGTTGTCTTTATCTGGTTTTGGTATTAGGGTGATGCTGGCTTCATAGAAGGAGTTTGGAAGTGTTCCTTCCTCTTGAATTTTTTGGAATAGTCTGAGGAGGATAGGTTTTAGTTCTTCCTTGAATGTTTGATAAAACTCTCCTGTGAAGCCATCTGGCCCTGGGCTTTTGTTTGCTGGAAGCTTTTTGATGACTGTTTCAATTTCTTCCCAAGTCACTGCTCTATTGAGATTTTTAGATTCTTCCTGATTGAGTTTTGGAAGGTTGTATTTTTCGAGGAATATGTCCATTTCCTCCAGGTTGTCCAGTTTGTTGGAATAGAGTTGTTCGTAGTATTTTGTAACAATCCTTTGTATTTCGGCGGGGTCTGTTGTTATTTCACCTCTTTCGTTTCTGATTTTGTTTATTTGAGTCCTCTCTCTTTGTTTCTTGGTTAGTCTGGCTAGAGGTCCATCTATCTTGTTTATTCTTTCAAAGAACCAGCTCTTGGTTTTGTTGATCTTATGTATTGTTTCTTTGGTCTCTATATCGTTTATCTGTGCTCTGATTTTTGTTATTTCCTTCCTTCTGCTTACTCTGGGCTTTTCTTGTTGCTCTTTTTCTAACTCTTTGAGTTGTAGAGTTAGATCATTTGTTACCCTTTTTTCCAGTTTTTTGCAATAGCCTTGTAGGGATATGAACTTCCCTCTCAAAACTGCCTTTGCTGTGTCCCATAGATTTTGGATAGTTGTGTTTTCATTGTCATTTGTTTCTAGGATGTTTTTAATTTCTTCCTTGATTTCTTTGGTAACCCAGTCCTTGTTTAATAGCATACTGTTTAGTCTCCATGTGTTTGATTTCTTTGGATTTTTTTCATTGTAGTTAATTTCCAGTTTTATGGCACTATGATCTGAGAAGATGCTTGATATGATTTCTATCTTTTTGAATTTGAAGAGACTTTGCCTATGTCCCAAAATGTGGTCTATCTTTGAGAATGTCCCATGTGCGCTTGAGAAGAATGTATATTCTGTGGCTTTGGGGTGGAATGTTCTGAAAATGTCGATTAATTCCATCTGGTCTAGCGAGTCATTTAGGATTGATATTTCTTTGCTGATTTTTTGTTTAGATGATTTGTCAAAGGGTGACAGTGGGGTATTAAAATCTCCTACTATGATTGTATTGCTATTAATCTCTCCCTTAATGTCCTCCAGCAATTTTTTTATATATTGGGGTGCTCCCGTATTGGGTGCATATATTGGGTCGGCAGCTAAGTAATTGCGGATTTTTTAAAGAAAATCAAAGACAATTTTTTCATGGAACTAAATAACTTTATTCTGTAATGTATTGCCCATTTTGATCAATGACCTTTTGCCATCTTTCAGGCAGCATCATAATCCCACGTTCAAAAAACTTCTGGTTTTTATTAGCAAAAAACTGAATCAGGTACGATTTGACATCATCATCATTATTGAAATTTTTACCATTCAAGGAGTTTTGTAAAGATCGAAACAAAAAGTAATCAGATGGTGCAAGGTCAGGACTATATGGTGGATGTGGCAAAACATCCCAACCAAGCTCCATTAATTTTTGCCGAGTGACCAAAGATGTGTGTGGCCTTGCATTGTCATGATGGAATACAACACCTTTTCGATTTGTCAATTCGGGCCGCTTTTCTTCAACTGCATTGTTTAATTTCGTTAGTTGTTCAATGTAGACATCAGAATTGATCGTTCGGTTGGGTGGTAAGAGTTCAAAGTAGACAATTCCTTTGTAATCCCACCAAACTCATAACAAAACCTTCTTTTGATGAATATCAGCTTTTGATGTTGTTTGAGTTGGTTCACCTGGCCTGCTCCACGATCTTTTCCACTTGATATTGTTGTAAACAACCCATTTTTCATCACCAGTTATCAGTCGTTTTAAAAATGGATCATTTTCATTACGTTTCTTTAGCAAATTGCAGCTGCTAATGCGTTGCGTTAACTGTGATTCTTTCAGTTCGTGAGGAACCCATGTATCGAGTTTTTGAACATAGCCAAGTTGTTTTAAGTGATTTTCAATGCATGTATGTGATACATGAAGCTTCTCTGCAATCTCACGTGTTGTACTGTGACAGTCCGAATTGATTATTGCTTTGATTAGGGCGTCATCAACTTCAACTGGACGACCAGAGCGTTTTTCATCTTTGAGTGAAAAATCACCAGAACGAAATTTGGCAAACCAATTTTGACACTGCCGTTCTTTTAAGGCTTCGTCACCATAAACAGCACATAACTTTTTATGAGCTTGTGATGCGTTTTTCCCTTTGAGGAAATAAAAAAGCAAAATATGACGAAAATGTTCCTTTTGATTTTCCATTTTTTAACGAACGCCAAACGAAAACTACAAAACAGATCAAAAAACTTTTTTTACTGATTAACAGCTGAATAGCCAACTATCAAATAACAAAATGTGTTTTACATTTGTACTACGTCTGCAAACCTAAAAATTCAACTGAAGCCATATATGTGTGAAACCCGCAATTACTTAGTTGCCGACCCAATATATTTACCAGGGTTATTTCTTCTTGTTGGATTGCTCCCTTTAGTATTATGAAGTGGCCTTCATTATCTCTTGTTATGTCCTTCACTCTGAGATCTAATTTGTCAGATATAAGTATTGCTACCCCAGCTTTTTTTTCATTTCCATTCGCCTGGAAAACCTTTTTCCATCCCTTCACCCTCAGTCTGTGTGCATCCTTTTTTCTGAGGTGGGTTTCTTGTAGACAACAGATATATGGGTCTTGTTTTCTTATCCAATCCGTTACCCTATGTCTTTTGATTGGAGCATTTATTCCATTTACATTTAAAGTTATTATTGATAGATACTGATTTGACGCCATTTTTATTCTATACCCCTGTGTTCCTTCTTTGCTTTCAATTTCTTTAATTTTACAGTAGACCCTTTAGCATTTCTTGCATTGCTGGTTTGGTGGAGATAAATTCCCTTAGTCTGTTTTTGTCTGTGAAGCTCCTGATTTCACCTTCACTTTTGATTGATAGCCTTGCTGGGTACAGTATTCTTGGATTCAGACCCTTCCTTTGCATGACGTTGTATATTTCATCCCATTCCCTTCTGGCCTGATAAGTTTCTGTGGAGAAATCAGTTGCTAGTCTGATGGGGGCTCCTTTATATGTAACTGTCTGTCTCTCTCTGGCTGCTTTTAAAATTCTTTTTTTGTCGTTGGTATTTGCCAGCTTAATTATAATGTGCCTAGGGGTGGATTTTCTGGGGTTCATTTTGCTTGGGACTCTGCGAGCATCTTGGATTTGTGTGGGTTTTTTCTTCTCTATCTCAGGAAAGTTTTCTGTCATTATTTCTTGAAATACGTTTTCCATGTCTTCCTCAATTCCCTTTCCTTCTGGAACCCCTATTATTCTAATATTGTTTTGTTTTGTATTGTCCCAAAGTTCCCTTAGACTTTCCTCCTGTTTTTTAATTTTTTTTTCCAGAAGCTGTTCTAATTGGGTATTTTTTTCCATCTTGTCTTCTAGCTCACTGATGCGGTCCTCTGCTTCTTCTAATCTACTCTTGATGCTTTCTATTGAGTTCTTTACAGTAGCAATGTCATTTTTCATTTCTTCTTGGTTCTTCTTCATTTCCTCTTGGGTCTTACTCATATTGTCAAATTTGTCTTCCATTCTTTTTAGCCATCTTATGATCATTACTCTGAATTCTTGCTCTGGTAGGTTGCTTGAGTCTATCTCGTTTACTTCCTTTTCTGGTGAAGCCTGCTTTTCTTTCATTTGCGGACTGTTTTTTGGTCTGCCCATTATCTAGGATGTCTGGTTGTGTAGTTCTCTCTCTCTCCTGCTTTGATTTAAGGGCACAAAATACAACACAACCAGGTACTACACACAGGCACTGAATAGAAATGTGTTTGCAATATTAATAACCACCAATAATGGTGACTAGAACCCGGCTAACAAAAACATACAATCAAACAAAAAGCATAGGCAAATCAATCTTATATAAAAAAAAAAAGCATACAACTTCAGTATAGTTAACATTCAACATACAACTTCAAAGAGTTAGAGAGATAGACTGTTTTTTTGTTTTGTTTTGTTGTTAGGACAACTACGAGGGAGGTGTGAATGGGCTTGGAGCAGGTAGTTGGAAATTAGATATATACAAGTAGGGTGAAATTTTAGGAGGGGGTAGACAGAAGGAATGGGGAAAATCTAGAGCAGGAAAGGGTTAAGATAAACGGGGTACCAAAGGAAAAGATCGGAAAGAGGGTGAAGGCATAAAGGTAGGGTTGAGATAGAATAAAGCGTTGGAGAAGGAAAGATAGATAAAGACTGTAGAACAGTAATCCTGAGATAAAAAAAAATCTATATAATCAAATGAAATAAAAATAATAAAAAGAAATAAAAGAAAATAAGATGAAAAAGGTAAATTAATAGTAGTAATAATGTTGATTACATATACAATGTAATAATTATAAAGATAAAATCAAGTGAGGAAAAAGAAAAAAAAATAGTTTCTTGAGTAAACGTTGCAAATAATGAAAACAAAAATAAAAAACAAAAATTTAAAAATTAAAAAAATAATAATAAAATTTAAAAAATTTAAGTAAAATTTGCAGTAATGAAGGTCATTCGCTTCCTCTATTGTTATGATCCAGTCCTGATTTTTAGGCAGGTTTTGCTTTGTTTTTATTACACTAGAGTCAATTTGTGAATTAGCCTCTGGGGGCAGCGTTTCTAGGTTGAGTTTCCAGACTCTAGTCTAGAGCCTCTCCAGCTTTTTTTTTTTTTCTCTCCGCCCTCTCTGCAGCAGGAACTATGGAGTGGGGAGGGGGCAGGCCCGAGCAACTGCAATCTCCCGCAACTCTCCGATATCCCTCCGAGCCAGATCCAAATGTGTTGCTCTTTAGATATCTCCCCTGTTAGGAGCCCCGTCCACTCTCACGGGTGACACCCGCCCAACAGCGGGGGCTTCTACTTGTAATCACTGCCTTTGTCCTCCAGCTTCCGCGAGCGCGGGCGCGCAGGCTTTTTATTTTCGCCGCGAGCACTCTCCACCCTCTCCCCGCGAAATCTGACCTTTTCGCCGAGCAGTGGGGTATTCCAATGCAGTCAGGTGTTCGCACCGCCTGGGATCCGCGTTCTGAGGGGCACCGCTGCTTGGTGGTCGCTGCGGCTGTGGATATTCAGGCCTCTGACACGATCCTATCTTCCTCTCAAGATGGTGAGGTTTTCCCGTGCAAGCCGGTAGGTAGCTCCGGGCAGGGACACAGCCCGCGTGGGTGCTTCCCTGTGAGGGGCACCTCCGTCAGCAGCCCCCCAGCAGTTTCTTCTGGTGTTCGCTGTCTCCCAGCTTGCTAATAAACACTCACAGCACAAGACCATCAGCTTCTCTCTCTTTCTGCTTCGGGAGCGGGCTCAGAATCCGCCCATCTATTCTTCCGCCATCTTACCTCCTCCAGACTCTTGATATTACAATAAACAAGCCATTCAAAGATACTTTGCGCATGGAAATTAATGACTAAATTAAAAATAGAATGGAGAGAAATCAGTGTGGAAACTTTGTGAAACCTAAACTGCAAGAAGTTGTGACTTGGGTGAAGAATTCATGGGAGAAAATCACTGACAGTTGCATTGCAAATGCACTGCGAGCAGGCTACCTTGACAAGTAGTACTCATTTAAAGACAGGGCTATTGCTAAACATGGGAGATTTGGTCCACTGATTCTGAAAGAAATGGAGTCACAAGAAATTCACCAGGAAATTCAGGAATTGGATTGTTATGATGATGTTCCAGAAGATGATGACATGATTGTCATTGAATAAATGAGTAAATTCTTGATACTGTAGGATTCACAGTTTGTCTGGTTTGTGTTGACAACTACTGTACTACCGTACCGTATACAGGTAATAAATTTCCTTTATTTTCATTTAACAATAAATGTGTACTGTATTCTTCTTCATGGAAAAATAAGACATCCCTGAAAATAAGACCTAGCGCATCTTTGGGAGCAAAAATTAATATAAGACACTGTCTTATTTTTGGGGAAACAGGGTACTTACCTGATGCCTCTGCCTCCCTGTCTTTCATGAGGGTGAATTAAATGTCAGCCAGGACAGTTCTTTCAAACCTTGCCTGAGCCTGAAGTATCTTATTCCAAGATCACTGATGTGGGTTTGGCAGGCCTCTGAAATCTGCTTCCCAGCTCACTCATGTGGGTGTCTCCCCAGGCTGCTTCTGACTTCGCAGCTGACTTCCATCAATGTGAGTGATTTAAAGGAGAACAAAAGAGGGAATGCCCAGAGGGAAGCCACTGTCTTTTTATTACCTAATCTCAGAAGTGACATCCATCACCTCTGCCTCATTTTAAAAATATATGTATATTTACCAGTTTCAGAGAAGAAGGGAGAGGGAGGGAGAGAGAGAAGAAGAAACTCAATGATGAGAGAGAATCATCATTCAGCTGCATCCTGCATGCCCCATACGGGGGATTGAGCCCGACACAGGAGCATGTGCCCTGCCTAGGAATCGAACCGTGACCTCCTGTTTCATAGGCAGATGCTCAGCTTCTGAGCCACACCAGCCAAGCATGCCTCCTTTTGTTTTGTTTTTGGTAGAAGAAGTTACTAAGCCCAGTCCCTATAAGGGCACGAATAAACAGGAGGCAGGTGCCATTGAGTCTATCTTAGAGGTTGTCTACCATCTATAGAATGCTCGATTTCTTGGCTGTGGTAGACATTATGAGTAATTGTTTTATAATTATTTATTGGGCTATACACATTCTGGGCACTTTCCTATAAAACATTATCTTTCACTATAAAATATTTTTAAAATTAAAAAATGGTCACAAATGTTTAGGGCAGTAAAACTACTCTGTATGACAATGTAATGGTGGCAAATATAATTATACATTTGTGCAAGCCCACAGAATATGCAACACAAAGAGGGATCCTTATGTAAACTATAAATTTTAGTTAGCAACTATGTATCACTACTGATCCATCAATTGTAATAAATGTGCCACATAAGGTAAAAAAAATTGTCAGAAATTTCTTCAACCTCATGTCCTCATGGAATGGAATTAAGATGCTCTAAAACTCCAAAGAACTTCCTACCTCCCTCTTAGATATAAGGACTGCTTTAAGAACATTTAGGAATTTTAATTAAGGTCCCAACTTACTAACAGGTAAATCCATCAGTGTTCATAATAGAAATTGACAAATTAATTTGAGCTGATCTTTTAATTGGGAGAGAATTGTTCTGTAGACACTTATTCAATCATTTCTTACTTAGCATTTTTTTTTTTTTTTTTTTTTGCTGCTGCTGTGGACAAAATATACCTAAGAGAAAGTCTCTAATTTTATAATTATCACACAAAAAAACGCTTCCAGTATGAATTTAATAATGTTCCTAATCACAATACCTTGACAATTTTCTAAATTTCAAAATAAAAATATATTGTATGTTTCATTGCACTACTGATTAAATGGGAAAAGAAAAACTTATTTATTTGTTTATCATACATAAACAGTGATAAAGAAAATATCTTCAGTAGTGGCTAATTATTAATATAATTTAAATGGAAATATAAACTATGCATTTTGCATTAATAGGAAAATCAGTCATTAAATTTGTTCAAGTCATCCAAAAACAACACAGAGATATAAATTGTTCTAAGGATAAGAGAGGAGCGGCTTACATCTAAATGTATTGCTCACAGATTCCTTGACAAACATGACAAATAGTATAGCTCAGCCAGTCAAACTGCCCTTCTTGTGGGGAGGAGCAGAGGTGAACAGGGATATGAAACAATTCTGTCACTTCTCTTCAAGTGGAGATATCCAGAGGGAAATTGAGAATGAGTTAAGAAGTACCAAGGAGAAATACTTCTAAAAAAAAATAATCCTTTTATATAAGTAAAAAGCATTCAATGTGAAGATTTAAAAATATATGCACTAATAACATACATTAAACTTGATTTCCCCCCGTTTTTACTGTTTATATTTAAGTTTGTTAAATTAACTTCATTGCGGTTACCTTGCTGAATAAGATTATATATTGTAGGTTTCAAGTGTATATTTCTATGATACATAAATAGAAAAGGAATAAAAAGCTTACTAGTTTCTTTTCAGTATAGATGAAACCAATTAATACAGATTATTCAAATATTACACAAATATTTGACAGTTGACCAACCTAATTATCATCTTTGATTAGATATTTTAAAAATTGGAATAAAAAAATTGTTTCATGGTATAAATATGCATTTTTCCAAATAACTAGTTTTAAGTAGTCATCATGATGTTGTGTTGTATACATAAGGCAAATAGTTGTGAAAAATGATTGTCCTAGAGATCCAGAGAGAACAGTTAGTACACACTTAAAATTTTTAAAAAATATATTTTATTGATTTTTTTACAGAGAGGAAAGGAGAGGGACAGAGAGCTAGAAACATCGATGAGAGAGAAACATCGATCAGCTGCCTCCTGCACAACCCCTACTGGGGATGTGCCCGCAACCAAGGTACATGCCCTTGACCGGAATCGAACATGGGACCTTTCAGTCCCCAGGCTGACGCTCTATTCGCTGAGCCAAACCTGTTTTGGCGCACACTTAAAATTTTTAATAGAAATTACTTTCTACCTATGATTTACAACTTCACATTTATAAGTTTTTGGTGATTATTTTGAGAAAAGACACAAAATTTTGAAAATAAAGAATTAATGAAAAGCAAATGTGAAGGCATTGGAGCATATAGTTCTAAATTTTAATAGATTATTAGTCAATTTACATTAAGATGTTTTGAAACATCCAGACTTTTTTTCAATGAAATAAAGCTACCCACTTGCCTGGCCAGCATGGTACAATGCTTGAGCGTTGACCTATGAACCAGGAAGTCATGGTTTGATTCCTGGTTTGATGCCTGTGTTGCAGGGTCAATTCTCAATGAGGAGTGTATAGAAGGCCACCAATAAACGATTGTCTCCTCATCATTAATGTTTCCATCTCTCTGTCATATTGTCTTACTCTCTGAAATCAATATAAATATATTTTAAAACAAAATAAAGCTACTTAATTATAAATATATAAAAATGCAAAACTGACCATTTCAGTATGTGTCAAACATGATGGATATATTGTAGGATATAGAGTAGTATTAAATCACTCAGTGAATGAATTGAGAAAAATAATAAAATAATATTATAGTATAATAATATTATTATACTATAAGGATTTATTTTTTTGTATAGTATAAGGATTTATCTTTTTCATTACTTGAAAACTTTCAATCTGTTGGACTTTCCCTAAGTATTGGGAAAAGTGCTTGTAATTGAAAGGTCTGCTTTGATTACCCACTCTACTGCGGCTGTTCCTCTAATTGTCTAGAACTTTCTAATTGCCCAAATCATCCTTTTCTGCTCCTCTTCTTACAGGAATATAGGTAATAATTTCAAGCCCATAAAGTCACTGCTTTTGCCATCAATTGGCCCATGCAAGAATGTCAGTATCTATGTACACACCATGAGCTCCTTGTCAGAATAAGTAATTCCGTGACTGGAGTTAAATATATAATATTGGGATCTGGAGTTTCTACTGTCTCTGGCTCCAAAAAAGTTTTGCATTAAATATCTGGAAAAAAGACTGATGAATCTTAGAGAAAAGGGGGTGGGGTGGGAAGAGATTAATCAAATAACTTATATACATATATGAATAACCTATGGACACAGACAATAGTGTGGTAAAGACCTGGGCTGGGGGTAGAAGGAGCAAATGGGGGTGAAGGAAAAGGGACATCTGTAATACTTTCAACAATAAAGATATGTAAAAAAGAGAGAAATATCTTGAAAAATGAATAGAAGTTCATAGATATCTTTTTAAAAATTTGTTTTTATTGATTTTTTTGAGAGAGGAAGGAAGAGGGAGAGGGAGAGAGAGAAACATCAATTTGAGAGCAAACCATTGTCTGGCTGCTTCCTGAATGATCCAGCCAGCAATCCAGGCATGTACACCTACTGTAAATCGAATGGGAGACATTTTGGTGTACAAGGCAAAACCCAACCAAAATAGCCACACTGGCCAAGGCCATAGCTATCTTAACTAGAGGAAACCATCAGATAGCCTGTGATACTAATAAGTGCCACCAACACCAAGCTATATCCCATAATATGTTAAAAATCACTTAAGAACATTTTGTGTGGCCAATTTTAAAGACTGATATTGGGGCTCTATCAGCAAACTACTCTTCCCACGTCTTTCAAGAGGCAATATGTTGGCTCAAGTGGTGGTATACCTGTGACCAGATGAGTAAAATATTATTCCTTTGATTCTGGCGATGTGCAAGAAGAGACTGAACTGCCATTACTCCCTAGAAGTCTCGCCACCATATCTTTTGTTGTTTTAAATTTTTATTATTCATTTATTTTAAAAAAATATTTTTATTGTTTTCAGAGAGGAAGGGAAAGGAGAGCGAGCGATGGAAACATTCATGATGAGAGGGAACCATCAATTGTCTGTCTCCTGCACGCCCCAAATTGGGGACTGGCCTTGCAACCCAGGAATCAAACTGTGACCTCCTGGTTCAGATTGACACTCAGAATCAGAGCCACGCTGGCTGGGCTCTCTTGATTTTTTTTTTTTTTTAAAAAAACAACCAAATGGTTTTGATCCAGGGTTACCAAGAGATGTGACAGAGAAAAGGATTTAAGGAGGATGCACTGTGATTCATTGTCTTTTAGGCTAACAAAGATAATATTTATATTGGCAATTGTAAGGATTTGGCCCAGGATAAATGACTACTCCATCACTTCCAGATAAACAATAGAAGAACATACAGTAGCAACTCACTGGAAGGAAAGGAAGAGGTTAATGCTACGCTTGTATTTTAAAGTCTGTGCTTCTCCGTATACTCAACCCATGGGTACACCTGTCAGGAAAGCTCCCTGAATTAATGCTTTCCTGCTATGAAATGCACACAAGAATCAATGTCCTTACTACAAACATTTATATATGTTCAATGGCCTGTGGGCTGCCAAGGCACTAATGACAGTGTAAAAACTTGAGGCTACAAGTTCAAGTCTACAGTGAATTCATTAGGGTCTTCATATTTGTAAGGAATGAGGCTTCTTATTGTCATTGTTATTTCTACCTGTAGTAAGAAACTATCTTTCAATATTAAAAAATATGAACTACCTAGCTCATTATTGTTGTAGATTTACTGTTGTTGTTGCAAATAAGCAGCTACTAATGAGATTAAATCAGACTGGAGCCTATATTTGCATTAGTAAAAATAATAGTTCTACAAAGTTGCTGCAAATTGATAGGAAACAAAATATTTCCTCTCAATACCAGCCAGGGAGTGGTGAAGATCCTAATTTAGACCCAGAAATGTGTTCTACAATGAATGTGCCGCTTTCTCTGTCCTCCCTTATGAAAATTTGAAGGCAAAGGTTGAAAACCACTGACTTATTGCCTCATGAATTCATTTGAGGTGGCATATATTGAAATTGAAAGCACTATTACATGGGCAGCCTATTGTACATGGTGATAAGGAAGCTATTACTTAACTTGGCTCAACACCTGTCAGGGACAGCTCTTGAAATGAGTCCTCTGCACACTTAGGCTCTGCCACAAGGAAAACAAACTCATTCTTTAAAACAAGAGATATCAAGTCATAATCGAGAAGCCTGGGCATGTTCTGCTGTCTATGTCCCTGTCAGAGCAATGTCAGGGCCATGTGAAAATTAAGCCCTGGGAATTATAAGATATATAATAGAACTGTTAATTTTCCTTTTTTGAAAAATTACTGCTATAATTACACAATGCTGATAGATGATAGTTGTATAAATTAGGAAAAATTAGCAATGCAAATGAAAAACCTCAGTGGCTTCATAAGAAAGGTTTATTATTCTCTGAAGTTACATGTACGTCATGGGTCAGCTGTATCTCCTTCCCTCTCCCTGTCTCTCTCTCCCCTTGGAACTCAGTGTGTCCGGCAGCTCCTTTCAAGGATATTGACATGCTAATGAAGAGGGGGAAAGGCAAGGTAGCAGACAATATAATAGCTTTCAGAACCTCTGTCCAGAAGTGGCACATGTCACTTCTACTTTTATTTTATTGGTCAAAGCACCAATGATGACTCCACTCATGGGTTCATGTAAGCATGGAATGGTCAAGGACTAAAGTTGTCTGACCTCCACTGAATGAGTCATCTTATCCTTATTATTTAGTGTCTCTTCTGTGCCAGATACATTTTATAGTTAGCACTGATATAAGATACAAAGATTTATGCCTTTGTGCCCACTCGCACACTGGATGAGGCACTGGGATTTTCAACTGCATCAGCTGATCTTTCAGCTAGCTCTCACTTGACCTTTGTAATTATATAGGTCAATGATACCCTTGTTGGCTATCCATGTTCCTCCCTCCAAGGACACCATGTCTATTGGCCATCAACACAGATCCCTGTAAGTCAGGACCTTTAGTTACCAGTTTGGATTTATTGCCTGTTTTGGCGATTATAAAAACCTTGCCTCTGACAGTTCCTTGCTGTCATCTGATTTGTGCTACTCCAGGATCTTATCCTTTCTCTTGCCTCTAAAGAACCCAGATGACTTCCCTCCCATCAACTCTGACCCACAAAGGAAAGTTACAAGTGAGCTTGTCAGTAATGCCAGTGCCCTCGCCACTTGATCATCCCTTATTGCTTTAGTGAAAAAAGCATCTCCTAAATCCTCCTGGGGAGCATAAGCAGCTTATGGGGTTCACTTATAATATATAATACATTCATTCTAGCATGTCAACCTCCCTGAACCCCTTAACTTCTTCCTTAATACTCTGCCAGAGAAATTTTCACATCTACATCTCATTTTTACTGTGGGCCATCATGTTTTCGAAGCGTCAAGGAGCCATTGTGTCTTTGTTCCTTGTTAACTCTTGAATTATAGGATGTCTCCCATTAATAAAATCCTGAGAATCTTGGATTTTTTAGTTTGCTTTTATTTTAATTTTTTAGAAATCTTGGGCATATTCTGAAATGCTTAATTGTACATCATGTTAATGCTTTGGTCAAAATGAAAGATTAATTTTTGATAGTTAAAAGTTATATTGGAAAAAATATAGGGTAAAGTCTAATCCCTTCACCTTCCTTTCCAGTGCCCCCTATCCTACTCCACATCCCTCCAATATTTGTCAGTCTGTTCCATGATTCTGGTTCTATTTTGTTTCTCAGTTCATGTTGTTCATTAGATTCCACGTATTAGTGAAATCATATGGTGTTTGACTTCCTCCGACTTGCTTAGTATTTCACTTAGCATAATAATCTCCAGGTGCATACATGCTGTTGCAAAGAGTAAGAGTTTCTTCTTTTTCATTCTTGAAAGAATACAACTCATTACTGTCACTGGAAGCAGAAAACAACTTGCCTATAAAAATATGTACTATAGAAATATTTAATTATCCAATTATTTTCTGTATTTTTTGTCCTATTATTTATTCTTATATATTTTACCTTTTAAGTTTTATGTCGTCTTTAAACCAATAGTGATACTCCTTAGTTAAAATTAGTAACTACTTTTCCCTTTAAATTTATTTCCATTTATTTACGGACTATCCCAAAATAGACTTTAGAGATTTCAATTTTACTTCACCAGAGTATTTGTGATTTATTTAATGTTATTTTACTATAGTCATGAGATAGCCAAACTCAACCAATTATTATTATCATAGACTGCTTTGCATTCAATAACAAAGTATAAATAGTATCTTGAAGAAGTTGAGTTTTAGAAGTGCAATAAGTACATAATTATTAATCGTTGGTTCAAAGTTCTGTAGGTGACTGAGCAAGGTCTATTTAAAAAATATATATATTATTGATTTTTCTACAGAGAGGAAGAGAGAGGGATAGAGAGTTAGAAACATCCATCAGCTGCCTCCTGCACACCCACTACTGGGGATGTGCCCTCAACCAGGGTACATGCCCTTGACCGGAATCGAACCTGGGCCCTTTCAGTCCTCAGGCCGACATTCTATCCACTGAGTCAAACCAGTTAGGGCTGAGCAAGGCCTATTTTAAAGACAAAATATACATAAAATACCTATAAGGTTTTATTGTTATGTCATACTAGAGGACTGATGGACAAAATTTGTGCAGGGAGCTTGGCCGCAGCTGCCGCCTCTGCCTGGACTTCTGCTGCTGCAGCTTCGTCAGGAAGCTCATCAGGAAGGACATTTGGTCTAGTTAGCACGTTATGCTTTTATTATTATATATTGTAGAGTATTTGAAGTTCCTTTTAAGATCCCTGAGTTTGAATAGTTTAAAGGAATGTAGGTAAAGGAACTTTTAAAAATGCATTTTATTATTATTTTAATAATACAAAGTACTTTGTGATCTAACAAAATCAGAATGTATAGTCATGTTTTGTGCCATCAATAAGTATTTACTTACCCATCATGTTTTTTTTTTCCCCACAGAAAATTGAACCCTGAAAAAAATTGTCTTGCAAAAATAGTTTTGCAATGATATTAAAATAAAGTAGAATCATCCTACTCCCTGGATGTTGATATGGTTAGAGCTATTAGTACTGTAGCATTAGCAAGTTTGATTGTTGATAATATATGGATTAGAATAACCTCATCACTATTTTACATATTTATCATAATTGTTGTTTAATTACTACACACACACACACATTAGCTACTCACCAAAGCTGCAGTGAATGCTCTTGAGTAGAGATGAGTCATATATACAGTAAGGATTCATTGCAGTCCATTGTCTATCCTAGAAATATAATAGACCATCAACAAACATTTTTTAACTGATTGATTTTCTGATTATCAATTTTAAAGGTTTCCCTGGAATAAGTTTTGCTTTTGGCCACTGAAGCAGAGATGAGTTTTCTATGTATTATATTTTATCATCCTTTACTTTCCCAGTCACCTCAGCATCAGATGCATCTTTTTCTTTAGTACCTCTCAGGATACAACTAATACATTTACAATAATGTTTACTCACCTCAATCTATTACTTTCTGACATTGCCTTTTGATCTCTTCAACTGTGGTAACTATTATCACATTAAGCAACCTTTTACAATTATTAGTATTTAGAAAATAATAACCCAAGGAGCAATTAGATGTGTTGGCCTTTTTGTAGTCTATAATTCTCTCTTTCCCTACTAAGTAGTGGACTTAACACTCTTCAGTGACATTCTTTTGATCCTCAGACACTTAGAATAAGTGTTTCTTTATTTCTTTTTATAACCTCTGTTAATCGGGTTTCATTCTGTGACTCTGCCTCGTGACTTTGCCCTAACACAGACCAAGTAATTACTACTCTTACATTTTTACCTTGTAACTACATTTTCCCTGGCTTTTAATGTAATTTCAATAGTGCCCTATACTCAAGTTAGGCCACCCTAGGTTTCTGAAGGTGATTTGCTGAGATGAGACATATAATCAAAGTCACAACTACTGTGCATAGCCACTTATTGAAGTACATTGAACACTCAAAAACATCATAAACTTGAAACACTTATTTTGAACAATAAATAAATATTATTATGTATATTTGGCTCATTTTTTTTCTAGGAGCAAACTTCTATTAAAACACTATATTTGAATTTATAAATATAAGACTAAATAGGTAGAGGAAAAAAAGCTAAATTATGCTGTGATAATTGACACGTTTTTGTTGTTGTCTTATGTATATATGATTAATTATATGAGAAACAAAACTCCAGTATAAAAAAAAATATTTCCCACTGTCAAGGTAAATGTTTCACACAGTTCTAGGGCTTGTAAATTGTTCAAGGTTCCTGAGAATCATGTGCATGAGGAACTCTGGTAATGAAATTGAAGGTCAAGCTGTTCATACATTTAAAGGGACAGTCTGGTACCAAACTTGATTATTCAGCATGATCAGCCACATATCTGGTCAATTGGTGTTGGCAGTAGGCTGGCAACTGCCTGAAATAATCTATTGCTTACACCCTAAATAGGTATTCCTCAAATTTTAAGATTATATCTTCTTGTGGTAATCTTTTGGGGCTTTCAAAGTTGATCTCTTGGGTAGTAAACATTTCCTAGGTCATTTTAGTTCATGAACGAAACACACACACACACACACACACACACACACACACTGCACTTAGAATTCAATTTAAGTCCACTAAAAGTCTTTTCATTAAAATGCTAATCTGGTGCTTGCTTAGCTTTTCTTCAGCCTTCAGATTTTCTGAAAATTCCATCTGAAACACTGAAAACAAAAAAGGTACCTATTTTCTTTTGGAAAATGGTTATTGGAATTGATCACACAGCCTAAAACAGAATGTGCAAAGGAGAGATAGATATTCGCTTTGATTTATGGCAATGTGTGTATTTCAGCTTAATGAAGATTTTACTCCTGAGGACAGTTAGAGAATAGATTGGAGGTGGTTTGATATAGAAGGGCAAAGGGAATCTTGTTTTGTTCTGATTGATTTCCCTGTTTAATCTCAGGCTGTCTCAGGAAGTTGTGGAGCAATCATTGAATATTCTTCCAAAATGAGGCAAGTTTTTGAAAAATAATGTATGGAAACTAAAACAAGGAAACTTGCTTTGATTGGATTATGGCACATTTGGTGTATGAGATATTGGCAGAATAACTCACAGGGGAAAGGAATGCAATTGTCCAGCAAAAACTTTGTCCCACCAGGCATCTTTTTTACATTATGAATTTTTATAACTTTGTAGGAATTTAAAAGAATCATGATTGACAACTTAAAACCCAAATATGCGGGCAAGAAGGGACCAGGGCAACAATGGCACAGAGGAGAGGGAAAGAGATTGAGTGACTGTCAATGATCATAATTGTGTGCACAGCACCAGTAGCTCAGTGCACAGCTCAGAGTCTAAATGAATTGTCTCTCTTCTTGGGTCTTAAAGTCTGATGTGATCACACTGACAGCCGAAGATGTGTCTGCTTTATTTTATTTTCTTTGAAAAAGAAGTTTATTTTTTATTTTCCTTTTGCCAGTCAGTCAGTAGTGGCATCTCTCTGAATGAAGGGAATGCATGAGCCATATCTGAATGATCAGCATCCAAAATAGAACTAGGTAAACTTTGAATTTTGATGTGAGCTTTATTGCCTTTTGTTACACAAAGTGAATGTGTCCATTTTAGAAAATTCAAACCAGCACAAAATAAAATGTAAAATGGTGCATAGCCACGCTGTTCAGGCATAATCTCTATTAATATTTTGTTTATATATTTTTTCAAACAATAATCAATTTGGCAATCATACATCTAAATTTAAGAATTTTAGACATAGATGGGACCATAATCTGTAATTTAGCTACATTACCATTTTAAAATAAATAGATTAAGAACAAATCCCTATTGTTTTAAAAACCCTTATCTATGATCATATTCATGGTTTTGGTAACTCGATCTTGAGGATGTCCCAGAGTTTATTTCTGAATCACATTTATAAAAAGCACTTTATTTATCAGGGTTCAGAGAAGGAATGTCTGAAACTGTAAACATTTTGGTGAAAAATGGAGAGACTTACTGATTTTCTTTTTTTTCCCTTCTGTCCTATTTGCTCAAATAACTCAGACTTTCTGCCTTTTTTATTCCTTAACATTGCACTTTACATATGGTTTGTTAATCCTCATTTCAATAGGAATCAGATATACATTCTCTTCTTTTGGGTGACATGATAGTTCTGTTTTGTTTTGTTTTATAATTTCTGGTACTAATTTTTATAGGATATTAATATTTAAATGAATATTTACTTGTAATAGAGATACATAGAAAAATATGCTTTAATATTTAAGGACCCTTGAGAGCTTAAGAAAAGTTCTTCATGCTCCTACTATTTATTAAGGGGATTATTTATTTTTGTGGAAAAACTGCTTGGTATCATAGAAAACATTCATTTTACATCAACAAAGAGGAAGCTGCCAATAATTGCATTGTCAATTTATGGAGTGATTTTAGGCAAATTACTTAACGTCTCCGAGACTATTTTCTTACCTAAAATAATGAAGTATATTTTGTAGGGTTCTTAGGAATGGATATATAATATCTATTTTTCAGAATTTTAGGAAGTTTAGTGATATATTACTTATATATATTTTTCTGTATATATAAATTTGCCCCAGTGTGTGTCATATATTCACAGAATTATACAAACTAATATAACTAGTAATCCATTTCTCTTTATGCTGTTTGTACTGAGGGTTCTTCAATAGATTACCCTGTTTCCCTGAAAATAAGACAGTGTCTTATATTAATTTTTGCTCCCAAAGATGTGCTAGGTCTTATTTTCAGGGGATGTCTTATTTTTCCATGAGAAGAATACAGTACACATTTATTGTTAAATGAAAAAAAAGGAAATTTATTACCTGTATACGGTACGGTAGTATGGTAGTTGTCAACACAAACCAGACAAACTGTGAATCCTATAGTATCAAGAATTTACTCATTTATTCAATGACAATCATGTCATCATCTTCTGGAACATCATCATAACAATCCAGTTCCTGAATTTCCTGGTGAATTTCTTGTGACTCCATTTCTTTAAGAATCAGTGGACCAAATCTCTCATGTTTAGCCTGGGGGGGGGGCGCTTATTTTTTGGGGGGATGCCTTATATTTCACTCAGAAGGAAACCTGTAAGTGGGTCTTATTTTCGGATGATGTCTTATTTTCAGGGAAACATGGTAGTTTATCTTTTTCCTTCCTTCTTCCATCTCTCTCTTTAACCCTTCCTCCCTAAGTCCCTCCTCTCCTCTCCTGTCCCCTACCTTCCTCTCTTTTTCTCTTTTTTCTTTTTTCCTTACCATTCTCTTTATTCTTTATCTTTCATTTTAGCTTCAAATAACTAAAGAAATAAATTATATTTATCTAACAAACAGCTACTCAGAAGCCCTATAGAAGTGATCAAAGCATTACCCAGACATTCTAATTCCAAACAGCACGTTCCTTTTTTTCTTCCCTGAAGCTTATATCTGGCTATTTATCTAATGTATTTAACACAACCTTATTTCCAAGTTTGCTAGTGTTAAGTATTAATTGTGCAAATAGTTATGTTCCTCTACCACCACTGATTTAATGTATTTTCTCTGTAGATAATGATCATGTAATACCTTAAAATGGTGTGTTTAAAAAAATAATATTCTGCCATTTACCCCAAATGTTATTTTATATAATTGAGAAGCACTTTTTTTTTTTAATGTTTGGCTCAAAACCCATGGTTTGAAATATTTTCCTCAGTTAAAGGCCTGTTACATGCCTAAATATAACTGTAACTAAAGATTCCTATTTACCGCAAAAGGTAAAGTTTTCTCTCAGTTCCTAGAGGAAAGCAGAAAGATGAAGCTGACTGGGGCAAAATATTGGGTTTAATATGCAAATTATAGAAGTGCATTAAAGAGAAAGGAGGAAAACTATGTAAAGTAAAGCTCTGGCAGAATGGAAGAGGAGAAAGGTCACTCCGCTTGAAATTGGAAAACCTGGGTTCAATTCCGAGAATTGCTACTTCCTCATGTTATGGTATCTCAGAAGCCACTTAACCTTGCTTAGCCTTTACAGCATTAGAAAAGTCACTTAGCCTTTTTAATCTTAGTTTTCTCATTTATAGATTAAAGATAAATGGTATACATTTGAATAACTCTTAGGAGAATTAAGCGAAGTATTGTAGTTTTACATGGCTTGTATACTAGCACAATTTTTTAAAGCATTTTTTTAAAAAATGGCAAGAGGCAAAGAGTGCTTTAGAAATAGAACTGCACAGAGATGGATGCAGGAACCATTCATAAGATAAAATTACAAATCAGGTCTTCACATGTAATTGATCTGAAAGGTAAAATGGTGGTTAAATTAACTTTATAATGAAGGGGGGAAAGAAGAAAGACTTACTATTTAGTGAGGGTATTATACAACTTTACTCATGTCATATTATTGAATCCTTAGGACAACTTATTAAGTTTTATTATTCTCACTTCACAGAAGATTAAATAGATGCAAAATAAGTTTTCTAAGTAACTTGTTTGATATTACACAGCAAATGAAGAGGAGAAGCTGGGAATCAATCAAAATTGATGCCATCATGCCAAAAACATGCTCTACCAATCATATCAATACAACTTGTAAAGCTTATAGACAGATATCAGCAATTTGCTTATTCTTTTCTTTGGTCTTCTGTTAACCCATGAGATCCACGAGTGGGCAAATGCAAGGGCCTTTGTCTGCTTTAGTATAAAATTCCCAAGGAGTAGAGATTCTTATTAAGATAGAACCCCAAATATTTACACCTTTGATATGCTGTTTTCATGACAATAAGTGTTTCATGACCAACAACTAGAGTACCATACCATTTTAGAAAAAAAAATTATTCATATTTTTAAATAATGGGGCCAATGTCCCAAGAAAATTAACAAAAGAGTATATATTTTAAAATGATGGTAACAAAATTATTCCTTGAGATGTTAACAAATCATTTTAAACAAATTTTCCTCAAATAGAAGTCTATTTTTCTCTGCTATGGCAATGAGAGGCAATGAGGAACAAGAGGTCAAGTGCAAAAGACAAAATTATATATTAGAAATATGAAAATTTTCATTAACAACTTCATAAGTAGGTAAACTCACCTTATTTTACCCAATTTAAACTGTACAGGGTTCCTTTGCCTTAAAGTAATTGAAACATTTTTTAAAAAAATTCTGTAAGAAAAATTAAGTCACAGTCTGGATTTGACTTATGACCATAAAGCTTTCTATTTGTCAAGCCAAGCATGGTGAAGGAAGCAGTGAACTCTATGAGTAGACCATGGCTGCGTTCTAATTTCTCCAGCTGCTGCTGGAAGCTTAACTATGTGGTGCCATGTCTGAGCATGTGAAATGAACATATGATATGAAAGCATTATGACATGTGATTACTTTGCATGTGGTGTGTGATAAAGGTTAACAGGCTCCTCTCTCCATTTGGCTCTTCAGCTTTGCATACACTTAGAGGAAACATTGCCAAAAAGCTTTCCTCTTGTTTTCTAAATTTATTCCTGCTAAGAGGTGAATCGTTATGCGCTCTACTCTAATGCAAGGATCATGGCTATAGTACCTTTCCTAGGATTTGCAGGACACATATGGAGAGCAGATTATTCAGGTTGTAAGAATTACCACTTCAGATTTGGTTCACTTGACTTGTCATCCTTCCTGTCATCTAGTACTCTCTTTTCACCCACCATGCAAACATCACTTTGGCGCAAGATTTCACTTCTGAGTTTGATGAGCTCTCATGGGCTCTTTGTGTCTTCAGGGGTGCACAGACATGCTGCAAAAATGTGAACTTCTGTGTTTGAATGTGAGGTGAAAGGAAATACTGGCTCTTTATTCTTTATTGTGCAGATATATACAAAGTCAACGTTCATTTACTTAAATTGAACCGCAAGGATTTTCAAAGTGAAAGGATTTGAAGAGGAGGGGGGCCGATATGAAATGGGCAGGGTGACTGAAGCTGATGTGCTTGAATCTGCTAACAAAGACAATATACATGGCGAAAGAAGTATAAAGTGGACCGTATGTGCTGAAGAAAAAGCATCAGGTCTTCTAAAAAATTGGAGGATGTGGAAACATTCTGGCTAAGGCACCTAGGATACATACTGCAAGACTCAGAAGGAGTCTTTAAAGATGCAGTAAAGACACTGGCGTTTCAGAAGTTCAAAAGGGTGAAGTTGGTATCAAAGACATGTAATTTTAGGAACAGAGGCAGGAAAGCACAGGCCAATTTTATTGAGCTGCAATTGTAAAGTGGATGTATGTGACACTCAGTTGTAAGCAGAATGTTGGAAAATGATTTGGGATATATTTTAGAATCCTTCAGATGCCTTGCATAGGAGATAATTTATTTCTCAGGAACTGAGATTGTTTTTACAAAGAAGAAAAATTAGATTAGAAGTGTGATTCGGGGAACTATTTTTGTAACTAGAGGCCTAGTGCATGGATTTGTGCACCAGTGGGGTCCCTCAGCCTGGCCTATGGAGACCAGGCCTAAACCAGCTCTCCAACATCCCCCAAAGGGTCCTGGATTTCGAAAGGGTTCAGGCCAGGATGAGGGATTGGTGCACGATTGGGTCTGGGGAGGGACCACGGGAGGGTTCCAGGGCTTATCCATTCCATCTCACTCAGTCTCAATTGACCAGACCCCAGCAACAAGCTAACCTACAGGTCAGAGCATCTGCCTCCTGGTGGTCAGTGCATGTCATAGTGACTGGATAAAAGGTGGAAAGGTCAGACACTTAGTATATTCGGCTTTTATTATATACTAGAGGCCTGGTGCATGGAATCATGCTTCGGTGGGGGTCCCTTGGCCTGGCCTGCAGGGATCAGTGGACCCCCACACTGCCACAGCCTGACCTTACCTGCCAGCTCCTTAGGCTCCAGCCAGCTGTCTGCATTGAACTCGCACAGCATGAAGTAGTGTGCGAAGCAGCAGGCAGCCAGGGAGGAGCCTGAGCCCCTGGGCCAGACACCACAACACTCCTTCCCATCCTGGCCCCCCTGTGCCTACCGCCACCACCTGGTAGGTTCACTGCCACTCTGCTATGGTCTCCACATGCCCATTCTAGAGTGATACTGGCGCACCCATGACTGCACAGCCATGGCTCATGTCACTGCCTCACTCCTGGTGTGGTGCCAGGGAAGTAGCTGAGGGCTCAAGCCCAGTCAGTCCAATGTGTGTCCCGATCCTGGTCCCGGTCCAAATGGGGGATTGGTGCAGAGGGGGAGTGTCTGCAGGAGAAGCATCTGGTGCCGGTGGGTCAGCTGAGCGACCCTCCCACTGTGGAAGTACCCTGACCACCGGAGGGCAGCTCCTGCATTGAGCATCTGCCTCCTGGTGGTCAGTGCACATCATAGCAACTGGTCAACCAGGTATCTCTCATACCAGTCACTTATGCTTTTATATATATAGATATATAAAATATAGATCGTGTATAATATAGATCAGAGACAGGAAAGTGAGGGGTGGGAAAAAAGATTAGTAGGCAATGTCAATGATAAGGAACAAATGAAAGCATACATTTGTATGATTATGGAAGACACCAACAGGAAGATATGAAAGCAAACATATTACATAGAAAACCTGTGCAAAGACACAATGTGCTAGATTCAAATATGGTTGGAAGGGGAGAGAAATAAAAAAAAACAAACAAAAACACATGACTAACACTGGATACTTGGGGTGGGATGGAGGATCTGAATAGCCAGTAAGTTATCAGTATTCAAGATCAGTTTACATTCTGGGTTATATTCTTTCTAGGATGATGTAGAAATTTAGAAATGTAATTTTTATAATAAGATAAATCAGTATTTTACTGAGTTGATATGAAAACACTTGGGAGAGGGAGAGTCTGAACTATAAGGAAGAGAGAAAATGGATGGCACAAGGAAGCTAGAAGAAAGTCCAGGTCATGCATGGGTAGTTAGCCTTGAAAAACAGGAAGACTTTTATATTTTTCTGTAACTTAGTAAAGGAAGGAGAGAATTGGTTAAAATCTACAGATGTTTTCAGATAAGAGAGAGCACTCTGAGGGACGTAGAGTTAAATAACTTGGATGAGAATAAAGACCAGAGTGAGCTGATTTTCAGGTTGTGAAGGAGCTATAGCTGTGGCTGGGAACAGAAGAGTGTAGGGAAAATGGAGAAGACCCACTGGGGAGTGTGCTAGACTCTGCAAAATCATGTCCAAGGGCTTGCAGCTGTATACCCTCCACCAGGAAGTTCACACCAGCTGCGGGAAATTGGTCTCACTCAATCTGTCTATAGCAACAATTTTGCTAAAGCTCAAATGGAATTTGAATACCAATTACACTAAATCATAACAGGTTCTGAAAATATGACTATTTCCCTGTTCCTTAGGAGTTAGTTCCCCCCCCATCTTTATTTTTAGTTGTCTTTTTCCAAGTTTATTTAGATGTGTAAGCTTCATCAAATCTTTGTTCAGGAATATGTGATATAGTATATATACTTCCCTAGTTTTGATTATAGATTTCTAATCTAGACTCTCATGTTCAAGTATTCTCAAATTCCATTTTTTTCCCTGAAATAAAGGTAATAATCATCATTAGTTATCCTAAAGTTTTGTTGAATAGTATATAGGAATAGTGCTGATTTGCCATATTTTTACATAAATAATAATGCATACTTTTATTTATATAGTGATTTTAGTTGACAGAACTTTAACATACATCTGATTATATTCTTATAAAAAAAACTCATACTAGGTATTGTTTTACTGTCATTTTAATTTAGACAGAAGTAAGTTGTAGAGAGGTGAGGTAACTTCCCCCAAGTCTTCCAAGTTCACTGTACTTGGTAAATGGGATGAACCAGCTTAAACACTGATTTTTATAGTCTGTCCTGTGTTATGTCCATTAATAAATTAAGTCGAAATTTAGGAATCAATATATAGTCATTATTAAATTTAAAAAAACTTTAAATTTAATTAGTATATTATCAAGTTATTCTTAGGTACTCACAATTTGCAGATTTGTCAGAGTACAACTGTCTATAGAAGGACTACTTCTGTGCTCAATAAATTGGTTTTCTTATTTAGGAAATTACAACACATGTATGTAATCATTTTGGTGAAAGGGTAATATCAGGGGGAAGGTGTCTATGCTTCAGATTCCTCATTTCCTAGTATATGTTTACTTCCTATATCACACACACACAAAAAAATCACTCTATTTGCATGGACCTCATTGCTGGTCTAAGAGACTTCAAATGACAACATTATTTTCTTTATTAAGCAAAAATCATGAAACGTATTTTTGAACTTCAATTAGGGGTAAAAAGAGCAAATATCTTTTCAGATAAATGTGTTTCATTGAAAACTATTTATAAATTTAAAAAAATTCATATCTGCCTTAGTATATATTATGTGCGCCCCAAATATACTTTTCTCTATACACCAATGCTAAAACTGCTTTGGCAAAGAACACACAATGTCTAGCACAAAATATTATTTACTAAAGTTATGACTGGTATATAAAAAATTTGCTGTTAGCTTTCTATAAAAGAAGAACTATAATTTTCTTACTCAATGAAAATAGTTACTCCTCTTTTTTGTTCATATTCTCGTCAAGTCCTATTGCTGCTCTGTATCCTCTTGGAAACAAGGCAAGGATAACTAAGTTACCATCTTTCAACAAATTGATGCTAACCATGGAGCAGCCACTAAAATAAGAGTTTGGCTTCAGTGCGTTCAGCTTTTCTCCTTTATTTATTTATTTTTAAAAATATATTTCATTGATTTTTTTATAGAGATGAAGGAAGATGGATAGAGAGCCAGAAACATCAATGAGAGAGAAACATCGATCAGCTGCCTCCTGCACACCCCCTACCGGGGTTGTGCCCTTAACCAAGGTACATGCCCTTGACCGGAATCGAACCCGGGACCCTTCAGTCCACAGGCCGACACTCTGTCCACTGAGCCAAACTTGCCATGACAGCTTTTCTCCTTTAATACTGTTTAACTTTCAGGACTCTTGGTTTAGAGTAACGAAGGCAAAAATAGGACATCCAAACTGTTATTGATTCGTGAATGTCCCCAAATTTGAAAGGAAAGGTACATTTTCTCTTGAGCCAAAAATTGATTTGCTTTTCACGGATCCTACTTGGAGAAGAGAGAATTTTGCATATCCTATATATTGCATAAATTCAACCCTCTCGTTATATCTCAGATTGGATTCTATGTACCCTATTTCAACAATATCCTGATTCTACACAAAGGGAAATTCAGAAATAATTTAACTTTAATTTCTGACATTTATGTACTATTTTATATCATCTGACATCTAGGTCTTATTTTATATTCTTTTAGCATTATTGAAGAAATTTTACATCAATTGATCTTGACCAGGAAATATTTATGGTTAATGGCCCAAAGCCAATAATATGCATTTTGCTTAATAAAATTGCACTCTGAATATTTTAAAAAGGTGCCTGTATTTAATGGCAAATATAACACTGGCTACTCCTTCCCTGTGCCAAGCTGCTGTCTAGTTCAAGGTGTTAAATAGCATAATGAGTTTGGCCTCTTCTAATAGTGAAAATACAGACCCAGGAGAACGTTCAGGGAGAGGGAGTGTTACAATGGGAGATGACAAGTCCTCTGAAAATGACTTTTCCAAAAGAGGCTAACTTTTCAAGGATACATTCATTCTCCTAATCCATGAGGTAGTCAGAAAGTTCTGTCAGACAGAATATCAATAGTCTAAGATGTATTTCAAACACTGGCATTCAAACATGTTAATATTTCTCTTTTCTGATTCTGCCTGTGTGAACAGTGCTCTGCTCAGAGCAAATTATTTGATAAAACAGCCTTTTATTCTCACACCATCTATTCTGTGTAAGAAGTATGAATTAAATCCCACATAAGTCCTAAACTGTAGTTTTAGTTTGTATGAAATCTGTGGTTTTTAGTGGTTATGTTTTGTGTGTTTTTTTTTTGTTTTTGTTTTTGTTTTTTTTGGGGGGGTGGGGGGAGGAAAAAGTAAAGATTTTAGCATTTGACTCAAAGTTTGAAAGCAATCCCTATGGATTTATATGCATAGTAACACTAAAATAAAAGCTTCTCTTTGAGCTTTGATTTTTAAGATTTAGTAAGTTCTTTAAGAGAATTCATAGACTATAGCAAAATTCATAAAGAAAATAACTCATATTAAAAAATCATTATTTTTATACTTTCTAGATACATCTTAACCTATTGGAATTTTCCTTTTGTGTATACTTAATCATCAGGCTTACTCATTTTTTTTTACTAAAAAAGACAAGCTTTAGACTATGAAGTGAGACCTAATGTAGAAAATTTCTAAAAAATAAATCCTTTCAGTAAACCTTAAGAATGATGCATAGTGTAAAGGCTTCTATTGCTATTTCAGATTCTACATTATAGAATACATTGCTGTTATTATAAAGAAGCTGTTTCCAAAAATGATTTGGAAGATTTATTTCCAAAACTAATTTCTAATAAAATATATTTAGCAAGAACTGAGTTTAACAAAGTTAAACTTAATTTACATTTTATTGCAGGACTCTGCAGAGCTCTTTTTATTATAAAGCTCATTGTAACTATCCAAACAGATATAAGCATAGAATGCATTTACTAAGTTTTAAAATCTAGAATGCTTCATTCACAGAGAAGCTCTGTGAAATATTCTGACAAATTGTAGACTCAATCTTGTCATGCCGCCTCCAAAAACTCACAATGTTTCTCTTTGGCCTACAGAAGATAGTTCAAATGTCCTCTTGAAATTAACACCAATCTATTTTAACTCTTCATTTGTTGGCACCCTGTTCTATTTCCCCCTTTCCACTTTTGGAGAAAGCAGAATGTCTGCATTTTCTAAACAATTCAGACATGCATGCCTCAAGTTTACTGAACAATTAACTTTTGCTTTTTAGCAAAGAACAAATTATTGTACATGTAAAACTTAAATAATATTTCCCTCATGTACATGGTCTTTCACTGTCACCTGAGGCTCTTTGAAATTTATAACAGATATGCCTGTATAAAATTCTTTACCACAATAAATATAATTATAGCAAATTCTAGTTTATAAAATGTGTGTATTACTTATATAGTCTAATGATTTAAGATACAATTTATTGAAATTAAATAAAAAAAACCTAGTGTCTTTTCTTTATTTGATAAATTATTTGAAATAAGTAATGAAACAAAATTACTAGGCTAATAATGCTATATTTTCATGAAAATAAAATTTTAAAAAATTAAATGTATATGTTAAATGTCTCTGGAGCAATTCTATAATCATAATTAAGTCTAAATAGGTATTTAAAATTTTCTATGGCACTGGTAAAACTTTATAAAATAAACCTTTACTAATTTTTGAACAGATGCTTACAGACCACTCACTTCTGTTTATGAATAAGAGGTTTGCTACATAAATGATGAATTAGTAAATCTATTCACTCATCAGTAATGTCATTAAGTCCTTAAAAATAATTTGCAACTTAGGCCAAGTGATATGATTTGAGCTATGTATGAAATTAACATATAATTCATATTTGGTTTTATGAAATAAAAGTAACTGCATTTTCTTCTTTTTTTTAAGTAACTGTATTTTTATTTGATATGATTTTAGTTTATCTATCATAAATATGTATTCTTTCTGATTTAAAATAAAGAAGCACATTTAAATTTGAAATATTATCTATACATATAAAAGATTAATATGCAAAGTGTCCCCTCGGAAGTTTGACCAGGAGACCTGGAGTTCGATTGCTCACTATGATGTGCCCACCAGGGGGCAGAGCAAACCTATGGTAGGCCCCGGCAGCTGGAAGACCCTGATCATTGGCCAGGCCTAGGGACTCTACCCATGCACGAATTTTATATATTAGACCTCTAGTAAAAATATAGAGAACATGATTAATAATATCCATAAACTCAAACACGGTAACATTTTGCAGTAGTTTCTAAGTTCATATATACATCCATACATGTATATTTAATCACACATACATATAATATTATTTAAATAAATTATTTAGATATATATGGAGAACAAAATTACATTACATTAAATTGAGATTGTATGAAGCCTGTTTTATTTTAATTTAAAATATTTATTGTTGACACTTGCAGATGTCCCCTATCTCACCCCTTTGCCCAGTCCACATACCCTCCCTTCCTTGGCACAGCCTGTTTTGTAATAATTTTATATAGTGTCTGCTTTGCTCACTTGTTACATGGTTTAAGAAAACATTAATTAGATTTTTACCAATAGTTAATCATTTAGTTGGGTATTGCTTGTTTTCAGTGATTAATTATTATAAATAATATTTATATAAATATGTTCATTTATCAATATTTGAATGGGTAAGATTTATCTTTAAGATGTATTCTAAAACTAAATTTATAAAGTCAAGCTACTCAGCAAATATACTCTTCTTTGATCTATAACCTTTAACCATTTAACACTCCCAACTACAATGTGTAGAAATATCTACATTACCATCCCTACAATAGCATTGATTTAAAAATACTGTGAAAACTTAATGCTTAAAAGAAATACCATATTTTTTTTTATTAATTGTTGCCTTTTTTGGTGTGATGAGAGTATTTTTATACTTATTCACTATATTCACTATATTTTTGCTTTCACTCATTACCAGTTTAGATTTATTTCCTTTTTTAAAATTGTTAAATCAATGTTTTTCTTATTTATTTAGAAGATATTTATGTTTCTAACCTTGAAAATATCCTGTTTGCTGCAAATATTTTCCATGTGTGCATCCTCCTTTTTTACTTTGTGAAGTTCTTCACCTCTATCTCCAAATCCAAGTAATTCTGTAAACCCATCTTTAATTTCTCTATTGATTATTATTTGATCTTTAATTCCTATTATTACACCTAAGGTAATAATTACTTATTGATTCCCTTGTTGCATTTGAGTAAACTTATCAAGGATTTAACATATAATTCATATTTGTTTTTGTGAAATAAAAGTAACTATTTTTCTTTTTTTAAAGTAACTATTTTTATTTGATATAATTTAGTTTATCAATAGACAATTTTAGTTTATCTATTTCTCTTTCTTCTGTATTTTGCTCACTTTATTAAATGCTTCTTGTTTTATTTATAGGTTGGTTATAAAAATTGAAATAGTCCTACCCAGTGTAGTTCAGTTGGTTGGGCATGGTCCTGTGCACCAAAAGGTTGCCGGTTTGATTCCCAGTTAGGGCAAATGCTGGTGCTGCAGACCTGACCGGCTAGGGGCCTGCAGGAGGAAGCCAATCAATGTTTTGCTCTCTCATCTCTCTCTTTCTCACTCTTACTCTCTCAGAAAAATAAATAAATTAAAATTGAATAAAGGGACATTATTTATGTGATTATGACTAGATAGATAAATTTACTATAGATTATATAGTTTTATATATTATACATTCTTGTCTATGCTTTCAATATCACAACCCCAGTGCCAATAAAACAATTCTTTTTTTTTTTTTAAAGCCTAGTAGGTGCCTAATATATACTGTTTTTGCTCTCCTTCATACTTGTATGAGAATTTTGTTTTTTTTAATTGTAGTTTCTCCTGGAATTTCTAATTGCCTTTCTTTTATTTTGTTGGGAAAAAAATAATACATGTTTTTTCCTCCATCACTAATAATATTCATGTTTGTAATAAAGCCATTCTATTTTTAATGTTACTACCCCCAGTCCATTCTATTACTTTTCTTGAACACCAAAATCTTCTTGCTTTGTCTTGGAGTGTCTACTCTATAATTGAGCTGTCCCTTTCAATTATATTGATAGTTGTTGGTTTCTCTTGAAGTTTCTAATCACCATTTTTTCCCTCTGGTGTTTTGTGCCTTTTTCATACCTTATTTTTTCTATCATCTCCATTATAGTGATTATTTTGTGGAGCATCTTTCTCTCTAGCCCTGATCTTTTGGACTACTGTGATCAATTTAATCTTGGCTCTCTTAATGGCTTCTTGTATATTGCACTTCTGCACTTATTAAAGTATATCCTCAGTATCTTCCTAAAAAAGATACCTAGGAAATGACATGAGAATCTTTTCACAGATGAAATGCCTTTGTTCTGCCCTCACATTTGATTGAATGAATAAAGATTTATTAAATTGTGTTTGTTCAGCACACACTGCTTTACATTTTGATGTATTTAGATAAACGGTTATTTTCTTTTTAACATCTTCTACTTCTCTCATGTTTAGTAAATACTTTTAAATTCTTGAACAGATTGAAAGTGATTTCAATTTCCTATTTTTTATTTCCATATTTAATTTGTTTTTCTAAAGTGTCATATATAGCAAATTAGAATTAAAGTTGACTTTTCCCTCTAATTGGACAGATTTCTCTATATCATTTGGCAAATAATCAATGCTTTCCCTTAAATTATCTGTGATATGTCTTTTGGCATACTCTAGATATCAACTATTTATATTTAAATATCAATTCTGTTAGACCTGTCTTTCAATTCTTACACTAGTACCATATTACATAAATTATTAAAATTTTGTGCTATGATTTAATATCTTGAAGACAAGTCTTAATTTATTATCCATTTTATTGCTACTCATTCTTTTCTGATTAAAGATATTTATATGCTTGTCATTATATATCACTCTCTATATAAAACAGCAGAAAATGAAGAAGGATGTATTACTTTAATATGCACAAAATGTTAATATTTCATCTGTAGTTTCCACTTTTTGTATGTGTAAAGGTTCAGCAGAGAATACACACATCCATCACTCTGTGCCCCATGACTGCATGGAATTCCTTTGCAAAGATATACAGTGTTTCTGGAAATGGTTCCGTACTGATGAACATTTCAATCTCATCTCATTTTATCTATTAAAAAAGTATACATAACTAAGAAGCTACAAAATCATCTACAATACTACCATTTCTCAAAGATGACCACTTATCATGTTGATGTATTTATTTTCAGTTTTTCTTAGTAAGGTTCAAAATTCAAGATTTGAAAAAGGTAGTTCACTTCCCTTTTAAACTTAACAAGCCAAATTCTGAAGACAATCACATTAGATCTTAAGGGTCTTACAGTGAGTCAAAAATGAAACCTAAACCATTTGAACCCAAGTCCTCAACTGTTCTGAAAACTGGAAATAAGCCAGGTATTCTTTGTTGCATGCTTCCCATTAGCTATTGCTTAACAGAGAACATTTCAGATGTCTCTCTATGCATTGCTGTCTTGATTTTCCTTTTTTCAATTTCAGCAGAGTGGCTCATAAATAAACATGTTCATGGTTCATGTTGGGAGTGACAGTTTATTCCTACTATTTTGATGGATCGTACAAGATAGCTATAGTTCTCTTCTCTAACTAAACATCCATGCATAGACTGTAAAATTAATCATAACATGGCAGGATGCCTAAAAACTTGGAACTGCTTCTCTCTTGATGATTCTCCGTGTCAAAGTGAAACTTTCATTTTGGTAATAATTAACAAAATCCATGAAACCTACCTTGGGAATAGTTACCCTCCAACTGATGCATAGAATGCCCTTTCCCTCAGATAGACATCCCATACTCGTATGTTCACCTGTCTGTAGAACCTATTTGGCTAGAGAGTGAATCCCTTCCTTGGGTCATTGAATCATTACTGATGCTTTTAATAGAAACGTGTGATTATTTTCACATATTTACTGGTGACCTTGATGTCTGTGTACATAGGCGGTGCTGCTTCATTAAGGATTGGCACCCAACTGTGGCAATGCCCTTCTGTGAACCCCAGCTGCTCTGCACCTTGAGAACAGGCTTCACTCAAATTGCAGGGGAAATGGGAGGTAAAGGGAAGGCTATGTATATATCACTTACCCCCAATCCGAGGGGATGTCACACTTGTTCAAATGTTGACTCTCTTTTTTTTTTTTTTTCCTTCCAGCTGAGCCCTTTCAACTCACTGGAGAGAGGCTGGTACTTGAGATCTGAAGGTCATGAATTCTATGGCACTGGCAGTTTTCATAGATGTGGTTAGCAGATGACGATGATGTCTGTATTCTTTGTATATGGGGTCACAGATCATTAAACATCACTTCCATTAACATCTGCTTCTGTCTTTCAACAATAATGTGTGGGAGCCAATGGAATGTCTTACCAGGGGAAAAGTAACACATTTATTGGTCCTGTGTTATAGGCATGCTTGCATATATACACACAGAAATAGTAATGGTTGTATATTGTATGATCATCCCAAGAAAAATTTTCCTTTTTATATAACTGAATGAAGAATTAAAAAATATATATTTTTATTGATTTTTTACAGAGAGGAAGGGAGAGAGAGAGAGAGCTAGAAACGTCGATGAGAGAGAAACATCTACCAGCTGCCTCCTGCACACCCCCTACCGGGGATGTGCCCGCAACCAACATACATGCCCCTGACCGGAATCGAACCTGGGACCTTTCAGTCCGCAGACCGACGCTCTACCACTGAGCCAAACCGGTTTCGGCTGAATGAAGAATTTTAAAAAGTAGAACTGCCTTGCTTGAGATCCTGTTAGTTTTGCCTTCATAATATACCTCCTCTCTTTCACTCCTCTCATGTTCTTCATTTACAGTGCTCAATGATTATAAAAACTTTTGTATAATCTCCACATCTCTAATGTGAGCTAATGTGTCTATGTCATATTGGCTTGTTTAAAGCACTATTTTGTTCTCATCAACCTGTTGCTCTAAATCCATCAAAGGCCTCTTAATAGACACAAAGCATTAAAATTATTTATCCTGATAGTCAAAGTTCTTTATGAAATGATCCAAGCCTCCCTTTTAATAATTACTTCTTATGTTATGCTACATATATTTTCTTAGTTAGCCAAATAAGTCACCCATGTGAGAGAGTTGTATAGTCAGAGCTTAGGGTGGGGAGTTGAAGAAGTCTGTAGACTTAACATTAGTTTTACCTCTAACGATGTGTTTCTAAAAATTATTAAGTTATGAATTTTTTCTTCAGTGGAGAAAACCATCATTTTTGCTGGATAATGAACTAATGAAGATAAAGTGCCTGCATAGAGCTCGAGGCACAGGAGATACTTAATAAAGGGAGCTTGGATTATGGTAATAGTGGTGTCACTTTCTCCCTGCTACTAATTTCCAATCATTTTCCTTATTCAGCTCTAACCCTTCAATTAAGTCACAGCAATAGTCCTTTTTTTCTTATGAGTTTTTTTATATTTATTATCTACTTACTGAGATTTTATCCCTTCCAAATTCTACAATCTAATTATCTACATCATTAATTTGTTTTAAACCTTCTTGCTTTATATGCTGTATCATGATTAGAAGCTTCTTGAAGGGAAGTTTCATATGTTATAGCTATCAGTTCTTTTCAACAATAACAATTTTGTAGAACATTTAATATAGATTTGTTGGTTAGTTTATCTGCTGATAGTTTACTGAGACAATACCATGCATCTAAGGCAAGCATGTCAAACTTAAAGGCTAATATGGGCCAAATAGACAAGGTGTAAGTTTATGTGGGCTGCAAAAAAACAAAAGCTTCAATTTTCATAGAAACGTATGAAATAGAGACATGCTGAATACAAAGGCCTGAAATAAATGAGTAATCATTAACATAAAATAATAGAACATTTTAATAAAAGTTCATATTTTTCCTTGAACATTCACTTATCAGACACTGAATAACTGCACAACTTAATAAGTGCAATGCAAATAACCTATTTTTCTTGTCCTCCAAAAGTCAAATATTTCTTATTGCACACACCAAACAAGCCAGTACAAGACTAATGATGTGGCAATCAGCTGCTAAAATATTTGCTGCTGGTATTAGTAGAGAGAAATGGTGTACTTGCATGTAAGGCGTGTAAGGGAAATGAATGCAACACAATTATAGTTATCAGTTATTACCGAACACTGTAGTTTGTTATTGATAACTATGTATAACAGGATATTGTAAAACTTAAGTTTCAAATTTTTTTTAAAAATATTTTATTGATTTTTTACAGAGAGGAGGAGAGAGGGATAGAGAGCTAGAATCGTCGATGAGAGAGAAACATCGACCAGCTGTGGGGATGTGCCCGCAACCAATGTACATGCCCTTGACCGGAATCGAAACCGGGACCTTTCAGTCCGCAGACCGACTCTCTACCACTGAGCCAAACTGGTTTCGGCTAAGTTTCGAAATTTTTATTAAAACGTTTCTTACATACTGTTATATTGACCTATGGACCTCAGATTATTTATTGTGGGCCGTATGCAGCCCCCGAGCTGTAAGTTTGACATGCTTGATCTAAAGGATACAGCTTCATGAGTATGTTACTTGGGACTTAATATATTTATGTAAACTTTCCAGAACAGCCTGAATTCAACACTGATTTTAACAGAAGTAAATGCAATTCACCAATTAGTGACAGTAAATTAGCCAAGATTTCACTTCTTTCAAATTTAGCTAAATCTGTTTCATCAGGCACATCTTGTTGAACTGAATAATACCACTAACTTATTTTTATCCAATCGACTATGTGTGTCAGGAGCCAGTCCCACATAGCTCTGAAAATTCTGCATTATTATTCCTATTTTACGGATGATAACAGGAAAACTCAGAGACAATGAGGAAAGTCCTCCCCTGTGGACAGCTGTTGTAACTGATTAGAGCAATATTCAGAAAATATTAGGTCATGTCTCTGCTCCCATCCTGGGAAGCGGTGTGGTCTATGCTTCATCTTGATGTGTCCATATGACTTGGGAATTGAATATTCATAATTGGATAGTATGTGAGCAGAAACTTTAAATGTATTGAGTAGTTTAGCTTGTCTTCACTTTTATGCTGTCTACTGTGCTAAGAGTATGCCCTGGATGGGCACTGACCCATGGACACTAAACCTAACCTGTAGTAACCACTCAAGCCCATCCTGATCACAGTGTGAAGAGCTGCCCAGACAAGCATAGCTTATAGAGCCAAACTGCCTTGACCTGCAGACCTGTGAACTATTGGGTCGGCAGCTAAGTAATTGCGGGTTTCACACATATATGGCTTCAGTTGAATTTTTAGTTTGCAGACATAGTACAAATGTAAAACACATTTTGTTATTTGATAGTTGGCTATTCAGCTGTTAATCAGTAAAAAAAGTTTTTTGATCTGTTTTGTAGTTTTCGTTTGGCGTTAGTTGAAAAATGGAAAATCAAAAGGAACATTTTCGTCATATTTTGCTTTTTTATTTCCGCAAAGGGAAAACGCATCGCAAGCTCATAAAAAGTTATGTGCTGTTTATGGTGACGAAGCCTTAAAAGAACGGCAGTGTCAAAATTGGTTTGCCAAATTTCGTTCTGGTGATTTTTCACTCAAAGATGAAAAACGCTCTGGTCGTCCAGTTGAAGTTGATGACGCCCTAATCAAAGCAATAATCAATTCATACTGTCACAGTACAACACGTGAGATTGCAGAGAAGCTTCATGTATCACATACATGCATTGAAAATCACTTAAAACAACTTGGCTATGTTCAAAAACTCGATACATGGGTTCCTCACGAACTGAAAGAATCACAGTGAACGCAATGCATTAGCAGCTGTGATTTGCTAAAGAAACGTAATGAAAATGACCCATTTTTAAAACGACTGATAACTGGCGAAGAAAAATGGGTTGTTTACAACAATATCAAGCGGAAAAGATCGTGGAGCAGGCCAGGTGAACCAACTCAAACAACATCAAAAGCTGATATTCATCAAAAGAAGTTTTTGTTATCAGTTTGGTGGGATTACAAAGGAATTGTCTACTTTGAACTCTTACCACCCAACTGAACGATCAATTCTGATGTCTACATTGAACAACTAATGAAATTAAACAATGCAGTTGAAGAAAAGCGGCCCGAATTGACAAATCGAAAAGGTGTTGTATTCCATCATGACAATGCAAGGCCACACACATCTTTGGTCACTCGGCAAAAATTAATGGAGCTTGGTTGGGATGTTTTGCCACATCCACCATATAGTCCTGACCTTGCACCATCTGATTACTTTTTGTTTCGATCTTTACGAAACTCCTTGAATGGTAAAAATTTCAATAATGATGATGATGTCAAATCGTACCTGATTCAGTTTTTTGCTAATAAAAACCAGAAGTTTTTTGAACGTGGGATTATGATGCTGCCTGAAAGATGGCAAAAGGTCATTGATCAAAATGGGCAATACATTACAGAATAAAGTTATTTAGTTCCATGAAAAAATTGTCTTTGATTTTCTTTTAAAAATACGCAATTACTTAGTTGCCGACCCAATAGAACACCAAATGTTTGCTGTTATAGAGCTGCATGTGGCTTGTTAGGTAACATTAACATAGCCATGGCTGACAGATCCACTAATAAATGGATGAGCTAAGATGTGAAGTTAAAGCTGTCAAAATCCCTGTGCTTTCCACTACCCCACACTTCATTGCCAAAATGCACAAAGAAGGAATGCATTGGGAGTGTTATTCAAAATCTCAGCTCATTTGATTACATGTTAATCAAAATAGCATTCTGCTTTCTTTACATTACTACAAAGCACTGGTATAAAAAGCACTCTGATTGTCAAATGCACGTCATTAAAAATTCTTTCTTAATGTCTGTGAATCCGTTTTTGGCATGCTATTGGTATGCTGAGGACATCCAAACTACAAAACTGTTACTTGGAATGTCTGCTCTCACATATGAACACTACTCTAACCAAGTGCTGGTGAAGTCATTACCACAAGGCATTTCTAAATTAAATATAAAGTTTAGGAACTGATTACATATTCATCAATGGTAAACAGTGATTTTTTTCAGAGGTAGAGGGTAAGCTATTACCTTGGAAAGTCACATAAAATTGCTGAGTAGATGATTAACAAAATGACACATGTCATTGGAAATGTGACAATTGACATATAATTTTGGTTATCAGTACATCGTTCAATGTTTTATGTCCTTCTGATGGAAACAATGAGTACCTAAAAAGATTATAGCAAAACTGAACTGGCTAGAATCAGTGGTATTTGATTAACAGATGGTAACTAACAGTTTTTAGTTGGCTTCTAAGTTTGCCCACATCTCAGTATGTTTGTTATCATACTAAAATATTATTTTTTAGCCTCAGAATTCTTAAAAAGCAGCAGCTTTATCTTAAATATATTGTTCTTTTTAAAATTTGACATCTGAAGTCTCACATATTGAAATTCCTGTTAACCACCACTTGGCTTTCCTTAAGTGCTAGCTTTTGATAGTGATTGTGGGAGATGGCCACAAAGATGGCTGCCAATAATTTACCACATTCTCCTAAATGCACGTCCAACGCCCCACCGCAAGGTGCAGTCCATTTCCCCTCACCTAGAATCTGGGTTGACCTTGTGAGTAGCTTTGACCAACAGAGTGTGACACTGTTGAAACCTTTAGAGCTGACTCTGTGCTGGGTCCAGATCTAGGCCTTAAGAAACCTGGCTCGTTTAGTTTGGGCTCTGTTGGCATTCAGCTTCTCTATAAAGAAATGTGTGTAAGATTTCTGAGCAATGAAAAACTGTAAGTACAGAGAGACCAGGCCAGTCCTACCCCTCTTTCATCAGACATGTGAGCAAAGTCATGTCTAATTTTCAAGCCCAATCAAACTGCCCCAGACAATAGAGAAATGTTAGGCAGAGATAAGATGCCTCCAAGTTGTAAAAAGATGATAAGTAAAAAATGGTGGTGGTTGCTTTTAGCCACAAAGTTTGGGGTGGTCTGTTATGCAATAATAAGAAACTAAAACGGTGATATAATATAGAATACAAGTATTTTATAAACATTTTTAATCTTTCCTTTATAGGACCTCAGTTCCTATAAAAGCATTTTACCAATATCTCCTTTTCCAATTTAATTAAAGTCATTAAAAAAGTCATATTTTATTACATTCTCATCTCATTTTTATTCAGTTTACACAATAGGATAGTTCAACTATTTTTCAGTCATCATTTTAATCAATGTATACATATATATTTAGCAGAAAATTGAAGTTCATATCTTCTATATAATAATCCTATACAATAAAGAGGTAATATGTAAATTGATCATCACACCCACTCTCAAGTTGGCCACCCCCATGTGGCAACAAGATGGTCACCCCCATATGGTTATAAGATGGCAGGAGGGTAGGGCAGTTGTGTGTGATCAGGCCAGCAGGGGAGGGCAATTGGGGGCAACCAAGCAATAGGAGAGGGCAGTTGGGGGCAATCGGGAATGGGGCCAGCAGGAGAGCATTAGGCATTGAACAGGTTGGCAGGGGGTTGGTTAGGGGGTGATGAGGCTGGCAGGCAGAAGTGGTTAAGGGCAATTTATAAGGCAGGAAGGTGAGGGATTGGGAACCAGCAATCCCAGATTGTGAGAGGAATCCCAGATTGGAAAGGGTGCAGCTGAGCTGAGGGACACTCTCCCTCCCCCCTGATGCACGATTTTCATATGCCAGGCCTCTAGTAAAATATAAATGATAAGTAAAATATTTCAGTGGTTTTAAATTTGGACTGCGATATTTATTGAAAATAAGTGATTTTATTGAAAATAAGTGATTTTATAGAATTTTATTTATAGTAGAAAGTAATAATTGACCAAACATTAGAAAATATTTACTTCAATAGATTATTTTTATGTTCTTTGAATACATTATTTTACACTCAGATCTGCCATAATGTGAAATAATTAACCACTGTTTTATAATGACTATATTTAAAAGTGAATTGTAATTAAGTGCAGTTAATTAGCAAGTAGCAACAGAAAGAATAATAGCTTAAACTTGGCTTTGAACTTACAATATTTTTTCTCTTCAAAGCATTGGCATTTTTATAACTGATAAAACATTTTTTAAAAACTCTGTACAGGTAATTAGGACGATAGTAATCTTAGCATATTAACTTTAAATTCATGTACTACTGACCACTGCTTCTAAAAAATGAAGTGAAACTATCCAGAACATAGGCCATGAGTATACTCATGTATGTACCAATTCAACTGAGAATCATTTTACTTACATTTTCAGTATTAAATAAGTCCCTATTAAGTAGAAGAGTCAATGACAAAAAAAAGTAGTAGGATCACTATTAAAACTAATGTAGTCAATGTTTGGTTATCATCTTGAATCAAGAGCCAGCGTCACTCATATGAGGATAGTAGAGAATTGGAAACTTAACCTATAGTATAACTACATATATATGCATATATATATATATATATGTATGTATATATGGTATTGGAATTGGAATTCTTCACTCAAATTGCCTAGATATGAACATTGACTATTTGGAACCTCAAGAGGTATAAGAGGACTAAAGGAAGTAATCAACCTCAAGTTCAGAATCAGAATTATTCAACTTTGTCTTTAACAGAGAGGAGCTTACGAATTAAGTGGCTGGAAATGCCTCAAGATTTCAAATGACTTATCCTTTCTTAATAATCATTCAAAGATAGAAAGGGCTTGAAAAACACCTGCCCACTGCATCATGAGAAGAAAGGAGGTATAACCAGAATATGCTTATCATCATTATTTTAAGCATTAAAATATTCAAAATCATGTGAGAGTGTTGGGCTGCTTTCAACATCAAGCAATCTGAGTCTTGGTCACAATTTGTATAGAGTGGAGTTTGAGAATTTAACCCCCTTAAACAGCTGAATTGTAATTTTAGGAAGAGAACTATCTTTGTTTGAGGAAAATGCCTTTTAAGCCACTTGGAGGTTGTAGGTGAGACTCTGACAGCGTGATTCTGGAGAAGCCATGAGGTTAGTGTGATCAGTGAAACTTCACTGATACATCATGATCATTGAAAGATTATACTTTACATTGGGGTTTATGCTTGGCATTGTACACTGTATAATTTTGTGTTTGGACAAATATATAATGATGTGTACCCACCATTAACATATTGAACAAAGTGGTTTCAAAGCCATAAGTATCCTCTGTGTTCTTCCTATTAATCCCTCCCTTTCCAAAGTGGAATTTTAAGTTGTGGGCTTTGCTCTAATGAAGATCTAAGGAACAATTTTTTAGCTGGTATCTGATTAAACAACTCATATAATATTTTAAATGCACTTTGTGGATAAATAAAAACCAAAAGCCACCAGTTTGGTTGCATTGGGAGTAGCCATTGTAAAATTAAGTGAGTTGCCCCGTATATTTGTAAACTCAATAAAGGAGCACTATTTCCTTAGAGTCTAGCCGAGTCCTAAACACATAAACTGGTCAATCAAATATTAAGTGGTTAGTCTTCAAGGAACATTTTTACTATTAATAAAGAGCTGGCAAGTTTTGACATATCAATAAAAAAGAATTTCAAAGTTTTGGTTTCTCTGGGAACATTGTTTAAAAATAAAATAAAACAACATCAGCAACTACAAAATTCTCAAAGGATTTTTTTTTTCTCAAGGAATGGATTTTTTTTTTTTCTGAAGGAAAGATACTTATTCAAACCATATGTAATCAAAATAAAACAGAGAAAGAGCCATATTTTTAGAAATGTATTTTTATTGATTTCAGAAAGGAAGGGAGAAGAAAAGAAAGATAGAAACATCAGTGATGAGAATCATTGATTGGCTGCTTACTGCAAAACCTGGGCTGCCAGGAATCAAACCAGACTTCCTGGTTCATAGGTCAACACTCAACTATGGAGCAGTGCCAGCCCAGCAGGAAGAGCCATACTTGAAGGGATGGAATCATTGATCTGACAGCCTTGGGAGGATAGATGGAGGAGAATTGTTGGCAGAGGGAATGTAGGAAGCCCTCTGCGTTAAAGTGGTTAAGTGCGTGAGAAGAGAGGGAAGCCAGAGAGAGAGCACAGAGAGGGATCAGAGGGAAACAACCAGGACTCTGTCAGCTCTGAGCTGTTCATTGCAGGGAGGTGGCCCATGGAGAAAATAAGAGGGTTAAAGATGCAGTAGAAGAGGGAAAAATAGAACAGTACAAATTAATATATGCAAGAGTAGAGAAAAACAATAATAGCGATAACTGAAACCTCCCTTATTCAGAGGGTCCCTTCTCCACTCACAGAGTGATGATGGTTTTCAGATGCCAGGTTAAAAATGAAAACAGTCATAAAAAGGAGCAGGGGCAAGACAATGGCTATGTAAATTATGTAAATCCTCCCATTATGCCTATCCTGTGAATGCATAAGCAGTGTTTACAAGCTGTATTTCTCTGAATTATCTTTATATATAAAAGCCAAGCGACCAGAATGCCAGAATGACAGGAAGGACTGGCCGCCTTGACATGCACTGTGGTGGCCAACCAGCCCAATCAGAGCCCCAATCGCCTCCCCAGCCCCCCACCCTGATTGGGGTTAAGGCCAGCCTGCCAACCATCTACGGTCCTTGCCCCCTGGCCAGCCCTGCCCCTGACCATTCTCTCCCACCCCAACTGGGGGTGAAGCTGGCCAGTCAACCACCCACAGCCCTTTCCTCAGGCTGGCCCTGGCCCTGATAGGCCCCTCCATGGGGAGCATGGCCAGCTGAGCTCCTGTGGACCCCCCAAGCCAGCCCAGCCCAGATCAGGCCCCAATTGGGGATGGGGCCAGTGGCCAACCTCCACATCCTACCCCCTCTCAGGAACCCAGCCCCCATTGCCCCCATCAAGGCCGGCTGGCTGGACCCTGCCCATGCACAAATTCGGGTACCAGACCTCTAGCTGTATATATTTCTCCCCTGGTTGTGTGTGCATGCATGTGTGTGTTCATATGTTTTTTACGTTAGTATGCCACAGTTGAATACTGTTTATTTAGAAACCATTTTGAGCTTTTGATCCCTTTTTGTTTATTAGCCATTTATATTTTAGGTGTCTATGACATATATCATTTCTACTCTCTTGTTTACAATAATCTCATAATTATAATTCGAGAAGGTTGATTCAAATAAATGAATGGTAACAACCAAAATAGAAACATTCTTTCTATTCCAGTCATGCTGAGTTTGTGTGTGATGTGTATAATAAAAGTGTAATATGCTAATTAGACCAGACATCCTTCTGGACCACCTTCCGGATGAAGCTGGGGCTTCAAGAGAAGTCAGGGTCCTGGGTGCCTGCCAGCAGCCAGAGGGAGCCGGTGCTGGCAGCCAGGGGAAGAAAGGCCTACTCTTGCATGAATTTCATGCATCAGATATCTTGTTTCTTATCTGTGCATATTAGTTTTATGCATCTGTGTAGCCAATTATTTATGTTTCAGGGAATATAATTTAATGGGTCTGTAGTCCCATGGACTGGGACTGGACAAAATTAGAACTTTATATGCAGAGCACATAGCTAACAGATCTGGGATTCCAGGAAAATGATGCTTGAGAGCAGTGGGGAAAGAGGTCCAAAGGCAGAAGAAAATTTCTGCAATCTGGGAGCAAAGATGAATCATGAAAGTAAGAGACAAGTGTGAGGATTCCATGAAAGAAATACTAAAAATATTAAAGAAAACAGAAGTTCCTATAATTTATTTAAAACCTGTTTTCTGAGCTCTGATGCTCTGAAAATTATCTCCTCCATTGTGCAAAACCCACACAATGTTTGCCACATACACAACTGTGAATTGGTGGTACTTTAGTGAATGAAGTGATCAGGGTTATACCTGGAGGTGCAATGGCATAGAAATGAACACCAAGCCCAGAAAATGGAGAGAAGTGAAGCAGGTGACTCATGCATGACTTGGAAGTGGAGATGAGACACACAGTTCTGTCTACATGTATTGAAGGATGTGTACCCTTGAAGGGAGATGTGAGACCAACACTAGGGTTACATATAACACATGAACATTAAGGTCCCATGCAGAAGCAAGTGTTATAAGTAAAATTACATATACTTTGTTAATTATTTCATTTTGCATGTGTAGCCAGACTGCAGAGAAATAGAATCATTCTCTCACTACTTTTCTGGTAGGCATAACTTTGTAAGAACTCCATTGTGTTGAAGCTTAGTTTATATTTCATGATATTTCATATAATAATAATGTGTTCCTGTGTAACTGTACCACTAAAAATAGCACCCGATCTCTGTAATTGCTAGCACAGTTGATAGTCTTTGTGTGCTAAGCAGGAATGTGTCTCAATCCATAAATCATTTACAAGTGCTGCAGTGATCCGGCAGCTCATAATCTTAAGCAAATAAAAATGAACATGTGTCTATTCCCTGGACAACTGCATGCATACACTGACCCTCGGCTCTTCTGCAGTTTGAACTTTTGGATTAAAACCAGAAAAATAACAGGTCTATTTTGGTAACGTTTAGTATTCTTCCAGTGTTCCTTAAACCTTTATCTCCTAACAAAGTGTAAGAGAACAAATGTGGGTAGGATGACTGCCTTACAGCATGTTACATAAAGGCTCCATCTATTCTGTTACATGAACTAATGTGTCATCCTCCACAAAAGCAGACTCAGTAATGTATCAGACTTGCTTAAGGATCACATTCCTTAGGAAAATAATCCCCATAATATTTGATCACTGTGATTGTTTTAAGCCTAACCCTGCCTCAGTAGGCTTCCCTTGAGAGAGTTACCTGGTTACCAAAAAGGGATAAAGAGCCCTTGCTGGTTTGGCTCAATGGGTAGAGGGTAGGCCTGAGGACTACAAGCTCTCAGGTTCGATTCTGGTTATGTGCACATGCCCAGGTTGCAGGCTCGATCCCCAGGAAGGGGTTTTACAGAAGGCAGCCAATCACTGATTTTTTTCTCATCAGGTATGTTTTTATCTCCCTTTCCTTTCCTCTCTGAAATCAATAAACATATATATATATATATATATATATATATATATATATATATATATATATATATATATATGAAAGACAAATCGGTACTGGTTTCTCAGCTCTTTCCCCAACAATGTACCCAAAGCAGGAGTTGGTAGCAGAGTTCATACCATTTGGAGGTCAAGAGAGTAGGATCCCAATTTTTACCTTAAAATATTGCTTCAAAATGATTTATCTCTATTATAATCTATTTAATTATGTTTATATAACTGTTTAAAATCATATACATTTATAGAAATTTCTGTGTTGCAAGATATTCACTTAGACTGATTTTCCTCCCCTTCTGAACTGGCTAAAGGAACTTGGTGTACCTTATTAACATTTATTCAGCCTTCTTGAGCCTCTCTCACATGAGCTGAAGAAAACTATACAAGTTGGCAGTAGACTTGCACCTTACATCAACATCGCCCCTGGCACATGATAGGCATTGAATAAATATTTGCAGTTGGCACATGTAGTTTTGTTGGACCAGCTCCCATTCCAAATTTTAGCACCCGATTTTTCTTTAGGGATTGACTCCTCCTTCACATCACTGAACGTGAGTGAAACTGACCCTGTGTCCCAACCTAAACCAGAGACATATGGCTCTTCACATATTTTACATGTATCTTTCCCTCGCCAAAATAAGTATGCAACTTAAACCAGGATGATACACATTTAATTCTAGGATACCAGTTGGAATTTTGGAAATTAAAAAAACAATAACACAATACTTGCTATATAATAGAAATTCTGGTTGTAAAATGACATGAGTCTGGAAATGTCAGGTTTCTTCACATCAACAATGTCTGTTTGGGAATTAGTTCAACATAGGGGGAAAAACAAAACAGAAAGAAACTGAGAGAACAAGTGAGAACAAGAGAGAGAAATCTGATACAATTGGCTGAATTCCTATAATATATTGTGCCATGCCTAAGGCCAAATGCACTTCTGTATTTTTTAGGCATTCAATCAAATTTTTTTATTTATATTTATCTGAATTGAGTTATAGGTTATTGCAAATGAAAGTATTCTTATTAATACACTTTAAATTGTTCCATATTTCCCCCCAAATAGTGTGTTCTATTCATAAAACAAAAATGTGCCAAATTCCTAGGATGAGATGGGAGAATTATGCATACATTTCTTTGGAAAGATCAAATAAAAATATCTTAGAGTCCTGGCAGGGTGACTTAGTTGGCTGGAGTGTCCTCCAGTATGCCAAAAGGTCATGGGTTTGATTCACAGTCAGGGCCCATACCTAAGATGTGGGTCTCTGTCTCTCTCTCTCTGTCTCTCTCTCTGTCTCTCTCTCTCTCTCTCTCTCTCTCTCTCTCTCTCTCTCTCTCTCTCTCTCTTTCCTCCCTCCCTCTCTTCTCCCCTCATCTCTCTCTAAAATAAAATTTTAAAACATTCTTGGGTGAGGATTAAAAAGAAAAAAAAAACCTTAGAAAATGTCTGTAGAGGCCTAAACCAGAAGAAATCATATATATATATATATATATATATATATATATATATATATATATATATATAGATCTTATTTATATATATATATATATATTAGATCTTATTATATATATATATATATATATATATATATATATATTAGATCTTATTATATATATATATATTAGATCTTATTTATATATATATATATTAGATTTATTATATATATATATTAGATCTTATTTATATATATATATATATATATTAGATCTTATTATATATATATATATATATATATATATATATATATATTAGATCTTATTTATATATATATATATATATTAGATCTTATTATATATATATATATATATATATTAGATCTTATTATATATATATATATATATATATATATATATTAGATCTTATTATATATATATATATATATTAGATCTAATATATATATATATTAGATCTTATTTCCTCTTAACTGGAAGGGTGTAATAGATGGTCCTTAAGATGACCTCCCATGATTCACACCTGGTATCCTGTATTTGTATAATCTCCTCCCCCTGAGTGTGGGCTGGATTTGGTGACTCACTTCTAAATCCATAGAGCCCTGCAGGAGTGATGCAATGTCTCTTCTGCAATTAGGTTATAAAGAGACAGACTTTCTCTTGAAGATCTTCTCTTGCTCCCTCTTGAATTTCTCACCATGTTGTAAAACTGTCCTCCAGAGGGGAAGGTCCATGTGCATGAGAATGAATCTGTCACCCCCCAGTCAAGTCTCTAGATCAGGGGTTGACTGCAGCCTTAAGGAAGAGCTGGAGGCATTGACACCTACTTAAACAGCACACATTCTTGGAACCCAGAAAATGCAAGAAAGTAAATAGTTATTGTTTTAAATTGCTAAGTTTCTTAGTATATTGCACAGATATAGATAACAGCACATAGGATCTGAATCAGTACTAAAGTTTATCTTATAAAACTACAGCCATATTCTGCCACCAATTAGCAAAAAGCAACCCGCCAAGGGAAATTTGGCTTGTTTCAGTTTCATCCGAATCTTCCAGCCGCTATTATTACTGTGAAGGATCTAAATAAAGCTATTTTTTACTAAACAAACTCAATATACTCACCAATTTGGGCTTCCACCCTTACATTATTTGTCTGCTACTATGTCATCCTATTTATTTATTATCCAAAATTTAGCATTTGGAACTTGAGCAGCAGAACTCACTATGGTGTTACCTGCAATTATTACCTTTAAAATACATATTCTGAAAAGTAATTGCAAAGAACTTCAGTTCTGTGAATATGAAAAAGTAAAATGAAGGCTAAAAAAATAGGGAAATATCCAGGTTTAAAAAAAGTTGCTAAAAGTGCCATCTAAGGAGGAAACTTTACAAGAGATGGCTTTTTTGCACAAATATGGCTATTACAGAATCTCACTTTTGGAGTTAAATCTTTATAAAGGTCCTTAAAGCCCATGTGTATTGAGCTTCTAAACTTTGATTTCATGGAGAATTCAGTCCTAAGATAAAATCCAGCTAAAATAAACTATCTTTAATGTTTAATATGGGCAAATTGATTGCTTTCTACCACATTTTTGTTTGTTTGTTTGTTTGTTTATTGGAAGTTTTCTTTAAAATCCAAATCACAGATCTGTTGTTACAAGAAATTGATCTATGTAATTGCACAGGTCTTCTTTTTTTTTTTTTTTTTTTTTTTTTTTTTTAATTAATTTATTTTTTTTTTTAATTTTTTTTTTTTAAATATATTCTATCGACTTTGTACAGAGAGGAAGGGAGAGAGACAGAGAGCCAGAAACATCAATGAGAGTCATCGATCAGCTGCCTCCTGCACACCCCCCACCGGGGAAATGCCCGCAGCCAAGGCACATGCCCTTGACCGGAATCGAACCCGGGTCCCTTCAGTCCCCAAGCCGACGCTCCATCCATTGAGCCAAACCGGTCTCGGCTGCACAGGTCTTCTTATAATCTTTTCAGGGATGTATATTCCACTGTTTCCCAGGTTGGACACTTGGAAATTTTAGAAAATTTACAAAATATTCCATCTTTCCACACAGCTGCTCTGTTGGCTGCCCTGAAAGTCTTAGCATGTAAATATCAGTTAGGAATCAAAGAGAGGATCAAAGGCAGAACTTTGTAGTAGACATGGCACCTTCTGAGTACAGAATTGTTTGGCTATTTGTTTAATAATATGAGTCCTTGGCAGATGAGACTACTAGAGGTCATTGGAGAAAGAGAGATGTAAGAGAGAAAGAGGAAGTGAGATTGGAATTTCCAGATCTATATTTCCATTCCCATCTCACCAGGTACTAGTTCCTAATAAATTAGGCCCAGGACTTACCAGTGTCTTCAACATATTGCCAATGAGAAAATGAACCCCTTCGTTGAAAGGGAGGAGAAATTGGGAGGATTGAAAAGAGGAATAAGAACTGTCAACCCAACATTTTTCTCTTGCTAAGAATGACAGAAATTTCCTTTCTGTGTTAACAGCCATAAGGGGTCATTTTCTCACTTCAGGTGTGCCTTCTGTTCTGGAGAACTATTCCTTTGCTCATTCAACAGAACTTCTCAAAATTGGAGATGCACACAGATCACATGGAGAGCTTGTGAAGTGCACATTTGCTTCAGTTGGTCTGGGTTGGGTCAGAGATTCTACCTTTTTTTTTTTTTTTTTAAATGATGTCAATCCATGGCCTACATTTTAGTAGCAAGAATAAGGATATGATATTTTGCAAAATTCTCTAATGCTTAGTTACTGTGAGGATATATGCAGATACTGTTATCAAGGAACCTACAGTATATTCAATAAGAAAAGATGATCTCTGTGTAAAAATAGCTCATGCATTAACAAAATTGATAGCAATTAGTGCATTGAGAGGTACAGGCAGGGCTGACTTCATAGGTGGAGACCTGTGCAGTCCCAGAGGCCCCCATGCTTTAAAGAGCTTGCACCTGGTTTCATGTTCTCCCACCACTGTCTTGAAATTCTTACGTTTTGAACCAGGGGCATTTTGTTTTCATTTTGTACTGGACTTCACAAATTATGCAGCTGGGTATGGATAAGATCTTACTGGGCATGAATGAGAAGCAAATCATCTCCCACGGAAAGAAATAAGAAGTAGTTTTCAAAGGGAAGGAGCGGTTGAGCTGTGACTTGATAAATGGGCAAGAGTGGAACAGAGATATATGTGATGAAGTAATGAGGGAGAGTAATCTGGGCAGAGGAGTTGTTACCATCAAAGGAATGAAGACCAGAAAGGATGGCTCGTGGGAGGAATGGCAAATAGTTCAGCCTGACTGGAACATAAAATGCCAAGCACATAGGAGACACTCAATAAATTTTTGCTCAATGAAGGTCTGCTGAATGAATGTCCCAGAAATCAGCGTACTTCCTGTATTGCCAATTTAACGAGGGAGGAACAGTAACACCACTGTATTAAACTGTAGCAAGTACTGTGGCCTGGACTAGAGATTCCAAAGTGGGGATGGTTGAGAGAGGAGATTCAAATATTGTTTGTTAACAGATATGTTTCCTGGCTCTGCAAAATTGTGGGCTCTTTAACTTGTCACCAAATATACCCTAAGTGATTGGGAGTGGCGTGTTGATTTCTTTTGCACTAAAGCATTATATTTTTAATTTCTATCCACCTGGAGAAATTTTGTTTTAGGTTTAGGATGTTTCAGAGAAAAAAAAAGAAAAAAAGCACACATGGAAGCCAAAAAGGTTACCTTTAGACAGAATTAGAAACTGAGATTAAACTATGACTAGGGTATGTAACTTAAAAAAAAAAAAAAAAAAAAAAAGACAAAAAGCAATGATTGGTAAAGAAAAATCATTCACTTTACCCTTGGAGAAACCCACACATAAAATAGTGAAAGGACTGAAATAACCATAAAACAACGGAGGAGTAACACATCATTTTCCTAATTTTTAATTTATTAGATGTGAATAACAGATGTAAGCTTTTGTGTGTCTATTTTTATAAGAGTGAGGCTAGAACTTAGAAATAAATCCACTTGGAGAAGGCATACAACCTTCTAAGGCTTATCTTTCCGGTTTAAAATTAGGACGCGGTGTCCAAATTCACAGCTGGGGGAATTTTTATGCCTGACTGTGGTGCTGCTTTGCCCCTTTGCTCTCTGGGTGTCTCTCAACGTTCCCAGAATTGATCCTCCATGTCCTCACCTCCCAGCCCTGCAGAGATAGATTAAATGGGCAGGACGAGAGGATGCCATGGCATAGTCACTCAGTTCCCACTTGAGATACTGAACACACGAGCCAGAATGTTCGGTGTGTTGCCATCAAAATATCATCTCCAAGGCTAACTCAGAGCCAAGGTCCCCCTTGATGCCAAGAGCAAAAGCAACAATAGTGCAGCAGCATTGACCCATGGGAAACCTCACAGAATGGAATATGCCCTGATCCCTTAATCTCCTCTGCTGGCTACCCCTAGCTACTTTTGCACAGTATGATGGGTAAGGCAGGAATATTGTAAAAAAAAGTCTTACATAAAACAGGCCCTGTACTTTGTATGTGATATAACACAGTCCCTTTTCCATTCCACTTTGTAATCGCTGTAATTGTAATTAATTTTCCTATCCCTAAAATAACTGCTCAGAAGAAAACTTTGAAAGAAAATAGAATGTATCAAAGGTTTTGAAAAAGACATGAAAAAGTTTAACTTTACAGTTTCCAGCTTTCTTTCGGGTGGAAAACAAAATAAGATAAAAACCCAGCTAAAATAAAGCAAATATTAAAAAAGAAAATCATTTTAGAAACAATAGCCTATCCAGAAATAGTCATAAAATAGGAATTTATAATTCACAACGAACAGATGAAGTATGCCCTGAATTACAATGGAGAAGGAAAAAAGTCACATTTCAATTATTTATTTCTTCATCTTCAGAATCTTTAATAAAAAAGCAAATTTTATTTCTGTCATCTGACTACTGGCCAGTGTATTATCTCCCCAGTCCATCAGAGTTTGTTCAGAGAGTATAAATGCAGGATTTAGTGAGTTTCAGAGTAAACTACAAACCGGTCGCTTGGGTCAGCTTTTTCGTAGATGGTCTACATCGGAGGTCTCCATTGCTCCCATTAATCAGACGCTTTCTAAATACGATGCTTCTTTCGTGTCACAGAGATTAAGTGAAATTTCCCAGTTGAGGAAGAAGGTCGGCTTCTCGGTGGAGTCTCTCTGGCTTTTAAACAGAAATAAAACAGACCCACTTTGCAGCGCTGTTGTTTGGATTGCCTCCCTTACCTTCTAAGGTACCTGGTGTGGCACTGCCTTGCTATGGAGACATCTGCATGCACAGAGGACAGGCTAATGTCAGGGACTTGGCAAGTCTCCACAGGCAGAGTGAAGTGTGAAGTGCTGTAATTAATTGGGATGTTTCAGACCGAAATCTATCAGCCAAATAGTTAAAGGACTTCTGGGACAGGGGCTTTTTGCTTGAGTTACTCAATAATTACTTTCCATTTCATTTTGGCTATGAAGATGTGCCAGTGGATACCAGATTTGTGACATTTTGGTCTGAATGGACCTGCTGGCACTGTTGTCATAGTAAAAGGTCCAGGAAATATGCACTCAACTACTCTATGCATATCAGGGATTTGTAATTTATCCTTAAATCCTTGAACACATGTAGACACTCTTTTATATTTTAGAGATCATTACCAAAAACAACATGTCCTAAATGAAATAATTGCTGAGCCTAAAGTAAATATATAAAATGTTAGCAAGACAAAGCATAATGCCTTCATAACACATAGCGTTAATGGTGGCTCATTTATTTATCTCGTTCAATATTGATCTCATAATTTCTAAGAATATGTCTAAAGCTACACACACAAAAAAGATCAGATCATTTTCTGAGTAATCAGACACAATGTTGTGCAACTGGGAAGAGAGACCAGATTCATCACTGAAAGTCTGGGGTTCTCCTTTCAGAATTTTGAATTTTCATACTAACGTGGAGAGATTAACAAATTTACACTTGTGTGCACTTTCTATTTAACCATCTGCCACACCTCTCCTCAAAAGTAAGAATGTTCCTGTAAGTCTAAATCCTAAATAGCCAATATGCCAGGGTGTTTGCCTCATTCTCAACTTCTAGGTAAAACCTGTAAAAGTTGGTGGGAGAAATGGGAGTGGCTCTTTCTCCACGGGACTCTGATTTTTAGCCCAAACAGTTACATAGACATCAAAGAACACCCCAGGACAACCAGAATGGAACAGCTGCAGACTTCCTTTGATCTCTGCTCAATGACCTCTTCGTCACATTTAGTGTTCTTCTTAGACTGGGGTATTTTTTGAATCCCTATGCCTTCTAGAAAAGCGACTGCCTATAAACTAATGCTAGTTAACAAAATGTTTTCCACAGAGGAAGGAACTGTACTGACAACAGTTTTGCCCGTGGGCTGTGTGTGTTCTCTGTGCCTATTTAGTACTGAGATCTCTGGTTTTTGACTCGCCTCCTTCTGACATAATAACACCCCAATCTGTTGAAATTGGGCTGCAATTAACAAGTGAATCTTGATAATTCAGGGCATGGCATCTATGGACTGCCTAGGTCTTCTGTTCTTTTGGTACCTAATCATTCCACTGATATTGTTCCCTTTATACATAAACTAGTTGGTGGGAAGGAATTCTTAAATCAGACAATTATTTACTGTTTCTAATGAAAAGATTGGTTGGAAAGAAAGCAATTGAAATAAATAATTTAGTGATTCAATTTTTTCATGTTCTCATGTTCTGTAGAAAAATAACTATAATTATGGTTAGGATGTTTATACAATTGTGGACCTTCTGTTCAGTACCCAGACATGTTTTTTTTTGAGATCAGTCGCCTCAAAACTATTAGTGTGACTGATTTTACAGATATTTCACTTAATTCTGTTGTGGTCCATTTAATCCACCAAGAATTTGTTAAATACTGACTATACAACAGACATTATGCTAGGGCCCCTGTGGAAAATTGAAAGGGAGAATAAACAAATACCCAGTAGCAGAGGATCATTTAATGATGATCTACACTCAAGAAAAAAATTCTGATACAGAGAAAAATATGATATGCAATAAATGCTGAAAATAATGGAAGATAGAGTTATCCATATTTACATATTGAGTTCTAATTTAGTGGAAAAGGTGGAATTTGAACAATTCAGTAGTTTGTTTTAAAAAGCATTATGCACATAATATCTTGGACACTTGAATAAATTTATGCATCTAATTATTCCTAGATCTATTTGTTTGAAACAAAAAAGTATCTTAGATTTCTCTTGGTATACAGTCAAATTATTCACCACCTTAGTGCATTGGGACCCATAAACGGAAAGAACTGAATGCACTTCTGTCCATTAATTTTTGGTTCATTTTTGTTGTAGTTGTTGCCACAAGGACTTATGGTAATAAAAAATAATCAGCAAGATAAATGGTTTTTCACATTAGTCAATGCAATCAAACAGAAAATAGATTTATTTCTGAAAAAAATATAGACCTTTATCCTAAAAGAGAATTAAAATGTAGATCATGTTGATACTATCTAATGAATTACAGGTAGACTAATGGGTGGATTATAGTGTATAAGAAATTGGCATATCATTATGTGAAGTCATTGTTTGATCCTCATTACTTCCTAGAAGCCTGGCTAGGTAAAGGCTATCTATCATAAGTCCCCGTGATCCCAGTCCTTCTCATAGCAGAGAGCACCCTTGTGATTCTTGTTCAATGCCTGTTTTTATGCTAAACTTAAATCTCTATGAAAGTAGGGCCTTTCTCACTATCGCATACCCAGAACATAGCATCGTAGATAAGTAAATATGTCCTTAGTGAATGAATAAAAAAGAACTATGTTAGAAGATATACAGAACCCTTTTAAAGTTGTGGCAAAATCATTTTAGGTTATATAATTTTTTAAAATTGATGTATTTCTTATGCTTTTTTTGTGCCATAAACATACTTGGTAGACTTCTATGGAGTAATATCCCACATGAATGGTTTCATTTTCTGTTTATATGTTGGTTTCTTTTGTTAAACTTTCAGATCTTGCTCAAGGATCTGATGAAAGAGTGCTTGAAGAACTGCAGTATAGTATTTAGAAGGGGAATCTCAGGGTTGGAATCCAGTGAACAACAAAGAAATTTTTGTTTATTTGGTATGGCTGAAACATGAAACAGTGGAGCCAGAGCTTGAACCATTGTCTGGAAGGATCTATAGTTACTCAAGTGGTAATATTGAATTGATGATCATAACAGTTCATTAAAATTAGTTTGAAGGTTTTTCTTTAGGAAGTAATTACTTAATCATTTGCAAAAGAGTTATGAGATGTTCCAGTCTAGGGGAGTTAGAGATGTCTGCACAGACTGGGCATCACCAGGGCAGAAGACTGTTATTGAGAACATCCATTCACGGGTGACCTGACTCCTGGCCAGCTTGAGAAAGGGTACTAGACAATAGCCAGAAGAAAGTCCTTAGCTCTTTCTGTACGAATTGCCTCTCACCACTTACTACACATTCTTAAAATCTTGAACTACTAAATAATGGATTAGACACCATCACTCCCTCCCCTTCCCCCTTCCCCACCCCCCCCCCCCCAAAAAAAAAGAAAAAAAAAAAAAAAAAGAAGAGAATGTAATAAATGTGACCTCGTCATTGCCGGAGAAGACAATAGGCAGCACTGCTGGGTGAGTGATATCTTCACTCAGGGAAGTTTCCTGGTTATGGGAGGCTGAAACTGGAAGAGCCCAGGGAGAGGATAATCTGCTGAGTGGGCGGCCAGGCAGGCAGGCAGGCAGGCTTCACATGATTTCAAAGGTCTGTGTTCACTTTGCTTCGGCTCCATCTAGAGATCCGAATAAGGATTGAATGAAGTGAAAAATGATAAGAATAATAACAAATGTTAATAATAAAGAGTGAAAGAAGTAAGAGATAATTTAAAAATAAAAGAATATATCATTTTAAAGTCAACTGTAATTTTTAATTACAAAGTTCCCCTCTATGATTAAAATGTAAACCCTCTGTATTTAGGCAGGTTCTAGTGATCACCATTTATAGGTTTAACATTTTATACTCAGTATTAAATTTACTTAAGTTATGTTGAGAGCAGTGGCTGTTTGGGACACTAGGCTTTCCTAAAGGCATAATTAATAGATAGACCTATGATCTTTTTTAGGGTGATGGTGGGAGGAGAATAGCCGCTATTTGCTTTAAAATGTAAGTTTAGCTATGCAAATATTGTTTTTGGTCTTGGGAAATATTTACCTTTCTACATACCAAAACCAATACTTACAATGCTATTATATGTTGACTTTGATCTTTAGTTGTTAACAGTGACTAATTCTTCTAGTAGTAGTTTACTCTCTGTGTCTCTTTCAACCATTTTGAATATTTTAAATTAAAGTTAAAATATTTTCAAAGTGCACACACTGCTCTGGGGCTTTAGGCCAATATCCATCAATTGCTTTGCTCTTTCAGTTGAGTGCGGGTCTCAGCCATGGCAGCTTTCTGTAAATGAGAGATAAAGGCTTACTTTGCCTTTCTGACATTTCTCTGCAGCTTGATAACTCTGGCATCTTTTCTTTTCCAGGGCCAAAAGGAAAGAAAATGTGTGTGAGATACACTCCTTTTCTCTCTCTCATCAGTTACCTAATATTTATTTAAATACCGTTTTCTTCTTATTAACAATCAGATGAAAGTCACAAATTGTGTTGGGATGCACACTGGTTTCCATGAAAGAAACATGCATCCTTTTAAAGACAAGTCTTTTAAACATAACAAGATTTAGAATCTGAGATATACATTGATTTAACCCTATAGCCTTTGTCCTAACTCTGTGAAGCTATCAAAATATCCTATCACACCCTATCTCTTTCATTTGCATATACCAACCTACTCTTTGTGATAAAAATACTGTGCAGTAATTTAAGTTTACAATTATCTTTTCATGTAAATGATTGCCACTGTAAAATATAATTTCTGTGAACTTAAATTATTTTCCTTGATTAAGTAGAAAATATTCTAGTTACTAAGTCTAGAAATATAATTTTCATACTAATAGTTTAAAAATATAACAAATAACTTTTGTTCTGTGATATAATGATGGCTATGAAATTCTATATGGATATTTACATTTCTGTGACTTTTATTTTTATATTTACTGTATATTTTTATTTTATTTTGGTTTTCATGTTAAGAAAGGAGCAATTTCCTCTTGCTATTATTGGTTATTGCTGTTTTTGTCAAGGTGGATTAACAGAAATAAGCCACTATGGAAAACAGTATAGTTTCCTCACAAAGTTAAAAATGGAGCTCCCATTTGACCCAGTAATCCCAGTTCTAGAGATATATCCTAAGAAATCAGAAACACCAGTCAGAAAGGATATATGCACTCCTATGTTCATAGCAACACAATTTATAATAGCTAAGATTTGGAAACAGCCTAAGTGCCCTTCAGCAGATGAGTGGATTAGAAAACTGTGGTACATCTACACAATGGAATACTATGCTGCTGTTAACAATAAGGAACTTTCACCATTTGCAACAGCATGGATGGAACTGGAGAGCATTATGCAAAGTGAAGTAAGCCAGTTGGAGAAGATAAATATCACATGATCTCACTCATATCCTAGCTAATAAAGAGGAAATATGCTAATTGATCATTAAGCTGTTGCAAAGATGGCGGCACCCACCACCAATAAGGAGGGAATATACTAATTGACTTCCCTGCCCTCAAATATGGTGGCACCCACAGCCAACAAGGAAACAAGGAGGGACTATGCTAATTGACTGCCATGCCCTCAAAGATGGTGGCACCCAAAGCCAAAAGATGGTGGTGCCCAGTCCCCTCAGTCCCCCCAGGGAAGCAGATGTACAGCAAGGCTGGCCTGCACACACTTGCCTCCAAAGTCTCCCAGTTCCCTCAGCATCCCCAGACAACCAGGGCAGACCAAGGCTCAGGTAACCAGGGCCAGCTGAGGCTTGCACTGCTGGCAGTGGCAGCAGCAGAGGTGTGATGGGGGCATTGCCTTCCCCTGATCACCAGGTTGCTTCTCACCCCTGAGGGCTCCCAGACTGTGAGAGAGGGCAGATTCAGCTGAGGGATCCCCCTTCCAGTGCATGAATTTTCATACACCTGGCCTCTAGTGTGGGATATAATGAACAACATAAACTGATGAACAAAAACATATTCAGAGACAAAGAAACACCAAATAGACCATCCAACCTCAGAGGGAAGGCAAGGGAGGGTGATAGTGGGGGTAAGAGATCAACCAAAGGACTTGTGTACATGCATATTAGCATAACCAATGGACATGGATGCTGGGGCAGTGGGGGTTTGTCTTGGGGGGTAGCAGTGACAGGGGAGGGATCAGTTGGGGAAAAGAAGAAATATGTAATACTTTAAACAATTTAAAAAAAATCTTTATTCAGGATGGACTTTGACACTTTAGCCTAAATGAATGATTGCTGAATCACAAAAGTGAACCAGGTGCTGCTGGGAACATAGGAAGAACACAAATCCTACTTCCCGTGACCTCTGGACTCTGCTGTATATATCCCTTAGTTCCTTAAATCCTGTTGTAAGATTTATACGTGTACATATCACATTCCCACTCAGCATCATTATGAATTATGAGCAAACCCCCTCCAGTTACCCTTCCCAGTCATTGGAGCTGGTGAGGAAGTGGGCCGGCCCACCACCTTCGCCCATCAGACTCCATAGAGCAGGCTCAGAGTGCTCCTGGCAGCCCTGGGCCAACCCCGCCCAGCCATGGTACCCTTTGCTGTCTGCATAGTTTCTCGTGTGTTTCTCATTAGTTTGGAGGGTAATACCTACCGGAAGTATTTTAAAGTGCAATGTCATAATGTATTAAATGCTTTACAAAAGTGTACATATTCATTCTACTTTATCCTCTTATTGCCTATTTTTGTCTGTTCTAAAACATAGCTCCTCTCTGCTGCCAGATGCTTCTTCTGGATCCCCCTCATTAGACAAAGAGAAGTCTGCAATTCCCCACAGCTGTGGCAGGCCCCTTTCCCCCATTCTAATCTGGAATCTCTCATTTTTTACACTACCTCCCTATGAGAGAACTCACTCATATATTCCCTCTCTCAGCTGCACAACTTCCTGGGATAGCTCCCAATGAAAGTCCTAAAGCTTTCCCCCTCAGCTGCACAACTTACAATCCTCCCCATCACAGGCTGACCAGGACACCTCGCTTTTCCTGAAGAAAAATGTTATCCTGAAGAAACATTCTTCCACTCACAGTTAAGAATAGTGATCCTGGATAAAAGAAATAGCACTTGCCTTGTTGTGCAAGAAGCCCACAGTGCCTTATAAAATATTACCCTGTATGTCTTTAATTTAATGTTACAACAACTTAACATTGTTAAGAGGATTGGGGGGGGGGGCAAGGAAATACAAAATTTTGAAAAGTTGTTGTATAAAATAATGCATGCTGAGGAGAATATTATCACATATACAAAGAGAAGAAAATTAGTTTAACAGAATAACATGGGTTCTGAGTCTAGAAAGGAGATTGTATTTGCATAATCCTAAATACCCTGTTTTCCCGAATGTGTCTTATATTAATTTTTGCTCCCAAAGATGCGCTAGGTCTTATTTTCAGGGGATGTCTTATTTTTCCATGAAGAAGAATACGGTACACATTTATTGTTAAATGAAAATAAAGGAAATTTATTGCCTGTAAATGGTACGGTAGTACTGTAGTTGTCAACACAAACCAGACAAACTGTGAATCCTACAGTATCAAGAATTTACTCACTTATTCAATGACAATCATGTCATCATCTTCTGGAACATCATCATAACAATCCAATTCCTGAATTTCCTGGTGAATTTCTTGTGACTCCATTTCTTTCAGAATCAGTGGACCAAATCTCTCATGTTTAGCAATAGCATGGTCCTTAAATGAGTACTTCTTGTCAAGGTAGCCTGCTCGCAGTGCATTTGCCATGCAACTGTCAGTGATTTTCTCCCATGATTTCTTCACCCAAGTCACAACTTCTTGCAGTTTAGGTTTCACAAAGTTTCCACGCTGATTTCTCTCCATTCTATTTTCAATGTAGTCATTAATTTCCATGCGCAAATTATCTTTGAATGGCTTGTTTATTGCAATATCACGAGTCTGGAGATAGGCCGTCATTCCTGCAGGAATCATTGTCTGATCTATTTTTCTTTCATGAAGAAATGTCTTCATGTCTTTAGCGCAGTGAGTGCTGGCTGCATCCCAGACTAGCAGACCTCTTTGGCTCCCTCGCATAACAAGCGGCAGCATTAAATCACCCACTTCCTTATAACTGCTTGTGTGGCCCAGGCTTTTTCAGTTTCAGGAATAAAAACGCCCAAAACACATTCAATCTTTTCCTTCTTGCCCTTAGAAATGATTAAAGGTGGGATTTTAGTGCCATCCAGACGAATTGCCAAAATACAGGAAGCACGTGCACTTTCATAAGCAGTGGAGGGAATGTACACTAAGGAGGCACCCCGCTGTTCAATTGTTGTTTGAGATGATTGGCCCATAAACACTGCAGTTTCATCCATAGCAATCATGTTGGAAAGATTGTATTTAGAGAAGTCAGCATCATCAATAAAGGACTTGAAGGCAAGTGCTGGCTTAATAACTTGAGTATCTTCCAACCTAAACAATGTTGTAGATCTTCTTAAAGACAGTTCACTTCGCTGAAGGAAATTATCCAGCCAGTGTTGTGATGTTTTGAAGTCTTCAGGGGCTATGTCAAACTGTGGTGCCATTGCAAGGGCAAATTCTTGAATCTGAGCCCTATTCACAACCAAAGCCTTTGCTCTCCTGTCAACAACCCATTCACAGATCAGGTCTTCCAGCTCAGAAAATAATGGTTGCCGACCTGATCCACACTTGCACTTTTTAGCATTTCCCCTGTCCACTTGTTCAATGAGGTTACCATACTCTGCTCGCCATTTTCGGATCAATCAGAAACTCAACATCTTCTCTTTGCAGAAAGCAGTAAGATTTTGGCCCTAAGAGGCTTCCACGATTCCTTTCTTGTACTCCACGGAGTAGCTTTTTCTTTTTGTGCTCGTTTCTAGGGGTAAAAAAAAAAAAGGAATTGAGGTATCAAGGTGGGGGGAGGGGGATCACTTAAAACGACACAGGGGGGATCAGAGAGGGGAATCAAAATAGCACAGGAGAATCAGAGGGGAGATTACCATTTTAGTAACCCCTTTTGATCCTCCTGTGTCATTTTGATTGCCCCCTCTGATCCTCCTGTGTCATTTTAAGTGATCCCCCTCCCCCCACCCCTGTGCCACTGAAATCTTCACCAGACATCCCCCTACCCCTTATTTACCCCCTGGGGCCTGCCTGGGGACTGTCACTGGGCTTGCTGGAGCCTGGATCTGGGCTGGAGCAGGGTCTGCCACTGACAGAACCTTCAGTCATCATGAGGGCGGCTGCGAGCATCAGGTAGTGTCACCAGAAACAGACCAGCACTCACCACCTTCACCCGTGTCCCATCTGCTCTAATCCTCCTGTTCTTCTACATGCATCTGTGAAAGTCTCCTCCTCTCTCTTGCCCCCATGCTCACCCCCACTCTGACCTCTTCTCTGCCTCCACACAGCAGTGAAGTCAGGACTCTGTGTAATGTCTCTGGTTGCTAAATGCCAGTCGGGGCGGCCCTAGCGACCAGTTTATGGTAAATCAATTTTCATTCTGAGACAGAACCTAGGGGGGGCCTTATTTTGGGGGGGATGCCTTATATTCCATTCAGAAGGAAACCTGTAAGTAGGTCTTATTTTTGGAGGATGTTTTATTTTCAGGGAAACACGGTATCTTTGTGAAGAGCAAAACTTCCCTTACTCATCCACATGTTTCTAGAGAGCTGGGTATTTGACAATAGCTGGATATTCGATATGGGGTGGTTATTGTGTACAGTGACGGTTATAGTTGTCATGGACTTAGTAAGTGTTTATCAAAAGTAAACATAATAAAAACTTTTTAAAAAGAGAGGTGAAGAATATTGGTCAAATTCAATATGACTACATCTCTTTACAAATTCCTTTCATCACTGGAGGGTCTGTGAAATCTGACATTGCCCCATGGACAAGCTGAAGCCCTATGCCTAGGACACCATCCAACATCAGAGGACGGGTGACTTCAGTTTCAACAACCTTGACAGATGTTCACGTCGCCATCATAGAACTGGGGCACCCGTCTGACTCGATGCCCTTGCCCTTGGATACTTCTGCTTTATAAATGCAAATACCAGTTTAATTAAATGATGGGCTCGAATGGGTTTCCCAGGCAGAAATGAGTCTCCATCAAAAGTATCCTGATTTGTAAACATGGAGAGGAAAAAGCATCTATTTAGCTTAAGAAGTACTTAGAAGGTCATGTTGTCAGGAAAATCAGTGACCTGCTGAGTCTTTTTCTAATTTGAGCGGTGATGGATTATCCATGCACAGGCAGTACGCACTTATAAACCAAAGCACAGATAGGTTTGATATGATACAGTGGTTTTAAATTCTGCTTTAATTTGCAGCTATTTGAACCTCTCCCATTTTTTACAGATATTGAAAATTGGAAACGAGTCAAGCAGCCGCATGTTCCAACATACTGCTCCAAGTAACAGCATATTGCTTCACCATGTACAGTGAGAGTCTGAAAATTAATAACCAAGTAAAAGACACATCGCTAAAAATTTCAATGTAAGAGATTAGCACACATATTTTTTAAAACCTGGCTGTTGTGGGGGAAAGTGCTACACAGATTGACTCCAGAAGTCCAAGCAGTGACAGTTGCTAACTTGGTGACACTAGTTAGATCTATACCTTCTTTAAGCCTCAGTTACCACATCTCTTAAGTGGGAGAAATACCAGCCATTTGGATATAAGCATAATTAATGTGACAAACAAATGCAGTAGCAGATTTTGTAAAGGGAAGGGATCTGCACAATGTGTGCCCTTATTATTATCTTTGTACCTACTACTGTGGGCCAGTGTAATATGGTTTCATCAAAATAATTATTCCTATAAATATTTTCATATCTATTTCTCAACTATATCTTTTACTTTATTAATGTATTTATTGAACACTGGATTTGTCATGTACAGTGTCAAATATGATACCTTTCTTTATGGACATATATCTGACAGGAGAGATTGACATAAATAGTTGGAAAAATATTGTAAATAAAAATAGAGGCATATAAATAAGTGTGTTTATGCCACAATGAGAGAATATTCAACTAACTCCTTGGGAGAGTGAGGATTTACTTCATAGAGAGTGTGATGGTTCATTTTATGTGTCCATTTGGCTGGGCCACAGAGATGGTTGGTCGAACATTATTCTGGGTATTTCTGTGTCTGTGTTTCTGGATGAGATCAGTATTAAATCAGTGAACTTGAGCAAAGCAGACTGCATTCCCCATTGTTGGTGGGCCTCATCCAGTCCATCGAAGGCCTGATTAATACCAAAAAATTGACCCTCCCTCAAGGTCAACAGGGAACTCTCCGGTGACTGCCTTTGGACCTCATCTGCATCATCAGCTCTTTGTGCCTGGTGGTCTTCAGACTGAAACAACAGCTCTATCCAGGTCTCCTGTGCCATTGGCCCACTCTGAAAATTTTAGACTTTCCAGCCTCCTCCATGATTGCATGAACCAATTCCTTATAAAAATCATTATATATATATATATATATATATATATATATATATATATATATATATATAGTTGTTGGTTCTCCTTGATGTATATAATTGGTTCTCTTTCACTTGAGAATTCAGACTAATTCAGAGTATGCCACTGATGCTAAATGCTGAAGTGTGAATAAGAGTTTGGTAAGTAGATAAAGATGCAAAGCACTTTATGAGTAGAGAAAGCAGAATGTGATACACTAGCATTGGGTTGTGCAGAGATTCCAAGAAGTTCCATTTGGGCCATCAAGTTTGGGGGTTATGACGGGTGGAAGGAAGGATAGAAACAAGAGATGAGTTTGGGTGGGAGAGCACAGAAATGCCTTGTACGCTACATAGAAGCTTTTGGACTTTAACCTATAAAAAATGAGAAGCCATTCGAAGGGTTTAAACAGGGAAATAAGATGATTAGATTTGCATTTTAAAAGATTACTCTCGCTGCAATGTCAGGTATGGATTAGAGAGGGTCAAGGCTGCTGACAGGGAGATTATTGAACCAGCATAAGCCAGGATAATGAGGTCTGGCAGCAAGTCAGTAGTGGTGGAAATGGGAACGAGATGAATATAAGGGATGTAGAAGAGATAAAATCAACAGAATGCAGTAAGTGTTTTGGCATGGGAAAAGGAAGGTTAGAGAGGCTAGCAGGGTGCTTAGCATTCAGGCTTGGGCAGCAGAACAGAGCTGGTATTGTGATGCAGATGGCAGAGGAGGTTTGGGAAAATGAGAGATTGTTATATTTTGAGCATGCATTGTTTATGACACATGTTGGTAACTCCAGAAAAAGATGTCTAATAGGCAGTTAGGTACATGGATCAAGACAAAATTAGAAGTCACGGCTGCAGTTAAAAAGATCGGGTGCTTTGGGCAGTTAAGTCTAAAAATTACTCTAATTGGTAAGATCGTTCAAGAAATCTCTGAAAAGTAATAAAAGGAAAACAACTGAGACAGAACCCTTTGATGGCTCATGAAAAACAAATCCCCCATTGCTGGTTAATGACATTTGTGGAGTTAAGATTAGATTGAATGACCTTTTATAAGAGTTTCATTGAAAGACAACATATTTACATGTAAACCACTAGTTATAATTTAAACCGTGTAAATATATAGTTTGATGCTACTTTGACTACCTATATTTATATTTTGACCTTATTGTTAATTAAACCTATAGTCAGTGTTCTGGTGAGATGCTAACAATTTAGAAATCTTGGAAAAAGATAATTGGCATTGATTTACGATTTATGACTTCAGAACTACCAGGTTTATTAATACAGAATTATAGGAGACAACATCTAGCTACCCTTGTTCTTTGAGTAAGTTTGCTCATTGGAAAATAAAACAACTTTAGAAACAAATTAGTGTTAAATGGAATGATATTAGGTCATTTCCAGTAATAATGGTCCATAGTCCTGTGGTTAGTATTCTGATCTTTTCAAATAAGTGGCTCTTCAGGGTTGCATGCACTATAGGTTATAGTATGGCAGGAACAACTGGGGCATTATAGGAGAAGAAGGGTAAAGGAGAGGAAGAGGAGAAAAAAAAGCAGAGAGGTGGGGAGGCAAAAGGACAAGCAGCAGCAGAGGCACAGGCTGTATGTGGCCCATAAAACCATATATATATATATATATATATATATATATATATATATATATGGCCTAGCACATGAAATCACGTGGTCCCTTTAGATAAAAAATTGCTAACACCTGCATAGCGAATATAAGTGTAAATAATATCCAACTCTGAGAGCAAACAATCAAATTAACATAATTCCCAAATATCAAAAACAATCCACCACCAAAAAATCCCCCACTTTTACCGTATCTAAATTGTTATAAATGACTAATAATTGGTATCTTTTTCTTTTTGGCGGAAACATCTCCTATGTAAAAGGAGTCTTTCAGGGAGCACTGATTTCCATCTCCAGCAGAAGCCCAAACTGACAGAAACTCTAAGTAACCTCACATTGAAACAAGAAACAAGTGTATCCCTGGCTGGCGTATGAAACAGCCTCAACTCCTGCATTAGCTCTCTGCTCTGAAAACACAATGATGATTTAGGATTAATAAGTCACTAGTCCAAAATTGCAGGTCATCCAACATATCAAGCTAATTTTTTTTAATTGACATATTATACTTTGAATTTGGGTAACAATTTAAAGAAAAATGAATTGCTATTCTTTCTGACCGGAAGACTATAGTTCTTTGAAATGGGAGCCTGAGGGTTTTTGTTTTGTTTTAAAACAGCTGTTTGTTGTTTCTTTTAATAGTTTTCCACCAACTTCCGCATAGCTCTGTTTTACTTCATCTATTTCTCTGAAAAATGCCTCACCCACACATCTCACCTGCTCCATTTGTTTCCTCCTCCTGAGGAAGGAGTGTGGGTACCAACAGCTCCAGAACGCAGACACACAGACACATTGAGCCCCCTCCCACACACATTCTTCCCGATGGCATCCCTTTCTATCTACTTTCTACCTGATGCAAGGTTTTTGGTTTATTTTATTCTCTTGCATAAAAAGCACTTTTTCTGCTGTTTTGAGAACTGAGTATATCTATGAGTAGGAGTTTAAAAATATTTCTTAGTATAAAGGTGTTACTACTATGTGAAAACAGTAATTTAAGTAATTAAGAATCTGCAACAGAGCAGCAAATATAGAAATGTCTCTGCCACAAATGATTGCGTTCATTCAAAGAAAAACCAACTGTCCAAAGAGATTCGATGTCCTATGCACGGAGCAAAACTATAATCAAAAGGTGTTGCTACCCAATTATGAGATAAATAAGTTCTGGGGTGTAATGTACAGCATTAGACTTTAGGTATCAATACTGTACTGTCTATGGAAAGTTGTTAAGGGGGTAGATCTTAAAAGTTCGCATCACAAGAAAAAAAATATTTGTAACTGTGGGATGACGGCTGTTAACTAAATTTATTTTAGTAATAATTTTGCAATATATCCAGGTACTAAATTATTCTACTGCACATCTAGAAAGAATGTGATCATGGTATCGAATGTGAGATTATATACCCATTATATCTCAATTAACATAAAAACAAAACAAAATGCATGGCTGGGTTCCTAAAGTATCATATATAAATCCAGAAAATGGAATAATGCCTATTTCCCCGACTTCTAATAATTTTACACTCAAGGAAAAAATCGGTTAGCTGTATTCTTCTGCTTACTTATGATTTTCTGATAAAGTCCATCTTATCACGGGGAGATCTCCGGGACCCAGCGAGACCCTCTTGTGCTGCCGCGGCGGATGGTACCCAGAGACGATGAGGCAACGATAATTGTATTTTTCTTAGCCTAATAGGCTGCTAACCCAATTTGTTGATGCAATTTTGTAAGGTATACACGGGCCATTTGAACAAAGGAAATGAAATTAATCACTGAAACCCAAGTCTGGAGAAGTGACCTTCAGCTAAAGTCCCTTTTGAAAAAGTAAAAAAAATAATTGTCAAACGTCTCTAGAGAATTACAAGCAGCTCCGTGGAGCAGGCAGCGCCGTGCTTCTGTGAGCCCGAGGGAAGCCTGCGGGCCTCGCTCACTCCCCCGGAGCGGGGTGGATCGGCTTACTGTTTCCACAGCTGCCGGGGCACTGAGCTCTGACCCACCCAACACCCAGCTCTGTGGTCACCGCGCTGTGTCCCACCGCGAGCCCCGGGCCGGAGCGGGCTCCTCCTGGCCGGAGGCACAATCCTCTTCTCCCAGTGGCCTGTCCATCAGACCCAGGGCCCCTCATGGACCACCCCATCCTCTCCGCGCTTCCCACAGCTCTCCTTCTGATTTCCTCTTAGCAGCTTTCTAAAGTGGGTCATTAACCCTGTCATCTTACAAATCAAAGGCTTACTTATTGACAGGAAAAGGAAGTGTTTTGGGGGGATGGCCCTCACCAACACCTTCGTATTAACTAATAAAAACCGGGGGGATGAAGATGGATGGCTTGCACCTGCTGCTCCCACTCACTGTGTCCCTTGACCATCATGTCAGAGAGTGTCGCTTTAGGATACCAGGTTCCATAATATACTTTCATTCCCATGGAAGGTCAATACAGACCAATCACTTACAAGAAAATATGCTATGTATTACCACATTTTTTCACAAAACATGCCATTATTGAATTAATTTATTAGCATTATTTTTTTAAATAGGAATTTGCTGGTTTTTAGAGAGGAAGGAATGGAGTAGGATAGAGAGATGGAAACACTGATGAGAGGGAAACATTGATCTGCTGCTTCACATACACCTCCCACCAGGGATGGAGCCCACAACCTGGGCATATGCCCTGGCCTGGAACCGAGCCTGGGACCTCCTGGTTCATGGGTTGACACTCAATCACTGAGCCACACCAGCCTGGCAACAATATGCCACTATTTTAAAACTAACCATTTTACATATTTTTAAAAGTTGCCACAACTTTTGGTAAATGGTTATAGAAGTTTATATGTAGTGCTCTGAAGAGGCTCTATTGTGTGTATGTAAAAATGCTGCTGCTCTAAGCTTAAAGAATCTATAAAACACTTTTTAAAATAAATTGAATTTTCTTTCCATTGTTTATAAATTGATCTCTTTGAAAATATTTATTATATTCCCTCAGAAAAACACACATATGTGTGTATATATGTACTGTACATATTATTAATATCTTATATATAAATATATTATATGTATCTTTACACAAATATATATGTGAACTTTTCAATTGGTATCTCATTTTTCACAAAAATATATCCTTTCTAATTTTTATTTCCCAAGAACCATAAATTATAAAAGTACTTTTGATTTCTTCCTCAGTAGAAACAGTTTGTATATACTTTGAAAGTAAAAAATAAGAAAGTATTTGTGAGGAATACATTTAGGAGCAGGAAATATATAAGATTGAAGAGAATAATCACTATTACCATTCTTCTAAACTTCCAAAATATTCCTTAGGAACCAAATCTATCAGAATAGACTTTCAACTTTCTAGTAATTAGTTTTATCATCATTGCAAACTACAGAAAGATAAATTTCACAAAACAATTAGCATAGACATACTTTAAATACAAATTATGTTGAATTCTCTAGCAAACAATCATTATAACATTTGTAGAGAAAACCAAGATTTAAATCGCCATGAGGTGTGACTTTTCACTTAGTGGTGTGTAATTTGATGCCAGGTGGGTTTTTTTTTTGCAGTAATTTTCCTAATTTCTCACGACCAGCCTGTGCCACAAACTAAAATCAACTGTTCCTTTCTAAAGAAAATAGAAAAAGTGAATCCATGACAAGGTTTACTGGAAAGTACACAGATATTTTCTGATTGGCCAGAGTGTCTAAGTTTTTAGTTCATAACTTCATTCAAATTTGTATAGACTGAAAGTGTCTTGTTTTAGAAAACATCATTCAAAGGCCTCAGAGGGGATTAGGAAGGAATTGTGTACCATTGAATTTCAAATAGCTGATAAAAGATAACATATGGCCATTTACATTTTCCTTACTGGCAATTTGAAATAATGATAATACCACAATAAACATTTTTGAGTGCTTTTGGTGTGCCAGGCAATGTGTTAAGAATATTATGTGAATTACCTATTTTATTTCTCATAACAATATGGTAATAATATTCCTATCACTCTTATTTTACATAAAAGAAAATTAGTTCTCAGGGTAAAAAATTTCCCTAAAGACATACAGCTATTCTGTAACAGTCTTTCTGATGCCAACATCTGTGCTTCTAACCACTACTTTAAATAAAAGTAAGAGAAACCACTCAGGTGAACAAAACAATATTTGCAATCAAGGTAAAAATCAATCCAAAAAGCTAAAGGAATGTTTTCAACATTTTTCTAGAATTTAAATGTTAGCATTACTGCTGATTCTTTTATTTCAGATCTTTCCTCACCTCATTTAACTTGGATTTCGTAGAAATAGGCTATGCATTTTAACTATGCTATAGATTTTACCAACTGGAACTTTTGGGGGATATTATTAAATGAGTTACCTATATAGCTCAAACATATTTATACTAGAAATATCACAGGTACAGAGCATCATTAAAGGGTGAGAGAGTTCAGGGTGGGAAACCAAATCATAATATTGAAGAGGTTGCCTTATTCTTCTCTGGGCCTCAACTCCCACCCCACATACTAAGCTACCTTCAGATTTACATCATCAGCCTTTGTCTCCTGCCTGGGTCCTTCTATCACAGCATCTGCAAGTCATTCAACTTGAGTTTTTATAGATCTATCCCTCCCTCTACAATCCAAATTCCCATAGTAAATCGGCAGATTTTTATTCCCTTCCCTGTCATCCACTAACATTCTAGTGCTTACCACAAGAGGTCCTTTTAAATATGTTTTTAATTGTTTAATGAATACATGAATAAATAAATGATAGAAATATTAGGTAGTCTATTCTTAAGTTGAGGGAAGTTTGAATAGATAACCTTGTCAGTTGCTCCTGCAATGAAGTGTCTAATATTACAGATCAGTTGAGAGGATAGTGCATGTGTGTGTTTATGAGTTTGGGGCCTAATATCAAGGATATTGTCTGCCTTTTGAATGTATTATAAAAAGCATAAAATATACAGAAAAGAGAAAGAATATAACATATGCTCAGGTATTCACGACTCAGCTTAAGAAACAAAGCATTTCCTGTATGATTAAAAACTTCCTCTTACTCCTGCACAGAACTTACCTCTATCCTTGTGTTTCAGATTTACCACTTCCCTACATTTCTTTATATTTCAACATATCTTAATATATTTATGAAAAATTTATATTTATCTTCACATTTATGACATTGTTTCTGTGTTAAAATGTCCATAACATGTCACAGTATACAGTCCCCTACATTAAAAATTTTTTTATTATTAAATTATTATCTATGTACATATACCATTGGCCCCCCTCCCTCCCCAGAGTTTTGTGTCCATTGGTTATACTTATATGCATGTATACAAGTCCTTCGGTTGATCTCTTATCTTCCCCAGATCTCCCTCCCCTCCCCACTGCAATTCCTTGTGTGTAACTCTAATTTATGAGATCTAACTTTGAAAATATTAAAAACAACATAGTGTAGAAGAGGCCAAATGAGAGTATGAGAAGAAGGACTCAGAGTTCCTCAGCTACCTTTGGGTTGGTTCTTGGACAGTTAATGATTAACGCACAGAGGGGTAGTCAACTCCATGAGGGCATGAGGGGCAAGAAGACAGCCATTGGGGTTTCAGTGATTTGAAAACAGGGGAACAGAGGTTAATTTTCTCTGTGACTTATAACTTATTGACCCTGTGCTGAAAATGGTGGCACAATGGAGGGTAATGAGAAAATAATTTAGACAGTGATGAGAAATAGATGTGTGCCCTTGAGGTTAGTGAGAAGAGTTTGGGTATGCTATGTTTGGTAATTGGGAATAAATAATTATGTTGGGATCTGAGGGAGGCTATTATAATGATTATGAGTGGAATATATTTCAGAGGATATAGAACCATGTCAGGGGCCAGTCATTAAGGATGTTCATTATATTAGGGATCAGTTATGGAGAGCATATGCTACAGTGGTAGCTATATACAGTCAGAGAGGGTTAAAACCAAGAGATAATTACACAGAAAAAATAGACACAGCATCCTGATTAATCTCCCTTAAAAATGAGTGAAGAAAAGATTAGGGTTAATACACACATCAGTGTTCCAAGCCTGAAAATAACAGGTTATAAAACAAAACAAAACAAAACAAAAAAACAACACACCAGAGAAATTATGTAAATTAGGAAAATTATCTCAATTGATAAAAAAATAAATTAGTGGCTGTTGACTAGTATCTAGGTGACTGGGATTTAAGGGAGACAAAAGACTGGACTGTTTCATCCTCTCTTAGGCGTTTGTGAGGGTTTGGAGATCTATGCATGAGAACAAAAGTAAATATAGAGGAGGGAAGGAGCAAAGGCAACAATCTTGGGAATGGATTAATTTATTCGAAGGTAAAATAAAAATGCAGATGAAAAGTGATCTACAACCACTGGTTCAAGTGCTAGCTTACCTGCATTTGTTTTAAAGTTTAAAACTAATGTATCTGTGGTCAAGTGAGTTCAATTTCTTCAAGCATGACATTCTTGAGGTCAAAGTCTTGGGTTTGATGCATCTACAGAATAATTAACTTTAGGTCTAACCTGATGTCACAGCTCATATCCCAAATCCTGACCAGCTGTCTTTGTTCATAAGAGGGGACCAGATGAAAGCCTAGTACTGTGAGAACAACCACCCAAAAGTACACTCAGCCGACAGGGATCGGCAATGCCATGTTTATCATTAAAAATGCAATTTGGACTGAACTTCTGTTTTTTTTATGCATTCTTAAAAGTATAAAAACCCTTAGACTTGCTATAAAGCATGGTGTTAAGTTGGATTCTTCTAAATTAGCAAACTGAAGGAATGCACTTAAAGATTTAAAAAGTTATAGCAAGTTTTCTGCCATGTTAACGTGATTAGAACATCTATAGTTAAATAATATAACTGGTCATTACAATAAAACAACAGACTACTTCATAAACTTTCCCCAGAAGATTAGGATGATTTTGATATTAAAATTAGAGTTGGATTTTAAAATTAGATTTCACTTCTTTTTTCTTTAGTTAGATCCACAAAGTCATTAGCATTGCTCAAGAGACTGGAAAGTATAATATTAATTCTAAAGTAAGTGGGATTTTTTAAAGATTATTTTCATCCTTAAAAGCCAAGTAAATGAGTCTTTAAAAATTTATATTGTATTTCTATTTGGAAGTACTATATTTTTTGTTTGTTAACCTTATTGAAATGTTTTTGTTTAAACTAATAATATTTTTCTATATTTCTCTGCATACTTCAATGTCAGTGTTTTTTGTATATTGCTCTTTATTCTAACCAATTACTTTAGAATGTAAAAAATTTAATTGTTCCCATTTAATCTATTTTGTTGCTATAAAAATTACAGTGAAAAGGCTAACATATAACATCTTTCTGTATTTTCTCTTCTGTAATCAATATACTTTTGAGTATCAGATTTGCCATCCAATTGACTTATAAAATTACTCTGGTTTTCATGATGAAATACTTGTGTTTTAAAAATATATATATTTTTTACCTTATCATCTTCCCCTTTCATTTCGGCCTGTGTTAGATTATAACACAGTAGCTAACAGACTTAAAAACTAAACAAAATATTTTCAAATGTTTTTTAAATTATTATTAAACTATTTTATATGCTTTTTCTCAAATCTTTAATGAGAGAAGGAAAACAAATATGGCTTTCAACATGCTTGTGAACCCATTATCTTGTTATCAATGTCACTGTAAAATAAGTTGATCAAAAAACTGTATGTTTTAACCTGAAAGTGGAAAGCATCTCGGTTAGAGGCAGATAAATCTTGGCAGTGTCAGCGAGGACCTAGGTCTGAATAAATGAGTGAAGGGATCAGTAAACAAATTTACACAGTTGTTGAAAATAAATTTTATGTTTAGAATAGTTTTAGCTTTACAGAAAAAAATTAAAAAAATATTATAATAGCAAAAAAAATTAAAGTTGTAAAAATATGAGAGAAATTCAAGGGTTTCCACATGCCCTAAATCTAATTTTGCCAATATTTCATGCTTATTGGTATGGCAGCTTAAGTATAATTAATGATCCGATATTGATGGATTCTTACTAACTAAATTTTATTTTTTATTTAGATTTATTTAATGATTTTTGTTGTTGATGTTCCAGTATGCAATTTGCCAACTCTACCACAGTGTATTTAATTATCATGTCTCCTGGCATGCCTCTTGTCTGGGACAGTTTCTCACATGTTTCTTGTTTTTGATGACTTTGATAGTGTGACACATACTGGTCAGGAATTTTATATCAATAGAATGTCCTATAATGGGGTTTGTCTAATGTTTTTCTCATGATTTGACTGGGGTTGTGGTGTTTGAGAGGAGGATCACAGAGATAAATTGGGATTTTCATCACATCATATCAAGGGCATTAACATGAATTATTTTTGTTGATGTTGACCATGATCACTTAGCTATGGCAGTGTATTAGTCTGCTATAGCTGCCATGACAACTACCAAACATTGGTATCTTAAACAACATAAATTTATTGTCTCTCATTTCTGGAAGACAGAAGTACAAGGTCAAGGTGTCAACCAGTTTAGTTCCTTCTGAGACCTGTGAGAAAGTTTTATGTCTGTCCCTTAGCTACTGGTGGTTTGTTGGCAATCTTTGGCATTTCTTGGCTTATAAAAACCTCACACCAATCTCGACCTTAATCTTTTTATGTAATACTAGAGGCCCAGTGCACAAATTTGTGCATGGGCGGGGTCTGCTCAGCCCAACCTGATGGGGTCCCATCAGGCTGGGTAGCAGGGGGCAGGGACATGGGAGGTTGGCTGGCCCCAGACCTTATCTGGGTTGAGGGGGAGCTGATTGGGGCTTAGGCCAGCTTGGGGGGAGGGGCACAGGAGGTTGTGGGGGACTAATTGGGGCCCCTATCGGGCCAGTTGGTTGCTGCAGTGTATGTCATAGCAATTGGTCATTCTGGTCATTCTGGTCATTTGAGTTGTTCTGATGTTCTGGTCAATTGGCTTTTACATATATAGCTAGGGAGGAGAAATTGCATATTAACATATCAAGTATTATGGTACTCGTCTCTGCTCTTAGAAATAACAACAGTATATTATAAGACAATCTTATAAATTCCAAATACCACATCTTCCTCCCATCTCTCTTGTTTCTGTGTGAAAAGTCTGGGTTCAAATCTGAAGCAATCTATCCATTTATGTTTTCTATTCAATTACTGTATTTGAGAAATGAGAAAATTGTTCTCTCTCCTGCATCGCCTGCTGTTCCTCAGCACTGTCACTTCTTGGTACTATCCTAGCCCAAGTCATCATCATCTCTCTCCTGGATACCTGCAGTAGTCTCCCAATCACCTTCCCTAATTCCTCTTTTGTTTTATGGTCTAGTCTCAATGAAATTGCAAAACATATCTGTGAAAAACATCCATCATGTCTATTCAAAATCCTCTAATAATTACTCATTTTCACAGATTAAAATCCATTGCCTTACAAGTTCCTTAATGATGGGCTTCTCATTTTTCTCTCTGACCACATCTCTGCCACCCTTTTCTACATTCAGTCTGCCTCAGTGAGAGCCCTTCATGCCTTTCCTTGAACTTCTCAGGTGCATTGGTGTCTCAGGATCTTTGCACCGTGAGTTTTGCATGGTTGATTCCAACAGCTCCTTTGGGTCTTTTGCTCATATTAATTTTCTGTTAGCTCTGTCCTGCTCACACTTAAAATTATGACTACATGTTCATCAGGCAGTTCCTGTACCACTTTAATTTGCCTAACTTACATCCATAATACTTACCATCTTTTAATATGCAATATCCTCATTAATTTTAATGTGTACTTTTGTCTCTTTTCATTAGATTGTGAGCTCCATGAGACAAAGACCTGACTCTGTTAAGCTTTCTTGTATATGACCAATGACTAGACTAATGCCTGACACTTAGCAAACTTTCAACAAATTTTTAAAAATACATAACAATGGTAATCATAATGATGGCTAACATTTTGGTTATTTTCTATGTGCTAAGTATTTTTATACATTTTCTATACAATTTAACACACTGAATCCTATAAGGAAGCCTACAAAATAGTTATTGTTTTTTCACTTTAAAAGTTAGAAAACATGCCAAGTTCCAAAAACTGATAAATGGATGGTCTAAGATTAGTGATAATTTTCTTATTTATATCATTTTCTTTTTTTAAATTTTACATTGAATAGGTATTTCTTTTATAACCCCCACAAAATATTTTAAAGTCTAGTTACTGCTCCAGTGTTACCTTATTCAGTAATACTTTACAAGATGCATTTAGCTGAAATCTGAGAACTCTTTTCTTATATTATTTACTAGAGGCCCAGTGCATGAAATTGGTGCAAAGGGGAGAATCCCCTCAGCCCAGCCTGCACCCTCTCCAATCGGGGACCCCCTGGGGGCTGTCTGACTGTTGGTGTAGGCCCAACCCTGGGGATCAGACCTAAAGGAGCAGTCAAATATCTCTCTCACAATCCTGGACCGCTGGCTCCTAATCACTCACCTGCCTTCCTGCCTGAATGCCCCTAACTGCCCCTTCCCTGCCAGCCTGGTCACTCCTACCTGCCCTCCCAGCCTGGTTACCCTTTACTGCCTCCCCCTGCCAGCCTAGTCACCATTCCTGCCCCCGCTGCTTGCCTGGTCACCCTCAACTGCCCCCCCTGCTAGTCTGGTCACCCCACACAACCTGCTTGTTCAGTCATTTGGTCATCTTACACTAACTCCCCTGCTGGTCTGGTTGTAAGCAGCCATCTTATGAGGGCGTGAGGGTCAATTTTCATATTAACTTTTTACTATATATGATGCTTATTTTCTATATATATTTTCTCCCTACAATTAGCTCCTGTGATTGCATCTATTTTTTTCATATAAACCTTACATGTGGTAGTACAGTACACAATTATTGATGTCTTGAATGGATATTGGTTGACAAATATTTGGGTTTGCCTAACTTTACTAAGAATGTCTATGTTTTCATGTGTGCATTTTTGAAAGAAAGTTTTTCTTTTTGAAAGTCAGAGTTATTAACACATTTGCTTCTGTTCTTTTAAATTGAACTATAGTATAATGAAGCCTTTAAGCACTTTAAAAATCCCTAAGCAGTCCCTTAAAACATGTCAATGAAATAATACAGGATAATTATTTTGTTCTATTTTTAAAGATGGCACATAGAGGTTAAGTAATTTTCTTGAAAGCAGAACATTTACATACCGTATTTTTAATTAAGCATCTTAAATTACTTGTGCAACTTACTCCTAAAAATTTTTATGAATGTACACATGGTTCTAAAGCTAGCAACCTGATGATTCAGAAGGCAAAGAGCCAACACATTTTTTGGTAAAAAAGAAAATAATTAACCTACAACCATTATAATCTCAGGCTTCTAAAATGGCCTAGTGATATGTAATTGTAGTCATTATTTAGAAAAATTGAGTAATGGAGGCTAATTAGAAATCAGCACAGCATAATGAACAGTAAACTTTGGGTTGGTTAAAACAGTCTTTGAGAATCAAAATTCTATAGCAGATTAATCTCTGATAATTTATCTAACAAACTAAATGAAATCTAAAAGCAATTTTTATTTGTTACATGGGCACTTATTAGGGAATAGATCTCTAATAGTATTAAATTGTGCCTTCAGGATGTGAGTATGTGTGTGTGTTCCTAAAATGAAGCTCATATGAGTGTTAGTTTTTGTAAAACAATAAAAACAAAACATACCAGGACTTTGTCTTTCTCTGACATGATTACTAAAGGTAAAATGTAAATTAATGAAGAGAGGAAGTTAGTAAGAGGACCAAAGTGATGCAGCTTTTTATGCACCATGCATCCACACATAGATACAATCTATTATAGATCTACTTCTGAAGTCTGCCCATTCTGGGATAATTTTCAAAATGACTATCATCTTTTCCTCCCCTTCCTGGATGCATAAGCTGATTCTCATTTGCTCCTGTCTAGCCCAACAGACTGCAGTGCAAGTAACATTCTTGGTATTACAAAATGAAGTCAAAAGAAGTCTTGCAGGTTCTATACCTCCTGAGTGCCTGCTCTTGGGATGTCTCCTCTTTGAAACCAGTTCCCAGGCTGTGAGAAGTCAATGGAAGCCACATGGAAAGAACATCTGTAGCTGCTCTGGTAGGCAACACCGATGAGCTTCTAGGCATTAGTTGGCACCACTGACAACAACACGACTAAGTCATCTCAGATACTTAACAAAATAAGGTCTTTGCATAAGTTCTTATAACCACACCCTCAGTCAGAACATTGAGACTTCAGATCTCTCCAGCCCCAGATTCCAATTTATTTTAACTTCATAATGAATCCAAAGTAACAATACGTGGACACAAAAAAAAACCCCTACAAAACCATAGGAAATAGATTGTTGTTTTAAACCACTGAATATGGAGCTATTTCTAATATATTTATATTTATATTCATATTCATATTCATATTTATATATTTCAGAAAGGAAGGGATAAGGATAGAGAGATAGAAAAATCAATGATGAGAGGATCACTGATTGGCTGCCTTCTGCACACCCCACACTGGGAATCCAACCTTGAGCTCCTGGTTTATAGATCAACACTTAATCACTGAGCCACACTGGCTGGGCAGGTTTTTATTTTTCCACAGTAATAAATGACTGCCACAAAATTTAGTACCAGAAGTTGTTTTCTATCATCACAAAAACTTAAATCATGTAGTCATTCTTTGAAACTGAGAGGCAGGCACCAACTGAAGAAAAGTGACCAATTTTATAGAGTAGCAAAATGTTTGGCAGCTCTCTTACTTTAGATTAAGGATAAAACAGAAAATAGGTATAATGAATTTTGACTAAGATTTCCAGAACCATAAAACTGCAACTGTTTCTTGAAAGCCATGTATAATTAGGTACAGATAGAGAGAGGGGGATTAAAAAAAATGAATTGTTTGGTTTCAAGGATAATTTTGAGAATATATAAAGGAGCCTGGAAATGTTGGATTAAACTGTTTCTCATTATCATACTTCACAATAATAAAAAAGCTTTCAAAATAGAAAAAAAAATGAGCTCAAGGCAAATATCAAATCAAGGTGTTGCCAGAAAATTAAGCTTCAGGGTAAGAGTAGCAATTTTCCATCTGAGGGTATGGATTGTAAGAATTTATGTTAAGACCTTATTTCTTAAAATAAGAACTATTTAAGGCAATGCTTTGTGTACCATCTCAGCTAGATGAAAAGACTTCTAAGAATCTTAAAAGTATACTGCCTAGACATTTTCAGTGTGGAAGTCTAATAATGATGTGTATTTAGGCTCTCTTTCTATAACAAAATATTTCTGCAATCTGAATAGCACTGTGCCATAGCACCATGATTTTTAGTCCTAATCAGAATGGAATTGTATCAAATAAATTTTCACTATGTCTTTAGTTAAGTAAATTATACCCCAATAAGATTTATAAGAAATATCTAACATTTTAGAAATATTTGCTTTAAAAAATGTCATCACTTTGGAGTAAAAAAGGCAGAGGCAGTTCAAAGTGAAAGCCTTCAGGCCTCCCAATCTTGTATGCTTTCTAGAAAGCAAGATGATGAGCTCCCTTCTCTATACACAGGCCAGTTCTCATGGATGGCTTGGATTTCAGAACTAAGAGACCAGGGTGTGTATTCCAGAGACAGAAAATCATTCCCAGGGAGTAGATTTTAAGCAAAGCAGGTAACTAGGGACATGTGCAGAGCTGGATTTCAAAATTGCTATAGACTGCGGAGAGTTATGTGCCACCTGTCATTTCACTCACTTTTGAAATAGGAGTGACTGTTGCAATTATCTCATTCCTGCATCACCATTTTATATTGGGTTTGGAAGGAGAAAGGTGGAAGCGGCAGAGACATACCCTTTCTAGTTCACAGGTTTTCAGACTGAGAGGAGTCATACCTGATGAACTGGATTGGAACCTAATTTGTATGCATATTTCCCAAATTTAGAACCAGTAGTACCATGAGGTTAGTTTTAAGCTCTTGAATGGAGAATAAGTGTATGCTGCCTGTGGAAGCGACATGAATTATGATCCCCGCAGGGCAGTCTGTGGAGAATAGTCTCAAATGCTCATCACCAGCTCCTTCCCTTGCTATACATGCCTACAGCTCCATGCATCAAGAGGTTAAATTCCTTCTTTCCTAAGTCTGCATCACATTTAGCGACTTATTTAACTAATGTAATACGTTGAATGTGACATTCTGGGGCTACGTAAAAGCCTTGCAGGCCACTTGAGCATCTTGAAAAACTGACTTTTAGAAGTCACCGTCTTAGAAAGCACTTACTGTACTTCGAGAAGCACAAGCCACAAAGTGTAGCCTCTGCACTAAAAACCCATCTGAGTTGAGAGCCAAAATCAACTCTTGGAACTGGGGATGGCCTATCTTGGACACTGAGCCCTCAAATGGCTCCTGCATCAGCCTCTGTTTGACTGAAACTGCATGGAAGACTCTAAGTAAGGTTTGCCAAGGCAAGCCTGTCAACAGAGAACTATGAAAAGATCTAACAAATGAATGCTTTAAACCAGTGAATGCTGGCATTCTTATTTACAGCAGTAGATAATTGGAATACCATCACTGAAGTAATTTTGGACTAGGATAGAAGACCAGAGAGAATTTATCCATGATGTTAGTAAACAAGAGGTAATTGTTGGATGTAGATGGACAGGCACAAAATGAAAATATGTCTTGAAAGAGGGCTGGTAAACCAAGAATGAATAGAATGAAACATAGTATGAAAGGCAAATAGTAGGATATGGTATAGCTACACAATAAAATAAGAGGAATTCAAACCAAATCACAACAACTTAATGCAGTTTTTACCACTTCTTTATGAGTAGAAATGGACATTAGAATCATGTAGACACCCATTTATGCCCAGGTTAGCTCTATTGTCATTATAATCCTATTCACTAGTAGGTTCAGGCATCTCTCTCTCTCTCTCTCTCTCTCTCTCTCTCTCTCTCTCTCTCTCTCTCTTTCTTCTCTCTCTCTTTTTCTTCTCTCTCTCTCTACTCACATTCATACACACAAGCACCGCCCCTCCCCCCAAACACACACATCTTTTGTAAAGTCTAGAGTTGTATCTGGTAGATATTTAAGCAGAGTGGAAATAGTTTACAATTTTTATTTAAAATTGTTATTCCCTTACAAAATATCACATTGACAAGCCATATATCATTATATCTCTGTATCTCTGTGTTTACACATTATAACAGCACATTCCCTTTTCATAACAATCACTAAAATTGCATATTGTGCTGTATTTGACTTTGGGTATATACACACATTGTTATGTCCCATAAGCATGCTATTAGTAATAACTTATGATCTATTTATTCCTCTATAAGAATCTTATTTTTTTCTTACATTGACCAAAAGTTCTCACTTTTCAATTCTCATTAAACTTGTATTCATGTGTATTGCTCATTTATTTGTCTTACCTTACTTCAATTGTTTTAAAATTTGAAAGGCTAAAAACTCATTACAGAATTGAAGTTAATACCCCAGAAAAGAGTATAACTTTAGAATTCATACATTTATTATAATAATATCTTATGTTTTAATACATCTAAATATATAGCCATCTTATTCATAAATGGAAGTAAATTTTAAAAGGGTACAATTATCAATGCTTGAAGTTCTCACAATATTAAATTTTAAAATATAATTAACTTAATATCTTCATTCCTCCAAAAACTTTTAAGCAATGACTTGTTGTTATTTATTTTCTTCACAAAAATATATACTTTGGATATGTAATTATATAAAATTTCTATATATTTTATTTAAATAAGAGTCACTTTAAAATTGGATAAATCGCTGAAACCGGTTTGGCTCAGTGGATAGAGCGTTGGCCTTTGGACTGAAAGGTTTCAGGTTCGATTCCGGTCAAGGGCATGTACCTTGGTTGTGGGCAGATCCACGGTAGGGGGTGTGCAGGAGGCAGCTGATTGATGTTTCTCTCATTAATGTTTCTAACTCTCTATCCCTCTCCCTTCCTCTCATAAAAAAATCAATAAAGTATATTTTAAAAAATAAAATTGGATAAATCATGGAGATTACATTATGATTCTTAGATGAATTGTTTAGAAAGAAAATTTATATTAACAACCTCAATATTAGTATTCACTATTACATATATATGTATATATTTCTGTTATAGTCCATTCATAACAATAATATTACTGTATATAATCAATAATTAATATGTCTGTCCCTATCATTAGAATTTGTGTATCTAGGAGAGTGTCTGATTTATGAAGCTCTTGAGCCTAAATATTTAAAGAATGCATGCATGGATGAGTAAATAACATAAAAGGTTAGTGCATCTACCAACTATTAGGTACTGAATACTATAACCAGTGTATGTACAGTAATCACTTTGCACTTAAAAAACAAACAGAAAAACAAGTCCAATCTTCCCCCTGATGCGGGGCAGCCTCATTAGCTTTGTGTAAGTAAGTGACATAGCGAAAGTACCTTCTTTTCATCCACTCCTGTGACATTTGTTTTGTGATGCAGTCTAACATGTCTAAGATTTCTTCCTGTCTCAACTATATACATTTTGCTTCTCTTTTTATTTTTATTTTTCATAGACTCACATCATACTTTCCTTGCTATTTCACCTCTTCTATCCCTACACTATGGTAGTTAGGTTGCTTATACTGAAACAAATCTATACATGCCAACATGTCCTTGGAGATAATGGACAAGATGACAGAATCTGGGTAAATTTATTTAGCATCTGCATTCATTCTTTAAGGTTGTTGCTGGTTTTCCATAGCATTATACTTTGTTTCTTGAAAGCAAAGAAGTTTTAATGATGAAGGGTCTACGTATATTATTGGGGAGGGGGGAGAAATTGTCTCTTTTGCAGAATTCTGTAGGAATGTCCTGCTTCCCAGTGGAGATTCCCACTGACTTAAAAAAAAAAAAGTCTGGTAGAAGCATCAGTTGTAACATTATTACTAATAAATATTTCCATCTATAAAAAATATGCTCAATTATGATAGAACTATTTAGTAATTTTCTTCTCTGCAATAAATTTTAGCTGAAAGTAATTGTAAATGAATAATTAAATTTTAATTCAGACATAATTTAATGATTTTTATAAATATTAAACTTTCCAAATGTTATAGGTACGAATGAGGGTTATGCTTTGTACCTTTCATCTGAGAGAGACAGTAATACATTTATTGAATTTGTATCAGTTTTGTATTAAATTAGCAATCTGTCTCATGAATATACATATATGTGCATATTTACATGTGAATAAAACATATTGGCAACTAATTTGTACACCGCTAGGCATCTTTACTGTCAAGCTTACCTAAACTAAGATAAAAGAATTTTTTTTTTTTCAATTCAGTTCAGTAAGTTCAAATCCATCTGGTGGCAGAGAGAAGTGAATTGGCAATCAGTGAATTAAGAGGAAGCGACTCTATATTCCAGTGCACTGAGCCAAGGCATTATTTTATTATTTCCTTAAATGTAAGGGCTGAATAACTTACTTCATTAAAAATGATGGTGCAGTAAGTTTAGACTATCTATTTGCATATTACTTCAGCATCATGAATTAACATTTGATGTACTCCCTTTAGTCAATTTGTGAATATGCACAGATTTTCATTAGATCTACAGCAAGCTGCTGCCTGCAATCCAAAAGTCAAACCGTAGAGCCTTCTCAAATGGTTTAGAAGAAATCTTTAAGATTAATAAAATGTTAGTTGAGCCCTCTGGATTGAAGAATTAAAGATGAAAGAAGAGAGAGATAAGAAAAGGGGAAAAATATTCGAGATCAGGCTCTGTGGAGAGCTTTCTGAGCCAATTACTAAGTATTGCTCCAGAGTGGAACAATGCGACGCCTAGAAAGTCTCTGAAAGCAGATCAACTAGAAATATAAAAAAACGCTCCTCAGGAAGCACCTGTGACTTTCTAAAATGACTTGTTTGAAAACAAACAAAATGTAATACAAAGGGAGCGATACCATCGCCAAGAGTAAAGAGGGTTTTTTTTGTTTTTTTAAATGTTGTTTCGGTGGAAAATTAGTGATTTCCACTGGTCCTGAGTCTGCTTGAAGGGTCCAGCTGTTTCTTAGAGAAAATGAGCTTTCCTGCCCTGCGTGCCCCATGCAGAAACTGGGCAAACTGCCCCGGGGCTGCGTGCTTACCATTTGCAGCTAAGGTGACTGTAAACACACTGGTTTCCTTCTTACCTGAGGACAATAGGCTTCTTCAAGCACATTTCTCATAACGTATGTGCACTGGATAGGAACGGTTAAAAATAGCTGGTCTTCTAGGTTAAAAAAATAAAGAAACCTATAGTTGCTACTGCTATGTCCCACCTTTTCTGAAGGTGGCTTTTTTTTTTTTTTTTTTAATTTTGCTTTAGTTGTTTCCCAGCAGAGAGTGGAGGTTAGAATTCACAGGGCAGTCCCACAGACTCAGTAGTTTATCTTTTCTAACAATTTAAGGAACAACTGGTTTACATGGTGAAGATGCTGCCCTCAAGGGTGACTTGCGAGGCTTAGAGTTAGTAAAGCACAAACCCATATGTGCACTCCATGCTTCCATTCTTTATGTTTTAATTCGTTAGGCAAAAACCTTTTCTGGTGTCTATCATTTGGGCATGGCTACCAGGAAATGCTCCACACAAGTGCTTCAGACACAGTGCTTCCTTTAGACAGATTGAGGCAGGAGGGCATGAGGGAGAAGGGGAAAACGTCACATTGTGCTGCTCTCTTAGAGCTACGTACCAGGAAAAATCAAACTCCTCAAAATGACCATCTCAGCTTTTTTAGAATGGGAGTGGGCACCTAGCAGAAAGTAGCTCTGCAAAGAGCTAAATTTAGGTCCTTTCTCTGAACTGATATTCATCCAGGAATATTAAGCTAGCTTGCAAATGTAGGAAAGGCCAGAATGTGTTCCAAATTAAAAAAAAATTAACATAATGAAATTTGGCATACAATATGTGCCGGGGTGTCGATAATTAGATTTTACACTTTTTTTTTACGTTTTGCATGAAGAATTGGATTACTGAAAGCAACCAGTAATCATAAATACAAACATCTTGAAATTGCAATTGAGCCTACTTATTGTTGTAAAGTTTGAACTTTTTCAAGTCAGAGCTCCCCTGAATATCATTGGCTATTTGTAGCTGTTTGAGTCTGTTGCTGCTTGTTTCTTATCTTTTTTTTTTTTTTTTTTTTTTTTTAATTACCCTTCTGGGGAGTGGGGGAAACAAAAGGATTATGCAGCTTTGGAAAGAATCTGGGAAAAACACAACAGTCCTAAAGTCCTTTCATCTCCATCTTCATAAATCTCTAGCCTGGACAGAGGTAGGGCAGCTTGTCTTGCTTGTAAAGAAGTCCTGGTGAACTAATCCGCCAAGCACAGCATGAAAAGGCAGGAGCCAAACCAGGCTCTCACCTCATCCTCGCTCTGTTGGATGCCGTAGGAAGAAATTAATCTGAGCAGATTTAGGACTGAGGGCTTTATGTCCATATGGATTGGCAGTTGGTGAGACCTTGCTATTAACGGTGCACAATTAATAAATAATATGTCTCTGTTTGCTTCGGTAGCTGTTCAGGCATTAAAAAGCTTATAGAAAGGTTGCTTAGACAAAAACCTCACATATGGGCAAGGTCTTGATCCACGCTGGACGTCTCCTATTCAGGAATCCCATTTGCATTTGGCATGGTACATCGCCCCCAAACACCAATTTGTTACTTGTTTACCAAGATGAACCAGATGAGTCGTGCACATTTATTAATAATTCCTATAAATAGATAGCATTAGGAAAACAAAGAAAGAACAATCATATCTGAGAATGTTGCTGCTCCAGCATGCAGGCAGAAGTTGGGATCTAAGCAACCACACGGGGTAAATGTGTGGCTTCTCAGAGCACTTCTATTCTCCCCCATGACAAGGGACTCTAGGAAATCCATTCTGACTTCAGAAGCAAATGAAGCTTCACAATTAAAATGAATTTAATTTTAAATGTCTTTTGGATAACACCCACCAATAGCAGACCTTACCAAGAAAAACTGTAGGCTTTGTGATCCTCAGAGATTTTTGACCTGATTTAAATTCTGGGACTAAAAAGATGAAGATACCAACTAATGGAGACTTCTGCTAAAACATCTCAACCAGCATAATGCTGACTCAGGATTGCTTTGTGTTTGAAATTTCTTAGCCAAAATTGTATACAATACAATCCATACACTGATACTTTTCAATTATTTGTATTTTGTATTGTTAGCCACTGTGTACGTGCAAATGGTGTTTAAAGGATAATCTGGTCACCTTACACTAATATTTACTTTGTAAATAGACCAAAATGGAAATGAAAGCTCCTGAACCTTATGTCTCCAAAGACTGGCTCACATGTCATGGACATATGTTGACATTATAGAATACTAGAGGCCCGGTGCACACATTCATGCACAGGTGGGGTCCCTTGGCATGGCCTGAGGGGATTGTGCTGAAACCGGCAGCCAATGCCTGCCCCTCCTGCTGATCCCAGCCCCACTTCGCCTGCAGTGGGCTTGTGCCCAGTCACTCCTGACAGGGAGTGGCTTTCTCTGCCACAGAAGCACTCACCAGCTGTGAGCACTGCATTTGGTGCACATCCTGAGGGGAAAGAGGGTGGGATGCAACTGGCCCTCTGGTTGGACAGTGGGATGCCCTTGCTGGCCTGGGGTCCATGGCCGCTTTTATATCGTTTCTTCCTTGTGGAGCATCTAGGGAGGGGAAGCAGCTGTGGGGTTGAGGCTGACTTCCAGGAGGCTGATGACACTGCCAGGATCATGCCAGCAGTGCCAGTCTGTGGATGCTTGGCCTGTTCTCCAGAAATTGGACCTGCGGGACTTACTACTGAGGGAGAGAGAGGCTGTCACCGGGCTGGTGGACCCCCCGGATGGGTCAGTCAGCTGAGCAGCACTCCTGCTGTGGGAGCACACTGACCACTAGGGGTCAGTTCCTGCATTGAGTGTCTGCCCCCTGATGGTCAGTGCCCGTCATAGCGAATGGTTGACCGATCATTTGGTTGTTTTTTAATCATTCAATCACTCAATCGCTTAAGCTTTTCTATCTATCTATCTATCTATCTATCTATCTATCTATCTATCTATCTATCTATGGCATTATAAGGATATTATCCCATTTTCTGACTTTTTTATAATTCTCCCAGGTGAGAGTACATGCCTGAATTTCCTTTTTCTTTTTCACTAAATCTTTTTAATTTTAATTTTAAGGAAACATGTGCTCTATTACAAGTTAAACTTTCCAGGAAAGCCCATGTGGCATTGCTGTTAGATGAGTGACATTTGCAAACATTGAGCATAATTCAGTTTCCTTTGAAATTGGTCACAGTTTTTCTACAAGAAATTCAGTTTAACAGGTAGCTTGTAGTGAATCTGCAGATAAATTAGGCTATTTTGGATGTACTAAATAAAGCCCCATATTCTCTTGCACTCTCTATTGTATTACTCTATAACACACACACACAATTAAGGCTAGCCTGTGTTTAAAAGTAGTGCATCGTATTTCCTTTCAAAATTAGTACAATAATTTCATTATTTTGGTTGACTTATTGAATTTACCCATTACCCAAAGTGCAGGCAAATGAACAAACACATGCATTAAAAGAGAGGATGCTGAACTCTGCACTTCTTTTTCTGGAGTCACACTCCCTGGTCCTTCAGCAAGCAATTATTGAAATAGTTGCTGCATTTGCTTAGAAATTACATGGCTGCATGCAAACAGACATCCTCCAGGAGTGTTCAATGCAGACTTCTAGGAGGAACTTTGCTTCAAATGGGAATGGGAGAAACTATATTTTATATTGTAGAATGTGGCATGTTAGAAATCATGTCAGTCATCGATTTACTGCTAAACGGTAGGAAAACACTTTCGAACAACACCCCCAGGACTGACGGAAGCTCTTTTTTATTATCAAGGTGTCCGAATGCTACATCAGGTAGCCACTAACCTTAAAAGTGATTTATGATTTGAAAAACCCAATTAAAAATTAGTTTTGTTTTGTCATTTTTAAAACTACATGAAAAGATCTTTTAAATTATGTCTATTTTTTTCTGGTCTGTGCAATACAACCCACAACAGAGCAGTTAGCTCATAAAAAGAATGAACACTATGAGAACCTTCTAAATTTTCACATTTTGTTTATATTTTATTGCTTTTACTTGAGTTAACATGTGGTATATTTTTACAAAGCCTGATTGTTCACATATTTAATTTCTATGACCATGAAAGCCATATATTTTTAATACAATCCAACCAGCAGGAAACGATCAGACTCTATTAAATATTTTAATATTAGCCTGAAGTTGTGAAGTGAAATATAAAAGGGAAAGTGGTTTTAGAGCCTGTGACATTTCACACTATTCCATCAGTAATAAAGATATAAATCAACTTTTCTGGAATGTAATTTGGGAATTTTAAGATCCTAATACCAATGCTATGGAATAATTAAAGAAATATGATACATAAAGTCAACAATGAACATAACAGATTATATTTCTTTTTGTTATTAACCCCTTGCCGTTATTAATGCAAGAAAATTTCATTTAAAAAAATACATGTTACCCAAACAGGAATTCTGGTGGTTTTTTAATTGAAATATTGTATTGTTCTTATATTTAATATATAAAATTGTTGATACATTTATTGAGTCATAAATTGTAGGCATATTTAAGAAATCACATTTCTGTTTACAAAAGCACTATTTTTACATCCTCTTTTTTCTCCTCTCGTAAATTATTTGACTTTTAAGTTATAGTTCTGCAACCATCCCAATTATACATTGAGTGGAGGGTTACTGATCATCTCTCTGTTATACTTTAAAGGAGGGTTGATGCAAGGAATCTGGGCAGCAGGAAACAAGCAAATAAAAAATTCTGGAAAGAGTCACACTACAGACTTTTTACTCCAACTTTAGAGGAAGGCTGTAGTTGAGGGGCAGAACAGAGTGTAAGGGCTTTTATTTATTTGCTAGAGGCCTGATGCACAAAATGTGTACAAGGGGCTCAGCCCTGCAGCCCTGGCTTCATCCAGAAGGTCATCTGGAAGGACATTCGGCTGTCTGGTTTAATTAGCATATTATGCTTTTATTATTATAGTTTTTTTTAATGAAGGAAAATCATCCATAAGTGGAGTCTTCAAATTCACCTTTCTGACATTAGTTCATAAAAACAAATCCTTAGTAGACATTTTGCATACAATCTTCACATTGGATATTTTGGGAATATGTTCACATTGAAGAAGTGTCCCAGCTTCTAAAAGTCATTATATGGAAAACGTATAAACAGAAAAAAATAGCACTTATAAAAAAAGAGACCAAACAATGTTTGAGAGATGATGTTTCAAGGTTTTAAAGTCAAATGGTTGAGCAATATCAGGGAGCATGTGTTTCAGTGCGGCTCTGTCCTGTCACATGTGTAGAACCCTTGTGGCCGGGGTAAGGGGATAGGGATACAGGGACACCTGAGAGAGGACAGGCTAGAAGTTTCTGTACATGGATTAGAGAAAGTAGTATTTGATCATTGCTTCTCCACTTTTTACACCAACATCTTCCTAATTTCCTAGATGTAACATATATATCTTCCTACAGTTGGCTCTTTAACCACTTCTCTAACCACCTACCACTTCCCAAATACATCCTGCACTTACAACTCAATTAGCCACTTACAGATCCCAGAGTGTTAGCTGCCTCTGCAGCTCTGTGCATGCTCTGTCTCATGATGGAAATGCCCCTTACCTCAGAGTCAATCCGGAGAACTTCTACTCACCTTGGAGAGTTGGTAAACATGTCACTGATCTGCGAAAATTTTGTCTGGTTCACTTTGTGTCACCATTATGACTTAAATGAAGTTTTGTTATGTTTATCAGAGTGTATTAAAAATAGTTAAACATATCCTTTCAACTGACTGGACTTTAAACTCTGCTAGAAGGGAAATTCACTTATTTTTTCCCCCTATATGTCTGGCTCCTCACATAATGCACGATATGAGATAGAGTTGTAATGCAGTCTTATAGAATAAATGAATGGATAATGGAAGCATATTTGCTTAGGGACTACAGGTTAGGGAGATCACTGAATAAGCAATAAAAATAAACAGGACATTTGCAAATGGAACATTATGTTGCATTACTGTCTTTATTTTACACTGCTGAGGCATTCTTTCAGGATACTATGAGAGAAATACTAGATGACAGACAAGAAAATTGATTGAAATAACAGTTACTGTAATCTGTATATTTGGACTCACTTGCTTACTTTATTTAAAAAAATAAGATCAAAGAGGATATGTTATTTTCTCAAATAGTTTAATCAAATGAACTGTACTTTTCTCTGCACATCTCTGTTTTTGACTGAACTGCTTGAATTCCATTATTATAAAGATTATCCATCCTGAGTTTTCTCCCTACTCATTCAAGCATATGCATCTAAGAGTCATTCTGCCAATGATCTGGAAGGTGGAAGGAAAACTAAACGGCTTTGTTGTTAATGTAACAAAATTGTTGGGCTCCCAATCAAATGATGCATATACACATAACTTCTTTACAACAACAGTTAAAAATCAGTGAGCTCTCACTCTGTAGATGCTTTATGTCCAGTTGTAGATGAGGAAACTGAATCACAGGCAGTTGCTCCAGGTCAATTAGTGAGCATCTGAGAAAATTAAGCCATAAGAAATTTACTTGGGAAAGTATGACACCTACTTTCCACATATAAACAACACAAGTTCTTCAGTGAATTCTTCTATACTTATATATACCAATAGCTATTCTTAAAATAACCCTCCTATTTCTGAATTCAACTCTAATGCCAACGGAAGATTGCCATATGCTATAGGGGGGAAAAAAGTAAAAATCAAACACCTTTTCTAATTTTAACAGGTAGGAACATGTGAATCTATGCTCCCTCACCATTATCCTGAAAGAAAGCCTTTTACATTTCAAGACAACAAGAAAACTATTGTTAATCAAATTTTAATTAATACTAACATTGAATTATATTTTAGCTTTGAATCATATCAAAGCATAGGGAGCCATTTTTGTATAACTAATATTATTTGTTAGTTACGTTTTTGCACATCTCGGACCTTAATTATTTCAAATTTTTAAAATGTTAGTAGTTGTTTTATTTTAAGCTTTATTATATGTTGCATATATTTATTATATACATTGCAGCCCTGATTTTGTCCCTAGGTTTTCATGCTAAGTCTCCAAAAGTCAGCTGGGCCTCTGCAGGGATCTTCGTCCACCGTTATCTAATTTTCAGTGACCCCAAAGCAAACTCACTATTATTACCCCAAAACAGTTCATATCTCAGATCATTTTAATGTTATCATTGAGATAGTAATTCTCCCAAGATCCTAGCTTGAAACCTTGGGGGGCCCCCTAATTTCATTCTTGATCACTCTCTCTATAGACATGAAATCACCATGCTCTTCCTCCTCTTACATCTGCATTACTTTTCTTTTGCACTTGACCTACCTACCTTGGTCCAGGTCCTACCACAGCAGCTGAGGGCACCGTTAGAAATCCACATAGACCTTCCTGAAAAACTGCTTTGACACACCTTTTCCTTTAACATTTTAAAGGAATAAGCATAATTAAATGACATTCCATTTTTTAGTCTGCAGCTTAGTGTCTTTGGGTGTTAGCACTTGGCCATCCCTTGTCTCTCTGATTATATCCTCACCTATACTCTCCTCACAATTATTCCTTTGTTCTATCTTAATTGCATTTCCAGTTGCTCAGACATTTTTATTTTTTATTTTTGTTGTTTAAAGGGCCCTCCCTCTCATTTCTTGCAGTCCCCTTAGGGTTTACCTCAAGCCCCAGATTCTCCACAAAGCTCTCACAGACTTGCTGAAACTCAATAGTTCATTTGAGCAGAATGTGACATTTTCTGAATAACAGCAATGCCCCTATTTTCCCTCCCCCTTTCTGCCTCAGTATTCTCATCTGTACAATACTTCTAGATAAGAGTGAGTTTGACCAAAGCCATCATCAGGAGCATATACACAATCACAAAGCATTGCCATTTCCTGGGTTTGCTATAACTTACCAAGAATCCTAGTTTTTGAGTGTTGAGAGGAATGTTTTAATGCAAAAATTGGCGCAATAGGCTGAATAATGGCCTTCAGAGACACCCATGCCCTAATCTCTGAACCTTGTGAATGTATATCACCTTCTATGGTAAAAGTCAGGACTCCGCAGACATGGTTAAATTGAGGATTGGAAGATGAAGAGGTTATCGATGATCCCAATGTAATCATAAGGGTCTTTATTGGCAGAAGGCAGTAGAAGTACAGCCAGAGGAAGGCAGAGTGCTCAATACAAGAGGCAGAATTTGGAGTGATGTGGCCACAAGGCAAGGAATGCCATACCCTCTAGAAACTGGAGGGAACAAGAGATGCTCCCCTCGGTGCTCCAGAAGAACCCAGCCCTGCTCACACCTTGATTTGAGCCACATAAGCTTCATTTCAGACTGCTGGAATCTAGAAGTGTAAGAGAATAGATTTGTGTTGTTTGAAGCCACTAAGTTCATGTTAAATTTATTATAACAAAGGACACTAAAACAGCGGGCAATTTAAATATACTTAAGAACAAACATTGTCTCCTAGAATAATAGTAAATATAGACAATATAGTAGTAACAATAGTAGTAGTAGAATTCCACTTAACTGGAATTTCATTTTTTACAATAAATTATTCTGAGTGAATTATTCACTTTATTTAACTTAATTGGCATAATAGCACTGTGAGGAGTCTATTATTATCCCAATTTTACAAAAATCAAACAAACAAAAAACAACAACAGCACACACACACACCAAAAATAAAATCTAGAAAACAACTGACCACTGAATGAGTGTCAGAACCAGGATTTGAACACAGGACTGTGTGAAATGAGTTTAAAAATGTGTACAATGTATAAGTAGTACACGAATTATTGAAGAGAAGAATTTAAACATGACTGAAAGAAAGGTTAGAAACATGCAATAGGCAGTGTTATGGGTTGAAAAAAATGTTGGTATCCTAATTCCAACTCCCTCAGATTATAATCTTATTTGGAGATAGAGTTTTACAGAGTTAATCAAGTTAAAATGAGGTCATTAGGGTGAACCCTAATTCAATATGAGCTGTGTCCTTATCAAAAGGTTACATCTGGTTGCAGAGACAGACCTGACCGCAGGAAGAGCACCAGGAGAATTGAAGGTACAGGTTGGGATGCTGCTTCCACAAGCCAAGATATACAAAAGATTGCCAGCCAATCCCCGGGAGCTAGAGCAGAGCATGGAGCAAATTCTCCCTCAAAGCCCTCGGGAGAAGGAACCAGACCTGCTGACATGCTGCCTTGGACTCTGGCTTTGAGAACTGCCTGATAAGACATTTATGTTATCTAAACTACTCAGTTGGCAGTACTTTGTTATGGCAACCCTAGCAGACTAATATAAGCACCTGTGATGTTGGTGGTGATAGCAATAATAATAGCAACTAAACTATGTTTGTTTTTAAAAGTCAATATTCACTCATTATCGTGATAAAATTTAAAATGTAGTTCTTGTAAATCATATATATAGCACACTTGAACATTTACTTTAAGGGGGTCTTTGCATAAAATTCTCTCACATTTCCAATTTAATTAAGCACCTACAAACATTATAAACAGCATTAATAAAGATAATATATTCTATTTCCTTTTTAAATATTTTACTTGTCTGACTTAAAATCTTCCTGAGTACTTAAATAACTTCTAATAAATTAAACGTATAAATATGCTGAATCCCAAAGAGTATTAAATGTTCCCACATTATATACAAGTGGTAAGATTTCAACTTAAAAGTATAAGCCTAAATCAAGTACTGAGTTAGACATTTAAATGTATTCTTAAGGGTTAAATTCTGTAAACCTTTCAGGCACATAAAATACCAAAAATGTACAAACTGCTTAACCCAAGTATATATAAAAGTTATGGGGTAGATTCTCTCAAACATTCCCATACTGAAGACTAAATCTTTCTCAGGCTGAAAGATATTTACAAGGGAACAGTTTATCATTCCACACAATTCTGGGGTTACTTTCTCACTTGGCTAATATTTCCTAAAGAAGAAAATGTAATGACTGAGGTTTGAATGTGCCTGTGTCTGTGTACAAGTGGGAGCTCTAAAACTTGTTCATGGCCTGTAACGGGCTTAAGGAAGAACCTTGTCTTGTGTTCCATATGCCCAAGATTTGAGTCAAATTCTTACTTTTTAAACCAAAATAGATTCTGTACCTCCACCCATTTGGCTACACAAATTGGTGGCTGGTGGGTTTGGTTTTTATTTTTATTATTTTGGTTTCAAAAGTAAACATTAATATGATATTAACAATTTGCCAGGCACAGGTATGTTTTTAAGATAAATTAACTTATTTAATCTGTGAATTGAGACCCTAAGTTCCAGTGATGGCCTCAACATCTTATCAGCATCAATAAATGAATAATGTCTATTTTTGAATAACCAAAATATCCTGTAGCAAGATGGATATTTTGGTAACAGAGCCAATGTTTTCAGTAATCATATCTTGGATTAATACATCAGAGTTAATTACTCTGAATATAACTAATTGGAGTAAGGAATGAAGTGGAATACCCCAGGCAACAGATCACAGTCAAAGAATAAAGGCTATTCAAACTGTAATAACCATGTATGACACCAACCACTAAGTACTGTCTCCTTTAATACCAACCCTAACACATGAGTATTGTGTTTATTGATTAGAAAGTTTATTCAGATTAAATTATATAATTTTATAATGGAAAATTTATGGTAAATATTTAAAAAATAAATATACATAAGTGATTTTGAAAGTTTGCCACTTGTAGTTTCTCCTCTTGAACCTATACGTGTGCAACTGAGATATATATATATATATATATATATATATATATATATATATATATATATATATAATGTTTATGAAACCTCAGTTAAGTCACAGACGTTTAAAAGAAAGCTGGTCATGGAGAACCAAAACTATGATTCAAACCCAGAGTGTTTGAATCCCAAGATAAAGCTATTGAATGCTCCATTGTTCTCGCTGCTCTGTGGTTTAAATGGGATTTTAGCCTCTTTCATTAGGTTTTTTAATTGGACCTCTGCTAAACCGCTACATTCTGAAAAATGTGGATTAAAAAAAAAGAAGATGACATGAGATATTGGTTAAACCTCTTCCTTCTCTGAGTTAATCAAAAATGATGAATAAAAATGATAACCTTTTGAGATTGTGAATAGGGATTAACAAATTAGAGAAGAAATTAAAAAACACATCATATTTTGTGTTTTTTTTATATTTCATTTGGGTTTGGAGGGTGATTTATTTCAAATGAAATATAGGGAAGGGGTCATTAAATTTGGCATCCCAAGCTATCAAACTTGAAAAATGGCAAATTTTCTGATCATTATCTCATAATGGCTACAAATATTGGTGCAAATATACCCATTTGTGCAAGGATTTAATACAGACAACACTCAGAAACTTACATTTTAGTAGGATGACAATTTATTGCTAGAAGTAACTTTGTTTAAGCTATTTTTACTTCTTTTTCCCCCTGTTGTTAACTGTTGAAAATACCCCTATCAGCATATCCAGCCATTTCCTTGTTATGGAAGTGTTATAAACTGCTGTGGTTTGTAGCTTTCTCTTTGTTTAAGATTAGAGAAACATTTTTGGATAATTCATTTTTTATCATTGCCTTTCCAAGAGTTTGTGTTCATTTTTAAAGCAGTAAGCTTTCTGTTATTTTCTGCCAGCCAATCCACAAATTATAAACATATCACAAAAAATCTTGAATATAATGAATCCATACCTTTTGCAAATTAAAACCAAAACTTCAGTTTACAACATCTGTTGAAAAGCGTGATTTCTATGTTTATTCTTTTTAACTTGTTTTAATTTAAAACATTGTCCACGTCAACAGTTCGTATACTTCAGTGCTACCCAGGCTTAATTTTCTCCTTCTAAGCAGCCTCTGATCTTGCTCCGATCCTACCTGGAATCAGGAGCAGCGTTTCGGGGGATCCTAACTTGGCAAGATACTACACTTGTCACTGAGGACTCCATGAGGAATGAGACATGGAATAAAGTGCCCCTGTCAATGTCTGTGTTTACCCCAAAGATATCCTGTGAGTTCTATTAACCACTCTGTCTCCCCTTCCTCAGATAAAATAGGGCCCCAATAACACATTAAGTGACTTTTTGCTGTAAACAACTTTGAAATGATTGTTATAGCTTTGCTTTTGAAGTGATTTATTAAGAAGTGACTTACAATAAAATCACAGTTGGCTCTAATTGTACTGTATGAATCATGATAATGCATTGATTCTTGCAAAGTGAGAAAATGTAACCAACATTTTTTTTCTCATAATCATGTTTTTTTAGATTTCAAATTTTAACAATTAATGAAGTTGACATAAGGTTATGTATTTATGGAGATTTAATTAAAATTTAATTAAACGGTTACTTAAATACTTATTTTATTTAAATATGCAGGGGTTTTTTCCTGTGTTTTGTAGCCAATGCTTCTCTCAGGACTTGATAAACATGTCTGTAAGATCCTCAGCATTATGCCCTTGAGTGCTAGTGGGTAAAATGCCCACACTTAGCTCTCAACTAGCATAATGTAATCAGAAAAACAAAAGCTTAATAATCTGTAGCGTGCCTGTAATACCCCTAGCCCCTTTGATAGCTACACATAACACACACACATACATGTGCATGCACATATATACATACATTTTGTTTTCATGTATGCCTCAGCATAATAAGAAAATGTAAAGTTGGTAAGAGCAAATCTTTCACATGAGAGGATGATAAAAAGTGTTTGTTTGTTTTTTTCTCATATTAAAAACCTTCTTTGAAACCAGTAATATTCCCAGCTCTCAGCAAATCTACATAAGCTGCCTCCCCACAATATGTGGGTCCGTCCTGGTGGGAGAGACTCGCTGTGGCATAGAAGAAGAGCAAGGTGCGGCCATCTCAGTCAGAGGTCTCAACATCCAACAGCCTGAACTGGACCAATCTTCCCACTGATGTCCCCTTGTCTCTGTCTGTGCTAATCGGTGGCCTTCTAATTGGTCTCCTGCTATACAGTTCTTGCTCTCCTTCAGTCAGTTCTCAATACAGCACCAGAATGTGCTTGCTCAAACTTTCTCTACTAGACTATCATTACCATGAAGCAGTTTTTTTTTTGTTGTTGTTTTTTGTTGTTTGTTTGTTTTTTGTATCTGTATTGCACAGTGCTGGACCCGGATGCCAAAAGCAGTGCTTAGCTCATTTTACATGATACTTTAATCATTGTTCAATGAGTGGATGCATAATAACTTCCTTCTTAAAAGAGTCACTGAGAAGATTAACCTTCTATTTAATATTAATAGTAATATCCAGGCTTCTACCAACTCAACACTCAAAGGCCCTTCCCCTCTCCAACCCCTAATTTCCTTTCGCAGGAGGGTGGGCAGTCCCAACTATGAGCCCATTTTGGGGGAGGATTTTTCCCTTGGGTTGGCAGTTTCTACCTGGAAAATATTCATGTTCCCTGCTCCTTCCAGAAACCCCTCAGTAAGAACCAGAGTACACCTGCTCCTGTCAATGTTAGTCAATTCTGTGTGACACACAATCTACAAATAGAATTCACAAAGGATGAGGCCTATGAGATGGCACTTGTTTTCTACCTGGGTCCGCATTTTACAAGACTGGAGTCTATTTAAAGGCCCATGGGAGGGTATCTGCTTGTCGTATTCTATTATACCTAGACCCTTGCCCGCGGAGGACTGAAGTTCATGGGTGAGCATCGCTTCCTGTTCCCCAAGTTGCACCACCACAGCCAAGCTGACGGATCTGATTCTCTGTAGAAAGCACATGCATCTCCTTATTTTTCTCCTCCTTGTTCTCTCAGAACTAGGAGAGCTCAGGAAGTCATTGGAGACATTTCCCAGCAGTACAACATAGTCCACAAAAACTTCTCACACAGAGTTCTGAACCCTGCAGGCCAGACTTTTCAAGTAACTCTCACTAGCATTTTCCCCAGGAGAGTCCCTGTGGTACTCCACAAAATTCTCCTGTCTCAGAGCCATCCTTTCTCTTCGGTCACACAATCTCTGCTGCTCTTCTAGAGAGTTAGTTAGCTCTTCCCATGGCTCCTCTGGTGAATGATTTAAGCACAACTCAAATATTTCTTCTGGCCCCTGGTATTTCACTTCCAGCATATGACCTGACATTTCCTGCTTCACAGTCTGCATAAAAAGATAGGAGACCCTTCAGTGCAGGTGACTGGTGTTGGCACAACCTGGCATATAACATACTATCTGAATCGCTAAGGTCTCTCAGAGGCTGAAAAAAAATGTCAAAGAATGCCTGAAAATAGCTGTCATGCTGTTAATGGCCACTGGGTGATTGAATTAGAAAAAAAATGTGTGCATAAAATATATTTATATTAATAATTTGATTTATACATTTATTTATTTATTTATTTATTTATTTATTTATTTATTTATTTAATGATTGATTTATTACGGTAAGTATAGCTGGAGTCCCAATGAAAACATGGCATACTTATTATAGGATAGTTTGATATATATTATTTACAAAAAGATAGTTTACTTCAAAAGTGTGAGTGCAGTGGAACCACAAAGGAGATTGGAGTAACAGAGCTAGTAACTGCCAGGCTATTACCACTGAAGGCGATGGGAAGGGCAGTTCCGGGAGCCTGGAAAGAGTCTAAGTTGGCTGCCTTTCCCGGAACAATGGCTTCTAGTAAGTGTTATAAGGGAGACAAGGGAACAAATATGATGAACACATTTTTCTCTCCTCATTTCTTCTGCTGGGATTTTCTTTGCCCAATACAACTGTGCGTCCAACAACACAGAAGTAACCCTATATCAGCCTCTTGGAGTAAAAGGGAGTGTGGATATGGAGGGCCACGTACAATGAGTTTGTCTCAATCCCATACACACTTGGAATTCTGTGGCAATTCATTATTCTGCAGACATTTACATCTCTCACTGCTGTGCAAGACTATACCTTAGAGAAGAGGTCCTATACCTTCACTTTTTGCCATTTAATGAGACTTCAAAAATAAATGGTCCTTATTAAATGTTAGTTATTAAAATATAAGGGACATTCAAGAGAGCAAATAGAAAACACACTAAGTGAGCATTTCTCATAACAAAGAATTAAGAAGATAAAAACTCCTGCAGAGAATTTCTGAGGCTGAGATTTTTAAAATGCATTGAATCTATCTGAAGGTTGACTTAGAAGTGTTTCTGTCTAAAATGCTTTTTCATTTAAAACTTTCATTCAGGTTTTCTGATGTTGATGTATTGCCTACAGGAAATAAACTGCAATCCACATGGCAGTAGGTTGGCTACAGAATTCTGCAGTCTCAGGTTATATTACAGATATGTAGAATCTGGATTTGTTAAGCAGATCCTTGTGGAGATTCTTAGTGAATTATCGCTTTCTCTTTGCATTTCAATAATGATCACATAGATATCATGTAGATCTTCACAGATGTGCACATTTTCCATATGAAACAATATGCACTAAACATATTAAAGTCCTTTTAAAAACCAAGTATGTTTTTTAAAAACCATTTAGTAAAATAAAAAAAGAATCACAATCTAGTTAGTATGAGGATAGTTTTAACAAAAACTTGATAAGATTAAGGAAATGTCAGAAATTATATAATGGGCACTTGGGGAGGCTATTTTTAAAAGTCATTTCTAATTACTTTTTAATTGGCAGATTTTGTATTTTTATAGTGTGTGTGAGTTTGTATGTGCATTAGATTAGTTCAGATGAAAGCCAACTACAAAAAAGCTGATGGGTTTGTTTTATAGATGCATTTTTAATTTGTCTCTATACAAATAAACAGATCTCTATCTTTAATTTCATAGCATTTCTATTTCATGTTTTGATGAAAAGACTCAATTCTTTAGCTTTCCTATTAACTGAAGTGCTTTTATATTAACTTACTTGAAAAAAATAATAAGAATAAAACAGATCTTATATTCTAGAGAAGAAAGTGTCTAAGTCAAGCTTCAGAGTGATGCTTTGAGCTTTAGCAGAGACAATTTTATAACAATGTTGCCAATCCAATGCATTTAATATTTTTAAAGTGAATAGTAGCACTATATAACTTTGGGTATAAATTTGCCAAGATATCCTAGTAATATTTCTTTATCCCAAATCTGAAACTGTCTTTGGTATCTTCTACCTATGTCTTATTGGAAGGGATTGCTGTCAGAATACACTATTTATTCTTTTAGAGATGTTGTTCATATATCAATACTGATTTGTTTTAACTCTTCCTAATTTTGTGTTTGCTTTGATGTCAAATTTTAACTTTGTTTATTTAGTAACACATCTCTATATATAAAAAGCTAACATGCTAAGTGTCCCTTCGGGAGTTTGACCAAGAGACTGGGAGTTTGATCGCTTGCTATGATGTGCACTGACCACCAGGGGATGGTGGGGAACAAAGAAAGACCCCTGCTGGCAGCTGGCAGCCAAGGAAGGAAGGCCCCAGCCAGCAGCCAGAAGGCTCCATCAACCCTGTTCACCAGCCAGGGCTAGAGACCCTATCCATGCACGAAATTTGTGCACCGGGAATCTAGTATATAATAATTTTCATGATTTAGCTATCAATTGCTAATTCTATAGTTTGGTACTTTTTTAATGAAGAAAATATTTAATGACCTTAGTTTAGAGCTTGGGGAATAGTTTTTAAGAAGTATAAAGGGAAAGTGATAATTTTTTAAATAAATTCCAATTAAGTACTATATATATAAAAGACACGGTTAATCAAATTAAATATAGGGATAAGACTGAGAGGATATATTTTATTATATAGTACATATCAAGATTTACTAACCAGAGTGTATAACTACTCCTATGAAGCAAAATAAAAAATATCAATAATTCAACAAAAATATGAATATAGGTAACTCAAAAAAGAGGAAACAGATTTCCTAAAAATATGAAACTACTAAATTTCTACTAATATGAAGGAAGTGCAATTTCAAATAAAGAGTGTGCCTTTTAGCTATTGAACTGGCAAACACAAATATCTAATAGCAAGTTTTCATGAAATTGTAGATAGTGGGAATCCTCATATTCTCTTAGTGGCAGTGTACAATGCCACAAAAGTAGGCAAAATCTAATAAAATTATCAATGCTGTGGTAGGCAGAATTCTAAGATGGTCCCCATGATTCCTTCCCTTGAGCACTAGATAGCAAGAGAGTGGACAAGTCACTGAGTCTAACCAATAGGACAAAGTCAAGGTATTAGAATGTCACTCATAATTAAATTACAATGTACAGCCAGTCCTTGGTTTGCACAATTGTGATCTGCTCATATTCCATTTATCATAGTTTAGGTAAATAGCACCAGTCTTCTATATGTTTCACATTTCTCTTATTATTGCAAATAAGTTGTAATTGCAAAAAAAAAAAAAAAAAACAAACAACAAAAAACAAAAAACAAAAACAACAACAACAAAAAAACTTTGCTGTTAGCTCTTCAGTTTAGATAGATGTATGTAACAGATGCACATGATCAGTGACCAATCACTGGTTTTCTTTCAAAACCAGTTGGTATTTAGTATACATAGTTAGTTGCTTCAAGCACAGATAGCAAAGCATGGAGTTGTACCATCTCCTTGTCTCCCTGAAATAAATCACGTTGCACTTTATAGAAATGGATAATTGATAGAGGGAATTCACTAACAAAGAGAAAAGCACAGCAAAGAAATTAAAAGTGAAAACACTGGAAGTGAAACTGGATTTAATTAGAATATTATATTTGAATATGTGTCAGCAAAGTGAAAATAGAACAAGATTTTCCTGCATCAAATTACTTTTTAAAGAATATTTGAATAATATGGAAAAAGAACATTAAATATATATTTAAAGGCAGGGTTGTTTTAATGTCTTCAGTTTAAATTGTTCTAGGAATGGAGGAGTGTTAGTTTCCACTTTGGATAAAAGACTGTACAAAAAAAAAATTCAATCAGTTTGTCTAGCATTCAGGCCAAAGCATTAAATTAATTTCCTCTTTGAAAAAGAAAAAGAAAAGAAAAGTAATTACTGGAATAACTTTTACTGCTAATAAAGGTTGGTGTCATTATTTCAGAAGTAGCATAAATTGATTTACATTAAACTATTTGGTGAAGTTAAAAGAGCTAATGAGAAAGCAGCAATAAAAATTGCATCCAGATTCCAAATATTAGTTAAAATGGTTTTAATGACTATCACACGTTTAATGTTGACAAGTCACCATTGGAAGGCAGGCCTTATTAGTGACTTATACGAAGAAAGATAGAGATTTGCAAAGTAGCCATTAAAGAGAGACTCTAGAAATACACCATGAAGAACTGAGTGAAGATGAACCTACTGACATATGTGATGGAAGTGGTTGGGAGGGAAAGAATGGAGACGTCCAGAGGAAGAGACTGGGAGAACACTTTCCTTTAGACCAGGGGTCTTCAAACTACGGCCCGCGGGCCACATGCAGCCCCCAGGGGAGTCTGATCCTGCCCGCCAGGTTTTTTGGGCAGTGAGTGCAGCCAAGGTGTTACAGTAGGGATTAGTAGTTCATATAGTCCGGCCCTCCAGCTCTCTGAGGGACCATGATCTGGCCCCCACTTTAAAAAGTTTGAGGACCCCTGCTTTAGACAAACCCTTGGATACCTCTCATGATAGTGATGGTGCATAGGTTAAAACGTTGGAAGCTGACTCAAACTCAGAAAGGTCTATGGCATTTCACCAACTCATAGAAAACATGCTTGTTCCTGTAACTTGTGGGACCTGTCACTTTGTCTAACGAATAGACAATCTACATATATATATATATATATATAAAGCCAGTGACCAGAACGTTATAATGACTGTAACAACTAGTTGCTATGATACCCACTGCAGCCAGAAAACCGGCCTGATCTGGGTGTAGGGCCAGCTGGCCAACCTTCTGCTGCCCCTCCCCCAGCTGGCCCTGTTCCTGATCATCCCCCTACCCCAGTAGGGAACGGGGTTGGCCAGCCAACCTCCTGCAGCCCCAGCCCCACCCCAGATTGGTCCCCCAACCTAGATCAGGGGCAGGGCCCACAGACCCACCACCCACAGCCCCTCCCATGGTCAGCCCCACTCCTGATCAGCCCACACCACCCCAATTGGCCCACAGCCCCTTCCCCCCAACCAGCTTTACCCCCGATCATTCCCCCACACCAATTGGGGGTGGGGTGGCTGGCCAACCTTCCACAGCCCCTCCCCCAGCCACTGACCCCAAATCAGCCCCCTTTACCCCCATCAGGGGTGGACCTGCTGGCCATTTGCTCATGCCCCCTCCCCCCAGCTTGCCCAGCCCTGATTGGGCTCTGATTGGTGAAGGCCAGCCAGCCAACCTCTGCCACCTCCTCCTTCCAACAGGCTCGGCCCCGATCCACCCCAATTGGGGCCGGGCCAGATGGATCAAACCCATGCATGAATTTGTGCACTGGACCTCTAGTTCTATATAAAAGGCTAATATGCAAATTGACCGAATGGCAGAATGACATACACTGACCACTAGGGGGCAGATGCTCAATGCAGAAACTGCCCCCTTGTGGTCAGTGAATTCTCACCAGAGGAGTGCCGCTTGGCCTCTGGTGAGGGCAGCAGCAGTGGTAGGAGCCTCTCCTGTCTCCACAGCAGAGCTAAGGATGTCTGACTGCCGGCTTAGGCCTGCTTTCCTGGGGAGCAGGCCTAAGCCATCAGTCAGACTGTGAGAGAGTGCAGGCCAGTCCCCCCGCCCCCCCCAAGTTCACATATTTTGTGTACCAGGCCTCTAGCAAATTATATGATGAGAAGAAGGCACTCACTGTTCAAACTACTCTCAGTGAGTTTTTCAAACAAAGAAATGAAACACTCATTCTAATATTTCTACTGTTTGAAGCCACATTTCTAAACTTACTTTATTATTTATAATTTTCTATATATTTTCCACCTATGGTAAGAACATTTTTAATGTTTTCACAAAATGTTTCATGTTATGGAAACATAGTAATAAAAATTATAATTCCTCATTAATTATTAGGATTGTTTTGCATGGTTTGAGCTTCCACCATCATTTTTATATTTCCAAAATACCATATGGTACCATATTTGCAGATGGGAGTGAGATATGGGGATGAAAGTGGAGTGTCAAATAATAGGAATTTCAATGTTAATTAAAAGTTTTTAATATATATTTTTTTAAATCACAAAATGTCAATAGTTGTACATTAAATGGCAGGTTCACAGGTGTTTATTATTTGTAATTTTCTATGTATTCAATTAATAAAAGGGAATGACTATTAATTCTAATTATCTTAACACACATTTAAACCCTAATTTATATCTAGCACAAAAAGATGATGAGGGGTTGTAAGGAAAATGTTAAAAATGGGAGCAATTGGGGGTGGGGGGTGGGGAGTTAATGGAGGGATGAAGACACATATTTAATACCTTAATGCAATAAAGATTTTTTTTTTAAAGTGGGTGCAATTAATTGTTGAGTCCTATGGAATAAAACCAAAACTGAATGGATTATTCCTGCCTGCTCCAGAATAGTTGCTTTCTGTATTTTAGGGGGGAAAAAACAACTTTTCTTCTTCAGTCTCCTACTAACTACTTTTACTTATTCCCAGGCACTGGTGAGACTCAGCCAACTTCCCTTGGGAAGAAGCTCAAAGCAATTTAGTGTATCTCACCAGGTAGATATATTGTGATGATCTCTTCAGAATCAGCTGGTGCTTATTAATGAGACAGATGCTTGCACCTAAACACATTTACTGAGTACAAATTTCTGGGGATTGTGGCTAAAAATTTTCATTTTTGAAGGAAAAAAAAATTACAAACTTTCTGGGGAGTTCTTATGCATTACATTTAAAAACTATTGCTTTTTAATAGTAAAATAGAATTCATCAAAATGACAAAATGTTTGCAAATGGAAATACATAATTATAATAATGATAATTGAGTAGTTTTTTATTGAAAACATCTTTTGGGGATATAGACAGGGATCATTTACAATAAATAATTGAAAGTGTATAATTTTCCTTCTGACCAACTCCACTCCCACCTTTGAATAATGTGCCATATAGTACTTTAGGTTCAAGGTGAACAAAAGTAAACTACCTCTTTGCTCTTCCCATCTTTCTTTGTCTTTTTAATTTTTAAAAAATTATAAAAGAATTTTAAAAATTAGCATAATACTTTAATGAACTTTGTTATTTTCTTCACCCATATTCATTAATTGTTAGCTTTGGTCACATTCACTTTGTGTGTGTATACATATTTTTTTAGAATAAATTGTTGAAAAAATTTTAGAGTAAATTAAAGATATCATAAATGTTTATTCCTAAATATTTCAGTGTGTATGCCTCTAAAAATCAGAAGAGTAAAATTTAATATTGTTAAAGTACTATTATTCAATGTGCCATTCATATTCAAATTTTGCCATTTGTCTTAATAAAGTCCTATACAGAATTGTTTTTCTAATCCAATCTTCATGTCTTTTTAGTCTCATTTACCTGGAATGATTTCTCACTTTTTGGCATTTCTTAAGAGTATTAGCCAGTGATTTTATTGAATGCTCTTTTTTCTTTTCTTTTTTTTTTTTTTCTGATTGTTGTCTCATGAATAGATCTAGTTTATGCAATTTTGTTAGGACTACAAGTAACTTCTTATCCTTCCCAGTGCATCACATCAGGACATACATGAGAGCCTATTTCATTGTTTGGTAATGTTAACTGTGGTAACCCTTGGTACAGTCTTGTTTGGAGGGCTTCTCTACTAAAAAATTACAATTTTCCTTGTAATTAATAAATCATCATTTATGACATATATTGATATAACATATAGTGATATTATAAATATTCTATCCCCCATCATATTTTTTAGTTTTAACATATATTAATACTTTTTCCCCTAAATCAATTATTTCTATGGCTATAAAAAGAGATTTTTATGATTTTAATGCCTCCATATTATTATAAGGAAGATATTTCTCTTTTCTTTTTTATTTAGTATGTACACGGACCCATACATTTTTTTTTTCTATAGAAACTAATCACCATCATTATTCATTGTGATGCTTGAATTATTCAAGCTTCAGCTATTGGGGGCCCTTGTTTTTTACAAGCTTCTGTCATTTTTGGAGCACTTTGAAACTTGGTAGCACTATAAGACATTCTAGATTATTTTGTACTTTCCCTCCAGTGCCCTTCGAATAAGCATTTCTTCACAGTTCCTTGATTCTTTTTAGTAGGAAATGGTATATTACAAATAAAAATGTGCTCATATGTGTTCATAGCTTTGGGTGTCTTTACTTCTCAGCTTTCAGCAGGGCAGAGCTGTTACTTATGCCTCTCATTTTGCCCTTCCTGTTATTTCCACACCATATTTGTAATCTCCTTTTTTTCCTGGTAAGAATGCTGGAATTTAGTCAATTTTGAGTACCAAAATACTGCAGGTGAATGCCTAAAGGACAAACAGAACTCTTCATATGACCCTTGGATAGCTAAGGAGAATATGTATTTCCCCCTTGGTTCTGTGTTGTTACACTGTACAATGCTATCTGATGACTAGAGAATATTACTAAGACATTTTTCACTTATACTAGCAAAGGAGATAATGGACCACTGCCTTGTGAAAGAAATATTCTGGGTAATCAGAGCTTGAATTTTATTGGGCCTTTTTCTTCTCCCCAGGGAATAGAGACAGATGGAGTAAAAACAAAGGTGTATGTGTATACTATATTCTGTACTTGATTATATTTTTGTAGATTTATTTTTGAATTGCAAATGACACTGCATGAGAGTAAAGTAAATATTCTTCTCCACTATCTGATAAGGTTTTAATAAAAATCAGAAAACAGATCAAAAATGAAAATAAGTTCTATTAACTTATTGGAAATCTATCTACACAGTTGAAGAAAGGCAAAACTAACAGTAAAAGTGGGATAATTTTAGTTTTTTTGAAAAATATTTTCTATTTTAATTGCATGTCAATGTACATAATTTTATTTATAGCTTATATTTTTCTGTTTTTATTTTATTTTTATTTTATTTTTTTAAAATATATTTTATTGATTTTATACAGAGAGGAAGGGAGAGAGATAGAGAGTTAGAAACATCGATGAGAGAGTCATCGATCAGCTGCCTCTTGCACAGCCCCTACCGGGGATATGCCCGCAACCAAGGTACATGCCCTTGACCGGAATCGAACCCGGGACCCTTCAGTCCCCAAGCCGATGCTCTATCCACTGAGCCAAACCGGTCCCGGCTATTTTTCTGTTTTTAAATACAAAAATAATTTTAATATTTATATATTAAATGCTATAAAAAACACATACAAGGAATTATCACATTTAAGTCTTAAAAAAAAAAAATCACAGATGAAAGAAACTGCTATCCCTACTTTATAGGCACAGAACTTAGAGTTCACAGAGCTTGTCCACATCCACAAAGCTAGTAACTGATTAAGTCAATATTCATCCAAGGTCTATCCAGTTAAAACCAATATAAGTTGATACAATATATTAACTAAATTGTGAAAGTAAATCATTTCTATTTTTTAGAACTAAAGAGAGTCTAGCTCATTTTTGCTCTTGATAATTTATGGAAATGTTAACTTTAATTCATTACTTTAAGACAACTTAATTTCTTTGAATTCAATAGCTGAAAACATAGTAAAATATGATTTCCTACCTTTTCTTGTCCTATCATAACCATCTAAACATAGAAGGAAAAATTATATTACATTGGATTGAAGGTATTTAGCATCATTAGAAAGCATTTACAAAGATTCAAAAGTTATTTGACTGGATAGTGTGTATTCTAGAAGTTCAGTGTCAATCTAGTCCAATCTATCAGATAGATTACATTACATTAATGTGTAATTTTATCTTTAATTATTATTAAATTATTTCTTGCACTTGTGCTTTAGAGCTTAGCTCTTATATAAAATTATTACACAGAACTCTTACAGATCCATCCTGCTCTTGAAGACATTCTCTTTTTAAATAGCCTTTTAAAACTGGAGTAAACACTAGCTATTCTTTGTCCCATATAGGTCACTTGACTAGTTACCTGGCCAAGAGGAAGGAAATCCTCACTCACCAGTCTGGGCAGGGAAACATCCTTAGAGGTGTTTTAAATTTGCCTTGCATTTAAGGCAGAAGTGAGCATAAAGACTTTTCTCTTAGGGATACAAAGGAAAAGAGTCTTAGAATTGGGGAACACCCAAAATGATAACCTTTCACCTGGCTATGGCCTCACCATAAATTATTTTAAAAGAAAATGAGCCATGATCCCTATTCAGTTCTTTATACTATACATAAATCAATATAAAAACAATACTTCCTTTCCATATTAAGTTAGACATATAGAAACATTTTTATTTCAGTGTAAAGAATATTAGGAACTGGCTCTCTTCTGTAGGAGTATGAAGGTGGTATAAATAGGCTTTACTTATTTTTATATATTTTAATTTAAGAAGAGGTAAATCATTACCTATAGAAATATCATCTATATATACCAGTATATAAAAGCCTAAGTGACCAGAATGAACAGAACAACCAGAATGACTGGTTGCTACTACATGCACTGACCACCAGGAGACAGATGCTTAATGCAGGAGCTGCCCTCTGTGGCCAATGCACTCCCACAGCCAACCTCCCCTGGCCAGCCAACCTCCCACAGTTCCTACACTCCAGCCTGCAGACCCCGATAGCCTGATTTGGGTTGGAACCGGGCTGGGACAGGGAACCGGGGGTGGGTGCTGGTAGATGTTGCTCCTTTTTCAGGGGGGCTGAGGGCTGGCTCCCTCTTTGGGGCCAGCATCCAACCTCCCATGCCCCATCCCTCCCCCTGGCCAGAAGGCCCCAACGGGCCTGTCACCTGCCCACCATGGTGGTAGCATGGCTGTGAGGGAAGCAGCAGGGTGGAGGCAGTGAACTGTGTGGTGCCAGAGCACCAATGATTTGCGGTGTCCTCATCCAGCATCTGTTCCTTCCAGGCCCAGCCTGGCAACCATTGCCTCCACTCTGGGCTTGCCCTGATATGACAGGCCCTGATTAGCTCTGATTGCTGGCCAGGCCTAGGGACTCCACCTGTGCACAAATTCGTGCACAAGGCCTCTAGTTTGAAAAATAAGAAGGAATAAAAATGCTGAGGAGTCAATAATCCTATCTCATAAAGAGGAAATATAGTAATTGACTGTCACACCCTTACAAGTTGGAGGTGCCCACAGCCACAAGATGGCGGCACCCAGTAACCCTCAGCCCCATCTCATCCAGTCCCCTGGATGAGATGGAGTCATTCAGTCCCCTCAGCCCTAAAGGAGAATGCAGTTGGGGATGATCATGCTGGCAGAGGAGTAGATAGGCATCAATCAGGCCAGGAGAGGAGCAGTTAGGGGGCTATCCAGCTGGCAGGAGCCAGCAGTCCTGGATTGTGAGAGGGATGTCTGACTGAACTGAGGGACTCCTAAACCAGCAATCAGACATCCCCCAAAAGGTCCCAGATTGGATAGGATGCAGGCTGGGCTGAGGGTCACCCCCCATGCATGAATTTCATGCACCGGGCCTCTAATATAATTATAAACCACACAATATGTACTTTATATAAGACTACTATTTACTATGCACAACTTAAATATACATACACACATATACACTTTACATGTGAGTACCTACACATGACATATTATATATAAAATTTCTGGAAGAAAGCCAATTTTACTGAACTCCACAAAAATTGCATAGCTTGATTTTGGTATTTATTCATTTTTAAATATATATATATATATATATATATATATATATATATATATATATATATATATATATATATTTTATTTATTTCAGAGAAGGGAGAAGGATAGATAGAATGCACACTGTGAATTAGTGCCATTTTTATCTTTATTTTACAGCTTGGGAAAATAAGGTACATGGAGGTTTAGTAATATGACCAAGACCATGCATTAATGAGAATCAGAGCTGGCCTTGGATATAGTAGATATGAACAACCAGGGAACTTATACTTAAGTAACTGATATGTTGTCATTTGAAAATGGGATTAGAAAAGAGTAGGGCATTCTGAGGGAGATGGAGAATGGAATTTTAAAATGCATTGTAAAAACTTCTTTACACAGCCAGGGTCACTCTATCTGTCTGATAACCATTTTATTGTTCCTAAGGCAAATCAAAAGTACAATCAAGATCATGGCTATGGAAGTAGATGGAGGTGGGTTTGACGTTCAACTTTAAAATCCTTTTCTTACCTGAACCAGCAGCATTCAATTATCTTGTCTAGAACTCTGGTTCATCATTAATGGACTGTACACACATCTGTGTGAGGTGACAAATAATGTTATGAGAATCCTGTGCAGTAGAACCCACTACAGATGATTGGTTCAACAAGGTTGTCTCATTGCAATTTTCCATCTTGCATCATTGCCACAGGCATTTCCTAAATTTTATGATTTCAGTCCTTTATGCCTTCCTTCTCACTGTCAGAAATCATCTTGCCTTCCTCATCACAGAGAAGAATCTACCAGGTGTAAAGGCCCAAATGGTCTTTAATTATAATCATGTAAACTTAGGCAGAAGGTAAAACACACCACCTGGATAAGTGATTCTAAACTCCTGCACCTAGACCAGTGTTTCCCAAACTTCTCTCATGATGAGAATCACCTGGTGGAGTTGTTAAAACACAGATTCCTGAATCCCAACTAAGAAGTGCTAAACTAGAATTTTTGGGAACATATAGGTAAAATTGTATACTTAACTAGTGCTCTAACACAGATGTTATATACAGAGCACTAAATTAGGTATGCAATTTTACCTATATGTTCCCAAAAATTCTAGTTTAGCACTTCTTAGTTGGGATTCAGGAATCTGTGTTTTAACAACTCCACCAGGTGATTCTCATCATGAGAGAAGTTTGGGAAACACTGACCTAGCCCATCTTAATCAAAGTGAAGTAGAGAGTCTATTAAAATGAAGACTTTTGTTCCCACTGTAGAACTTCTGAATCCTATCTCTGGAGAATGGGACCATATAGCATGTATTCTTAGCAAGCTTCCCAGAAATTTGAAAGTAACCCCATTTAAGGGCCAGCATCAATAACACTCACAAATATTTGAATGAAAAGCTAGATGATACAAATGGAAACCTATGGAATTTCTGGAAGAAATTTACTAAACTCCCCACAAATTGCATAGCTTGATTTTGGTATTTATTATTTTTTAAAATACATATTTTTATTGATTTTAGAGAAGAAGGGAGAGAGAAATAGAAACATCAATGATGAGAATCATGGATCTGCTGCCTTCTGCACTCCCCTCACTGAAGACTGAGCCCACAATGCATATGCCCTGACCAGAAATCCAACTGTGACTCCTGATTCATAGGTTGATGCTGAACCACTGAGCCACACTGACTGGCTGGTATTTATTCTTTTATTAAGTGTATTTCAGTGGCAGAGCAGGTGGGCAAATGCAGGAGGCTCTCTGAACAGAACACATTGCTCTATCAGATGACTCACATCTATTCACTCCACTGACCTCCTCTCTTTCTACTTTGGCCTAGTTCCACAAGCCTTGCTGTCACATACACTAGGCACTGTACCCTCAGGACTTTTGCACTTGTTGCTATGTCTTCCTGGACTTTTCTTCCAAAACACTTACAGACTTGTTCTCTAATATCCTCTAATTTTTGCTCATGTAGCACATCCTAATCAGAATTTTCTAGAGCTCATTTGTTTAAAATTGCAGCTAACTGGGAGCCATTCCATTCCATCACTAACTCATATCACATATTTTAAACACAAAAATGCTACTGTTTTAGAGGTGCTATTAAATCCCCGAAAAATAGACAACATGTTGAGTAGATAAAAAGGAGTGGAATTAGCAGTTTTTCTGTGACATTAACATGGTGATTTGTGGTTGAGGAAATGTAAAAAAAGAGCATTTCAATGAATTGAAATGTCAACTCAAAGTGTGGGCGAGTTTATTGGGCATTATGGTGTGATTCACCCAAACCTTGATTATGAATTTTTGTTACTTATATCACAATGCCTGTGAGGGTGGCTTTGGGATTTAGCAGGAAAAGAATCAACTGTGAGCTCACAAAGAGTCCCTGTTTGCTCATTAGTTGTGAGACCTCAGGTAATTTGCTAATTCTCTGAACTTCAGAGTCATCTGTTGTAAAATAGGGATACTTATAACTGGCTTTTAGAATTGCTAATATACATGAAACACTAAACATCGTGTCTTCACATAGTAGGTACTCAACTAATGGCAGTCCTTAATATATATATATATATATATATATATATATATATATATATATATATATATATATATATATATATATATTATTGATTTCAGAGGAAGGAAGAGAGAGCGAGAAACAGAAACATCAATGATAAGAGAGAATCAATGATTGGTTACCTCCTGCATGCTGAGGATTGAGCCCACAACCTAGGCATGTGCCCTGACTGGAATTGAAACGTGACTTCAACCACTGAGCTATGCTATCTTGGCATGACAGTCCTTTTATTTATTTTTTATTTTTTAATATTTTATTGAATTTTTTTTTTTTTAACAGAGAGGAAGGGAGAGGGATAGAGAGTTAGAAACATCGATGAGAGAGAAACATCTATCAGCTGCCTCTGGCACACCCCCCACTGGGGATGTGCTGGGGATGTGCCCAGAACCAAGGTACATGCCCTTGACCGGAATCGAACCTGGGACCTTTCAGTCCAAAGACCGACGCTCTATCCACTGAGCCAAACCGGTTTTGGCATGACAGTCCTTATAAAGCACAAATCAGCTCTCAGCACACAGTGAGTGTGTAAATACTGTGTCATGTAGAGTTTCTGCTTGAGTCCTCATGTGGGCTGTACAAATAAGACACATTACTAGTATGAGATTGTTTTCTCTTAACTTTTCATTATCTGGAGCATCAAGTGAAAGTGATTTTATGTTTTATCTCTTCTCAACCTCAGAGAATAACAACGAAACTGTGGACACATTGGTCAATGACTATCTCTTGGGGAAATCTACCCCAAATAGTAAGAAACATATTAAGCTGGGTCAAGCATGGTATTCTCTGTACACCAGAATTTCAATATATATTTGATGGTCAGTTAACTGTCACCATTTTTAACCAATTATTTTTTTAGATTGCAGCCCTTTAACTTTTACCTTAGGGTTCTCTGACTCTCTTATATACGTTTACATTGCTTGTGCTCATCTTTTTTTCCATTTAAAAATTTTAATGGTTTCTAATTCAACTCTATTTCAGAATCATCCCTGTTGTTAAGACATTTATAAAAGACTGCTAACTCAATGGCCTCTCAAATTATGTCAAAATTGTAATGATTCTGTACACAAATATATATTAAAGTCATTTTATATTTGACTAACTTAAAAGAATTGAACAAATTAGTAACTAATACTAATTGTCCAGCAGCTGGGAATTTTACATAGTGTGGTCATGAGGATGTGGCCAGTCATCTCAATTTAGATGAGTCATTCTGCATGGACATGTATGCATATGATAATAGGGCTGACATTGGCACTTGGAAATTTAAAACTCAGGCAAAATTTTAATCAAATGTTGTTAGTAATGCTAGAAAATTCATATATACACTAACATACAATAGTATAATAGCATTTTCCAATGTATATATTGCAAATTTAAAATATTCATTTCTATTATGTCAAAAAGAGTCCTGTGTATTTTTGTACCCTTACTCTATTATTTTTGTGTTTTCACTCAGATATTAGAAACTGTTTTTATTTCTTAAAAATACACAAAGTGTTTAAGCTAAAGGATTGTTACATGTGAATCTACCTTTAAAAATCTGGTTTAAATATGTTCTCTAGAACTATTAGAAATATTGAAGCAGTATAAACAGAAAATAATCAATACAGAAAATCACTCTCTGTGCTTACTGAACTTATATTATTTACAGAAAGTCCCCACTTTCTTACTGCTTTCCTCAATTCTGCATAAGAAATTTGTGAATATCACTTTCACATTTCCTTATTTTTTTTACTCTGCTGTAATCCTGATTACTTTTAATAAATTGCATCAAATTTTAAAAATTAAAAAAAATAATTTTACACATTTTTAATGTGATATTTGGTAAAACATCAAGAAAAGCAACTTAACTTTTGGTTTTCCATACATTCTTCATTATTTATAAAATGAAGCTACAAAGTAGACCCCAGTGGGGTAAATACATAGACACTTTGCTGATCTTATGTAAATAGCAGACAGGAAGACTATAATAGAGTATGAGTCACATGAGTTTATCACAAATAAGACAATAGTCATATTTCCCAAAAGCAAGTACTGACAAACATTTTTTTAAGGAACTAATTTAAAGATGAATTTCTAAAAGCATAGATTTCCCCAAGAAATCAAAATAAATTTTGAAGTGGATGTTCTATGGAAGTCTATTGCCTTAAGTATTTCCCTCAACTCACCTTTATGTTAAGGCAACTGAAATCATCCTGTGAAGTTCTAGACTATCGTTTCTCTTAGGAGGATTTTTTAATTGGGATGGGGCTGGGCTTCATACAGAGGAGACTCTTGGAAAAGACTGAGTTGTCTCCAAGTTCCTGAGGGTCTCCATTCTGGGGCTTTTTGTCAGGTCTAACAGAGTTGCCCTAGACTTTCAGAATGTGAGTTTCAAGGTCTAGAATCCATTACAGTGGACATTAACAAATGCTATTTAGGTACATGACTATTGTACCTAATATTTTGACATGTCAGTTTCATCAGGAAGACTTGGTTATCAGGAGTTTCCAAGGTAATTTATACAAAGCACCTCTCTACAGTGCCAGTTATCAAATCTGAGTGGAACAAATATGCAATCAAATTTTATTTATTAAGCTCAAATATATGAATTAGTTCCTGCTGTTTTAACAAGTATCCAACTGGCATTTATTAGAATTAAATGATGATCTCCAAGTGAGAAATATAGTATGTTGGCAACTGTTAGCATTTTATTAACCAATTTGGAATCACTGAATAAAACTGAAATCAAACAAATGGCTGTTCACATAGTAAATAAAAATAAGGTAAAAGAAGAGCTCTCTCCCCTCTGGCACTGTTAATTCTTTTAAAATGTTTAATGAGGAAATATTATTAGGAAGTAAAAAAATAACCTACCTATCAGATTTAGCATTATCTTCTAAAGGGCATAGAGCCAAAACCAAATTATTGACATTCTTAGAGGTTTTCAACTCTGATTTTATATTGGAGAAACAGCATTCTTAAAATTAACAAAATTTAAATGTGCAGTATTTACAATCTCAAAGTTGTTTCATTTTGTTTACCTAGATAATGTTACAAATGTTTGCCTAAATATTTGAATTATTATTTTTCCAAGATGTGCATTGTGCTTTATGAATACTTTCTTTAACAATGACTCTCTGTTCAGAGATACTAAAAGAGCACATGATGGTATGTCCAGAATTTTTATATTTTCTTAAAGGTTTTGAATTGAGGTGAAGTGGTTTTAGAACAGTAATGTGTTGTAAAATTACACTGGGGTGAGTTAAATAAAAGAGAGGAAATAAAGGGGAAGATGGAAAGGGCTTGAGTTCAGGAATTCATAGTGTTTACTAGGAACATTACATGTGTCCTTTTGTTAATCCCTTACACTTATCATGAACAAAAAACAGCGCGCAGATTTTAACATTAGAACAAATGAGTCCCAGAGAGCTTAAGTAACTAGTTCAAACAGAGGAATATTTAGAACTCAATCGTCTGTTAAGCAACAGTACATACTTTTTCACTACATTGTGGATGGCCAATATGTCTCAAAACTCATACAACTTAACAAAAAGAAGATAAACAATCAAATAAAAAAATGGCAATGGACCTAAAGAGATACTTTTTTAAATAGGAAATAAGAAAGGCCAAGAAACATAAGAAAAGATGCTTACAGTCACTAATTATCTGAGAAGTGAAAATCAAAATAGCAATGCTGTACCATCTCACACCTGTCAGAATGGCTATCATCAACAAATGACAAGTGCTGGCAAGGATGCAGAGAAAAGGGAACTCTAGTGCCCTGCTCATGGGAATGCAGACTGGGGAAGCCACTGTGGAGAACAGTGTGGACTTTCCTCAAAAAACTAAAAATGGAACTCCCATTTGATCCAGTAATCCCAATTCTAGGAACATATCCCAAGAAAATGAAAACACCAATCAGAAAGGATATATGCACTCCTATGTTCATAGCAGCACAATTCACCATAGCTAGGATTTAGAAACAGCCTAAGTGCCCATCAGCAGATGAGTGGATTAAAAAACTGTGGTCCATCTACACAATGGAATATTAAGCTGCAGTAAAAAAGAAGAAATTCTTATAATTTGCAATAGCATGGATAGAACTGGAGAGCATTATGCTAAACTAAGTAGGCCAGTCAGAGAAAGACAAATATCACATGATCTCACTCATTTGTGGATTATAGTAAACAACATAAACTGATGAACAAAAACAGATCCAGAGACAGAGAAGCATCTATCAGACCATCAAACCTCAGGAGGAAGGTAGGGGAGGATGGGGGGTAAGGGGCAGAGATCAACCAACTGGCTTGTGTGCATGCATATAAGCCTAACCAATGGACACAGACACCAGGGGGGTGAGGGCATGTGTGGGGGGTGGGGGGACAATAGGGGATAAGGACACATATGTAATACCTTGATCAATAAAGTAAAAAAAAGGCAAAAGGAAACACACAAAACTCTATTCAATATTTTGCAGCTCCCTAGACACTTTAAACCAGGGGGAAAGCCTAATTACAAAAGTTGCAGAATTGATTGCAAAACTAAATTGCACACACTCACCAGGTCTCTTACAAAGTCAGTAGTGGTGCTTCAGAGAAACCAGGGTCCTGAGATGTGACTTGGGGTAAATCATACAGACACAGAGGAGGCTCAGAATTAAAACCCTCAAGTCTGTCTGAACATACTTTTCTGACAGAGCAGACCCTTCTACCAGCCTTCCTCTCCAAGCACTCATTCTTGCCTAAGATAGACACTGTTCTCTCACATTCAAAGCAAAACAAACTTTAAATGATGCTACCTGGGGAAGACACTTTCTCAGGAGATACTTATTCTCTTCAACTGAGTACCCATACTCAGCATCCCTCATTGACCCCATGCCCCAAATGAGAATTAGATCCAAGCATAGCACAGGCAGGTAAGCCAAGGCCTCTTCCAGGAGCAAATCACTGCTACACAAGACAGTTTTCAGGTTGGAGAAATTCTCTTTGTTAAGGCATCAAGGAGTACATCGCTGAGGGGTCACCAAAGTTCATCAAGAGGCTGTAGATAGAGATTGCTTTCTCTCGGCTAGAGAAGACATGAGCTGTGCTACAAGGATCCTAGAGTGATAGAAGTCAGGTGTTGGCACGTATCCTGAGAGATACAGTGGGCACAATTACCGTAAATTAGCCACAGAGGTCTGTAGCAGTGGCTAATTATTTTCAGGGCTGTGGGAATAAACATGCTGGACAGCTTTCTAATATGCTTTTTGACTTATATAAGCAGAAAAATTCCAGATCAGATCTGTTGAGCATAAACAAGAATTAAAGAAGTCTAATTGGGGTTCCTGGTCTCTTATTCAATTCTGAAACTTTGACAGACACAGAATGAGTTGATTGGCAGGGAGACCAGCCCCTCTGAGTCAACAGCCTCAAAAAGGGCCTCAACTCTTTACTGTGAATTACCCTCCAAATACTCTCTGGAAGCTATAATCCCTTAATAATGTGACTGAGAAAAAGAAAATAACCAGACTTACATGGTTATTAGACACTAGCTCTGAACAGAACCATGTGGCCCAATGGCCCAATTAGGGGCTAATGGAGATCAGGTGAGAGATGAAGTCTTGGTAAAGTCAATCTTACACTAAAATTATTGGGTGGGTTGTTCATCATATTTTCCTAGTTTTTAAATATTTGGAGTATGTATATGCAAATATTCTTAGTAACTGGCAAAGTCCTCTCATTGGTTCCGTGTGCTATAGAATGAGAGCTATCACTGTAGGAAGATTTCCTACAATTTCCTCTCCAAAGAGACAAAACAAGAAGATACCCAATCAAAAGCAATACCACATGGCTGGTGGATATTGCAGACATTAGTGTCACCATCAAGGGCTTAACAGATAATAGAATGGACATTTATCCTTTATATCCATCTAATTTTCCTGTTCACTGCAAAGTCAGAAAGATCTTGGAGAGTCACTGTGGAGTCTAAGAGCCCTAATCAGATAATACCACAACTGTATCTGCTGTTGTGCACATGGCACTTTCACTGGAACAAATTAATACATGCCCTGGACCCTGGCATGTTATTACCCTAAACAATTCTGTCTTTGACTACCTGCTAATTAACATAATTAGAAACGGGATCTTCCCACATCAGGGACGGTGGCTCCATTTGCCATCTTTGTTCAGTTCTATGACAATTCTTTTGCTCTATGTCATAAGCAAATACGGAGCAATCTTCTTTGTGTCTTTGCTTGTGGCATTCTATAGCCTACATGCTGATTCATTGATTACACTAATTGAAGCAGGTAGTAAGAAAGCAACAACCAAAATGGTTGCTTTAGAAAGATGTAGGTGGGCCTGCAAAATCCATGAAGTTTCATGGGGTCCCTTAGGTGGGGCATGTCTGGGATACTCTCCTAAAGTGGAAGGCAGGTTGCTGCAGGTTTGACCACCCTCTGAGAAGAAATAGGGACAATGCTTGGTTAACCTCTTCAGATTTTGTTTGGCATGCTGTTTTGATAATTTACTAGGTAGCCTTCCAGGCTGAAATTTTGAGTGGTGCTCAAAGCAAGAGAAGGCTACGCAGCGGGTCTAGGCCACAGTGCAAGCTTTTTAGACATGGATCAGATGGCCCAGCACACAATGGTCCTGAGAGGGGCTGTGGTACGTAGAGATGCTTTGTGAGGTCTCTGGTAAGTCCAAGCATGAGAATAACAGCCAGCAGAGATTGCTTTAGTGTTAAATTAAATCCATACCCTATATGTTGCCAAAAGCTATACTCCATTTGAAAATAGCTCCTAGCATATAACTGGGTCTTGGTAACTTCTTAATGCCTAACTGCGGACACCAAGTGATTTTGTCTCAATTTCCTTGGCCCGATATGGACAAAAAGATATGGAGGAGTACAATGCCAAGGGGTAAACTCTGATTATTCTATGTGTGTTCTTCCAGTTAGCTCTTCACTCTTTTCCTCCTTGTTCTGTTTTCTGAGATGCTAGAGTATCTCCTGGGCCCCCTTGCCCTGTTAGCTTCTAGCAATGGAGGGCAGTAGGAGGCTGATTATTAATTCATTCCCTTACTTCTTCTCTGCTGAGCCAATGTTTAGTAGCACATAGTTGTATTAGCCTCTCTACAGCTCCATTTCCTAAGGCTATAGCTCTAATGTCCTGGAACTGCCTCCATATAGTGTGGACTTTCCCCTGTTGCTAGTCCTTGGGATATTTAATATCCTCTTTCTTGCTCTTGACCTTTTACACACCCCTATATATAACTCCTTTATGTAACTTTCAGTATACAATCATTGTCCTCCATACCTCCTGCAACTTTCCCCAGAATTAATAATACAATAGAAAGTCGATCCTAGGAAAACATCAGGTCATATTGTAGTGCATATATACAGACTTTTTAATAAGATATTTAAAATATAGATATATATATCTTTTATAGACACTGTTATTTTGGGGTTTTCTATAATAGGCAGCCAAACATAATCTTTGAAGCTATAACGCCCCCTTTGATAACTTCTTCTCACACTGTCTGGAAAGTGCTGCTTTATTGGCCTCATCCCAGCATGTACTATATCCCATGAACATCTCTCCTCTGAATGTCAATAGACTCAGTGTCTTTACCACTTTCTTCAGGTTGAAAATATCTAAATGCATCATTATCTACCATCTTCTTACCATCCACCAAAATGTAGCAAGCATGCCCTGTCCTCAATAGGTAATCAATTCATGTTATTGATACGAATGATATTTTCACCATTTATTTAGAAAGAGTCTAATTTCACAGCCTTCCAAGTGCAGAAGACTGATAGTTTAAAGTATTTTCTTTCTGGATTCTTGCCATTAGTCTCTCTTATGACAAGCTGTTGTTTCTTTCTTTCTTTTTTTCCTGACTGCCTGAAAAGCAGTGTGAAAGAATAGCATTGAGGTTGCTTTAGAAAAGAGAGAAGAAGGGACACGACCGAGACCCAGGCCCTATTTCATCTTGCTCATGGTCATGAGCTGGGGCAGCCTTTGGAGTCAGTAGCTCCTAAAGACCTTTCTAAAGGCCATGGTCCTGCCAACTTCTGCTCACTTGATCCACATGGAAATCCCTATTCCTTACTTACGTTGTCCCTCCAAGAGCTGCAGAGAAGTCTGCCAGCTTCTCACTGAGGAGCGATTTTCCCTGTGCACATCTGACTGTCATGTATCTTATGAGCTAAAAGGCACTAGAAGGGCCAAGACTTTCCATGTCTTGGATATTTTCGAATCCTTAGCAGCTAGCACATGTTTGGCTCATGGTAGAAAGAAAAAGAAGTCATTTCAAACAAAATTGCAAACACATCTTCAAGATCACACTCAAAATCTAGCACAGTAATTCATGAAACCTTCCTTTCTATCATTTTTCACCACCTTAAAACATGTGATACTTGATAGGTTTTACTCCCTCTAATAGGTCCATAGTAATTTGTGCATGTTTCCCATAGTGTTTACCTCACAATTATATATGCATTTCCCATCAGCCTCTGTAACTATCAAGCACAGTAGCTCTATAGCTGAGAGTCTAAGCCTTGAGCTCTGGATCCCTGTTCTGCTAGTTCATAGCTATATTATCTTACTTTAGTTGCTTAAAATATCTGATTCAATGTTTTATTTGTAAAATGAATATAATTCATTTATTCATGTGTTTATTATTCATCTATTTTTCATATGCCAGGAGCTAATCTGGTGATAGAGTAAAGAGAAAAGAAAGAAAATGACAGTAAAGAGAGGAGAAGGAAAGTAAAGGCAAGAAAAACAAGGTCCTTGCCCTGATGGAGGGTACATGGTTATCTTCTGTATCCATGTCTCTGAAACCAACAATGGGATTTCATATATTTACTAGACACCTGGTGCATTAAATTTGGGTCCCTTAGCCTGGCTTGCGCCCTCTCGCAGTCTGGGAGCCCTTGAGGGATGTCGCGCTGATAGCTTAGGCTGTCAGTGGGACATCCTTAGTGCTGCCTCAGAAGCGGGAGAGGCTTCTGTCACCACCTCTGTGCTCACCAGCTATGAGCCCAGCTTCTGGCTGAGCAGCGTTCCCTCTGTGGGAACACACTGACCACCAGGAGCAGTTCCTGTGTTGAGCGCTTGCCCCATGGTGGTCAGTGTGAGTCCACCATAGCAACTAGTCCTTCCCTTATTCACTCGATTTGCATATAGGCTAAGTACTTTAAAGTAAATACATCAAGGTAAGGGAATAAAGTTTGAACTGACAGAAATTTTTGAGTTTATTATAGTCACTGCTATGAGGATTGAAGAAGACCCTCAGATTACTGGGACTGTGCACACATGGAGTTAGGCCTGGCCTAGTAACTTGCTCTGGCCTGTGAAAGCTGGGCAGAGGGGAATTGCACATAAGAAGCTTTAAGAAGAGCCAATTAAGGCTCGCCACATCTCCTTTTCTGCTGAAAATATTATGGAAACACTTTTTAAGAGGAGCATCCTTCAGATTAGGCCTCATGTTGACTCATGATAGACAATAGTCCATGATTTGGGGATTGTTTTATTAGAGCAAAACCCACCCCATCCTTACTCTTGCAAGCCTTATCCCAATGCATTTTTTTCTGACATCCAGAAAGCACTGGTACATTCTTATTATAATTTATATGAAACAATACTTTTTAAAAATAATTTGACTCAAAGGCATAATAAATCTAATCATGAATATGGAAAGCCTTTGAAAACCAAGTATTCAAATTAAAAATGTTAAGTAAAATACTATTAGGAACAGTAAAATGTGTCTCAAAATGTGAACGTGATCTAATAATTCTTATTTATTTTTAGACAAAAACATGAAATTAAAAACAACCTAAGTAACTTAACTGCAGAAAGTTCAGTTTGAAGTGAAATATAGCTCAGTTTCTCTTAAACCTTTGCAAGAGAGCTATAGGGAAAAATATATATGTATTTTTTCCTCTGGTGGCAGAAATTACTAACAGCACCAGAGTAAATCTGCTGTTTGTGAAACATGTAAGGACAGATCTGAAAGGGTGAGGGAAATGCAAAACACATCCCAAGCAATTTTTCAGTGGATAAAATTAAATCAAAGGAGAAAGCAAGTTTACTGGAATATAAATATATATGATAAAATGAGAAGTACATTTTCTGAAATAAGGACGTGTCCTTTAAATAATATTTCACTGGTATCTAAAAAATAAATTCCAGGACTTAAAATTCTATAAATAAACTCTAAATATCCCATTTCTGATGTATATGCTATAAACTAGTCACTTGAATATATATATATATATATATATTTCTTAGAATTCAGTATCTACCACAACAATAGCTACAGCAAAAGAATTAAATTGAATTTGGATCACATGTTAGTAATGAATCCAGTGCAATTGTAATAATAGCTTTAGTAGGCTTGGCTTGAAATAATGTGCTTTAATAAGCTTGATTTGAAAATATGCAAGTAATGCTTTTTCTAAGTCATTGAAATAACCAATGCAACTTACTCTGCTCTGGGAAAGGAACAAGAAAAACATTAGTTAATAGCTTTGAACATAGAGTATACTATACTTTTAATTTTCCTGTTATTCTATAATATATATTAACCTAAATAGAACAGGTTTTTAAAATATGTTCTAGAAAGAATGAAAAATTTCCTTTTGCTTCACTTTGAGATTTTATTTCTGTATCATAGTCATAATACTGATTATGTGACTATCAAAAGAAGCCTTAATCAGGTAGCCAAATTTTCAGCAAGCAGTTTGTAGGAACTACATGATTCAATTTGCAAAGGCATTAAAAACACATGCACACACAAAAAAAACAACATAAACACACAACCAAACAAACAAAAAAAACACCCCACAGGCCCATATACATACTATCACATCAATAAAATTGATCTAAAGTTTTTATTTAATAAATATTTTTTTAGTTTATCTATATGCTAATTTCACTTGGGGGCAGCTTTTAGATTTTAAAAAAGTCAAATATAATAATATCTTAGGTAATAAATCATAAAGAAAAATCATTATTTTTCAAGGGTAAAATATGGATATGTATCTAATATTAAGTTATATATACATATAACACATGGTTTAATTGTGCACATGTATTTGTGTGCATGGCTTAAATTCTATAGTTTGTGCACTATATTAAAACAATATAAATAAAGTTTGAACTAATTTAAACAGGAAAACATCATGTAATCATGTATTTTTCTGTCCTAATGTGAAAAATACATTCTGTCTTTTTCCTGAGTTTGCTGAAATAGTTTGACACTACTGAGTTCACGGGGGTAGTCTTTTTAAAAATGCATTAAATAAAAGGCTCTTCCACTAACAAATTCCACTGGAATGATCAAATCTTCACCACTGAAGTTTAGTCATTAGGCAGATGGATGTGTTTTTACCCCTCCCATCATTTTTAATTGTCATGGAATTACATTTATCCGCCCTAAATCAGTACAATATATGCTGTTCTTGGTTCAGTTGAAAGGGATGCACCCTAGAAAAGATAAATTATTTCATTATCACCAAAACATTTATAAATGTCCATATGTTTGGGAGGCAGTACTGAGTGTTGTGAGTGGGAATTAATTAGGCTCACTTCCTGCCTTGTTGGAGGTTAAAGTGTGAGATATCCAGACAGCAGTGACGCGGGCATTTTAAGATGATGCATTAAACTCGGGGAAAGAGATGAGTTAAGTGAGTTTTTACCATAAACGTTTGCACCCTTGAGCAAAGTGTTCCAGTGATCTGGGTGAAAAAGGAGACCCTTGGGGGAGGCATGTGGTGGTGATTCATGACCATTCCAGCAGTCATGAAGGAAAGACTGTCAGAAACCCCCCACCTGAGTGACTGCCCTTCAAATGAGAGTGTGATAAGGAGGGGGAGGGGCAGTGAATTTCCCCCCCAAAATTTTCCATCTCTCATCTCAGAAATTACCTAACAGAATGGATTACCAACTTGCATCTGCCCTATCTTATTATTAAAATTCTTCATGGGCTTTGGGGATGAGGGGTCAAATAGAAAATAAACTAGCTATTGGCATATATCACAGAAAACCACACAAAGCAGTGGATACCTTCCATACTGATAGAGTTTTAAGTATGTGCTTAGAGAATTATATAACTTTTATATATCAGTCATCTCTAGTAGAGCAACATATCACTACCTCTCCTTTACTCCCAATGGTTACCAGATCTTTTTAATTCTCTCAACTCAACCCTTTATCCTTTTCAGGACAACCAAATTAACATAGATTGCTAGTAGTTTCTTTCTGGATAATGTAAGAACTTCTAATCATTTTTTAAAATTTCTACTCTCCTTTTCCATAATAGGTCCTCTTCATAACAGCTCCTAATAACTTGATTTCCCCCCCAAAATTATACATTAACATTATGTGGGGTTTTTTTTTTTCTACTTTGAAAATCCAAGAGCTCTTCATCAATTAGGCAATGAAATCTTTACTCCTCAGATTTTTCTTCAGCCACCTCTTTCTATCACCTTCCCATTTCCCCATCTCAGCCACAAGTTTGGTGAATTTACTGTGATTTTTTTTCATGCTTATCTAAATAAGCATATATTGTTTCCTCTGTTCAGAATAGTGTTTTCTTTCTTCTCTCTCCAATACCAAGTTTAAATGTTATCTCTTCTGTGTAGTTCCTTGTTCTGTTCCAAGGCAGCTAAATACTCCCTACTGTTTTCCCCATAACATTTTATGGGTCGGATTCTTCCAATAAACCAGAGCTCTTAAAAGGCAGACAGAGTCTTGTTCATATGTCTTCACTCATCAGCATGATCAGTGAATTGATTTATTGTGGTTTTCATAGTTCTTTCAAGCACATTGTTTCATTTAATATTTTCAATAAGTTTGTAAAGTATTACACAGCAGACATTATTCCCATAGAACAGATAAAGAAATTGAGTATTAAAGCCAAGTGATAAATAAGAGTTTTCGTTTGGGTTTAAATACTTGATTTGTTTTATTTATAGCTTAATGTCTTTCTGGTATATCATAGTTTTGTTAGAGAAACACCATATTTAACTCCATATGTGTGTGTGTGTGTGTGTGTGAGAGAGAGAGAGAGAGAGAGAAAGAGAGAGAGAGAAGAGAGAGAGAGAGAGAGAGAGAGAGAGAGAGAGAGAATGTATGTATTTCCCTGGCTGTGGATAGAAAGAAAGAAAAACTACCCCTTTGTATGTACATGACTTTTTTTTTAGAACATTTACTAAGAATCAGTATATTATAAACAAAAGAAAAATCCCTTATATTATAAACCAAAGAAAAAATCCCTTTATCTCTTTTATTTTGACTTTAACCTCATCGTGAGATGAATTATTGCTTGGCAGATGATCCAACCAATGTATTATAAAACATGTTAGATAGGTACTTTAGGAAAATGATTTATGAAATAATCATTGAGGTCAACTTCTATGAGCACAATACTCCAAGAGTCTTAGTATAAAAGTTCTAATAGATCAGACCCTTTGTGTATCTTAGGAGATGTAACCGTACATTTATTTTGGTCACATTTATGTCAGTCAATGTGTTTTATGTTTCTTTTATGCAAAAGACAATGTAAGTAAAAACCTATAAGTAATAGAGCCAAATACAGCAGGAACTAGGTAATATTGCCTCTACCCTTTTATATTGAAATTAAATCAGATTTAGTTTTCATGCTACATGGGAGGGAGGGGAAAAGGATAACATTAGCCAAATATACCAACTCATGTTTCAGAAAACAGCAAGAACTAAGAGCAGAAATAGGGGAAATAATATGAAGAAGAACAGGCATTTTTCCAACCCTGTGAGGAAAAGCAAAAAACTAGATAACGGTCTTTATGGGCTAATTCCATGTTTTCCCGTATAGAATACAGCCATTCATGCAGCTTTCTGAGGGGCCAACTGCTTCAGTCTTCTCTGGGGGCCACCGTGGTTTTGCTCTGTTCATCCACATTCAGTCACCCGGCCCCTCTCAGTGTGCATAGCCTGACATTTATGAGCAGATGCCTGGGACCTGTAAGTGACCTTCTGCTGACCAACTGTGTGTGTACAAATCTCTCTTCTTATCTGAAGGCTTAGAGAGAAGTTTGGTAAGTAGTGCAAGATTCAGGAGGGAAGACATAAATCAAAACTAAAATCTTGATTTCAACGCCTTGAACTCTTGCTATATATTTTGTCATTCTTGGGCCTTAGTCAAATGGTTAATGAGACCCAAAGTATTTGAAATACATGTCTTTAAAATCTAAGTGGGATGCAGCCACATTTGAGTAAAGGGCTATTAAAATGATGAGATCATTATATTGTATCCAAGGATAAAAGACATTGTAAATATTTAGTCTTTCGGAGTCACAAACCACTTAAATGGATGAATATAGTCTATTCATTGGTTTATGGTTCTAATAGCCTCCAGGAAATGTCAAATTCACATGCTCTCCCAGAGCACAAGATTTAGCTTTTGGGTTTTTAATTTAGCTAAAAGATGTGTAAAAGCAGAGTCACTCAGCTCCCTATTGGCTGCACATCTGTGTAGGATTATATGCAAACAATATCTGAGCAAGCGTTGGCAGTCACATAGACTCACTAGCTTGACTGTAATTAATTGTGTGTATGTGTGTGTGTGTGTGTGTGTGTGTGTGTATGTTTAAAGAACTGAAGGAAGACAATGTGGAGAACTGTTTTCAGCAATAATCTTACATATGAGGTAAGGTTCAAAGTTGCCAAAATGGAATCTAGAAATAGAGATTCTCCAGCCTATGTCTAAAATAAATCATAATTGTTCTGAAAATGATTAACGCTGGGTGACGGCCAATGTTACTCTGATAAAATAGTACTTAGTCTGATTCTACAATTGAGTAGACAGGAAATGGCTCACCTTTTGGTAATGAATTAACTCTTTTATAGAGGCCTATAGGAATTCCAAAATATAAGCCAGAAAAAAATGTCTAGGATGCCAGGAATTTAAACAGACTTCCCATGTGCAGCAGACAATTGCTCTTTTTCTATCACTGTCTCACATTCCTCTTAGGTTTACTTATTTGTTTCTTATCTTCAGAGTTTGGTGGACAACATGCCAATTGCTCAAAAAGCTTCAAAAAAAATCTTCTTTTAATTCAGCCACATCAAAGAAGTTAGTAAACAATGGCATGGTATCGCTTCTTGGTGACCTTTCAGTTTGCCAAAGTCACACAAAATATGTTTCAATGCATTCTAATGTGCTGGAACACAGGAAGAACAAATTCCCACAATTTGTCAAAAGTAGTTCTTACAATTGTAATAAGATCTCGGGGTGTCCTGATTCCTGGAATGCAGAAAAGCTGAGTCTCTCTCAACATTTGATATATTTAAGTGCCTCTTTTAGACACATGTCTCCCTGTTCAACAGCACACTCCCTATCTGCAGCCTAGTCAAGCCCAGGCTCTCCCTTCCCAGGAGCATAACTTAAATCCATCTAGAAAATGATTTGATCTGCAGAATGCATATCATTTTAAGCTGGAAAGAAGAATAAAGCCTTGGAGACAGCACAGAATGTGGTTATAATAGTCCAAGTTAAAAATGACCAGAGCATCAAAAAGGGATTTGGCTGCTAGACTAGTGTGGTTATTAATGGATAAAATGCTCTTTCCTCAGCCGGGGAATGGCTTCCATTCCTCGTGGTTATGGGAAGAGGAAATGGAAGGAGACAACGCTTTACTTGCAGACACATTACTGACCCTGCAGAGGCAGCAAGAATAATGAGCAGAGAAGTTTTAGAAAAGAGAGTTTTGCCAAGCAGAATAATTGCTGCAGGAAATGCAAGACTCCTTGGACATGATGGTGGCTGGGTTGGATCACCCACTATCAGAGTGGGATCCATCAGCCAAATGCATTGGTGAATCAGATCATCCTGGAATGTTGACATCACTGAGTCAGAAGCGAAGGCATCCTGATTCCTGTCCACTTGTGAGACATAGGTATTTCAGGGAACCAACTATTCACCTCATTCATGACACATGTGATCAGCCTATATATCTGGGATGATTCTGAGTTCAGATATTTATTCAGTCATCTGAATATGTCCTGATTTTTTGCTTGCAAAAATATGGTTTTTAAAATAATACAGAATGCAATTTTCAGATTTTTATAACACTCCAAGATAAGGCTTAAAAGAAACAAAATCATAAGGGTATTCTCTTCATTACAGATTTTAGTAAATACCTTTTTTGTTGTTGTTGTTAGAAACACATATTATCGGGTCTAGTAATAATTAATGTCGTTTTTAAACATTCGTTTAAAATCTTGCTTGGCGTTGACTTGTATTGACATAACCTTCAAACATGTGGTATCTACAGAACGTGTGAAGTGCAATTAACAAGTTTTGCTTGAAAAAGTTTGTGTTTGGTTTGGTTTTTGTTGCAAAACTAGGGCTAAGAAGATGGCGGATGAAGAGCATATTCGGCACTGCATGCTTTACGAGTTCCAATTAGGAAGAAAAGCAAGTGAGGCTGTAAAAAACATCTGTAGTGCTCTTGGTCAAGATGCAGTTAGCGCCAGAAAATGCCAGCGTTGGTTTGAGAAATTTCGCGAGGGAAATTTTTCGTTAGATGACAAGGGTAGTCGAGGCCGTGTGTCCAATTTTGATCAAGAAGCTCTTCAAGCTCTTTTGGTGCAAAATCCTCAAATTATCCAACAAGAGCTTGCGACAACTTTAAATTGTTCACAGAAAACAATTTCCAATCAATTGCGTGCACTTGGCAAAGTCCAAAAGTTTGGAAAATGGGTTCCTCATGAGTTGACCGACAACAACCGTAATCTAAGAGTCACAATTTGCAGTTCGCTCCTCTCTCGTCAAAACCGTTTGCCGTTTTTAGAGCAAATTGTTACCGGAGATGAAGAATGGGTGCTGTATGTTAATTTGAAAAGGCGGCCTCAATGGTTGGACAAAAATGAGGCTCCGCAGCCCACGCCAAAACCTGACTTGCATGCGAAAAAAGTGATGTTGTGTGTTTGGTGGAATTTTAAAGGAATTCTTCATTATGAACTTTTACCATCTAACCAAACCATTACAAGTGCAGTGTATAGTGCCCAATTGGAAAGGTTAGCCCAAGCTTTAAGTGAAAAAGAACCCGCGCTGATTAATCGGAAGGGGCTTAATTCTTCACCACGATAACGCACGACCGCATACTGCAAGAATCACTGCTGAAAAACTGCGCCAGTTGGAATGGGCAGTTCTCCCTCAACCTGCATATTCTCCTGATATTGCCCCTTCTGATTACCATTTGTTTCGTTCTTTGCAAAACTTTCTTCTTGGAAAAAAATTTAATAATGAAGAATGCCTCAAAAATGCATTGACCGAATTTTTTGCATCAAAATCACAAGAATTTTACAACAGAGGGATTAAAATGCTTCCTGAGCGTTGGGCACAAGTAGTAGAAAACAACGGCAACTATATTGTTGATTAAATTTTGTTGTATTGTTTAAATAAATTAGATTTAAAAAAGTATTAGAAAACGACATTAATTATTACTAGACCTAAATGTGTGCTTTTAGAATTGAATTTTGCTCATTTCACATCTCAAATCTGTTTGCTTATAACAGAATCAAATCCCTATGAAAACCATATTTGAAACCAGAGCCAAACCAATATAATGCATAAGACAAGTGAGGGAGAAACAAATAATGGAAGAACATAAATAAATAAAACTAAATGAGAAAGAAAGCCCTGTTACTGCAGGCTAACTAATATTTAGAAGTGACCCCTCCTTACGAGCAGATTTCTGTGTAGTGTTTTCCTTCCTCACTCATTCACGTGGACTCAGGGAGCCCAGAGGACAGCTTCCCCTGGGAGCGGGAGCACAGGAAAAGGAGTCAGGCAGAGGGACACACGGTGTGGACCCCTGCCACTTAGAACTTGAGGCAGAAGTGGAAAACTCCTGAAGACGGCTTTTGCAGAACTGTATTTTCAAGACGCTTAAAATTCTTGCACTAACCATGTTTTCTTCCACTTGTGATGTATTATTGAATTTTAGAGCGGGCACTTATCAAGGCTTCGGGGGTCCCCAAACACAATTTGTCTAAATGAAACCGCTCCTGGAAATGGTCATAACATTATTGGCAGGCATTTGAGCAGTTTTCCTTGTAATCTTGTTAGAAAACCTTGCTTGCTGGAGAGGGGAAAATAAGACGATCCTCGAAGGAGCGATGAGAAAAGGAAAAGGGGAGTCTCCTCTTGGAAGAAATGGGAGTAGAAGGTACCAGAAATGGACCATCCCTGGCTCTCCGCTGTCTCTGCCATTTGCCCCACTCTGCGGTACAGAGGGGTCCAACTCCGGCTGCTCTTCCCGGCGATATTGTTGGCAGCAGTCAGCTGAACGTCTGCACTGAGAATGCCACCGTCACAGCAGGACCGTTTCTGCGTTGAAAAGGCAGAACCCAGCTTTCTGGCATGCCATCAGAAGAGAGGTGATTTCCTCACAAAGACAGAATGCTCAATCAGAAGAGATTTTTGGAAGTGTGCCCTCCGCCAGGAAACCTGGTGAATGGTTTGAGTTTTTCCAAAATTGCTTGAAATGTAGCTGCTAGGAGGTTGGGCTGATCGCTCCAATTTTTCTTTCAATTTTGCATTTTGTTGGATACTTCCCTCAAGTATTTCGGTGCGGTCCTGTCATTAGTCAGAGCTGGAAGGTTCAGTATTTATTTTGACAGGCACCAGCCTATTTTGTCAAACAGTACACACTGCTGCTCCATTTGACAGGTGCTACTCTTAACATCTTTCCATTCCTCACTCTCCCTTTGAATGCGGCTCCTAGATCTGCTGGTTTGTTTACCTCCCCAAAGGAAGCACAATGTGTCTCCTGGTTGATAAAAGCTTTGTTTTGTTGCTATTCTTCAGTGGCAGATTAAACAGCCATTGGTCAAAAACTTTTTTTCCTGACTTAATCTAAATTTTGGTGAAGTGCTTAAACTGGGATCTAATGGGAGACAGAGATAAAAGAACAAAAGATAAGATAGTGAACACAATGGAAGCAGAGGCAGGAAAGTACTGCCATTTCACTAGGATATGCATTTCTTAAAGTTAGAAAGGTCAAAGCAAGCTTTCATTTTAATGGTATGAGGTTTGGTTGAAATGTGAAAAAAAGCTGCATAGTGAGTCCCATATTCTCTCAGAAGAAAATGCCGGTGGCTCTGGCAACACAGGGGCAACCACTGGCCCAGATTAGGGAGGAGGGTTTGTATTTCTGGAGAAGAGGACATTTGAATAGATTTTTAATGATAAATGGTAATATAGACAAGAGAAGAGTTAGTGAAAAGAGCCTTCCATATCTATACCCACAGAGGAAGGATCATAAATTTGATTTTAGATATGTCACTTATCACAAATCACTGCAAGCATTCGGAAATTACTTTTCTTGTTGTTTATGGCCCACCACTGTCCATTCAGTTCTTTAACTTAACTTTCTGCTCACATGTCACCTCCTTACAAGTCCTCTCTGGTCCCTGAATACAAATACTTCTCTATCACTCCGCTCTTACTCTCTATTTTTAAGTCTTGTTTTCTGTTTCTTAATAGAATGTTTTATTATCTACCAGGAAGAAACAGCAAATATTGCAAGTCTCTTCTCTTTTAGCAGTACTGTGCAACACCCTACCCTGACATTAACTGGGTAAACTGCAATGAGTTTATTCATGGTGATCCTGTGGTTCAGGAATTTGAGTAAGGCTCATCAGAGATGACTCACCTTGTATTGTGTCCATGGTCTCACTCATTCAGGTGGTGGCTGGGCTGGAGGATCATGGGTGGCCTTCCTTGCATGTCAGGCACGTGGTGCTGGGGCCTGAACCCCTAGATGACCACTTTCTCCAGAAGGAGAGTCTGGACTTCTTTACCAGGAGCCTCAGGATAGCAAAAGAATGAAAGCAGCAGTTACCATGTTGCATAAAGCCTGGGTCTTGAACTAGTACAGCATCACCTCTACCACTTTTTGTGGACAAATCAATTCTAACACCAACCCAGATTTAACTTGAGGAATTGCATGGACATACATACCCAGGAGGAATTTTTATAGCCCCTTTTGCCTACTACTCATCACACATTCTAGAATTTGAAGTTACATGGAAAAGTAATCTAGTTGTATGGAATAAATATTATAATTGCTTCCCCCCCCCATTGTCTACTTTAGAACAATGTTGAGTAACATACCTACATCTCCAACTCTGATTCTGTTTAAAGGGAATCTTTTTTAAAAAAATATATTTTACTGATTTTTTACAGAGAGAAAGAGAGAGGGATAGAGAGTTAGAAACATCGATGAGAAAGAATCATTGATCAGCTGTCTCTTGCACAATCCCTACGGGGGATATGCCCGCAACCAGAATCGAACCTGGGACCCTTCAGTCCGCAGGCCGACACTATCCACTGAGCCAAACCAGTTTCGGCTAATGGGAATCTTTTATCTCTATTTCTTTATTGGACATTTCTCCTTATAATCCACTATCACTTCAGAAACAATATATAACAAACAAATTCATCTCTCTTCCCTTGACATTTTTTCTCTTAATTCCCCAAATCCTTGGAATAGGGCCATACACATTTCACACTTTTACAATTTGAAACATGATTAAGTATGCTAATTATCTCACATTACCATTAATTTAAAAAGTTTAAACACCAATTTGGGGGGCATAAATGTCAACTTACTGGCTTTATTGAAAATGAAGGAAAGTATATTTCATAGACATGTCATTGTTTTTGTTATTTTGTATTCTATATTATGCTGTGTTCTTTATAAAGCAAGCTCTATTTAAAAGAAAAGGATATCAGAAAATAAGAGGGATGGAATAAAGGACTACTGAATTTGATAGCCAGATGAATGTTTTCAAAACCTAATGCTAGGTGCTGGATCAATCTTGAAATTCATATTCCTTTAATTTTTATATGAATATCTTTATACCTATTTTTTAAAGTCATAATATTGCAGTAATTACAACTTTAGGCAAAAACATTTTGGACATCAAATACTTTTTTTCTTCCCTCTCTCCAAAATATGATTATTTTAATTACTGGTAGCAACAATTAATCACTAACTGATTCATCAGCCTGCAGCTGGGATTAGAGAGCTGACTTCCTTTTTAATTCCTATTTTATGTTCTACTGTGCTCAGCAGGGAATGAGCAATAGCAAACTAATAACCTTTCCCTATCCTCAGTACCTTTTTCTAATACCAGCAAAGAAGAAAATTTTGAATATTTTCCCCAACTACATTTCCACATACACACATGTGTCTTAAAGGAACTTTATAATTACAACTTTTGATCCATTTTGCTGTAAGAATAAGGCATTATAGAAAAGTTTAAGATTTGACCAACTATTCTTTGCTATTTTCATTAAACAACTCTTATTAGAGAAATGTATATATAACTGACTCTTAATGAATAATGATTTATTTTTGTTTGTTTGTTTCTTGGCTACCTGAAATCTTGAACTTCATGTGAATGATATAGAACATGCTGCATTAAAGTCCATAGACCGAGAACAACTATAAGCAAATCTATTAGTCAGATAATGTGTACATATTTAAATCTTGAAATAAGCTTCCCCCCCCCATTTCTAATGTATGAAGTCAAAATTAGTTAGAAATTTATTTGAGTCATCTGACTCTAGATATACACTGTGTGACTATATATCCATCTTCTCAGTAATAGGTCTTCTTCTAATACTTTAGTGTTCTGATTATCATTATGTTGTATTTCCTAAAATTCAGTGCAAGGAATTATAACCTATTTAGGTAATTCCTAGGAGGTGCCTCTACTCCAGAAAGTGCACTTAGCAAAAAGGTTCTCAGTTAAACAGTCTGTAGACTTCCAACTATCTACAAGTGCTGAAGCACAACTTGTGTCACGTGGGCCTTTCCCCCACTTTTCATTAGTTTAATCCAACATATTAAAATAATCTCCTTCATGGAAATCAGAAGTTCTCTTCAATATAATCACATTCATTCGTTCATTAGCATGATTATTGTAAAGTTCATTATCCCTTGAAAATGTTAGCTACAAGTGTTTTCCCCTCTAATTTTCCTTAATGTAACTGAAATCATAATTAGTGTGCATTATTAATATTACACATGCCAAAAGCTTAGAAGGGTCTGAGACTTTATTCTACTTGCGTGCCAAGGTAGTTTACCATGGTTTCATGGGGGCTATCAGAAGACATGAGACTCCTGAATCAGAAACAGAGGACGTCATTACTCACCGCAATGGCAGCAGTCAGCATTTATGCTGGTGTCCCACGGGACGGCATTAAGTGGGCCAAGTGGCTGCTCACACAGTGGTTTGTGTTACAGGAGTGGAATTCCAACCTTAGGAAAACTGAATATTTTATAGTGGGAGTAAAGAAGGCCTAATTTTTCTCCCAAAGGGAAGCATTACCTTTGTCATTCTAAACAATGAACAAGCAAACCCTATGGAGAATGGTCTACTAACAATATGCATCCCTCCATTGAACACTGTCTTGTCTCCTCAAAAATATCACTGTGAGTGCCCCACTCTGTTAGTCATATTCACTAATCTGACTGGTAGAGATTAGGATAATTCTATTCCATTGTCTCATACTACGTTTAATTAAGGCTATGATCAATAGGACTTGAATAGCACCATGAGGAAATATACAGTGTTAACATCAAATGCCTCAGACTAAATCACCTAAGCAAAGTTCATAAACCATCTAGACCTACCTTAAGAAGTCAAGGTGTGCATCTACATGATTGATCCAGATAGTTCAAACAACATGATATGTACCTCAGGGTGTGGTCCTGAGGATAGATGTCTCTAATCTGCCAGTCTGTAGTCTAAAGGGTAGCAGAATAAATAGTTTAAACAGTTGAAAACAGCTTAAGAGATAGTAAACATAAAATAAGGATTATTAAGGAGAGTATTGCTCTGCTGAGTTGAACAACCATGTCCATGTCCAGCTCTGCATGGCTGGTGCTGTGGTTGAACAGTGTGGTCCAGTGGACACCAACAGCTTTCAGTGTAGATGGACCATCAGTGAACCAGGCCCAGGCATTTAGGACAACTTCTGTGAATCAAGGTCCCTATTATGCCAGCAGCTTTGCTTCAGTTGGTGGAATAGAGCACAAATTTGTCTCCAATAAGATGATTATCTTTTTTTTTCTTTTTTTTCCTTTTTTTTTCACATAAAGCAAAGATGCTATGGGGGTCAGGCCAGCAATATTACTGAATATATCATTTCAGCTTGACAAGTAAGGATTGTTGGACCCTTTCTTGTTAGTTATTGTTAATCATTGACTCTAATTCAACTCAATCCCAAATGGTAATAATAGATTGGGAAGTTACAAAACCTGCATGAGTCAGGTATTCAGTTTTGACTAGTGTCCCATAGCAAGCCGATTGCTGCTTTTAAAAAAGTGTACCCAGCCGGGACCGGTTTGGCTCAGTGGATAGAGCGTCAGCCTGCGGACTGAAACGTCCCGGGTTCGATTCCGGGCAAGGGCATGTACCTTGGTTGCGGGCACGTCCCCAGTGGGGGGTGTGCAAGAGGCAGCTGATCGATGATTCTCTCTCATCGATGTTTCTAACTCTCTATCCCTCTCTCTTCCTCTCTGTGAAAAATCAATAAAAACATATTTAAAAAAGTGTACCCAGTAAGTGTGTCATGGAGGCAACAGATCTAAAACCTTATGGGACATCTCTGGGTATAGGACGCCTCCCTTTCCAGAGATTCCAAAGAGCAAAATCACAGGGACCAGCAGCTGAAAGAGGTCAGTAGTGTAGGGAGTATGCAAAGCTCTTAAAATATATATATATATATATATATATATATATATATATATATATATATATATATATTTATTTATTTATTTTTTTTTTACAGAGAGGAAGGGAGAGGGATAGAGAGCTAGAAACATCGATGAGAGAGAAACATCGATAAGCTGCCTCCTTCACACCCCCTACTAGGGATGTGCCCACAACCAAGGTACATGACCTTGACCGGAATCAAACCTGGGAACTTTCAGTCCACAGGATGACGCTCTATCTGCTGAGACAAACCAGTTAGGGCGCAAAGCTCTTTAGACAGCTTTCAACATGCCCTTTTGGTCTGGGCCTCAGTCAAAGAGTGCTTATTTGTGGACTAGCCAATATAACGTTCCAAGTAGAAAGTAGGTTTATAGTATAATACAAATAAATAATATGATCATTGATAATTTATAATATAAGAATAAATTTATAATATAAGTGTTTAACATACTCACAACTATCAAACTATTCTTGCCCACCCCTGTATAAGTGGCAAGATCATCCTTGCTGACACCATCGGTTTTAGCTTTGATGACTCCTTGGATCAATTGCTATAGCCACGTTGCTTTCTGGTTGAGCTTGTGTGAATTATTCCCTTTGACCAATTTGGATCTGACATGCACAGTGGTAACATTTTTTAAAATGGTTTCTCACCTTAGTCTAAGGCCACTGCGGGGTCATTATAAAAAACAAAACAAAACAAACAAGTCTTAAGTTCTTGCCTGGTTTTAGCACAAAGCCTTGGAGAGCTTTTCAATTTGTTACTGAACAAATTTATCTAGATTTACGTGGGTCCATTTTTCATTCATTCACGGATCATTTTTATCAGCATTGCAAAGAGGCTCCAGGGCAGTAAGAGCCTGCAAACTATCCAGTGTCTCATCTGTGGATTCCCAAAGGAGTCTGTCTTTTTCATAGATATTGCTGAAAGGGCTGAAGCTCCCTCATAAAAGGCATGAGCCACTGAAAAATTCTGAGACCATTTACTGTCATCTTTGAAAGGATCTAGGGGTGACATGCTAGTCTGCAGAAGGGACTACGACATAATATGCCCCAATAACAGACATCATATACCCCAAGTCAAGCTTTAGATCCCTCTGGTCTCATCTCCCAAGTTAACTAACCAAAATTCCAATGGTTTGCCTAGTTTCTGCCTACAGTGGTCGTCACACACATCCCTTTTCTTTTCTTTTCTTTTCTTTTCTTTTCTTTTCTTTTCTTTTCTTTTCTTTTCTTTTCTTTTCTTTTCTTTCCTTTCTTTTTTAATATATTTTATTGATTTTTTACAGAGAGGAAGGGAGAGAGATAGAGAGTTAGAAACATCGATGAGAGAGTCATCGATCAGCTGCCTCTTGCACACCCCCTACTGGAGATATGCCTACAACCAAGGTACATGCCCTTGACCGGAATCGAACCCGGGACCCTTCAGTCCCCAAGCCGACGCTCTATCCATTGAGCCAAACCAGTTTCGGCCACATCCCTTTTCTTTTCCTCAGCGCACCTCTTTTGAATGAAAGATGGTAGAACTTTCTGCCACCAAACCCCAGGACAAATCTCAGCACAGTTATTGCAGGCCTGAGGATGATCACCAGGTGGGAGCTTTCATTCCCAACTTACAACACCCAGGGCATCACTTGGGCAGTTAGTTGCCTTTACTGCTACTTCCAAGTGTTTGGCCTGAAACCATCTCCTCAGTTTCTCTTGCAGCTAGGAACTGTATCATGGAGCCAACAAATCTAAAACCCCAAAGGCAAGAAAGAGAAAGACCCTTTAGTACCCTTTGTACCATACATGAACTTCCCTTTATGTCTGTTAATCAGCTCTTGAGACCCTCAGTTTTCCTCTTAAGGAAGCCTTGCCGCTGTCAGCATCACTTCTCTCAGGAAAACGAAAGGGTTTGAGATTTTTACCCAACTAACAAATCATTCTGCCTCTCTTTCATGAATGTTCAAATAATAAACAAACAAACCTCTTGGATATACACAATGAACTTTATTATTTCTATAGTCTCTAATAGTCAGAATGTCAGTGTTTACGCTGGTTCACCATCCTTCAGTTCACACAGAGGAGCACATCCTATGGGCTACAGTACAAGGGGAGTAAACATGACTTAGAGAAGCCAAGTTCTTTACGGTAGGTAGAATGCATGCCTGATTTTTACCAAATGGGAAACATGCTTTTATTATATTGAACAGTAGCAAAAACAAACAACAATGATAACAAGAACAAAAAAGGAAAAACCTGACCAAAATAAACAAACACAAACAAAAAAAAACTAAACCTAAACTATAAAAATGCTGCTCTTGGCTCCAGAAGGAGCACCTATCTGTTTCTCCTGAGGCCCTGCTAATATCCTTAAAGCGACAGACAGGCCAGAACCAAGGCTTGTATCTCTGTCCAAAGGGCATGCAGACACAGGAAAAGACCCAGGGAGAATTGTATTCTAACAACCTTACTACGTAAACATGCATAAAAGCCAGTGTTCTCCCTCTGTCTTTGTCTCTGTCTCCATCTCACTCCCGCTATCTTCTTTATTTCTCAGAGAGAAAATTCCGAAGAAATGTTTTTGAAGTGTCTTACAGCTTTAAAACATTTTTTAAAAATTTTCAGGATTTGCATTTGGTGTGAACCTAAGAATTTCTTTAACAATTAACAGGATTAAAGACGAAACACTACCTTTTCAGTAATTATTAAATGGGAAATAGAATGAATTCTAATCATATTAATAAAACAGATAAGAAGAATGACTGTAGAGAATAAATGGGAGACTGACATGTGGGGATATTGAACATCACAGAATGAGGAGCATTATGTACAGTTTAACAGATCATCAGGTTGAGGAAATCAGCTGGAATGAGAAAGTTTGGCCAACATTTGACAGAAGAAAACAATATGAGTTAAGTTTATAAATGAAGAGAAATCTCGTCAGTTAAGGTGATGGAGGAGGAGTGAGGGTAAAGCAGTCCCGCTTCGCTGAGCAAGGTAATAAGTCTGCTTCAGAGTATTCTGGTCCCTGGAATTTTAGAGACTAAAGATTTAAGGTGGCTATAAAAGAATGAATTGTTGTAGTTGACATAGGGGGGATGAATAAGGACATCAACTGAAGCCTACTCAACGTTAGAAAAATCTGGCAATGTATCAGAGATGATGATAGTCAAAACTATAAATGGAAGGAGAAAAAAAATCCTCTTCAGAACTTTTCAGTACAGAAGTCGTTGAACTCACGTGGAAGTGAGGCCTTTTGGACAGCCTGCTATTTCACAAAACATAAAGATCTTCTCTGGTGGGAGGTAACAGATCAAGCCCACCAAGCTCCTGTCTAAAGATGTATGCAGCACAACCTTAGAAGATGCTTATTATTATATTATTTTTATTGTGCCATAAATATTCATAGCATCATACCATGGAGGAAAATTGTGCCAAAGGAGAGATAGAATTCCAACATCAGTGAGCTTATGGAGCAATGTTATATGCAGGAGGAACAGAAGGAGAAATGTGATATACTTACTGACTTTTAATTTTTATTTGAGACTCATGCTCATGGCTATCTGGAGCCAGCCTCATTAGTAGAGGAGAAAAATAAATTATATCCCTACTGTAGGGAAGTGCACTACAGATTCCAAACTCCAGTTTTGGCTGGGTTATTTATTGCCTAAATATGAGATGTTATAACTATTACCATTTATAATTATGCTTTTTAGTCAGTTTTTTTCCCCCTTTATAAAAATAAACACATTTAATGTAGTACAAGAGACATTGAATTAGGCCAGTTTAACTATTCTCTCGAGAGAAAATGCCTTTGTATAGTCAAGGGTTTGACATAGGGTGTACACATGAGTACTTCCGTTTGGTATTTCTATCTGGGTCTGTCTTGAAACTGACCTAAACTGAACTAAAAGGGGCAAATGGAGAAGTTAACACATCAAGACTTAGTCTTCCTAAAATACATATTTGCATCTCAAGCATAATTCCATAATGAAATGCATTTCCTTTGTGCTTAGCTATCTCAGAAGCCTCCTACTGCAATTGTCTCAAATATTGCTGCCTGTGCAGTCTATCTTGCAACAAAATTTAAGTTAATTTGTACCTGTATTATAGAAACTAAACACACCTGAGAAATAGTCCAGCGGAAAGGCATCTGTGTACATTGTCCTGTATACAACAAAGCAGATCTGCTTTGCATTGCAACTTAGAAATCCAGTCCTATCTGTACCTTTCTGCAGACATAAGCATATGGTGAAATTGACTGAATTCTAGGAGTGTGGGTTCCGTTTTATTTTCCTTGCAACATCTCTAAGGAAACTACTAAAGGAACTTGTGTTGTCAGATAAATAATACAACAGCTAACATTTATTTAGTCTTCTCAATGTATCAGGCATAAAATAAACATTTGTTTGCAATTTCTTATTTAATGCTAGCCACAGTCCTATGAGGCCGGTACGATTATCTATTATCTTCATTATAAACACATGAGAAAATGCAGGTTTAGATGGTCGCATAGCTTTCCTGAACTCTTAAGCCTGATAAATGATATTATCAGTACTTAGGCCAAGTTCTCTGTGACCTTGGAGTTCAAGTTCTTCATCAAGATCCGTGCATAAAAACACCCAAACACAGTCTAGGCTTCTGCCAAGAAATAAATCTAAAATTGATTAGAAAACTAAAGACGAGGTATGCAATTCAGTTAACTTGATTTGTTAGGACATATTATTTACAAATGTTTTCTCTGACATTCTCCCATTCTGGAAAGTTCTCCTCATCAAGCATCCTGGGGAGCAGAGTGGAAATCCAACCTGGAACACTGCCCTGCAGATATCAGCTGCCGCTCTACGTGGGACCTGGCAGCCACTGGGAGGCTCAGACATCAGCACTCTCAGACCTCACACTCAGTAACCCCGGTGGTCACCTCAGAGGATCAACTTTACAGATGAGACTCTCAACAATAGCTTTTTAAGAGAACTTTAAACTAACAAAATGCCTTAAAATATTTTAAGTTAATTATAGAGGCCGTGTTTAGGCACGCCATTGCATACAGAGCAGTCATACGTAGGGATTCGATATATATTGATAAGAAATAAATTTTAATCTTATAAAATGACTTACTCAATGAAGTGTTTAAATTGTCTATATAGTAAGTGCAGGCAAAAACAGCACAATTATGTTGTTTAATTGTGCTCAATTATTTTCCTGTGAAAATAAAATGAACTGACTAAATGTTTGATGAAATAAATTATTATCACAAATTTGTATAAATATTATTATCACAACTTTGCATAGGATAGTTATGTTTAATACTTTTGCTAAAAGACAAAATTTTAACTATAACTATACTATCTAATAAAAGAGTAATATGCACATTAACCATCACTCCAACACACAAGATGGCTGCCCCCATGTGTTCAAAGATCCTGCCCCTATATTGTCACAAGATGGCTGCCACAAGATGGCCAGCAGGAGAGGGCAGTTGGGAGGCACAAGGCCTGAAAAGGAGGGCAGTTGAGAGGAACCAGGCCTGCAAGGGAGGGCAGTTGAAGGCGATCAACCCTTCAGAGGAGGTCAGTTAGGGGTGACCAGGCTGGCAGAGGAGGGAAGTTGGGGGCAAATGGGCTGGTAGGGGAGCAGTTAGACATGGGAGTGGATAGGGGGTGATCAGGCTGGCAGGCAGAAGCAGTTAGGGGCAATCAGGAAGGCAGTCAGGCAAGCAGTTGGGAGCCAGCAGTCCTGGTCTGTGAGAGGGATCCCAGATTGGAGAGGGTGTAGGCTGGGCTGAGGCACAAACCCCCCTGCCCCCATGCATGAATTTCATGCACCGAGCCTCTAGTAACTACAATAATTTGTTAATAGATACACAAAGTAAAAAGACAGAAATTATAAAATAAAAGATATAAATGTGTGTGGAGGCTGAAGAGTAAATATGTAGAATTTTAGTATCCATTAAGGTTATCAGGTTAAAATAGTTACAAACATGTTTCATGTAAGCCTCATAATAACCACAAAGCAAAAACCTATAGTAGATACACAAAAGATCAAGAGAAAGGAATCTAAGCATACCACTACAGAAAATTAAGGAGGGGAGCAAAGGAAGAAGAAAGAAACAAAGAAATTACAAAGCAGCCACAAAACCACTAACAACATGGCAGTAGTAAGTTAATATATTTCAATAGTTACTTTACCCATAAATGGACTAAATTCTCTAATTCAAAGACATAGACTGTGTGAATGAATAGATAACATACACAACTATATGCTGAGGAGACTATCTTCAAATATAAGGACACTCTCAAATTAAAAGTGAAGGTATGGAAAAATATATTTTATGAAAAAGAAAACCCAAATATGGCAGGGGTAAATATAGCTATATCAGACAAAACAGACTTCAAGGCAGACTGTAATAAGAGAAAGAAAAAACAAAATAAAGTGGGGATATCCTGCAGGACCTTATAAGAACTGCTGGCATCATCAAGGACAGGAGGGCCCTTGGAAATTACCTGAAGTCACTTAAGACAGAATTCCCAACAGGAATGATTTTTACCAATGGAAGCCATGGCAATCCAGAAGCAGAGTGATCATCCCTCAGAGGCCTCATCTCTGATAGCATTGCACAGAATTCCCACTGTGGCACCGTAAGTAATGGAACACTTTGATGGAGCTATAGGGCATCTTTACTGTGAAAGATATGATAAAATTTTTCTAAATATATAATACAGAACTGCTATATTAGAAGCTGACAAGAAAAAATTCCAAATGTTCAACAAGAATACCACTACTGAATATATAGATTTCTTAATGGGTAAATCAATTGTCATGATATGGAGATGTAGGAACTGGCCAGAAGAACACTATGCAATGGTTGTACTGATTTTTTTTCTTCTCTTTCTAGTGCAAAAAAAAAAAAATTACAATTGAAATGTTAATGAATTCCTGTCTGTGCAGAAGAGACTATAAAATTCTGTTGGCAAAGCAGCATTTTGAATAAATAAAAGGTTTGCTGCAGCTGACCACCCTAAATGGTTGAGTGAGTTAAAGGATTTTATAAGGACATTACTTTGTCTAAGTGGAAGTGTCACATTTATGTCTTTCCTATTGTTACTTTTAAGAAAACAATTTCTATTGGATGAAATCCATGAACTTAATATAGAATTTAAAGCATTGTTCGAGTCTTTACTGTGACTACATTCTGCATTGAGTTAAAAAGCAACAAACAAACTAAAATTAGGAACTAACCTCAGCTCCTATAGATACTCCTCTGGGAAAAGACTGAGTCCCTACATCTTGAAGTTGAAGTTTGCCAAACTAAAGTTTGTCCTAGCATACTTACTCTCAGCTATAGTTTTAGTTTATAAAGACAAAAAGATAATTAGCATATTATTACTATTCCTTTATCAAACAAAACAAAAATATGTTTCTTTTTTTCTCTAAAATATATTTTTCTTATATTTTGATAGAGAAGTTCTACCTGACCTCTCCTTAAGTTTATTTGTAAAGACCACCAGCTATCAATCCAAAGTGCTCTGCTAAAAAGGCAGGAAATAAATTAAACATAGTGTTTGCTTAAAAGTTCACACTAAAGTTTTTTATACAATCCCTTCATTCTTTCTAATCTGTAAATCCTGGGTGGATATTGATGATATATATTTTACTCTAAGTACTGCTATTACAGCATCTCAGAAATTTTGTATGTTGTGTTTCCCTGTAGGTAAACATATTTTAACATTTCTCTTGAAATGTTTCCCCCCAATACTACTACTAGTTAATTAGCATCTATAAAATACAAACTATTGATATGTGCTGTATACTACTCTGTTTTTTATATATTGCTCATTGTTGCCTCATTACTTTTATTAGCTAGAACTGCTATTGTTGCTCTCTCTCTCTCTCTATACACACACACACACACACACATATATATATATATATTAATATATATATATATAATTACTATCTTCATTGTAGAGAAAATAAACTAGTCACAGGAAGGATAAGTGACTTTCTCAAGGCCACACAACTGATAATTACCTGTCATTACCTGTCATTAAAGATATTGGATGAAAACAGTATGTTAATCAACTATCTCTTAATATCATTTCCCACATAATCTCAAAAAAATCAGTGCCTCTATTACATGCCTCTTTATCATTAACATAAATGAACATTTTTCTGCTTTTTTATTATTATTATTTCTCATGCTTAGCAGTGATCTGTAGTTGGATTTATGCCCTTTATATTTATCATCTGTCTTTTCCTGGGGTGTGCAGCAGTGGTCGTATCCAGCAGCGGATCTATATGATGGCACCAGTGGTACCGACAGGACATCCAAACAACTGTGATTCTTCAGCATAATCATGGCTGTGGTTCCTTATACAAAGCTTCTGTTGTTTTCTGCCCATTTTCCTAGCAGCTCTTCCATCCTGCCAGCTAATTCTGTGAGCTACCCAGCATTCTCTCCATGCATTTATTTTCTTCTTTTATTAGCTGGAGCTGCTGTTGCTGCTCACAACCAAGATCCCTAACTGAACAGTTGTTACCAAAGAATGGAGTGCATTGGCTTTCTGCAAGGGATTGTGGGGATCACCAATTGTTTATCTGGCATGGCTGGTTCAAAAACCAGTCAAGATCGTGCTTAAATGCCAAGATGGGAATTCAACAGCAGTGAAAAAGCTAATCAAATCATTGCCCGTGGTCACCTGGCATCAAGTGCTCATTGCAGGCATGACTTTGGGGAATTGAGTTGCTCCAAACCCAGAACAGAAGGATGTACATGAGGAATTTATGGACTTACAAAAGGGGTAGCAGCTTTGAACATCAATGGGCAGCTTAAAGAAAGAGAATGACAAGTAAAAATCCTTGAATTCTAGGCTCATAGCACTGACTGAATCCAGGGAGTTCCTAGGATCAAGATAAAAGAAACTCTTATCTTTTGTTGCTGCAGGGACTGAGCTGGTTAAAAACAAAATGTGGTCTTAGAGATAGTAAAATTACACTACCAGTGGAATTCTGAGTTTTTAATTCTCGCTTATGTAAAAATTAGAGAATTGGTAGGAAAAGAGTATGTTGCCATGACAGTCTAAACACAAACTTCCACTGGTAGTCCACTGTCACTGAAGAACATGCTGAGAATTTTATCATACCTCTCCCTAAGGAGACCTGTAGCCAGAGTGCAGGTTCTCTGGGGATAGAGACATGCACAAATCTTTGGGAGATACTTATAAACAAATCTCAAGAATCTGTAAATCCATTGTGCCTAATGGGATAATCTTCTTCCTTTCTTCCTTCTTTCCTTCCTTCTCTCTCTCTCTCTCTCTCTCTCTCTCTCTCTCTCTCTCTCTCTCTCTCTCTCTCTCTCTCTCTCTCTCTCTCTCTTTCTTTCTGACCTACAAGGCCCCTTATAAAGCCCATGAAGCAAAATAATGTCATAAGAAGTCCAGTTTTATCTAAGGCTAGTGTATCATGTAAAGCTTGACAATTGTTTCACCTTGTACCAGAATCTATGTGCAGGGCCTATTGATTTTCCTAGGTAATGAGGAATCTCACAGAAACTGAACTTGGGAGATAATGACAAGGAGTTGGGGGAGAGGGGAAAAGCAAGGATGAATTATTTGAAATAGGCTTAGAACATAAAGAATATCCATGCTACATGTTAACTCAAAGGCATTTCCACTCATAATAATTAGCTGGGCAAGATAATCTGCTCTTTCAATGTCAATGATCTCTCTTCCATAGCAACTTCAGAATTTACTTAATGAGCAATATAGCTATGGTACTAAAGATAGGTGCTATTTACAAGTACAGAAACATACGATTCCCTTTACTAGTATATTAGAATGTATTTCCAAAAGTAATATATCAGAATCTACAATAGTATACTATATGTTTGAATATTACTTTTATTTTTTATTACTTTTGTCATGAAGAGTTTTTGTAATATGGATTAGATACTTATTCTGGACTTCAATTTATATTTGATTTTTAGATCCAGGATGCCTTAAGTCAATATTACCATGAATGTACTAGACAACTAAATGCCTTATTCAACATCATTACATCTATCACAATTTCCTCCAAGTAAGAAGTTTAATTTCCCATGGGGGAAAACACACGCACACACACACACACACACACACACACACACAAATAAGATAATGACCTTAGGTTAGTTTAGTTTTATCAGATACCTCCTTGAAGAACCTATATGGTACCAGATCATAGGACAATAGGACACTACCAATAATTTGAAACTTTGATTGATATACGGTACTATTTCTTTTATAGTCAGTATGCATGGATCCAAAAATGAAGGAATAGAATTGGAATTAGCACCTCTCCCAAATAGACCTAATCAACCATTCCATTTTTTTTTATTCCCACTACTGAAATTGTGGGAAGTACTGGTTTAAAAATTAGTAATAACCAAGAGAGAAATGTTCTACCAAGGGATTCAGCAATGGAAGTAAGCAATGCCAACTAGACAATTAGAGTATCATGATAATGTATCCCTAGGCAAAAATGGAAAAATAATATATTAGATGCGATAACAGATCCAGAAAATCTATAGGGAAGAGTATTGATGATGCATCAAGGCATCAAAGAGCATGTGCATCTGGCTGGTTCCTAGAGAATTTTCATACAGCAATTTCTAGTTGTAAAACACGGAGACTCTATACTGATAAGAATAGCAAGAGCTCAGAATCCCTAGGCACCCAAAGCAGGGCACTGACCTAAGTTACACATATGGATGCCCAATTTTTAACTTTAAGGACATGTTACAAATAAGGATTTGTTAAGATGGATTGACTGTTGTCGTTTCCATGACAGCAGTGCCCAGTGACAGTACGACTAGCATAGAGGTATCCAGGGGCCACAGAGCAAGTGGCACCAGGGAATTCTCTGATGAAACCTACTCAATGCTTAAACCTGATACTTAATCTTTCTGATTTTTCAATATATGGCTCTCTCATTTTTATTCCACTCCAACTTCAAAATATCCTGCAATGGAATACTTTGTCCAACTCTACATAGCTCTTTAAATGCCACTCCAAAAGCTCTCCCATGGTACTTCTTATATCATTTATATTTACTCTCTTTATCATGTTAACTGTCCTATTAGAAATTGGACTAAAACGTTCCTGTGGTTAAGACAGTGTAGCCTCACTCAAGGCCTAGTGTAGAGTAAGAACTCTGAAACTGTGCTTCCACTAAATGTGAGTCCTTGATTTTCTGGCCATTGCCCTATGCCTGTTATTAAGGTATCACCTCTGAATGCAAACTCTCTTCTATGTGCTGTGTGATGCCGGGGCTGAAAATATGCAAACTATATTTTGCTTTGCTAGTTTCCTCTCTGCACATCTTGGCCAGTAGAAAGCAGTAGAGGGAGCTGTAAGGATGGAGGAGAATGAAGAGGAACTTGCTCCATTTTCTTTGCATGTGTTGGCTTCCTGTTCACTCGCTGTCCCACTCAGCGTTGGCCTAGCCTCATCGCACCTCTTCTCCTTGGCAGCCGAAGCTTGTTTCAGTAAAATGTTGAACTGAGTTTTCAGTTTTTCAACTCTTGCAGAACCAGCCTCCCTGTGTTCCTGCAGAATTTCTAGCACCTGCTGCTGCTGCTCAGAAACCCACATCAGAGGTGTGGGTCCTAATCCCATGAGGTTTCCCCTCCAAGAGAAGAGACACCAGCCTAGATCCAGCAGCACCCCTTTTCCCAGGTCTGAGTTTCAGCCAGCAGGATCCTTCCTCCCAGTCAGTTTCTACATTCTCACTCAGGGTCCCAGGAGGGAGCTGAAGCCTATAGAAACTCCTCATGTAATAATTTAATTTTTCTTTTTGCCTTTTAAATTCTTTAATACCTAGCTAACCATTTTTATATAAAACTAGAGGCCCCTTGCAGGAAGATTCTTGCAATAGGGCCTCCTGCTACAGTCTCCACTGCCCCTCTTGCTTGCTTCTCTGCAGCTTCCCTCCCTTCTCCAGTGCTTGGCTTCTTTCTACCCTGTCTTCAGTCTTAGCTCTGGCCTGGGTATGCAAATTAACTGCCATATTGGTTGGGTTAATTTACATACTTGCCCTGATTGGCTGGCAGGCCTGGCTTGTGGGTGTAGTGAAGGTATGGTTAATTTGCATGCTTCTCTTTTAGTAGAGAGGACTATTTCTGTTAAAATAACTGATTACTGTCCTGAGTGGAGCTGGACTGGGACAAACTCCCAGGGAAGGAGGTGTAAAGCATTTTTTAAGGTACCCCAAATTTCTACTTTGGCCAATTTAAATCCTAAGTCCTGAAAGGTGCATTTTCCTGATAGTGCTTCTGCATGTGATAAAGTGACTCAGAGAACTATTGTAGAAAAATCCAGCTGCTGAGGCCAATTTGAATTGTATTTTCAGTGTTTACAATCAAAACAGGTAATGAGGATATTTGTGTGTCATTCTCTGTGTTTTTGTATTGTTTGAATAATTTACAAGCAGAATCATGTATCAATCAAGGTCCTGCAGAAAACAGATTACATATTCAAATTGAGTAATTTGAGATGAATTTAATTAAGGAACTCTTTACAAAATCTAGGGCAGGGTATATGGAAATCAAGAGAGATAATGCCGTATCCCAGGCTGAGTAACAGGGAGAGACCTGCTTCTACCCTTAGATCTGAGAGGACTAAAACTCTTAGAGAGCTCTGTCAGCAAAAATCACCTGTCAGGAGCTGTGACCTTTGGCTGAGGTTCCAGTGAACCTGAATAGAAGGAGCTAGGGGAATAAATGCCTCTACCCACCTCTGATCTCCTGCCAGGGATCCCTATTAGCCCCACTCAACTAGAAACCCGAGGTCCAGAGGGTTGCTTGATGCAGTTCACAGAGGCCAGTCTCCTGGGGGCCCAGCACTGCAGAGAAGGGAGGACAGAGGAGCTGGAGAAGAGAGTGGGATATCTTCACAAATGGCTTAATTGCAAATGTAATTAAAATATCTTCAATAAGTGACACGTTCAGGGAAAATTCCTTTGAATAAATGAAGAAAATATACTGAGGACAGGGAGGGGGAGAGCTGGGAAGAGGAGAGAAGCACATTTACGAAACATTTCTGGAAGCACTTAAGTTAAATGTCAAAGAGAAGCTCTTTGTCATCTGAAAACAAGAAGGAAACTGGAATTATAAGGGCTCTCAGTAACATTTTTATTTTTATCAGTAAATCAGATTTTAACAAACTTATGTCTTGATTCAGGACAGCATGTTAATGCTAAAAAGTATATAAGAAATATTGAAATAGTTGGAAAAATACCTTCACATATAACACACACACACACACACACACACATACACATATACACACATGTTTAACATTTCAAAATAAAATATGTGATTGCAGAGCATTTATAATTAATTAATTTGTTTTCATAACCCTCTAGAGCATATTTCTAGGATAGATGACTGCACAACGCTGTGCATGATTTATTTATAAACTACTAATGAAGACATATCTAATCATCATAATTAATAGGTATTTTTGTGCTTTGGGGCTAATCACAAAATATTTCATAAGCTGGCACAAAGTAAGCCTGGCTATGGGGCAGACATTTAGGACAAACCCTGCTGTTGTTTCCAATCTACAGCTCTGTTGTGTTTGTTTGTTTGTTTGTTTGTTTGTTATTTCTGGCTGTTATTGTACAATGCCAAGACAAGTAGTCCATTCAGTTAATACATTTAAAAAATATATATATTTTTTTTACTAGAGGCCCAGTGCATGAAATTTGTGCACTGGGGGTGTGGAGAGTTTTCCCTCTGCCCAGCCTGTATCCTCTTCTGGGACCCCTTGGGGGAACCAGGGGGATCGGGCCTAAACCGGCAGTTGGACATCCCTCTCACAATCTGGGTCTGCTGGCTCCTAACCACTCGCTTGCTTGCCTGCCTGATTTCCCCTAAATACTTTTGCCTACCAGCTTTATTACCCCCTAACTGTTTCCTTGCCAGCCTGATTGATGCCTAACTGCTCCCCTGTGGGCCTGTTTGCCCCCAACTGTCCTCCCCTGCCAGCCTGGTCTCCCCCAACAGTCCTCTCCTTCTGGCCTGATGGCCCTCAACTGCCCTCCCCTGACTATTTGGTTGCCCTCAACTGCCCTGCCCTGCTGGCCTGTTCACCCACAACTGTCCTCCCCTGCAGGGCATCTTGTGGCAGCTACCTTGTGATGATGTGGGGGTGGCCATCTTGTGGTGGCCATCTTGTGATGATATAGGGGCAGCCATCTTGTGACAACATGGGTGTGGACATCTTGTGATGACATGAGGGCATCACACTAGGGCACCTAGGCTTTTATTAGTATAGATTGATTTCAGAGAGGAAGGGAGAGGGAAAGAAGGATAGAAACATCAAGATGAGAATCACTGATCAGCTGCCTCTTGCATGCACCACACTAGATTGAATCTGATCCCAGGCATGTACCCTGACCTGGAATCAAACCATGATCTTCTGGTTCATAGTTCAATGATCAACCACTGAGCAACACCAGTTAGGCATCAGTCCGGTTTTTAAATTTTTTTTTTCTTGAATAAATCAACAAACAAAAAGTAACCAAGAGAATCATATTTGGCACAGAAGATAAAAACTTAAATTGTTTATAAATTTTCCATTTTATATTATGATCACATGGCCAGATTTACTATAATATTTATAAGGATCTTCTTTATCTTGAAGTCAAAGCAGAATTTTGAAGGAATTTTATCATTGTAAGATAAAAAAAAAAATACTTTTTTTCCCTTCAAACTTTTTTGTTAATTTTTATTTCTTTTTTTATGTATGTAAAAGTAATTCAAAGTAATTGTTATGAAACAGATCAAGATTTTATTTGTACTGTCTACTTTTTATAGTTATAGGAAGTTTGTTTTTTACATACTCTTTTTAATTTTATTTTTTAATTCTAGTTTACATTTAATATTATTTTGTATTAGTTTCAGGTATATAGCATTGTTGTTAGATAATTTTATACTTCACAAAATGTTTCCCCTGATATTCCCAGTACCCACCTGGCACTATACATAGTTATTATAATATTATTAACTATATTCCCTATGCTGTGCTTTATATCCCTGTGAATATTTTGTAACTATCAATTTGTACTTCATATATATATATTGATTTCAGAGAAGAAAGGAGAGGGACAGAGAATCATTGATCAGCTGCCTTCTGCACACCCCACGCTGGGGACTGAGCCTGAGCCTACGACATGGGCATATTCCCTGATCTGGAATTGAGCCATGACCTTCTGGTTCATAGGTTGACGCTCAACCACTGAACCACAGCTGGGCTCAATTTGTACTCCTTCATGCCCCTGTTTTCACCTAGTTCCCCATCCCCTTTCTCCTTTGGCAACCTGCCTCTGAGTCTGTTTTAATATTGTTTGCTTGTTTAGTGTGTTCCTTAGATTCTATGTGTAAGTTAAATCATTTGGTATTTGTCTTTCTCTGGCTGACTTATTTCACTTAGCATAATATCCTCTAGGTCCGAGAATCCAAGATGGCTGCTCGGGTAGGCACCTAGCTGCAGCCGCACGCAACAATTTCAATAAAATACAACTAAAATATAAAATGGACATTACCCAGAACTACAGGAAAGTCAACTGACTGGAAATTCTACAACGAGAAGCAAGGAGAAAACCAGAAGGAAGCGCGGAGGAGCTGTAAAAGCCCAAGGTACGGAGACACGCAGCGTGCACGGAGAGGACGGAGCCGGAGAGGAGGGAGGCCGAGTGCCTGACTGGCGTTCCCTAGCGGGAAGGAGATAAACACTTGGACTGTGCTGGGCCCCCAACTGCTCTGAACCCCCGTTCTAGGCCAGACCCCGGGGACCCAGGCTCACCCATAGGGAGCTGGGCTGTAAGGCGGTACCTGGGGAAGCGGCGAAAGGAGGTCCCCGAGGCGCGCACACTGCGCGCAGAGAAGGGGCGGCCGGCTGTGCCGTAGGACTGCCCTGGCGGGAAGGAGACAGGCTCCAGACTGCTCTGAACGCCACCTCCAACTCCACTTCCAACTGAACTGAATCCCAGTTTCAGGCCCATTGCGGGAGAGCTTACACTGTTTGGTAGCAGGCGAAAATCGAGGGCACCTTTCTCTCAGAGGTGCTTGCAACAAGTACTGAAGGACCCTGAGTCTCAGGAGTCGCATAGGGCGGGGCTGACGGAAGCCGAGGCTGTAGGCTCCACCCTGAAACCCCGCCCCATCAGAAAAGCTGCCTACGAAAATGCCTAAACCAAATAGATCACAAACGAAAGAAATGGAGGACAAAAAGCGACTGGATATAGAGTTCAAAACCACACTTATAAGGTTTTTCAAGAGACTCCTAGAAAAGGCCGATAAAATAAATGAGACCTATGAGGATATGAAAAGGGATCAACAAGAAATGCTAAGGGATCAACAAGAAATAAAGAATACATTGCCTGAAATAAAAAATATTATACAGAGTCCTAAAAACAAAATAGAAGATCGCAAGAATCAAGTCAAAGATTTGGAACATAAAGAGCCAGAAGACACTCCTCTGCAGAAGCTAGAAGGCAAGAGAATCCAGAAAATTGAAGATAATGTAAGAAACCTCTGGGACAACTTCAAACGATCCAACATCAGAATCATGGGGGTCCCAGAAGAAGAGAGAGAGCAAGATATCGAAAACATACTGAAAGAAATAGTGACAGAAAACTTCCCCCACCTGGGGAAAGAATTGGACTTACAAGTCCAGGAAGCACACAGAACTCCAAATAAGAGGAATCCAAAGAGGACCACACCAAGACAAATCATAATTAAGATTCCAAGAGCAAAGGACAAAGAGAGAATATTAAAAGCAGCAAGAGCTAAGCAGGTGGTTACATATAAAGGAGCACCTATACGATTGTCAGCTGATTTCTCAACAGAAACCATGCAGGCCAGACGGGAATGGCAAGAAATATTCAAGGTGATGAATAGCAAGAACCTACAGCCAAAAATACTCTACCCAGCAAAGCTATCACTCAGAATTGAAGGTCAGATAAAGAGCTTCACTAATAAAAAAAAGCTAAAGGAGTTCATCACCACCAAACCAGAATTATATGAATTGCTGAAGGGGGTTCTTTCAGAAGAGAAAGTAAATAAAGATAAAAATTATGAACAATGAATACGTAACTATCAACAAGTGAATCTAAAAACCAAGGAAATTAAAAAAAAAATCTGATGAACAATATTAACTGTTGAATATAATAGAATCAGAGGTATGGAAGGGGAGTGAACTGATGATTCTTGGGGAAAAGGGGAGAGGGGAATGTGGGAAGAGACTGAACATAAACTGTGCACCTATGGATGAGGACAATGGGGAGTGGGGAAAGGGCAGAGGGTGGGGTGGGAAGGGGGGGGAAAGGAACACTTGTAATAATATGAACAATAAAAATTTATTTAAAAAAATATATCCTCTAGGTCCATCAATACTGTTGAAAATAGTAAGATTTCATTGTGTCTGTGTGTGTGTGTGTGTGTGTGTGTGTGTGTGTTTAACAGCTGAGTAGTATTCCATGGTGTAAAGTATTCAACTACTTTTTTGGAAGCAGTCACTTGGGCTGCTTCCAAATCATGGCTATCATAAAATAACTTAAGGGTGCACACATTCTTTCAGGGAAGATCTTCAGAGTACTTTCATGTTTAGATACTGGAAAAGTAAGAAATTATACAAAGAGGAAGATGGATGTAAAATATATTTTTTATTATGGACAGAAGTCAGGTTTAGGATATAGATTATATTTTCAGAATTAGTCTAGTCCTTCCCCTCCATTGGGAAGGCCTGTCTTAGAAGAGAAGCTTCCCCACAGAGGAGAGGGCAGAGTGGAGCCACATATGCCCAGCTGTTCTTGCCCAACTTTGTAAATTCCTTAAATCTCTCTACTTCCTATGCAGAGAGAGAGAGTAAGTTAGAGAGAGAATCAGGTTTTTACTTAATGTCCTTTCAGAAAAGAGTAGGGGGTAAAATATTTGATTATGTCAAAAACACACACAAAGAAAAACATTATTTTTGAAGAACTTTATTTAATTTAAGTGAGTCTTTGAATATTTTAGGATTAAAATATTCTGAGCATTGTATTATATCTCTGGTGGCAATCAAGGGATCCATAACAGGGTTGCTGTTTCTAAAAGATGGAATATGCACTTGGGTATAAGATTCCCTTTCTATGCTATTAGCCCCAGGAAAAGTGTGTGGTGAAAGGAAATTAACCACATTGTGGTTCTAATGGAGCAAGGGTTTTGACCAGACCGTGTCGGATGGCCAGTGTGGTCTTTCAATAGAATCAGTTTCTTCTAGAGTACCCAGCTATGGCCTGAGTAGACTGGGGGATTGGTTATCGACATAGCAAAGGTAGTCAGGATCACCCCATGCTGTATATTGTATTTTTCAGGATATCTAACATAGGGCAACCATTCAGGGTGTTCAGTACTTGTTTTAACTCAGACTGCCCTGGTAATGGGCAATTTTAAATATTTAGGTTTTGTGGTAAAAATTGAGATGCTCCAACCTGATCCTGCTCAGCTGTGGGAAGAGAGTGAGCAGACATCTGCAGCAGTCAGGCCTTTCAGGGTGTGTGTAAGTTCTAGGGAGCCACTTTCCCCTTCGCAGAGCCGCTTTCCCCTCCTGTGGCTAGAGGAGCCAAAGGTAAAAAGCCCGGGCCATCTCAGCCCAAGTGGATCAACTCTGATGGGCTGCACAGGCCTAGACTTTGTCAGGTTCCCATTACAATCTGACTTCTCTCTGTTACGAGAGGTGCCAATTCCAAATAAACCTCTTGAATCCCAAATCCCACCTTAGTGTGTACTTCAGAGTACCTAACCTGTGTAGGTGCTCATGATTTTATGAAATAAGCATATTCTCCTCACAATAATTAAAACAGATTATAGGGCAATGATAAAATATAATAGCAATGTTGAGAGATTAGAATGTATATTTATATGCTTAGCTTTTTATTTAGGACTTATTCATGTTTTGAACATTCTTTTTATATTTAACTAAAAATACCATTTGTTTGATCTTCTGCAAAGTATAGTGCATCTTTTGGACATTAACAACTACTGAACTTTCTGGAATTAGAATAATTTTCATAATTTATATATGAATATATTTATTTTTAACATCATTCTGTATCTGCATTTTATTTAAACCAATCCTTATTGATTTAATGTTATTTACTTCTACAAAAGTAATAAATAAATTATTGACAATGATGCCCTCCTGAGAGTCTATTAGAATGGAAAAGCAAAGGAATGAATACTCTGTCAATAAGAAGGAATCATACAAAGGGAGAGACAGATGAACATATTGGCTTGAATTAATCTGACATTAACCACAGACTGTGTGGCTTAAACAAGATTAATGTTTTACTGGCAGGTTCAACTTGACTTGGTTCTGATGGAAGCCCTCTTTCTGGTTTACAGAAGGCCTTCTCTCTGTATCCTCATCCTGCAGAGAAGGAGGAAGATCTCTCTTCCTCTTCTTATAAAACCACTAACCTCATCATAGGGCCCTACCCTCATGACCTCATTTAACCCTAATTAGCTCAAAAAGGCCTCATCTGCAAATACTATTTCATTGAGGGTTGGGATTGAACATCTAGACTTTGAGGGGACACAGTGCAGTCCTTAGCACTATTAACAAAGAAAGACTTTGAGATGAGCAGAAAATTAGTTTTTCAGATTTTGAAGAAACATTAAGGTTCCAGCAGGTTTTGTCATGAGAATACTGAAGTGAAAGTAAACAGACAGGCACCAGGTCTCCCAATGGCAGACCTGGTTGGTACCTGTGTGAGTTGGTACCAATTAGAAACTGTCTATGACTTTGACCTTCTTTGAGGGTACACACCGTTGTTGTGTATTTCTAAGTGAGATATGAAATGAGCTCTGTCATAACAATAATGAAAAATTAAAGGTAAGATATCATTAAAGATGACTTCTCATTTTAGAGATTGACATGATGTATAAACTAAGTTTTAAAAGCAATGACGAGAATGACAAACTGTTTAGAGAAATGAGCCACCTGAAAAAGGAAGAGTTAGTATATAGGAAAGAATTTTTGGAATCTATATTTCAAGATTTATACCACTGATTGTCTCATTAACCTTCCACACATCTTACTGGATATTGTTCTTTCTGGGAAGTTATAATTTCTCTCTTTAAAATAAATCTATACTATTTTACACTGCATTTTTGCACTGTTTTCTCAAGCAGTGATGTAAAAACGTATGGGTAATTTGTTAAAGAAACAAAACAAAGGAAAAAGCGCACTGTGAGACTGGGAGACAATATATTAGGAGACCCTTGTAGTGGTGTTTAGAGCATTGGGTTAATTATTACTTCCCAGAAGTTAATGGTGAGACCTATCGGTTCAAACTTGTGAGTGAGTGAGAAAAAGGAACACAAATAAACTCAATAGTAATTTGTCTTACACGTGTGAGAAAATACTGTTTCCCTAGAATGTTAGTATTTATTGTGATGGATTAATAGATAACCTTTAGGGGCTGTGCCTACTCAGCATTAGACACTGATAATAAGGGTGCTGCCACACATTCTTGATTAGCACTACAAAACAGGCATTTTCTAAATGAATTCTTCACCTAATTTTTATTAAATGTATAAGCACACATTTTGACTCCACCTTACTCCACTTGTTAAACATTTTTCATCCATCTTTAAAAAGTATTCCGAAGACACAAAAGTCCTTTGTAGCTTGAATAATAAACTATGCAGAAGACATGTACAAGGTTAGCTAGCATAGTGACCAGAAGACTTGCTGTGTTTTATACCATGTTTATTTATTCCAACTATAAAAGTAGAAAAGAAGCCCAAAGCAGTTTGATAGATAATGATTGAAATTTACAAAAATTATTGTGACTAATTATGTTTAGCCTGTTTTGTTAAAGCTAATTGAAAATCAAGGTGGAATCTCTCTCTAGATAGATTCTATACTTTGTTACAATTATAAAAATGATACAATTATGTCATCCTCAATTTTCAAAAATAATTATATTGTTTTTGAAACTGTCACAAACTGTCTGTGTATTACATAAACAGGTAAGCAATCTGATATGCTGACCCAAATGTTCCCAGTTTAGCTACTACAAGACTTGCTGGTTCTTTGGCTTCTTTTTGGAAACAGTAAATCAACTGCATCTTATCACATGTTTGCTGATGGTGAGAAATCCATTGTGGTGGCATGCTAACTACTGGAGGTGTAAGTACTATAAAAGGTCTCAGTAGCTCAACTTCATCTTTAGGGTTACACTTTATATAGACTATGATGAAAGTAGTATTCTGTTTCCTCCCAAAGTAAAAGGAATCATTGAAATTAATTTTGAGAGTTTCAAACTTCGGTGGTCAGTCATGTTCTGTAAGTTTGCAATTACTGAGGGTTAAACAAAACTTTAGTCTGGAGGATAAACTGATTTGGACTTTTGACTTAACTGAATCATCAGTTTGAAAACTGTCGATTAATTAGTTTGCTTCCACTTCCCTGTCCTTAGCACCCACTCCTGATTGAGCTATCTCTGTAACTGAGTAACCGATCAGCCCGGTTGTAGGCATTAGCATATCTCCGATGTGGAGCTTATCTAAATACATTTGCACACTGATAAAGCAATTGTTCAGTAGAAGAGACCTTGAAAGTATTTATTCTGTTTTTGATATGTATTAGTCAATAAAATGTGTTATTCATTGAAATGTCCCCGAGTGCAGTTTTAGTTGGGTGTAAGCTCCAAAGGGAAAACAGATATTTCCCTGCTGGTGAGAAACACACATCTACATCAAGCGAGATCCACACTGTCAGGATGCTGGGAAGCAGGCAGCTGGATGAAGTCCTGAATCCCATCTCACACAGCTGCTGCCTCAACGTTCTGTAAGAACACGGCTCTGCTGATTAAATAGCCATGAGTATTTGAAGAGTTGCATGATTTCTTTTTTTCTTTTCTGGCCATCTGTAAATCATGGAAGAACAAGAATAGGTGGTATTTTTGCTCAACACCAGGTTACCACACAAATATTCCTCCCCCGCATATAATTTTGTCCTGGCCAAACAATTTCCATTCTTGGATCAGATCCTGCATTTTCTGATTGATTTTGTTTCTTCTGCTTAAATTATTTTCCTCCAATCTACATTTATCAACAGGCATCGGTGACTACCTTTTCATTGAACCTTTCCTTATTCCTTGTTCTCATATACTTATGAATTCTTAGAATGCTTTGCCTATACCACTGTTATGACATTTTTTTTTTCTCACAGAACCTTGTAATTCCTGTTGTAGTGATTTTAAAGATATGTCCACAAATTCTTTGATACTCGTTTTCACAAAAGGGGCAGCTTAATTCAGTTTCTCTTAAGTAAAGGTTGCATTTAATGACTCTATTCTAGCAAATAAAATTTAAAAGAAGTAACAGAGTGTTATTTCTTACCTCTTCTTGAGTCACTCACTCTAGAGAAAACAAGACTCATGAGAACACTCAGGTAACCTTTGGAGAGACCTACACTGTGAGGAACTGACACCCACCAATACTAGTGACCTTTGAAAAAAATCCTTTCTATTGACTTTGAGATGACTCCAGCTGTGGTCAACAGCCTGGCTTAAACTTCATGAAAGACCCTGAGTCAGAACCACCCAGTTAAGCCACCTGAACTCCTGACCCTCAGAACCTGTGAGATAATAAATGTTTGCTGTTTCACTGTGCTAAGTTTGGGGTAATTTGCTGTAAAGCAATCGATAACTAAAACTAAGATTCGGATAAGAGCAGTTTAGACTGAAGAAACAACAAGGGTAAGTGCTGGGAGGAAGGACTTTCTTCTTAGCCTTAACTGCTTGACAGTAAATGATGAGTAGGTAGTCACCAATTAAAACAGTATTTTCTAGGAAATAATGAAGAGTTGGAGAGTTTTAAGAAGAAAAGAAAACATAATCTACACTAATAAAGCTTAGGTGGTCCTCGCATCCTCACAAGATGCCCTTACAGCATCACAAGATGGCTGCCACAAGATGGCACCACAGGATGCCTGTCAGGGGAGAACAGTTGGGGGAGAGATCAGGCCAGCAGTGTAGGGCAGTTGTGGGTGACCAGGCCAGCAGGGAAGGGCAGTTGGGGGCAATCAGGCCTGCAGGGGAGGGCAGTTGTTGGCAATTGAGCTGGCAAGGGAGCAGTTAGGTGTCAATAAAGCTGGCAGGGTAGCAGTTAAGGAGCAATCAGGCTGGCAGGTAGAAGAAGTTAGGGGCAATCAGGCAGGCAGGCAGGTGAGCTGTTTAGGAGCCAGCAATCCCAAATTGTGAGGGGAATGTCTGACTGCTGGTTTGGGATTGGGCCTAAACCAGCAGTTGGACATCACCCAAGGGATCCCAGATTGGAGAGGGTGCAGGCCAGGCTGAGGGACACCCCTCCATGCAAGAATTCTGTGCACCAGGCCTCTAATTTATGTGGGGTTTTTTTTTGTTTTTTTTTTTTGTTTTTTTTTTAGTTTCTTAGGTTGGTTTCCCTAGAAGTAGAGCATGAGACAATCCACCTTTCAGGAAAATGGGAGCAAGGGAAGCAAGAATGTGGTCTCAGTGGAGAATAACTTCAGTCTGATACCACAAGAAAGCTCCATAGCAGTACACATTATACCACAGAGTTAGTGTCTGGGACAAGGGCCAGCCTTTCTTACCCCACTTGTCAGTCATTGGCCATTTTATATCCTGGGGCTAAAAGGATGCAGTCTGAAGGAAGCAGTTCCTATTTCCTGTAAATCTATTCTCCTAAGAAGATTAGGGTCAGTTCTTATATATTATTAGAAGCCCAGTGCACGGATTTGTGCATGGGTGGGGTTCCTAGGCCTGGCCAGCGATCAGGGCCTATTGGGGCTGTCTTGCCCAGTCCTGATAGAGTTTGGACTGATCATGGCTAGGTTGATTGGGGCCTGCAGGCTGGGGGGAAGAACTTCGGGAAGTTGGTCTTCCAGCCAGAGAGGTTCGCTGGCCGGCCAGCAGGAGGGACTGTAGGAGGTTGTCCAGCCAGCCCTGATTGAGGCAATTGGGGCAGCTGGCCAGGAGGAGGGAATGGCCAGGGGGAGAAACCAGGGAAGATTGCTCCCTGGTGGTCAATGAGTGTCATAGCAACTGGTTGACAGGTCATTCTGGTTCTTTGGTCATAATGGTCACTTATGCTTTTATATATATATAGGTTATTAGTCAATCCTTAAAACAGCTGGAAAAGATCAACCTGGGTCATTAATAACATCTACTCCACTTAACACTGGCCACTGATTTATTTTCTATTCTGTTCTATCATAGTTTAGTCTAGTATAGTCTATTTCACTCCACAATTAAATGTTAGTTGTACTTCAACAAATTGATGTCACAAACCCATTAATGTAACCCTAAGAAGTGAAAAATTAGTGGACTAAATCAACCATTGTGATTCTGTTCACTTGCCAATGACTGTTGTAAGAAAGCTAAGCTTTTTACCTCTAAACAAAAGCCAACTAAAATTTCAGAGAGAATGAATTTTCTAGTTGAATAATTAGTGGGGAAATTGGGTCATATAAAAGCAAAGATATCAACCAGAATCTAGAATATATGAGAATGCATGTAAAACGTTTTAAATATAGTGGAGTACACATTACAAATTAAAATTTTGTTATCCCACGATGGCTGCGTTGGATTTTTAGTAAATCAATAGCAGAATTGATGGTGTCCCTGTTCGTTCTATAAAGTTTTCTCACTTGAGTAAAGCACCTCTGTGGCTGAAGCCTTGTCTTGCTTCATTTCTTTCATAATGCTATGCTTAGGAATATAATGGGAGACTTAGAAGCTGGTGTCAGAGTTCTATGTGCACAATAGCAGTACCAGTTTTCTGAAATTCAATTTTAGAGGATCAGAGTTTCATGCCATGTTAAGACTAATTGTACAAATGTCAATCTTTTTTGGGTTCATTAAATTATGATACTTAATTAACATCAATGTCAGTGAAAGAAAAAATACCCAAAGCTTTCCTAAAAGCTGTTCATATTCAAATATATGTTGATTGATAGAAGCCTATTGTTTCCTAGTGCTTAGTAATGTTCTTCACTGCATATATTACCTAGAGACTTCACCAAACACAGAATATTTGGAGCTCTAATATAAGAAAAAATAGCTTCTGTTGTTAGATGGAAAGTACTATTTTATGAGAAGACCTGGTGACTCTTCTTATCCATCTATTGAGCATGTATCTGCATCTTGATTGATTTTAACACATTCTTTACCAAGATGCTATTGGTCACAGAATCCCATGAATAAAAATAAGAACCTATTTGTTGGATGGCATATCAGAACATGTTAGGAAGACATGGTTTCAATTTATAGAGTCACATATTGTCCTTATTTCTAAATAATATGTAATAATAAGCATGCGACTATGAGATTTATTAATTTCAATAGACCAATCAAATGTAACTTAAATTACCTTGGTAAAATACTTAGTGATGATAAATAATGAAAACATTAGGCAAGGAATAGGATTAGACTTTAAAGCAATCATGATGCTATCAAGAATGTTTATAGAAACATGAATCTAGTCACATCTTTCCAGAGCCTTATTATTGGTTACATAAAACACACCAGTTCTATGATATTTGAAAGTAAAACAATGATTCTAAGTTCTTTTTTTTTAGAGTAGAAATAAACATGAAGTGATGAAACATTGAACAATGCAGATGGCAAATATCCATGATTAAGTTCACTGCATATTTGCATGATTTTAGGTGGATAAGTTATATTAATCCCAATGACTCATACCAGTGTTGAGAACAAAGGACAGAGACACAAATTAAATCAAAATCAAATGTATTAATTATAAATAAAAATATATGATGATTTTATTTAGCTTATAAATGCATTGTTTATCAAAGCCTTCAGTATACTGCAAAACGAATTATTTTTTCTCTCTACCACTAAATGCCTTTAAAGTTATCAACAACAATAATGCAGGTGTAGAGAATAGGCCTAGAAGTAGAATAAAATGCAAACAAGAGAATCTATGAACCAGCAATCTAAGTACTAATGAGAGAGGAAAAGTACAAGAATAGACCCAGTTGTAATATAATATTAACCTCCAAACAAAATGTAAGTGTAGAGGCAAGTCCCAGTTTCATAAATAGCTACCCATAATAATATACAACGGCATTCCATTCTTTTCTATTAGAAAAAGAGAGAGTAAACGAGAATAAAATGCAACAATAAATGTCTGATAGAATAGAGCTCCTAATTAAGTGTTCATCAGAATTAAGTTAGCATCTCCCTTCCACTTTCTTTGTGTGTCATATATAGGCTGCTAAAAATTCTTGGCATAATTACAGTCAAAATAGATGTACTTTGCCTGTTGTGAACAAGATGAAGTTTGGCAGAAAATAAAGAACTCAAGCCATAGCCAAATTACTTAAATTGCAAATGCAAACAAGTAAAACCTATGGCCTCTTTAGATGGAAAAATAATTTGACTTTTGTGACCCTTTCTCTGTCTAGCATATAATTTACAACTATCTGGCACAACAAAAATGAACTTTGCCTATTTTCTGGCTAGCCGTCATAGTCTTTGTTTGCTGGGACTTTGATGCTGCTGCTTTGAGAAGCCCTGGACTGTGGAATAGCTTTAAGAGGCCAGCCCCCTTGTGCATCAGCACACTTTCTGTATTCTTTAAAACCTCTGACTGTCATAAAGTCTCAGCCTAAAATCTGGGATGCAACTTTGACGCTCAGCAAATTCCCTTCTTGGTCACACAGCAGTTATCTACACCTGTACAACAGTTTGCATGATGTGACTGGAGTTGAGCTTCACAGTCAACCAGTCAGGATCAAGCTCACCCCCGAAAAGGATAATAGCAATCAAGGCCCAATTGCAATAGGCAAGCCCACACAAGGGACATTCCTAGAGAACTCAGCTCAAGAGACCAAGGAGACTGCACCACTGGGTCCCACAGGAGATCTACTACTACACCAAAACTGGGAGTCATAGCATACAAGTTAAAACTAAAATAAGGTATCACCTCACACCTGCCAGAATGGCTGCCATCAATAAATCAGCAAAAAACAAGTGCTGGAGAAGATATAGAGAAAATGGAACCCTGGTCCAGTATTTGTGGGAATGCAGAGTATTGCAGCCACTGTGAAAAAACAGCATGAAGTTTCCTTAAAGAATTAAAAATAGAACTTTCTTTGCATGCAGTGATCCCACATCTGGAAATCCAATCCAATAAAAGAGAAACATGCAAATTGACCATACCTCTGATAAGCCCATAAGCCATGCCCACAAGCCAATTAGGAGTGAGTATGCAAATTAACTCAACATATCTGGCTGAGGCCACAGAGATGGAGTAAGCAGGAGGCTTGGGTTTCCCTCATCAATGGAGGAAGCCAAGCTTCCCACCTGCCCTGGCTGGCCCTGGCCTCTGCTCAAGGCTACACAGCTTCAATTATAGAAATAAATAAATCCCACATACCAGGGCCTTTGCTTGGCTCCCCAGGGGGCAGGACCAGCCTGCAAAACACCACAGGCCCTTCACCCAGATCACTGCATGCCCTAAGAGAACCCCCACCCTAATCTTTGACATGCTTCAGAGCAAACCAGTGGCCCCCACCTTTGCACCAGGACTCTATCCTATCTAATAAAAGAGAATTAAGCAAATTGACAATCACTACAACACACAAGATGGCTGCCCCCAAGCGGTAAAAGATGGCTGCTTGCATGGGAACACAAGATGGCCACCATGAGATGGCTAGCAGGGGAGGGAAGTTTGGGGGGACCCTGGCTTGCAGAGAAGGGCAGTTGGGGGGACCAGGACTGCAAGTGAGGGCAGTTAGGTGTGGCCAGGCCTGCAGGGGAGGGCAGTTAGGGGCAATCGGGATGGCAGGGGTAAGTTAGGCATCAATCAGGCTGGCAGGGCAGTGGTTAGGGGGTGATCAGACTAGCAGGCAGAAGCAGTTAGGGACAATCAGGAAGTCAGGCAGGTGGGCATTTGGGAGTCAGCAGTCCTGGATTTTGAGAGGTATCCCAGATTGGAGAGGATGCAGGCTGGGCTGAGGGCCACCCTTCCCCTCCATGCATGAATTTCATGCACTGGGCCTCTAGTATATTCTAAGAATCCTGAAACACCAATCAGAAAAACTATATGCGCTCCTCTGTACATAGCAGCATAATTTGCAATGCCAAGATCTGGAAATGAGTGGATAAAAAGCTGTGGTAGATTTACACAATACAATACTGTGTGACTGTAAAAAAAGAAAGATCTCTTATCTTTTTGCAATGGCATGAATGGACCTGGAGATTATTATGCTTCGTAAAATAAGCCAGCCAGAAAAAGACAAATACCATATAATCTCACTTATATGAGATATCTAATGAAGAAAATAAACTGACTAATCAAATAGATCTAGAGGCACGCATACATGAAACAGACTGACAAATGTTATAAGGAAGTGGGGTGGAGGGATTGGAAAAAAAAAGAGATGAAGAATTTAGCCACAGAACATATATATGCAAAGCCCATGAATACAAACAATAATGTGGTGAAGGCCAGGGGGTAGAAAGGGCTATATAGACGTGGACAAAGGTGGAGGGATTGGGGGACATCTGTAATAGTGTCAACAAGAAAAAGAAAAATAGAAAATAGTCAAATGATCTTTTACTGGCACTCAACTGTAACAAGTAGTTTAACCTACTCATATGGACTGAATGATTTTCAAGAGCATTCCCGATAATATTAATTTTTAAAGAAATTTTAAATAATGCACCATTTGTAAAAATGACTTTTTCTTCTAAATTGGTCGCATTTCATTGGACTGTTATACTCTGGTCTTTTAAAATAAGCTTGAAATCTCTATATTTCTATTCCTAGAATGTCTCACTTTTGTGGCTGAGGGAACACATAATGGGATATGTAACCTTTCACCTCTAAGTTTTACATTTAAATCCAGTATCCATTGTCAGTAACCAAGTATTATCACATCTCAGGACCATCTTAGAAATGCTATAGATATAGTGGCCTCAATTTAATTTCTGAGTTTTTTTGTTTTTGTTTTTTTTTTACTTCAAACTAAAACCATGTCTAGATGAAAATCTCAGCTGGGTCTACAATTAAAAGGTCAGGAAATAAGCAACATTCTGAGTCTGAGCTGTAAGTTGAAGTTCTAGTTTGTAGGTAGAACTTTTTCTAAGAATTCTAGGAACAAACAGATTAAGTAAAAATGTTAGCATATTACAATTATATAAAAGTTAAACTTCCTTATTAAGGAAACCTATGTTTTAACTATATTAAAATAAATGTGTGGCTTCTGGTTCTGGCCATGATGACAGCTGCTATTATCTTACTATAGAAGCACTGTTTTCCTATCATGAACAACTATAAACACAAGCAATGTATGTAAAGAAACTGAGTCAGGCATGAGACAGCAAACAACAGAGGGCTATAATCCTTAAGAAAATAACAGCACAGGAAGTAAACCTCACATTTACCTGGACTTTTCCTCAAAAACTGTTTTCCAAGTTGTGTAAGAGAAATAGAAGTTAAACTGAAAGCATCTGTGTTGTTGTATGAGGAAACAGATTGCTAAAGGGTGTCAAGTTGGGGGAATTAGGGCATAGCAAAGAAGGGAGCCATAAAGATTAAACCCCAAAATTCTGCACAGAAACTTTCAACATATCCTTGGTTAACTGGTACACTATGTATACGCAAAGCGAGACTCTGGTAGACACAGCAGAGCTGAATAGAGATTTCATACATTGCAAACTGCTGTGGAGATACGAGAATTCCAGTCCAACCAGAATTAGCATTGATGACCAACCCAGGCATTGAGTTGAGATCTCAAAAAGGCCAGGTTCTTAGAGTCGAATCTATATCTGAGAAGCAAGGACAAAGTTAAAATAGACAAACCCTAAAAGAAGCCTAAAACTAAAACTTGAGGTGATTTAACTGCCTATTGGAAAATAAAATAACATTTTTAGAGGACTATAGCACACTAGAGGCCCAATGCATAAAAATTCATGCAAGGGTAGGCCTTCCTTTCCCTGGCTGCCCGCACCAGCTTCCCTTCAGCACAGGTTTCCCTCGGGCACCCAAGACCCGGGCTTCCCTCCTCTGGCTGCTGATAGGCACCCAGGATTTGGACTGCTTCCTTCCAGTTGCCCACAGAAACCCAGGACCTTGGCTGCCTCCCCTCCAACCCTGGCTTTTTCAGGAAGGACATCCAGAATGACATCCACAAGACATTGGTTCTAATTAGTATATTACCCTTATATTATTATACACTAAAAGCCCAGTGCACTAAATTTGTGATGTCCCTCAGCCCAGCCTGAAACCTCTCCAATCTGGGACCCCTCAAAAAATGTTCAACTGCTGGCAGTTGAACATCCTCTCACAATTTGGGACTGCTGGCTTCCAACTGCTCTCCTTCCTGCAAGCCTGATCACCCCTAACTAATCCCCTGCCAGCCTGATCAACTGCTGGCCCAATTGCCCCCAACTGCCCTCCCCTGCTGACCCAGTAACCCCCAACTGCGTGCCCCCCATGGCCTGATAACTCACAAATACCCTCCTCTGCTGGCCATCTTGTGGTGGCCATCTTGTGTGAGACAGCTAGGGTCAATTTGCATATTACCTCTCTATTATATAGGATTCTAGAGCATCCAATAAAGATTCATGAACCATGTAAATAAGAAAGAAGAAAATGATCAATATTCAAGAGATAAAGCAGTCTGTAGTCAAAGACCTAGAGGGGAACTTGATGTCAATGTTAACAGAGGAAACTTCAAATACTATTACACATTAAATTACATATTAAAGGAATTAGGGGAAAAGGTTAACACAATGGGCTAATAAATGAATGATTAAATAGAGTAATGATCCATTAAAAAAATCAAAGAACACTTTCGAACTGTAAAATACAGTATCTGAAATTAATAACTCATTTGATAGCTCTTGATTTTTCAATAAAAGTATCACTGCAATTCAATGGGGGGAAGTTAAGTACTTTAAATGAATAAAGCTATAGAACTTGGAGATATACACTGAGTGGCCAGATTATTATGACCGCCCCATCAGTACTTCATTGGGGCATCTTTTGCCTTCAATACTGTGGCGATTCTTCTTGGCATTGACTCTATGAGATGTTGAAAGGTGATGCAAGGAATCTGACACCAGGCCTAATGAATAGCACTGTCTAGTTCTGTGAGATTTGATGGTTGTGGACAGCTGCCTGATGGCTCTTTTAACTTTGTCCCACAAATGCTTAATTGGATTAAGATCTGGTGATTGTGGGGGTCACATAAGCAAGGTAAAGTCTCCCTCATGTTCTTGAAATCACTCAAACCCAATACGAGCACTGTGGCATGGTGCATTGTCTTGTTGGAAGAAGCCACCTCCATTGGGATACACCATCAACGTGATAGGATGAACTTGATCAGCAATGATACTTAGGTATGTTGTGCTATTCAGACATTCCACATGAATTAAAGGGCCCAAATCATGCCAGGAAAACATGCCCCAAACCATAACACTGCCCCCACCAGCTTGAAGGGTTGTATTCATGCATATGGGATGCATGCTTTCATTTTGTTTCTGCGAAATTCTCACTCTGCAATCTGCATGATGCAACTGGAAATGTGATTCATTGGACCACATGACTTTTCCCCCAATGCTCGACTGTCCAATCCTTGTGTTCCTGTGCGAATTGGAGATATTTTATCTTGGTAACTGCAGTCAGCAAAGGTGTTCAAACAGGACTTTGGCTTCCATATCCCATATGATGCAGTGTATGGCTAATTTGCCTACAAACATCAGGTGGTCATAATAATCTGGCCACTCAGTGTATAGCTATCTATATATGTATAGATAGATATATATGGCAAAAACATGAACTTTCAATCTTATTTTAGTTCATAAATACAAATTACTTTGAAATAGATTAAAAAAACAACAACGAAATATGCAAGGTAAAACAATAAACTTCAGTAAGTAAACAAAAATATCTTTATACTTTGGAAAATGCAAAGATTTCACATAAGATACAAAAGGCATTTACAATAAAAGGAAAGAAATGTAAATTTGAAAATACCAAAATTTGAAATGTTGATTATTCAAGAAACCATTAAATTATAAATTTGAATTAGATACTAGTAGAATTATTTGCAGTACATATATCTAATAAAGACTTTTGTCCACAGTACACAAATAACTCTTAGCAAATAATTTCAAAAGCCAATTTTTTAACTGACAGAAGGTTGAACAAACATATACATACATAGTCAAAAGTTAAAAAAAAATCATAATTGAATGGTCAATGAGATATTTCCTTGACATCATTCATCATCAGGAAAATGAAAATTAAAATACAAACTAAAACATACTTTACAAATTGAGTCTAAAAATATGCTGACAAGATAAATGGCTTGCAATAATGTAGATCCACCAAAACTCTCATATATAACTGGTAAAAACTTTAAGAAGAATAAGTGATTTATAAAATGCTTAACTTTTTTTCTGTAAATTGACACTATAATTTCATTACTAATTGTATACTTATAGAAAATAAGTACATTTGTCCAATTCATGGACATTTTATTTATAACTAGAGGCCCAGTGCATGAAATTTGTGCATAGGTAGGGTCTCTAGGCCTGGCTGGTGATCAGGACCAATCAAGGGAGCAGCCAGGGCGGTGATCAGGGGTGCCCCCACTGGCTGCCACCTTGGCCAGCCTGGTGTCTCCCACTCACCACCCCACCCCCTGCCACTGCCACTAATCACCTCCCTCTGTGAAGCAATCAGTGGGGCAATAAGGGGCCCCTGCTGGCACCTACCTTGGCTGGCCTGGGGGCAGCTACTGCATTCAGCATCTGCCCCCTGGTGTTCAGTGTGCATCATAGCAACCTTTTGTTTGTCCAGTAGTTCAGCCATTAAGTCAATTTGCATATGAGGCTTTTATTATATAGGATAGGCCACTATTGGAAACAACCAGCCAAAATTCAAAAACAGGAGAATAGATAAATTGTGATACATTCATTTAATGTAATACTCCTCACATATAAAAAGGTTTCAATATTGACACACATAAGAGCATATATTACGTTTATTGAAATACTTAGTGATTTCACTTATATTAAAGATAAAAAAGAGACATAATTAATTAATGAGATTGAAGCCATAAAATAATCATCTTTCTGGAAGGCAAATGAAGGGAGGCAACTGACACAGGAAATATTCTAGGATAGTGGTTGGCAAACTCATTAGTCAACAGAGCCAAATATCAACAGTACAATGATTGAAATTTCTTTTGAAAGCCAAATTTTTTAAACTTAAACTTCTTCTAATGCCACTTGTTCAAAATAGACTCGCCCAAGTTGTGGTATTTTGTGCAGACCACGATTTTAGGATAATTGAAATATTTTCTATTTTGGTGTCAAGTATAGCTAAATGAGAATATTCATATTCAAGATTCATTAACCTTTATATTTAAGATTTGTAAATCTCAATGTATATCCATTGTATTTTAGATTTTTAAAGTCTATTGGATGGCTTTAATAGTTGCTAAGAAACTACAAATTTTGATTTGTAAATTTAAATGCAGCTAAATAAAAAACTTCTAATATTTTATTAGAAAACAAAAAGAAGGTAATACAAAGTTAAAGAAATATGGAATACTGTCAAATGATAATACATATGATTAATGTGAGCCCCAGGAGGATAATTGAGGGAGAATAGGATAACATAAGAGAAATTAATAACTAAGAGTTTTCTAGAACAGACATACATTAATCCACAATTTCAAAAATCACATGAACTCTAACAAGAAAAAAAATATTTCAAAAACAATTAACCTATATTATAATCAAGCTACTAAAAAATTCCACATAAAGAGAAAATCTCAAGAATATCTTAAGCATAATATTTTTAATAGATACTAAAAACTAAGACTGACATCTTTAGAATGATAAAAAGGAAAATAACTTGCTTACCTTGAATTTTATATTTATTTTTTTTCTGCTTCACTGTTTATTTATGAATTTATTTATTTATTTTTTTAAGTTTCTTTTTATTTTTTTAAATTTTTATTAAATTATTATCTGTGTACATATACCATTGCCCCCCCCCCCCCCATGCATGCCCTCTGTCCCCAGAGTTTTGTTTCCATTGGTTGTACTTATATGCATGTATACAAGTCCTTCAGTTGATCTCTTATCTACCCCAGATCTCCCTACCCTCCTGGCTGTAATTTGACAGTCTGCTTGTTGCTTTACTGTCCCAAAAACTATGGTACATCTACACAATGGAATATTAAGCTGCCATAAAAAAAAAGAAATTCTCATCATTTGCAGCAACCTGGATGGAATTGGAGAACATCATGCTGAGTGAAATAAGCCAGTCAATGAAAGAGAAACACCATATGACCTCACTCATTTATGGATGATAAAGAACATTACAAACTGAATTTTATATTTATATAAAATATATTTAAACATGAAGATAATAGGATTAAGAGCTGAATGTATCTGTCACCAACAGACTTTCACAATAGGAAATACTAAAGAAAGCTCTTTCACCTAAAAATGTGACCCCATGAAACCGTGAAAATGAAAGAATAACCTAACAGCAGAGAATGAGTGTATATGAAAATATGAGAGGAAACACCTTGAATTTAAATGCTTATGTGTTTGCAACATATAAAAACCAACAATAGAGTAAAGGTGGGCATGGTTGAACAAATCAATCTCTTCTAAAGGTTTTGCATCATTTAGGAAAAGGTAAAAATAATAATGTATGGTAGATATTAATAAGTTAAGAATGTATGCTGTAATTTCAGTATAAGCAATAACAGGATAAAACTAAAATAAGTCAAAAATAACTAATAGCAGAGATAAAATTGATTAATGTAAAATTTGTGATTAACTAAAAGAAAGAAGTAATGGAGGAATAAAGGAAGAAAAATATTGAGACAAATAGCACAAATTGTAGAGCTATTGATAAAACTATTATATCAAAAATTGCACTAAGCAATGCTTACGAACATCTGTCATAGATGCAAAACATGACACACAGCCTCATGTTAAATATTCAAATGTACAGTAGCTAGAAAAAAACATTTTAAAATTAAAAAAAATTAAACTGTCATGTTCATTCTCATGTTTATTTTTCATGTTTAATTTCTTATGTAAGCATGCTATGTTATTATGAATAAAATAATGAATAAGTGGAAATTCTGAGTGAAACTCTAAGATATATAATTTATAGGAAATGATAAATATGATATACATTTATTTCCTTGTATTAAGAACATTTTGTATTCCTCAGCTTTTGATTTAACATTTTATCACAGTTCAATCATTTCTGCAATTTGTGTGTATTAGTTCATATCTGTGTGTTAAGATATCATCACTGATTAAACACATAAATCACTCTGATTCTTGTATCCCCAAAAGATGGTGTTTTAATGTAATATTGATATATATCAGGGCCCATGAATATAAACAATAATTTGTGAAATCAATCAATGTGTAGTTTCAGTCAATGGCTCTGTGAAAGTAAACCTATGAAACATTGTTCCATCAGTTCAGGTGTCCATTTCTTGGAACTTGATAACTCTAAAGTGCTCTCTACATTTTTCTTGCTGATATTTTAATATTTTGGCATATAACTTTTTTCAACCCATTTTAGGAATGCATATTTTCAAATTTTGATATTTACACTTATAAAATTATCTATATATATGAAAGCCTAAGCGACCATTCAACTGTTCAACCAGTAGCTATGACGTGCACTGACCACCTGGGGGCAGGCACTCAGACTGGTAGGTTAGCTTGCTGCGGGGGGTCCGGCTGATCGAGACTGGGTGAAAGAGGCTTGGACATGCCCTGGAGCCCTCTTGCGATCCCTCCCCGGCCCCAATCATGCACTGGCAGGGTCCTTAGGCCTAGCCTGCTCCCTCTCACAATCCAGAACTCCTCAGGGGATGTCAGAGAGCTGCAGGCCAGGCTGAGACCCCACTGGTGCATGAATCCATGCACTGGGCTTCTAGTTGTTATGTAACAGACAAGACTTAATTATTAAATTGTGAATACAATTACCTTTTTCATCAGAGGAGAGCTATTAAGGGAATTAAAAGATATTGCAAGCAAAATGCAAAAATAAAATATAATAAGAGAAGCAGGATTTTGCAATGTTTGGAAGCAAATTCTAAGTTTCTAAAATACAATCAGCTTGGTAAAATATGAACAGCTTCTAATCTGATAGCATATTACTTCTCATTGCCTCAGCAAAACTATTTTTGAATCTACAAAGCATTTGCCACTATCCTATTCATGAGAAATCTATCGCAGTTCTGCAAAGCACTCAAATTTTGCAGAAAATTATAATGCTGAAAATGATCACACAAGGCTCCATTTTAGCTTAGCCTAGTTCTGTTCTCGGATATCAAAATATGTTGCAGGTGTTTAATCCTGAAATGACTCCACAAAATTTGGTTCTCATTACCAATGAAGTAGCCATTCCCTTTTAAAAATAATTAATCTCATGTCAATCATATAATTGTATTTTATGCACTCTTTATAGTTATATTAAAACAGTTATGTCACAATTTATTTTAAAGCCAGTATTTTTATATTTGCTGCTGATATTTTAATAGCAAAATATTCCATTATGCGTATATTCTAATTCTACGTCTATCTGCCTTGAGATTGAACTGCACTGTCACAATTTGCTAGAGATAAAGTTGAGCAGGTATTTTAAGAGTAAGGAAAAAAATATATTGAATAGAGTTAGAAATTGATGCATAAAAAGGTGAATGATGGGCTTGGGAAATAAGGCACACATTTTGTGCAAGTAACAGCTATTCTTGCTGGCCATGGTTTTACATAAAATTTTGGAATTACCTTAGAAAGAAAAGAAAAACATTTTTTTTTTTTTTGCCAGTAACTATGTACTTTTGTCAAAAGTTAAAACTTATTTTAAAGACATCATTTGTGGGCAGTTACTTTTAGAATACATTTTTTGCTAAGGCAAATACAATTTTTAAAAATATTACAAAATATTTCTGCAAATACTGGACAAATAACTATGATATTAGTAAATTGACATAGTAGTGCATTGAAGAAAAATTAATAATTAGATATGGGCATGTGTGTAATAATTATTTCATATTTATTTCTTAAATTATTTAAATCAATAAACGATAAAATGCCAAATTTATTTGAGCTATGGTTTTTCACAGTTTGGGAATTTCAAAAGTACTCACTCTGCTTACACAATATATTCTCAACTAGTTAAGCATTATTTTAAATAAAATAATTCTGATACTGAAATTAGCTAAAACTCAGAGTTCAGATGATAAAGGTATTTTTGTATGTTATTTTTAAAAAGATAATAATAGCATAGTGTACTTCTAAAGAAGCTGGGCTTTACAGTTAGACAAATCTCCACTTAGTTCCTAGTTGTGCTAGTTTACATTTATATGAGACTTGTGCTTTTTTGTAACAGTCATAAAACTTGGCTTTTTCAATATTAAATTGACTTTGTTAACTTAGCAAGGAATTCAATACTCTAAAAAAAACCCCACAAAACATTATGCAATGAGCAAAAATAAAGGCAGTACGGTGGTGTTGGAATATTAAAATGTTGCAAGAATAAGTCAAGCAGTAGGACTCACGACCAGCTACACACAAGAACTAGACCTGCCTTATTGAATGAAGGACATGCTCTGTTAGATCTGGAGATGCACAGTCTCATGTCTCAATTCTCTCTCTAACTCTGCTCTTTATCTGTGTTTTTTTTTTTTGTTTGGTTTTTTTGTCTGCAGGCTGTTTTTCTTCAGTAGGTTTATATTTCTTCATTTCTAGTATTAGTAACCTACTACTATTAATAATCTGTAAAATTATCTTATACTTTACTTAATGGTTTACTGTCAATGTTATTGATAATGTAAATTTGAAACCATTTTACAAATAGTGTAGACTAAAACACAAAGCTCTAGTTTTATTAATCTTATTATGAACTAATTTGTGAATGTAATAGAAATTAAATATAAATAAAAAAGAAATTAACTACAAACCTGTAATAGCACATTTGACGTGGATATTTTAATATGAACTCATATTTATAAAATATAGCTTATATTGCTTATTACTGAAAAAAGGTGACACACTGATGAGTATAACTATTACTCAGAGCTTGAGTTCTAAATACCATTTTATTAACAACAAATCAGGGCTCCTTGGAAAAGTGATTGTTTCCAGGTCTGGAGCAAAAAAATTCCAAGATGAGCTTACAATATTATATAGTGCCAGAGACCAGGATAAGTGAAGACATTTCAAAGGAACATGAGAAGCAATCCCCATGGTTAACCATGTAACAGTTCAAGAACAGAGAAAATAAAATAAATGAAGGGAAGAAGAAAAGAAGAGAGGAAGGAATGAAGAGAGAAATGGAGACAGAAAAAGAAAGGAGGAGGAAGAAAGGAAAAGCCATGAGCTTCTAATGAAGGTAAGAATAAACAAATAAGCCGAACTCAAATAAAATGATAAATTTTCTACCACCAGAGGAAATTATAATACCAATTTCTTATTTTAAAAATGTTCATGAGAAAAATATAAGAAGATATTTACTTTTTTTTAAAAGAAGAAAATAAGTAAATCCAAAAATTTGTGAAAAATCTTTTTTTTTTTTTTTTTAACTGAAAAATACCAGCTAATAATTTAAGTCAACATTTTTCAAATTCTTAATGAAATAATGATTTGAACAAGAGCTATCAATGGTCACTAACATTTTTTAATGTTTTAAATTAAATAATTCAAATTATCACTAAGTTAAGAAGTTATATTTATTCCAACTTAAATTATGATAAATTATGTAATATATTTTTGACAGTATTTTTTTTTATTAACTGATAGATTCCTTTTTTAAAGAATAGTTTATTGATTTTTGGAGAGAGAGAGAGAAAAGGAAAAGGGAGAGAGAAAGAGAGGGAGATACATTGGTGTGAAAGTGCAACACCGATCTGCTGGTCCCTACAGGAGATCAAACCAGCAACCTGAGCATGGGCCCTTGACCAGAATCAAACCAGCACCCCCTTGGTGCATGGAACCATACTCAACCGACTGAGCCCACTGGCCAGGGTGGAATATCCCCACTCTTGAGTCTATGAAAGTGGCCGTTTCAGAACTGTGTGTGGAGGTTTCACTCGACTGTGCTAACCTGGGAAGCTTTGTTACATTTGGCTGGGCCTTTTCCCATGTCTGCAGGCTCAGCTGTATCTTAGAGCTCATTCAGCTTTGCCCACATGGTCTCTCATTGCTTCAGGAATGTTGGCTGTTATAACTTGTTAATAAGAAATTGGTTTAAGCTTCTTTTTTTGTCTTAACATTTGTTATTTTCTTATTCCCTCAGCATCTTTGTTTCAGATGTACAGAAGATAAATCTTTGTTTCAGGTTGAATCTGTACAAGTGGAGAATTGTTCTTTGGAGCAGGACTCTTCCCCTTCTATTCAGATGCACTTAGATTGGAGGGTGGGCATATGTCCCATATTCCAAGTGGGAAGACGATAGCTGTGGGTTGGAAAGATTCTCTTAACAGTGTTTCCCAAAGTGTGGTACGCGTACCCCCAGGGGTATGGGAAGAGTTTGGTGGGGGTACGGATTGCACTGGAGTTTGGTGGGGATATGCACTGCACCGTGCTTAGCTGCACCTAATTCTACGTTCCTATGAGTACGAGGGTTACTCAGCGTTACAAAAATTATAGAAGGGGTACACATATGTCAAAAGTTTGGGAAACACTGTCTTAGGAGATTGTGCACTGGAAATAGTGATCACCATCTACAAAACATCTTGTCAACTCAAGCGTTGTCCATGCTATTAGCAAACTGAGCAAGTTTTCAGCAATGATTCTAACTTGAAAAGGCAAAAGGATTGTAAAGGCATGTGAATAAATTCAGTTGATATTTTATAATAAATGATAGGTACACCCTTATCTCATATTGCATGCATCATGATCAGCTTTCTGGAGGGAGATGCTGCCCTGAATACATTACTGTATTAGTTTTATAAGCAATGCCTCAGACCTTTATCAAGGTCTAACTAAGTGTTCAGATAAAATAGCCAACTTGCAATTACAGCAGTAATAGGACCTGACCTGTTTTCAGAGCCATGGATCTGTCACAGAAAGCTTCTTAAAAATCTATGCAAAAAAAGGAGAACAGATTTACATTCACATCTGCCTTTGCACAGAAAGGTGACCCAAAGGAACTTCATGCATTTGAAGAGAGTACCAAGGTGCACTTGGGTTAGACCTACCTGTCATATAGAAATATTTAATTCCCTCTAGTTACAATGTACAATTTTAGCATAAGAATGCTAAGTTTGGAGGGGAGATTAAATAAAAATCAATATCCTCACAGAGCTATGCGTTTATAATTATAGGATACATATGAATTTATAAAGAGTGCTGTTAAAATATGATCAAGTGCTCCTAAGTGTGATATAAATTATCTGAAAGAGTAGCTTTGAGCAAGTGTTATTAAGGAACTTTTCCATGCATGGCATGGAGGGACCTTGACAAATGGTTAAGTTTTGTATAAAAGGAGAGGAAAAGGGAGGTACATGCAGAACGAAGGAATACCATAAAGTGTGATGCATTAAAGATGATAAGTTTCTACAAAACAATAGGCTGAGTTTAATCACTGGGCTGTACACCTGAAACTAATATAATATTGTATGTCAACTGCAATTTAAAAATAAAATAATAATTTAAGAAAGGCAACAGGCTGAATCTGTTTATAATTTTACAAGAAATCTTTGGAGAAGTGTAAGGAGAACATATCCTCCCCACCATGGTTTTATGGGGGGTATTATTGGGCTTTGTGAAATCAGGCCTGGAAAATTATGCTGAATAAATCCGGTAAATTTGAAAAAGTTGTTTCATGTCTTCCCTAATCTACCTGAATATTTAATGAGATGCATGTGTCATTTTTGTGACTCAGTATTATCCACTTTCATAAATGTCTTCCAAATACTGAAATGAACACAACAACAAAGCATGGACTGTTTGCTGCTCCTTGACAATAGTACAGAAAATGGTTTCACTGAATGATATACTCATTTTTTAATTGTAATTACAGTCTAAACAAAAGCCTATTAAATAATATATTTTAATTAAAAATACATTTAATACATGCTTCTTAATTTAAAGTACAAAGGCTACTTTTGACTATTTTTCCTAGGAATCTTCAAAAATGCTGAAAATGTTTTATGTTCATATTAAGTTGTAAAATGTATAATTTATAGTTATAGCTTAAACATGGAAAAAATAATTCTTATATTTTTTCTCCCACTAGCTCTTTAGAAATTGAACATTTTAAGAACTATCCTCTACATTTTAACTTATCAAATCCTGTTCAATAAAGAGGAAATATGCAAATTGACCATCACACCATCACAAAGATAATGGCACCAATAGCCACAAGATGGCCACACCCAGTCCCCTCAACCCCATCAGAGTCCCCCAGGCCTATTAGCCCAGCCAATGGGGTGGCAAGTGCACGGTGCAATCAGACTCACCCTCAGACCCACAGCTGCCCAGGGCCAGCCTGAGGTGCAGCAAGCCTTGGATGTTGGCTGCCCAGCCACCCAGGGCTGCCCGAGGCTCAGGTAACCAGGGCTGGCCAAGGTTTGCGCTGCCAGCATTGGCAGCAGCAGAGGTATGAGGGGGGTGTTGCCTTCCCCTGATCACCAGGTTGCCTCCCACTCCTGAGGGCTCCCAGACTGTGAGAGGGGGCAGGCAGCCTAAGAGACACCCTCCTGTCCCCATTCCAGTGCATGGATTTTCATGCACTGGGCCTCTAGTGTAGTGATATATTTTTATAGGATATAGGGAGAACTAAATTAAATATCTGAATAGATTTAAATATGTGAACCAGATAGGCAGTTACTACATAGGAGCTAGTGTAGGAATATAAATAATAAACTAACAACAAAGTATAAGCATTGAAAACAATTTTAACACTATTAATACTCTGCCAAAGGTAGTATCATGTAGTATCACTACATTGTAATCATTTTACCTTTTTACTCCTCTCTTTAAACATTATTTCACCTTTATCCTTTATTCCCTACAAACAATTGTTTAGTTCTACCTATATTCTTTCTTGAAATATCTCTTCTCTCCAGCCAAATTATTATTCATCATCCAATATTCATTCAAAATTTAAAATTTGAGCATTTAAATGTCAATCTTCATAAGATTCAATATACATCTAAGTTCTCTGTTGCAGCTTGAAGATGTGAAGTGGCCTACAAGAATTGGAGCAAATTAAAAAATGAATATAGGTTCAAAAAGGATTTAAAATATTAGCTGCTTTTTCTAAATCAGTGAATGAGTTAAGTCACTATTGCTACCATGGAAAAGAGTTAAAGCTCTTAAGAGCTGGAAAAAAAGGTGGACTTTTTTTTTTTTAGCCATACTCTCCTGGACCAGCAGAGGTTATTAAGTGAAATTTCTTTTTCATGGAACAAAGAAAGAATACAGAAAATAGAAAGGACGTGTCCTCCTACACCGTGCTACTGTTCAGAGTTGGAAGATAATGGATATGCTGTTTCTTAGTGGTCAAGGTAATGTGCATACCAAAGGTGATATTAACAAATATTCTTCTGAGGTTTGAAAACGCACAATTTTTTCTTACATGGCCTGTGGTAATTCTCCTCTGACCTCCATCTTATCCCAATATTAATCTTCCCAGAAAATTTACTATCTCTATAATATTTTATCACATTGCTGTTCCTGAAATTCTAAGAGACTACTATTTTAAGTGAGTCTATAAATTTCTTCTTTTATTCTTGGATCTGACAATACTTACTTTGAGAATAGCCTAAGGAGCCTCATTATAAACCTGTTTTGAATATCTTTAGACCTTATGAGTAGTCCTTAAATTAGAAGATCTTCATGATCAATAAAATCTCTTCCTTCTATTAAAATTTTTGGTCTTTTCTTGGAGATTTAGCATAGCGATTTCATTAAGGAAAGAGTCCACGTTGCTTAGAACCTCTGTGCATTTAACAAGGCTAATATTTCACAAAATAAATTCCCTCTGTACTTCACTCCCCTTCTTGACTTTCTAGTTAATGAGACTTAACCTTTTTTTCTGTTATTGTTATATTTTTAATATTTTTAGATATCAAGAATTTATTATCCATTTATATTTTATCCTTTATAAATTGAAAGTAAAGATACTAACATGATAATATGTGTAATTTACTGTTGGTAATTATATCTGATAAAATTACTTTAATTGTTATAGAAAATTTAACTCAACTGGCTCCAACAATCAAGACATTTTTTAAGCTCCTAAATGGCTGTCCAAAGATAATAAATTTCAGGGCCAATTTGTTGCACACCCTGGTTCCATTTTTGTTTGTGGAACCAGGTGTGTGTTGGTATAAACTTCAAGCAGCATTCCTAAAGGTGGCACCAGTGTTCACATTGGCATACCTCAACCTGCAAAGAAAGGGGTGAATGCTTTTGTTTTAATGCTATCAGAGAAACTGCAATTGTCACCATAATGGAAATGTTTAGGTAATATGTTTATCTTGATGCCAGTCATTAGAATATAATACCCTGACATTGCTCATCTTAGCAACTGGGAGTATGGTAACTCATGTGCAAGTCATGGTGATGTGCTGAAACTTGGATATCTTAAACAGGTTAGCATTATAATTTGTAAATGGGAAGGGCTGCATAAGTGATCAACTTACTGTAGTGATCTCCTTTTCAAATATTATCTTTTATTATGTGTTCTTTATTCATGATCAAAAGCAGTTTTATTCCACATTGTGCAAAGGACACGAGTTCCTGTGCATTAGTGTAGTGAATGTTTTCCCTTTACAAAGCTTACAAGTATGTAGTTAGTAAAATATCATGGTCCTTAGAATCCCATTTAGACTCTTGGGCTAATTATCTCAAGGGTGATCCATTAGATGATTAAAGACAACATTTAGGTTATTAAGACTATTGATTATTTGTCTAATTTATTCACAGTAGTGGTGTTTCTAATCATTTCATCACAATGTAGTATCTTACTAATACTTGTTAACACTGTGTTTTAAAAGTATATTTTATGATCATCTTTCAAGTATTTTGAGGTTTGTATTCCTGGAAAAGTCAGTGTAAGTTGAAATGGTAAATATCAGATCTAATATTCCCGTATAAATAATTTTATAACTGGAAATTATGTTGTACAAAGGGCCTGATGCATATTTAGTTTAGTTTTGCTTTAGTAATGGCTACACATGAATCATTTTATTACCTCTTAGGTCACACATAGGAATATGTACTTGTAAGACAAACGGTATGATGTTTTTCACTGTGTTTTGAATTGGAAAATACGGTATCCAAGTACATAAAATTTTGTGAGTTTTGATTTAGAATTCTAGATTTTTTTTCTCTCTCTTTACTTTAAAAAATTAGAGGTGTAAATAAAATATGAATCAGTGACTGTGGGGCATAGAGATGCCTGAGGAAAACAGCACATCCTGGCACCTGTAGATACACTTGAGCCTAGGCACTGATGGCAGGCGTTAGAGGAAGGCCAGGAAGCAAGGGCCGTAGCCAACACAAATAACATTGGATGACGTGGAAACCAACATGAGGAACTGTGAGATGTAGAGAGGGACCCTGCCAAGTAGTTATGGACTCCAGCAGACTGAGCTACAGCTAAGAGGTAAGGAATAGAGCATACCACGTGGTCGCGGGGCAGTTAATCATACTTGTTTGTGAGTGGATAGCATGATCCGTGGAAGTTCTTATGGGCACATTTTTAGTAGTTAGTACTTATTTTTACCGCATAGAGGAGAGTTATTGAAATATAAATTAAATAGATAGTCTCAGGTGAAGTAGCCACAGTATCATAAAAGCAGGACAGAATAACAGCAGAGATTTAGCTCTGCAAATGTATTTTTTTTGTGTGTGTGTGTGGGTCTGTAGCAATTTCCTAAATACCCACAATATTACCATTCTTGATTTTAGGGTCTTTGTGCTCTCAGATAGATTCTCAAATGAGAAAGGAAATAAGTAATGAAACTAACATTTTTTTTTTTTTGAGCATTTTGTAAGTGCCTGGCTCCATTCTAGAACTGGAGTCATCAATATGTATTCTGTAAAGGGCTGAGTAGTAAATACTTAGGTTTTGTGGGTCAGATGGTATCTGTTGCAACTAGTCATCACTAATATTATATCACAAAGCTGCCATAGCCAATGCCTAATCGAAAGGTTTCACTGTGTGGCAATAAAACTTCAGGGACATTGATATTATATCACATTTAAATATCATATAATTTTCAAGTGCCACACAATATTATTCTTATTTTGATTTTTTCTGCCATGTAAAAAAAAGTCAGCATTCTTTTGTTCTCAGGATGTACCAAAGACAAACAAACAAAACAAACAAACAAACAAAAAACACCACACAAACAAAAAAGCTATGGGCTGTAGTCCGGATCCTTTTCTAGAAGCATAAATAAAGTCATTTTATTTCTATCAGAATTGAGTGGAATCATTATTCAGTAATTCTCATTATATATGAATAAACTGAGGCTTGGAGAGGTATATACTATTTTACCACATGACACACAGTAAGAGGTAAAGCCAGTATCCACTCAGATTATGTCTGACTTAAATGATCATGTTCTTCTGATACATGGAGATTTGTATTAATTGGCAGTCGTTCCCTAGAGCTCTGTGTGGAATTGGGCTGTAACTTTGCTCCAGCTCAGCAGGGAGATTGTCTAGTGATGAATCTGTGATGTCTTCCATTAGTGTGGTTGGTAAAAGTGGCAGTATATGCTTTAGATAATGATTACTCCATCTCTTCCAGGTGAAAATACCACTAACGGTGGTCTCTGGTCTTGGGAATTCTGGAATCTCATTGGGATTCCACTTGCATTTCAAGCAACGTCTTTTGCAGGCAGGCTTTCACGAAGGAGCTGGTGCATGCTGAGATGTCCAGGCGCCTGTACTCTGACCATGTTACCACGTGGGGATGGCTCCCCCTGGCCCCATTTTTACTTGTATTCCTCCACCTCCATTATCTGGCTGCCAGTGCCATTTTAGGACTGTTTACAGGTACAACATTAAAAAAAAAAAATGCTGCTGCTTTTGATACCATTTTTCTACCAGGGACAGAGTTCAGCCCCAGACCAACTCCTACAGGCTAAATGGTGGGGAATCTGCTTCTGACTATTTGCCCTCCATCTGATGTCTAATCTTCCCAGCCCAGGTTGATTTAAGACATTGATTTTGCTCCCAACACTGAAAATAGGAGGCAGAGTGGAGGAATGTGAGGAGGGCAAGCCCCATCCCATGTCTTGGATTTTGTCACCTCTCCCCCAGTCTTCTGATTAGAAGCCCATGTAATGTTTGAGCTCTCCTTTGGTTTTGTCACTTAACATTTTTTTTTTAATCTTTGGTTTATAACATAAATGTTGAGTCCCTCAGTGTGCTGAGTTTTAGTTTTAAAACTCATAAATGTCACATCTGGTCTATTGTTTGGACCAAGAGGTCCAAAGGCCTGATTAGAATTTCAAAGGTGAGAAACCTTTATTTTCATTTCAACAGCCCTTCCCTGCAGCAACGGGTGAATTGGCCTCACATCTAATGTAAGGAGGAGAGATTCTACAGACTAACAATGGAATTTCAGCAAATGAAGAACCTGTGGTCTGGTATATGTAAAGGTTATTTGGTCACTTTGCTGATGGGTCTTCTCTGTCCAGTACAGTAGACCCATCTTCCTGGGCCTTTGCCAGAGCAAGAGTTTAAAGGAGATCAAAAGGCTGAAATCTAGTCACCAGGGGTCCCAGAGAATAGACTTCTGCTTTTCCCAACTCTGTAGTTTTCTTTTGCAGTGAAAAGGACTAGACAGTACAATAGATTAGGCCAGTGGTCGGCAAACTCATTAGTCAACAGAGCCAAATATCAACAGTACAATGATTGAAATTTCTTTTGAGAGTCAAATTTTTTAAATTTAAACTTCTCCTAATGCCACTTCTTCAAAATAGACTAGCCCAGGCCGTAGCATTTTGTGGAAGAGCCACACTCGAGGGGCCAAAGAGCTGCATGTGGCTCCAGAACCACAGTTTGCCGACCACGGGATTAGACCTTGAGACATTATAACCACCGGCAAGAAAGAGCATCAACAGAAATATTTGCCCCATTTTATAAGGAAGAAAATTTTGCATACAGAATTCGCTGATTTTATTGCAAACTTGGACAAGTGTCATGTTGTGTTAATTTTCTATTATTGCAGTTACAAAAGTTTAGTGTTGTAAGCAATAACTATTTATTATCTTATAGCTTTTATGGGTCAGAAATCCAGGGAGGCTTAGCTAGGTACTCCATTTAGGAGCTAACAAAGCCTAAATTAAAGGGTAGACTGGCTGGATTCTTAGCTAAAGGCTCTGAGAAAGGATCCATTTACAAATTCATTCAGGTTTCTGGCATGATTCTGATTCTTTTCGGTTGTAGGACTGAGGTCTCTGTTTCCTTGACATGTTGCCCCTTCATACTCAAGACAGTTAACAGAGCTTTAAATCTTTCTTGCCTGTGGAATATCTCTGATTCCTGAAGAGTTCACGTGATTACTTTGGGCCTACCAGATAATTCAGAATAATCTCACCATCTTGAGGTCAACCAATTTGTCATTTCAATTTCTTTGCAAAGTCCCTTTTGCCATGTAGCATAATGTATTCACAGATATAGCACAAGGGATAAAAATTATAGCACCAAATTATGCTTTATCATATATTTATGTAATATGACTTTTTTTTAAATTGCACGTTAATATATAGCTTAGTTATGCTCTAACAATTTCAATATCTATGCACAAAGTACCTTAACATGTAGTCTGGTGACTTAGAGAAGCAGAAAAAAACTCTTTTCATCCTAGTTTAATCAGAATATGGCTTGAGATATATTATTTAATCTCAGCGCTTCTTCTTTTTTCCCCCTTAAAACAGGAATAATGCATTTTATCAAATCTACCTTGCTGAACTGATGTAAACATCACAGGAGATAAATAAATAGTGGTAAACACAGTATTTCAAGAATTTAGCTCCTATCTTTGATTCCTAACCACTGAAACTAGATTATGATTAGAGCCACTGCTCTTGGTTGGAGAAAAAAAAAATAAGGAAAGAAGAAAAGTCAATGTTTAGAGGAATGTATATTTAGAATTATTTAACTCTAATGAACTTTGAGAATCTTATGGGAAAAGGCATGTGGTGTATGTAAGTGCAAATAGATTGAAAAAATCAGAGGAGGAATTTCTTTCTTTCATGCTAAGTAATGCCAAGAGATAAGGCAGTCATTTAATCTGGAATGTAATCTGTCGCACTGTGCTCTACAAAGTGATAGGACATGATGGGCCATGTTGAAAGGCCCAACATAACATAGTGCATGGTTTGCGGTGTGTGCGTAACCACAGATAATTAGTATGGAAAACCCCTGAAAAGGAGCAGTTTGGGTAGAGTATAATGAAGAATTATTCAATATATAAATAAAAGATAAGAATGAACATATACCTTTTTAATAAAATAAAGTTATATTTACTAAATAAATATTTATTTATAATAAAACATTTAATAAGATAAACAGAATATTAGATGTTCACCCCAAACCTCCACATTTTATAATCATCTGTTTGGCATTGAACCTTCATGTATGATTAAGGTAGCAAACCTCATACCTGACTATTCCCTTGTTAGAGAAGAATCTGGTGATACAAGGTAATTGAGTTTTGTTCTGACCCTCTTTGGCCTCTCTGAAGAAGCAATTTGTGAATTATTTAGGAAAAAAGGAAAAGGATATTTGCCTCAAGAGAGAGATGCTGTGTGCAAAGAAGAATTTAGTTCAGTGGTGCTGTCTCTTAGAATACATCTGCTTTCCCAGCTTGAAATGAGAATCGAAACGGAAATTTCTATTCATCCTTATGCATTAACAAGATTCCTTCCTTTCACTAGCCTGCTTCATATATCCTAAACTAGACCAACAGCAGATCAAAAGCTTTACAGATCATGCTGAAGCCTTTGTTATTAAAACGACGATCTATGACTAGGCCAATAAAACAGAGTAACCCTATTGTAAATAAACTTGGCATGAACATTTGGGCTTCTCAAGGAAAAACTAAAGCAAATCAAGAGCAAAGTAGATTTTAATCTTGCTTTTCTGCTGAGTTATACCGCTTTATATTTATACATCTTTTTAAAAGATCAGAAGCTTATAGGCATGAGAATAGTGGTGAAATGACTAAAATTGCTCCTCCCCTGCCCCGTCTCTTGTCTCTTTTTTTCTTGTTTTAAAGTATTTTTTAATGTTGTGATTAGATAACTTACTATCAGAAAGAATAGCAACTGCCGATATTATCATTGAGCTTTGAAATACATCACACATATGTCAACAGAACACCATTTTCCAAAGATTACAGATACACTACTTTTTATTAGCCATCAACAATATTGGCATGTATGTGACAGCCAAAGGTTTAGAGTGAAAACGATTTAATAAAGAAATTCAAAACTCTTGTAAAAAAATGAAATTGCAACCTGGCTGTCACAGCCTTAGGGAGTTGAGGGTCCGGTAGGCACATTTTGTTTTATTTCTAAAGCTTTGATCGGCCTGCCAGCATGCATTTGTGCTGTCACTCTGAGGACACCTAGTAGCACTGAAGTGGCAGACAGCTCCTGATTGATGAGTGCTTGCATCCATTTAGATATCTGTTGCATATTTCTCCCCTGACATGTTTAAATGGGGGAAAAAATTCATACAAGAACTTTTAGAATTATCTGAGTCAACCCACACCAGAATTCCATCTCGGTTTGTTCTGGGAAAGGGCAGCAGGAACACAACAGGCTCCTTGGAGATAGGGAAGATAATGACAGTTCCATAACATTATTAATGCATTCCTGTTGAAGAAAGGGCAACAAAGAATTGAATACCAAAACTAAAAAGTTGTAAAGAAATCAGACTTGGCAAAAAAACTTTCTGAAACTGTTTCAAATAATTCCGTTGGCAGTGAGCTATCTTGCTATTTTCCCATTGCAATTTTCATTTGCAAAAGGCAAAGGACCTCAACACTGAGACTTTAAATTGCAGAGTTTGATTCTTTAAATATTAGTAAACAGTGTTTAGAGACTATAGTGGCCTTGTAATCAAAGACTCAGCATTCTCATTTCATGAGCCATTATAGGTTTATACCATGTTAAGCTCAAGGTTGGCCCGGGGTGCATGTTGGAGCATACATATTGGCTTCAACTGGGTCATTTATCGTGCCACCTGGCTGAATAAAATGCATGAAATATATTCATCCCCTGATTTATCTACTCTATAATAACGGACCAGTGTCCATTAGGGCTTTTTATGTTTCAGCTAAAAGAAAAGCAACTTGAGCTAGCTTAAATGACACACAACAAAGAAATGGGTTTTGCTTGTTTGATTTTGGCCTTTTTAGCTGAAAGATCCAGGGGTTGGGTGAAAATCAGGGTTGACTTGCTTTAGTTGCTCAGGAGTTGTCACTCTGCATGCATTATGCGGAGTCAGACTGGCTTCTCTCATAGTAAGTGGCACAACGACTCCCATAGATTTGAACTTTACATTGCCCTCAAACCAATGTCGAGAATTAGACATAAAGCTGAGTTCTTTCTCCAAATCTATTAGAAAACTTAATTGTTGTATTTGAGTCAGATGTTTCTTGAGCCAATATATTGAGCATGGTTGACAATCACCAAATAGCAAACACCAAACAAAATTAAATTAAGGGAATTTTAAGGCTCATAAGTTAAAAATTAGCATATTTATGAGCTTGGAATAGGAATTTTTGAGGGAATCGAATTAATTAGTATTAATGTATTTTTGGAGGACATGGTATTTTAAAGAGATACTTGAAATAGAGGAAAGAAAAAGTGTGTGAAAAAGGAGGAGGAAATTGGCAGTGAGTAACCAATCACTACTACATCAATAGCCTTGCACATGCATCTGTGATAGACTTAAAAATTATTATCCTATCAAACATTTATTCTAAGTTTTAAGCTAAGCTCTTTATAAATATTTCATGTGATGATAAAACAGCCCTGTTTAGAATTAGGCATTTTCTTAATTTAGCAGATGAAGAAACTGGATTTCAGAGAGAGAAGCAACATTTTAAAGATCATTGGTAGAAATGGTGGACAATAACTTGAATATATATCTTCTACTTTCAAAGTTGATGATTATAACCACTACATTACTATGGCACTCATGTTTGTTTATTTGTTGTTTGTTTATTTTGTTTTATAGGTTTGTCTCTTATTATTGTGAGCTTCCTTTCTGCTTTCTTCACTACCATATCCTCAGTGCCTAGAATAGAACCTGGCTTAGAGTAGATGCTTAATTAACATTTAAACATTGTTGAATTAAGAATTATATGCTTTTGGTCAGAAAATGACATTTACAGATTGGATTATTGCAACCATGAGTTGGTTGCTATATTAGATGGAGGGATAGAATTTACCATCGGAAAAATAAGGTAACTATAATGTATACTATAATCCTTGAGAGAAAATGCTGGATTTAAAAGCTGTCACATCTTAGCTGGTTTTGCTCAGTGGATAGAGCATTGGCCTGTAGACTGAAAGGTCCCAGGTTGGATTCCAGTGAAGGGAACATGTCCCAGTTGCAGGCTCAATCCCCAGTATGAGACGTGAAGAACGCAGCCAATCAATGATTCTCATCATTGATGTTTCTCTTTTCTCTCTTCATTTCTGAAATCAATAAAAACAAACTTTATCAGTTATATGACTGAGATATAATTTTATATATCTCGGTTTCCTCATTTTTAAAATTGTGGTAATTTACAGTACACATTTTGGTGTCTTATTGAGAGTTATCCAGATTATTAAATAAGGTAACATAAATAGTTCAGTTACCATGCTATTTGCTGAGAGTAAGCACTCACTGAATATTAAATATTAACCCTCCCATTCTCTTAATAGCATTAATAATCTGTATGAATTGAATACATATTCCTGAGAAGGATATTTGGGCTTATTTTTACTAAAGAAGTTACTCTCTGGGGACTATCCTCATCAGAAGTCATTTAAAATTCTATCTAATGAGGCCTTTGCCAGTAGCAGCACAGAGAACTTAAAGGACTCCTTTGATATCTAAACAGAATATTTTTAATTCTCGCTTAGGATAGTCAAGTAGCTGAAATAGATTACTTCGTTTTTCAGTTTCTAAAAAGGTGGAAAATACATCTGATTCTGAAGGCTTAATAAAATTTTATTCCCAGTCCATAAGACTGATCTTACATTCATGACTACTTTGGAAACTTGTTTTTAATCACACTTTATCCCCTGAAATGTTAATGCTCATACCTGACATATGCAGCTACTTACCACGTAGAATCTGATGGCATTAGTTGTTGTTTAATGTGTATTAGACTTGTTTCTCTGTAAGTTTTGATCGTTACATAGTCTCATGGTGACAGCATCTTCCCACCTTAAAAAAACTTACACTATAGTTAATTAATGTGTACACACACACACACACACACACATTGTTCAAGAGTGATTTTTAAACACCCACCTTATATGATACTAGAGGCCCAGTGCACAAAATTTAGCATGGGGCTGGGGGCAGTCCCTCAGCCTAGCCTGCAGTCTCTGCAAACCAGGACTTCTTGGGAATGAATGTCCAACAACTGCCAGTTCAGACATCCCTCTCACAATCCAGGACTACTAGCTCCTAACTGCTTGCCTGCCTGCCTGCCTGCCTGATGACCCCTAACCACCTCTGCCTTGGCCCCTACTGCAGCAGCTTCATCTGGAAGGATGTCCAGAATGCTGTCCAGAAGGTCATTTGATTGTCCAGTCTAATTAGCATATTACAGTTTTATTATTATGGGTAGTTAGGGCAAGTCTTCCTATTTTTATAAAAGGGCAAAATATCTACATTTCAGGACAGTAAGTCATTTATTTAAGGTCGCTTATTTATTATGGGACAGATCACGTGTTTCAACTTTGGTAGATTTTTACATTTCAAATCTGGTACTTTGGGTTCTTCTCTAATGTAAGTATTGCTGTTGCATATGTATATTGTACTAAATGTGGAGATATATGAGAGCAGGTACTTTTTCTTGATTTCTTTATACTTCTCAGAATGTATAATATATTTCTCAGAATACACTCAACCAAGCATTAAACGTATGCTTAATTTGATAGGCAAGGAAACTCAGAAGCATGTATAGGGGGTGTATGTTGCTGAGGTCTAGTCCTATTTTCTGTGGACACTCTCAAAAAACAGCTTTACTAGTAGCTGATATTTAGCTTCTATGGTTAGTTTACAAACCATAGAAAGTGGCACACACACACACTCAACCTGGATGACTTGATCAGAGTTTATTTTAAAATATGGTGACCACGAAAGTGTGGGAGGAGAGTAGGGGAAGTGCAAAGAATAGTGTAGGCGTGAAGAACCTGGGAGGAGAGAAGGTCTAAAAAACAGATTCTAGTCAACTGGGGCTAACCTCATAAAAGGGCATCACGGAATTAAGGAATCTGCCTTCCCTCTCCCTCCCTCCTTCTGCCAATCTGTTGCCGGAGCGAAGCTGTCTGTTCATATGGTCCACATAGATCAGTCCACTGGGGTAGAAAAAATAGATGAGGAGGGGTGAAGAATAGATCCAAAGGCTAAACAAAAATATTGAACACATTCGTCTTTCTGTATAGTTGTGAGAAACAATGAGATCATATGTATAAATGTGCCTGGTAGACTATAAGCTGAAGTAAAAAAATACAACCATTATTTCATGTTGTTTGATTGCTTCATAAATAATTGTTAATTCATTCTATCAGTGCAATTTTTTAAATAAAACATGCAGTTTCTGCTAATTGTACAGCTAAAGAACAAAATTTTAGTTGTAGTTGTATTATATTTTCCAGAAAAGTATGATGGTTCAAATATCTGAATGATTATTTTTTAATTGCTGACTTAAGTAGGCTTACAGTTAATTAAAAACAAACACCAAAAATAAGAATTTCATTTGTCCTGCAAATGTCACTATCTCTTTCAAGTCTTCTGCATTCACTTTAATAATCTTTCAACTGTGGTAAAATAACAAGCAAACACATTCATCAACATTTCAGATACAAATAATAATAATAATAATAATAATAATAATAATAATAAAAACACTAAATGAAATGACTCAGAGGTTTACATTTAGAAGTAATTAAAGATCATTAAATCCGCTATTTCCCACCTACAAATGACAGAACCGAAGCTCAGAAAGGTAAAGTCTCTTGTCCAGGGTCATGGAACTACGTATCAGATGGGACCGAGTGTGAAGCATGGAGCTCTCCATTACTCTATCCTCATTCAACTACATTAGGGGTATACACTGAAGAGTGTTGATTTACTTATGATGTGGGGAGTGCTATTATTGACTTCTTTTTTCTCATTGTTTTTATTTTCTGAACATTTAATATATTAGAAGATGAGAGTTTTATGTCACCACATTGACCCCAGAACTGGTTCGTCTTATCTGACAGTTAAGACAGGAGTTCCACTTTCTTATGTTTATATCACATGTTTCTAATATTATATCCTCAGACAGAAATGGTCATCTCATCAAGATGAGAATGCAGATCTTGCTAGAGTCTGTAAACAACTCAATATCATTTAACTATCTGGTTATCAAATGCTCATCAATTACTTTTTTAATCAGTTAATAAGCCTTTTTGAATCAGTGGGAATATATCAATAAATGAAATATAGTCTCTGATCTCAAATAGTTTATAGTCTGATTCCCAAACTTTTGACATATGTGTACCCCTTCTATAATTTTCATAACGCTGAGTACCCCTCGTACTCATGAGAACGTAGAATTAGGTGCAGCTAAGCATGGTGCAGTGCATATCCCCACCAAACTCCGGTGCAATGCGTACCCCCACCAAACTCTTCCTGTACCCCTGGGGGTACGCGTACCACACTTTCGGAAACACTGGAGTGGATAAGACAAAGAAGAAAACTGATAAAAACCACAGAATTATATTTGATCTGAGGGCAAACAATGGGTCTCATGATAACTCTGAATATGTACCAGTGTGTTCTTAATGTCTCACATGTCTTAGCTCAGTTAATATTCACCCATATCAGAGAGATAGATATTATTTCCTCATACTTCAGCTAATGCAATAAAACCCAAATAAATTGGGTAAACTTATCATGGTGTATATAGTTATATAGTGATATAATCAGGCTTAAATGACACTGACTGAAAAATCCAAATTCCATATTCCTTCTATGCAATCAAAGTACTTTTTTATACTGTTATGCCACTCACAAGATTCTAGAAATATATGGGGTTTGTTTTTTTTTTTTGCATTTGGCATTTTTTTCTGCCCCCCCCCCCTCAGATTTTAGCCCCTCAGAGAATGGACCTGTATTTATGTTTCTGGGACTTACCCACAGTATCAAGCATCATATTTTGGAAATAGGCACTTTAGAAACAAATTAAGGAGCCCATGAACACTTCTTATAAACCTGTAACTAAAGAAAATGTATAAATGATATCAAATATAAAGAATTAGACAAACACACCGGGTGAAATACATTTTGAAACAGCAAAACGTAGGCTCCTATAGTAATGTAGGATGATCTCAATGCTCAAAGAATAATCCTTTTCTATTGTTAAATCAAATAGGATGTCTAATTATCTAAGCACAGATTTTTCTTTCTTTTTTCCTCCCCCAGAAACCCATTCAATTTTTAAAATATTCAAATTCCTAAACGAAACAATTTTAATCATCTATCTGTAAGTTGCTAGCACTATAGGAAATTGACAGCCTGGCATCAGAGTTAAACACCCTTTTAATTCTTCTTGCTCCTAATTTGTATCATTAACTTATCTTCATCTGTCAAAGTAATCAAAGCCATCAGTGGGGAGAAAAGGTGACTTGTACATATGAGTATCATGTATTTATTAATATGATTATTTAAATCATATAGTTAGAGCTTATTTGCAATGAGTACAGTTACTGACCATGTGTGCATTACTGTTATTCCACTGTGGCAAACACCCCATCCTCAATTGGGCAAGGAGGGTGGGGGTAAAGGGGAGAGATCAATCAAAGGACTTGTATGCATGCATATAAGCCTAACCAATGGACACAGACACAAGGGGGGTGAGGGCATGAGTTGGGTGGGGGAATAGGAGGAGTAATGAGGGAATAAAGATACACATGTAACACCTTAATCAGGAAAGAAATCTTGAAAAATATATATTATAGCTCTGAGTAATGTGTGTTCATGCACTACGAGGGCATACATGTGTGGCCTCTGTTCATGGCATAAGCAAGCCAGTGAAAGCAAATCAAAGCATCAAAACACCTGGGGTAACATCTCTTCTTTTATTATTCTCCAGTCTGAATAATAGGAGACATTCTAGGCACATTTTCTAGAATAAAGAGAAACAATAATTTCACCCTGAGCATGCATACCTGGTGCACCTTCATTGTTGACATGAAATGTTTTTCTCTTAGTGGCTCTCTCAACCCGTTACCTTCCAGGGCTACTATTTGGGGCTGTTGAAGAGATTTTCTGTGCAGGTGGAGGACTTTGAACATCGACCTGCCTTACAATCCCCGGCTTCTCATGGCACATGTGCGATTTTATGCCACCGTCTCAAATCTCCCAATACCGCAGACTGCTCAGTGCCAGTACGTAGAACCCTAACATAAATTAAAAGAAAGGAATATTTGCTGTTGGGTCTCTATCAAGGACTCCCTTTTCCTCTCTCACTCTCTTCACTATTGCCTCATTCCCAGCAAAAAGACAATTATACATGTGCAGACATATGTGTGTGAGCGATATACATGAAACTATATGGTCATATTCACGGATGAGAAACATGCGTATCCACTTAGAATTCCCTAGGAAGAGCTCAGCTTAACAGAGTGCAGGGTTTTATTTTCAGTTTTGAGAAAGTATTCATTAAGGGTAAAACAGGAAAGACGATCAAAGCACATGAAAGAGAAACTGCATTCTTTGTACTTCCCTTGTTGTCTTGACTGAAATGTAGTCCTCTTCACCTATGGCCCCACTGGATTCACTAACCTCCAATTTCCTTCTCCCTGTTGTGCTAAACTCAAAAAAAAAAAATGTGCCTAGAAACCAAAGAATGAGGTTGCCTGTGACTTATGTATGTTTGGAATAGGAATTACTACCTAAGTTTTCTCAGATACTTTTGAAATAGTCTCCACCCTCAAGGAAAGGGGAGGGTTTTTTTGTTTTTTGTTTTTTTTTTCCTTTTCTTCCCCTCCCCCCCCCGTTTCTCAGCCCTCTCTCCCCCGTTTCCCCTGTCAATTCCGAAGCTGCCTGAAACAGGCACCGGGAAAACACTGGGTGGCAGTCCCTCTCGCTTGCAGCCACCAACAGCGGAATGGATGGCATCCCGCGTGCCCCGGCTCTATAACAGCCTATTATTTCCCTGGCTTTGCTGCTGCACTGAAATTCTAAAATCCTAAACGCCGGAGCCCAGCGTTCTGCAGAGGCAGGGCAGGGCGGAGAAGCAGAAAGACAGGCTTTCCTGAAAGCATGCATGCCTCGCAAAGCAAAACGGTGAGATTTCCGAGGTCAGCCAAAGCACTGGAGCTGGGAGTGGGAAATGCCCTGTGCGGTGATCCAGTCAATGGGGCCGCAGCCCCAAACTCCCAAGGCTGTTTTCAGGAACCTCGCCCGCGATGTTCTGAGGACAGATGCTTGTATTTATGATCTGGTATCGCCTCTCTTCCATGTCTTTTATGTGTGCTGTCATTATTTACATGAGTTTCCTGTAAGTAAAGCCTCTGTAAGCTCCAGCATCTGGAGTCTGCCACACTGTTTCTCCCCTTCTACTGTCCTAACACCTCCTGCGCCTCCGCAGCAAAGGCAGGGGCGTGCCCGGTGGAGCTCCTGATGTGAGGTGCCCACTGGGACCATCCGTCCCAGCACAGGCCTGGGATCCGGTCTGTTCTAAGCTCCTGAGCACTGCTGGGTGGCAAGTAAAGATGTTTTGACATTAATTTTAAAAGTCAGAAAAATGACAATGCAAGGCATTCAGAAGGTAATTAAGGAGGCTCTGTGTAGCAGTTTGAACACTGTAAGAAAAAAGATAAATATCCCATATGCCGTATTTGATGTAAGAGACTTATTTAAAATAGCTAGAACTATTCAAAGATGCTGAGTTTCCACCAGGAAGAATCAGGTGGTTTGACTAGGTAGCATGAAATGTACTAAATGGGAGTTACCTGTATTTCTATAGGGATCTAGTATTTATTTTTTATCGTTAAGGCTATGCCAGGAATAGTCTAAAAATAAAAATAAGCAAACAAATAAAAACAACAAATAAATCAATAATTTAAAAAATATAAGGGCAAGTTTTCTAACCAAACAAATTCACAACAGAGTGTCATGTCTTTCAAAGTATTTTTCTTTTATCATCAAGAGCACCTAAAGGAGTAAAATATTTTCAATACCAAGTATTGCAAAAGTAAATTAAGAAAATGAATTAATAATGCATAGGCTCCGAAATGATGGGTAACAGTCAGAAAGGACTATCTACTCTTATTATTCAGGTAATTTTTAAAACATTGAGAATGTGTTCGTCCTTTTTACACAAATACTTGTTATATTCTACGTAACTGATTTAGTTGTGGGTTCTGGAGACTCAGGAGTGCACAGAGAGACAAAGCCATGCTCATGGGGCGTACACCTCACAGAGCTAGCCCCTGCTTCTAATTCTACATTAGACATAATTTAAATCCTAAACTACCTACTACCTTATCTTAGTCATTGGAGGTGCTCAAATCTTGTTGTAAAAATAAATCAAATGTGCACTTCTGTGGCACGTATACTAAAATTGCATTGATACAGAGAAGATTAACATGGACCCTGCACAAAGATGACCAAAAATTTTAAAAAATAAATTAAAACAAGTCAATGCCTTCGACAAAGAGATGCTTGCTTGTAAAATGCAGTATGCCCGAATATAAACTGAACAGCCAAAATATTTTTAATTGCATTCTTAATTATAAAGAAAAAGCACATTCATATCTGTATTGTGATATTAATTACAATTTGTAATATTTGATAGGATATTTCTAGAGACATTAATGTTTTGCTTATTCTGTTGCTTACCATTTAACTGAAATATAATAACAATATACACAGAAATGATAACATTTTACTTTTACCAGAAATCCAGTATTGAAGTTTTTATATAAAAAGTGGAAAATCTTGTTCCATGTGAGTCATACATTGTGCCTGTGACTCTAATGCCTTTAACAAGACAGCCTAATGGCCCATTATTGTTTTTAACATGCCACCTTAAAGTAACCTTTCGGCAAATTTTCTGACATATTCTATCTCAGCCTCCATTTATTTCATTTATATTGACCCTGGTCCCTTTAAAATAGCTGGTTTTTGAGAAACATTGGTTTAAGCACAGCATTTTTGCAAGACTTTTGGATTCTTCCAGTAATTCCATGTTGAGGCTGCTTAGTTTTATGGGTAGCAATCTGCTCTTCTTTTGGGATCTGTCAGAATCAGGAAAATACACATTAATCATTTACTATAGGAGCCTGAATGGCTCCCAGTGTCTCCTATTTCAAGATGACAATTAGACACTTATCAGAAATTACCCAGTTCCTCGCCAGGGAGGAGGTGGCTTGGCAGTGTTAACCAAGGATGGTACGAACCTCCTTCTCAGGAGGTGTTCTTCGAGAACCCAGGATGAACCTATGCGGGTTGTCATGTGAATACCTGCAGCGCTGCAGTATTTTTGTTCTTTGTTTATTGATGTGCTACAGGGACTGTTTCACTTCCAGACTGAATCTAAACCCTCAAGCGGCTCCAAAGGAGCAATGCAGCTTTTAAAGAGCCTTTGGGTCAGGTGCAATACCCCCTGCGAAAGACCTCCTTAGGCTGAAGTTAGGTGTAGCGGTGGAGGAGTCAGGGAGATCATGGTTCTCACCTGGACCAGTAGCCTTGTGGGAATTCAGGGAGAGCTGTAGTTGTTGCTTAGTCCCTCGAAGATGTGAAAACACCTTTCTGACTATTTGACATTGTGTGAAAATGTGTGGTCCCAGGAAATCATTAAACAGAAGACTCCTGGAATAATTTTCACCAACTAAAGCCTTTACATTGCTCTTACCTTTGAGACTTGTCTTCTTTAACGTTCTGGCCTGGGTTCAGAGCCTTTTCATTCCTCTTTCCTTCTTAGCGGACAGGATTATTGATTGGGGGAAAATTCTTCCACATTGCTCTTGGAAATGCAAAACCAGAGCCAGCTATTGAGAATGTAAATTATTAATTTTAAAAAATATATGATAATTGAATCATTCTTTCTTAGCATACAAGCCAGGCAAAACACCAAAGAGAAATACACATGTTATTTCTAAATCCTAGATTATTCTGTCTCTCAAAATGTACCATTTTGATTCTTCAAATTCGGACTCATGTCATCTCCAGATTACTAGATCATTTATAGGGTAACTCCTATCCACATGACCAGATAAATGTTTCTGTTTGAAAGAAAGAAAAGATAGTCTTACATCTATTAATTTCATTTTATTCACATTTCGTTTACACTTATTTTATTCTAGTCAAATAAAAAATTTAAAACAGGAAAGTAATAACTTAACATGCACTAAAAATATTACAATATGAAATAGTAATCAAGTGTCAGATTAAAATATTAAAATATCCCTACACATGAACATTTTTGAAATGTGAATTCAATATTGTTGTCAAATATGTACAGAGGTAATTAAAAACAAAAGTTATAGAAGACATTGACAGTTTGTGCTTTGAACACTTCCTTTGGATAATTTTTAAATAATATTTTCAATTAAAAAAGATCAAAGAGTACTTTATTTTTAAAAAATATATTTTATTGATTTTTTACAGAGAGAGATAGAGAGTTAGAAACATTGATGATAAAGAAACATTGATCAGCTCCCTCTTACACACCCCCTACTGGGGATGTGCTCACAACCAAAGTACATGCCCTTGACCAGAATGGAACTCAGGACCTTTCAGTCTATCCACTGATCCAAACCGGTTTTGGCTCAAAGAACATTTTAAATATTATATTCAATGAGTTTATTCAACTCCAATACACAATAGATCCTCAATAAATAAATAAATGAATAAATAATTGGATAAATTAAATAATGAATACATAAATTAAATATAAGTAAATATAAATATAAATGTAAATATAAATATAAATGCACTTGTAAGATTTTTTTTCATCTATCATCTATCTATCTATCATCAATCATCTATAATGTATCTATTGACTCCAGTTTTGGAGCACTTTACAGGCTGTGGAATCTCAGAGAGAAAAGGGAAGTGGGTGGGAGGGTGGAAAGAGGTCAACCAAAGAACATGTATACATATATGCATAACCCATGGAGACAGACAACAGGGTGGTAAAGGCCTGGGATGGGAGCAGAGGCAGGCTAGAAGGGGTCACTGAGTGGGGAAAGAGGGGACATATAATGAATATGCAATACTTTCAACAATAAAGATTTAATTTTTTAACAATGAAAAGAAAAAGAAAGCACTTGTTCCAATACAAACAGAAAAGAAACGAACAAAAAATCAAATAAAGCAGCATGTGTCCCTAAATATAAATTTATCTTTCCTGTTTCATCAATTCTGCTCATTTGCCTTCACTATAATTACCTATCTGCTATAATTTACCTGGCAAGATGCTATTAAAAATATTCTTGGCTTTTTTCCTCTCAAAAATTCCAAGGCATTTTGACCATAGGAAAATCCTGATATCTGCATCAGTAATTCACAGCTTTGACCATCACTGTAATCTCTTATTAATGCTGGATTGAAGTTACTGAATGATGCTTTAACCATGGGTTCTTCATCATTAAAATGGAGCCGTTAAGTGATAATTCACAGGATTGTTGGATAGATAATGTATGTAGAGCAGCTGGAATAGCCAGCCCCTAACCAGGTAAAGGCTCTGGACTTATGGGTTCTCTCTTCAGGCTTTTTGTTTGTATGCCTAACTGCACTGCATAGTTTTTAAGAGTGAATAAATCAGAATCTTTTTTTCCCTGGGTACTATGACACAGTGCCATGTAGTTAACAGTTGTTCAATAAATAGTCAACAGTGTGAATAGAAATTCATCATAATGAAATTTAAAAACAACTTTTAAATATCCTTTTGGGAGACATACATGCAATGGGGTATTTTCAGGAATATACACACTTTTCCCTTTCCAGAGGCCTCTATTTCTTTAAAATAACAGGAAATGTTTGCTAATGCCTTGGGGAGCAAAGCAGTAATCCTGATAAAGTGTACCTTAGGGAGTTTCTAGCTGATCTCCTACCCACTTGGTCAGGCAATGGTTATAACTACAGAAGAGACAAGACACAAATCAGTGAAAGAGGTTAGGCAATTTATCAAAATTATGAAAATAGCTTATATGTTAAGAACTTTGATTTCTTAAAAGGTAATTTTTCTTATTGGTGAAATGATCGCATTGATTTTGCTAGTTGGCTAAAAAATCACATTTCTTGGTCAAGGTGAGAAGGTGTTTTTTTGGGAATTACTGTGGGGCTTTTCGGCAGAGGGGAGGGAAGATGTGGGGACAGGTATTTCCTTTAAGGCTAACAAGCAAACCAAGAAATCCTTGAGAGAAGCTAAGAGAGATTTGTCTACTGAAATAAACTATTTCATTACACAATTGATAGGAACATTTCAGATCAAAGCAGGCCACTGTAACCTTATAAATGTATTTTTTTTAAGTTCAGGTTAATACAATGTAATACTTTGATCATCCCAAGGTTAAAAAAAATATTGCTTGTTTTTCATGCTTTTTCTTGGCGTAATCAAAGGCATTCACCTGGCTGAAATGGGCTGAGTAACAACTTTAGAGAACAAACCACACTTTGTTGGAATGGATGTGAGTATATTTGAAAGAGAAAAAAAAAATGACCTTCTCTCCAATCATTAGAGAAACTAACTACCAACTAAATTGAGAAATAATTGCAGGGCCTGGCTTCCACATTTAATCAGGTGGCAGCCATCGGGGTCTCAGCGAACAGACTCTAAATGAATTCTCTAACATTATTAGTAATTGTGCATCACATTTCACAAGACAAGCTAAAAATAACCAGCAATGTGTAAATCTCATTGTCATGAGGCCCGCTGCTGAGGAATTTATTTTGCATCACATCCTCACCAATAAAAAAAATCCAAAGCTAAAAACCAGATCAATAGAGCTGTCACTGAGTCACCCACACTTCCTAGCCCTGCCCCTTCCCACAGATGAGGCACCTGCTGTTGTGTCTGGTTTTGTACTCTCGCTTGCCAAGGAGTGATGGTATTTACTAGAGATTGTGAGAATCTGAGCAGGGTCTCACAGTGTCGCAGGTCAATGTATCTTGCACCCGTAGGTGAAGAATACTGCCAAGGAAATGTTCTTAATTCACAATGGACAGATTCTGAAACTGAAACATGAGCACAGAAGCTGTGTAGGAGGAGGAGGGAGAAGAAATAAGGAGCAGAGGGAAGAAGAAAGTGGCAGATACAATTTTTCTTGGTTCCTTTTTTTTTTTCCTCCTTCTTCTTCTTAGTGGTACTGGGTTTTGATAAAGCACTAATGATCTGAACGTTTTCAGTCATGATTTTTTGAAGACAGTATTTAAACTCTGGCTCAAGGAAAGTTAACTCTGGCTCAAGGAAAGATGTTATTTCGGAATTCTGGAATAAGGAAGATGCCATTATTTCCAGTGTTACTCTTTTCTTTTTTACTTTTATTTCTTCCTCCCTCCACTTCCCTTCCTCTCCTCTTTCCCTTCCTTCTTTCCTTCCTTTTCTTCCTCCCTACCTCCCTCTGTCAAATTATATCATCACTGAAGCATTTGGCTAAATCATTTTGAAAGATAGTATTTCATTATGTATGTGTGTGTGTGGGGAGAGGGGATGGACACAATTTAAGTAACATTTCCTAACTTATGTCTGCCAATTTTATATCCTTTCTCTGAGTATTTTTATTATGTCAGAAATGTATCATTTTTACCTAAGTGAAATGCTTTAAATATTCAAAACTTATAGGAACATATCTACTTATAATACTTTTTCATACCTTAGTACTTGAGAGGTTTAGTATAAGTTCTTATATGTAACTAGAAAAAAAAAGAAAAAGAAAATGTTGATTATATCAACTATTCCTTGTGAATTAAAATAAATTGTGTTTAGTAGAAACAGCACACATTTAGTCTTTTGACAATGGCAGGAATATTGGTTCACCCTTATTTTACTAAGCCAAATCTTGTTACAACAGATATTTGTAAAATAACAAAGCAAAATCTGAATCTCTAATATAAAGACTGGCAAGAGTTGTTTTATATGTATTGGGTCTAGATTATATCTAAATCATAAAATGATTTTATGCTTAAAATATTTAGGAGGTTATTGTGCTTCAGAAGTAAATCATTTAACTAGTGCTATTTTCAACATATCTTCTTGTCCACAATATTTCAAGGATGCGAAAATTACTTATGTTCAAAACTGGCCTTCAATGAGGAAAAAAAAATCATAGACAGGTCTGAGTGCACTGCTATTAACTGGCTGATTTCTGATCCCTGACACAGGATGTCATCCTCAACCCAGTGTCTGGCTGCTCAGCATCCTGTGGGAATGGCAGGCTTCCCAAGATTCCTCTTCACAAATAACAATCAGTTCTGATAGAGGAGACACAAGGAAAGCCGGCTAAATCTTTCACATCATTACCAGCTTCATTGTTTTGCAAATCAGTAGCATAAAGTAGAACACGTGCAGGAATCCTCTTCTAGGTTTCTGAATGCCAGGGATTTCAGCTCTGTGAATCCTTGTTGATGAGCAGTAAATGAATAAGCCACATGACAAATCATTACCTTTACCAGCTAAGTGGCTGGCTTAAATTAGAGTGCAGGTTATTGTTTGAATTCATCAAGATTTGTCCATCTCAAATGATGAGTCTTCCCCTATTCATATGTCAGTCCATCATTATCGTGACGCCTGCTACATCGGATCACCAGCTCACTTGAATAGCTCATAACAGCATTTTGAAAGTATCCTATTTATAGTAGAGATATGTAGAGGAATCCAAAATACTGTCTGCTTTAACAGGCCAGCCCTCTCTGGTAAGAAATCCTGCTCAGGAGACTCTCATTTCTGAAATGATCAAGTCCCAGAGCTGAGTGCCACGCACTGGGATAAAAGGTGATTTATCTGTATTTTAACCAGCTGTGTTGTTACCCTTTGTAATTCGCTTTTACAAATGCACTTATTCATTTTCTTCAGTGAGTTGATCGTATTTCACTTATAGATATTTAATATCTGTTTCCTTGTAATAATTTTTCAGTACTATTTCCCACAAATGTCAAAATCTTGAGTTGTTTATTTGAATCCTGATCTATTGCTCCAATAATGAGAAGCTGTAATTATAGAGCCCAGTGAACTATACAGCGGAAAGCTCGCATCCCAATGTCACTGCTCATAGTAAGCCATGTGAGGAGTGCTAGTTACTTCCTTAAAATTCACTCCCTAGTTCCCCTGTTTGAATAGGTGATGAGAAAAATTAGATGTTTGGGGGGGGGCTGGGGTGCAAGCAGCCTGACTCTGTATCCCTAATGCACATTTTTGTTAGCCTAGTCACTGCCCCTTCCTTAATTATCTGGTCTTGCAAGACCTCTTTTCCTAAATACTCCCATTTTACAGAGGCCATCAACCATGAACAATACACAACCCCAGGAGGGCGTGATCAGTGCCGGCACCAGGCCAGGCCTTTAGGTGTGGACTCATGGTCCCCATCCCACCACACTGGGCTTTTTGCAAAGCCCGAAAAAGGTCCGCAAGTCCATCCATATTTGGGGGACAAAGAAACCAAAGGGTAAAAGGGGGAGCTCCCTCCATATTGGCTCACTGAGGATTTGAAACAGCCTGCCCTGAGTCCTGTACTCGCACATTCGAAACATCTGCAAACAAACGGGGTTCTCCTGTATCTCCGGGGACTTCTGTGTATTTTTCGGTCACCTGGTAAATTCTGTGACATAGGTGCTGTTATCTCACTTTAGAGAGCTTGCCGAATGCTCTGGAGTAAGCAACTCCTCATCTTTTTTTGCACTTTAAAAAACTGAGCTTTAGCTGAAACTGGTTTGGCTCAGTGGATAGAGGCCTGTGGACTGGAGAGTCCCAGGTTCCATTCCGGTCAAGGGCATGTACCTTGGTTGCGGGCACATCCCCGGTGCGGGGTGTGCAGGAGGCAGCTGATCAATGTTTCTCTCTCATCAATGTTTCTTCTAGCTCTCTATCCCTCTCCTTTTCTCTTTGTAAAAAACCAATACTATATAACTATATATATATATATATATATATATATATATATATATATATATATATATATATATATATTAATTGAGTTTTATCTCCGTTTAAGCAGAGAAGGCACCTGAAGCTCACTGCGCTGTGGTTGCTAAGACAGGACCTTCTCCTTCAGCTAAAAGAGCAGCGCAGAAGCTGAGCCGGCGGCCCCGCACCCTCAGCCGGTCCTGTGGGCAGGAGAATGCCACTGCCCACTCCAGCACGCTGGTTTGTTACGCACATCCAAGCAGTATTAGTTACAGAGGGCACACAGGAAAGAAACTGTCTCCCCTCCTACTTCCCATCTGCTGTGGAAAACACACAGGTTTTTCCACCACAGGTTCTGAATAACCTTATGTCCTTGGAGCACAGACTCAGACTGCGTGGCAATACCAGTGTGAACCTTCCTCCTACTCCTCAACCCACAGACCTATTTTAAGGCTGCGTTCTGAGAATAGCCTTGGCCATCATGCTGCTGGGACATAAGCTGCCGTGTAAAACAGCAGTGGCGTGAGACTGACGAACCATGGTGAACAGACTGGTTAAATGACTCCTCTTCCCATCAGCTGTGCCCACAAGCCTTGCCCTAGATGCACTCACTAATCTTTCAGAGTAAAATGGTATAAAACAACTCCTTATCAAGGCAATGCCTAATTTTTTTGTTGTTGTTTACTTAACACGTTTAATGTTTTCACTAAATATTTCACTAAATATATTGTCACAAAAATTAAATACAATTTTATATTATGTGTTAACGTATTGCCTCACCCATGGACTCAGTAATTAGTAGTTATATGGGAGGAGTAAAAATGACTTAAAAGATTAGACATAATGAAGAAAGAACATTGAGAAAATAGCTAATTCAGTAATAAAGCTGAATTAAAACTCAGGTCTCTCTCTCTCTCTCTCTCTCTCTCTCAGAGACTTAAACATGGTGTGTCATGTGAGACAAATTAGATAGGGCTTCAAATTACATAGCTATGAATATAAAAGCATAGATTCTATTTTTGGCTTAATCACAGATAATTTGTGGAATCTTTCCTAAATTATTATTAACAATTTCTCCATATTAAAATGCACTCAATATTAATTTAGCTGTCATTCATTTACTTAAACAACAACATTTGTTAGCAACCAGTTCTATGGAAAGTTCAGGAAAACAAGAAGGATAAAGTCCTATGGATCTTACTATTTATTTTGTTCTAGAGAGAAGGCTAAAAAGGGCTCATTCCAATGTAACCCTGATATTTGGGGGATAGCCACCTGAATCCATGCCAGAAAGCTCAGTGTACATTCTTGATAACCTATAATTGAGTCACTACCTCCTTCGGAGATACTGGTCTTGCAGAACCTGTTATTGTGAAAAGTGCACTGCTGGAGGGAGGGTTATTAATGCTGGTACCAGGCCAGACTATCAGACATGGCCTGGAGACACCCAACACCTGGGCCTTCTTGCAAGGCCTGCAAAAAGGACCAGAATCATAATCCATATTTGGGGGATAAAGACCACAGGGAGATATAAAGGAAAGCCGCATGCATGTTTCTTCACTCAGATTTGGAAGGTTGCTCCTTGAATCCACTGGTATATTAAACAGTGTCCCTCCTCTTCTTTAAAGTGTCGCTTGGTTTTCTTTGGTCTTCTGCAACACATTTTTAGTTTTAATTAATTGACTTTACAAAAATGATAATGCCTGAATGAAAGCATGGGACACATAACTTCCAATGGCTATAATGTTTTTAATAATTACAGTTAAAATTTTAGACAGTCAAGTAGGTGACAAAATTCTACATATAACAATTATTTTACAATTAAAATGTTTTACTATGAAACTTGAAATTAATTGTAGTTACAAAGACACCATAAGACAAGAATGAGTACACGGCACCCCCTACTGACTTCACTGGAGACAACGACGTAAGGAATGGGGACAGTGTTGATTCTGCTGCACATAATATCAGCTTATTTAAGCACTCAGGGGAAAGAAGGCAAACTTCACTTTTCCACAAGCTGGACTGATATTAAAATTATAACTTCTGAAAAGATAATTAGAATAATAATGTTTCAAGGTGGCTTTTACCTGAAAAACTAACTCTTCAAAGCTAAAATTTATGCTTCCACTTAAGCTTCTTGAATCTTACCTTTTCACAGTTAGCTTTTCATAGATAACCTTTTATAGTTAATTTCTCATAACTAACCTCTCATACATAAAAGATGTGATCATTGCCTTTCATTTAACTTTCTCATATCCATTCACTCTTTGTTATCTCCAAGTAGGGCTAACTGGTGAGCACAGTGCTAACTGGAATTCTCTCCTTGTAGTCATGTCGGTAAATATTTGAGTTCTTACCTCAAAGTTCTCTTGAAATACTATTAATTACAAGGGGATAATGAAAATTCACAAATGGAGACAGTCTCAGTTATATGAGATTGAGTCTACATTAATATAGCAATCCTATATAATAAAAGAGTAATATGCAAATTGATTGTACCTCTGCTACATCCACGAGCCATGCTCACCAATGAATCAGGAGCAAGTATGCAAACTAGCCTACCAAGATGGCTGCGGCCATGGAGTGAGCTTTGGTTTCCTTGGAAATAGAGGAAGCCAAGCTTCCTGTACACCCTGGCTGGCCCAGGCCTCTGCTTAAGGCTACAAAGTTTCAATTATAGAAGATAAATAAAATCCCAGATACCAGGGCCTCCACTTGGGTTGCCAGGGGGTGTGGCCGGCCTGCAAACCACCACAGGCCCCTTGCCCCAAGGGAACCCCCACCCTGATCCAGGACAACCTTCAGGGCAAACCAGCCAGCCCCACTCATGAACCAGACCTCTATCCTATCTAATAAAAGAGTAATATGCAAATTTCCTGTCAGTCCAACACACAAGATAGCTGCCCCATGTGGTCAAAGATGACTGCACCCATGTGGACACAAGATGGCTGCCACAAGATGGCCAGCAGGGGAGGGTAGTTGGGAGGGACCATGCCTGCAAGGGAGGGCAGTTGGAGGTGATCAAGCTTGCAGGGGAGGGTGGTTAGGGGTGACACAGTCTGCAGGAGAGGACAGTTAAGGGTGACTGGCCTGCAAGGGAGGGCAGTTAGGGGCAAATAGGCTGGCAGGGGAGCAGTTAGGCACCAATTAGGCTGGCAGGGGAGTGGTTAGGGGCAATCAGGAAGGCAGGCAGGCCAGCAGTTGGGAGCCAGCACTCCTGGATTGTGAGAGGGGTGTCCCAGATTGGAAAGGGTGCAGGCTGGGCTAAGGGACACCCCCTCCACCCCATGTACAAATTTCATGCACTGGGCCTCTAGTTACTATAATAATGAGGAATATGGACCAATTCTCAGTAATAGTTTGGATACTTAGAAACTCTTATGGTTGAGTTTATACTATATAAACTTAATTCTCCAAAGAACTTGTACTGTTAATGACATTTATCAGGTATTGTTTGTAAAATATATGAATAATAATAGGCCATCTGGTATATTCCCTTTTCAGCAGGGGAATCATACAAATTAATGTTGGCCTGGATGTAATCCATTTAGAATGACTCATGAGAATAATAAAAATTATCTATCACTCTCCTTTTAAATAATTACCTAACAAATATTTGTCTACTGTTTTTTTTTTATGCTTTTAAAATATTTTTCCTATTGATTCTTTAGAGAGAGAAAAAGGTAGAGGGAGAGAGAGAAAGAAGTGTCCATATTATCAGAAGCACCCTGAGGACCAAATCCACAACCTGGGCATACGCCTGACTGGGGAATCGAACCTGTGACCAGGACAATGCTCACCCAACTGAGCTACACCAGCCAGTGCTTATTGCTATCCTTTTTAAAGGTTCACTTTACGGTGCTTTAACTCTGTAAATGTTTTGTGTCTCTGGAAAGATACCTAAAATCATCAATAGGGCCTCCAGATCAACAGTAATGTTAAACTTAAAGTTAGAGACCTAAGCTAAGCCTGTATTTATGGGAGAGGAAAGAGAGTAAGAGAATGTAATGATGCATCAAGTATAATAACGTCAGAAAAATTAAAACTATTAATAAAAATAAAAATTAAAACTATTAATAATAGTTAATGAGTGCTTAGAAACTACTTTTGAAGTATCCTTTTTTATTTCCACAGCTTTTCTTTGACACATACACATGAATTAACCCTGTTTTACAATTGAGGAAACAGAGTCCTAAAATGCATAAAAACCACGCGTAGGTCACACATGTAGAACATTACAGAAGTAATACCAGTATTCAAACCCAGGTCTGTTTTAAAACACACTTATGCCCTTATTCACTGTGAAATATGGGTTTGTGCATGGACTGGTGGAAAGCAAACCTAGACAATAAAATGGTATCAAATGTCAACATTTCAATATTAAATACACTTTCTAAAAATCAATGGAAAGAATATCGTTGGATGAGTATTAAGAAAAAAGAATTATTATCATTAGCCTTTTTTGAAGGTTCTACTTAATAATTTGAAAATATCAATATGTAATCAGATTTTAATGTCAATTTTTTGAAAAAAAGCCTGGGTTTATGGATTCATATAAATTAAAAGTACAGTAAAATAGTGTTTCAAAATGTAAATATTACAAGTTATTTCCCTTTAAAAAATTTTTGTCTTTTGCCAGGACTGGTTTGCTCAGTGGATAGAGTGTAGGCCTGCGGACTGAAAGGTCCCAGGTTCGATTCCGGTCAAGGGCATGTACCTTGGTTGCGGGCACATCCGCAGTAGGGGGTGTGCAAGAGGCAGCTGATCTATGTTTCTAACTCTCTATCCCTTTCTCTTCCTCTCTGTGAAAAATCAATAAAAAATATTTTTTAAAAATTTGTCTGTTGCTATTATCAATTTGGTATTTTCAAAACCCCCCTAAAAGGAACAAAGATTCTAATACATCATCTAAATGTAGATTGGCCTTTGTAAATTGAAATGTATTATTCCAAGGTTAATGTCTATGGACCATAATGACTTCTTATTTTAATATTTCTATTTCCCCTAATTTCACCCCTCTTGGTTTACGTCTATATATTAATGACAAAAAATAAAATAAAAATAATTTAAAACTTATTATCAGGGGATTCAAATTTCAAGAAAATATAAAGGACCAATAATTATATATTTACCCAAAGTATTTAAGTTTGCTTTTAAGGACATTTAGATAGTTGAATTGCCTACTTTTAATCTGCTCTGTTTAGATTGGTTGGACAACAGTAAGTTCTTACTTCCTTAGGCACTGCCAATATGAGTTTTCAGTGTGCTGAGACCTACTCACAATAAAGCAGATTTAGAATCTACAGTTTACAACACAATTGTCATGGACCCCCATCTTCCAAAGTCAGCGTACAAGATCTACAAGTCCAAAGAGATTATCTGTAAATCCTGGTCTTCACTCAGTGACTCATGAACTCATTGCTGGGTCCAGTTCTGTGGCGTCCAGCTATTAGAATCATTGATTAATACAACCTTCAGGGCTTGTGAAAATTAAAAGTTTACATGATACAATCCTCTTGTGTTATAGATGAGGAACTTGGAGTTCTCATAAAAGAAAAAAACACAAAAAACTTGTAAAACGTGTTTTGACCTTAATCTTGAAACAGTTTACAAATTGATATTGCATAAATGTGTCAGAGATGTTGAATATTTAGCATGTGTAAGGCACTGAAGTATTCAATTAAACCAATGCAAGTATCCATGATTAAAATTGAATAAAATGTGATTTTCAGGAAAAAATAAAAAATCTCTAAGAACATTTATAGTTCTAAAGAATAGAGTACACACACAAAAAAATAACATTTTTTTTAGTGTGATTTTGCTATCTATAATGTTGGTATATATTAAAACTAAGATTGGTGAGAGGTGAAAAAGCCAAGGCATTTTTAGATGAATCAGTGAAAATTGATCTAAAAAAGTAACTTAAATGTTCAATCAAATACTTTACCCAAAGGACAGGAATATCTATCATGTTATAAATGGAGGAAAAAAAGTGACATGTTGAATCAGGAAGAAAGGAACTTTTTATTAAAAGAATTTTAACTATTTCATGCCTCTCTAGCCCTTATGCCTTATATAACATTCAGAGTAAGTCCTGAGATATGAAGAAATTAAAGTAATTACACACATAAAAGACCAAGAAGTAATGCCAGCTTTGCAAAAATAGCTTTTTTTTTTTAATATTAAAAAATATCTTATTTTGACATACCCTCTGTAGCCTATCCCTAGTTTTCTGTGATTTTTTAGCATCTTCAATTAAATAAGGAGCATTCACCAGAGGAATATTTTATCCAAGGTGCCACTTAGTTCTTAATTTATTTCTGAAAAAAAATTGTAGAGACTTTTGTTAAAAATCTCACTTGATTTTAAAAAATGAGCCAGCTGCATTATTAAAAAACATAACTAGATGTGAATTTTTCCTAATATGAGTTTTATTGTTTTTCTGCTATAACATTAGGAATTGATTTACTTTGTCTTGTTTACTTAGTTTTACATTTTTAGACATCAGGAACTTCACCTAATCAATTAAAACCTTTAAAATTTAAATAAATCTCATTTGATTTTACTTCCAATAATTAGAAAAATCTCATATATGGCCACCTCAACTTTTGCTCAAAGTTAACTGCCTCATTCAGTCTTACTGAGTTAGTATGTAGAATTAATGGAATTTGAACTCCAGAGACCATGAACTCTCTAAAAAATCTCATATATTATGTAAGATAGTCTATAAGAGTAAAAATATGTAGTCAGTTGATAATGACTTCAACTTCATTTTTAGGCAAGCTCTTCAAGAAAGATAGTTAACCTTTTACATTTTCTAAAACAATATCTTGGAAAGAAATGAGCTTGTAGTCTTAATTCTGTGACCCACAATGATCACAGGCTCCATTAAGAGCCTCTTGTCTTATGGCAGCAGAAATGTAATCAATGTAGGTTACTGGTCATTCTCCCAAAAGATTAAAAGGTTACTTCAGAGTTTGGGAACACAATTAAACTGCTAAAATAAAACTTGCTTCACTGTGATATATACTATGTGTCTGGCATAAAAGCAAAATGAATAAAGTGGACATTTAGCATGTGCTAGAAATCTGGTCCATTTCAGCTTTTATTTCACTTTAAATGATTTCTCTTTTGTACATTATTGTGCTGTTTTTGCTCGGACTTCTTTCAATCAGAGAATGTTTTTAGTTGTATTTATTATTTTTCACAATATATAAAAACTAAAATCACTTGTTTCTTTTTTAGTTTCTAAATTAATATTTTCATTTATTCAAACATCAAATTTTATACAGTAATTAATGCATATGGGGCATGTGCTAGGTCTAGAAACACAACTGTGAGAGAGATGGGCATTTCTTGTCTCTGCAGAATGTATGTTTTATTGGTGGATACAGACTAGGAAGTGGTTAAGTACAACATAAGATAAGGGTTATGAGTGAAAATATATAGATTCAATCTATGCTGGAAAGTTGAAGGATCATTCTGGACTTGACACATTCAGAACTTTTTCTCAACCTCAAAGGTTAAGTCTGACGAGTGGAACAAACTAAGACAATTAATAGGAAAAGGAGAAAGAATCTAGTAGGCAGAGAGAGTAGAGGAAGTCAAAGAACAAGATGACTGATGTGATATGGGGAGAATGGAGAGAAAGGAGTCAAGCACCTGGGTGAATAGTAGTGCCAATTCAACATAAAAAACAAGGGAGAGAAAAGAACAAATTTGGGAGTAGATATATTTCCTTTAGTTTTGGACACACTGAATTTTTGGTGAATATGGGAAATGAATAGGGACACTATGTATATGTGTATATAATTGCTTTAGGAAGCATAGTTTTCACATTTTTACATTTGTCAAATCCAAATGCATAGCACAAGTGTTTATAATTGCCAGTAGGCTTTTTTTCTTCTTTCTTGACTATATGTAAAGTACTGGTGCATAGTACAGTGAATAGTGACATAAATTGAATAACATACATTATGCATGGTTTTCTTTAGTCTCATCCTGCCATATTACCTGGAACCTAAATCATCCATAGATATCAGCCATTCGATATCATTTGTGATATGTTTAGTGAACTTCAAACTTTCATCACCTCAACGCCAATTCCAAAATCCAGGCTACCCAGCACATTCTAAGTCATGATCAGGACTCCCAAACAGGAACATTCCCATCAGATCTTGCTGTTTAAAGAAAAGTGATTTAGAGCCACATTGTCATTTTAAATTCCTTCTCTCTAAATCTCCACCACATAGCTAACAAAAAGAGGTGGGACTTCATCATCACCTGAGCAATTAATTGTTCAAGTACCTTGCCATGAATACAACAAAACTTACAGGTGAAGCCGATGAATCAATGACTTCCTGACTGTCTCCTGTTCCAGTCAGCACTGGTTTGAGACTGTACACACTACTTAAATCAGGACTGCTGGGGTTCAGAGTGAACGCCCCCTGGATTCTTTTCCACCACCTCTTTTCAGCGTATTTTTTAAAAGAAGAGTAAAAAACTCTGAGAACATTTCGAAAGAATCTCCTTTGTCTAGCAGCTTTTGTGAGGCTCATGCTAATAAGGGGCTTAAGGGTGATAAACTAACATAAAATATATCTCGGACTCAGTCTCTCGTGAAATTCCAGAGGATGTGCTTAGTTGAAGATTAAAGCTTTGGCTGGAATGCTATGCTTGAATCTTTATGAGTCATCCTGTAATCAGAGTGAATAATGCTTTTTCAATGAGCAGAAGGTTACTTAATAACTAAGGCAAGTTACCTGTTGTTTTATTATAGCAATAAGTTCAATAGGTTGTGTGTGTGTGTGTGTGTGTGTGTGTGTGTGCACGTATGTACGTGTGTACATTGTATGTATGCGACTAGGAGTAGAAATAATGAAAAGATGCAAGACACATTTCCTGTCATCAAGTGGTGGACACACATTATGAACATCCCCTTTCAATTGAATTAAGGGGAAGGAGAAAAACAAGCAGTATGTTTTGCGAGTGCAAAGGCACAAACTATTTCATAGGAAGGTGAGAGGGCTTTAAAGAAGAAGGTGTGGCTGAGAGATTCTTGATAGGTGGGTTATTAGGGGAGGACATTACAGGCCGAGGAATTAGGTGCAGATGTCTGGAAGCATATTATGTGTCCAGGTAATGTCCTCTGTGCTGGGGAACAAGTTTTGTGGAAGGCTGAAGTGGGAAATGCAGCTTCAAAGACAGATTACACAGGGATAAACCACTGGACCGTGTTAAATAGTGCACTAGTTTGTGGGGACTGGAGAAACTATTGAAGGGTTCGGAGGAGTGGGGAGTCACGACTGGACCTGAGTACTGGTAAAGTTTTTACACTGAGTAGAACCTCAGATGTACACAGTCTTCCATCACTCCACAAATGAGAGAGCGAAGGTCCAGAAAGAAAGCTGGTCAGTGCTAGCCTCGTGCAGTGTTATGTGCTACTGTTTGAGAAATAATGAATTAGTCTTAATAATGTTATTATCACTGCACAAAATGCACAGGGCTTCCAAATGAAAAGTAATGTTCCAAGGTTCTAATATTTTCACAACAAAATATTCTTAAATTAAAGACACATATGTATCCTTATAATAGAACAAAGCCCCATAATAAAACCCATAAATGTCATGATATATTGGAAACTTGGAATTCTACAGTGGGTAGTTGGAGGGCTCAGTTAATCCTTGTCACCCCCTCCAGCTCACATTCTAATTATAGAGTCAGGATAGAATACATACATACAGTTTATGTGAGGAAAAAAGAGATGACTATATTAGCTATCCAAGCGGACATCTGAAGAAAACACACAATTGCATATATGCAAATTCGGTGGGAAGAATGGCCAAGTTGAGGAGGAAGAAGGTAAATTGTGTTCTACTTCTGTTTTGCCTACTTTTTCTAAAAACCTTTGCATTATACTCCTTGCATTAAATTCTTAATTTATCTTTTTATTTATTGAATCAAATCACTACAAAAAGACATGGTTCATAAGTGTCAACTTTTAATAATATAGCACCAAGTGTGACATAAAACTTATTTTGCCCTGTTGTAAAATAACTATAGATTTCTGTTAGTCATCTTAGACTAGCACAAGAAGACACTATAGACTGGGTGGTTTAAACAGCAGAAATTCAGTTTCTCACCATTTTGTAGTCTGGACGTCTGGGATCAGGGTGCCAGCATGGTCATGTTCTGGAGAGACTGCTCTTCCTGGCGTGCAGATGATGGCTACCTTACAGTTATGAGATGACATGGTCTTCCCTTGGTTAGTGTGCATGAGTTCTTATAAGGCCACTGATCTTTTAAAATTAGGGCCATGCTCTCCTGACCTCTTTTAACATGAATTCCCTCCCCAAAGCTCTCTCTCCAAATACAGTTACATCGTGGTTTATAGCTTCAACATAGGAATTCTGGAGGACACAATTCAGCCCATAGCAGGTAAAATATGAATTGTGTAGAATAACATAAAGAACTGGCCATCGTGACAAGGTGGTCAATGTTGGCCATCAGGGAAGATGTAATTTAACACAAGAATGGGAAACTTCTACACACACTTCAGAATGACTAACATAAAACGACTGGCAAAACCAAGATGCAAGCAAGAGTGCAGAGCAATTGGAATCTTTTTACATTGCTTGTAGGACTGTAAAATTGTACAAACCTTTTAGAAAACAGTTTGACGATATTTTATAAAGTTAAACATAGACTTACTGCAAGAACAAGCCGTTCCACTCCTAGTTGAAATGAAAATATTTGTCCATAAAATATTTAAACATGAATGTTCACAGCAGCTTTACTCATAAGAAGTCCAATCTCTAAACAACATGAAATAACTGTTACATGAATAAGCAAACAATGGTCTGTCCATAATCAGAATAGTGCTCAGCAATTAAAAAAAATGAACTGTCGATGACATACAACATAGATGAAACTTAGCAGCATTATTCTGAGTGAAAGAAGCCAGACACAAATGAATGCATGTTGTATGAGTCCATTTATTTGAAAACCTAACAAAGACAGAGAGTTGCTATGGAAAGGGTGAAATTAACTGGGGTTATAACGATACACTTTGAGATGATGATAATCTTTTGTATTTTGATTTAATAGTGATTGTACAAGCATAACAGCTTATCAAAATTTGTAGGTACATTGTATACAGTTTGGAACTATTTATAGGATTAATAAAATAAACTCATGAGGAAAGGACTTCCCTCATACACTACAGAAATTCAGTGTGCAAAAAAGTGTGAAAGAGACATCTTGAAATATCAGAATAGAATAGAATAATAGGGTCAGAAAATAAGAAAAAAATTAAAGGTTAAGAGCTTAATCAAGAAAAGTATATTTGAAAAGTTTTCAGAAAAAAATATAATTTTTAATATATGGAATGTGTGTATTAATAGCTCTCTGCTATGCTAAACTTAATCATTAATTCTTGATTATTTTAGTAACATTTTGAGACCAAAGAACACTTAGATATTAAACATTTATTTTAAGACAAAATATTTTTATTAGAAAATGCTGAGGGCAAAATAATGAAACACATCCAATGTTTAAATAGCTTGAAAATTTGGCAGATGCTGGGGGTCTCTTTGTTACTATTTCATGGCATTCTCATATCAATCAGAGTATCTTTAGAAAAAGAACATGCCAATTTTTCTACTTATTGGTATATTAGGAGGTTAATTTCACTGTTATTGTCATAAACATTTTCCCCAAATATTACTACCTCTGATATATTTCTATTATTCAAAAATGGAATCTCAAAGTTAAGTATAATACCATAAAAGTCTTATCCCTAAAATTTCCTTATTTTAGAAAAAAAGACATTGAAGCCATCAAAAAAAAGAAAGCAACAACAAAAAATAAAATGTGAAGCCATCATGAACAAATTGGCTAAGATAAGAGAAGAAAAAACAGACAAAAGGTGGAATTACTTCAGAAGAAATAAAGAATTAACCCCAAATAAAGAAAATATACATACTGTGGAAACAGATGGCTTTTATTACCTGATATCAATGCACTGTTTAAATTTAGATAACTGCATCAATTTATTATCAATTCTAAAATCATTTTGATGTCTCTATACCTATCCAATTCTACAGTAACTCCATCATAAAACAGTTTCATTTCCAATATTTTAAAGTAATTTAGTTCCTCTAGCCAAGTTTCCTGCCCGCCTTTTTTTGTTTTACCTTTTCTTTCTGTTTTAACTTTATGTCAAGGCCAACTCTCCATTAGGATGTCCCTAAGCTTTCTTTTTTTCAAATTTTCTTTAATTTAAACCATACCTCTTTACACATTTAATTGTTAGTTCAGTGCTTCATGAATGCAAGTAATTTCACATAAACCTAGCCTGTACTATACTCTAGGACAGTGTTTCCCAACCTTCTCTCATGATGAGAATCACCTGGTGGAGTTGTTAAAACACAGATTCCTAAATCCCAACTAAGAAGTGCTAAACTAGAATTTTTGGGAACATATAGGTAAAATTGTATACTTAACTAGTGCTCTAAGACAGATTTTATATACACAGCACTAAGTTAGGTATGCAATTTTACCTATATGTTCTCAAAAATTCTAGTTTAGCACTTCTTAGTTGGGATTCAGGAATCTGTGTTTTAACAACTCCACCAGGTGATTCTCATCATGAGAGAAGGTTGGGAAACACTGCTCTAGGAGATAAGCCTCACATTCTCTTTATATCTTCTCATAGTGGTCTGGAGTAATCAGAATAAGGCAATTATTTGCTTGTAATTAGTTATTGATAAACTGCTGTTATGGAAAAACATACGAAATGTGAAATGACTAAACACTAATAATAATTATTTATTAACAAAGGTGGACCCTTCTCTTTGGAAATATTCAGTTACCTAGGAAAGATATATGGGAGTCTGTGGTTTACAAAAAAATTATTAACTAAAATGAAGAATTTTCCTGAATCTCTCATCTCTTTATTTATTTTTTTATTATTTCTCATATCCAATCTCACTCACACACACACACACACACACACACACTCATATATTCCAGCTGTAGTGGAGAAACCACATCTCTTCAGTCTTCAGTCATCTTCAGCCTTCAGTCTTCATTTTGCTCCTGTGAATGCAAATTAACCCACCACTTTGTTGGGTTAATTTGCATACTCACTCCTGATTGGCTGGTGTGTGTCACAGAGGTACAGTCAATTTGAACATTTCTCTTTTATTAGTGTAGATATCTATACTAGAGGCCCAGTGCATGAAATTTGTGCAATGGGGTTGGGAGGTGTCCCTCAGCCTGACCTGCACCCTCTCCAATCTGGGAGCCCTCAGAGGATGTCCTACTAATGGGACCTGCCTGCTCCACACTGCAGCAATGGCCAAGCAGGCCATGCTGGGTGCTGCCTAAGTGCTATGCTTCACTGTTCCTGGGTCACTGAGGCCATGCTGGGTGCTGCTTTCAGCCGCTTGCCTGCTCCCTGGTCATCACGGCAAAGGCCAAACAGGCCATGATGGAAGCTGCCTCCTCCCTGCTGTCAGTATCCACAGAGGCGATGAAGTTAATTTGCATACTCACTCCTAATTGGCTGGTGGGTGTTGCAAAGTGATGGTCAATTTGCATATTTCTCTTTTATTAGTGTGGATAATAAGAGATCCTCCTATTAATGGTATAATGTTATTTTTAAATTTTTTAAAATATATTTTATTGATTTTTATTTATTTATTTATTTATTTTTTTACAGAGAGGAGGAGAGAGAGGGATAGAGAGTTAGAAACATAGATGAGAAAGAATCATCAATCAGCTGCCTCCTGCACACCCCCTTTTGGGGATGTGCCCGCAATCAAGGCACATGTCCTTGACCAGAATCAAACCTGGGACCCTTGAGTCCACAGGCCGGACGCTCTATCCACTGAGCCAAATCAGTTTCGGCTATAATGTTATTTTTTAAATTAGTATCATCAGTTGCTTATTGCAATATCTCTCTTAAATATATATAATAAAAATATAATATGCTAAGTCAACCAACAGCCGAATGACCTTCTGGTCATCTTTCCAGACAACCTTATGGACAAAGCTGGGGCTGCGAGGGCCAAGCCTCTTGCATGAATTTTGTGCATCAGGCCTCTAGTTATTTAATATCAAAGCATAGTACTTAAGCTTTATGTTTCGGTTTTCTTTATTTTTGGAACAGGGGTTTAAGTGTCATTTAGTTTCTATTTTGTATAATAGGAATGCTAAAAGGTATTTTAGAACTAATACAACTATTTAATTTTTCTTACATTTGCTATTACAGGCTCCCTTAAACTCAGCAGATTTGAAGCTTTACTTTTAGAGGCAAATCACTCTAAATGGCAGGGGACTGCTATTTGGCCTGAAAACAACAAATTGTGTCCCATTCTTCTCCATTGTTCGTTGAGACCTTTCCTTTCTTTCTTTCATTTCTTTTTTTTCCTCTCTCAGCAAATAGGATCTATTTTGAAGGATTATGAAGGATCTATTTTTCTCAGTTTTTAGTTCCAAGGTCCCATCAATCATACCAGACCTGAGGGGAGGAAGTATTATGTGTGCACTAAGATTTTCAAGCCCAAAGCTGTGTTGTTACTCTCCATACCAGTACCATCTGCCCTGAGCCAAGGTTAAACCCTAGGGATTCCAATAAACACACACGTCAAAAACTTCCCACTATGCAAGAAAACCATCCTAAAGGATCTGTGTGAAATGTGAGCCTCACACTTCAAAAAGAAAGCAACGATGTTTGGAATAACACCACAGAATTCAAGCAGAGAGCCGATTACAGAACTCACAAAGACCCAGCTACACCAGGAGGTGGCACACTCCAAAGAAAACTGCAAAAATTAAAGGGATACAAAACAGAAAAAAGAAAAAGAAAAAAAAAAGCTGATCAAGATATTATCAGTAAGTAAACATAGACTCAGTTTAATAATACTCAGTATTAAAAAGGATCTTCTAAAGTGAGGCAAGTGCCAGAAGATCTTTTATCAAGAAAAGTTGTATCACCCTTACATTACTTAAAATATTTTAAAGCAGTCTGCAGTGATGGTCAATATTTTGAATATTTTTAAAGCATGCAATGGTATTAATTTAAAAAATTAAGAAAGCAGTCAAAAACAACAATTAATATTAACAAAGTCCTAAATCTTGAAATAATTATATTGTAGACTTAGAACTTTTAAAGAAATAATAAAAATATCAATTTCATAAAGTTGTTTAGAACTATAAAATGCTTTCATTTTAATGATGTAAGTGGTTTTACATTCTTTAAGTTCTCCATATTTGAATGTATCTTTCTATAGAACCAATGAAGTAATATAACTTATGTTCCTAATCAGAGCTTAATATATAAGACCTTGATACATACAAATGAATAGTATGTGACAGTTAATTGTGGCATGCACTTTTTTCTCAAAAGTTTAAAATTACAGTGCAGCCGAAACCGGTTTGGCTCAGTGGTGGAGCATCGGTCTGCGGACTGAAGGGTCCCGGGTTCGATTCCGGTCAAGAGCATATACATTGGTTGCGGGCACATCCCCGGTGGGGGGTGTGCAAGAGGCAGCTGGTCATTGTTTCTCTCTCACCGACGTTTCTAGCTCCCTATCTCTCTCCCTTCCTCTCTGTAAAAAAAATCAATAAAATATATTTTAAAATTACAGTGCAACAATCAGTTATACACTTTTAAACATATTTTTATTGATTTTTTAGAGAGAGAGGAAAGGAGAGGGAGAGAGAGAAGCATTAATGTTCATTGATTGGCTACTGTCTGCAAGCCACCTGGGGATGGAGCCTAAAACTCAGGCATGTGCCCTGACCAGGAATCAAACTGGCTATGTTTTTGGTGTATAGGATGATGCCCAACAAACTGAGCCATACCAGCCAGGGCCACGTGTACATCTCTATTTTTGTGATTATTTAACATTATCTTCATTTATAGAACATTATCTTATGTAGAAAACTGGTGATTCAGCTTGAGAATGAAAGGTAAGTAACAAAGTTTTTGATAGAGGAAAGAAAACAAGAAATCTTTAAGAAAATGACAACATGAAAATTATGTTCTTCAAAGTCCCTCCACAAAGGAAAATTTGAAAGCAGGAAAGTCTCCTAATGCTCAAGATTGAGGGAATATTTCATTATATGCAGCAAAATTGACTGAGGGTGTAGGTTTCTTTGTTTTCTGTCATGAGTGTTAAGCTTTGCTTTCGTTATCATGCTGCTGTAGAACAAATCACTCCAAAACTTGGTGCTTAAGATGACATTTATGATTATCTCTCACAGCTCTGTGTGCTGACTAAGATCGGCAAGGTGATTTTCACTGGGTGTCCTTCAAGAAATGTGGTTCAAGTGCCAAAAATAATCTTTTGATTATGTAACAAGTCTAATCAAAAGTAATGTGGGTGTTGTATTTTTTATGAAAGCAAGTTTAACATTCTTCTTAAATTAAGATGTAGTTAATATACAATATTATGTTAGTTTCAGATGTACAGCACTGTTATTCAGCATTAATATGCCTAACGAAGATCACCATTCTCACCGTCCGTCATTGTCCAAGGTTATTACAATATTATGGCTATATTCCCTGTTTGCATATTATGTCTCTGACTTATTTTAGAACTGGGAATTTGTATCTTTTATTATTTTATTTTATTTTGGTCTTTCTCTACAATCTCCTCCCTTCTGGTAACACCAGTGTTTTTCCCTGTCTGTGTCTATGAGACAGTTTCAGCTTTCTATTATTTGTTCACTTTCTATTATTTGTTTTTTAAAATAAAATAGAAAAGTATTGATTTCAGAGAGAGATAGAAACATCAGTGATGTTTGATCAGCTGCCTCCTACTGGGGATTGAGCCAGAAACCCCAGGCATGTGCCCTGACTGTAATTGAACCAGGACCTCCTAGTTCATAGATCGATGCTCAACCACTGAACCACACAGGCCTGGCTTTTTTTTTTTTTTTTTTTTCATTCAAGCTGCAAATGGCAAGATTTTGTTATTTTATTGGCTGAGTTATATACCATGATATATATTTACCACACATTCTTTATTCATTCATTCACCCCACCCCACTTTAAATAATTTTACATTTTCAATTACAGTTGACTACATATTATAATAGTTTCAGATGTACACTTCAATGATTAGACATTATATGACTAAGTGATCATCCCAATAAATCAAATACCCATATGACACCACACATAGTTGTTACATTATTGACTATATATACATTCCCTATGTGTACTTCACATCCACATAACTATCTTATAGCAACCAATCTGTACTTGTTAGTCCCTTCACCGTTTTCCCCCTACCCCTAACCCTCCTCCCATTTTGCAACCATTGAAATGTTCTTTGTATTTATGAGTCTGTTTCTGTTCTGCTTTGTTTTTAAATTCATTTGTTGATAGATACGCATTTGCTGTTCATATTTTGATCTCTTTTTCTTCTTAAAGAAGACTCACATTTCTTGTAAAACTGGTTTGGTAGTGATGAACTCTTAGTTTTTTCCTTGTCTGGGAAACTCTTTATCTGTTCTTCAATTCTAAACGAGAGGTTTGCTGGATAGAGGTCCTTACGTACTTTCATCACTTTGAACATTTCTAGGGTGAAGCTTTGAATGACTAATGTGGTAACAACTTTCAAATGTGATGCATATCAAATTTTAGAAACTACCAAAATTTTTAGAGCCATTATTGTATGAATAAAGGGAATCACCAAATCCCAATGTACAATTTTTACTGAATTTCAGCAAAATAAACTGATTTTCTTCTTTGGCATAAATACTGGCTATGTATACACTTTCATTAGAAGAGCTTCCAAACATTTTATTTAATGGAGACATATGGGGATTTGTATAAAGACTTTAAGGGATTAATTTTAAAAATAGAATTTAGCCTGACAGGCATGGCTCAGTGGTTGACCATCGACCTTTGAACCAGGAGGTCACCATTTAGGCTTGATCCCCAGTGGGGGTGTGCAGGAGGCAGGCAATCAATGATTCTCTCTCATCATAGGTGTTTCTATCTCTCTTCATTTCCTCCTCTCTTCCTCCCTGAAATCAATAAAAATGTATTAAAATAGAATTTAGTTGAACAAATAAATTTCTGTTTATTTAGTACTGCATTATGACTGTATTATCACATTATATCTGTTACTGCTCTACAGCACCAGGGACTCAAGAATGTGCAACAGGACATTTCACTAACAAAGTACTACTCTTTGTCTTGCTTTGTGCAGAGTTGTAAAATACTGATAGAAATTCAATTGTAAAATACTGATAGTTGTCATTTGTGCTGGGTTGTCCATATGGTCATTTAGACAATTTTATCTGAGGAACATAAAATTTCTGTTACCCAGGCTATCCCTATTTCTGCCTAGCCCTTATATTTTAGGAATGATAATATGATATTTGTGAGACACCTGATTTTCTGATATCATTAGCAAAATCATTTTAAGCATTCATGAGTCCCTCTTCCTTTGTTTAAGCTTATTTCTTATGATTCATACACTAAATAAAATAATGCCTTTAGAATAATTTGGTGCTAAAGTTTTCCAAAGTTTGTGCAATTGCTTGAATCATTACAAAAGACTTAGTGGAGATGATGGAAATGCTTCTAAAATTCAGGACAATTCCAGAGACTTATATTTCTTATAGTTGAGGTGGCAAATATTACATTATTATATATTTACATGTGTAAAAAGATAAATTCCAGGTTAGAATCTAAGTTAAAGACTTAGGTCCAAGAATCTAAGTTTAATAATATTGACCTTATAATTCTCATTTACAAACATTGCCTTTATTAAAATAAATGTTGATGCATGCACCTCATTACTACAGACATTTCTCTAAACCTTTTATGTATGCGAGTATTCATATGCCATTCTTAACAGAGCTAAATAAAAGTACCCACTACAGTTTCATTATATACAGTACAATGATCACAGACATATACATAAAATATACAAAAAATTGTGTATACACTTTGTATAAAAACACTTTATGATATGGGGGAGGGGTGATTATTCGCTCTCAAGTTACTTTTACATCCCCAAATGGAACCATGAATGACTTAGTCTGTTTCATATCCTTTTTATTCAAATTCCAGTGATTTTTTTTTTAAAAAACCATATTTTGTGGAGCAGCTGCAGGGTTTGAGCTTCTTTTTGTCTGAGAAAAAAATTAAATAAATAAAGGCCTCATTTAGCTCCTGGTCGGGCTGTGAGCTACAATGTGTTTGTTAGTCTAATGCATTGGCCCTTTGTATAGCTCTAATTCCAGACAGCCTCACAACTCCGTTCCCCACTAAACTATGTGAGGAGACAGTAGGTCATTGCTGCAGTCTGCCATCTAACAAAAGGAAGAGAGGTGTGAAGAAAATGTTTGTGTACATTTGAGATGCAGTGACTATCGCCCTGCAATTAGCATAAGACAGAGGCAGGCCCATCACCACAGGAAGGAGAGGAAATTTTGCTGCAAGCTAAATTGGAACTCTGTGAATCTGCCAAGGATTGTGTAGAAAAGGGATGCTTGCCTTTAGTTACCAGCTCCGTGCTATGTACAGTTTTCTCTATTGTGAGGCAATATTCAAAAATCTCAGTGAAAGCAGGCAGTGTCCTGGTCTGTGTGGTGTGAAGCCATGGTCCGTTGTAACCATGACTACCCTGTCATGGAGAAGTCCGACAGACAATGGAATCCACTAATTATAACTTTAGAACCCTACCCTATTCCCACTTTACCAAATTCTTCACAGGGTTATTGCATTTAATCTGTTTCTCGGTGAACGACCTGGAAACTCCACGGCTCTCTTGAAAATCTTATCAGAGGAGCTGTGTACCCTTTCCAGACGCCTCCCTGAGCCTGGGCTTCAAGACAAGCTGTAGACTTTCCTCTTCCACAGATGCCTTTTCAGGCAGGACAACCTTCTTTCCAGTTGGGAGATTTACTTCACCCATTAATCATGTGTAATTGTTTCCATGTTACAGAGCTTTGAGTACACTCTCAATGATGTGATTTATTAAACTTTATGTTAAAAATGACTTAGCTATGCTCAGGAACAGTAAAAGGCATGCACGGTGCATTCAGGAAACACTACCCTGAGTTACAGGTGGTAATTGCCTTACCATACTTGAGTAGTTTCTTCCATTTCAGAGTCATAATTCATAACTTTTTTTTATGACATAATCTTAGGATACTTGGAACAAAAAAAGATGAACTTTTATTAATCTTTATACTTTTCAAATGCATGTAACTACATATTTGTTAGTACTTGGAACTCTAGTGATAGATTTATCATACCTAAGTTATAGGAAGAAAGTTCATACCACAATTTTAAATCATGACTTCTGCTTAGTAATTTGACAACTCCAATATCTACAAAAGTAGGGCTAATATTATATCTGAATTATGAAGTATCCACAAGACAAACTATGTTTGAAATGTTTTTAAGCATAAAATTGCATCTTTGAAATGTTAGCAGCAGAGAATGGCCAAGGTAGTTAAACCACAAAACACCATTGTAGCTACAAAGAAAAAATATCATAGCAACAAAACCAGATACTATATAGAAATAAACTTAACTAGAAGTCAAATAGAAAATACACCTTATAAAAGTATATCTAAAAGAATAAAGATGCACAATGTTATGCAGGAAGTCATAAATGATAAATATTAATAATGTTTCATGTTTTGATCTAAAATTCCATTTGACTTGCTCTAGATATAAGATAAGTTTTAACTATATATATATTATGTCTATATACATAGTGACAGGAGACTTGACTCTGGGTGGTAAACACACAATACCATATACAAATGATGTATTATAGAACTGAACACTTGAAACTTATATAATTTTATTAATCAATGTCACCTCAATAAATTCACTAAAAATTAAAGAAAATTAAAAATCCTATAATCTCTCTAATACTGTGATGTTACTTGAGAATCATGCCTCACAGACTTTTAGTGGGTGGGCATGTTAGGTGTACTAGATTTAGAATAGTGCAAGCAATTAAATGCTTGAAGGTGAACCTCAAAAAAGGGGGAGAAACAACCTCAGAAAGAAGCCACTAGTGACTGAATGTGCACCTCACAGATTCATATGTTGAATTCCTAACCCCTAATAGGAACAAATTTGCAGAGAGCTTTTAGAAGTTAATTACATTAAATAAAGTCATAAAGCTGGAGTCCTAATCCAATAATATTGATGGCTTTATAAGGAGAGGGATAGAGAGGGATCTTTCTTTCTCTCTCCATGCCCATTCACAGAGGAGAGTCCATTTGAGCACACAGCCATTAAATGGCCATCTGCAAGCAAGAAAGAACATTTTCATGAGAACCTGACCCTGCGGACACCCTGATCTCAGGTTTTCAGCTTCCTAAACTCTGAAAAAGCACATGTCTGTTGTGTAAGCCACCCAGTAAATGGTATTCTGTGTGACAACCCAAGTTGGCTAATACAGAAGCACAATATATAAATTATTCATTCATGTCTGAACAATTCCAATGTCATCAAAATGATAGTTCCATGCATTGCAAACTTAATTGAAAATGCTACTTTCATTTTGGACATAGAGCAAAAATGTAGAGTGTGGATTACTGTATCACTTTGTGATGAGAGATTTTCATAAGAGTTTTAATACTAGCAGTCCTGGAATATGAGAAGATTTTTATCCACCATCTTTTCTATCTTGCTCAATCCTACTTTCTCATATCCAAAAATGAAATAGACACAAGATATGTGTTAAATATTTTCAGTTACTATAAGAAACTGCTTATTAAGAAATACATTTATTGAGAATGTGTTTTTAAAGATTACTATTTTTCTTTTGCCTCCTTAAGTATATAAATGATCACCATGTATAAAAAGAAGACAAAGTCTGTAAAAGTGATACACTTAAGGGAAATAATACTGCTATTTACGTTATAATATTACTAGCTTCCCCGCAAAAGAAAGCTAGTGTATATTATTGATTGTACATTTGAATACTACAATTTATCAAATTTATTGTTGTGGATAATGCCCAAGGTCCCCTTTTAGGACCTAGGAACTCATTCCTACAGCTGCCTGGAATTCTCACTGCTGGCAAATACACGTGATCAGAGAATTACCCTGGGCCAAAGGGAGCTGCCCCTCCCAAGGGGCTGTCCACATACAATTACTGGCTGATGCAGGGTACAAAGGCTTGCTTAAATTGCAAAGATCTCTGAAGGGCTGTTTCAACTTCAGATCCCCCCTGGGGCGAGCTGATGACTCAAATGAATGCATCGGAGTTGGAGTTCTCCTTATACCCAGTTCTGCCTCCTTCACTCTTACAGGTGTGGCTCCCCAGAGCACTGTCCAATAAATCTCCCTAGGCAAATCTTCAAGTGCCAATTTCTCAAATTTTTATTGCAAAATGTATTTCATATAAAAAGTCACTTGCGGTCGGACATTTGATATATTCCAAATAAGAAACCAGTCAGAGAAATGCAAGTACCACAAGCTTTCACTCATCTGTGGAATCTAATGAACAAAATGAACTAACAAGCAAACTAGTGACAGACTTGTAGATAAGAGAGCAGGTAGACTGCTGCTGGAGGGAGGTGGGCTGGGTGAGAGGCTGGAGGGATTGAGCTGAAAAGAGTAAAACCTCAGGGACAGGAACAACAGTGTGGTGATTGCTGGGAACGGGGTGGGAGGGAGATGTTGGAAGGTACGGGGAGGATAATTGGTGAAAGAAGTGATATTGTTGTAATAATCTGGTTATTATTTAACAGGAAAGGAGCAAAAGGGAAGACTACATGCAGGCATGCCTCTGATGCAGCTCTGCCCAAAGCTACATTTAACCTTCTCCAAGTTTGTTCCCTGCTGATTGATGTGGGGAGGGACTAGTCACGGGACAAAGGCAGTCTAGATGCATGCCCGGTAAGGTCTGAGTGAAGTGGGAAGGTACTTGCCTGTCAATCAATTCAGTTGTCAGGATGGGCATGGCCACTGCCAGGATAAAAAAAATACTATTTAAACTTCCAAGCAAAGAAAGTGTGCTCTCTCTCTGGGGTCCAGGGTGCCCGGCTGCAGGGGGCGGGGGGGGCGGGGGGTGGGGGCTGCGCTCCCTATGCCCACAGAGTGCAAGGCCATGCTGGGCTCCGCATGGAACGATGGACTCTCATCTGACCTGGATGCTGAGCTTCACCCGGTTACAACATGGAATGGAAATTCTGGACACTGGCCCTGTTCCTGACTCTGTTGAAATCCCAGCTGCCTCTGTCTCAGAGAGGCTTGGGGGGAAATGGGACATTTCCAAGTGGCACAACCCAAGGACTGTAACTCTATGCCATTAAAGTCTTTTTCCTCATTCCATCCTCCCATCACAGTCTTAGAAAATTCGTTTTCTAAAGATACCACAAGAGTCTCATTCCCACTTGTGACTGGGAAGTCTGGCCCTTTAATTCTACCGGCAACAGAAGGAGACTTGACTTGGGGTGGTGAATATACAATGCAATGTCCAGATGATGTGTTGTAGAATTATGCACCTGAAAGCTGTATAATCCCGTTAACCTCAGGTTACCTCAATAAATTTAATAAAAAGGGGAGAAATCATTTGTGAAAAGTCACCTGAGCATGGTGATGTTTGCAATTATTTAAAGGCAACTCATTGCCATGTTTTAAATTTTTGAGTGTGCTTTTACCATGTACTTAGGTCTTCTTACAGAAATATAGGGAATATTTTCCTAGCAGTTTTGAGGGTGGTCCTCATATGATCCTTAGCTTTTAGCCATCTTTGAGGATTTCCTGAGACGAAGAAAACTCTCTCACCCAAGGCCGTGTCTCTCTCGGGGGCAGCCTGCATCCAATGGCAAACTCAAGTGGAGTAAAGGGCAGGTCTGAAAGGCCACCCCAGCTCCACAGTTACTGGCATGTTTCTAAGGGATGAAAAAGCTACCTTGGGTCAGAGACAAGTCTCAGAGAGGAAAAGTGCTATATACAATACTATCACCAGTCAATGAATTCCTGACCCTGAAGGTAGAATCTGAATGGGGCACTGCAACATCCATTTTCCTCTGCCCAGTCTTTCCTCCTCTCACTTGCACATGTATTCATCCCAATGGTACTCACTCATCCATGCCTTGCAAGCAAAAATTTGCCCCCGTCTTCTTTAAAAACAATACAACCAGCAATGATAAGAACATAATCTATGTCTGTGTGTTGGGGGGCACATTTGTTTTCAGGTGACTTCTTTTGCATATTTAATAGCTTAAGTTTCAAAAGTCACCTTTTTTTTTGTTCTTTTCCCACCTCACCAGGCAGAATTCTAGATGGCATATTGTATAGTTTATATTAGAGCTGTACTCAACTTCTTTATCTGTTGTTCTGTCCATCGTGCACTTGGTTACAAGATAAACCCAATGCACTTTAATAAGCAGCCTGCTTGTGGGATGAATCATAATTCTGTCCTCATCTTGTTATCTTATAAGTAGATAACTGAATACCCCTCTCTCCCATGATTAATCATGATCCCTCAGTGTGGATTTAGTGAAATGTCATTTTCTTTCTATTGAATCACTTGGTACATGTATGTTCCTAATTTTTGTGATAATATTGGTAATGCAAACAAAGAGCACACCTTCAGTGTATAAAGCTTTCAGCACTTGTTAGCATCAAAGTAAGGGTACAAGAGGAAGTTGCTAGGTAGTAAGTGTGGACTTGCCATGCTTTCCGTTGCAGCATCACCGTACTGCTGGTGGTTCCACATGGTGACTTACTTTTGCAACATATTTGTCAATTACCCAAGAAGCTAATTTTTGGAAATCAAGTCCACATAGAAACAATATGACTCACATATCAGGTTGTCAGGTACAATTTAGTGTTACATACATATCTAGGCGTGGAGTGGATAGAGGCAAGATGCAACCTAGCTTTGGATTCAATTATCAGAGAAGCCAGCTTAATGAGACTTGGAATAGTGATTCTGATGAACAGAGCGGGATATGATGTGCAATCTGGATTCTCCTGGGTTAGGGGAGTGAACCCAAAAGGCTCCTGTGGGATAGACGGGTTCCTTGTTTGAGAGTTAATTAGGACAAGTATGTTAGTCCTTGAGGGAAAGAATACAGGAGATACAACAATTCAATAACCAACTAGTTTGTTGGTGCATAAAATATGAAAATTGTAAAGTAATAAATACAGTTGTCAATAAACTACAAAGTGATGAAATGGTGGAAGAATTTAGCTATTCTTACAAATGAAACAAGGAAATGGTCACAACTACCTACAAAGGTCAAAATAGGATTTCAGATTCGTAATTGACTGAATGATACTCTCAATAAGAAAAAAAAATCATGCTATTGTTATTTTATGCAATTGAATAATAGTAAATATTTTTTTTTCTTTAGGATTATACTGTGGAGGAACAAAATGGTGGGAAATCATTGCACAAATGACAGAAACAAAAAAAAGACTTTTTCATGGGGAGACAAAAGTTAGGAAGACATAAAAGTGGGGAAATATTAAATGGGATATTTTAACAAGGTACATTAAATGGGGACACATTTGCTCTATGAGACAAAAATATAATTTGAGAAATATATTATTTAGATAATATTACAAATTTTATATTTGCCAATAATACTGTTGACAAAATATAAATAATAACAGAGTAAACTATAAATATTTATATTTTCATAACTAAATAATTAAAGGGGAGACAAAAACACAATAAAAGTTTAATTAAGTCATATTTAGCAACATGACAAAGACTGAGAATGGGATCTCCATTTAATAATGAGAAACAGCACATACAGCTGAAATAACCAGAAACTAGATGCTTAATCATAGCTGGCCCAGCTAGCTCTCCTCTGAGGGAAGGGTGAGAAAGAATCTGACCATGTGACAGTCAAAGCATAAGTGAAAAAATACAAAATCTAAGTTATGCATAAAAGGGTTAAAGTTAGTTTGCAAATCGAGAATGCTTTTGGTTAGTATAGAACTTGAGTCTGTCTTCCTGAATCTGGTCAAGTCAATGCATTACATATTCAAGCAGTTTCATGAGCTCTGTTTCTTGTTTATTTTTAAAATACGTTTTTATTGATTTTAGACAGAGAGGAAGGGTGAGGGAGAGAAAGATAGAAACATCTATGAGAGAGAAACATCAATCAGTTGCCTCCTGCAGGTCTCCTACTGGGGATCAAACCCACAGCCTGGCATGTGTCCTGACTGGGAATCAAACTAGAGACCTTTTGGTGCATGGACAGATGTTCAGCCATGGAGCCATATCAGGCTACTCTTTCTTTTTATTTTATTTTTATTTTGCATTTTATTTTATTTTTTTTATTTTCTTATTCCTTAAACTTTTTTTAATTTCAGTTTCCATTCACTATTTTTTTTTAATACTTTTGAAGGTTTTTTTTAAAAAATATTTTATTGATTTTTTACAGAGAGGAAGGGAGAGAGATAGAGAGCTAGAAACGTCGATGAGAGAGAAACATCGACCAGCTGCCTCTTGCACACCCCCTACCAGGGATGTGCCCACAACCAATGTACATGCCCTTGATCAGAATCAAACCTGGGACCTTTCAGTCTGCAGACCGACGCTCTACCACTGAGCCAAACCGGTTTCGGCTCCATTCACTATTGTTTTGTGTTACTTAATTCTGATTTTTTTAAGTACTTGGAATATCATATCTCATGTTTTTAATTTTTTAAAAATATATATTAATGTTTGGCCAGTGTGGCTAAGTGGTTGAGCATCGACCTATGAACCAGGCCATGGTTCAATTTCCATTCAGGGCATATGCTTGGATTGTGGGCTCAATTCTCAGTAGGGGGTGTGCAGGTGGCAGCCAATCAGTAATTCTTTCTCATCACTGATGTTTTTATCTTTCTTCCATCTCCCTTCCTCTCTCTGAAATCAATAAAAACATATTAAAAATATGAATGAACGAACTGCATTGTTTTATTTCATTTGTATAAACTCATGATAATTTGGCAATAAATACCTTTACAAATTTACCATATTTTTGTTTGTATAACACATAGACTTATATATTACAGTCCTTTTTCTAGATGTCTTGTTTTTATAATTAGAAAATAAGATCCCTGAAGGCAGGAACTAGGATGGTATCCAGCACTTTATCTTTAAAATATATGTTTGCAATCAGAGTGTATTCAGGGATACATTTGAAGCATCACCAAGAAGAGGGTAAAGAAGTTAAAGGCTTTGTTTCTTAAGGACATTAATAACCACACATTAATGTGTGGCTATTAATGTCCTTAAGAAACAAAGCCTTTAACTCTCACAACTGACATTCATAGCCCAACTCCTGAGGGCCACATTGGTCATACTGTCAAGCCCAATATGCCATTAATACGACTCACTGCATAAGTCTGGATGCTATAGTTTTTATCATTAGTGTGAAGGGCCCATACTCAGAAACCACAACACTGTTAAAGATTTTCTCCGGAAAACACACACACACACACACACACACACACACACACACACAAACACAAAAAAAAACCCCAAAAAACCCAAACACACACACACAAAAAAAACACAAAAAAAACACACAAAAAAACACACAAAAAACAACAACAACCAAACAAACAAAGAAAACTTGGTTTATGATGAGATCTTTGTTGGTGAACTGCTCTTTTTGAAAATGAAAACATAGAACCTGACCCTAAAATTGAAATGAAAAACGGGAAAGTTCAAATGAAATTGGTTACAAAGCATTCACAAATTTTTACCGAGACAACTGGCAAAAGTAGAGAATAATATCATGAGGCTTCATTCTTAAAAGAGACCAGAAATTTACTTAACACTGTGAAGTTTATTTTTCAAATATGATGAGATACATACTCAGTTGCTCTGACATGATTAATGCAGGTAAGTGCTATAAAGATGTTGAATAATGATTCAGAAAGAAGCTAACTAAACTCCATAAAATTTGGTTCATGATAATGATTCAGTAGACCCTATTTAATGTGCATAACAGAAGCAGTTTTAGCTTTTTTTTTTTAATTTTTTTTTTTGATATTTTATTTATTTTTTACAGAGAGAAAAGGAGAGAGATAGAGAGCTAGAAACGTCGATGAGAGAGAAACATCGACCAGCTGCCTCTTGCACAACCCCTACCGGGGATGTGCCCACAACCAACGTACATGCCCTTGACCAGAATCGAACCTGGGACCTTTCAGTCCGCAGACCGACGCTCTACCGCTGAGCCAAACCGGTTTCGGCAGCAGTTTTAGCTTATTTGTTTTGTGAGCCTGTGCAGAAAGAAGGCTTTTACTTGTGTTTAAATGAGATAAAATGCAAACCATGAATGATGAAATTTTAAAACAATGAATATGAGGGATTTTAACGTTAAAAATAATCATACTCTTTATAAAAAGTGCTTTATATTTTAAAAATGTTTTTAAAGTAAAATAATCCCAAATTGTAAAATTAGTGACAGTCTACTTCAATGTGACTACTTGCAACTTTTTATCCGTTCTCTTTTTTCTTTTTACTTAATTGAAATTATAGTATATGATTACTTCTTGCACATTTTCATTCAATTATTCTTAGGCATTCTGGATATTTTTTTTTAAAAGAACATATATACACCCAATGCTTTCCTGGGACGCCTCATCTTTAAGTAATACTCCCCATTCATTCTGTTGCTTTTGACAGACATGTGGGAGCCATCTTTAGCACTGCTTCTCCTACTGACATACTCTTGCCTCAGCATAGACCCTTTTGCCCCTGCCAATATCACTTTCACAGGAGTCAGGATGAGGTATTGCAAAATTGAAGTATAGCCTTGCTACTTTTCTGCCTAAAACACTTCAACACCTTAGGCATGCTCCTAGTAAATTCCCTTGCCCCTTGTACTCTGGCCCTTATTTTTACTCAGCCTTATCTTTTTCCATTCTGGTATTCTTTCTGGAATTCACATACATATTTGAAAGTCACTGACACTTTGTGGACAATTCATAGTCTGCTCCTCCTGCATGAATGTCTCCCTTCACCCCTTTCACTTTTTTAATATTATCAAGGGCTGATCTGAAACATGTAACTTGTTCACTAAACTCTTTCTGATATTCATTTTAATTTTTTTCTTACACTTCTGCTTAGCAGGATTTATCAAAACTTAAGTTATCTCACTCCTTGTGCAATATTTATTGCCCTTGTCCCTATTATAAGATCCATGAGTATAAAGAAATGTGTGTGTTTTTCAGCACTACATGCACATCCTATCTAGGGCATCATCTGACACATCTGGGCTACAACAAATTGTTGTAAGTTTGAATAAATAAAAGAGGGAAATGACCCTAGTGATATTTTTCTGATGTATTTGTTATGAAATCCTCTTCTGATTTATATTTGACTTATTACTATACAGTCCTATCTATTGAACATTTAATTTGATATAGTCCATAGGTTTTAAGCTTGGATGTCCTCATTCATCCAGATATCCTATCTAATAAAAGAGAGTAATATGCAAATTGACCATACATCTGCTAGACTCACAAACCACGCCCATCAGCCAATCAGGAACAAATATACAAATTAACCCAACTAAGATGGCTGTGGCCATGGAGCTAGTAGGAAGCTTGGGTTCCCCTGGCAGTGGAGGAAGCCAAGCTTCCTGCTTACCTTGGCCTCCACTCCAGGCTACAAAGTTTCAATTATAGAAGATAAATTCCAGATCTCAGGCCTCCACTTGGGTTACCAGGGGGCATGGCTGGTCTGCAAACTACCACAGGCCCCTCGCCCAGGCCGTCCCAAGCTCCAGAAAACCTCCACTCTGATTCAGGACACCCTTCAGGGCAAAGCAGCTGGCCCCCTCCCATGCACCAGGCCTCTATCCTAATAAAAAAATAATATGCAGATTGACCATCACTCCAACACACAAGATGGCTGCCTTCATGTGGACACAAGATGGCCACCACAAGATGGCCAGCAGGGAAGGACAGTTGGGGCCAACCAGGCCTGTAGGGGAGGGCAGTTAGGGGCAATCAGGCTGGCTGGGTAGTAGTTAGGCATCAATACATAGCACATTCTTTTGTATATTGTCAAGTTTTGTTAAAATTAGAAAAGATTATGAAAATCATGCACTACATAATAGTTGGTATATCAGGTAATATGCAGCTAAACACTTATTTTTATACTATTACACATATATAGGTGGAAAGATGGATATAAGAAAACTGTGGGATAAATAAAGCATATACTTTTGCTCAGTGATTGATTAGTAATTTGTATCCTTCACTATTATAATAGCATGCATTTATTAGGTAATCAGCAAATATGTTAGGTTTAACCTCAACCGATTTGAATCAATAACAGTAAAATATAAATGTGTGGGGACCTACAGTTTAGAGGGGAAGGAATATGTCATTTAATAAATCATATCCAAATGACTGCTTTGCAAATTAAAAAAAAATCAATACAACCATATTTCACATCTTATATAAAAATAAATTTCAAGTATCTTAAATATTTAAATATTTATAAAAACAGAAGGAAACAAAAATGAATTTTTATTAAATATGAATATAGGTAATGGGAAACAAATGTTCTAAGTTCATACAAAATGGAAAAAAACGGAAAAAAAATATAACTTAAGCACATTGCAATAAACAGTATAGGTGTCTTTAATATGAAAAAAATAACTTATTGAAAATTATTTCTTGCAAATACAAAATAATTATAAAGAATTCATTCAAATGTATAAACAACAGTAAAATATAAAAATGTAAATTGTGAAAAATATCAATAAATTTATCATAACTAACAAAAAATGAACTTGAAAAATCATACTTATCTAATCAGTAAAGAAATGCCAATGAAATCCTTAGTAACACATGCATCTTCCATTTTAGTTTAGAAAATATTAAAGAACCGTTTAGTAAAAGAGAGTTAAAACATGTATTTTTTTTACTTTACTGGTAGAAGTACAATTTGTATAAATAAGTGAAAAATAATTTTGCAATATTTAAGTGAGTTAGGACATTCCACTTTCTGGCTGCTTACATAATGAAATCGTGTGTGTGCCAGAGGGAGGACAGTAGGAAAGCACCAGGTAAAAATATGTTTACTGTGGCATTAGTCACAATATTAAAATTTGGAAGACTTCAATATCTAACAACTAGGAGCATGGGTAAACAGTGAAGTTGTCATTCAATATCATTCAAGCTCTTAAAATGATATGTTTAAAGAACAGTAGTATCATTTAAATTTTCATGCAAGTTCCCTTTATAATTTGAGGAAATCTAGTTCAAAGTAAAAGAAAAAAAAAAAAAGAAAAAAAAGAAAGCCATGGTTCACTTGAACTTAGGGTTTCACAAGGAAAAGTAGATTGCCCTATTTACTCAACGAAATACACAGACAGCATTTAAAAATATATATACTTTTATTTGTTTAAATGCCAGTATGTTGATTTACTGCAGAACATTTTTATATTAACTCAACCTCTTTGGAGTATACTGCTACTTGTTTTAAAACCCATTGCCTGAATGAGTCTTTTGGTTTATAAATGTGCTTATGGCTGAGCCAGGGACTGTTTCTCCACTGGAACCATTTCTGTTTCTAAGAGTTCATGTATTTGGGTATGTTGGGTTCCACAGTTTGTGCAATGGGTCACCACACCCAGCCATCTTCACTGGAATCATCATACCTTTAACATTATATTAGAGCTTTTTACAATTTATTTTTATTGATTTCAGAGAGGAAGGGTGAGAAAGCAAGAGACAGAATCATTGATTGGATGCCTCCTGCATGTCCCACTCTGGGGATCTATCCTACAACACCCGCATATGCCCTAACTGGGAATTGAACTGTGACCTTCCGGTTCATAGGTCAATGTTCAACCACTGAGCAACACCGACTGGGCATAACATTGTTTTAGATTTAACTATTTTCCCCCCTCCTCATACCACTCATATTCCACTGAGTGTTGTAATTTCAATTGATTTTCTTTCTAGGTCCTCAAAGTTGCCTTGATTAGGCCTGCTGCTTTCTTCTCTCCAGAGCACTCTCATCCACTTAGAAATCACTGGTGAGAGTCAGAAAGTCCAGCTTCCACACCAAACAGCTGTAAGCTCTTCACCAGGTGCAGCGGCACTTTCACGGCTCTCCTAGGTATATCACCCGTGCCCTATGCCCCTGCTTGTATCTCTTACTCGTCCCTGACACCAAACATTCTTGGCGCCAAAACAGTGCACTGTAAGCACGTCAAAGAGAAAGCAGCAAGAAAGCATTTCCCACTCAGTATCTCATCCCAATAAAGAATCTCAAAGGAGTGCTGCTTAGGATCCAAGCTTTCACAAAACATGCTCTCCATTTATTTTCCTTACAACCATTTTCATTTCAAAGACCTAAATTCAAGTGACTGCCACTCTGCTGTATTCATAATCGCTAGTCCTTTTTGATGACTATAATCTCTTTACTGAATTAAGATTCTCACATCTGGCTTATGCCTTGCACAGCACATCTTCCTAGAGATGTAGCTGACCACTTTCAGTCCTTCTTTCCACTGCCAACAAATTTTTCTGAACAGAAACTTTCCCGCATGTCCTACATACATTCAATGGGAAGCATAAACACATCCTTTGCTCTGAGGAGCTCTGGAGTCCAGGCTAAATCCAATACAGCAACAACTTCTTCTATGGATCATTATCAGAATATTCACTCAGTTCCTTGCTCACTTTTTAGATTTTGCAGCCAAGATTCAGGTGAGAGAGTTAAGAGTTAGAAAAGTGGTTCTCAGAACTAGTTTGAAAATGTAAACCTCCACCTAGCTATCATCTTAGCGTCTCAGCAAAACTTTCCTTTCAATACAGTTACAAATTCTGAGTGATTTTCAGCTACATCAAAACACTAGAATTCAGTCAAAGGCTAGTTTTCTACCTATAAAAGTAATAATGAATTTGATGTATTATATTGTTTGTATGTTAAGAGTGAATTATATTAATGGGGCTCTGTCCACATGATACCAAAGTAACTATATTTCCCTTTGGTATTTTCATAATTTCCTTTAAAATACATAATCAAATACACATGTTGATTCATGACAAGCTCTATTTCAAACACTTGAATTCCAGCCTTTCAGAAAAGTATTTTGTCAAGAATTAAAATTCCTGGGCAATTTCTTGAAAGAAAAAAAATATAGATTTCCTAAATTATTAAAATATGATAAAGTCCAAATTTAGAGTAGTTCTTATTTCTTTGAACAAAATATTTAGACTTCACTTGGATATGTATTATCTTTTTTAAATAATAACAAAATGCTAGTTATACATAAAATTTTTCATTGGTATTTGTCATTTTAGAAGGGCAATTTGAAAAGTTTTACGATCAAAGTGATACTGTGGTGCTGCTGAACATGTGAACATAGATCTAAAATAAATCAAAACTCCAATTTTTCCCCCTGGAAATAGTGTATTGATTTGCTGGTACATAAGGTGATATAACTTTCTAAAACAAGATGTCTAGAGGATCCATTTTACATTTTATCCATAAAAAATTTAAAAACAATGCCTATGGATTGCTACTCCATCTTTTTCTGTATTTGTGGACTGTATGTATATATGTATATATGTGCACATGGAATGAATACATATAACTGGAATGAATAGAAAGAATACATACATGTGAAATACACTTATGTTTATGGAAATATGAAATACATATTTTATACATGAAATGCATAATTAATATGTGTGAAATGTTTAAACACACTCACATTTCTGCCTATTGGTTTCTAACCTAATTACTGCATACTTTATTACCTGCAGTCCTTAAAATGGTAAGTAAATTTCTGTGCTATGGTTTAACGTTTTGAAGAGAAGATTGACAATTACATGATTCACAGTAGATGATAATTTACCTTTTTGGAGGTAGTATTTATAGTCTAAAATAATAATTATCTATAAAATTGTCAAGGGGTTACAAAGTTATTAGTTACAAAGTTAAAAGATTGAAAAGAGAAAATCCAAATAAATTAGGCATTTAAAGTAGATAATATATACCTTGCCATAGATATGCCATGTTGATCAGGTCAATGGTCAATTTTTTCAAAGATTCTATTTTTTGGTAATTTTGACCAGAATACTTTATATATTAACAAAGTTAGGATGACACTATAAATATATTCTTAATGGCCTGTTTTTGTCTATCAATCAGGAATTTAACTTTATCCTTTATGCTATATAATATTTGGTGATATGGAAATATATAAGCTTCCTGCCTGCTGTATAAAGAATCTTTCATTTGCATTATTATTGAATGGCCTCTTTTATGACTCATAGAAACAAATTGTTAGAGCATTCTGGGATTTTACATATAACCATAAAAATCATATCAATATGCTTTATAATGATATAAACTTAACACATCTTCCTTTCAGTCTTCATATTTCCAAAATAATAATCACCTGTGATCTTGTCTCATAGCAGAATATAGTCTATTCTCTTGATTAATTTTCTTGTTCTTACAAATGCCTTTTATTTCTCTGTTTTTACTTTTCTTTTGTGTTTTAATAAATGGTGATGCAAAACTATATCCAAGTATCCCTATCTGGAGCTGTGATATGTGAAAATTCTAAGTCAATGTGGTTTAGAGGAAAAAAAAAAAATATTTGTTCAAGATATAAGTTCTTGATAAAAATCTTGGCTCCCCTCATTACCGGCATAACCTCAGGCAATTTACTTTGCCTCTTTGACCCTTACTTTTGCTACTTATAAAGTATAATAACACTTCCCTCATTAAAATTTTATGATACATAAATGATATGTAAATTTAGCATTTAGTGTTTGGCACATTGCATAGAAGCTTCATAAACAATAGCCATTATTATTAGCACAAAGCACCTCTGTCCAGTCACCTGATTCCAAAGATGAACAATATTGTGTTTTGGTCTTTCTGAACATCTCTTACTTTGTTCCCAAGTAGAAAGGCTAATAGAGCTAGCTCAGGAGCCAGGGTAATGATATTAGATGCATGAGCGTCATTTCTGGAAATTCATTTCTTGGAATATTTCTATCTCTTCCTCCTATGAATCTTGGTTAGCTGCTCACCAGGAAGATAACTAGGCCTAGAAAGATCAACATTTCACAAATACTTAGGGAAAGCTCTTCTGTTCTTACAAATGAGGATATATTTTTCTTTGGACTAACTTTTTCTTATCATCTAAGTTTTACAATAGATGTAGGCTAGAAAAAATTAAAGTCTTTGTCTTTAATCTAAAGGAGTGTCTCTTCAATCTAGCACACAAAAAATTCAATGGGGTTTGGTGTTAGGCATTAGAGTAAGAAAAATGTATAGATTAGGTCTTGAGCTCTACATGTGCATTTCTTAAAATGACTCCAAAGTAATGGAACAAGACTATGTTTTCAGATGACTTATGAAATGTCATGGTCAAATATTTAATAGAGTCCATATGATAGAGCATTTGGTTTATTGTTTGTTATTTTTTACTCTGTGTCTCTAAGCTAGGCTGGCCAATTCTCAAAAAGCATGGTTGGTCAGTGGTTAGTAAAAAGGCACGTATAGTTACTACCCGCATTTCGTCTCACTTTCTACTTCTTTCCATCATCAGCTCCTCTAATGTTGTGTTTGTCTCAATGACTGAATTTGTCTTCCTTAGCTTTGATCTTTGATACACACCCTAGGGTATAACTTTCATTTATTCATTTAGTCTTATAAACAAACAAAAGCTACAATATGATTAAAAGTTTGACCTTCTGGGTAACTACTGCCAGAGCTCAGGGCTGCAACTCCCTTGGTATATGGACATAGAAGAGCCCCCTTGAGGAGTGATCTAAATATTTTTGCATTTCAAAACCCATTTTATTGTGAAAATATAACACACATATAGAAGATTATATAAAACAGAAATGTAAGCTTATAAATTATCATTAAGTGAACACATTTATTGACTCAGATGAAGATATTAGAATGTAGTCAGCATCTTTGAAGCTATCTTTCTGTGCTCACTCAGTCCCACTCATCTTCAAACAGAACTGTATTTTGGATATTATCATAATCACTTGTCTGATTACGACATTATTTTATGACATTTTATATAATTTTGCATTCTTAATTATTTGAATTAAGTTTCCCAGTTTTAAACTTTAACTTAAAGTAACATAGAGTGTATCAGTTGTTTTTTCTTTAATTTAGCTTCTTTCATAATTTAAGTGCTCATTGTATTTTGCCGAGTATTTAAGTTGTTTGCTAGTATTAACTAAAATGAAAATTGCTGTTCTAAACCTTCATGTTCATATACTTTTGTCATGTGACTACACATTTCTTTGGATATATTCTTGGATATTAATTAGTTTGTAGATAAAAGTATGTGCTGCTTTAGTAGACAATGTCAAAAACTTCTTCCCTATATTCAAAATAAAATTCGATGTCTTTGCTTGCTGCTTGATTTGTGAGGTTAACTACATTTGTTTTTGTAAAAAAGCCCTTATTATACCTTATAAACTTACTTTCACATTTTATTATAGTAGAAAAATTTTATGAACTTTATGTGAAAAATAGGATTGAAGTTTACCAGTACTTTACAGTTCTCAAATTTCATTAACATATTAAGAAAGTTCATCATAGAATAACTATATCCCTTCTGTTCATGGTAAAGACTATATATTCCATAATTATTAAATATTGGGAGCCTTTATAATATCCTTAGAAATGGTCAGTTTGAATTTTTGTAAGGTTAAAATAATTCTCATACATAAATTTTAAGGAAAGACAGAATATAACTCTAATTACTTCATGGGAAATAGTGCTAAAAACAGCAATAAAATAAGATGGGGAAACAACAGGAAGATGGAGTGTAAATTATAAACCACAACAGTAAGGACAAGGAATACAAACTTTCTTTATAAATATTTATAGTTTCCCAAAGATTTGGTTTGGTTTGGTTTTGTTAATTAATTTCTTCTGGTGTAACCAAGTCATTCATATTCAGAAAGTCAGTAATATTATCATTTTATTGGTAAGCTTTACTATGCCATGTCAAATTCTTTGAGGAAATATTTCTAATAGTCATTATTTATCAAACAACCAATCAATGATTCAAAAATAAGTTTTTTCCTAATTTAAAAAGAATCTTTTAACTTAGAGATTTTACATATATTTTTATTTAGTTAAGATGTTTGAAATAATAGAAATCACAACTATTTTAGAGAATAATAATTCAAAACTTAAATAATACACATCTTCAGCTATTCAATAAACCAAAAGACCTAGCAATGGATAGTATTTCCCTTTAGTAGCTGTGTCTATTTAATAACTGCGATACAAGTTAGAATGTGGTTTTGCAAAATTAAAGGTAGTGTTGACAAATGAGCCATGTTTATGCTTAATGCATGCTATTTATTGAAACTCCAACACAAATTTTAAACTTATGATCTAGTCTGTAGCCTAGTTTTAAAGATAAACATACATGTATTATCCACAGTGAAAAAGAAACCAATTCCTATCAATCCTATATCTTTTAAAGTTGTTTTGTACTGTTAACATTTCTCTTTAATCCTAAGTGAGTTTTTTGCCCCTCATTTTGCTTCAAATATCTCTCCTTTCTGAAGACATTAATGAATTTGATATCTCAGAAACAAAAGCATTAGAAGGAATGTCAGAGAAACAACAGACAGCATACCATAGCATTGATCTCTCATGAAGATTTTCAGAAATATTCTCATGGAAATCATGACTTATTTTTTCTAATCATGAACTATATGATGGTTAAATTATTTAAAAATTAGGTACAGTTTCATAAACTGTACTGGGATTTTTTTTTTAAGAAGTAGAACTTTTAAATAAATATCAGAGAACTTAAGCAAATAGAATTCCTCATAACTGTACATCAACATAATTTTTGTTGTTAAAGGCAACAGTCAGTGATAATGTTGACAGGTAATCACATAACAGTGAAGATTTAGCAAGGACCTCTGACAGCACATTTTAGCTTCCATTTATTCCTAAGACATCAGCTAACCAAGATTGGGACAATTTGCGCCCCCGACCCCTACTTTGGAGTGTTATAGCAAAATAAAATTGATTTAAGTAACAAAGTCTCTGTTATTTTTATGCAACATTTAATGCTTTCTAAATCTGCATAGAGGATCGGAGACAGTGTTTAATCTAAATAGCATCTTAACCAGAAAAATGTGACTCCTCTGTCAGCACAAGGCAGACCTCCTATGGAAGATTTTGAAAGGACCATGCACAGAGCTGCAAATATTTCATTTTAACTTCCATCCCATCCCATGCTGTGATGTTTTCCTTGTTCCTTATGTGCAGGTCAGTCTGCATATTTCCCACAGAATTCCCGCAGAGGACCTTTGACATGGACACGAAGTTATAAAAACATTCGGTTGAACCAGATTACAAAATTTGGAGATCCATTCCAAAACTTTACCCAGTAAAACCCTGTGAAAATAGTCACAAAGGAAAGCTAATTATCTGAGTGAGAAGTTGCCTTGTTTCAACTTCTTTATTATAACTTTTAAAATTATGTTTCCACAAAGACCAGTGAAAACTCCAATCGGTAACCTAAAATAAAAATACATATATGTAAGCATATTTTCTTTGCCTACTTTGGTGGCCCTGAAGATGATAACATTTTTTTCTACGTTGGGTGATTTTAAACAGATTAGTCTTAATATTTTACATCAAGAATGGTACTACATTAACTAAATATGCATTCAAGAGTATTCTTAATTTCCAAAATGTACCCTTGAAGTAAGTGGAATTTAGAGCAAACAAAAGCTATAGAGGCAACTGTCATTAGTTGGTGTTGATTGCATGGCTATTTGGTTCATAATATTGAAACCAGCAATTTATGTAAGTGGACATAGCAATTAATTAATTAATTAAAACAAGGTAATCTAATGCCACGGTTGTAATACACAAATAATTTGTAAAATATGTTATAATTGAAAGATATACAAAAATGGTTTAGAAATCTCAGTTCCTGGAATGTATTTGAATTACTAGTGATTCTATTAATCTTCAGGTTTTTTCTATTTAACAAAAAAATTATTTGGAGACAATGTTAGTAATCTAATTTCATATATTTTAAAGAATATACATTATACTTTAATAAGTAGTCTTTGTTTTTGAAAACAATTTTAGGTTTACAAACATTTATAAAGATACCCAACATCCAGTGTCCCCTATATTTTACATTAGTGTGGTAATTGTGGGACACTGTGTAATCATAAATAAGTAAGTAGTTGAGATTTGAAAAATAAGTAGCTAATTCACTTGTAATAATAATGATTTTCACTATTAAATTTTTTTGTAATGATTTTAGGAAACTTGCAAATATATAAAAAAGTAAATGGAAGGTAACACAAATCCTATCATTTTCCTAGCATTTTTTTTATATGTCATCCTTGTGTTATTTTATATTTTTTGTTTATTTGTTTTTATTCTATATACACATGTACAGATACTAAGATATGATTTGATTATTGGCCCAGCCTCAGTGTGGACCAATATCAGGAAGTGCAAAACCAGAAAATGTACTATTTTGATTTTAAAAAATGAAGGATTAGAATAAGCACAAAAAATAGAAATGAAAAAAAGTATACAAATGCGGATATATTAAGTAGGACACACTGATAGAACTTAAGAGACTTGTTTAGTATGAATGCTTAAGAGGGGGAGGAACCCAGAAAGACTCCCAGGTTTCAGGATGGGTGACTGAGTATCCTCTGAGAGGAAATGATGGAAAATGCCACCTAAAGTAATAAATGTTCATTGATTCATTCAAACTGAGCCATGTTAGTGTTGCATTTGTTTGTAATGTTAGATTATTTTTGCCTTTACTTATTCTTTGAGTGCCAATCCTGTGGCCTGTGGTTATTGATTAATACAAATCATGCCAAACAGTCATATTTTATGGCAGTTCATTAATTTTTAAAAATTAGTTTAAGATATACTCTTACATTTTTATTTAGATTCTGGATACAACTCACTTTAAAAACAATCTGTGAGAAACACAAACAAATCAGTTTTAATTTAAGGAAACAAAAAAGGATGTCAAGAGTATTTTTTAATTTTCTCAGCCTAGTCATCTAAATGTTCTCTTAGTTGCATTGAAATGTATCTCCAACTTGAAAAGGCAAACTGTTGAAATTCCAGCATTACCACCTATAACACTATGGTCTTTTTTGCTTTCTGTCTAGGATAATAGAAATGATTTTCGGGTGACTGCCCAGCAATGTGGTGAGGTGCTGAGATAGAGCCTTCAGTGCCCAGCTTCTAAAGCTAATTGGCTTCCCTTCCAAAAGGAGATACCAGTGAGGATGCTCAGTGAGAGAGGAGTATGTTCCTCTGATGTGCAGTGTTAATTCATAAGTAACACTCCTCCCATAAACTTTGATAAAACATATTCCAGGCAGAAAATGAAAACAAGCATCATGCCTCTTTGCAAACTGTCACCATCTTCCTTCTCACCACCCCGTGACCTTTAAAGCCTCTGTAGGCATCCTGTGTGCTTGGTTTCCAGGTGGCCTGACAACGCCAGAAGAGGGAGGAGAACCAGGCCTGTGACACCTACCAGAGCAATCCAGGTTCCCCTTTTGCCTTTATTTGTAATATTCAGTTTTTCATTCACTTTAACCTTTATCTCTTTCCTTATGCTTAATCTGTTTCCTTTGAATTTCTATCCAATTCCAAAGGTTTCCAAATTTTGTTTTTCATAGCATGTGATGTCTTTCTATTTTCTCTTATTAAAATAACAAACATCCTATCTAATAAAGAGGGAATATGCTAATTGACCATCATGCCCTCAAAGATGGCAGCACCCACAGCCATAAAATGGTGGCGCCTAATCCCCAGGCCCCAGTCCCCCAGCCACCCCAGGCCAGCCTGAGGTGCAGGCAAGCCTCGGCTAGCTGCTGCCCAGCCACCCAGGGCCACCCAAAGCTCAGGTAACGGGGGCCGGCTGAGGCTTGCGCTGCTGGCAGTGACAACAACAGAGGTGTGATGGGGGTGTCGCCTCATCACTGAGTTGCCTCCCGCCCTGAGGACTCTTGGACTGTGAGAGGGAGCAGGCTGGGCTGAGAGACTCCCCCCCTCTCCAGTGCATGAATTTTCATGCACTGGCCTCAAGTATATGTATAAACTTATATATGCTTTCCCCCTTGGGAAAAAATTATAGCTGAATAATATGGTTCCTGACCAAAATGGGCAATCCTACCTTTCTACTAATAAATACCCACATTTACCCCTCCCTGGAACTTAAAGATGGGGGACATACATGGAACTGTTCTGAAAGTGTTTATCTTATCCTTAAATCACCGAGAAAAATGCAGATGATTTGATGATCAAAGCTCCAAACATTTAATATTTAATGAATAGCCTTGATTTTCTGAAACTCTATGAAATGTAAATGGTAACTATGATCTAGAATCTGTCTATCATATACTACCAATACTCATCTTCCTTTAATAATATATATTTCTGACAACATACTAACCTACATATCATGAAATATTATAGTCAAATAAGAATTGAGAACATCATTTAATGTCAGGAAGACCCAAATATTCATACATGTATTCATTCAATAGTAAAAGAAAATTCATTAATCAACTAATATGTCAGGTTTATTATATCAGGCTACTTTAAGTGAAAAAATTATGTATAGGCAACCTCATCCTGGTTCTAAGGAGCTTACAACCTTGTTAAGAAAAAGTCAAATTTCAAAATAATTATGACCTAAAGCAGATAATAGTGTTGATAAATGAGGCCTATGAAAATCCACAAGAACTAAAATGTTAAAGTGTTGACTTCTAGTTGAGAGATATAATGCTAACCAAAGGAAAGAACATGTGAGCTAGACCCAGAAGAATATGTAGAATAAAGTTAACAGAGGGAGGCCAATGGAGGGAAATATTATGAGTAAAATGATAGAAGAAAATATTTGCTTAGCAATAAAACAGCTCTTGATAGGAGAAACATTCTCTATGGAGTGGTGGTGAATTCTATCTAAAAATATTGAGATGGGTATTAAGCACCTGGAATTATAAAATCATGTGTCTCTACATAGTTCAGTAAGCAATGAAGAGCAATTAAATACTTCTGGATTTGATAGCAGGTATCATTTTCAAAATATACTATACAATGACCTTAAGTACCTTTTTAATTTAGAGATAAGTAATTATATATCACAGGGAATAATACCAGTGAGTTAAAATCTCATCTTTCATATTATAGAACCAATAGATATTATCTTGAGTAGATAAAATCAAGAAACTAATAATATTCATAATATTTAGAATTATGGAGGCAGCCAATAGAAGGACAAAAAAGTGAATATGGGTGACATCATGTTACTCCTGGATCAAGCAAGAATTGAAGCTCTATGCTTTTCGGTTTCAAGGACAATTACATTCTTGCATTCTCGTTTGAGCTCAAGCAAATTGTCTGATTTAGATTTTCTACAACTTGGATCAGCCCAAATATTTCTATACTTATTCCTGTCTTAGTGCATTATTTTCCATAAGCATTTAAAAATAAATAAACCAGATTTTGAACTATGAAAAGACCTTGCCTAGGAAGCAGAGTGTAGACAGATGTAGATATGTAATGAGAGAAAAGTGAACATTTAAGACCAAGGTATTATAAAAAAGCTGCCTGAACTCAGTTTTAATGGAAAATGAGCTGATAGTTGGGTGATAGTGGGAGAAAAAAGGACAATATCTAGGCAAAAGGGATAGCAGAAGCGAAGTCAAGATGGGAATGAATAACATGGGGTGTGTACCTTTGCTGCTGCTCATGTGTAAACATTTCCTCTGTGAAGATTTCTGTGATCATTTGGTTTGATTTCATGATACATCTCCTGCTAGTCTACCACCAATATCTTCTGAAGTCCTCCAGAAAAATTTTTGCTTCATAAAACTACTTTCCTTATAGACACTAAGGTCCCCGAAGACAACAAAATATGAACTAAATTAGAAATAAATATAGACCCATACATTGAACTCCATTGGCCTGAATATTTAATCTCTTCCTTACTCATGCTGTTTGGTTTATGAACTATTTAAAGAATGATTGAAAAGATGATCAAAAACTCTAAAACTATGAAGATAAATTATCAGTGAGGGGGAACTGAATAAATGATGTTTTTGTTTTTGTTTTTGTTTGCTCATTCAGTTATAAAGATGCTGATATCCCTGAGGATTATTTAGAAAACCCTAAAATGAACATATAAAATGTTTCATATAATTCCAGCAAAACTTTCATTGAGGTTAACTTGATTGCCATTAATAAATGTTGTAAACAAGGGAATAAAATTGCTCTGAAATGAAATAAAAGGCCAGAATTCTTTCGGTTCCCAATACTGATATAGCCACAATTTATTAAGAAAACATTGCCCTGTCAGCATGCCTCAGTGGTTGAGCAGCAACCTGTGTCACTTTAATCATATAAATGAAATAATATATTCTGTTTCCATGTGAAGATAGGCTTCCTTTGAGGTAAAAATTAATCATCAATAAATTGAGTATGAAAAGTATTAAATATATAATTCATTCATCAAAATTAAAATGGTGTTTTGAAGATAAATTAATATTCTTTTTAAAAATATATTTTATTGATTTTTTACGGAGAGGAAGAGAGAGGGATAGAGAGTTAGAAACATCCTTGAGAGAGAAACATCGACCAGCTGCCTCCTGCACACCCCCTACTGGAGATGTGTCTGCAACCTTGACTGGAATCGAACCTGGGACCTTTCAGTCCGCAGACCGACGCTCTATCCACTGAGCCAAACCAGTTTCGGCAAATTAATATTCTTAAGATACTGTTTGCTCGTATCAACTATTATCATAAAATCTCAAAGAAAAAAAAAGTGACTTGTCCCCTAACAAAATATATACCTGTATTGATGAAATCTAAACTATGTATGACTAGGGTTGGGCTGAGGGAGAAAACAATATTGGAACTAGCTGTTATTCAGAGCTGATGGACTAGAAGTTTGAATTCACACTTTCTCAGAAAGTGACATATTAAAATAAATCTTTCTAGTTCATGACAGATTATATTTGTTCTTTTAGGCTGTGGTATTTTCACCATCAATTTATATCATTCCTGCTAAAATGTTAACAAGAATTTTGCCTGCAAAGAAACTCAAGAGCCATTGGTCAGTTCTTAAAAATGACTATTCTTAAAATTACTTCAACAATTCTTTTTTTTTAATAAATATCTCAAATTTTCAAAAAATATATTTTATTGATTTTGTACAGAGAGGAAGGGAGAGAGATAGAGAGTTAGAAACATCGATGAGAGGGAGTCATTGATCAGCTGCCTCTTGCACACCCCCTACTGGGGATATGCCCACAACCAAGGTATGTACCCTTGACCGGAATCAAACCCGGGATCCTTCAGTCCCCAAACCGAAGCTCTATCCATTGAGCCAAACCGGTCTCGGCTACTTCAACAATTCTTAAAATTACTTCAAAGCAATTATTAAATCACTTCTCACACTTCTTTAAAGTCACAAATTTTAAATAATAACATTACCTTTTCAAAATTCCAATTTTCTAATCACTTAATATTTTATCTTTTCGGATCATCTACAAATTCTCCAGATTTAAGTTGTCCAAAGTTAACACACTCTTTAGCTTTAAATTTATCAATATAAAATGTAGATGACATTTTCTCTTATAATTTTTCACTAAAATAACTAGCTTTTTATAGTACATTTCAGTTTTATGTGTTCATATATCTAAAATAATGCTACTGAGTTAAATTATGTTCAATTCATGTCCTCTGTGATCTTTAGGTTATTTTCTGTCACAATCATGACTAATTACTCATTCTGTATCTTACATGTATCATGTTTTTCCTTACAGTAGTTCCTGCTTTTTACCTGACCTCAGGTTTTCATTATTTCTGACTACTCTTGCAACTTGTCAAGGTCAATTAGAATTATAACCTTCTCCTCTAGAAGGCTAGCCAACTCAAACGTTTATTCTTCTAGATAACTAATAAAATATATAAGGCTGTATTCAGGTTAGAAGCTGTGAAATATTCCTTACTACTTCTTAATAGTAGGTATTAATAGTACTGTGTTAATTGAAAACACATCTGTGTAATAGTCAATTGGGTGAAGATTGTCAAACTTATAGCTATAATTATATTTGCCAATTTGCTTTCCTATAACTTATAATTTCAGATCATACTTTTCTGACCTTTGTCATAAGTGACACAAAGACATGCATGTTCAATTTTGAAAGATCAATTGAATATTTGAAGAACATTAAACATCATATTTTTATTTAAAAGATATAGCCTATTATAAATATTGTTGATACTAATTATAAATATACTAATTATAAATATTTAGTTCAGATCTTGATCTATCACTATCAAGATCTGAACTAAATATTAAGGCAAAATGTAGACAAACATGATCAGTAATTCAGACTAGTTACACTTAGCCAATCCTAAGTAAGAGAACTATGGTAAGAAGTATGAATTGAATAATTGAAAGGAAGAGGTGATGTAATAACTTATTCATTTCATCACCTTTATGACTCTCACCATACAAAGAGAATGATCTTTATAAAACTACTAGAGGCCCAAGGCATGAAATTTGTGAAAGAGTAAGCCTTCCTTCCTGAGCTGGGGGCCCCGGCTATCCTAGGCTCCCGGGACCAGGCCTCTCTCTGGCTGCCGGCAGGCACCCAGGACCTGGGCTTCTCTTGCAGCCCCGGCTTGGTGGCTTTGTCCAGAAGATTGTCTAGAAGGATGTCCGGTCTTATTTGCCTATTATGCTTTTATTATTATAGACTAGAGGCCTGGTGCTCACAATTCGTGCATGGGGCGGGGGGGGGGGGGGGGACACACACTTCAGCCCAGCCTGCACCCTCAGGGGATGTCCAACTGTGAGATGGATCCTAAACCGGCAAGCGTACATCCCTCTCAAAATCCAGGACTACTGGCTCCTAACTGCTTACTTTCTTGCCAGTGTGATCACCACCTAACTGCTCCCCTGCCAGACTGATGGCCCCCAACTGCCCTCCCCTGCCCACCTGATTACCCCTAACTGCCTCTGCCCCAGCCCCCACTTGCAATGCTTTGTCTGGAAGAAAGTTGGATGTCTGGAAGATGTCAGAAACCCAGTCTAATTAGCATATTACCCTTCTGTTAGTATTGATGTTAAATTTTTATCTTGGGTCTATTAAAATGTGACAAAATAATTTTATGAACCAAGGGGTCTTGGAAACAGAAATAATCTACACAAATGGACTGTATTCTTTGTGATGCCCACCAGCCAATCAGGAGTGAGCATGCAAATTAACCCAACAAAGATGGTGGGTTATTTTGTTTGTTTCAAGATACTTTAATTTTTTTCTTGTGATTTGATCTTTGATATGGTGGTTGTACAAGAGTGTGTTAGTTTTCACCTGTTTGTCAAAGTTTCTGTTGTTTTGTCATTATTGATTTTTTAGCTTGTTTCTTTATGGTTAGAAAGAACACTGCACAATTTTGAACTTCTTAAATTTGTTTAGTGACTTAACATATTATCTATATTGGAGTATGTTTTGTGTGCTCTTGAGAATAATGTGTATCTGCTGTTGAGTGAGTGTGTATCTTTTAAACAGCATGTAAAATAATTTTCTGTTCTGTGGCATTATGAATATGCTTTTCTTTATATTTCAATAGACATGCTATATCAAATATATTTTACCCTATTTATTGAAAAATATTAACTAAGCCCTCTCTCATGAGGATACTTTCAATTCTTTCTCATTATGAAAATACTATATATAAAATATTAAAGAATATTGAAATATAAAAAGGAAAAATAAATTATACTATATGATATTAATTATTATCTGTTTTTTTTTCCTATGCAATTTGTAAGGATTTATAATTAATATTTTTCTAATTTATAAAATATCTATTTAGAATAAATGGCAAGATTTGGCTTTTACAAATAAAATTCGATGGATATACTAATTAATAGAGTCTTGCACATATCTTTATTATATATTTTATCTTTATCATGTATTTTTAGATAGTATTTGGGTCAAGGTCTGAGTACTTATACTTATTGCAAATTGTTCTCTTGAATGTTATTCCCACTTCAAATATATTAAAGCCCTAATTTTCCAATATTGGGATTTACATTTCATAGTTTCACCATTTTATGGGTCATGGAATGGCATTTAATTAATTTAATTTAAATATATTAAAAAATTGAACTATTTTTGGATATGCTTTGTGAGCATTTCAACTTCTTTTTCATTTTTCTCTAGTTTATTTTACCTAATGTGTGTTTTTATTATCCTAACTAAAGTAGTCTTCACTGAAATTATCAGAGCATCTCATTTTTATTTCCAGTTTGATTTCATGCTTACTTATTTCATTTTTTTTTTTTTCATCTCTGGTTTTCTGTCATATTAGATGAGATTTCTTCACATTTTTTCTCCCCATTGCTTAAAAAGACATGCAAACTCACTCTGCACCTAGATGCTGATTATCTTTATGTTCTCTACATACAAATATTCATTTCCTTTTAATTTTCAACTTCATGAAAGAATGAAAAACTATTAACTGTGGTAATATAAAGTTAGGACTAGAATGTTTTTATTGTCTGCATTTCCTTTTTACTTAGACATTTTATAACATGGAACTGATACTTCTAAATTTTGAAATACTTTATTGATGCTTATACTATCTCCTTCCAATGACTTTGCCAATATTTCCAATACAATTCTCATCACAACATACTATAGCAGTATCTCCAGCACACTGGTTTTAATGTTACCTTCAATTCATCAGCTTCTTTTTCCCACTTCCTTTCTCTTCCAGCTTAAAAGCCTACTTTAATTATTGCAATGCTCTCCCAACACTCAGACTTCTTTGACTTTCACCATTTGGGGCTTCAAAAGTCAGAGATCAAACCTGGGTTATTGCAGTCTTCCTTTATGTTTAATTCTTATTTTTGCTTGTGTCAAAGGAAGCACAACTGAAGAAATTCACTCCACTGTAAACCAAAAAGTCTGACTTATCAATCTCAGTTCACCCCTAGCTATCTTACTATAGTTATTCACATATTTACAATCAATCAAATCATTTCAAACAATCTCCAATTTTTCCTTTCATTGTATCTTATCAAAAGCTGTCAGATCTACCAATATGCACATTTACCCATGTCTGTGTCCATCATGTTTTTTCTTGCTAAGATAGAGGAACTCTGTCTTTCCTCACTGAGGACTAGTCCCTTCTTTGGAGCTTACCTTTTAACCACTAATTTTCAAGTAGATCCTTTCCATTAACTTTTAAACTGGTTTAACCCTTTTTTTTTAATTAGAAAAAATAACACTTAGTTATTGTTTTGTTTTTTTCTAGCTACTACCTGGTCTCTTTACCTCCCAGGCAACCTGTATCTATTTCTGTAGAATACATTGTATCTTCATTTCCTCAAATTGAATAACTCTAAGGTTACCAGTAGCCTCTACATTGCTAAATACAATGTCCATTACTCAATTCTTATAGTGAAATCTTGTTTTCATCTGCTCAACACTTTTACTAGTAGTTACTTCTTCTGGTAAAGGAACCTGTATTTACTATACAGAATTTTTACTAAGAGTGTATTGGAATTGCCATTATCTTTGAAATTCTAATTGCACGTGACCCTATTAAATCAGACTACTTTATCATTGTTGCTCAATGACTGAACAAAGAACAAGAACATGATTCAAAGTTCGCCCAGAAACTATCACTGCCCAGCTCATCTGTGAGATTACTTCCCATATTACCCCTTAGGGAAATTGTAAGGTCAACAATACCAAGAGTTTTGAGAACTTTTGCTCCTGAGTTTGTCTCCTCTCTTTCATAGAAGGGATTATATACTCAATCTATAATTTTTAATTTATATGGTAAGGTCCTTACGGGGAGATAAGAAAAGAAGGAACACAACCCTGGTTACTTTGGAAACAGGTTTTCTGTGGTAAAAGGTGTTCATTTGCATTGGTTGCCAAATCTTATACAGCTCAATCCTGGTTCTGAAAATACAAATGAGCCTAATCTTATCTTTCACTTTCATTTTTTTACACTGTTTTATAAATTTTATGTCAGCCATGATTTTACTAGTTTATCTGTTTATTTATTGTAGATAATAAAGTTCCTAATTGGTTTTAGTAATCCTATATAATAAAAGGGTAATATGCAAATCAACCAAATGGTGGTTCAACCAGTTGCTATGATACACACTGACCACTAGGGGGCAGACACTCAATTAAGGAGCTTCCCTCAGGAAGGCAGGCTCTGATGACCCAATGGGGAATGGGGAACTGGGGTGGGTGGCAGCAGATGTGGGCAAAGCCAGGCCAAGGCCCCTACTCCGCCAGTCGCCCCATACACAGAGGGCAACCCACAGCAGGGCATGCAGGAGTGAATGGCCAACCTCTTGGTCCCTCCCCATGACCTATAGCACATATGTCAAACACAAGGCCCGCGGGCCAAATCCAGCCCGCCTGGCCTTGCAATGTGGCCCACACCGCGCTGTCATCACTGCACTCCGCTGTCAGTTTATGACATTGTCAGTTTATGACTGTTCAGTAAACCATTCGGCCCGCGATTTAGGCTGGATTTTAGATTTTGGCCCCTTCTCTGATTGAGTTCGACACCCCTAACCTATAGGCTCCAATGGCGAACAGAGAACTGGGATGGATGGTAGTGAGTGTCAGGGCCAGCTGCTGGAGAAGATGACCCTGATTGCAAGCCAGGCCTAGGGACCTTACCCATGCACAAATTCCATGCACTGGGCCTCTAGTATGGTTAATATTTATCCTTCATTTCTGTTCTCATTGAGATTCTTTCATTCTTGGTATATCTAGAATTGAATAAGAAGAGACTGTGTTAACTGTTTGACATCTCACCCTATATTTCTCTATTACAAGTATTACTCTTCATTAGTATTAATAATAGTTTGTTATTATTTTATTATCATTAATTGATTCTAAAATATGAATCAATCATAGTACTAAGAGTGTATATGCATTCTAAATTTTTATCCTTCTATCAACCCTTCAAAATTGTAATTATTATATCTATTTTACTATAAAGAAACCGAGTTTCTACAAAATTATATGAATAATAATGACCATAGTCCTGGTTAATAATGAATGTGTATTTGAAGTCAGATTTATATAATTTTTACTATGTAATAATGCTAATTCCCTTTTAAAGATTTTAATATCTAATGCTAGTCTATAGATGCCACACTGTCTTTTTAGGACATATCTTTTGGGCAAATCACTTTGTAATCTTATTCATGGATATCAGAATGCATAACAAATAAACCAATAAGTTGAAGTCTATAGTATAAAAGTGTAATAATTTAATACACTGATAACAATTTAAAATTATTAATTTTAATTCATTTAAACAATGTTTTTATTTATTATATTTCTGTGCTATTTATTTTTGGTAACATAAAAATAAAAATATATCATTTTCTTTGTTTTAATTAATTGCAATACACAATAGTACATCAATATTTTTCTTCTCATAGCTAAATTTTTATTAAAAATAAATAATGTTTTTGTCTAGGCACTTATTTCATTTCTTTGAAGTAAATTTTCAATATTACACACTTTAATCCCAGAAAAACAATTGTTAGTCAGATGAATTTATGTTACATTGATTGTGAATAAGTAAAATAGTTGATTAGACAGTGATGTGAGCTTTAGGAAACAGCAATTAAAGTTAACTCAATATGGTTAATAAGTTAAATAGAAGAGAACAAACTTTATGTAAATTACCCTTTTCTAGTTATTAAACACATATAGGCATCTTTATGAGTGATACTTATTAATCCTTAGAACTTAAGTTATATATATACAAGAATGGTTAAAATTTTTTAAAACAAATGTTATGTTAAATGCTTCTTTTTATTTATACAAGGAGTTTATATAATTAATTTTTTACATTAATAAAAGTATAAAAAATGTAATGGCTTTTTGCACAATGCACTTATATTAGGATAAACCAGAGATTCTGTTTATAGACTCTGAAATTCAAATATTAACTTGCATTCTTTCCATTAATTGGACATGGGAATAATTAGACATTTAGTTGATAGTTTGTAATGTCTTTAAAAAAAGGATTATCTTTCTAATAAAAAGGTCTAATAGTTTCCACCCTTTCTGGTTTGCATATTATTTAATAAGCCTGTTTGTTTATTTGCTTTTTTTTTAGGTTGACAGATTTTAAAGAATTTCAGATAGAAAAAATGCTAACTATAAATAGAAAAAAAAAAGTGATATGTTGAGAATAAGAATCTTTCCCTTCCAGTTAGGGAGATGTCAGTTATAATAGTCCCATTTAACTATAGAAGGCCAACAAACAAACAAAAATAATAAACTTTCTGTATGCAATCATGTTAGGTAATCATTAAAAGAAACTTAACAGGTGAGTTGAATTGCACACAATAGATCATATCATTCTTCCTGTTTTATGATTTAATATTTTAACACTTGAATTTTTTAAGACATTATATTTTTTTGTCTCTGCAAAATGCAGCTGTGATTACATAATATTTTAATAAAACAAAAGAGTAATGCCATTTTTTAAAAATCCATGGGTATTGTTAATTCAGGTAAACTTTTTTTAGAAAAGCTTAGACCTTAGGTCAAATTTTAAGTTAATGAGAATGAATTTAGATATACTTAAAAATTGAGAGAAAAAAACACACACACACAAATTCCTAATGGATTTGGCCATTTTATTTGTGAATTTGAATACCTAAAGTTTAGCAACACAAGTTAGGTTAATTAAAATCTGGTAAAATTCAGTTTGAACTAGATGGAAGCAATTATCTCCAAACTTTTGCTGCCAGAAATATATTTAATGATGTGATGCTGGAAGTAGAATTCACTTCCCAATAGAGCATCAGCCTTCTTGGAAATGGGAAGAGAAATTACTTTCCCCAATGAAAGGAGCAGACAATGCACCATGTCTGTCTCTGCCACAGCGGAGATAATGTTGGGTCCCACAGAGAGCAAAGATACCCGAGGACCTCCATTAGAGAAGAAATCCGATTTGAAAAATGAAACAAAATAAAACAGAAAGCTCTTCACAGAGCATAAAGGAAGAAAGAGGAGTTTATTGAATTAAGATGTTAAATGTTTTACTTAAATATAACTCTTAGACATATTAATAGCTACTCTGAGACAATATAACTTCTAAGACAGGGTAAAAGGCTGTGGAGCTGGACCTTTGTCAAATACTGACTGGGAAGCACCAGTAAAACTCAGGTAGTCGAGGGAACAGGCCAACTAGACCACAAAGATGACAAAGCAGTAACTGGAAACTGATTGTATTTATGGTTCTTATTATAACAAAATACAATGGTACATACTTCTTATTGTTTATGGCTGTTCTAGAAATCACATTTTTCCTTAAAATTCCCAGTGTCGTCGTCGTCTTCTTCTTGTTCTTCTTCTTGTTCTTCTTCTTGTTCTTCTTGTTCTTCTTCTTGTTCTTCTTCTTGTTCTTCTTCTTGTTCTTCTTGTTCTTCTTGTTCTTCTTGTTCTTCTTGTTCTTCTTCTTGTTCTTCTTCTTGTTCTTCTTCTTGTTCTTCTTGTTCTTGTTCTTGTTCTTCTTGTTCTTGTTCTTCTTCTTGTTGTTCTTCTTCTTCTTCTTCTTCTTCTTCTTCTTCTTCTTCTTCTTCTTCTTCTTCTTCTTCTTCTTCTTCTTTCTTCTTCTCCTTCTCCTTCTCCTTCTTCCTCTTCCTCTTCCTCTTCCTCTTCCTCTTCCTCTTCCTCTTCCTCTTCTTCTTCTTCTTCTTCTTCTTCTTCTTCTTCTTCTTCTTCTTCTTCTTCTTCTTCTTCTTCTTCTTCTTCTTTTAATTATACACTATAGACCCAGTGCACAAAATTGTGTGGGTAAGTTTCCTAGGTCTTAACCTCCTGTGATCAGGGCCACCTTCTGCCCGTTCGCCAGTCCCCAGGCTGAACACCATCTCTGCCACAGGGCTTTCAGACTGTGGGGATCTCCAGCTCATCCCTGGCTGCTCAGGGGCTCAGGCCTGTGACTTCACCTCCATGTGTGTGCAGCAGGCCAGTCACTAATGGAATGCATTGCCCTCTTGGGGCCGCTCACAGAGGCGCCTCTGCTACAGCAGCTGCTGCTGCTGCTGCTGCTGCTGCTGCTGCTGCTGCTGCTGGGGCTTGAGGCTCTGACTGAAGCTATAGGGCACACTCACCACCTACCCGCCCTGGCATGTGCAGCCCCGAGTGGGCAGCATGTTCCATCAGCAGCTGACCTGGCCTATGGGCATGGAGGTGAAGTTGCTGGTGCCTGCTTTCCTGCAAGCCTGAGCTCCCAAGCAGCCAGGGATGAGCTGGTGATCCTAACATCCTGACAGCCAGCCTGGTCCTCCTGCCACCCACTCCTATTTCCAGTTCATCATCGCTGATGCATCGGAGTCTAAAGGCTGGGGGTGGGGACCAAAAGGTCAACCATTTAGCCTGCTCACCAGTTCCCAGTCCTGCCCTGTCCCACTCATGGTTTGGGGCAGGAGGGACCGAGAGCTGCTCAATGCATCTCACTGTGACCGGTTATTTGGTCACCATGGTTGTCACTGACATTGGATTTAAAAATAAACATATATATATATATATATATATATATATATATATATATATATTTCAGAGAGGAAGGAAGAAGGAGAGAGAGAGAGAGAGATAAACATCAGTGATGAGAGAGAATCATTTATGGGCTGGTTCTTGCATGCACCACACTGGAGACCAAGCCCACAACCCCAGGTGTGTGCCCTGGCCTGGAATCAAACAAAGACCCTCTGGTTCATAGGTTGATGATCAACTACTGAGCCATGCCTATTAGCCCCAAAATATATATTTTTTAATTGTCTAAAGCTTTACATAGCATTAACATATTATGCTTTGATTGGTTGAAAGGACAACTGGATGACCACTTAGCATATTAGGCTTATATAGGACTAGAAGCTAGGTGCACGAAATTCCTGCATGGGGGGTGGGGGAAGTGTCCCTCAGCTCAGCATGCATCCTATTGCAATCTGGGACCCCTCAGGGTATGTCTGACTACCTGTTTAAGCCCCATCCCATAGGAATTGCACCTAAACTGGCCGTCAGACATTCCTCTTTCAATTCAGGACTGCTGGTTCCTAACCACTTGCCTGTCTGCCTGCCTGATCAGCCCTAACCACTCTCCTGCCTGCCTGATCGATCCTAACACTTTCCTGCCTGCTTGATCGCCCCTAACCACTTGTCTACCTGTCTGGTCACCCTTAACCACTTGCCTGTCTGCCTGACTGCTTTGTCTGCCTGCTTGATCACCCCTAACAACTCTCCTGCCTGCCTAATCATCCTTAACCACTCTGCCTCCCTGCCTGATTGTCCCTAACTGCTTGTCCCTGCCTTCCTGATCATCCCTACACCACTCAACTGTCTACCTGATCACTCCTAACCACTATGCCTGCCTGATTGCCCCTAATTGTTTTCCTGCCTGCTTGATTGCCCCTACAGCCTCTGTCTCTGCCCCCACCACCACAGTTTAGTCCAGAAGGATGTCTGGAATGACATCCAGAAGGTCATTCGGCTACCTAGTCTAATTAGCATTTTAAGCTTTTATTATTATAAATAACTATTCTTAAATCTTTTATTGGTTCCATTTCTCTGGAGAACTCTGACTAGTAAAATGGTGCCATTTAATTATTCAAAAACAGAAAATATAGTAAAAATTTATAATGGTTAGCACAAACTCCTTCAGGAAACTTAGAATTAAACACTGTATTTAAATATACTACATTTATTGTTGTTGTTTTTTTCAGAACCATACTAGAACAATGAAGTTTTACATACAATCCTCTGCATTTTATTTTTTTCTAAATGTTTTTATTGATTGTTAGAAAGAGAGTAAGGGGAGGGGGTGGAGAGGTAGAAACATTAATGAGAGAGGAACATCATCTTGGATCAGCTGCCTCCTGTATCCTGGCCATGTGCCCTGGGGGAGATTTAAACCAGAAACCTCTTAGATTCTGGATTGAGGCTCAACTGCTGAGCCACACCAGTGTGGCAATGCTATGCATTTTAAATTAAGTACGCTTTTATTTTCCTCCCTAAAGTATTGCCAGGCTTATGTTTACTTGATAAATTTCATACCAACTATGGTGGATTAAAGATGGCCAAGCGTTTGTCACTCTCTCCTGAAAAGTGCAGTCTAATTCTTCATTTCACTGCATCTGAACTGCACCTGTACTTTCTATGACCAATAGAGTATGATGAAAATGGTCTGTGAAAGTTCTGAGCCTACTCTGTAAGCAGCTTCTCCTCCCACCTTTTGGAATATAGCCGCCATGCTGCGAGGAAGCTCAGAGTCACTTGGAAAGGTCCATTTGGCAGACTACCAGTATCCCCATCTGATCCTCCTTCCCAATCCCCCAGCTAAAGCCAGAAACCAACTTCATTTCCATGAAACCGAGCCCTCTGAAAGTTGGCCTTGCAGTTTTAGTTGAGCATCTTCCACTGAGATAACCGAGAACAAGGACAAACTATCCCCTGAGCATTTTAGGGATGGCCATTTCAACATGAGCGCAGGTTCTCCACACTGAACATTAAAACACCCTTGAGGGCTGTAGTGAAGCCCCAGAGGTGCCATGGGACATTTTAAACTTTAGAAAACAACAAAATACTTGACACCTATCAGATACTGTACGATTGTTTCACATAGTTCTTAGTTTCAACAGTAGGACCGACTATAGTTCTTTCAATGGCATTCATTATATCTTCACAAAGCTGGGTTTTTGACAGAGGTAGAAAAGCAAGTACTAAAATCAGTGTAAAAAGGGAAATGAGAATGAACGGTGGTGCTCCATATAATCCAAACTTTGAGGAACGGGCAATGCCCAATAAGTACAGACTTCCCATTTGTAAGTGATTGTGGTTATGTGTAAATGAACTGTTTTTTCCCCAGTATCTTATGTACATTATTTTTCCCTGTATCTTATGTACATTTTCAAATGGCGTTATTTTTCAAATGGCATCAGGATAATATATAATAATTTATATATTAAGTTTATAAATGCTTATTAAAGATAATATTATTAAGATATAAATACTTATGAAGTTGTTTGTTCCTAAAATAGAACCATAGAACCATCTTTTCTATGGTTCCATTTTAGGAGGTCTTATAAAAAATCAAATACTAAGGCACTAAGTGCACAATAAACAGAAAGTTTGGGAACTCTTTGCAACATATATTTTTAAAATTCATGATATATTACTATATTAAAAATAGTAATTTTTGATTCATCTTAATGCAAAGTGATACTGAAATTTCAACTATAATAATGATAATTTAATTTTTAAATCAATTAACTAAAATATAACACTTTACAACTAAATGTAGTGTTTAAATGTGACAAATAATGAATCTAATATACAAACTAACTGAAACTTGAGAACATTCAATTAAGAGAGTGGGTTGGACAAATTATTCAGAGGAATGACACCATAAAAGTGAGGAATAAGACTAAGTCTTATATTTTGATAAAGGGGTAAAATAGTTTGTCCTCCCTGTAACTTTGCTTTCTTAATTTACTGAAAATACTGATTGTTCCTTGACTTTGACATGTGGTATTGTGAATGTGTCAAAGGAAAGGCCATTTCTTGATTGGCGATCTTTTCCAAGTGACTGGTAAGGGCAACAGGGGTTCCACCACAGCGTGCACCAGTCACCCAAGAGGGCATGCAATCCTGCCACTCATCTGACGAACATTTCATACACCGATAAATAGGTTCCCTTCCCATGAAGCACCTTTTCCAATCTGAATGTTTAATTGTCATAGGAAGGGCAGCACTCAGTATCTATAACATCTATCACTGCAGAACTAGCCTCACTCAGGGAAAATCTGAGTCCTTCCTAAGCCTAGTCAATTTCAGTAAACACTTGTTCTGTTATTCTTGACAATGATAAAAATATATTTTTTGAAGCATTAAATTATTTTATGCATAAACTAAAAGTCATGATTTTTTTTATGAGTAAAGGGAATAGTGAAACCGAAATAAGTTAATACAAATATTTGTGGCCATGTTTGAAAATCAAAAATGATCAACTTTCTAGAACAATTTTGTGATATTGTAATGTCACAACATTAGACATTTCTAATAGTTTTAATAGCTTTTGAACCTTCAAATTACATTACTAATCAAGTGGCCTTAACATCTGTTTAAAAGGTACCCATGAAATTTTCAAGATAATTGGAGAAGTATCTCATAGTTATTTAAAATAAATATGAAAATTTCAAGATAATAGAGTAACTCTAGCTTAGAGTTTATGCCTAAAACAAAGTAGGGCATGCTATGCTTCCTCAGATATTTATTATTAAATGTTAGTTTCTAGCCAGGCTTGTGTGGCTCAGTGGTTGAATATCAACTTATGAACCAGGAAGGTATGGTTGGATTCCAGGTCAGGGCACATTTCTGGGTTGCAGGCTCCATCACCAGTGTGAAGTGTGCAGGAGGCTGAGATTCAATGATTCTCTGTCATCATCGATGTTTCTATCTCTCTTTCCCTTTCCTTCCCTCTCTCTGAAAACAATAAACACTTATTAAAATAAAAAAAATAATGTTAGTTTCTACAGGGAGGTCGGCTGCAGTAAAGTTTTGCCACAGGTAGAAATTGTTCTCTTAAAATGACTTATGTATCTTCTTCATGTTCATAAGAGGAACAATGTATTCCAATAGCAACCATACTTATCTTTCCTTCTTCTCTACACTATAGGAGGCACATGCTTGTTAAAAGAACAAATAAAAGTTATGGCTGTTAACACTTCTGTTCTTTAGTATTATTTATAATAATTGTGAAATATTTTTCATGCTGTTTGTGAGTAAAATACATAAAAATAAAATTACCTTTTTAATTCTGTAAATTTAATAATTTTTCTAATAATTATTTTTAGTAAAGAAAAATGAAAATCATTAACACTAACATAGTGCTTATGAGTTACTCAAAAGTAGGAATACTTTTGCTGTCTGACCAACACTATCTACAGTAACATTATTGCAAAAAAAAAAAAACAAAAAACCCACAAATCTAATATCTTTAAACTGCATTACCAAGCAGTTTTCAAGTGCCATAAAACAATACATATTCTTGCATAATAATGCAATTATGTATCAGAAATAATCATAAATAGAAGAAATTTAGCTGGAACCAGTTTGGCTCAATGGATAGAGCGTTGGCCTGCAGATTGGATGGTCCTGGGTTTGATTCCGGTCAAGGACATGTACCTTGGTTATGGACACATCCCCGGTACGGGGTATGCAGAACGCAGCTGGTCAATGTCATCGATGTTTCTAGCTCTCTATCCCTCTCCCTTCCTCTCTGTAAAAAATCAATAAAAATAAAAATTAAAAAAATAGAAGAAATTTAGTAAGAGACGTCAGCTGCACTTGTATACCTCTGTGTGATAGCATTGCTTTAAATATAGAGATGGTGTCTTCGATTTGTTCAGCCTTTTAAGCTCCACCCCCAATCTATCAATGCTACAGTTTTGTTTTTTTCAAACGAATGCAATGCTTTATCTTCCTGACAGAACAAATTGACTGGAAAATTACATAAACCCTTCAGCAGATGTTCTTTCCAACTCTGATTCAGAATTTGCGCTGCTGTAGAGTGTGTCCAAGACCTGTGAGGAGACAGGCTTACAGGACGCAACCTAAGCAGAGTCTACTACAATGTGTGCAAAGGCTAGAGATTCTTCCGTCATACAGTCAAGAACAATTTGAGTGTTAAACCATAACGCTATTTCCTAATTTGTAAAAATTACTAAACGTCCAAAATATTTTTAAGCTATTATATTCAAATTAGCCCTATAGACACTAAGATTTTTTTCTACCCAAGTGAAATCCCAAGGTTCAAATTGCTAGAAATGTGTTTGCCATAATGAATGAGTCTTAGAGTCAAGGATATCAGGCAGCCAAGAATAGGAAAGAGAAACCAATTTTTGACTTTCAATCCCCTGCATCATATCTCTATCAGTATGACAGTGCAAGTCAGATGGCATCTTTAAAAGTATAATGCACACCACCTAGTGAGGCATCGATATAAAAATCTGAATTGTCACCTACCTCTTTGTGACAGTATGCTGCTACTCAGTGTCATTTACTTGTATATGACATCCATCTGCATAGTCTGCACCTCTGTCTGCCATGGTCAATTTATAATTGTATGTTATACCTTTATTTTTCAAGTTTTCAAAAAATACATTTTTCCGGGTAGCTAAAAATATGAAAAAGTATTGCAACCAGCTCTCAATTAGAGGCTACCAAGTGGTTCAATAAGTTGTAAATTAAAAGTTTCAAGATGTTTGCATCATTAACACATTCCAAATTCTTAGCAACTCAGTGAAATACATTGTTCTTTTTAGCTAAAATATCACTTTTTAGGGGAAAAGTGACTTAGCCACACCTGAAGAAGAAATGTTTTAATAAAAATTATAAAAATTACAGTAAGTCATAAAATACACACAAAATAATGATTGCCATAGTAACATGGTTTATAGATAGGCTACTCTTTTATACACGAACCTCCATTATTAAAGCTGGGTGTCTACAGAAGTGTTGATTATGAATCACAGAAAGTCACACTTCATAGATATTATCACCTTCTAAAGAAAATGGTCAGTCAGAATGTGCTAGTTGTATGCAAATAAATATTCTGATGACAAATTAAGATTTTATTTTGGTGATTTCTTCTAAATACTTAATTTTAAGGACAGCAGTAAGAGAATATTCTTTACCACAACTTTTTTTCTTAGTTAAATAAGTCAGAGTTTTGCATTGATCAAGAGCTAGCCCTTCCCTAAGTGGTTTGGCTCAGTGGATAGAATGTTGGCCTGCAGACTGAAGGGTCCTAGATTCGATTCAGGTCAAGGGCACATGCCCCGGTTGTGGGCTTAATCCCCAATAGGGGGGTGGCATTTAGGAGGCAGCCAATCAATGATTTTCTCTCTCACCTCTCTCTCTCTCTCTCTCTCTCTCTCTCTCTCTCTCTCTCTCTCTCTCTCTCTCTCTCTTCTTTCTCCCTCCTTTCATCCTTCCCTCTCCCTTCTTCTCTAGAATCAATAAAATATATTAAAAACAAACAAACAAACAAAAGAGCTAGCCCTATCTCCAAAATACTGAGTTTTAGTCCAGGCTTCTTCCATAATTAAATGTTTGGACTAGCCCTTCTCTGGATACCATGCCCCCATATGTAAAAGTACAGAGGTCCCTGGTACCTCCCTAAGATCCATTAGGCACAGAACAAGAAAAGTCTGGAAAGGCTGACAGAAGAGGGTTTTTGGCAAGGTTTGGATCTAATACCAAGTAATATAGATGTTATACTACAGGGAAGGGGCCTCATAACGTCTATCAGTCACAGCAGCAACATCAATTATTAGTGCTTCACGGCCAGAGGTTAAAGTAAAATTAAATAAAACAAAATTGGCTTTAGAAAGTAAGGTTTACTAAGTAATAATTGCAAAATACCCATACTATTAATAATTTTACATTTTTCATGATTTTATTAAAAAGATAATAGTAGAAAGAAAAACCATCTGATAGAATATGTAGAAAGTGAATATTTTCTATGATATTTGTTTCATTTCCCATGATGGCAAAGACTTTCTTGAAATGCCCTATTTCTTTTCTAAATAGCAAAAAGTTTTTGAGATTTTTTTATTCACAAAAATGATCTGCTTTCACATGTCATAATTCTCATACAAATAAAACTCTTCAGTTTCTAATTTTGTGTAATTACCGGTGTTTATATTATTTAGCTATATATTAACTCATCTGTTTTCTTATGTAAACAATAAGCAAGCAGTTGAATTTAGTGAACTTCTGAGAATATTATCATAAATTTATTATATCAGCTCTATATTAAGTAGTCTCCATTAAGGAGATAAAACCTCTGAGACTCACTACAAAAGTAGAATGTCTTTAAGTGGCTGTACTTCTTGCTAATAGCCTAATTCCCTCCTTTATTTTTTTAAAATGTTAAATACACTACTAGCAAATTAAATGTAGTATACAATTTGCTGAGTAAGGCATCTGGTAGTGTTTTCCTGTTTTTGTTTTGTTTTGGTGTGTGTGTGTGCACTCCTAAAATTATGCAATGTAAACCGAAAGTTCTATCTCATGGATGTTTACTAAACAGTCTATTGTTATTTAGCAATGCAATTGCTTACCAATTTAGAGGTGTTTCAACCAACCATGATTGTGATAAGTATTCAAATATTTCATTGTATAGAAACAAATACAAGAGAACAAATAAGAAATACCCTTTCAGCCAAAACCAGTTTGGCTCAGTAGATAGAGCATCAGCCTGTGGACTGAAGGGTCCCTTGTTCAATTCTGGTCAAGGGCAAGAACCTTGGTTGCAGGCACATCCCCAGTAGGGGGTGTGCAAGAGGCAGCTGATTGATGATTCTCTCTCATAGATGCTTCTAACTCTCTATCCCTTTCTCTTCCTCTCTGTAAAAAATCAATAAAATATATTAAAAAAGAAATATCCTTCCAAAAAAACACATATTAACAATATTTTTTCAAAATAATACCATATAGGAACATATATATAAATACCTTCATAAATTCATCCTCTCCTATTCCCCAAATGGGTAGATAATTTATTTCCCCCTTTATTTTAAAATACTATTTATTTTCTATCATCAGGTAAAAATGACTCAATTTATTTATTTATTTTTTAATCAATAACCTGGCATATCAGGAATATCATCACTTTAAGGGATCATCACCTTGTTGAGATTTTTTATAATTTACATAGAGCAGTAATTCTTAAATTTGCAATTATTTCAAATATAATAGTGTGGTTGGTGATATTTTATTATGTCTCAAAGGCAAAGATTCTGTGTAATAAAAGTTCCAGGTAAAGGACACAAAGTTACCATAAAAAGGGAAGTATGATCATGACAGAATAAAATAAAACTTGCCTGACTCTATCATGAGATACAAATGCATATACATATCCCTGGGCAGTGTGGCTCAGTTGGTTGAAGTGTTGTCTGTATACCAAAAGGTGGTGGGTTTGATTCCTGGGTCTGGGCATACACCAAAGTTGTGGTTTTGAGATTCCTGGTCAGGGGGGCATGTATGGAGGCAAGCAATAGATATCTCTCTCTCTCTCTCTCTCTCTCTCTCTCTCTCTCTCTCTCTCTCTCTCTCTCTCTTTCTTTCTCCCTCTCTCTCCATCTACCTTCCTCTTTCTAAATCAATAAAAAGCATCCTCTTGGTTGAGGATTCTTTTAAAAAATGTATATATCTAAATCCACATGACTCTTTAAGGCTCCAGTTTACTTCAGCAAAAGAAATCCTTCTTATTCTTGGCTTCATTCACACATGCCCTGCATCTCTGATTTAGATTGCCTCATATGACTCTTTGACCTGAAATACATTACCCATCAAGTCCTTTTCAAATCATCTTACTAGAATGAATATTATCTATTTTTTATGTGCTCTTCTTGTTTTAATCTACTTTTATTACCATATGGCAGCATATATGTTTGTTCAGAAAGCCTTGGTTTTGTCTAATCAGTCCAATTATTTACATATCATTTTAATTTTAATAATGTAAATAATATGAATTTAAAGAAAAATAGAGCTCAATCAAGCTTAGTAAATATTCTTAGACATATTCACATATAATATGTTGATGCTCCATGGACCAAAGCTTGTGTGATTATTGTGTGCTTTGTAACATTTTGCAAGTGACTGCTTCCTACCTGCAATTTATGGGTACCATGAAACTTATGACTGGATGATGGACAGAAAGACGTTTTTAGAAAGGAGTAGAAAAAATGTAAATAGAGACTGAAGTGTTTGTAATAATAAAAATGAATAGATCAAAGGTAAAAATATTTAACAACTCAAAATTAAGACAGTACTCTGGTCTCCCTATATTTCAACTCTAATAAAATAAATTCATTTATAAAACATATGGAAATCCCTAAGAATTTACTAGGTTGTAGTTTTTCTTTGGATCTATACTGGGTTTAAAGATGAAAATTATTCCAACATGCTAAATTTAAGCTCTCAGGTGCATAAGTAAGTGAGCAGTAAATGGTCTTTTACAGATGAGCACACTTTGGTGGTTTTATTTTCTAGGGACACTGTTTCCTCCTTTACTACTGTAAAAGCTCATTAATTTGAAAAATGTAGTATTTTGAAAAAAAGCATTTGATTAAACCATATTATGTAAGGTTCACATTGTATTGTAACCAAGAAAAGCAGTTTTCTTCTTCTTCTTCCACTTCTTCTTCTTCTTCTTCTTCTTCTTCTTCTTCTTCTTCTTCTTCTTCTTCTTCTTCTTCTTCTTCTTCTTCTTCTTCTTCCTCTTCCTCTTCCTCTTCCTCTTCCTCTTCCTCTTCCTCTTCTTCTTCTTCTCCTCCTCCTCCTCCTCCTCCTCCTCCTACCCCTCCTCCTCCTTCTCCTCCTCCTCTTCCTCCTCCTCCTCCTCCTCCTCCTTCTCCTTTTTGTAAATAGAAAGCATACTGTGTGTTGCAGGTTTCAGTTTGAATGGATAAAAGTATAAAATGGAGCATGGTCATTTTATTTATTTATTCATTTAATATATTTAATTGATTTTACACAGAGAGGAATTGAGAGGGATAGAAAGTTAGAAACGTCGATGAGAGAGAAACATTGACCAGCTGCCTCCTGCACACCCCCCACTGGGGATGTGCTCGTAACCAAGGCACATGCCCCTGACCAGAATCGAACCTGGGACCCTTCAGCCCACAGGCCGACGCTCTATTCACTGAGCCAAACCGGTTTCGGTGGGCATGGTCATTTTAAATGCTATATAATGATAATTAGGCACTAACTTCCTTATTTCAAAGATAAGAGTCACCCATCAATCACTATGACGCTAATATTCAGAAGATAACATGTCCTTAAAATCTGTTACAGTATTTTAAAATTTTTTCTTTTGTTTTTAAACATTATAGGACCATTTAACCACCTATTAAAATTGATCTTCATAGTGTTTTTTATCTTTATTGTTAAAATATTATACATGTCCCATTTCACCCTCATTGGTCCCCTCCACTTGGTCCCCTACCAAGGCCTTCACCACACTGGCTGTGTCCATGGGTTATGCATATATATACTAGTAAGTTCTTAGATTAATCATTTCCATTGACAGTATTTTGGGACCTCCTTAAACACTGTAATTTTCCAAAAGGAATCAAGATAAACAACCATTTTGTTGAATTCTTCATTGAATAATTAATAAAATTAATGAGATCTACTATTTAATCACTATATATTCTATCTCTTTTTTCCTTTCAAATTTGTTACATCTATAATGAAAATAAAAGATATTTTTAGTGGTCAAAAGACATGAGATGATTAATCGCATATCTACTAATGACATTTTAAAAGTACCTCAGTCCAGAAATGTGACACTATAATCATTAAAAATCAGATTCAATTTTCAGAGATACTAATCTTAAACTTCATACTGTTGGCAGAAACATAGAATTATATCCAGTTAGCTCAGATGCTCTGGATAATGAAAAAGCTCAATTCTATGGTGCTGCCAGAAAATAATATGCTCTTAGAAATTCTTCAAGTTGAATAGGGAGATAACTGATCAGAATATGACAAAGTGATGTTACAAATTGTTCAGAACCAAAAAATTCCAGATCCAATGAGATTTTTTTCAGACACTGATTGAGGTCCAAGAGCAGCATAATGGCACCAAATGGATAAAAACAACAATAAAGTCACTTCTCATGCATAATGCATAGGCATTCTCTATTGGAGTTGATATCACCATCTGGTGTCTAATTATTCCCGCCTGACACCACACCGTGGTATGCACCTAGTGGAATGACTGTACATTATAATAACTCAGTACACAGACTTTTTGCTAATTATAAGGTGCTAGTTTTTGTTGCTGTTGTTTTAAAGACCATGGAAATCCCAAGAAATTGAGAGTTCATTGCTTAAAATATTTTATAGGTTGTTAACAGGAAAAGAGAACTCTACTTAACTTTTATTTTTCTAAATGATCTACGGTTCCTTTATTTTTACTTAGATTCTCCTAACATTTGCATCAAAAAATTATGTCAGTTCTTGCTTCTCTATTCTCATCGCATGATCCTTTGTTCAAACTGTAACCTTTTTTATTTCAAACTTAAAATTATTTATTTACTTATTCATATACACTTTCAAGTTATAGAACAGTTTTGTTTTTTCTCTTAAGAGAACAAGAAAGGAAATAATTCTTATGATACCAGCTATTAATTAATTAATTCATTCATTCATTCATCAGTCAATAGGCATTCAACTATCATTTATTTGCTAATGATCCTGAAATTTATTCAGGGCTTACAGGCAATAGCTCAGCTTTAGGAAGTACTTACTGGAAGGACAGAGGATCAGTATGAAGGTCCCTTACCTAGATAAAACATTGGTCTGGTTTCACCTGGTAATTTAGGTGGGATGGTCAGTTGAGGACCATGATTATCTTCTATTTAGGCCTCAGTTTGGCTGTTTGAGCTTCCTTACAGAATGGCAGCTAAGTTACAAAAGAAAGGAATTGTAAACTATCAGTCTTTTTATAGTTTATGCCCATAATTGGCATCGTAACACTTCCACTATATTATGTGTATGAAGATAGAGATCAAGTCCAGATTCTTGTAATTCTTAGAGTTCAATTTTGGTTTTTTAAAATTAATTTGTTGGCATAAAATTTATCAAGCAAATATAAACCGAGGAAGTATTTAGGGAATAATGTGAAGACTTACTTCTCTTAAAATCTAGAGTAATGTATGTAAAACTCCATTTTAATACAATGGTACTAAGAAAGAAATTCTCTGTTCCAATGGAATATCTGAAAGACAGGGTTTAAATCTAGATTTCCTAAAACAGTTTGTGCTAATTAATAGAAAATTATGTTTAAATCATAAATACATTTAGACAAATTCTATGTATATAGTAAACATTGAGAAAATATTTATTATGCACCATAATGTGATAAATATTTTATACAGCATTTTATTCAATTGCAACAACAAAACACCAGGTAAAATTATTATCCTTGTAAAAAAGTTAGGTTAAAGGAAATGAACAGTTTATCCGAGGTTGTGCAGCTAATATATAGAGTATTTTGGAATCAAGCCCAGACTGCCTTTCTCCAAACTGGTAGTGTTATATGGTAATGCCTAAGCACAAGTTGAATATAGAATTTCAAAAAAATTTGTTTTCGTCTACCTACCTTCTGATATAGTTGATGCCCACTTACAAATATAACTGATGCCGGGACCGGTTTGGCTCAATGGATAGAGCGTCAGCTTGGGAACTGAAGGGTCCCGGGTTCGATTCCGGCCAAGGGCATGTACCTTGGTTGCGGGCATATCCCCAGTAGGGGGTGTGCAAGAGGCAGCTGATCGATGACTCTCTCTCATCGATGTTTCTAACTATCTCTCTCCCTTCCTCTCTGTATAAAATCAATAAAATATATTTAAAAACAAACAAAAAAAACCAAATATAACTGATTATTATCTATATATCTATATACATATAAAATAGAGAAATATGCAATTTAGGCCAGGAAGCCATAAACGGATCACTGCTGGACAGGAGGAGGTTGCATGCACAGGTGAGGCCCTTAGCAGACATGGGCAGGGATGGAGGGCTGGCCCACAGCCTTCACAGCCAAGTGCAGGCTGGAGGAGGAGAGGGAGAGCCTGCTCGCAGCCTCCGTGGAGAATCGTGGGCCCTGAGAGGCAAGGGCAGGCCCACTCGTAGCCTGAGGCTGAGCACAGGCCTGGAGTAAAACGTTGGTAGCAAGTCCTTTCAGTATAATTGCGGCATTAGAGGCCCACAGAAGGAACATTTCCTTTTCCATGAAACACATAACTCTGACACACTATTTACAATTAATTAAGTTCCATATTTTGACATTTTACAGCCCTGGAAAGTTACATATAATGATCAGCAAAGTGAGAGGATGAAAAGAATGTTTAGGCTTTTAAAGATGTAACTAATTTCTGTCTAGAAGACACACCAATTCAAAAAGTGACGGTTTTATTGTCCCTTCGGACATTAGCCAGATTGTATCTAATTCAGCAGTTTTACTTCAGGGTTTCATCTTTGGCAATCTCCTTTGAACAGCATTATCATCCATATTAACTTCACTGAGTTAAACAGAACTTTTGCATCTGCGATTATGTATTTGAATAAGAATTATGTATTTAACACATGCAAAATTTTGTTTTGACACAATGAAACAAAAGATCATTTGATTCTTCCATGGAATACAGAAAAGCACAAACTTAAATCATTGGCGTGGCATAGGTCAGGGCTCATGCAGGAGGCAACCAATTATAGTGTCCCACTCACACTGATGTTTCTCTCTGTCTCTCCCTCTTTCTTCCAAGCTCTCTAAAAATCAATGGGGAAAATATCCTCAGGTGAGGAAAGAAAGAAAGAGGAAAGAAAGAAAAAAGAAAGAAGGAAAGAAAGTGAGAGAGAGAGAGAAAGAAAGGTCATATCCTATGAAAGAGACATCTTGAAAATGCCTAAAGAAAGTTGTCATTTTTTTGTGGTGAAGGGACTGGAGTCTGTGTTGATGTAAACACCTTGGTGGTGGTGGCAGCCAGCAGTGGCAGCAGCAGCAGGGTGATGGGGGCAATGCCTAAGCTAGATTGCCTCCTGAAGAAGGAGGCCTACCGAAGGCGTAGGCCCACAGGGAGAGGGCCTAAGTCATCAGTAGGACATCCCCTGAGGGCTCCCAGACTGTCAGAGAGGGCAAGGTGGTCTGAGCCCCCCCTCCCCAGTACATGACTTTTGTGCACTGGGCCTCTAGTTTACCATGAGGAGGCTTGAAAGTCTGGTAGCATAACTTCTATTCCCTCACACTGCCCCAAATGTGACCAATGAATTATTCAACCAAGTTTCACTTCATATAAATATTTCAACTTATAAAGCAGTTTGCAATGAAAAAAAATGTATTTGCAGATATGTGTATCACAAATTAATATTTCGGATAAAATAGGTAAAACTCAGAGATAAAATCATACATGTTTAAAGATCAGATTTCAGGTATTAAATTCCAGGCTGAATCATCTACTTGCTTGAATATTTATCTTCTCCATGCCTTCTTTTCCTATTTCATAAACTCTATGGTAGATAGTAATAGGACTTTATACTCAAGGCTGACAGCTTAGTAGATAATAAGTGAGAGGAGAAGGTTATAGAAATCCTATATGAAAAATTTATGAAAACAATGAATTGGGTGAAGAGTGAATGGGAAAACCCATGTCTGTAATACTACGTCAACTATAATCATGTTAGAAAATTTCCCTGTGAGTCCTTTGCTCTTCATTTCTCTGTTGTGCTAAGAGAAAATTACATAAAAGCAGGTTATAGTTATACTTCAAGACAATTATTTCAAGACCATTTGAGAGCAGAGAAGTACTGAAGAGCTTTTTGAATTATTACAGTTGTATTTCTTAGGACGTTTCTCCATTAAAGCTAATTATGTTCTCCCCAGAGTCATGAGCTTAGGAGCCTTTTGAAAAGGCAAATTCATTCACCATCAGATGAATGCTTTAACTTTTCAATTCATTACTATTTGACCTGAAACATTTAGATTTGTTCTTTTATTCTTTTTTAAAAAGAAACTTTATTGAGATAAAATTTATGTACCATAAAGTTTGCCCAAGTAAAGTTATAACTCAATGGTTTTTAGTTTGTCTACTGAGTATTGTGATTATAGCCATACTCTTAGAATGTTTCTATCAACCGATAAAGAAATCATTTACCAAATAGCTACTGCTCTCCATTCTCTCATCCTCCCATTCCCTGCCCTAAGCAACCTATTCGATTTTGATAGGTCTTTCATTTTAGATAGAGAAGTGGGGAAATAAGTATCAGCTTATGGATAAAATATTGTGCAACTCATAGATCTAGATTGCCCATGTTTTCATATTGTATTAACATGGTAAAGACCATGCAATGTAGCTTTAAATGCATCCTCTGAAGCAACCAAAATCCTTTTAATGAAATACAGAACTATAGCAATGGGGGCTAGCTAGTTCCACCTTCAACTCAATAACCCTGCATTATAGTTGCTTTCAGAAGCCCAGCTAGGGATAACTAGAGAGAAGACCATTAGTTGTTATGCATTCTTATTTTATACCCCATATTTTCTTCATATCCTTCATTCCTCAAATATGTTTATGTATTTATACTGATTCCCAAGAGTTATTTTTTAAAAATTCTCCCCACATGGTCCCTGACAGTCACCATTCCAATTTTATTCACTCAGCATTCCTGTGCATCTCCTCTTCCAATCTTACCCCACCAAAAATCTTTTCATCTTTGATTTTATTTTGTTTTTCACAAGTAATCTGTATTCAGACTTCTGATTTACTTCACCCAGACTATTTTTCACTTTGTCACCTTTAATAATTTACTTTCCTTTTCCTCACTGTCCCCAGAAGTAACATCTCATTTCCTTAATATAACCCTCGAGTAGCCCCCTGCTTTTTCAGTGCAGTCTATTAAACATGTCTTGCAAAACCTAAGGTAAATGATGTCCCTAGTAATTTATCAGCAGTGTATCTGTGCCTGTAGTGCCAGCTTCCTTATTGTTGAAATAAAATAAATATATAATATTTTTTTTCTGATGCGTTTAATATAACCATGTACCACAATATAGTATAACAAAATGGCTAAACATAGAACTCGGGGTCATACGATAGACATGAATTCCCAATTCTGACTTTAACTTCCAAGCCATTTGAATTATTTAAACTACAAGTTCCTCATCTGTGAAAAAAAATAACGATAAACTAACCTCATGGAGTAGTAAAGAGAAAATACTACCACATTCAAACACTTAGCACAATGCCAAAAGTGATAAATAATATTAGCAGTCATATTATTTTTTTATAATTCACCCACATTAAGCCTTCACTACACTTTTTTAGGTGGATCTGGATATAATTCATTTAAAATACTATTTTTGTGAGAGAGTAAATTTCAAATGACAAACTTATACCAATATTCTCCTATAGTGCAGTCAACTTGAGATTTGCTGAAGACTTGCTCATAAAAATAATGTGTTATAAGATGATCTAGCTGATTCTTTGTCCTTTAGTCAGAAATATACACAAATTAATCTAGTTCTTAATGGCTCCAATGATTTTGATGCTGTTTAATCCTTTCTTAAAAAACTAAATTGAATCAAAATTTCTTCTAATATACCTGTGCCCACATAATTTATTGGAAATAGGGAAAAGGGGGGGGGGCCCACAAAAGAGACATAATCTTGTTATGCCATTATGGAAAAATTTTACTATCAATCTGACAGAATAATATATGCTTTTACCTCTCAGTATGAATTAAACTTTACTAAATAAAGTTTTGCAAGAAACATGTATTTGTTCTAAATTAACCTGACAATTAAGATACGAGAAAATACGTAATGAAGGCAAGTTCTGTAATCTATTTCTTATTTAAATTGATTAACCCTCATTGTGACCTCTTTTACTATAATCTGTATATATACTTTTGCTTGGTTGTAATCCCTCTATATGTTTGCTCTTTAAAATGAAACAATAAATTCTTAAATGTTTGAGGTCCATTTTCCTTCCAGTTTGTAAGTTCCCTGAAAGCAAGCATTTTGTCTCTCTTATGCATTGCTAATCTCCGTAATAAATTGTGTTTGAGTGAATGAATACAAGAGTTAATTCAAAAGAATATTTAGACCTATGCATCTGGAAATAATTCTCTGCTCCAAATTGGTTCCTTTGAGAAGAATAGGAAGAATTTGGTATCTGAAATCACATATTTTTTCTCATGTATGTGTGCGTGAAGTCATATATACTTTCCATGACCATATTAAAATCAGTCACATATCTTATATAGAACTAGATTGATGATTAAACCTATTTTCCCCCTTGATACCATGAGGAATTCAACTAGCTACATAGCACCCTTCACAGCATATTGCCTGAATAAGGCTTTCAATGGTCTTGTTCTCTAGAGAACATAAGCATCATTTCTCTGATCTACCCAAGAATAAGAATATAAACCTTTTTTTTCTGCATAGTCACTTAAAAATTTAATCAAACACAATATAACATGTTCTTTGGCTAATATGATGAAAGGTTTTAATTGAAACTTTTGTAAAATAATTTTAATGTAATATTACAGATAAAAAATGACTAAGAAGAAGTTTCAAATGGGGAAACTATAAGAACTGGTATTCTACTAGGTTGACCAAGGCAAATAATTATAAGGATCTTCCTAAATTTTTAAAAAGAAAAGAATATTGAAAGTTTTCTTAATTTGATTAAGAGTTTCTCACATTAGTTTTTCTTTTAACTTTGGTACCTGCTAGAAAGAGCAAATGTCAAAAAGAACAACCATGTAGCAAATGGACAGTAATTGAAGAATTCAGAAGTAATTTGATCAGGGTAAATTTGAAATTCCCTTTTCTTGTGTCTCAAAGAACAATTTAGTTTGCATCCAAAGTGTCAGCAATATTTATTTTCTACTAGCACAATTCATTTTAAATCTATATTATGAAGCTATTATGACAATATTACATGATATAATGCCAAAAAAAGGAAGGCAGGCAGGCAGGCAGGCAGGAAGGAAGGAAGGAAGGAAGGAAGGAAGGAAGGAAGGATCTGACATTCATGATTTATTCAGTCTACTACCTGGTCCTATGTGAGATTCACTGGGGTATAATATGAAACTGCATACATATGAATCCCAGCTAAATATCTTAAAAGCAGGGCCAATATTTCTTTTTACTGTACTTCCTCCCTTCACTACATAACATTGTTCATAGGCATTTCTATTTTTTTTTTTTTAATAAATGAACAAAGCACCACCTGATGTGCCATAAAAAGTATTTATAAAGTATCTATATGACCTGGAAAGTGTAAAAGTGTGTGTGTGTGTGTGTGTGTGTGTGTGTGTGTGTGTGTGTGTTGGGAAAGAGAGAGGGAGAGAGCGAAAGAGAGAGAGTGTGTGAAGGAGAGAAAGAGAAAGAGATTGAACAATCCAAATAAAAGTCTGACATATTATTGTGGTCCTTGCTTAAAATATGTAAAAGATATAAAAAACAGTTTGATCTTTTTAGTCAATATGATTTTAGCAGAAAATTTTGATAGGGCATATTTGTTTAAAATTTTATTTTAAGGGAGTGTCCCTATTTCTACATCAGCAGTTTTAAAATGAGGGTGTTTGCAGCAGTTGGCAAGAACCCCAAAGGAGAGTTATCTACAGACACCAGCTGATGCTCAAGCAAGGCCTCACAGGGTGCTGTTCTGCTGGTAGCCATGATGGTTTAGGGGGCTGAATTATTGCTTTTAAGGTCAGAAACATGGTTTGGTTGCTACAGCCAAATGTAATGAGTTACTCAGGACCTAACATGCTTATTAAATCATAAGCAATCCTCTGAGAAACCTCAAACATTTGTAATATCTGCTAACTCAGGCATCCATTCCTTCCCACAAACTCTTTTCTTCAACTAGAATACTCTCTCCCAAATGCTCTCCTGACAAACTGTTAAAATCTTCCAGGCTCAGCTCAAATACTAGCTAAACTGTAAATGATTCCCTGGCTCTGGAGTTCTTCCTGTGTGCCAAACTGCATTCTAGATAAAACTCCCTTATAATGAAAAACTCATGTTGTTATTGTTTGTTAGCCTGCCTGCCTCTTTTATAATGTAATCTTGCTATGTAGATGGGGAACATCTATCTGCGATCCTTCATTTCTGTGTCACTGACATCTGACAAAATTCCTGAAGAACTGATAAGCAAAACATATTTAAAGGAATCAAAGAAAGAACATAAAAAATAAAAAGACGAGATTATAATCTTATTGAAGTTATATGCAAATATAAAAGTTATTTAATAATATTTGCATTTACTGAACAGATCCTTCTCTCTGTAGCTATTTGGATGGCAATTAGGGAATCAAACTTTAGGGAAGTGAGTTTGGTTATCTTGATGCATAAAATGAACAAATGGATAATGGAATAGCCCAATAAATAATTATATACCAATCTCAACCACCAGACAGAAACACGCTGCTGTTCCACCCTTTTGCATGCAGTAGGACTCAGCAAGACCAATAGAATATATTTTTGGTGTAGGGGTCAACTCTTTTCTAGATTTAAATACTTTTACCTTCCTCTCACCTACATTTCTACTCACAACTTGTATTTTTAGGTGCTATTTGCAGACCTCTCTTACATACATATTTATATTTTAAGCATAGGTTGGGATTCAATTTTATGGAAGATATAATTCAATGATATTTTAGAATGCTTAATATCATGTCTGACAACTAATAAACACTATATATTACTAAATAAGTGAAATGTAGTCATATTCATTTTCAGGTGATTTCTTCATCTAATGTATTGGGTCGGCAGCTAAGTAATTGCGGGTTTCACACATATATGGCTTCAGTTGAATTTTTAGGTTTGCAGACGTAGTAAAATGTAAAACACATTTTGTTATTTGATAGTTGGCTATTCAGCTGTTAATCAGTAAAAAAAGTTTTTTGATCTGTTTTGTAGTTTTCGTTTGGCGTTCGTTGAAAAATGGAAAATCAAAAGGAACATTTTCATCATATTTTGCTTTTTTATTTCCGCAAAGGGAAAACGCATCGCAAGCTCATAAAAAGTTATGTGCTGTTTATGGTGACGAAGCCTTAAAAGAACGGCAGTGTCAAAATTTGTTTGCCAAATTTCGTTCTGGTGATTTTTCACTCAAAGATGAAAGACGCTCTGGTCGTCCAGTTGAAGTTGATGACGCCCTAATCAAAGCAATAATCAATTCGGACTGTCACAGTACAACACGTGAGATTGCAGAGAAGCTTCATGTATCACATACATGCATTGAAAATCACTTAAAACAACTTGGCTATGTTCAAAAACTCGATACATGGGTTCCTCACGAATTGAAAGAATCACAGTTAACGCAACGCATTAGCAGCTGCGATTTGCTAAAGAAACGTAATGAAAATGATCCATTTTTAAAACGACTGATAACTGGCGATGAAAAATGGGTTGTTTACAACAATATCAAGCGGAAAAGATCGTGGAGCAGGCCAGGTGAACCAACTCAAACAACATCAAAAGCTGATATTCATCAAAAGAAGGTTTTGTTATCAGTTTGGTGGGATTACAAAGGAATTGTCTACTTTGAACTCTTACCACCCAACCGAACGATCAATTCTGATGTCTACATTGAACAACTAACGAAATTAAACAATGCAGTTGAAGAAAAGCGGCCCGAATTGACAAATCGAAAAGGTGTTGTATTCCATCATGACTATGCAAGGCCACACACAACTTTGGTCACTCGGCAAAAATTAATGGAGCTTGGTTGGGATGTTTTGCCACATCCACCATATAGTCCTGACCTTGCACCATCTGATTACTTTTTGTTTCGATCTTTACAAAACTCCTTGAATGGTAAAAATTTCAATAATGATGATGATGTCAAATCGTACCTGATGCAGTTTTTTGCTAATAAAAACCAGAAGTTTTTTGAACGTGGGATTATGATGCTGCCTGAAAGATGGCAAAAGGTCATTGATCAAAATGGGCAATACATTACAGAATAAAGTTATTTAGTTCCATGAAAAAATTGTCTTTGATTTTCTTTTAAAAATCCGCAATTACTTACTTGCCGACCCAATATTATCAATACAATGTGTTAATTTTTCATAGGATCAGAGTCACTATTAGTAACCATTAAATCTGCTTCATTGCAACGTTATGTTACTAGAAATATAAATATAAAGATTTTAAGAGAAAGTAACATGTTCTGAATTACTCTTTTATAATACTTTTTAGCCAGTTTAATCATTTCTGATTGATTAGCATACAGCCACATAAAAAGAACAGTATTGATTTTAGGCATTCAATAAAAGTAGAATTAATTCATATAAAGAAACTACTATGGCATGCCTTTAATTTGATCCTGTGAATCCATTCATTCTATATCTATTTCTAATCATTCACTCTTTTAAAAAACGATTGCAAGGTATAAATTCTAGTTTACTTTTTGTGTGAAAGATGTCACTGTACTTCTACCTGAACCACCAAGAAGTTCTGTAATCCTAGCCAGGAGATATAACCTGTGAATCTAAGCTTCCTCTTCGGTGAAGTAAGTGAATTGAATTAATTAATCTTTCAATTTCCTTCCAGGGATGAGTGTCTATTGTGCTATCGGTAATGGAATGCTATCAGGGATACACACAACTTCAGAGTTACCATAATGTCCAGAACAACATGGCAAAATATTTCCAGGGTAATTTCCCCCTTGATAGATCCTCCCTGCTCTGGCAACATTCATCATTTAAATTGACACCTGCAAGCTCAAAGCTCAATTATAAACGATTAGAGGCACATTACATAAAATTATAAGGCTATATGTAGACACATTTGAAAAAACTCCTCCAAGACTAAATTAAGTCTGTGTTGCAAATGTCTGCCTACTTTTCTGTATCTCTCACAAAAATTAAAACACTATGGGATACGTTCACTTTGTTTCTTCAGTGCCTCATAAGTAGTAGGAATATAATATATGTTGAATGAATAAGGAGTAAATAAAAATAAATTTTACATACTTCACATACATATCACATTTGTTCTTGCTATTACTTGGAAATACATAAGCAACTTACATTATTATAAAATTCCATATATGAGTACCAAAGAATAAGAGACTCTAGGAACAGTAGTGAAGTAGGCCTAAGTTGTATTTAACAACTCCAGGACATTTTGTCTCAAATTAATTGGCTAGATGCCCAGATATCAGTGCTATATGTTCTGTCAAAGCTTCCTGCACACTTTCATGGTAACACAAGTTTTTTTTTTGTGTGTGTGTGTGTATGTGTGTAGTATGCAGAGGATGATGGGTAGATATGAATGTATCCAACAAATAATTTGATATCTGAGTGTTTCAAGCTGCATCTAAAAAATAATAATGTTAAGTACTGTAAAGAATTTTTTTAAATGACCCACTGTTACTTAGATCCAGACCTTACATTTTATTATAATAGGAGAGCTCCTAAAGACTAAACATACAAACATGTGTGTGTGTGTGTGTGTGTGTGTGTGTGTGTGTGTGTGTGGAAGGTGGGGGATGTTAATTCCCACCACATCAGTGTTCCTCTACTTAGCTTTTACCTATAACTGGATTGCATTTTGCTCTCTAATTTATACCTCCTTAGAAGAGTTCAGGCTCCTCACAACAGTCAACACAAGCCTACCAGTTCTGCTGCTTCTGTCAGTTCTTACAGACACCAGAAATATTTCAGACAGTACAATAGCCATTGCTACCTATCAAAATGTTGGAATCATAACAGCTAGGCAAATGCTAATTTCTTAGGAAAATTATCCATTCTCTTTTCAATAGTAAATTTATTTTAAATTAGAAAAAAAAGTGATAGATATTTGCAAATTTTGTCAAACCAATGAAGTAATCCTACAAAAATTTTAATGTGAGAGTACTATAAAACTATCCATATGAATATATTTATTTCAGGTTCTGAAAAATAATAGCGCTCCATTAAAGAATGAATTTCAACCATGCCTATAATTTCAATTTTAGAAGAGATATGCAGAGTGTCTTATACCCAGACAAGCCACTACTACTTTAATACAGGCATTGTCCTACTAGTCATCTGCACATTTCTAAAAGCAACATAAGGACCAACCCTGCTCATATACACAATACACATTCCCTTCCTCTCCTGCCATCAAAAACTATTCATTAGCCCAGCCCATGGCAGGACTCAGTGGTTGACCATCAACCAGGAAGTAATGGTTAGATTCCCAGTCAGGGCACATGCCTGAGTTGGGCTGTGGGCTCTATCCCCAGTAGGGGGCATACAGGAGGCAGCAGATGGATGATTCTCTCTCACCATTGATGTTTCTATCTTTTTCTCCCTCTCTCTTCCTCTCTGTAATCAATAGAAAATATATTGTAAAAATAAAATTAAAAAATATATTCATTAAATATGATGGTCTTAAACATTCAACCTACGATTTTATAGAAAAGGAATTTAGGAATAATATAGAAATCTTCATCCTGCAATTGCTTTTGATGTAGAGCAGTTTGTTCTCTTATTCCTCCTTTGCCAATCCAAAAGAACCTGAAGTGCACAATTTCTGTTTTTTTCTTCTTTTGCTTTGGGACTACCTATAGCCTTCTTAAGGCTGAAGTAAGACCAGAGAAACATCTGTAAAATGCAGATCAGATTTTCTGTGCTCAAAGAAATGAGCAGCTTTGAAATAAGTATTTTCTCATCAGTATTCTGTACCACCATCTTAGATTGAAGGAGAAAAAATACAACAGTGAACCTAAGAAGGGAAGATAAAAGGCAATGTCTCCAGGGGGTAATACCAGTATGTGCTTTTTAACTGAGTTTAAAGTAAGAAAAGAGAGAGAAATAGTCCCTTGGCCTTGTCTTGGTGAGATATCTTTGGATCATTTTGAAGTATGGATATTGTATGACATCCACTTTCAGTGCACCAGATGGAATATACCTAGATGTAGAGAAAAGGCTTATGGGTACTGTGGAGACAGAAGCTGAGCACTAACTGAGGGACAGAGCTGTCAAACTACTCAGCGGCTAGGACTGCCTTGGGATAATCACATTCATAACACGATAGCACTGTAAACTCCAGGAGCACTGAACATATTTTAAATTTGCTCTTCCTTGTCTCAATATAGATATAGTTTAAAATCTGGAAATTCTTTTCTTTGATTTGATAAGATACTTTTCTCTATGAATTTTCTCTCACTGTCAGAATCTCTATAACATGTACTCAAAGGCTAGCTAATTAAACTGCAGTTATAGTTTTTTAACAACTTGTCCTCCCTGCATTTGTAATCAATGAATGACACCATCATAACACTATAAAGATGTTGTTGTTTTCTCTCAAACATTATTGTCTTCACATCATTTGCCAATTTAAGAAATTGCAAAAGTGTTGTATGGCATATCTAATCACGACAAAGATAAATATTATATTATATATGTTTACAACTCATAATCTCCCTTCTGAGAAATGTTAGTCCAGAAGAAAATATTTCAATTCCTCCCCCACCCCCGAGCTGATCATTGCATTAATTGATAGAGATTGAAGAAGCAAAAAGGGGCTAAACGATCTTAGAAGGGATTGCCCATTAGTCATCCAGAGCGTAGGCCCAATCACTGTATTCTCCCCTCACCTTCTGCCATCTGACTCATCCTTCGCCTGTGGAAAACCTGCTTTCCAGAGAGCTTTAAATGAAGGGTGGGAAGTCGGAGACCTGATGGTAGGTGAATGCCATGAAAGGAAGACACAGCCCTAAGCAAGGGTAAATAACCAGTTGGGTATTTATCCAGGAGCTCAGGTATCCCTGGATACATTACCATTGTTAGAGAAGTTTAGCTTCATTTAGGAAGTTTTGTTACAAAATATAATAGGTATTACACTCCCCGCTCCTCCCCCGCCACACACACACACACACACACACACACACACACACACACACTCAACTTGTGGTCTCTCTTTCCTTAATCCCAATAAACTATTTAAAACTCTACAGAGGCAAACATGTCCACTGTTCTTGAGGTCAAAATTGAGGAGATGAGATATTCTAAATGGAATGTTTACAATAAAAATCTGGGTATATACCACATTATATATTTTCAATAGTTTGAGAAATTTTAAGAAAAAACATCCCAATATTGACATATACATTCTTTTTCCCCCCTTAAAGATATTTTTATTTATTTCAAAGAGAAAGGAAGAGAGAGAGAGAGAGAGAGAGAGAGAGAGAGAGAGAGAGAGAGAGAGAGAGAGAGAGAGAGAGAGAGAGAGAGAGAGAAGAGAGAGAGAGAGAGAAGAGAGAGAGAGAGAGAGAGAGAGAGAGAATGATGATGAAAGAGAATCTTTAATCAGCTGCCTCCTGCACACCCCACTCTGAGGATTGAGGCCACAACCAGGCATGTGCCCTGACTTGGAATCAAGCCATAGCCTCCTGGTTCATAGATCTACACTCAACCACTGAGCCATGCCAGTGGGGGCATCATATACATTCTTAAGGGGATAAGATCTTTCTTCAATGGACAAAGAGATATGGAAAGTGTTCTGATGCTTTCAAGATTCTTGCCAGGCTTCTCAGTCTGGTCCTAGTCTTCAGAAGTCTGAGCTCACGCTAATGGACCCCGGGATTACCACATGGTCCCAGAGGAGAGAACATTCATTAGAGTGCAGACCAAGAATAGAAAGTGAATACTTGAGTCTTGCCCTGGCCGGTTTTGCTCTGTGGGTAGAGCATCAGCTCACACCCCTAAGGCTCGTGGTTCAATTCCCTTTCAAGGGCATGTACCTGGGTTGCATATTCCATCCCTGGCCTGGGTTGGCATGTGTGCAGGAGGCACCCAACCAATGTGTCTCTCTCACATAGATGTTTCTCTCTCTCCTCTGTCTCTCTCTCCCTGCCTCCTCCTTTCCACCCTCTCTGAAAAAGCAATGGAAAAAAATAGCATCATGTGAAGATTAACCCCACCCCCAAAAAGAATTTAAAAAAATAAATAAATACTGGAGTCTTAGGTAGAAATGCTGCTGAAATGTTACTGAGTTAATCAAGAGAGGGGAGGCAGGGTTAAAGAAAACTTGAAAGCTGAGAAACAAAATGGATGAAATGAGAGTAGAGAAGCTTTAACATCTCTATCCCTCTTCTGGAAGCTCTCAGTTTCATCTGTATGTTATAAACTCTTGGTTGATCTTTACATTTAAAAAATCAATACTTGCTCCATCCCAACTTAATGAAATCTAAATCAAGGGTGTGCTGAATGAATTTTTAAAAGTTCCTTGGGTCTTTTTGACATGCAACCAGGGCTGAAAATTACTAACTGAACTTGAAAGAGCACTGACTGAACTTGAAATTGCAATGCTGAGAGTTTTCTTACGTTGAATAAAGCACAAGTTTTTGCCCACATATGCTTATACCAGAAGTATTTGTGGCCTTAACATAAAGGGTTGGGATGAGATAACCTGAGAGAGAAGAACTGTATCATTTACATGCAAATGTTATTGGACACATAGAAATTTCACCAGAATTCTCCCTGTTGATAAATTTTGGGAGAGAATGAAGAGAAGGATTCTTCTCTTATTGTACCCAGGAAAGATAAAAAAATGAGAGCAAGTGGGTAAGATTTGAAAAGCTAGAAGGAAACCAATAATGACTTCCTCGAGATTAGGATTTTAGCAATTTAGGATCCAGTGGTGGGCAAAAGCAGAGTCCAAGACCAAAGTCAAAATGGTATCCTGCTGCCAGCGTGGGCCAATCAGAGACTATTTATCAAGAGGCTCATGACATACTGGCTAAATAGATGAATCTAAAATTCTCAGTTTAAAAGTGAAAGCCACTGTCAATATGTTGTTATCATTTATCAAGCTATTTCCTTGTTAGAACAAAGAATCACTTTGGCTAAGTCTGTCTCCTTTTCTGTTTTATTGATTCCTATGCTCTTTTGAGTATTTGTTACCATTTTGGTAAAATGATTTTTCCCTTTCCCCAATCTGTTTTGCCATTAAAATTCATTAGGTGTTTTCAATATTGGCTTATTATCTGGCTTGCTCCATGAATTGACTTCATTCACCCACTTTTCACCTCAATGTTCATTCAGCATTTATGTTGCAAATTTGTGCATTTCTTATGTGTATTCCTTGGTAAATGAGTTATTTATTTTAAAATGCCTTGTCCCATCATATTTTAACTGAATGCACTAGCTCTGTCCTTGCAATGCCTAGCTCCCAAAGCTGCTGAGCATTGTAAAGGACCCAGGAGACACTCAAATTTGTTATAAATGAAAGTTCTAGTTTCCATTCAGCACCCAGATGCTCCTTCACTTCCCCTGGCACTCCTTAGGCTACTCTTTAGTCACCTCTTCTAAACTTCTCTCACTCTTCTTAATCAATGTCTATGATCATTTCTAAGTGTTTCCTTTGTTTTTGATCATTTAGATGGTTTTAAGGCAATTTTTTCATGATTTAACAGATATTATGTGGGAGGTTTATTTGTTGTTTTTCTTTTAGGAAGATCACAGAAGTAAAATGCATTCTCATCACATTGAATCAAGGGATCGGTACTATCAAGATGGTAACCTTGGTCATTTGATTTAGGTGGTGTGTAGTTTCTCCATGGAAATGTATTCACTTTCCCCTTTTCTATATCTTGTCTCCAGAAAGTCACTATGCACAGACCACACTTACTTGGCAGCCAGTCAAGTTCTACCTATTTGGATGCAGAGTATCCACATACATTAGTTGGAATGCTTCTGCATGAGAGGGTTTTCAATGACTTTTAATTGGTAATTGTATATCTACTCATCTCCGTGCTCTCTCTGCTCCCTGCTTCCTTACTATAGACACGGAGGTCACTTTAAAGTGAACATCTGTCCATCTGTCCTCTGTTTAAAACCTTCCAATGGCTTCCCATTGATAGGAAGACAACATTTTAAGTTTTAAACCAAGGCATAAAACTCTGCATACCTTACCCACTCTAAGCCAGTGCCACACACATTGTTTCACCTGGAAATCAAAATTCAAGTTTCTTTGGAAAGTGTGGATACCTCATCTAGAGCTCTCCCACTTATTAGCAAAACATGACTTCAAAATAATTCAGTACGTATTACAATTTTAGTTTTATACAAAATGTGTATTCTCGCACAATTATTTTTATAAAAGTCATCATCCCAATAATTACATTTACTTGTTATTCAAAAATTTTCTGGGGTATTTTCAGTTGATTATTTGGAGTTAATGATTGCCCTTTGATGTTTCAGGTGTACTTGGGAACATGTTATAAGCATTTCCGTTCCCTCTCATTTCTACATTTTTTAGTAAAGTGTTTCTATGGTGCTGAAAAAAATGTAATTACTTTATAATTAAGAAATGTATTCTAATGCTGTTACAAAGCTCTAGAGCAACAAAAACTTCTAATCTAAGATATTCCCTAGATAAATTATTATGAAGTATCATCTGCACATGTTATTAATTTTCTCTTCATAATCTCTGACCTCATTTACTTATACTAAATTATATGTATCATTTATTTGAATAATTATGGAAGAACAGTCACACATTATTCTATTGAAACAAAATATAGATAACTTCCAATGGACTATATATAAACAATAAAATCAGAAGACATTTACTTAATATTCAAAAGTGTAATCATCTATGTAACCAATCAATTTTTAACATATTAAAATATTATAAAACTCAAACATGAAAAATAAAAAGTGTTCACAGATTAATGTTGCGTCACAAAAAATAAACAAAAAAAATCTATTTATTATATAAGATGGGGTAATATTTCCTTAAGCTGAAAATGACTATTTCAAATTCAACATATGTTAGGAATTGGATATTGTTATTTTGGATATGATTTGATAATTTCTCTTTTTGGAAATAACTTCATTTGTATTTATTATTATTGAGCTAATGAGTGTTTATTGTTAAAACTGAAAAGTATAAGACAAATAATTTACCTTTAAAGCCATATCATTCACATTTGCTATAATGAAAGACAGTTTTTGTAGACAATTTTTATACACACACACACACACACACACACACACACACACACACACTTATATGTTATGTGTGTAAATATATATGTGTGTATATATATAAATGTATACATACATTGTATATATGCATGTATGTACACATATACCAAGTATATATTGAGAGAGAGAGAGAAAGAGAGAGAGAGAAATAGAGAGAGAGAGACAGAAATTTCCAGAATCAAACAAAAAGAAAGCATACAAGTTTTCATATTGTGTCAGATGTAGGCACTAGCCTCTTGAATTCTCTACAGAAGCATGTTTAGCAGAAGCTGTGTTGCAACTGGTCTGGGCACACCTCAGGAAAGTTCAGATACCCTAAGGTCTGAGGAGATAAGGGTGAAACCAGCCAGTGTGTGACAGGGTTTTTTAATTTAACAAAAGGCCAAGGCCCAGAAAACAAATGTGCCAAGTAAATCTGGAACAGCAGGTAGTCTGGATCCAGCACATGATCTCACATGTTTCTATTTTGTTTCAATAGAATAATGTGTGACTGTTCTTCCATAATTATCCAAATAAATGCCAATGGGGAATGAACATTGGGTATCTAAACATAGATAGACTAATATATATGATAAAATCTCTAATTTATGGTGCTAAAAGGAAGACAGCACCCTAGTACTACAAAGTAGTTTCAATATACAGATGTGGACAAAAGTAGGTTTACTGTTGTGAGTACATGATACACAGTTTATTCTTGTATTATTATTCATTACTTAATGAGTGTATGATTTATTTGTGTTAGAACTGTAAACCTACTTGACAGAGTATGAAAAAAACACACACACGATTCTATCATAATATGTTGATATTTTAGCAAACTTCTATCACTAATAAAGATCAAGTAGACAAACGTTTCAGGAAAGGCATGCAAGATTTGAACATCAAAAAACCACATACTTGATCTGCTAAGCATACACTAGTATTTCCATAGAAAACATATGTACATCAGTAGTCCCTCGTCTACCATACCGCCCCATATCTACCACCATTGGCAGTCAAACTCTGTAGTCTCTCTTTGATATCAGATGTCTCTCCTTTCCATCTAGAATAAATTCTCCAACTACAGGCAACACTCCATCCTCTTCCCATTTTTTTTGTTAATAATAATAATAATAATAATAATAATAAACATCTTTAAAAGACAAACCAAGGGTTTCTTTTTAAAGAGAGAATAAAAAAATAGAGAATAAAAACAGTAAATTCATTGTATGTATTTATGTATTAAATTTTTATAGGTGCTGCTCATATTCCTTTACAGCTTTTTTTCTGAAATGATATTCATTGGAACTAAATTTCCTACCTCAAATAATGAATATGCATAATTGAGCACACTTTTCTTTTGAAATTTCTTTCTAGTCTATTGCATACTAACAAAAGTTGTCAAAAATAAACACTTCATATGTTCTCAAAAAAAAGTTATAGGAAAATAACTTGATATAAACAAGTCAGTTTTAATTCACTCACTTTTTATTTGAATACAACTATATTTAGAAAAGGTATATCCCATATTTTTCATCTTCAAATGATTCTTCTTCTTTCTATTTCTTTAGATAAGAAATTGTCTCTTATTAAAACTAATCAAATGAAGTAATAAAAAATCAGAAATCATTTATATTTGTCTTAAATCCATAGATAAATCAGTTAATCCATCCTTTATTAAATATTTACTGTGTCAGGCATTGTGATAAGTCTGGAAATACAAATTTAAATGAGCAATGGCATGGTTTAGTTACATATTGAGTCTGAAGACTTGATTCATAGTGTTAAAGGACACAAATGTTTATTCTCTAACATATAAGTCCAGAGGAAGGCATTACAGTGCTGATACTGCAGCTGTAGAAAAGCATCACATTTCCTGGTTCATTCTGTCTCTCTTCCCTGCCTCAGGTGATTTTCATTTTCTAGGTTACCTCATGAACCTAGAAGGCTGCTGGAACTTCAGCTACAATGTCCTTGGTCTAAGGAGTAGGAAGGCCAAAAGAGAAAAAGTGTCCTTTTTATGCATTTTTCCAGCAGTTTCACACAACACTTTTCAGAATTTAGTCATATGGCATAGAAGCTTTAAAGGGTCTATACTCTATAGGTGTCCAGCAGGGCTCATTATTTCAATGGTAAAATTATGATTCTATTAATGACTAGGAAAGAAAAAAATATGTATGTTTTGGTAGACAATCATCTAACTTAGCCTCACAGTTTCCCCTTGCCTTCCAGAGATATAAAGGTGTAGTGGTCAAGCCCACTTTGGAAGGTCATGAATATCTATATATATGTTTACTAAGAGTTTCCATTCTATTGAAAAAAAAAAGGCCAAAGTGATGAAGAAATTGAACTAATATTTTTCTGTTTGGTATTTTATTTGCATTTCCTTATGTGATCTTCATATAACCCTGTGACGTAATTATTATTTCTGTATCCCTGATAGAGAAATGGTTTTTAGAAAAATAACAAAAACCTACCTAGGACTACATTACTAGCAGCAAATTTGAGTATTAATAAAATCTGGGTTTTTCTCACAGATTATATTATTTTTCAATATGTCATAAACTATCAAAAACATTCCAATCCAAGAAGTAAAATTAGAATACAACTCCTTCAATACTTTTATTGACATATACAGTTAAATTATATTTTTAAGGAATCTTCCAAATTTTATATTCTTCATCTATTATCCTAGAGTTTAGTCCAGAGATGGAAGATGCTGACGACACCTTGCCATACTAGCAGTCAGCAGTTATGCTTCGCTGCAGGTTGCCCAAGACCAAACCAGAGAGGGTCGGACCTGCATTATCACCATTTGTCCACCATCCAGAACTGAAATATCATTGCTGACATATACACATAAGGAACTGTTTGACATTGAAATTGGGACTCAAAAGAATGGTTGGGCCAGAAAGAAACTCACTACAGACTGATTCATTTGCCTCTCAGCATAACCATTATTGTTTATCTCATTTTCAGTTTTTATAATTGTATTTCTAATATCACATGATTTCACTCATCTAAGGGAAATAATGAACAATATAAACTGATGAACAAAAACAGACCCGGAGACAGGGAAGCATTGATCAGACTGTCAAACTTCAGAGGAAAGGTAGGGGAGGGAGGGGGTAAGGGGGGATCAACCAAAAGAATTATATGCATGCATATAAGCCTAACCGGTGGTCATGGACAACAGGGGGGTGGGGGCATGCATGGGGAGGAGTTTGGGATGGGAATGGGGGAATGAGGACAAATATGTAATACCTTAATCAATGAAGAAATTTTAAAAAACAGTTTAGATTACAAATGTCTGTCTGCATTTATTTATTGAGATAAGAGCTTTCTCACTTCCCATATTGCTGGTTTTGGGAGAAATATATGTGTATTTGTGTATGTATACATATACACAACTGTGTATATATATCTAGATATAAATAAATATTATATATAGGATAGGTAGGATTCAGGAATCAGAAAAACCTTACAAAACTATTTATTAGAATTTGACTTTGAGCAAACAACTTAGTGGACTCAGTCTTCCCTCTACAAGCCAGGTTTATATTAGATAATAATACAGTTAAAATAAATAAAAAATAATTATGGCCCTATCTTGTTTGGCTCAGTGGATAGATCATCCGCCTGCAGACCTAAGGGTCCCAGGTTCAATTCCAGACAAGGGCACTCACCTAGGTTGCAGGCTCCTTCCAGGCCTGGGCCCTGGCCAGGGCCCGTGCAAGAGGCAACCAATTGATGTGTTTCTCTCACATCAATATTTTTCTCTGTCTCTCCCTCTCTCTTCCATTCTCTCTAAAAATCAGTGGAAAAATATGCTCGGGTAAAGATTTAAAATAATGATAATTATGAACAAAATAAACGTGTTCTTTGAATTCCACAATTTCATAAACTTAATTAAACTGGACCTAATTCTGCATTTAATAACTTTCCTTCTAATTGGATATTTAGTACTGAATAAAAACACAAAAAGTACTGCATGAAATGTTGAATTATTTTATTATTTAAGAAGGGGAAGTAGGAGGTGGAGGAGGAGAAATATGAAAAATAAAATGGCAATAAATACATATCTATCAACAATTTAATCTAAAAATCAAAATAAATAAACAAGAAATCTAATGATCATAGCAGCACAATTTTCAATAGCTAAGATTTCTGAACAGTTTAAAGTGCTCATCAGCAGATGAATGGATAAAAAAAACAGGGATACATCTACACAATGGAATACTATGCTGCTGTAAAAAGGAAGGGATTCCTACCATTTACAACATCATGAGTGGAATTGGAGAACCTTATGCTAAGCCAGTCAGAGAAAGATAAATATCACATGATCTCACTCATTTGTAGAATATAATGAACAACATAAACTGATGCACAAAAATAGACCCAGAGACTGTCAAACCTCAGAAGGAACGCAGGGGAGGATGGGAATAAAAGGAGAAATCAACCAAATGACTTGCATTCATTCATATAAGCATAACCAATGGACACAGACAACAGGACCAGGGAAATGAGGGCATGAGTGGGGGAATTGGAGAGGGGAGGAAATTGGTGGATAAGGACACACATGTAATACCTTAATCAATAAAGAAAATAGTAAAAAAAAAAAAAAAAAAAGAAATCTAATGAACAAAATAAACTAACTGACTAATAAAATAGAATCACAGGCATGGAAACATGGAACTGACTGAGGAATCTCAGAGAGATGGGGTGGGTGGTGGGGGTGCGAAGAGATTAACCAAAGATCTTATATGCATATATGCATTACCTATGGACACAGACAAGGCCTAGGGCAGGGTAGGAACTGAGGAAGGGGGTAATGGGGGGGGGACATCTGTAATACTCTCAACAATAAATATTTTTTTAAAAGAATGCAAAAATCTTATGATGAAAATTATTAAAAAGCACCCTTAAATATATTGACAATTTTAATATAATGAAAGCTTTAATCAAGAATACATTGTAGTAGATGATTTTCAAATTTGTCCTTTCCATTATATGTTGGATATTACTAAGTGTTTTCATCTTCTACCTAATATCTTAGTTTATTTTATGCCACTTCGGAATGATTTGTTTTTGTTTTTGTTTCATAGAACTGGATGATGTGATTGCTAACCACAAGAAAACTCTAAAAGGTCAAAGCCAGTGAAGTATACTTTTTTTTTTTCTGAAAAGAATAAAAATGACTCTACCCTCCTGCAATGTTTCACTTTCATGCTTTTTATACTGGCTCGGTTAGGAAATACATTTCATTCACATTGATCATTATAGCACATGCCATCAGGATAGACATAGCAGTGTTCACAAATAAATCAGCTAGACACCAATGAAGATCAAGCAGTAATACTCTTTGAGTTCCCTACAGTTTGTAACACACGTATTTATGTCAAGTTGCAGGAAAATATATAGGCAGTAGTCAGCATTTATACAACAATATTTGAGAAAAGAACATCATAAGTATCATTATTATATAAGAACTAGAGGCCCAGTGTACAAATTTGTGCACTTTGGAAAGAACTGTGGGCTTCAAGGTTGCGGTGGGCACAGGGCCCATCCTCCACGCCCCTGCCTGGCCCCTCCTGCTGCAGCCCCCAGGTCTCCTCACTGCCGGCAGCTCTGCTCCCACCACCACTGCTCCCATGCACTGACTGGCGCCAGCCCTGCTTGCACCCACTGATGGCATGGAGCAATTGGTGCCAGCGCCATCAGCAGGTGGGATCAGTGGCTGCTGCCCTGATCACTCCTCAGGAACAGTGGGAGGTGGAAAAGCCCTGCTGCTCCCACCCACTGATGGTGCTGAGAGATCGGACCCGGTGCCAGGTTCTGGCAGCCCATGTGAGCACCAGGCAGGAATGCAGTGCATGGGAGCAAAGAATTTTCAGTAACCACAAGAGACTCACCCTGATGACAGCGACTGGCACCAGCCTTGGTCTGGCACCCCCACTCACCTGCTCCACATCCGCCACAGCCAATGCCCGCCATGTTCCACACTCTGCCAACACCCACCATGTGCTAATGCACACCCCCTGGTGGTCAGCGCACGGTATATATATATATATATATATATATATATATATATATATATATGTTGATTTTTAAAGCAGATAATTTACCAATTTAATAATTTTATATACTCTCTTTTCTCTGAGTATGCAATTCTCATCTTTCCTCTGTGTATATCAGTGTTTTTACCTATGGCATTTACTTTTAATGCTTTGTGGAATGTAATTCTGACCATTATTACAAAATGAACATCAATTGGATTAGATTTAGTCCTATACTTTTTTTTTACTAGCAATTCTTGACTTAAGATTTTCTTTTCATTAAAAAAAATAGACTGTCCTATATTGTTCAATTGCTATTAATTTTTTTTCTATTTAAACCTTTTTTTGTGATTTATTACTCTTTCCTTATGCTCAACTGTTTAAGAATTCAAAGAATCAGTTATTTAGGGATCAGGTGTTTCTCCCCATTCCATGGAGATCAAATATGAGAAGGGTGCATGAAAATATATATGCCTAATTATAAGGATTACATTCTTACATTCAGAATTAGCCCACATTTTAATAATATCCCAGCTCCCCATTCACAATGATGGATAAGTAAAGGATTTTGGAGAAAATAATCCTCAGTGGATGACATGTGTCACTAAATATTAAACAAGGGTATAGAACAATCCAGAAAAGAAAACTATAATACCTTAAGACCATGTGCATCAAATCTGTAATTCTGCAGCTGAGCTAAACCTTTAAACCATAAATAAATTACTATAAGATAACAATGATGTCCATGATATAGATTGTCAGATGGTGTAAGATATTGTGAGATAAGACATGAGTACAAACAGTTGCTGAATGTTAGTTTGAAGTACTGGTGTGAGCATTTAAGGTATACGTCAGTGTCCTATATAATAAAAGGGTAATATGCAAATTGACCTTAACTTTGGAACAACCTGGAATGAATGGTTGCTATGACACCCACTGACTACCAGGGGGCAGATGCTCAATGCAGGAGCTGACCCCTGTTGCTCAGTGCACTCCCACAGGAGGAGCTCTGCTTAGCCACAAACCAGGCTGATGGCTGTGAGCACAGCAGTGGTGGCAGTAGCCTCTCCTGCATCCTCGGTAGCTCTAAGGATGTCTACTGCAGCTTAGGTCTGCTCCCCAAGGGCCCTGGGCTGCCAGAGGTATGTCTGACTGCCAGCTTAGGCCCTATACCCTGGGAAGCAGGCCTAAGCTATCAGTCAGACATTGCTCCAAGGGCTCCTGGACTATGAGAGGGTGCAGGCTGAGCTGAGGCCCCCCCTCCCCAAGTGCACACATTTTCATGCACCAGGCCTCTAGTACCTTAATAAAATGAAATACTTAAGGGAAAATAAAAAGTCAAGGAAACATCTTTCAAAACCATTGTGCTATTTTACTTAAGCCATCAGGGAGAGTATTAATTCAAATGATCTTTAAAATTTTTATAGAATATATAGCAGCTCAAGAGAGATTATAAAGTTTAAAATCCAAAATAATACTCCTTCACCGAAGCATCAACTATTCAATGACTTTTCTTTTGACGCCTACCACTGTGCACTCTTACTCAGCTCCCCTGGGGAAGAGTCACATCTGTGAATAATTGCCTCTTCTCTCTGATGTGATCAGCGCTCTGCGACAAGAGCACTGAATGACGTGTACTATAGCTACCTGCTCTGTTCTAACCAGCTTGCTACCAATCAGCAAGTGCCTCTAACTAGCTGCTTCTCTGGCATATAATTTACTGTCCTGTGTCAGTTTCCTAACTGCAAAAGTAGAGAGTGAGGTTTTTAAGTACAGTATGTTTACTCTCTGAAATTATTGAAATTATTTGATTCTTCTGCCAGCAAAGCCCAAACAGAACCTACTTTGTCGGGAAATTCTGATGACTGAGGCCCTCTACCTTTTATCTCCGCTGCAACACCAGAGAGGCTCATCCTAGCGGCTCTTCTTCCTGTTATGTCAGGAACTATCGCTCTTACTTACCAGAAAGCCTCTCGTCAGAAACCCTTCTATTTTGCTTTCCAAGAATTCAATAAATCTGAACTCCACAGGCAAAAAAAAAAAAGGCCCTTTGCAACTCAGTTTTGCTTTTTAGCCTTTGCTGGAGACGAATGAGTATCACTCAAAGGCAAGCGTGGGAGTCTGGTTTCTGCCCCAGTCTGATGGCAGTGTTGCCTTCCCAGAAAGCACCCAGAATGAGTTTCCTGCATGATCGCTTTGCGTTACAATTCCCCACCTGCTTCTTAGGACATGTGTAAAATATATTTTGCTTTTGCTATCTTAGGCTTTAGCATTTTCCCATTTCCCATTTTCTAGCTCATAGAATTTTAAAGTAGCCAATCCTTTTCCTTAATGAATATTTTTAAATAATTTGAATATTCAAAATATAGAAAATAGTTGAAAGAAAAGTTTTTCACATAAAAACAAGAACATGTTTTACAGACTTCACACTTGTTCCTTTTTTTTTTTTTTGCTTGCTCTAGTCTAAAATGACTTTTGGGAATAGACATAAACCTAGATACCAGCTGTCTGGATTTTTTTCTAAGTTGTTGAAATTGAATTGTTGTGTGATGTCATGAGGCTAACTTCTGAAAGTAATATTCAGCAATAATTTTCTAAATGTTTTCTGAAGAGATTAGAAATTAGTGTAACATTGAAAAAGTCGAATATGATCCAAAAAGAAATTTATATACCAAGATAGTCTAAGTCTAATTGAGAGACATAAATCACACACTAATTTCAACAAAGGAAATTTAATATAAAACTATTAAACTATGCAACAAACATTAACATAAGTATGCAACAAACATTAACTATTATCCTTAGAAAGGTCTGCTTTCAGGATTGACCTTCCCCTAGAATCTGGGAACTTTGATTTCTGGAGTCTTCACCATTCCCTGATAATAATGGCTCACTGTGCCTCCCTAAACCACTATGCTAACAATATGTCTCATGTAGAAAACCTGCTTTCCTTCCGGGACTCTGGAATTTTGGCATGTACCAGGCAGAGGTGCCTATTTGTGACAAGATGCTAAGAAAACCCGTGACCACTGAGTTTCTAGTGAGCTCCCTGGTAGAAAATACTTCACCTGTATTTCCTCTATTTGGTGCTGAAAGAATGAAATGCATCACAGTGATTTAACTTCGTGAAGACTCTTGTAATCCCATGCCTGGTTCCATGCTCTCCTCTCCCTTGACTAATTTTTCCATGCAACCGTTTCTTAAAATAAGTTATAACTGTGAGTACAACTATATGTTGGTTGTAGTACATTCTCTGGCAACTCATGGAAACTGCGGGTGGTTTGGGAGATTCCTGAATACTTGGTTATTGTAAAAATGTAACGAGAACTCTGAAGTATACCCTAGGACAGAAAAAAAAGTACCTCAGAAAGAAAACTTTAGAAGGAAGACACTGTCCTCAAGGCTGGGGTTCCCATCACATTGAAGAAGATATAGTTGCAGCCCCATAGAAGGCTGAGAATTTTGCTGGATGGCTGTGCCTAGATCTAATCCACAGAAGCTAGACAAATAAGAAACAACATTCCAGAGCTCAGACAAGACAGGATTGGTGGCAGACACATAATGAGTCTTGTAGGAGATTTGGAGTTCAAGCTATGCATTGAGTAGAGGGAAACAACCCTCTGAGAATCAATGGAGCTGAGGCTAGTGTGTGGGGATGCAATTGGGGTCTCGGTGATATAGGCATGTGTCCTGGATTGTGCAGTGTGAGTGCCCAAATCAGGAGGCCCAATGTGCAGGGTTATTGAGTAACTGCTCAGTCTGGTCTTTTCCTTGGAGAGAATGTACACCTCCTCCTGCCCCTCACCCCACCACCACAGGCTGAAGTTCTGTACCTCAGGATCAGGAAAGCAAAAGTAACACTTGGAACCTCCACTTCTTCCTGCAATGCCCCTCCAGCACCCTCTACTGACAAAGTTTAACATCATGTCACTGGAACAAAATCGCTCTGAAAAGCTAGTTAATTATCTTAAATCAGATAATCAAATATGAATGTGCATCTGAGAAGCAATAAATTGATAACTGGCTGACACATTCAGAGAAAGCATGTAAGAGAACAGTAAACTAACTTTTGAGCATTCTAAATTTGCTGTGAATCAAACCAAACAACACATTATTTCTACTCCTTGCATATAAATACAAAATAAAATGCATTAAAATTTTACCTTTGGTCCACCTTTAATAATATTTTTGAAGTCCTTATTATTTTCCAAAACATAGTATGCCTTCCACTTGTTCATGTATTTTTAAATGGTAAATAAAACTGCAAAATAGCTGAAACCGGTTTGGCTCAATGGATAGAGCAATAGCCTATGGACTAAAAGGTTCCGGGTTCGATTCCAGTCAAGGGCAAGTAATTTGGTTGCAGGCACATCCAGAGTAGGGGGTGTGCAAGAGGCAGCTGATCGATGGTTCTCTCTCATCGATGTTTCTAACTTTCTATCCCTCTCTCTTTCTCTCTATAAAAAATCAATAAAATATATATTAAAAAAAACCCTTGCAGAATAATAAACATATATGTAATTTAAATTCTATAATTGTTTGGAAGTCACTAGTCTTTTTTTGTTTCACTGTCTATAGTAAATTAGCACTCAGTGAATGTACAATAACACAACTAATTTTGGGTAAAAGTAAAAAGTGGTACTTAATTTTTAATTTGTTCATTTACTATTCACATTTTACTCAATTGGAACAATAAAATTAGATTTCAGTATTATTTCTCCATTTTGTTCTTGAAGGCTACCCTGAACATTTAAATTAGAAAAAGTATTAATAATTTTATCTTTTTTTAATAAAATTTTCTTTGTCTTATTAGATTGATCTTATTTCTTAACAGAATTTATATTTGTAGTACAATTTAATGTCCCGTGCAATGATGTTATACTTGTATTTGTGTCAAGTCTAATTATGAAGGCTTTATTTGCATAATATGCAAGAAATTATTTCCACTTTCCCTACCATGCAAACAGATTAATTTTCTCATTAGCCTTTACTATCAGTTCTAATTGCTTTAAGCTTGTATTTTTATATTACTTCGTTTCCTAGCCAAATTTTGTTCTTACTCTTGTATAGACAAATTGACTACATTTCAAGAGTGTATTAACATTGAGAGAATAACTGTATAGATCAGTAATACTGCAAAATTTTTTCATTATTTCCTTTATTATTAATTATATTGTTCCATTATAGTCTTTCTACAATTTCTAATAGAGTTCTTTTTTACCTTTGCTTTGTCAGAATTTAGAAAAGAACAAACAAGGAAATGAACTTCAAAGTAAGTGACAATGTCAGTTGAAGAGGAGGTGGGAGGTATAACTCATTTCAGGAGCAAAACTTTAGATAAAAGACTCTAAAGAGACTTCTTCAGCCTCTATGCACTGACAAAGGAGTTATGTGGTGGTGCATAATTTTCCCACAGATCTTTTGTTCTTTGATGTGTTTGATGCACAAATAAAAATGTGGGTTGAAGGTTTGCAGAGTAGAGTTTGTGTGTTTACAAAGGGGACTTGTAAAGTGAATATGCTGATGCACATGAAGTCAAACATGCTGTCGGTAATGGGAATATTAGGAAGATATGCTAGAAAGGGTTTCCAGATTCCCACATGCTTCCGTGAAAGCCAGGTTTTGTTTATTGTCTGCGGTAACAACCATTCACCAAGTACATATTCAAAGCATTTTCTAATAAAATGCTCTCTAGCAGAAAGGTTGATTCTGTGTCATCAACAGAAAATTGAAGTACTATTTACATGATGAAAACCAAGAGCACACATTTAGTGATTCTTTCCTTTATATTTGTGCATTTCAAGATCCTACTACTCAAGCAAGATGGTAATAAAATATCTCTTACCTTCTTTGTTTTCATTAGAAGCACCTGTATAGTTTCTACCAAATCCTTTTTTTTTTAGTTTCTCTCTCTCTCTCTGTCTATATATATATATATGTGTGTATATATATATATATATATATATATATATATATATATATATACACACATATCCTATGTAATACAAGAGTAATATGCAAATTAACCATCACTCTGCTAAACCCACAAGCCACCCCACCAGCCAATCAGGAGCAAGTATGCAAATCAACCCAACCAAGATGGCTGCAGTCACTGCGGCTTGGGTTTCCCATGGCAATGGAAGAAGCCAAGTTTTCCACACACCCTGGTCAGCCTAGGCCTCTACTCAAGGCCGCAAAGTTTCAATTATAGAAGATAAATAAATCCCAGGTGCCAGGGTCTCTGTTTGGGTTGCCAGGGGCATGGCCAGCCTGAAAACTACCACAGGCCCCTAACCCAGGCCACCCCACACCCAAAGGGAACCCCCACCCAGATCCTGGACAGCGTTTAGGGCAAACCAGCTGGCCTCTTCCCATGTACCAGGCCTCTATCCTATCTAATAAAAGAGTAATATGCAAATTGACTGTCACTCTAATACACAAGATGGCTGCCCCTATTTGGTCAAAGATGGCTGCCCACATGTGGACACAAGATGGTTGCCACAAGATAGCCAGGAGGAGAGGGCAATTGGGAGGGACTAGGCCTCCAGGGGAGGGCAGGTAGGGGTGACCAGGCCATCTGAGAAGGGAAGTTGGGAGTGACTGGACCTGCAGGGAAAGGCAGTTGGGGGGGGACTCAGGCCTGAAGGGGAGAGCAGTTGGGGGAGATCAGGCCTGCAGGGGCGGGCAATTAGAGGCAAACAGACTAGCAGGGGAACAATTAGGTATCAATCAGTCTGGCATGGGAGTGATTAGGGGGTGATCAGGCTGGCAGGCAGAAGCGGGTAGGGGCAATCAGGATGGCAGGCAGACGGGCATACAGTTGGGAGCCAGCCATCTTGGATTGTAAGAGGGATGTTCGACTGCCCATTTAGGCCCTATCCTACTAAGACATCCCTTGAGGGGTTCCAGATTAGAGAGGGTGCAGGCTGGACTGAGAGACACTGTGCATGAATTTCGTGCACTAGCCCTCTAGTACAGTATATATACAGTTGGCCTGGTAGCTGTGATGTGCACTGACCACCAGCAAGCAGACATCTGACAGGTAGGTAAGCTTGCTGCTGGAGTCTGGCCAATCTAAATTGGGTGAGACAGGAGGGACACACCCTGGAGCCCTCCTGTGGTCCTTCCCCAGCCCAGATCATACACCAGTGGTATCCCTTGGCCTGACCTGTGACCTCTTGCAATCTGGGACCTCTTGGGGAATATCAGAGAGCTGGTTTCAGGCCGATCCCTGCAGGCCAGTTCTGGTTTTCCCTACTTTTTAAAGTGCTTTTTTTTTCTTTCTTTTTTTCTTCTAGTTTACATGTGAAAGGGGAGCCGTTCTATATTGATTGGATTTTGCATTTTTCACTTGAGGGGATCTTTTTTAAATTATATGTTCCTCTCCCACTACCATGAGATTCTACTCACATTTATGGAGAACCAAAGAATTCCAACTTCATCTTGGCAATACTGTTCCACATTTTTCGGACTTCAATGGAGGATGGTGGTGATATCGGAACATGGCCCATTTGTTTTTGATGGCTCATCTTTTGTTTTCCATCACAATACCACAACACACACTTGCATCGCAATGTTAACATTTAATGAAAAATTTAGAGGAAACTAAAATGAATCAGAGTATATTTTAAAGTAACCTACCTCTTATTTGTTACCGTTTATCTATATAACTTCCTAGTGGAAAGAATCAGTTGCCACCTAAGGAGCTTTATAGTCTCCAGTGAGATATGTATGTGCTGGAGGGCTGGGGGGTGGAAGAGGTAGGTAGCATTGGACACAATGCATAGAGGTTGGAAAGGTTGGAAGGATATGTCCTTCAGTTAGGAGTTAATACATAAAGTACAGTATTAATGCATGTAATATTACACATACACACACAAATCCATACACACCAAATTTGTGTTATTATCTGTCAGGTTGTGAGGTGGTTTAAATACTAGAAAATCAAGATAGTGACATGGTCTGTTTTTTCTTATTGTTGGACAAAATTTCTTTAGGATTACTATTGATGTATAGCACTATTATAACTACAGATATTTACATCACTTTACCAATACTAATCCCTGTTCATATGGCCACACATTAAACATTTACCACTTTAGCTAATTTTATTTTTTCAGCCAGGTAGTGGTTAATCTGAGAGTTAAAGACACTTACATACTAAAGAATATAAAGCCTTAAGGTGATTAAAATATCAATGTTCTAAAAATGACAAATAGAATTACTGATTCTTTGATTTGTGTTTGAATATTTTTGTTTTGATATTCACTCTGGGCAGAATATATATGGAAGCTAACCCATGTAGTCATCGTTTTTCTAGCCAAAAGTTGTTGTTGTTTTTCTAAAATTTGTGTAAAACATGTCCAGGATCTCAATTTTACTAGTAGCAGCATTCCTAGAAAAAGCAAACACATGTAGCTAAAAGAATGTGGAGTCAGTGCTCAGCAAATGTGGATGACATTTTTTTGTTTCATGAAAAGATTTCCTAAGGTCTGCATGAAGACAGCTGGAAATTGAATTATATTGGTAATAGCAGGATGGACACCTGTCAATGAACAAAGAATGGCATGTTAAAGAAATGAACTGGTCATTCTTACAGGTGTGTGACATTTAACAATGACTCTTCAGGTTTTCCCAGCAGATGAGTCATTTTTCTGTAGGACTCTAAGTTGAAAAAGTCAATTTTCAGCATATTCTTCATTTTAACTGAGGACAAATAGTTATTTACTAACAGACACAGATCGAGACAATCTGCTCTGCCGATTCTTAGCCAGATTTCTTGTGAAAGAGCTCATTAATTTGATTTTCCTTATGTTTTCAGGTGGAGAAACAACCACCTGAGTAACTCTGCTGTCCCCACTTTGTTTTTTTTCTTCTTTCCTCTTCAGGGAATGTTTGATTAAAAAAAAAAAAAAAAAAAAAAAGAGGAATTATGTTGGCGTAATTCAGGCCCTTGTCTTTGGAATATGCCTGTGTGATGAAAAAAAAAACAAAACACATTTCCTACTGCTTAGTGTTCCTAAGGAAGGCCATTGATTTTTCTACATTTACCCAAACCTAGATAGGAATATTTCTCTAGAACCACATTTTGGGCAAGTCCATTTGCTTAACAGACCAACTCATATCGTATGATCTAGCCTTTATCACTATAAAGGCAATAAGCTAATCTCCTTGACTGACTGCTTTCAGTATTTCAAAGGTTTCAAATCAACTGAGGAATTAAGGATGACATTGACAAATCTTTTGTTTCATAAAATATGAACACTTCTCCTTAGTTTGTCCCTCTTCCATAATCATTAAAGCTCTTTTTAAAAATGTAATATAATTTCTGTGATTTAATATCTTAAGAGAATTTAATATGAACTAAAGTGAAATTCCTTACCATAGACAATACTACATTGAAACCGAATGCATTATTTTCCCTGCTTAACCATTATTAAGAGTTTAAACTTTAGTCACAGCAAATATACTATGTATGCTTTTGTACATTTATTATATATACATTACTTTTGTTTATATGTATATAAACTATATATATATAGTTTATGTATATAACTATACATACATATGTATATAAACTATATATATGTATATAACTTTATATACATATGTATATAAACTATATATATGTATATATATAGTTTATATACATATGTATATAAGATGTTCTGATCAGCCTCATTATTGTATCTTATAAGTGTGAAATGATCAAGTGCATATATTAATTAATCAAAATAAAAATCTTGACAACTCTACTGAAAGATTCAGGTTAACATTGAAAAATCCCTTGAGCTAAACTACAAAGGTACCTTAAGAAAAAGAGAAATCAAAGCCAAGTAAGAATGTATGGAAGACAGAGTAAATCCTTTAGGATGACGGGTTCAGTGAAATGTTAAAATAATATTTTGTGTGCATGTCAGGTCTGCCAGTAGTCTCACACTAGTAATTTGAATTCACTTCGTTATAGACACTCAGGTACCTTAGCAGAGACTGGAAAGATAAGTAAGGAGCTAGAGAGAAAGAGTAATAACACTTAAAGGATGAAGTTGCTCTCATAATTCGGCTTCAGATAACTCAAACAAGCACCTTGCAAATGACAATGCAGGGCTGAGCTCCACTCGGTGGAATGAAAATGCACAAGACACAGGTGAGACTGGAAATGAATATTCTGAAGATGTAACTCTTTTCTTTCTGTTTCAAGAGCTGATTCTTCTACTTCAAGTGTAACACACTAGTACTTTAAAACCAGTGAAATCTGACACTATCGCTGACTTTTAGGGTAATAAAAGTAGTCATATTCTGCTAAAAATACTAGTACATGGGTTTTTACATACTGGCAACCAGGTTAATGGGAAACACACTAAAAAACAACAACAACAACAACAACCAAAAAAACCCTCTACCTATTTAGCATAATTTTCTAATGGCAACATTAAATATTATGATATTTTCTGAAGACCTTCATATGTATGTAATCATCTGGCTCTTTTCAAGCAAAATCTGATATTCAAAACAATACTTCAATGATAAATAGAATTATTTGTAAGCAAAAAATAAAGAAAGGACACTAACCAGTTTGGCTCAGTGGATAGAACATTGGCCTGCGGACTGAAGGGTCCCAGGTTTGATTCTGGTTAAGGGCATGTACCTTGTTTGTGGGCACATCCCCTAGTAGGGTGGTGTTCAGGAGGCATCTCACTGATGTATCTCTCTCATTGATGTTTCTAACTCTCTATCCCTCTCCCATCCTCTCTGTAAAAAATCAAATATATATAAGTATATATATTCTGTTTTAAAAAATATGGGACTAAGTTCTAGCTTTAAATCTTAATAATTATATGACTGTTACAAATAAGTTAACCTCTCCATGCTTCACTTCCAAATCTTTAAAATGGTAATAATATTAGTATTAACCTCCTAAGTTTGTATGAATATAAATACAACCCATTATTGAATAATATTTAATTGTACATCAAACACTAAGCCAAGTACATTTTGTGATTTAATTTAATCTTTACAGCAACCATTTGAGAGTGTACCAACTTCTCTACCTGGACTCCATTTTCATATGTGGTAGGTGTCTCTATGATGCCAAATATTCCCCAAATCTGACTTTTAGATTATATAAAACACTCTTCTGAGCTCCAAATCTATATGTCTAACTGTTTTTAGCATTGTTTCATCTGGCCATCTGCTGAATACCTTGATAACCATATAACCGAACTGTACTCATTATTTTTAATACTATTCAATTATTTTGTTTATCCAATTTTACTTGGTATAGGTATATGGCACCATCATCCAAACTTGCTCATGCCATAAACTTAAAAGTTTTTCAATCACCAATATATGTTGATTTACCTCAAATCCATCCATTCACCCCCTGCAACTGTCCTAATTATCTGACACCTCAACTATTTTTATAGTCTCATAAGTGACCTTCCTGCTAAGATTGCCTTTCTCCCAACAGTCCCATAATTCATTACCTACATTGTAGCCAAAGTAATTTAAAGAAAAATACTTATATGTGATTATGTTGCCATTAATTGTCCTTTAGGTAGAGATGAAAATGCTTATCATCACCTATAAAGTCCTGCTTGATCAGGACCTTGCTGATTTCTGCTGCCTTATTGTACTTCATCAGATAGTCACTATTTATGCCTCAGTCATACTGGTCATGTTTCATCTCTCAAATGTATCTTTTCCTGTATTGCCTCAAGACCTTCACTCACACTTGGACACTGCCTATTGCACTTTACCTCCATCTAATAAAATAGTTGACAGTCAACTCTCAGGTCAGGGGGTAGGTTTGGGGTAGGTTTTTCCTTCCCCTGCACACCCATGGTGCTTTTTAGTTCTTTGAGTTTCATCACATTTGAAAATACTGGAATTTTCTCTATCATCAAGCTTAATGATAACAGGGGGCGTGTGAGTTTTCTCACTGTAAATCCAGGACAGTGCATTTCTCATTGTTCCCTGTGGATGTTCAGTTTATTCTCTGTTGAATCTATTGAAAGTCTAATTAAACAGGCATTTATAATCTGCCTATTTAGCCCCAAGAAGCTAGGAATACATTTTGAGATAAAGATAAAGAAATGAAGATTGGGAGAGAGAGGGAGGGAGGGAGAAACAGAGAAAGCAGGAGAGGAAGAGAGAGAGGGAGAGAGATAATATGAGATAAAATCATGAAAGCTGGGGGCATGGACAGATGGACAGTATTATTTTGAGATCAAGGGACAGACAGGACAAATAAGACCATTCCTCCATTCCATCATATTGCTTTCACTCTATAGTGCACAGCATCTTCAACCCCAATGAGGACATATGACTATCCTATATAATAAAAGGACAATATGCAAATTGACCATCACTCCAACACACAAGATGGCCGCCCCCATGTGGTCAAAGATGGCCACTCCCATGTGGACACAAGATGGCCAGCAGGGGAGGACAGTTGTGGGCTATCATGCCAACAGGGGAGGACAGTATTGGGACAATTGGGCCAGCAGGGGAGCAGTTAGGCATCAATCAGGCTAGCAGGGGAGTGATTAGGGGTGATCAGGCTGGCAGGCAGAAGCAGTTAGGGGAAATCAGATAGGCAGGCTGGCAAGCGGTTGGGAGCCAGCAGTCCTGGATTATGAGAAGGATGTCCAACTGCCCATTTAGGCATCCCTCAAGGGGTCCCACATTGGAGATGGTGCAGGCTGTCCCCATCCCTCACACGAATTTCATGCATTGGACTTCTAGTCTTTTATAACAACCATTTACAAAACACATCTTATGTGTTTACCTCATTTAATTTTAACAAGCCCATGAGGTAGTCCCCTTGATTGTCTTACTATTATACGTGCTATGGTGGAGACAGAGAAGTCTTTAGTAATCACTCAAAGTGACATATAGAACAGCAGATACTCAAACCCAAGGAATCTGACTCCAGTTTGTGCACTTAACTCCACTCCCTGCCATAAAGCTGCATGCTGCCAGGACAGCCATTGATCCCTGAGCACAGCCAGGGAGTTTCATGAGGGAGAAGGGCCTGACAGAGGAGCCATAAACAACCTGGGAGGGAATTCAAAGGGGGCTGCCATTTACATAAGTAACGTGAGGCAGATATTGAAAACCCATTCTCAATCACCCTATCTGTTGCCAGGGCTCATTTCTGAAAGTGTGTGTGTGTATTTGTGTGTGTATTTAAGAGAAGATTCACCGTACTCTGAAAACTGTAGAATGTAGCCGAGACCGGTTTGGCTCAATGGATAGAGCGTCGGCTTGGGGACTGAAGGGTCCCGGGTTTGATTTCGGTCAGGGGCACGTACCTTGGTTGCGGGCATATCCCCAGTAGGGGATGTGCAAGAGGCAGTTAATCGATGACGCTCTCTCATCGATGTTTCTAACTCTCTATCTCTCTCCCTTCCTCTCTGTACAAAATCAATAAAATATATTTAAAAAACAAAACAAAACAAACAAACAAAAAAACTGTAGAATGTAGGTGACCCTCCTATGAGTGATCCACTACCTGCCCATGAAAGGCATTAGTCCTCAGCCACTCCGCCTGACACTTGGTATTAGTCTTCTCGAACTGCCATAACAATATGATAGCCTGGGTACATTAAACAACAGAAATTTAATTTACCTCAATTCTAGAGACTAGAATCCCAAGATTAAGGTGTCAATGCATTTGGGTTTCACAGAGGCTTCTCTCCTTGGCTGGCCATGGCTGCCTTCTCATAGTGTCCTCACCTGGTCTACCACATGGTGCATGTCTTGTCCCATCTCTTCTGAAAAGGTACCAGTAATTCAAATAGTGTTCACCCATATGACCTCATATTGCTTCATACTACCTGTCTTTAAAAGTAGTTTCATTATGAGGCGCTGGGTTTAGGACTCCAACATGTGAATTTGGGGGGGTGGGATGGAGGGCATTTAGTATGTAATACTATCCTTTCTATGAATGTATTAAGCTATATTATGGGATAAGGGGATCCCTAATTGGAACTGAAGTCTAAGCCTGTGAGATATTTACAGAATACAGGGGAAAACTAGTATTGTTTCGTGTCTCTGTTTTTCATCGGTGGCAAAGGTGGGAGCAGGTGCACCAATGGTGGCTGTTCTAAGGACTTCACTCTGATTCTTCCCTCCCCCCGCCCCTTCGCTTGAAACAATTGAGATAGTCAATGCAAGGGTTTTATATAAATTAGAAATTTCTGGTACTAATTAAGAATTGGTATTGTAGTATCTAAAGTTGAAATATACAGCTGCTTTTAGGACAAGAATCATCAGGATTGCGTGTAAAGAAGCCTAGATATGGCAGACATAAAAGTTTTACAACTTATCCTTAGTCACACATCTTTTTTCCCCCCCAAAGACCATAATTCTGTTCAGAAATGGGTAGCCATATGCTTCAGCGAAGACTTATCCCTTCATAATCTGGGATGGAAACATGCATAATGTATATTTATCATGGAAACTGTCCCCCTCCCAGCTAATTAATGGTATAGAAAGGGCAACCATTTATCAATGAGACACGAAGATATGCCTGTTTGGTATAACTGTTGGGTGAAGGTTCTTTATCCTGAAAACGCGAAAACAAAGACAGTGAGGGGCATGACTCTGTATCTAGTTATGTTGAGGAGGTGACATCTGCAGCAAGAAGTCATTTTGTAAATACAATATAAGGGAGCTGGAGGAAGACCCAGTGCAATAAGTTGAACAATTGCCCACCTCTCAAAAAAACCCTGGAGCACCCAAGTTCACCTGTGAGTGGGAACTTATTTGGAAACAAGATGTTTGAGACGTAACCACATTTAGCTGAGGTCATATTTGATGCCAGCAGGACCTAATCCAATGACTGCTGTCATTATAAGAAGAGGGAAATGCACAGACAACAGAGGGGTGAGGGCATGAGTGGGGGATTGGGTAATGGGGAAATAAGGACACATATATAATACCTTAGTCAATAAAAAAATTTAAAAAAGAAGAAAAATACCAAAAAAATACAAAATTAAGTACAAAGTGGATATTTATTTAGAATTAAAAAAAAGAAATCACAATAAAAAAGAGGGGAAATGCAGACACAAAGACACAGAGGATAAATGCCATATGATCACGGAGGCAGAGATTGAAGTGATGAAGCAGGGAGCACAGGGACATGAAGGATTTCCTGCAGTGAAGTAGAAAGAGACATAGAAAAATTCCTCCCAAGAAGCTGTCCACACCTTGACTTGGACTTTTAATTTTCAAGATGGTGGAGAGGATACAGTTTTTGGTTTTAAAAGCCACCTCATCTGCAGTACTATTTTATGGTAGTCGTAGGAACCTAGAACTCAAAAGCAGCCCCTGATAAAGGCAGGGTTAGAAATGAGAAGAAACTGGGTCCTTGATGATGTGCTAGTGAGCCAGGGATGAAACTACAGTACCTCTGGTCTTATTATTAAAGAATATATTTCTTCCTGTTTTAGCTAGTGCTAGTTTATTGTTGTTATTTATTAGTGAGACATCCCAGACTGCTTTGCAATATCTGGGATATTGCAAATATTTGGGGAAGAAGAAATATTTGTGGAATTCCCTATGTCAGCCAAACAGGTGGAAGCACCCAGTGTAGAGATTTGGGGGATTAATGCCAATGCGACCTCATGTGATCTCACAGTCTGTTGAAGCTTTGCACTTATTATTTGCATTCTGTTACTTGTTGTTACTTCACACTGCTGTGGCCTGGGGAAACACTAGTGGCATTTGCTTGGGGCCAAGCACCATACAAGTAAATTCCATTTGCCTTGTATCAAGATCCTAGTCTGAGTTTTTATTAAAGATAAAGAGATGCAAAATTACCCAAATCACATGCATGAAAACAAAATGTCTGCTTCTTCAGATAGTTCTATTTTTGTTTTTATAATTCTGCTCACCAACTGCATGTGTAACCTTTCTTTAAATTTGCAAAATAATTCAGAGGTTTTCCCGCTGCCAATTGCTCATCAAACCTCCTTCACCAACATCCACACCCTCTTCCCATTTGTCATCCTATTCCTACATTGCAAACAGTGGCTTATACAGCTCCCTCTTTTTTTTTTTTTGCCTCGGGAAAACAACAGCCTATGTAACCTAGGGGAGGCTTATTAACAACGAAAAGCTAATTTTTTAATGCTACCTAACCCAGTTGTCGACTCATTTAAATTATGAACCTTAAGAAAAAAGTTAATATATCAAATTTTAGTGTGGCTTGTCACATAGTGCCTTTAATATTACTTGTTTCCTCTAGAGGAGTTCAAGTGCTAATCCTTTGCCAGAATAAATTGCTAAACCTGTTTCTTTCTCAGTGCATATGGTGAAAACCTATGAGGTCTGTCTGATTTATGGAAGTGTACTTGACTGATATTTTATATTTATCCACACTATGTTATAAAGTAAAAGTAAGGCTCAGCTCCAAGAATAAGATTTTTTTAAATAAAGGCTGGACATATTAGTGAATATGGCACATGCAAGCTTCTCAATTATGACTTGCTAAATTGAATTCATTCATTCTTCATCATGTTATTTGCTTTCATTATTAATTAATCCTGCAAGTTAATGAATGAAAATGCAGGTGCTTGAAATTTTCATATATTTTAAATATGTTTTTAAAGCTGCACCATTATACAAGTATTTTTATAGAGTTTGGAATTTTTCATGCTTTCATTTGTCAAGAAAAGGAAAAAAAAAACTTGTGGAAGCATTTCTGTATCTCTGCTTCCATTGCCATGATGAAGAAAGTGATTTAAAATTGTGTCACCAACTAAAGGACATTATTCATTCCAACGTGAATTGGACACACCTATAGGCCGTATAAATTGACCTATACCTTAAAATGAGTAACTATCAATTCCATGATTTTTTTGACTGTGGAGGAAGTGATTTCAGAAGTGACTCATGGATGTCATCAGAACACCCAATATTAGTAGAACCAATATCTGACATCTACTAAGGAAGTTTTGCTCCCTCTAGAATATTTAAATATTCCAATGTTTTCCTTGAATGATTCAATTGATATATTCTTAATATATGAACTTTAGAATTAATATTAGAGGATATTTACTTTAGATTTAACCACCTGAAAAGAAGGAATATTAGAACAATATGGAAGATGTTTTCTGGTCTCTGACTAAGGATTCCAGGAAGGCAGATCTCAGTGATCCCCATTTTCAGTTCTAAGGCAGTATCTCCGAAACTCCTTTTCCTTTCTGCAGCATACACACAAATCTAAATTATTCTCCTAGCCACATATCATTTCAAGTACTGGGATATAGTTATATCTTCATTTAATACATTTTCTGGCTCAATAATCTCAGTGCCTTTATCCACCTTGTCCTCTTCCTTAAGCTCTTTAACTTTGGTGCTTGATATTATCAATAAATATAACATTCCATCAATGTTTATTTCTTCAAACACCATTTATACTCTCTATGCCTTCTTCCACCTCCATCCACTCCCCTCTGCCCTCTCTTCCTTTTCCCTATTTCTCTGCCTTCCTTTATTTCTGAGTGATTTAGTCTACAACCAATTAGGTTGGGCTGATCAAAGTAGGTTTTTTTCATCCGGAGGAGAACGGCAGAGCAGTGTGTTAGATCCCGGCAAGGAGAGTAGAGCATGCTGTGTGATGACAGTGCAGCAGTGGCTCTTCACATTGAGGTGGGTGTTGGAACCAGGGTGAGGTAAGGAAGTTTTCTGTGAGAGAGCTCACAACAGCTCCATTTATTTAGGTATATTTTTAATTCTTTCAGTAATATTTTATAGTTTTCTTCATGTAAGTCTTATATTTATCTTGGTAACATTATTTCTAATATATATTTCTTAATGCAATTGGGAATATACTTATTTACATGAAATTCTTTTTTATTATTTATTTTAGTATATTGAAATGATATTGATTTCATATATCTATCTTGCATTGTGTAACCTTACTAATTTTTTTGTTCTAATAGAGTATGGGAGTGTGTGTGTGTGTGTGTGTGTGTGTGTGTGTGTGTGTGTGTATCCTTTTGGTTTTTCCATTTACAGAATTATATCATCTGTTATTATGGTTTTATTTTTTACTTACTGTTAAAAATATGTTTTTATTAATTTTCAGAAAGTGAGGAAGGAGAGGAAGAGAGAGACAGAAACATGAATGAGAGAGACACATGCATAGGCCACCTCCTGCACACACCCTCCTGGGGCTTGAGCCTGAAACTGAGGCATGTGCCCTGACCGAGAATCAAACTGGTGACTGCTTGGTGCAAGCTACCTATGCTGGGCCATTTTTTCTTTTCTAATCTCTATATGATGTTTAGTTTTTGAGGGTTTTAAAAAAATATTTTCATTGAGTTTAGACAGAGGGAGAAAGAAATATCAATGATGAGAAAGAACCATTGGCGGGCTGCCTCTTGCATGTCCTTTAATAGGGATCAAGCCTGCAAGCCTGGCATGTGTCCTGACCAGGCATCAAACCCTGACCTCCTGGTTCATGAGCTGATGCTCAACCACTGAGGCATTCTGATTGAGCTGATATTAAGTTTTCTGTGTTTTGTTTTTACTTTTTTTTTTTTTTTTTTTTTTTTTTTTTTTTTTTTTTACATTATTGCACTAGCTAGAACTTCCAGAAAATTGTCAAATAGAAGTAGTGAGAGCAGATAGTATTGTCTCATTTCCCATCATAGGGAGAAAGCATGAAAGCTTTCACCATTCAGGATGATGTGAGCTGTGAGATTTTCACAAATATTTTGTATTAGTTCCTTTTAAGTTTGGTGGGGGTTTTTGTTTGTTTTGTTTTGTTTTGCTTGCCATTTTTATTATGAATGGGTGTTGAATTGTGTTTTGTTTATTTGTGTATATGTGTTTTTCATTTACTGAGCTGGCAATGTGATGTTTTTTCTTTATTCTATTGGCATGATAAACTGAATAATGGCCCACAAATATGTCCAGATGACCACATCCTAATCCCTGGAACCAATGAATACATTATCATAAGTAGTATTAAGAAACTAATACAAACCTTGGTACCCCAAAATGGGGTGCTGCTTCAACAAGTACCTAAAAACATTGAAGTGGCTTTGGGGTTTTGTAGTAGTTCAGGTTATTTTATAAAAATAATGTTGGTCAGACCCTGGAAGTATTGTGATGAACATGTTAGAAATATCCTAGTTTCCTGGGAGTTAAGACACCCCTAGTGAGAACTCAGGAAAAAGCGAGGAACATGATAAAAATCTACCTTCTCTTACAGAGTATTTAAACAGTAATAAACAGACTGTTGGCAGAAATATGAATGTTAAAGGTGCTTCCAGTGAGGGCTCCAACGGAAATGAGGAACATGTTTTTGGAAACTTGATGAAAGGAATCCTTGTAACACGATGGCAGGAAGCTTAGCTGAATTGTGTCTTATAAGCTATGTGGAAAGTGGAACTTTTAGGCAAAGAATGCGAATATTTAACAGAGAAGGTTTCCAAGTAGAGTGAAAAAGGTGTGGCCTGGTTTCTTCTTGCTGTTTATAACAAAGCACACAGAATGTTTTCACAGCCATTTAACTCAAATAGAGTTTGCCTGGTTGGATTTAGGATTTAACAGTGACAGGTGACTCCTTTTATTTTATCCCTTTTTTGATTGAGGATATCTAGGTATTTCTGGTTCCTGTATCTGACCCAGCACTGTATTTTGGGCATAGCTAACTGTTTTCTAGTTTTACAGGTGCACAGATGGATAGGAATTTTACTCCAGATGAATTATGCCCAGAATGTACCCCATATCTAATTTAGATGATGACATGTGTGACTTGTGAACCAGTAAGTCTTAGGTGAGATTGTAGACTTGAAATGATGCTATATTTGGGAACTTAATATGTGAATGTATTTTGCATGTGTGATGGCTCCCTTCGGGACCAAAGGGCTGAATAATAACTCTCCAAGATGTCCATGTTCTTATCCCAGGACCCTATAGTGAAAATGTTAACTAACATAGCAATAGGAAGCTGACACATGTGATATATTATGCTAACTTGTATGCTTGGGTGCTAAATTAACTTTGTTCTACTTAGATACCTTTTTACTTGGTCATGGTGTTTAACGTTTTACTTTTATAGAGCTGAATTTGGCTTACTAATATTTTGATAAGGGTTTTCAATTAACTTTAAAAAAATCAGAGTGGTACTTTATTTTTCTATCTGTTAAAAAATTATCTTATGTGTGCCTTGTCTATCCAACTGAGACTGCCCCACTACAACTTGTCCCAGGGAAAGTTACTAAATAACATATCGGGTGAACAATATGTAATGTATTTCTACAGTTATATCATTTTTCTTTAGTTTTACTTTAATCTTTTTTTTTTTTTAATTTGAGAAAGTGAGAGAGAAACAGAGTGAGGGAGAGGGAGAGATCTGTTGTTCCACTTACTTATGCATTCACTAGTTGATTCTTGTATGTGCCCTGATGGGGGAATCAAACCTTCAACCTTGGCATATTGGAATGATGCGCTAACAACTAAGTACCTAGGGAGGGCTGGTTCTACTTTAATCTTTAACATTTGTATATTTTTGTATGTTGGGAATTTTTAACAATGTCTTTTTCCTCATACCGTTTAAGCTATTCATTTGGAACAGGGAATATTCTTGAAGTAGCATAAACTGAAGTACAATCACACAATTGCCTTAAAAAATCAAATATATTTTAGTAGCAATTATTTTAAGTTTTTTATTACTTTACTCTGATTTTGGCTTTTTTATTTTTTATTTTTCATATGTGCTTTGATTTCTCATAACGTGGCTGCCTTCCTATGATCAGTAAACCCAACAAACTTGATCTTCATTCTGATGAGTATATATAATTGATTCTGTGCTTTGCCTGTGGAATATGCCCTTTATGTTTATAGTTTCCCATTCCACTGCGTGTCCTCACTGACAAGTCTGGATTCCATGGTTTATGCACAACCTTTGTAGTTCTACTTAAAGGGCAACTAGATCCACGTGGATCTTCAGTCTTTGGAAATTCAATTTGCTCACTCTTCTGCGCTTTTGGTTTCAGCTGGCACCACCGCCATGGACCTCTGAGTTTTGGAGAGCTTTACAAATAGTGTTCCTTTTATAACATACATGTTAGCCCAGAAACTTTTAAAAACAGTTTTGGCTGCATTTTGTCACTATTTTTTCTTAAAATTAATTTAATGATTTATTAAATCAGTAAATAATATAAGAAAATGCCTCATCTCCTTCAATCAAATATCATCATAATAACATGCAAATGTAATTTATTTAATAGAAATAATCCAAAACCACGATGCACTAGTTAATTATCAGGCTTTGGCAAACGTAAGTAACTAGGCCTGGTCTGAACTCTCAAGCTGCTTACGTTCTATTGTGGGAGAGATGATCACGATGAATGATGAGGAAAAAAAGGATGATACTTTCAAATGTTTGAAAACATTTGCAAAATATATGCTAACAAAGCATATGGGATTTTTATGTGAATCATGTGTAGATGGGATTTTAAAAAATATATATTTTATTGATTTTTTACAGAGAGGAAGAGAGAGGAATAGAGAGTTAGAAAAATCGATGAGAGAGATCATCCAATAACCCAATGTAAGGGTTACTCTGAAGACCTTTTTCACAATGGCATAAAAAGGAGAAAGACTAGGGGAGATGAAACTACCAAAATATGAAATTAGTTTGAGGACTACACAATGGAAATGAAGCATAAGTCTGAGGGAAAAGAACTACTGTTTAATGAGATGTGGAAAGTAAAAGAAAAGATGCCCATATCTTTGCAGATGAACAAGGGGTATGGTGGTCTTACCAATCAGAACTAGGGTTGAAGTTTACATATTCAGCGGGTTAAGGTTATCGGGAGGAATCTGGAGCTTGAACAATAGAAATGGATCTGGGTAAGAAATGACTTTGAAGTGTTTTTGTTTTATTTTTTTTTAGAAGTAAGTAGCAGTGCAATCTGTGAATATGCATAAGATTGTCCACAAAGAATATACACCAAGAGAAGAGATAAGAGTTCAGGACTCTGGGCAATGCCAATAACTAAGGAATAAGTGGAAAAAGTTAAACCAGGAGAGACTGTAGTCATAACACCTAAGAGAGGCTAGAGTTAAAAAATATATTAAACTGCTTTAACTTAAAGACACTTTAATAGTGTAAGCAGTGGTCCATAGTGTCAGATATCTTATACATTCAAGGAAGGTGAGAATGATAAGTGATAATTAGATTTTACAGTTAGGCTATTAGTGAGCTTACAAGAGTAATTTCTATGTAATGGTGAGAAAAATGTTAGCTCACAAAGAGTTAAGGAAAGAATGGAAGAGGAAGCACACTTGCCTAGCTATGATGGAAATAAGAGAAATAAACAAATAGAGAGTGTGATGTAGGACTAAATTGGGGCTTTTTTTTTTAAATATGGAAGAAACTTGGCATATATGTACAAGATTAGGAGAAAGAAGCCACTAATATAATGGGGGGGAGGGGGAAACAATGGAGCAATACTTGTGGGTTTTTTTATTAATATATTTTTTATTGATTTCAGAGAAGAAAGGAGAGGGAGAGAAAGAAACATCAATATGAGAGAGAATTGATTGGCTGGTTGCCTCCCACACATCCCACAGTGGGGATCGAGCCTGGAACCTGGGCATATGCCTTGACTGGGAATAGAATCATGACCTCCTGGTCCATAGGTTGATGCTCAACCACTGGGCCATGCCAGCTGAGCAATAGAGCAATATTTGTAAGGTGAGAGACACACTTGAAAAATGATGGGTTAATGTTAGATATGAAAAGAGATACATCTTCCTTTGGAAAAAGAAAGGAAAAAAGTTAAGTTTAGGTGCTTCAAATTATAACAGTACTAGAAGCCTGGTATACAAAATTTGAGTGGGAAGTGGGGGGAGATGTGTCCCTCAGCCCACCCTGCACCTTCTTGCAATCTGGGACCCCTCAGGGATGTCTGACTGTCCGTTTAGGCCCAATCCCACAGGGATCACGGGCTCTTAACTGCTCGCATGCCTGCCTTATGGCCCCTAACCACCTCTGCCTCCCTGCCTGATTGCCCCTAACTGCTCACATGCCTGCCTGATTGCCTCTAACCTAGGGGTGTCGAACTCAATCAGAGAAGGGGCCAAAATATAAAATCCAGCCTAAATCGCGGGCCGAATGGTTTACTGAACAGTCATAAACTGACAATGTCATAAACTGACAGCGGAGTGCAGTGATGACAGCGCGGTGCGGGCCACATTGCAAGGCCTGGCGGGCTGGATTTGGCCCGCGGGCCTTGTGTTTGACACATGTGCTCTAACCGCTTCTGCCTCAGCCCCTGCCACTGCAGCTTTGTCTGGAAGGATTGATGTCCAGAAGGTCGTTTGGCTATCCAGTCTAATTACCATATTACACTATTATCATTATAGATGTTATATTAATAGACTAGCTATTTATAATTTTAATGGCCATCTACTTTAAGAAAACAGATTTTGGCTCCATGATTCCATTGGTTAATAGGGACTATGTCTGATTGATAGAATTTGTTCATGAGTTGGTAACACTTCTACCCTCAGAATATTTAAAGACAGCAGAGATAGCCATCAAGCAGGAGTGATTTAGGTGACACTTAGTGATAAGGTCCTGTGATAAGCACTCTCATTATATAAAGTAGAATGTATCAAATAAAGCTCATTTTGGACACAGCAGTTCCTAGCTCAGTTGTAGACAAATGGCATACAGTATGTACTGAATATATAACTATTAACTTAATGATATACCATCCTCTATATTTAAAAAAGAAAGATATATCAGTAGTTTCATTAATTATTATCATTGGACCAGAAAATACTAACATTACTTGGGTTCTCATTAGGATAATTACTAATAGAAAGAACTCCTATCTGCAAAATTTGCTTAATTTGTTCTTGTGAGATACATTTTACACATATCGTAGCTTTTGTGGTTTTTAGTTCTTGTTTTGAACACAGAAAGTTCTCGTTCTTTAAACAATCAAAGAAAAGGAACTTCATCTCAAGACTTGTGTCTAGAAGTGTAATATCTAGGGCACCATTGGGTCAGTGTCTAATATTACTTGAAGCCTCAGAGGAGTTGATCCAATGCTGTCTATCCCATTTGTTCACAGTGAGACGGAGACTGTTGCTTAGGTAGGGACCCTTAAGGGGTGAGAAACAAAGAAAAATTGCCCAGGCTTCAGTCATCAGGCAATTGTTTTCTCAGCTGAGAATTATTCACTTGCCCTGACCTACCTTTTGGGTCTCCTGGTTTCTCTGCTGCACTAAATGCAGCAGGGAAAACTGCTACAGAATATGGTTGTCTGCTTGTTTTTTATTGAAGTTAATGATTCTTTTTTCATGTCAGGAACACAAATCTGCCTTAAACATATGAAAATCACATCTATGTCTAGTTTGTTTAACCTTCAACACTCTGAAAACAAAACCTGTAGTTTTTACATCTATAACACTCTGGCACAGGAAGCTCATTGACTGACATGTTCTTCTCATAGCTAAGCATTTTATTTAAAACCCGTTAATTGGAAATCATCCTATATGATAAAACCTTAATATGCAAATCGACCAAACAATGGAATCACTAGCAGAACAACCTGTCACTATGACACCCACTGATCATCAGGGGACAGACACTCAACACTGGGGCAGCTCCTGCATTGAGTATCAGGCCCCTGAGAGGGAGACAGACCAGGGTGCTCAGGGGGCTGGGCCTGCCAACAGGTGGCACCAGCTGGGGCACCCGATCACTCCCCCACAGATGGCCCTGATTGCCATCCAGGCCTAGGGACCCTATCCTATATAAGGGGAATAGTCTCTTAGATTTAAAAATTAAAACCTGGCAAGGCTACTCTAAAATTAAAACAAACAAACAAAAAACAAAAAACAAACAAACAAACAAAAAAACAGGATGATGCAGTGATGACATGCATGGACTCTGGCTAGTACATTTTGTGGTCAGCCCTGATTCTGACACTTATAACTGTGTGACAAAGCCAATAACTTAACTTCTCTCTGCTTCAGTTATTCTGCCCATAGGATGGGAAAAAATGGTACTACTGCCTCGGAAGGATCATGGTGTGCACTACTTCTTATAATCAGGGCAAAAAATGTAGCTGCCCATACAACAGCAAGATGCCTTTCACCTGTATGAAAAGTGTGGTCACTGGCGCATGCAGTGTCCCAGATTGCGAGAGGGATGTCAGACTGCTGGTTTAGGCTCAACATCCCCCAAAAGGTCCTGGATTGTGAGAAGATGAAGGCCTGGCTGAGGAACATACCACCCCCACTCCATGCATGAATTTCGTGCACCAGGCCTCTAGTTTTAAATAAAATATAGAACAACTATTTTAAACTTTTAACTTATATTATGATAGCATGAAAAGGAAAATTATGATTTCTGTAGGAACTATGATAGAATGGCCTTATTCTTTTATCTCTTTTTAATGTAAAGAGATACACCCTTTAAAGTACCTATTGTGGAATATTGATGCAACCTTACAAAGAGAAGTAACTTTTCCTCTTGCAAGTCTCAGAGAAAGTAAGAGGATATGTATGAGTAAAGGGTCTCTCACCAAACAGAACCATGTCTTACTAAGATGCCATTGTCCATAGAGTACTGTTTATCTGGTATAAAGTTTTCAGTCGTATTCTCCAAGTTCAGCTGTCCGGTAACTGAAATTTTGAAAAGCATACTGAGGATATTGAGCACACACTCAATTAATGAGAATGATTTGTAGTTTCAAAGCAATCAACTTATATATAACTAGAGGTCCAGTGCATAAAATTCGTGCGCTCGGCGCGGGGGAGGTGTCCTCAGCCCAGCCTGTGCCCTCTCACAGTGGGACATCCTTAGTGCTGCCACCAATGTGATCACCAGCCATGAGCCTGGCTTTTGGTTGAGTGGTGCTCCCCCTGTGGGACTGCGCACTGACTACCAGGAGGCAGCTGCTGCATTGAGCGTCAGCCCCCTGTTGGTCAGTGCACATCATAGCAATCTGTCTTTCTGCTGTTTGGTCGATCTGCATATTAGCCTTTTATTATATAGGATCATCTATACCACAAATTATCCATGTTTTAATGTATAAGTCTGTCCTGTTGGCAGTCCTGTGCTAAAAGTTAACTCCAAATGCTCAAAACCTGGCCTTTCAGAAAATTTGCAACCACTTGATGGTGAAATAACAAGTAACTCTTCTTTAGGAAAATTCTAGTTCTGCCTCAGGTAAGTGGAAATTTCTTATTCAAAAGAGGTAGTATATCCATTCACAAGTTTTGTACAAAGAGCTAATCACATTTGTTCTCTGGCTTCTAAATCTATGCCGATTAGCACTCCAGGTCCTTGTCAGAGGGTGATATTTCCGACTAGTAGTTATTTTTCCTACAAAGGTAGACAAATTTTATTTGATCATAGGTGGAAGAACCATTTACTTTGGCTCAGAGGACACAAAAAGGTATCCCACAGTGCAGATATGCTCACATATAATTGTTTTATTCATCTCACTGTGTCCAAGACTTAAATTTGAATTAGATATCCAAGTTTCAAAATCAAGATATTTCACATAAAATAAAAATATCAGCCTTTGTAAGGGAGATTGACAACCTATGTTGCTAATATGAGTTTGAACAGTCCTCATTTTAGCTTCTTTACTCACTTATTTTTCCTTTGCAATCATTTGAATTTGAAACCCCTGACTAAAAATATCAGGTTCAAATTCTAATTCCACTTGTCAATTGTTTCAGCTTGAAGAAAAGTTATATAACTTCCTTGCGCCTCAGTTTTCTCATACATCAAGTCAGCTTCATAGTTAGAGCTTCACTAACTAATTCCAGTTAAAGTACATTACAGATATTTCAGATAGATGGGCAATCCCCATCATTAATGTGGTGATACTGGGGAAACTGTATTTAGTTCAGTTTCACTTCAAATTCCTTAGATGATGGATTGGAGAGGTGACCCAGAACCTGTCCTTCTGTTTTCTGCAGACTCTGAACATGGTTGGTCAGCATACCAATGGGAATTCATATTGATGAAGCCTATAGTTCTAATATTTAACACTCAAATGTGTGCTATTTTGTGGCATAAATTTTAATTGTTGAGATATTGGATACCTGAGTCCTATGGATAACACATTTTACCTTTGGATTTAATTTAATTCAATTTACATGGATTGTCCAATTCCTACCAGTAGGATATTTGGCTACCATTAAAAATATAACAGGCCAGGTTAATGTATATATTACATAAATCCTTGGGCTACATATTCTGTTCTACAGAGACTTCAATGGGAAAATACAGTATAAATTACTCAGAAGATGGATTGGTAAATAAGGTCTCACAATCCCAGGGCATTTTACAAGACTAGAGGGCTGATGCATAAAATTCATGCACAAGAGGGGAAGATATCCCTCAACCCGGCCTGCACCCTCTCCAATCTGGGGCCCCTTGGTGGATGTCCAACTGCCGGGGGATGTCCCCTGGCAGTCAGACTTCCCTTTCCCTTTCATAATCCGGGACTGCTGGCTTCTAACTACTCGCCTGCCTCCCAGTCTGACAGCCTCCTAACTGCTCCCCTGCTGGCCTGATTGACACCTAACTGCTCACCTGTTGGTCTGATTGCCTCCAACTGCAACACTTGCAGGCCCAATGGCCCCCAACTGCCCTCCCCTGCCGGCTATCTAGTGATGACATGAGCTTGGCCATTTTGTGACAATGTCACACGAGGGCATGATGCCATCTAGGCTTTTACTATATAGGATTTGAATAGTTGGTGGAATTAGATGAAGCTAATTGTTGCAATTAGGCACACAATATTCTTTGGCCTTTGGCATCCACTTTCTTAAACTGTTCTTGGACAGTGATTATATTTGACACTGAACTCTACTTATTTTATTTATCATGTCTAACCTATCCACTTTCTGATTGATATTGATATTTTGTTGGAACGTGTGAATTTATGCAATCAGGACTAATTTGAAACTTGCTCTTCCAAGAGAAGCTTTGTCTTTCTAGGATAGAACATCTATTCCTGTCCAGTTTGATTATGTCTTATTTGTCCCGTTTAATTTTCAAAAGATAATCTTATTTGCACATCCTTTGTAACCTTTTAGTTACAGCTCACATTGGCTCTTTTCCTTTAGCTTCTATAAGGTCTTGTTTCTTCTGTTCCACAAATTACCTTGTCAACACATTTGTCTCTTTATGTTGTTTGTATGTCTATAGTGTGTATGTATATCCATCTGTGCTTTAGGAAAAATGGTTAATGGAATCTGTTATACATGCTTCTGAGTTTTTAAGAAAATAACTACCCTCTCTGGGTTCTATTTTTCTAATCTGCCATATATGACACTTAGAATGTTTATCTGAGATTCTTTCCATTTTAATAGCCCTCTTCTCTCATAATTACCTTTATATTAAAGAAGTTACATTATTGAATGTTAAATAGCATTCATAGCACCTTTGACCTAAAAACCTTCAATAATTGTCCAAAAAATGATATGTACTTTCTAAAACTTAAAAAATAAATAACTCCATATTATTATAACTCCATACTAACAGATCTAAAAAGAATAAAATATTTACTACAGAAATGTGGCTCTCAATCTCACTTCAATGACTAAGAGTTATTTTTTTTTTAAAAAAGAACATATAAAATGTGTTTACTAAATGAATTCATTTAACATAAAAATATTATACTTCATTTTCAGATTTGTAGATAATGATTTTAGATAAATCACTTCTAAGGTTTTAATTTTATATTTAAAGGTGATAGGAGAAGAACATGTCCCTGTATAATTATTCATCTTTTAAAAGTTAAAAATTATATTCAAATATCATCCAATTGTATTACTTTTATGTTGTGTAATAGTAATAAAAATATATTTCCAGTGCTACAGTTATTATATGGATACCATGATTATTATTAAAAAAAACACCACTATTATATAGGATAATAGGTTATAAAATTTCAAACTGATCCTAATCTATTAAAAGCAACTGAGTGCTTAACTATTCATTTTTTTTCATAAAACTCAAGGCCTATTTATTATAGGTCAGGTAGCCCATGAAATCTAAAGAAAAATTAATTGGGTCATATTTAAAAGAAGAAAGTTGCCTGAGAACTAAGCAAAACCTTAGTAAAGTTAAAAAAAAGGGGGTGGGGGGAGACTACATTTATCCTACGTGCACATCTTTTAGTCCTGTGTTTCTATGTTTGTACAATATAGGATTTAAAAAAAATTGAGCTGACAATGTACTCAATAATTATTAACTAGTTCTGCTTTATTTATTTTGCAGACACAAATCATTTTAAGATAGTCATCATTGAGAGCAATTACATTTTAAAAATATATTTTATTGATTTTTTACAGAGAGGAAGGGACAGGGATAGTTAGAAACATCGAGGAGAAAGAAACATCAATCAGCTGCCTCCTGCACACCTACTTCTGATGATGTACCCACAATCAAGGCATATGCCATTGACCAGAATCAAACCTGAGACCTTTCAGTCTGCAGGCTGATGCTCTACCCACAGAGCCAAACCAGTTTCAGCAGGAATTGCATTTTTGACGGAGATTTTTGTTTGTTTGATTTGTGAGTTTTGTTTGTTTCTTTGTTTTTGTGTGTGTGAGAGAGAGTTTAATGGGAAGGACAGTGAATTAAGAAATAAAAGACATATTTCTACTGCCATGTTCACTGCGGCATTATTCACAGTAACCAAGATATGAAAACAATATATGTGTCTGCCAACAGATGAGTAAAAAAATATATTACTAAGATGAAGTATTACTAAGCCATGACAAAGAAAGACCTACTCCTGCCTTTGTGATAGCATGGGTGGGTCTTGAGGGCATTACACTAGCTGAAAAAGCCAGACGGAGAAAGACCACTATTGTATGGTGTCATTTATATGTGAAATCTAAATAAAAGGTAAAAATATTAGCAACAAAGTATACAAATGTGGTTTTGGTGGTGAATGGGAGAGAAAAACATGGAGAGGTTGGCAAAGGGTATACACTTTCAGCTATAAGATAAACAAAGTCTGAGGACCTAATGGATAGCATGGTGGCTACAGTTGAAAACAATATGGCACAATTGATATTTAATAAGAGACTATAACTTAAATATTCTCACCAATTTTTTTTAAAAGAGAAAAATATGTGAGGTGATGGATCTGTTTGAAAATTTTAACTAGTTATATATTGTTTGTTGTTAAGTCCTCTTCAAGTTTTGGGTAGCTTTGTCTCCAAACTAGTTTGAGAACAAGATGTTAGAAACTTTACAAAACTGTATAGCTCTCTCTAGCCCCCTCCCCTCTCTCATGCTCTTATTCTCTTTCAGCCTTTGCACTCCTCTTTCTGGAAGATCTGGACAGATTTCGTGCTCTTGCATCTGTAGTTGACTTTCTCACCACTGCACTCAGACAATAAACCAGGACAATAGATGATAATAATACAAATCAAATACCAATGTCAACAGACTTTCATAGAGACTGATATGATATAAGATGAACAGATTTGTCCCAAATCAATTGTTCTCAAATTTGTCCAGAGAGTAAACTCATTGCATTATGCTGGCTTGTTTTTTTTTTGTTTGTTTGTTTTTGTTTTGTTTTTTTTTTTTTTACATTAGGTCCAGAGAACTTCTGGGCTACCAAATGAAGATCACAGATGTTTCTCATAAAATTTATTATTTTGATCCTTCTAGTTATGTCTTGCCCATAAAGAATTGTATCAGTATGTAAAACAGAAACAAAGTAGTTACTATTTTATGAACATGAGTCTATCAGAGTTTAAGGCTGTGATCTCTAGCTAGGTTCTTCAAAACATGTGTCATAGTTGTCATGTTGTCATGTTTGTTAATGCCACCCCAGCACAAGAGCTAGTGTTGTAAGTCCCAGCATTCTCAATAGCAACTATTTTAGTGCCTTGAACAGAGTATGAGTTGAATTACTGATAGTTGATGACATATTGTATGTCCACATGTCAGAAATAATCAGTCCTGCTCAATAAATGACATCACAGGTAATAGAATTCATTTAAGTCACTTTATCATTGATATACTTAGTATAATGAGATTGCAATTAATTTATCAGACTACAGCAAAGATGCAAGTTTGAATTATGAATGATGTCACTATAGTTTCTTAACCAATATAATTTCTATTCTTTAGACTTATGGATATAATCCTGACTTAGTTACGGGTAGAAAACTATTCTGTTTTCCTGGCGTCTTTACCTCTAAGTGTTGCCATGTGACAAAGCACTAGCCAATGAGATGTAATCAGAAATTGAACTGCGATGGGACGGATCATAAAAGTTATTTTCCTTTTTTATTTTTTAAAATATATTTCTTTATTGATTTCAGAGAGGAAGAGAGGAGAGATAGAAACATCAATGATGAGAGAGAATCATTGATCAGCCATCTCCCGCATGCCCCTCACTGGGGATCGAGCCCGCAACCCAGCCCCTGACTGGAAATGAACCTGGGACCCCTCAGTTCATAGGCTGATGCTCTCAGCCAAGCCAGCTAGGGCTACTTTTTCTTTAAATAAATGGACAAACTCAGCTGGCATGAGCCTGATGACCTCATTTTTCTTTTTGCACTTTGGACTCTGATGTGAGGCAGCAACTTCAGAGTAGGAGGAAGAAATAAACTTGGTTGAACCCTTTCTGCAACATGGCAGTGTTCTAACTGGCTTCCTCCCAGACTGTGTCATGTGAAAAAAACAAACAAACAAGCAGACAAAAAAAAAAAAACAAACCTCCAATTTGTTCAAGCTGGATAATTGGGTTCTTTGGTCTACATCCCAACATAACCTCAACTCAGTATTCTTTTCTTTTTTCTTTTTTAAAAAAAATATATTTATTGATTTTTTACAGAGAGTAAGGGAGAGAGTAGAGAGTTAGAAACATTGATAAGAGAGAGTCATCGGTCAGCTGCCTCTTGCATCCCCCTACTGGGGATGTGCCAGCAACCAAGGTATACGCCCTTGACCTGATTGAACCCAGGACCCCTTAGTCTGCAGGCCTATGCTCTATCCACTGAGCCAAACCAGTTTCGACAGCTCTGTACTCTTTTCAAATCAAATCCAGTATATGGTAAAGTAAGTAAGTACGATTATACTTATACTTGAAGACTGTCTATCCTTAGGGATATTGGTGGTCATAATTTGTGGGATAAAGTCCCTACAAGTGTTCTCCACTGGAGAGCACCAAATTCTGCCCAAGGTCAAAGTCAAAGCCAATATTACACTCCAATAAATTTCCTATGATCTCTTGTTTGCCAAGATCTTCCAAATCTGAAATAAAAAATGAGGATATCTCTGGAATAATTGATGCAACATCATTTGTTTGGTATTTGCTTTTAGAACAATTGGCTATTTTAAGGTTTAAAAAGATAAATAGCTAATCAGGTCATTCACAAAAAAAAAAATTAATTCCAAATGCAAATAGCAGTCATACACATATTATTAAAATACTTCTAATATATACTAACGTTACATATATTTGTGATATGAAGACTACATTTATGAATTAATTATTGAATATTCCGAACTTTTCCTTTAATGTTAAAATATTTTGACTTCTTTACTTATGTAGTAAATAACTTTCAAGTTCAGCCAATGTCTGAAACTTTCATTAATTCACCCATTAATCATTGAAAGTTTACTGTGGGTTCTTCATATTATTTTAGCCACAGTTGGCTTGCACAAACTCTTGAAAGTCTGTTGTGGTCATCTCTTCCTAACTCTGCCTTTAGTGGCATCACACTGTTAGCTTGAAATCTGCCATTCTGGGGATGCTAGCACCAAGTCAACTGTCCAATTCTACACAGTGAAGTGATCCACGTGTGTGTTTGTGTGTGTGGTGGCAGCGGTGAGAGTCACTAGCTGTTAGCATTTACCTGCACACAAAGACAAAGGATATAAACTTAAGTAAGATATCTCTCTACCCTTATCTCTTCAACAAATATTAATTTAGACTAATTCTATGTCACATATTGGTTAGGCTCTGTGAAAACTGCAAATATATGCTACATGATCCTTTGATTCATTCAAGAAACTTGTTATTCACTGCCCACTATAAGAAGATGTGAACTGCTGCTATTTGAAGTTTACATCCTAGTGGGGAAGGTATTATATTGAAGGTGTTTACAATACAGCAGGGTATGTCCCATCTGCTCACAAGCCATAGTAATGTAAGGCAGTGTGTGATAAGGGCTGAGGAAAGGTGAATTCAGCAAGTAATGTGGTTCTGAGCAGAAGAGAGCACTCATAAGTGATCTGGTAAACTGTACAGTACTTCACTGAAGTGGTACCATTTATCCTGAATCTTGACATTCGGAGAAGTCCACAGATGAAAGTGGGTGTGGGTAATAGGCAGATAACCTCTTTGCTATTTTGAACTTATTTTTATTTTCTCATATTTTCTTTGAATGAATTTGTATGTGTCTTTCCCCCATGAGGTTTTGAGAACTCTTCACAAAGCAGAAGATGAGTAATATCAAACTGCTTTTGTTTTGTTTGTTTTGTAGCACAGGACCTGCTAACGTCCAGATTCTCATAAAGGCCTCTGGTCTGATTTCAGGTGGAAGAAAACCTAAAACACTTGTTTAGGACGTGATGAGCACTATAATTTGACTGGATACTTGATTGTGAGAAGTAAAGTGTACTGAGAAGTAAATAAGAAAATGAGGTGAAGTCAGATAATGAATTTATTTCATAGACAACTGGGGTATTTAGTAGTAGGGTAAGACAATGAAGGCATGTTGTAGAAGAATAATCTGACAGGTGTGACTGAAAGTGGAATACAGTGTAGGTAGTAAAGAATATTTAGAAAATGATGAAATAATCTAGGTAGCAAACCAAAATGGCCCAAACTACCAAAAGATATATAAATATAAAATTGTAGAATACAATAGGTTTGAAGATAGATAAAATGAAATAATTTGGCATTATATTGTAAAAGACAGGTAACTGAGAAGAAAAAATATAGATAACATTAGAAGTTCTGAGTCAAAGTGAATGGGCACATGAGAATCTTTGTGAAGAATTCAAAAGTTTAAAAAGATACTTTGGTTTTTATCTCTTTATTTCTCAAGGTTGTGGGTATTTTGTACATATTGAGTCTATTAGATCTTTTATAAATATGTAAGAAAATACTTTTATTTAAGCAAGTTTGATTATGTGGTTTATCAATGAAGAATATCATGCTTATTTATCATACATCAGAAGGCAGTTATGTATACATTAGGATGGTATTCTAACAGGATCCAAACTCAGAATTTTAATCTACTGTCATCATTACATAAATGATATTGATGCTTTAATAAAAAGTAAATGATAGTGCAAATTAAAATCTTTATATATAAAATAAAGAAGTAATATGCAAATTGACCATCACTCTAACACACAAGATGACTGCCCCCATGTGGTCAAAGATGGCTGCCCCCACAAGATGGCTGGCAGGGGAGGGCAGTTGGGGAGGACCAGGCCTGCAGTGGAGGGCAGTTGAAGGGTGACCAGGCCTCCAGGGGAGGGCAATTGGGGGGGGGCAGGTCTACAGGGGAGGGCAATTATGGGTGACTAGGTCTGCAAGGAAGGGAAGTTGGGGGAAACCAGGCCTGCAGGGGAGGGCAGTTAGGGGCAACGAGGCTGGCAGGGGAGGACAGTTAGGCATGACCAGGCTGGCAAAGAAGAGAAGTTTAGGCTTACAGGGGAGGGCAGTGGGGGCAACTAGGCCTGCAAAGGAGGGCAGTTGTGGGGGACCAAGCCTGCAGGGGAGCACAGTTGGGGGTGACTGGGCCTGTAGGACAGGGCAGTTGAGGGGGAGGACTAGGCCGTCAGAAAAGGGCAGTTAGGAGTGACCAGGCTGGCGGGGAAGTATTGTTAGGGGCAATTGGGTCAGCAAGCGAGTAGTTAGGCATAAATCAGGCTGGCAGGGGAGTGGTTAGGGGTTGATCAGGCTGGCAGGCAGAAGCAGTTAGGGGCAATCAGGCAGTCAGGCAGGCAAGAGGTTTTGAGCCAGCAGTCCAGGATTGTGAGTGGGATGTCTGATTACTTGTTTAGAATTGGACATCCCTTGAGGGATCCCAGATTGGGCTGCACCCCACCCCCATGCACAAATTTTGTGAACCAAGCCTCTAACATATATATATATATATATATATATATATATATATATATATATATATATATACACACACACACACACACACACACACACACACACACACACTTGAGGGAGTGCTGCTCAGCTGACTAATAGGTGTCAGATGCTGGGCTCAGGGCTGGCAAGTGCAGCTGCAGCAATGTGAGCCTCTCTTACCTCCATTGAGCAGCAGCAGCAGAAGCAGGCACAGCAAGGCTGTAATGAGCAGAAACAGCACCTGGCCTGGGTTCAGGTTCCTCCCCAGCCGCCTCCTGCTTTGAACACTACTACATGCCTTGGGGTCTGGCCTGTAGGGATCGGGTCAAAACCAGCAGTCCAACATTCCCTGATAGGTCCTGGATTGCAAGGGTCCCCACCAGTGCACGAATTTGTGCACCGGGCCTCTAGTTCTTAGAATAATCCATAACTCGGGCTCATTAAGTATGTCTTAAAGCCTGCTTTTTAAAACTTTCAATGATGCCAAATATATTTCAAGAATCTGAAAAACTTTTTCTGCTATTCTGGTCCAATCTTTAAACGTCTTTAGCCAGAGTTATTGCAATGGCCCCCTCAGCTGATTTCCCTACCACTACCCTTCATCCTCATGAGATACTCTCCACATAGAATCCATAATGATCCTTTGAATAGACATCAAACCATTCCTCCTTTTAAAACCCTGAGTAAAAGCGAAATTGCTTACATAGCCCAAATCCTTACATTATATGACTTATCTTTCACTATTCACCTGTCTCACACCTCTCCAACGGCATTGGTCTTGCTTTCCATCATCACACTTGGCATGATTTCACATCAGTGTGTTCCACACAAGTTGTTCCTTCTGCAGGGAACACTTCCCCACCATGTATGGATCCACATGGCTAAGTCCCTTATGCCTTTTAAATCACCTTTGCAACAAGGGTATCCAGACCACCATGTTTAAAACAATACTTCCCACCTAATACACATGCCCCTGTTCATTCTGGTCCACTTTACTTTTCAGTATATATCAACCCTCTCTGATCTTAATAATAAAAGTTGGCTAATAAGCAAATGGTTGTTACATATAATCAGGAGGCTTCATTCCCTTCCTGGTGGGGCTTAATGGGGGACCTGAGGCTGAGTACTCTGCCTGGCAGGGTTTGAGGGGGATGGGCTGGCCAGGCCTGGGTTTGCCCAGTGTGGATCCGGGTCTCATGAGATTTTGAGGCACACGTGGGTAGTTGGGGACTTGACTCTGGCTCCTGCAGCATGCCCAAGACTCTGACAGGAGGGAGATTTTCATACACATTTTAGTAATTTTCTTTCATCTCTGACACTTCTATTATAAAAAAAGGGCCAATAGCAATATTAAAATATTTCATCTAATTAATTCCCTTTCAATGTGCATGAATTTTGTGCACTGGGCCACTAGTGTCTAAATAAGTTACTTGATCATTATGTTTATTGTGTGTCTTCAAATTAGAATGAAAAGGTTGTAAGAACAGGGATTTTTTCTGATCATTTATGCAGAATTCTAAGACTTGAAAAGTGTGACGTATTGGGTGTTCAATAAATATTTGCTGAATGAAGGAATGAAGAATTTACTATAGTTAAAGAGCTTGGACAAAGTAATAATACCTTACTATATCAAGAAAAATAATTAACCCAACAATAACTCTAGGAATGTCATTTGTCAGTGAGTATAAATAAACTGCCAATGAAAACAAAGAAGGTACTTATAAAATGTCTGCCTTCCTCTGTATGTTTTAAGTGTCTGTTCAATTTATGGGCAGATAATAGTAAAAGCTACTGAGCAGTCATTGCATACATAGATATCTTGGTTGACCATAATCAGAAAATTACATAAGTAAGGGGAAAATCACAAAACCATTTTCTTAAATGCTATATTTAGTGTAATATTATACCAGCAGATTTTAAATGAATATACAAAGTAGTGTATGTTATCAATAAAATGATTTGAACTCCAAATTTACTAAAATATGTTTTTCTGTCTAAGTCATTCCGTTATAGTAATAACCAAAAAATAACACATATATTCAAAGATGCACAACATGTGTAATGTTTCAGTTGCTTTAAGAGTGTCTATAATGCCACGGAAAGTCAGGATTGGTTTAGGTTTCAATGTCCTATAGACTCCTACCTACTACTGTTTGAAGAATATAATTTCTTGCACAAATGCATTCCCTCAGAAAAGCAAGCAACTGAGCACTGAGAGTTCCTCCTATCAGGCAGAGCAGTGAGACACACATCTGTGCCAAATCCCATAGAAATGGATGGAAGAAACCTCAGAACCTTAAAGTGAATCACTGTAATAAAAGCAGGTAAAAACTACATTCATTAAATGATTGCTTCACTTTGAATATGTTCATATTGGCTGCTTTAAGAAGTTTAATTGTACATTTGGTCCAAAGTTGAGATACAGCAACTTGGGGTTCCTTTTAAAAATAAATGCACAATACATTTCACCATTTTCATTTTTTAATTATAAAAGACATGTAAAGCCCTAGACGGTTTTGCTCAGTGGATAGAGGGTTGGCCTGCACACTGAAGAGACCTAGGTTTGATTCTGGTCAAGGGCACATGCCTGGGTTGTGGGCTCAATCCACAATAGAGGGTGTGCAAGAGGCAGCCAATGGATGATTCTCTCACATCATTGATGTTTCTGTCTCTCCCTCTTCCTTCCTATCTGAAATCAATAAAAAATATATTTGAAAAAAGACAAGTTAAAATAAATATTGCTTTTTAAACTTTATCTAACAAAGCACAAAGCACATGGAAAGATGCATAAATGTAAAACTAACTTTTTCTGTGCAGAGAAATAACTTGGATTTGAAAGCAAGTGAGCTAAAATAAAAACATGCATAATTTACACTACAGATGGATATATTCTCTGCATTAAATGATACCTAGCAATTTCAGGAAGAAAGAAAATCAAGTGACAATCAACATTAAGAAGGTGGCAGAAGAAATCAAACACATGCCATGTATATATATAAAAAAAGGCATAATGAAGTTTCTATAAGAATCTTTTCTTTTCACGACTCAGACACCAAACAACTATTCCACAAGCTTCAGCAGAAGTTCCCAGTGCTCTTATCAATAATGCATCCAACCAGAGCTTTAGATATTAAAACCAGAGAAAGTTGACTATATCAAAGATCCAAAGTTCAAATACATTTTACTTTGGAACTTAAAACAAGACAAGAAAAATGTGGGGTGAAGGAGGTGGATTGTGTGCAAATGCAAAACGTACTTTGTTGAAGGTTGAGAGTAAATTAGTAATAAGGTGCAGGACCTTAAGTTTTACAAACCAGGGTTATAGCAAAGATCCCATAGGTGTGAAAAAGTGTTCACCATTTAAACAATATATTAGGCAATGGGAAGATGGAGGTCATTGCCATTTGAAGTATTTGCATTGCATGAGATAATTCCATTGGCAATGACCACTGCAATTGCTGAAAATCTCAGCAGAAAAACAAAGAACTATGATGTAGACCTTTAAATTTACAATAGAAGCACATTAATAAAGCAACAAAGTGAAGTTTGCCTTGCCAGGTTTTATGTTTATAGTTTCATAGTTGCAGAGATTCAATCTGGTCCTAATCATAATACATAAATAAAATGCTGTTATGGGAAAAATATCCATCCTTATCAGAATGACTGAGAATGTTTGTTGTAATTTAACAAATATTATAGTAAGCAAATGGTAATTTAATTCACTTGGCCCTTACCATTTTCTATTTCTTTTTTGTTTACCATTTTGTTCCCAAAATGTTCATGAAGTATTTCAGTATGTTCAGGATATTCAGGTCTATAAAATCCATATTTATGGCCCTGTAAGTTTCTGATAAATATCTGAAATTATCTCTTGATTAATTGATAGGGTAAATAAAGAAAACAAACAACTTTTTTGTGTGTGTTTGTTTTATGTTTGGTTCTGTGGAAGCCAGCCAAATGAGCTCCATGTTTAGACAGAATTATTGGGTAGCAAAAATTCAGAAGATTTAGCAGACAGCAATAAGATATGCAAAATGTATTTCAGAGTGCCAAAATTTTTAATTTGGATGTTCCAGAAACTTGCTTTTGAGGTTAATGAAATTAGGGCACTATTTTACAGTTTGCTATCTTAAAGTGTGTGCTTATCATATCTACAGTCTCTGTGCTCACTGCCCTCACTTAATGATGTCAAATCAGACAGTTATCTCCAGGTCATTGATTTAGATTAAGCTGTATTTAAATAGCAGGGCAGTCATGTGTCTCTACTTCTTCATTAGACTCATTTAGAAACACTAATTCTGGTGAAATTTAAGGTACAAAAATAGGTATCAAGGAAAAACTTAAAAAAAAAAAAAAGGTGACTGTTGATACCTTTGGGTTGATCTATAAATGTCACCCTTAAGAGAAGAGATGTCATTTTCTCCCTTTTAACTATCAATACAATGTTTCCAGTTAGAATTGTGGCGTTGCTTTCCAATAAGTAAACGATTCAGAAGTAATTTCTGCTTATATAAACATGTTTTTGTTTTGGTGTAAACATGTTTTTGTTTGTTAGTTTTGGTATAAACATGTTTTAACTGCTAAATCAGCAGCAGTGGTTTGCTCCAGAGTTGAATGGTGCATTTTAAGTTGTTATCTCAAGCAATGTGGTCCTGCGCTCAGTCAATAGTATATTCATTAGAAACTCAAGGGGAATAGAATTGAAGAAAATACATTGTTTGGCTTCACAGAGCTATAAATATACCTAATAAATTTAATATGTGATTTAATCAACATTAGGAAGGCTGGGATGTTTGGTGTCACTGAAAGACAAAACTTGCAATGGGACTTTCCTAGAGAATATTTCCACCTCCGTTAGTACCAAACATGCAGAGATGCATCCCGTTATAGAAGACTAGAGGCCTGGTGCACGGGTTTGTGCATGGTGGGGTCCCTGCACCCTCTCACAATCCAGGACCCCTCAGGGGATGTTGGAGAGCTGATTTCAGCCTGATCCCTGCAGGCCAGGCTGAGAGACCCCACTGGTACACAAATCCGTGCACCTGGCCTCTAGTATGCATATAAGACCTTTGGTTAATCTCTTTCTGCCCTTCCCTCTACCCCCTTCCCTCTGAGGTTCATCAGTCCGTTCTATGTTTCCATGCCTGTGCATTGAGAGTCTTCCCCATAGTGGTCAGTGTGCAATCATAGCTACTGGTCAAAAAATCAAATGCTCAAATGGTTGCTTAGGGTTTTATATATGTAGATTAAAAATAGCTACTTGACCAGTTGCTTGTGAAAATGCTTTCTAAATTATAGTGATCATATTTCACAATTTACATTTATATACATTTTATAATCTTCATAGATATTGAGTATGCTACCTTACTTATTTCTATAGGCCATTATACCAAGCTTCTTCCTGTAGGACCAAAAAGCAGAGTGCAATGGAAAAAGCAAGAATACTAAAATCAGACTACTGTAGTGTCCTTTTACCTATGGGGGATGCCTACAACTGCAGATAGTACCAAACCATATATACATAGTGTTTTATTCTATATAAATTATATATATATATATATATATATATATATAGAGAGAGAGAGAGAGAGAGAGAGAGAGAGAGAGAGAATTTAATTCTATACTTATATTATTATTTGATACTATTGTTAATCTCTTACTTTGCAAACCTCCTCCTAGATAAGATGACCTACAGCTTATCTGCAGCCAACCCACATGTGAGGGTACTAATTAAATGCTTATTGTTAGAAAGCACTGATATTGTGTGTTATTGTACACAATAGTAAACAAATCCACCTCTACTTTGTCTTTGCTTTCAGTAGTTTATAAAGTTTGAAAGTAACTTAATTAGTTGTCCTAAAAAAAACTCACATTTTAAAAATATTGATTATATTACTTATCATTGAAACCATCTTGAAAAAAGAAGGAATGGCAAACATATGATCAATAGATTCAATCAGAGTTAAATAACTTCATGACACATGAAAAATTTGAAAATATAATGAAAATAAATCTTTCAAACAGAAACTCTGAAAAATTTATCACTGATACTATTTCATTAACCAACCCCAAGTTTGTTGTCTGCTGACTTTCCTTACAAACTCTTACCTTTCCAATGCTCATATATTTTATCATCAAAATATCATCAAATAAACTTTTAAATTGCCGTATTCATTATAGACACCTCTGTTTTTCTATGCTCTGTTACATTTTATATAAAATCAATTAATATTTATAGATGTGGTTTGTATGATTGGCATCACATCATTTCAAGCAGATGTCTAAGGCTAGCCCCATATCTAAACTGGTTTGAATAAATTTAATTTCTTTTTTTTAATTTTATGTAATTATAGATATTCTATATCATTAAGCCAGTTATTAATTTAAACTATATTTCATACTATTTTACTTAACCAGTTTCATTTTTCACCTTTTGTAAATCACTTCAACTGCTGAATTAATATTTCTGTAAAAGGTTATCTACAAAATATTCTGATAGACTGTTCCTCCTAGGTAGAATTATCATGCCTCTAGCCTTCAAAAATCTGTAGCTAATACTCACTTTGACTCCTTAGCTTCCACACTGTACATTTCTTGTCTCATTTGACAAATCAGAGAGATACCATTGTATTCTTTGTGGAGTTGGGAAGAATTGTTCATGGCAAGTTTTAATACTGAAGCTATATATTCATGCAGAAGTGTACATGTCCAGACTGGACTTTTAAACTCTTCTTTTGAAATGTAAAATGTGGTTCTGTAATGGGAGTCTCTGACAGCTCTCACTGTGTTTGACACTCTGAAATGAATTTAAGTTTATATAATCTCATATTAAAGTAAAAGGAAATAAGGTTACAAAAGTTTCCTTAACACTTAGATTTCTGAGGTTATTTGGATATCACAATCTCAGTGACCCTAGGTGCTATAGCAACTAAATATTCTTTATGATTGAGAAAGTTTGTCAACTTGCCAGATATGCTGCTGACTCAGTGGATAATGGTTAGGGTACTGGAGTAAGGTATCTCCTCACAATCAAAGATCTATAACCTCTTCATAACCTCTTCATCCTTTGCACTAAATAAGGTATTTTTCAAACTTACTTGGATGTTTTTCCATGAGAGAAAGAGATGTAATGTCCTATCAAATGATACTGTGCACCTACTGTGTGTCAGACTGAGACAGGGGCATACCATATATATTCTGCTATCCCCATGATCTCTGATTTCTACTTTTGCAAGAAAAACAAAATAAGAAATCATTTTTGCTTGTTCATGAGTTCTATGTTTTAAAATGCATTCTGTGATTCACATAATCAAATTAAAATTTTATGCAGATACTATAATGTTCAGTAAAATAATGACCCCCAAAGATACCTGTGCCATAGTTATTAATCTGTGAATATGTTACTTCACATGGCAAAAGGGACTTTGCGGATTTGAGTAAGTTAAGGGTGTTGAGATGGTAAGATTACCTTCGCAGCAGATTGATATTGATGGGAGCACAAGAGAACGTATAAGAGGAAAGCGCATGTGATAATGAAAGCAGAGGTTGGAGTGATGTGGGGACAGGAGCCAAGGGAGGAGGGCTGCTGACTCCAGAAGCTTGAAAAGGCCAGAAAGTGAAATCTCCCCTCCAGTCCCCAGAAGGAACACAGCCCTGACACCACCTTGATTTGAGGCAAATGGCAACTTATTTCTGATTTATTAACTCCAGAATTATAAATAAATTTATATTGCATTAAGTTCTAACAGCAGCAGTAGAAAACTTATACAGATGCTAGTAGCCCTGTGCATGAATCCATGCACCACTAGCTCTCTGCGGGGCCTGGCTGCTCCGTGTCCACTGCCCAGAGGCTCTCCGCAGCCCAGAGGCCCATCCATGTCCCGGCCTGGCCAGAGGCCCGCCCACGGCTGGGTGCAGAATATTTGCTTCATCGCCATATGACATAGCAAGCATTCCACCAGGCCACTCATGCTGCCCGCTCTCAGTGGCCTCCGCCCCTGAGACTATGGGACTCTGGCAGGACTGAGAGGACTGGGTTCTGCCATTTTTGTGATGGAGTGATAGTTAATTTGCATATTACCCTTTTATTAGATAGGATTAAGTATATTTTTTTTCATCTTGCACCATAGGAGTCATTAAGAGATAGCACATACTGAGAGGCTTTACAGAAAATTATAACCTGTAATTATAGGCTGTCTGTAAATTAATCTACATATATCTTCCAATAGAGACTTAGAAAAATATTTAAATGTTCCTTAAATTTAGCTTTTCAGCTGTTATATTGCTATTGCATTCAAACATAAGCAAAAATATTTTAATATGTATTTAGTAATAAAACCCATGTAAGTTTGATCTTAAAATGGAGATCAACTCTCAAGCAAGTAATTTTTTTTTCTTTTTCTTTTTTTTTAAACTTAATTTATTGGGGCAACATTGGTGAATAAACTTACATAGGTTCTAGGTTTACAATTCAATAATACATCATCTATATATTGTATGTGTGTTCACCACCCTAACTCAATTTCCTTATATTGGGTTGTTGTTCTTTGGATTCATTTAAAGTTCAAAAGTCCTATAATTTAATATTAAATGCTTACTGAAGAATATATGCACATGAGCTTATATATTTCCTATTTTTGCCTTTCCTAGCCGCAGATGAATGTGTACATCACAGACGGCTTCTGTATTGTTCACACTGGACACCATTTCCCCTTTAACTATTCACTCCTGGGTCCTGCCAGTTCTGTCATGTATTAGGCCTGCTGTGCAGTTGCCAGCTGCTCAGTGGGACATCAAAGTGACATTGAATTGGTAGGAAAAGTTGATAAACGATATGGAGTGAGGGCCACTTTGAAGTCCTGCAGTGTCACCAAAAATGCCACTGTGAGATGAAAACAATGAGAAGTAGGGGTCTGGGCATGGACCACCACAAAAAACAGTCCTCAGGGAATAGAAACAGTTCCCAGGAAAAGTATTAACAGGACAAGGACATGATTGCATAAAAGAAAATAATAAAAGTAACAAAGGATATATTAATCTTTCAGTTTTATTTGTAAAATTTCCTAAAATCCAGGATGAGTTCCCCCCAGAGACTCTAACACACTGCTGGGTGGCTGTTTCAACCTGTCTCCTGTAAGTTGTGAGCTTGTGGTGTAGACAGATACTCATGATGTGGACTTTTATTCTGAACATTGTCTCCTCTGTTTCTTCTTCTATTTCTTTCTTTCTCTCTCTCTCTCTTTTTTTTTTAAAGTAAATATGATTACTGAAGAAAGGGTCAGGAAAAGCAATGGGCACAGTGATACCAAGTTAATGATATGTGAATCCATTGAATGTGAATTCTCAAAAAGTAAAAGTGAAAAATGTGATCTACTGATAAGGAAACACCAATAAAATCAAGTGCAAGTGTATTAAGCAGGGCACCCAGGCAGGAATTAACCTCATTCGGCCAGCATCTGCAAGTTGGGTTTTACCCACTCCGGGCCCCAAAATCAATACCAAAGTCAGGGAAGACTCAAAGGATACATTTTAGATACCTCTTACAGAGTTTATAGACACAGCAACAGGACAACAAATAGTCTTGGAGAAATTAAATGCACACTCAACTGAATATACTAAACAGTAGTTTTTCCCAGAACCAAGTATATCCAGTTGTTATTTTCCAATACCTTTCTCAAAGCTCTGCTTTCTGCTTTGTGTGCATGAAGATGTTTATCATGCCCACAAATCCAGGTATGCATGATAAACATCTTCATTTACATATCGAATACATATAAATTCAATGTGTCAATTGGATGTGACAACTTTCTAAGGATTCTTTAAACTCTAATGTACTTATGGGCATGGGATGGATATGGGTGTGCTAGAACCTTGTTTCCACATGACTGGTCCATGCAGGCATCTGCTGGGACATCTTTTGTTCTCACTCCTCTTGGCCAGATAACTTCAGATATGGCAGCATCACAATGAATTCTGTGCCATGCACTGGCACACAGGAATTTTTCTGCCCCTTCCAGGCCATGCTGGGGCAAAGGAAACTCTCAGAAACAACTGAAGTCAGCATGTGCCCAGCACATCACAGAAAAATTTCTACTCTCAGGTGTTGCCATTTCTCTGTGCCATAAGTCACCTCCACTCTCAGACTCAGAAACCTAGTTGAGATTTTTGCTCTTTCCCTGTTCTCTGCTGGGAATGCAAGGAATGAAGGTTCTCAATTGACCTACACTAACTGTAGACTCTCATCACTTCGGTCCTTAGAGTTTACTATAATCTCCTGGCAGATTTGCAGGGTCCTTTAACACTCTGCTTTATGATATATCATTGCTACTTCTTCTAACTGTATCCAGAATTATATCATTTCCATGAAGGCAAGGTTCTCTTAGGTAGCTTCAGGCTCAAGGCAGATAACATAAGTAAGTCTAGTAAGAGGGAAGATGATAGAGGTAAATGATATTGTGGCTCAGGGCTGGCGATACAAATGCATGAACAGTAACTGAGGCCCATGGAAGAGTTATGTGTCTAGCAAAGGCAAACAGCTGATAATCAGATCCTTCCACAGTTGCCTTGTGGGAATATGCCCTAGTTGCAAACTCTTATAAATCTGTTAGAGAAGCCTTAAGGATAGATATAAATATTAAACCTTCCAATTTCAAATGTTGGCCACTATTTCTATTTTAAAACAATGTGTGGGACAACATCACAGTCACCAATAAAGCATTTCTCCAGGAGAGATGTATCCTGAAGGCTGCTAATTTGAGACCTCTGCTTAAAGTACTGTGCACTTTTAGAAACCAAAGCCAGGAAAAGATTCCTTCGCTCCTATTCTCCACTGTGACATATATCCCTCCCTCTTGCAATAAACTGAGAATGGCCTAGTTGTTTGAAAAAGTATAGTCAAAGCAGGGAAATTCAGGGTAGAAAATAACTCAAAAGCAAGTTAATTCAAAAATATTACCCCACTTTAGGTGCTTTTGCTTCCTGCTAGCGGGGCCCTGGAAGCTCCAGTGAACCATCAGTCTAGTTTGAGTTCAGTGTGCTGATGGTTTCTGTCCCTTCTCCAATGTCTGGGCTGTCTTGGTGTTCTTTCTGAGGGACCATTGAAGCCCCACAAATAAGAAGAATGCTTTCCTACTGGAAATGAAACTGCTACTGAATCTTCGCTAATATGGGCACCCGGACTTGGATACTTTCTTGAGCAAGGGAGCCTAGGCTTAGAGATAGCTTTACTCACTTCAAGGCCAGGGTAAAGGGACAGTCTCCTTATCTTCCTGCCCCAATTTTTGTGCACTCCTAAATTTCATTTTTTCTCATGACAGCCTGAGTGCTTTACTGCAAAGGGATTTTGATTTTCTTCTTTGAAAGGATAGAAAGGATATTCCTTTCAGTCTCCCACCAGAATGTAAACTTCATATAGTCAGGGACCATCGCTGTCTTTTTCATAATCATTCAGCATGATGCCCGAAATAAAGCAAGTATTCCTCAACAAGTATTTTGGTAATGAATGAATGTTTGAATATCATATTTTTCAAAAATATCTAGTTGTCGCCGAAACCGGTCTGGCTTGGTGGATAGAGCGTCAGTCTGCGGACTCAAGGGTCCCAGATTCGATTCCGGTCAAGGGCATGAACATTGGTTGCAGGCACATCCCTGGTGGGGGGTGTGCAGGAGGCAACTGGTCGATGTATCTCTCTCATCAATGTTTCTAGCTCTCTATCCTTCTCCCTTCCTCTCTATGAAGAATCAATAAAATATATTTTAAAAATATCTAGTTGTCTTTCACAACTTGTCATTTACTAGTAAATCTATTTGTGTAAGCAAACTATATTACTAGAGAGGAATCTATGTCATGGGATGAATTTAAGTATGAATGCATGAATGACATTATAGAAATAAATAATCAGAAGAAAAGTATGAAGGAAATATAAAGTGTCCCAAAATTTTTCACACACATTGACAACTGATTTATATTACATTTTAAAAACATATACATATATTTTGTTGATTTCAGAGAAAGGAAGGGAGAGGGAAATGGAGATAGAAACATCAATAATGAGAATCATTGATCAGCTACCTCCTGCATATCCCAGACTGAGGATTGAGCCTGCAACCCTGGCATGTGCCCTAATTGGGATTGAACCATTACCCTCTGGTTCACAGGTCAATGCCCAACCACTGAGTGACACCAGTCAGGCTGATTTCTATTACATTTTGAAAGTGAAATGTATTATAATAAGCATTGCCTTTGTAAATATTCAAAGTGTGTGTATATCTTTGAGACATCATGTAGAAGGATTTTACAAGGAAGTCGGGCTATGTGAATTCCTACTATTCCAGTAAAAATTGTGGGCTATCTTCTGCTTTTGTAGGATTACATACAGTCAGGATTAGCACAAACTGAGAGTAAACAGAATTTCACTATATCTTAGAACTTGGTTGAAGATAAGAGAGGCTAAACTTCATGATTACTCTGCTGTGATTCTCTAAGACAATTCCATGAGCTATGCTAAACATAACTAAAAAGGTCTCTAGAAGAAGAGTTAATACTACACACACAAGACACACACACACACACACACACACACCCCACAGAATTTATTAGAGAAATTTATAGCAAGGACTGACAGCATCTATAGCATAAGTCTCTGAAGATGAGTTAGCTGAAGAGATGGAACAAGTTGAAAGGGGGAAATAAAATAGTAATGGCTAATTCAATCAGCTGAGCAGAGGGGCAACTAAGGGCGATTAGTAGAAGTTGCCTTAGCTCACCACCACTAAGGAAAATACAACAACGAGTCTCAGTAGAGTGAAAGGGATCAGTATACTTAATCAACTAGTTTTATATTTTAATATATAATTTAGGGTGGAAAGAACATAATAAAACTATATGCGTAGTTGGAACTTGAAATATTCAGATACTTGTAGTCCACTGTCCCATGATCTTCAACAGGTAGGGTTGTGTTATTGAGTTTCTTAAGGTGTTGGGTTGAGTTAATTTTTTCCTCATTTTTGAAGTTGTTATAGTTATAGAATTCCTGCAGGAACTTTGTATTTTTGAATTCAGCACTTTCAATATGTCATTTTTTGTTCCCTTCTGGACTCCACAGTTTCTGATGAAAATATAGCTATTAATCTTTTAAGGGCCCTCTGTATGTGATGAGTCATATTTCTCTTTCTTATTTAAAGATACTCTCTGTCTTTTTTAAAAATTATTTACTTACATTGTGCCTAAATGCAGAACTTTTTGAGAATATACTTTGATGTCATTGTACCTCTGGGATGTGTAGGTTAATGTTTTTTAATTAAACTTGGGAATGTATGAGTCTCATTTCATTTTTTTTTTTTATTTCACTCTGTCTTCTACTCCTAAATTCACAGTATGCATATGTTGGTGTTATCCATCAGGTCTCTATCTGCTGATTTACTTCATTAATTTTTCTTTTTGTTCATAAGATTTGATCATCTCACTTGAGACATATTTATGTTTTCTTATTCTTTTTCTTCTGTACCATAAATCTGCTGTTGAGTCCCTCTAGTAAAATTTTTATTTCAGATATACCTTTCAACTCAAGAATTTCTATTTATTTTGTTTTCTCTAACTTTAATCTCTAATTTATAGTCTTTGTTTGATGAAACATTGCTTACTACATTATTTTAGTTCTATAGAAATGTTTTCTTTTCATTTTTTTAACACACACACACACACACACACACACACACACACATATATATATATATATATATATATATATATATATATATATATATGATAGCTGATTCAAATCCTTTGTTTAGTAAGTCTGACATTGACACATTCACATGGATAATTTTATTGATATTTGTGGCTTTTCTTGTGTATGAGCCATGCTTTCCTGGTTACTTGTGTATATTGTAAAGTTCTTTGATATCTGGACATTTTAAATTATAAATGTGGTAACTCCCCAGGGTTTACTGTTGTCACTGCTTATTGCTGCTGTTGTTCTGACTGCTTAGTGATTTTCCTGGACAAATTCTGTCAAGTCACTACTTTTGTCAGGTACAATCACTCTGGCTTCTGCTTGTTTAGCTTAGTAGGCTTGGAGAATGATTGAACTGAGACTTATTTAAGTTTCTGAAATACTAGCTCCCATTCTTATTGAGGGAATCTTTGTCTCTGTTAGGCCAAATTTACAACGCTCCCAAAGGTTACAAATTTATGTTAGCCATCGTGTCCTGTCTGTTCAGATCCTCAAGATCAGATACACATGAGAGATTAGGTATTCTCAGGTCTTTCCTGGTCATAAGCACAGTCTTGCACAGGTGCATGGCCTCTAAGTTCCTAAGAATTTTTTTTTCCCCAGATTTTTCCAAGCCTCCAAGAATTTACCTTTTCCCAGGTTTTGTGTTTAAATTTTGTTGACGAGATTCTTGACTCCAAATTATAACATATCACTATTTCCAGTAGCTATATGTTAAAAAAAATTGTCCTTGTTTTTTAGACAAACACAAGGTGATAGAGCTTTACCTCTGAGTGAGCTCTGAACCTGGTGGAAGAGAGGGAGGTAAGTCTTTGAGGCTTTTCTAGGAAGCTGTCACACAGGTCAAATAATGACAGTTTATGAGGATGAAGCTTTTGGAGGATCTGCAAATCCATTCTTCCATCGCCAGTGGCTGCTAGGCTCCTGGTTTCCACTGTGACATTGGTTGTGGGGCTGTTCATTTTCTATGCTGCTGGTGATCTATGCAGAAGCGATGGAAGTCGTATGACTAAACTTCCATAGAGCTCACTGTTCTCATTGAGATTCAGCCATTTTTCTTTTTAAATTGCTAAAGGTCATTAGTTAATTTATAGCTTTTCTTGTACATGGGCCATATTTTCCTGGTTATTTTTGTGTATTGTCATTTTTTTTAACTTTTGAAAAAGTTAATTTTGTTACTCCTTCCAACATCCCACTATTTTTATGTAGGAGCACATTTTCAGCAGTATTTCCTCCATCCTCCTAGGACTCATCTTTGGGTGTATTAATTTTGATCACTTGGAAAATACGTTATCCAAGCTTTTCCATTTTAAGATTATTTGTTTATCTTGTAAGTAATAATTTTGTTAAGAGGTAAGTTGGGTCTATGAATTTATACTGTTTCTAATGAGTATTTCAATGTATTAATTTATGGATTCTTATTTTATTCAATGTCTCGTAATCTGCTACTACCATTATTTATTTTAATAATCAAATCATTTTAGAGATGACAAATGTTAGTCATTTTAATCAGGCTTTTGCCTTTTTAAAAAAATATATTTTATTTATTTTTTACAGAGAGGAAAGGAGAGAGATAGAGAGTTAGAAACATTGATGAGAGAGAATCATCAATCAGCTGCCTCTTGCACACCTCCTACTGGGGATGTGCCTGCAACCCAGGTACATGCCCTTGACCAGAATCGAACCCGGACCTTTCAGTCCACAGGCTGACGCTCTATCCACTGAGCCAAACCGGTTTCGGCAGGCTTTTGCCTTTTGATATCATTTTCTAAAGATTTCATTTCTATAAAAACCGACAGATCATCTGTTTTTGTCTTTGCTGGGCCATGAAATAAAGTATTTCTCTAAGGTGCTCTGGTAATTTTCAGTAGATAATGGTATATAAACCAAGACCTGGCAATAGATGGACCTACTTTTATAAGAGTGTCATTTCACTACTTCTTGTCCTTTGAAGTTGACAGAATTAGGGAATATTTGTGTGGTTTGCATATGCATGTATATGTACATTTAAAACATGTGTGTACAATTACATGTACATACAGATATGTCTATCACATTTCCTTCTGCAAAGAGCTGTATGCAGGGGGTTGGCAAAAGTAGGGTTACAGTTGTTCCTATGGAAAATGACATGCAGGTTATGCATATTACAATAGCTTTATTAACTCTGTGTTTCACATCCTCACAACTATAAACCTACTTTTGCCCCCACCACATATGTTGAAAACTCAGACTTCACTCCAATAACTCTGATTTCATTAACATACAAAAAATTTATCCCTTCTCGTAGGTATCCTCCATTTCCCATAACTACCCTAACCATATATATATATATATTTACTTCTTGAAACAAATCTTCCCTTATAAAACAAATTTTCCATTGCCACTGTCTCCATGCCAACGTTTCCTTTACTCAGCTTTGGCTCAAACGCACAGCAGACCACAACCCTCCTGCTCTCCTTTTCCACCCTGAGCCACTCCACTGCTACTGCAGACAGCCTTCTCATGTGCACAGACTTCTCTTTTTCTCAAAGTCCTCCTCACTCCTCCTGACGGAGGACCCTATGCTGCACTGCCTGCCCTGAGGCCGGGTGCCCTTTTTAGCCTGTGTAAGGCACTGGCATCTCATAGTCGGCCACCACCCACACAGATGCCTTCTTTACCTTGCCTGGGCTCTGACACAGGAAGCCTGGCTGCCATCAGCAGGAAAACACTCCTTGTACGGGCTGGACCGCCATGCCCTGAGCCACGTGGATGTCTTCCTCAGCAGCTTGCTTAGGCAGAACGCCTTGGGAGCAGCCACTGTGGTTCAGCCTTCCCTGTGCTGAGTGCTACCATGCGCAACTCGGCTTACTGCCTCTCAGAGTAAATTGATCAGATCAGAAGGCGAAGCTACAGAAAACGAAAAGGCAGAAGTCACTTGTAATTTTTCATCACGTTTTCAGACAATATGCCATATCTCCCAAAGCTGCACATGTATAATTTGTCTAGTGAAAAGAATACATTTACGCTTTTGCTACTGCGTCTTTCAAAAAATAGTGCAGTTCTTTAAAATTCTAAAATCTTGGACCAACTGCTAAATTTTGTTTATAGCATACACTTCTTAACTTGGATCTGTTGTTAAAGAATGAAGGCACACAAGGTCAATGGCCTCAGATTTTCTAGTTGAATTTATAGAAATATATTATTGTATAACTTAAATGACAAATTTAGGAATATCTCAAAAAGGGAGTACAGAAATTACTCCCACATAATAACTACCAAATACCTTTGGATTTTTACTGGTTTAAAGTGTAAAATGTGAGTAATTTCTAAATAGTTCATAGTCTTAGAAATTAGTCACAATCAAACAAAACTTGCAACACTATAAAATAAATATTTGCAGCAATGCATAAGTATTTTCTACATAAGATATTACAATGTACATAGCTATGTCCTATAGAGTGCCTGTGTGCATCAAGCATAAATATTGTAGTTAGCCATATGCTAATCTGTTACAAGTGTTTGTATGTACTTGAATATATATACATATGGTAGATACATATATTATCATGCATGGAAATTTCAGGAGAATTCCTTTTCATTAGATTAATAATTGAGACTTGAAAGCTCATTTCTTTTATTTGGCAGATCAAACTGATTGTTTATTTTTATTCTCTTAGCTATTTTGCAAAAATAAAATGAAATAGAAAAGGAAAATAAGTTTCACAATAAGTTAATCCTTCTAACTTCAAGCAGATATCCAAAGGGAGTTAAGAAAAATAAGAATAAAAACAGAACAGCACACTAATTCTTCTGTTATTAACTGAATTCACTTTGAACTGACCAAGGTAAGGAATGTTGAAGTTTGATTAATGAAATGTCAAGGCATCACTATTATTTTTTTTTTTAAAAAAGAGGGAGGTATTGTATTGTCAATTGTTGATAATTATCATGTTGACCTATGAATGTTTCATTGTGGGGGTTATTTAAAACTATCTTCTCTAGACTTTGGGAGTAAAGGATATTAGAATAGTAGATTGTTTCTTATATTTGTGTCCAAGTAATTTTTTTTTTTTTAAATTCTAAAAGATAAAAGTTCAGAAGCAAAGCATGAGGAATTGTTTTTTGCAAAAGCCATAATTGCAGCAAAATCAATTAGGCGATTTTTCTTGGTCGCATTTGAAGCTTTGACATCACACACTCTGTTTATTTGCTTCTGGCCTAATAATCCTCTGCATGCTGGGAAAAATCTTTGTTCTCTGATAGAAGCAATAAAGCTGTCTGCACGATTCGCTCTTGTGAGACACAGAGTGTTCCTATTTTATTTAATCTATTGGTGTGCAGCCTTTTCAAAGTAAATACTTCACACACGCTGAACAGAGAAAGACATGCAAGGGGCTGGCCCGAGAAGTATAAAAATTAAAAAGTGCCCTGTGAAGAAATAAGGACGGCTCTCTCTAATAAATAAATAAATAAATAAATAATAAGAATCTCGGGTCAAGTGGGCCTTGACTCTCGTTGCTCCCGGAGTGTGCAGCTCTTCATGTTCTCCCAGCCCCCCAGTTCCATTCAGCTGTCCCTGCTGAATAGAAAGCACGGAGAAAATGAAGAGATCTAAATGCCAGCAGGAGACGAGTTGCATTCTTTTAGGCATGTCCTGAGCCTAGTCACCCAGAACAACTTGTGATCCCTGGACAAAGCCACTCACCGCAGGTGGCCATATCAAGAAATTTTCCTCCTGGAATTAGATATTATCCCAGGAATCACTAGTGAGTCAGACATAACGCCCCATCCTGCTGGGTCAAGTAGGATTCCATTTCAATTTCTTTATACAAGGATGCGTTTCATCTTGTCTGCGTACAATGACAGTGCTCAGGCATGAAATAAATTGAAGTGCCTGAAAGGCAGAATTATCCCTTGAACCTGCAGCATTCCCAACCCCAAACACATACATTGTCAAGGCAGTTCCAGATAAGCAGGATCTCCAGCAAGTGTCTGTGCTGGTTGGCTTCCTTTAATCATACTCCCTTTTGTAAAACGGATTTTCGAGGGGAAAGGTAAATCACTGCAGGGGGGGGGGGGGGGGGAGGCCATTTTCAAAAGGCTTAGGAGGTTCATTTTGCGTGGCTTTCCGAGGTGAAACAGGTAATTCAGAGGAGTGAAAGTCTTTTGTGATCAACTTAATTTATCTTTCATATTACCAAGAAGAAGGAAAAAAAAACTATTGAAATAAGGCTGAGTAAAGTTCCTTATAACAATGTTCCTACGGATAGAAAGTGATTTCTTGTTTGCTAGAATACTCTCCAAACTTCAGCAAATGAAATTTTAGATTGAGAGCAAGATTTTCTTCCACCTCTTCTTCAGAAAGCATAATATTTTCCTGGGTGTCTGGTAGATGTATTTCAGTACTTTTATTAATAACATTCCTGTGCCCACAGAGCATCAAGTTAGCTTCAGCATGACTGTGGGACAAGACAAAGGGCATTTTCCCCACCATCAGGTTATATGTGAGACCTTTCGATATACAGGCATGTGATAAAATCCAAGGAATAACATTGCATTTTTGCTTTAATAAGATGACGAAAGACCTCTCTTTCCCAGTCAAATATTTTTCAATCTTAATCTATATTCCACCTGTGAGAGTAGTTCTCCTGAACATATTTATGGAAGGCATTGATACAGAAAATAGAAATACCTTCAATTTCAATAATTTAAATACCTTAAAAACTTTATGCAAAAGTCACTATTAGAGCAGAAAGGAAAAAAGATAATAAAATGCACCATACATGGCTTGGGACTTAATGCATATTTTCTATAAACTTATTTTATTTGGTTTTGGTTTCTTTGCTACAACTGTACATTTTTTAGGCAGTGTAGAAAATAACTTAAAATGCCAAGAATAACTGTAACTCAAGTTAGTACACAAGTCTAGAACACATTATTTATGTAAATGAATGTTCAATACCCTTCATTGTAGTGAATTTAGATGCCAAATGATAATTGATTATCAGAATTGTTTTCTTCCAACTCATATATATTGTTTGGTTGTGTATGTTGTGGAATGAATTGCTATAATTCTGCAAATTAACAGCAGCCATAAAAAAAAAATCAGGCAGTTATGAATGTGCTTTGTCCACTAATCACACATAATTTTATCTGAGGGGTCTAAGAAAGCTATAAAAAGAGAAACAGTTGCTACATGATATCTACCTGGAAGGGCCACTTTAAAAGAATCCCATTGCCCTGGCCAGTTTGGCTCAGCAGTTAGAGCACTGGCCCACCAACAGAAGGCTTGTGAGCTCAATTCCTGACCAAGGGCAAGTACCTCAGTTTCAGATTAGTTCCCTGAGTGTCAGGACACATGCGGGAGGCAAGCAATTGATGTCTCTCTCATGTTGATATCTCTCTCTCTCTCTCTCTCTCTCTCTCTCTCTCTCTCTCTCTCTCTCTCTCTCTCTCTCTCTCTCTCTCTCTCTCTCTCCTCTGCTTCCCTTCCCCTCTCTCTAAAAATTCAATTGAAAAAATATCCTCAGGTAAAGATTAAAAAAAAAATCCCACTGACTGTGGTTTTAGAAATTATATTAAAAATATGACTCAATGACTGTTTTTCAATATTTTTATTGTTTACTAACTTTAATGTTTTTCATCATTACTTTATTCCATTAATTTTGAAAAGAGCTACTCAAATAGCTTAGATCTGATCTCTGAGAATTTCTGTAGTTTTCCTAAGCATGTTCAGATATCTACACTTTGAGAAAAGATAATATATGCTATTAATATTTTGGTTTTTTTCCAAATTCTTATACCTTTTCCTTCATACTTATAGCAATATTTATAATTCTATGATACAGTTATATTTTTCCTATAATGGAGATACCTAAGTTGTAACCCATGTTATATCATTTTACATACCTTATTACACTTAGTTCAGTGTTTTATATCAAAAGTTGGTCAATACCTGTTTAATAATGCACTATTAACTAAATGTTCTATTTAACAAACAAATATACTTTTGAAATAAATTTATTATTAAAAGTAAATAGGAGAGGACTATTTGCCTTACAAGATGATTTTCATTTTAAAATACATATTTTTATTTCATTGTATTTAACTTTATTTTTATTATTAATACTATTTGATATTTTTCTTTTAAAATTTAAATATCAACAACTTAAAAGGAGGAAAATTAATATCCAAAATTTTAATTCTACATAATTTTTAGAATTTAATTTATTTAAAAATTCTAAATGGATATTTGTATAGCATTATTATTATTCTGGAAGAAATTGTTCACTTGAGTTCATTAATATATGTTACAGTAGCTAATAAAGTACTTTCAGAGGTAATTTTTCCAATTACTGAAAACTTTCCCCCCCCAGTTTTTTATGTTTTTGTGCAGGACTATTTCTCATGATTATGTCAAAAGCTTATCTGAATGTTCTTATTCAGCCATGTATGCATCTTCAAAAAAAAAGAGAAGTATTTTTCCTCTACTTTTATAATCCTTAAAAAGTATAAATGCTCTGCTCCAAATGGATACTCTTTATGAAACTGTTCACTGGTGAAGATAAAGTTACAATAGAAATTCTACCTTCTGCCTTTTAGTTTTTTAACATGTAAAATCATCAAAGCTTAAGAAAGGAGGTTTTTTTGTTTGTTTGTTTGTTTGTTTGTTTTGTGTTGTTTTAATAATCTATATAAAGTGAAGAGTGAAATATTTTTGCAGCTAGGGTACTATGCAAAGATGTTGAAAAACCAAATTTGTCAAAGAGGCTGGACTAGGTTATGGTACAATAACATCCGACTACCAAAGCCCAGTCCCTTAATTGGTTTCTCTCCTTGTGTGACCTTGTGTGGCATTAGGGCTTTCATATCCATGAAATCTCTAGAGGTCCCAGCTGAGGGAGCAGTGATGGTCTCAAATGTTACTCATCACCATGCCAGAAGGAAAAGGAGAATGTGGCAAACTGCACATGGGCTGTGAAAGTTATTATCTGGAAGTGAGTTGTGTCCACTTAAATTTCACTGGACAAAGCAAGACATATGGCCAGGAAAGAGGGTAGGAAGTATAATAATCCTATCATGTGCCTTCAAGGGAGAAGAAGCAGAATTTTCAGTGAGCAGAACTAATGACTGCCTAAGCAATGTTTGCCATCAGTTTTTTTCTTTTTCACTCCCTACAAGATATGAAACTTGTCCTATGTCTCTGACTTTAGAATCACTCAGGATATATTCATGTAAAATCTTCCCTCTGAAAAATGCCAAGTTTTCCCTGTGGAGATATGAGTTTTCCTCATTCCAAGCTGGACTCTTCTCAGAACATTTTAATTTGATTAATGCAGGTAATCAGCTTCTGCATATTTTTAATTGGGGATTCCTTTGATTGGTAGCCACCGTTATATTAAATGTTTTTGCTTTATTATTAACATCAGTGTCTTAGTTATTAAAAGAGTATCTTAAGTAACTAATAAAAACACCTGTAAGCAGTTTAAGACAGTGCAGCATTGTCCTGAACATAAAGGCTCACAGTTCACTTAAACACAGACATTGCACGAATGCCATCCAGGGTCAAGGATAAAAGTAGTGGAGGAGCAGCCAGGTCCAGGGATGCATTCTAGTGATAAATTCCATGCCTCCTACAGCTTTATGTCCTCAAGATTATTTCTCTTACAGTATCTGTTCTCAAAACATTTCAGACCCACCACGTGAGAGAGAGTATCTGCCCACAGGGACAAGAGAAAACATGTTTTTAAAAGAAGAAGAAAGGACTGTTTGTTTTGGATGGTGCTTTAGAGATGTGAAGGAAGAAATGGGATTTGGAATATCTGGAATGTGGTGTGAGAGTGGTGTGGCTGTGAACCATATGTCTACGAGAGAAAAAGATGATATTGATCTACTGATGATAAGAAAAAGAAAACCGATAAAACACAGGGTCCTTACAATGATTTCTGGTTTTAAAATACCTTAATAACTTCTCAGTGGAAAAGTTTTCTTGACAATTTATCTGGAGATATGAAATCCAGAGAATTTAATCTTGTTTCAGGACTGAATTGTAAGACTAAAACTTTGAAAAGAATTCATCTAACTTACCAAAATAAAAATAATCCATGAGGGTAAAAGTAAGAATAGAATAGAACATAAGGTCAAGAAGTTAAGAGTGTAATAGTTGCTTGTCCTAATTCAATATTGAGAATAAACGTTAGTTAGCTTAAAGGTTAGATCAAGCTTAAAAGTTATTTAAATGTAGTTAAAAATATATTTGTTAATGAAAGTATACTGTGTTATGACAAGTGGGAGAGCACATGCTAATTTAGATATTTAAGGATAAGAAAAAGAGTGAATCATGTTTCTTCCCATGCCCAGGGATTGTGAAATTAAAGACAAAAAATGTATCATGAGTACCCTGTAGAAGCAGCCCAAAGAGATTATAAGGAATAAAACACCTACTTAAATTGATGAATTCTCAGAGAATGCAGGAATATATATCGTATTATTATAAGGACAGGAAAAAAAAAACACCTGCTTTTAAACTCATATATTGAAAACATTTCTAGGCTAAGTCGGTAACAAACTCATTTTATTTTCACTTTTACTAAAGAAAATATGACTTTTATATAGTGCTATTAAGGAGAAAATAAAAATCTGCTATGTATAACCATAACTTCCCAAGTGGATTTGAGCAGCAAAAGTAGACAGGGAGGTTAATGTGGCATTGGTTACAGCTGGGTCATTTTGAAAAACTGAAGTAGAAGAATTTGTAGGGAAGTAGTGAAGCAATCAGGGAGTCAATAAAGATGTCTAAAGTGAGGGATGATGGTTTGGGAAGTGATAACTAAAAAATCTTGGGTTTTTAAAAAACTGTATGTAGAGTCAAAAATTAAATTTTAGGTAATTTGAGGCTATAACATTAGCACCCTGTCAGAGCCTGGAACCATACTGATGAGCATATATACATGTATTTTATTATGGTCACTTTGTGTGTGTATGTGTATGTGTATGTGTATGTGTATGTGTATGTGTATGTGTATGTGTGAAACTCAAATAAAGCTCAGCTTTATGGCTTGGTTCCAAGCAATTTGAAACACAGGCAAATTACAGGAGATGTTGATATAACATTGAACATGAGTATCTAAAGCTATCCTAAGGCCTTCAATACTGTATTTAAATCTTGGATAGTTCTCTGGCATTCCAATGAGAATGATATAAGGGAAAAATATCCTTGAGACAAACAGTTACATTTCAATGGTCAGGGAAAATTCTGATGACACCTGGCTTTCACAGTAAGATAAGGAATATAATTTTAGGTTGTTCTATGTGATTATTAAATTCTTTCACAGTGTCCTTGACTAATGGGCAACACATTCCATCTCTTCAATTCAATCCAATAGACAATTATTGAGTTCCCATCATAGAGATATTGTGTCAGACATACAAGTATGAATAAGATCCAGCTTCTATTATTAAAGTCCTAACAATTCATTCATCCCTTGAGCAGGAGTGGAGAGACAGACTGAAAAAAAAAAAAAAACCCTACCAACACAAGGAGAGAGTGCTATTCAGGGTGTGAATCAAAGGCTATGAGCCTGGAGATGAAGCAAGAGGGAAAAGATCACTTCAAAGAAGAGAACACTTCTGATCAGGGGCTCGAAGGATGAACAGAGTTTCACTAGATATAAAACAAAGAAAAACAACACACACACATACACACACACAAACACACACACACACACACACACACACACACACACACACACAGGTATTTGGAAGTCCCTACATACTGTAGAGACTCAAATTCCCTTGTATAATCGTGGTCATCCTGGGAATAACTTGTTGTAACAAGAGAGGTGGGCAGGTGCCTCAATGGCTAGAGAATAGGCAGGTATCCATGCTACCAAGATGCAAACATAAACTAATTTGAATGAAATTATATAACCCTTTCTTATTGCTAATTCTAGGTTATCGTATTTAGTGCAAAAAGGATTCCAAAATCCTTGTGCTTGTCTTCTCTCACATAACTTCCTCCTGAACCTGTATCTCAGTCACCATCACCTTCCTCCAAGACCCCAAGCTGGAAAGATTCTCACCACCCAGTGCAAATTTAACTTTTCAATTTTCAAAATTCTTGGATTTGTGAAAAAACATACACCAAAAAAATCTCCCAAACCAAACCACCCTCATGCTTTTAACTTGTCTCTAAATCCATCCAGTGCATTGAATGGAATGTTCCTAATTTTGCAGATTTCTCTCCGTTTTTTACTGCAGAATGCATAACTCAGGTCTTCACAATTACAAAGCTGAATTTCTGCTATTAAGTTTCTTACTAGCTTCCTTGCATCCCTTTACCAATTTCTCCAAGCCATTATCCAAACTGCCTGAATGTGTCTCCTCTCTGAAGTTCAGAAACACTCATGTCACTTTTCTCATCATGAATCTCAATGCCAAAACGTGTAATATGACATTTAATCCCTGCTTACAAATTGTTAATAAAATGTACAATATTATTCTCTACTAATACTGGTTTAAGAAGTCATCTCTCTTTATAATGCCTTCCAAATCCATATATATATATATATATATAATTCTATATATTTATATATATTCTATATATTGTAATTTATATATAATTTATATATAATTCTATATACTTATATATATTCTATATAATAAAAGGGCAGTGACCATAAGCATAACAACTGGAATGACCACTGGACCAGTTGCCATGAGGTGCATTGACCACCACTTGGTCCTTCCCCCCTGGCCTGCAGGCTATGGGAACTGGAGCTATGCTGGATCAGGAAACCAAGGTGAACCTGGGGGTGGTGGTAGGGTGGGACTGGGGACTGGCGAGTGAGCAGAAGATGGCCTGATTGCAGGCTAGTCCCAGGGACCCTATCCACACACAACTCCGTGCACTTGGCCTCCCGTAGAAAATAGAGATAGAAACTCCACAACTCGTTGACTGGATATATATTTATCCTCCATTTACCATGATTTTTACCATCCCAAACCTCGGTCATTGGAAAACTAGTGCTAACTAGTACTCCATCTTAACAACATAGGGACTTTTAAAGTGCTAAACATTTATGGAAAACTTATTTGAGGCAATTAAGCTGTTGCTAACATAATTTACAAGTGTACACACTAAATGAAGGGCCTGTCTTCATGAACTTATAGGTTGAGGTGAGAGGTGAGGGATACGATGTAGAAGACGGAACTCATGACTTTGAGATACAGTGCATGCTGTTTTACAACTCGGAATGGAGGATCCTCAAGAAATGGAGATAGGAGGCAGGAAGAAAGCCCCTCAGGTACTGATTGATGGAGGTTCTCTGCCTCCACGGCTGCATAAGCCCTGGGTGAACTGTGATTCACACCGTCGTGTCCAGCCTTTCTCCTGTGAGTGAATTGCACCTGCTTTCAGTGGGAAGAAGGAGCAGGCAGTATGAAATGGAGCTGGAACTTTTTCAAAGCTTCTCTTTTAAATGACTTATTCATCAGCAAACTTTCAAAATGTATATGGTATCATGTGCAAAAAATAAATAAATAAATAAATAAATAAATAAATATCTGACAAATTATGTCCAAGAAGGCTGGTACTGCTTCTATTGATCAAATTATGATTTTTCCTCATTTTACAATACATAGTATCTTTTTCTTACTGTGCCTTTCTTGTTTCTAGATAAATCACCTAAATTTGTAACTGGAAACTTGTAATTAGAGACCCCAATATCATAATTTTCATGAACAAAGCAAAGGTTTGCTTAAAATGACTGTATATAAAGAAACAGCTGTTTAGTGAATATTTTATATTTCAATAGTTTGCATAGGGGATTTTGAAATAACAACACTTTATATAATAAAGATAAGGAAATGCAACTATCTTTTACCTTATCATGAAGGGAGGATTAACTAATTTTAAACCACATAACAGGAAATTTGAGGCTAAAAGATCAACATATCTTCCACAATGATGATTCTCCCTCTCACTCATTCTTTCTCCATCTCCAAAATTAATGGAAATATATTAAGTAAGAACTGAACATTAATTTAGGATTATTCAATTAATATCAAATAAACTGAGCATCCAAATGCACCAATTCCTTTACCACTCTTAGAAAACCTCACATTATGAAACAATAGTTGTTGTTTTAACAGTTTACTGTGGAAGTTGATTCAAAATAATCTTTGAAAGGAAATTTCTTTTCGGAGTTCTTTATCATTATTGAAAGTTAAGTGCATAAGTAACAACAGAGAACTAGAAGTTCAAATGCCCTTTTGCAAACAGGATCAGCTTGTATTTTACACAAAATGGAGAACAGCACAGTTTCCTGTGGGATTTCTGCAACATATATTATAGCCAACATCATGCAAAAAGAATTTTGACATGGAACTAATAAAGTGGGCTTTTTGTCTTTCTTTAAGCTCTGATTTTCATTGTTATTGAAGAATATGCAATAACTCAAAGAAACGGGAATTAAACTAGAAATATGCTTGCTGATTAAGATTAGGCAATATGGACCACTTCTGTGGAAACACTATTTTATTCCCTGAAATTGTAAAAATTTTAACATGGCAACCAGCTGCAGAATAGTAGATCACAGGGAAAAAAAAGTGAGGCAATTAAGTTGCCTTTATTGATATTTCAATTATTCTGATCAGAAGTATATCATGTATCATTTGTAGGAACATTCAATAGCCAGGTAAGCCAAGATCAATAATAAATGAATACATCTTCAGGTTTTAATTTAACAAAGCATTAAATAACAAGAAAAATTGCTTTGGCTCTTTATAAAAATAATCCTTGGTATATTTTTTTCCAATATATTTCAAAGATTATTCATCTGGTATGCGAGGACAAGATGTGAAATAGCCTGTAGGATACTTATGCAAAACATTTCTTCAAATAGAAAAGAGTAGATGCAAAGTTTAAGAGCTCTTTGCCTTTGGAAAGTGGCAGCTTGAAGACACACTAACATTCCTTAGTTCTTTAATGCCTTTTTCATGCTGCTCACACATGCATGCCTGCACACACATATACACAGACCCATACCCGAGCACTATGCTCATTTAATGGAAAGTAGTTGCTGTTTTTATTTGAACTGATTAAGATATAGTTTTTAAAATAGGCTTTTGAAATGGTACCGGTAATACTAAAGTGACATAATGCTGCACTTCTGTAATTCAAATGGGCTGCCATTGAGGCAAGGGAAGCCAGTGCCTCTGTGCAATTTTCCTCCTTTTCTTGTGAGTTAAGCAGATTTACTCTTTAACGGTGGAGCTTCAGCGGATGATTATGACATCAAAGTGTGACAGACAGTGATTATGTACTGCAGGGAGAAAGGCGGTTAAAGAGAGACAATTCATTCCCATAGCTTAAAGGGACAATTTCCTTGGCCAAAACTGAAATAAACTCTGTCCTGCCAGGCTTCTCTTTGAAAGAAAGGAGAGTGGAGGCTTAGCCTGTTTCGTTTGATTTTTCACTTCCTTTCATATTTTGAATTACACTGTCTCTCTACGTACCCACTACCTTTCTGATCTCACTCACACACCGTCTGCATATCCTACCCCATCTATCTTTTGACCCAATTATTTAGCGGATTTGAGGGTTGTTGTTTTTTTTTTTTTTTTTTTTTTTTTAACCAACAGATTTCTCAATATCAGGGGCTTCTACTTTAATGAAACTGGCTCCTGGTGTTATAGCCTGATTTCCTTTTATTTTTCCAGTTCAGCTATAATCTTTCTCAATTTGTGAACGCTCTTTGATTTTTATAAAGCTCTTGAAACCTGTACAATGCAGAGTTGTTGAGTCAGATCTTTGGGCATTTATTAGAAAGATTAATTAGTGATCATTTGTTTATATTATATTTAATATTGCTGTTTCTAATTCCCAGTTTATTAAAATATTCTTTTCTGAATGTAATAATTATAGTAGTTAAACATTATATTACATGTTACTAAACTTAACAAAATCAAAAGTAATTTATAGTTCAGTTAGAAAAACTACCTTGATAGCTTTAAATATAAAATGAATATATAGTATCTGAGATTTAAAAATAAATATTACATAATTTCCTGACATTTTAAATGATAAATTCAATATTCAACTTTGCTTTCTTCTAAAAAATGCCAATCCTTTTTATAATGTGAATTATTTTTAAATATACTTTTAGAGACCTATAATTATAAATCTTTTAAATTATGCTACCCATATAGTAAAACAAAAATATATTATTGAAACATATGAACTTTTAAAATATTGGATTTACTCTCACAGTGAGTAAATTATTGAAAGGAAATCAACTGCAACTAAGAAGCAAAATGAAACAGACCAGAGCACATTTATTCAAGGCATAGATTTGTCTTTGAAATCAGTGTCACCTGGTTGAATTTGTAACAAAATTCTCTTGAGGTGTATAAAATTTTTCCACTTAGAAAAGGAAACAAGCTATTGTATATGGAGTGTATTTAAAATGTGAATAATTACAGAAGCATTTGAAAATAAATTAAAATGTAGTAAAACTCAAATAGATAACATTAACAATATTTTCTATAAGTGAAAATTTTAGAATATGTATTTTAAAAGTATTCTATCTCCCTATATTCAAGTTTGCATTCCTGAAGAAAGATAGCATGCTGTAAAAGTACATTGCAATATCAAGATCAAGTATTAAATTCTATCGTTTTACTATTTAAAAATACCAAACTAATAGTGTGCAATACATTCTGTAATATTTTATTCTTAGGAGTTGTGTTTTGAAATATTTATCAAAGTGTTAGCTTCGTTGCTGTTGTATTATTTGTATATTTTAAACACTGTGTTCTTAGCTTAGACAAAATAGTATTCCCTCCTATATTTGGTATCCTTTTTAAAAACTCTATGCCAATCAAAAATTGTGTGACAGAGTGTTATCTGACAGAACACGACCTGAGGGTTTTCACCTGTTTGTTATCAAGCCTAGCCCTGTCTGTCTGTACATCTACGTATGAATGCATGCATGCATGCATGCATCTATCTATCTATCTATCTATCTATCTATCTATCTATCTATCTATCATCTATCTATCATCTATCTATTTACCTACCAATCTGCTTACCTACCTGGTTGTGCCATTAATCTCAATGTCAATAAACAAATTATTTTATTCAGTTAAAAATGCATATATATATTTCTTGAAACCAAGGCTTCAAAAAACTCAAAGGAGTCTTACAACTCATATTTAGACATCTTTAAGTTATGTCCTTATAAGTGACACTGTTATTCGTATTACTGACTATATTGCCACAGGTTAAGAGCAGAGTATATGCAATTTATTTTTGTGGAGCTTTACAATCAAAGAAAATCATAAGGAAAATGACATTTAAAAGTGTTGCCATTGAAAAGTGAGATAATTTGTTTAGATAAAATATGACTACTGGGTTAGGCCATCTTTGTTAAATGTACCAAGTAGACATCAAAATTGCTGACCTTCAATTTTAAAATTTTCTTCAATTCTATATTCTGTATAAAATATTAATTTTGAAGACTATGAATCAAAGTTATTCAGAAGAATGTTTCTGGATAAACAAACTTGAACATAAAAATGATTTTAGAATAGCTTATTCAATTATTCCACTCATAGTATTTTTTAGGTATGACATAATTTATACATGATAAAAATCAATGAATTTAAGAGTTCATTAAGTAAAATATACAGTATATCTGTCTATTAACTATTATGGAATAGAAATCTATCTATATGAAAGGAGATATATAGGCATATAGGTATATATGCCAACTTTATAAAAATAGTATATTATGGTAGAATTGGCAAGTATTCTTTTTTCTTTTTTAGTAGTTAAGTAAAATAATGGGACATCTTAAAGCCAATAACCCTGATGCCATAAGTAATAGAGTACTCCAAGTTCAGCCCAGAAACTCCACCCATGCTCCCTGTGTTTCTGTAGCATTGCCTTTGGCTTGACAAGTACTGTTATTTACAGTGCTATTTATGTACTTTTGTCTCTCAATGACTATATACAGGTCTTTCTCGCTCAATAAAATGCCAATTTCATTAAAGTAAAAGTTTCTGATATTGAGAAATATGTTGATAAAAACACTTAATCCATTAAATAATTGGGTCAAAAGATAGATCAGATAGGATATGTAGATTGTGTGTGAGATCAGAAAGGTATTGGGTATGTAGAGAGAGACAGTGTAATTCAAAATATGAAAGGAAATGAAATGAATATAATATAAGGTTAGTTTAAGGTTTAAGATCATCTTTTAAGACACTTCCTTGGTGAAGTTTTTCTTTATTATCATAGAATTGTTATAGTATCCTGTGCATACTTTAGCTAGCACATAGGCTATGTATTACAATCTCTCTCCCTCATTTGTGCTTTCTCTCTTCCTATGACTATAGTATATACATACTCATACAGCATTTTTGCATTTCTACCTACATAAATATTTTATCTAATTGTTTCTAATATGCTTTAGAGCAAGGGCTAGGTTCTATTTAATTATGATTGCTTTTTAATACAATTCTTAACTAAATGTTTTGGTACCCTAACTACTTTAGCATATGTTTCTTTTATGTACATTTGCTTCATGTTTGCCTATTCTCATAAATGTTGAGCTGACAGTAAAAGCAAAAGGATAGATGGCTTCATGACTTAAATATATTACACTTTAAAATATGCATAACATATACTTAACAGTGTCACTTCAGGAAGCAGCACAATTCATGAAATACATGCTCTTTTAAGTGATATCTGTGATCTGTTTGGTGAGGCTTAGTAAGTACTGCTTGAAATAATAAGGAAACAAAATTGTCAATAGCAAATATATGTCATACATTTTCATAATCTGTTTATTTTTTACAACAGTGGTATAACCAGTTAGGGTTATTTACAGTGTCAAAGCTAAAGCTAGAAATCTAATTTTGGGGATCTATTACCTATTTATTCTGAATGCTGTTATGACTAACAATGTTTATTGTGGGTTATTGCTGAGACTCAAGAAGATTCGGAATGTACTAGTAAAATTTACCCTCACTATGGAAAAAATCAGTGCTTGTTGATGAAAGGTTATGAACTGTTAATTTCCAAATGTATCTCATATGTAGAAACAGAATGACTTTATTAATACATTGATACTATTTTCAAATGATAATTTAAAAATAACCTTACATGTAAAGCAGTCTTTATCTTGTTTTATTACTTTTCAAAATTTATTTTCAAGATTAATATATTAAGGTTATAAAGCCACTTTTTGTTTTTATTATCCACTCAAACATTTATGACAATAGGCAAACATGGAGGTAATGAATATGAAATTGACATGTGCTTGAGTGTTAACGTTAAGGGTCTAAACTGTACAGGTAAGAACTGTATTGAAAAATTAATCATGTGTAAATCAAACATTAGCTTGGTCAGAATAGGACATCATGTTGTTTGTTGTATCCTTGTTTATGTATATTTTTATTATAATTTTTCCTTTATTGTAATTGGTCAAAAACACCAAAATTGCCCCAATTTGTTAATTTAAATTCTTCTCTTTTTATCCTTTCTTTGATCAAATGTCTCATTTTTCACCATGATCACTTGCTATTTAACTTCTGCCTGCTCTACTCAGTAGCAGGATCTGCAAAAACCCTCTTCAAACAACACCACCAAGATAATCGAGAAAGGCAGAATGATCAACTACTATTGTTTTTAGTTCTTCATATTCAAGGCAGTTGGTTTTGTTTCAAAATACCTTTTTTATTTTAATTTGTAAGACTTTTTAATAAATATCACTTCTCTCCTTACCAGCACTGCACCTTAGGCAAATTTTTAAACTACTCTGCACCTAAATTTTCTCACCTGGAAAAATCTATATAACAAAAGCCTAAGCAACTGTTACAGTGGAACAACCAGAACAACCAGTCGCTATGATGTGCACTGACCACCAGGGGGCAAACACTCAACACAGGAGTTTCCCCCTGGTGGTCAGTGTGCTCCTACAGTGGGAGCACCCATACCAAGAAGCCCAGCTCACTGGCAAGCACAGTGATGGTGGCTGGAGCCTCTCCAGCTTCCACAATACTAAGGAGCAGCCAACCAACCCTAGTGGAAAAGAGCAGCTGGCAGGCAGGCAATAAGGAGTGAGAGGTCCTGGTCTGTGAGAGGGATGTTCGCCTGCCTGCTGGCTTAGGTCTGATTCCCTGGGGATAGGACCTAAGCTGGCAGGCAATCATCCCTTGAGGGGTCCCAAACTGCAAGAGGGTACAGGCTGGACTGAAGGACCCTCTCCCCCCAATGTACTGGACCTCTAGTGGATATCATAATAATGATGATAATAATAATAATAATAGTAGTAGTAGGAATAATAATAATAATGATACCTAACTCACAGGAATTTTGTGAAGATTAAATGGATTAACATATGCAAGGTACTTAGAACAGGGTACACAATTATTTGTGAGTTACTTTTGAGATTATTGTCATAAGTATATTTGGTTATGAAAAAAATCCTGACTACAATTTTTCCATGCTCTTTCATGCTTTCTTGCTTCAAATAAGTCAATCTATTCTACCACAGATAGCAAGGATAGTCTTATCCTATGATAAAAATAAAAATGGCAGTACAGAAAAGCACAGAACAAGGACTAGATTTCAGTTTAACATATAAAAAAAGGCTCTTCAGTCAATGAAATTATTTGCTTCACAAATCATAAGCTTTGTGGTTAGACAACTGCCCAGATGGCTGCTGAAGGGATCCCTTAGTTTGGTGAGAGGCTGGCTTACAGGGCTCTTGTTATTCTCACAAACGAGTTGATGTTATTTGAAAGCTGAAGAGTATTTGCTTTCAAGGGTAATCTGAGGGGTGGCTACCTTATGTGCTGACATACCGTTTGAAATACTACATGTCTCTTTCTTTGAATCTTGAGTCTATAGCTGAAATACCCCTAAGAAGGTTCTCCTTCTAATGTTGATTATTTAGCACTTATCTACAACAATAAGAGGAATATCAAATTCTAGATGTGAGGCCTTCTAAAAAATAAGTGTGTGGACACTAAAGACAAATTTAATTTAAACCACACAGTCCCCAATTCACACAACTCTGTCACATGAAGACCTAGGTCTCCAGCTGTTTTTCTGAGAGAAAGTCACTCTCAGCAGAGGTCAGTGCTGTTAAATCCGATGAGTAAGTCACAGGACAGTTAAAGGAAAACTCATAAAAAATGTCTTCCTCGGAGCATGTACATAGAGCAGCTACCTCTGCTTTTGAAAAGCTCAGGTTTGACCTTTGAGAGTTGGAAAGCAATTATATGCAATAAGAGCATTCACAGAGCTTCATTGTATTGTAATTTGTGAAACCTAGTCAAGGAAATGATAGGGCATGTAACCTGGTTACTTTTATTAATTAAATTTCAAGGCTCCTCACAACTTGGCTCCCACCTTACAAACATATTTTTCACCTCACTGGTTCTTTCCATCTTGATTATTCATTTAGTTATTGTCATTTATTCCCCCCACTCACCCCATATTTTGGGAGTCTCACATGTGCAAATACTGGCATGGTTGAGCATGCAGCCAGGTCTTGCCATGCTCTGGACTGGAGTTCCATCATTGATGAGTTTTTGTTGCTGCTCCTACAAGCTCTTCATCAGGCTTCTATAGATACTGATCTAGATCAGCTCAGCATACACCAGCTTAGATCCACAACTTCACATTCAGAATCCACACTGACCTCAATGAATCTTCCATGAAACAGATGCATCAAGCAAATACAGGGAAATGATTTTAAGACTCAACTCTCTAAATGAATAACCTTTGTTTTTGCCCTCATATTTGCATAAGTGATGTTACAAAAAAGAAGTGTAGCAAAAGAACACAGAGTGAATTCCTAGGCCCTCACTCAAAATCAAAAGCTTAGAAGAATGGCCAAGTAGTCCTCTATAATAATTAAGCTTTTAAAGGTATAATTAAAAAGAGAGCTGCAGAAAAACAACTAAACTGTTGAGCTGTAAATTATATGAATGAGTATATGTGCTCACTTGTCTTACAAACATATAAATATGAATCCTGGCTAAGGTCCATTCAGAGCTTAAATAAGAAACTTGAAATGAAGATAAAATTATCATATGCAAATTTTCTAAATAGTTTTTATTGATGCTAAATAATTTTTAAAAGAATAACCTTATAGCCATCCTAATTACGCAATGTTTAAGTATTATATTTGTATGCTGACAAATGTGTAGAATTATAAGATATCAAAATTTAAAATCTGCCGAAGCCGGTTTGGCTCAGTGGTAGAGCTTCGGTCTGTGGACTGAAAGGTCCCAGGTTTGATTCTGGGCAAGGACATGTACATTGGATGCGGGCACATCCCTGGTAGGGGGTGTGCAAGAGGCAGTTGGTCGATGTTTCTCTCTCATTGACTTTTCTAGCTCTCTATCTCTCTTCCTTCCTCTCTGTAAAAAATCAATAAAATATATTTTAAATTTTTTTTTAAATCTGTATTATTTGAGGAAATGCAATTTTATACATTGTTTGGAAATTCCTTTATACTGAAAAATAGGTAAATTCTAATGAATAAAAAAATTGGCTTTATATTATTCTTTGACATAGAGGCAAGAGCCTGTCAGGTGACTATCTCCATATATCAATTTTATCTATAAAATAAGTAGTCTTGTTTTTATCAAACAAAAAGAACTTATATTATCATGTAATCATTTCCTCAAATTAGTTACATATAGTTACAAATTAGTTACAAATTAGTTATATATAAATTCAAGAATGAAGCCAAAGTGTAACTTTAGCATAATTCTTTTTTTTTTTACTTCAAAGTGATGTTCTTAACATAGTTATATTCTTTTTATAAAGCTTTAATTGAATATTCTCTGTGTTAGAAATCAAAACCACCATTAAAGAAGGATTATTCATCCTTATTTGAGGTCAAGAATCATTTAAATACAGTAACATACTTGAAAGTAGCATTTATTTAGATAAATAATTTTATATCTTTAGTTTAATAATCACATAATTTTCTAATATTCCCATATCTTCACTCTTCCTGCACTGGGCAATATACATGGAAATAGAGGTAAAATTACTAACACTTTTTTCATAGTAGAAAGAATATTTAAGTATTAAAAATGATTAAATTTTATTAGGGCTTGCCGAAACCGATTTGGCTCAGTGGATAGAGCGGCAGTCTGCAGACTCAAGGATCCCAGGTTGGATTCCAGACAAGGGCGTGTACCTTGGTGCAGACACATCCCCAGTAGGGGGTGTGCAGGAGGCAGCTGGTTGATGTTAGTGGCGCTAAATTAGATGAGTAAGTCACAGGACAGTAAAGGATGTTTCTCTCTCATCAGTGTTTCTGTCTATCTCTCTCCCTTTCCTCTGTAAAAAATCAATATAATATATTAAAAAAATTTATTAGGAACCTGGCCAGTTTGGCTCAGTAGATGGAGCGTCGGCCTGTGGACTGAAAGGTCCCAGGTTCAATTCCAGTCTGGCATGTACCTTGGTTGCGGGCACATCCCCAATGGGAGGTATGCAGGAGGCAGATGATTGATGCTTCTCTCTCATTGATGTTTCTAACTCTTTATCCCTCTCCCTTTCTCTCTGTAAAAAACTTAATATATTTATTAAAATTTTATTAGGAATATGTTTATATTTAAGAATTGAATATAAGTATTTCAATTTATAGAGCAGTTTATTTTTCCTAAATTATTTTACATATAACAATAAATATGAGTATCATATTATCACTATTCTCTGGTATTATGGATTGAATTATGATTCCCCCAAATTCATTTGTTAAAGCCTTGAACCCTAAAGTGACTGTCTTATAGATAAAGCCTTTAGGGAGTTAATCGAGGTTATAGGATGGGGTCCTAATCCACTACTATCCTATCTAATAAAGAGGTAATATGTTAATCGACCATCACTCCAACACACAAGATGGCCACCACAAGATGGCCAGCAGGGGAGGCCAGTTAGGGGTGACCAGGCCTGCAAGGGAGGGCAGTTAGGGGCAATCATACTGGCAGGGGAGTGGTTAGGTGATGATAAGGCTGGCAGGCAGAAGCAGTTGGGAGCCAGCAGTCCTGGATTGTGAGATGGATGTCCCAGACTGGAGAGGGTGCATGCTTGAATTGAATTGAATTGAATATAAGTTAATGTATATTTCAATTATTAAAATATGCAATGATTGAAGGACAGGAAGATGCAATGCTACAGAGAAAAAACTATCATCGGAGGCCTGAAACATATCTAATGTCATTTAGTTGTTAATTTCAAAGTCATGGAACTGGTCAATTCAATGGGTAAAAATCATCAAAAAAAGAAAGATTTTTTCTTAATTTTGTTTCTTCTACCCAGGGTCTATTCACAGTTATTGAAGTATAAAATTCTTTACCTGCTAGCTTTATGGCATATAATTGCACTTCTTATAATTTTCATTCACTAATTCAGTTATATACCAAGCCTGTAATTAAAACATTTTTAGCATATATTTTGTATCTATCAGAGTCTTAGTTTGTTTACAATTAGTCAGACATGAGACTGTTTACTACTCTGTAATTATAATATTTAAATATTATAATATTCCCAAATATATTAAATCTGAGCTGAGTTATTTTAAATGATTACTTAATAAAAATTAACAATGTGTATGGAATTTGCATAAATAGATTATCTTACTTGCTTATATGATGCTATAGTAAAAAAAACAACTTAAATAGCAGCTAAAATTATCTAATCATATTTCCACACATCCACATTTTTAAAAATATATTTTATTGATTTTGTACAGAGAGGGAGGGAGAGAGATAGAGTCAGAAACACTGAGAGAGAGAGTCATCGACCAGCTGCCTCTTGCACACCCTCTACTGGGGATATGCCCGCAACCAAGGTACATGCCCTTGACCGGAATTGAACCCGGATCCCTTCAGTCACCAAGCCGACGCTCTATCCATTGAGCCAAACCGGTTTCGGCTCCACATTCTTATTGAAGCAAATTCTGCTCTTAGATTTTTTATAGTAGCTTCTCAGAGATTTAATGGGAAGTAGCTATATAGAGCTATGGGAAGAATTCCCTTTGAAATTAATAACATGTGAGAGATGGGGTATATTCTGGAATAAGTATGTACTGCACTTCCTCCTAGACATGCTTGTACAAAATCGCTATGTAGACATATAATTATTTTAAAAGGCCCTCTTCCAGTTTTCAAGATCTTTAGGAATTAGTTGACATTGGTAAAGAACCAGACACATGAAGACTTTGGATAAAGCCACTTAATCTGACAAACTGCATTTATGTCAAGATGTTTCAAATGGACATGCAGTTTTTAAAACATAAAGCAGCATCTACAAAAGTTTCCATTCCATCTCCAATTGTTGAATTTTCTGTTCTCAGGGATCCATGTTTATCCTTTCTCAACACCTAAAAAATGCTAAGAATCTGGAAGGCTTTATGCAACCTTACTTTTCAGAAGACAAAACAGGAAACTATCTCAAATGCTCTTACTTGATCCATCTTTGTGTTCCAAGCACAATGCCTCAAAAATCCACCTGCTGGAAGTCGGGTGGTGCATGCAAAGGGATGTCATGGTAATTTGAAAACAGTTGAATACAGAACAGAGGCTTTTCCTGCCCTCGGCTCACCACACTGGTTTGTCGGGCTCACTATGTGCCAAAACTTTTGATTGATGTGCTCACTTCAGTCACGGGTAATTTTAACTCATATATTAAGTAGCTGCTGCTTCCACTCCATTATAGTTCTTCGTATGGGGCAAATCAGAGTTCGGTTTTTGTCTGCATTGGGCTGACCTAGAGCCATAGTGTGCTTTTGTTTAGAGTTAAGTAGGAGGCAAGCTAATATTTCAAAACTAGCAAACTTTTACAATCTCTGCTTTTCTTAATTGTAGGCATCCCCGTGGTAAAGAGCTTTTCATTGCTACCGCACTGCTCTTTAGGAGCCCCAAGGAAGCCAGACTTGTTGTTAGAGCCTTTCTAAATACACAGAAATTCTTTTGAAATGTAGGAGATTTAAGTGGGTTGATTCAATGTAACCCAATCTGGCAGCAGTTTCCCTCTCATATCTGTTTGTATTTGTGAACGACATTGTGTCTTAACAGTAATTTTGTGTGTATTTCAATATTAGCAATAGATCCGGAGACTGAGCACAATTCTATTCATGACCATGTTAGAGTCTACTGGTTGTAAAAAAAAATATTGACTCTAACAGGAATCACCATATAAATAGTAGAGCCTGATGTACATTTCCTGTTAAATTTTATATTTAATATTAATTCACACCTGTCTGCATGGAAAACAGTATAATTCACTCATCAGCAACTCTTTCCTGTTTTTGAAAATATTATCTAATGATTATAACAGCCCAATGAAAATTTTAAGTTAAGCCACACATGTCATTTATTATTATTATCAAAAGATACAATTTACTCTGGGACATATTTCTTGCCCCCCAAAAAGAACTGAAGAATATTTCTGAAATAAAAGAAGACTTACTAAAATATTCATCCCTTTTTTATTTTTGTTAAAACATATAGAATGTGGAGTCTGCTAAATATACCAATATTCACAGCAGAAACTTTGTAGACTATATGATCCTGATTATAATCAACAAATACTGAATATGCATAAAATAGAAACTAGTGTGAAAGAGGAAAAAAAGCCAATACTTTATAACTTACTCAGAGGAAAGACAAAAATTCACCAAAATAACTAGTCCAGAGTTTTACAGGAAACCTTTCTTTTTTTAATTTTTTAAATTTTTTATTTATTTTTTATTTTTTTATTTTATATTCCTCTTTGGCTGGAGTTGGAACAAGAGTACACTGGCCAAGCCCAATAACCTCCCAGTCAAATCCCCCTTCATTGGCACTAAATAATATGAAATTGCCCATGGAATGAAAGGCTGTAAATGTACACTATTTTAACTCATGGGACTCTTAAATCTAAACTGCATAATCCAAATTAGGCTTGGAATTTTCAAATTTTAGGTGCCAGTCTGAGATAGTGAGCAAAATGAGTGTTTTTCCTAAAAGTTGGACAATATATGTTTATTTTTAAGTTTGCATTGCTCAGAAAGATACTAATTTAGATTTTAAAATAAGGTTATTTATTTTAAAATTTTTATTTATAAATGAAATATTTATAAAGTGGTTAGCTAACTGAGAACCATAAGCTAACCCCAGCTTACTGCTGGTTTCCATGAATAAAGTTTTATTGAAACACATTCATGACCATTTATGTTCATATTGTCTGTTATTCCTCTTGTGCTAGAAAGGCAGAATTGAGTTGTTGAGACAGAGATGGTATAAATAAACTATACAATAAAACAACTGGAAATGTATTCCTATACTCATTGTTTTAACACAATTACCATCCTATACTGACAGCAATACCCAACATATTACATACATGCCAGAGTAAGTTACTCATTAATATCAAGATTAAAAAAAAAAAAAGATAAAATATAAAAACTTCTGGGCACACTGTTTATGCATTTATTCATATATTTCTTCCTCTATATTATAGTGGAAAATTTTCTCTTAGAGGCTCACAATTTCTAGTCATTAGCTTTTTATTGTATAAAAGTAAAATAACTTAATCTTAAAAAAAAATCTTAGTGAGTTTTTTAATGATGAATTCCAATTTCCCAATAAGCAAGCAAAGACCATAAAAAGTCACCGTTTTCTTCTTATGAAGCATAGCATTCATATGATTATAGCTCAATTAAGAAACTGGGGACATTCAAAGGGAAGTAGTCTCCGTTCACGCTCTGGGTGGCCATGTCAGACAGGCATTGCTGAAGAAGGTGACTCCATTAGGGCTCTGTAAAGAAGCCATCAACTAACAGGCTTTGCCGGTTTGTGTGTCTTAGAGTAAAGGGGTGGCATTTCTGTTCCTTAAACACCCTTCCATGTTTAGTGACTTCTTACTGGGAGGTTGATATTTGTATATCATATATTGATTATAAAAGGGACAATGAAGATTCTATAGATACATGAGAACAAACAGGAGGAAAGATAGCATATTTACTGGAATAATGGAAGTGAACATAAATTAAGCCAGATGACCCAAGAGAGGACAATTTGTAAGGGTTAGCAATATTCTACTAGGTTCCTTAATTCCATCCTTGCTTTTTCTTATGCTTGTTTTTTAATTTTACTTCAAGACTTCATTACTTTATACTAGTGATTAAAAGAGAGAGAGAGAGAGAGAGAGAGAGAGAGAGAGAGAGAGAGAGCGAGAGAGAGAGAGATAGGGATCACTTAGAGACCATGTTAAAATGCAACTTCTAAATCAGGAGGTCTGCAGGAAATAATTTTCTGGTCCCAGGGGTCTCAGATGCTTTTGGTTCCAGAGCACAGTCTGAATAGGAGAGCTTAGATAACATCAATAAGGAATAAAGCCCTGGCTGGTGAGGCTCACTTGGTTGGCATGGCATTCCATTTACACAAGGTTAAAGGTTTGATTCCCAGCCAGGACACATGTTTCCAGTTCAATCCCTGGTGAAGGTGTGTGCAGGAGGCAACTGATGGATATTTCTCTCTCACATCAATGTTTTTCTCTCTCTCCCTCTCCCTTCCTCTCTCCATCTCCATTCTCCTCTCTCTATAGTCAATAAAAACATGTTCTCAGGCGAGAATAAAAAAAAAAAAAAGGACTAGAAATTAGAGTATTAGAAAAGAAGGCAAATGCATTTTCCCTGAGGAGAATTTTGTTCCCATTTTACTACTCTTCTATAAACAACTAAAAAAAATGAATAAATAAAAACGGAAAAAAATTTAGTCCAAAAAGGACTTTTCTACAGATATTCTTAGCAAGAAATACTGTTTTTTCTAAACATAAAAATATCCTTCCAAGTCTACAAATAACCAATCTCCTTCCCCTTAAAGTGTTTCTGGACTGTAACAAATCTAAGTTTATTTATGGGAGTGCTCTTGGCAAATATAGCTGAGAAAAATGTTTTCAGTTATCTCTTTAAGTAAGCTTTAAGATTTTCATATATTCTTCATTAAAACATTGTTGATTTTGAATATTTTACTTACTCAGAGTGCAACATATTAACTTAAACTATTCCATGTATTTTCTTTATTGATGTATGCACTTATATGTCATAAGTTAATATGCATATATATATATATATATATGCATATATATGCATATTAACTTATGACAGTTCTGTTATTCCCATTAATTCAGTGGTACCCAACCTTTCTAATGCCAAGACCCTTTAATACAGTTCTTCATGTTGTAGTGACCCCAACCATAAAATTTTTTTTGTTGCTACTTCATAACTGTAATTTTGCTATTGTTATGAATCATAATGTAAATATCTGTGTTTTCTGATGGCTTTAGGCTCTACAGCAGCGGTTCTCAACTTGTGGGTCAGGTTGAGAACTGCTAGCAGGGTCACGGAATTAAAAGGTTGAGGTATTAGAAAGGTTGAGAACCACTGTATTAATTTAATGTGTTATCATAAAGACCTAGTCTTTGAAAAATAACAGGTGAAAATAAACAGATATAAATAAATAAGGAACAATTATAAATACACATAAAACATACTTCATAGCTTAAAATTAAAAAATAATCATACTTTATGTTATATGTAGGTTCTTTTTTAAAAAATTAAATCTATCAACAAAAACACTTACCTTTAATACCTGGGCTCTCACATATCCAAAATATACATACATAGTTTACATATATAGTTTCCCATGAAATAAAACTCTATCCTAGAGAATATATATGTACTTGGTGATGTGGATACTTTTTGGTAGTGCTAGCATCTAAAGATTGTCTGAAATTCACTTTAGAAAATGCAATGCAGAATTAAAATTGTGATTGCAAAAATGTCCACTGTGCATCACAAAATCCATATGGCAACAGACATTATCTGTGCCTAAATGCTAAATTCATTCTAAGTAAGAAAGTTTAAAAAGAAAAGAGAAGAGAAACGGGTTACTGGATTTTTCCATAAAGTCGGTACCTATGCTGGAAGAAAATGGCAGTGTCAAGAAATTCCTTTATAAATTTGTTGAGCTTCTTCAAAGCCATAGACAGGAGATAAAGAACATTATTAAATTTCACAGGAGGAAGTGAAAAATCCACTTAGCCTGTTGCTTATCTCTGAAAATTCCTCCAATGACCACTGATAAAGATATAAAATCTGGGATTATCTAATATTCTTTCTTTTACTTTTCTTAATTTTCTCATTTCTTTATACTAAAAAATAAAATAAAACACTGGAAAGAAAATGTATTCTGAAACCCTGAATATTTTTGACATTCAAAAACAATGTCCCTTGAGACCTTCAGATATCCTTAAACATCTTGATGGCAAATAATTACATTGATAGAGAATCTAAAAAATAAATTAATTCACTTGGAGCACCAATGTTTCTACAAATGCTGGCTTATGTTAAGTTTTTAAATAAAGTGAGTAGTTTACATATGTTTTTTAGTATTTAATAAAAGAAGTAACCAGGAACTGACTTAAATCTTTAGTATATTCACAATTTATATTCTCTAGAAAAAAAATCCAACATTTCTTACAACTTTTCATTTTTATCCTTAACAACACTGCTAAGATATTTGTTTTCATATATATATATATATATATATATATATATATATATATGTACACATATACATACATATAAATATTTCTGTCACTGATATGATAGCAAAATACTTGGCAAATGTTTATTATTTGCCCACTCATACTCTTTAGGTTATCCCACCATTGTAAGAGTTCCAGTCTTTAAAATAGAGTAGCAAAACAATAAGTTAACAATGGAAATATACTAAAAGTCAAATAACGACTCTCTATGAACGTATCAATTACATACACTGAACTAGTAGCATGTGTTCATCTGTTTTTCAAAAGTCAATATTAAAACAAAAACAAAAACAACAACAAAAACACACACAAAAAAGTATCCCTCTATTTCAAAACAGGGGTGAGCAAAAGGTGGTTTGCAGTTTTTCTTATGAAAAAAATAATGAATAAACAAACAAACAAATAAATAATATAAGTATTTTGAGTACTCACAAGTATGAACCTATTTTTGCCAATGCCTGTATTTGTGATTTCCTCAAAATTGTTTGCTTTTTTTTTTTTTTTTACATTTGATCTTCATATGTAATCATATATTTTCTGGGGCATTAATTCATATGCAAAAAGGGTTTTTTTCTTTTTAATCAATCAATCCTGTCTACTTACTATGAAATTCACATGTGTCATAAGCATTACTCTCAAGAATGTGCAGAAATGGAATAACCAGAGATATTAATTATATATTTCTACTATGAAGAAAACATATTAATTGGTCTAAAAATAGCTAAAATAAAAATGAATAGTTTCCACATGTTTATATAATTGTCTTATCTAATAGTTTTGAATAGGAAGTAAGCTACAGAAAGTGTTCAGGTAGCTCTACCAGAAGCAATTGAATTAATTTATTATAATTAGGCATTCTGAAAGATGCTAGCAAAGGGGAAGGGTTTCTATTAACAGGTTGCATTATTTCCTCGGAAGCCTTTGTGTTGATGCTCCAGATGACAAAAGATCTACTTAGGAATCAGAATGTAGTCCAGATGTCAGAGATGATTAATGGAGTGGGGTTGGAAGTGGGAAAAAACTGACATTGGAAACGCCCATTTGCACTGGTATCATTTTTGCTGTTGCCATTGTCATTTCCTCTTTTGCTGTTGACCTTCTGGTAAACAACAGTTTACAGAGGATTTCTTATACCTTGGCTTTTGATTCTCACTGCTCATTTTCAGAAACAACTAATGTGATTTTTTTTTCCAGGTTACAATACAATCAATGATTATAATTTAAAAAATTCTTACCACACCACTTTTGCTCTCAGGTGAGATGGTTTTCTGCATTGCCCTGTGTGTGTTGTTTGTTGGATAGCTTGTTTTTTGACTCCAAAACAACTTTTAGCTCCAAGTTACTATTAAATCCAACTTTTGTTTCTGAAAATGTACTTTCTTCAATGGCTTTCAAAATTGTCTTTCCAACAGTGTCCTAGGGAAAAAAAACACAAATTTACAAAATTTTATGCTTTTGACACGATGCCTATGGAAAACTTGCTAAGGTATTTTTACTTGCAAAGAAAGAAAACAAGATGATCTAACTTGTCCAAGGAGAATTCTACTGGCGGCACAGTGCCCCCTAAAGTTAATTTGAGAGAAAATGCCACAACATCTCATGATCAATCACATGAATCACATGCTACTTAATAAAATATCACTACTTGACTTCAGTTTAACAAATACATATACATCCCATTAAAAACATAATTCAAATAAAAATTATACAGAATTTTTGTTTTATGTCTTATAATTTTAATCACAAATAAATATCCATTTTTAAAATATGAGTTCTTAGTCTATACTATTTAAAATAATAAAGTAAAACATGTTAATGGCTGAAAACTCCATTAAATGTTTATGATGACTGTAAAGTATGTATGCCAATAAAATCTTAGTAATTTTAGAATCTGAATGAAATGCATTTGCTGAAAGAGGGCAGAATCATTTTCAACTGTAAGCTTGCATTTAATAAATTATAAAGCAATGTCAGTATAATAGATAAGCAACTGAACAATGAACAACAGTGAGGAAAGTATTCAATTAAGATGTACTATACAAATTTATTACTCAGTTATGGCTTATTACTATGTTGCATATATTTATAAATTTTGCTTATAGAATCCATTTTTTTCCAGGCCTAAAAAACACAAATATCCAGTTAATCTGGGAAAACTCACTGACTGTCAACTACATTAATCCCAGGTCAATACATCTCTAGACGGAGGTAATCAAATTTTTTTCTGAGTTTTGGGAGAAAAGGAAGAAAATATTACTTGATCGAGCACTTAATAACAGTCCATCGCTGTAATTCATGTATGACAATTTAATTATCTCAATAATCTTTTGAGCATTAGTATTCCCATTTAAAAAATGTTTTTTAATTGATTTTACAGAGAGGAAGGAAGAGAGAGTTTGAAACATCTATTAGCTGCTTCCCACAAGGCCCTGTTGAAAATCGAACCTCAACCAAGGTACATGTCTTTGATAGAATCAAACCCGGGACCCATAAGCCCAAGGGCTGACGCTCCATCCACTGAGCCAAACCAGTCAGGGCTATTCCCATTTTTGACATTGTGGACAATCTGAGGTTCAAACATTTCCTCTAAATTGCTTAATGTCAGATTGCTAAATAAGTAGTAAAGTTAAAAGTGAAATCGCTTTTTCTTACTTCAAAGATAATGTTTCCACTTCATCACAAGGGATATACAACTATTGCCAATGGAGTGGATCTGGACATTTGTCCATAGCATTAAACCATATATATCATGATACTTTATGAATACATCTAGTGTTTTTTAAAGTTTTCTATGGCTATATATGTTTATGCCTGTCTATCTACTTATTTATCCATTTACCTTAATATAATAATTTCAAGACTCTCTCTTGATTTTTCTAAACCTCATCAACTATGCTAACACATTTCATGTTTGTAATTTATAGACTCTTAATATTTCAATCTGTCCTGAAACAGATGATAGAAAGTAGTTGAACTTATTTCAATGTTCCTAACTCCCACTACAACCCTAATGATCTTAGCATTTCTTTATCAGTTCATTTTTCTAATTGCATTTTTCTAGTCTCTGAAACACTGAGTAATACAGAAAATGTATTATAATGTTGCCAATTAAAATGTTTTAAATTTGTGTCTGGAAAATATATCCCTCACTGCCACTGTGGAATTTCTCAAAATAGAGAAATCTTTAAACAATAATGTGTGTGCATTTTGATAAAACACTGCCACAGAAATATATCTCCCATAATATATTCATATTCAAAGGAATACTATGTAGATAAAAATATGCATATAATGCTAAATTTCATAAAGTGAGTCAAATTTTACACACACAGTTAACAGTAGGGATAGTTTACAGTGTAAATCCTAAAATGCACAATTGAGCCAAACTATCAGATTTGATCGTTCTAAATCTGCATATATAATTTGCATGACCAGAAGTGCACCTAAATAGAATCTTCCTTATTTAATTGGAATGAAAGAGCTTTATTGAAGAAAAATAAATTGTCAAAAACATGTGTTTATTCTATTAAATGTTCACTCTGAATTAGAGAAAAGCTACTTATCATTAATACAGTTGTTGAAGTAGAAAGAAGTTATCCAAAATTCCTGTTTCTTTCCATTCCTTATTGGAGCTGGTATAAATTCCTTTAAATCTTCCTGGTCTTATTCAGAAAGAAGTCTCGGGCCTGGCACAGCTACATTCACTTTATCTTCCTCCCTGAGAGCCTGTTTCAGAGAACCCTTCATTCAGCCCACGCATGGTGCAGAGTCTGCCCTCCAGCCCACTTTTTTTTCCCCCACTCAGACTTTGATCTCTGGATTATTTATAGTTAATGATTTCTTTCATGTTTCAAATAATTCATCTGCTCAGAGTGATTATATATCAGAATATTTTTTCAGTATCTTCCTTTTAATGATGAATATGTATATATTTTTCATTAAGTGTTTCCGATTTCAAAGAGACTATTTCCCATGAGGTACATTGGAAATTATCTCTCAAGCAGAATATAAAGCAGAATGATTTTTGGAGATTGCAAAGAGCTATGAAGGAAGACATCAATTAAAGGACTTTCTTTCTTGAGAAAGGCTAATTTAGAAAACATTATTAAATGTAAATTAATAAGTATTATAGATGCATAACTGGTTAATCAACCTGTGGTACTGAACTGCTGTAGCAAGTAGTTTTGTTACTATAAATAAAGATCCTATAAATGAATCTTCTTTTGACTATCCGAGTTTATTATTTTCTGTAGAAAATGTAAGAAAGTATATAAACATATATAAACCTGTCTAAAAATAACAGATATTTCCAGTTATACTGACTGAATTTTTTTCTCCTTTGTTAGAAAGCGCGCACACACACACACACACACACACACACACACACACACGCGCGCGCGCGCGCACGCAAGCAGCGACAATATTCTTTTACAGAGACTACAGATTTTAGGTCTCATTTTCTTCTAAAAAATGTTGGCCCTATAGGAAATATCTTTAAGGAAAAATACCTTGATTCAAAAATAATAATAATTAAAGAATAGGCATTGGCTATTGAACATTTTAAAAAATGATGTTAAATTGCCCCAACCGTTTTTTGGCTCAGTGGATAGAGCACTGGCCTGCAGACTGAAAGGTCCCAGGTTTGATTCCAGTCAAGGACCTGTACCTTGGTTGCAGGCACATCTTCAGTAGGAGGTGTGCAGGAGGCAGCTGATTGATGTTTCTCTCTCATCAATATTTCTAACTCTATCCCTCTCCCTTCCTCTCTGTAAAATAAAAGCAAAAAACAATAAAATATATTTTTTAAAAATGATGTTAAATGGAACTTATAAGTCAAACTTTCAATACCAACAGAGACAATGTTACTATTGTCTTTTGATTTACGTGGACAGCTTCCTTCAGAAAACCACTTATGGAATACTAAACAGCTACTTTGCTTATCATTCAAAAAGTTAAATTAAGCTATTTCTCTTTCCTTATAGAGAACCTCCCGCCTGTTTTTAGCGCTTTTAACACATGCAATTATTTGATATAATACCAATATATAAACTTTGATTTGTTCAGTTAAAAAATGAGCATGAATGATTTTTGACATTTTTCTTAGCTGTTGTTTTTTTTCACTAGACTTAAGTTATTCTTACCTTTTGCCAAAACCAAATGAATACACAAAAAACTTTTTAGCTATTAAGATAGGAGTTAAATTAGATTTTTACAGAAAGTATTTATATAAGTTCTTGCAAACTTAACATTGTCGAGATCTTTATATTTTCTACTGATGAAGAAAATGAAAAGAACAGAATTTAAAATTTTAATTTCCTTATGAAATTACAAACACAGTATTAGCTAATTAAAGTTTCTCTGTCAATCAACCACTTAGTCAGTTCTTGTCACTACATATCATTATTAATGTTTTACCTAAAAAGAAAAATATTTTCATTGGAATTTTAAATATTATAAGCATATATCCAAAAGTCTTGAGGTGAACACATCTATGGTGAGTGGATCAGTGAGCTCATGGGCAATCTACCTCAGGTGCACATGATGAAGTACTGGCACATCACCAGGTGACCACCCACTTGAAATATGATTCATTGTTAATTTTTCACCCTGATCAGACACCTTTAAAATTAGTGAAATCCTCTCCTATAATTAGTTTCTATGAATAGTAACTTTGTATTAGAGAATAGTTTTCCCTTGAAATATTACTTCACATTCATTAAAAAGCATTCTCCTATCTATTCAAAGTCCATTGCTAGAACTACTTTTTGCCTTAAAATGTCTTTCTTTCAGAACAGATAGTTTCTGTAATCTTTTCCACTACTGGGTAAATGCTAATAAACATCAAAGTTTGCTGTTAATTGATTTTATTTTCATTTATGTATGTGTATCTAGATTAAACGTGCATTATATTTGTATATATGATGATTTATTTTCCTATTTCCATTTTGAATGACATTTATATACTTAATCAATGATACATAGTCAATGTCTTTTATAACATTTTTATAAAAATTATAATATGCAGATAATAAATAAAATTAACATCTGTTAACTGCTCCTTTAAATTTTATTAGAATGTAATCTTTCTAATTATATGAAGCAAATTTAACTAGGTTAGTACCTACTTTGTTAAAATATTTTGTTTGGATTATTTTTAGTAGTTTATTGGCATGAACTATTGTGTTAATTAATGTTTGGTACAATTTAATAGGTTTTAAGTAATACCATAAAACTTTTGACTTTTACATTCTGATTACTGGCAACAACAGTATCTTTATAATTAGGTGTTATTTATCACTTACACTTCTATTTCTATTGTTAAAATTATTTGCTCTTTTATAAAATGAGATATGAATATTTTATATGTATAAAATAACCTTAAGCAATTCTTAATAAAAATATATTTCCAGCCTGTTAATTTCCTCTTTTATTAAATTAATTTTCATATAGAATATTTGTAATATAATTATATCAGTGCTTTTTTGTGTGATATTTTTCAATCTCTGTAATTTCTGGAAGTGATGATTATATAAACTAATAAAAATTCCATTTTCTTTATACTATATATTTGTATATTTTATATTTAATTTATTAATTCACCATGAATCTATATTAGTGTTTTTCTCCTTATTTTAATTGTTTCTAGGACAACGCCATCACAAAGGAGTATTATGTTGGAGAACCAGGTGTCCAATGTTATTTATTTATTTATTTATTTGGGGGGTAATCCTCACCTGAGGATATTTTTTTCCATTTCTTTCCATAGAGAGTGGAAGGGAGGGAAGGAGGACAAAAGAAAGCAAGCTAGAGAAACATTAATGTGGGAGGCACATCTATGGTTGCCCCTACATTTGCCCCAACCAGAGGCAGGGTGGGAACCTGAAACCTAGGTACGTGTCCTTGATTTGGAATTTCAACTGTAATCCTATGGTGAGCAGACCATGGCCCTAACCACTGAACACACCTGTCAGAGTCAGGTGTCTGATTTTGATTTTACTCTGCCTAAGAAACTCAAAGAAATATCACTTATAATTTTTCCCTTTTTATTGAATTTAAATGGTGTTGGGAAAATGGACAGATACATGCCCTGTCCGCACCCAAAGGAAACTAAACCAACTTCTTACACCATACACAAGAATAAACTCAAAATGGATTAAAAACTTAAATGTTAGCCTCAAAAAATCCTAGAAAAAAACATAGGCAGCAAAACCTTGGATATTTCACCATAGCTGTGTGGCTTAATTGGTTGGAACTTTGCCCTATACACCATGAAGGTGTAGGTTCAATTCCTGTTCAGGGAACATATGAAAGGCAACAGATAGGAGATATTAAAAAAACAAGATGTAATTTCAGTGTTCATAATTAGAGAAACTTAGATATAAATATTTATGTTACATTTCATTTTTAAACTTTAAGTTCCAATGCAATACCAGTTATATGTAAAACTTTCAGATCATAAAGGAAAAATGTACTTAAGAATTATGCTTGCACAGGACAGAACACTTGAAGAAAAATAATGGAAACAACAATAAAGCCCAAACTGAAGTCATAAAGCATTAAGGCAAAGTTAATCTCAAATATTTCAGTATGACAATAATTATAAATTGTTTAAATTTAAAATAAACCTTATTAGAAGGCAAATACTCTCAGATGGGTTCAAACAATAGTACTAACAGATAAGTGCAAGTTTACATGCATTCTATAATGCTTAGATATTAAACTAAACAATGAGTTACATACAGGGTGGGGGGAAGTAAGTTTACAGTTAGTTGTATGGAAAATAACACATTGATATATATATATATATAAAAGTTTAAGTGACCGGTCAACTGACTGACTGGCTGATCATCTGACCAGTAGCTATGATGCATACTGACCACAGGAGACAGGCACTCAATGCAGGAGTGGAAACCACAGGCATGGAAACATGGAATAGACTAATGAATCTCAGAGGCAAGGGCAGGGAGAGATTAAACAAAGATCTTATATGCACACTAGAGGCCCGGTGCATGGCTTTGTACACCACTGGGGGGGTCCCTCAGCCAGGTCTGTGCTTTCTCGCAATCTGGGACCCTTCAGGGGATGTTAGAGTGCCAGTTTTGGCCTGATCCCTGCAGGCCAGGCTGAGGGACCCCTACTGGTGCATGAATCCATGCATCAGGCTTCTAGTTAATAAATAGTACAAGAATAAATTCTGTGTTTCACATACTCAAAATTGTAAACCTACTTTTGCCCAACCCTGTATTATAATAATGTACAATAACACTTTCAATTATATAAAAGTAGAGGCCTAGTGCATGAAATTCATAGATTGGGGGATCCCCAGCTCAGCTTGCACCCTCTCCAACCTGGGACCCCTTGGGGCAGGGGTCCTCAAACTTTTTAAAGTGGGGGCCAGATCACGGTCCCTCAGAGAGCTGGAGGGCCGGACTATATGAACTACTAATTCCTACTGTAACACCTAGGCTGCGCTCACTGCCCAAAAAACCTGGCGGGCCGGATCAGACTCCTCTGCGGGCCGCATGTGGCCCGCGGGCCGTAGTTTGAAGACCCCTGCCGTGGGGGATATCTGACCACCAGTTTAGGCCCAATCCCTGGCTCCTAATCACTCACCTGCTTACCTGCCTGGTCGTCCCTAACTGCCCACCCTGCCAGCCTGGTCGCCCCCAACTACACTCCCCCCAGCCTGGTCACTCCACATAGCCTGTTGTTTAGCCTTTTGGTCCTCCCTCACTAACCCCCTGCTGGCTTGATAGTGAGTATTAATTTGCATATTACCTCTTTATTATATAGGATAAATAATTTTATATATAAATACATACACACATAACCACTCAGTGGCCAGATTATTATGATCTCTGAACGCATAATTAATCTGGCCACTTAGTGTACTTCTCTTGAGTACCTCATTTATTTGATATCAAAGATACTATAAATCATGCCCTGATCAGTCTTCCCCTTTGCACTGGCTGATAGAAAGCTCAGGGCAAATAGGTGGTTGATCTCCAGCAAAAGTCTACAATACTTTGGGTACCCATTTGAGATACAACTGTGTCCAGAGATCATAATAATCTGGCCACTCAGTGTATATAAACATTACTATCTGGACAAATAGTGGCTAAATGCAAATTGAGAGGTGAGACCCTCCCTCTCCTCTCTTCTGTTATCTGTATCCCTGAGTAGTGTGATTTAAGCTCTTTACCCTTGAGTTAGGGAAGAGAACTACAAACCATTTACTCTTAAGTGGCCTTAGTTTAGGGAAGATAGAATTTACTAGGTGGTCAGAAATTGCTGTTTAATTATCTGCCTTAGATTCCCTATTCCCCTAGTCCTGGAATTTTCCTAGCTTCTTACTATTTTATGACAACAATATGTTCTATCCAGAAAATAAAAACATGGTTTTATAGAAAATAGGCAAATAATTAGAGAATAGTAAAACTCTCCTGGGAGTTAAAAATACAAAAAGTAAAAATTTAAATTCAATAGAATGTTTAAAAGGAGAGGCAATTTTAAAAAATCTAGAAAAAAAGAATGTTAAACAAGAGAGGCAGAAATCAATGAGTTCATAACATCAGAACTTCTGATATCAAATTAATATGAACTTTAGAAATAAACACATTAGTAGAGAATGTTAAAAGTAAATGATTCAATGGAAGGGACTAGGTTTTTCAGATTAAAAATTTTGTGTATGTGTTTGTGTGTGTGTTACACATAGAGAGAGAGACACAGACAGACATACAGGGAGGGATACAGAGAGATTGAATGGGACAAGTAAACCAAACAAAAACTAGGAAACAGATCTAACAGAGCCAGCAAAGAGAAAAGAAAAGATGTAAGAAAAAAAAAATCTTAAATGCAATAATTCCAGAACATTTTCTAGGGCTGAAGAACTTGATTCTACATATTGCAGAGGCTGAATAAAGGCTCAGCAAAAGCAGATATTTAAAAGATCCACACCAAGGCGCATTTTAATGATTTTTCAAAACCTTGAAGAGAAAAAAAATAAATCCTAAAACCTTTCCAAAGACTGAGATGGGAGGAGGGAGTCTGCAAAGAAGATACACAGGCTATATGAAAGATAACTTTCCCCTCTATCCGTTTGCTTTTGAATAGCTTATCACACTGTACCTTTTCGCTGATTCTAATTATTGTATATCCTATTTCACATAGACAGCACAATAAAGAGGCAAGATCAGTGTGAGGGAGGGCGGGGTATGTAGATGAGGCACTATAGACATTTTTGCTTCACCTTAGCTTTTCTCTAAGACACTCTGAATAATGCTTTCTTCTTTAATCCTAAAATAAACTGATCATTTTAGGATTCAGTGCTTACTCTGGCTTTGAAGTTTCCTTTCCGATTTTAATTACCTTTGATGGTAGGGTAAGACTCTTTTTTTTTTTTTTTCACAGAAGAATTTGTATTCTTAGGTTTATATAGCATAAATTAAAAAAAATAGGAAAAAAAGCACTTTTGCTTAAAGCAGCATTTTAAATTGTAAGGACACACACATTGATACACACTCAATAATAACAGTTAGCAGCTTTTAACTGAGCGGGTAAGTGCTCTTCTTCCCCACTCCCTCTTGGAGACAGCTGCCCTTTCCAGTTCATGCACTGTTTTTTTTGCTGATAGACTGATGTCTTTATTTAGGGAGTTATAAAGAATTGCTTCTAGTCATCAGCAGTTTCAAAAACTAGCCATTGAAGGAGGGATAAAGCCTATTCAGAAGATGGATGACAGCTTTCCATTTGAGGATCATACAATAAGATATTTCCTTCTATAAAAATAGATTCTGCAGTGTAGCTTGAGACTTACATTTTGCAAGGGATCGCCGTTGTAAAGAAATGACACTGAACACTGAAGACTAAAAGACAGGGAGACATTCTTTCTCCTCATGTAAAAAAGGCCACACATGACAGAATTGTTTCAATTTTTTTTTCCAACACACAAAAGAGATGTCTGAAATGTTTGCTTACCATTATCATGTTCTTCGCAGGGGTCCTCAAACTTTTTAAAGTGGGGGCCAGATCACGGTCCCTCAGAGAGCTGGAGGGCCAGACTATATGAACTACTAATTCCTGCTGTAACACCTCGGCTGCGCTCACTGCCCAAAAAACCTGGCGGGCTGGATCAGACTCCTCTGCGGGCCACATGTGGCCCGCGGGCCGTAGTTTGAAGACCCCTGTGAGCATTAAACTTCAGAAGAAAATGGCTAAGTTCTCTATTTAAATAATAATTTTGTTTCCTAGGAACAAATTCTGTCTAACGCCATTGCCTAAAAGAAATAGTTTATAACTTGCTAAAAGTACAGAGAAGCATGCCATATGTATGAATGCACAGAGTATTGCTTAGTTATCTTCTATTATTTAAGAAGATGGCAGATTTTTTATTCAGTTAAACAATAAATACATAAATGTCACCAAAAGTGATTAAAGACTGTGAAACCTTGGGTGATGATATTGTTTTTTATTTTTCTAGCAATGGGTACCCAAATATATGGCCCCATTTTCTCTAACATGAACATCTGAAGAAAAGACAAAGTTAATGAATAAACGTCACTGTACTAGGAATGCTCTATAATGCATGCATAAGTTGATGTTTTCATATGGACACTTTGCTGACCACTGATAATATTTCTATGCAGGATCTGCTAAACATCCTATTTTAAAAAAATTATTTGTGTTGTCCAATACTGAGTCTCCTCTGTGTTAAATTTTAAATAAATCCTCTTATCACTGCTGATTTCTTAATCCATGTGCTTGGAATGAAGAACAAATAGGACCTTGACTCACCCAGGTCTCCATAAGCTAAATCTTGTACCAAAAAATAGGGAGCTTACCCAGATTTTGATGAATGGGATTTGGGCACACAGGAAGCTCCTTTTGACCTTAAACTCCCCTTTGGAAGCCAATAAAAAATAAAAATAAAAAAAAAGGGAATTAAAAAAACTGATGAACAATAGTAACTGTTGAATATAACAGAATCAGAGGTATGGAAGGGAAGTAGACTGATGATTCTCAGGGAAAAGGGGAGTGGGGGTGCGGGAAGAGACTGAACATAAATTGTGCACCCATGGATGAGGACAATGGAGGGTGGGGAAAGGGCAGAGGGTGGGGTGGGAACCTGGTGGAGGGGGGAAAAATGAGGAACTTTTGTAATAATATGAACAATAAAGGTTTATTAAAAAAATTAAATAAATCTACACTAACTCAAGTCTAGTATTTGATTTGAATACTGAACTCCACCATTCACCCTCACAAAGTGTGTAGAGAAATATAATCTTGGTATTCCCACTCTTATGTTCTACAATGCAAAAGCTGGGGATATTGTTTTTTATTCTTTTTTTTTCTTTCTACCCATCACATCTACCAAGTATTACATCCATTACCTCTTTAAAATAGAGGGTTGCTTCTTCCCTCTTAAATACTTTATGCTATTTGAATTCTAAGATTATATTTCCTGTACAGTGGCTACAAACATTGCCCATCAAACTAAATTGGCAAAAATATATGACATTATTTTTTAAAAGGCAACTGTGCTATTTTAAGTCTTCATTCCATCAGGTGGCAACCAGCTGTGTGGATGGACTCAGGATACCCCCATTCTTCATCCTCGCACCTGCTTTCATACAGCCTTGTGTTCATACCAATAGTCTTTGGTACCTCCGGCATTGGGTAAGATGTCTTTCCTTAAACTGTACCATCTCTATATACTAGCATTCATAAAAACACTAGAGGCCCAATGGATGAAGATTCATGCCAGAATAGGCCTTCCTTCCCCTGGCTGCCAGTACTGATTTCCCTCTGGCACCCAGGACCTGGGCCTTAGCTCTTGTCAGGGCTCAGGGGCTGGGAGCCACATTTGCTCTGGGCTGCCCACCACCATCTCTGTCATGCTAATTTCCATATTCCCTCTTTATTGGCTGTGGGCGCCACCATCTTTATCACAAAGTGACACTCAATTTGCGTATTCCATCTTTATTAGGTAGGATGCTTGTTCCCAACTAGTCTTCAGTGTTGTTGATGTGTTGTTCGTTGTTCCTAATAACACAGAGTTTTCAGGAACCACTTCTGCACCACACTGAAAGTTGCCCAGAACTGTTTCACCATGTTTATAACAGCACCACACTCTAGCACACAAGGCATCGGGTTTGCAGAGGCTCTCTCGTCATTGCCATTTCATGATATGGGGGAACTCATTTTATACTGTATCTCAGGTTATAGCTAAAAGTGGGGCATAAGTCCCCTTTGCTATTAGGTAGAACTTCAAAACATTCTGGGGTTACTTAGCCAGGAAAACTTGAAGACTATATTAATACTTTATATCCTTACCTTAAATTTTGAACATCAAAAGTCAAAAACTTAATTTATTTAACAGTATTTAATTGTTAAGTACATTTTATTGAGAAGACAGAAGACTTATGATTAATCTGTTGGAATAGGAGAGGGTTACAGTTTGAGAGAAGTATAGATGGAGGAAAATCCACATCAGCAGACATATCAAGGTATTGTCTTAATATATAACTCACATTTGTAGTGGGTTTTAATAAGTGTTGCTTTTTGAGTAGAATATATATATATATATATATATATATATATATATATATATATAAAATTAATTAGCTAGATATAGAACATAATAGCACACAGAGTTCAATCAGTTTTGATTGGTGGCTCATTACTTTAATTTATAGGTAACCTAGAAAAGATTAAAAAAAAAAAAAGAAACGCTTCACATTTCACATTTGAAAAATAGGAATAATAACACCTAAATATTAAATATCAGAAAGATTAAATGTTAGAATGCATATAAAGAATTTTAGCAGCATTATCTGTCAGCTATGTAGGCTAGCATAGCATAGCACACTCATACATTTGTAGGAGGCTTTTGCAAAGAGGTGTTAACAGATTGAAACTGCTTGTTACACAGGGCATTTTAGTATAGGTTATTATAAGGATTCCAGTAGAAGCTTACTCTGTCTCTAATTACTGAGTGCCCTTACTTCTCTTATCCTGGTTTATTGTTCTTCATAACACTTATTGTGTGGGGTTATATATATATATATATATATATATATATATATATATATAATTTAACAATCATCTCTCTCACTCAACATAATGAGCAAAAGGACTTTTAAATTCCCTACTATGTTCCCAGCTCCAGATATGGAATACATAATTAATATTTATTTATTGAATAATTAAATAATTAAAAATTAGATAACTTTATATTGATTAAATGTATACACTTAAATATATAAGATAAGAAATGCATGTGTATGCTTGTTAATTAAATTTATATAATGATGTAAATGTAACATTTAAACTTAAAAAAAAACAAAACACAAACACAACACAATCTGAGCTGTCTCTTACCTGTGACCACTCAGTAGCCCTTTGATTGCAGACTGGAGGCAGCTATAAACAAAATGACTTAATGCTATGGAGCAGAAACATCTTCCTGATGGCACACACTAGAACTTACTTACCCAAGTACATTTCTTCCACCACATCAACACAGTGAACGTTACAAGAGGGCTCTGGAAGGTTAGACAGAGTTTCATATTAAGCAAGATCTATTTGAATTATAATTTCTACATTTTGCTTTAGCCTACTCATTTAGGTACTACCAAATAGGAACAAAAGAGTACAATGGTGCCATTTGTAAATTTGAACATTTTTATTGATGAGTTTTGAGCAATCACAGAGGACTGCTAACCCTTGGTGATCTAAATGTTAGGGCTCATCTATTAGGTAAGGAGAGATGACAGTGGGCAACTGGAGCTACAATAGTGACAGATATAGTTCAGGTGTCAAGAGAAGAGAATATGAGCCATAAAAAGGACATTTAAGAAGCATCTTAGAAGGATGGACAGTGCAGCTGGAATTCTACAGGCAACGATTGAATAGAGGTGTCCAGGAATAGAACATGAACTCCATGAGCAGATAATCAGTAGAGTGCAGTGTTTGAAGGACTAAATATTTAACAAATGAATATTTGAAGGGAAAAAAATACAACACATGATTAATGTCATTTGACAGTTTCTGTGCTACAACCTCCACTGTGGACTATGTGAAGCTAAAAATGTTTAATAACCAGATTGCAAAATTCTTGAAAATGTGTCATTTGGCTCAAAAACACAATTGTGGAAAGTAAGCATATTTAGATGCACATGGGGTATGAGATTTATATACAAGTGAGAAAACATTAAATTCCAGGCTAATGAATTCAGACTAAAGGATCTGCTCCTTATTCTGGAAGAAATAATGAGCTGTGGTAGGCTTTGAAGGGTGGGATCTGTTCAGACCAACTATTCACAGGCTCTACAATGTGACAATGAGATTAATAAATTATAAACTAAAGCTAAAATGGAGTCATATATTTCAGATAGCCAGAGGATGTACACACTGAATGTATAAATATATGCAATGGGAAATAAATTCCTTTCATCATTTGCCTTTTCCTTTTCCCTCTAGTGATATCTCTTTGAAATAAAATCTTGTATCCAGAGATGCTTTACTTGATTCTGTCTTACTCCCCGAAACTGTTATACTTGCTTTCATAAGAGACTATACTTGCCTTGTAAAATACAACTTCCCTACATAAGGAAATGGAAGGAACGTAAAAATGCTGTTATTTTGTTCAGCTCTATGTCTATCAATAAACCTATTTTTAGTTAATAGTTCTGGTTAGTATTGTCATTCTTCCCAGAATGTATTTTCATAACCATTCTGAAATAATATGAAACCTCTTTGTGGTTGGGGTGGGAAGAAAAAAATAATTCAGAGGCAACAATAAAAAGAACAGAAAAGGCAAGCAGAGAAGTACCTCTCAGGGGGTTGTGTATGTTTTCATTAAGAAGGCTCATTTCTTTCTTTCTTTCTTTCTTTCTTTCTTTCTTTCTTTCTTTCTTTCTTTCTTTCTTTCTTTTTTTTGTAAATATATTTTATTGATTTTACACAGAGAGGAATTGAGAGGGATAGAGAGTTAGAAATGTCGATGAGAGAGAAACATTGACCAGCTGCCTCCTGCACACCCCCCTCCGGGGATGTGCCTGCAACCAAGCTATGTGCCCCTGACCTGAATCAAACCTGAGACCTTTTAGTCCGCAAGCCGAAGCTCTATCCACTAAGCCAAACCGGTTTCAGCAAGAAGGCTCATTTCTTAATCTCCAATAATAGACAAATGTTAGCTGTTTGACACATATTTATTTAGGTCTTGGTTCTTATTTTGCCCAAATTAATGCAAAGTCTTTATAGACTTTGAGGGCTAGTGTAGATTTTTTTTAATACTTTTTAGGAATGTTCCTGGAATCTAGGTGCTGTGACATATGAAAGGTCTGAAATCTACCTTATTAATATCTCTTATGTTCTCACTCAGAGTTTAAACAATTTTTATTAAAATGTTCAACTCATCAAATCATGATAAGTAATTAAAAAACTCTTTCACTTCTTTTCTTGATGAAAGACATACACGTAAAGGATAATTGGATGCTATTGTGGTAGATAGCAGTTGGTATGATTATTTCTGACACTTTGCTTATCACAGTACAATCTTCAGATAAATAAAATAACAACTCACTTCCTTTCACCACAAAGAATATACTCAGAGATAACAATGATTGGGGAATTTTGAAACTCTACTAGATTCATATGTTAATGAACAGCTGTGATATTTCCCAGACACATTACTAAAGAAAAGACAATTCCCATGTTTCCCTACAACCTAAAAACTTTTACAAAGATTGAAACTAAGAGCTGAAAGCAAAAAATATCACTAGTTTCACAATATGTCTATATACCTCTCTGGTTCTAAGTTGTCAATCTGCTAAGTTAAGAAGGTCTAAATGTCATTTAAGTATTTTTATTTATTTAATTCATCATTTTCCATCTTTTTTATGTTTCATTGATTTTTTTAGAGAAGAGAGAAATAGAAACATTAAGAGAGAGAAACATCAATAGGCTGTCACCTGCATGACCTGAATCTAACCTGTGACTTCTTGGTGAATGGGATGACACTCAATCCAGTGAGCCACATTAGACAAGCTACACTTTTCTATTTTATAAAAAAGTGACTCTCAAAATACCAAATACTTTATCAGGTTGTGGTAATTGTTTTCTTTGCTCTAGGAAATATTAATATTAAAAATGATGGTACATTAGGAAAATACAATTTTTAATTAAAATCAGTTGTACCAATGTATTTATAAATTAGTTATTCCATTTGTTTATTCTCTCCCTCAATGCATCATGGAGGTCTAATTATATATGAGCCAATATAAGTAAAGACACAAAGATGATGAAGAGTGCTTGAAGAGCTCTTAGTCAGATGGCTACTTCAAAACTTTTTCCCTGCCATAACAGGTTTTAAAAGTTACTTGGGAAAGCAAAGACATACGTACATGAAATGTAAAATAATCAGAAAATTTTTAAATTAGACACATTCTTATATTTCTTCTGTGACTAGTCTTCTTAGAAATAACACTGAGTATTTATGATTTTCCACCTTTTATTGTAAATTAACATTTAAAAAAGCGATTCAGACCAAATAGGACTGATTTTATATCAGGCTAGGGTGCCACTTAGTTTAGTTTACTTCTCGGTGATCTAACTGCTAGTATTGTGAGTAAAGATTCATTCACTCTGACATTCACACTGATGGGAGATTTTCAAAGAAAAGCAATTCAAATACTTTTCATTGTCTGTTCACTCTGCAGTGCCATGAATATATGAATGCATCCAAATGATATTATGTTAATCAAGTCTACCAAGTGGCAGGTGCCATGAGAAATAGAATTCTTTCTCAAATACTATATAAAAATATCCACTAGTATTTTATTTGAAAAAAAATTTAAGACATTTCAAAAAGAGGTATACTAATATATTTATATTCACTGTAGTTTGTGTCTATACCCAAATTCTAGAGATCTAAGTCATTTCTGAACAAACCACATCTACAATCTTGTCAAGGCATAACTTTATCACTTAATTTAGTCCTCAGGATATATAAATCCAAGGGGACAGAAAAAAGCTAGCTAGATAGAGGCAGGACCATGGGAAGAGAAAGTAAAACCCATGAACCTAACTAAGAAGAGTTACTACGACACCCAACTGGTTGGGAAGGAAGGGTATGCATGAGAAACATGAACTTTAAAATGTATGGATTTTGCTAGTTCAGATAACAAATCATAAGGTAGTAAGACATATAAATCAATCCCAAGGATGTTGCTAAGGCACAATGCTTTGAACAGACCAACCCGGAGCTAGCAAGGCTGTCTCCACCCTAAATTAAAAGTTGTAATCTTCCTTTCACTCTCTCTTCTCCCTGACATGCGATGGGTTCCTGATATTCCTTCCTATATGGTGGGGGATCACATCCCTGTGCCCATATGACTTATGGCCTTATGGGCCTCCATACATGAACTAATAGACTTTAACACCCAACTGTACCATGGAAAGGAAGTGCCAGACACTAGCCTGCTCTTAGAACTCCAGTTGCACCTTTTCCAAGGCTGGCTTCTCTCAATAAACTTCGGTTCCAGTAACCATTCTTTTTATTTTTTAATTTTTTTAATTCTTTATTATTTGAAGTGTTACATATTTCCCCTCTTCCTCCTATTGTCCTCTCCCAGCCTGCCCCCGTCCTCCAGCCCCTGCCTTCATCCCCCCCATTGTCTTTGTTCATTGATTATGCTTATAATGTATACCAGTCCTTTGATTAATCTTCTATCTCACCTCCACCCCCCAGCCCACCCTCCCCTGTCTTCCCTCTGAGTTTGATGGTATGTTCAATGATTCTGCATCTCTGGATGTATTTTTGTTCACCAGTTTATGTTATTCATTATATCCCACAAATGAGTGAGATCATGTGATACTTATCTTTCTCTGACTGGCTTATTTCACTTAGCATAACTAACCAATTTTGTCTATGACTTCATTCTTGGATTTCAAGAGACAATGAACTTGGACTCAAACACCCACATTTTTTGTTTCAAATCCTTTATTTTATTTTTGGTCTGAATCTATGTTAGCTACCTTACACCACATAAAAGACAAGAATGACATATAACAGATATGGATGGCGCTAATACCTTCAACAGAGCCAAATACAAATATTTTTAGTGAATAGAGCTATTTAACCATTTCCCTTACATCTATTTTACTAACTCTTACTGTATCATTTGGATTTCTTCTCTATTATTTTCAATTTCTCAACCTCTGCTTATTAGAAACAATCTTCTACAACATGCTGAAGGCTCTTTCATATTAAACAATTCTCTCTTCATACTAGTCCCCTTGTCATTGTCACCTCCTTCCGCATAGCCTATACATTCTCCATCTTCCTAAGACAAGTAATTCTAAGGATTATTTGACCCCCACTGAACAATTATTTCATGGAATCTGAACTGGAAAAATCCCTACTGAACTTCTAATTGCCCAATTTAATAATATTCTTTTAATTCTTTAATTTGATCTCTGTGGCATTTGAATATGTCTATAATTTCTAGAAATCAGCAAATCAGAGTTTTTATTCTAATAATCTTTTCATTTTTAAATCTTCTTTCCTTTTCTTCACTACTCCCATTTATTTGCCTGTATCTTATTCTGATATCTCTCAAATGCAGTCCTTGGTCTTCCTCTCGGCAGTATTCTCCACTCTGGTGACTTCAATCACCATCCATATAAAATGATCTAAATCTAAAGTGCATAAGAAAACATAGGGACAAGTTTTCAAATATTGATCTAGTTTCCCTCTTCCACAAATCTAAGTCCATAGATTTTGACTGTGGCCATGGTCTCTGTAAATGGGGAAAATAAAAAATTAAAAAGAAAGCTAAATAATTCTGATACATAGGTTTGTTTGAAAAGCCCTGATGAATATGGTATTATAGATTTGCCTTCTGGGCATATTCACTCTAAGAACCTACAGAGAGTTCCACCTAGTCTTAGTCTAAAGCAAAAATCACAACCTCCATGACATAAAGCTATTGGAACTTCTATATTCCTTCAGTGTGGCATTATTATTCATATAATAACCAGAGTCAGAAACTTGGAGATATAATTTACTCATCCTTATATCTCATTAGGTCATATAATTTCAATATCGTAACCAATATCATATATAGGCCTTCTCTCAATTCCTAATGTTACTTTTGTTTATAGTTTTCCTACCAATGCTATTCCTTCTCATATATAACTTTGATAATTCAGTTCAAACTAAATTTCTAAATTTTCTAATGCCTATCTTGATTTCTCCTTATACATCAGACATTTCCTCATTTTCCCTAAAATGATATTCTTATTTGTAGCCATCATTGTTATCTACAGAGATCTGATTTTTATTATTTAGCAGAATATTTGATCCACTGAAGAGCCTCAAAAACAAATGGTTGGTATGTTTATGTGTGTATGTGCATGTACATGTAACTTTCACCGGATGTAACTAAGAACCTAAATTTCCTTTTATGATACACAATTTTATATATTTCATATAGTTTTCTACATTTCTTTAAGAGATGTTGGTTTTGAAATAATATATATACACACTCTCTGAGAGTGAAACTTTTTTGTTAATGTATACTTTTTAGTTAATGTATGACTCACTAAAGTGTAAAGACTTACAACATATTGAATTTGACATGATACATCATTAATAAAGTGATATAGGTGTCCTGAAGACACCTTATCTAGTGCTACTTGAAATGGAAGAAAAAAGTCACAAATATCAGGAATACAAAGACATTTGACACTGGCTTAAACGTGAGATTTGGAAGAATTTTCAATAGGCTTCAGTACGGTTGTGTGCCTCCATTTAAATTCTGCATGAGTTTTTAAAACCATTTAAAACCACCTGTTTGTGCATTCAATTTCTCATGTTACACACAAAAATGTGAGTTTTTGCAAGCAAAAACAGATGCACTTCTAAAATGTGTCAGCACATTTTCAAAAGCCTACTGAAAATGTGTCCTCATATGTCTCCAGACTTTGTTATAACTTACATCAGTGAGCGGTATAAATTGGTTCCTTGAATATCCATTAATGCAAATTACAAGGCCAGGAAAACACCACACAAGGACTAGCAAAATCTCACACAATATAACTTCTTTCCTAGGAAGGAGCTAAAGAGAACAAAGTTATGCTGGCACTTTTATCCTATGGTGATCTTGTAGGTAAAGATATATCATAAAAAATTATACAGTTTTATAGATAGTACTGCCCTTCTTCCCTCACATATACCAGCTCATGTTGGGTGAAGTGAAGAAAGTGCAACTATAGTTTTATTGTAAAAATAGAAAACGTGTTTCCCACATATTATTATACATACACTGAAATTAAAGAAAAAATACTAGAACAGTGAGCTCTTAGAGGGGTGATTAGTTATTTGTTGGGCAATATATTGTGTAATTTACTATCATGATAAAAAAAATTGAAAGTAAAGATAAGCAATCTATAAAATGCAATTCATCTTTTCATTGGTCTGCCCCTATCTAAACTGTGATGGGAAGGGGAAAAGTGGTACTCAAGTTCCACAACATTAACTAATAAAAAACCAAGATGGTTCAGAATATGGCCCTCAACATTAAGTGGCAAGTTGGAACATACCACTTGCTTCATGCCCTTTCCTGAATCTCTACCACTGTACAATTGGCATACAATATTATATTAATTTCAGGTATACAGCATCGTTATTCAACATTTATATAACTTACAAAGTGACCACCACAATAGATTTACTAAACATCTACGTATCAACATACAAAATGATTACAATTGTATTGGATATATTTCCTTTGCTGTGCAGTATCAACCTGAAGCAAAGGAGTAGGACTTAGGTTACTCCTGACTCACAATACTTCTAGAGTGAAGGCATAGCCCTCAGGTATTTCTGCTGAAGAAATAAGGTGGCTCTCGCAGACCCAAGGCAATTCTCAGAATCTCAGAATGGTGCTGCTATGAGCCTTTGGCCTCCAATACTCTTAGCACTTTGGGTGATGTGCAGTCCAAAGATAGGAGTGGGGCACAAAACTATTTTATATCACCTGAGTTTTTTTTTTCTCTGATAGAGGGAGGGAGAGAGTGTATGTATTTAGGTTGTTATGCATATTTTTTTTTGGAAAACAATAAAAGAGCATTTCATTCACAGATGAAAAAATTCAAAGATAAAAGCTTCCAGTGCCTATGTGATAATTTTAATTAGTCTGTCAATTAGGTGCATAATTTTCATTCTTTCTCAACATTTTCTTTAATTCTTGCCAATCCATTTTATCCTCAGTCTTAAAACCAAAAGGCTTTTAATTTTTTTAATTTAAAATACTTCTATGAAATGACCTCTTGACCACATAATGAATTTATCCTCTTATCTATTAATTCCTTTAAATCCTGAATATTTTAAATTGCTCAAGCCCTATTTTGTCCAGACAATTATGCTGTTACTTGTGATTTTACTACTAAAAGGTGATAGTATGTTCATTTCAGAATCATGAATTAAACCGTAATCCTAAATAAATTGCTCAATAATAATTTAAGCTTTTTGAAGGTTTGATTAAGAATGCTAAGGGATTTTTTTAAAGTGCTGATTACCAAGTATATGGGGACAAAAGGCAATGACTTAAAAACACTATTTTTTAAAATACCCATGCTTAGAAATTATTAATAGTTTTACATACAATCTTTTTTGGAAAGAAAATGCAGATAATAAAGTTTGTTCTAAATAACTGTTCACACATGAAACAATTTTACAAATAAGCATAAACTTTTTTATTGTAAATGGAAATCTTACCCTTTGTGACAGCATGGGTGGATCTGCAGGGTATTAGGCTATGTGAAATAAGCCAGTCAAAGAAAGACAGGTACCCTGCAATTTCAGTCTTATGTGAAATCTAATGAACAAAATAAACTGATATCCCTCTTTTGTAAATAAAGTCTACCCCTCTTTTTTCTATTCTTCCCTCACTCCATGCAAGACTCCTTTTTCCCTGAGTGCAGTGACATGCCCGATTGGTTAGTACCATACACCCTGGTATGAGAAAACTGGCTTCCAATGTGAGCTTCAAGATGTGAAACTTGGAGCAGGTTAGTGAAGTTCTCTATCTCTTGCCTCTGTGCTTTCCCATCAGTAAATTGGGGACGGTAATGATAAACCTGTAGCAAATGCTGTTTCTGTGCCGCTCAGATTCCCCTGCAATGGCCCACAGCTGTTACTTTTCTCTGAGAATACCTTTTTGCTGATGGGAGCCCCTTTGTCCAGGAGGTTACCACCCCACACACGTACTACCCTTTTTCTGGGAGTAGCCAACAAGCAATGGCAGATCCATGTGTACTGAAGGCTGACCACTCATCTTCAGGGGGTGTAATTCTGATAAAGACCTGTGCTCTAGAGATTTCTACTCATCCCATAGGTTAGGAAAAGCACAGACTTATTTGAGGCCAAGTTCACCCCCCTTTTCTATTCTGCTTTCCTGATATCTTATAGGTTTTGCTGCACAGCACTCTTTCAATTTATATGCACACCCATATACTCATAATAAGTGAATTATTGATAGACCTTGGAAGTGTAATTATTATTATTTTATTTAACCTGTGGTTAAAAGGGATGAGATAGAGGTATACCATGCAAATAGGACACAATATCTCTGGCCTAATAGAAATACTATTAAAAATAGTAATTATATAAGGACTGGGAATTTGGGTGGCTGCTGATACATATCATGAATACTTAAAGAAGAAAAATGACAGACTCAGGGAAATCAATCATTCGTTTAAAACAAAGTATGATAGAGCGTTTCGTTGGCAGCCTTTAAAAAGACTCTTACCTTGTACAGACAGAGCTGAAAGCACTGAGTCATCAGTGAAATGAAACTAGTACAATAAATACTGTAATAGTAAAGGAACCATCAAACAGGTTAAATCATGGTCTCTTTTCTGTGTTTAAGATTCAGTGCAGAATGTAGTATAAACTGATTTCAATCAAAAATTTAAGTGTTCAGGCTGAAGAAGATTTAAAAAGTATTTATTAAGTATGATGAAAGACTGAATTTTATACTGCAACTAGAGGCCAGGTGCACAAAATTCATGCACCGGGGTAGGGGTCCCTCAGCCCAGCCTGCAGCCTCTCAAAGTCCAAGAGCCCTCAGGGGATGTCCCACGGGGAGAAGGCCTAAGCTCCAGTCTGGCCTCCCTCTGCTGGCTAATCAGGGGAAGCCATCAATCCTATCACCCCGCTGCTGCTGCCACTGCTGGCTGCCAAGGTGTTTTCAACACAGACACCAGCCCTTTCACCATAAAAAATGCCAACTTTCTTTAGGCATTTTAAAGATGTCTCATAGGATATGACATTTATTTTTAATTAATTGTACTGGACAAAAAGCTGTTCCTAAAGTATAACTATTTTTTTTTTTTAATCCTTAACTGAGGATATTTTCCATTGATTTTTAGAGACCGTGGAAAAGAAAGGGAAAGACAGAGAGAAACATCAATGTGAGAGGGACACTTCTATTAGTTGTCTCCTGCATGAGCCCTGACCTGGACTCTGGCCAGAGAGAAGCCTGCAACCTAGGTACATGACCGCGATCAGAATTGAACTCGGACCCTGAGGTCCACAAGCCGAGGCTCAATCCACTGAGCCAAACCGGCTAGGGCAGGATATGACATTCTTAGCTCCTCCAACAGTGAACCTTCATTTTTTTTTCTCCAGGAGTAAGGTGGAAAAACCCTAGATCACCATATTGAATTCTTATTACCCAAGTTCAGAAGAATGCCGCAAGTGGCAAAATAGGAGCTTAGACAATGAGTGGTCAGAAAAAGTGTTTCCTCTGCAGCTCATGTGTAGAGGTGGGCATGCTGGGGCCAGGTGGAGGCAGTGGATTGGGCACACCCCCCTGCCCCTCTGCTCCAAGGCCTGAGCTGGGATCAGACACCAGCAGCAGCTTCAACACACCATCTTGCCTCTTAACTCTGGTGCTGCACCACCCATGACTTGCCTCACAATGTGAGTAGTCTCCTTCCGCCCATCTGCACACACATTCTCCTCCTGAGCCGGTCATGACTGTTACGATGTCCTGGCTAATTTGCACATTACCTCTTTATCCCATATAATAAAACAGTAATATGCAAATTGACAATCACTCCAACACACAAGATGGCCACCCCCATGTGGTCAAAGATGGCAGCTCCCCTGTGAACACAAGATGGCCACCACAAGATGGCCAGCAGAGGAGGGAAGTTGGGAGAGACCAGGCCTGAAAGGGAGGGCAGTTGGGGGCAATCAGGCCAGCAGGGGAGGGCAGTTAGGGGTGACCAAGCCTGTAGGGGAGGGCAGTTGGTGGCAATCGTTCTGGCAGGGAAGCAGTAAGGCATCAATTCGGCTGGCAGAGGAGTGGTTAGGGGCTGATCAGACTGGCAGGCAGAAGGTATGCAGGGGCAATAAGGTATGCAGGCAGGTGAGCAGTTGGGAGCCAGGCAGGCAGAAGGTATGTAGGGGCAATAAGGTATGCAGGCAGGTGAGCAGTTGGGAGCCAGCGGTCCTGGATTATGAGAGGGACATCCGACTGCCTGTTTAGGCCTGATCCTTGTGGGCATTTGGACATCCCTCCAGGGGTCCAGATTTGAGAGAGTGCAGGCTGGGCTGTGGGACACACTCCCCCACCCCACCACCCCATGCATGAATTTTGTGCACTGGGCCTCCAGTATCTATCTATCTATATCTATATCTATATCTATATCTGTATCTATCTATCTATCTATCTATCTATATATATATAGATAGATGTCTTCATTTTTCAGAAATGAAAGGAATATTGCACATATTCAATAGCTATGCATCATACATAATGTCATTTAATTTCCAAAAGAATTCCCGGAGGCTCATACAGTTGTAATTACTCTTGCATATATGAGGAAATTAAGACAAGGAATGGTTTAAACTTAAAGGTCAAGCTCAGTGGCAATTGGGAGAGCTAGAACTCAAAACCAAGTCTTGGATCTATAAAATGCTATATTGTTTGTCTAATTGGTTCCTTCCTTTTCTAAATAGCTTTTTGAGTGTATGCTGTTTTATTGTTCATTTTTCCTTGTTGGACATAAGGAAAATATGCAGTATGCAGACTTTAGAACATACATTTTATAGTATAAAATAGTCTCCCAAATTGCCTGAAAAATTTACCTAGTGAAATCAGATATGAGCAACATAATTCTTATGGCAGTGGTCTAGACCTGTAGGTAGAGGTGGCCTCTTATACACTTAGAAAGGTTCATTTGCATTATAGCTTAGAGGTCTCCAGAAAAATAAATCACCTAAGGCAGGGAGGAGAAATATGAGATGTTTAATGATAATGGGAAGATGAGTATATGAAGAAAGAAAATCTAATTGTGGTTTGCCATGCTGGTAAGAATTTTTGGGCTCAGCATCTGCAAACTCTCTCAGATGATATTAAGGAAAGGAAAATTGTACTAAAAGGATCCACATGGTCTGGAAGGCAGAGTCATTCAAAATCTGAGACAGCTCAAAGCTTATGCTACTGTTTCAAAATCTTGTAAGTTACCGTTTATGCATTTTTCTCCATCTGCTCTTTTCTCACTAATTCCCTTCATAATCTCTTTACAGATTGATTGACTTATTTCATTTAGTTAGAACCCTAATGGGTAGAGACCTCTGGGTGACTGACCAGTCTCTATGATCTACACGTGAATCAGATGTTCATACTGATCTGAAGAATGGCTACCTTTGGGCTCAGTAAATTTCTTCGTCTGATTCTTTTTAGTAGAAGCCTTTAGATAGGAAGTTTCAGGCAGGAGTTATATTTTGGGCAGCTTTATGACTGAGAAATCATTTGGACAGATTATAGTACCCTAATATTTTGGTGATTACATACTTTATCATCAAAACTAGGTTACTTTTGAGAGTAAAATGGGTGCTCTTAATAATTACATCAGAACAACAGGGGTAATTAAGACTCTCAGGAGCTGGAATGTATATCTACTCTTCCTATGTCTCTGATTTTCATTCTGTGTTTTTTTTTCTTCTTTGGAAGTTGGGAGGCAAAGAAAGACCATATCCACTCACTGAGAGTTCTATACAAGATGATGGCATCAATGTTAATATTTTAGCCTAGGTCAGTGGCTTCAGGACTATGGGCCAACTTTTTTATTTTTAATTTCTTTATTGATTGAGATATCACATATTTTTCCTCAAACCCCCCCACTCCAATCCTCCACTCATAGGGGCATGAGTGGGTGTGGTTTTTGCAACTTTTCCACCAAAGCAAAAATGGTAACTGTTATCACAGAAAGTGGTTCCTTGGAAAAGTTCAGCAAGTCCAGGTTAAGCTGAAAAGTCAACATCTTCAGAGGAATCCATATATATCACCTGCCCCATGATCTTTGGTTATCTACACCAGAACCTGACCTAAATAACCTGACCTTGGCTCAGCATTAAAGTGTCTCTGAAACTTGTGACTCTAACAATTAGGAAACAGCCATGAACTTCAGGAGATAATGGCCTCTTTTATAGGATACCACATATGCACTTTATCTCTCACACTTAGCCATGAACTGCATGTTACTTACCACAGTCTATAAGCATCCTTCTGTAAGACATCAACAATAGTAACTAGCCAGCTCTGTTATATGCATAACTCTCTTCAATTTTTTTTTCAAATTCTTGTATCATCGTACATATCACAAGAAGTCATTATCTTCACCAGGGTATTTTACCTAGGTTACTTCCCATAAAACTTTGATATTAAATCCTCACTTTTTTTCCAGAGACTATCCATGCCCACTTATGAACCAAACCTCCAACTCACTGTCTATATTTTGTGACTACATGTGTGCACATACACAGACACATGCACATGTAGAGCCAATGCAGTTAGTACATATACATATTACTTGAATAACGTGTGAGTTAATCTTGAAGGAAGAAAGACAGAAAGAAGGTTATGTGGAAAATCTTTGACCATTGTACATTCATGCAGTCTAAGGAAAGGAAAGGCTGCCATGACACCCTCAAGCCAAAATCAACTATCAGAGAAGTTTCAGTTCTCCCAATAACAGGCATGCTATTCATTTTGAGAATGAAGTTGCTGTGAGAAAATGCAACTATAGAGAAAAGCATCTCTTTTAATACATAGGATTTTTCAACATATATGTTTTATTTATTGAAAATAGGAATTTGAAAGACTGCATGATGGTTGGTAGTACCTGGTGTTCTTTCAAGCAATAAATAGGATTATATTTATAGTATTTTCATATACGTGTGTGTGTATATATATATATGTGTGTGTGTGTGTATATATATGAAAATGTGTACATATATATTTTTCAATATATGTATATATAGTCTGATATATAAACATATATATACAATGTACATATATATTTGCATATATACATACATAAATTCTAACTATATAAATATCCATTACTTTGGTTGTCATTAATGAATATTTAAAATTTATAATATTTCACTATACTTATTAAATGATCCATGCTATATGCTTATCATGAAAGAAAATGCTGTGTCATATTTTATTTTGGATCCCATTGTTCTGGGCCATTGACTACACATGTTGGAATGCAGTAAAGAGCAATAGTCTATATCTTTTCATAAAATTCCTGGATGATGAAAGAAGCTAAGCCATCTGCAAATGTTAAGCAAAACAGATATCCTATTGTAAATAAGACCTTGGAAATAAATAGCAATCCTATAAATTTACTGTGCATTTTTTTTGGCTAGGCTTCTGTATGAAAATCTGTGAAAGGTAGAAACTTACATGTGTATAAGTGTGTGAATGTATTTTTATGTGTAAATTACACACATCTTCATAGTGAAGTATTTTCTTCAAAAGCAAGAATGTACATTTTTTAATTATAAATAAATACTATTTAAGATAGTTGCTGTCCTGTAGTTTAGTTTATTTCTTTATTCCATAACTAGAGACCCGGTGCATGAAAACCGTGCACTGGAGGGGAGGGGTCCCCCAGCCTGGCCTGTGCCCTCTCAGAGTCTGGGAGTCCCACAATCAATTGCACCAAAGAGGTAGGTCCTGACCACCCATCTAGGGTCTTGATGGATTGCCCCAAAGAGGTAGGCCAGAGCTGCAGGACCCACTTCCATGCCAAGCAGAGCCTCTGGACCCTCTGCTTGCACCACGCAGGCAGCGTCAAGCCCCTGCCCATCTGTGTGCACACGCAGCCCCGCGCACTGTGCATGCAACCTCCTTTATTGATAGGATATACGGTTCACCACAGGAGAAATAAGTACAGGGCTGAGGACATGAGGACTGGCTAGAATTCCATGGCAGAATTGCTACAGGATCTTACTGAGGAAGTTAGTCATCTTGCTCCTCAGATACCTTATTTTTAAAATTAGAGGAATTATGAACTACATCATATTCAGCGTTAATAAAATAATAAAAACAGAAAGTAAACAGAGCTACAAAATAGAATATAACATAAACAAAATAGCATTTTACCCAATAATATTAGAAGTATAAACTATTTTTCCATGGCAAAACCACAATTTCTATTTTTAATTACAAAATTTCATTTTGTAAATTAACATATTGGAATATTGACTTTGTTTTGCTATGTGGTTCCATTAATTTTAACACAAGTATAGATTCTGTAACTGCCACTGAAATCAGGATACTGAACCATCTCATCATCCCCAAACCTCCCTCATGTGATTTATACCCTTTCTCCACTGAACCCATGCCACCCACCGATCCATTCTCTGTCCATGTAAATATTTTTTTGAGACTGTCATATACAAAGAGTCACATAGAGTGTAAATTTTTGAGGTTGGCCTCTTTTATCCAAGAGTAGTGCCTTTGAAATTCACCCATGTTGTTGCATGTATCAATAATGCATTCTTTTTCATTTCTGAATAATATTCCATTATATAAATGTACCATAATGTAGCATTTATCCACTCTCATGTTCGGGGACAAGCATTATTTCTAATTATGCCTAGAGCTGCTATAAACATTTAAGCACAGATTTTTATGTGAACATATGTTTCCTTTTTAAATTTATCTTTATTGTTAGAAGTATTAAAGATGTTCCCTTTTGAGCCCTTCTAGCCCACACCTGCACCCCATCCCAGTCCTTAACCACACTATTGTCTGTGTCCATAGGTTATGCATATATACATATAAATTCTTCAATTAATCTCTTCCTGCCCACACCCACCTTCCCTCTGAGATTCAACAATCTGTCCCATGACTCTATGTCTCTGGGTTTATTTTGTTCATCAGTTTATTTTATTCTTTAGATTTCACTTCTAGATTTGTTTTCTATATCTCATTACTTTCTCTGATTCATTCTATTTTTTAGTAAGTTCATACCACAGTGTACAAAAATTCTCTGGGTCATTCCTCTATTTGATTTATTTAATCTGAAGCATTGGTCATTTTTTCTCTTCTGCCTATTAGTTAAAATAATCTTAATTTACCTTTGCATGTTTTTTGGGGGGCACTAAATCAGAAATCTGTCTTTTTAATGAAAATATTATCCTAATCATTCTGGTGAAATTATATATCCTATATAATATTTGGGTTAATATGCAAATCAACCCAAACCGCAGAATGACAGGTCGCTATGATGTGCACTGACCACCAGGAGGTAGATGCCCAAAGCAGGAGATGCCAACTGTGGGGGTCAGTGTGCTCTCACAGGGGGAGTGCTACTCAGCCAGAAGATGGGCTCATGGTTGGAGAGCACAGTGGTGGTGGTGGGACCCTCTCCGCCTCTGCCACAATGCTCATGACCTCTTGGGGGATGGCCTCTGATGGCATAGGCCCACAAGAGGGTGCAGGCCAGGATGAGGGTCCCCCACCCACCAATGCATGAATGTCCCGCACTGGGCCTCTAGTACTTTATAAAAGGCTTGTCTTTCTTACTTATTTTATCACCTCATTTGTTCCTTAGTTGCTTCATTTTGGGACACAATTACTGTTCTTTTTTCAATTTTTGCTGCATCTTATTATTTTGTCCATACTTTTAAATTTAAAAAAGACATTCTTTTGCCTGAGGATATACTCTGAGCAACTAGAGTTTACACTCTTGTGTGCTCCTCTATGTATTTTAGAGGGTTGGAAACAATACTTCTCAGAGTTCTTTGCCATCTGATTTCCTGCTAAGCTCCGTCAGTGGTTGAAGGAGGAGAATTGATATTTGCATTAGTCCTGCAGCACTCTTTCCCACAGCCTACAGTCTGAGAAACAAACCCTGACCCTTCGTGGCACCCTTTGGGAGTTCACATTCTAACATGGGTAGTTCCTCCTCTGAGCTGCTGTCCCAATGGTGGAGCCTCTCTCAAGGTCTTGGCCCAGCCACATAGCCTGTCCTCTTCACTCTGAATTGTTGGAAAGTCATCCTGCCCTTTTGTCCCCCAGCCCTATAAGGACACAGGTCTTTGCTGCAATTACTAATGCCCAAGCTATTTGCTCTCTTAAGCCTTCCAACATCCATGTAACAAATTCTCTGTATTAAATCCTCCCTGTTGGAAATACAGAAAGTGGTTTCTGATTTCCTTACTTGACTTAGTATAAACTCTTATAATCTGTCTTTGGAAGATTATTATATAGAGCTGCCAGATATGATACAGGATGCGATACTGGGTATATGTTTATACTAAGAAGACTAAGCGTGGTTAATTAAAATTTAAATTGGACTGGGAGGCCTGCATTTTTATTTATTAAGTCTGACTACCCTATGGTTACATTTGCTATCAACCTGCTCTTCTGATTCTAGGAGAGGGGTGGGAGATGCTGAAAAGGATGCACCATTGCTTGTCTCTTGTATGCTGAATCTCACCTAATTCTTGAAGCAACTATCTGCCTGACACATGTTCTACCTATTCAATTCTACTGCCAACCCTCACTGCTTCAGTCTGAAAGCGAGTACAGATGCTGCTGCAAAGCATCATGCTTTGAGTTTGGTGAGCCATGATGTCCTAAAATTCATCATTTAAAATTATTAATGTTAAAGGACAGTTTTATTAAAATAATTCATATGAGTTTGTCCTTAGCAAATTTTAAAAAGTTTTCATTTGTATTTGGGGTAGAATAAACATAACACATCATTTACCATCTTAACTATTTGGGTTTAGTGGCAACAAGTTCATCCATATTGTTGTGCAACTATCACCACACTCCATCTCCAAACCCTTTTCATCTTGAAAATCTGAAACAATCATCATTAAACACTAACTCTTAATGCCCCCTCCTACACACTGTATTTTATTCTCCCTCCTCCAGCCTTTAGCAAAAACCATTGTACTTTTCTCTTTCTATGAACTTGGCTATTCTAGATGCCCTATATAAGTGGAATTATGCAGTATTTATCTTTTGTAACTGACCTGTTTCAATATTTCAATAGTTATAGTTGACACTTCCTCTACTCAATTGTGTTGATTGTGTGCAACTGTTTATTGGGTAATTCATTTGTGACTATATTAAAACATTTAATTTACCAATCTCCAAATAAATTAAGCTGTGTATGCATGCTACCTTGTCCCAGAACACTGTAGAAGATCACTATAATTTTCCATTTTTCTTTTAAATTAAGAGGAACAAATGAATGTTAACACCCAGCTTGTGATTAATATGGGACTTTCAATTTAATCAGCCATGCAGGGAATTTTTGGACTTTGTATATAAAGCCTAATGGATATAATAGCATTTTTACTCAAATTTAGGACACTGATCTAATTAGATAATTAGTATTTTCTATCTCAATTCACTTTTTGATTGTCTTTCCCATTATTTTGAATTTCAACAGATTTCAGGTATAGTATGTCAAACTCAGGTAAAAATCCTTTCTTTACTCCACAAACTGAACTTACCTGGAAGGGGTTTAAACTAAATACCTGATTCTGATAAAACAAGCTAGCACTTTATTATATTTTTATAACATGTTTACATTTGTTTTATAAAAGTGACAAGATATAAGAATAGTCAGGATAATTCAACAAAGTTGATAATTTGGGAATAGTTGAGTACAATACAGAGAAGGAAAGAAAAAAATACCTTTATAAATATGAGATCTAGTCTTATAAGATATTTGAATAAATGAAAATACTTTAAATCAAGTGTCTGATTTTTATTAACTTAACTAGAGGCCTGGTACATGAAATTTGTGCACGGGGTGTGTGTCCCTCAGCTTAGCCTGCACCCTCTCCAATCTGGGACCCCTCGAGGGGTGTCCGAATGCCCATTTAGGCCTCATCCTACTGGGCCTAAATATCCCTCCTACAATCCAGGACTGGTGCTCCCAACTGCTCGCCTGACTGCTTTCCTGATTGTCCATAACCACTTCTGCCTGCCATCCTTATCACCCACTAATCACTCCTGACAGCCTGATTGATGCCTAACTGCTCCCATGCCAGCCTGTTGGCCCCTAACTTCCCTCCCATGCAGGCCTGGTCACCCCTAACAGCCTTCCCATGCAGGCTTGATTGCCTCCAAATGCCCTCCCTTAAAGCCCTACCCCTCCCTACTGCCCTCCCCTGCTGGCCTGATAGTCCACAACTGTCCTCCCTTGCAGGCCTGGTCCCTCCCAACTGCCCTGCCCTATTTGCCATCTTGTGTCCACATGGGGGCATCAATCTTTGACCACAGGGGGGCAGCCATCTTGTGAGTTAGTGTGATGGTCAATTTGTATATTACTCTTTCATTAGATAAGATAGAGGCCTGGTGCACAGGTGGGGGCCAGCTGGTTTGCCCTGAAGGGTGTTCCAGATCAGGGTTAGGGTTCCCTTGGGGTGTGGGGCGGCCTGGATGAGGGATCAGTGGTGGTTTGCAGGCCAACTACGCCCCCTGGCAACCTAAGGGGATGCCCTGATATCTGTGATTTATTTATTTTCTATAATTGAAACTTTGTAGCCTTAAGTGGGGCCAAGCCTCCTGTTTGCTCCACGGATGCAGCCATTTTTGTAGGGATTTATTTATCTTCTATAATTAAAACTTTTTAGCAGAGGCCAAGGCAGGCCAAGGCTGCAGGAGCTTGGCTTCCTCCATCACTGGGGGCATCCCAAGCCTCCTGCTCTCTCCAGCTCTGTGGCTGCTGCCATTTTTGTTAGGATTTATTTATCTTTTATAATTGAAACTTGGTAGCCTTGAGTGGAGGCTTGGGCCTGCCAGGATGTTTGGAAAACTTAGCTTCCTCCATTGCTAGAAAAACCCAAGCTTCCTGCTTGCTCTGTGGATGCAGCCATCTTGGTTGAGTTATTTTGCATACTTACTCCTGATTGGCTGGTGGGTGTGGCTTGTGGGTATAGTGGAGTGATGGTTAATTTGCATATAACTCTTTTATTAAAATAGGATGATTTTTTTTGTTTATAGTAAAAAGTATGCAAATAATTCACCTATTTTCATATTTGTGTCCACACTTTATTGAGAAGCACAGTAACTAGTAATTATAAAAGAATGAATAATAAATAATTAACATTAAAAACTTGGTTGAAAATACATATGCCTAATTTCTATACTTTAAAATATATTACAGATAGAGTATGCTATATTTTATATTGATTATTTCCCACAAATAAATCCATTCTCTTTCTCATTTACATGAATATGGATGACTAAGACCATATATGTATAAAATCAAAAACTGTCCAAAGATGAAAATTTTTATACCTTTTCATGTTGACTCTCAGGGCGCTGATGCTCTAATGAGGCTAAAGTGCAGAATCAGCACCTGAGGAAGGGAAGAAAGATTAAATGGGCATGGGGGAAGTTGGACTACAGTTCAGTTTTATTTATTTATTCATTCATTATTTTCAATTAAATTTATTATTTTTATACAGTTAGTTTATTTTTAATTATTTTATATTTTCATCACCACTTATCCCATCTATGCTCTCTTCTACCACCATTCACCCACCACTCCAACCTCCTACAATCACCATACTGCTGTCCATTTCAGTCTTAAAATCATAAGCTGAACCCACATGGAAAAAGAGTTTTCACAATTATATTTTGGGCTATTAATCAACAAAATAAGAGCAATGATATCCTCTGCATTGATATTTCTCCTTCAGTTTTTAAGCACAATTGTTTTGTTCTTTGGTGATAACAGTTATAGATAGCATGCAAATATTAAAACCTACGTTAATTATCTTCATATAGTACCTTTATAGTATATGTAACATTTCAATCAGTCCCTAGAAAAACCTGTAGGGGAAAATTTCAAATGTATATAAAATATCAAAAGGGTTCCCCCCCCTTTGGAACAATAATATCTAGTTTCTTATAAACTACTGTATAATATAATAAATACGTAAAATATGTTGATGTTTCCTAAATATCCTAATTAAAAAAACTATGGTAATGTAACACTTCCTGACAAAGAACAAGTGTAAATAAATTAATAAAAACATAAGAAGGGTCATTATACTTCTTTGAATACATTTAATATGTATTTATTATAATATAATTTATGGTATGTTAATAATATGAAAGTATCTAGGCTTGATAAACTATGATTATTTACTTTTCTTTTTAAAAAATATATATTTTATTGATTTTTTACAGAGAGGAATGTAGAGAGATAGAGAGCCAGAAATGTTGATGAGAGAGAAACATTGATTAGCTGCCTCCTGCACACCCCCCACCGGGGATGTGCCCGCAACCAACATACATGCCCTTGACCGGAATCGAACTCAGGACCTTTCAGTCCGCAGACTGATGCTCTACCACTGAGCCAAACTGGTTTCGGCTATTTACTTTTCTTGAAGAGTATCACTGTATGAGAGAATAAACATTAAACACATGTTGCTAGAAATACAGAGGGATTCTCACTTTTTACTTTACAGGATGGGAATACTAAAAATTCTAAATTATGGAATAAATTTTCTTTATTATCATTTTTACTGAAGAATAAGTTAACATATATTTCCTGAGTTTGTTTATAGTGGCTCTGTATGTCTATTTATAAACTTACTTCGAAAACACTCAAACCTACCAATTTAACTTTCTTCAAGTTATAGGCTCTTATACAAGACCATTGTTCAGTAAGGTGTTTTTTTCCCTTCCTCAAATTAGTACTTGAGTCGAAGTCCAGAGTGATTTTTGTTATTATGTGAGATAGAGCAAAAATAATTTCTCCATACTTTTAGGTCTTATTATTTGATAATAAATTTTAATTTCCAAAGGTCTTTGATGGTCTATCTCATTGGAAAAAAAAAAGAAAGAAAATAACTTTGCTAAAGTTATGTTTAAGGAAGCACTACAGCAAGTCTTGAGTTAAACCAGTAGGATCTGACAGATTTATATAAAATCTATATTAATACACAAATTCCTACAGCCAAAACTGAGTTGTTATCAAAATGAAATAAAAACACTGTTTAGATAATATTCCTCAATTATCATTGGGCACAAATATGTGTTGACTTTACCAGAATGTTTTTAGGTAAAAAAAAACTATCATTTTCTAGTGATCTACTTGAGAGGAACAACACAAAATGCGAGCAAAAGCCTTGAGTAAGGGCATTATTCCAAAAGGTCTCTTGAATTTCCTGCTTCCTGTTTCATTCTCTAAATGCAAAATCATAAACAGTACATAATGACTTAAAGGATAACATTCCAAGATAATACATTAATAGATATTCATATTTCTTTTGGTGAAAGGCATGTCTTGGTCTTATCCTAACACACACACACACACACACACACACACACACACACACACACCCCTCAGAAAATCCAAGATAAACTTTCTGTCTCAATTAAATTCTGTAAGAACAGAATCTTAAGATCAGTATATCTGAAGTTGTACAGCTAAGTTCCTTATTTTTTTCTTGATAAATTTTTATTTAGCATAAAAGTTTTGAGTCTTAGATCAGAAAACTGCATGCTAAATGTAAGAACCACTAATAATTTATGTGAAATATAACATGAGCAAGCTTATTTTAATCATCAAGCAGCATCAGTTATACTTTGAATAATAATTATCTCTCTCTCCAAACTTAATATGCAGCAAAACCTAACTTCATTTTCATTCTTAACAATATTTCTATTTCCTACCAATGCTAAAAAGTGCTGTTTTCTGCTTTGTAATGTTTGGTCAAATTGGTTCCAATCACTATGCAATTTATTCCACAATATTCACTCTGAATTTTTAATTGTATTTGAAATTAAATTTAGAGTCAATGAAAATACTATAGTATGCATGTCCCCCTTCATAGCACATATGCCCACACATGCATGCACATGTACGCAGGTGTTGTTCTATTTCTGTGTGTTTGCTATATGATATCTGTTAAAAAGCATGTTTTTTGAAATAATACACATGCATATAGCCTAGACTAAAAAATAGGGAAGGAGAAAAATATGGTGGTCTACAGTCTAAAAACATGGCAATATCACTCACAGAAGCGTGGAAGCACAGAGTCAATCTTTAAATGAAGTAGAGGAGTTTGCATCTATAACAGAGATTGAATTGACTAGAATATTGGCAACTGGATTGTGTTATCCCTTTGGTTTCCTTTATTTCTATGATTTGTAAACTTATTCTTTTCTATGCATCTACATAATTTAGATTCTATACTTAATAACTAAATAACTACTCTTTAATAACCAATTTCCATTTGATTGGATAATTTCTATAAACTATCAGTACAATGATATTATTCTCCTACATTATGGTAAACATTTGACTGCTACATACAGTTATTAGAGCTTTCTATTTAATTAAGAAGGCACCTCTTTTCTGTAAACTAATTTAAAAACCACCTGTTTGGATGATTTTATGAAATGAGGATGAACCACTTTTCCTTCTCAGTGGAGAAGCATGATTTCTTATGGTATGTTATAGTCTTGAGTACACTATGGAAATGTGTCATTTAGCCAATGACCTCAATTAGTTGTGCATTTTAGTTTGTTAGTTTTACTGGATGTTGTTTGCTTACTCCTCTAGATCTCCTACCCACTCTTCCACTTGCTCTGTGCCCCAGAAGGCTGATTTTTATTAGCTGCATCAGTTTAAGTCCCTTGCTCTCTGGCTTCCAGTTGGTTTGGGCAGTGGGGACTAATAACAGTGTGTTAGTGGTTAATAAGAAAGACATGTTGCAATATTTATAAGGCTAGATCCTTCATGGGCTGGCTGTGAGCTGAGCACCGTGAAGACCTCTCTTCGGTTCAGGCAGCCCTCTCCGATAGCTGTAGGTGTTATAGTTCTAGCATCAACTCTTCTCCTTGTCTCTTCATACAAAGAGGGGGCAATGGTCTTCTACAAACACAGCAGTGTGCTTCACACCCCTTGTGGGTTTCTCTAACCCTAAAAACAACTTTGTAAAAAGTAAATCCAATAGCATCTCCCTTGAATCATCCCTTTTGGATGTGCAATGGATTTCCTTCCAGGAGCCTAAATGATAACTATTATAGGTTGGGTTATTCTTCTAAAATTTTTTTGCTCAAAGTCGCTTTTCTACAAAAACTTTAGGGCTGATTTTATAGCACCTAGTTTTGTATTTTAGATTCTCAGGTGTGGGTTTCCTATTGATGATGCCAAAAATGAAATCTTTTCTATATTATGATTTCACGTTATTCCAGAGACAAAAGATTTATAGATATTGAATAGCAAACTAGATAAATGAGTTTAGACAAAAAGTAGGTTTTTATTATTTCTTCATAATTTTAAAGACAGAGACATTTTATGTTAGCATACCTGTTGTTATCAAATGTCGCTTTAAACAGAAGTTTTCAAAGGCCTGTGACTTTCATATCATGATTTTTGTGAACCTAGTTTTCCTCTCAATGATAACTTCCCAGTGTTTCTTCCCATAGCCCCCTAATATTTTGCTATTACAATAACTAAAATCTGAATTATAGAGTAATTTCACAAATGTGGATCATTTTCTTGTCTAAATACTTTAAAAAAAACCCTGATTGAAATCCTTAATTAAGAGTAAAGCAAATGTATAAATAAGATGGGCAAAATATAAGTTAGAACTTATGGAAAATACAATATATGATTTCCTCTTAAAGTTCAGGAAACAAATGTAAAATATATTTCAGCTAAAAATTAAAAATAAATAAATGAGAAACGAAGGAGGGATTTAAAAATAGAATAACTGTTTTTAAATGAAGTGTATTAGTATGAGCCCCTTGTTTGTTAGACCTAAGGCTAAAATCAAGTTATTTTGTTCACAAATAAGTCTAATAATCACATAATAAATAGCATCATTGCATATTTTAGTTGAACCATTTACAGAGTTCTGCTATAGAAAAATCAACTAACTAATCAAACCAAACTGGATACAACCAGTAATTTCATCTAGAAAAACATAAAAATCAAGAACATGTAGCAATATAATGATTGTATCCCGAAGAATTGATATAAGCTGACTTCAGCAAATACTGAATATTTTTCATTCATCAACTACATTAGTGAGTTAAGAGCTACCTAAATCCCATTTATTTTTATGTTGAGGTTACAGTAATGACTTAAAAAGAAAATGTCCAGAAAGAATACTAGTAGACATTAGATGTTTATTTAGCTGCTCTGACTCATCTTTGTAACCATCAGGAGAGCTATTAGTGCTTGAACAGGAGTTGAAGCATTAAGAAGCAGATGTCTGAATCAGATTTTAGACGTGAAGAATGAAATGAGATTAAAGAAAGTCTATATTACTTTTTGTAACCTTAATCTCCATACAAAAGCTAACATCTGCACAGTAAATCTATGGTGTGTTATTTTGCCAAACATGTCTATTAATGTAAAATGGCAAACTATGTGAAACATTTGCAGGTTTCATGAGAAGTAAATATATGCCCTCATGAGTGAAGAACATTAACATCTTATGGTTTTGTTTGTTTTCAAATAATATATGTCAATCAAACACTTATGAATAAAAGCGGGGAGGTGGGAGAAAAAGCATGCACTGCCAAACAGATTAGACACAGCCAGCTAAGAAATGGAAGATGGATAGAATTGTTCAAAGGCAAATACTCCCCCCAACCCACGGTCTCTCTAAGAATAAGCAGGGCTGCATTTGTGGAAACTTAACTAAGCAGAAACCTGCAGTGTCTGCTCAGTGCTGCTGACCTGCCAGCTGGAAAGAGTACTGAGTTTAAAGAGTTTAAGCTCTTAAAGAAGCCAAGTCTTGGCTGATTATCCTGGGCTCAACATATTGTGAGGCATATGAACTCTCTTCAAAACTGGCAGGGGAAAAGGAAGGAAAAGTGAAAAATCTAAACACAGTAGCCAGTTAAAATTCAAACAATCTTAAGGATTGTGCTTTCTCTGAGGTAATTAGTTTTACTCTCTGCTATCGAATAATGAAATAAAGGGCTTTCCTGTCTGGGGAGAGAAGAGCAGTCCACCTCTGGATTGCTGCACTGCTTTCTCGTGCACTGCAAGTCGGAAAGGCAACACAGAGCACGTGCGCATAGTCTACAGAGGAGTAAGAATTTTGTGTCACTTTTCTTAATGAAGACGAGCTTTATATGCCGTACTTAGAAATTTATTTATATTATTTATTAACTTGTTTTATCATTCCTATTACAAAAATGAGCATGTTTAAATATATATTGAATAGGATAATCTCCATTCTAGTGAATAAACTTGAAAAGCATGGTTTTCAAAATGAATATGTGCAATAACCCAAAAGTAACAATAGCACATTTGTTATTCTGACTTTATATGAGAAAGAAAACATTTTGTTTGATTGCAATAGAAATAATGAAACTATTAACTTCTATTCTAGTTTGTTTTCTACTTTAACTTGCTGCTTGTTCTAAGAGATAACACAATGCCCTCACTCTTGGGAATGTAAAGCATGTTGCCAATATCTCAAACTAACATATTGGGTCGGCAGCTAAGTAATTGCGGGTTTCACACATATATGGCTTCAGTTGAATTTTTAGGTTTGCAGACGCAGCACAAATGTAAAACACATTTTGTTATTTGATAGTTGGCTATTCAGCTGTTAATCAGTAAAAAAAGTTTTTTGATCTGTTTTGTAATTTTCGTTTGGCATTCGTTGAAAAATGGAAAATCAAAAGGAACATTTTCGTCATATTTTGCTTTTTTATTTCTGCAAAGGGAAAAACGCATCGCAAGCTCATAAAAAGTTATGTGCTGTTTATGGTGACGAAGCCTTAAAAGAACGGCAGTGTCAAAATTGGTTTGCCAAATTTCGTTCTGGTGATTTTTCACTCAAAGATGAAAAACGCTCTGGTCGTCCAGTTGAAGTTGATGACGCCCTAATCAAAGCAATAATCAATTCAGACTGTCACAGTACAACACGTGAGATTGCAGAGAAGCTTCATGTATCACATACATGCATTGAAAATCACTTAAAACAACTTGGCTATGTTCAAAAACTCGATACATGGGTTCCTCACGAACTGAAAGAATCACAGTTAACGCCACGCATTAGCAGCTGCGATTTGCTAAAGAAACGTAATGAAAATGATCCATTTTTAAAACAACTGATAACTGGCGATGAAAAATGGGTTGTTTACAACAATATCAAGCAGAAAAGATCGTGGAGCAGGCCAGGTGAACCAACTCAAACAACATCAAAAGCTGATATTCATCAAAAGAAGGTTTTGTTATCAGTTTGGTGGGATTACAAAGGAATTGTCTACTTTAAACTCTTACCACCCAACCGAACGATCAATTCTGATGTCTACATTGAACAACTAATGAAATTAAACAATGCAGTTGAAGAAAAGTGGCCCGAATTGACAAATCGAAAAGGTGTTGTATTCCATCATGACAATGCAAGGCCACACACATCTTTGGTCACTCGGCAAAAATTAATGGAGCTTGGTTGGGATGTTTTGCCACATCCACCATATAGTCCTGACCTTGCACCATCTGATTACTTTTTGTTTCGATCTTTACAAAACTCCTTGAATGGTAAAAATTTCAATAATGATGATGATGTCAAATCGTACTTGATTCAGTTTTTTGCTAATAAAAACCAGAAGTTTTTTGAACGTGGGATTATGATGCTGCCTGAAAGATGGCAAAAGGTCATTGATCAAAATGGGCAATACATTACAGAATAAAGTTATTTAGTTCCATGAAAAAATTGTCTTTGATTTTTTAAAATCCGCAATTACTTAGTTGCCGACCCAATAGTTTGGATTGGTTGCATCGATAAAAGAAAACACTATGAGAGAGAGTCAAAGTGCACCACTCCTGGGTCCTTCACAGGATGAGGGCCTGCAGGGCAGATGCTGCCCACAGAGTTGCCATCAGCATTTCTCAGGATGCCACCCAGAACTGATGAGCCACCAGTGAGGACTGTCTACTTCCTGGTCACATTGCTGACATGTTTTTGAGAGGTATATGAATAAAGCACTCATAGAAGTTACAGTAAACAGTCTTTTGCATTATATTTAGATTCACGTTTCTAGACTGCAGATGAAGGCTTGTTGCAATGCAGAAAAAGTCCTTTCCACAATGGAATGAGAAACACATGAAAATAAAATACATATATCACCCTGAACTCTGAAGGCTTTCAAACCTACATTTGAATAATAAGACACTTTTAGTGAAATTTTAATCACTAAACTTTTAAACATTTATTTTATTTATTAGTAGATAGACCTCAACTTATCTGTTTAAACTACTTTCAGCTTTGGATTCATTCTAAATAATGTTTAAAAATATAATTATTGTTCTAGAAATAAAAGCAAATATTCTATGGCATTTCTACCATATGTGGTGACATTAACTACAACAGTAAGGCAGAAACAAATGAATTATTTTAAGGGTAATTTAGATATCCTTTACTGTTAACATGAATTCAAAAGAAAGGTAGAATTTTCACTACCTCTAACTAGTAAATCACATGCTATTTTAAACGGTTCCTCTGTTTAAGAAATATAATATCATTTTCTATGAAATGGGCTTTCTTCCCAAGAGCTCTTGTTCAGAACCTTTTCAGTAGAGTAGCTTTCATTTTCAAACTAAAGTTTTATAAATTGCTAGCGTGTATCAACGTTCCTTAGTAGTTTATTTGGACTATTTACTCTCTGAGAAAGCAATATTTCAGTCAGTGCAAAAGTTGATCTGCCAATTTTTAATGGTGTGGCTCAGGCGGGAGAGGCGGTATGGTGGGAAAGCAAGCTGTCCTGTTCCTTGATGAGATTTGAGATTTGGTTGGTCAACAGTATGGATGAAGGTGTTAAGACATATTCGTTTTCCATCAGACTTCCAGCCCCTGAGTCTCCATGGATATTCTCACCTGGAGTTAATCTGCTGAATTCCTTTTACCTTTTAACTGGCAGAGGAAAACTAAGCTTCAGGAATCACAGCAAAGGATATGAAAGAGAGTTTTACACACTGTTTTTCAGTGAAACCGTTACTGGAGGTAATAACGAATGCTAGCTGCTTCTTCACTCCCAGCAGTAAATTCCCTCATCCAGTCATAAGGAGAAAAAAAAAAAAAATCCGTGTCTTTAAAAAAAAAAAAAATTATGCGATATAAAATCTACTTTCCCAAACTAAGAGGAAAAATGCAGACGCTGTGCAACTGAAGGGTTTTCTCTGCGATCTGAAAAGGCTGTCTCACTTGGCTGTAAATCTCCCTCGCACAATGCCCAGGGCCTAGCTTGCCGGGATGTAATGAAGTTACACTGCCTGAATGAAAATTTAAAAAACAAATTAGGGCAGAGGACCTTGCCAGCCATCGATGATATGTGGTGGTGCTTATCAGTAGCCAGTGTGGGGTGATCCATCATGAGAACACCAAAGCTTTTTGTCCCAGGCCGCCGTGTTTCACTCCAGTGTCAATATATCAGGGGGAAATGACTGCTAAGCTCTAACAGTCATAGTCGGTGCCGGGCGTGTTAGTAACACATGCACGGAAAAATTTACAGCTGGGGAAAACTGTGACGCATGCCCTAGTGATTTTGCTTGATAGATTTCTTGCCTTCTGACTGATTCAGTAGCAACAACACACCTTTCCATGTGGTTGTCCTACAAGGCTGTCTGTATTACGTTACTCTGTGATGGGAACCAGGGTGTGGAATAACCCTTCTGGTATCTATTGAAGATGAAGTGCCTCGACATTCAAATTTTATCTTTTAAAAAATTACTTAGTAAGAATTCAGGAACTAAAACTTTATTAAAGTGAACTTTGTGACAGTCACACCAATATTGATACTCTTTCTTTTTTTTAAAATATATTTTATTGATTTTTATGACATAGAGGAAGAGAGAGGGATAGAGAGGTAGAAACATCAATGAGAGAGAATCATGGATCAGCTGCCAAGGCACATGCTCTTGACCAGAATTGAACCTGGGACCCTTCAGTCCACAGGCCGACACTCTATCCACTGAGCCAAACCGGTTTTGGCTTGATACTCTTTCTTATTTCCTCTAAACCAATACAATGATTTCTGCCACTTATATGGTATATTATATTGGTATTATAAATTGTTAAATTTATATTTTATACAATTTCATGGAAACAAAAACCCTTTCTTGCCATTTGAAGCAATTTAGAGACATTTCCATAAATTGGCTGCTAATTTAAAATCATTTTTATCAATATATTTAAATTATTTGCTAATTTGGCTAAATTTAGTTAATATAAAGCTAATTTTCCCAATTTAGGGGGAAAAAGTGTCAGAGTTACAAGATTAAATATTTTAGCCATCCACTCCTCTATCCTATGTTCACAAGCCACATTTTTACACACATATAATCTTTTCAAATCCAGGGATGCTGAAAGAGGAGATAGCAGGATTTTAAAAATATGATTAGAAATGTGTTATAACAGATGAAGAAAAAGAATGATGTGAAGTACAAATAATGAAATCAATGTTAATGCCAAACAGAAGCCTCTTGTATAGTAGAACAAAGTAATCCGAAGCACTCAAAAAATAAAATTTATCTATACTGATAAAAGGGCACTATGCTAATTAGACAAGGGAACCTTATGAATGTCCTTCTGGAGAAAGTCATGGTGATGGGACCAAGGCAGAGGCAGTTAGGGGCGATCAGGCCAGAAGGGGAGGGAAGTTGGGGTGAGTAGGTCAGCAAAGGGGAAGTTGGGGATGAAGAGGCCGACAGGGGGGCAGTTGGAGGCAAGCAGGCCTACAGACTGGCAGGTGAGCTGTTAGGAACCAGCGGTCCTGGATTGGGAGAGAGATGGGATGTCTGACTGCTGGTTTAGGCTTAATCCTACAGAGGTGCCAGATTGAAGAGGATATAGGCCGGGCTTAGGGACACACCCCCCCACCCCCATGCACTGGGCCACTAGTATGTATGTATGTGTATGTATGTATATATATATATATATATATATATATATATATATATATATATATATATATATATATATATATGAGCCTACTCTGCAAAGTGTCCCCTTGGGAGTTCAAACAAATGTAAGTTCAATCGCTTGCTATTACATGCACTGACCACCAGGGGTGGCGCAGAAAGAAGGAAGGCCATGTCTGGCAGCCAGTGGCAGGGAAGGGAGGCCCCAGCCAGCAGCTGCTAGGGACCCTATCTGTGCACAAATTTTGTGCACTGGGCCTCTAATATTCAATCAATGGGACAATTGACCTTTCTTCCCTTTTCTTTTTTCTTTTTTTCTACCCTTATTTTCAAAAGTGGCAAAACTTGATCTTTGATTCTTCTCAGAAGCAGCATGCACATAATAGGCCTTGACTATCCTTTCCCAAGTTGTCTACTCAGGTAATCTTCAGATACTTTTCCCAGTACTGTGCCAGAGTCCTGTCGGCATTAATGTCTGGGGAGATGACACCATCACTCACGGGCCTCAAATAGGACCTGAGAGGAAATCAAATTAGAAGACTCTTCCTTGAACAGTTCCTGTGGCCCATGGGTCTTTAAAACCTATCTGAAAATTGCCACGTACTTTTTGAATTCCATTTTACAAGTAGGCAGGGAACTCTGGATGTGATTCTAAGTTAAGAATTATCTCTATCAATTGTCATAACCAGTTTGATTCTGATTCAGCATTTCTGATATTTGTGTACACTGCACATTTTACCTTCTAGTGGTTTGAGGATAGGTGATTTAGACATGGTCAGTCAGTGTACATTATAGATGTTCTTCTTTGTGAAAAAAAGAGCAAGCCATTAAAAAAAAAAACAAAACACATGTTTTTAAGGTTTCCATACTTTGCTAATCTATTACTAGACATGATTGATTCACAAATTTGTTCATATTTATGTAGTAATGGCAAAAATATAATCCCATATTCATGAAGCTTAGATAAAAGCAACTATTTGTCTAGGTAAACTCATTTTTCTGCCTCCTTATTTGTCTTGAATGTCACTGCCACTCAGGAACAAAGTAATGCTACCTTTCACTACTCCTTCTCCTTCATCATCACGCAAGTAAAAAGCACTTTACAGTCAGCAGTTCTCCACTAAATATCTTTGTCTTCCCTGCCCCTAATTCCAACTCTCACTATGATTATCTGTAAACAAAAGCTAGCTTCTGAGTCACCACACTAATCTCAAATCTGTATGTATTGACTTCAGTTACTTTAAAAAAAAAAAAATAGTTTGAATTTTTTTTAAAGGTCACTTTTCAACTGCCTATTTAAGCTTCCTTAAATACCATGCAATTAGCCTGCTCAAAATTTTGCATAATAGCCCCTTGGATGAGTGTCCAGGCTATGTCCAAATTTTTTATCCTCTTATTATGTCATCTAATTGCATCCTGCAAGTTTTGATTTGTAGTAAATTCAATATTTTCTAATTTTCTTTTTCATTGCTCTTTTGACCCATTGGGGCTAATAGGGGCTTCTAGATGGTGGCCATGTTTTATTTCTTAACCAGGGTGGTCAAGAAATATATATATATATATATATATATATATATATATATATATATATACACACACACACACACACACACACACACACACACACTTGTATGTTTTTCTGTTCTGGGTTATACATCTTTTGTTTGTTTGTTTGTTTGTTTGTTTTAAGTTTACATGAAAAGCAAACTAAGTCTTAAGAAATAGAAAAGCTTTCCCAACTTATGTTGCTGAGGGGTAAGAATGTAAAGTGTGTTTGTGGCAACCACCATGTTACACAAAGCACATGCATTCCTGAGAATGGATTCAACTAATGGTTAGCAGAGTTGGAAAGTATAGAGAATAAGAAAACATTGATGTAGACCTATAGACTGTTATTTCAACTTTAGAGTACAAAGCACAGGGTTGTGTGCTATTCTATATAATAAAAGGATAATATGCAAATTGACCCTAAGGGCAGAATGACCAGGAATGACTGGTCACTATGATGTACACTGACCATCAGGGAGCAGGTGCTCAATGCAGGAGCTGATAAAGTATGCACATTATCAATCCCTAAAAGTTTATTGGGATTTACTTGCTTTGTGGAGCACTATGGTTACTTTTTAGAAATGTACCAAGAACAGTTAAAACAAATGTGTACACTGCAATTTTATGTAGTATTCAATAAACAAGCCAATTAAGTTCCAAAGTGAGGTATTTGTGCTGTTCAAATCTTCTATAATCTTTCTTGATGCTATTTTTCTATAGGTCAATCTACTTTTTAAGGGTTGTAATAGTTTTTGGTTCTAGAATTCCTTTGACTATTTTACATAGCACCTAGGTTTCTGTCAACATTTATTTGCCATTACAACTCTTGAAATAGTCACTGCTCTTTTAAAATCAGTCTGAATATTTATAAACCTCTATTGCATCTGCTTTTAGTTATTTCGTGCTTTCTTGTTACAATTTATCTTGATTGGGTTTTTATTGAGAAACTTTAGCATATAATTTTAGTGATAAATTGAAGAAACGCATGATAAATTCCCCCAAATTTTCCTTCCACCTCTCAAGTTAATGAAAATCACCTTAAGACAGGGTTTGGACAATATAATTAATTGTTTTTGCAAAGCTGTTCTGTGCACTTTAGGATGCTTAGCAGCATCCCCTGCCTCTACCCACTAGATGCCAGTAGATTCTCTCAAGTTTTGACAATCAAACTTGTTTCATGGCCAAATGTCCTCTGGAAGTTGACTGTGGCAATAAAGATTACTGCCTTAACAAATTAAGAGCTGAGTTCATTTAAAACTTGTTTTGTCTTTGTGAGAGCCATTCTTTTCTCACATGTCCCATTCCAAGGCCAAACTGACACCCCAGAGCCCTCCTACTTTGAGCCCCTAGCATTATGGGATTTATATCTGTCTCTCAACTACCTCTTTCTGCTTAGTTTCTCATCTTCCCATTATCTTCTTGTACTTGGCAAATCTGTGGAAGAAAGTGGTGCCAAATGTCAGACTTACCTTCTGGAGTTTTCTGGCTAACTCCCCAAACTCTTTAAATAGATGCCTTACATTAGCTTCCAGCTATTTTAGTTGTTTTCAAGTGCTGGATGGTGTGAAATAAGCTACTCTACCATTTAAACATAAGTGCCAGGATTGCATTTCCTTGCACTTATTGGCCTTGCATGTGTCACATACTTATCTCTGAATAAGTCACTGAATCCATAGAGAGTGGATGATGCATGACTTCACAAAGAAAATTAAATGCTTGTTACCTAAAGAGGCAGGCAAGGTGAAATATACAATATATAATGGAAGGACAAGAGCAACAGGTGAATGTTGATAGGGGAGAACAACAGTTTTCTACCAAACAGTAAAAACTGAAATATAATTGGTGCTCTATAAATGTTAAATTTCCTTTTATAACAATAGTTTACTGATTCATGAAATATTTTCTTAACAAATAAATATCTAAACATTGTTTAAAACCCTATATTGTAAATTTCTGACATACTAATTGCACTCACTGTACAAGCAATGTCACTCAACAGGAAGAGAATCCAAGTTTACTCAGAAAAGAACCAAATTCAAATACTTAAATATATATACACTTTCTCATAAATGTGGTTGAATCAAATATAAGCAATCGACCAACATACAGATATTTTTAAGAGCCAAAAACAAATTTTGTATTGAAATATACAATATATAACAATTTTTATATTGAAATGTACATATAATTACTTAGACGGAAAATATTGTTTGGCTATCTGGTTAGACAGCCATTTTTAGTGAAACTACATTTAGACAAGCTAATATTAAATATTCTGAAACTATTTTTTTCTGAATTTTTCAATGAATACATTTATGATTATTAGTTATGTTGAACAGTAATTAATGTTTACCTTATCAAATGACCTATTACTCTCACCATTTAAAATGCAAATTTCAATTTTGTGTACAGATACATACATTTATGAAAACATGCAGAAAAAGTAAAGTATTTGGTATTTATTTCTCTTTCCACTACTAAACAGCATGTACAGACGAATCATTCATTGATCAATGATTAAAATGCTCACTCTTGGTATTCAAGCAGTTATGTATGAATTCTCTACCACTTCTATTCACACTATTGTTAATAATGCCAATATTTCTTCCTAGAATTATACAAATTAGTTTATTTAGTGCATGAGAACAGACTGCCTGCCAAGTGCTAGTTAGCCATCTCTCACCAATGTGTCTTTGGCAGGAAACTTTACTGGAAGAACTTATCCCAAGGGTCATTACAAATTCACCTTAAATATTGCTCAGAAAGTAATTAAAACTGTATTTTGTACTTGTATATCAAGCATGTCAAACATGAAGCCCACATCGAATATTTTTGCTGCCCAGCCAATATAACAGTATGGAAGAAACATTTTAATAAAAATTTCATTTCCTTTATATGCCTTACATGCAAGCTCACCATTTCTCTCCACTAATACTAGCAGTGAATATTTTAGCAATTTAGCCATTTGCTACATCAATAGTCTTGGGCTGACTTGTTTGGTGTGCACAAAAGGAAATATTCCCCTTGTCATCATTTTAATATGTTTTCTTTTTAGTTATTCTTTTGGGTTTTCTGTGAATGACGAAGTATTTACTTATTACAAACTAGTCTCTAATAACACTATCTTAAATAAAATAGCATACAAAATCTTTGTTCTTATGTGGCTCCAATCTATTGTTGTATTGCTTTACGAATCCAAATTATATATTTATTAATTTGACACACATCAATACAAATCATTGTTCATTATGTTTTCTTTTAAATCATATAGGAGAAAAGGAGCATTAAAATATTCCATTTATACTTTTATTTTTATCAATATAATTTAGAATGTTCTTTATTTCTTCATGTAGAAGTTGCCTATTTCGAGTTAAAGGGTGTGCTTTGTTATTTCTGGGACGAAGATCTTCTAGAAGTAACTCAGTTTTTTTTATTATTATTATTATCTATATTTGATTCCTTCATTTTTGAAGAACAGGTTTGTTGAATAAAGATTGGCTAACAATCTTTTTCTTTCACCACTTTGAATATCTCATCCCACTGCCTGCTAGCCTCCATGGCTTCTGATGAGAAGGCAGCTGTTAGATGAATGCATTTCTCTTTGTGTTTTATCAATTGGCTTATGATGTGTCTAAGTGTGAACCTCTTTGCATTTATACTATTTGAATATTTTCCCTATTGGCTATTTAGATTAGTTTGTTTTATTAAATTATGAAAGTTTTTAGCCTTCATTTTTTCAAATATTTTTTTCTTCTGGTCTTTGCCTCCTCTCATTGTGGAATTCCAGTCATATATTTGTTATACTTAATGGTATCTCATAGATTTCTGAGGCTGCTGATTTTTTTTTTCATCCTTTACCCCCTATTTTTCTTTGGTCCATAAAAATCCCAATTGAACTACACTCAAGTTTTCTTAATCTTTCTTCTGCCAACTCAATCTGCAGTTCAATAATTTATATATTAATATTCTCTATTTGATGAAACACTATTTCTCATATTTCTCTTTTATTCTTTCGATGAAACTTCCTTCAGTTCTTTGAGCATACTTAAGGTACTGATTTAAATTTTCATTAGTAATTTCAGCATCTGATATTCCTCAGAAACAGTGCCTATTGAGTGCTTTTTTTCTGTGTGGCAACACAGTTTTCTCTATGTAACCCATACTTTCGTGTGAAAAATTGTGTATATTATGTAATACAACATGGCAACTCCCACCATGAGATTCCCTCTCCTTGGTTTGTTATTGTTTTGCTTATTTTTTTGTTTTATTTTTTTCAAAGTTATATTAGAATAATTTGTTTTTGTATAAAATATTAATGATGTTCTTAAAATATTAATATTTCATTTATTTATTTCCTTATCTCTTGTTTAATTCATTAGCTTTCTCATTTTAAAATTAATCCAGGAAAGTATATCCTTTCTAGTTTTATTTATATGGTGTTAGCTACATTAGGATAAAAAACCTATTAGTATGTGCAATAGATTATCAAATATCTTCATATACATTACACCTCTGGAAAATAGGTACACATTTAAATAATCAGGTTTATTAATATTATGTGATAAAAATAAACATTTAAAAACAAAATATACCTTCAGTTTTATCTATCCAATGCTCATTATGATATAACAAACTAACAAAGCTTAATAAATGCCACATAGTCTAAATTGAATGAATGCCTATAGGAATAGTTAGCAAAATTCTATGTTCAAATATTCCATTATAATTGGCATGCAAATGTCAGAGTGTCTAAAAATTAGTCCTCTCATTCATAAACATTGGTTACTTTTGATATTACACACATATTCCCATCTTGAAAATTAAAAATTATATTATTTTAGTCTGTAGTTATTTCCTTACTAATTATCTTATCTAATAAAAGAGTAATATGCAAATTGACCATACCTCTGCTACACCCACAAACCATGCCCAGCAGCCATGCCCAGCAGCCAATCAGAGTGAGTATTCAAATTAACCCCAACCAAGATGGCTGCTGGGCATGTGAGTATTCAAATTAACCCCAACCAAGAGAGCAGGGGGGAGGCTTGGGTTTCCCCTGCAATGGAAGAAGCCAAGCTTTTCACCTACCCTAGCCCACCTAAGCCTTCACTCAAGGCTACAAAGTTTAAATAATAGAAGGTAAACAAATCCAAATAGAAATGGCAGCAGCCATGGAGCAAGCAGAAGGCTTGGCTCTGCTCCAGGCTACAAAGTTTCAATTGTAGGAGGTAAATAAATTCCAGATACCAGGGCCTCCACTTGGGTCACCAGAAGGTGTGGTTGGCCTACAAACCACCACAGGCCCCTTGTCCAGGCTGCCCCACACTGCAAGGGAACACCCACCCTGATCCGGGACACCCTTCAGGGCAAACTAGCCAGCCCCCAACTCTGCACCAGGCCTCTATTCTATCTAATAAAAGAGTAATATGCAGATTGACCATCACTCCAACACACAAGATCAAGATAGCTATCCCCATGTGGTCAAAGACCCTGCCCCCATGTTGACACAAGATGTCTACCAGAAGATGGCCAGCAGGAGAGGGCAGTTGGGAGGGACCAGGCCTGCAAGGGAGGGCAGTTGTGGGCAATCAGGCAAGCAAGGGGGGGCAGTTGGAGGTGATCAACCTTGCAGGGGAGGACAGTTAGGGGTGACCAGGACAGCAGATGAGGGAAGTTGGGGACAAACAGTCTGACAGGAGAGCAGTTAGACATCAATCTAGCTGGCAGGGGAATGGTTAGGGGGTGATCAGGCTGGCAGGCAGAAGAGGTTAGGGGCAATCAGGAAGGCAGGCAGGCAAGCAATTGGGAGCCAGCAGTCCTGGATTGGAGAGGGTTCAGGCTGGGCTGAGGGACACCACCACCCCTCCACACCCCCCTCATGCACGAATTTCGTGCACCAGACCTCTAGTGATATATATTTTTTTCAAAATGACAAATGTTTGAATTATTTGTCATTTATTTTGAGGACAGTGCTTTTCTTAATATGACCACCTAAATATATGTATAAGGGAAATTTTTTCCCCTCTCTTTTCTTCCACATTGTATAACCTAAGACCAGTAAGGAAATGTTTTTTATGCTGTCTTTTCTGCCAAAGATCAAAAATTAATTTTATTAAAAATACTATACACATAAAAAAGGGGTGCACAGTTTTTCTTTGATTTGTATACAGAATTTTTACGAATCTTCTTTATACATCTAAATTGCTGTATATGACATTCTGCCTTGAAAAGTATAACTTTGTTCATAGATTGTACTTTTACTATTTACAAAATGGCAAGAAGAAAATTATAGTGGATAAAAGCTTGAAATAAAATAATTTTTAAAGAACAAGATAAGATGAATTGACATAAATACAAAACTGTTTTTTAATATTTCCCCCTGCCTTCTTGAGGAGGAGGATTCCTTTTTTTTTTTTTTTTTTTTTTTTTGGTTTGTTTCTCAGCATATAGCAGTTTGCACATTATAAAAGCTCAATAAATATTTGGTCAATGAAAGGATGTGTGAGTTAAAAAAGAATAATTGCCTACACAATTAACTACACTCCAAGTGATTTCTTGTATGTGCTATTACCCATTCTTATTTCAAATTTTTATGGTGAAGTGACTACTGGAAACACTTTTAGAAATTTCACCCAGAATGACTCACATCTGATTCAAATCAGAAGAACAATCAATTTGGCACCATCATAAGAGCTCTCAGATGTTAAAGGTGACAAAATGGGCAGAACTCCTCCTAACAGATTATGGATACCATGTGTGACAGAATTAAGTGGAAAAATGTTTGTATAAATGCCGAAGTGAAAGGCATGTCATGCCCATGTGACTTGGCTGCAGGATACAATGCATTCACTGACATGATGGCAAAGTTGGGTGGCATTGCATGTATGGCATATGGCAGGCTTCTGCTTCAGCAAATGCACACCACATGCCAAAAAGTGGTGTAGCTTTTTACTGATTACTCCTTTTTTTTTTTCTTCAAAATGTTCATAATTACTATTAAAGTTTTTTTAGCTACTCCAAAAGAACAGAAGCTGACCAATACATACTTTATCTTATTCAATAGTGAACTACTGTATTACTTGTCCACCTTAAAAATTGCATATGTGCACTTATTTTTCAAAATATAAACTAAGAATAATAAAAGGGGAAAAATACCATATTTAGTCAAAACAGAAAGAATCACTGTCAAAAATGTAAGTGTACATATGCTTTCATATTCTACTTTGTTATATTCATGAGTTCACTTATTCAACAAATCTTCATTGAGTGTATATGCTAGGAGTGTTTTTAAAAGGCGGAGAAATATGGTGGTTTTCAGGTACTGGAAGTAATTTAGTATTGATAAAGCATATTGTACAGAAATATGGCACTATGCAGAATTCACGGGCCAGAAATCCAATACATGTTATGTTGAGATTAGATTTTATACTGAAGGGAATACAAAGCCATCAAAGTGGTTTAAGAGGAGAGTGATGGTCAGATACGTGTGTGAAATACATTAATCTGAGGAGTCTCAAAATGGGAAGGAAGGAAGGAAGGAAGGAAGGAAGGGTATGAGGATGAGACATTCAAGGTAGTGTAAGTGGTAATAAGGAGAGCCTAGCTAAGTTAATATCAACAGAGATGGAAACGAGAGGGCTGAACCATGTGGACAATAGAACAGGCAGAACGCAGTGATACATAGGAAGTCTCTAGGCAAGGCATGGAAGCATCTTATGATGACTTAAAGGTTAGTTTATTCATTGAAAAATGTGACGTTAACTATTCACACTAAGACATTTAAAGTCCTAGGAATTTTCCCATTAACGTTGGAGAACTTTCAATCACTTATTCATTCAAGTTAAACCTCTGAATGATTCACACTTTACTGGCAGTGTTGGGTACTGTTGCTAGACATACAATGTTGAATAAAAGAGAGACAGTTCCTGCTTTCAAGGACTTATCATTCCAATGGAAAAGCATTACATAATGAAGGGGACAAACATAGAATGAAATTTAATTAATTAGTTCCAGAAATAAAAATAAAATAGTATGAAGACATAAAAAGTAACCATCATGCGGGCATATCCCCAGTAGGGGGTGTGCAAGAGACAGCTGATCAATGACTCATCGATGTTTCTAACTCTCTATCTCTCTCCCTTCCTCTCTGTACAAAAATCAATAAAATATATATTTAAAAAAAAAGTAACCATCATGAATGTGTTTATAGACCATATCTGATGTAAGTAGCAGAGAAAGCCTTTGAAAATCTGCAAATGGCATCCCAGGCCAGGGGATAAGAATGGCAAAACTCCCCCCCCCCCCCCCCCCCCCCCCCCCCCCCGCCCAGTTTGGCAGCAATACGGCCAATGCGCAAGAACAGTGGCAAGGAGATGCATTTGGAGAAGATAAAGGGTCCCACTCCTAATGAAATGTTAAACATGTTCTGTATTGTTTATTATTGAAAACTAAACACGGTATAGTTGAGCCTTGAACCACGTGGATTTAACTGTGTGGGCTCACTTATACACATATTCTTTTTTAATCTACACAGTAAATACACTTTCTGTTTCTTATGACTAGGTTTATAACATTTTCTTCCCTCTGGCTTACTTTATTGTAAAAATACAGTATATATTACATACAAAAATATATGTTAATCAACTCTTATTTGTAGACTTATTTATTGACTTCTGCTCAATAGTAGTCTATTGTTATTTTATACACAGATCTTCAAATGCACGGGGCATGGGGTGCGGGGGAAGGTCAACATCTTTAACCCCTGCATTGTCCAAGGATCAACTGTACCCCACACAGTTTCTGACTCCCTGTTATCCTTGAGATTCAAACTATCCTTGGTATCTCTGGGCACTCTGGGGTGAGAAAAATATATTTTTTGGTAAAAGGTGTATTCTATTGGGAATAGAAGCTTACAGGAGATTGAAAGCAGCAGGGTAGATAACAGAGGCACATCCACAATTGAGGGTCAGTAACGACTTTGTGGTTTGTCAGTTTCTCTAGGCTAAATTACACCCCCAAGAATTCTCTTCTAGCATGTGTCCCAAGGGGAAGAAAAGACATTTCAAAACATACGCTCTTGCATCTCCAAATAGTGGGTGGTGCTGGTGCCGCTTGGAAAAGGACATAAAAATCAAGTCCTTGGAGGAGATCTACCTGTTCTCCCTGCCCACCTGAGAAGGAATCTGAGCTCAATAATTTTTTTTGGGAGGGGGGCATCCCTAAAGGACCAGGTTTTGAAGATTATGCTGGTGCAAACGCAGACAGAGGACAGGGTTCAAGACATTTGTCGCCACTGGGGGCTACAATGGACATGCTGGCCAGGTGTTCAGCACTGGGAGAAAATAGCCACCACTATCCAGGGCGCCATCATCTGGCCAAGCTCTGTATTGTCCCTGTGTGGCAAAGCTGCTGGGGCAAGGAGATCCGCAAGCCACACACCGCCCCCTGAGAGGTGAACAACCTCTGTGGTTCAGTGCTGATGGGCTTCATCTTTGCCCGCTGGGGCACCGGCACCTTCTGCCCAAGAAGCTGTTGCTGATGGCCAGTATACTCAGCAGTCATTTTAATTGGACACACACGTGCACACATACACACCCTCACACACGCACACAGACACCTCTCTTCTCAGTAACTTAATCCAAGATAAATCTGGGAGCTGCTTTGCAAGGATTTTCAGATGTAAAAAAAGTTAATAATCAGTTTATTTTAACAGATTATTTTGGATAGTCCTGAATTAGTCAGTTTTTTGTTTTGTTTTGTTTTTTGTCCTGTAAAATAGGACATAAGCCTCCCATGAGAAAGAGAAAAGGACAATTCGTGGGCAACAGGATCAGAACTTGTTCAGAGGGTTTCAATCTGCTTGTGACCCTTTTTGCCCAACTACTCTGTGAATTTCAGTTTTTAGGCAGCCCCCACAACTGGATAGGCCAATTACTTGTAACAATCCATGTATCCATATAGCTCCTTCTGGTTCTTTTAACTGGGTGAATCCTGACAGATATAAGGAGTGCCCTTCAGAAATACTCAGCAGAGAAGACACCAAAGGACACGTGGAAATATCTATTAATCAATTTTAAACGCCAGATCCAGAGAGCCTGAGGTCAAGTCACAGAATTAGCTGTGAAATAAATACCTTCCTATTCTCTTTATCTCTTCTCCCTTTCTAACACTTACTGAGGTTAGGCGTTTTTCATGGAAATCTGTTGGAGACTTTTTTACGGTTTGTAACTTGTTTCATTTTAAAGGGATACACCCAGAATCCAACTATACAAAGCTTGCTACGTACAAGCTTTGTATAGCAGCTGTAACAAATTCATGCAAACTTACTGACTTAAAAGAATACAAATTTATTATCTTACAACTTTGCTGATGGAAAGTGCAGCACAGCTCTTAAAGGGCTAAAATCAAGCTATCAGTTCCTTTCAGGAGGCTCTTGCGGATAATTGGTTCCCTCCCCTTTTCCAGACTCTAGCAGCCACTGCATCTATTGATTCAGTGTTGCCTTCCTTCATCTCTAAAGCCAGCAAGGAAGGCTGGAGTCCTTCTCACAGAACATTACTCTGACTTCCTCACGGGCTTCCTCTTCCACTTTGAAGGCTACTTTTATTGCATTGACTCACTCAGATAATCCAGAATAATCTCCTACTTTAAAGGGGAAGCCAGTTAGTAAACTTTATTCCATTTGCATACTTAATTTCCTTTGTTTTGTAACATAACAAAATCACCAGTGGTGAGGATTTGGACTTTGACAGCTTTGGCGGTGGACAGAAGTTGGACTATATATCTTTGCTTAATTGGGTCTGGAATAACTAAACATTTTGGAACTTCTTTTCATCCCTTGATAAGACATAACTTTACTTAGATCAATGAATCCCAACTGACAGGAAACCACCCCTGTAATAAATCATAGACATGTAAAAACTTGAATTTGTCACCTAACTGGCAGTTGGATCTATGTCCAAAGATGGCAGTTTTATATTTCATCATTATAAGCCTTAACTAAAATTGTGCTTTTCATCTGGCATTCATTTTTTTTTACATAAAAAACATTAACATTAGAGTTATTATAAATATTTTTATCTATGGCTCTAAGTGGTATCTAGAGAGTATTTGTGAAAACATGGGTTTTCCAATAGATTGTTAAAAGGTAGCTTTTTAATGTTAAGAAATAATAGCACTTGGTTTGACATTCAAAGCTATTTCCAAAAAAGTATTTACTGAAAAAACATTAAAAATAGAGGACATTATATAAAATTGATTCCAAATACCTTCTTAGCCAAAGAGAGATAATTAGGTGCTTCGGAGAAGAAAGTAATGTATTAGAAAATTAATCTCCAATGGATCGGTAACCTTTCTGGATTTCAGTGATTTTTGTTTTAGTTCTTATATTTGATTACACAATCTGGACACCTCCAACTATATCAGAAAACCCACGGGTCCTACTGACAGCTGTTTGAACAGCCAAGCAGAGGAATGAAAAATAAGAATTAAACAAAAAATCACAAAACACCTCAATCTTGGTTTTACTATCAGGATTTCAGACAGTTTTGAAAGCTTGAGAATGTTCACATTTCAGCAGTACTAGTCAAAAACTATAATTAAAAGAGGGTGACCTAAAGTAGGAACAGGTAGAGATGAAGTGGGAAATGTGAGGGGCATTAATGTCACATAGGAAATGTTAATTCAGCAAAGAAAGGGCTCAATTAGCCCCAAAGTTTTGAAACAATTGTGGCATAGTTTTAAAGACAAAAGGAAACTCATCCTGCAGAAATGCAGTGCATCATTGTGAGGAGATGAGCAATGAACAATGGATCCCATCACCTTTGTAAGTAGCATCCCATCTTCATACAGTACTATCCATTATTAATGAGCAGTATTTCTGAGTGTGAAGGAACTGTTTGAAAAACATTAACATCGTCTACTGGATGTGATTGACGCTGTCATTCCTTTCATTTTGCTGTTGGCAAGAGGCATCCCTGTAGACGTATGTGCACTTGGACATTACTAATATTCTCCTTGTTATGCACTCTGGGCAGCTGTGATATGGAAATGCTCAGCCTTCTATTTTATGGTTTATTTTGCAGCTTACACTATGATACATTGCAAAATGCAGAAGTCAAACCTTTTTGTATGCAATGATCAATCAGAAAAAAAAAATTGTCTTTTCTAATCTCACTTTTCCAAATTTTAAGGATCCATCTGCATTTTGGAGATGTGCAAGGAGCATCTGCTAGTAATGCAGTTATTTAGATCTATGTCTATTTGTGGTATCTATCTTTTACCATCCAGTTTCCAAAGATGATGACATTTTTAATTGTCCTGCTGCAGAAAAAGAACTGTAACCACTGCCTATATACTGTCCAGTAACAGCACATCACTGATAACCACCCATTCAACAGTAAAATTTAAGGTAATAAAATAAAGGATTAAAGGAATAAAAACACCACATCCTCTTGACTTTTAAATATCTATGTAACTAAGCTCCCTTTTGTCTCTCAGCTGCCCTGCTTCTCCCTCTCACAGCCCATATGGCATCCGCACAGAGATCTGTGTTCCTAAGTGTTGCTGACTTACTTCAGGTCAGCATACCACAAGTGGATCGGTTTCTCTGTATGCTAAAAGCCTATCAGCGGAGTGGGGACTAAAACATTTCACTCAGCTAATTCAGATAGTCATTAATAGATGTACTAATAGGTACAACACACTGCTCCCCATTCTTTCATTCATATACTAGATTCTGGTATCAGTTCTCCGAAATGTTTTTGAGTGTTAAGAATTCACCTTAAAAAGGACTTCCAAGCCTGGCCAGTGTTACCCAGTGGTTGAGCCCTGACCTATGAACCAGGAAGTCCCAGTTCAATTCATTGTCAGGGCACATACCTGGGTTGTAGGCTCGATCCCCAATGGGGGCATGCGGAAAGCAGCAGATTGATGATTCTCTCTTATCATTGATGTTTCTCTCTCTCTCTCTCTCTCTCTCTCTCTCTCTCTCTCTCTCTCTCTCTCTTTCTCTCTCTCTCTCTCTCTCTCCTTTCCCCTCTCAAAAAATAAAGAAAGAAAGAAAGAAAGAAAGAAAGAAAGAAAGAAAGAAAGAAAGAAAGAAAGAAAGAAAGAACTTCCAAGAGTATGGTTTGTGTCCTGGGATATCAATAAGTGTAACACAAACACACACACGCGCACACACACACACACACACACACACACACACATACATGGAGTAGTTGCACTGCAAAAGCATCAGTGTTCTATTCTGTTGCAGTTCTTTGTGGTGCCTCAGAGGCAGATGAGCTCTTCTAGGGCTACCATGAAACCATATTTCCTAAGACAGGCACTATAGTTACATAACTTTCTTAAAATAATATAACTTTAGGATATTTTTATTTCACAGACTATCTAGAGTTATTAGTGTTTTATGGAACACATTTTGGGAAATTCTGATTTAATTGCATCTCCCTATTAAACATGCTATTATACTAATGGGACCTGCTCTAGGGAAAAAAGAAAAAAAAAAGACACCTTTTACTTCTTATTATTTCCATGTACAGTGTACTTATACTGGGCTGGCTCTGGAATTTCACTTCTTAAGTTCAAATATCAGCTCTGCAAATTAATAGTTGTATAACCTTGGGCAGATCTTCTACTCTGTCTTTGACTCAATTTTTCTCTACAAAAATAAGGAAAACTAATAGAATTTTAACATGAAATAATGTGCATGAAGTGGTAGCTATAACAATTGTTACTCACTTTCCAAAAACTTGGCATCTAAAGCACATATCTATCAGGGGACATGCTATGGCTATGTTATATGGTATCATTTACTTTATCCAGGATGACCTAGATGTCAGAGAGCTTTCTAGGCAATATTGTTTAATAAATGAGTCCTAAAACTGACCTAAATTTCATATATTCTTGATTTCAGTAATTAAGTAGGTAGTGTTATGGATTAGCAGAGCAAGGCTTCCTGCTACAGCAGTTAATACATTTGTACTGCTGTCTCCAGGAGATAGTGCTCTTCCTCCACTATTAGGTAAGGAATGGATTAGTCTAATGTCAGAAAGTTCAAGCCTATCTGCTAGCACACCACCATAACACCTTTTAATTGGTCAGAAAGTCAAGGATTAAAGGAATAATGATTTTTTAAAAAAATTATATGCAAATCCTATCATAATGGTAACACTTTATTCAATGTTGTTTTAATTGCATACCTATTATGTATCAGTTATGGTTGTAACTAAAATCAGAACACCAATACATAAACACATACATGACCAATAGAATTGTTGAGAGCAGTGGGTGAAGAAAATGGAAACTAAATTGGTGATCTACAGAGGTATGAAGTATTCAACTTAGGAAGTCGGGAGAAGAAACTCTATAAAAGTAACACTATCAGTGAAAAAAAACAAAAACAAAAAAAACCCAAAAACCATCAAGCATGCAAAGAGGTACCATCAAGAATGAAGGTGCTACTGCAGGAATGTACCTGGTGTCTGAGGGAAAGAGTGAAAGCTATGGTGGCTGGACCATAATAAGGCTGGGAGATGAGATTGGAGAGAAATGATTGCATCCCCATTTAAAAAGACAAACAAACAAACAAAAATCCCCTGTAGAGAACAGACTGAAGATGCAGGAGTAGAACATGGAAGCAGTGAAACCAGTCTGGCAGCTATACCAGTGATGTATGCCAGAGAGTTAAACAAGCTAGACTTGGATGAAAGCAAGAGGAAAACAATGATGGCATGTATATTAGAAGTAAAGTTGACAGGATTTATGGATGTATGGATATTAGATGAAATGGAAGGGAGGGAAAAGCAATGAGGCCCATGCATTAGCCTGAGAAGCAGTTGAATGGCAATACAATTCTGTGACGCTGGTAAGACTTGAGGAGTAGTGGACATAAGTTCAGCATTTCGCTTTGGTAGTAATACATTAGTAGGCATCCACATGGAGAAGTGAGGTTGGCAGATGAGTATTCCACACAATTTGGAGCTCAGTAAAGACATCTGAGTAAAGTATCTGTACTAAGAACCTATTATGCCAAGCACTGTGCTGGTTGCTGGAAAGAAAATGGTGAGGAACACTCTCTGGTAGTAGGCAGGATTCTGAAGTGGCCACCAAGATCCCAGCTCCTGGTGTGCAGATCCTGTATAATCTCCCCTGAGTATGGGTTGTACCTGTGAATATGACAGATGCTGCCTCATGGTTAGATTATGATACACGGCACAGTGTACTTTTAAAAAGAGAGATTATCCTAGATGAACATGGCCTAATCAAAGAGGTTCTAAAAGGGAGTTGGCCTTTCCTGAAAAGAAGGAGCATGAGAGTTCAATCAACATGAGACTGGGTTTGTGAAAGGACCGATGGAGAGAAACACATCTCAAAAGACTTGATAGTAGCCTCAAGGATTTGAGGGCTGTGCTTGCTAAAGCCAGCAAAAAATCAGGGACCCCAGTCATGCAATCATAAAGAAATAAATTTGGCCAACAATCTGAGAGGGTTTGGAAATGGCCTTGGATGAGTCTCCAGATGAGTACATATTCACTTGATGCCTCGGTTTCAACCTGGTGAGAACCCAACCGTGTTGTGCCAGAAATCTGTGAGATAATACATTTGTGGGTGTTTTATAAGCCAATAAATGTGTGGTAATTTTCACACATCTGTAGAAAATTAATTCAATATATTTTATCTGTTTCATGGATTCTACAGTTTCTAAAATTTGGTTGATGCTTTTAGTTTACTATTTGGGCTGATTTTTACCATATTATGAAAAAATTTTAATCTGTATATTCAAGACTTTCTCAGCTCTGGAAAGCTGTTTTCCTTTCTGTCCTTCTTGTTCTCATTAAAATCAATATACCAGATAACATTTCAATCTTTCCTCTATTTTCATTCTTCAAGAGATTTATTTTAGGATTTTTCATCAAAATTATTGAGTTAATTTTCCTTAGTGCCAATTCTGCTCTTTATTGTTATCCAAAAAATGTTTATGTTATTTTTTTTAGTTTACTTAACTTCTTTTTGTTTCTTTTACACATCAAGTTTTCTACTTCTTCTGTTTCCATAGGAACTTGTTATAAGTTCCGATTTTATCTAAGAAGTCCTTTAGACACCAAGGAAGCTTTACAATTTTCTTTGGGTCTTGAAACAAATTTTTCATTTTTCATGTGTTCATTCTTTAAATATCAAAACAACACTGACTTCCAGTTGATGTATTTTTTGTGTGTGTGCTCATCAACGAGAAAAGTGGTTGTAACAAAAAGAAAGAAGATGTGCAGAAGAAGTGACATTAGCAAAAATACATTAAAGAAACTCAGAGATATTTTATGACTTTGAAAGTGCAAACTAAAAAATGTTGGGAACTAAACCAAACTTAGAGAAGATTATGGCAATGTTTCAAAGCATAGGAAATATTTTTACTCCATACTGTAAGTTATTTGTTGAAATAAAGAAGGCAAAAATTGTTTTAAAAATATTTGACTTTTCTAAAAAGAAATAAAACACTTTAATGTTCAATATTTGTATTCATTACAATGTACTAAATATCAGTTTTACTATTTTTCATTTCCCTATATATTTATAGCTGTTAATAAAATAATTTTTAATATTTTCACAAAATAATTTAAAAGTCACAAAACAGTTACAATTTTAATCATTGATTAAGATTTCTTTGTACATTTTCAGCCTGTATGGTCATTATTGCTGCCCTATATTTTCCCACAAAGTGAAGACTCTCTGTATTCTGCATAATTATATTAATATAAGCCCTATATATTACATCATCCATATTCACTTGGTATGTAAATTTTTGTAGACGGAGAAAAGATTAAGAAGAAGATGATAATTATCCTAATGTATAAAATCCCTGGGTCTGCAAAAAAAGACCAGGAGGCTTGACCAACTGAAAGTCAGTCCTGCAGTCAAAATCACTGCTATGGCTGCAGACACAGTGATCCAGCACTGACTGCTGTGTGTGTGTGTGTGTGTGTGTGTGTGTGTGTGTGTGTGTGTGAATCAGGCCCAGAGAGAGGCCTAAAGAGAGAAGCAGGGTCTGATCTGTTAATCAGTACTTACCTCTCTCTTTAGCTCTGGGCCTGGTCAGAAGCCAGGCCTCCATTTCTCTCCAGGCCTCCACCAGGGCTGCTGATCAGCCCCACCTTTCTAATCAGGCTCCATTGATAGACCCAGAGATTCTGACTGGCATAGGAACTGACCAATCAAAACCAAATTAGCTGGCAGAGGAGGGCAATTGGGGTGAGATTAGGTCTGCAAGGGAGGGCAGTTGGGAAAGAGATCAGGCAGGCCACCATGGGAGGGCAGTTGGGGGGCGATCAGGTTGGCAGGGGAGCAGTTAGGTGTTAATCAGGCTGGCAGAGGAGCAGTTAGGGGGTGATAAGGCTGGCAGGAAAAAAATGGTTAGGAGTAGAATAATCAAGCAGACAGGCAGGTGAGCAGTTGGGAGCAAGCAGTCCTGGATTGTGAGAGGGATATCTGACTGCTGGTATAGGCCCAATCCCCAATGGGGATCCCCAATGGAATTGGGCCTAAATTGGCAGTCGAACACCCCCCAAGGAGTCCCAGATTGGAGAGAGAGCAGGCTGGGCTGAGAGATACCTCCCCTACCCCCGCCCCCAGTGCATGAATTTCATGCACCAGGCCTCTAGTTATCAAATAAGAAAATTATTTCTCATTGAATTAGTAATTTCTTATGTTCTGAAATTTATATGTAAGTAAATAAAATAAAAAATATTATGCTATCTACCTTGAAATCATATGTGTTGGAAGATAGAGGGCATTGATTTTAGGGTAAATAATATATCAACCATTTTATTTTTTAAGGCTTAAAAAAGCTAAAATACAACAAACCCACTCAGCTTAGTGACCTGTAGTTATGTATCCACTGGTCCATGTCTTAAACATTTATTACACTTTCACTCTTTATATTGGTCAGTAGAGGACATACAAAAGAATTTCCCACTTTCTTCAGAGATAAAAACAAAACAAACAAACAAACAAACAAAAACAGAGCAAAACACAGATTTATTTTCTTTTAACTGATAAAAAAATGAAATAATTACTAGCCAAATCAAGGTTTCATCTCTCCTTTTCATTCACAGAAATATGGCTGTTGCATTCAATGTGGGCACACCTGAAGGAGGGAATTGAACTTTTCCCCTTGCTCAATTTCTGTTCTGAGCTTAACACTCACCTTTTTTTTTACTTCACTCATTAGACACCTAACTCCTATTTTAGGATATAAGGTGAAGCATATTACTTAACCGTCAAAGAAATGACTGTTTAAAAGGAAATGTTTATGTTAATTTATGTGTATCATGTTAAAAATACATGAAATAAATATGCATGCTACCTACCATCTTAAAAGGGATGCAATTATATGTATATGCAAAAGTGAGGCTCATAACCATGGAAGTTTTCCTCAGAGCCTTCACGAGACAGTAACACATTTTTCATTTCAGTCTCTGCCACCTATAATTCAATATGCATTCTTCTTTCAGGAATAACTGCCATCTAGGAAACTTCCTTAAATAACACTAACAACAAAGACTCATTTCTTTCATTATTCTGTACCTGGCCTAGCTCGATAAGAGCAGAGAGGTAATTAAGTCAGTGATAAGTTGCAGGTGCAATGACATTTCAGCCATTAAGAAACATACAGAGGATTATAGCACGGAGACATGGAGGAAGGCCTGTGATCCCTTTGACTTCTTTTCATGCTCTGTATGTCCTCAATGATAAATATACATTCTTCAGTACTGCAGTCCAGGCAATTAAATGTTAGACAGATAGTGTTAAAAACAAGACCACAGGTCCAAAATGGAGTCACTTATGCTAAGCCTCACACTAGCAAACCCAGAATTAGTACTTAATTATAGTTCTGGCTCTCCCAGAATTGAAATCTTAAGGCAGTCTATTAGGAATTACATGGTCAGCCCTAGTGGAGTGATCTATCTGATAGAGTCCTGAAATTCCCTTAGAGGAAACTAACCTTGTTATAACAAATCCACTTTTTGCTAATGTAACTAAAATTTTTCTTCCCACACCTTTATGTCTACTATTTTCTTTCATTTTGTACAGTTCCTTAGAACTTCATTCTATCAGCTAAAAGGCATGCTGCCTGTACTGTGACAACCCAAGGAGCAGCTGTTTCCCAATGAGCCATTGCCACCCAAAGAGCAGCCCCTGTACAATTTGACACCTAGATCCTTTGGTGAGAGCAAAAATAGGGAGACAAAGAAACCCCCAAAGGAAAGAATGGAGGAAGCACCAGAAAAGTAGCTAAGTGAAATGGTTGTATGCAATTTGTCAGAAAAATGATTCAGAATAAGGGTCATACAGTTCATAAATGGATGAATGAAAATATCAACAACTTACGTAAGAATCCAGAAGAAATAAAGAGTGATATATTTGGAATAAAAAACACCATAGAAAGTTTCAACAGTACACTAGGAGAAGCAGAGGACTAAATTAGTTAATTAGAAGACATGGAATGGAAACACACCAAACTGAACTGCAATTGGAGAAAAAAATTAAAAGACAGGAAGAGAGCCTAAGGGAGCTTTGGGAAAACATTAAACAAAGCAACATATGAATAATAAGGGTGTCAAAAAGACAGAAAGAGGAACAAGGTTTAAAAAACCTATTTGAAGAAATAATGTCAGAAAAATTCCCTGATGTGAGGGAGAAAAAAGTCACATAAGCACAAAGAGTCTGAAATAAGATAAACCCAAAAAGACCCACGCCAAACCAAGTCATTTACAATGGCAAACGTTCTGGGCAAAGAGAGTATCTTAAAGGCTGCAGGAGAGAGACAGAAAGTTATGTACAAAGGTTCTCCAATTATATTATCAAAAGATTTCTCATCAGAAACATATCAAGCCAGAAAGGAATGAAAGGAAATTTACAAAGTGATGCAAAGCAAGGACTGAATCAAAGAATACACTATCCAGCAAGGCTACCATTCAAAATTGAAGGGGAAAAAAGGAGCTTAATAGATAAAAAACAAAAAATAAAACAACAACAACAAAACACTAAGGGACTTTATTACTACCAAGCCAGCAATGCAAGAAATGCTAAAGGGTAAAGGGGGGACTGGTATAAAAAGAAGAAATAAAAAGGGAAGAAGGAACATAGGCACAAAGAGTAAAAATGGCTACAAAAATGTATCTATCAATAATAACTTTAAATGTAAATGGACTAAATGCTCCAATCAAAAGATATCGAATGGCTGAATAGATTAATAAACAAAACAAAAAACATGACCCATATATATAAGCTGTCTACAAGAAACCCAACTCAGAACAAGGGGCTCACACTAACTGAAAGCAAAGGGATGGAAAAATATCTTTCAAGTAAATGGGATGAAAAAAAGCTGGAGTAGCAATACTTATATCTGACAAAATAAACCTCAAAGTGAAGGCCATAACAAGAGATAAGGAAGGCCACTTCATAATACTAAAGGGATCAATATAACAAGAGAATATAACCTTGATAAACATATATGCACCCAATGCATGAGCACCCAAATAGATAAAATAACTCCTAGAAGATATCAAGGGAGAGATCGACAACAATACAATCATAGTAGGGGACTTTAATATACCGCTGACATCACAGGATAAATCCTCTAGATAAAAAAAAATCAGCAAAGAACCAGTAATTCTAAATGACTCACTAGATCAGATGGACTTGACATCCTCAGAACATTTCACCCCAAAGCTATGAAATATACATTCTTCTCAAGTGCTCATGGGGCATATTCAAAGATAGACCACATATTGGGTCACAGGCAAAGTCTCTCCAAATTCAAGAAGATTTAAATCATATCAAGCATTTTCTCAGACCACAGTAGCACAATATTAGAAATAAACTACATTAAAATAATTAATTACATGGCAAACATAAACTAATTACATAATTCTTTGGCACAGCAAAAACCGTTATAATTTTTGCCAATCTGACAAAATAAAAAGTGTAATTTTGATTCTTTCACACTAGACAGCTATTGCTGAATTGGATGCTGTATTTTCTTTTTCTAATTTAACATTTAAGGCAGAGATTTCCAACTGGTGTGCCACTGCACAGTACTGTACCACAATAATTCTTAAAACATGCAATACCTATTAGGTCAAGGGTACTGACCCCGTTTCCCATAGATTGTCAAGTAAAAAAAATAACAATAGCCAACAATGCAATGATAGCTATCTTGAGTGAATAAATCAAAATTATATTTTTTTGTCAGAATAGTAAACATATTTTTATGGTGTGCTGTAGAAGGTAATTACTTTACATCTGCCATGAGATGAAATAGGTTGAATACGCTGATCTAAGAGAAAATGGATCAGGGCCTCTGACTAAAGAGTCAGGAATTGCATTTTAAAAATTCTTAAGCAAACAGGTTGAAAATTGCTGCTTTAGGATAACATATATATATATATATATATATATATATATATATATATATATATATATATATATAGTATTTTTATATATATAAAAGCCAAGAGACCAAAACGACCAGACATGCACTGCAACCGCCACCTGGCCTGATCGGGACCCTGATCGGCTCCCGCAACTTCCCTCAGCCCCTCTCCCCTAGCGGCCTGGCCCTGATGCCCCCATGGGGCGGGCCAGCCAGAGCCCACCCCTGAACAAATTCATGCACTGGGCCTCTTGTATTACCTAAAACTAGACAACAATCACAATAAACCCATCACAAAAAAGTAAACTAAAGCAAACAAAAAGAAAAGCTGAAAAGAAAATCAAGAGAATTTTCCATCAATACAGGGTCGGGGTAAATGAAAATGTACTGTTTTTCCCTATGGAAAATAACACAACATTTAATAAATAACAAGACAAGAAGAAACTCTGTTTTGTGTATTCACAAATGTAAACCTATCTTTGCTTCACCCTGTGTAACCTCCTGCCAGAACAAATCACAATGCAATGGCTCAACCATGTTTAACGACAGTTTAATATGTACTGGAAATACAAAGAAGCAGAATGCAATGTGAAAATGGTGGAGCGGGCAGCTCCATGCCGCACATTATTCCCCACAGAAACTTTAAAGAAATGCTAGGGAAGCAAAAACTGACAGAATCAACATTGTTAGAACTGAGAAACAGCCAAGGAGTTACAGAAATCCAGCAAATGTTGATTCAAGAAAAAACAACCCAAAGAGGGTAAGAACTTTTAGGATGTTTTTATTTGCTCTCGCCCCACTCCCTCCCCAATGCTGCAGCCATTTTAAAGGGAGCAGGAAAGAACATATTTGCAAAGAATTGTGTTTGTCATTTCTGGGAGTTACTGGAGGACTGGTGCAAAGTGCCTGTGTTTGTTTTACCTAAATGGGAACATGCTCAGGGTGAGTAAACTGCATTCCTCAAAAACACTGCAAGGTGAATGAACAGTCCACCACAGCCCGGCCCAGTCAAAGCTTACCTCCTTTAGGCCTACCAAAGAGAACTAAAAGGCTGGGAGGAAAACCTGGGAGAGACTTTCTTGGAAAATTAGAGCATTGATAAGTGCTCTTGTATACTGGGGAGTTTAGAAAGACACAGGCATGCTCCTGGCGCTTATTCAGAAAATAAATAAATAAATAAATAAATAAATAAATAAACAAACAAACAAACAAACAAACAAACAAATATCCAACTCCCTAAACAATCAACCTGCTGGGTGATCTCTAGGCACAGTGAGTGCAAGCAAGGAGTGAAGGCCAGGGCTGAAGGAGAGCCTCAGCAAGGGGCCAGTGTGCAAGGAAGGGGAGGGAGTTTTTTTTTTTTTGTTTATTTTTTAAATATATTTTTTTATAGAGAGGAAGAGAGAAGGATAGAGAGTTAGAAACATCGACGAGAGAGAAGCATCAATCAGCTGCCTCTTGCACATTCCCTATTACTGGGGATGTGCCCGCAACCAACGTACATGCCCTTGACCGGAATCGAACCTGGGACCTTTCAGTCCCCAGTCAGACGCTCTATCCACTGAGCCAAACCGGTTTTGGCCAGGGAGTGGGGTTTTTTGTTGTTAGTTTTTGTTTTTTGTTTCTGTTTTTTTACCTTCTCTTAAATATTTGACAATTCAGTAAGAACAGATATAACATCTCTTGTTCAAAAGTTACTGCTTTTGTTTTGAATGCAGTTGAATATCTCTTTTACAATTTAATTTTTCAATTTAAGTTGATGTTATTATTTTGTATTAGTTTCAAATGTACAGCATAGTGGTTAGATAATCGTATACTTACAAAGATATTTCCAGTACCCACCTGGCATCTGACTATTCCCTCAGCTGTAAGTGAAGTCCCTGTGACTATTTTGTCAATTTGTACTTCTTAATTCCTTCACCTTTTTCACCCAGCCCCAATCCCAATCCACCACTGGCAACCATCAGTCTGTTTTCTGTATATATGAGTCTGTATCTGTTTTGCTTGTTCCTTTATTTTGTTCTTTTGATTCCACATATAAGTGCATTGAAATATCTTCTGTGAATTTTCACTCATATATTTTTCTCTGGGAACTACTCTTTGTACCATAAAGAGAAATTATTTAGTATCTTTGGAGGATATAGGTAAACTACTAATGGATTTATTTTAATGAAAATGTAGCTGTCTTGAATAAATGTAGTTTTGAAAAGTATAGAGATAAAAACAACTGCATAAATTAAATCCAATTTGGAAATAACCACATATAAGACAGAAAATTTAACATGTTATAGAAAAACAGAAATCAATAAATTCTGCATTTTTTTTTTTTAATGGCCTTTATTATACCAACTAGAGGCTGGGTACATGAAATTTGTGCACTCCGGGGAGGAGGTCCTTCAGCCCTCAGGGGATGTTCGACTGATGGCTTAGGGAAGGGGCTCAAGCCAGCAGATGGACATCCTCAGTGCTGCTACAGAGGCAGGAGAGGCTCCCGCCACTGCCGTGGCACTCGCCAGCTGTGAGCCCAGCTCAGGGCATTTGGCTGAGCATCACACCCGCTGTGGGAGCACACTGACCACCAGCGGGCATCTCCAGCAGTGAAAATGTACCTTAAAAGGAACTGTGGGCTCTAAGGCTCCAATAGACACAGGGGTAAGTTTTGGTCCATCCTCTACACCCCTACCTGGCCCCTTCCACCATGGCCCCTGGTCCCAGCTGCCAGCAGCCCTGCTCCCCTACCTCCAATCCCATCCACTGACTCCGCCAGCCCCGCGTGCACCCACTGACAGCGAGGAGTGATTGAGGCTGGTGCCAGCAGTGGGTGTAAGTAGGGCCAGTGCCATCAGCAGGTGAGAGCAGCAGCTGCTGCCTCAATTGCCCCTTAGGAGCAGGGGGAAGTGGAGAAGCCCTAATGGGCAATCAGGGCCAGCAGCCACTGCTCACACGTGCTGCCCGAGCCTGGTGCCGGTCCCAATCACTCGGTGATATCAGTGAGTGTGAGGGGGCCGGAGCTGGCAGTGGGTAGGAACTGCAGCTCCAGCATCATCAGCAGCTTCAAGCACCAGGTGGGAGGGACCATGGAACGCAGGAGCAAAGAATGTTCACTAACTACCAGAGGCTCGCCCTGATGACAGCAAACAGTGCTCCACCTTTGGCACCTCCACCTACCTGCTCCAACATCCCACTGCAGCCAATGCCCGCCATGTTCTGCACACGCCTCCTGGCGGTCAGCGAATATCATAGCAATTGGTTGTTCGGTTGTTCAGTTGTTCCACCATTAGGTCTATTTGCATATTAGCTTTTTATTATATAAGATACATTTTGCTTTTATGGAAATGTTTTGTTTATAGGAGAACTTCAATGGCATCTGTTCTAGGCAGATGTTAAATGCCTCAACTTAATCTGGAAAGGAGAGGGAAAAAGAAATGCATGTGAGGGGCAAGTGTTGAGCCTTATGAGGTCAAAGGACTGTTACAAACAGTGCAATCTAAGGAATAAGAATGATTGCCAAGGTCTTATAACTGCTGCATCCCTATCGCTAATATATTAACGTATTTCTAAAGAAGGTTCCATCCTTTTAAGAATATGTTAACATTTTATAGATTATTCAGTAAAAATGAAATACAAGATAAAGCACTGGCTTAAGAAATTAGGTCAAACTAAGAAAATGAATGATTAAAATTTTCTTTTAATTGTCCCTAGATGTGATTAAACTATGCTGAATCTAAATTGTTGCACATAATTTCACAGCCTTCTGAGGTAAATGCAAATGTATGAGATCCGATTGGAAGCAACAGGAAAAGGAGGCGTGCTGTTTAGTATATTAAATTTCCATAGCAGGTGTATGCAGTGAGGACAATGCAGAATCAGACATGATGGGCCTAATAAGAGAAAGCTGCTGCTGCTGCTGGAATTCACTTCCTGGTAATGACAGGAGACTCACATTGCAGCTAAGAAGCTATGGATCCCTCCGCCCTGGATCTGCAATAATTAGGAGGTGAACTAGTCTCATTTCCTGGCTTATTCAAATTTACTATATTTAATTTCATTTTTAATTACTGATAATGTGCTAATTCCAAATAGCTTTGAACATTGCATTCTCCGTCGCCGTAACAGAGAATTTCTTATTTAATACTCATATGAATTGCCATGAAAGGCCATTAATAAATAAACTACAGATAAAGCTGAGCAATCACTTAACTATTTGTTTATAAAAACCCTTCTGTTGGATCATTTAGAAATACAAAGGCACACAAACAGTTTTTACTCTTTCTATGCTAGTCTTTGTCCACTGCTCAGTTTCTGCCATTCAGCAAAAAGTAATCTTGCAGCTACTGGGACAGAGTTTTGAGAAAAAAATCTGTGTACTCAAATACAAAAGGAGAGGACACACCCTAAATTTTGTAGAGTTAAGGAAGCCATTCCTAAATTAGGAATTTTATGCTGTGCTGGTTTAGCTATAGGGGGAGCCTCTTCCACAATGTTATTTCCTTTCATTGTTTAAAAAATTATCTTTTATTTTGTATCCCTCCTTATATTTTACAAAGAAAGCAAATTTTGAATTAGAAAGTCATTTTTGAATAAGCTAATCGATCCCCTAATAACCCTCAGGGTCAAGGGGCCATAATTGCATGTTTACACACATTAGCACGATGAAATTGCTATACTCCTAATGCCTAAATAGCTCAGTTGAAATTACAGTTGACTGGAAATAAAGCAATTAAATAAGTAAGAAAAAAAAATAGAACAGAGATGAATTTAATGAAATTTCTGAATACGTGTGTACTTTTAAAACTTAATAGTAATTTTAGAAATGTACAGATTGCCAATAGACATACGAAAAAATGCTCAATGTCACTAATCATCAAAAAAATGCAAATGTGGAAATTAAAGCTACATTGAGAGCTCTGGCTGGTTTGGCTCAGTGGATAGAGCGTGGGCCTTGGACTGAAGAGTCACGGATTCATTTTGGTCAAGAGCACATCCTCAGGCTGGGGGCTCAATTCTCATGGGGTGAGGGGGTGGCATGCAGGAGGCAGCCAATCAATGATTCTCTCTCATCATTGATGTTTCTATCTCTCTCTTTCTCTCCCTAAAATCAATGCTGGTGGGAATGCGGACTCCTGCAGCCATTATGGAAAAACAGTATGGAGTTTCCTCCAAAAATTAAAGATGGAATTGCTTTTTAACCCAGTGATATAACTTCTGGGAATATATCCTAAGAATCCCAAAAGCAGCAATCAGAAAGAATATGTTCATACCAATGGAAATAGCATAAAACATAAGAGGTAAGCAAAGAAAAAAAAACAACAGGAAAGTTAACTATCAAAGAACATATTGTGTATGGTTACCCAGGTTTTCAGTAGAGCTGAATGGTCCATATAAGACAAAAATTACAATTAGACCTAGTAACCAAAGAAGTTTTGTGAAAATGTAAGAAACTACTGGCTGAAATTAATGGGGGGTTGCGGGGGGGGCGAGGGGGGGAAGGAAGCCATATGTGTACTTTAGAGAGACATCTCTGGAGGAACTATAGAAGAGGGACAGAAATAAAAGAAGGCTAGAGGTGGAGATAAGGCAGAAATGATGCAGCAGTGACTACTGTAATTGTCCCATAGTACACTGCAAACACCTGAACTGAAGTCCTGGCAGTTGATGTGGAGAAGAGAGGAAAGAAGGTAAGGCATCCTTCCCATGGAGAAAAAATAAGACTTGATAAACAATTGCACATGATGGTTAAGGAGGAGAGATATTAAGAATGACTACGAGAAAGAGTGGGTAGTGACACCATTCACTGCTATACACAAAAATTTATAAAGAATTTTGCTTTTAAAGTCTTTTATAAGAATACTGGAATTTTTAGGAGTGGTACTACCATAAGCCCTTATCATTTTTGTACCTTGCATATAACTGGTTCCACAAATATTAAGATAAAACCCTGCCCTGGACCCAAAACAAGAGCCAATTTCAGAATTTTGCCTGGGGACAGCTCTGGGTACTAATAACTTGTATAATTTCCATAATTGGATTTTTATGGGTAAAACTCTTGGATTTTTTTTTTCCTTTCAGAGGATTGCCAATATCTCATGTAATACCAACATACCAGCATTAACCTGCTGTATTAGGAGAACAGCCTAAGGCTGTTTTTACACATGCAGTATCAGAGTTGATTACAATATCATTTCCCACATAACTTAGCTGGATATAGCTCTTCTCCGTAAGGCTATATAGATGTCATGTAGCAAGTTACAGCTGACCTATTTGAGCAAATTAGTGAGTAAATATCCTATGGCTGTTTCTAGCAGAGGGAATATTAGTATCAGTCCTAATTTTTTTTGTATGTGTGTGTGTGTGTACCAATAAAGATTTTTAAACCATCCCATATTAGTCCTGTTTTTGTTTGCTTATAGGTATGACTGCATGATTACTAATGATGATTGCCTTATACATGCATGAAAAAAAAAACATTTGCTTTTAAGAAATAATGTTGATAGTGTAATGTTTAGTCACAGTGAGACAGAAATACTCTTGAAAACATACAGCGTGATACAACTGTAGGTCAATTCAGAGTGGGGAAAATTCATGCTTAGCTATAATACAGAATGCAAATAAGCAGTACTGCAAAGTTATTTCATTTAAATTTTACTTTGAAACTTTTCCATCAGCAACAATACATGAATATTTATGTTACTAGACTAGTGCACAAAATTCATGCACTTGGGTGGAGGGGAGTCCCCAGCCTGGCCTGTGCCTTCTCACAGGGCGGGAGCCCCAAGGTCAATCGCCCCAAAGAGGTAGACCCCTCCCACCCATCTCAGGCTCCTCAATGGGTTGCCCCAAAGAGGTAGGCCCCTCCCACCCATCTGGGGCTCCTCAATGGATTGGCCCAAAGAGGTAGGCTGGAGCAGGGGTTCTGCATCTGCACTGCACAGAGCTGCAGACCCCAGACCTCATCACATAGAACCGTGGGACCCCCAGGCCTCGCTGTGCAGAGCCAGGGGATATGCCTCCAAGTGGCACAAACAGCATTAAGCTCCGGCCCACCTGTGCCAGCCCGCTGCGCTCACAGCCTCCTGGTGATGGCTCATTGTTGCAACCTGAGGACGTCACAGTGTGAGGATGTGATGACCACATTGGCTTTTATTAATAGCACTAGAGGTCTGGTGCACGAAATTTGTGCACAGGTGGGGTCCTTCCACCTGGCTGGCAATCAGGAGCTATCAGGGCCATCTTGCCCAGTCCCAATCAGGGCCTATCAGGGTCAGTGGCTATGGAAGAATGTGGGAAGGCTCCAGGGAGTGTCCGGACCATCTCACCCAGTCCTGATTGGCCAGACCTGAACAGCAAGCTAACCTACTGATTGAAACATCTACCCACTGGTGGTCAGTGCATGTCATAGTGACTGTTCAGTCCACCACTTGGTCGGACACTTAGCACGTTAGGTTTTTATGTATATATAGATTGCTGTAAATACCAATTGACACAAGGATCTGTATATATAACTAGGTCTTCAGATCTTGTAGTAAGCAAACAAACAAACAAGCAAACAAAAAACAACAAAGGAAAATAAACTGAATGTTAAATTCTATAGAAAAGAAAATATAAGTAAATAATGAACTTGTATAATTAATAAATAAATTTTATACAGGTTCAGGATTCCATTTATATTTTATTAAAAAAATATTCTATTAGCTGATATTCCTAATTGAAGCCTCAATTTTTAGGTATAATTTTGCACATGAACCTAAATGTTACCAAACACTAAGAAATAGATACTAAATTCTAACTAGAAATAGCACCTACTAGAGTATATTTTTAAAGTTTCTAACACCAATTGTCTGCTCCAAGTAATTGGCAGAAACCAATATCTGTGTTACCTGGAAAGATAAGATATTAATCACATTGTTTTATTTATATAAAACATTAATCATTCATTTCAAAAAAGAAAAATTCTTACTATTATGTTTTAAACATATTTTCTGAGGGAATACACATGTTAATAAGCTATGAGCATTACTCTCAAAGTATTCTTGGGCTTCTTGGGCTTCTTGGGGGTTAGGGTATGTAGATATTACAATGCAAGCTTCTAAGGACACAGAGTTCCAAGTGGTAATATAGAGGGCTTCACTAATAATGGATGACTGAAACTGTCCAGAAGTGGAGTAGAAAATGATCAGGTCACAGAGAAGATTAAGGATAAGTAGGATTGTACAAACTTCCACTTTTTTAAAAAATATATTTTATTTATTTTTGTACAGAGAGGAAGGGAGAGAGATAGAGAGTTAGAAACATTGATGAGAGAGAGTCATCGATCAGCTGCCTCTTGCACACCCCCTACTGGGGATATGCCAGCAACCAAGGTACATGCCCTTGACCGGAATCAAACCCAGGACTTTTCAGTCCCCAAGCCGATGCTCTATCCATTGAGCAAAACCAGTTTCGGCCCACTTTTCTTTTTTACCTTCCCATTCTCTGCTAGAAGAAGAACCATTTCTAGGGGAAACATATATATATATATATATATATATAAATATTGAATTAAGTTTTAAAATACATGTGGCATTAAGTCTCCTATTTTGACTCACAGGATTCTCTTATCTTTACTCAATGGAGTAAAATTACTCTAATTTAACCAAGATTAAATTTTTCATTGACCTCCCAAAAATAGTGTTTTAAATGTACTTGATGAGAAACTTTGAGTAAATGAATTGTGGACACAAGTACTTTGAAAGTGCAAAGTACTTAATTTATTTATAAAGATAAGGGAAAAGTCTAGAGATAATGGAATAGCTATATTTAACTCCTATCTGACATCCTATCAATTTCATGAGGTTGCATTTCTCTATCACTTTACTCAATAGAGCAAAAGCTTCCTAATAGCACACTAAAGTTTTCTTTGGGATTTTATTGTAGCACTAGAGGCCCAGTGCATGAATTCCTGTACTGATGGGGATGGCTAGCCTGCCCCGATGGGAGTCCATTGGCTGGACAGGCTGGGGGAAGGGGCCACAGGCCATTGGCCAGCCAGCCCCAGCCCTAATCATGGTGTTGGGGGCTGATCAGGGTCCAGGCTGGTCTGGGGGTAAGAGGGGCCGATCGTGGCCTGGATCAGGCTGGTTGGTTGCTGCAGTGAGTGTCATAGCCACCAGTTTTACTGGTTGTTCGGGTCATTCTGCTTTTCTGGTCGCTGGGTTTTTATCAATATATTGTGGGTGTGTAAATTAGAGGATGCACACTTTTGAGAAAACTGCAGATATTAATATTTAGTTTTAGATAACTGCATTAATTAACTAAAGATGTAGCTATATTAAGAGTGGGAGATAAGTTTTTATACAAAGTTGTATTCATTTGCTATAGACTCTAACCTTATTGTTCTACTTCTAGCACATTAATTTATATATAAAGATGGTCATTCCATTATTAATTTATTTATTTATTTATTTTTTACATATTTTCTTGATTTTTTTTATTGCCCCCCTCCCTCCCTCCCACACATCCCCTCCCTCCCCATAGTTTTATGTCCATTGGTTGTACTTATATGCATTTATACAAGTCCTTCGGTTGATCTATTATCTCCCCCTGATAACCCTACCCTCCCCACTGTAATTTGACAGTCTGCCTGTTGCTTTACTTTCTCTATATCTGTCTCTTGGTTCATCAGTTTATAAAGATCTTTATCATCCACCGATGTGTGAGGTCATGTGGTGTTTCTCTTTCGTTGATTGGCTTATTTCACTCAGCATGATGCTCTCCAATTCCATCCAGGTTGCTGCAAATGATGAGAATTCCTTCTTCTTTATGGCAGCATAGTATTCCATTGTGTAGATGTACCATAGTTTTTGGATCCAATCATCTGCTGACGGGCACCTAGGCTGTTTCCAAATTCTGGCTATTGTAGATTGTGCTGCTATGAACATAGGGGTGCATATATCCTTTCTGATTGGTGTTTCTAGTTTCTTGGGATATATTCCTAGAAGTGGGATTACTGGGTGAAATGGGAGTTCCATTTTCAGTTTTTTGAGGAAACTCCACACTGTTCTCCACAGTGGTTGCACCAGTCTGCATTCCCACCAGCAGTGCACGAGGGTTCCTTTTTCTCCGCAACCTCGCCAACACTTGTCGTTTGTTGATTTGTTGATGTTGGCCATTCTGACAGGTGTGAGATGGTACCGCATTGTTGTTTTGATTTGCACCTCTCGGATAATTAGTGACTTTGAGCATGTTTTCATGTGCCTTTTGGCCTTCCTTCTGTCTTCTTTTGAAAATATTCTGTTTAGGTCCATTGCCCATTTTTTAATTGGATCATTCATCTTCCTTTTATTTAGTTGTATAAGCTGTCTGTAAATGTTGGAGATTAAACCTTTATCAGTGGTAATATTTGCAAATATGATCTCCCACACCGTGGGCTTTCTTGTTGTTTTATTGATGGTTTCTTTTGCTGTAAAAAAGCTTTTTATTTTGAAGTAGTCCCATTTGTTTATTTTCTCTTTAGCTTCCATTGCCCTAGGGGCAGTATCAGTGAAGAAGTTATTTTGGCATACGTCTGAGATTTTGCTACCTGTGGATGCTTCTAGTATTTTTATGGTTTCCCGTCTGATGTTTAAGTCCTGTATCCATTTTGAGTTTATCCTTGTGAATGGTGTAAGTTGGTGATCTAGTTTCATTCTTTTGCATGTGTCTGTCCAATTTTCCCAACACCATTTATTGAAGAGACTGTCTTGACTCCATTGTATATTCGTGCCTCCTTTGTCAAATATTAATTGAGCATAGTGATTTGGGTTGATATCTGGGTTCTCAATTCTATTCCATTGATCTATTTGTCTGTTCTTGTGCCAGTACCAGGCTGTTTTGAGAACAGTGGCTTTGTAGTATAGTTTGAAGTCTGGTATTGAGATCCCTCCTACTTTACTCTTCTTTCTCAGAATCGCTGTGGCTATTCGGGGTCTTTTATTGTTCCAAATGAACTTTTGGAGAGTTCTTTCTAGGTCAGTGAAATATGTCGTTGGTATTTTAATGGGGAGTGCATTGAACCTATAGATTGCTTTAGGAAGTATGGACATTTTGATGATGTTGATTCTACCAATCCATGAACATGGTATGTTCTTCCATCTCCTTACATCTTCCTCTATCTCTTTTTTCAGTGTCGTGTAGTTTTCTGCAAATAGGTCCTTTATTTCTTTAGTTAAATTTATTCCTAGGTATCTTAATTTTTTTGGTGCGATGGTGAATGGAATTGCTTTTTTAGCCTCTGTTTCTGTAGTTTCACTGTTGGTGTATAGAAATGCCATGGATTTCTTGACATTAATTTTATATCCTGCTACGTTGCCAAATTCATTTATTAAGTCAATTAGTTTTTTAATGGAGTCTTTTGGGTTTTTTATGTACAATATCATGTCATCTGCAAATAAGGATAACTTTACTTCTTCTTTTCCAATTTGGATGCCTTTTATTTCCTCCTCTTGTCTAATTGCAATGGCTAGTACTTCCAGAACTATGTCAAACAGGAGTGGCGAGAGTGGGCATCCCTGTCTTGTTCCTGTTCTTAGAGGGAATGGTTTTAGTTTTTGCCCATTGAGTATAATGTTGGCTGTGGGTTTATCATATATAGCTTTTATTATGTTGAGGTATGATCCTTGTACTCCCACCTTTTTAAGAGTTTTTAACAGGAAAGGGTGTTGGATTTTGTCAAATGCTTTTTCTGCGTCAATTGATATGACTATATGATTTTTATCTTTCAATTTGTTTATGTGATGTATCACGTTTATTGATTTGCGGATATTGTACCATCCTTGCATTCCTGGAATAAATCCTACTTGGTCATGGTGTATGATCTTTGTGATGTTCTTCTGGAGTCGATTTGCTAGAATTTTGTTGAGGATTTTGGCATCTATGTTCATGAGGGATATTGGCCTGTAATTCTCTTTCATTGAGTTGTCTTTATCTGGTTTTGGTATTAGGGTGATGTTGGCTTCATAGAAGGAGTTCGGAAGTGTTCCTTCCTCTTGGATTTTTTGGAATAGTCTGAGGAGGATAGGTTTTAGTTCTTCCTTGAATGTTTGGTAAAACTCTCCTGTGAAGCCATCTGGCCCTGGGCTTTTGTTTGCTGGAAGCTTTTTGATGACGGTTTCAATTTCTTCCCACGTCACTGGTCTATTGAGATTTTTAGATTCTTCCTGATTGAGTTTTGGCAGTTTGTATTTTTCTAGGAATATGTCCATTTCCTCCAGGTTGTTTAGTTTGTTGGAATAGAGTTGTTCGTAGTATTTTGTAACAATCTGTTGTATTTCGGTGGGGTCTGTTGTTATTTCACCTCTTTCATTTCTGATTTTGTTTATTTGGGTCCTCTCTCTTTGTTTCTTGGTTAGCCTGGCTAGAGGTCCATCAATCTTGTTTATCCTTTCGAAGAACCAGCTCTTGGTTTTGTTGATCTTATGTATTGTTTCTTTGGTCTCTATGTCATTTATCTGTGCTCTGATTTTTGTTATTTCCTTCCTTCTGCTTACACTGGGCTTTTCTTGTTGCTCTTTTTCTAACTCTTTGAGTTGTAGAGTTAGTTCATCTGTTACCATTTTTTCTAGTTTTTTGCAATAGACTTGTAAGGATATGAACTTCCCTCTCAAAACTGCTTTTGCTGTGTCCCATAGATTTTGGATTGTTGTGTTTTCATTGTCATTTGTTGCCAGGATGTTTTTAATTTCTTCCTTGATTTCTCTGGTAACCCAGTCCTTGTTTAATAGCATGTTGTTTAGTCTCCATGTATTTGATTTCTTTGGATTATTTTTATTGTAATTAATTTCCAGTTTTATGCCACTATGGTCTGAGAAGATGCTTGATATGATTTCTATCTTCTTGAATTTGAATAGACTTTGCCTATGTCCCAAAATGTGGTCTATCTTTGAGAATGTCCCATGTGCACTTAAGAAGAATGTATATTCTGTGGCTTTGGGGTGGAATGTTCTAAAGATGTCAATTAATTCCATCTGGTCTAGTGAGTCGTTTAGGATTGATATTTCTTTGCTGATTTTTTGTTTAGATGATTTGTCGAAGGGTGACAGTGGGGTATTAAAATCTCCTACTATGATTGTATTGCTATTAATCTCTCCCTTAATGTCCTCCAGCAGTTTTTTTATGTATTTGGGTGCTCCTGTATTGGGTGCATATATATTTACCAGGGTTATTTCTTCTTGTTGGATTTTACCCTTTAGTATTATGAAGTGGCCTTCATTATCTCTTGTTATGTCCTTCACTCTGAGATCTAATTTGTCAGATATAAGTATTGCTACCCCAGCTTTTCTTTCCTTTCCATTTGCCTGGAAAACTTTTTTCCATCCCTTCACCCTCAGTCTGTGTGCATCTTTTTTTCTGAGGTGGGTTTCTTGTAGGCAACAGATGTAAGGGTCTTGTTTTCTTATCCAATCTGACACCCTATGTCTTTTGATTGGAGCATTTAATCCATTTACATTTAAGGTTATTATTGATAGGTACTCATTTGATGGCATTTTTATTCTATACCCATGTTCCTTCTTCAATTCCTATTTCTTTATTTTTACAGTAGACCCTTTAGCATTTCTTGCATTGCTGGTTTGGTTGAGATAAATTCCTTCAGTCTTTTTTTGTCTGTGAAGCTCCTGATTTCCCCTTCAATTTTGATTGATAGTCTTGCTGGGTACAGTATTCTTGGATTCAAACCCTTCCTTTGCATGACTTTGTATATTTCATCCCATTCCCTTCTGGCCTGATATGTTTCTGTTGAGAAATCAGTTGCTAGTCTGATGGGGGTTCCTTTGTAAGTAACTTTCTGTCTCTCTCTGGCTGCTTTTAAGATTCTTACTTTGTCATTGTTGTTTGCCACTTTAATTATAATGTGCCTTGGCGTCTGTCTTCTGGGATTCATTTTGCTTGGGACTCTGCGAGCATCTTGGATTTGTGTGGGTTTTTTCTTCTCTATCTCAGGAAAGTTTTCTGTCATTATTTCTTGAAATACTTTTTCCACGTCTACCTCAGTTTCCTTTCCTTCTGGAACCCCTATTATTCGAATATTATTTTGTTTTGTAATGTCCCAAAGCTCCCGTAGGCTCTCCTCCTGCTTTTTAATCTTTTTTTCTAGAAGCTGCTCTAATTGGGTATTTTTTTCCATCTTGTCTTCTAGCTCACTGATGCGGTCTTCCGCTTCATCTAGTCTACTCTTGATGCTTTCTATTGAGTTCTTCATGGTAGCGATGTCATTTTTCATTTCTTCTTGGTTCTTCCTCAATTCCTGATGGTTCTTCCTCATTTCTTCTTGGTTATTGTCAAATTTCTCTTCCATTCTTTTTAGCCAGCCAATAATCATTATTCTGAACTCTTGCTCTGGTAGGCTGCTTGCCTCTGGCTCGTTTACTTCCTTTTCTGGTGATGCCTGCTTTTCTTTCATTTGTGGGGTGTTTCTTTGTCTTCCCATGGTATCTCTTTTCAGGATGTCTGGTTATGTGGTGTTCTTTCTCTTGCGTTAGTTTATAGGTGCAAAATACAACACTACCATGTACAACACGAGAGGCACTTAACAGGAATGTATTTACAATATTAATAACCTCTAATAAAGGTAACCCCTAGCGATAGGCAAATTAGGGTATAGGAGAGAAGGAAGGAAGGAAGGTAAAAATAAAATAAAGAAAAATTAAAAAAAAAAAAAAAGTCAAAGAAGAAATAAAGTAATGACAAAATGAAGTTAGAAAACAGGGAGAAAAAGAAGAGAGAGAGAGAAAGAGAGAGAGAGAGAGAGAGAGAGAGAGAGAGAGAGAGAGAGAGAGAGAGAAGAAGCAAACTAAAAAAATGGGAAACAAACTATATATATGTGGAGAAAATTGCCATAGATCAACCACTGAGCCCAGCCAATGCCGGTAACAATACTTGGAGATTAATACAAACTACAATACAATATCCACTATTATTAAGTAAGGTTATGATATACAGAAGTCAAAGAAACAAACAAAAACAGAGGATTTAAAAAAAAATACAAAGCAACAATAACAACATTAGAATAAGCATAACAATTTCACTGAAAAGCACCAATATTCACAATAATCAACCTTCACTCAAACAATGAGAAAAGGATAGAAAGTAGAACCGTTTTTTTTTTTTGTTTTTTTTTTTTTAACTAGTTAATATAGTGCAGAGAGTGATATTTATACACTTGTATCAGGGGTTGGAACTTAGGTCTATGAGTATAGTGAGAGCTTTAGCAGGGGGTATACAGAAAGAATAGAGGAAAACTAAAGCCGGAAAGGGATAGGATAAACTGGAGACTAAAAGGTTAAAGTTTAGTAAGAGAGTGATGGGGTAAAGGTCGAATTGAGATAGGGTTGAATGATGCTATAGTAGAGATTAAAATAGAATGAAGGTTACTCCCAATGTAAAATAAAGACGAAGTAAAATGGTACTGGGGAGGAAAAGAAAAAGAAAAAAAAATTGCAAAATAGCAGTAGTAATAGTGAAGATAGAGATTGAAAAATGTAATAATTGAAAAGGTAAAATCAAGTAAGGAAAAAAGAAAAAAAATCGTTTCTGAAGTAAAAGATGTAAAAAATGAAAATTAAATAAAAAATGTAAAAAATGAAAATAAAATAAAGAATAGTGTAATTAGCATAAAATTGTCCAGTAGAGTTCAATCACTTCCTCTGTTATTGTATTTGGTATGCCTGGTTCTTGGATCAGAGAGTCTTGCAGTTCCCAGCTTTCCACTGCACCTCAGTTTTGTAAGGTAGTCCTTAATTTTAGGTAGGCTATATCTTAGTTATTTGTGTCCATTTATTTTTGATTAATTAAAAGAAAAAGAAAAAGAAAAAAGAAAAAAAAAAAAAAAAAAAAAAAGGCAGTTTGTAGTTCAGCCCTTAGGTGTCAGTGTTACCGGTTTGACCTCCCAGACTTTGGTTGCTCTGGCCTTCTTTCTCTCTGGGGGCGGGCCCTCGCAGCTCTCCTGGGCTACAATATAGGCGGGGCCGTGGCCGAACTGGGGTCGGGGCCTCGCGGCGCTCCGGGGCGCAGCGCTCAGGGCCACACTGGGGGCAGGGCCTCACGGCGCTCTGGGGCGCAGCGCTCAGGGCCGCTCTGGGGGCGGGGCCTCGCGGCGCTCCGGGGCCGTGGAGCTCAGGGCCGCACTGGGGGCGGGGCCTCGCGGCGCTCCGGGGCCGCCGTGCTCTGGGCTGCACTGGGGCCGGGGCCTCGCGGCGCTCCTGGTGGCGCGCTCAGGGCCGCTCTGGGGGCGGGGCCTCGCTGGGGCAATGGCGCTATCGCAGCCTGAACTCTCAGCCTAGCCACGCAAACTCTGACCTTTCTGTGGGTGGTTGAAGAGCTTCCTTGAATCCACCCGCTTGCTCCGATCGGGGCGCCACAGGTGCTCGATGGACTCCTCGGCTGTGGGTTTTCCAGGCCTCAGAGAAGCTGCTCCCTTCCTGGTAGGGTGGCGCCGCCTTTGCGCTGAGCCCGGAGCTCCGGGAGAAGTCGGGAGTGCTGGCTGCTTGGTCAGGAAAAATTGTCCAGCGGACACTTCCTTACCTTCCTAGAGTGATCCGCTGCCCCTTAGCTGCTAATCAACATTCCCTGAGCGACTCAGATGTTGCTTCTATCTGTTTTGGGACCGGGGTCAGAACAAGTCCATCTGTTCGGTCGCCATCTTCAAGCTCCGCCCCCATTCCATTATTAATTTAGGAACAAATCTGGAAGCCTTTCTCTTTGCAAAAATTATCTTCAAAAACAAACCATAGGTGATTCTAATATATTTTACATAAATTATTAAAAACATAGCACATTTTCAATAAATGTTTAGTGGTCATTTTAAAAAATGTATTTGTTTTATCTACACTAATTTAAAATTCAATTCCGTTTTCTTTCATTTTTTCCTCAAATAAAAAGATTTTTATCAATCACTAATTTAATAAAATCATTTTAGAACTGCATTTAGAATTTCATTTTAGAGTAAAATTAAGCTTTTCCCTTTTCAGATTAAATAATACAATCAGCAGTGTGAGTTCAAACCTTGAGCCATAAGCAAAAGTATTAGAAATAACTCCTCCTTCATTAACTAGAAAATAATTAGGGGTTGAGGAAAATGGTAACATGGGATTGAGGGCAAACGGTTAAAGGAGATTTTTCTTTTATTTCATTTTTATAAGAATGATCTTTGAACCAAAGAAACTATTAAGGATCAATATGCCATTGAATTTGAAATATTAATAAAATCTCACAAAACATTTATTTTTAGCTAAGAAATCTTGCTCTGCTCTTCCAGCTGCAGACTTTGTTGGGCTGCGTTTCTGAAACAAATCTGCATGAAGGACGGGGAAGACATCAGTATTCTATAAATTGTGTCGTAATGCCATCTTCAACTCTTTGGTCTATCTCTTGATTTAAAAAACAATCTGAAAAATGGACAACTGAAGTGCAATAAGGATCATTTTATGCCTTATTCTACCAAAACTGAGATAATTTTCTGTTTATAGTACCAGCCTGCTTTTTCAGTCTTATCTACCGTTCCTTTTCAGTGGTCAACCAGATGTTTCAAGGTGCCCCATTCAACATATCCTGTCATGCTTCTAATTCTGTCTCATTCTTCCCACATTATCTAAAGCGATGTCTAAGCAGGTGCCTACAAAGATGGGCAGATATAGCAACAAAGTCTTATAGAAACTCATAAACATGAACATTAATTCTTATTTAGTCAGGCACAACAGTTAGAGAAATAATATGTCTTTTACTACTTTGTCAATTTCATTATTAAAATTAAAAATAACTACATATTTAAATAATTAGTTCTTGACAAAAAATATAGATCTTTCTTATAAATGATACATTTTTAAGACAAATGTAGTTTTCTAATGTCACTATAATATCATATTTATTACTAAAAAATTCCAGCATCACAATATTGAAGTAATTATGTTCTTTCAGTGCTTCACCCTATTGTCATGTATAACAATGATAAAATTAAGTGGGCAAATATCTACCTTTATTCTTTGTTCATTATTTCTTTACATTAATATCATTTTTATACAATTTCACAAAGAGGGAAAGGGATAGAGACTTAGAAACATCAATGAGAAACAAATATAGATCAGCTGCCTCCTGCACACCCCCTACTGGGGATGTCCCTGCAACCAAGGTACATGCCCTTTACTGAAATCAAACCTGGGACCCTCCAATCTTCAGGCCGACGCTCTATCCACTGAGCCAAACCAGTTAGGGCTACATTAATATTCTTGATTACTCTTAGTTACTATCTGAGTAACTCTGAGCTTCAGTGATCATATTCTATCTTAATAACCTATAATATTTTTATTCAACTTTTTCTTTGAAAATTTTCTCACATTTATTACCACTGTATTATTATTATTATTATTATTATTATTATTATTAGCACTGTGGCCTTGATTAACCTCTGGCTAGTCTCTAATGCTTCACATATTTTTTTCCTGATGTGTTTATGAAGTCCAATATAGTTTAATTACAAACAGGGGTAATTGCAAAGACTTTACTTATTCACATTATTTGCACTGATTAGTTATTATTGAATTCTTATTATGCAATAAATAATTATTGGCAAATATAAAGATAAATGCATTTTGCCTTTTCTCATTAATATTTATACTTTGGTGTAATTAAAAAGTAATACATAAAGAAGATAAGCACTATAATAGAAATGAAATGGCAAAGCAGAGGAAGGAACACTAATTTTGCCTTTGTGAGTCAGAAAAGTATTTAAGTCAGGTTTTGAGAGGAGAAAAGCGTACCACCAGGAAGGGAGAGTTTTGGGAAGGAGTGGGTAAAGACAAAGGTAAAAATAATATACATCAGTGTATGGATTTTTACAGTGGTTTTATTACTGCTTAGAGGCCAATAATTCTGCTTTCCTTGTGAAATATGTTCGGAACTGTTGAAATTGCCATATGACTTCACTTTACATGAAGATGAGAAGCAGAATTATGTATGCTTTGTAGAACTGACCACTAGAGCCGAAACCGGTTTGGCTCAGTGGATAGAGCGTCGGCCTGCGGACTGAAGGGTCCCAGGTTCGATTCCGGTCAAGGGCATGTACCTTGGTTGGGGGCACATCCCCAGTGGGGGGTGTGCAAGAGGCAGCTGATCGATGGTTCTCTCCCATCGATGATTCTAACTCTCTATCCCTCTCTGTAAAAAATCAATAAAATATATTTTTATATAAAAAAAGAACTGACCACTAGAATAAATAAATTGCAGAAATAAATAATTTTTAGTACCAGAAGGATATAATGACAAGCCAGTTTAATCAACATGGATTGTAGCTGTGATTCAGAAACTAATTTGCTCACACAAAGGAACTGGTCTTTGGTTTTCAGAACATGCCATTACATCTAGTTTTATATTTAAATTGACTGGCTTACAAAACTAGATTTAAAGAACATTTGACAACTATATATAACACAATATATTCTACTCATTTTAATAAATATTATCATATTAATATTCTCATATAAGAAAAACTGTAATTTTACACAATGGATGTTTTGGCTTACAAGTTGAGTATTTTTCTGCTATTAGTAACAGCCTTTCTATCAATAAATGTCAGTGCTCTCAGCCTTCCCAGTTTCTGGTATTGATGGTGGGGTGTATCCATTTTGTTTTTTGAGGTATCTTTGTTCTCTGCTCCGTTGAATCACTCTAACTACTTACGTTCTCCAAGATTTCATGTTTTGTGTGCATAGTGTGAGCAGTATTTACTCACTGGTTGTGACTAAAACACAGAGCTAGGTGCAAAGGTTCCCTTTCATAACCATTCTCTTTCGCTACTTTTAATATTAGCATGTTAGAAATGCATCGTTTTCCCTTTTTCCTATGTAAGTTTATAGTCACTGGTCCTTAAGTGATCTAATGATGTGCCAAGCATGTATATTTTAAGGGAGAAAGAGCTGGCAGTGAATATGATGCAATGGGCAACACTGCCACAAAATAAAGAATTTAAATTAAAAAAAAAATAAAGCCCATCTGGCAACTGCCAGTACCAACAGAAAGGAATCACAACAAGGAGAACAGGACAAACTCTTCAAAAGAAAAAAAGAACACATGAAAAAACGTGGCAATTGAATTTTGGGGCTCGTGCTTTCATTCTCATTATATTTCTCTTTGAAGTGGGGGTAGCTCTAGGCAAAGATTTACATGTTGGCTTGAGCAATATTTTCCCCTGTGGAATGTCGCTAAGATCCAAATTCAAGCCCATTGTAATTTCCTTGCACAATCCAACATACGGAGTGGCAGATTTGTGCAGGATGGTGTTATGCAGATGTAGGATGGTGATGATGCTACACCGGGAAGCTGAATATAGTAGCTAGGGATGTTCAAAGCTACCAATTTCGCTCCCTGTTTGAAATATTGTAGAAATAAATTCAATTTGAGAAATTATTGTACATGGAGGAAAATAGAGTAAAACATTGAAATATTCAATGGTCAAATGGATCCTGAAAACAAGTTAGGCTAACAAAGAACCAGACTATTAGCAAAAGTAAGACTTGGAATGCATCAGAAAGAAGACAGGGCATTTGAAAATGTGCTTCTTTGCAATATCTGAACTCACTGATAACATATTCAGATTGTATGTCTAAGTGTAGGGAAAATGTTGATGATTTAGAAGACAGTCAGAGAGAAATAATAATAAAAACAATTAGGAAATCACTGATTTTTTTAAAAACAGGATGTTATTAAGAATTTTAATGAGAAGATATTACTTAAAATTCCTGAAGTATGAAATAACTGGATATAAATCAGTCTAAATGTATATAATTAAGAATAAAGAGAAGCATGTGTAAACAATAGGCAAAAACAGGCTATTAGGATGACCTCTTAAAAGGGAGACTGTCTGATGACTTTATGAAATTCTGATGGGATGGCCTTAGATTTGTCATTTGAAACAATCCTATCTAATAAAAGAGTAATATGCAGATTGACCATCACTCCAACACACAAGATGGCTGCCCCCAAGTGGTCAAAGATCCTGCTCCCATGTGGACACAAGATGGCCAGCAAGGAAGGGCAGTTGAAGGTGATCAACCCTGCAGGGGAGGGCAGTTAGGGGTGACCATGCCAGCAGAGAAGAGCAGTTGGAGGCAAACAGGCTGGCAGGGGAGTGGTTAGGGAATGATCAGGCTGGCAGGCAGAAGCGGTTAGGGGCAATCAGGAAGACAGGCGGGTGAAATGAGAACAGCGGTTTCTTTTTCACATTGTCAGAATTAAAAAAGTAATTAGAATCTTAACACACTGGATACATCACTAAAATGTTGTCTTATCCAGGTCATCATTATGACTATTGTTGACTATGACATCTAAATTATTATCACCATTTAAACAACACTTATTCTCCATCAAAATGTTCCAAGCAGCATTCTTGTCATGGAAGTTCATTAGTCAGGAGCTCTAATATGTCTGTTGTCTCATAGCTTAACTTCTGCATTGGATGAAAAATAAAATAATAGCTTGAAAGGAACTTGAAAACACTATTTTACAAGAACAAGATCTAAGGCATTTCTGGTGATAAATAATAATGGTCTTGATTGGAGTAGAAGAAATCTCTTAGGATGCAACTAATAGGAAAAAGTGGGTTTATGGCTGATTATTCACCAAGCCAATGGATTTAAATCCTAAGAGTTTTAGAGAATGACTTTTAGAGTTTTGGGGGGAGAGATTTAGTAAGTGATTAACTTCTTGCCTTATAGAAGTTTATGAGATACCAGGGTAGTGTGCCCAATTCTCAGTATTAAAGCCAGGTAATATTTTCACTTAGTTTATTTCCAGTTCTCAGAATATAGTTTCATGTTTCTTAACTCTTTAAAAGAGAAACCCCTGCAGCCGTATTTATTCTCAGTGTAATAACCTATTTAAGTTTCCAAACTTAATATACTAGAGGTCCCCTATATATTGAAATAGGCAGTTATTTGATTCATTGACAGTCACCTATGACTTGTCCTCCAAATTAAATGTCTTTCTTTATGTATGAATATTATTTTAAGTGATTCGAGCATTGGGGTTTGAATAATTATAAAACCCCGATTTCAATCATTTCACATAGTAATCATAATAGTATTTTTATTTTATTATGCTTAAATATGAACATTATATTAATTCAGAATAACACCGAAAAATCTGATAGTTCACTATAAATGGCCCAGTTACAAGTCTTTGAACACTGAGTTTTATTAGGTTTATTTACTGAAACCAAAAACTAATTACTCTATCAAATATTCTGATCTTTGTCACAAACTGTAACATTAGAAACCACTAATCCCTAATCTCAGCCTTTCTCTGCACTTGACTTTCCAATCACTATATTAGCATATTTTACATTTATTTGATGAAAACTTTTGCATTTCTTTTCTCAAGTGACCTCTGCATTTTTTTCAATAAGGCAGAAATTATTATGAAAATTGAATTCCACTTGTCTCTTATTAACTGAATTTTTTATTTGCATCAGAGGGGAAAAAATTAATTCAGGGTATTTGGAGTCCTTATTACTCTGTTTTTTGTATTTTTTCGTATGCATTTTATCAGCCTTTTTTATTGCATCTTCATTTGAAATTTATAACATCCAAGGTAAAATGCTCTCTTAGTTTAGATTTTCTGTAATTCCCTGACACTCCATGGCCTCCAGCATGTAGGGGACACTGAGGATAAGGCACTACAAGCTGCAGGGTAGTAGAGCTACTAGATACATTGTCAAGTTTTCACATTGGATTCCAGGTGAGTAGTCCCATTTATGGACCTCCAGACACTTATAAATAATAACAGGAAGCTTACTAGTTTTGTTCTTAAATACTCAGCAAATTACTTAGTACTGCTCTCATTTATATACAACTTTATCAATTGTAGTGACCAAAATCACTTTGAATATTAGTAAGAAATATTTTATTTCACATGCACTGAAGAAATGGACTACAGAATTTTTAAAAAACCAAAAATTATATTAAATATAGTCATCCTATTTCAAATATAAAAAATCAATTCTGTGGTAGTGAGTAGAAATTAAACAGCTTTCTCTTCAACAGTAATCTAGATATTAGTTTTATAGGAATTCATTTCTGTAGCCCTTACACTATCAAAAATTTATAATAAGTAATGATTGTCACTTTTAAAATTCATAACAAATAAATATTATTTTTCTCATAATATAATAAATAAAGTACCCCAAAAACTGTCAATTACTTTTAGTAAGAATTATATTGGAAAAATAAATGCCAATTACTTCCTTTAGAATAACACCTTTATAGCTTCTTAAAGTACAAGTAATGAAATTGTGCCATTAAACTGTTAAAGTATCTATTTATTTATCTATTTGCTTTAATATTAATGTAATTTATTATGAGGAAGCCCATGTCTCAAATATACTACATAATCAAGAAACAGAAACAAATACTAACTATAATTTCAAAAGAAAGGTATATTTTGACCAGGCAGCATTAACTCAGTGGTAGAGCATCAATTTTGAACACAGTTTGTTTCCTGGTCAGGGCACATTCCCAGGTTGCAGGCTCAATCCCCAATATGGGGTGGGCAGGAGGCAGCTGATCAATGATTCCCTTTCATCACTGATGTTTCTATCTCTTTCTCCCTCTCCCTTTCTTTCTGAAGTCAATAATTTTTTTTAAGAAAGGTTTATTTATAGAGTTGGAGGAGGGACATAATCCATAGCTTTATAAACTGCATTTTACTGACAATAACAAAACACCGTTTATAATTTTAAAAAATTAATGAAACAAAAAATTAAAGCATTAGGTTGAAAAATAATTTAAAAAAATAAGAATCTATTGTTGGACTGAGTGAATATTAAATTAGTTTAAGGAAAAACTATAATAATTTATAGCAAATTCTCCAGGGTTCTTTTCCCTTTGAAACTAATACAGTTAGAAGTTCAACATTAAAAGTAAAAATACTGTGAAATGACTCAGAAATAATGCATTTTTAAGATTTAGGAGAGATGTCAGAAATATTTTACACACTAAATTGCATAAAGATTATTGATAAAAATTATAATTCCTAGTATTCCTATGATCAATTTTAATAATAAGACCAAGCCAGGATATATGTATCTGATGTCATCAGTTAAAGTATCTAATGTCACCAGTTAAATAGCCTTTTTCTTTTTTGCCAATGCTGGTAAATTACTCAAAATTATTAATTAAAAAATAGTGTTTCTGTAGAAGTTAAATTTTCTGGAGTTGGTATTTGGTCTCAATGTTCTGTATATATACAGACAAACTCATAAGTAAATAAGTATGTTTTACTAAAGATAGAATATGTGTATATGTAAGTTTATGTGTGTGAAAATAGATTCCACGTACATAATTTTAATAATGTTGGTACATGATCAAAGTGTATCAATAACTTATAAAATAAAGTAATTTGAGGTGAATTAACCCAAAACTTACATATACTAGTCATAATTACAACTGCAAGAAAAAGAAGATATTAACACATTTTGTTCAGTGTGTAATGTATGTAATATCAGTCTGTAGATATTACTTTTATCTCTTTATAAAACTTTCTTTACTTCTTTTGCAACTCCTTAAGGAAATGTTTTGTTATATTTTGTAGCACTTTATACACAACTTTAACTGTGATGGTTATTCCTGCTATTTCCACTCTTTATTCCTAAGAAGATCTCAGTACAAGTTAAAATTAACTCAATACTAGACACCAACAAGCACATATACACACTTATCATGAGAAAATGAATGCATGTGATGTATATGTGGCATGATTTTCCCAACCTTCTTTTCATTGCCTTCCAAATCTAACATTGTGTAGTCTTGGGCAGACAAATGAGTGTGTGTTTGTTTGTTTGTTTGTTTGTTTTAGATAAGCGGGTTCAAAATAGAAAGAAATCCAGGTATGGTTGGATTTGAAGTCTTAAAGCTTGTATTAATATATACCTACCCTATCTAATAAAAGGGGTAATGTGCAAATTAACCACCACTCTGTCAAAAAGATGGCGGCACTCCTAGCCACAAGATGGCAACACCCAGTTTTCTCAGCCCCGCAGGAGTCCCCCAGTCATGGACGGGGGTGGGGGTGGGGGGTTGAGGGCGGGGGGGCCACTGAGAGTGGGCAGTGTGAGTGGCCTGGCGACTAGGCAAACATTCTGCACACAGCTGCGGATGGGCCTCTGGGTCATGGGGAGCTTCTGGGAAGTGCGCATGGAGCAGGTAGGCCCTACAGAGAGCTACTGGCACATGGATTCGTGTGCAGGGCTAATTTGTGTGTGTGTGTGTGTGTGTGTGTGTGTGTGTGTGTGTGTGTGTGTGTAATATATAATCAGGGATGCCCTCATTATGAAAAATAATTCAAAATTACTAATTCAAAATTATGAACAACGTCTTGAAAAGAGCATGCATAATCAGGAGCTCTAAAGCTCAAGCTTGAGTAGATTCACTACAGTCTACAACAGTGTTTCATGTTCTACTCAACAACTGCCAGGTTACTATTTATCATATACCATATCCTTTTGTCTATACCTATTGTCTTTATAATGCATCATAATAACATGAATAATCATAAATTAATCTTCCTGCATTTGCCTGCCTACATTGGACACATGGCCACTGTGAAGACATGGATGGGGTTATCAATAGCAATCTGATATTTGGAAGTTTCCGGACAGAACTTCTGTGACACATTGAGAGACTTGGGAATTTGCACTTCTCTAAGATAACTGTGAACTGTGACCCAAATAACAGTTCATAAATGTAATTAAGTTAGGATACTAGGGTTTTTTTTATTTTTAATATCCAAGAATTATGTCAGAATGTCTTCTCAGGCAAATAGAATTGATGTTCTCTTTAATTTGCACATGATTTTCACCACGCTTCACATTTACTGCTCTTAAAATTTTTACTAAAAGCATAACCTCTTACTATTCTTTCTCATTGATTTTTCAGGCCAAAAATAGAAATGGTAAATTTTTTTAAAGGTAGCCATATCTTTACACAGTCCTTCACTAAATGACTCAACGTTTGAAATATATTGTCTAAAACAAATCCCTTCTGATATGTGAGGGTAGGTTGATGGGATATATTTATTAAAGTTTGAGTGGAGATTAAACTCTGCAAGGTTAAATGACAAGGTTAAGTGTCTAATTTTGCAGCCCTTTCATACCTGGTGAGTGCTGAGGTTTCCCTAATGATAGGATTAAATACGGTTCTAGCTACAAACAGCTGCTTGTGTTTCCTGATAGGTTAGCCCTTATATTCTGTGCTTATCACAAACAGAAAGGAAATAACTTTCCGGGCCTTTTGTGGGTATTTGAAAATGCACAGACTTTAGGGAAATCATATTTTCTTGAAGGAAATGAGGCATGACCAATCACACAAAACGTGAGAAAATCCCTGGATAGATGACCTTTGCCACATGTAAAAGAAACTGTTCAGGGGCCGAGGTTTCATGGATTTCATGCATGGAAATCAGATTTTCTGGCCACCAGTGCTGTTCAGTAAATAAATAATCCATCATTGTGTCAAACAGTTGAAACATGGAGATACTACCCTTGCTATCTGAATAGACATTTGGAGACAGTGACTTATGTAAACTGTTTGCATGTCAGCAGTTATATGAGGAGTGTTCTAGTTTCCACTAGGCAAAATAAAAACCACTTAGCTTTGGTGATGTTTACCTATTGGTGGGAATGTTCATTTGATTCTGCTTACACTGTGAACTTATTGGTGTGTGGTGAAGACAACAGGATAAGAGTTCCCTTAGCAGGCAGTTCCAATGACAATATTAGATAAGGCTATCTGTCATTTCATTAAAAAAAAAGTAACAACTTCCTTAAGATCCTTGACATTTAAATATTATTTTAATTTTCATTGGGTTAGTCTTTTCTACTTGAGGCTAATGTTTACCTTTTAATTTTTGTTGATTTAACTAGCTTAAGTTTTTTTTATATATATTTTTTTAATTCTACATTAATTTTGGTTTAAGCATTTATTCAAGTGTATCAGCAAAACATCATTGTACACACACACAGTTAATGTAGCTCCCAGATATATTTCATGCATTGAATAAGTTCATGTTGCTCTTCAGCCAACTCCTATACTAACCTTTGTTATTTAAAATACTTTCTTGCTAAAATCTCAAGTTTCTTCAGCTACAAATAAGTTTGTCTCTCCTGCCTTATCTCCTAGGTATTTTCAAATAATACCTCATTTGCAATAGCCTTTTTATTCTTCCATAATACAGAGAACATACTTTAGATTTAGTGCTTATTTTTTCTGTTAAGTCTTTCTAGCATTTTAATGAAATTAGCCTTTAAATGGGTTTACAATCAGATTTATGGAAAAGCTCTCTGAAAATGAGAAAATGGGAAAATTTTGTAAACATTATATATAAAACATGTTTCCATTTCAAATGACTTAATCAAAATGTTTGTTTTACTAAAAAGAGATATATTGTAATTGTTCCCTAATTTAATTTGATTCTGTAAGAATTTAACTTTTAGAGATATTTTCACAGATATCTCTGATTAGATTTTAGTCAAAAATTTAACTTAGTTTGTAATGAACTATATTATGGCAAGTATTGTGTTGTTTTTAATTTGGCACCTGTCTAAATGCTTTAGTCCTTAGATTTTTGTTTGTTTGTTTGTTTGTTTTGTTTGCTTGCTTAGGGGATTATTTATTTAAAAAAGGGGGAGGGGGGCCAGAGAGTTTGAGATTATTTTATCTACCAAGTAAATTGATAGAAAAAATGACTTTAGAAATTTATAAACAGAAACAAAAAGGCCTTTATATATGGTCTTGCTTCTATTCTAAAACAAATTAATCATTGGATACTTATTTTCAATGTCTTAAAATAAAACAAATAATTTCAGTATTTCCAAGAAAATATGTAGTCCAGGACAATCACTCATCAACAATATTTGTTCTAGATGTATTGAGATTTTAAAAAATCAAAGTATTTTGATCACTTAAATTATCATATACTTTAAATCTATGATTCATTTGCCATAGAAAAGACTTATGTCCAGGAAGCACAAAGTACTTTGAAAACATGACATGGGTTTGAGTCAGTGGACAATTATTATTCCTAGGCTAATCTAGGCTGAATATTGTACTTAAGCACATTTCTAAGTTTACAGTTACTTCTTTAAGTTAAAACAATTATATACAAATAGATATATAATACATATATTGCTAAATTACATTATAGTACATTCCTCTTTTCCTCAATTTTTATTGTAAAACTATTCCATGTTAATTGTTCAAAATTAGAAGAAATAAAATATTAGTACCATTAATAATGTGATTAATATTATCTGTACACTTTTGGATGTTTTCAGTAGTCATAATTAAATAAAGACAAGAAGGACCCAATGCCATTAGGTGCATACTATTCTATATCTTATGTAATTTCCCACACTTATTACTATATGGCGAATATCTCACCATATGCACAGATATAAATGTATGAGGAAACTGGATGAAGCCTTCAAAGTGCAATCAGAAAAACTGGGGTAGAAAGAGATATAAGAAATTAGAGGCTTCACTGCTGCTCAATGGGAAGGGAGAATGAAGACTGAGGCCATATTCAGTCCACCTGGAAGTGAAAGGACTGTGAGCAATCTGCAGCCAGTGATCGCAGTCATATCTCAATATAAAAAAGAGAGGCTCTGAAGAGGATGTCTGGAGCTACCTGAACGCTGCCAGAGAGCTTACTAGTGCTTCATCATGGAATGGGTGATCTGCAGGTAGGGCTTGCCAAGACACAGGGTGCCTGTGCACAACTGCCTCTAGAAAACAAGGATTTTCCTCTCTTGCCTTAAATTTTAACTTGAAACAGTTCTAGAAAGAGAAAATGGGAAATAAACATCTAGCTTCTCCATTGAGGTGGTGGAAGGAGCAGAAATGAAGCTGAGTTGACGAAGGACATTAAAATAGTGACCACTAACCCTGGCTGATGTGGCTCAGTGTGTTGAGCAATGTCCAATGCCCTGAAAAGACTCCAGTTTGATTCCAGGTCAGGGTACATAGTCAGGTTGTGGGTTCTCTCTCACATCGTTGTTTTCCTTCTCCTCTCCTCTATCTCTAAAATCAACAAAAAATAGGTTTTGGTTATCTTTAAAATATAATTGTGCCACTGTTTTAATGGCTGCATAGAATGGTATGATACACTTACATAATTTTATTGGTTAATCAATTTTTTTGAAATAGTGATTCCAATTTTTCTAATTTCACTGTTATATATACATATATGTGATAATGAAATGAATACTAGGGACAAAATAGGCAGGTTTAGGGACTAAAAAGGGTCCATGAGGGACGAATGCATAGGTGAAGGCTTGGCACTGCCAGAAGGCATATATACACAGAGGATAAAGAAAAGTCACATAATGCCAGGAAAAAGAAAACATACTTTCACAGAAGATTGAGAAATGTGGACAGATGCCAGAAAGAGGGAAACATATTTTCACAGGAGATAGAGGCATGTTGGAAGATAAGGGGGAGAGGAAAAGGGGGCACCACTTGGGTTTTGGACTTTGAAACTGATATTCTACAAAAGAGTGACCAATTAGGAGAGCACATGGTCATAAAATAGGGAAGGGCCTAATTAGAAGGGAGCATGAAGAGACAAAAGAGCTGCAGCATATATAAACCTGAGACAGAGACATAAGACAGATTTTTAGATCTTTTTTGGATTTAGATTTTTTTTTTTTTTTTGAGAGAGAGAGAGAGAGAGAGAGAGAGAGAGAGAGAGAGAGAGAGAGAGAGAGAGACATGTCCAGGTCCCAGGTGCCTGCCAGCAGCCAGAGAGAAGTCTGGGTCCCGGTGCCAGAGGGAAGCCAGTACTGGCAGTTGGACAAGAAAGGCCTACTCTTGCACACATTTCATGCATCAGGCCTCTAATATATATATATATATAAAAGGCTAATATGCTAAGCCTGACTTGTTGCTCTTACTTGCACTGAACATCAGGGGGCAGATGCTCAACACAAGTTCTGCTGTGATGTGCACTGGCCATTTACAGAGAAACAGCACTGCTACCTGATGCCCACAAAGCAACACTTAGCTTTCTGCACATGGGACACAGACCCCACCACCACCCAGAGCAGCACTTCACCAATGCTGCTGAGACCCCACGACACAAAATGCAGCCACCAGCCCAGCCCAGCCCAGAAACAGTCGCTGTGGGTGCCGTGCCTATGCCCAGCTTCCTCTCCCTAGCCACTAGCCTCCTTGCAGTTTCTTCAGCCCAGGAACACGACTTGCTTTATAGTCAGGTGGAAACATTTCACACTTTAACCAAATGTATGTGAAGCTTCTTCCTATGCCTCATCTCATTCGATCCTCACAGAAGTCCTGGGGTAGGTATATAGAGACTCAGGAGAATCCTATTTCATTTTCATTACCTGGAAAACGAAGATTTAGAAGGTTTAGAAACTTGACCCAATTGAAAAGAAGAAATGGTAGACTTTGAAAATGACTTCAGGTTTTCTCACTACCCAGAATATAGTAAAACACTGCTGCAGTTAAATATTTTACCCTTTGTTCTCCCTGTGTGATCTAGAATAATAATCTGCTTTGTGATGATATTTACTGCTGTGTTGCTGACAATTACCTGAAAGAGAAGTTAGGGTACTTCCTTGGGCTGGAAAAGTTTAGCTACATCAGAAAGCAGATCTAATTAAGCAAGCTTATTCTATTTATATTTATATAAAAGGCTAAGTTGGCTCGTGCATGCATATATATATCAATATATATATATCAATATATATATATATCAATATATATATCAATATATATCAATATATCAATATATATATATATATATATATATATATATATATATATATATATATAAGCTCTCACTGGCACAAATTGCACAGGTGTATTTTGATCTGTCATTGTTGATCATGAATTTGGTTGACACTTCTATTATAGAGAAAGGGCGAATAGTGATATTAAAGTATTTCCTCTAATTAATTTCTTTTCAATGCACATGGATTCGTGAACTGGGCCACTAGTAATAATGATTTTAAAAAATCAAGTCAGGTTGTGTGGCTAAAATATATTGATTTTTTAAAATTTCAAAAATATTTCAAGTACAGTGATATTCCCAAATGCAGGGACAGTAGCTGCACACGCTATCAGCCGAGTATACAGACTTGAGTAAGTATTGTTAAAAATAAGACAACAAGCTCCAAATGAAGTGGCTTATGCTAACTAAGCCCCATATCACCAAACCCAGACTTCACTTAATTACAGTTTTGGCTGTCCCAGAAATGGAATTTTAAACCAATCAATCAGCAATCACCTAATTAGCGTTAGTTGGGAAATCTGCATGATAGAACCCTGAAATTCCTAGGAAAACAACGCAATAATTAACATGCTTGTTGTTTGCCAGTATACCTTCCCAGTTTTCACTCTCACCTGCATATAAAAGTATTTTATTTGGTACATCACTTTAGAGCTCCTGTCTGCTAGATTGGATACTGCCCCATTAGAATAGATTTTTGGTCAAATAACTAAAAGAAAGTTTAATAGAACTTAAGTTTATTTTTTAACGGTGTTAATTATATTTTGATGAAAAACTCTCCCTACTTTATGTAGAAAAAGAAAACAGCAGAGTAAAACTTCGATATAGCATGTCAAAGGGAAGATGTCTTCATATTTAAAGAAAACAAAATTGATTTTTTTTCCTAAAACATTTAATTACTATTTTGTTGTTGTTGTCATTCAGTGTCCTATTCTATGCATAGATAATAATCCTTAAGTTGCCTTACATTTTAAAATGAACTTTGAAAGAATTATATAGAAAGAAGCTTAGTCAATGATAGAGAAATATTCATCTGCTACATCTTAAAAACTGGATGTTCGTTTCAAAAGATGTTTAAATGAGAGAGAAAGAGCTATGAATGTGCACTCAGAATTTTATATTTCAAATGTCATGCTAATGCAGCCCTTAACAGCCACAAAGGTCAGTTTTACTCTAAAGTTACTTCTATTTGTAGGAGCATTCTGCCTAAAAAATGTAGTTTCCCTCTTGCTTTAGGTATATAGATATTTTTTTGGAAAACAGCTCCATTTTTTCTCTCTTTATATAAACAACGCAGATATCTTTAAACACTGACTACATAATCCTCAGCTTGAGAAGCAATCCCTTCATTAAAAATAAGTAAATAAATAAGGAAGAGGCTGTATCCTACACCCTGGAGAAATCCTGAGTGTGGTTTGATACCCAAGAAAAAAAGCCTTTGAAATGAATCTAATGTTGCATTATTGAAAATGTAGCTGCTCAGATTAGCTTTTTTTTCACTCTGCAATGGCTCACAAAGCTTCAAATGCCCAGAAACCCCCTAAACCAGACCATTTAGGGAATCTAAATAAGCTTGCATGGTTTTAAGCTTTCTGACTTTGAATGTTACCTTTGAAGTTCTGCCAGACCCTGACTGCAGAAGAGTTGCTGTTAAACTGAATTCATGACACTGGAATTAGTGTTGGATGTTCAGTATGCTTAATAATCATTTTGACCATGCTAACCATAGACAGCCATCACATATGGTATCTCTGAATTAATAACACTCCAAAGATAAGATATGTAACATCCTGGCTCCAATATTTATTTATTTTTCATTTTTACACACTGGTCTTTGGCTAGTGTCCAGTCTAAAGAGCCAATTGTTTTAATGGCATATGGCATTGGTCCATGGGTAACAGAGCATGAAAAAAGAAGAAAGAAATATATAAATGATTGAATTACAAATGTCCCAATATATTATATTCCTTTCTCCTTCTTCTTTTCCTCCTCCTCATCCTCCTCCTTCTCCTCCTTTTCCTCCTCCTCTACTTTCTTCCTTCCTTTTCCTCCTCCTCCTCCTCTCCTTCCTTCCTTCCTTTTCCTCCTCCTCCTTCTTATTATTTATTGGTTAGCTGATAAAAGTACTGTAAAATTTTGGGCAAACTCCACTGCAAAGTGTTTGTTTGCCAAGTTCTACCTAATATAAATTCTAATTTCAAAAATTTATCTGGACATATACATTAAGTAAATTTCTCCTTGTAGCATGTGGTTAATTGCATACTTTTAAATCTATATCTATGCAAATTGACCACCACACCCACACAGGATGGCTGCCTATGACTAGGTCAGGAGAGGGGGTATTGAGGGACAACCAAATGACTGAACAGTCAGTTGCATGGGGTGACCAAGTAGCTAAGGGGATTAGTGAGGGACAACAAAACAACTGAACAGCAGGCTGTATGGGACAACCTGGCCAGCAAGGTGGGGGGGTGTGTTTGTGAGGTGTGACCAGTCCAGCAGAGGAGGGCAGTTGGGGGAAACCTGGCCAGCAGCAAGGTCAGTTAGGAATGACTAGACCGGTGAGGGGGTAGTTAAGGGCGATCAGGTCAGCATGCAGAGGCAGTGAGAGGTGATCAGGGCAGTGTGGGTACAAGGCAGTTAGGAGTGACCAGGCAGGCAGATGAGCGATTAGGAGCCAGCTGTCCAGGATTGTGAGATGGATGTCCAACTGCCAGTTTAGGCCTGATTCCTAGGATCTGGTCTAAACATCTCCAATCCAGTCCTGGATTGGACAGCATGCAGGCTGGCAGAGAGGAGCCCCTCTTCCTGTGCACGAATTTCATGCACAGGCCTCTAATATAAGCATATGCACTTCATTTTAATTTGAAAACATTTTATTCCTTAGAATATTTTCAACTCAAGTATTATTATTAAGATTACTTTATAGTTGGAAATTTAAAAACAGAGTTTGGGTTTAAGCAGTTGAATTGATAATATTTCAAATATCATTCAACATTTAAATCAGAAAAGAATAATTTTACCAGGGAAAAGACAGTACCTTTAAAGTGCGTTATGTTTCTTGAAACCTTCTAATATAAAAGTGTACCTCAATATTTCTCCTATACATCTCCTTAATTTTGGGGTGTTTATGTTACATTTTGCTCTGTTGGACACAAAATTCAAAACCACTTCTAATTTTGAAAATAGCCTTAAGTGTTTAAGATGATTTAACTGATTTTTTCTATGGTCCTTGAAGAAGTTTAACCTCATATATATAATACAGTAAGCAATCCTAAAGAAAACAACAACAAAACACCTCACTTTAGATCCTGTTTGTTTTTCAAGTCTTATCTTGACTTTGCCATACTGGAACTTTCCTGTGCCATTACGTATTAAATGCTTCTAACTCATCCTCTTAGAAGCTTAGCATTCGTCATCCCTCTCTTATTTAGTTTGTTCTCTTATGCAAATTTGTGTGCTTGTTATTAATATTATATACAATTTGTGCTGGACACTGAATTTCCTAGCAAAGTGGTTATATTTGCTTAATTAGGTTATTTAACTCCCAAGAACCCTGCTCACATTCTCAATGATGTGGTTATGAAATTTTACATTAGGTTGACTTTTATATATATATATTTTTTAACATACTGCATTCTTATAGGAAGTTTATACAAAACATAGGTAACTATACAAATGTCAGGAGGCTCCATTGCTGTAATTTTGGATTCACCTGCTGAATTAGAAATATTTATACTCTGATAGATGTCTTTCTTGCCATCCAAATGGTCACAGCTGCTACAGTAACAAATGCAATCCACCCTCAATACTCAATAATTTCTTAAATATCCAAAGAATAATACCTGAACAAAGAATAAAAGAGGGAAAATTGCATCAAGCCTGATTCTTATAATGAGTTCTATTAGCTACAACTTAAAAGTTTATAATAGAAAAAAAATCAAAAGTAGGCCTTAATATAATTTTTCTCTATATGAGTATTATTGTATTTAACTTCTGAGATTTACATCTATGGTTGAGTAAGGCATTCTAAACCAAAATAATTTAATTTGGCTTTAAGAAGTGCCACTAGCATCTGTTAAGTAAACTACAAGTTTAGCAAATTTTATATCTGGCATGTGATTTATTATGTAACCTTGACATTCTTTAATGTCACTTCCATTTTTTCTTTTTGCAGCTTGACCTCTCAATTGCATTGTCGCATGTGTTTCCTGCTCTCTCAAAGGGAGGTGATCTAGATTAATGAGTTTGAACTCCACAGATTAAAGCTCTATAAGTAGTAATCACTTCTCCAATTGGTATTATTTCACTATTTCAATTTTCTGAAATCACTCGGGACTCATGCTAACCCAGAGGGATGACAAACAATAAGATTAAGCTAGAACAGCCATGATGTAAATTCTCACACAACCTTCAGAAAAATGTGAGTACCAATTTTGTTAGGATTAAACCAAAGATGAGTTGACTGCTGCCAAGGCAGAAAGGCAATTTGTTCTTCGAAGGATCTTGCAAAGCTTTGTCCCTAAGGCTTGCCCTCTAACTAAAATCATGCCTAGGAGATAAATGGAAGCCAGAGATACATTCCATAGAAGCACATAATGTTTGCTAAAATTTAATAAAAGAAAATCAGAGCAATGGTGATGCGCATGGGTCTCTGAGGGTGGTGGTATAATGCCTGTAACAGTCATCCACAGAATATGGGCTTGTTAAAATTGAGCATGTGCATTTCAAATGCAGGCAGAATGTTTTGGGAAATAAGATGAAAAAAAATTCAATAGTTAAATTCTATCTAAAAATATTACAATTACTAGAAGCATATGAATATTCTTTATAATATGAATATATATATATATATATATATATATATATATATATATATATATATATATATATTTTTTTTTTAAGAAAAAACTGAAAACTGAGGTTTTTACAATTTGTATTAAAATTTTCCAGAGGCTGAAATTTTGTTCTAGAAAATAATGATAATAATAATAATAATAATAATAAGAAGAAGAAGAAGAAGAAGAAGAAGAAGAAAAAGAAATAGTAGTAGTAATAGTAGTAATAGTAATAACTGGTAATATTCTTCCAAGTAATTGCAATCATTTGTACAATGTAATTGCAAGTGGAAAAAGACATGTATCTTTAAAGATATACCCTTAATGACTAGAAATATTTATCACATGCTTACTACACTATAAGCACATACTGAGTGTTTTACATACATCATCTAATTTCAACCTTACAATAAAGTTTTTATTTCACCCTCAACGCAGTGAAGTGCAGAAATATATATTTCTTGAATTTATTTTTATATTTACTGACATTCAATCAAAGGGAAATTTGACTACTTTATTATCATAACATTAAACAATACATTTTTTTCTCTTTACAGTAAAATAATTTCACTATATTCCTTATGAGTATATATTAGAAAGGTTAAAAAATTAACACAGTCACAGTGGTAATAAGAATGATGTAGCATGTCGAAACCGGTTTAGCTCAGTGGATAGAGCGTCAGTCTGCGGACTGAAGAGTCCCGGGTTCGATTCCAGTCAAGGGCATGTACCTTGGTTGCGGGCACATCCCAGTAGAGGGTGTGCAAGAGGCAGCTGGTTGATGATTCTCTCTCATCGATGTTTCTAACTCTCTATCCCTCTCTCTTCCTCTCTGTAAAAAAAAATCAATAAAATACATTTTTTTAAAAAGAATGATGTAGCAAATATTTGAATGGACAACATCTTGCCAGAGATATAAGCTTTTATTTTTTAAATATATTTTTATTGATTCTTCAGAGAGAGAGAGAGGGAAAGAAAGAGGAAGGGTAAGAGAAAGAAGCATCAATCCTACACATGCCCTATTAGGGACGGAGGCTGCAACCCAGGCATGTGCCCTGATGGGAATTGAACCAGGGTGCTCTCAGTGCATTGGATAATGCTTAACCAACTGAGCAACACTGGTTAGGGCTATATATAAGCTCTTAGTTGGAATATAATCTTACCATGTGAATAAATTCATTACATTATAAACTAGAGGCCTGGCACATGAAATTCATGTACTCAGGAAAATGGGAAGGGTCCCTCAGCCCAGTCTGTGTGCTCTTGCAGTCCAGAAGCCCTCAGGGGATGTCTGACTGATGGCTTAGACCCACTCCTCGGCAGTCTGATATCCTTAGTGCTGCTGTGGAGCTGGGAGAGGCTCCTGCCACTGCCACTGTGCTCTCCTGCCATGAGCCTGGCTCAGGGCTTCCGGCTGAGTGGCGCTCCCCCTGTGGGAGCACACTGACCACTAGGGGGAAGCTTCTGTACTGAGCGTCTGCCCCCTGGTTGTCAGAGTGTCACAGTGATGGGTCATTCCACAGTTTGGTCTATTTGCATATTAGCCTTTTATTATATAGAATACTCTGAACAATTATTTAGCCAATTGAAGAAAGGTTCTGCTAAAGGCTTTTAAAGCATAGCCTCTGGGTTACAATTGACCATTTATTGTGACCTTGGGGTATAAATATTGTTCAAATAAAATAATAAACATTTATTTTATAATATACTGCATACTGCAGATTTCCAGGAATCTGCAGCTGGGGGAAGACCAACAATACAAAACTAAATGAAATAAAGTGCATATTCAATATTTAACTAATGATAAAATTTCAATAAAAATACTTTAAAGAGAATCTGTAAACTTAATTCCCCATTAAATGATACAACAAATTTAATATTATCCCATAAACTGAAGAGAATTCATCAGTTAATTTTTATAAAAATATAGTTTACCTAAGAAATATAAATGCACAATATTTGAAAAGTGAGAATATTAATGTCAAGAAAATTTTCATATGACAGTATGTAACACAATAAAAAATATAATAGAGCACATTTAGTGATGTATGGTCCACGGGTTGTTTTGAACTCTTGGGGGGGAAAAAAAAACACATAAATGATTAACAGCTTTACAAAGTTACTTGTCTTGAAAAAAGTATGGTGAAAAATACAGTGGTATGCAAAAATATAGGTTTGCTGTGCCATTGTGATATTCTTTTGAGTTAATAAGGCTACTATAATAATCATAACCCACATGTGTTTTTCCATATGAACTGTAAAACTACTTTTGTCCATCCCCTGTAAACTTTAGTGTGTTGTAATCCAAGGCTTAGCATAGATAATAGGAAAAGGAAAAAGAAAATACAATGAATTTGATCCCCAGTGGTCTGTTGTAAAGATCTGACCTGTTGAATTAAAAAATATAAGTCCCTTGGCAGTGTAGTGATGAACAATTCCTCTCAAATCCTACCACACAAACAAAACAAAGGAAGTTTTGATGCTTGCATGGAGTTAACCGTCAGACAAATAGAGACATTTCCTAAACTACCAAAAGTAATACATGTAAATATATCATCATGGAGGAAAGATATATGAAGCACATTTTAAAAGGTTGGAATTATTTCTGGAGTAATGAGTAATGCATTGAAAATGAATTTTTGAGAGTGTAGTGTAATTTGCTAAAGTTAATAATACTAATGCAATTCATTAAGCAGATATCTATTGAACATCTTTTCTTGCACACCAAAAAGCTAGATTTCAGGAGTATGTGCATTGATAAAAGATCTCTTCCCTGAAGTTGTTTATAATTTGTTGATATAAACAGTCATACATTGCCTAAAGAAGCCAGAGGGTTACTAGAACAATGAGAATACTCTGTGTAATAGCATTATGATGGATATGTGCCAATCGACATCAACAGTAAACTTTTGGTGATTATGATGTGTCAAGTCAAATTTGAACACTGTTCTAATAGTTTCAATAAATAACAGAAATTGGTGTGGAGGTGACTTTTGAACTTCATCTAAAATCACTATACAGTTTTTGTAGCTATAGGCAATATTATCCTAAAGCTTGTATGAAAAGACAAAGAAACTAGAATAGCTGAAGAAATTTTGAAAAAGAAAAACAAAGTGGGGCCTTGAGAGAGTAGTTCAGTTGGTTTGAGTGTTATCCCGGTGTGCTAAGGTTGTGGGTTTGAACCCCAGTCGAGACACATATAAGAATCAACCAATGAATGCATAAATAAGTGGAACAAGAAATCAATATTTCTCTCTACTTTCTCTTCTCACTCAAATCAGTCAATTAAAAGAAGAAAACAACAAAAACCAAAGGAATTGTATGCATGTTTATAAGCCTAAACCATGGATACAGACACGGGGGGGGGGGGGGTAAGGGGAGGTGAGGGCATGAGTGGGGGGAGCAATGGGGGATAAGGACACATATGTAATACCTCACTCAATAAAGAAAAACAAAGCAGCAAACAAACAAACGAAGTGGGAGGAATCAGTGCACTTGAATAAAGACTCTGTGGTGTTGGTGCTGTATATTTATTTTTGAACTGACGTTTGTTCAATTCATCAATACAAGCATTGTTTCTTTAACCGTTTAGATGAATGCATGCCATTTACTGAATTATAAGAGCCAGTTATTTTCTATGAAGTACCTTTTTATTAATCACTGCCAACGTCTTCCTAAACATAAAAGCAACTCATATTTTAAGAAAAAATCTGAAGATAAGTATGTGTTTAAGTCATCTATTTATGAGCATGGAATAAGAGGTCATAAGTGAAGTGCATTGATAGACCCTTCAACTGTAATAAAAATGGATTAACATAAAACATTATAGCAAAATACGTTTGAGTTTACAATAGTTTGAAAAATAAAACAGGAAAAGACTCTTTATAAAAGCACGAACACAGCTTTAAAAAACCTTCACACTCTCTTCTGCAGAAAACATAAATTATATACTTTGCCACCAGCTGTAATGGTAGGCATGGGCAGCTGGTCCAATTTACTCTATAGTACTATTGTACACATTGTTTGATGCACAAATTACTTATAATTTCTAGGAGTGCATCTTTGTAGTTTGGTATTTTAGAGCAGCACTCCAAAGACTTGAAAAGTTGTAGACTTTTAGAGAGCCTATTCTAAAAAGGCTTTACCATTGCTGAGTGGGTTTTTGTTCACATCATGGTTTACAATAGTCTATTTCATTCGTTCAAAAAATAAACGGAAATGCATAGACTTCAAAAAAAGGATTTAGAGAAATTTTGATGACGTTATATTCTGATTCTTGAAGTTAAATCTTTAAGCAATATCCACTGCAAAAATATATCTGCCCATCAAAAAGCTGCCCATTATCATAATTAGGAAAAGGAATCAAAACTTCAGAAAGCATTGAATTTGGGTCTAGTACATTGGGGGGGAAAATCATGACTTTGAATACAGAGTTATTAAAAGAAAACTTCTGAGTCTCTCAAACCTCAAAGAGGAAAAGCAAGCACCTAGATTAAAATCAAAAGGTCACTTTTCCCACTGTGAAACTGTTATGACACTGAAAGCAGCTTTTTTTTCCTGAGTATCCGAATTTGTCTTTTTTATATGTGTCAATGTGTTTAATCAAGAGGCGAGAAGGGTAAAAATCCCTGTCCCATGTCATCGCCAGGCACGTGCCTCAGGATGACTTGTCTGTGTAATTTCTGTGTGCCCTGACTTTTACAGGCCCTTAACCAGCTTGCGTATTGGTGTTTCCACAAACCTTACCGGACTTATTTCCTCCTCAAAGTGTGGGTTCCACTTTGCTGACACACTAGATTTTCTACGTCAGTCACATGTCACTTAAAAACGGGGATACATTCTAGAAATGCATAGTTGTGCGATTTTGTTGTTATGCGAACTTATGGAGTGCACTCACACAAACCTTGATGGGAGAGCCTACTACACACGTAGGCTATTCAGCACAGTCTGTTGCTCATAGGCTGTAAACCCTTATAGCATGTTACTGTACTGAATATTATAGGTAAGTGTAACGCAATGGTAACTATTTGTGTATCTAAACATGGAAAGGGTACAGTAAGAAATGGTAGATTTTTTTTTAAAGTACACATGTATAGGGCACTTACCATGAATGAAGCTTGCAGGACTGGCAGTTGTTCTGGGGGAGTCAGTGAGGGAGTGGTTAGTGAATGTGCAGGCCTGGGAACTTACTGCACACTACTGTAGGCTTTATAAACACTGTACACTTAGGTTACACCAAATGTATAAAAATCATTTTCCATTCTTTAGTTATAAATTAACCTTAGCTTAATGTAATCTTTTTTATTTTGTGAGCTTTAATTTTAAACTGTTGACTCTTTTATAGACTAAGTCTACATAGTTACATCCAAGTGTATACATGTTGTGACTGATTTAACCTTTTGCATTAGATTTCATTTATATTTTGCATACCACTTCATGACCCAGAGATTGCTATTTCTAGTACAGACATTTCGCTAAGCCTCAGATCCACCTCAGAATGAAATGTATGCATGGCTTCTCAATTGAATGCATGATGACATTTTAAACTCAACTGAAACTATGAACTCTGACTCTCATTTCCCAGATCACTCACTCTCCTAACTTTAATATAAGAGGAAGCACAACTACCAAACACCTGGTTTCCTAAGTCAAAAAGTTAGACATTACCCTGCAATAGTTAGCTTGGGCTGACGAAATAAAGTACCACAGACTAGGTAGCTTAAAATAAGGTATACTTTATCATAATTCTGGAAGATATAAGTCAAAGATCAGTTGTTGGCAGGGTTGGTTTTGTCTGAGGTCTCTTCCCATGGCTTATGAATGATTTTTTTTTCTTTGATATCTTCCCTCTGTACCTGGGTCCACGTTTCCTCTTCTTAAAAAGACACCAGTCACAATGGATTAGGGCCTAGTCTAATGGCCTCAATTTCACTTAAATAACTCATCAAAGACCCGCTCCCCAAACACACTCACATTCTGAGATACTGGCTGTTAAGACTTCAACATTAATTTGACATAACTCATTCTTAATCTCTCCCTCATTCTTAATCCCCTATCTTCAATCAATCACCAGGCCATATGGTTTCTACTTATTAAACATGTCTAGTATACCTACTTTTTTGCATCACACAACATTCATCTAATATATGACAGCATTAGGCTTCACATAGATTTCTGCAGACTCTAGTCTCATCCTGCTCCAATCACTTGTCCATAAGACACCTAGAATGATCTTTCTGAAATCCAAATCTGATTTATTTATTATATCAACTGTAGCAAATAGTGTCACAAACTCAGCTGAGCCTCCAGGTATCAGAGGAGCCCATTGAAAGGAGGCCAACAATTAAAATGTTAAAACTTCAATCATTTATTGCCATGGTATATACTATAGGCAATAGACTAAAATACTGACTTCCCCCTGGGGAAGCATGCACCAGTTGAGTGTTAGGTGTATCAGGGCACTTGAGAGACCCAATTAAAAAGCTCCAACGGTGTTATAGGCACTGAGGCTGGGGGGAGGACAAAGAGAATGGCTAAGAGGAACGGAAAAGTGCAGATACTGATTCAGAGTGGGGGCAAGTGTCTTCATGGTTTCCCTTCGTCCCCTTTCTTCTCTAAGGAGGTCTCAGCAAATGTATCTGAAGAGGGCCTCTGCTTGAGGCTTCCAGATAGAAAGGGAGGCATGAGAGGCCTAGACCAGAAATGCAAATATTTCAAAAAGCAAGACTGGCCAAGGGGTGCCTGACCCTTTGACTACAACTCCCTTATGAGCAATTGCAATGTATTGGCTGTGCACCAAGTCTGGTGTGTGTGTGTGTGTGTGTGTGTGTGTGTGTGTGTGTGTGTGTGTGATGGAGGACAGCTTTTCCTCAGGAGGACTGAAAGGTAAAGCCTTGTAATTACTTACTGTCAAGCCTAAAAATATACTTTACTTCCTTCAATTAAATTTGATATAATGATGGCATGTACATTTTGTGGATTTTATGTCTTAAATGCACTAATAAAATATTCTTTTAGAGAATCACCTTGCATGTACAAAATGATCAATACATGTTAGCAATTGTTACACTCAAGGTCACTATTACTATGACTTTCAAGTGGAACATAACTGAAAATACGCTTGTTAAAATTTATCTAATCACCTTATAGATTTAGTATATATATATAATATATGTATGATTTCAAGGACAATTTACGATATAATCAAAAGAATAAATGATCATAACAGCACATATTATTCATAATTCCTTAACTAAGGTGCAGCAACGTAAGTAAATATTCCTCTATGTAAATACTAAATAATAATCACTAAATTATGCTTACTAGACACATTTTCCTATCTTAAAGGTGAAACATGTAAAGAATTTATCCTTTCTCTTGAAATATAAAGAGGGTCATCTAGCACCATTTTTATTACTTGAATCAAAATATGTTAGTATACCAATATAAATCATAAAAATACCTTATTAATTATACTGTTTATTACTGGGTTAAAATGTTTTGGACAATAAATGAGGAAACTATATTATGTATTTTATTTTTAGGAGTAAGTTCAATTCAATACTAGGCTTAATATTTAGAGAGATTGTTTTTATCTGAATTTTGATCATCCATTTCTTATTTTAAAGCTATAGCTTCTTCACTACAGTGTGGCCTTTCCATTAAAGATAAAAAAAAATAATATTCATTTAGCAAAAATTCTGAGAAATATTATGTGAGAGAAATATAAAATCTAATAAATGCATATTGTAATAATATATCCCTTTGACAAAAATTAAAAATATATTTTTATTGATCTCAAAGAGTGAAAGGGAAAAAGAGATAGAAACATCAATGATGAGAGAGAATCATTGATTGGCTGTCTCCTGATCGCCCCCTACTGGGGATTGAGCTTGCAATCAGGCTATGTACCCTGACTGGGAATCAAGAACCATGACCTTCTGACCTCCTGGTTCATAGGTTGATGCTCAACCACTGAGCCACTCCAGCCAGGGTAAAACTTATTACCATGTACAATTTCAGGGGGAAAAAATAGGATGAAATCATTATCATTAATGCAGGCCAATATTTATTTACTCTGAGATATATATAAAAAAAATCTGAGGTTGTTTCTAAATGCACATTGGCAGACTCCCTAGATTTGTGATTAATCTAAGGTTTTTTGAAACCTAGAAACTCTGGATTGCACATGCTTGTCACTGCTAATGGCTGCGTTTTACTAACTGAATATTATGACTGAAAATGTATATAATGAATCTGTTCTTCTAACCCTTATATAGAAGTTGTTTTGTATGCTTTAAGAGTGGACATTGGAACTTTTGCTTTAACGTCATAATTTGAATTAATGGGGTTTTAACTTTATTCCTAAAAATTTCAAAAAGCAAGTTGCATTTCCAAAATCAGGCAATGTAATCACTCTCATGTAAGCATATCAGAAACTCACTCTGCTAGCATGCATGCCTTCTCTATTGTCTATTATCTATTATCACCATCAGCTAACAATCTCACCATCTTTTCCCCATTTCTTTTCATGTGAAAATTTGTGGGCAAAGACTCTCATGTTACACTTACTATTGTTTTGCCTGTGAAGTGGCCTTTCTGCTCAATTGCAAGGCTAAGTGGTCAAACAACCTGGTTAAAAGCAAAAGCAGGTAATGACAGAATAGAAGATAAAATATTGAATCCTGAGACTCAATTTGTAATGAATCCATATCCCACATGCCAAAATCATTTGGCTACCCATGGATCCAAGGGAACACTTCAAAGAAATAGATACAAGGGAGGATGAGTCTTTGAACTACGGTTTCTTTTTTGAGTGGAAACACCATTGCCAAAAAACCACAGATGTTCACCACATGAACAGGTGAAAAAATACTGCTCTTTCAAATATACTTATCAAAGTCTTTTCTGCCTTTCTGTAATTTCATTTTAAATAGGCCTTACTTTTCAGCTGCTTTCTGCTTAAAAATCCTAATAAATAAAGACAGATTGCATGACTTCATTAATAAAGGGGAAACCAGCATCTCAAGGTCTTTTCTGAGCCTCTTTTCTCAGCATATGTAATTTTCTAATTGTTGTTTTCTAAAGCAAGAACTGCAATTAGAAAAATGTTATCTGAGGACACAACTGAACATTATTTGGCATTTCTACTTGTTTTCTAGCATTGAATCATTGTAATGGAAATGCTACTTGAAAAGTTCTTTATCATAACCACCTGCAATTGAGCTAATGGTGAATGCACATGTATGGTTTTCCTTTTTCAAATCTTCATCGGACCATAAGGCATACTCATGAGTACTTATGCAAAGTTCACTGGAAATGTCCTTAATAGCAATTACGCAAGAAGGAAGAACAGCAAAATACACTTTTTAATTATTTACTTATTTGCTTATTAGTAGTATGGTGGGCTTAATAAGATGGTCTGTGGTAGGTTAAAGATGACAACAAATTCTTTGCTACTTCTTCTAAGAGGTGGAATCTATTCTCTTTCCTTGGACCAGTACCTTGAATTGTTGGGCCAATAGAATATTACACAGATGTCTAGGGACGTCTAAGGCTAACACTCTTGGAACACCCACTGAATGGAATCAATTGCCAATGTGTGAGGAAGCACATGCACACTCGTGGAGAGGCTCCTGTGAAGAACTGAAGCACCCAGATGACACCCTCACTGAGCTCCCGGCTGACAGCTATGTGAGTGAGACACTTTGGAGCTAAATCCTCCAACATCATTTGATTCATACCAGCTGATGCTACAACGAGTATAAAAGCCATTTTGTCGAGTCCTGCAAAAACTGCAGCCTTGTGAGCAAAAGTAAGATTGCTGTCATTTTAAGTTGCTAAATTTTGACATAATTCATAATGCAGCGATAGATAACCAAAGCAATGATCATGACTTAAATAAAATTATGCACAGAAAGGGGGACATTTTCCTTTTACTAATTTAATGTATTGTCCTTATTTTTATTATTCTCTGTATATTTTAGTTACTAATGGGTGCTCTTGTACTCTACCACTATGGATGGTGTGTTAAACTTGAAATTTCTCTATAGTGCTTGCACTAATTTTTATGCCTTGAAGACACACTCTAATAGTTTCCTATCAGAAGTTTCTTTGGAGAACTTGCCCTATGCTGATAATTACCAGCATTGGGAACTAAGAACATAAATTAATATTGTTAAAACAACATCACTCTACACAGGCTAGAAAATATATATAAGATGAGGAAAGTGATGATAAAGAATATTGCTTCCATAGTGAGAGAACACTATTTCCCTAAAACTCTCCTTACCCACATCAGTAACTGGCAATGTCATCCACCCAGTTACTCAGAATTAAAAGGCAGTAGGGTCATATTTGAGTCTTCTGAATCACCCAGACTTTGACATTCAGTTCTCCATGGATCCTATCCAAATTAGAGATCATACCTGTTCACTTATCTTCATCCTTTGGGTTATTCTTTACCTGCATAACTACAATGATGGAATTTCCAAATTCTCCTTTTCTCAGTATAATACACTAGAGGCCCGATGCACGAAGATAATGCAAGAATGGGCCTTCCTTCCCCTGCCTGCCAACAATGCCTTCACTCCTCGAGCTGCCTTTCTGCCTTCCCATGCTGCCTGGAGCTGCTAGGGTGTTGTGGAACACCTGCATCATAGCCATGGCGATGACACAAGAGGCCCTGCCCAAGCCACTCAGAGCCTGTGTATGCAAATTAACTTGTCATCTTTGTGGGGTTAATTTGCATACTAACTCCTAGTCGGCTTGTGGGTGTCTCGAAGATACAGTCAATTTGCATCTTTCTCTTTTATTAGTGTGGATTCACAAATGAGAAGCTACAGTGAGCATTTTATTTTGTTCCTCTTTTTTCTCTTTATTTTATGTTAGTTTTTTCTTTTTAATGTGGGTAGGAGGTGGGTGGAGGTGGAGCAGAGTATAAGAGGGACAGATGATGATACAGTGATCCTTTTGAAAGGAAAATTACGCCTGTATTTATTGTTGAAAATTAACAGTGAAAACCCTACAACTATTCACAAGACTTGATCTCCAAGAACTTTATACACTGATCTAGGTTTCGACCACATTATTATATCTCTATCGCTCAGAAGCCACAATCATTTCTCCCTTTTCTAGTACAGAGGCTCTTCCTGTATCCTTAAGAAGCAGATTCCTCCTGCTTCTTATATCTCAGTTCTTAATCAAAGTAACCCTGACCACAAACAACCTAAAGTCATTTCCCTCTTCCAATCATACTCAATATTAGTTTCTCCATAAAACTAACTGCAAGCTGAAATTACTTGGATGATATATTTAGTTGCTACTTATTGTATATCCTAGTCCTGACCTCACTCAGGACACAAGTGCTTTAAGAATTGGGAACATGATTTTTACTGTCTCAGAGCTGAGGCATGTACTGATTCAGGGAAGGTTCACATACATTTTTGTTAGATGAACAAATAATTCTTATATTACTTTCTATAATATATTTATCAAAAGGCTTTGAACCACATAACAGGCTAATTTAAAAAATCCTTAATCAAATCACGAGGAAACATATTGCAAGAAATATTTACTTTTATAGATGATACTGACACATTAAATGGCTTTTTTTGTTTTGTTTGTTTTCTGTTCTTGTTTTACTAAGTTTGTATTAGGCAAGGATAAAAACAGAAAATGAGCCAGTCTCTTCACCTTAGACTGACTCTAATTTTCTGTTGCTTTTGATGTTGTTTTTCAAATTGAAAAAGTCTAAAATAATATTTTTATAAAGTACCTCATAAAAAGTAAACAACATCACCAAGAAAAAAGGGAAAGGAGTCTTATAAATGATAAATGATGTCAGTCTATTTTTATAGCAGCCATATGAATTAGGAAAGTAAAATAATTTTGAAATTAGGAAATTTTAAATATAACCAAATTTGTTCTACAAAGAAAAATGAAATGTTTATCCTTTTTTTTTTTTTTTCACTTAAAGCAAGGTAAGAAATTGTGGAACATCAAATAAACATTTTGAGGGAGTTTAAAATATGAAAAATTGAGTCCTGTTAGGATGAAAGACTAAATTCTTAAAGGCAGTGATAAAAGTTTCAGTGCTGAAAGATGTTAAAAATCCCTACTACATTACTCATCAACAGACATTTTATATTAGTGTGTAACTTTGTTCTAAACATTTATTTTTTATTTCCAATATTGTTTGGAATATGTTAACTGAATTTGTCTATAAACATTTTTTAACTCCTCTTGTGAGAAGTATCTCTGCTAATAATATATATTTATCCTTTTTATACAACTCTGAAGTAGATAATTCATTAAAATAGTATCATTTCCATCTGGCATCTTTTTAATTTGTAGCAATAAAATTAGGAATTGGTAAAACATAAAGATTTAATAAGCCGCTACACTATTTCATCCATCTCCAAAGCATAAATAAGTACAGCAAGGAACTTGAGAAAAAAATTTCAGGAGTAGTTTATAAGATTTGTAGTTATTATTAGAAAATTATTTCAGTAACTGTGTTTATTGTATTTCCTTTCTTTAGAACAAATCACAAGATAAGTTCATTTTTTAAATAAAATTAAAATTTAATAATAAAACTATAAAGACAAAACAAAATCAGGGTTATAATTAACAATTATAAAGTACCATGGTTCATGTCCTACTAAATCCTTTATTATTTAAAATAAAGTCCTTTATTTTAATAATTAGATTCATTAATTTAATCCTCATAATAACCTGATAGGATATAAACTACTTTTATACCCAGACAGTAGTGCTAAGGCATTTTAAATAACTTTCTTTACCCAACTCAGATAGGCCAGTGAGTGCTGGAATTAACATTCAGACCAAGGCAGGCAGTCTGACTCCAGAGCAGATGGTCCTGATTATTATGCTGTGCTGCCTCCCGATGGAAGTTCCAGGTTCTCAGCACATAAGGCTTTCCCACCATAGCACATTAGAAAATCATGAACTTTGGAGACAGGTAACCATGCTCAAATACCACTTTTGCCCCATACTATTTTCCATCACTTTGAAGTTCCCTGACTTTTCTGGTCTCTATTTTTCCAACTCCAGTAAAAACAAAAATCTTTCCCACCTATCAAGAGTTGCTATAAGAATAAAATATTTTTTTACATAATGAGAACTGTCCAGCATTGTGAATGATATGAGTTTGGTGATTAGTATGTATTAATTTTCATATCTTACTTTTTAAGATGACAAAGAATATGTAAAAGTCAGAGTGTAGTCATCATATGTGATTTCAAAGATTAGGAAGGCCAATAAATATTATTAAAATAAAGCTCATTCCTTAAATAATCTGAATGTTCTTTTGAATGGGGTAAGAAATTGCCTCTAAAAAAGGGAATGTACCCAAATTTGCCTCATTGGTTTAACTCTGAGATATTCCTAGAGAGTTGAAAAATGTTTAATCTATATTTAGAAATAAGTTCAGGGTTATAATAAATTATGATGCATAGCAGTTCTGGGTTAATGATATTATCTGTTCTTTTCCATGTGTATTTTTGTAAATCCTTTATAACATTTTAATAGTAATATGCACTGTAAACACTTTTTCCCATTTTGTGTTTCTTCATGGTACACTGGTTCAACTTCAATTAACTAGAAATTTTGATGCTACACTGGACATTATGGATAGCATTTGCTTCATCCAGAATTTTCAATTTTATTTAAACAGTATTTAACAAATTGTCATTTTATAATTACTTTGATGTCCCTTTACTCAAATAATTTAGTCACTTGTATTTTTGAAAGTGTAATTTTATAATTAGTCATCTTTTCTCTTGATTGTTGCAGATTTACAACAATTTTTTTATTATTTTTTATTCCTTAAATACTTTGGATAATACATTTATTTGTGTTTTACTTTTAATACTTTTCCATATGTCCTCCCATTTATTTTGGCCACCTCTTTCTATCATTTTTAATTAAATGTGTACGTCTTTCATTTTAAATATTTACTTAGAAATTAAAGGTGTTTGAGGCATAGATCTTCATCTGAGAACTTTTTAAATTGTGCTAATAGGTACTGTCAGTGTTTGCAATATATTTCTTTCTAGACAGTATAAAGCTGAATTATTTGTTTTCAATCTGTTATCAGGAATCTTTTTAAAGAGAAAATTTGTGTGTTTTTGTATTTGCTTGAATTTTTGGTAAATTCAAGGTGGTTGGGATTTTATTGTTATTTTTAAAAAAAAATACACTAGTTTTTAGAGCAGTTTTAGGTTCACAGAAAAACTGAGGAAGTTGTCTCAGTTTTCCCATTTGCCTCCTGCTTCACACACGCATAGTCCCCTCACCAACATCCTCCCTCGGAATGATACATTTGTTACAACTGATGAACCTACATTGATACATCACTATCATTCAAAGACCACAGTTTACATTAAAGTCAATTTAAACCAAATTGTCATTTCATTGCATTATGACCAGGGAATATGGCACATAATATTTCTATTTTTATAGAATCCCTGATAGTATGAAGAATTGCCAGATCTGTCTTCATGTTTCATGGACATGGGAAATGAAAGTACATTGTTTATGTTCAGGGTGTAAAATGCTGTATATTTGACAGAGTGTGTGTTTGTGTGAAAAGACTGCAGATTAGATAAAGAGAATTTTATTTCTCCTTTATTACAGTATCCTAATCCAGCTTCACGTATATTCCACCAGGAGAAAATATTTGGGAATAAATTTAACAAAGGAAGGGATGTACCAGTACACTGAAAACTATAAGACATTGCTGAAAGAAACCGGTCAGGCTGACTCTACCTGTTAACTGACTGTAATTGTTACTGACACACTGTCCTGCGCCTTGGCCGCCTTATTTGTAAAACTGAACATTGTTCCTCTCAGTTGGGTGGGTACTTTCTGAAATGCTTTTCAAAGTTTTATCCCAACAACTGCCATATTATTATTGGGATTAATGTAACTTCTGGAACAGCATTAGCAAGAAAAGAAAACTAACAAAAGAAATGTAACTTGTATTTTTTTTAATGAGTAACACGGCAAAGGTTATAAAAATACCCATGGCATATAACTGAAGTGGGTGTGATTCAGATGCTGCTCATAAGTCACCCTTTACTGGCATCCTAATGATCTCACCTCCTCCCACAACTGCGTCTTTTCAGTCCTCCTGTTAAACTGCTGTGCAAATTCCTTCCTGGCTATTAATCAGGTAACCTATCTTTAGAGAAGATGAAACATTTTCATCATGATTAATCTTACGCCTCTGTAAATATTATCAAGGACATTTTTTTGTTGTTATTATTTTTAAAATTCTCATTTTCAGTACATTATTAAACCTTCTTTTTTTTTCCAGATGACAAAAGCAAAGCTGGATGATTATTTAACAACCAAACACCACCAGCTGGTACTCCAGGCTGGTGGAAGTTACCATGTGTTACCACTTTATCTTCACATGCATCCTTAAATATGAGAATGTGAAAAGCAAATTAAGTTTATAAATGCCTCCGGATATGAACCATGTAAAATAACAACATTCTAATTCTATAACTAACCATCAAGGAGATGGGGTGGGAAATGAAGGATATCAAGAAAAATTGATATACATTAATTAGTTTAGCTGACTTATGTGACTTTCATGGTAAGTGTCCTCTAAAAGTGCCCAGGCCACACTTAGAATTTAAATGCAAACAATTCATGCTTATTTCTTTTTTGTTTTAAATCCTCACCATAGGAGCATGCTTAGAGATAGAAAAGGAGGAAGGGATATAGAGAGATAGAGATAGAGAGAGACAGAGGAGAGAGAGAAAGAAAGAGAGAGAGAAAGATGAGAGGAACACTGATCCATTGCCTTCTGTATGCATGCACACCAACCAGGGATCAAATCCATAACCTAGGTATGTGCCCTGACAGGGAATTGAACTGGCAACCTTTCAGTGCACAGGATGACACCTAACCAGCTGAGCCACACCAGACAGGCAAAGATACATGCTTATTAATGTCAGAAAATACTAGTCCAATTATAAAGATATTAGAGGCCCAGTGCACAAAACTCTTGCACGGAGTGGGTGTGGGGTGGGGGTCCCCTGAGCCCAGCCTGCACCCTCTTTAATCCGGGATCTCTCAGGGGATATTGGACTGCTGGTCAAACATCCCTCTCACAATCTGGGACTGATAGCTCCTAACAGATCGCTTGCCTGCCTGCCTGCCTGATTGCCTTTAACCATTTCTGCCTGCCAGTCTGATCTCTTCTAACCACCTCTTCCTCCTGGCTTGGTTGCCAGCAGGAAGAGGTGGTTAGAAGTGATAACAAACAAACTGCCCTTGTGATAGCCTTTGCTGGCATGGTCTCCCCACACAGCCTGCTGTTCAGTCATTTGGTCCCTCATTAACCCCCCTGCCGGTCTTGTCACCCCACACGGCCTACTTGTTTAGTCGAGTCCCTCACTAACCCCTCTGCAGGCCTGGCTGCCCCACTCGGGTGTTTCAGTCGTGATGGCCCACGGCTTTTTATATATTAGGACAGAAATAATAGAAAACATATACCACTGAGAATGAGCAGTATGCATTCAAAAGCTCCCTTTTGTCCTTTTTATGGTTAATGCACTGCTTTACTGCTTATCTTAGGACAATTATGCTCTATATGAACCAACGAGTAGTTTTTTTGTTTTTTCTCTCTTAATTCTAAAGTGTGGGTTCCATTACTAACTCATAAATTAGTTCACCCACTCACCTCTTCTCCTCCTGTACTCAGGGAAAAGTTTGGTTAATTTTAGATTTGACACTTTAAATTACTAAGTGCTTCTTCACTTATAGAATAAAAATAATCCTATGTTATAAAACAAAAATGCAATGAAATGTTTTGATAAGTTTTGGGAAAATAATAACATATAACCAAATGTTTTAGGTAAGGATTAGAAAATAATAATTTAAAAAAAACAGGGCATTTTGCATTATTTTGGTGTATTTTATAGAATCAGAGAAAGAAGAGAGCTATGTTTCATTATAGAGAATTTATAGCCATCATTTTGCTGGGTGGATTAAATAAAATTAGGTGTGTGGAAATGCGAAGTGCTCAGCAGAGAGAAGTTAACTTTCTGATCATTTCTCCCCTTCTACTCCCTCCCTTCAGCAACCTGGAACTGTCCTCTTAGCTCTGATTTGGGTGACAGTTTCAGGTTTATGCGACCTCTACTGCTCTGAGAAGAAAGAGAGAGGGTCTAGCCACTCTGTGTGTGGCTAATCTCTCATTTTCCCTCTCTTGCTTTGCTTCTTCCACCCATCGGAATCCGGGTAGCAATAGCATCAGGCATAAACAGGTGTTCCCTTCACCCTTCCCGCCCTTCAGAGGAAGGTCACGCTGCCTCTGAGAGTCCTCTGACAGGGCTGTGGGCAAACATAAAGAGTCTGAACACCCAGCTGGCTCCTTGCACATACCTTTACGGTATTTTATCTGATGGTCATAATTAGAAAGAAATGGGAAATAGCCTGGTGTGGTGTGATAGCCTATAACACAGAGAGACGGTGAGAGGGCAAAAGATGATCTGGACTGGTGTCATGAAGGAACAGAAAGCTGAAGGTGTCCGTGGCCTGCCTGACCTCATGGAGCTGCTCAGAGTGGTATGGAGCACTGGCTATTACGAAAGTGTAATTTAAATCTTCAGTACTCTTTATCAATTCTAATTGTTATCTGGATATTTTAAAACCTCTGGAATATAATTTGTTTCTGAAAGATGAAACCATATGTAGATACTTTTATTGTGCTAAATAAGATAACTTTAAAATAAAATCATATTTAATAGTTTTTATTTATGTTGTTGCTCTTTAGAGAGAGGGAGGGAGAAGAGGAGTGGGAGAGAGAAAGAGAGAGTGAGGCAGACATCAATGTGAGAGAGAAACATACATTGGTTGCCTCCCTCACACACTCTGACTGGGGATCAAAGCTGAAACCTAGGGATGTGCCCTCATTGGGAATCAAACTACCACTTTTTGATGTTATGGGCAATGCTCTAACCAACCAGCCATGACAAGACAAAATTATGTTTATATTTTATTTTATTTTATTTTTTATATATTTTATTCATTTTTTACAGAAAGGAAAGGAGAGGGATAAAGAGTTAGAAACATCAATGAGAGAGAATCATCAATCAGCTGCCTCTTGCACACCTCTCAGTGGGGGTGTGCCGCAACCCAGGTACATACCCTTAACCGGAATGGAACCTGGGACCCTTCAGTCTGCAGGCTGACGCTCTATCCACTGAGCCAAACCGGTTTCGGTGACAAAATTACTTTTAAACATTCACTTACAAGTAGTTTGAAATCCAGAGCATCATTTTCCCCAAATAAGTTAAGTGTATTAACTCTTGACTATATTTTCAAATCACCTCCAAAGGCCTTTCTAGAACCCTGTTATTAAATCTTTCCACTCCTCATTGCAAGCCCCACCTGAAAGTTGTCCTTTCACAAGTGCCCTGTATGGAATCTCAGTCCTATCCAGATTAGATCCAGCATTCACACCTAGGCTTTTTTTTTTTTTCTTTCCGTGTACTTATCCAAATCAACTGGCCTTGGCAACAGTCCTCATGGTTGAGTCTTTGCTTTGCTCTTTTTGCTAAAGCCACAGCTGTGATGACATTGCTCTAAACCCTCTAAGACTTTGAATACTAACTCTAAATGTTGCCTTACTACCCACCTTTTCCAATAATAACACTAACATTTATATAACACTGCCCTAAGCCATATATATATGAAAATAAACATTGCTACAACGCTCTGAGGGTGGGCCAGTTTAGGAAAGCGAATCACAGAGTAATAAAATCACATTTCTAAGATCACAGAGCTAAACATTAAGAAGATCTATGATTTGCTCTGGCTGGGTATCCCCGTTGGTTAGAGTATCATCTGGATACACCAAGGTTTCAGGTTCAATCCCTGGTCAGGGCACATACAAAAGATCAACAAATAAATGCATAAGTGGAAAAACAAATTGATGTTTCTCTCTCTCTCTCTCTCTCTCTCTCTCTCTCTCTCTCTCTCTCTCTCTCTGTCTCTCTCTCTCTCTCACTTTCTCTCTAAAAATCAATCAATAAATTCATTTTATAAAAAGGAAGGAGAGCTGGGGTTTGAAGTTATGCAAGTAAGGTCTCCAAACTATGTAGGAGAGCACTCTCTTAATTGCCTTGCCAGCCCTGTTCATCATATACCATTTTTCTAAACTTATTTCCAAAACAATCTGTCCCTAATCCCACTAAAACATCTATCTATCCATTATCTGTTCTGGACCTCTATGACATGCCTATAGCCATGCTATCAGTAATGCCTATTCACTATATATATATAATATTAGAGGCAAGTCAATTTACTTATCTTCAATTTGGTATAGGAATTGTGCTTTAAATACATATCCAAAGAAACCCCTTGCTCTAGCTGATTTGCCCAGTGGTTAGAGCGTCAGCCTGCAGACTGAATGATTCCGAGTTCAATTCTAGTAAAGGGTACATGCCAGGGTTGCGGGCTCAATTCACAATATGGGATGTGCAGGAGGTAGCCCATCAATGATATCCTCACATCACAGTAATATTCTGAATGATAAATAAAGATTGTTTCTATTTCTCTCTCCCTATCCCTTCCTTTCTGAAATCCATAATATATATATTATATATTATATATTATATATTATATATTATATATTATATATTATATATTATATATTATATATTATATATTATATATTATATATTATATATCATATATCATATATCATATATCATATATCATATATCATATATCATATAGTATATAGTGTATAGTGTATAGTATATAGTATATAGTATATAGTATATAGTATATTATATATATAAATCCATTCCTCTCAGTGAACTTCCTAGTGATAGAAGGTGGTGAAGCAAAGATGCCAGAGTGTAAAAAGTGTTAGAAACAATGTTTATTTTATTGAGTAGTACAACTGTAAGTCCATAGGATACTTTTACTCCTCTTTTTTTTTTTACTTCACCAAAATTCAATTTTAAAGTATATATTTTTAATAATATATTTTAAATCCAAAAGGAAGATGTTTATTTTTTAAAGTAAGATAATTTAAACAAATATAAGTTAAATTGCTCACCTGTCTAGCGATTGCCTCATATAACAGAGTAGAAAATAGTAGACTAAAATGTTCATTCTATTTAAATTAGGGGTGATGCAGAGTCAGGTGAGTCTTATCAGTATAGTTAGATTAGATGTCCAAGGTGGTAAAAGACATCCTAGACAACGATATGTATAAAGGAACTAACAATTTAAGTTTATTTTAGAGATCACTCATTATTTCAATTATTGATTTTAGAAGTCTATAACATGCCAGGACCTTTTCTAGGTACTTACCATATTTAAAATAATCACAAACTATTTCAATAAAGGTAGTATTATCACTATTTTACAAACTGGCATAACTGTATTCAGAGAAGAGTAATACTCCTTTTACAAATCACACAGTTACTCTTAGTTGGTCTGATATTCAAATGAACAAACATTTACCTCCTAAGGCAATAAACATTACTCTAAGCCAGAGAATACTTTGTGGCCTATGCTGAAGTGAACCAAGATGGAGAGAGATGTTGATGAAACTAAAGATTAGACAGGGATTAGTTTATGGAGTAAAAATGCCATGATTAAATTTGTGTTACAATTAAACTAAAGTGATAATAATATTCTACCAAAAAAAGATTAGAGAAGATACAGTTAATGGGATCTTGAAATAACCCAATACATGGGTGGCTTAATAACAACTAGAGTGGAGTTCAAGGTGAGAAGTACTTGAAATTAATATCCAGCTGAAACTGGCTTGGCTCAATGGATAGAGCGTCAGCTTGGGGACTGAAAGGTCCCGGGTTCGATTCCGGTCAAGGGCATGTACCTTGGTTGCAGGCATATCCCCAGTAGGGGGTATGCAAGAGCCAGCTGATTGATGACTCTCTCTCATCGATGTTTCTAACTCTCTATCTCTCTCCCTTCCTCTCTGTACAAAATCAATAAAATATATTTTTTTAAAAAGAAAGTAATATCCAGAGGATTTAATGATCAATATGTCCTATTAATTTTAATTTCTTAATTTTAACAGAGTAGTTTGTGTATTGCAGTGGAAATGGGGTAGAGGGTAAAACGTCAGTTCAGTGCAGAAACTAACTAGAGATATAAAGGTTTGTCATGAAAGCAAGAATGAGAGAGCATGGGATATAAATATGGAGATATATAAAAAGAAAGATGATAGATAGATGATAGATAGATAGATAGATAGATAGATAGATAGATAGCTTGGTATACAAAGACTTCATTCTACTCTTAACTTCTTGTTACTGAGCCCACTCACTAATAACTGCCCCATAAAGATGAATGTTAGTGGCCAGACAGAAGTAAGCACCTTCTGTTCTGACCTACACTCCTAGCCAACCTGCTGCTCCTTTAAAACTAGCAGACAAAATGGACAAGTTAGATTCCAAAATGAATAGAGCTATCCAATTCAATGACAACCTGTTCCTGCATTTTTTATATGAACAAAAAAAAAATGACAGTCACCATTTACTTAATACTTTTCAGGTACAAACAGAATATTACCAGATTCTAACAGTATATCATTGGCTCCTACAAGACTACATGAGGTCAATTATATTATTATTCTTGCTTTGCAAATAAGAAATTGAGGCTTCAACAGTTTAAACCAATACCCTGAACAAGCAGTAAGTGATAGGACTCTTCCTCAAATTCAGCCATTTGATTTCACAGCCCAAGTGCTCAACAGTATCCTAAACTGCTTCTACAAATTCTTCTGGAATCCAGATGGATAATACAGGATCACATCTCCATCATCTATATGGTGATAAAATTCAAACTTTGCAGAATTTAACTTCAGAATTTGTATAAGTAGCTTATCTTAGCTTTATTCACCCTTACTCTCTGAGACTATCAATGCTACATCCATAAGTACACCAAATTCCACCAATCTCACCTCCAATCTGGAGCAGACCATGCTCTTTCTCATGATCATTTGAGCCAGGCATGGAGGTCTTCACATCCAACACCACTTATTTTAAATGTCATCTCCTTGATGCAGACTGTTCAATTCTACTTCTTTCAATCTGTATCACTTGGCATAAAACTCTTTTATCATATTTACCTCATTTTTATCTGTGCTTTGATTTCTGCTTCTTTCCTATGCACATCTCAAGAATCTTCATTTTAATCATTTCTGAGTTCTCTTCAAGCACCGTGTCAGTCATTATGTTGCTACTGAATCACAATTGGGAAGCAAAAACTAAAGATGTCCTATTTGCTGAGATATTGTGAAATTCCCTTTTACTGTCCCTTCATTTATGAGAGAGAGAGAGAGAGAGAGAGAGAGAGAGAGAGAGAGAGAGAGAGAGAGAGAGAGAGAATAAACATTGGAGGTGTATATATGAAACTTCCTGGTAGAAGCAGCTTCTAGAGCAGGTTGGGACCGGGCTCCGGAAAGAGTACAGGGGAAGGAAAGAAGTTCATATTGCTGGCCTGATTTTTCATCAGTTAATCTTTAAGTCATTATATTGTACATTCACTAAATGACTCTACTAGTGCTTCTCCTGAAAGAACTTTGTACAAGAAGATTAAAATAGCTTGAAAATAATAGAGTATTTTGAGGGGAATTATTACTATCTGGTAGAGGAGAAAAAAATGAGAATAAACATAGGAGAAACCAAAAGTTCAGTGAGATTATTTTTGCCTACTTTTTGAAATAATGCAATCACTGTCAACAACAAAGAATAACAAATTCAAAAATTTTACAGTGCTAGTTCTGGTTCTGACATATTTTGACAAACATTGTGCTCTTAATTATTGGCCAGAAAGTAAAAAATTAGACACTGCATTGGGGATTAAATATGTAAGATAATAAAAGAAATACAGAATGAACTTATCATTTTAAATGCTTTTAAATAGCATGTAAGTTCCTTCTTTAAGGGGAAACCCATTACATGACATATATACGCTTAAAGTTTTAATGTATTGTACTAAAGACAACAAATACTATATAATATAAATTATACAAAAATGACTGTATATAAATTATTCCATCATAATACATTAAAGAGGGAAATGGGATTAAGATAAATTGATAAATGATGGGTTTTCAATAGCAATGCTCAAGGTGAGACATAAGTTACCAAATATTAACTATATTTGTAATATTTGGTTTATCTAATCAGACCAAGGGAATGTGTACAAATCAGGGATTTTTTATTTTATTTTATAGCTTAACATGATGAAAGAGAAAAGGAGAGAGACAATGTGAGGCAAAGTTAATCCTGCAGAGTGGCAGGTTAGGTTAGGCTAGGTCAGCCTATAGAGTACGACTGGAGTAGCACCAACAAGCCAGACTAACTAAAAGTACATTTGTTTTCCAGTTTCAAAAGTTTATAATGTAAAATGACCATCTAACTCTTGTCCATGAATAGGTAACAGGTTCAAATTGATTTCTCAAATTTAGCTAGTTAACACCTGGCAGCCAAACCAAAATAAATAAAATTTTAAAAATGGCATTTCCTTGGGGGGAAAAAAAAATCCACAGAATAAACTGTAGAATAAAGGAGCTGAATAAAAGTAGCAGACTTAGAAAGTTGGATGTGGGGCCTGAAGGCTGTTTGTAATCAATGATATCAGTAGAGATTGATTTCCCAAAGACTGGAGGAGGCCATTACACGTGGTGTTGCCCCCTGAAGCAAACATGATTGGCCACAATCTTCAGGAAATCTGACCTGATCTTAGATTCTCTCTGTGAGCAGCGTCAGTGGTGCCTTCCAGGTGATTCTAAACGATCCTCTACATGTTTGTATCGTAATTGGCAAAATAGACTCTCCATGAAGATTGACATAAGTTTTTTAAGCTCAAATCTTACTGTAAGGAAACTATTAAATATATGATGAATGAAAAGACCAACCATAGGGAAAAATATTTGAACAATTATTATATTATTTTATTATTACTTTTAAAATGTTCTGTCAACACGGAGCAAGTTCAAATGATTCCAAGAGCTTAACCGCAGACCTATTGCATTCCCTGTGGAAACTAGGATTTTTCTACATGAACTTGAAACAAATATATTTTCCTTTAGTTTTGAGCAGTATTAAATGTTTCCCCTCAGGAATTTTAGCAACAGTAGAACGCTATTTTTAAATTAACTTTTTCATTAGATGCCTGTTTCTCTTGAAAAGAGAGCAGCTGTTAGTGCTGGCAGACTTTCCCCCCTCTGATCTATGAGTACAAATCAGAAACAATTTGTGTTGTGAATAATCTACAGTATGACAATTTGTCTACAAATATGTCACTGACTGTTTACCTCAGTGTGTATCAGTTGGATTTAGCCCCTTATTTGCGGAGAGGAGAGAGAGAGAGAGAGAGAGTGTAAGGCGATCTTGACAGCATACCTGCCTCCCCCTCCACTTCCTGTTGCCACTAAGAGCCACAGGGAATGAGAAGCCACACACTGTGCAATGTGGACTTAGCAGGACCAGGCCAGCTACAGAATCAGCGATCAGGGCTTTCACTGAGAGAGTAGAGAACTATTCACACAGAGGAAGATCTTTCTGTGTAGTACGTTGATTTAAGTCTAAGGAAGAACCTTAATAGACCAACACTTACTAGACAGGAACCCTGTACACCAGTGTTTGGGGGATGGAGTTTGACATGTTTTTCCTGTCAGCTCCCTCTATAATATAGAGTCTATATTGAGCGGCTGACGTTGCATTGAAGGAAGATCAAATAAAAGGCTTATTCAGCATTTACTAGATTTCCAGGAAGAAAAAAATAAGTCAGTTTTAACTAGTTATACATAAGTATATCTTTCTATATGGCAGCTTATAGCATGCTGTGTGATGTAGGAATCACCTTGTACACTTAGTATTATAATGAGCAAAACTCCTTCCCATCCTTGGACACAAGCACTTGAACAGTCACAAGATTGACCTGAGCCAGTGAATCCAAAAACCACACTGGGTTGTTTCTATGGTTTGTGGATTACTCAGATATATCCTAACCTTGTTATTTTGTAACACACGATAAATGTTCCATTTCATAGCACTCAGCAGCAGCATTTGTGTTATGATAACTGCATTACTAATCTCTATTCATATTCTAAATGTTTGTTTTATATATATATATATATATATATATATATATATATATATTTTTTTTTTTTTTTTTTCTACACTGAGAAGTAGGAAGGCAATTGACAAACCCAATACACTAATGATTTAAAGTGCCAGGCATGCATCCATTTGCTAGATGAATATATATTATAGATCCTTATTTATGAATGGCTCCAGATGTTTTTTTAAAAATAAATTTCAAGATCAAGGGCAGGCCAAAGATATTTATCTCAATTCTCAATTATGCAAGAAGGTAAAATTCTGAGCAAAAAATGCAAATATTATTTATTTTACACTGAGATGTTTTAAATATATATTATGTAAATAGGTTCAGGGACTTAAGAAAGTCAATACTTTCTTCTTTAAAATGTACTTGCAAAATTAGCAGTGTTACACTATACACACAATTTTTCTTTAGATAAAAGTCCTACCTGGTCTGGTTTATGTTCAGATCCCATTAGAATGAGAAAAGAATAAAACCCCGAATATGGGTGGGTGGGGGAGAGAATCTCTCTTTCTCAGCTATTATGACTCCCTGGAAACATCTTAAAACATAATATGTTATGTAGAGATAATAAGAGCTCCTTTATTTTCTATATGTATAAAAATCCTTATTGAAGACATCTACACTAATAAAAGAGTAAGATGCAAATTGACCATACCTTTGTGATGCCAACCAGCCAATCAAGAGTGAGTATGGAAATTAACCCAACAAAAATGGTGGGTTAATTGGCATATGCAGGCACAAAGCAGCCAGGGATGGGGGTGGGATGCTTGCCTTGTCACCATGGCAACACAGGCATTCTGAACTGTCCCAGCCACTCTGGCCTCTGGGCAGCATGGGAACTTAGAAAGGTGGCTCTGGGCTGGAGCAGAAAGGTGGCTCCAGCCAGAGCGAAGGCAGTGCCAGCAGCCAGAGGAAGGAAGGCCCATTTTTGCACAAATCTTCATGCATCCGGCCTCTAGTTAGACATATTAGAGAATATTTAAAAATTAAGTATTGTAAAACTATGAGATAATTTTTGGGGGAAAAATGATTTCCACTTAATCCATCTATGAATTATATATATACATACATATATATATATATATATATATATATATATATATTAACTAAAATGCATAGTAAACTTAAAATTTCACATATGAGAATGAGGCCAAGGACATATGAATAAAGATGATGAGTTGAATAAACACATTAATTTTTGCTTTCCACTAAAAAGAACAAAAGGATTTTGAAAGACTCATAAACCCACAAGGATAAAGAAAATAGGGAAAGATAATACAGCAAGGACAGTTTTAAAATCTGGAATGATGATAGATGTGACTGACACAGAATATCTGAGAGCTGAATCTTAAACTGGCAGCAAGGAGAGTGGAGTAACACAATTAAACAACAGAACCACAAAACAATAGTTTATAGTTAGCTGTTCTGTCACTTTAGAAGAAAATTAGGGCCAAACAGATATACACAAAAACTCTCTAGCATCAACAATAAATATGAGGATATATTTTTTAAAATCTTGGATGAGTCAGACACTATTAAACGACAAGGGAAATAAATAACCATTAATATTTTCAAAATAAAAAGGAAGGTATTATATGCATTTAAAAAAAGAGAGAGAGAATGTCATGAAAAAGAAAAAATAAAGAATTCCTGAAATTAAAACAATGCTAGCCTGAAAGAAAACTCATTAGGAATTTTTAAAAAACAGTTGGGGACACTTCTCTAACAAAACTTCAAAAAGGAAAATATATGGAAAGAGAGATTACAGAAAATATGGTCAATTACTAGACGGTCCAACATACAAATTTATGAAGTTTCCCCCAATAAAATAGAACTGAGAAACAAATAGAAAGAGGGAATCATCAATAAAATATTCAAGAAAAAAATTTCATATTACAAAAGCCAATAGAGTGCCTAGCAAAATATGTGAAAATAGAACCAAGCCAACCTATCCTATATAAGAGGTAATATGCAAAATGACCTTCATGCCCTCACACAAAATGGCCACCCCATGTGGTTAAAGATGGTCACCACAAGAAGGCCATCAGGAGAGGTTAGTTGTGGGCGATTAGACCACAGGGGAGGGCAGTTAGGGGAGACTGGTCCTGCAGGGAAGGGCAGTTGGGGATGATTGGGCCTTCAGAGGAGGGCAATTGGGGGTGATCGGGCTGGCAGGTGAGTGGTTAGGGGTGATCAGGTTGGCAGGCAGGCGAGCAGTTGGAAGCCAGCAGTCCCAGATTATGAGAGGGATGTCCAACTGCCGGTTTAGCCCCAATTCTGGGATCAGGCCTAAACAGGCAGTTGGACATCCCCAAGGGGTCCCAGATTGGAAAGGGTGCAGGGTGCAGGCTGGGCTGAGAGACATTCCCCCCCACCCCCAGTGCACGAATTTCATGCAGCTGGTCTCGTGTGTGTGCGTGTGTGTGTGTGTGTGTGTGTGTGTGTGTGTGTATGCCTAAGCAACCATTACAATCAATACAACCAAACAATTGGAATGACCCAGTTGCTATGAAGCACACTGACCACCAGGGGACACATGCTAAATGCAGGAGCTGCCCCCTGGTGGTCAGTGCGCTTCCACAGTGGGAGCACTGCTCAGCCAGAAGCCAGGCTCAGGACTGGTGCGCACAGCTACAGTGCTACCGGGCAGCGGCAGCAAGCGCAATGGGGCTGGGATGAGCGACAGCAGAGTTGTGCCTGGTCCCTGACTCTTCAGCACTGCTACATTCCGTGGGAGGATGTTGGGCTGGCAGGTTTCAACCTGATCACCGAAGCTGGACTGAAACCCTGCAATCCGACATCCTGAGGGGTCCCAGATCGTGAGAGGGTGCAGGCCAAGCTGAGGGATCCCCACCCATGGGTGAATCCATGCACCAGGCTCTAGTCTATAAAAATAAAAACATAATATGCTAATTAGACTGGACATCGAACCACCTTCTGGACATCCGTGCAGATGACCTTTCAGATGAAGCCAGGACTGTGAGGGCCAAGGCAGTCACTGCGGCTGCAAGGGCTGAGCCCCTTGCCCGAATTTCATGCTTCAGGTGTCTAGTATTATTATAAAGGAACAAAACAAAACAGAGAGAGAGAGAGAGAGAGAGAGAGAGAGAGAGAGAGAGAGAGAGAGAGAGAGAGAGAGAATTCTACAGTGTCCCTGGAATGGGCTGGAATAGAGTGTATAAAGAGCTCTTTGAATTTCTCAGAGCAACCATGGAAACTATGAAGACAGTGGAGTGATAGAAATGTTAATGTCGGTCAGACACAACTGGCAAAATTCAGCTCAACAAAGATCAATTCCTTCAAAAAATCAATGCCAGGACGATGGGTATAACAAGAGAATTGTTAAATACTGAAATCTGAATCATGTCATCTTCTTTGCTTGGATCTTTATTCTCACCAGCCAACTTAAAAAAGAAATAGAGGTAGTTGAGGAAGACTAGACATGACCTAGTTATTAAATATATTTAAAAATATTTGTCTTATTGTTTCACTGTTATTTTGGCTTAAAAAAAATATTTCTTGTCCAGTTGGTGAAGCTCAGTGGTTGAGCATCTACCTAGGAATTAGGAGGCCATAGTCAGGGCACATGCCCAGGTTGTGGGCTCAGTCCCTGATAGGGGCATACAGGAGGTAGCTGATCAATGACTCTCTCTCTCCACTCATGTTTCCAGCTCTCTCCCTCTCCCTTCCTCTCTGAAGTCAATTAAATTATATTTTTAAAAATAGCTCTTATCTAGTATAGTTACATAATGACATACTTATAATAGCCATCAAATTTTGGGAATTTGCTTTAAAATCTTCCTGTATTGCTCTAGCCAAGTATCTCTGTTAGAGTGTCCACTCAAAATGCCAAGTTTGCAGCTTCGATCTCTGGTCAGAATATATGTAAGAATTAACCAAAGAATGAGTGTAACAATAAATCAATGATTCTCTTCTCTCTACCTCCATTTCTCTCTCTAAAAATCAATAAAAAAAACGTAAATCTTTGTTATTCCCCCCTCTCCTGAAAATACACACACACACACACACACACACATGCACGCACGCACGCACGCATATGAATAGATGAAACAAGTATATCTGAAAGTTGATGCGTTGGTTCTAAAGCTTATAAGCTGGGTGATGGGCACGGGGAGATCAGAGTATTATTTTTCTCTTAATATGTCCTGGAAATGTCTATAACAAACAGTTTTCTTTTCATCTCAGAAGATACCCAGCTAAATAATTAAGTGGAAAAAAAGATAAAATACAGGCATTTTTAGAAATACAAGATCCAAAACACTTTATTTCACATATATATAGTTTTCCCGAAAGTTAATGGAGAAGCTGACAATTCAAGATGAGAAAATAAAGCAAAAAAAAAAACAAAAAAAAAAACTAGAATACATGAGATAGAGATTTTATAGAAAATACAACACAGACAATACAACAAATACAACACATATAAAGAGAATCTTTTAAGATGATTATATCACATTGTGCTTCCTGTAACTCGTCATACCAACAGAAAAACACACATATCTATTTTTCCATTGACCTCACAATCATGAGAGCTCATCTTTTACTTAACTTTTTGGTCCTTGCTAATTGCAGAACTTGGGAATGGACTCAGCAACACTATCCAGTGGTCTCTGGAAAGCAGATTCTTAGAGAATCACAAAGCTCAACAGGGTCCAGGAATGTTCTTCCAGACCCAGACTGCAACATCTCGTATACCCAAGCAGCAGGATTATGGAATCTTTTAAAATGTTGAGGAAAAGAGTCTCTGACCTACTCCATGATGCAACTCATGAATAGAGGAGTTAGTATTGTTAGCTGTGTCTTGCCAACCCTCTTGCATTATTAAGGAGCAAACGATCAGCGTTAAATTAAGCCATGTTAGTACATGGATGGCAAAGTCTTCCAGGACTTAGAGTGATTTCCATCAAATAATTATTTTTCTAATTTCCAACTAAGTTGTGTTGTGCTAAATTTAAAACCACGTTCTTCCTCTCTGCATTTTAAAGCAGTTTTTACTTGAGAACTTTGAACAATGATTTAAATTATTTATCATGCATTACGTTTGTCAAATTTCTAATTTGCAAGAAATGAATATCATCTCGGTGATTTATTCAGAAAGTAAATTTATTGAAAGGAATCGTGGGGATGTCATTGAATTGCTACAAATCCAGAGCACGGGACTCAGAAAAATGGGCAGGCACATAAGCAGGCTATGCGTCTGGAACTGCTGTCCAAATCACACCCTAGACCTTTCTCAGAGAGGACACTGCTCAGATCCATTGGACAGTAGCATCTTCAGGTCTTCCCTAGCATGGCTGGCTCTGGTCCTACATAGTTGTCCCTGCAGACTCTTCTGTCTTAAAATCCTGGGTATCACAATGCAGCCCTGTAGCCCAAGTGCAGGCCCTGCTTCTTGTGTTCTAATTCAAAATTAGAGTGGCAGGTAAGCCGAGCATTGGTTATACCCCTATACCCTGGCTGCAAAGGAGTTTGCTGAGGCTGTTCATCAAGACTGATAAATAGAGAAATGCCACAAAGTCAGGGTAAGGTTTCCAATGCTGGGTAACCTGATGTATACAAATGTGTCCTGTAAGCATTTTGCAATTAATATGTATTAAACACATATCTATTTCTTTCTGTAAGAGAAAGTTTATTAGGAAGTCACAGAGGTTGAAAAAGTGAGCCACAGAAGAAATGAACTGAGGAAACAAGCTGCAGAGGAAAAAGAAGGGCCCTTGGATCTCATGAGAAAGAGAGAGGCAAGGAGACCGTGCCTGGGAGCGTGGAGGGGGAAAGGGCAGCAGCCACCTGTATCTATTTTTTAAATTCAATACCTTCGGTATAAGTAATGATTTAGGTCTATTGGTGCCAATTTCTCAATAACGGAGGATAATTTAGAAAAAAAAAAGTATATTCTAAGAGCTCTATGCAGATTTTACATTAACTATTGTGAAGTGTGTATGAGAAGTAGAAAAAGTAGAGTGATTAAGAGATATGTTTCTAGTAAGTAATACATACTTACATACCAAGCTCCATGAATAGTCTCTCCCTAATAGGTAAGGGCATTTAATTCAGATCTTTGGAGGTTAAAACGTGGACAAAAGTTCAAAGGAAATTTATAATACAGTGTATACAATTAAACACTAAATCAACTAAGTACCTTAAAAGTATACACTGAGTCCAATTCCACAGGACATATAACCCAAAGGTAAGAGGGCTGACATCTGGTTCCAGATTGTCCCCCACCAAACCTGGTTACTTAGATAACAAACATACACTTTCATAAAACTTCATAAGGAACATATACTTATAAGAGCTGTAGCTCCCGAGGGTCCTATATATTAGACATTTTTAAAAAGCAGTAACAAGTCCATAAAGGTTAAAAACCCATATGAAGATTTTGCATTGCCAGATATAACCCCCAAATTATCAATTCCAAGCAATGCACCCTGGTTCTTTCCTTGCAATAGGAGTCATAAAATGATTTCAAATTTTCTTTCTCTTTCATATCTTGGCTTATGCCATATCCAGTGATCCCAATGCCTAGTGTATGCATTGTTCGCTTGTGCCTAAATATGCAATGTTGTATTCACAGTGTAAGAATTTATTAATATTCCATGTAGAAAAAAAGTTTTATCACATAATGAATTAGAGTGATGTTAACAGTAATTTATCAAAGACAAAATATAATTTTCTACTATTCTAAGAAAGTAGAACATTTATTTGAAATACAAGTTGACATAAAAATAAAATTTAACACTTGAAATGAGCAATTATTTTAGAAATTTTTAAAAATAATAGCCAAGTTATATTGAATTCTATAAAAGCCACTTTAAAACTTTTACTATTTCATTTGTATGTTGGAACTGAATTTATTTTAGGGCCAACTACAAGTTTCAGTTCACTTTTTAGTTTCTGATTTTTATTAGTTTGTAAAAGGATTTTACATTTGCATTTAAATAGGAAGGAAATGTGATAAAGATTTCAATTAAAAGGCTGCCTGGGTTAATTCATTTTTAATAGGAACAGTAAATATTTTTCAGTTGATATAGTACTTACCACAGGAGGAGTTCATTGTTGCTTTTTATCTAGTTGTCAGGTGGTACTCAATAAAAAAAAACCCTATAATGTCAGTCCCTGCTAGTTAAGAAACATTTCTCATTTCTTTATTGATTTTTGAGAAACCAAAGCAAATTTCTCAATAATAGTTGGAAAAAATTGATGACAGTAGTTCACTCCATTAGTACAAAGGAATATTAACATATATGTGTGTGTCTAAAACATGAGTATTAATATGTTTATTAAATATATGTGTCCATATATTTAATAAACATAATAAATATAGACCTAAATACATCTAGATGTTTTAAAATTTACTTTATTATTATTATTTTTTTTATTTTTTTTTTTTTTTTACAGAGAGGAAGGGAGAGGGATAGAAAGTTAGAAACATTGATGAGAGAGAAACATCGATCAACTGCCTCCTGCACACCCCCTACTGGAATGTGCCTGCAACCAAGGTACATGCGCCTGATCGGAATTGAACCTGGGACCCCTAAGTCCACAGGCCTAAGCTCTATCCACTAAGCCAAACCGGTTAGGGCTAGGATAGATTTTCATTCTAAAGTCATTGATGCTAGATTTGATCTTGAGTCTCTTCAGAGTCTCATCTCTTTTATAGGAATAGGTTTTGTTCTCTACAAAAAGAATAAATATCCTTTAATTAGTTTTCAAATGTTTTATATGCTCTTAAAGAGAAGGGAAGTGCTGTAATAATAATTCCAAACTTAGTTTGATGTCCCTTACACCTTTTTATTCTGAAGCTAATTATTTGAAATTCGGTCATTTAACTGTTCTTTGGTTTTATGTGTGTCTTGGATTCTAAACAAATTCACTTCATTACATAGAACCTACTTAAAATAATTTATCTTAAAAATGCATGCATGTTTACCTTGTTCCAATATGTATTTTTTATTTTATTTGAATGTAGTGAGAATTATCTAACTTGTCCTATGCTTCTTTACTTGCCTAATTTATAAAATAAAATAAAAATAAAAATAAAAAAGGTCACTTTCTCACTCTTCAAAACATAAATCTGTACTAAACATATTTCTTTGATTTATTTTTTTTGAAGGGAAGAAACAGAAATTTTAATAAAGAATTTAAGCATTTTATGAGTATGTTCTGGCTTCTTGCCAGTAGAACATCACACTAGTGTATAAATGGATTAAGTTTCCCATAGTGACAGTCAGGAGACATCTTGACAGTTGTGTCTTTCATTCTCAGGTGTCTAGTTAAGGAAAACACAGGGGTCCAATTCAACCTTTAAAAATGTTATCTTTTGACTAGAAAGATTACTGCTTTGAGATGCAATGGGATTTTCCACAGCAAATTTAGCAGAGGATTATGCTTTTCATTACTCTTTGAATGAAGAATAGAGTGAATAGATGGTGTAAATAGAGGATATTTTAGAGAAAATTTATGTATAAATTTATTTCTCTTGTTTCTACAAAAATATATATAACGAAAGAAGAGAATTAAAGATGCACATTACGCTGAGAAATTGCTTCTTACATCCCTAAAATATTTAGAGGATTTCTAGTGTTAAATTAATGTGTATTTCACCCCAACTTATTTTCAGCTGTTTTATTCATTTTTTGTTATCATTAGAATGTATTTTCCTCACAGTATGTCTGTATTTTTAGATAGTCTCTAAATTGACTGTTTCATGGTTGATTTTTCCCCAGCTATATTTAACCACTGATCGCAGCTGAATTGATTAGAGTGACTGTGGAGTAATTCAAATCAGATAAGATGGCTGAGCTTACCAAACAAACCATGCCATGGTCCAGTAATTGTGTTCATATAACTACAATCTAATTCATTGCAGTTAAGAGAGGCCTGTTGGGAACACAAAATCTAAGAGCTAATAATTATACTGTTTAAAGTATTCACCAATAGTATTTAAAATGTATTACAAATAATCCATATCACAAATAAATCTATCTCCACATTTTATCATAGACTTCATACAGAGTGCTACTTTATTGAATTTAATGCATTTTCTATCTCTGAATGTGTGAAAGGTCTGTAACAACATGTTTAGCATCAATCATTTTAATGGATGTTTCTAGATACTTCAGATAAATAGTCAATAAACCAACAAGCAATACTCTATTTTGGTAAAAACAAACAAACAAAAAAACAACAGCAAGTTATTTGAACATATGTATTGAAATGATTAGTTTGATAATAGTATAAAATGAGATTTTGTTAATTTAGGCTTACAGTTAACTAGAACACTTTCTGCTTAAATTGTTTGACCTTATAATATTTTAATTGATTTCAGAGAAAGAGGGAGAAAGAGGGAGAAACATCAATAACCAGAATCATTGATTGGCTGCCTCCTGCACACCCCCTGCCAGGGAACCAGCCCTAAACCCCTGCACATACTCTTGACTGGAATCAAACACAGAACCCTTCAGTCTGAAGGCCAATGCTCTATCCACTGAGGCAAATTGGCTAGGGCAACCTTATAATTTTAAATTATTTCAATATTACCCATTTCCCCACAAAAAAAAAATCATAACTTTTCAAATTGTAATAAACTTACTTGGTTATTTCCTAGCAATAAATAGCTATTGAGTATGGCTGGGCCATTTTTAACCCATCCTATATAATAAATAGGTAATATGCAAATTAACCACCACTCCACTCCACAAGCCACACCCACCAGCAAATCAGAGTGTATATGCAAATTAACCCCAACCAAGATGGCTGTGGCCACAGAGGCTTGGGTTTCTCTGGCAAAGGAAGAAGCCAAGCTTTCCTCCTGCCCTAGCAGGCCTAAACCTCCACTCCAGGCTACAAAGTTTCAATTATAGAAGGTAAACAAATTCGAACAGAAACGGCCATGGAGTGAACAGGAGGCTTGGCTCCACTCCGGGCTACAAAGTTTCAATTGTAGAAAGTAAATACATCCCAGATTCTAGGGCATCTTCCGCTTGGGTCACTGGGGGCCATGGCTGGCCTGCAAATAAAAAACAGGCCCCTCATTCAGGTCACTCCATGCCCCAAGGGAACCCCCACCCTGATCCAGGACACCCTTCAGGGCAAACCAGCTGGCCCCCACCCGTGCACCAGGCCTCTAACCTATGTAATAAAAGTGTAATATGCAGATTGATCATCACTCCAATACACAATATGGCTGCCCCATGTGGTCAAAAATCCTGCCCCTATGTGGACACAAGATGGCCACCACAAGATGGCCAGCAGGGGACGGCAACCAGGCACTCAAGGGAAGACAGTTGTGGGTGATCAGGCAAGTAGGGGAGGGCAGTTGGGAGGCACCAGGCCTGCAAAGGAGGGCAGTTGAGAGTGACCAGGCCTGCAAGGAAGGGCAGTTGGAGACGATCAACTCTACATGGGAGGGCAGTTAGGGATGACCAGGCTGGCAGAGGAGGGAAGTTGGGGGCAAACAGGCTGGCAGGGGAGCAGTTAGACATCAATCAGGCTGGCATGGAAGTGGTTAGGGAGTGATCTGGCTGGCATGCAGAAGTGGTTAGGGTCAATCAGGAAGGCAGGCAGGTGAGCAGTTGGGAGGCAGCAGTCCTGGATTGTGAGAGGCATATCCAACTGCCTGGAGGAGTCCCAGATTGGTGAGGGAGCAGGCTGGGCTGAGGGACAACCCCTACCCCCGGCCCCAGTGCACAAATTTCATGTATGGGGCCTCTAGTCCTATATAATGAAGATGTAATATGCAAATGGTCATTACACCATGAAGCAGAACAACAGACTGTAACGACCAGATCATGGATCAGTAGGAGGATGGGGCAGAGAGCTACAAGCAGGTGGTGCAGAGCTGCCGGAGGGGGCAGGGCAGCAAGCTATGAGGGGGCATGGAGGGTGGAGGGAGCTACAGAAGGGCAGGGTAGTGGGAGGAGAGCTACTGAGGGTGACAGTGAGCTATTGATGAGCTATTGGCACACGGATTCATGCACAAAGCTATTAGTATAAAATAAAACAAAAAGACAATTTTATTCCTCTTGCCTAATGTTTAAATTTGCAACTGAAGAAGTAAATGTACTATTTGGAGATTCTGTTGTGTCAATCACAAATATAGTTCCTCCCCTCCCACCACCACCACCACACACACAATTAGCATTTACTGAAGTATCATACATATCACAAACATTTAAAAATTTTTGAAAAAGAACTACTGCTGTTATAAAACTCAGTCATAAATGACTTACAGACCTCTTCAAGTTTAGTTTAAAAATTCCATGTTCATTATTAAGCAAATAAATATTCAATCCAAATCATATTACTTTTTATTTTCCCATCTTTATTCTCTACTTATACAAAAATTTAAAGTGTTCTATGAAGAGAGTCAATAGTTCTGTGGCAAATTTGAAACATCTTTAAGAACAGTATTTTAAGAGATACTTTTTTTTTTTGGAATTTCTGTTTCTCTTTATTAAAAATTACTTCCTCTTTATATCTTCAATAGAGAGCATAGGTTTTGTTTACATTACTGTAAGAATATACATTTGAAATGACTATTTTTTTGTAGCAGAAATTTATTATGGCTTACAAATGTTATTTTTATGGGTTTTTTTTTTCTGAATTTGTACTTGCTAGTAATTTTTCAGGTAAGCATAGTTAATGTTAATCATTAATTAATGGAAAGTAAAAAAGAATGAAAGAAAACTATTGCTTTAGATTTTTTAGAGTCTCTGAATGCTTAGATATTGAAAAATAATTAGTTACATCATAGAAGATATCCTATCTAATAAAGAGGGGCAATGCAAATTGACCACCATACTATCACAAAGATGGCAGAACCCATTGCTACCACATGGTGACATCCAGTCCCCTCAGCCCTGCCAGAGTCCCTCAGTCTTTTCAGCCCTGCCAGGTGGGTGGTAGGCATGCAGTGTGGCTGGATCTGCCCTCAGGTGGGTCCAGCCACTCCTTGCACCTGCTGTTGGAGTCCCACAGTCCTTTCAGCCCAGTAGGAGGGGCAGCAGGCACACAGTGTGGTCGGACGCGCCCTCGGCCCTCTAGCTGCCCAGAGCTGGCCTAAGGTTCAGGCAAGCCTCGATGTTGGTTGCCCAGCTGCCTAAGGCTACCAGAGGCTCCATAACCAGGGTCAGCTGAGGCTTGCACTGCCGGCAGTGGCAGCAGCAGAGGTATGATGGGGGTGTAGCCTTTCCCTGATAGTCAGGTCACCTCCTACCTCTGAGGGCTTCTGGATTGTGTATGAATTTTCATCCACCAGGCCTCTAGTAATGAAATAACTGTCACTTTGGTACTCTGAGACATTGTTAAACCTTATTAGAATTTGTGGCGTAGAGATAAAAAAGAAAGTACTGCTAAAATCTTGCTCAAGATTTAAAAATAGAAATACTAATGGTGTAGAAACACATATATACACACATATACATACATGCTAAATTTAATTTGGCACTGAGCCCAACGGGAAGACTTATTGACTTAATGCTTAAACACTGCTCTCTTTTGTGAAATTCTTAGTAAAAATCATTTTTTTAGAGTTTTCTAGATTTCAAATCATCTATTTCATAATTCAGAAATTACTATTATTCCATAATGTTGGTTTTGTCTCCTTTTATACGTGATGAAAATTAAGTCCATAAAGTTAATTGACATACATATCCAGAGTTATGCTGCCAATTAGTGGTGAATGCAAACACAGGTTTTCCAACTTCAAAGTTGTTACTTTATCTATAAATTAAGGAATATTTTATGAAATCCATTAAATTTACAGTGATTTATTTATTTACGTATTTATTTTTATTGTTGAAACTATTATATATGTCCCCTTTTTCTCTCCCCTATTAAGCCCCTTCAATAACCATCTATTCCTTTTCTACCAGGCCTTCACCACATTATTTTCTTTGTCCATGGGTTATACAGCTATACATGTAAGTTCTTTGGTTACTCTCTACCCACCCACTGCTGCCTTCCTCCTAAGATTCACCAGTCTGTTCCATGCTTCCATGTCTCTGGATCTATTTTGTTAGGCAGTTTATTTTGTTCACTAGATTCCACATATGAGTGAGATCATGTGACACTTGTCTTTCTATGACTGGCTTATTTTGCTTAGCATAATACTCTCTAGATCACTCCATGCTGTCTCAAAGGGTAAGAGATCCTTCTTTTTTATTGCTGCATAGTAGTCCTTGGTGCTAATGTACCACAGCATTTTTACCCGCTCATCTACTGATGGGCACTTAGGCTGTTTCCAGATCTTAGTTATTATAAATTGTGCTGCTCTGAACACTGGGGTGCATATATTCTATCTGATTAGTGTTTCAGGTTTCTTAGGATATATTTCTAGAAGTGGGATCACTGGGTCAAATGGTAATTCCATATTTAATTTGTTGAGGAAACTCCATACTGTTTTCCATGGGGGCTGCATCAATCTGCATCTTGCATTGTTTTATTTATATAACACTATATTTTAGGAATATACACTATATCACTATATAGGTTCCTAAACTTACATAGCCTTCCCATAGTCTGACCCAGGCCCTGATCATGCACCAGTGGGGTCCCTAGACTTGGCCTGCACCCTCTTGCAATCCAGATGCCTCAGGGGATTTTGGAGAGCCAGTTCCAGCCCGATATCCACAGGCCAGGCCAAGGGACCCCACCGGTGCATGAGTCCATGCACCAGGCCTCTAGTAGAATAATAAAAAGTTTCAAAATTATGGCAACAGACAGTATGATCCTGCTCTTTAGAGTTTCAGTGGGTTCTTTGACTAAACTTTAAGTGTCATTAATTAGTCAAAGGTCATTTATATGCTTTAGTTCTATTCAAACTATGGCAAAGATATTTTTTAATTTCTGAAAATGTATTCATTTACTTTGAAACTACAGGTGCCTTTACAAAATAAGATTATGGGATATATACCCCACGGTTTTATAAGTAGAATTAAGTGTAGAAATGTGTCTCTGGGAATGATGTAGAAGCATCAAATAGGAATTTTGATAAACCTCATTCTTTTATGGCTATCTCAATATTGTAAGTGTGAAAGAGTTACCTTTAATGTTTATAAACACAGCCCAACGATGATAAAGTCAGCTGAAATGGATGAGAGCCATGTTTTATGACTGTCAGATTCTTCAAAGCACAAATATTATTTTTTGTTTCACACAAAAACAACTTTGTTTATTTTCATTAAATTAAAACATTAAAGATATAAAATCCTTCTAAATATTCAGAAGGCTTAACATTCAAAGCAGTTAGGAGGGTTGAGAATAAAAGTTGTTGTTGTTTTTTAAAGCTACCCAATTTACACCTAAAACTGACAGCTAGAATTGAATCATAAGAAAAATAAATTGAAGACCACTATGGTGAGTTATTCCATAATAAAAAATATATAAGTACCTAGTGAGGATAATTGAAGCCAAAGTGAGATGAAATATGCCTTCTATGTATGCTAAAATGTCTATAATTTACACACTTAAGATCTATATGTTGTCTTGGTTGCAACCAATATCACTTGCTTATAGAAATAATAGCCTTTTCACATTTTATGATAAAAATTATGAATCCCGTTTCCTGTATCATACAATGTCTATGGCTCTCTACATGTTATATATTATAAAAATTAATGCTCTCCTGAAATACAAATTTCTAAATGAAATAATAAAATACAAAATATTGATCAATTTTGTTAAGAAATTATTTTTAAATTTATTTTCACATACATATTATATACACAGATTCTATACAGATATTGGAACTTGGTTTTTCACTCTAAAGTTTTCTGTATTTTGAACATATATTGCCTTAAGTAAAAACACACACACACAAAAAAAATCTGCTTCTCTAAGACATTAGTATTCCCTTAATAATAATTTAGTTATCAATTCACACTAGAGTATTAATTGGTACAAGATGAGAAGTTAAGTATTAGGAGATATAATAATCCTATATAATAAAAGGCTAATAGGCAAATCAACTGAATGGCAGAATGACCTGTTGCTATGACATGCACTGACCACCAGGGGCTGTCCCACAAGGGGAATGCTGCTCCCCACAGCGGGAGTGCCACTCAGCCAGAAGCCTGGCTCATGGCTGGGAAGCACAGCCGCAGTGACAGTAGCCTCTCCCTGCCTCCACAGCAGCACTAAGAGTTTCAGTCAGCGGGGAGAGACCCAAAACCATTAGATGGACATCCCCCGAGGGCTCCCGGACTTGAAGAGGGTGCAGGATGGGGATGAAAAACTCCCCCCACCTCGAGTACACACATTTCATGCACTGGGCCTCTAGTTATGAATAAAATTTTAGTATTGTCATCTCCTCCCTACAGATACCCTGCACATCTATTGTGAAGTGCACAACCACATACTCTGGGGACCTCTGGTTTACAGTAAAAGCATGTAAATTCTCTAATGTTAAAGTATGACTCAATGCAAATCTGGGTTAGGACCAATGCAGTCCTTTCTCGGGAATGATGTCCCAAAGTATATCAAGATTCTGAAAAGGAAGTGCTGTTAAATAGACTCTTGTGAATACAGTGGCTACTTTAGTGTTCTGTAGCCTGCATCCTCCTTTTCAGTCCGCTTATTCTATGGTAAACATTCCTCTTATGGGGCAGTGCATACTTGTGGAACAGTCACATTTTAGTTGTTAGCATACAAAAGTAATACAAATTTCACTTGGGCCAACATACTATGTAATAAGAATAACTATATGACCATATGATTCCTTCAATATGTATAAGAGATGTCAGTTGTAAATTAAAGACTTTCTATTGTATACTTTGATTTCCTTGGCTAAAAGAAAACATTTCCCCCATTTGATTGGATTCATTTTGCAGTTTTAGACAAGCTTTAAGTCCTCACTTGTTAGGGCATCCTTGGGATAAATTCCTAATTAAAATAAACATGATTATAAAGTCATTTCAGATTTCCATTGAGTAGCTCAGACCATATTTTATGTGTGTGTCCTAAGCAGTGGTTTTTGTACATTAATGCATTCTGATTTAGTATTCTGTTTTTCTAATAAGATCCCAGATGACATAAATGTGGTTTGTCCATGAATTACAGTTTGAGTAGCAAGGTCCTAATCAGTGTTTACCAGCATGTGTTGCATCTGTTCAGTAGAGTACTATACAGACAGGTAACAAGCTGTCGTGGCATCTATTATTTAGTAAAAATAAAAATTAAAAAATAGTAAAATTGGCCCTACTTGGGTTGGCTCAGTGGATAAAGCGTCAGCCTATGGATTGAAAGGTCCCGGGTTTGATTCCAGTCAATGGCCCATGCCCAAGTTGTGGGCTCGATCCCCAGTGTGGATGGAGCCTACAGGAGGCAGCTGGTCAATGATTCTCTCTCATCAATGATGTTTCTCTCACTTCCCTCACCCTTCCTCTCTAAAATCAATAAAAGTGTATTTTAAAAAATAGTAAAATTTGCACAAGGATTAATATTTCATCATACAATTTTAAAAAATGAAGAAATGGGAATACAAGTCTCAGTGAATCTTAGAAATTGATCAAATTAATAATTAAGGCAGGGATCAAGAGGAATTAGATGATTTTAATGAATACCCATTGTATATAATATGCCTGTGACTTTTATTTGCCTATTTATTTTTGGCTAATTTGAATTATCAGAATAAAAAAAAGGTGAAAAATTATTTTTAAAAACAGTGAGTAATTAAGTTACCTAAGAAAATAAATTTCAGCAACATCTCACATAATTCTAGCTTCTCTATACTTGCCTAGAAACTCATCAAAATACTTTAAGCAAAACTTAATTATTTTACTTCACTATTTGTATATATTGCATTATTATTATTATTATTATTATTATTATATTTCAATTATATGAGGATCCCTGCAGCAGTCAGGGGTATAATAGTATACCTATTTATCATTATAGCCATGTTCATAAATTAGGAATCACTGATTAAATATATTCCATAGCAGGAGTTGGCAATTACTGTCCATTTGCTCAATTTAGACTGTAGCCTGAAGCCTGCTTTTATAAATAAAGTTTTATTGGGATATAGCCAGTCCACTTGTTTACATTTTGTCTATGGTTGCTTTCCAATTTCTAGTAAAATGGCAGAGTTGAATAGTTACAACTGAGACCATCTGGCTTGCAAGCTTGAAAGATTTACTAGTACTCTCTGGCCTATTACAACAAAGGTTTACTAATCTCTGCTTCTCTGCTCCAAAGTCATATAAAACATTTGTGAATAATAAAATACACTCTCTCTGTGAACTATTCTCTCTATATATAAATATATTGAAAGATTCTCCACGTATGAAAACACAATTCTAAAGATAATCATATAGCTGAAATTACAACATTTCATATGCAAGGTACTATTGTAAGTGCCTATGCAAATTTATAGTCCTTGCTGTGTATTTTCTTCTGATCAAACCATGTGTTTCTTTTTTCTTTCCCTGTTATGAGTCTGTTGAAAACTAACAGCCTCAATCACCTGTCACATTAAACAAGAGGTTAAGCACTTAAAATACAAAACAACTTGATTCAATGGAACCACTATAGGTGGTCATCCAAGAGAAAATATATTTTGTGGTGATTTCAGCAGCATGTTAGCATGTCACCTGACAAAATAAGCCCATTTATTATAGACTCAAGTGGAATTTATGGGCTGAAACCTTGGTTCTGAAATAATTATAACTAGCGCAGCTATTGGAAACTCTGTGTATCAAAAATTTCTGGAAAGATTTAAAATAACATGATGCCTTGGACCCACTGGCAACAAGTTAAATCAGAAAAAGTGAGTTTTATTTAATATGAGATAGGATTTTAAATATTTAAGCTAAATTATAGTGTTCAATTTCTCACTGGTCATGTCAAACATGTTATAGCGCTTGTCCTCCAATTTCTTTCTGAGATGCCGAGGACAGACAATGGCAGGAGTGAGGCAGTAAAAGAAGTCTCAGGGGTTGTTGCCTGCCATTTGCCTTTGCTGGTAACATAAACAGACCGGAGAGGAACACACTTTTATGGTCACAGCAAATAGAACATTAAGAAATAGGTTAAATGGGCAATTCCACAGACATGTTTGTTCAGCAGAATCAGTGTGAATGTATTTGTTTTGTTTTTTGTCAACATTTAAACCAGTAGATTTTATTCACACACACACACACACAAAAAAAAATCCGGATTTCAAATTTCTCTTGAAAAATCTACTAACACCAGGTCTTAATATCCACACGATGAGAACTGTCAAGATCTGAGTAACAACTACTCTTTTTCAAAAGGACATAAAGTGTCCAAATAAATAGTTTCCACCATTGTTTTTCATCCTCCTAACATCACATTGTAGTGTCTGCTTTCCTCATTCTGCTGTTCTCTTTATATCAATAGTATTGAAATATTATCTGTACATATGTCTCAGTCTAAAAAAGGAAAGCCAAAAGACAAACTAAAAAATGCAGATTTCAAAAAAAAAGATAATAAACATTAGCTGTAGTTCACCATATTCCTTTACAATAATTGCAAGTGTAGGATAGACATTTTAATGAGTGACCTAGGACAAAAAATATATTTTTGACCTTTATGCCTTATTGAAACATTTCCCAATATTTCTTTGATCTGAGATTAAGGGTTTTCCCTGATGACAATTCATAGTAGCTATGCTAGCCAAATATTTAGGAAGGCAAACTCCAAGCTTTCTAAAGACAATATAAGAATATACATTTACTTATATATTAAACATCTAAAACCACCCTTAGAAATTACTGTATCTTTACTGAGTCAGACCATTCAATCATAAGAATTGGCTACTGTTGTGTCACCCTTTTAATGATGTGGAAACATAGGGTCCAAAAAAAGGTAATTAGCACAAGGTCATACAGTTACTAAGTAAGGTAAATAATAGTCGCATTGTGGTGGATGCCACTTTACATCCTCTTGAACTCTGGACCCTGCTGCCTCCAAAATTCAAGAGATTAAGTTGTTTCATCAAGTTCAAACAGATGGACTAGGTTCTCAAAAAGGACGCACTATGACTTGGTATCAACACGCTAAAATATATTAAAATCCTTCTCTTTAAATTTAAGCATTTATATTTCCAAAATCAGTCTTGTCCTTGTGTAGAGGAGGCCATCATCACTCCCAAAGACTTGAAACTGGGAGTTAGCCTTTGAACCTCAGTGGTACTTTTACCACTGCTTTCAAGATACTTAGTTTATGGCATTACACTATATCCATAATCACGTTGTCTTTCTTCACAAACTTTCAAGAGTAAATTCCTTGAGAACTTATGTTTATGCCTGCTGTACCTTTCACGGTATCTTTAAGAGGACTGCACTTCACAGAATATTATGTATCTTTAACAGTAGTGGTTGATGGTGAGGGGCTATGTGAACTCTCTGAAGGCTACTCCAGTTGAGTAAAAAACTGAAAGCCCTACGTATAAACTGGTGAGAGGACTCTCATTTGAAAGTTGTCAGGAACTGAAGCCTCCTTCTTGGTTTTTCTTTGTTTGCTACACATCTTTCCTAATTAGAAATAAAATTGCCCAAACTGCTTCACGTACTATAGGCTGAGTGGCTTTGATAGGACTCTATAATCTGGGATGCGATTCTAACTAAGACCCGAGCTCAGTAGTAGAATGAGAAGGAATGCCTGGTTATTCACATAGTTTCCAATGGAGCTCACTCGGGTTTTTACAAGCAGGCAGTGAGCAACTGTGAATTTTAAAATTCAGTTCCATACCATTCTTTGATAAGTGTGAGGATATACTCCTCAGCCGGCTGTATTATATTTTGTCAGAATATTAGTTGGCTTCAGTCTCCAAACAGCAAGATAAACACGAAAGTTTCTAGTTCAAGTCTTAAACCCCAGAAATAATAGCAAAAGGCCTGGGACATTAATCTCCATGTGAAACCTTTACTTTGCCCTGAGGGTACAGAAACCATATCTAAACGCTGCTCCGAAGATCTTTAGCAAAAAACTAAAGTGAAACAATTATTCAGTGGGGTTGGAGTGGGAGAAAACACTATTTGAATTAGCCTCTCATCTCTCGGTCATGACCAGAGTTGTCATTTTGGCTGCAGAATGCGTGCACAGCATGGTTTTTTGCTCTGATCTCGAGTGAGTTTTTGAACACTTGTAATCTGTCCATGGGAATCTTCTCCTGAGGCTCGGTATTAAGAACATATCATAAAGGGAAATAGTTGCAAGGTGGTGTCACTCTTATTTGACTCACTCCTAAACAGTTGGTATTGTAGCCCTTAGGAGTCTACCTTCCAGAGAGCAGGCTTTCAGGTTCTGCTTTTGTATTCTGAGTTTAGATCCCTCAGGCACTCAGCGTGTTGGCAATCCCCTGTAAGAGGGTATCAGCGGGGGACAAAGTGAAGTAAAGCGGATTGTATCTGACAGAGCTCCTTAAATAAGTTGTTCAATTGATGGGAGAGGTAGGAAGCCTTCCCAGGGTGATAAATTCGAATGAGCTAAGCTACTTGATGTGTACTTTTAAGTGATTCTTGTCTCTTATTATTTTCCTGAAGCATACTCAAAAATGCAATCTAAAGAAAGAAGTATTTTGTAAAAGTTTAAACATTCGAAGTCCTATGTTATGGAATAATTTACTTAATGGCAGTTCTCAGAATTAAGTGTACAGGAGAATATCCAGCAGTGCTTATTGTTCTATCACGCCAATTTCCCGAATCCCACCACGGAAATTCTGATTCTGTCCTTTCTGGGCTAGAGCCTTGAAAATTAAAATTTTAACATGCACCTCAGGTATTCATGATGCAGGTAATTCAAGGTTGGTGGTAATAAAAAGAAATGATGGGAAAATATGGTCTCTAATTGAGCCTTTCCCCTACTTACCTATATCGCTAACCCTCCAGTTAGGAAGTCAGAGCAAATATTACTTTTAACTAGAGAATCAGAAGGATGTCAGGTAAGATTCTTAGTAGAAAATGAAAGAACTACAGCTCCCTGGTTGGAAGTTTCCCTAGAAAGTAGCCTTCCAAGTACTAAGGGGAAAATTACCCAAGGATTGGCCTCTGTCTCTGTCCATGATTTGTTCCAGACAATCTGTTCTGAAGCAAGTATAACGTTTTTCCTATTCCCTTTAAGAAGTGATCTGTGAAAGTAATTTTTCAATCATAATTAAGGAGTCATGTAAATTTATTTTAAGCAAAAATACTGATTTTAAAAAGTCTAAATCGTGTTTAGAATTAGATGTGGTGAAAAACCATAGGTATATATTTAAGCTTCCTAAGTTTTACCTTTCTGATCCGACCTAAGATTCTTAGACATTTATAGTGTTCTCATAGAAAATCAATTATGAATAATGTGTAGTACACTGAAGTTTACTTTAATAAGGAAATGGCTTTTAAATCCTATAGACTTACATTTTTTTATATTATTTAAAAATTTGGACTTCAATGACTAATATTTGTCTACTGATAACCCCATTGATAATGTCTCTGTGTCATTCCTTATTTAGCTTCCCTTTGTCATACATTAATATTTTATCTGTTTACTCTGTATTAAACATGGGGTCTTTATTATCAAAACTAGCAACATCCCTTTGAGAAAAGCCCACCTTTCCATGTATTCATTCATTATAACTCTAAGTTAATTGCTGAATGATATGAAGGGAATAAATATATACTCAAACAATTTTCTCTATCTCTCTCTTTTTATGTATATTTTTATTGATTTTTAAAATTGTTTTAATTTAATTTTTTTTTTACAGAGAGGAAGAGAGAGGGATAGAGAGTTAGAAACAATGATGAGAGAGAGTCACTGATCAGCTGCCTCTTGCACACCCCCTACTGGGGATGTGCCCACAACCAAGGCACATGCCCTTGACCTGAATTGAAACTGGACCTTTCAGTCAGCAGGCTGATGCTTTATCCACTGAGCCAAACTGGTTTTGGATCTCTCTCTCTCTCTCTCTCTCTCTCTCTCTCTCTCTCTCTCTCTCTCTCTCTCTCTCTCTCTTCAGGTAGGGGCAATCAGGCAGGCAGAGAGGGTACTCAAATAATTTTAAAATAAGAAAAAACCAATGACTTTTTTGGAAAAACTCAAAATGTTTTAAATATTTATATTGACTTTATTTTTTTCCTATTTGCCCAATTCTATAATTAAAGTTTTAAAAATGTTAACATATGAGGAGGTTGAACAATCAAATAAGTTAATGGTCATGATGGCTTTTCAGATGTGTCAATTTGGCTTAGGCAATAGTGTCTTTTATTTAATCACACTTTATTTGGTCTTACTAAAAACATATTTTTCAGATTCAATTAAAGTCTCTAATCTAATTTTAAATTATGAACAAAATTCATAAACATTTAGCTAAACTATACAAGAAAAAAGTGAATATTCCAATTAGCACAGAATAGAAATGTACAGGACACCATTACAGACACACAGATATCGAAACTGGAATGAGGGACTATTACAAACAACTTTATGACATAAAATAGAAAACTTAAATGAAATGGACAAATATCTACAGTACTAAAATCATTATAATTGACTCAAGAAGAAGTAAAATAATATGAATAGACTTATATCAAGCAAAAAACAATGGATTAGTAATTAAATGCCTCCACAAACAAAAAAAGAAAATCTCAGGCTGTGATATTTCACTAATTATTTTATCAAATATTTTTTATAAAATAGCAATTCATCCTAGCCATTTTGTCTCAGTGGATAGAACGCCAGCCTGTGGAAAAAAGAATCCAGGGTTCAATTCTGGTCAAGGACAAGTACCTCAGTTGCAGGCTCTTCCCTGGTCTGGGCCCTCGTCAGAGCATGTGCAGGGGACAACCAATGGATATTTCTCTCACATCGATGTTTCTCCCTGTCTTTACTTTTTCCCTCTCTTCCACTCTCTCTAAAAATCAATGAAAAAATATCTTCAGGTGAGGATTTTTAAAAAATCAAATCAAATAGCAATTCTACATAAACTCATTTAACAAAATATAAGAAAAAACACTTCCAAAATCATTTTACAAAGTCAGTATTATGCTGACAGCACAACCACATAAACAAACCTAGATAATGATATCCTTAATGAACAAATACATCAAAACACTTAATGAAATTTAGCAAAATAAATAAAAAAACAGAAAATCTATTATACACCATCACAATTCAGTTTATAAAACAAGTAAACACTTTTAATAGATACTTCACAAAGTAAGATATAGATGGCTAAAAAAGGTGATCAAAATCATTAGGGAAATGCAAATTAAAATGACAGTATACTACTACTACACATCCCATTAGAATGTTCATAGTCACACAGTGAACGAACTAGGGAAAGAAGTGTTTTCATACATTGCTGGTGGGTTTGTAAAGTGGGAGAGCCATTTTGGAATATTTTGACATATTTTAAGGATAACTATATAATAATTATTCAAACCAGATATAAATTCTTACCTATTTATTTACCCAAGATAACCTGAAATTATATATATATATATATATATATATATATATATATATATATATATATATATATATATAAACAGACTAGTCTGTTTATTAAAAAAGATGAAATTATAGTTTATTCAAAGGACAATATAGATGAACAAGTATCCTACATAATAATGATGTAATATGCAAATGGTGATTAGGCCTTGAAGTGTAAAGACAGGCCACGGAATGACCAGATCACTGATCAGCAGGAGGGTGGGGCAGCGAGCTACAAACAGGTGGTAGAGAGCTACAGGAGGGGGCAGGGCAGCAAGCTATGAGGGGGATGAAGGGTGGAGAAGCTACAGGGGAGCGGGGCAGCAGGCAGAGAGCTACTGGAGGGCAGCAGCGAGCTCCTGGCACATGGATCAGTGCGCAGGGCTAACAGTAGTGCATAATGAAATGCTTTTTAGAAGTAAAAAGTGACAATACCTAAAATATTCATAAGCCTCAAAAATTGTGTGCTAAGTAAAAGAAGCAGAGGAATGTATATATGTGAGTCAATTTATACGCAATTTCTATACAAAGCACAATCACGTAAGCATTAAGAAACCAGTAGGACTGGGGATGAGAATAGATCCTGGCACTGGGGTGTCAGCACCAGTTGACTGGCAGAGGATATGAGGGAACTTTTGGGAGTAATGAACATGCACTGGGTCTCTTTCCTGATAATCATTGCACAATTTTTTATTGGACACTACAGTTATATGAATTTTATGTTAGTACATTATGCTTCAATAAATCTGTTAACAAAGGACAAAATTTAAACAAACACTTCAATAAAAATGTACATATGGCAAATGCATAATTAGTATTTAGCATAACCATTTGAGTAAAGCAAATTAAAACCACAATGAGCAGCTTTACTTTAATTGCTAAAACTTGAAAGCAACCCAGCTGTCCTTCAGTAAGTGAATGAATAAACAAACTGTGGTACATCTAGATATTGAAATAATATTCAATGCTAAAAAGAAATGAACTATCAACTCACGAAAAGACACAGGGTTACCTTAAATACATATTACTAAGTGAAAGAAGCCAATCTTAGACATTACATATTGTATGAGTCCAATATGTCATTCTGGTAAAATATATGTATATGTATCTCCAAATCTATGGAGACAGTAAAAAGACCAGTGATGGCTAGAGAGTAGGGGTGGAGAAGAGGGATGAATGGATTGAACACAGAGAAATTTGAGAACATTAGAAAGATTTTGAGATACCATAATGATGACTACATGTCATTAAACATTTATCCACACCAATAGAATGTACCATACAAGGCTGAAATGTAACATAAATTATGGATTTGGGGTGATAATGATGTGTCAATGTATCAGTTGTTATAAATGTATTACTTTAAAAAATATTTTTTATTGATTCAGAGAGGAAGGGAGAGGGAGAGAGAGATAGAAACATCAACAATGAGAGAGAATCATTGATAGGCTGCCTCTTTCACACCTACACTGGGGAATTCCCCACACTGAGGATTGAGCCCACAACTAGGGATATGCCCAAACCAGGATTTGAACTGTGACCTCCTGGTTCATAGGTCAATACTCAACCACTGAGCCACAATAGTCAAGCACAAATGTACACTGTTGGGGCGAGGGTTGGGGGTGTGGGCCGGGGGTGTGGGCCGATGTGCTGGAAACAAATCAGTTTCACTAAAAGAGATGTTGACAGGAAGCCAGGAAGGCTGGTCAACAACCTTTATTGATCTAACCACTCACCCTTTAGTTGAGATATTGTTAGCTGAAGCAGCCTCAACCTTGTTTCCCATGTAAGTTTCTGTTATTTCCTGCCTAAGGGCTACATGTAAATTTCTGTTTATGTTGCCTAAGATGTTTTCCCCAAAGTCTTAATAAAAGGGGATGGCAGGGCCAAAGCAGGGGTAGTTCTCCACAAGAGTTGGACTAGAGCCTGGCCCCCCAATATCGCCAAGTTGAATTTCTTCAAGTCTCAAGTCTCTTCATTTGTGTGCAGCCCTTCTCCAGAATCCAAACCCTGAATTGGAACTCTTTCCACGTGGGCCATGAAAGAGATTCCTACAGTGATGTTTTTAGTGAGGAAGACTATGAATTATTGTTGAGGGAACATATGAGAACTGCCTAAACTTTCTGCTCAGTTTTGCTGTGAACTTAAAACTGTTCAAAGATAAAAAAACATAACGAGATACTACTACCCACATATTACAGTGTCTAAAATTTAAGTCTTACCATGCAAATGTCAGTGCAGATATTGAGGCACTGTAACTCTCATAATTCTGTTTATGGGAATGTCCAATTAAGTAAGTATTATACTTTGGGCCCTACCTGGCTTGGTTTAGTGGTTAGAACATTGGACTGCAAACTGAAGGGTCTCAGGTTCGATTCAGGTCAAGGGCACATACCTCAGTTGCAGGCTCATTAAGTGTGAATGCAGGAGGCAGCCAATCGATGCGTCTCTCCACATCGATGTTTCTCTCTTTCTGTTTCTCCCTCTTACTTCCATTTTAAAAACCAATGTCTCTCTTACCCTTTGAGACACCATGGAAGGACCTGGAGAGTATTATGCTAAGCAAAATGAGCCAGTCAGAGAAAGACAAGTATCACATGACCTCACTCAGATGTGGAATCTAATGAACAAAATTAACTGATAAACAAAATAGATCCAGAGACATAGAAAATGGAACAGACTGTCGAATCTCAGAGGGAAGATGGCTGTGGGTATGTGGGAAGAGATCAAACAAATAAACTGTATTCATAACCCATGGAGACAGACAATAGGGTGAAGAAGGCCTGGGACAAGGAGTGGGGGCAGGCTAGAAGGAGTCAATGGGGGAAGAAAGGATATATATAATACTTACAACAACAAAGATTAAATAAATTAATAAAATCAATGGAAAAATAGCCTTGGGTGAGGATTAACAAAACAACAAACCAAAAAGGCAAATATTTTGAAAAACAGTTTGATGATTTCTTAACATTTAAACAAACAAACAAACAAACAAGCAAGCAAAAAAACCCCACTTGACCCAGACATTCTATTCCTAGATATTCACATAAGAGAAATGAAAACAAATGTCCATCCAAACACTTGTTCACAAGTGGTCAAAATAGCTTTACTTTTCACAGCCAAAATTAGGAAGCAGCTCAAATGTTCATCATCATCAGATTGATATAATAACAATTCTTATATCCATAAATGGAATGCATTAGTCAGCAATAGAGAACAAAATATTAATATACATAATAGCATGAATTACACTAAAAAAAAAATAATAAAAAATAAATAAATAAATAAACCACAGGAAGATAAAGTACACACTGCATTTGGACAAAATTCTAGAAAAAGCAAACTATTGCAGAAAGCTTCACAGGAAGTGCCATAATGTGACAAAGTAATCAGCAGTTGAATGGGCAGAGATGGGCAGTGGGAGAAAGGTTTTACAAAAATACTATTTTAGGGGGTGTTGGAATATTAGTTATATTGATCATAGCAATGGTTTTATGATTTGTATCTATATAAAAACTTAAGAAATTGTACATAAGTGCAATTCACTGTGAATCAATCATCCTCAATAAAGCTCTTTAAAAGATATGTAAGAATTAATGTAAGAATTCAATCATTTATTGACTTCAGTGTCAACAGCTATGCAAAATTAACCTGCTAATGAAGTCTAGAACACATTTTCTGACTTCCAGTTCAGCAAGTCAAACACTTGAGAAGACATATAATCATGTAATTTCAGGTAAAGTAATGTATAATGGGGGAATGATGGACTTTTTAATTTCTGTCCAAAACATTTTCAGGAATGCAATCTAGTAAAAATGCACAAGCTATTGATTGTAGAGTTGACTGCTTTGGGAGCTTTTACTCCCTCCGCTGCTGTTCCCGTGTGCTGATGGTGCTGGCCCCACTCATAACTGTTGATGGCACTGAGTGTTTGGGGCCAGCACCAGCAGTGGGTGCCAGTGGGGCTGGTGCTCTCAGCGGGTGCAAGCAGCAGCTACCAGCCCCAATCACCCCTCAGGAGCAGAGGAAGGTGGAGAAGCCCTCGGTGGTGATAGGGACTGGTAGCCTACACCTGCACCTGCTGATGGTGCCGAGTGATTGGGACTGGCGCCGGGGGCAAGCTGTGGCCCTGGCGATGGCAGCTGGTGTGAGCAGGGCAGCAGGTGCAAGCACTGGGTGAGACCACAGCACAAGGGGCAAAGAATTTCCAGTAACTACCAGAGGCTTGCCCCTATGACAGCTTGACAGTGACCAGCACCCGGCCTTGGTCTAGCGCCCCTGCTCACCTGCTCTACCATCCTGCCACAGCTGAAGCCCACCATTTTCCATGCTCCGCTGCCTGCTGCCAACTCCTGTCAAGTTCCACACATGGTCCCTCCCTCATAGTCAGCGCACATCATAGCAACCACTTGTTCGGTTGTTCTGCTGCTCAGTCTATCAACATATTAGCCTTTTTTATATAGAAAGATTTGGCCTTTTATTATATAGGATTCCCACAAATCTGGCCTCAATTAAAAAAAAATGGGTACTTATATATTCCATGGACTATTTGTAGATAAACTGATTTCTGTGGAGCTTATGACATGTAGAGGACTTCATGTTCAGAGAGAAATGGTATGATAATGATCCCATTCCAGGCAAATATTCTGGTAAAACACAAGTGTAAGTTTTGTAGGCTTATGCCCTTAATAATAATAGCTAAAGTTTAGTGAAAGCTTAATGTGTGCAATCTATTAACTTATTAACTTATTAAATCTTCCCTACAACCCTCACTTTAAAAATGAGAACACACATGTTTAAAAAGGTTAAGGAGCATGCTAAGGGAGTAAGTAAGAAGTGAAAGTCCCAGCTCAGATGTGTTTCAGTACAGAATTAAGCTCTGTCTTTCTGTGCTTTTGTGTCTCCTTAATCTCAGAAAAATATGCATTAAAGGCAGACTTTTAAAAATTAAATCACTATTTTAAAGTTATTTTATTATTATTTTAATGTGATGATCCTCTAATCACATGATTTTATTCAATCATTATGAATAAAATAAATCATGTGACTAGAGGATCATCACATTATGATATACCTACTTTGTAAGCAAGGTGTTATTTCATAGGTTTACACTATCTAATTAAGTCCATATAACTTTGGAGATAATAAAGCTCTTGTTAAGGTCACTACAGCATATATAGTAATTTGTCTTAGTTCATTGCCTTCTCAGTTCCATGACTAAGGAACAATTCATAATTTGAGTATAAAAAATAAAGAGCTGTGAACATCAGCTACTATTTTTAAGGCAATAAATCTAAGTGACCCATTACCTCTGAATGACAAGGGCAGCTTTCTCCAACTTATTATTCTATCCTTATGTATTTTTTCTATTTTCCCCTCTTTCATGTTCCAATCTCTCATTGTGTATTTTTTTCTTTCTTTCTATGTCTCTACTTATCTGGGTCAGAAATGAGCTCTACTCATCCATTTCGTCAGATATTTTGACTCAATTATCCTGTTGAAACAATTTAGGAAACTCTGACAGAGATAGAATATAGAATTAACGAATAGAGAAAATTCTAAAGATCAGGTCCACAATACTTATTATAAAAGATTAGAAGGGAAAAAGTAATCTCATCATTTTAAAGATAGGATTACATGGAACAGGTATTAAATTAGGCATTAAAAATTCTAAAATCTTACTTTGAAATGTATTATAGTATTTGATATAGGCCAATGCTATTCTGGTAATGACAAATCAGAAGCAACAGGACAACAAAGACAGCACTAATTTAGAAACCTCCAAGATAGAAAATCAACTAAATCATTATTAATAGAATCATATAAAATATAAATTATTAAACCTTTGGCTTAGTTAAATATGACCAAACAAATATGACAATAATTAGAAAATATGCCACAAATTAGTAATAGTTGAGGTAAATAAGGATATTAGTAAAGATAAATTATTATGGAGAAATCATTGCAAAGAAAAAAAAAGTTGTAAAAAATAAACTTTTATTTATAATTAGAATCATGCATATTAATGAAAGATAAAACAACTTTAATAACAGACAATGTGAATTTCCAGGCAATGTGTCAGCTTACATGTTAAGACATGTTAGTGGGTTGTAAATCTGTTCAGTTATTCTGGAGACAAATCAGACAACAGCTAGCATCATTTATAAAATAATTACTTTTAAATAGTGTAAAATGCTTTTAGATCAATATTTTTAAAATATATCCCAATGGAAAAAAATCTTAAAAATGCTGGTAAACGAAGTACATAATATTTAAAAGTAATTGTTACAGGATCCACTTAGTAACATTTTGAAAATTGCAATGAAAGAAAAGTCTACTAAAATTAATGAATGACATTGATGAAATCAATATAAGTATTAGAAAAGTCAAATATATTTTTAAAATTCCCAATAAAGCATAATTGATATACTAATATAATATGTCCAAAAAGCAACTATTTTTTTATCTATAGCTATGAAATCTATGCTTTTTGCACATTTAATATTTAAAACACATGGCAAAAACTGTTAAATGCTTTGGAATTATTCAATAAATTATTTATCACAATGTGTATGATATTTCAGAGAAATGAGCTCTACTTGTTAAACAATACTTTAGAATTATCAACTAAAAAATAGTAATTAATGGGCTCTGTTTCCTGGCTTTGCTCTTCCTTCCTGGGATCAGAGCTAGATTTAGGACTACAGGGTTGATTGCTTTAAATGACTTATTAATTTGGGTATGCAGTTAGCTATTTGATTGTTTTTACTGAACCAATTAATTATTAGAAAAATTAACCAAATTCTTTTAGTTGTTTGCTGACATAGCCTTAATCACCTTAACAGTCTTTCTTAGTTTTTGCTAAGTGGGAAATTGGACCTCAACCACAGAAATCACATGAGAAAAAGAAAAGTTGCCTTTAGTTCAGTTGATATTTGCTGATAACGTGCATTTAGATCATGAGATGTAAGTGATTGAAATAGTGTTAGTTACAAACACTTAACAATATTGCTATGAAAAAAAGCTTGGCATTTGATACTTGGCTAAAAAGGCAGCACAACTTCAGGGACAGAAGTAACTACATCTTAGGAAGTATTATAATTGCTACATAACATGATACACAATTCCATTTACAATGTGCAATGTAGATAGCAAATAATAGTTTCGTAAGAAATCATCCAGTTATTGGTATCTGAGAATGAGAAGTAATGCTATTTGGTGCCATACATTTTACCATTTTAAAAAGTCTGTATTGAATTAGAAGGAATATTTCCAGAAAAAAAATCTTATTCAAGGCCATTAATTGATGAAGTTCTCCTACTACAACTGTAACATTCTGTTTTTACTCTCAATATTAAAATATACAGTGAGAGAAACACAGGTTACCAAGACAACAGAAAATATCTAAGATCATTTTCTTTCTCTATATACATTTTAGCTTTTAAGAATGGTGGGACTTTTCAAATAGTGTTGATTTAATCGGAATTAGATGGATGTTGATGTTCAAATTTGGAAACTCGAGCTATAGTAGCAAATTTTCTAGACCCATCTATGATATGATTCCCATCACATGATCCAGATTTTACCAGTGATATCTAAGGAAGTCAAGAATATATCTGATACCATTTTACAAACAGCTCATGTTTTCCTCTTCAGTGTTCAAAGGAGGATATTTTAGCATCAGAAAGTAGGATTAAGTAGGCCTGGAAATTGGAAGCTATTTTTGTCACAAGGTAGCATAACTATTCCTTTGTACAGTGCAGGATTTGGGAGGAAAAACCTTATTAAATATCTTTCACTTAAACTGCTAAACCAGTTATCTTCAGTTTTCAGTGACAATTGCGATATATAAGAGCCTGAACAAACAAAAGAAAATGGTATCTTACCCATTATCCCAGTGATAATCGAGATCTTTTGAATAGAATACATTTTCTGTATCATCAGCAGTTTTATGATTGAGTCAAAGTGGGAATCAATAACAAAAAAAAAAGCCTGTGGGCTTTTGTAGCTACAGAGAGAATATGAAAATAGTCAGTCTTGATCTACTTTATACAGTCTTTAAAAATACACACACACACACACACACACACACACACACACACACACACACTAGAGATCCAGTGCATGGATTTTTGTACTGAAAGGGTCCTTCAGCCTGTCCATTCATCATAAACTGTTCTCCAAAGGGGCCTTTAATAAATGTGATTATGCACACAAAAATGATCATCAATTAGAAGACCTTATTAAATAATGAATGGGAGATATTATTCAACTGAGGAGGTAGAAGTTTGGAGAGAGGTGTGGTGTCTGCATCATGAATGGATGGAAGAGTGAGAGTCTAGGGAATAACTGGAAAGTGGAAGCATGAATGTGGAAAGGCTAAATACTACAGAGTAGGTGCTGGGGGACCTTATGGATCTGAAGAACACAAGTAAAATTTTAGAAGGAATGCCCAAGGCAACATTTTGTAAATTCTCTATCAATATCCCTTGCAAATCTGTGTATTACTGATAGGTTTCTTGAGTAGGAAAAAAATCTACTATAAATATAAGTAAGTAAATATTTTAAAATAAATGTTCTGGTTTGGCAAAAGCAGGTAAAAATATTTATCTGGGAAAAGTTAAAAAAAATGATACCAGATATGACTCAATGTTGGCTTTTTTATATTCTCTTTAGCTACTTGGTTCTGAGAGTGGAGACAGTGGTTGATATTTATAGATAACACTCTAAGCTATAATTTATAACTCTCATGGGTCCTTTTCTCTTTTATCAATGGGATGATTCCGGTGAGAAAAATATTTCAAAGCCTTTGGGATTCCAAATGAATGTAAAATGTAAAAGGCTTCCTTTCTTGATTGGTATTGTATGGAAATTAAATATTTTTATGTCAATGAGGATACAAATAATAATAATGTAACATGGTCAATATTTATGAGTTTTAATTTCAGGTAAAAGCCACTGTTGCAATATATAACAATGTGAAAAAATATATCTAATATAAATAAAAATATACATATATATAAATTATATAAATCTATTATCTAAAAAAGAGTACATCATTTTGCAGACACACTTGACTATGGTGGGAATATATCTCTCCTGTTGTAATCTTATTTTTCAGGACAAAATATGTCATTGAAAAAGGAGAAAACAATTTTTATAGAAATAGTTCTATATTAGATTGTGTATAAGTTATGACATTCATTCAAGAAAAGTTTTTTTGACATGTTGTCAAGTGAGATTGTAATGATAAAGAGAAAGGCTTATATTTGCCATGAAATTTTTACCTCAATAAAAACATAGATGGATTTTAGAGATAAATATAAAGAGTATCTTAGACTGAGAACCATTTACCAGTATGGACAAGGGAACTTAGAAGAAGCCCTAAAGTTTTATTGAAAAAATCCCGATGGAAATTATTTGCAAAAGGATAAATGTGTTTCTCATTTTGTCATCACTTGGCCAGTGTTCTCAAGCAATATTGCACATCATAAGCTGACAGAGAAAATGGACCAGAGGCACAGATGCATGGAACAGACTAACAGACCTCAGAGGGGATAAAGGGTGGGAGGGGGAGCAGATTAACCAAAGAACATATATATATATATATATATATATATATATATATATATATATATATATATATGCATGCATAGCCAATGGACATAGGCAATATTATGGTGAATGCCTGGGGAAGGGACAAGGCTGAATAGAGGGGGACAAAAGCTAGGAGAGTTTTAAATGCAATGGCTAAACTGCAACCAGAGACTGATTCAAAGGCTCTGTGGTCAGTAAGCAGGTGGTTGGCAGATGGATAAGAAAATACTATTCATGCCCAGCTGGTGTAGCTCTGTGGTTTAGAACCCACCCATGAACTAAGAGGTCACTGGTTCCATTCCTGGTCAGGGCACATGCCCAGGTTACAGTCTGAATTCCTAGTAATGGGCATGCCAGAGGAGTCAGCAGATCACTGATGTTTCTCTCTCATCCATATTTCTACCTCTCTATATTTTCCCTTTTTCTCTCTCTCTAAAATAAATAAAAACATATTTAGAAAACACTATTCTAGACTTCTAAGGTGAATGAAACATGCTATTTTTTCTCCAGAAATATTGATTCTACCTCTGAGCCTCAAGCAATAGTCCCTTGAAGAAAACTAGCTGAGAAACTCTTTAATCAAAACTAAAAGACAGTAACGGATAAAAAACGAAGTCTTGCACCTATATGGTCAATTAATATATGACAAAAAAGGCAAGAACATACAATGTGGTAAAGACATTTTATTCAATAAATGGTGTTGGGAAAAATGAGCAAATATGTGTAAAAAATGAAGCTATGCTACCTTTTTAGACCATATACAGAATATCCTAAAAAATGAATTAAATACTTAAATGTAAGACTTAAAACCATAAAACTCAGAAAAAAAACAGGCTGTAAAATCTTTGACATTTCTCCTAGCAATATTTTTTTATGATATATCTCCTCAGGTAAAGGAAACAAAAGAAAAAAATAAACAAATGGGACCGCATCAAACTAAAAAGTATTTGCACAGCAGAAAAAACCATCAACAAAATAAAAGAACACTTACTGAGTGGAAAAAATATTCATCAATGATGCATCCAATAAGGGTTTAGTATCCAAATGTTGTAAAGAACTCATACAACTGAGCAACAATAACAAAAACAAACACCCCATTAAAAATGAGCAAAGGACCCAATAGACATATCTCCAAATTTATTCATCCAACATACAGATGGCCCAAAGAAATTTAAAAAATTCTCAACATCACTGATTATTAGAGAAATGCCAATTTCACAATGAGATATCACTTTACAGCCGTCAGAATGGCTACCATCAATAAACCAACAAACAACAAGAGTTGTTGTGGATGTGGAGAAAAGGGAACCCTCATCCACTGTTGAGTGAAAATGCAGATTGGTGCAGCCACTCTGGAAAACAGTATGGAGGTTCCTTAAACATTTAAAAAAAAATGATACTGCCTTATGACCCAGTGATTCCACTTCTGGTTCATAATAAAATAATGCCAAAATGCTAATTAAAAAGAATATATGAACACCTATTATAATTGTGGTGTTATTTACAATAGCCACGATATGGAAGTGACCCAAGTGCCCATCAACAGATAAATAGATAAAAAGATGGGGAAAAAATAGATGAACCAGGACAGCAATGAGTGAGAGCCTGACAGGACCCTGCTAGTGGAGCAGAAACTGCATTCCACGTCTTTCTACATGGCACAAGTTACAGGAGTTTGTGCTCATAAGTCTCTGCCCTGGAAAACTGGGACTCACTGTATTCACCTGACTCTCCATTCTGGGGGCATTGGTTTGTCCTGTGTCCTTCTTCCTCTTGTGGGGCCAAGGTTTGTTGATTTATAAGTCTGTTCAACTTTTTCTTAGATAGGATGGAGTGACAGCTTTCAAGTATGGAATTGGAAAACAGAAGCCCCTTAATAAATGTTTTATTCTGGAATAGCTACTAATTTTTCCAGAGTTCTCAAGTATTTATAAACTTTCATAGCTAGGAATCTACCATCAATTTTGATATAAAATGTAGGAAAAAACATACAAAAGTTATTAATTTACTGATTCATTCTTTTATACAATCCAGATACAAGTCTAAATTCTTAGACGCAAATTGAATTGACACCTCTATTCATCTGAACTCACCAAGTCAGGAACACAGACATGCTCTCCATTCTAATTTTTTTAAGAAGAAAAAAAATCATTCTTCACAAAATCGAGCTGCAGTGGCTCATCTCAACCACCTGGAACCCTTTCTCACATTTTCTATACCTGGTTTCATTCTGGCTTCCTAACCACCTAATTCCAAACTCTTAACTGTGTATCAAAAAGCAATATGTATTTCCAATAGCTAAGACTTGGAAACAGCCTATGTGCCCACCAGCAGATGAGTGAATAAAAAACTATGACACATTTACACAATGGAGTACTGCACAGCAATAAAAAAGAAAGAACTCTTACAATTTGAAACAGTATGGAGGGACCTGGAAAGTATTATGTCAAGCAAAATAAGCCAGTCGGAGAAAGATAAGTATGAAATGATCTCACTAATATGTGGAATCTAATGAACCAAATAAACTGATGATAAAAAATAGACCCAGAGTCACAGAACCATTAACAAACTGTTGAATCTCAGAAGAAAAGGCATGGGAAGGTGGGTGGGAAGAGATCAACCAATGAACTTTTATACGCATAATCCATGGACACAGACAATGGAGTGGTAAGGGCCTGGGGGAGGGGGCGGCGGATGGCAGCAGGCCGGTAGAGGTTAATGGGGGAAAAGGGGATGGACATATGTAATACTTTCAACAACAAATATTTCTTTTTTTAAAGAATCAGTGTCCCACCCCCACCCAAGGCAATGGGGTTGGGGGGACTTATTTCTTTAGAATCTTGCAGAATAAAACATTTTTTTTTTTTGCATTGCACAAAGTAATGAAAATGTAATAAACCTAATCTTTTAGTGCATAAATGTCATACATGATTACAGCAAATGTAGTATATGAAGTATTTTAATGAACACTTATGAATGAATTAAAAGGAATTAATCTTCAGTGTAAATATAAATATGTACAGGATTACAAAAATCAGTCTCATTATCCTTAAAATTATATTGGTCTGGGGACCATAACTTTATATTGTTTTACTAGATAGGTTTAAACAAAATTTAAATCTTTTTGCACTACCCTTGGTCTGAGGACCATGACTTTATATTTTTTTAATGTAAAGTTTTTTTAAAAACTTAAATCTTTTTGCACTACCCTCTGTACCCTTCTACCTACTTGCCCCTCTTCCGTATATAACACAGCGGCATTATCTTGCATGATTAAACTGTGACCAAATGTAATTCAGTAAGGAGAGAGGTGAAGTGACATGAAGCATGAAATTTAAAAATGAATGTCACACTGCTTTTCATATTGAATACATAACATCAATTCACATCGCAAGCAACTTGATGCAAATATTTTGTTGCAAAATAGAGGAAAGGGACTTTCTTATATTCACTGCAATTTTGCGGAAGTTTGAAAAACTTACTATTCAAAAAAATCAGACACAAGCACTCAGCTATGTACTGAGATTTAACTTTTGGACATTTGAATATATAGAATATCCCTCACCCAGGTACACTCATTCTATCAACCTAGGTCACTGACAGATAACTGGTGCCACCCAGATGCAACTATGCGATCAGGCTGATTTTTAATGGGATCTCCTAAGGCTATAGTTTGGCCCCTTAATTCTTCCTCTATCTTGCATACCAGGAAAATGTTTGTGTGTGTGTTTTTTCAGCTCCATTCCCACATTTTTTTTTCAACTTGGAGAAAAGGAGTCATTTTTACTGACTGAGGGTACAAAAATGGATGAAGTAATGGGAAAGAAGTGCCAATGGATATTAGAATATACTTATGACCTGACTGGCAAGATATTTATATAGATCATTTAAAAAGATATTTATAAATCTGTCTTTCAACAGTGAACATAAGTTTTTATATGAGTTTAGTAGGTCAAAGTATAGGCTCACTGTTCCAATATCAGTTCTGAGTTTATTTCTAAGCTAGCTACCTGGTTCACTCAATGAAATCCTATCTTCCATTCCATATTTCCAAAATAATTTTGCTTCTCATAAAAGTGACATGGCATTTATATGTTATCTCCATCCTAAGCATGGGCATTTTAGATGCCTAATCACAATTTTTGGAGTTATATGAATTATAACTTCAATATATCCTATAGATTATAAAATGTTTTTGTGATACATTATATGAATGATAGATCATAGGACAATTCTGAAAAAGCCACATCAAGGAAAAGCCTAGGCTGGGAAGAATTCTCCTCCATTTTTCATATAATCTAGGCATAAAAACTTAATCAAACAGTTCAACTAGTACATTAGGTACCAAAGATATGTCTTTGAAGGAACATATGTGATGAGATGTTAAATTCTTCTTTTCTTGTTAACATCCAGACTCACTTCATCATAGTCATAAATCAAGTCCTCAAAAGTCCTTCAATATGTTATATGAAAGGAATAAAAGTAATACTTTAGGAACTTCCCATTGAAATCCATAGTTAGATGGTAAAATATAGAATCTGTGTCCAGGGAAACTTTTGATTTTGTGGATTTCAGGTCTAACTCACTGCTTTCTGCTTTATTTCTAGGCACCATTCAACCAAAGCTTTGAAGCTTTTAGACATTAAAGAGTGCTCGGTAAAGTATGAAATGGTTAAAAAAAAATCAGTGCAAATCAGATTGCTATTTTATTTTAAAGGCATGTACACCTCCATAGTATCAAGGCATAATGTGAAGCTGCTTGTTGCTGACTCATGAAAACAGAATTATTTTTGTTAATAGGTGCTTGTTGAGATCTATGGCTAGTAGAAAGGAATTTATAATGAGATAAAGTGTATAAAAAAACCAAGTGACTAACATGAATTTTTTTATTTTCCAAATTTTATGTATCTAATTAATATTTTTCTTAGATTTTAAAGAATTTAAAATTGAAAGTAAATATTATATTTTAAACTGCATACATTGCAACTGAAGCTTTGTTTAGATTTGTTCGTGTATGTTTATTATCATGGTCCATGCACTATAGAAATGTAAATTTTTGAATAAAATTATGTTAAAATACTATACTTGGGGCTCTTTGAAATTATGTTATTTTATTGTTTCAATTGGTAAAAATTCAATGTATTTTATTTCCAAATAAACCACCTTCTCTAGAAATGATCTATATACATAAAAGGCCAAAGGATCAGCCGACTGGCCGGTAGGTATGGCATGCACTGACCACCAGAGGGCAGAGGCTCAATGCAGGAGCTTCCCAGCAACAACTAGTGTGCAGAATGCCCACTTGTGCTCTGGGACCCCTCGAGGGATTTCAGACTGCTGGTTTTGGCCCAATCCTCGCAGGCCAGGCCAAGGGACCCTACCTGCAGAAGAGACCCTGCTTGCTGACTCCTCAGATGCCCTTTGAGCCTTGGAGCCGCCACAGGTGTGGCTGGCCCAGGAGGGACCACGGGGGTTGTCCCCAAGGGCATGCCCGGCCTGTCTCACCCAGTCATGCCCTGCTGGCCACCTTCTAATTAATTTCCTTTCAATGTGCACGAATCCATATACTGGGCTTCTAGTGCACATATAAGTACAAACTTTCATTTACTTTTATATGAGATAGCAAAATATTTGAATGTCATCTTTCTATGTACAGTATTCATAATAATTTCATTAACTCTAATTTCAGTTAACTCTATCTTATACCAGCTCTAAAACAAACTACATTATCAGACAAAAGTAGTTTAAAAAATCCAGTAATATTCACTGCAGAAGACGTGAATTTTGCAAAGCAGTTCCAGAGCTTGGGGAAAATAAATGACATAAACTGAAACAGAATTAATTACAATAAAATAATTAATAACTTTTGATTATAAGACTTTGTTATATATTTGCCTCAAGACAGTATCTATCAAACTTTTTTTAACAAGAGCATATAATATGTATTTAGCATGTACTTTGTGTCAAGATTATTCAGAGGCATATCATGTATACTATTTGCCTTAGTAGATGTCGGACCTACATAGACAAAATAAAAAGCCAGGTTATTACCATAGTGAAAGAAGACACCATGTAAACTACTGGGTCACAGGCAAAAGGAGTAGCAAAAATGTTGTCAGCGCCATGTTCTCTATGCTTCCCTAGGCCCCACAAGTTCCCAGAGGATGGTGCAGTGCTTGTGGTGGATGCCTGCACAGACAATGGGTTGTATTAACGGAGAGCTTGCTAAATTTACCACTTTGACAGTGAACAGAAGCATCCTGTTTTCTGTCTGGAGAGAGCTGTTCCCTCATCCCTCATGATTGCTCACTACAAATACAACCTAAGAAATGACTCAATTAAGAACATTCAGAGACTTCTGTTTTTGGAATACATAGCAAGACTTTTAAGGGTTCATGGTAGATCGCCTTTCCAACAGACTGTTTAAGAAAGAGTATGTATGTTTGAAATAAGAAAGAGTATGTATGTTTGAAATTTGCAGAAGAAATAATAAAACTTTAAAAATGATTTACATACAAACCAAATAAAACTCATAGAAATGAAAAAGATCAAAAGATGAATTCAATGTCTAAACAGAAGAATTGCTGAATAAAGTAGTATTAAATTAGAAGATATAAGAACCTATTCAGAATAAAGCAATAAGAAAAGGCTCTCTCTCTCTCTCTCTCTCTCTCTCTCTCTCTCTCTCTCTCTCTCTCTTTCTCTCTCTATTTCTTTATGTAATATCACTGTTTTGTTTTCCTGCTACCTTTCTGGGTATAAAATAAGATAATGAAACATAAAGGCTTTGATAATGAAACATCAAGTTGGTGTTACCTCAGTACCACCATGTAAGAGCTGGATGATTTTGAAAATATTATGTAAGTAGAGCCCAAGCCTTCTCATTTTAGAAATAGTGATAACAGTCTCAGAAGCTCTTTGAACCATACATACTTTAGCATATAAACAGTTGAGGTTGTGGTATTTATTTATTAAAGTTATATAATCTCAGGTTCCTTCCTTCAATTTACATTGTCTCAAATGCACCTGACAGCTTCACTAACTGATTCACCTCTTCAAACCTCCCCATCTAAAACTTAATCTTGGAATTGACCACAGCATATTTTTTTTTTGTCTTCTCATTGAATAATTTCATCCGCACACAACTACTAGCTACGTTAGAGTGACTATATTTTATATTCATTTCCAGCTTTGGCATCTTTTTTTTAATGTATTTTTATTGATACTTTACAGAGAGGAAGAGAGAGGGTTAGATAGAAACATGTATGAAAGAGAAACATCGACCAGCTGCCTCCTGCACATCCCCCACTGGGGATATGCTTGCAACCTATGTACATGCCCTTGACTGGAATCGAACCCGGGACCTCCCAGTCCGGAGGCCAATGCTGTATCCATTGAGCCAAACCGGTTTTGGTGTGCTTTGGCCTCTTTTTATCCTGTGAACTACAGATCATTTGGAAAATGTGTCTCTGGTAAAACAAAGGCAGATTAGATTCATGACCTCCTTATTTCATCAAGCCTAGTCTTCTTCCTGATTTCTCTTTCTCTCTATTTCATTTATTAGAGAGCCAAAGAGAGAGAAGCAGCAATTTGTTGTTCCACTTATTTATGCATTCACTCGTTGATACATGCATGTGCCCTAATCAGGGATCAAACCCAAAACCTTGGTATATTAGGACTATGTTCCAACCAAGAACCCAGCCAGGACAATTCTTATTGCAGTAAATGCCATCACTCCAAAGCCACTTATTTTAAAGCAAGAAACTACACTGAGTGGCCAGATTATTATGATTTCTGAATGCATAATCATCTGGCCACTATATATAAATATACATTGATACATTCTCATATTAGAGGCCCGATACATAAATTTGTGCATGGGTGGGGTCCGGCCAGCCTGGCCAGGGGGAGGGGGACTGCCTGCTGGTGGAACTCCTGGTCGAGGGGACAATTTGTAAATTAGCCTTTTATTATATAGAATATACACTGAGTAGCCAGATTATTATGCATTCAGAGATCATAATAATCTGGCCACTCAGTGTAGAAGAGTTTTACCTAATTCCTTCCTTTCCACATGCAATCAACAACTAGGTATAACTAATTCCACCTTCTAAATATTTCTCAAGCATCTCTTTTACTCTATTCTATAAAAAAAATTTTCTCAGCTTCATACACCAATAATCTACTTTTATAACTGCCATCAAGATAAATTCAAGATATCTTGATTGCTAAAGCAATCATTCCAAATCCAAATATATATACTTCTACAGGGAGTATTTACTCAATATTATATGACTCTCCCAAATCACTATTAAATAACAAAAAAAGCAATTCAAACATTAACTTCTCAGGAAACAGAAGCCTTATCCTTCAACCATAGATTGGTGCCATATCTGTATAGTCCTGTAAGAACAGAGGTATATTTACAGGAACATATGAAAGTACATACCCATTACAGATTTTATTTTGTCATATTATGAGTAGTGGTATAATTTTCTGTATCTCTCACTAGATAAGGAGTTTTCTAATGCCATATATAATGACCATTTATTCAGTGATTAGCAATTGCCAGGGTGTAAGCTAAAACTATGCATGAATTACCTCATTAAGTCCTCATAAACTCCCATGAAGTAGATAATGTTATTTTGAGAATTTCACAGATGAGGAAACTAAGAGTCACAGAAGTTAAGTAACTTGCTGAATAGCCCTTAAATAAACAGTAATGAAGACAAAATTCAAACTAAGACAAGGTAGTTCCAGAGCTACTTTTCTTTACATCTAAGACATCAAGAGCCATTTCTCAGTTTTTACAGCTTCACTCTCTAGTACAATACCAGAGCGGTAACTTACACATTGTAAAGATAAACAAATGAATGACAAATAATGAGTAAATTAACATTTTAATAGAGTATTTTTCACTTTAATATACTAGTGGGCTTGCACTGAAAACAAAATTTGGCCAGAGCACAAGTGAGAGGCTACACTTTAAATATTAATAAAACCATTTTTGAGTCAAACTACTCATACTAACAAAAGAAAAAAAATTATTTTTAAATTTTGGAGTATTATAAAGATTTAAACAATGGCTGAGTTTTGAATAAAGGTATTATACTTTGCTTTATACTTATAGATTCAAAATATAGCCATGCTCTAAATCTGTCTGCAAAATTCTGTTTGTTTCTCACCCACCACATTTTTTAGCAATTTTAGAAACTGTAACTATGAGAAGCTTAACAAAATACAAACCATCAGATTCCTCATCTGTAAAATGAGGGCAATGGGTTATGCAGTCTCAAAGGTCTCTTTCAGCTCCATCATTTAGAATTTTCTGACTTAATTTACAGCATATGTTGTACCAGTGCACAACATGTTTTCTTTTAGTTCCAGATTAATTTATTTCTCTAAATCTATGGACTAGTCCTAATTGTCATGTGTAATCTAGAGGCCAGTATGCATGCGGAAAAAATCCATTGGGGACATTGCAAAAAATCTACAATTTAAAGAACCCGCCATTTGGGAGACCTGCTGTGCCTGGATTGAAACAGCTGTTTCCAGAACCTTAGGCATCTGGGGAAGTCATCCATAGAAAGGCCATCCACTGTGCTTTGATCTCTCCACTGAAGCACTGCCTGCCCATATGCTTGGTGAGAGCCCAGCCGGTGAGACCGATGCACAGGGCTAGCATTGCCCTTTGTTTCTGCCTAGGAAATGGCACCAGAGTATTTCTAAAGCATAAGTGAAATAAAATTCCTTACAGTAGAGCACTAGGTGAAAGTGAGGTTACATAATATTACATTAATTAGGTTAAGTAAGTCTCATTTTGCTTTATTAGTGAATAAAGGGGGATTTTTAAATATGCAATAAAAGAGTAATGTTTTAAAATGAGAGCAGAACTCGATGGCTTTTAAAATGCTTTTCAAATATTTTTTCCTTTAACTCTTTAATAAGAGTCCTCTGACTATACTCATAATTACTTCCCTTTTATAAATAAAGAGGCTGATTGTTAGTTAGTTAATAGAAGCCTAGAATTAATATATATGGGGCCTGGACACAAAACCAAATCTCCTGTTACAAATCCCTTACCCTTCCCATCATTGCACATCATCCTAAGAGAGAAGGTGATAACTCAGTTATACGTAAGGCACATTTAACTTCCTAAAATAAATTATACACATATAGTGAAAGTAAACATTTTATGGATTGAAAAATAATTTGCATGGATTATCGTTTAAGTGACAATTTTATATAGCTTATTTGTATAAGATCGCAAATTATTTTTACAAATATTAAATAAATAATCTTATTCTCTATCAGTGAAAACAATTAAGAATATGATTGAGGACTGATGGTACATACTAATTAAGGATTATTTGATTTATACAAAAAAATGACATTTAAAGTATTTTTAAAAACTTCAAGCAAACCTTTCCACCTGAACTATGGGAAAAAGCCAAGGACACCACTCTCTCAGGACTTACTCATTTTTGATGCCTACTTCTGTCAGAAACAAGGACCCTCCCTCCTCTCCTCCTTTTGTTTACCATCAGTACCTGGGATACTCAAAACCAGTATTTCCCAGCTTCCTGTGAGCTACAAACGGCAGTTGTTAGGTGGTTCCCTAGGAAGACTCTTCAGTGTGAACAATTCACTGGGATGTAGATTTTGCCCTTTACCTTTTTCCCGAATGAAGATGGGTCTGGTGCTAGGTGCGCTGTTGCAAATGTGGGACTCTGAAGTGAAGTATGAAACATCCTTTCTACTAAAGATGGCTGAGAAAAGGAAGAAGGAACTTGTGGTGAGGATGCTGGCGCCACTGAAACAACCCCAGCCTGCCTAGCTCTGGAGGAGCTGCAGGTACAAACAAACTGGTATCCAGCCATGTCACTGTGTTGGGGCTTCTCAGGGACAGGTAGCTGAACAAAATACCTGGCACATTTACCTGAACCAATAACTATATTCAGGGAAAATGAAATTTGTGGATCATATGATAGCTATGTGTTTTAATTTATTTTATTTTAACTGTAGTCCTTTTTTGTAAACAGTTTATATCCTTATTAATTTTTCTGAGGGTTGTATTATCTTTGTCTAAGTATTTTCATTATCATTTCCATATGTGCCAAATATTTTTCCAGTTTCTTAACTATACTTAAATTTTCTTTTTTTTTAATATTTTGAATTGCAAGATTTCAAATTTTACAATAGCCCAGGCTTGTTAAGTACCTTTTGTGATTTCTTTCATTACTTTCATATTTAGTTATAAATCTGTTCAGTATTCTTTTATTTTCTTACACTAAGATCTTTTTATTCATTTTTAAAATAACTTCTTGTTTTATTGATCATGTCAATGGGGAGTTGATTAATGTTTAATTTCTGTTCTTTTATTTTTATCAATTTCTTTTCTACAATTTCTTTGGTTGGTGACATTTCCCCAGCACGTTTAGCAAAATTCTCATTAATATTTAATATTTCCTATTTTCTAAAACAAACTTAAGAATATTAATTTCCCTCCAAGTTCGTATTTAGCTTCATTAAACTTCACAATCGTGCTGACACTCATAATTAATATATAGAAGTTTATAAAATATCTTACTTTTTACTATTCATAAATCCATTTTATGTTCCAAATCCACAGGTTTGAGAACATATGGATTTTTTTCTGATTTTTAATTGAATTTATTGGGGTGCCATGGGTTAATAAAATTATATAGGTTTCAGGTGTAACATGTTTATTATTGAATTATTAATGTTATATTGCAGGCAAGGAACGTTTCTCTATGTGGAGTTAAAATTTTATAAATTGATGAAACTTTCTTTGCAACCTAAAAGCAATACCTTTTTGTCCATGCTGCATGCGTCTTTGGAAAGGATGTGGGGAGCAACAACAGAATAAGAGGTTCGCACCAAGCAACTGAGAAAACACACCGCAGAGGGAAGGAGAAGCTGAGATACATTCCATTAAAAGCCCCACCCCTGGCAAGCGCCATATGACCTAGAAGGAACCCCCAATTCCCAGCCGTTCCTTGAGGGGAGAAGAGAATGGACTGCACATTTAATGCGCCCACTTTCACTGTGGCCACCTGAAGGACGGACCCCTGCCTCTCCTGGTCCTGGTTGCTGCCAGGCCCTGGCTTCCAGCAGGCCCTGTGACCCAGGGAACAAGAGGCCTGTTTGCATCCAAGGAGAGCAGGTGCAGCAGCCAGACCCGTGCAATTAGACCCGTGCAATGGGGCCCAGCTGGCCGGACGCTTCTCCCCAGTGGTATACCGAGCTTTTGCTCGCCTACCTGTGGCTGCTGGTTGCGTCCTCGGGGGGCTTCGCACCTCTCCGGTGAGACCTAAGTAAGGTGATGACATCGCCAGCCACAGCCATTCCGTGGGTGGCCTTCCAGTGGCAGATGGTGATGGCGGGAGCTGGTGGAAGGGGCGGGGCGATGGACACTTCCGGTGGTCTCCTCTGCTCCGCCCTCTTTCAGGGAAAATATCTGAAGCTGCAGCTTTTGCCCCAGGAGCTGGCCTGCATGCCCTGACTTCCAGCAGCTGCATGAAGGTCAGGCTTCTGATTCTCCTGTGTCTGGGTGGGGCTGGCATTTCTAAGGTTTACAGTAAATACAGGCAGTTTTTTGATGGTTGTAGGGGGCTCTTCTGCGACTTTTTGGGGTGTGCTCTTGCAATAAAGCCCAGCTCCCAGGGTCTCCCGGGAGGAGTTCAGTAGCATATGCAGGCCCCAGCTTTTGCAAAAGCTTCCCAGGATAGGCCTCTTCTAATTAGCTTGTGTCTGGGAAGTTGGGAACTGAGGAGCAGGAATCCTTAGTCTCCTAGGCCAGTGGTCCACAAACTGCTTCTCTCAAGCCACACGCGGCTCTTTGGCCCCTGAGTGTGGCTCTTCCACAAATACCACAGCCTGGGCGAGTCTATTTTGAAGAAGTGGCGTTAGAAGTTTAAGTTTTAAAAATCTGGCTCTCAAAAGAAATTTTAATCGTTGTATTGTTGATATTTGGCTCTGTGCACTAATGAGCTTGCCGACCACTGTCCTAGGCATTTGAAAAAGCTGGTGGGTATGTCCTGCGGCGCCCCTCCTCCTCCCTGACTCCAGAGATGGAGAGAGCTTAGTGCAGGGCCTGAGGGCAAGAACCTCCAGCTCCCAGGTTCTCTGTTAGGAGCGAAGGAACTGGATCACACATCTGGCACCCAGCTTTTCCAGCTTGCTGGTCTCCGGAATCGGATAAGGGTTCTAACACCCTAGTCTCATGGAGGAAACCTGGGAACTACATAAGGAGATGGTTGTGTTCATTACCTTGTCTATAGTAACCATTAGTTCTGTGTATCTATATCGAGACATCATGATGTGTACTATATATATAGTACACACACACACACACACACACACACATATATATATAATGTTTCTTTAAAAAAATAACGAGAAAGATGTGTATTCTGTGTCTCTTTGGGATCAGAGCAGTGTTATAGATATTTATACTAGAACAGTTCATAAACTATGGTGTTCAAACCTTCCAAAATTTCAACCGTTTTACCTACTATACCCATGACTTTTGGGATTTAATGTCCATTATGACTTTAGTTGTTTTTAACCAATAACTTTTTTTCTTTTTAATCATGGATCACAGTATATTTGTAGATAGTGCCTTTTTATGAGAGAATGGGGAAGACTGGATGCTTGTGTTTGGTTTTTTTTTTTTTTTTTTTTTTTATGTTCTATTCCTCCTTTTTCAAAATTATGCTTACATAATAATATATCTTAGATAACATCTTTCATGCTGTCCATAGCTCACCAAAATCCTCATCAATATTACAGTCCTCAATTCACAGGAACTGACTTCTGAGACTCTTACAAAAAGATCTTCCTTATATTGAGACTTTGTTTATTGTTATCAGGACTAGCAAGATGTATTTTAATATAGTGTATGGCTTATGTAAACCTAATTATAAGAGCATGTCCTCATAATGTTGATTTGATAATTTGCAAACCCAATGATTTATTTTAGGTCTACCCTTAATATCTTTTATAAAAGAATATATTTTACTTGGTTCCTCTGATATTCAAATCAATTATATATTTGTTTTAATCAGGCATGATAAAACTCGTGGAATGATATTCTTAATGACAAACACATGGAGATTTAGACTTAAGCCAACAGGCGATTTATTACTTTTACTGTGCCATTGGTTTTTTGAGATACTGGAATATCTCAAAAATAATGTTCATTATTCTTGGCATACCAGCCTGGTATAAATGTACAATGGACTGAATTCTAATCAGAAGGTTTCATGAGAGATAACAGTGATTAGGTTATAATTTTTTCTGAGTTTAATAATTGCTTTTTCCCACTAAGTACACTCTAGTCATCCTAATGGTATTTGGGGGATATTCCACAAATATATAAAATATTACACATTTTCCCTTAGGATGAGATACTTCTAGAATGGTTCTTCTCAAATATTACCTCATGATTTTTCCATCTTTTCCCTGCAGTGGCTGTTTTATTGAAATTTAAAGGGCACGTCTTTCAAACTTATTCTCAAAATTTTCACTTGATAAAATTTTTTTATTTCCCCCCCCATCCTTGAGATGCTAAGTGTAAATCAGAAACATGTGTAGTATTTATTGGCCTATAACTGGCCTTTGGTAGCATAAACAGAAGTCACACTAAAATATAGGCTATTGATAAGGATTTGGGGCTTATAATCTTTTATAATATTTTAAGACACTACTGATTAAGTAAGAGTAACAATTTATTTTATAGATATATTTTTAGTTTTATATGATAAAAAATGATTATTTCCTTATACATTAGTTTATATACAACTCTAGTGGACTGGTGCACGAAATTCGTGCCCTGGAAGGAGGGGCGGGGGGCGTGTTGAAAGGAAGAGGGAAATTATCATTAGTTTTTGTAAGAAGTGATAATATGCTTTAAAAATATCTTTCAAGATAACGTGGGGAGTAAAATAAGTTAGAGAAAGACAAATACCATATATTTTACTTACATGTGGAATCTAAAGAACAAAATAAACCAAAAAATAGAAAAATACTTGGAGACACAGAGATCAGACTGATGTTTGCCAGAAGGGAGGGTGGTTGGGTGAAGGGGTAAAATATTAAAAATTGGTAGTCACAATATCGTCACAGGGATGTAAGGTACAGCATGGCTCAGATGCTCTATGATATTCTAATGACTATGCACAGTGCCAGGTGAGTACATGAAATATCAGGGTGAATCACTTTGTAAAGTATATGATAATCAAACCACTATGCTGTACACCTGAAACTAAAAACAATATTGAATGTAAACCATAATAGAAAATAAAAGGAAAAAAAAAAAAACTCATTATTCAAAACATTAAAAAATATAGCTCAAGAAATTCAGTTAAACATTGTTGGAATTTTTTTTTAAGTATCTCATCCGATATAATAAAAGCCCAGGGACTGAATGAGGGAATGACCAGAAAGATCAGTTGACCAGTTGCTATGATGCACACTGACCACCAGGGGGAAGACGCTCAATACAGGAGCTGCCCACTGGTGGTCAGTGCGCTACCATAGTGGGAGTGCCACTTGGCTGACCGAGATGAACAGTTGCTCCTTCTATGAACCCCAGTCTTATGGGCAAGAACCCGGGCTGCAATCCTGGCCTCCTCTCCCCAGGCTCCTCCTCCTCCTCGCTCTCTACTGCTTCCTCCAGATACCGGCAGTCTGCGCAGCACTGCCACCAGAGAGCTGACCCTGGCTGGGAGGCGGGTTCATGGCCATTGTGGGACTGAGGCCTACAACGATGCCTTTCAGTGCTATTGTCCCTAGGCCCAGCCCCAAACAGGTTCCCGGGAGAGGCGAGTGCTCTGGCTCCATGGAAGATGCTGGACCAGGAAGGAGCCACCCAGAGGGCAGAGCCTCAGTTGCTCATCTGACTGGGATGAGTGACACTCCCACAGTGGGCCTATCCCTGCAGGCCACGCCCCCCACCAGTGTATCAAACCCATGCACCAGGCCTCTAGTTTAAAATAAAATGGAATTAATTTCATATGGTAACATACAATATAAAATGTCTAATATAAGTGAAATAAAACATAGAGAACTTAAAAGTTTATATTATAACCATTTTTTAAAGGAAAAACAAGCAAAAATAAATATATATATATATATATATATATATATATATATATCTAATAGTAAATGATTTTTTTCTCTATTAATCCATTGAATCACTTAAAAATAGATCACTTATTAAATTGTCAAAAAGATCCCATGAAAGTACATAAAATACTAAGGGTAGATTATTATTCATTGAGTTTTATGCCAGGCTTCTAATTATAAAACTGATAAAATATATAATGAAAAATTTACCAAAAATAACTAATTGGTATTGATAACAGTACATTAATATTACAGGATGTCCTTAAATACTTAGAAATGCATTTTATCAACTTGGAGTTGCAAATGCAACTGTTTAATCTCAAATGATGAGGGATTTGTCACTGTTAAATTCACAGTAACAGAATTATCGGGTCTAGTAATAATTAATGTCGTTTTTCAACATTCGTTTAAAATCTTGCTTGGCGTTGACTTGTATTGACATCACCTTCAAACACGTGGTATCTACAGAACGTGTGAAGTGCAATTAACAAGTTTTGCTTGAGAAAGTTTGTGTTTGGTTTGGTTTTTGTTGCAAAACTAGGGCTAAGAAGATGGCGGATGAAGAGCATATTCGGCACTGCATGCTTTACGAGTTCCAATTAGGAAGAAAAGCAAGTGAGGCTGCAAAAAACATCTGTAGTGCTCTTGGTCAAGATGCAGTTAGCGCCAGAAAATGCCAGCGTTGGTTTGAGACATTTCGTGAGGGAAATTTTTCGTTAGGTGACAAGAGTGGTCGAGGCCGTGTGTCCAATTTTGATCAAGAAGCTCTTCAAGCTCTTTTGGTGCAAAATCCTCAAATTACCCAACAAGAGCTTGCGACAACTTTAAATTGTTCACAAAAAACAATTTCCAATCAATTGCGTGCACTTGGCAAAGTCCAAAAGTTTGGAAAATGGGTTCCTCATGAGTTGACCGACAACAACCATAATCTAAGAGTCACAATTTGCAGTTCGCTCCTCTCTCGTCAAAACCGTTTGCCGTTTTTAGAGCAAATTGTTACCGGAGATGAAGAATGGGTGCTGTATGTTAATTTGAAAAGGCGGCCTCAATGGTTGAACAAAAATGAGGCTCCGCAGCCCACACCAAAACCTGACTTGCATGCGAAAAAAGTGATGTTGTGTGTTTGGTGGAATTTTAAAGGAATTCTTCATTATGAACTTTTACCATCTAACCAAACCATTACAAGTGCAGTGTATAGTGCCCAATTGGAAAGGTTAGCCCAAGCTTTAAGAGAAAAAGAACCCGCGCTGATTAATCGGAAGGGCGTAATTCTTCACCACGATAACGCATGACCGCATACTGCAAGAATCACTGCTGAAAAACTGCGCCAGTTGGAATGGGCAGTTCTCCCTCAACCTGCATATTCTCCTGATATTGCCCCTTCCGATTAAGATTTGTTTCGTTCTTTGCAAAACTTTCTTCTTGGAAAAAAATTTAATAATGAAGAATGCCTCAAAAATGCATTGTCCGAATTTTTTGCATCAAAATCACAAGAATTTTACAACAGAGGGATTAAAATGCTTCCTGAGCGTTGGGCACAAGTAGTAGAAAACAACGGCAACTATATTGTTGATTAAATTTTGTTGTATTGTTTAAATAAATTCGATTTAAAAAAGTATTAGAAAACGACATTAATTATTACTAGACCTAATATATAGGTACCATGATCAACTTGTATAAAATGACTAGAGGACCAATGAGTGAAGTTCATGCAAAAGTAGGCCTTCCCTCCCCCAGCTGCTGGCACCGGCTTCCCTAGGCCACCAGCAGGCACCCAGTATCCAGGCTTCCCTTGCAGCCCCAGCTTCGTCCTGAAGGTAATTTGGAAGGATGTCCAGTCTAATTCTTATTATAGAAAGTATAATATGCATACTACAACACATATAAAGAGAACTTTATGGGATTGTGAATTTGCAATGAATGAAAACTTCATCTAGATATTCTTCATGCTCATTTCTGTGATTTTCAAAATTTATCAGAATGAGAATTTAAAGGTCCCATACATGAATTTCAGCAGTTGCTATTAGAAATACATTTTTTAAAAATTATTAAATAATATGCTATAATATTGAGATACTAATATTTGGTTTTATCTGGAATTATTTAAGTTATGACATTTTTAGTGCAGTATTAAAATTGCAACAACTAGTGCAAATGGTGTTGGGAATAAATTAAAATAGTAATACAATTGTAGATATTACAATTAGGAGTGTTACATAAAATATAAAATATCAATATATACTAGTATATACGCATATATACTTAGTGTGCTGAGAGAGAGTTCATTTTGTTCTTTGATTTTAAATTTAATTTCCCATCTTCCTGGGTAAGGGGAAGTTAAAATAGTTCACAAGATTTTCTTGGGCAGCTAAAATGTTGATGATAGTCAACATAATAAGATTTGCAGCTATTTTAGGTAAAATTAGTTCTTTAATCTTCTATTTAATGCAGGTGGAATTAAATCATTACTAATCTCACAACAAATTTCAATGAAACTAGGTCTGCTGTAACTGTTAAATTGTGGTCAAATAGGAAATGTTGAAATGGTCTCATCAAGAATCTACGTAATGTCATTTAGTGCATTAACAGAGTCCCCCAAATCTCATTCAAAAGTGTCTTTTCTCTATATTCATTTCACCATTGTGTGCTTCATTTGGAACAGCTAGCATGACTGAAGCATTTTATACTTGTGACTGAAGAAACTATTTAACGCAGTTCATTAACTAGCAATTTTATCTCAAGACCACCTTGAGTATTTGATTCCTCATGGTTTATTCTTTCAAACAGAAAAAGTGTATAAGTAGTGCAAATTAAAAATATATTTCTTGAATGTGGGAGATTTCTTGATGAGTCAACTGAATATTAATTCAACGTGTTGGCTAACAGTGATTGTTTTGTGCGTATCTGTATGGATTACTAAGGTAGCTATAAAATTCTCTAAGCAATAGTAATTTAGGTGCTAATGTCCTATCTTCATTATTTATTCCTTTTCTCTTTCTCTGGCTTTTCATAAGGTGAAGATGGTTAAGTAATTTTGGGCACAAGTCCCTGCTGTATAGTTAGCTTGCTGTACCTGAGTAAACACCAAAACAATGCAGATTCTTACAGAAGTGTTCATTCCAGTTGGTTGAAATAAGGACTGCCTCATTGTCTCTCCCTCTCCGCCTGAACCCCCTTTTCCTTTATCAAAAAAAAAAAAATCAGATTACATTTTATTTTTAATGTTTCTGCTATTTGTTCTTATAATGTGCTTATATGACCAAGTTTGATTAATCAACTTTAGACAGTTTCTTCTTATTTTCTATGAAGATTAAGAGATTAATGCACCCTCTCTCTATATATCCTCCCTTTAATTTTTAACTTACATTTCATTATTAAGTTTTTAATTGGTTAATTTAAAAATTAAATTATATATCTAACCTGCTATTTCCTGATATAGCAAAATTCAGTATTATGTGTCATGAGCACATTATGTAAGAACATTTCATTCTTGTTTTTCTATATTTCCTTTTTACCTGCTCAATATTTTTATTTCTTCTATATCATGAATTTTATATTTTCAATGCTAATAAAAATTGTCTTTATTATATTTTAAATGCTAAGAAAATGTTTATTTATTCCTGAAAATATCACTTTTCTATGAAATGCCAAAGCAATAAAAACTAATAGAGAACACTCAGTATGTTATTATTAACAATTTTTGATTGTCTGGCTTAAACTTCTAACTGTGGGAAACTTCTCATTGTTTGCCATGTTATCTCTATGGATCCTGAAGAGAGTTAGGTCCATGAACTTTGGGCTTACTGACTCTATAGCTGCTCCTAGAGTAGAAAACTTACAGCCTAGTGTGTAAGCCAGAGGCAACTCCAACTCCTCACCATGGAGTGAATTCCACTATACTCAGAGCTTTCATGTCTTTAGACACTTGTGTTTAGCAGAGAGAGTAGGTCAAAGCCAGAGCTTGCTGTAACTAGAAAAGAAGCTCATCCACCTTCTTTGTCCACTGGACATATCATACCAGTGAGGAACCAAGAAATTGCCTACACCGGTCCTTTATAGTACATACTTGACACAGCTTTTTCTAAACCTACAGTTTGTAATCTCTCAAGTACATCATAAGGCAAATCCCCATATTTCCATTCACATATTCTGCATGCCATAGAAAGATTGCAGATATGAAAATTTTTGTTTTATTGTGTAAATACACCTTATGAGTTTTTTCCCCCCCAGTCTTCCAGTCTCATCCTGGGTCTCATCAATGTTTCTAACTTTCTATCCCTCTCTCTTCCTCTCTGTAAAAACTCAATAAAATATATTAAAAAAATAAAAATCGTACACCTATGGATGAGGACAGTGGGGGAGTAAGGCAGAGAGTGGGTGGGAATCGGGTGGAGGGGAGCTATGGAGGGAAAAAAGAGGAACAACTAGTAATCTGAACAATAAAGATTTAATTTAAAAAAAAAAAAAGAAATTGTGCCATGTGCAAAAGAAATGATATGTTCTAATTTAGAACAATGATATGTTCTAATTTAGAACAAATTAGGGTGTTTTTTTTAAAAAAATATATATTTTATTGATTTTTTACAGAGAGGAAAGAAGAGAGATAGAGAGCTAGAAATGTCAATGAGAGAGGAACATCAACCAGCTGCCTCTTGCACACCCCCTACCAGGGATGTGCCTGCAACCAACTTACATGCCCCTGACCCGAATAGAACCTGGGACCTTTCAGTCCGCAGACCAATGCTCTACCACTGAGCCAAACCGGTTTCAGCAAAACAAATTTAGTTTGATACTAGCGGATTATGTAGTTTTTTAAAGAAAACTATCTTACAAAGAGACATTTGTTTGCATTTTAATAGATTAGGCTGTTGCTGCCCAAAGTGGCCAAACCTTCTCTTTTAAAATTACCAGGTGAAGCATTCTAATGGTTGGGCTGTTAAGCACATCACTTAATGTAATTCACTAACATTTGTTGATTCTTAAAAGAGACTTGCTAGTAAAAGCTCATTTCTATACTGCTAAGATTAGGTTTATCTTGTATTGACACTTTAGTTTAATCATTCAAATGTCTTCCAAGTTCAAGTTTTACATTTTAATTTATTCTTAGGCCAGTGACAGTAAAACTAAAACTTAAGACTTTGCTCACTGGAATGATTTAGCCTTGATTTTAATAAGCCTCAGCAAATTGGAGGCTTTAAATAACACAATCAAAGCAGTATTTTTCAAGATTTTTGTACATACTCTCATGATTATAAATGTTACGAACAATAGGATGTGATTGTTCATAGAGGAAGAGAATTTCCTTTTATAAATTACAATGCATCTATTCTTTCCAAGTAAAAAAAAAAACAACAAAAAATGAAACTTCAAAATAGTTTTGAAATGTGTTGTTGTTGTTTTTTAATAGCTTTTGGAAAAAAGTATAATTTGAACCAATGAAATTAAAAGTTAACTAAAATTTCCTATTTTATTATTGTATTTGAATTTACTTATGAAAAGAAAAATTACCCAAAGGTTTCAAACCAACTATCAGAAGTTAATGTGTATAATTACTCAAAACTACATATCTTCTCTCAGAGAATTTCTTTGTATTTCTATAGTTTCATTTTTATAAGAATGGAAATCTCATTTGATATCAAGTGGCCATTTCAAGTGTTATTTTTATTTATTTATTTATTGCTAGAGAATATAAAAAGTCACTATATTCAGTAAGAACTCACTTTTCTAAAAAGTCTTGAGACTATTTGGCTGTTTGGCCAAAAATGTATTTTCTTTTGTGAAATCTTTCAGATATTTCCCACTTCCTTTATTTTCTATGAATTTTTCTCAGATATCATCTTCTGAACATTTTTTATTTCTTGTAAAACATTTCACTTAATTTTAACATGGGCCTACATAAATATGTTGCATGCACAGGCAATTTCTACCTAATTATTCTTACAACAATTACAGATGGAATAACATCTGAATGCTCAGATTGAGTTTTCCCAGGGTAACTGCTAACCTGGGTAGCAGACATAAGGTAGGCAGCATATTAGGCACGGGGCTAGAGCTCCTATTTATAAACTTTAAAACAATTAAAAAGTACTCTAATCCATTGATTGGCCAAAAGATGACAAGTTCAAATCAAGCACTTACTGTTTTTGAAGAAGAAAAATTTAATAAAAATTGGCCTAAGGATCACACATTCTAAATGAACTCTGTATACATAAAAGCCTACCAGATGTACCAGTTAATAATTCTGATTTTGTAATCAAAGGAAACACAATAATTTTAAGAGAAACATAAGAAGTGCTTTATTCACATTAATTTCCACCACTAGCTACACATTTCCCCCATCTTTCAAGTAATTTGTGGATACTGTCCCAATAGGACTTTTCTTGTTTTGAGACAAACCATTCAGAGACTCAATTTTCCACTTCATACATTTTGAAGTGCTGCTCAAAAAGTGCATGTGCCATTGATCAGAGCAAGTAGTAATCTGAAGGAGCAAGGTCTGGTGAATACTACGGGTGGGTTAATACTTCCCAGGCAAGATCTTTTAACATGTCTTTAACTGGTTTTGAAATGTGTGATGGTGCATCATCATGAAGCAAAATTACTTTGCCGTGTCTTCTGGCCCATTCTGGTCATTTCACAATCAAAGTGTGGTTCAATTAGATTACTTGTTATTGGTAGCTATCAGTATTAATGGTTTCACCTGGTTTTAGAAGCTCATAATACACACCTTCCTGATTCCACCAAACACTGAGCATTGTCTTGGTTCTGAAGAGATTTGGCCTGCAGTCCATGTTGATGGTTGACCTGGATCAACCCATGATTTTGTGCATTTGGGATTCTCAAAATAAATCCACTTTTTATTGCCAGTCACAGTTCAATGCAAAAAAGACGTTTGTGCCATTGAAGCAACATTTTACTGATAATTTTTCAGTTTTCTACTTGTCTTTCATTCAGTTGATGTGGCACCCATTTTGCTTCCTTTAAAATCTTTCCCATTGCTTGTAAATGATCAGAAATTGTTTGCTGAGCAACATTTAAGCTTTCTGCAAGTTGTTTTTGAATTTGACATGCATCTTCATCCAATAATGCTTGTAATTGTTGTTCTTCAAACTTTATCAGTTGACTTGGACGTCTTTGTCTTTCACATCGAAAGTTTTAAAGGGTTTAAACCAGCATTCACAAGTATCTTGAGATGGAGCATTTTTTTTTTTTTACTAAATAAATTTATAGATTATTTAAAGTCATTTGAAAGTGCATCATATAAACAAAGTTATTTCTAAGTTCTACTATATTTTAATTAATGTTGCATAATCCTCTGTGAATTTTTACTATATGAAAATTAAAGTCTTTAGCACAGGAAGATTTTTAAAAATTATTTTTAATCTACTATTGTATAACTGGGCATTTTTGTTCCCTTCCTTTGGGTTGGGTCACCTTAATCAGTATTACTTCTGAGATAATTTTTTATAATCATTATTTATTTTATTAATTTCATATTAATGCTCAATCTGATATGTCCTTTGTAGTTTTTATTTAATCAGAGCAGTTATATAGTCATACACTGTCTTTTTAGTTTCCAAATCAGAATGTCATTAATCTTGCATGGATTTCATTGAGAAATTGAAAAAGACATGTTCTACAAGTTGTTTCTTATATGACACTGTTTACATTTTCTTTCAGTGATTTCCTTCTTTTAATACAGTGTTTGCATAAAGTTTGAGATTTTTTTCAAGATGCTTATTTTATTTTGATTTCCTGGTATTCATATCTGTAATAATGTCTCTTTATATCTTTCAGATCTAGACAAAGGAAGAGGGAAAATGCTAGACGTTCAGTGGTTTCCTTATCTGCTTCCATTACCAGGTAGCTTGAGGAGAAAGGTCAGTTGGCTATAGTTCAGTGTAATTTGAAAAGAAAGTGTCTTCTTCTCTCCTAGATGTTGTCCTGCTGTGTTTGGTATGATTTTCCTGCTTCAGTAGGTGACTATTTCTACTGTTTATAGGACATAGTAGCCATCCTTAAAAAAGCAGGTTTAGCATTGCCTTTAGTTTTTTTAACCTGTTATGGTTGGCTCTGAAAATTATAAACCAGGGGGTAATTGCAAGTTTAGAATCTCTAAGGAGTATAGCTTCTTGTATCTGACTCTCTTGCTGGAGTTGCTGATGAGTCAGTATGTTCATTTTGATTTGAAGTACCAGTGCCTTGTGTTCTCAGACTGTAAATGCAGGGATGTTTGGGGAGCTGTGCAGTTCACTTCAGTTATTTCCCTAGGTTCTGTTCCTTCATTTATTCCTCTAGGTTCTGCCCCCTCTCTCAGTGGGGGCATTAGTGAATGTCTAGAATATTTTACATCTGCCAGTATCCATTTTAAATGTAGCAGAAATAAATTCCTTGAGTATATTAGATGATTGTGTTCATACTTTCTCAATTTTAAGAACTCAAGCCACATGCACACATACAGCCACATACACACACTGAACATTGAAATAGGAATCCAAGGATTTTGTTGTTGTTGTTACTGCTACTTCACCTAGTAGATATAATTTTCATTAAAAGAAAAGGTTTTCCAGCCCTAACCAGTTTAGCTCAGTGGATAGAGTGTCTGCCTGCGGACTGAGGGGTCCCAGGTTCGATTCCGGTCAACGGCATGTACCTTGGTTTCGGGAACATTACCAGTTGGGGGTGTGCAAGAGGCAGCTGATCAATGTTTCTCTCTCATCAATGTTTCTAACTCTCTATCCCTCTCCCTTCCTCTCTGTAAAAAATCAATAATATATATATATTTTTAAAAACCTTTTTAAAAGCCCATGTCATCTTCCTTGGCCCCTACATACATTTGTTATATTTTTCAACAAATATAAAATCCATCTTTTAAAATATAATTAGACTGGAGGCCTGGTACACAAAATTCGTGCATGGGATGGGGAGGTACCCCTCAGCCCACCTTGAACCCTCTCCAATCTGGGACCCCTGGAGGGATGTTCAACTGCCCATTTAGACCAGATCCCATCAGGATGGGGCCTAAATGGGCAGTCGGACATCCCTCTCACAATCCAGGTCTGCTGGTTCCCAACTGCTTGCCTGCCTGCCTTCCTGCTTGCCACTAACCACTTCTGCCTGCCACCCTGATCACCCACTAACCACTCCCATGCCAGCCTGATTGATGTCTAACTGCTCCCCTGCCAGCCTGTTTGCCTTTAACTTCCCTCATCTGATGGCATGGTCATCTCTAAATTCCCACCCCTGCAGGGTTGATTGCCTCCAACTGCCCTCCCTTGCAGGCCTGGTCCCTCCCAACTACCCTCCCCTGCTCGCCATCTTGTGGTGGCCATCTTGTGTCCACATGGGGGCAGGATATTTAACCACATGGGGCAGCCATCTTGTGTGTTGGAGAAATGGTCAATCTGCATATTACTCTTTCATTATTTAGAATAGAGCCCTTGTGCACGGGTGGGGGCTAGCTGGTTTGCCCTGAAGGGTGTTTCAGATCAGGGTGGGGGTTCCTTTTGGGGCATGGGGAAGCCTGACTGAGGGGCCTGTGGTGGTTTGCAAGCCAACCACTCCCCCAGGCGACCCAAGCTGAGGCCCTGGTATCTAGAATTTATTTACCTTCTACAATTGAAACTTTGTAGCCTGGAGCGGAGCCAAGCCCCCTGCTTGCTCTGTGGCTGCCACCATTTCTGTTTGGATTTGTTTACCTTCTATAATTTAAACTTTATAGTCTGAAGTGGAGGCCTAGGCCATTAAGGGCAGGAGGAAAGAAAGCTTGGCTTCTTTCATTGCCAGGGAAAACCAAGACTCCCCTGCTCTCTGTGGCCACAGCCATCTTGGTTGAGTTAATTTGCATACTCGCTCTGATTGGCTGGTAGGCATGGCTGGTGGGTGTGGCTGGTAGATATAGCAGAGTGATGGCTAATTTGCATAATATTATTTTATTAAGTAGGGTTATGTTTTTTGAAGTACATATGGTTTTATTGTGTGAGCATATGGGGGTGGTTGTGAGCATTGCAGTAACATGCAGGCAGATCTTGTCTTTTAGAATATGACCCTTAACTGGAGTTGTAAGACACAAAAATAACTATCTGAGGCATAAAATGCACAATGTCCTAAGTAATAATGATAAGAAGTACCCAGTGTGCTTGAAAGTAGGAAGAACATTTGTTGGATAATAGGCAGTGTGACATTTTACCTAGTTCTTCAAGGATGTATGTGGTCTCAGTAGATTTGAGCAGCAGTTAATCCAGTTTTAGGAGAAAGGAATGGATTTCAGAATGTGAGAGGAATGCTAGAGGGACCTGATGCATTGTCTTACAGGATGCTTACTAGGAATGCTCATGGTTTTGGACCGAACTTTTGCATTGTTGCAACTGGAACTTTAGTTTGTTATTACTTTTAAAGTAATTTTGTATCTTTGAGTAAATAACTATTTCTTGAATTATTTTTCTATAGTGAGTTTATAATGAAATCACACAACTTTAGCAGCTTTAATGAAAGGTTTTATAGGTTTCAGCTTACATTGTTTTTATTAAAAATGTTTCTCTTCTCCAACTGTTTTTAGGAAAGGGTTTGATCAAACGGGAAAGGGTAAGTTGATCTTTGTGAATGTTTGTTAGCAAAGTCTCCCCTAAATTTTCACTCTATGCAAAATCTGATTGCAACATAGTCTAGAATCAGAATAACTTTGATTTAACAAAAATATTTTTCTTTTCGTACTGATAGCTTGTTTCTGAAGTCTTCTGTATTGAAAAATGAAATACCTTATTAAATGAAAGTCAAATGATGTGTAAATGCAATGGGCAGCATAGGCCACTGACAACATTTTTAACATTTCATTTTCCCCACTACTAACAAAGTGGATTTTTTTTTCTTTCCAGTTTAGAATAACTAAAAGTAAATAAATCATTTTTAAAAGATTATATTAAATGCTCTGTTTATTTCTGTTTCTTTTTCTTATAATAAGGACATAGTGACATCTCTGTATCTTAATATATTTTTGTTTTTAGCCATAGCTATAACTAAATCTCTCTGTCTGTGTTTGTCTGTCTATCCATCTGAGAAATATTTAAGGAACTGACCTATGATTATAGAGGCTGTCAATTTTTAAATGTGTAGGGAAGGATGGCAAACTGGAAATTCATTCAGAAGTGTATGGTGTGGTATAGAGAATACATTTCTTCTTTCCTGAAAACCTTAGTTTTTGCTCTTGAAGCTTTCAGTTGATTGGGTGAGGCACACCCACATCAACAAGGGTAATTAGGAGATGTGGATGTGAACTACATTTACAAAATGCCTTCACCATAACACCTAGGTCAATGTTTGATTAAGCAATGGATTACTACAGCCTATCCAGGCTGACAAAAAACTGACCATTGCATTTCCTCCAACTGTGTCAAATAATGCCAAAGACATAATGGGCAGGCTTCCCAGTTTAAGAAGAATAAGCTAGTTTTCGGAGGAGAATAAATGTGGTTATCCGATATCAACCCCATGAACCTTAGGCTAAGCAAAAATAATTTCTAAAAACTGAACTTCGGCTTGGCGAAAAGATATAGAACATTGAGCATTCATTTACATTTTCCGATGATGATTCTGATTAGGGGAGTTCAGAGTGATGAAGTAGAGCTAAGGCACTGGAAAGTTTCAAATCACTCTAAGAGTTTCTAGCACTTTATATAGAATAAACTCTCTATTCATCCCCTTACACTAAATTGATCTTTTAAAAAAAATGGTCAATTATAGAAAATACAGAAACTAAGTTCTCGGGAATTTCTAAAGTGACTCCTTTATAAATTGACAGTGCCCTAAATTTTCCTACGCAATACCATACCATTTCTAAACAAATCTCATGAGTACCTTCCTTGCGTATGCTATTACTAAAAGCCATGCACCGGTGGGTCCCTTGGGCTGGCCTGTATGGATTGGGCTGAAACTGGCTCTCTGACATCCCCACAGGGCTCCTAGATTGTGAGAGGGCACAGGCCAGACCAAGGGACCAACCAGTGCACAATCAGGGCCTGGAAGGGACCACTGGAGGGCTCCGGGCATGTCTGGCCCATCTCACCCAGTCCTGATCTGCCAGACCCCAGCAGCAAGTTAACCTATCAGTCAGAGCATCTGTCCCCTGGTGGCCAGTGCGCATCATAGCGACTGGTTGAATGGTTGAATGAATAGTCAGACACTTAGCATATTAGGCTTCATTATATAGGATTCGTTTATCCACATGTAAGTATTTGGTGGCAAAGCTTCTTAACCTTATCAACCCCAAAATAGCTGTGTATAAATAAACTTGGAAGAGAACAGATTGCAGCTTTAGCATTTTATTTTGTTTTCATATTGTTAAAAGATCGTCAATGTCAATAAATATGCTATTATCACAAAACATTAAATCATGAGTGGTATGGAGCAAAGGCAAGTGAATGACCACTGGAGTCCAGACCAAATTAAAATTTAGGGAGCCTTTATTAGCTGGCCGGCAACTGCTCTGTCTTTCTCCACACAGGAAATCCAGAGAGCAGCCCTGATCCTTTGTGCAGGACCACTTTTAAACCCATTTACCATCTTGATTTTGCAGAGTTAAGTAATTTAAGACAAAACAGTTTTTCTTAAGTAATGCCAGGGTCATGTCATTGATGACAGTGAGGCATCCTGTTCTCAAGAAAGCTGACAGTGATCTATGAAAGAAGGCCTACATACTGGGAAGGCGCCATGAGACCGTATCTCAAGGCCTGGCTGGGTGTCAGCACTGACAACTCTATCTGGGGCATAGTTCATGGCCTCTCTGGAATGGGAATAGTTTTACTTTTTGAGGTGCAGCTGGGATTCAAGGCCAAGTCAACTAGGAAGAAGCATGCTCAAAAATTCCCACTCTCTAACAATGAAATTTTAATGCAATGTTTAATCAGTATACCAACTTATTTTAATTAAATGTTACTTAAATATAAGTATTTATCATTTTATGAATTAGGAATTAAATGGGAATGATTTTAAACCTTAAAAGGATGCAATATTATAATTAATGATTCCCATTGGTTACAAATATATTCATACAATTTATTTTTACATTAATATCCAAAATGTGGATTTAATAAGCAAATTTGGAAAACAAATGAAGATAAGTTATTTTCATTTATGACAAATTTATATCAATATAATAATTGCTTTTCAAATAAAATTATGAATGCTACCAGGACTGTTGAAATCTTGCAGCTTATTTCCTTTCCTTCTTGGCATTTTACAAACATGAAAGATGTATTCTATCTAAGATTTTTTTTTCTGTTTCTTAGCTGAAATGAATGTTTTCATTGTTTAACTTTAATGATTCAGTCGCAAGATTAGCTAATTCCCTCTATGGTCACTTAATACATAATCAACAAAGTTGATTCTCTGATTCAATGTGAGGGATAGCTATTTTTCTAGGCTAGAAAAAGAAAACTATTCTTTCATTTTTCCCTTGAGCTCTGCAGAGGTAATTCCTTCATATATGATCCTATCGTGTGTTTGCCCTGAGAAAGGAGTATTTTTCAACTCAGTCACACTTGTCTGTGTGCTTGTAGGAATGGAGGGGGCAATATCTGGGAGGACCTTGTTACTGTAATGCACACTCCTACACCGTTTATCTTTGATATTTATTTTTCTAATGCCTACTGTTTAGAAAACCGCTATTTTTAATGCCATTTGTTCAAAAGCACTGTCCTTGGAAATTTATATTCATTATCTTTTATAATTTCAACAATATACTTAATGGCTATATTTTATCCTCATTTTAAAGATGAGAATAGTGCGTTTAAGTGGTATGCTCCTGTATATCTATCTAATTGGTAGGTTTAAGATATATGCCCAGCTATGTCATTATATTGAATCCTTTCAAATGCTAGAGTTTATCTACTATAAGGTAAGAATCAATGCTTTCAGTAATATTTCAATGGTGGCTTCTCAGTCATTTAGGACTTGGTACATCAGTTTATTGATTGAGATTGGCCTACTTTGAAAGTTAAAAAAAGGGGGAGGGCATTTATTTTCTCTTAATTAGTATTGCTCTTTATGAAAATAGATTTACTACCAGAAGAATAGCATGGCCTTATTTATTATAACAGAACATGTTTGCCCTCCCGCTTTGTAAATTTTGTTATTTTATAGCTGGTCTAATTTCAGCTCATCACATTTCTCTATCAATAATAGTTCCTACATTATTGGAGAATTCTAAGATGGTAGATGAACAGATGACTCAAACAATAAATCTAAACATTGCTTGAATAAACTAATCTCTTTATAGTCTAAAATTTTAATTTCACACCCACCTTGTCTCTGCTCCTTTGAAATCTGCCTGTTTTTATTAGTTCCATGCCTCTGATTTTCATTCAAATATTTGTTGCCAAAGTATGGACGAAATATATTTTAGCACATTAGCACATTAGCCTTCATTAACTTTATTTATTAAATATATAAATAAGTAGCATTATTATAAGGTACTATTAGAATTAAATAAATGTATTTTTATGTTTCTACTAGTTCTTAGATATTAAATTCTTATTCCATTTAGTATTATATTGCAGCAGAGGGGGACTTTTTTTTTTAATTTTTCAAGTATTTCCATGTGATTACCAGTATTTGCCATAATCTTTTAAATAAATTTTATTTCTTAATTTGTCTCAAACTAAGTTCATGTAACTAGTTTTAGCCAGTGGACTTATAGAACAGACAGTATTCCACTTACTGGCTGAGAACACTGAGCAATGATGTGCTGTCTTCACCACTCTGTCCCAGGCCCCACTAATGTCAGAGACCAGAATTTATGGATGAGATAGCTCTACCATGAAAGAAGACCACTGGATATTTATCTTACTTGAAAGAGCAATACATTTTATAGGATTAAGCTAATGATATTTTGTTACTAATTTGTTACTGTTGTGAGGCCCAGCTGATTCTGTGATTCTGAATAATACACTAATTCAGTCTCCAAATACTTGGCAGTGCTTTCCACCTTCCAATAATGCTCTTTTAAATTAAAAAATAATAATAATAAAATAAAAATAAAAAATATATATGTTTTGAGAGAGGGAGAGGGAGAGAGATAGAAACATCAGTGATGAAGAAGAATCATTGATTCATTGATTGGCTGCCTCTGGGATGTCCCATACTGGGGATCAACCCCGAAACCTGGGCATGTATCCTGACTTGGAATCAAGCCGGATCTCCATTTTCATAGGTTGTTGCTCAACCATTGAGCCACACTAGCCAGGCATGCCAATAAATTCTTCACTGTTATTCTTTTTTTCATAATATTAATTAAAATTATTTTCTTTAAAAGGTGGTTTTGCTAGATATATTTTTTCTAGGTGTTTCAATAAGCTTGACTCTATATCACAACATGAATTTAAAACACTCTAAAAATAGAAATTTAGCATTTGAGCATAAATTTATAATAATTCCATGGCATTATGAAAAATTAAATTATAAAAATTAAATGCATAGCAAAGCAATTAGACAAATAGAACCCAACCCACACACATACAGACATATTTCAAGCAATTATCCTATTCATAGATCTTTATTATATTCTCATACTTACATCCATTACAGAAAGATATGGTTGAGTTTATAAATCAATACAGTATAATAAAAGAGTACAGTATATTGGCTTCAGACTTCTGAAATCTTAGGGACTATTGTAGCACCTTCATTTTCTAGTAAGTGCAATTATTGTTATTATTACCATATGAGTAACTCTTTATTACTGCATATGAGATGTGTTTTGAAAGCATACAGTTGATTTTATTTCTTACACTATTAAATATACATGATATGATAAAATTAAAGGGTAATTACTTATATTCCACAGAAATTCCCCTGGATCTGGCCCGCCTCTGCTCTACAAAATGCCTAACCCCACTTCTAAGCATTCTAGGGATATAGATATAGAGGCTGTCTCATAAATGTGGTTTTTTTTATATGTACATACACATTCATTCTCTCTCTCTCTCTCTTTCTCTCTCTCTCTCTCTCTCTCTCTCTCTCTCTGTCTCTCTCTTTCTCTCTCTCTCTTTCTCTCTCTCTCTCTCTCTCTCTCCCTCTCTCTCTCTCTCTCTCTCTCTCTCACACACACACACACACACACACACACACACTCTGATATACTTACATAACCATATTCTTATATATCAAGTAGGTAGTATAAATATGTATTAGAATCCTTGTGATTTTAAGCTCATTAAAACTATCCCAGGAGATATCAAAACCGAGGAGGTTTTCCATGAGATCTGACCAGGCCATGAAGAAGAGAAGGTTAGAATATCCAATTTTATTGTCAAGAATTGTGGATATGCACAGCGATTAATGGCTCTGAAGTTTCCATTTCTCTTGATTGTGAGCCACAGTTAAAACACACTGAGCCCAAAATGTCCTCTCCCATCTCCTTAATGTCAACCTTAACCTTAAGTTTACTTTCACACCTCTTGGCTGAACTTTCTCCACAAGATTCACTTATGAATCATTTTTGAAACCAGCAATAATTGTTGCCACTCTGGAAACAAATGAAAAGTGAGGACATAACAGATTTACTTTATTTGGTCTATTACAATTTAATCTTCAGCTCTAATAGTTTATTTGCTAATCCTACTTGACTAAATTCTTGCAGAGGTCTTTAATCTGTAGTGATATTTATATCAATGCCCACAAGCAGTGCTATAGTTAATGGTCTGTTGTCATTTCCATTATAAACTCCCTATGGGACAAGTAACAGGAGAACCAAGAACCTGTGACTTTCTTAGCTAAGGGCACATTTCAATGCTCCTCTAAATTACAGTATTAGCCAGAGCACTTTTGTCAGGCAGTATTTTCAGGCAATTTAAGAAATAGCATTTAAAGGAGAAAAAAAGAGAAATTAAAACTATTCACAATCTTAATAATCAAACATCTGCAGGTAAAATTGTTTCTATGTTTTGTAGTTTCTTAAACAGGTTAAATGTATATTAACATTAATAAACAGTTTTACATTGTTTTTGCATATGGATATATGCTTTTAGCATCTGGCTTCAATTACATATAAACTAAATTTATAAACGTGAGGAACTTTTTATATTTATGTCTCACTCAAATTTTTAAACAACTCACTATATATAGAGAGGAGGTATTAACATATATTTTATAAAAGACAGTTTTACAATATAAACATTGGAAGGAGCTGATAATTATTGTGATGTGAATGAGATGAATAAATATAACCATAATATTCTTTTCACTGGATAAATTATACAGCTGAGTGTTTCATTATGATGTTACAGCCTTGCCTTGCTTAATGGAGCAGAATATAGAACCAATAGTTTGCTGGTCTCTTCCTGACTAAGCCGCTATGCTTTGTGTGGGATGGCAGCTCTTAAGAGAATAGTCTTTCCTTAATAAAACGGAGATACTCAAAAGTAAACAAGCAAAAGAAAAATACAAAGCAAGATAAAAACAAACATGCAAATTCAGAAAATACAGTGTTAAAATTTTCATTTAAAATAAGTGCCAGAAAGGAGTATATCAATTAATTAATTCTGAAATGTACATGAATGAGACTGGGAAAATACAATATGTGTAAGTTTCTAAGGTGACTGTCTTTCATTACCCAGTTTTAGGGGAGGACGGAGGACAGGTTACTGGGGCTCCTGGTTCGTTATAACAGCTGTCTTCCCCCTGTGCTTCTTTCCCTCAGTCAGTGTGTCTGTGAGCACCATGAAGGGAATGGGTACAGAACTTCACTAGATTGAGGCTGTCTCTAAAACAAAATGCAAACTTTCTGTAAATGACTCATTTTGAAGCTATTATTTATTATTTTTTTCCTAACACTTAAAGCAAATGTACTTAAAAAAATCATGGCCATTTTGTCATATATTTTTGAAATTTAATGTATATCTTCCTGATTCCTGACTGCATAAAGAGAGCACACTGAAAAATTATTTAAACTGTCATTGACAATTCAGTCAGAATTTAAATCATTGTATTGTGATCTAATGCAGCAATTCCCCCAGAGCATATTGAGTTATGTAAGGCTGTTAGCCATTATGCTAAGTGACCTTACACTGTGTTGTATTTGCAGTTCTTATGTTCCACTTTTGTAGATATATTTTTTTTTTTTATTTTCCTCTGATGCCTGGCCCTAGGCCGGCATATCTTATTGTTCTTATTGAAACTGTTAGTCTGTATTTCAATTTAATTTAGTTAATGTAATTTAGGTGTGTGTGTTTTTTTTTACCTTACATTTTAACAATCTTATTTGATTTGTCTTCTCTTCTACTGGCAACCCAGAAAAGGCTGTGAAGAATTCATGTAAAACAACATTCCATAGTTGTGAATGAGAACCTGAGTGCATTTACTGCTTGAGCATTATCTCAAATATTGTGTGACATGAATTACAATGCTTCAAAAGTTTTCTTGTTCCTTACTTCATACTTTGTACATCATTATATATGTTTTGAAAATTGCTGAATTCTAGGCAGGTGAGTTGTGATATAGAAGAATGATATTAAATTATCTATAATAATAAAAGAGTACTATGCTAATTAGGCCAGATGTCCTTCCAGAAGAAGCCGGGGCTGCGAGGGCCGAGCCCCTTGCACAGATTTCATGCATAGTGCCTCTATATATATAATAAAATACTAATAGAATCCTAAGGATCTATTATATAAAATATAAATAGATAATTTGGGGTATTGTATGAATTTTAGAAGATAGTAGGTATCTACTAAAACTGCCTTATACTCTGAATTTAAAAATAATAATTTGGATGCAAAAAATCTAATGTATAAGTCAATACTTAATATAAAATATATTCATTTATCAAACTTTTTTTTCATGGTAAGGTTGCATTGGCAATTGTTGAAGACTCATACTGCAAGCATGTTCAATGATAAGAATAATGCTACCTTACATATATGTTGAGGGTTCAGTATGTGTCAAGCATTGATCTAAGTAATTGTCATTTAGTAAATCATTCTAAGTCTCAAAACAAACCCTGGTAAGTATGATAGATGCATTTATTCTTTTTAAAGATAAAAACACCAAAACATTAGCAAATATGAAACCTTCCTCTGATCCCACAGGTAATAAATGGGGAGTGAGAATTCTAGCCCTGGTGGTCCAGAAACAGAGCTCTTATTTGGGTACTAGTCTAGTTCCTTACCTATTATATACCTCAGAAAGAGATAAAGCACTTCCAGTAGAACCAATCACAGTTATTATGACTACAAGTATATAGAAACAGAAAATCACCAAAGAAAAATTCACACACTTTATGATTACATTTCTTTAGAAATATAGTTAGTAATTTCTAAAATGCATAAAGAAAATGGCAAAGATTGAAAAAGTATGGATGTTCTTTTCTTTTTCTATTTTATACACACACACACACACACACACACACACACACCACACACACACACACACACACACACACACACACACATACCCTGTTTCCCCGAAAATAAGACAGTGTCTTATATTAATTTTTTCTCCCAAAGTTGTGCTAGGTCTTATTTTCAGGGATGTCTTATCTTTCCATGAGCTAGGTCTTATTTTCGGAGGATGTCTTATTTTTGGGAAAACACGGTATATATATATATATATATATATATATATATATATATATATATATAGAGAGAGAGAGAGAGAGAGAGAGAGAGAGAGAGAGAGAGAGAGTTTTTTTATTGTTGTAAGAACACTAAACATGAGATCTACCTTCTTAAAGATTTAGGTTAATAATACCATAGGCAAAATGTTGTACAGCAGATCTCTAGAATTTTTGCAGAACTAAAAAAAATATACTCAAAATAGAAGCTCCCCATTTCCTCCTGTGGCTAGATACCATTGTATTTTCTGCTTCTATCTATTTGACTATTTTAGATTTCTTATACATATGAAATCATGTGATATTTTTCTTTCTGTTACTGGCTTACGTTGTGTAGTGAAAATATTGGAAAGGGTATTCATTCATTCTTTTCCTCATCCTTGTAATAGATGAAGGTTCCTCCAGATGAGAATGTTGGAAGAAAAATAGTTTTTAAAAGATGCAAGTATGCACTTGAATGGCTTTCTGAGAAGGAGTTTCAAGTTTCTCCTTATCCAAGGAGGGCTCTACACAAAGGAAGAAAAGGAGATCTGAGATAGGTTTTAAAATGCTCTGGGTGAGCCACAATGATCAGAAAATGCTGGTGTAAGGTTTGGTGTGTGGGCTGCCAGGGACAAAAAAAGATCTCATAGAATTTTGTTCTTGTAGTTGACTTCTTAACTCTTCTGATCTGTAGTTCTGTAAAGAGCCAACGGGTCTCTTGGTTTGGCAGCTAATTCCATCATAGTTCAGAATTCTTATCTAGTTTCGCTGAAACTATCTGTATCTACCAAACATTAAAGCACAAAACTGGCTACTTTATCTTAAAATAGGAAGGGAATTAATTAGGTGAATGACAGTGTATTATACAAACAATATCATACCGATCTTCAAATGCTATGTTTCTTATTTCTAGTTGACTGGATTCTGGTGGTTGTGATGTAGCCCCAGCTAGTCCTCTTTTAACATGACTGGCCTTTCTTAGGAAACAGGTGCCAAACCATTGAATCTCTGAATAATAGGTGACAAAAGTCTATCTATTTTTATGGCTCATTTTCAATAAAATTTTTAAAATTCAGGGTAAAGAAAGGTCAATATGAGCTGCAGTCTCTTGTTTGTTCACAAGTTTGTTTACAAGTGAGGGATAGATAGAAGAAGCAGACAAAGTCGGATTGGAAAGCAACCGTGCCCCTAATTAACTCCTAGTGCAGCAGGAGATGGTGGAAATGCCAGAAGCCATAGTTACCTGCTAATGATCTAAAAAGGCTGGTCCAGTGGGATCAACCAAATTCTTTCCTGTTTTTCATGCTTTGGGTGGAAGTTTGTCACCTTGGCCCACATAGGTCCTCTCGCCCATCTGGAACAAAGGGTTAATGGACTTAAGTGCATTTCATGCCATCGGGGAACCTCCAAAAGGAAAACACGCTCCTGTTTGGGAACTAGCCTAGTCGCTTATTTCCACCAAGTGGACTTCAGATACGCAGATAGGTTTTCTGAGGTGGAAATCTGTAGTTCAGAGAAGTATCAGCAGCCATGCGGCCTGATTTTCACTATTTACCAGAATTCTCAGGGTACTGAGTGGCAGGTGAGAGGAGAAGGATATTGGATAGAAATAGGTCACAGTATCTGTTCTACATGCAGCCCTTTGTGTTGTTTTTTTTTTTTTAATGCCTGAACATCCTGCTTACTAAGCAACCTCATTGGCAGGGACAACTAGTCAGGAGCCTGACCACAGGGCCTTTTATGAGAGAGCAGAGGAACAATCCCTCCCAGTCACTTCACCTGAACTAATGAGGAGAAAAACCCCTTAGTTCAGTTGTCTTGCAGATTTTTCCTGTCCCAGCCTCTTAAGTGTTATTTTAGGCAGTTTGTTTTGTTTAATTATCCAGTTCCATTACAAAGTAGGATGGCTTTGCTTAAAATTGCACTTAAATGTTACCTTCAGAAGTGTTATTTACTATGTTCACGGAAGACTTTGCTTTGCACGTTTTATTATATTCACAGAGATTGATGTATGCTTGTTTGAATTTAATTGAGACTGAAAGAGTAGATAAAAGGGGAGCATGACAAAACCCACAGGATAGCATTAAGAAAATGAGGCAGAATAATGCTGCCAAAGAAATGCAAATCTTTCAAAGTCCATTAGTACTGTTAATAGAGAAGAAGAGGGGAAAGCATCAGCTGCCTGGCTCAGGTAAATAGAGTGCAACTCACCCAGGCTCCCAGGGCCATGCCTTTGAGTGGGTATTTTTACACTTCACAGACTCAGAAAAGTGATTTAGATCATCTTTAAATAAAATTAATGCATATCTTGTGCTAAATAAAAGACAAACAGCATTTTTCTTCTCTGAGTGATAATTAGCCCTATTTGTAGCCAGTGGCCTTGCTTTGCTGGGTAGTGTTTGATTGAGGGACTGGATCACAAAGAAATCGACAGTTATTGGGTTTTCCTTGTTTTTGGATAATTCTACAATTCACTAGTGATGTCACAAAAAATTGACATCTAAGTATTACAAGAGGCTTCACAGAAATTAAACAATATAAATAACATTTTGAACAACTCACGCATTTCGCAGGTAAAATTTCTACTTCTGTAGGTGAGGAGAAACATTATCACTCCTACATTTTTCACACTGGAGTAATTTAGGAAATGAGATGTCAATGGGAAAAGGCAATGGGAAAAGACAATGAGTGATTCTCCTGAAGAACAAAATAAAAATGATCTTTTAATTCATTCAATGATTTAAGTTTGTGGTTGGCAAATTGCGGCTCTTTCTTGAGTGTGGATTCTTGAGTGTGGCTCTTCCAATATCATGGTCTGGGAGAGTCTATTTTAAAGAAGTGGCATTAGAAGTTAAATTTTTTTTTTAAAAAAATTGTCTCTCAAAAGAAATTTCATTCATTGTACTGTTCATATTTGGCTCTGTTGACTAATGAGTTTGCTGACCACTGATTTAAGTAAATCCGGGCATTAAAATAGGTACTTAAGAAAACACTGAACCCTTTCAATTTAATAAGATTCTATTCATTAAATACAGTTGTCTTGAGTGTCAAGTGGATTAAATGTATTAAATGTATTAAATGCCCAAACTATAAGCAGTGCAGCAATGAAAAAGTTGAAAAATAATAGACAAGGCCGAAACCGGTTTGGCTCAGTGGATAGAGCGTCGGTCTGTGGACTGGAGGGTCCCAGGTTCGATTCCAGTCAAGGGCATGTACATTGGTTGCGGGCACATCCCCAGTGGGGGGCATGCAGGAGGCAGCTGGTCGATGTTTCTCTCTCATTGATGTTTCTAGCTCTCTGTGAAAAATCAATAAAATATATTTTAAAAAAGAAAAATAATAGACAAGAAGGCATCACCTTAAGTCCGCCCTTAATTGGGGACAGAAAGCATATGAACATGGAATAAACTCCACCATTATTATGTCTCTTTACTAAAACAGTGGGATAAGTAAGTGGGTTCCTCGAGCAGCTTACTAACTCACTAAATTGCTACCTTACTAAGAGGGAGTGATTTTGTAAGTGACTTTGACAATAAAAACACACTAGTTCAATAAGAATTTGCTCAACTGAATCTGTTTTTTTGGGTTTTTTTTTTATGTTTTTGTGTCTTTTTCCCCCTGGTAAACTATTAGCACATTTACTAAGATTATTCTATTACCTGATTAAGTGTGTGCTGTCTATTGCACTAAAGGCATCTATTTCTCTGCTCTTGCCCAGCAAGTTATGTTGGCAAAAGTATTTATGTAGCTGTTCTTAAAATCTTGTGCTGGAAATGAACAATTGTGCTAATACTATTAGCAAACTAATGCAAAAACAGAGAATCAATTTCCTTCTAATACCCTGACCATCAGCTATACCTGTGATGGTGGCTTGCTCCAAAGAAGCCCCAAGTACAATTGCCCCAAAATAGCATTTATATTTGGAAACTCAGTAACACCAAGTAAATTTTTTCTCTTATCAAACACCTCTCTCTTATTTTTCCTTTACACTAAAGTATAAATAGTTGATAACTGTTTCTGTGTTTCACAAATTGGATTTGCCAAACCGAATTATCAGGTATTCAGCTAGGTCAAATTTCCATAGTCAAATAAGCTTGAGAAAAACTACAGCTTATCTTTTTTTTTTTTTTTTTTTTTTTTTTGAGAATCATGATGTTTATTAGCATGTATAGGCATTGAATAGTCCTGCAACAAATAAATTTGTTTTTTTCATTTATCCCAATGTTTTCCATATGTGCTTTATTTTGTACTCTTTATTTTTCAAGTTCCTGTTATCCTTAGGAATAAATTCAAGGATTATAGTTGGGAAAAGGTTAGAATCAAGAATAACCCTTCTTTGGGAAAGTGGATATTCAAGTGTTGGCCTGTTGTAGAGAATAAAGAAGTGAGAGTAAAGGTGTCAGTCAGGGTCCCCTCTTTGTCATTGCCAAACAGTTCTTCTTGGGGATGGAAAAACCGCCTTTTGTCATTCACTTCATGGTGGCCCAGAAAAACACCAGGTAATCACTGTAGAGAGTCCTCTCAAGATACAGAAGTGTCTTTGTTGAGCTATGTAGTAAAATATTTAAAAGTGAGAATCATGAGATGTATTAATTTTTAAAACACAACACCGTTTTCATTAAAAGCAACTGGCCTGCAGACTGAAGGGTCCCAGATTCCACTCAGGTCAAGGGCACATGCCCTACTTGCTGTCTTGATCTTCAGTAGGGGGTGGGCAGGAGGCAGCCAATCAAAGATTCTCTCTAGTCATTGATGCTTTTCTCCCTTCCTCTAGGAAATCAATAAAAATATATTAAAAAACAACAAAAACTACATTGTAGGCATTTGAAGAGGGTTTGAGTGTGCCAATTGGAAAGAAACTTTGAATTTGAGATGTACAGATCTTTTTGAATACTTACTTTGACATTTTCTATATCTAGATCTATTTTTCCCTTTGTGTGTGTGTGTAGAATTGGTAAACAAATGGGGAAAAATGGTTTATAATGTGCCATTAAAAATGCCATATTTCACATTTTAATTTTGAACTCTACTTTTTCTGGAAAAAAATTGTCATGGAGCTGGAGATTGAAGAAAATGCTATAGAAATCTTGATTCCAGAATAAATAAGACTGAAATAAGAAATTATTTACACACATAGTTTATAAATAAAGAAAACATTATGAATTTGTGTTTTTGTTTTGTTTTCCTAGAAGAGACTATGTTTTTAGGAGTTCTAGGTTTCCAACAAAATTGAGAGGGAAGTACAAATTTCCAATGTGCCCTCTCCCATGCATAGTCTACTCCATGATCAATATCACCGTTAGAAAGATACTTTTAACAAGGATACATCTACATTGACAATCATAACTACCCAAATTCCACAGTTTACAGTTCACTTCTTGGTTTTATACATTCTATGTGTTTGGTCAAACAAGTAATGGCATATATCCATTATTATAATATCATATAGAGTATTTTTCATTGCCCAAAATATCCTTTGTGCTCTGTCTATTCACCCGTCCCCCACCAACAGCAGAAAACACTAAATTTTTTACTATATGTTTGCCTTTTTAATTATCTCATATAGTTGGAATCTACTATAATATACCTACATTATATAGCCTTTTCAGATTGGCTTCTTTAACTTGGTAATATGTATTGAAGCTTTTTGCAATATGTATCCATGCTTTTTCAGGTCTGAGAGCTTATTTCTTTTTACGACTGAATAATTTTCATTGTCTACATCAGTCTTTCCCAAACTTCTCTCATGATGAGAATCACCTGGTGGAGTTGTTAAAACACAGATTCCTGAATCCCAACTAAGAAGTGCTAAACTAGAATTTTTGGGAACATATAGGTAAAATTGTATACTTAACTAGTGCTCTAAGACAGATGTTATATACAGAGCACTAAGTTAGGTATGCAATTTTACCAATATGTTCTCAAAAATTCTAGTTTAGCACTTCTTAGTTGGGATTCAGGAATCTGTGTTTTAACAACTCCACCAGGTGATTCTCATCATGAGAGAAGTTTGGGAAACACTGGGACTCTACATCAATCAAGGTTTATTTATACATTTGCCTATTGAAGGACATCTGGGTTGCTTCCAAGGTTTGACACTAATGAATGAAGTGGCCATAGACATGTGTGTGCGAGTTTTTGGGTAGATGTACATTTCGCTCCTTTTGGTGGATACTGAGTGGCACGATTTCTGGATCATATGATAGGAGTACGTTTAGTTTTATAAGATGCTGTCAAACTGTCTTCCAAAGTGGCTGTCCATTTTGTATTTCCACCAGCACTGTGTGAGAATTCCTGTTGGTCTGCAGCATCACTAGCATATGGTGACAGAAGTGTGCAGTGGCATCTCATTGTTGTCTTAATTTGCATTTTCCTGATGACATGTGACATGGAGAATCTTTTTCACAGGTTTCTTGCCATATATATATACAGTGTATGCATATATATATATATATATACACACACACACTGTATTTTCCAGCGTATAAGACGACCCCCTAATTTTTTTTTTACAGTTAAAACATAGGTTTAGGCCTATATTTGCTGTATAAGACTACCCCCCACTTCAAAGAAAAGACTTACTTTGCCGTCAAGATCTGCAGGTAATTTTTGTGCAATTTTGGTCTTTTGCCCCTGATTTTCGGTTGACTTTTTTTCGTTTCAAAGGTCGTCTTATACGCCGGAAAATACGGTGTGTGTGTGTGTGTGTGTGTGTGTGTGTGTGTGTATATATATATATATATATATATATATATATATATATCATCTGTAGTGGGGTTTCTATTAAGGTCCATGGCCTATTTCTTAAATGGGTTATTTGTTTTCTTGGAGCCCTGGTTGGGAAGCTCAGGTGGTTGAAGTGTTATCCCTATATGCCACAGTTGTTTGTTTGTTTGATCCCCGGTCAGGGCACATTCAGGAGTAAACTAATGAATCTTAAATGGGTGCAATAACAAATAAATGATTCTCTCTCTCTCTCTCTCTCTCTCTCTCTCTCTCTCATCTTTGAAATCAATCAATAAATAAAAACTTTAAATGGGTTGTCACTTACTGTTTAATGATATTGTTTCTTAAAAATGAAATACCAGTGTAGCAACCATAGCATTGGTTATGAAATGTTATAACAGTACTGCTCTTAACGACAGACTACAAAACATATAGCACTGAAAGTATTATAGTGATATGAAATAGGATTTTTTATTTGACTGATTAATTCATAACCTTAAACATTTTTGCAAAACTTAGCATTTTATTTTCTATTATAACATGCTTAAGCATTGATATTTTGTCTGTTATGAAATATGCATTAAGATATGGATTCTGTAACAACCATGGGTTTCATTAAACACCCACACACATGCATTCATTTTAAATTTTGACCTAAAAGTAAGTAAATAAACAAAAGGTATATGTGGTTGTTTTACTGTCTCCATGGATAAGAATACATTGGAATAATAAAAAAAATCAAATAGCTACACATGCTTCTATGTACCCATGACAAAGAAATTTCCCCACGACACTATTACACTATTGTCATTAGAAGAAAATGTGTCTCTTGGGAACCCAGGTGCAAATGGTTTGACTGAGATTTTTTAGAAATCTGAGATGACTTCCATACCTTTTCCAAACCACTCTATAGTGTTTTCCCTTTTTCATAGCTATTTTGGAGATGGTGCAGCTGCAGCTATAAGCATAACAATAGTTCAATTTCCTGGCATCTACTTTCTGATTTGGAAACAACAGGGAAATAATTGTCAAGACTTGAAATGGAATGCACACAATAGTTGTACATTTACTAACAAGTTAATATGAACCTATTTAATTGTAACACCTACAGATGGTTTTATAAAAAGTGATACTTTAAGAATATCTCTTTGACAATAGCTAAATCTGAATTTAAAGATTTTATGGCCTGACTTGCATTTTATGTGGAATATTTTTATTCTTTTATTTTTTCATTACAATTACTTTGTTATAAAATATTGGGTCGGCAGCTAAGTAATTGCGGGTTTCACACATATATGGCTTCAGTTGAATTTTTAGTTTGCAGACGTAGTACAAATGTAAAACACATTTTGTTATTTGATAGTTGGCTATTCAGCTGTTAATTAGTAAAAAAAAGTTTTTTGATCTGTTTTATAGTTTTCGTTTGGCGTTCGTTGAAAAATGGAAAATCAAAAGGAACATTTTCGTCATATTTTGCTTTTTTATTTCCGCAAAGGGAAAACGCATTGCAAGCTCATAAAAAGTTATGTGCTGTTTATGGTGACGAAGCCTTAAAAGAACGGCAGTGTCAAAATTGGTTTGCCAAATTTCGTTCTGGTGATTTTTCACTCAAAGATGAAAAACGCTCTGGTCGTCCAGTTGAAGTTGATGACGCCCTAATCAAAGCAATAATCAATTCGGACTGTCACAGTACAACACGTGAGATTGCAGAGAAGCTTCATGTATCACATACATGCATTGAAAATCACTTAAAACAACTTAGCTATGTTCAAAAACTCATGGGTTCCTCACGAAATTAAAGAATCACAGTTAACGCAACGCGTTAGCAGCTGCGATTTGCTAAAGAAACGTAATGAAAATGATCCATTTTTAAAACGACTGATAACTGGCGATGAAAAATGGGTTGTTTACAACAATATCAAGCGGAAAAGATCGTGGAGCAGGCCAGGTGAACCAACTCAAACAACATCAAAAGCTGATATTCATCAAAAGAAGGTTTTGTTATCAGTTTGGTGGGATTACAAAGGAATTGTCTACTTTGAACTCTTACCACCCAACCGAACGATCAATTCTGATGTCTACATTGAACAACTAACGAAATTAAACAATGCAGTTGAAGAAAAGCGGCCCGAATTGACAAATCGAAAAGGTGTTGTATTCCATCATGACAATGCAAGGCCACACACATCTTTGGTCACTCGGCAAAAATTAATGGAGCTTGGTTGGGATGTTTTGCCACATCCACCATATAGTCCTGACCTTGCACCATCTGATTACTTTTTGTTTCGATCTTTACAAAACTCCTTGAATGGTAAAAATTTCAATAATGATGATGATGTCAAATCGTACCTGATTCAGTTTTTTGCTAATAAAAACCAGAAGTTTTTTGAACGTGGGATTATGATGCTGCCTGAAAGATGGCAAAAGGTCATTGATCAAAATGGGCAATACATTACAGAATAAAGTTATTTAGTTCCATGAAAAAATTGTCTTTGATTTTCTTTAAAAAATCCGCAATTACTTAGTTGCCTACCCAATAATAGTTTATAAGAAATTACTGTGAATATATATATATATGGCAAAGTGACTGACCTTACAAATGTCCAACCAACCAACCACCAACCAGCTGGTACATATGACACACACTGGCAATTTAAAAATAAACATTGACTCACGCATGCACAGTACATAGAAAGCTCTTGCTGGTGCCAATCTCATGTGTGTGTTTTGATCTATCATTGTCGATCGTGAATTTGGTTGTTTTTATTGACATTCTAAAACTGAGAGAAAGCGGAGATTTTCACACCTATTTGAGTGATGATTCCGTTGATTCAATGGATGATGCCGAAAAGGAAAATTTTCCCAATAAATTTCTTATTAGTATTACTCCTTCAGGACTGCTGTGTCATAAATTAAAATTGAAAGTAGGTGCAATCATCATGCTACTGAGAAATCTTAATAGTAAACGGGTCTTTGTAATGCTACTAGATTTATTATCACAAGATTTAGACCTAACATAATCGAAGCTGAAGTATTAACAGGACCTGTGGAAGGAAAGGTTGTTCTGATTCCAATAATTGATTTGTCCCCGTTTGACACTGGCCTCCCATTTAAATTAATTTGAAGACAATGTCCTGTGATGCAAGCATTTGCAATGACTATTAATAAATCACAAGGACAAACTCGAAACAAAATAGGAATATTCCTACCTTAGCCTGTTTTCAAACATGGTCAGTTATATTTTTATTTCTCTCGAGTTCCAAGAGCTTGTGATGTTTAAGTTAAAGTTGTAAATGCTTCATCATAAGGGAAATTAGTCAAGCATTCTGAAAGTGTTTTTCCTCTTGATGTGGCAGACAGGAAGATATTAGAATAAGTTTAATCAATTTATTAGTCATTGTTTTTATCGATATTGTTTTTATATCATGTTTTTGTGTTTTTATAATATGTCTTTATTATAGCATTCTGTTAATACTTATTTATTAATCAGTTTATATATTATTTTTATATACATTTTACTAATTTTCTTTAATCTCTGACATTTCTATTATAGAGAAAGGGGAAATTGTGATATTAAAATATTTCTTCTATTAACTTAATTTCACTGTGCATGAATCTGTGCACCGGCCACTAATACTTTATAAATGGTAAATACAAATAAGTTATAGAACTTTGAAAAAAACAAATACATATCTTTTAAGAAATACTAATTATTCACATAGTATTTGAAAGCTATGTAATTAATTTTCTCATTGTATATTCTAATAAATATATGATTGAACTCCACAATAAAAATCACTTAAAAGAAACATTTTATTTTGAAGAATTTGCTGAGAATAAGCCCTGTGTGATTTTAGAAAGTGATGTAGGGTCAGGGGGATACATAATGCTAAACAAATGTTAGAAAGGAAATAATACAATAAATGTGGATTGCTTTAAACTGTAGAAAAAGTGGAACAATTAGATTTCAATGTGTGCTCATACTAATACATGTCAATTTAAAACAGTTATTTTTGTTTCTATTTTTAAGTCATAGATGCAAGTATTGCTCAAGTTTTATATTTATAAGTAAAATAATTAACATGGATTAAATGATTACTACAGTGGTGCCTCACAACGAACTTAATTCGTTCCAGGAGCAAGTTTGTTATGCGAAAAGTTCGTTATGTGAAACGTGTTTTCCCATAACAATACATGTTAAAAAAAATAATTCGTTCTGTAGCATAAAATATGCTAAGATGACATAAAAAAAGATAAATTTTTTGTTATTATTTTTATTTAGATACATCTAAAAACATAATTTTTTTAGAAGCCATGATATAAAAAAATATTGAGTTTAACTTAAAAGGACGACTGCCGTGATACGTGCGTGATTTAATTCGTAATGAAGAACGATTGCCGCGATACGTGCTTAAGTTAAGCGCAGTGACTAACGACTGCCTGCAGTGCCTGCGCGGAAGGATGCAATACATCGGCAGCGATCGTGGAAGCTCGGGCGAAGCAGTCGTGGAAGCTCGGGCAAAGCGGTCGTGGAAGCTCAGGTGACTTCGTTGTGTGAAACGAAGTTCGTTGTATGAATCATGAAATGAAGTTCGTTGTGTGCAGCGTTCGCTGTGCGAGGCGTTCTTTATGCGAGGCACCACTGTATATGATAAACACTGTGCTTAGTCGTTCACATAGATCATCTCATTTAATTTTCAGAACATTATTTTTTATATATTACTAGAGGCCCAGTGCATGAAATTTGTGCATAGGGCCGGTGGGGGGGCAGGTGTCCCTCAGCCCAGCCTGCACCCTCTAGAATCTGGGACCCCTGGAGGGATGACCGACTGCCCGTTTAGGCCCATTCCCACTAGGGTCAGATCTACTGGCAGTCAGACATCCCTCTCACAATCCAGGACTACTGGCTCCCAACTGCTCGCCTGCCTGCCTTCCTGATTGCCCCTAACGGCTTCTGCCTGCCAGCCTGATAAACCCCTAATCACTCCCATGCCAGCCTGATTGCCCCCAACTTCCTTCCTCTGCAGACCTGGTCAGCCCTAGCTGTCCTCCCTTGCAGGGTTGATTGCCTCCAACTGCACAGACTCCCGTGTGTGTGTGTGTGTGTGTGTGTGTGTGTGTGTGTGTGTGTGTGTAGGGGAGTCCCTTGTTCCTATAGTTTATAAAGGCTGCAGATCTTTGTGCCTTGATATTCCTGCTGATTGATCACTATTCCCTTCTGATTTTGTCACTATAGCAACTCCAGATCTCACAGGTTGAACCTCACATGGGACCTGTGAGGCTCCCTTCCCTTCCTCCCTTCCTCCCTTATTGTTTTCCCATTTCCTTTGGGCTCTCATCTTCGCCCTCTGAAGGAGGGGATTCCTTCCCTTCCAATAATAATAAAAGTGTAATATGCTAATTAGACCAGAGGTCCTTCCGGATGACCTTTCAGATGACCAGAAAGAAGCTGGTGCTGGCAGCTGGGCGAGGCAGGCCTACTCTTGCATGAATTTCATGCATCACTCCTCTGGTGTTTTATAAATATAGACATGCTATTTCCAGCTCCCTTATTCTATGGAAATGTACCTTTTGCAGCTCTGTAGCCCTGTTCTTTTGCCATGAACTCCTCAATTCCTCAAATGTCCTAAACTTGCCTATTTCACCCCTAAAAACTCCTTTCTGCATGTGGCTCATGTTGATGCATGGCTTATCTTAGCAGCCCAAGTACTTTATAGAAGCTTTCTTATTTTTGTCTGTCTTTTTTATTGTTGATGTTTATTTTATTTGCCCTTATCTGGAGCAGCACTTGGGGTACATATTATCTCTTATTCTTAATGTGTATATTTTCATAAAAAACTAACAGTGTGTTAAGCTAAATGCTTAAACAATACAAAGGAAATGTTACACTGATGTTCAGAACTCCTTTTCCAGTGTTCTGAAGCAGTAATGCTGTTACTGTAAAAGTCCTTTTATATAAATTTCAATCTATTCTATCCAACTAAATCTAAATAGATAGTAACATAAAAATATTTTATGTTTATGAAACACTATTGAAAGTAAATTATTTTAAAGTGATTTTTATCTCATGAACTTAATGTACTATTGAAATCTAAATATGCCACAATATTTTCTATGCTTTGTTGAATAAAACTAGGTTTAGAGATCTTCTAAAGAATTCTGGAACCAAATGAAATAGCTGCTGCACTCATAGTACCATGTTGACAGATGAATATGGTTCATCTATTTAATGATTCATTCAAATGTCTATTAAGTTAAAATTATACTAGTCATTGGAATAGATGTTAATGGCACATTGCCAGCCTTTAAGATGCTCAGTTGGCTGGGGGGCAGCAGAAAGGAGCACACACAGATGAAAATAATAGGTTCTGATCAATGACACTGAGAAGTGCAATCATTATGACTGAGAACCAGGAACGGAGTTTTGGGGGAGTTGATAATAGAGTGCATTTCTAGTAGAGATTAGAAGCTCACAGGTAAAGAATAAAATTGGAATGTGTGGAAGTGGAAAGGAGAACACAGCATGAGGAAAACATAAGGAGATGTGCAGAATATAGGGGAGTGGCCGGGAATTTGGGGTGGTAGCACAGTCCTTATAGGCCAAGCTGAAATGTTAAGCTTTTAGGAAACCTTCAACTGAGTATTAACCAAACAATATGCAATTTTATATACTATGATTACCTCACACGGTAGATAGTAAAGTAGTACTTACTATGTGTATGCTATTGGAATAAAACTGTACTAATAAATTTAAGTGGCATATTGAAAAAAAATCAGTGTAAAGAAATGAATCAGGAACATGATTTTCAGAGCTAATATCAATTAAATCCATTAACTCTCAAGTTCTTTATTTTAGTTTTTAAATTTCTTTATTGATTAAGGTATGTGCCCTTATCCCCCCGTTACCTCCCTCCCCACATTCATGCCCCCGTCCCTGTGTTGTCTGTCTCCATTGATTAGGCTTATTGCATCATATAAGTCCTTTGGTTGATCTCTCCCCCATATTCCCACCATCCTTTTTTCTTAAAATCCCCACTTGATTTTTTTGTTGATTTTAGAGAGTGAGGAAGAGAGACAGAAACATCTATGTGAGAGAAATATTGATTAGTTGTCTCCCATATGTACCCCTACCAGGGGTTGAACCCACAGCTTAGGTATGTGCCCTGACAGAATCGAACCCCAGCGTTTTGGTGCACAAGAAGATGCTCCAACCAACTGTGCCACCTGGCCAGTGCTCTTGAGTCTCTCTGTATAACTAAGTTGCTTTATTGCATCTTTAAATGTTACATTGATCATGAGAGATTTTGCTGTGACTCCAATTTGATGGTCATATCCTTGTTTGGTAAAAGTCTGACTCAATGTTTAGGGTAATGTAACTATCTTATAGTCCATCCCTATGAAATCCATGTGCCCATACATGTCAGTGAGTTCTGTTTGCTAAAATGTCAATCTCAGTCCATATCCATCATCCCTCTTTCAGCAAGTCAGTAGTATGATCTTCATATAGGAAGGACAGCACATTATAGTAAATCTTTGTTTATTGGAATAACATAAACATTTATCACTTTTTCATGAAAATGCATGTAAAAATAAAAATATAAACAACTTCAAGATCAAACCACTAATTTAATCCTGCAAAAGAGCTTGTACTGTTCCTCTGAAAATATTTTAACAAAATTGACATGAACATTTTAGTAAATATGTCTACAGTAGCACTAATATATTACAGCAAATAAAGAGTAAAACAAATCAAACAAAAACACTAGTATCTGCATTTTACTATTGATTTGAGCGCATCCTTAGAAAACTGAATGTAACAAAAACCCAGGAAAGTTTTTGAAATTCTATATATGCTCTCTGGCAACTTTGACTTTTTTTTTCTTTTTAATATATTTTATTGATTTTTTACAGAGAGGAAGAGAGAGGGATAGAGTTAGAAACATTGATGAGAGAGAAACATCAATCAGCTGCCTCCTGCACATCCCCTTATGGGGATGTGCCCGCAACCAAGGTACATGCCCTTGACTGGAATCGAACTCAGGACCTTTCAGTCCTCAGGCTGATGCTCTATTCACTGAGCCAAACCGGTTTCAGCATTGTGTGACTTTTATACAAGCATTTTTTTTAATTAGTTATATGAAATGTTATAAAAAGATGGGAGAAAAGGCTAAATAAAAGTTACCGAAAATGTGATTTTAAAGAACAGATTACTCTTTGAAAATCAACTTTGCACAATTTCTAACATAGTATAAAATTTATTCAAAGTAAAAACACTGCAAATACAGCATTAATCAAATTATGATTAATGTCATCAGTCTTACCCAGAATGAAACCTGCTAACCTTACTTTTAGGATTTGTGTTTTCATTCTGTAGCCACTCTGGTTACAGCTTTTGCTTCTTATTTTATTGATATTTTACAATATAATCCCTGATATGTGAATTATCAGTAATTTTTAGAAACTTAAAGGCTTTCTTTTCATACTGGTGTTTTCAGTATGTATATATGTATTGTTGCTCAATGAAAACTGAAGATTTGGTTTTCCAAATGCCATTTTTTACAAGTGTACATTGACATTTTAAAATGAGAGAAACGGTGATACATATATACACCTTGCTTTTTTTGTATGGAAATAAAAATTAGTCTTCGACATAACTGAGCTATTTTATATACATTTTTGATAATTTGTTATGATTATATTATAATTGACTGCATTTTGAGACATAACTACTTAGTAAAAAGTGATTGCAAATGTTTAAATGCATTGTATAAAATTTGTAATTCATTAGTTAAAATTTATTCTAATGAGAAGCTTACACTATACATATATATATTTAAAAAAACAAATATATGTTTAAGTCTTATAGTAGTAAATGCAATTGTGTTTGCTCTCAGGAAGGTAATAGTTCTTACTGATACATGTCACTAAGCTGGTTGAGTTTTCCTTTTGTTCTCAAAGTGTGTGTGTGTGTTGGGGGAAACAAACAAAAAAGAGCTGTAGTTTTGTACTTATAAAGCTGATATAGAGTCAAAGATTTTAGAAAGGAGGGCAAATTTAGCTGACATTGCCATCGGAAACTAAATGGCAAGGAAGAGGAAATAAGTGCTTTTCCTCACATTAACAGGTACACTGGACTTGGTGTCTTTATTCAGAATAAAGAAAATGCCCTAGCCGGTTTGGTTTGGCTCAATAAGTAGAGCCTTGACCCTTAGACCAAAGAGTCCAGGGATAATTCCAGTTAAGGGCAAGTACCTCAGATGCAGGCTAGATTCCTGGTCCTGATAGGGCACATGCAGGAGACAAACAATCAATGTGTCTCTTTTATATCAGTGTTTCTCTCTGAGTGTATCTCTTCTTCTTTACATTCTCTCTACAAATCAATGGGGAAAGATCCTTGGATGACTATTTTAAAAAGTAAAGAAAGTACAGTAATAAACAGTAACGCAAGGAAACAATTCAGACACTCTCAGCAAGGTTAAAATGGTATTTCGGTTCAACAGAAAACTATGTTGTATGTACACTCATAGTTTCAAAACAGGTCCTATTAATTGTGATCCAGTTTAATAAAATACATCTTATCTTTTGCATTATGGCCTGATTATTAAGAAAACCTCAGAGAAAGAGATCTATTAAATAACTCTTTTTATTTGTGTATTAGAAATTTGAACACAAGAATGTTAAACAGCGAATAATAAGCATTTTTTTTCTTGTAAATTTTTAATTTTACTTTCACTTCAGAAAATGAATTAACCCTTCACTGGATGAAGTATTAGCTGTAAAATAGATGATGAACAAGTACTTGCTATTTTTGACATTCTAAATGTTTTCATCTCAGGCATTTTAATTTTTAAGCACACACCTTTTCATTTTCCCCATCTTTATATATCTTGGCTAAAAATGTGTTATGCTTCACTGGAATTTTTATGAAAGTAAATTTAGTAATACTGGTAGTGAACAGTGGACAGTGCCCATTTAAAAGTCTTGTTGTGACCTTTTCTTTTAAACATTAGATATGTATTTAATAAGACAGTGTTCATTTTCTATTTGCTTCAGACTAAGCCTTTGCTGTCAATATGACAAAAATCAGGTAAAAAGCTGGCTAGTAGAAAACAGAATAATTTATCCTCTACTGCATATCATGAAACATTAAAAAATACTCCAAATTCTGAAAAATATTTAAATACATGTAACTAACTAAAAAGGTAGAGTTAAAAAAAAAAAAAGGAAGCATTTTGTTCAATAGCATCTAAGGAATTGAAATGACTGAACAGTTAGTGAATGTTTGATTGGTCAGATAGTATTATCATTTCCTAAGAGCTCCTTTGATTTTTAAGAATATAATCTTGTGACTACTTGCCATTGAACAGACTGCAAGAGGATCCACATTGGCCCACAATGACTGCCACTAGATGTGCTTAGTAATAAGCCCTATTATCAGACCATCACTCCTCAAGAGTGCATGCTGTGCAATCAAGTAGCTTCCTCCTCATTCATTTCAGATCTTTATGAATGAACAACCTAGAAAACTAGGAAACAACTCAGTTTTTGGAATTTTTTGAGATTAACAACATTCAAATCAGAAAAGTACAAATGCATATATTGACTTTCTGGTGACTTTTGTAATCAGTTACCCCATCATTCCTTTTTAAGAAGGGATTTTTAAGAAGTCCCTCTGTTCCTTATAATTAGCCCTTAAGCTCAACACCATGCCCCACTAATTGGGCAGCTGTGGCACACAAATCATCTTTTTTTTCCATGAACTTCCACCCTTTCTTCAAAGCAACTTTTCCACAGGTCAAGGGTAAGTGACGGAGGCACCAGACGGAGGATGAAGTCTTGCCCCGCATCTTTACCCTAATGGACTATCGCTGTAACAGGCATGTGATGGATGACCTCTGCTCATCAGAGGGCTTGGCACACTCTTATTTTCCTATCCGTAAGTAAATACAAATATTCTGTTAGAAAATACATAGATTTACCTTTTAACTCTTCATTTTCATTAAATTAAAGATAAAATCAAAAAGGGCTCTAGAGGCTGGGGGTGAGTCATAGAATTTTCTGGTTTCTCTGTTGTAAGTTAAGATAGGAAGAGAAGACCCTAAATGGTGGTGCCAGGAACCCCTCAGACTTAAGTCTGTGGTTTTTCTATTAGTCCAGCCAGTGAGCTCTTTTAATTTAAAATCTCACACTCTCAGTTTCCATCAGAGTCGGCTCTCAAATCACTAAGCCTCCTAAAAAAAAGAGAATATGCTATTATCCTATTTTGCCTTATGATGTGGTTTGGTCAACTTTTTCTGGACAGGCCATATGGTATCTGTCACCAGCAGTCAACTTTGTCATTGTAGTAGGAAAGCAGCCGTAGATAAGACATACATAAATGAATGTGTGACTGTGCTAAAAGAAAACATTACTTGTGGTTAAAAAAAAAAAGTTAATTTCATTTAATTTTCACCTGTCACAAACTAATAATGTTCTTTTTATCTGTTTTCAAACATTTAAAAATTTTAAAAACTGTCTTTAGCTTTCTGGTTTTACAAAAGGTAGCAGTGGGCTTGTGTTTTTTGTTTTTTTTTTAGCATTCTTGGAACATCCAGTGGCAGTTTAGCCATATAGTAATATGTTCTATTTAATGCAGGATGCCATTGTTACCTTAACCCAAACTAAAGCAAAGTAAATTCGCTCGTTTGAATATTCACACTTACATATCATGGACTTCAAAGATTTATGGATGGACATTTATAAACTGTATTTGCTTCCTTTCAGTCAAATAAATTGTGAGGCCAAATTTTAAAAGGCCTTATAATTTTTAACCATCAAATTTCTTTCAGATTCAAGGATATATTTTGCTTTATACATACCCTTAACTAATTCCCGGAATAATACACAGGTGTGGTGACAACCCATAGCTGCAGAGAATTTAGTTAATTTTCTATATACATTATAAATCTGGTCACTCCTTTTAGAAGCACAAACCAACTAAATTTCAGAATATGCTAAATCTAAACTTAGGAGTCCAATTTCTTAGTGATGACTCTGATAAAATAATTAATAGACAAAATATTGCATAATTAATGGCACTACTAGGTTCTGGTAAGGATTGCCACCTTCAAGGAAGTCACTGGATATCAACAGTTAGCTATCTATTCATAGCACCGCCTTGATAATGCCATCGTTATAATTTTTGACTTTTGCAAATTTCCGTAAGTGGGTCAGGGATCTGAAAACTGATCACTGCCAAAGCTCTGACCCAAATGGTCCTAAGTACCATCCTCTAACTTCCTCAGTAGCATCCTCTAATTTTTAGGCAAACCATTGGGCACCATTATATAATACTTTCAAAAAGTGCCAGATTTAAGACCCAAAATGTTTTCTTTACTGTGCCCTGAATGTCCTTACCTGTTTCTTTTGCAATTGTTTATTATTTTCTCTGTGCATTCTCCTCCTAACTTCATCATCACCATCAGACACAGTAATTTCTTTTTATCTACAGCTTATTTGTATGCTCATCTGAGAAGGTGCACCATCTCAGTAAGGCAAGCTTCCCCTGAGCCCAGTTACCCCCGCTGTGCAAAGCCAACTGGGCTTGAACATCCCATGTAGAATAGGCAGCATATGGTTGCTACCATCAATACAGTTGGAACATCTGTGTATGAATACATTCTGTGTGGGCATCAGGTTAGTTACATTCTCTTACATGGGTCTGAGAGGATGTGCAATGAGAAGAGGGCTTACGGATAATGTAGCAAAGAAACAGGGAAGTAGGTTTGAGAGATGTGTTTACCTACTGATTGAGACAGCTTTTTCTGCTTTGGTGGTAGAATAAGGATAACTGCAATTCCTCATTTCTCAACCTGAAAACTTAAAAGATATCCCATAAATGAATTAGGAAAGAGTTGAGAAAATGATGATCTTTAGTTCAATCACTTAAAAATTAATAACAATTAAAACAATGGCAACACAACACTGACAATACTTATATGCACCCGTCACTGTCCTAAAGACTTTACATGGATTATATTTTCAATGCTCTAAAAACACTATATACTAAGTCCTGTTGTTATACCTCTTTTATAGATGAACAACCTGAGACACTAGTGAGGTAAATTATACAATTGTAAGAGACCAAAATCAGGTTATGAACTGATATATTTTACTGTTATATATGTACTTTAATATATATCATAATTTTATATATCTATATATGTATGTATGTATTTTTTTATTTTTATCCTGTTTCTAAAAAATTTCTCAAAAACAAATGACTATAATTGAAATTTGTAAGTTTGTATAATTCCCTTTCACTGGTGACACTAACTCAAGGGATTTGGAAATATAGTAGGAAACAGTGGCTGTATGAAAATTAGCAGGCAGAGTAAATGGAAAGAATAATAAGTACCTCTCCTCCAACATCAGTAAGTGGTAACTAACCAGATGCTTATTTAATACACTCAGTATTGGCAAGGGAACAGCATTTTATTCAGTGGGAAGAATAATGTGCTTCCTATATTAAAAAAGACATGTGATATAAGGAAAAAATAGAGAAAAAAATCCACAAAATATCCGAATTTTTTATGTAACAGTTTATATGAAAATTCTGACTGACACTGGACATTTACAAGGACTATTAGAACTAGTTTCATTTTATTATAATTCTACACACATTATTGACCTTCTATTTTAACAAGGCACATACATTCCTCAGAATATTTTCCATTAAAAATACCAATAAGTAAAAATTAGGTTTTGAGTTGAGTTTTATATCAGGTCTCTTTTTCTCTGTTTTAATTATAACCTGCAATTAATTAAAAACAAAATAAAACCAAAGAGGAGAGGAAATTAAAAAAAATAGTAATGTGAATTTAAGGAGAGTATGATCTTCACAGAATCAAAATGTAAATGGAAGATTCTTACACTGAATTTTTCAGAACATTTTGTGACCTAGATATCTAGTAAATTCTGGAGAAATAAATTCTCAACAGGTATAGGAAAAGCAGTTACAATCCTAAAGAAAATTAAACTTCGTGTGTACATTTAAGTCCTGTGTGGCACCAGAGAGCATTTGAAGTTTAATTTCAAAGCTGTAAGTTCAAGAAATGTATACAGTTGCCCAGCTCTATTTACAAATGCTGAATGAATTAAAAACAGATACAAATGCCATGGAGAAGCAAAACTCAGAGTGAGCCTTTACTGTATGGTGAGGAAATGGTGAAATACAGCTTGAAATGGACAGGGGATCATTTCTGATAGGGGAACTAACCAAGAAGTGAGAATTAGCAGGTACTGAAGGTGGCTTGGCTCAAACAGAGGACTTGATTTGAGAGAGTTAATACAATTAAAGTGGCACTGTGGAGTACCTTATACATGATGAAACCATTGCCACCACCCCCCACCCTGAGGAATGATAGATTAAAGTAAATTTCCTATAAAAAACAATTGTTGTTCCCCCCACCCCTCCCCAGGAATGATAGAGCCCTGAGTAAATTTGCTAATGTGTGAAAAGCTTCTGGGGACTCTATTCTTTTAGGAAAGTAAAAGGTCAAGAAGATACCCCTCACCCCACCCCTCCCCCCCAAAAAAAGGAAGAGAAGGTGGATGTTGATGAAGAACTTTCCTTTATTTTAATGATATGACTATGTTTATTTTATGGCCCTTGGTTTCTGCTGAACTTTCTATTGATATTATGTGAATTTGGTGCTGCTTAGCCTAGGCTTCATTGCTGTGATCTTGTTGGAGAGTTGTCCTGAGCTATGTTGGAATAGAGTCCCCTGAAGTCTTAAAAAGGATTTTCATTGTGACCTGGGAAGAGTGGCTGAGAAAAGGAATAGTAAACACTATTGATAAAAGAAAGAAAATTACAAGGAATAGTAAACACTTATGATAAAAGAAAGAAAATTAACTGCAAGTTTTACACATTAGAGGACCAAGAAATCATAGTAGTAACCAAAAATAAAAAATAAAAGCTATTACATAAGTAGAAATTTCCATCATGAGAGCAAATAAATGTTATTTTAGACATTTTGGTTTATTATTAACTAGGAGCCCAGCACTCATCTTGAAATTGCGGCACTTCCCAGCCAGGAGTCATGGGTCTGGCCCTGTCTCCCACTCCAGCCCTTGAAGCAGCCACAGCCACTGCTGATCAGGCCCTCCCCCAGCACAGGTACACAGAGGCTCCTGCCGCTCTGCCCCGGAGGCTGCTCGCACAACCTCCTCTTTCTGGTTGACCTGTTACAGTGTCCTGGTTAATTAGCATATCTCTCTCTCTCTCTCTCTCTCTCTCTCTCTCTCTCTCTATATATATATATATATATATATATATATATATATAGAGAGAGAGAGAGAGAGAGAGATAGATATAGATATAGATATAGATATAGATATAGATATAGATATAGATATTGATATAGATATAGATATAGATATACACATATATATAGATATAGATATATCAATAGATATATACATATATATATCAAATAAATGTTGCTGTCATCCATAGACAGGTAAATCTAAAGATCTTAGAGATTATATTGACAGGAGATTTAAGGGAATTGGTAAGATTTTTACAATAGTGAGTATAGAAAAAGCAGAAGTTCAAGGTCTAAGCTAGTGAAGGACCTTGAGACAGCAGGATCCGAGGAGCATTTCTAAAGTACACTCTATTTAATGAAAAAGAAAGAGCATGTTTAAAAAGAAGGAGTAATTGACCATCATTAAATATGCAGAGTTAGAGGAGGAAAGGAATTAAATAAAACTATCAATGTGTTTATGGAAAATAGTTTTAAAAGTCCCTTACACATTTATCAAGTGATTCATAATCCTCTTTACTTCATTTCCAGTGTTTTGAAATTGTAATTTTCAGTTTTCATATATTTGATTCTGACACGGTATGGAGGGGTAGAAGTGAGTGTGTTTGCCTTATCACCAAAGTCAGTGAGCCAGTCATAGTATCTATTGCTCAGCTGTTTCTTGAAGTAATAGAGATCCCACAATAAAGGATGCAAACATTTCCAATAAATAGTATTTTAATACACAGTCAAAGTGATAAAATTTCACAGTAGTAATTTCTCTGAATGATCCTAGAATGCTAGGGCACCTGCTGCTTTTACACATGGAAGTGAACACTCTTATTTGGATGCATGAGGGGTCATGCTTGAATCATACTTCTAATAACATTTCAGTAATCTTAGTTAAAATATCTCTAGTAATATTCTTCACAGCTGTTAGTAATGTTATTTTTTAAACAGAAACCACTTAGGAAGTACAATTAAAACTAGTAATCTATATTCTTAGATTTGAAGGTTAACTTAGAAAAATTTTCTTTATTTCTAACCTCAAATATGACCTGGTTTCTTGGTTGTTGCTGTCTAATTACATAAGTTTATTTGTGTGTCTTTCATAAAATAATATATATGTTTGTGTGTAAAGCATTCATGAGAAGTAGATCAGAAGAGAAATGTTACTATCCACAAAACTTTAAGATATTTGAAAACATTGATTATGCTTTTATCTCTTTTCTTTCCAAATCTAGAAAAAAAAAAATTCTGCTTGACACAATTGAAGTGATAATGAATATTTATTGAATTAAAAAGTTGCTATCTGCATGTTTCAGAAAAAGAAGCCAATCACAAAGACAACAAATCATTCAATAGAACACATAGAATCAGATTAAAACAAATGATGGGGTAGATATTTCCATATTCTAGGCAAGATAAAAGACCATTCTCTGAAATTATTCAGTTAATAAAAATTTTGTTTGATTTGTTTTGTTTTCAGTTTTTCTTTGATGTTCAGGTTTAGTTTATCCTATAACATTATCTCTCTCTCTGCAAATTCCATTCCCAACAAGAGCAGAAAAGACCTCACACCTCAGATTTTCTCCTTCTTTCTCTATATCAAATTTTATTAGTTTAGGTAATGAGTCTTAAGTAGTTCTAATTTAACAAGTTTTTGGATTAAAAATAGTCACATATTGTCTTGTTCCAATTGAATTCATGCGTCCTAAAAAACAAAATGTGACTGTATTAAAAGCACATGTAGAATTCCCATGTGGGCAAGAAATTGTTACCTCACAGGACTGAAAACTCCCTGTGGGCAGGAACTTTGTGGCCCTCACTGTGATTAGTCCAGAAAGCCTGTCACTGCAGGTGATTTTTGGCTGCGATTCAATACGTATTTTAATAAATTAAATCTTAAATGCTTCTAATATGAAATAAATAGTAATGAAATATATCCTATTTATTGCTGCTAAATTGAACTATCATATTTTCAATCCAGGACACTATTATTTGTGCTGGTTTTAATGAGACCGCTAGCAAGGAAAAGTACTCTGCTCTCATTTTGTGTCTGGTCAGGGGGAGGGGTCATGGACGGTTGGCTGGGCTGCCTGCTGGTCGAACTCCTGGTCGAGGGGACAATTTGAATATTAGCCTTTTATTATATAGGATATACACTGAGTGGCCAAATTATTATATGTTCAGAAATCATAATAACCTGGCCACTCAGTGTATTTTATTTTGCCTATAATGAAGTAAAAATAAATATCTTTAAAAAGAATGACTTTTTAAATTTAAAAATCAAACGCTATTTATTATAATTGAAAATAATCTCATAAGAACAGATTAAGAAAACACCAAGCTACTAAATTTATAGAAAATATTTATGTTTTTTATATTTCCTTGGTGACATTATCAATACACAACATAAATCATAAAATGTATTATTTTATAATTAAGATATAATAATTTAATTTAGAGAGAAGCTCCAATTTATTTTATGTGCATAGCACTATAGGCACTTATGTGAGTGTTAAGATACACCCTTATTAGCATTTTTGCTTAATGTTAATATACTGTATTCCTTTTGTTTTAAATCATATTAATTTGCTAACATTTAACCTGAGTCTTTGGTAACAGCTGGAACATGAACAAAGATGCAATACTCATGGCTTCTAATAATGCAATTTTGATTTTAAAAAAAGTATTAGGGAAATGTAGCAAGGTCTTTTTATATCATTCAATAATTATCAATGGAGAATATGCAAAAGCATTTTTATTCAGCAAGTTTACCTACAAAAGAATAAGTGCTTCTGCACTGCTATAGGAAGTCATAATTACCTGATTTCCACATGTCAGCACAGTCTGGATATGTGTACTTACACTTAATATTTTAAAATGAGAACTAAACACTACGTAGCACAAAGAGTTTTCAGTGACATGAAAAAATATCTTTCATAAAAATAACTTATTAATGCTCACTACTTTTTAAATTTTTTCTTTATTGATTAAGGCAGTGGTTGGCAAACTCATTAGTCAACAGAGCCAAATATCAACAGTACGACGATTGAAATTTCTTTTGAGAGCCAAATTTTTTAAACTTAAACTTCTTCTAATGCCACTTCTTCAAAATAGACTTGCCCAGGCCGTGGTATTTTGTGGAAGAGCCACACTCAAGGGGCCAAAGAGCTGCATGTGGCTCGTGAGCTGCAGTCTGCCGACCACGGGATTAAGGTGTTACATATGTGTCCTTATTCCCCCATTACCCCTCTATCCGCCCCTCTCATGCCATCACCTGCTGTTGTCTGTGTCCTTTGGCTAGGCTTATATGCATGCTTACAAGATCTTTGGTTGATCTCCCCCTTACCCCCACCCTCCCCTACCGTTCCTTTGAGGTTTGATGGTCTGATCGATGTTTCTCTGTCTCTGGATCTGTTTTATTCATCAATTTATGTTGTTCATTATTTTATTTATTTATGCTGCGTTTTCTCTTTAATCTTTATGCCTCTAATTTATTTTCTCATATTATTGTATTTCTCATATTATTGGCTAAGACCACATGTACAATGTTGAGTAGACATGGTGATAAGTGATAACATCCTTATCTCATTTCGGTGTTTAAAAATAATACTTAATTTTTTAAATTTTAGTTTAGTTTTTATAGAAATAGTTGCATATTTGGGAGATCAATATTATGACAGAAGATAATATAAATTTTATAGAAATCTTCCCTCACTGATAGCCCTAGAATCCAGGCCCTTGACCATGATTGTCTGCATTGATTCTCCAGATGCTAGATGACTGGAGTGCTTAAGAAATCTCCACCAGTGATTCAGGATTAATAAATTCTGGATATCGACTGTACAACATTGGGCGTATAGTTGACAATACTATATTGAATACTTACAATGTTGCTAATAAGGTAGAGCTTATGCTAAATGTTATTACCACATACAAACATCAATATAATAATAATGTAATAAATAAAGGTGGCCGGAAGAAACTTATAGAAGTGATGGATAACTTTATGATACAGGAGAAAACATTATCAAGTATACAGCTGTATACTTATATCTAAACTCATCAAATTGTATATACTAAATACCTATAGCCTTTTGTATGTCAATTGTAGTTCAGCAAAGAGGTTTTTTAAAAAGCAATTTCAAATAATTCAAGACTTTCCATATTTTTTCAGTATTCTAAGTTGGAAGACCTTAGTATAAACCAGTATGTAGATCCCTACAGGTTATACACATATTATTAAAATTTTAAAAACACTAAATATAATATAGGCAATATAAACCTGTTTAAAAGCAAAGCTCATTTAGAATGAACAAAAAGCTCTTCTAAAATTGCCAGGGAAGGAATATTTTCTAATCCTGAAGATCATCTATCCAGAAAATAACATCTTTCCCCCTAACCAACTTCCACCTGGAACCTTGTGAATTTGTAACTTCCTATTGTTCGTTTCATTCTTTCAGGTCCCATCTGTCTGAAAATTCCTCCATTTTATTCTCATTTTGAAAACTTGTTTTCATGGTTCATCAAATTATTTTGCTGTGCCCTTACTCAGCATTGAGCTCGATCACTGTGTGTTCTTGTTCTTAACCTGGTTTACAGGCAAGACATAATCTAATTTAAAAATAGCTGAAGAAATATTTTAGGTATTTCCTGCTGATTGGGTACTTTGAGAGAATTACTTGGAATTTCCTTGATTGAATTTTTCAAGGCTTAAAAGTTTGTCTTTGGAAAATCTTTAAGAACAACTTTCTCAGAGGAAAAAATATTGTTTTTAGAAATCTCTGCAATTGTTGCATCCATTCATTGCTTTACCAACTATCTATTCTTTTATCTATTCTTTTCTCTAAAACAGAAGATATTATATAGTGCTAAAAATCATCTGTGAAAGTACCTTGATGTTTCCTATTTCATATGTATCAACAATCTGGGGAGGCTGAGTAAGAGTACTTCTAAAGTAACATTTTACAATTCTTGTATATAATTTAGCCTGATTTGCCCCCATTTGCTTTATCACTATCAGTTTATATGTATGTGTATTATTACATATGATTCATTTATGAGTGAGATGGCCATATTATTACCCAAAACTCCAATACTAAATACATAAAGATTTGTTACTTAACAAGGCCATCGTTTTTTTTCATAACCCTATTAAGAACCATTAACATATATGCAATGTATATTCCATATTTATTATTTGTCTACTAAATGACATCCATAGCTTTCCCCGCCCTTATCTAGGTTCTACTACAGGGATATCCATTGTATTTGTTTTTCATGCTGCTCTAGCCTCCTTTGTTGGGGACATTATTCCTTTATCTTTCTCGGCCTTGATATTTTGGTAGAAGATCCCACAGTTTGGTTTGCTCTAATATTTCCTCATGAATAGATTCATGTTATGGATTTATTAATTCCTAGTTGACAGTGATACCATAGAAATAATATTGTGTTCATTTGATATTTTCAAGTTAAATTTTTCAGAATATTCTGGTGGTCTAAGAACTAACCAACTGCAATGGTATAAAAGAAGCAATGTATAAGAGTGAAGAGAGGATGAACAACCACAGACATAAATCAAATGCTTATTAATTATTTATTAACAGATATCACATGGCAGAAACTGTAATGGCTGCTAGGGCTGCATTGGTAAAGATGCTGAATGGCTAGCATCGGTATTAGCAGTCCACAAATTTCTGGCCAAATCCAGCTATGGCTAATTATTCATGGATTTTTTATGGCTGCTTGTAGTGTAATGGCAAAATGGAGTAGTAGTGATATAGAGCTTTTGGCTAACAAAGCCTAAAACATTTACTACCTGCCTCATCAAATGAAAAAAAAAAAAAAAAAAGCCAGTTCCTGCTCTGAGACAGCATAATTGTAGTTAATGCATTATTTTAGATAACAATTATTGATAAACAATTGAGCAATGAAAAAAATATGTTAACAGTCATGTGGCTTTTGGAGGATGAATAGATTTTGACACGGTGGCTGGTAAATTTGTACTGTATGTAGTATAAATTATGCAATACTTTAAAATGTTCTACTGTTCATATTCTTGGCCTTACTTGGGCAACATAAGTGATGCCACATAGAAATCCATTGAGTTTCTGAGCCTACCTTTCCCAGGATCCCTTGTTCTTTTGCCTACTGCCTACTGTAGACCTCACTTCAAAGGACCAAGCTCAGAAGGCTTTAGCATTTCCTGTGTCAGCAAAGATTTTCTGTTCCTTCAAGCAATTTAATAAAATGGGAATCAGATTGACTTCAGTGAAATATATTCCATCTTTCCTGAAGACAGAATTTTGTCCCATTTAAGAACTCTTCTGCCTATGTCTTGAGCAGAATTGCATTTTCAAACTGGTGTCTGGACACGCAAATAAATCCCATTACCCAGTAATAAGATTTGTCTGCACACCTCCTGTGCACTGCTTTGGAAACGGAGGAGTCCTTCACAGAGGGCTGGTTATTTTTTCTTTGAGTTTCCTCTGACATGTGTCCAAATAATTTCACTCTGTGATGTATTTGTTTCATTTAAAACTACCAAGAGGGTGAGAGACCAGTAGTTGATAAAATTCTTGCATAGCATCAATATTCTCCTTTATTTTACCCAAGGAGATGTGCTAACTTTAGCTTTTGTCTGGAAAAGAACCACAATTTAACCACTAGTAAAGTAACTTGGGGATGAAACCAACAGCTGTGTTCATAAGACAATGGATTAAATCAAGACCATTTTTATGTAGCTGTCATTCACACTGCCTTGAAAATGTGGTTTAAAGAATGCTAAAGAATGGTGGTAGCTATAAAAGTAGTCTGCAAAAAATGGAAAAGCTGTAGATAATTTGATATAGAAATGTACTTTGGGAAGTAACATAAACATGCTCTAGGTTTTAGGCTACAATGGTAATTTATACTAGCATATCTTGGTCTGATTATATCAGTAAAATTAATAATGAGTAAAGCTAACAAAAAGACCATAATTTCTATATTTGGCATCTTGTCTCTGCCACTACATTAATTCCTAGTTGCTAGCAAAAGGTACCTTGCAGATTTTTTCCTGTTTTCAGTTTAACCTTCTGATAATAACTGCTATTAAGTTTTTTACTTATTATATATGCAACATTACTGCTTTTTTACAAGATAGACAATATTGTATCATCAATAAAAACAGAATAATCAGCAGAGTGAGAGGAAACTATAATATAGTCTCCATAGGAATGAATAATAAACTATGGTAAGAGCAAAAAGCAGAAAACAGAGCTATTCAATTGGCCTCTATTTCCAGTGAGGTGATGCTCAACCAAGAGAGAGAGACATAGAGATGTATGACCAATGAGAGAGACTTTAATAATGGATAGGATGGATATCAATTTGAGTTACATCTCAAGCACAGACACATTCCTTCTCACACCAACAGAGACCACTCACATGTGATGAAAAAGGACCAACGTAGAGCCAGGAAGAGATTTTTTCTTTGGCACTAGTATGGCAATTTGCCAAATTGGATCCTCATGCTACAGGACAACTATCAGAGGAAAAGATGGAGGCAGAATAGAAAAGCAGACGCTATCCTCCTCCTATCCTCTCTTCCCAGCCACACACGTTACCAACAATAGGAGGAAAGCTGTGGATCAGTTATAAAATTATAAAGTTAAACTGGATTCATCAGAAAGTTACTTAATCTACTTAAGAATGATTTTATGTGAAAGTGAAGGAGGATTATATATGGCCCAATTGTAGGATAATCATTAAAATAAATTTACAAGGTGTCATATTGAGACAGAAATTTCAGTAAGCTGTTTATAAAAAATTTAATAGGCCAACACTATAATCATCTGCCTTACAAAAATTGTGCTCTGTGGTTCTCATAAAGTATAAGATTGTTGTCACATATGTATAATAATTTATAATATAAATTGTTCCTTTTTCTCTAACAAGATTATCTTCCATTACAGAGTATGTGTATCTTATCTGACATAGCAAGATAAGTAATGGGATAAAAAGGCAAGGAAGAAAGGGCTGAAGTTATTATAGGCAGGGAAGGTAGCTGTTATAGCAATAATGAACACTATCCTCTTTTATTTTAATTCCTTTATTCCTGTATCCAGAGTCTTAAACTCTTAGTACTATTGTATCAATAAATTTGTGTCTTATTGGGGTAGATAAAAGGGATTTGATTTTGAAAATTACTCTTGAAATTAACACATTAAATACAGTTAATGGGCTGTGGGAGGGAATTGAAATTCAAATAAATTTTAATAAATTCAAATAAGAGGAGAGGAAGGATAAAAATTGCTGAAACCCATTCACCATAGAGGATTGAGAGTTTAGTCTGGACTGGTGATTTAGATCCAGTATCAAAGGAAAGCATTTTTCTGAGTCCTGGTCCATATCCAATAGGGACTGTAATTTGCAAAGTTTTCACTATCCTCCATATTGGTTTCAATATGGAATTATTATCTGTATTGTTCATATAATTTCTTGGATTGTAGATAAGGAACATGTTGAAACTCACTATCAACTTTTATGAAATTGATAAATCTTTATTTAGTTTTCTACTACATGTGAGATTTTTGTTGTTATTTTGAATCTATTGCTACCATACAGTATTATTAAACAATAAATAATGTTACCAAAGAATAAAATGTAATGATACATATATAGATTTAAGGCAAACAGTAAAATAATAAAACCACTTTAGCAAGAACATTCAGATTCCTGACTGCTTAATCATTATTAAGACTGTTAGACCTTTATGTTGCCACTCATATTTCAAATACACTTACCTATTCTTTTCTTTATTTTTCTCTCTTGAGTTGGCAGATTTGAAAGCTTGCAGCCTGAGACCTGGGTGAGGGCACAACTGGCTAGAAGCACTATTTTTTTTTCACTACCAAGGTAGAGCAGAAAGCTAGCTCTACCTGTGTGCTCTTGTCCAAACTCATTTTATCATTTAAATCCCAGTATGCTGTTTGTAAAAAGGAGGCGTTAGCTATTTCACATCTGCAAAGTATTAGGACAGAAATATTTAATCACTTATCACTTTGCAAACTAGGAAGAGGGCCGAGGGCCCCAACCATAACTGAATCAGCCAGCACTTTGATTTTAGACTTCCAGGATTGTAAGAAAAAGAGAAAAAAAAATGCTTTTTTAAGCCACCCAATTTATGACATTCTGTATGGCAAACTGAGCAGTCCAATACACCATTCATAACTGTAAAATATTATATTCACTTATGAGAGATGTAATTCCCACAGTGTGGCTGTGATTAGTTCATAAAGTGATATCTCTGATTTCCTTTGATGAAGTTCTGAATGGCACTAAGGCTAAAGGTATTACCCTATGCCATAGCAGTGATAATTCTCCAGATAATTTTCAAGTTTTGTCTTAAATATATTATTTGATCTTTTAATTTTCATTGATAACTAAAGAGAATAAGGAAACAGTGTTTTTGGATGATGGGCAATATCTTACAAAGCACTATGATTATAGTCAGGTACCCTGTTAAGTCGGTACCTCAGTCACTGAATAAATGATTTAGTATACATCCAAAAGCTATAGGATGAAAAATCATCATCATGAAAATAGACAATGGTAAAGGCATGTCATTTGAAGAAAGTGAATGCTTAAAATCCATCTTTCAATATTCAGATAGGCCTTTGGTTCTTGATTTTAGAGTTTTGCAAGGCTTATGACTTTGGAAAATGGGAAATGAGCCAGAAACATTTTTAGGAGTTTTAAGTGAATTTGCCACATGAATGCTGATTTAAGATTGGAGAGAATTTATCTGTGCTATGGGGATAAAATGGAACTGTTCTTGGTAATGGCTTATGTGCCTGCATTATCAAAATGAAAGAGACTAGAAACCTCCCTTGAGAGATTGTGCACAATTAGTTTATAAACCAGTAGTCAGTGATTGCCCTCGAAGTGAGAACATACATGGTGAGGACATTGACAATTATCTAGGGCCTTTTGATTTATGCCATGAGACTTATCACATTGATTACTATTTGTCTCTGATTAGTGCATACAATTTAGAAATATAAATCAGACTATAGGCAAATATTATACCAGTTGTTGTGCTTGAACATTAGTATGTTTTTGAACTACGTAGTATGCAATTATGAAAACATATTTACATTAATATATTTTATACATAATGATCTATAAAAATTGAAATGTCAAAAGCCTTTGTAACAGGAATATGTTGCTTTTTTTATTACTTATACACACACACATACATACACACATACACACACACACACACACACACACACTCCTTTTCTTTTAAACTATGTGACATCATATAGCCTCTCTCCTTTTTAAGTCTCACCTTCATTCTTTGTTCCCGGAAACAATTAGAAAATTCAGGCTAGAAATCACTTATATGTGATATCTAAGGAACAAAATTAGCTGACAAAGGAAATAGATCCAGTAGATCCAGACTGAGGAATGCAATGGCAAGTAACAGACTTATGAATCTCAGAGGGAAGTGGGGAGAGGCAGGAAGAGATTCACCAGATAACTAATATGCATATCTGCATAATTTATGGACACTTCACTAGTTCAGTGAAGGCAAGGTGAGTAGATAGGAGTTAGGTGGAGCAGATATCTGTAATATTTCAACAACAAAGATATATTAAAAATAAGTAAAATATAAAAATTAAACATAGGCTGGAGTCCTGTTAGTTTGTTTTTTAATACAAAATTCAAACATGATATTGGAAAAGTCACTTACCTCCTTCATTGATTTATTGCTATTTATTTACTTTTTTTTAGTTATAGAAGAAAGGAGAGAATTAGTCAAGAGAGGGTGACAAGAAATGGAATCAGAAACAGTAGAACCTTGACCAAATTACCACTACTCAAATCTAGCTTCATTTAAGTACATTAATGGATATCACGTTCTTTCTGTTATAGTCTTTTCTTAGATACATTAATAAAATTCACTGCACCATTGCTTTTTAAAAAATATATAAGCATAGTTTCTGTAGACAATATTTAATCCCCTTAATTATATTTTGGACAGTCTCTGCTTTGTTTTATTTTACTTCAAAGATACACTCTATTGGAAGATAGTTAATTATAATTGTTTTGTACTTGTGACTTTTTAAATTTTTTAAACATTATATTATACCAGAAAGTTTGTTATTTTAAAATGAGGGAAACATTAAAAATGTATTGAGTCACACCAATATATGACTACTTTAGAGCATAATTTTTGGCTATGAAAAATAAGAAAATGTAAGCATATGTGCTTAAGATAATGCAGTTCAATTTATGTGTGAGGATTTTGATCTGGAGGTAAGAGTGGGAGGACACACATTCGAGTCTTGACTTGTTTGTAAGAAATCTACTGCATTTATAAGATACAGTAGAGGCCCCTTGCAGGAAGATTTCTGGAATAGGGCTTCCTGCTGCAGTCTCCACTGCCCCACCTGCTTCTCTCCCTTCTCCCCACCCCACCTGCTTCCTTTCCTTCTCTGCCTGTTTTCCTCCTTTCTCTCCCCCCCACCCCCCTCCGCTTTCCTGCCTTCTCCCCCGCTTGCTTGCTTTTCCGCAGCTTCACTCCCTTCTGCAGCGTTTGGCTTCTTTCTACAGTCTTCAGTCTTTTCTCTGGCATGGTTATGCAAATCAACCACCATCTTGGTTGGGTTAGTTGCATTCTCGCCTTGATTGGCTGTGGCTGTGGCTTGTGGGTGTAGCTAAGGTGCAGTCAATTTGCATGTTTCTCTTTTATTAGAGAGGATCATTACCACCTTTTCATGATAGAGATATGTATGCTCTAATATTATATCTGAGCACATCTCTTTCTGCATACAGGAAGATGAAATCTATTTCATGAAAGCTTTTCAATGAGAAAAGAAGTCCACCACAGAAATTAGCCACTGTTTGCATGATGTGACCACAAACTCTTGGCTATCGATTTTCTCTACAGAGACATGCATCTACTCCCAAATGGGCAACACAAAAGACTCTGGGTTTGTGTGCTCAGATTTGTAATGATACACATTTCCATGGAGATGTAGAGAAATTGATCTTCAGAAGAAAAAAACGAATCAGAAATATAAAGCCGAATAAAGTAGAATTAACAGGAAATACCGTCTGTCTTAGTTAGCTTTCTAGTTCCTGCTTCTTATTCACCAAGAATACCCATATCTATTGGCTTTGATTCCCTCAGGATCTTCTATCAAATCACTTATTGTTCGAGCTATCCCAGTTTAGTGTGTGTTAGTTGGAGCCAATAGAATATTAACTAAATTATTCCTGCTTTAAACAGTGAAATTATGTCATTGGATATGGAATTGACCAAATTTTCCACAATTTCATTTCCAGGATAACTCCTTTATATGTTGCTCTTACAGACTTTGTCTTTATGGTCCTTCCTTTCACCTTTCTCCTTCCCTTTATAAACACAAAAAAGTCAAACACCTACTTTAATTTCCCAAATGTGAGACTTCTTTACTGGAAAAGGTTACCTTTGGATTATTGCCAGGGTGTACTAGAAACTCCTTAAAATATTCCCTCAGTAGTAGTTCCTGGCTCTGACATAGGCGGACAGTTTGGCCTCAGTTCATGCACAAAAAATCCACTATAATTGCAGCATTATAAATGCAGTAATGAGAAAAGTCAATAAAGAAATGTCAGTAGATACCACTGACTTTGTCCACTGAAGCCTTCTTAGAGCAAAACCCATTGTTATGTATATTCTAACAATGCAATTGTTATCTAAGGTGTTAAATTTATATATGTTAACAAACAATACTTTACCTGTCTGAATATATTTTTTCCGCCTCTCCTGGTTTTTTCTAAGCTTGGAAAACATGTCAGATCAAAGGGAATGAACTGTAGCTGCCTTTCCTGGGAGGGGCAAAAAGCATAGACTATGTTTATTTCATAACAAAAAGTTACCTTGAGTCACAGGGGAAAAGTCTGTGTATTGCTTTGTGACTCACAGCTTTCATGATGATTTCTAATAAAAGTTTTCAAGACAATACCCTGTTTCCCTGAAAATAAGACAGTGTCTTATATTAATTTTTTTCTCCCAAAGTTGCGGTAGGTCTTATTTTCAGGGGATGTCTTATCTTTCCATGCGCTGGTCTTATTTTCGGAGGATGTCTTATTTTCGGGGAAACATGGTAGATATCTTCTCTAAGCTCAATGTAGCTAAGGGTTAATTTTATATTCTGCATATGTGAACTAGTTCAAATTCTATTGAGAAATTCCCATGTGTGAACTGTACCATATCCATTCAGATCATTCATCTTAATCTCCTACCAAAGAAAAATAATGATGTCTGTGAATCTAGTTTAAAGTGACTGAAGAAGATATTGAAAAAAACAATAAGTTGCTAGCGTTAATGAAAATATGTTGATGTGCTAAGTGAAAATCTTTCTCTAGTAGCTCTATTTTATTTAGAAGAGAGCATAAGAGTCAATGACCCCAGATCTCCCTGCCCTGCTGTGCTTTCTGTGAAAAACTCTAATAAGTAATGACTCTAAGAGGCAGACCAGAGCAAGGCAACATAGATTGGGTGACCATATTGCCATCTTGTTTTCAGTGTGCACCTGCAAATCCCAGCATACTTCATCAATGTAACTTACCTCACAAAAGAGAATAAAATGCGAATGCCTTCCCTTACTTTCCATTCCATAATGATTTGTCAACTGATTTACCCTCTGTATCAGCCTCCTGTCACCAGTAACATACCATCAGAACTGGCTACCTGTTCCTCCCACAAATATACCCATTTTCTTCCCACATAAGGGACTTTGGGCTAGCCATGCCTTCTGCCTAACCCTTTATTCCCTGAAATTTCAAGGATTAACTCTTTTCATATGTATAGATTTTAATTGGTATTTTTTCATATAAATTGCATGAGTAATTAATGTAACGCCCTTTTTTCTTCAGAGTATGAATTGCATGAAGCATAGATGTGTGTGTCTTGTTCACTGCTGTATCCTATAACAAGGTTGAGCATGGTAGGAAGTCCTTATTTTTTGTTCAATGAATGCATCACAATATCAACACAAACTAATGTTGAAAGCATAATATATGCAATAAGATTATTGTCATAAAATAATTCTCCTTAGGACACATATTGCTAAAAGATGTACAAATTAAAATGAGATAAAACATAGATGCTCACAGACACAATCCAAAGCTATGGGGGCTTGATGTTGAGATGCTTAGGGTAGTTCTCAGGAAAGGAGCTTGATGGTACCACTCTAGCTGCTCAGGGTGTTCACTGCAAAACATATGTTAAATGCTGTTTTCACATTTAACTTTTTTTTTTTGTAAGGGCGAAAATCCACTTTGGATTCTTTTCATTAGCAAAAAGACTAAGTCCTCAACTTAACATTATAGGTAGGTTTTTGCAATTGAGGCAAAACAACTTAAATAAAACTAATTTTATTGTAGGCTATAATGGATATAAACAAGAGTTGCCTTAATCAACATTATAAGGAAATAACACTGAAAGGATGTTAATTCTTATTCTAGGACTTGCTGTTCTAATATAAAGTCTCTAGTGATAGAGAAGTGGCAAACTTTTTAAAGTGGAGAAGCAGTGGGGGGGAAACCTCTGTCTGTGTGTGTGTGTGCGCACACACACGCACACAATAATATATATTATTAGGTGCCCAGTGCACAAATTCATGCACCTTGAAAGGAACTTGGGCCGTGAGGCTGTGGTGGGCACAGGGGTGGGTCTCAGCCCATTCTCCATGCTCCCACCCAGCCCATCCAGCCATGGCCCCCAGTCCCCTGTCTGCTGGCAGCCCAGCTCCCACTGCCACTACCAAGTGCTGATGGTGGGGGCCGGCTCACATCCTCTGACACTGTGGAAAGATTGGGGCAGACGCCAGCAGCACGTACAAGCAGCAGCTGCTGCCCTGATCAACCCTCAAGGGCAGGGGGAGTTGGAGAAACCCTCAGGGGTGATCAGGGCTGGCAGCCATTGCTCACACCTGCTGATGGTGCCTAGCGATGGGACCAGCACCAGGAGCTGGCAGAGGCTCCGAGCAGGCTGGCACTGGCAGCAGGTGCAAGCGCCCTGTGGGACCATGGTGAGTGGGAGCAAAGAATTTTCAATAACCACTAGAGTCTTGTCCCGATGACAGCAACTGGCACCCCACCTTGGTCTGGCACCACGCTCACCTGCTCCACCATCCTGCCACAGCCAACACCTGCCATGTTCTGTGTGTTCCCCCTGGTGTTCAGCACACATCATAGCAACCCGTTGTTCTGCTGTTCAGTCTATTTGCATATTAGGGTTTTATATATATAGATGAGAGAGAGAGGGATTGATTTCAGGGATTAGCTTATTCTGTTGAGGAGGAGGCTGGCAAGTCTAAAATTTGCAGGGGAGGCCCACTGGATGGAATCCCAGCAGTTTATGTTGTAGCTTGAGGGTATAAATATTCTGGAGGCAGAATTCCTTCCTCCCTGGAGGATGTCAGTCTTTTCTTTCTTAAAGCCTGATTAGATAAGGCACATCCCCCTTATGGACAGTAATCTGCTTTTCATAAAGACTATTCATCTAGGTACTAATCTCATCTTAATTATATCTTCACAGAAATGTCTACAGTAATTTTTGACCAAATATCTGGATGATCTAGCTAAGTTGTTATATAAAATTATCTATCAAATACATAAAACCTTTAAATGTTTGGTGAGCTAATTGTTGTATATATAGCATGTTACCCATTTTTCATATGAACAATATTTACTTGTATACATTTTGAGAAACATTATGTTCATACATTATATTTTATAAATATATGTTCTCATAACGTTTGACACTTAATCTTTCCTACATTTTGTTTTATCCTCTTTTATATTGCAAAAAGAGAGCCTTGCTCGGGCTAATTCTGTTAGTGATTATTTACTGAATGGATGCACTGTAAAGGCAGAATAAAAAACTATCAGCAGACAGACTGTTCTAGATAGAATATGCTATAATGAGTTGCTCATTTTATTTTACTTCCTGTGGAAGGGTCCCTGTTCTTTATTCTAGTACTACTCATTATATTAAAATTAAAAAATTTGGTTCCATTCAACTACTTCTCTTACAATTATGTATTCCCCATTTTTTTTTATGTTGTAGCTACACTCCTCAAAAGAGGACTAGAGCCCAAAATAAGACTACTAGAGGCAATTTGTTAATAATTAACATGTTGTTGCTTTGCTAGCCATTGCTCTCCTGCCTTGCACCTCAGGCACAGCTATCTAGCCTGATTTGAGGCATCACTCTTTGACTCCTGATCCAGTAAATCGTGGCCTTTGTGGAAGTCATGTTGTACTAATCGTGGCCTCCTGCGTGTTAAGAGCTGCTTCTCACTGGTTGCTTGGAAGCAAGCTGTGCAATTGGCTACCACTTGTAGGATTATATCCAGTACCACCAAGGCTTGGATGATTACATTTTTATAATAATTCCCAAAACAAGGACCTGGGATAAAAAAATAAAAGTAAGTACTTTCTAAGACATGTATTCAATATGTAAATATTGAATATTTAAATATAATTTATCTATATTAAAACATCAAAACTTATATTTTAATAAAAGAAATAAAGTAATTTGAAACTTTAAGAAGATGATATTATCTTAAGAGAACAAACATAAAATGGTGGCTATATAATATTGACAAAAGGTATTTTATGCAAACATGGAAACAAATTAAGCCTTATGAAAAGCTAGATGATGAACAATGCTGACATCCTTGTATTCATTTTTGCCATGATGTCAGTTTAGCTGATGTCCAATTATTGAAAAGGAAATGGAATTAAATTAAGGTGGGGGGAAAAAGACATGGAAGGATACCAAAGTATCCAGTGAATAAATTAATTAATCAAGAATGGTGAAAGATCAAAAGTAAGTGATACTTTTCACAGTACTTTCAAATGAGCCCTAGTCCAAGCAGCCTGTGGATCTGGTTGAAGGATTTCATTTTAATGGGGATCTGCTTTCTCTTTACACTGATCTTCTGTTCGCCTTGCTTCCCAGAGATAATAGGCCCATGAAGTGTTAAGTTTAATAGAAATACTTATGTGCTCAGTGATTTTTAATTAACAAAAAGGGTACTTTTAAAAGTTCCTATTTCCCTTCGGTTAAACTACCTTCACAAAACACCACTCTAAATATCAGTCTCATTTTATGAACTTCACTGTCATGTAATTCATTTCAAGTTCTTTATTTTCTTTTATAAATATGTGTTTATTGATTTCTAGAAAGAGAAGAAGGAAGAGGAGAGAGATAGAGAGATAGAAACATCATTGATCAGCTGACACCTGCATGCCCTCTGCTGGGGATCAAGCCCATAACCTGGGCATGTATGTGCCCTGACTGGGAATCCAGCTGGTGATCTCTTGGTTCCTGGGTCAATGCTCAATCACTGAGCATACACCAGTCTGGCAAAGTTCCTTATTTTCTCATGAGAAATGTATTACATAAACAACATAAATCTCAGAGTGGTGCACTAATGGAGACATCCCCCCCCACACACACACACATAATCTAATTTGTACTCTTTATTTAAACCAGTTCTGGACATAGTTCTTATTTTTAAAAAAATTAAGACAATTCTAAGCCTGAGTAGCTGAGCTCAATTAATTTTCACTTACTATACTTCTGACATTTTCTTACCATTTTCAGTTCTTTGTCATTGACATGCTATCTAGGCAAGTATTCCCTTTGGCATTTACTTATCATCCTTTGCATTTTTGAACATAGACTTTATAGTGTTTTAGTAACATGAGTTGTAATTTTTTTTTTTGGCAAGGTGACAAGTCAGGGAAACATTACAAAAAGAGAAACATTTTTTTTTAAATTGATTGAATGAGAGATTATTCAATTCAAGTTAGCTGATCATTATTTAGCTGTGAGTAAAAACGAGGGTGAGATACAAAGATACACACACATTCTGACTCCCAGAAACTTGTGTCTGTCTGCCTGTGTAACAAATATGTCATTTCTCTCTATTGTCCTTGCCATAAAGAGAACACTGGCTCTATAAAATGCTCTAAATTTTTCATTTAAAATACTAATTTATTTGTTAATTCTTGACTTATGAGTAGGCATGAGGTAAAGAACTGCAATTTCCAAACTTTGGTGAATTAGTAGGTGCAGTGAAATGAAAAAAGGAGGGATATTGAATTGGAGGGATAAGAGAAAGGATTGTGGTTTGGTATGTGAGAGGAAAGCTATTTGTGGGATATGTATTATATAAAAATAATTACTGACAAATGCCACCTAGAAACCTGACAGAAATAGAATGAACCTTCTTAATGTATTATTATTTTTTTTTAATTTTCTAATCACCATGAAATATTCTTCTTTTGTTGTTGTTTTTCTCTTTTTAGCTGATGCAATTGCACTATGAGGTGATTTTGATTCATTGTTTTTACAAAACTTTTAAAATTAGCACTCACAGCCTTTCCCATTCATTGAGAACTATTCATGCATTCTACCCTTTAATGGCTACCTTAGCAAACAGAACTACTGTGTTTCCCCGAAAAAAGACATCCTCCAAAAATAAGACCTACTTACAGGTTTCCTTCTGAGTGAAATATAAGGCATCCCCCCGAAAATAAGGCCCCTCTAGGCTAAACATGAGAGATTTGGTCCACTGATTCTGAAAGAAATGGAGTCACAAGAAATTCACCAGGAAATTCAGGAATTGGATTGTTATGATGATGTTCCAGAAGATGATGTCATGATTGTCATTGAATAAATGAGTAAATTCTTGATACTGTAGGATTCACAGTTTGTCTGGTTTGTGTTGACAACTACCGCACTACCGTACCGTATACAGGTAATAAATTTCCTTTATTTTCATTTAACAATAAATGTGTTCCGTATTCTTCTTCATGGAAAAATAAGACATCCCCTGAAAATAAGACCTAGCGCATCTTTGGGAGCAAAAATTAATATAAGACACTGTCTTATTTTCGGGGAAACAGGGTAACTTCCCGTTTTCTGGTCTGGGATGCAACTCACCCTCAGGCATAGATAGTGGTCTGTGAGATTGTCTTACAGCTCCAGTTTCACAGAAAGACACTTAGTATAAAGTGGTGGTTATTAATGATGTTGAGTATGTTGACACTGTCAAGCTACTTTTTGAAAAGATTAAACTCTATTAAGTCAAGAACAATATTTTGAAAATGTATTTTGCTTTTTAGATTTTACTTTTATTGTTTTTATTTGATGGAAAATATTTTCCTATCATTAAAAATAAATGTATGGGTAAGAAACCTGAAATCCTAAATGCACATCTATCTATAGGAAACAAACCCAAAGAATATAAACCAGGAAAGTGCAGATTGGTTTTAAAAATACAGTTTTAAATAGCTATTAAATGCAGTGCACGCTCCATAAACTGCAGACGGCTTCCTGAATAAAATATGAGGCCATGTAGCTCTGTGACTATCTATCTCTGTTAGTTAAAAAAAAAAAAAAAAAAATCTGAAGAAAATTCCTAAATAGGCCACATACTATCTGCAAAGGAATAAACAAAGTAGCCAGCAGTGACAGTGTTTGCTTTTCATGTGCTGGAACTGTGTGCAAATACAAGGCCTAACAAATGTCAGCTCCTCATTTGCAAATGAAGATGTAAAAGGAAATGTCAGTGACAGTACATGCAACAGTTCATATTTGAAGTTTGGCACAGTGAACTGACAGCCACAGAGGAGCTGCAGTGGCTTAATCCTTTATTTCTGCCTTCTAGCAATGATAGTTGGGAAACGGGGGGAGAGAAGGGGTGGGTTAATAAATATGTGATGAGGAAAAGCTGTGGAAAGAATCGCACATCTTCTCTGCAAGAACTCATCTTCAAAGATAATTAACTAGGTGACAGCACACAATGTGCCATTAACAACAGCATTCAAATCATTCCTGGACTTAAGTACAGTTTTAAGCTGCTTATCAGATTTTCATTTCTGAATCCATTCAGTTGTCAGGCTTACACCCTGGCTCTTTATTGAAGCTCACGTGGGAATCCAAAACCTTCTAATTTTCTATACAGATTCATTTCAGAATCAATTAGAGTTGGTGGCAGTCTTGTCCCTGTGTGCAAAGGGGATTAGCTGGGCACTGGCTCGGCTGAGTCTACCTCTGAATGCGCATTCACCCTTCAGATGAGAAGGAGCTCTTTCTCTTCCCTTCTAGAGAGGGCTCTTCAGCAATTGAACTGCTGTAGACAACAGATGGCAGATAATCACTCCAACAGCCTCCAATTTTGTCAGGAAAGAACAGTGATTGTCCAACTCTCTCTTACAATAAGAGACCTCGGGGCATTTGAAGCCTGTGCTGCTTTTAAAATAGGGAAATCCACCATGGCCCCCCTTCTCCGGCAATATCCGAACCATGTCATCCGTGAGTCCTTGTCTCTGACTTTCTCTCAACTATTGGCACATCTTCTTGACCTTTCTGCTTTCTCATTCCTCGTCCTGCCTCATCCAATTTTGCTGAAACCCTTTTTTCCTCCTATGTGATATCCAGTAGTAAAAATCATCTTTTAAATGAGCAGTAAAACACTTTGGTTTTATTCTTTTAGAAAACACTGTTAGATAGCAAACCAAAGCGTATAGCTGCCCTATGTTGGTTATTTTGCAGATAAAGTATGTTAAGAAATCTAACATTTTACCAATTAAATATCATCAAACAATCCATAGATACTGGAAGCAGTTCACATGAACATGGATTTTTATTTTATCTTTTTATCTTTTCCACTATTCTGCTCCATTAAACTGGAACACTCATATATCTTCTGCCATATCAAGATGATTAAATGACATTCTTTGTTTTTTTAAATATCAAAATAGTCCACATACCCACTTAAAATAATTAGAAGACTTACAATAAAAAAAAAAAAAAAATAGGTCAGTGCCTTTGCGTTATGCCTTTCATTTATTTTTAGAAGTTTCTCAAGTATTTCACTGCATATTTTAATGTGCTGTACTTATATTATTTGCTTCTTACCTATCCCTTGTAATTTGGATACTGTGTATTGACTTCTCTCAAATAAAAATAACATTTGGGCCCATTCATTCACTCTGGGCTGCCACTTTTCATAGTTTGGGATTTGTCCTTAAAGAAGCACCATAGATACAGACTGAAATATGAATGATGCCCATAGGCTTATAAAAACTAGTGACGACCTTGTACCTTGCTTAGGTCCCGCCAGCAGCATCCTTCCCTCTTCCTATTCCTTTACAATATCACTGATTTAATCGCATCTGAGTTGTTACTGCTCAATATTATTTAATGCCCTCTCTTAGATAAAATGCTGATAATTAAACTGTGGTATGACTTTGTTTTTTACAAAGAGTTTAAAAAAAGCATTTTAATAACATTGAGACATGTACTTTTATCATATACTTTTCTCCACATAAAAAGGAAAATATAACAAAAATTTAGTTGGTGAAGGCTTTCCTAAAATTGTTTCTACTGAAAGTCTGAGTTACGACTCACATTTCAACTTAGGGAATTTTATAAATATTTTTCAAACAATATTACTGTCCTCTGTACTACTCAGAGTTCACTGTTGTTTCTTGAATTTTTGCCAAGCCTCTAACATCCTGCCAGTTTCCTGATCTTAAGAGGTCAATGTGAAGTTTTTAAACCACAGCTGATGCTCTTATTTCTTCCTTAAATAATAATTCAATCATTTATTTGCCTGAAAATCACAGCTTTTATACTTGTCCAGACATGCCACCAGAATTTGTAATTGTATTACTTCATGCAACTAAGGGAAAAATATTAGAAATGATGCCTGGCCAAGAGAGCTTGTAAGACACTGTTGATTGATTATAAAATGTGTTCTACTTCAGAGATAATAGAGGCAAAAAAATTTAACAATTGATAAAATAACAATCAAGGATCAACCAAATCAATATATATTTTTGCATTATTACAACTATTAAAATATAAGGAATATTAAAGATCTAGGTGAGATAATGGATGTTTAAGAAACACACTACACATCATTTTCTTATTCCTAGGGTTAGTTAGTCATTGCAGGTTTTTATGTTGATGACTTTTCTCTATAGCAGTCAATAAATCATTCCCCCAACTTTCCAACAGAAGTTTAAAATCCAAATTAGCATGGTGAAACATGTCAAGACTTTTACAGACCTTGAGACAGCTTTTCTACAGGTTACTTACCCTTACTCCAAGGTACAATGGTTGTTTTCATTATTTTAGACTGTCCTCAGTTATTCATTCCTGTATTTCATGGTTCTTATATCTTTCTTTTCTGTTTTCTCTTTTCATTACTTATAAAACATATTCTCCAGGAGTACATTTTTTAAAATCACTGTGCAGTAATGATTTAATGTTACTCTCATATGATTGCTGATTTTACTGGGTATAGAATATCTAGATGAATATGTTTCTTTTAAATTTAAATGGCATCCTCCATTTTATTCTATTCTCAAAAGTTACTCTTGACCATTCTAATGGCATTATCATTTTAGTGCTCTATCCTGAAGTTTGAGGAATTTTTATGCTTGAAAATTTAATTTATACTAATAATATAGGAATATGCAAATTGTCCAGGACACCATCACAGTAACAGTAATGACTAAACATGCTGCGTGGGGCCACCAGGCTTGCAGGGAGGGCAGTGGCGGGGGGGGGGGGGGTAGTTTGGCATGAACAGCAGGGGGGGTAGTTGGGCATGACCAGTCCAGAAGGGGGGAGGCAGTTGGGATCGACCAGACCAGCATGGGGGGGGCTACCAGGCCAGCAGAAGGGCATTTGGGGGTGATCAGACTGGCTGGGGGGTACAGTTAGAAACCATTAGGCAGGCAGGCACATGAGCAGTTAGGAGCCAACAGTCCCCGATTGTGAGAGAAATGTAGATCTGCTGGTTTAGGCCTAATCTCAGGCCTAAACTGGAAAACGGACATCCCCCAAGGGGTCTCAGATTGGAGAGGGTGCAGGCTGGGCTGAGGGCCCCCCCTCCCCACATGCATGAATTCCTTGCACTGGTTCTCTAGTAATATTATATTTGGATATATGTATTATTTGTGATGCTTCATGAGCCCTTTAAGACCAGCCAGTGTTGCTCAGTGGTTGAGTGTCTACCTATGCCCAGGTTGTGGACTTGATTCCCAGCCAGATAAGGGGCATGCAGAAGTCAGCTGATTGATGTTTCTTTCTTATTGGTGTTTCTATTTCTCTCTCCCTTCTCCCTCTCTCTTTTTCTCTCTCTAAAAATCAATAAAAACATTAAAAAATATAAAAACATGTGTCCTCTTTCTGGACATTATTCTCTGATAATGTTTATTAATTTCTCCCCCCTTTTTTTGCCCTATGTTTATAAAGTTTCTAGTACATGAGTAACTCTGAATTTAATCTCTATTATACTTATCATTTTTTAAATATTGTCCATCTCTACCTTTTTAAAAATCTCATATATGAGTAATTTTCTCAGCCTAATTATATTTCCAACATAGACAGTCATTTTCTCCGTGAAAAATGACAACTTGACTTTCTTTCCAAAATGGGTACTTTTTATTTTTGATTTCAATGTCTGGAATATGGAGCATAACGTTTTAAAATAGAGTGGTGAGAATGACATTCTTGACCTCTTTTTGAAAGGAAGAAAGTACTCAGTATTTTACCAAGCATGATGTTATTTTTATTGCTTCATAAATGCCTTTATCAGGTAGAAAATAGCTCTTTTAATCTGAGTCTGCTATTGTTAGATTCTCTCAAGTGGTTTCCCTGTGTTTATTGTGTTTATTGAAATTATCATATATTTTTCTCTTAGTATTTTTAGTTTAGTTTTTTTTTTTTTTTAATGCAGTGAGTTATATTGGTCATTTTTTAAAAAAGTGTTTTCATATTATTATCTCTAAAGATTATATGTAGGGTATTCCCTAAATGTATACACAGGATTTGAATAATTATAAAGGCAGTGTGAATTAAAATACATTTCATTTTCAGAATTGAGCCAACAGCTGTTACAGTGTGTATACATTTTTGGGACACCCAATTTTTTGAGGGATAGGCTTTTTTCATTTTTATTGAATTTATTGGGGTGTCACTGGTAAACAAATTATACAAGTTTCAGGGGCACAGTTCCACAACATATCATCTGTACACTGTATTGTGTGTTCATCACCACAAGTCAAGTCTACTTCCATCACAATTTATCCCCACTACTAGAGGCCCAGTGCACAAAATTCGTGCCCGGTAGGATCTGTAGAACTGGCCAGTGATCAGGGCCAATGTGGCCTTCCTGCTGCTGGCCGGGGCCTCCCTTCCTTCATTCCATGCCACCCCCTTGTGGTCAGTGCATGTCATAGTGAGCAACTGAACTCCTGGTCTGCTGGTCGAACTACCAAGGGGACAATTTGCATGTTAGGCTTTCATATATACTAGAGGCCCAATGCATGAACTTTGTGCAGAAGTAGGCCTTCTTTTCCCCAGCTGCTGGCACCAGCTTCCTTCCAGCACCTGGGCTTCCCTCTGATAGCTGGCAGACACCCAGGACCCTGGCTTTCCTCACAGCCCCAGCTTCGTTCAGAAGGTCGTCCTAAAGGACTTCTGGTCTAATTAGCATATTACACTTTTATTAATATATTGTAGATAGATACCCTCCTCCACCACCCCACCCCTATCACCCTCCCCCACCAACAGTCACTTCGGACTTTCTTAATTCTAATTAAAGGTATGCAAACTGTTTAGTGCATGCCTTTTGAAATTTATTTATTTATTTATTTATTTATTTATTTATTTATTTATTTTTACCACTTTATAGGTATGTTAGCAAAGCTGATGAATTTATCCACTATTTAAGGACAGCTAAGGACATGCAACGTGGACTGCTTCTCCAGGTCATTCAAAAAATGAGTTTTGGATAACTTTGTATAGATTCTCCCACTGCTTAAAACCTACAAGTACATAATGTCAGCTGTATGTTTTAATCTAAAGCACAGATGTTCAACTTTTTTCATCTCATGGCACAAATAAACTAATTACTAAAATTCTATTCAATGCACACACACACATATACACACACACACAAAGACGTATATTTTGTTGATCTGAAAAATGTATAGTTATACTTTTGATTGATTTATAAAAACAAATGATAATCATAATTACCTAATCTTTTTAGCTCCAAAGTGACATTTTAAAAAATCAAGTGCCTATACATTTATATAAAGTTTCTGGTAACAATAATTAATCAATCGGGCACAACCTTATTTGATGTGACCAATAAAGTGTCACATGAATATATAGATATTATATGACCTATATATTTATGGTTCAAGACAAGGCATCCACAGGGCTATTGTTGTGTTGGCTGTTGTCATTTTTTAATTTGACAATATAAAGGAAAAGATCAGTGCTCCTGACTAAATTATCAGGTAATGCATGTTTTAAAGTTTATTGTGGCACACCATTTGAAAATTGTTTATCTGAAGCATAATTTTCTAATATTATTATTTTCTATGTTGTAACAATTTAAAAAAAATACTGGAGATATTGCGGTACAAGACTACAAATGATACATTATTCTGCAGTCTACAAAAAATATAAAACCAGCCGAAACTGGTTTGGCTCAGTGGATAGAGTGTTGGCCTGGGGACTGAAAGGTCCCAGGTTCAATTCAGGTCAAGGGCATGTATCTTGGTTGCGGGCACACCCCCAATAGGGGGTGTGCAGGAGGCGGCTGATCGATGACTCTCTCTCATTGATGTCTCTAACTCTCTATCTCTCTCCCTTCCTCTCTGTAAAAAATCAATAAAATATATTAAAAAAAATACATATATATATATATATATATATATATATATATATATATATATACATACATACATAACCAAATACTAAGCATTTCTGGCTCAACAATAGAAAGCTAGTCTTCATTCCCAACAAGGAGAAGTGATTACCTCTCTAGTGCTGATACACCTAATTTTTTAACAATGGCATTTTTCTAGCACTATTAATATGTTTCCAATTGTATGTCAGCAAGTCAACGAAAATATAATACATTTTCCAAAGGGAGAGGAAAAAAGATATGGAATGTTCAAGTGAAATGAAGCTATAATTTCAAATACTTTTATTTAGAAACTAGGATGATTTATAAATTGTGAAAGTGTGTTTGAATGTAGGTTTTAATTCTTAAAAAAAAAAATTAAAATTGAGTGTTCAGCCAGTCATAAAATCCTCTGAACTTCATCACATGGTTCTAGACAATGGGAAATAATTTCTCCTGTGCATGGGAACCATGAATTCCCTAGGCTATTTGTCAACAAGGCATAACTAGGATGAAACCTCTAGCCACTGTATGCCCCAATATGCTGTCTAGTGAGGTTGTGCTAATAACCACTCTCCAGAAGAGAGAAGCACCTATTGTTTTTGTCATCTGCTGAAGTCCTATATACTCTGAATGAGGTCATCACAGCAGAACTAACTACCAGTGAATTTTCAGGAGAAATTTGAAGATCCAATCCAAATATTCTACGTTCTTAAAATTTTTAGTACTATATCTCTCTTCCTAAATGTCTTTCAAGCTCCTAAATATATCTCATGTATTATGCTCTGTATTAGCTTAGATATTAATTTGATATTTTTTCAATAAGTAAAAATATGCTATTTATGTCATTTATCTTCCATTTACTTTTTTACTATGCTGGCTAGATAAAAATCTTTTATTTATTAATTAATATATTAAGTTCCAAGTAAAAACTGAAAACTTTATCATAGTTGCTATAGCTTAATTCAATTACTGTAATGTAATATGTACCATTTCTCATATAGAAACATGGGAGGAAAAAAAATCGTCTCTTTCAATTATATTTTCTTACATTTCTAAAATATTCTACACAGTTTCCTGAGCTTGCAATATCCATATTCTCTCTGTATTCTTTACTCTAGAGATGTATCCACTTAATAATGACCTAAAAAAATCTGTTGCCATGACAATTTTGAGCTCAATTCCTGCTTTATAGATAATCTTTGTGGATGTTTCATTGAAGTACTCACTGTGAAAATTAGATACAGATGGAGAGATAATAGGGAATTTAATAGTTGTAGCTGGCTATATATCCTATATAATAAAACCTAAATATGCAAATCGACTGAACGGCAGAATGACCGATCGCTATGACACATACTGACCATTATTGGCCAGATGCCCAATGTAGGAGATGCCCCTGGTGGCCAGTGTGCTCCCTCCGGGGTGGGGGTGGGGGGTCCAGCTCAGCCAGAAGTCGGGCTCATGGCTGGTGAGTGTTGGGGTAGTGGTGGGAGCCTTTCCTGCCTCTACAACAGTCCTAAGGATGCTGAGGGGAATGTCAACTGCCCTCAGAGATCAGGCCTAATCTAGTGGTTGGACATACCCCAGGGGGTCCTGGACTGCAAGAAAGTACAGACCAGGCTGAGGGATGGCCCCTTCCAGTGCACAAATATTGAGCACTAGGTTTCTAATATATATATATATATATATATATATATATATATATATATATATATATATATGCGCCTAGATTTGTGTGTTTAAATATCTATGTAAAATATATTTTATCTCATTTTTCCCAAATGATTTTTAAAGTGTTGTGGAGGATATGTGCATTATATGTAATTTAATGCTATCTAGAAAATATCCTTTAAAAATGCAAAAGAGCAAAAGAGCAAAATACTTCAACATGTACTTGACAAGAGAGTTTATGCAAATGGCCAACAAAGAATGCTAAAACTTCCTTAACATCTCAACATTGGTAAACATCAATAAAATGAAAATAAAACTATACTGTCATACTATTTTAGTATCCAAATGTGTAAATTTAAAAAAAAAAAAAAGTAGCATTCCCAAGAGTTGACTGGAATATGACCAACTTGAGCTCCATGCATTGTTGGTGAGAATATAAATTGGAATGACTCCCCTGGACACGTGGTTGGCAGTATCTACTAAAGTTTATCATATACATATTCCTGGACACAGCAGTATTTCTTAAGTATATGTTTCTGAGTATGTACTAATAAAAACATGAACATTTGTGTGTCACAAAGGTGCAAGGTTGTCATATCAGCATTAATCACAATATTTCAACCCTGGGAAAAATATACATTTCCAAATTGTGTGTGTGTGTGTGTGTGTGTGTGTGTGTGTGTGTGTGTGTGTGATATGTATGCTTTTATAATAATTGGCCTATGGAGTACCGATATCATTCAAAGAAATGAATGTTTTGTTGTTGTTTTTTACATAACAACATGAATGAATACTCCAAAAATAGTGTTGAGAGAAATAAAGGGAAATTAATATGTGCCTTAGGTTTGTATTAATTTAAAGTTCAGAAACAGATAAATCTATAGTAGTCAATGTTTGGGGGGGAAAACAAAAACAAAGTATTAATGGCAATGGGTATAAAGAATCTTCTTAAATATGGTAACATTTATTCTTGATTTGGGGTTATGTAGGTAAGGTAAGTGTATAACCATTTATTAAGATCTACATTATAATTTTTATATTTTCTTTCTAGTAAATGCTAAGAAAAACTTTCTTTTAAATGGAAATTAATTTACCATATGTGCTTTTAGTTACTCAAACACTCAGCATGTAGTTAATCTCCAGAATTAGAACAGTTTTTTAATGACTACATAATCATTGATTGGTTGGGTGAGCTCCTATAATCCTGCAGTGATTCTTGAATTACTTCTCTCCCCTAGTGTAATCAATCCCCTGCCATCAGAAGGAAGGTTCAGGGGCAGATTTAGTAAACAGGCCTGAAAGAAAATGGGCTGGACAAAACAGAAACATACTCTTTTAATTGCTTTAGTCATGCTCTTCTCCTTTTTAAACTTTTATTGATTAATAGATTGATTTGAGACAGAGAAAGAGGAATGGGGAGAGAAAAAGGGAGGGAGGAGGAGAGAGAAACATCAATGTGAGAGAGAACATCTCCTGGATAGAACTGCAATCTTAGGTATGTGCCCTGACTAGGAATCAAAATCCCCAACTTCTGGTGTAAGGACAATGTTCCAACCACCTGAACCACACAGACCAGGGACTTTTTTTTTTTTAAGTATTAAATTTATTGGGTGACATTGGTTATTAAAAGTCTACAATTCTATATAATTTGTATATTGTATTGTGTGTTCACCACCCAAACTCAAGTCTCTTTCCATCACCATTTATTCTCCCTTTACCCTCTTCAACCTCCCCCCAACCTCCTTTCCCCCTAGAAATCACCAACCAACAATTATGTAGCCATTAAAATGTATTTTTATGAAAAACTTTTAATTATAAAAACAAAGGTTTAAGTGAAAATGATCAAAATATGTTTCATATAGTTTATAATCTCTATTATGTTATTTACATGTTGTTTTAAAATGTTTTTTTAATAAATAGCTATTAAATTTGTAACCTAAAAAATAGGAAATGAAAAAAAAAAACAATGTTCTTAAAAACATATTTGCATAATTGGTAGTACACAAATGTCCTTTCATTTAGATGATACATGTTTTTATTTTCACTTTCTCCCCACTGGCATATGGAAGATTAGAATTATTTTTTGGAAAACAGGTCAGTTGTCATCACATTTTAAAGTGATTTGTTTAAATATTTGACATTGCATATTTCCATAAAGGAAAGCATTTTAATGCTGTCCAGTGCTGAAAGCAATAATCCCTATGTACTCTAAAGGAATAAATTATTTGTAAACATGATTCTTAATTTATCTATTCATGAAATTAAATGAAATCCAAAGTATCTGCCTCATCATTGGATAGAATCCAGCTCTGATATTCCAGAATTATTTTAATGCTCATTTGAGAAAAAAATAATTGGGATTGTAAAATACAGCTATTTATAATTACTTTAATGGTACAATTACAATAATATCCCAATGATAAAAACAGTATCTTAATGCATTACACATTATATATAGGTTCATAAGAAAAATTTTTAAAAATGCTATATTTTAATAGATGAAGGTTAATTTTATGACCAATATAAATATAAATGTATTCAAATAATTTTATTAAAAGCATTTTTTTAAATTCCTTGTTTAAAAAAATGAATTTAATTTTTAATTTGGTAAGACACAAATTTTAAAAACACATTATACTATGGCCAGTGTGTCTCAGTTGATTGAGCATCTTCCCCTTCATCAGAGAGCTTTCTGTTCCATTCCTGGTCAGAGCACATACCCAGGTTGCCATATTGATCACCAGTCTGGGTGTATATCGGAGGCAAGGAGTCAATGTTTCGATCTCACATTGATGATTTTTTCTCTCTCTCCTCTCCCTCTCTCTAAAATAAATGAAAATATATTTTTAAAACATTGTAAATAACTCTAGAAGTATTTATAATAGTAAATATAATGTGTACATCTCATTTGTTCAGTAGGCTTTTAAATTCTGTGCCCAAATTGTTTGTTTATTTATTTACATATTTTAAAAATAATTCATGTTCATTACAGAAAATTTGGTGTACAAAAATCATACAGAAAATAAACATCATTCTACTTCCTTCATTACAGATATTAACTCTTAACATTTTACCATATTTCCTTAGATATTTACATACAGTATTTTTTTTTAAATAGCATTATATCACAAGTGTTTTCCCATGTCATTGAAAACATGATTTTTAATGAGTACATGGTATTTTATTTTATTGAATTATCATAATTTCTTTAAGCAATTTCTTATTATTGGGTACTTAAGCTATTTTTCCTTCTTTATTTTGTTTTTTTGTTGTTAAAAATAATATAGCCTTTAATATTTCTATACACATACCTCTTTGTTTGCATTTTTTAGTATCTCCTTAAGGAATTTTTCAGAAGTTGAATTTTGGGTAAAAAGATATAAACTTTTTGCAGAGAGGAGTGGTATTGATACATATTAATAAAATACTCTTTAAAAAATTATATTCTAGTCAGCATATCTCATACTGCTTCTGATTGCATTGAATGTTATCATTTAAAAGTATTTATGTTTTGTCCAGATATAATGTTATCATTAGGTAAATTTTAATTTAACCACTAGTAAAGTTAAACTTCCTAATGTGTTTACTGACAGTTTATTTATCTTCTTTTTCCCCTTTATTTTATTTTGTTTTTTTTCTATCACCATTTACCTTCTATGCCCTCTTTCACCTCCATCCACCTCCCATTTCCTTCAGAACAGAAATATATATATATATATATATATATATATATATATATATATATATATATAGTAAATTTGTTATCCAGTGGGTTTCAGAATTCTATGACCAAATTATTTAAATCAAGGCGTATAGCATTATTTAGTTATTTACTAGAAGGCCGGTGCACCAGTGGAGTTTCTCAGCTGGGCCTGAGGGGATCGGGCTAAAAATGGCTCTCTGACATCCCCCTAGGGGTCCTGGGTTGCCAGAAGGCAGTTCTCAGGTGAGGCACCCCAGAATCAGGTTCCCTCCCTCTGGTTTCTGGTGCATCACCTGAGAACTGTAGCTGCCAAGTCACTGCTGCTCAGCAGCTCCTGCATTGAGCAGCTGTCCCCTGGTGGTCAGTGCTCGTCATAGCTACCAGTTGGAGAGTCTGCCCCCTGGTGGTCAATGTGTGTCATAGTGAACAGTCATTCTGCCATTCAGTCAATTTGCATATTAGGGTTTTATTATATAGGATTCTCAACTGGACCTATTATTTTAATTGCTTGGAAAGGTCAGTATCAAATATTGGCTTATTGAAAACAACCTTAGATTTTAAAAAATTATCTCCATTTTAGTCAGAATATCAAAAAATTATAAATATTTCTATGGTTATACTGGTACACATTACCTTTTATTTATCTGACTCTTAATTATGAATGAAGTGTGTCTTCACTAATAATGTGAAACATTTGTGAAGTTACTGAATAACTATGTTTATAAAAGCAATGCATTAGTTTTTCCTTCATGTTTTTTTATTTTTACAAAAACATATAAAAATAATAAAAGTAATATCTTGTGTTAGTTTTTTGTGCTCTTATTTTTGGAAGGTAACAGAGCCTTAAGTTTAGTCTTTTCCAATGTAATCATGCAGAAAAATTATAATTCTGTCACTTTTACTCCATTTCCCTGGATTCTTGCACTGTTTGCAACAATTCAATACCTATTTCAAAAATGCAGTGAACCATTTTTCCCTATCTCCCTGAAAGAGCAAAATGCTTGCTCTCTTTCAAGATCCGTTTTTTTAAGAAGCACATTCCAGCAACTGTGTCCAAAATATACACATTATTATTATTACAGCATACTCTTTGAAGGTAGCCTGTGGGGAGTATTTTCATGCTTAAACCCAGTGTATTATTAAAATTGGAAATAAAAATTTTAAAGCTTGAAAGGGTCTCAGGAAACGTGGTTGGGTTGTGACTACCACCTTGAATTAGATATTCTGACAGGGTGCCCAATTCTTTTCAAACTTCATTTTTCATTAAAATGTAATCTGAGCAATTTAATGCGAACTGAATCTCAAAACTTTTCAGAAATCCAAGTTTCTATTTGCTTCAAAGACTAAAACATAGAGAATCTCTGTCTGTACACTTAGTATGGTAAGATCTTTAGAACAAGACAGTACATGAAATAGATAACTAAAGCAAACTCTGAACACACTTCTTCAGATATGTTCACCAGGCCAATAGAGCCATCATTGCCAAGTGCTCTATTGAGATTACTTATCTTCTCTGTCTCAGTGATGGAAGTAAATACAGTAATTACTAAAGTAAAGACATGCAGGTCTATAAAATGTAGTGATAATCCTGATCAAACAGGAGAGTTGCATTGTTGCTATGGCTTTGATTTCTTAATTTACTACATATTCTCTTGCTTCATAATCAAGATTACTACAGAGTAACTAGAGGCCCAGTGCACAAACATTTGTGCATGAGGAGTGGGGGGACTCAGCCAAGCCTGCCAACTCTCACAGTCTGGGAGCCCTCAGGGGATGACCTAGAGTCTGGCCTCCCTCTTTGGGAGGTGACCAGACCGATCAGGGGAAGGCACCACCCCCATCATCCCGCCACTGCTGCTACCTCTGCCCTCCCTCTGCAGGAGCAACTGGGCCAGCGGAGGGTGCCACCCTCATCACCCACTGCTGCTGCCACTGCTGGCGGCCACGGCTGCCTGCTCTTGGCCCTCACAGCTGCCGTAGCTTTATCTAGAAGACATCCAGAAGGATGCCTGGTCTATTCAGTCTTATTTGCATATTACCCTTTTATTAGTATGGATTATATTAAATAAAGCAAAATCAACCTATTTTTAATTATGATAAACATCTATACTAATAAAAGGTAATATGCTAATTAAACAGGATAGACTGATGTCCTTCCAGACAAAGCCATGGTGGCAGGGGTCAAGGCAGAGGAGGTTAGGGGCAATCAGGCAGGCAGACAGAATGGTTAGGGCAATCAGGCCAGCAGGAGAGACTAGTTTGGGGTGATCAGGCTGGCAGGGGAGAGCAGTTAAGGACAATCAGACTGGCAGGGGAGAACAGATAGAGGCAATCAGGCAGGCGAGCAGTTCCAGATTGCGAGAGGAATGTCCTACTGCATAAACTGCGATTTAGGACCTGTGGGATCAGGCCTAAACCAGCAGTAGGACATCCCCCGAGGAGTCCCGGATTGGATAGCATGCAGGCTGGGCTGAAGGACCCCCTACCCTGCACGAATTTCATGCACCAGGCTTCTAGTAACATATATAATATGATTGGCATCTCTTTTTTTATGCTTTTCTTTTATTAGTATAATTTCCATATTTTTGGAGACCCATGGAGCTGGTGAAAAAATCATGGTTATTAATTTTTCCACAAGCAACTGGTATTCAATGTGATTTGAATGAACTCTCAGGACACATTTTTTTTTTGGTGGGGGGAGGGGATTAAAATAGATAAATTGTTTAATTTCCTTGATTTTTCTATTTACTTATGCCCATGGTAACTGTATATTTTTCTTATAATGCACTAAAATTACTCAAATATTTCCAGAGAGATATATAGGCAATTAATGATAGCCTACCTGTGCTAGCAACATTGAGATTAGCAATGTCATATAGAGTCCTCTAGAGGATGATTCAAAAAGTCCTGGTTTACCTCTATTGCTATTGCATAATTATAGCACCTCATTTACTCTCAGAAATGTCCATATTTGGACAATAAGTGATATGTTTGCCCCACTTAACACCAAAATATTGAATTCATGCTAATATTTACACGTAAAGATATATTCAGAGGTGGAATCTGAATACACATTTATAAAATTATCCATTCGTAAGAAGCACCTAAAGTTAAATGCATTTTGACTCTCACAGAGCTCATATCACAGCTGGCACCTAGTACTCATGGTACCTGGGGTGAGATAACCTCTTGGGACTCAGTTTTATAGCAATAAAATATGTTTTTTAATATCTGCATTGATATGTTAATATGAAGGTCATATCAAGAAACATACCAGTGAATATATAGTGGCAACCAGTAAATATTATTTCAACTCTTTTAATAACTTTATTTTTTTAAAGACATTTTTAGCATAATATTTTGGACTATTTGTAGCACTAACTGTTCAGCTGACTAAATGAAAGCACTACCTACTGCTTTGGAGGGATCCATTTTGAGCTGAAATTAAGAATTGCTCCTTTTATCACAGCAAGGAATCCATTTTATTAAAAATAACAGAAAGAGACAAGCTGTATTCAAAAAATGTATATTGGTTCACTTGAAGCAAATGGATTAAAAGTGTCTACAGTCGTATAGCAGGTTAATTTTCTTCTCTCATTTCCTCATAGGTCATTGTTTTCCCTTATTTTTAACCCAAAGCATTAGAGTTTCTTTAGGAATAAGTAGTCATTCTTGATACAACATCCTACTGAGTCCCCAGAAATTATTTTTTTTAAAGAAACACAAAATGAAAATGTTATACACAAAAATTCATTTAAAGTACTTTAACATTAAGATAAAGTTTTATTTAGAAGATATCATATGCTATCTATAAAAAAACACATTGTAATAAAAATGGTGGGTCCACCTCAAATTAATTATATAAATAGTAACTATATTGAAATTATTATTTCCATAATACTTTTAAGTATTTAACCATGAATTTAGTGTAAATCATCCTCCTTTATTTTAATAAATATCTGTTGAAGTTAGCTATTGTTAGGTATGATCATAGAATGACAGCATGCCTCCAGGGTTAGTTACTCTATGCATGCCCTATTTTTGACATAAAATCTTAATCTTACCTTTTCTTAAATGTCAGGTTCTATAGATGTTTCACTGATATTTTCATAGCCATGGTTTCCCCTTTCTCCATCCCCACATGGATGAGTAAGATTGTATGTGAAATCACAAGTGGTTACTGAGTGTATGAGTCGGGTGCAGTGGAAATTTCAAGATTTAATATACAAATTTGGAAATCATGCACCTTCAAATTGTATTAAAGCCATTCATGTGGAAGATTCAACTTCATCACTGAATATCAATTGAGCAGGAGAGCAACTATGACTTAACAGGACAGTCTCACATATATATGCAGAAGAAAAAGAGGCCCAGGAACATGAAAAAAAGGCTTAGACTGGACTTCCAAATTTAGTTATGTCATGTAAAAAACTTAGAAGTTTCCACTTCTAGCCCTTAAATAAGAAGAAAAAAAAGTGAACAAACTGAAAATATGGACTTACAGTCTAATTTTAAACTGACATGGCAGGGCAAATTACTATCCCCAAATGTAGAAATATACACTCAACCACAGAGCCACAGCCAGGGTCTAGCTATCTGATGTAGAAGCTTCTGGATAGGTCAATAGTTAGGAGTAACAGCAGTATTATATTGATGAATAGCTGGAGGCTGAATGCAGTATAGCATGAGAGTAAAAAAAAAAATAAATAAATGGAGGCCACTCTTTTATGGGCTCTCCTCCAGTAACCCCAATAGGTTCTCATGGAAAAGATAAGAAATATCACTCTGTCTCTGGCAAAGGGGAAAGATTTAATCATTGCAAAATAAACCCAGATATACTTCACAGTAAAAATGTTCAATAATTTGAAGAGCCCACTTCATCATTTATTAAATTTACTGGATTTTTTTAATCTTCATTGTCCAAAAACTAAAAATTTCTATTTTAATAGAAATACTTTGATCCCATACTATTTTTAAATAAGCTTTTTATTTAATAGTAGAGGCTTGGTGCATGGAAATCCTGAAGAGAGGGTCCCCTCAGCCCAGTCTGCACCCACTCCAATCCAGGACCCCTCGGGCCTGTCCTACTGCTGGTTTAGGGTAGATCTCTAAACTGGCAGTTGGACATCCCTTTCACAATCAGGGACGCCTGGCTCCTAACTGCTCACCTACCTGCTTTCCTGGTTGCCCCTGCCAGCCTGATCACCTCTAACCACCTCTGCCTACTGGCCTGATTACCTCTAACTACGCTCCTGCTAGCCTGGTTGTGCCTAGCTGCCCTCTGCCCCCCACCAGCCTGCTAGCCCCTTACTGCTCCCCCCACCCCCCCAACACTGGCCTGGTCACCCCATGTAGCCTGCTGTTCAGTTGTTTGGCCATCTCTCACTAACCCCCCTTCCGGCCTGCTTGCCCCACACAGCCTGCTGTTGGGTCATCTGTACAGTTGTTTTGGTCATATTGGCCCCTGGCTTTTTAAATAGTAGAATTTATAAATTAATGAAATAATAGCATACATACCTGCAAATCATGCACAGTGAAATATGTCTTGTACTACCTCCTCTCCACCACTTGCATATAGTATAAATTATATTTACCAATTTATATGTATTCCCTGGAAACATTTTATACATATGCATATAACAGATATATATGTTTGCATACATAGAAATAAACTGTGTGTTTTACTAATTTAGAGTATACTATATTTAACTGATTCTTGTGTTTCTTATATAAGAATGAATAATAATTATTATTTTAGAAAACTTATATAGCACTATCCCAGGGATTCTTTTAAGAACTTTACATGCATTAATTATTTTGCTTTTTGGTTTTTAAGGTTTTATATGTTAAAGCAGTTTTACCTTTGCAACAAAATTGAGATATACAGAGATTCCCACATAACCACTGCCACTATACATGAAGAGTGTCCTCCAATATCAACATCACTCACCAAAATGGTACAGGTTTTTAGTTTGTCTATTTATTTGTTTTCTTATTAAGGATGAATCTACATTGACAAGTCATAATCACTCTAAGTCTATAATTGACATTGTTGTTCACCTTGGTGTTGTACATTATGCAGTTGTAGAAAAATTTTATGACATATCTATCATTCTGGTATTATGCAGATTATTTTCACTGTCAAATTGTGTTGTGTCTATTCATCTCTTTGTCCAACCCCCTAAAACTATTTTTACTATCTCCATGGTTTGCCTTTTCATAATCTGTAGTTAGAATCCCACAGTGTGTAGCCTTTTCATGCTAGCTCCTTTCATTGAGTAACATGCTTTTAAGGTTCCTTCATTTCTTTAATGACTTTATAGCTCATTAAATTTTATCTCAGAATAATAGTTTGTTGTCTGGTTGTTTATTTATCTATACTGACACTAAAGAACATCTCAGTTACTTCCACGTTTTAGCTATTATGAATAATGCTGCTACTTACATCTATCTGTGCGCAGGTTTTTGCATGGATGTAAGTTTTCCACTCCTTTGGGTAAATACGAATGAGCAAGATTGCTGGGTCCTATGGTGAAAGTAGGTTCCATTTGTAAGAAACTGTCCAACTGTCTTCTGAAGTGACTGTCCCATATTGCATTCCCACAAGCCATGAATAAGAGTTCCTTTGACTCCATATCTTCATTGGCTTTTGATCTTTCCAATGGCCTAAAATTTAACATTCTAATAAGTATGGAGTGTTATCACATTGTGGTTTTAATTTGCTTTTCTTAGATGATATATGATATGAGGTGTAGTATTTTAACATCACAAAGTCCTCTGAAGTATTCATATCATTTTATCCTTGTTATATATGAGAAAACTGAGGCACAGAATGTTAACCAACCAAAGATTAAATGGTCTAATGAGTAGAAGAGCCAGAATTTATACCAATACAACTTAGTTTTAATATCTTTGTTCTTACCTTTGTTGTTAATAGAATCTTGAAGACTATTCCACTTAAACATTAGTGGGTTACTGGTATTTTTCACCGCTGCATACCGTTCCATTCAAATTCTACTAATGTTATTCTTTACTGTTTCCTACTATAAACAATAATTTTCCTAATACATACATAATTGCCTGTGTGTTTATTTTTGTAGGAAAGTTTTTCAGTAGTGGATGTACTGAATCAATAGAGATATGACATTTAAAAATTGTTATAGCTTGTTTCAAGTTCTGTTTCTTATTACTAATATATGTCAAGTCCTTTCTCAGTGTTACTTTTATTTATCATCTTGGTGGTTCCTAATTACTTATTCTTCTATAAGACTTTTCTAATGGACTTATGAAGTTTTATTAACTTTTTAAAAATTTTATTCAAATTTTTTTTTCAGTAATGTAATAATTTCTTTAAAAAGTCTTATTTTCTTTGGTGAGTCCTTCATCCAGACCATTGATACATCCCCTTCATTTAATGTTTCTTTTTATGTTTTCCAGTGAAGTCTTATAATTTTTATTCTTATTTGATTCCTCATTTTATTTTATATTTTGTCATTTATTGTGGAGTAATTGCATCTGAAAACCTCTTCCATTACTTTGCCTTTTGGGTTGCCGATGACATATGGGAAGATGTGTTTTGTATGATGGGCTAGTATTAAGAGATCTTGTTAATCTTTCTCATATTTACCTTGGGTAGCTTATTTAGATGATAATCTCTTGTAAATAATGAAGGCTTTATCTTTTATAATATTTATACATTTTCATTTGTGATTTTGTTTTAATATTGGATAGAAGCACTGCACATGTTCTTTTTTTGCCCGTTATTAAATTTATTTTTTTTATTTTATTTGTTATTGATTTCAGAGGGGAAAGGAAAGGGAAAGAGATAGAGATATCAATGCTGAGAGAATTATTGATCAACTGCCTCGTGCACGCCCCCTACTGGGGATTGAGCTCGCAACCCAGGCATGTTCTCTTGATCTGAATCAAACCTGGCACCCTTAAGTCTGCAGGCCAATGCTCTATCTACTTCGACAAACTGGATAGGGCTGCCCTTTGTTTTTGCAACAGCTTTATTGAAGTGTGCTTTAAACATGAAATTCACTTGTTTGGGGTGTACAAATAAATGTTTTTAAGTAAATTTACATAATTTTAAAGTCATCATCAAATGTACATTTTAAAATACTTCTATCATCTCAAAAATTAATTGGTGTGACTCAAACAGCTTTTACTAGTATACCTGCAGTGTTGGCCCAGTTCAGATTGCTTTAATCGGCCTATTAATGCCTGGATTATGAGTCATTCAGGATCATCTGATTTAGGTTACTTTTCCTTGACTTTCTACTTTCTTATTCACTTCTTCTTCTTCAAAAGTTCAAGATGTCCAGATTTATCTTTCTAGAAATATGCTCATTGCTCTTCTAAGAGTTTAACTACCACAAATCTCCACCTTGATTGTTGCTATCAGTGGAAAGATAAGAAGGAAGAAGTCTGGAATGTCACTGCATACCTGGTTCTTCCTCCAAGTATTAACTTTTCTTCAAATCCTTTCTGCTTTTTCACCCTCAGCTATGTATTTAATTGAATTTATAGTTTATATTTATTTAAGAGTCTTATTTGAATTTATAGTTTGAATTGAATTTATAGTTTATATTTATTTATAGTTGAATTTATAGTTTATATTTATTTAAGAGTGTTATTTGTTAGTTACGTTTTCTTCAATCTATAGCCATCCCCCCAATTTATTTATTTGTTTGTTTATTTTTAATTTATCTTTATTGTTAAATGTATTACAAGTGGAATAGTTTGAGAAAGTCATAGTTCTTGGTTCATAAAATTCACCTGTGAAGCCATCTGGTCCAGGGCTTTTGTTGGGTGTTTTTTTATTTTTATTTTTATTTGTTTTTGTTTTTGTTTTTTAAATTATTATTTCATTTTCACTAGTTGTAAACTATTTATTCAGATGCTATGATTCTTCCTCATTCAGTTTTGGAAGATTGTATGTTTGTAGGAATTTATCCATTTCTTCCAGATTGTACAATTTGTCGGCATATAGTTGTTCATAATATTTTCTTACAGTCATCTAAAAAGGCCATGACAAAGGCCCAACATACTCTAAAACCTCTGAGAAAACAAGTTTCAGAGGAAGGTTTTAGGTAAAGAAAAAAAAAATCTAATTTTCAATTTATTCATAGTTCAATTTATTTCTAAAACAGATTGAGCAGAATAGGAAGTTTGCTTTCTAAGCCAACAATTTTTTTTTTTCTCTCTCAGAGTTACTTGGAGCAAATAAAGCGGTGTCTACCACTTCTCAAAGCTTCTTTCTTGTAACAACATCCTGGTTCTGCCTCAGGCTGCAAGGCACAGGGTGATTATGGCACTGAACAGTTTAGGTTTCTACAACTGACAGAGAGATAGTAACATGTGCTTTCATTTAAAATTGAGTATACTACTCTTCAACCTATGGGGGAGAGACAGTTCCCACAGACAACTCTTGGGCCTAAATTCCAAAATGGGCCCCTCCACCCAGAGCACCAAACTGAGAAAGGTGCCCTTATAACATCTGGCTATGAAAAGCAGTAGGGTTGCTGTTTGCCAGGGAGAGATGGCTGGAAATGCAGGCACCCTAATAAAGGACCAGTGCAGAAATTTTAATGTGCAGACCTTGGCTCTGGCTAAAGGAGGACAGAGTGGACTAGAGGTGTGTGAGCAGAATCCATGATTGGAGGTACTAGGGTTAGAGCTTGGAAGGCTGCCACCCAGTTTCCTGTTCTGAGTCATTCCATCTTACTATAGAGGACATCTTTCTTCAGGAGACCTTTATTATCCAGGCAGCTTTAGCTGGAGGTGGAAGCAATTGCCCCACCCTGGTTGAAAACCTCTCAACCTTGTGGTTGATATCCTAAGACTAATCAAGACTGAAATAACAATCAAACCGTAGGCAGATGCAGATCTCCGGAGGCTGTGAATCTTTGTGTGACCTCCTTCTGGGCTTGGGGCTAGGAAAAGCAGACTTTGGTGTACATCTTGGTCCTTTCCTAAGGCACTGAGCCCCAGCAGAGGGAACCACAAACTGTGGGTTGCTGATAACTCTGACTTCACTGCATAGTTCTTTCAGATAAAAAATAATAGAATAAAATAAAATAAAATGACAAGGGAACTATGACTCTAAATGACTAGATCAAATGGATTTAATTGACTTTTATAGAATACTAGAGGCCCGGTGCACAAATTCTGGCACCTGTAGATCCTTCAGCCTGGCCTCTGAGATCAGGCCAAAACCAGCTCTTTGACATCCCCCAAGGGGTTCTGGATTGCAAGAGAGTGCATGCCAGGCTAAGAGACCCCACAAGTGCACAATTGGGGCCAGGGAGGGATGCATGAGGGCTCCAGGGCCTGTCTGGCCCATCTCATTCAGTCCTGATCAGCTGGATCCCAGCAGGAGTGTCTGCCCCTTGGTGGTCAGTGCACATCATGGCAACTGGTAGACTGGTCAACTCTGTGCCCCCTATTGATCAGTGCCTGTCATAGCACTGGTCAACCAGTCAACTATATGACCCCTGGTGGTCCGTGCACATCATAGCGAGTGGTTGAGCAGCCTTAGCATGTCATTAGCATATTATGTTTTGATTAGTTAAGTGGACAGCTGGACACTTAGCATATTAGGCTTTTCTTATATAGGGTTTCATGCCAAAGCTGCAGAGTGTACATTCTTCTCAAGTGCACATGGATCATTCTCAAAGATAGACCACATAACAAGTATGACAAAAAACAAGTCTCTACAAGGTCAAGAAGATTGAAATCATATAAAGTCTCTCTAAAATATATAGGGAACTCCTACTACTTAGCAAAAGGAAGATAAAAAAAAATCCAATAAAAAATTTGGAAAAACCTAAAGAGACATTTCTCCAAAGTGGACACACAAGTAGCCAACAAACATGAAAAAAATGCTCAAAGTTGCTGATCATCAGAGAGATGCAATTAAAAGGACAATGAGATATCACATTACACCTTTCAGAATGGCTACTAACAAATCAACAAATGACAAGTACTTGTAAGGATGTGGAGAAAAGAGAACCCTAGTACACTGCTGGTAGGAATGCAGACTGATGCAGTCATTATGGAAAAGTTTGGAGTTTCCTCAAAAGATTAAAAATTGCCATTTGACCCAGTGATGCAACTTCTAGGAATATATCCTAAGAAACTCAAAACACCAATCAGAAAGAATGCATATAGCATTATATTCATAGCAGTGCTATTTACAGTAGCTAAGATCTGGGAACAGCTGGAGGGCCCATCAGTAGATGAATGGATAAAAAAGCAGTGCGCCGAAACCGGTTTGGCTCAATGGATAGAGCGTCGGCTTGGGGACTGAAGGGTCCTGGGTTTGATTCCAGTCAAGGGCATGTACCTTGGTTGTGGGCATATCCCCAGTAGGGGGTGTGCAAGAGGCAGCTGATCAATGACTCTCTCTCATCGATGTTTCTAACTCTCTATCTCTCTCCCTTCCTCTCTGTACAAAATCAATAAAATATATTAAAAAAGCAGTGGTACATTGACACCTTCGACTACTATGCATCAGTATAAAAGGAGACTCCTTACCCTTTGAGACAGCATAGAGAGACCTGGAGAGTATTATGCTAAGTGAAATAAGCCAGTCAGAGAAACACAAGTTCCACATGATCTAATTGATATATAGAATTTAATGAACAAAATAAACCCATGGACAAAAGAGATCCAGAGGCACAGAAGCCTGGAACAGATTGTTGGGTCTCAGATGGAAGGCAGGAAAGTGTGGGTGGGTGGGAAGAGATCAACCAAAGAACTTATATGCATATATGCATAACCCATGGACACAGACAATAGGGTGGTGAAGGCTGGGAGGAGGTAAAGGCCTTTCAATGGGGGGAAAAGGGGGACAATACTTTCAACAATAAAGATTTAAAAATAAAAATTATTTCTGTTTCTTCAAAACTTGTTATTCATGTTACACCTTACATCACTGTCCACAAAGTTAATGAAGCCAGAAACCCAGGTATTGTATAACTCCACGTATTTCTTTTTCTTACTTTCCATATGCAATTTTGGTAAATCCTGTCATTCATCCTCTCCTAGAAAGAATTTATGGATGGACTTTAATCTCTTTAAATCCTTTGAAATTATATACTGTTTTTAGTATTTAGTTTTTGTTTTATTATGAACATTTGGCAGGGATGAGCTGTTACAGACTTTTCTATAGCTTTCCTTAGAGTTGCAAAAGAACAGCTCAATTAAAAATGATTAGCAGCCAGGACTGGTTTGGCTCAGTGGATAGAGCGTCGGCCTGTGGACTGAAAGGTCCTAGGTTTGATTCCGGTCAAGGGCATGTACCTTGGTTGCGGGCACATCCCCTGTGGGGGTTGTGCAAGAGGCGGTTGGTCGGTGTTTCTCTCTCATCAACGTTTCTAACTCTCTGTCCCTCTCAATTCCTCTTTGTGTAAAATCAATAAAATATATTTTAAAAAATTATTTAAAAAAAATGATTAGCAGTCACTGAAATAACTCTGGGTTCTCAACCTAATGTTGTTGGTCGCAGTGTTTTTTTGTTTGTTTGTTTTGTGTGTGTGTTTTTTTCTTTTTGTTTTGTTTTGTTTGTGTGTGTGTGTGTGTGTGTGTATGTGTGTGTGTGTGTGTGTGTGTTTTGGTTTGTTTGTTTGTTGTAAACTACTTTCATATCAGGAAGCCAATACGCTATTTGTACTAATAAAAGGTAATATGCTAATTAGACTGGGTCGGTGGGACATCTTCTGGATGTCCAACTTTCTTCCGGATAAAGCCACAGTGGCAGTGGCCAAAGCAGGGGTGGTTAGGGGTGATCAGGCCAGCAAGAAAGAGCAGTTAGGGTGCAGCCAGGCCAGCAGGGGAGCAATTAGGGGCGACCAGGCTAGCAGGGGGGAAGTTAGGGGATGGCCAGGCTGGCAGGGGGGCAATTAGAGTGTGGCCAGCAGGCAGTGGGGCAGTCAGGGGGTGGCCAGGCCAGACGGGGGGCAGTTAAGGGATAGCCAGACTGGCAAGGGAGCAGTTAGGGAGTGGCCAGGCCAGCAGGCGACCAGTTAGTGGATGACTAGATTGGCAAGCAGAGGCATTAGGGTGATCAGGCAGGCAGGCAGGCAAGTGGTTAGGAGCCAGCAGTCCCAGATTGCGTGAGGGATGTTCAACTGCCAGTTTAGGTCCCATGGACATCCCCTGAGGAGTCCCGGATTGGAGAGAGTACAGGCCTGGCTGAGGGACCCCCATCCTCATGTACAAATTTTGTGCACCCAGCCTCTATTCAGATTAATAATATTGCTATTGTAACTCTCAAAATAACAACAACTGAAATATACTGATTCCATTATACTACTTTTTATCTGGGTAAACTAGGGCAGTTCAGTTAACTATTCTGAAACCCAATTACATCATAAGTAAAGTGAGTCTAATAAGATCTATCTTACAGAATAATTGTTAGATTAGAGGAAATGTATGCTAGGTACATAGTATATTGCCCTGTAGAAATGAATGGTCATTCAATATTGAAAAGCATTGATATTGATATAATAATCACATTCATTATATTCATCCTATATTCATCAATTTATTATACATATATTTTCACACATAACATATTTGCATCCAGATGACTAATAAATAAGGTCTTTGTACCTGACAGTATTCCATTAAACAGCCTAGAGTTAATCAAGTAACTGCCAGTCAGCTCAGGTATGTCTACTATATGTATTTGCCACTCTCCTTAAAATTTCATTCTTTACCCTTCTTTGCCCTGTTCTTTGCTCAGGAGGCTTATTCCTATGTATGACATCTCTGAGATTCTCTTGATTTCTGGCTTCTGATTTGATTTGGTCAGTGATATCAGTAGAAATCAGAGGTCTGGAGAAGAGAAGATGTTTATCACGTTTAGTAACCTCTACCTGGCCTTGCTTTGCTTTTGACCATGGCAGTAGCCTATAATTGGAATTCTTATTGGGCAGCTCTGATTTTATTGCTTCAAACTCTGTGTGAATTCGGTAGCAACATTTACCTTTAGCCAGGAGTCCTGTCTCTAGTGTTCCACTATACAGCCATGTTCTGTTGTGTCCCTTAATCCAGTTCACACCTGTGTAAAGGATCCCCACATAAAATATGTTAAACACTGAGTTTCCTGCCAGTACCCTAAATGCTACTCCATTGTGTGCAAATCACTGACCTAAGCATTGTTAATCATCAGAACATCCAAGGACAAAGTAATTCTGCCTAGTTCTGCCATCACGTAAAACTTTTCATATGGCTATGTACAGATGTGTTCTCAACGATTCAGCTCTGTCAGTGTCACAGTTTTACAAAGCAGATAGAAATAGGAAGCAATTTACTCTGCCATTACAATGCTCCGTTGCCACTTGGAAAAAGGAAATGTGCTAAACACAGAATGCTGTTTTTCATTGTTCTCTTCTGAAAGAATGTTTCCAAAATTATTCTGAAATCAAAATACATGTCTGTTGAATTAATGTCAAAGATTGAGTGGTAACGATTTGCTTCCTCCTACACTCTTTTGGAGAAGATGGGTAAAAAGAAGGAAAAAAAAACACACACACACAATTGCTTTCACATAAGTACTTTTGACTTAAAGCACAAAAGTCAGACTTTGGAAATGTTACAAAAATACATTTATAAGAAACAAGTAGACTTTAGAATGTGACTGTGAATTTCCTTTTAATCTAGCTCCAGATTTTGGTAGATGTAAAAGGCAGCATTATTCAATTAAACATAAATTTATATAATAGATAAAATTATATAAGTAGAAAAATATATAACACATAAACACATATACATGGAGAGCATATACTGGGATTCTTTTGAAAAATATGCATTACAGGAAGAATAATTGCACATGTTATTTCAAAAATCTAGATTATTTGAGAAATAAGTAATTATAACAATGATCACAATATGAGGTTAATAAGGCAAAGAGAAATAAAGGGAAAATTTTTTTTATAGATTAAGTAGAACACATATCTCATTGAACTTTATTTCTATGGAGTAGATGGAACACAATAATTTTATCTTGACTTAGGTTTTTCTTAATGTCCCACTTCTTCCTTAAGTTTTTTTTTTTTTTGAAAACTATGCTCTCTTTCTGGTACTAATATCTTGAAGTTTCATTTAATTATCATATACTTATTGAAAGTCTGAAGTGCACTCTGCAATCAGTTGGAAGAAAATTACTGCATTGGCATCTATCCCCAAGGAACTTTCAGAGTGATAGGAAATGTATCAGTAAGCATTCGAGGAACAGAACTATTGATAGTAGAAGGAAGGAAGGGTGGGAGGGGAGGAGGGAGATGATAGATGATAGATGATAAGTAAGATAGGTAGGTAGGTAGGTAGGTAGGTAGATAGATAGATAGATAGATAGATAGATAGATAGATAAACAGATAGATGAGGTATAGAGATAAAGAGACAGATTTATTTTAAGAAATTGGCTTATTCATTTGAGAACTAGAAAGTCTGAAATCTGTAGGGCAAGGAGCTAAAGCTATAGTCTTGAAGCAGAATTTCTTCTTCTTTTGGAAAAACTCAGTTTTGTTCTTAAGGATTTTTAGTTAATTAGATGATGCCCATCCCCATTATTAACTGAATAATGGAATGGGAAATTTTGTACTTGTATACAAAATTTACTTAAAATCAACAAATTGTAGATGTTAACCATATTTGCAAAATACTCTCACAACGACATAGAGATTTATATTTTATTTAATAAGTGGGGATTATATCCAGTTCAGTTGACACATAAAGTAACCATCACAGGAAGTAAAAACTTTAGTGTGATAATAAATTATATTTAGAAAGAGTCTTAAAATAAAATAAAATTACTTTAAAAGCCATTATCATCACTTATTTCTGCAATGGGGTTGTGACAAAGGTATTAATGTTAACAGCCAGATTTTTAAATGAGGCGTATGGACTCAAAGTAGTATGTGCAGACCAACTAGGATGAATACAATGTATGGGAAGGAGAGTTTAAAAATTATAAATTTATCAGGGAAATACTTAAAGAGAAAGGGGTAATAAACATTTTTTTTAATTGTAGGAACATATTTGTAAATATTTTATAGGAATCAGCCAGGTTGATAGCATTGGTTTTCAGATCAGAAAGATCTGATTCTATTTATTCATTCATTTGTTCATTTCTTCATTCATTATTTTCCTTATTGATTTTATTTGGCTTTCCTGGCCTCATTGTTCTCATCTATAAAATGCATATAAATGTACAGCTACATCTTAAGGCTGTTAAGATGAAAAAATAAGGGACTCCATGTAACATGCTTAGCATATATTTTTTGTTCAGTGTGATTACTCTTATGTTAATAATCTGTAAGCCAAACTCTTAACTAGGTCTGTCACTTCTATATAGAGATAATTTTGTATATATGTACTACTTAGAGTTTTCCCAAACTGCTAGATACAACAGTATTAACTCATGGTGAGACAGCACCACTTCTTACTTTGGAAATTTTCCATGACTGAACTTTGAGCATGAAACTAAGCATAATTAATTTAGTTGAAGTTTTACCTCTCAATTCTGAATGAATAAGTAATTAAGAGAATGATTAGTAAGAATTATTTATGGCCGGGACCGGTTTGGCTCAGTGGATAGAGCGTCGGCCTGTGGACTGAAAGGTCCCTGGTTCGATTCCGGTTGAGGGCATGTACCTTGGTTGCGGGCACATCCCCAGTAGGGGGTGTGCAAGAGGCGGCTGATCGATGATTCTCTCTCATCGATGTTTCTAACTCTCTATCCCTCTCTCTTCCTCTCTGTGAAAAATCAATAAAATATATTAAAAAAAAAAAAAGAATTATTTATGGTCCTGGCCAGTATGGCTCAGTGGTTGAGCATCGATCTCTGAATCAGGTGGTCAAGGTTAGATTTCTGGTCAGGGCACATGTCTGGGTTGCAGGCTCAATCCCCAGTGTGGGGTATGCAGGAGGAAGCCGATCAGTGATTCTCTCTTGTTACTAATGTTCCTTGTTCCTCTCTCTCTCTCTCTCTCTCTCTCTCTCTCTCTCTCTCTCTCTCCCCTCCCTCCCTCCCTCCCTCCTTTCCTCCCTCCTTCCCTTCTTTCCTTCCTTCCTTCTCGGAATCAATAAAACATAAAACTAAAAGAATTTTTTAAGTGAAATGTATCTGCCCTATTCCAGAATTCATTCAGCTCCCTTTTCTGCATTAAATTATCTTCTTGTTTTGATTCAGACATTTTAGAATTTACATTGTTCCCCTGTAACGGCAACTTCCTAGTTCATATCTTTTAACGTCAGTTGCAGAAATTGATGATTCTTCAACAGTGCTGTTCGTTAGCAATAACTACTGCGTGAACTTCTTCAATGTTTATATATAGAATGAATTGAGTTTCTTTTAATTCATTCCGAAGTGCCCTCTTTAGATATTTATTGTCCCAGAAATGACTTGTCTCTGAAATATTTTATGCTCTTTCAGCACCCTTCTCTTAATCTGGAAAGAATCTAGAGTTCATGCTCAATTATCATCTCTGGTCAAGGTTTAAAGCAGGCCTTATGAAAGCCTACATTAACCTTTGGAACTGAGTAAAAACCAAATGGTAAAATTGGTTATTTTTTCTTTGACCCTTCTTTGGTGTCTTGCTATAAAGCAAAATATATAACCCTTTAAAAATGTAACTAAGATTGTGCTCCTGAAGTGCATTAAAAGGACAGGAAAAAGACATAAGAAACACAAAAAATTTAATAAAGAAAGTCTTTTTAAAATAAGAAAATAAAAGTTTAAGGACAAAGTAGGAAAACTGGTGTGTTACATATGATGGATGCATTGCTTATATTTTAGCATTGATAAAATAAAAATTGACATCAATTGACAAACAATGATGGAAAACCTTCTAAGAATAATTTAGCAAATATGTAAATAAGCATTTTGCACAAGAACATTTATTAATGTACAATAATAAACATTAAAGAACTTAAATCACTTGCAATAAAAATATAAAATTAAATAATATTAAAATACTATATTCTGCCTATTGGATTGGAAGAATTTAGTTCTATTTTGGGAACTATTTAGCCATCTATCTGCCAGTGTAAGAGGGCACATAAAGACATGATGTGACACTGCTGGTAGAAGTTTAAAATGCTACAAGCATCAGGAAATCAAGTGGAAATGGAAATGAAAAACTCTAAAAATAATGTATACATTAAAACAGAAAATCCTCATGTGGAAATTTATAGTTTTAAAAAGAATAGAAAACAAACTATATGGATATTCATCAGGGTGTGAATCGCAATAATACTGTATAAAATTAGAAATAAACTGTTTACTTAAAGATGATATTGCATATTTAAATGACATTTTTACAATTACCCAAAGTTAGTTTGTAGAATACTGTTTTGTGACTGAAGAAAAACACATTTATTTAGAAAGTATCCAAAAGCAGAGTGTGTGGTAATTACAGTATGTGGATTTGTACAAAAACATAAAAATCTTTTACTCAAGGACATGGAAGTATAATGTGATATTTTCTGTCACCCAGTGTCTTTTGAATGAATATGATCTGATTTTCTCTTCAATGATAACATTTTGGAAAAGAATAAAAATACACAAAAATATTGGATGAAGAACATTGTCAAACCTCAATAACAAATTATTTAGACCTAGTAAATGGCAATCAAAATTAGAAATTGAATTAATATAGTTTGTTCCCTTTTTCAAGCAATCCTAAAATAGAAAGCAAATATAAAACAAATTGAATTCTAATTAGTTTAATTTTGAGACTCAATGTAGATGTTTATGAAGCTTTCCTGAGAAGCATAGAAAAATTGAATAATAAGTAACATATTTAGTGAATTGTGACAGGATGTATAAAGAAATAGAACCATCTGATTAGGAAACAGGAAATGTGCTTTGTGCATTAATGTTGGATTACTGATAGTTGTATATAAATAAGCCGGTGGCCTCTTTCAGAATTGTAACTGTTTACCCATAATTTCTATTGAAGTCTATTGAACTGTACACTAGGGATAATATATCTGTTTAAAAATTAATTTCTAAGCTTCAAGGGTTTTTCTGATCTAAAGAAATTGCAGATTCAAATTCATTATGCTTTTTTTTTTTTTTTAACCTCTGCCTCTTTATTCTAAATGAAAAATGGCATTACAACTGTGTTTTCTCCTGTCAACTGAAATAAAACTGTCATTCTGAACATTAATAAAAACATCATCTGTTTATTCTTTAGCTAAGCATTGTAGATTTCTTCTTTTGGTTTTGCCACTTGACTGTAAAACTTATCAATATTGTATTGATTAGAGAATACAGGGTCAATCTATTATAACCAACATGAATATTTAATGTATACTCATAATCAGACATATAAAGCAAGATAAGTATATTAACAATTACTTCAGAAATTTATTATTAGAAATTAGGGCCCTTGAATTTCTGCACGTTGAAAGGAACAGTGGGCCAGGAGGCTGTGGTAGGCACAGGGGTGGGTCTTGGGCCCATCCTCCACATCCCTGCCCAGCCCCTCCCACCACAGCCCCCAGCCACTTGTGTACCAGCAGCCCAGCTCCCTTCACCACCTCTCCCATATGCTGATGAGGTAGAGCTATTGGGGCTGGAGCCAGCAGTGGGTTCTAATGGTGGCTGTTACCCTGATAGACCCTCAGGAGCTGGAGGAGGTAGAAAGAGAGAGAGGGGATAAAAAGAAAGGAGGGAGGGGGGAAGGGAGTGAGAGAGGGAGGGAAAGAGGAAAGAAGGAAAGAGGAAGGAAGGAAGGAAGGAAGGAAGGAAGGAAGGAAGGAAGGAAGGAAGGAAGGAAGGAAGGAAGGAAGGAAGGAAGGAAAAGAAAAGAAAGGCTCTCAGATGCAGAGTGAACTACTTGTATGGAGTGAAAAAGTCTAACATTTTCTATTTTGCCTTATGCTTTTTAATATATCCTGCTATTTAATCTTCCATCTGGATCAATGCTTACAAGTCTATTTTGAAGGTCTCTTTGCCATACTAGATGATCTCTGATTTAAAGGCATTCTTAGATCATTAGTTTCATAAGTAACATTTTTTCAAGTCACTAGGTTCTCAGAGTTCCTTTTTTATTATATGTTTTACTTGATATTTCTTTACATGGGCTCTTGATAGACACCTCTGGATAAAAGAGCAAAAGAGAATAAAGGGCAAAATATGTAGGCAATAACCTAAACAGCAGTTTTAGGGTGTATTAAAATCTATTTGGACATGTAAAGTGGGTAGGACAATTTAATTGTTGTGAAGGAGCAATTTATACATGTATGCATCTATGCATTTGTATGAGTGTGTATGTTTTATATAAATTTTAAGTATTTCTTTAACTCTAGTAATACCGTGTTTCCACGAAAATAAGACATCCTCCGAAAATAAGACCTACTTACAGGTTTCCTTCTGAGTGAAATATAAGGCATCCCCCAAAAATAAGGCCCCCCCACCCCCCAGGCTAAACATGAGAGATTTGGTCCACTGATTCTGAAAGAAATGGAGTCACAAGAAATTCACCAGGAAATTCAGGAATTGGATTGTTATGATGATGTTCCAGAAGATGATGACACGATTGTCATTGAATAAATGAGTAAATTCTTGATACTGTAGGATTCACAGTTTGTCTGGTTTGTGTTGACAACTACCGTACTACCGTACAGTATACAGGTAATACATTTCCTTTATTTTCATTTAACAATAAATGTGTACCATATTCTTCTTCATGGAAAAATAAGAAATCCTCTGAAAATAAGACCTAGCACATCTTTGGGAGCAAAAATTAATATAAGACACTGTCTTATTTTCGGGGAAACAGGGTAGTTATATGGAAGCAAAAATTATTGAAAAATAGAAAATGAAGTATAATTTCACTAGTGTCCTTCAATAGTGTCATTCACTATTGGATGTGTAACCTGAACTCCAAATGTATAAATGAAAATAAAATCATACTATCCTGTCTTATAATTCTTGTTGATATAAATATATATAGGAATATGAAAAACATTTCTACTCCCTTTTCTAGAGAGGGTGAAATCTACACTAATAAAAGAGAAACATACAAATTGGCCATTACTCCACTACACCTAACAATCAATCAGAAGGGAATATGCAAATTAGAATGACAAAGATGGTGGCTGCTTAGCTGTTCCAGGTGCAGAGTGTCTGGGTGGAGCAGGACACCTGCTATGAGAGAGAGGACATGGGGCTAAGGGATCTATAGGAGCAATACTCTGGAAGCAAGACAAAGACTCATGCTGGAACGAAGGCCTGGATCCCGGGTGCTAGAGGAAAACCAGTGTTGGAAGCCAAGAGAAGGAAGGTCTATTGCATGAATGTCTTCCTGCAATGAGCCTCTAGTATAGTAATAAATTATTGAGAAATGACTTGTATCCTCAAGTTGCTTATCCATTAGGACGTATAGAGAGTACTATTTGTCTCTCTCCTTTTTTTTAACTCCAAGGTATGTGAAGAATTTCCATGATTCCCAGGGAACAGATCCACAGTCTATAAACTCAGAAATAGCAGTTTGGTATAAAACAGCTAGGAAAAGCTAAAGTGAAATCAATAAAAGTCATTTAGGAAAAGTCAAGAACCAGGTGGCAGACACACTCTAACATTGGAGAACAAACCTAGAGACCATGAGATGAGAACTGCTAAAACGGGGACTTAGTTAAGAGTAGTCTAGAAAGAGCATTCAAGTGGGCACATGTGAAATACCAATGGGAAAGGTGCAGGTTGATAAACAGCCAAAGGAGGTTGTAGTTAGGTGTCAAATGTGGTTGAGGCACTTGTGTTTCTGTGGTTAAAGGGCCAGAAACAGGATGAGATTTGTGTTTCCCCCAAATGCAGATAATATAAAAAGATCAAGATGCTTTAAATACATTTTCTTGGTAGAAAGTTTCACAAAATAATATATCACAATGGTTAAGAATGGAATCATTTGTCCGCATCCTTGTTTCTTTTCATATTTTGAAGGCTAAAGAAGGGAGACCATATGTGGCAGTTTATTTAAAATGTCTAATTAATAGTTATATAATGGATTATCTAGCCATGAGGGATGATATTTTTAAGAGATATATAGACTAGACACAGCTCTTAGAAATGTAATGTAATGGAAGTCACATTTATAATTTTACATATTTTAGTAGCCACATTTAAAATAATAAAAAGATGCAAGTAAAATAGATTTTTAACAATCTTTCATTTAATAAAATGTATCAAAATGTGCTATTATTCGAAATGAATATATACATTGTTCATAAAGTCTTGTTTATTTATTTATTTAATAATAAGGCTTTCATAATGTAGTGTGTGTTTTACATTTTCAGCATATCTCAATTCAGGCCTATTACAATTCAAGTGCACAAAAACCACGTGAATCATCTGTGGCTACTTTCTTGATTTACATTCATAGATTGGCTAATGATCATAAATATATTCAGAGTTCTCCCACTAGAACAGACTTTCAATAATTATCATTACTAAAGCATTCATTGCGTGTAGTTAAATCAAATGATCTGTTTAAAGAAGAATAAGAGTTTTAGATTCATGAGACAGTGGGCACCAGGAAACTATAGACTTTGTCTCAAATGCTATAAACTCTAAGAGCTAAGCATCCTGAGTAATATCTGACATAGTTTATCTACACCCTTTCTTTAGAGTGCCAGAACTAAACATTCATGCTCAAAACCCACATTTTTATCCATTCTAAAATTTAGAACTGGGCTCTCCAAAATGACTAGATTAATTAGGCTTATGCTTTTGTGGTGCAATAAAATTTTTATATATATTTAACATTTTATAGCTTATTTAGCATTTGATATCATATCTTGCTAGATCAAATAATGCCAAAAATGGGTATTTGTTAGTTGTGTTTTATTCCTTCCTACCCTATTGTCTTTCAAACTAGAAATTAAGAGAATGAGATCTACATTTCCAACTATTGACCAAGAGTAATTCTTTCACTTTTTGTAGCTTGATTTTTAGCTCCTTTAGCATAATCTAAATGAGGAGAAGATTCATTATTCTTGATTTCTTAATATCATAATAATTCAAGGGACTTATAATGCAGAATACACACTAAATTACTATTGGGGACATGAAGAGTCTAGCATGAATCCAGAAAATAAATTTTAATTTAACATAACATGTCTCTGTCTAGCAAAGATTGGATGGAACTACTGCCAGAAGTTTCTTTTTGGCTGACTTCTTCAGTTGATCATGCCTTGGTGAAAAATGTAAAGGAAAAGAGCTTATTGCTTTTTGTTTGCTTGTTTGTTTTGCTTTTTTAAAGAAATGACAAGAATATAAGGAAGTGGTATCTAATTAGTTATTTGAGGACATTGGTGCCTTGACAATCTTAGAAGCCATGCAGAGTATGTGAATCCAAGTCTTTCAATACGTAAACATGGATATGAAGTTAGAAGTGCAGGAGGTTGGAAGGAGGTAACACCTGTGAAGATATTGGAGGATAAAGTAGGAATGAATATGAGATGAGGTAGAGCTGAAACCGGTTTTGCTCAGTGGTTAGAGCATTTGTCTGTGGACTGAAAGGTCCTGGGTTCGATTCTGGTCAAAGGCATGTACATTGGTTGTGGGCACATCTCCAGTTGGGGGTGTGCAGGAGGCAGCTGGTCGATGTTTCTTTCTCACTGATGTTTCTAGCTTTCTATCTCTCTCCCTTACTCTCTGTAAAAAATAAATAATTAGATAGATAGATAGAGATATATAGAGATATATAGAGATATAGGTGAGGTAGAATGAGAGGAGTAATGGGTGGTTTCTTAGATTTTTAGTAGAGCAACTGGTTAATGATAGGGTCATTTGACAGGAGAAATAGAGCAATAGGGTTGCTCCCAAGTAGCATGTGGAAAATCATAGCCATTTTTTCTTGTCACTTCTACAGCCCCCTTTCCTCCGTGCTGCCTACTTCCTCTTCATTCACAGTGTGTCAGAAACCCTTTAACAAAAGGACCAACCTCTGCTATTTCTGGTGTCAAACATTATGTGAGTGACAAAGTACATAGGTAAGGTTTATTTATTAGCACTTTGTTTTAGTGTAACAATTAAGCATTAGTTCAAATACAATTTCATGAATGTTAAAGCATCTTGAATTTTTAAGTTACCTTTCCAAAATTTCAGGACACTTAATTTTGTCAGGGAAGAAGTAGTGATTTTTACACTGCTATTACATATATTAGAAAAATGTGAATTTTGATAGTGTTTGTGTGTGTGTGTGTGTGTGTGTGTGTTTACTGGTTCTTAATTTCCCACAGGGCCCTGTAATCCAGAGAAATGCAATGAGTAAGTGCTCAAATGGAGTAAGTTGGTATTGACTGTGAAAGACAGGGCTCCTTCCATTTATATGCTCACTTCAATAAAATTGAGAGGTTGCGTGCAGTTAAAAGCTTTTTATAATGTATTGCCAATGATCTAGAGAGCTTGTTCAACGGCTTGTTTAATATGCAATGAAACCTCTCAGATTCTAATATTTTGAAATTTTATTTGGCTCTTTTTTGGATCTTAAGGAAATCTAAACCTAATTTATACCGTTCGGCATAAAAACATATGAAATATTTTAATATATTACTAAAGAGTGTCTTTCACACTGTTACGAATGTATACTCAGCTCCGATAATGTTTCTCACCAGGTGCATAGTGAGAGATGCCTGCAGCCAGCTGATGGGGATGGGATATTGAACTTCAGAAAAATGTCTCACAGGGATGTCAAGGAAAACTGCAAGGCAGGAATGAGTAAAGGAAACTCTGAAAAACTCACACATTTATCCAGCATTCTAACTCAGTCTACAAAAAGCTCTCCATTCTTCAGTGTTGTCCAGAGAAACTTAAAAAGTTACAATTACACTCTAGCACTTTTGCAGGGCTTAGCCAATTTCTCTTTCTCCACTGCCCAATAGACAAGAGGGATTGGATCTTGATGATAAAGAGACAGGATAGAGGCCTGGTGCACAGGTAGGGGCGGGCTGGTTTGCCCTGAAGGGTGTCCTGGGTCAGGGTGGGGGTTCTCTTGGGGTATGGGGCAGCCTGGTGAGGGGCCTGTGGTTGTTTGCAGGCCAGCCATGACCCCTGGGGACTCAAGCGGAGGCCCTGGTATCTGGGATTTATTTATCTTCTATAATTGAAACTTAGTAGCCTTGAGAGTAGGCAGGGCAGGCAGAAAGCTTGGTTTCCTCCATTGCCAGGGAAACCCAAGCTTCCTGCACACTCTGTGTCAGCACCCATCTTGGTTGAGTTAATTTGCATACTCACTTCTGATTGGCTGGTGGGTGTGGTTTGAGGGTGAGCAGAGGTGCAGTCAATTTAAATATTACTCTTTTATTAGATAGGATGGTTGACTATCACACTGTCATAGACACAAAATTTCTCAGATTCCAAATACTGGATCATGGTTTCAAAAAGTTTTACATATGAACAACAGTGCATGTTGTTGTTTTTTCTCAACTTAAAAAGTCATTGTCTTAATTTATGGATGTAACAACATTGACATAATTCCAATATAAAGGTGGTTTACTTTGTTTCATTGTCATTTATGATTAGATGTGTATAAGATTTACCACATAGATTTAAGGTACTATTTTCCCTTTCTTACAAGGTATCTAGAGATCCTTGTATCTTTTTTTTTTTTTTTTTTTTTTTAATGTGAAAGACAGTTTAAATAAAAGTGGAAGAGAAATAAAACTCAATTATTTTATTTTTCTTCTTTTAACCCCAAGAAGTCAGTGCAAAGTCTCAAAGATTATACTCTTTCCTTCATACCTATCATTTTGATTCACAGTAACATTGATTTTCTCTACTTTTCTCCAAAGCAGAAATACAGATAGATAGCCAGCATGGGAGAGAAGAGAGCAATTAAAAGTGGTTGTAGGTTTTAAGTCTTTGATGCTCATATTGAAAATGTATATGCTATAAATTAGTTACATAGAGGAATATATACTAAAATCTGAAGTTTTATTTTACTAAATTTTGTTTACCATTTCACCTTGATATATAAAGCACAGACAATCATGGAAAGTATTTGGGGCCTGAATTTTATAGACTACTAGAGGTCTGATGCACAGAATTCATGCAAGGGGCTCAGACCTCATGGCACCAGCTGCCTCAAAGTCCTGTGTCCCTGCCCTCCGCCCACTAGTTACTCCAGAAGGTCATTCCACCATTTGGTCTAATTACCATATTAGCTCTTTATTATATAAGATTCTTAATGTATTGTGTGTGATACTACATATATACTTAATATGTGGGGCAGGAGAGATGGAGTAGCTGAAAGAGCCCAGTGCTAACAGTTAAGAGATCATGATAATTATACAAGCTTCTGACATAAACTATAGCTAGAATTCTAATGTCACCTTTCCATGTCCTAACTTTCATATCTTAATATAAAGAAACTAATGTGTTTTTTTAATTTACATTCTTTATTGTTTAAACTATTACATATCACCTCTCTCCAACCAATCCCTCCACTCAGCACATGACCTCACCACTCTACTGTCTGTGTCCATTGGTTATGCTTATATGCATGCATACAAGTCCCCCCCTCACTCTCTGCTTGGCCAGTGGGTGTGGTTTGAGGGTGTAACAGAGGTGCAGTCAATTTACATATCACTTATGAGGTATGACAGTCTGTTATGCTTCTGTGTCTCTGGATATATTTTTGTTCATTATATTCCACAAATGAGTGAGATCATGTGATATTTATCTTTCTCCAAATGGCTTATTTCACTTAACTTAGCATAATGCTTCTCAGGTCCTTTCATGCTGTTGTGAATGGTAAGACTTCTTTCTTTTTTACAACAGCACATTATTTCATTGTGTAGATGTTTCACAGGTTTTTAATCCACTCATCTACTGATGGGCACTTGGAATGTTTCCAAATCTTAGCTATTGTAAAGGGTGCTGCTATGAACATAGGGATGCATATATCCTTTCTGATTGGTGTACTCCTATTTAACCCAGTAATCCCAATTATAGGAAACTGATGATATTTTAAATTTATATTCTACTCTAAAATTCTTTTTCAAAATGAATCTGGTTAGTTACATATAAAATAAATTGTTTTCTAATAGTGAAGTTTAGAAAATACAAGTTTATTATTAAAATTTTTCCAAGTTAGTAGAAAGAATTTTTAAACTTTACTGTTCACTGAAGCACATATTCCCTTGAATGGGTCAATTGGCATCTTTAAGCGTTCTTTTTCAATTTTCTTATCAGTAAGTAGGGATAATAATATTATCCATATAGCTTTGAAGACAAAATAATAAAATATGCACTCTAAACTATGAGCCAAACATAATTTATTTTCTTTTTTAAAGTATAATTTAAAAAGCAATATGGCTGTTCAATATTTAGTTTTTCTAAGTATAAGCAGAACTATAATAATATTGTAAGAATAGGAATTGCACTGGTAATATAATATAATTTGTAAGGTGATAAATAAGATAGCTGGTTCAAAAAGCAAGAGGTTGTAAAATTATGACAACCCTAAAATGCTTACATGAACTTGTGTTTTGATGACACCCAAAGATAGCAATGAAAGAGATAATTTAAAAAGATATTCATGCCCAGCCAGTGTGGCTTAATGGTTGAGCATCGACCTGTGAACCAGAAGGTCACAGTTCAACTCCCTCCCTTCCTCTCTGAAATCAATACAAATATATTTAAATTACTCATATACAATTTTGCTTTTTCTAATTATTATTATTTCTATCAACACACAAAAGTTATTTAAAAAGGTTAAAGAAAAATAAATTCCTGACAATTTTTATAATACAAATAATGATGAGACAGTTTGAGAATACTAGATACTTCACCAATTATTCTGAAAGGAAGGTAGATTATATGTAATATACACTGAGTGGCCAGATTATTATGCTTTCAGAGATCATAATAATCTGACCACTCAGAGTATATTATGTATGCAATATACACATGGATAAGTTACACAAAAAACATACATTCTTATTGTGGGGTTTTTCTTAATGTAGTCTATATTGTTTCTATAAAATGGACAAAATTATTTAGGTTTTGTCTTGAAACCATTTGAAATTTAATTATTTGAAGTTCCATAATTTTAGAAAAAATGTTGAAAAATAGAAGCTTTACTGTTTAAGAACTTATATTTTTCACAAATATCAAGGTCTTTTAAGGATTATGATGCTTTTTTTCTGGCAAACAATTTTTTTTTTCCTTTTGTTGGCCAGTATGTTATATAATGAAACATGACCCTACTTGTATGGAGCTTATAAACTCTTTTCAATGCTCATTAACCCCTATGGAGATCAAATCACCATTTCATAGATTTGACCTCTTTTTCTGGTTAATGTCTTCATATTTCTTGTTTTACCCATATGTCCTCTTAGAATAATAGACAATTCTCTTACTCTCTGAATGCTTGTTTTTAGTATGGTGCATGTAACAGATAAAGTGATATAAGTTGAGATTTTTATTTGCCTCTTAACTTTGTATGGTGTATTACACTTGTCATCAGATCCTGGAAAATCCATTTGGTATTCCATTCAGAGATCTCTTCAAGTTAAATCTATGGGAATTGGTGTAATCAGATTTTCCCAGTTTTACTTTTTTTGGACAATTATAGCATATCTCTTTTATAGCGTATCTCTTATAAGAGAAGTACCTTGATGAATGCCATAGAAAAACTTTAATAAAGCAGTGATTTTGAGCTAAAAGTGACTTTTTTCCCCCAATTAGAGACTTTTCATACATTTTTTAAAAAATTGCAAGTATCTTAATGAGAAGCCAAAATTTATGTTACCATTTTAGTTAACCTTTGGGTTTATGAATCACTCCAAAGAATGTAAAATTATAATACATTACTTTGTAAATAATGTAAAATTATAATATATAGTTTAAGTTTGAAAACCAAACTTCTAGAGACCACATTTTCTACTGTATTTAAATGTATCTCCAATAAAGCAAGATGACTTCATCTTTATTGTCAATTAAGTGTATAATTTTTCCTGATTTAATTTATTCTTAATGAATGGTCTTTCAAGTGTTTGTTCTATTTTTGACTATGGATTTATTAAAGTTAAGTATATTAGTCAATGAAAATTAAAGTTAAATATATTAGTTAACGAAAAGTACACACAATCTTGCACTATAAGATAACATAAAGAATGTTTACAGAGATAAATTAAATAGTATTATCAGGTTAGGAAAGAAGTGAGGTGGTAATAGAGAAGTAATGGGTTTTATTAGGGTGAGATGATTCCTCTCAGTCGGGGGGCAGGGTGGGAGGGGGAAAGCCAGAGTTTAAAATGGGTATTTAATGTTGGAGTTTAAGCATGATCCATTTCATTTTACATGAATGAGTTGAGATGACAATCTTATGCTTCCTGGCTTACCTTCCCATAAATCTTTGTTTCACACTTTGACTATCCATTGTCCCCAAACATTTGCCAACCCATTTGGTAACCACTTTCTTTTCAAAAAGTAGTACTAGCATGTTCAATTATCATCTGTTAAATATCTGAACAATATCCTTTGTCTGGCCAGCTGCTAAAATGTCCAGTTGCTGGGCTTATTTCATCTGAAGTACATAGGCGGCCTGCCAATAGCATCACATCTCAGCACCCTTCAACTGGTCCTGATACCGTCCTTTCACTGGCCAGCTGTTGCATTTATAGTTAAATGGTTACCAAACCGAAGGCCGCAAAAACAAAACAAAAAAAACAGTGCCCTGTTTCATTTGGAGGGAGGTTATCTTTGCCCAGTATTCGTCATCAATGCCATATCACTCTGAGCTATCACCAGCATCCTACAAATATCCAGGCATCTTTTAGAACTTATTTTGTATTCATCATAGAAGACACATAATTGAAGCAATCCACCTGTTGTGGGGCTTTTTTTTTTGGTCAACTTTGATCTGGTTAAGACATGAGTGACACTTGCTTATTTTTATAAATTTGGACATTAGCTTCTCAGACCAAGCGAAAAATATATTTTATGATAGATCTCTGCAATTTCTTTTTCTCTTGAAAAATACATCTGTTACAGATTTTAGTATTCATAAACTGCATTACTATTTCAACTGTAAATACTTATTTTCAAAATAAAAATGATGTTTATAAAATAAATCATAGGTAAGTGTGTATTTATTAGAGAAAATATATGATGGAGTAATTATCTATTTTCCAAAACGTAAAATAACCTCTTTAAATATTAGGTTTTACTAGTATTTCTGTTCTTTTCTCTAGAAATCACATATAGATGTGTATGGACATGTAAATAAATTAAAATGTTGGGTATTACCATCTCTTATGTCAAACACCAATTTGGAATATTATCATTTGTAAATTAATCTATAATATGAAAGCAATATATAATCATTGGGGAATTGGCAAATACATTAGAAAGAAAAAATTAAAAATAAAATGAATCAGTAATTAATAGTCTTGGCAAAATACCCCATGTTTTTTTTCTCCTAGTTATGTATTATATATGTGTATAATTATTAAAGTTTTAAAAATTGAGAAAACTCTATACACATTTATATCTTAGTACATGCTTGTAAAACCCTATATAATAAAAGGTTAATATGCAAATTGTCCCCTCAGGAGTTCAACCAACTGGGAGTTTTACCATTTGCTATGATGTGTGCTTCCCACCAGAGGGTGGCGCTGAACAAAGGAAGATCCTGGCCAGCAGCCTGGAGAAGGAAGGCCATGACCGGCCCTGCTAGCTGGTCAGGTCTAAGGACCCTACCTGTGCATGAATATCGTCCATCGGGCCTCTAATATGAACATTTATAAATAGCCCTGGCCAGTATGGTTCAGATGGTTGAGCATCGTCCCCATGCACTGCAGGATTGCTAATTTGATTCCTTGAAGGGCACATACCCGAGCTGCAAGCTCCATCCCCAGTATGACACATGCAGGAAACAGCCAATGTTTCAATCTAACACCAATGATTCTTTCTTCCTCTCTCTTCCTCTCTCTCTAAAAATCAATAAAAATCTTTAAAAATACATAAATAGATATATAAGAAAAAGTTATTTTTTGTTGTCTTTAATGTGGTATTTGTAGGGAAAATAGCATTTACTCTTACCTCTCACACCTATTTCTATGATTTTACAAATACAAGGATGTGTTGGTAAACACTCAGGAATTTATTCTTATAATACATTATTGTGCACATTAGTCTAAAACTGGCACTTTTCATTTAACAAATGTGTGTATTATTTTGTTCAAAGAGGGGTTTTTTTTAAAGACATTGAACTTTTTAAAATATACCTTTTACTAGAAAATATCAGTACATTTAAGAAATATTTATAACCAAAATGTAATGGTGACACTAATTTCAAAGACCCCACAAGCATCTCTAAAGCTAAAAGCAAAGAAAGAGAGGTGGTGGTGGTGGTGGTGGTGAGGGAAGGATGCAGAGAGGGAGAGAGAGAAAGAGGAAGAGCAAAGGAGAAAGGGAGGGAGTGGGGGGAGAGAGAGATATCTTTTTTTAAAGCAGGCAGGAATTGAAAACTCTATTTAGTAAATGTATCCTATAGCGTGGATGATTTAATATGCAGTATTTGGAATTTGACACTGTCCTAAAGCTATTGAAGGTACTTGTGATATTTTTTTTGAGTTTATATTGAAGAGAAGGAAACATCATCTGAGCCCACTCCTCAAATCACCAAGTTACAATGCTCTAAAGGCACTTGGAATAGTCTTACTGCCTTGTAGACCATGGAAATAATGACACAAAGAAAAATATTCTGCAGAGATTTGAATACATTTATTGTGGCTCTTGACAGTCATCTGGTAACCTGACTACCAAGCAGAGCTTTGAGGCCTGTTAGTGGCAAAGCTATGGAAAAAAACAAAGTCACTTTATTTTAAGCTACTGGAAATTTAATAGTGTTGAACTGCTAGTGCATTAACTCATCTCAACCAAAAATTTCTAGTCTATTAAACAAGAGGAAGATAGCATGGATTTAAGTAAGATCAAAACATTCCAAGTTATTCCTTTTATTTTCAGGGGTTCTTGACAATTTTTTTTTTTTGGCACAGAAGAAAATTCATAAGAAGCTGCAAATCGAATAAGGTATTTAATATAAAACTGAGTTCATAGTCAAATTACTTTAAATATTAAATAAATTTGGCTATAAAATATTAAGGACAAATGTTTCACATTAGCATACTAATGAAAATAAGGTAAATAGTAATCATAACAAATATCACATTTATGTGGTCATCATACAAATATTGTACCAATAATGTACATACATTTTCTCATATCTTCTGCACAGTTGTATGAGGTAGATTTGGTAATTATCCTTCTCTGTAGACTATAAAGCTCAGCCACAACAAGATTACCTGTCTTGAAGAAGAGATCCAGTAAGCAGTGGATCTAGGATTTGATCCCAGAGATTTTTTTTTAAATATATATTTTATTGATTTTTCACAGAGAGGAAGGGAGAGGGATAGAGAGCTAGAAACATCGATGAGAGAGATACATCGACCAGCTGCCTCTTGCACACCCCCCACCGGGGATGTGCCCGCAACCAATGTATATGCCCTTGACCGGAATCGAACCTGGGACCCTTCAGTCCACTGAGCCAAACCGGCCTCGGCTTGATCCCAGAGATTTAAATTCTAGAGCCTCTTTTTTGAAATACTACTCTACACATCTTATTAATTTAAATTAAAGGAACCAAAATTAATGCAGATATATTACATTGGACATAATCACGAGGGAGGATTACAAGAAATGTTCCTGGACTTTCCATTTCCTTCTTTCTAATTCACCACCTTTCTCATGTTTTCTACAACTTTTAACTTTTGCCTAAATAATGGTAACTGTTACTGTGCTAGTTCTCAAACTATTCATGGACATGGAAATAGTTTATTCTGTAATATTCAGGTTAAGGGGATAGCAGAGGCAATTGAGTAGAAAATACTCATACTATGTGATACAATATTCAATAGAATATAAACCAGTCCCAAAGATGTGAATATCTTAAAGGAAATATCATGGTAAGGATAGGCACAATGCACATATTGTATTGTTTATTTCTAGGCATTATAGGCATTCCAAGAAGTAACACTGTGTTGGCTGTCCAAGTTGAGCTGCAGTGGAAAGATAGGGGAGACAAAGAGATGGAGAAGGGAATATACATTTTATTATCAACTAGAGGCCCAGTGCACAAAATTTGTGTGCAGGGGGGAGGGGTCTTTCAGTCCGGCCTGCACCCTCTCCAATCCAGGACCACTTGGGGGATGTCCAACTGCTGATTTAGTAGGACATCCCTTTCACAATCTGAGACCACTGGCGCCCAACTGTTCACCTGCCTGCCTGCCTGATCACCCCTAACTACTCTGCCTGCCTGTCTCATTGCCCCTAACCATTGTGCCTGTTTGCCTGTCTGATCATCCCTAAGCCCTCTGCCTACCTGCCTGATCAACCTTAATCACTCTGCCTGCCTGCCTGATCTCCCCTAACTGCTCTCCCTTGGTGGCCTGATCACCCCTAACTGCTCTCCCGGCTGGTCTGATCACCCCCAACAACCTCTTCCTCAGTCACCACCACCATAGCTTTGTTTGGAAGGATGTCCAGAAGACATCTGATCTATCTGGTCTAATTAGCATATTACACTTTTATTAGTATAGTTTGGTAATGAAACAGTTTACTTGGGTTGGTGGTGGCTGCAGTTGCTTGTTCTGACTTTGCCCATGAATAAGGGTCTTTTCTTCCCACATATATTGGCTTTTCTTCCCATAAGACTATAGGTCTTGTGCACAGGAAAGGGCAGGGCATGCTCTACTGAACTCTCTGCATGGCTCTGGTTACATGGCACTCAGATATGGAAAACAGGAGATACCAGAGGCAAGGAAGGTATAGGGGCTGAGGAATAACTCTGCAGTCTCTTCTTCAAGATGCCCATCAAATAATTTCCTGTTTCTGTAGGGGAGTGTGGAGTGTGTGTGAATGTGAGTGTGTGCATAATTTTACAGAGAGGGCCAGTGGGATAAGAGAAAAGCCTGGGACTGCCACTGTGATCAGAAACGAGGAGAATTAAGAAACTTTATTCCTCTGTGTCCGTGTTTGTTTTTAGTGTAGAAAGAAGCTTAATATAATCATAATATAAAATACTCTCATCTTAAAATAATTAAAACATATGCAAAAACTATAATACATTATTTATGTTTTATTTTTATGATGTATCTATATTTTATTTTATTATTTTACCAGAAAAAAAAGCTTTATTCTATCATCTTGCATATTCTCTCATTTGCCTTTTAAATGTCAAATCATTATGTGTATTACTATTATGTCTTTCTCTTCCTTACTCTCTCTCACATGCAGTCACATGTCATGAAAAACCTTATCATGATATTAAACTTATCTATGGTATTTTCTTCATTGCCTCATTCAAAAACCATTACCTGGGACTCACTTAAACCCTTTTTGCAAGGACATTTGATTTCTTCCTAGTTTTTCCTCCCATTCTCACCACTTGGAACTGTCAGTATTATTAAATTGTAAATGTACTGCTGGGCATCATCTTATGGTTAAGTTACTTTAATGATTAAATGGCTATTTGGATATCCTTTTTGTTTAGTGCCTATTTAAATCCCTTGCTCATTTTCCTTTTGGTTTACCTGTCATTTCTTATTATATGTAGTTCTTTATATAATTCTTTGTGAGCTCTTCATATATAGTCATTTACTCTAATTCTATAGCTTCCTTTCCATATCTTATGGTGTCATTTAATAGAAACTTTAAAAAGTTTTCATGTAGTCCAGTTGAACACTTTTTGATCCTTTAGCAATTCAACAGTTTATTTCAAGGTTATTAAGTTATTTTCTTGTAACATGAGTGATGAATAAGTAGTGATAATAATAAAAATAAACTTAATTTTTACATTCTACGCAGAAAATAAATAATTCCAGGCTACTTGTGGAAGTAGCAAAAAAATAAAGCTTCTTGAATTTATATGTCCATATAAATTTGAATTGACCTAACAACAATTATTAAAAGACCACACTTTCCTGTTGTCTTAAACCACCTTAGTCCTGTCAATGCTAGATGTTTTTACATTGAAAATATATTGAGCATATTGTCATCTTTCTATTAGCCATTTGTCTGTAATCCTTAGAAAAGTATCTATTCAGATTCTCTGCATTTTAAAATCACATTTTTTGGTTTTTGTTTTTAGTTGCTTCTTAGTTATATGAGTTCTTTATATATTTTGGATGTTAGCCTCTTCTCAGAGGTATATTTATAAATATATTCTCCCATTTGTTTGGTTAACTTTTTGTTTTGTTAGAGCTTTTTTTTTGCTATACAGGAACTGTTTAGTTTGATGTAGTTACATTCATTCATTTTTTTTTTAACTTCCTTTGCCTTGCAGTCAAGTTCACAAAAATTCTTCTGAGGATAAGGTCCATAAGTTCAATGCCTAATTTTTTTCCCATGGATTTTATTGTTTCAGGTTGTATTATCAATTTTTAATCAATTTTGAGTTAAATTTTGTGTATGATGTCAGATAGAAATTGAAAAACACACAAATAAAGGGAAAGATAATTCCATGTTTATGGATTTTAATATTTAGCATTGTTAAACTTTTCATGTTATCTAAAGCAATCTACAGGTTCAGTGCAATCCCTATCAAAATACCAATGACATTTTACACAAAAAATAGGCTAAAAAATTATCAGTTTTTTTATTGAACCACAAAGGAATAGTCAAAGAAATCCTGAAGGGGGGGAATAAAAAAACAAAGCGAGTTACTGTACTCACTTACTTCAAACTCTACTAAAAAGCTGTAATGATTAAACAGTATGATGTCAGCATAAAAAATAGGTTAGAACAGATCAGTAGAACAGAACTGAGAACCCATAAATAAACCCACACATATATGGGCAACTAATTTTACAAAGTTACCAAAAACATGGAGAAAGTATAGTCTCTTTAATAAGTATGCATAAAAAAACGGGAAAGCCACATACAAAAGAAGGAAACTGTCTTTCTTTTTTTTTTTTTCTTTTCTTTTTTTAAAAATATATTTTATTGATTTTTTTACAGAGAGGAGAGAGAGCTATAAACGTCAATGAGAGAGAAACATCGACCAGCTGCCTCCTGCACACCCCCCACCGGGGATGTGCCTGCAACCAATGTATATGCCCTTGACCGGAATCGAACCCGGGACCTTTCAGTCCGCAGACCGATGCTCTACCACTAAGCCAAACCAGTTTTGGCAGAAACTGTCTTTCTTGATGTTCATATTCAAAGGAATGGCTCTTAAATCCTTGAGAAGCACATTTCTGGGTTGTAAATGTTCCAAGCAAAGGGAGATGAGATGGCTAGCAGCAGGAAGAAACCTGTCTAAAATTCATCAAACTGAGAGGAACTTTAAGGCCATAATGATCACTATCTTGATCAGAACCTCAGAATTAGTATTTCCAAAATGCTATAAAATAATTATCATTTTAGACATAACAATATAACTGTGATTTTGTAACACTTTATTTCAAGTTCATGACTGTGCTTAAATTGAGGTTATCTAACTACAGTGCCATGCATGCACTTTGTTCTCTCTTAATAATAGAAATTCACTGTTCCTTTACCCCACCCACAAGTAACTCTACCAATGGTCTTTAGCAAATTATTAAATTTTTATATTCAACATGTTGCAGATTAAATTAACACCAGAAAATATTTTCTAAAGTTATAAACACCGGTAACACAGTCAATACCCAAGGGTAATCCCCCTGTGTCACAATGGTGGCAAAGCTAATCTTGGTTCTGTTAATATAAAATTTAGATATTTTGTTGTGGTTGGACAATTAATTTTAATCTCAAACAAGTTAAGGAAGGAATCTTCTTATGCTTTTGAGGATTATAGTAATGAGCCCTCAGAGTGTCTGAGGTCCTTTTCATTTCTCCAGAATGAATGGGCCTCTCACACATTACTGGGAGGGAAGGTGACTGGTCACTACAATCTCATGAGACCTGTGCATTCCATGAAACATGAGTTCTTCTCCCACTGAAGCAGAGGTAGAAGGACACCGCCAGCTATTTTACAGCCCTGCTTTACTCGAGGGGATCTCATCTGTTCACTATCACTTGAACAGTCTCAAGAATTCTGTTCTGTGGGACCTTCAGCCCCAGTCTCTGCTGCTGCCTTTCAAAACGCTGGATACCATCAAAGCTCTGAGTTCAAGGAACCTTTCTCCTGCCTCTGCACTTGAGCTGAGTTAATGGCGCTCACTTGCTTTAGCAATGCTCCTGAGGGTTGCCTAAAGGTTTGCATCAAATTTCATGAGGAACCTGGAGCCCCTACAATGTTCTGATGACTCGTCAGAAGGCTGTGATCAAATATGGATTATTTGTGTGACCTTCACAGAAATCAGCATTGCTAATGTAGGCTGGAAAAAAACGTAGCTGAAGGCTTTATTCACCAACTGTTTGTTCACAGATCTGGGCTCTTGTATCTCCATAGGACAGTTAACTGTGATAAAGTTAGATTAAAATGAAGGCAACTGATATTGAAATTAGATATTATTTCCATTTTAAACCAGGTAAAATACTTTTTCCTCAGTATTTATGAATTGGAATTTTCACTTATGTGATTTTTATGCTTTTGTTAAGGTAATTGTCTATCGTGTTGTTTATTCTGTTTCATAATTCTAGAATGCTACTTATATATTTTGATTGTTTAAAACATTATTTTTAAATATATGTTTTGCACAAAAAGCACAGGAAGAATTTTATCCAAAGCATATTTATTCTCACCAAAATTAAAGTGTAACAATCCTAGAATTACACTGATACTATAATTAAAAAATTGTGAAGTATATATCCTACATATAGGTTAGTACCAGATAAAATTACTGTTCTTATTACCAGTGGGGTATCTTCTGCAGCCCCACCTGTTACTGGTGAAAGTGGAGCCCTTGGGGTGTCAGAGGAGCAAGAATCTCCTGAGGACGCCATCGCAGGATGAGTCATCATGGGAAGCCTTACTGATAATGTAACTTTGAGGATGTTTCCCTCCAGGATCCCATCCCCCTCCATCCCAGCATGTAAAAAGTCCAACTGTGTCTTTTGCAGTTACATAATTAAGGCCACTGCCCAGAGTTTCTGCTTCATATCAAAGCACAGTTGTGTAGTTCATCTTCTCCCTTTGATTTAAAAGTCCACTGGTGTTTTTCTCTCCTGATATCAAATGAGCATGACTATCTCTTTCTTTACTCATAGCATCCAAACTAATTCTTTTTGTATCAGGGCTCAAAAATTTTTTTTTAACTTGTTTTTTTTTTTGTTTGTTTTTTAAATATATTTTATTGATTTTGTACAGAGAGGAAGGGAGAGAGCTAGAGAGTTAGAAACATCGATGAGAGAGAGTCATCGATCAGCTGCCTCTTGCACAACCCCTACTGGGGATATTCCCGCAACCAAGGTACATGCCCTTGACCGGAATCGAACCCGGGACCCTTCAGTCCCCAAGCCGACGCTCTATCCATTGAGCCAAACCTGTTTCGGCAGGGCTCAAAATTTTAATAATCATTAGAAATGTATTTGTGACAGTACATTGGCTGGGTCAAAACCTGACTAAATTTTATCTTGAGAAATTATGCAATAATGCCTGTATGTTTCTCTTTTGGTTCTCTGAAGCCTATTTCTTGAATAGCAGAAATTTTATGGTCTATCTTAATAGTCTCAGAATGTTGGGTGTATTGAAATGTACACAGTGATGCCTTTTGATTTTAATTAGGAGAGGAGTTAATCTTAATTCACCATGGTGGTTCTAATTAAAATAAGCCTGTCAGGTAGACTGGATGCTCCAGAAGCTGAAAATATAGAGATATAATGGAAATTATATGGGGGGGAAATCATAGGTATTCAGTAGTATGGCTGTCTGAGTCACAAAGGAAACTGGGCCTGAATGTAAGATTAAGTAATGTTGCTTGTTATAATGTGCATCTATGTCCAACTGCTCTTTTATGTGAAACCCCTGCAAGCTATGATGTAAATTAAAGAAATATACCATTACTGGCCCAAGAACTCTGCTGTTAATAACTTCTGTGAAGGAGTTGACTTGAGGAGACAGGCAGGAGTTTCCATGCTGGAGGTTGGGGAGAGAAAGGAGCACAGGTTTTGACAGATTGGACAAGCCCAGATGAGGAAAAGCCTTTGACACTGAGCAGAATGGGAGGCCAGGCATTGAAGGAAACATAAGAGCAGAAACAATTTTAAAAGTTAAAGACGGCATGCCTGCTTTTAAATGACAATTCCCCAGTCTCAGAGTTGGCTAGACAAACTCTAATAAAGATATTGCAGAAACAGCCTGAATTTCCAGAGGATTCTAAAAACATCATGAAGTTTCATCAAGTCAGGAAACCCAGAGTTTGGGGATTTTGTTGTAAATTATGCTCCCTGTTGCTTCAGATGAGAGATCAGACAAAAATATTATTTTTAAAGTCCTATGCTTATTCACCTCTCCCTACATGCATATATGTAGTCTCTCTTGAAAATGTACAATATTTCATGATCTCTATATATTGATGTTGAAGCATCCTAGTGAAATTTAGGAACCCTATCATAGGTGATTTTGATTATAATTTGTATGGAAGACACCCATTAATTTTTAGTGGTGGATTTTGATTATAATTTGTATGGAAGACATCCATTAATTTTGTCCCATAAGCTCATCTTGTATATGGAAACACTTTGTATATATACTATACATTTTAAGGTGAATCACCTTTTACTATTAATTCTAGAGTTGAAAAAATTCACCTTAGCACAGTTGGTAACATCTGTTTTCCATAGGTTTCAACTGACTGCCCTAATATTTTCAAGAAACTCTGTGACAAAGCAGCCCAGTAGAGCCCATCAGCAAAGCAGTTGTCTTAGGTAAAGCATTCTACTGAAATCATTCTTTGGTTTGATATTTTGACTTGTTTGCCTTCATGCACATATCGATACACTTATACAGACTCTTTAACCTCCTTGGTCACCTGAATGAGCCCCTATTTCCTGGTCTTCTGGAATGTCGAGGATGGAGGGATAAATAGAATTTAACATGAGATTCATTGAAATAAAGTTAAATAACAAGAGTAATTAGTAATGAACCTTTGCCTGAGATCAATGAAATTAACAGCATAGCCATTTTTAATGCTTTCAGTTTCCTTCATTATGCTGCCAAATTGCAATTCCCAATGAATATATACCCAGATGATTATGTGACACTCAGTTCGCAGCTAAGAGTTTCTAAACTAAGAATTGTCTCTTTTTGCATCTCTTCCTGTTCTTCATTGATAGTGATTAACTTGAAACATGTTGTTTGAGTGAGGAAAAAAACAAGCAAATAGTATGATATGTGATCTCTACTTATTCTTCCATTCAATAAAAATATGAATATTGATTATAATTCATCAATGACATGGCTGATTAATAGGACCATCTTAAATCTCTATTTTGTTCTCAGAATAAATTCTATAGAGTTTCTTGAAATGTTTGACATTTATTTCTCTTTCAAGTAATACTACTAGAATGCATAGTTCCTGCCCTAGTTTGCTTTCTCACAATATACTGACATTTTTGTTTAGAAGATCACTGCAATTAAGTAGTAAGAAGTTTAGACAGCAAAAATATATTAAACCGAAAGAGGCAGTTGATTCGTGGTGGTGAGTGTAGACTTGGGGAAAGTGCTGAAAATATTTAGAACTAGAAAGACTGGTTGTTTTAGGAGTCTAGGATAGTTTGTTTAATGGGTAAGTGTTTTATAAATATTTTAAATGAAATTTTTTTTCTAAGAATATTTTGCATGATCATCTGTGAAGTGCCATTGAATTGGATGCAAGTATGTGAGATTATCCAGATATCTGTGGGCAGATATTGACTGAAAAGAACAAAATAGTTGGGCAAGAAATAAGTGAATTCCCAATATCTAATTTTCACACAAAATTGATATTATAAATATCAATAAAACATTTTAGTGAAGGTTGATGATTCCTATCAGAATTTGCCAGATGTAAAAATTTTACTTTTGATAAATGCATATCAAAATGATTAGAATAATTTGAAAAATAATTTATTTAAAATGTTTATTCCCAAAGTCATTTAAAAAGTATATGATCATTTTCAAGTGTAATCTGCCTGCATCATTTCTAGAGAGGAGGCAATTTGGAAGCAGAATCAGTAGTCACAGACAATTCATCATTTTTTTTAGTGACAGAAAACAATAATATTAAAGTAAATATAAATAAAAAACAATTTTCAAGTATTTATTCATAGTGTATTTGACTTAGAAACAAAATGAAGATAACTATAAAACTCTATAGTGCCTTGAGGAGTAATGTATTTTAAGAACATTTTCAGAAAGCTCTTCTGGTTTTAAATAATCAAGTATATTGCTTTTCAAACTTTAGCTTTCATCAGAACCATCTGGAAAACTTGTTAAAATTCTGATTCTTGGCCCCTAATGCCAGAGATTCTTGAATCCATGTCTCTAGGATAGAGCCAGTGACTGCCTGTCTACTGGCCTCCAGGTGGAGCTGAAGGGGTTGTTTCATGCCCCACTCTCTAGCAGTGTTTCTGTAGTCCACATTTAAGATAACATTGTGAAATTAAACAAACGCAAAGCAATCAAAATACAAAAGATAGCTGGAAATGTTCCTAGTGTAAATGTTTCTTGTTTATTTCCTGGTCTGTTAACTGTCCAAGCTGGAAGTCTACTTGAAAAACAGAAACTAACAAAAACCAATCCTGAAGTATGTCACTTGTAGACTCTCTGAATAGTCAAAGACAGGCTCCACAAGTGTCTCTGATGAAATGTACATCTGATCAGCTATTTAGACAGAAACTAATCCAACCCATGTGATTTCCCCTTTAAACTTCATCTTTTCTGGCCATCATTATCTCATTAGATCCAAAACACACTAAATAGTGCATACTAAAATTAGAAGCTTTAATAGAAAAATAGCGAAGACAGGTCATGAGAACCAGCAATCTTAAATTTGTAATTTACATTCCAGTGGGAGTCATCTATGAAAAGACTTACTTTAATTTAATCCTCAGCTAGGGGTCCTGTTTTAAGAGCAAAAAAGAAACACTGAAATTGGCACTATATATGCAATAGAGATTTTTAATATAGCTAGATTATAAGGTAATGACATTATGCAACATTCTCAAAACTATGCTCCCACATAGGTTTAATTGCCACAAGCCATTTGTTGAGAACATTTCCTGGGAATTATATATTTAAACAAAAAATGTGAATAGAAAGCAACTGTTTCAAGTATCTAAAACTATGGAACTTCATGTAAAATGTTTTTCTCCTATGCAAAAAATAAAGATTTTGATCTAAAATAAGTATAAAATTTCTCAAATTGCTCCTTAAAAAAATGTCAGTCAGAACAAACTGTCCTGGAAATAAACTTTGTTTCTGTGTGTTATTTGAGGAGACCAATTTACCCAGTATAGCACGATAAAAGTTCTAAACAAATGGAAGTCTGATAGATCTGCTGTTTGTTTTTTTTTCTCTCCATTTGCACACCCTGGCTCCATCCTCAACCTTTTCTATGTTGCTATCATCCCAGAAGGCTGACCCCTGAATAAGGGATCTTTAAGATTAATATCTACCTTTAGGTGGATTTGGATAATGGCAGTACAGGCTGTTAATATTGGAGACTAAAGCTAAAGTATTTGTTCCTCACCAGATGATTCTAATGCAGAGTAACTTTTGAAAATCACTGTATTAGATAAACTATTTAATATTAACAACAGAAGTGCTTTTGTATCATGTTTTTAAAATGTACAATTCCTCAAGGCATTACAGAGATCTTTAGTCATCTTCATTTTAAATTTTAAATCCATTTTGTCATATTTGTTCCTGGAAGTCATTATGCCCCTCTATGGTAATAACTTCCACTGGCCAGCCCACGTATCCAAGATTCTGGCATTGACTGCGCACCAATAACTTTTCTCCCTTTTACCTGCCCAAGGCCTTAGAGCTGGTATTCCTGTCCGTCAGTTGCTGTCCTCTGGTGTTCCGCTCTCTGGTTTGATCCTTTAACCCAGGATTTTTCACCTTGACACCATTGACATTTGAGACTGGATGGTTCTTCATTTTGAAGAGCTATCTTAAGCATTATTTCCTGGTCTGTTAACTGTCCAAGCTGGAAGTCTACTTGGAAAACAGAAACTAACAAATACCAATCCTGAAATATGTCTCTTGTAGACTCTGAATAGTCACAGACAAGCTCCACAAGTGCCTCGGAGAAATGTACATCTGATCAGCAGGATGTTTAGCATTGTTCCCACTAGATGCAAGTAACACCCCTCCTCAGTAAAGACAATCAAAAATATCTCTAGACTTTGTGAAAGGTCCTTTGGAGGTCAAAATCAACCTCCCTCCTCCACCACATACACTAGCTGAGCACCATTGCCATAAAACATCTAGTTCTGTAAGTATTCTCTTCTTTAAAGTCTCCTTATTTTAACCATTGGAGAAGAGTCTCAAGTCATATAACAAAAAATAATTAACTTTAAACAATAGAAAAAAAATGAATTTATTGCTCAGTGTCAATATTTGTGGGGAAGTAAGTCATGATTAGTTAAATTTATATGGTAAGGTTTTATTAGACCAGAGAAAACATTTAATCTTTTAAAAATATATGGGAATTGTTCTTAATGATGGTTATATATGGAATTTACTTAATAAAATAATTATTTCCAAATTGGAACTTTGTTTAAATAATTTATATAGCATTAACAAAATATATATGACATTACAAAGTAGTCAGAATTGTGTTATATGAAATAATTTAAAATATTCTAAAGAGTTTTAAGAATTGTTAACTAACTCAAAGCTGATAATATATATATTCATCAGAATGATATAAAATAATCATTATTAACATTAAGAAATTATTATGGAAAATAAATAATAAACACTGTTAAGAACTCAGTGAGCATATTTTTTTAAAATTTTATAAAATGGTCTTATTAGTTTTGTTCAACCATGTCCAGCTGTCTGCTTAAGAAAAGGGTAAGATTTCATTTCTTTGTCCCACTGAAGTTAGGGCTAGCCACATGCTCTTTTACCCAAACAAATATCTGCAAAAATAAATTATGTCTTTTTTTTTTTAATTGATCTCTGTAATTGGTTCTATTTAAGCACAATGATAGTAAGTATTGGTTAATTTCATCCTATATAATAAAAGGGTAGTATGCAAATTGACTGAACTGCAGAATGACCAGTAACTATGACATGCACTAACTACTAGAGGGCAGATGTTCAATGCAGAAGCTGCCCCCCTAGTGGTCAGTGCGCTCCCATGAGGGAACACTGCTCGGCCACAATCCAGGCTCATGGCCTGCGAGCGTATGGTGAGTGCAGTAGTGGTGGCAGGAGCCTTTCTAGCCTTCTCGGCAGTGCTAAGGATGTCCAACTGTGGCTTAGGCTGTCAGTAGACATCCCCCGAGGGCTGCCAAACTGCTAAAGGGAGCAGGCCAGGCTGAGGGACCCCCCTCCCACTCCAGTGCACAAATGCTGTGCACCAGGCCTCTAGTATAATAATAATATGCTATATCATCACTTAGTCATGATGATTACTTATTTCATCAATTCTAACAAAGTTTATCTTTTATGCCCAATAAAATTTCAAGTTATTAAAAACAGAGTTAAGCCGAAACCGGTTTGGCTCAGTGGATAGAGCATTGGTCTGCAGACTGAAAGGTCCCAGGTTCAATTCTGGTTAAGGGTGTGTACATTGGTTGCAGGCACATCCCCAGTAGGGGTTGTGCAGGAGGCAGCTGGTTGATGTTTCTCTCATTATCGATGTTTCTAACTCTCTATCCCTTTCCCTTCCTCTCTATAAAAAAATCAATAATATATATTAATAAATAAATAAATAAAAACAGTTAATTTCCTGTTAATTGTTCATGTTGAAGGTAAGAATGATATGCTGAATATAATTACAAACATTTTAAATTATATTTACTATCTAATTAATTCACTGGGAAATATATTTAATCACTTAAATAAATGAAAAGCTAATATTTGTATCACATAATTCTTAGTACTTTAAAAAGAGTAAACTACTTTGCAATTAATTATCTCTGAAATTATAGAATAATCCTTCAATTATTAGCTCATCTACTCTCAACCCATGAGAATTGTGGAAACTGAAAGTCTGCTAAGTATAGCATGTCTGAATATTAACCTCACATCATTTAAACCCTCATCCAATTATTTTTCTTTTTCTGTGCCATTAGGGTATGGTAAGCAAATGCAGGCCCTCACATAATGTGTTTGCTCACTGATAGGAGTAATATAAGAAACAAATATATTTAAAAGTATCTACAATGTCCCAGGAAACATAAAGGGGATATTCATATTTAAATTCATTTGATCCTCACAAAAATAATATAGATGTTTGTTGCTATCCTAGTGTCTGTTGCTAACATTGTGTGAATGGTGCAAAACTGCAAAATGATAACTAGATTTAAAAGTATAGATGAATAAACTTAATTATGTTACTTTTTTTTAAATTACTGCTCCAGTATATAACCAGCAGCTACTCTAAAAGCAGTAGCTTTTTCTTCATAGAGAGACCATTACAGTAGCATAAATCACAGTATCTTATCATAGACTAGAGGCTCATTGAAGGAAGATTCCTGCAATATGGCTTCCTGCTGCAGTCTCCTTGACCCTGCCTGCTTTCCTTCTTTCTCCCCTCCCTGCTTGCTCTCCTCCCTTCTTCCTGCCCCGCCTGCTTTCCTCCATTCTCCAGCACCCCACTTGTTTACTTGCATCTTCGCTCCCTTCTGCAGTGCTTAGCTTCTTTCTATGCTGTCTTGATATGTAAATTGATCATCATTTTGGTTGGGTTAATTTGCATAGTCACTGGTGGGTGTGGAATGGGTGTAGTGAAGGTGTGGTCAATTTGCATATTACTCTTTTATTAGGAAGGATATCAGTCTCAAAGTTTAGGAAAAAGTTAACAAGCACAAAAGATGGAAGTTAGATTGTCCTTTGGCCATAGTTTGTCAAGATACCAAAACATGTATGTATAAATTTTTATACTAATAAATCTGGTTCTAGTTTAGTGATACTTTATTGCATTGCATATAATTGGAAGGGAGAATGATAATATACCTTAAACTCAAAAGTTAACATGGCCAAATAAACAAGGTTTAAGTTTATGTGAGCCACAAAAACAAAAGCTTCCATGTTCATAAAAACATAGGTTTATTTCGCGATCAAGACATGCTGATTACAAAGGGCTGAAATAAATGAGCAATCGTTAACATAAAATAATAGAACATTTTAATAAAATTAATATTTTTCTTGGATATTGACAAACCAGACACTGAATAACTGCACAAATTAATATGTGTAAAGCAAATATACCTATTTTTCTTGTTCTCCAAAAGCGAAATATCTCTTGTTGTTCACATCAAACAAGTCAGTCCAAGACTAATGACATGGCAATTGGCTGCTAAAATATTTGCTGCTAGTAGTAATGGAAATGGTGAGCCTGCGCATAAGGCACGAAAGGAAATTGAATGCAGCATGGTTATGGCAATCAGTCTTAGCTAACTTTATAGTTCATTATTAATAATTATGTATAACAGGATGTTGTAAAAATTAATTTATGAAATTTTTATTAAAATGTTTCTTACATACCATTATATTGGCTGTGCCGTAAAAATATTTGTTGTGGGCTGCGTGTGGCCCACAGGCTGTGAGTTTGACATGCTTACATGGATTTTTATGGTAGAATATAAACTCCACAAAGGCAGAGTGTTTGTAGCCATGGAATTTGCTTGGCTAAATCTGAATTGATCTTATTCAAAGCTGCATCACCAAAATATTAGCTACGGGTTTAGCAGATAGTAGATATTTTTACAAATTTTGCATTGTTTGAGACATTGATAAATAACCAGATTCACCTTTGGATAATGAAATGTGGATTTGAATAGGAAAAGTAGAGGAAAGATATTGGAAGAAGTCACAAAACATATAACATTATTATAACTGTGCATTTAGCTAAACAGTGGCCTATATATTTGTCTAATAAAAACTATCTTACAGTGTTTCCATAAAGCTGTGATAGCCTAAGAATGTTCTGCAAATTTCCTGAGAGAAACTTGTGCAGGTCTATTTCAGGCACTATTGTATTGTAATAGTTTGTCATTGTGTAAAATGTGCATTGTAATAACAGTGATGCCAATTTCCGTGCTTGCAGTAGTCCAGCAGCCCTGTTGTGAATATAGCCAATGTTTAGCATATAAGCACTCAGAAAACTAGGTTTCAGGAATATGTTCTGTGAATCTTATATCTTTTCTCATTTACATATCATTGTATACTGTGTGTATAATTAGATCAGATTCTAAACTCTTTTTAAACTTCAAAATGGGTATTTGATTTATTACACTTTTTCCTCTTCCGGTCTTTGCTCTTTATTCCCTTTTGAGTCATTATATTTGTGAGTCTGAAAATTGGCCAAGATTGGGACAGGATCACGCTTATGTGTGAAATTAATTATTCTGTTTCAATTTTCCCTACTATTCCCCCTCCCCCCCTTGACTTTAGTCACAAACAATTCATTTAAAATACTCTGCCACATTATAGCAAAAATAGCCTGGTGAGTGAGGAGCGAGGAACAGTACCAGAAACCATTAAACCCTATACAAATGATGCCAGTAAGGTTTGGCACAGCAGCAGTACTGCACTCAATTATAAATAATAACATAACTACAAGTGCATGCCCTGGGCTTTCAGCTGATTAAATATCATAACTGCACAGGCTGCAGTTCAGAGGCATGGAAGACAGATTCCAGTTTTTACCTAGAAACTGAAACTCTATCACTTAAGTGTTAATTGGTGTTACATTGAGTAACAATGCCATGAACTGAAAAGGCAAGACAAGGACTCCCTGCTGTAAAATTAAAGTGGTATGCATCCATTATCAGCTTGCTGAATTACCAGTGGTATGTGCACCACCTCATCTAGTTGGAATAAACCAGGGGAACAGTAGGGGGTGAATGGGGCAAACCGGCAAAAACGATAACTAGATTCAGGTCATGGCCCTCTGAATTATATCTTACTGTCCTACATTTTCTAGTATAAATGATTAAAAAGGAAGCTACTTTAGTGGGATTTGGTCATGTATTTTGGAGGTAATGGCATTCAGATGTTAGTTTTTGTAATTAAAATGTATATGTGATATTTTGTACTATGCACATAATATGCACAAATAAAAGTAAACAGTTGTTATTGTCAGTGTTTATATTGAGTTGTAATTTCAGAATCCTGGTGCTTCTTTTGAGCTAAAAAAAAAAAATAAATAAAAAAAAAAAAAAAAAAAAAGAAGAAGAAGAAGAAGAAACTATAATCCTTGAAATATGTCTAGTTTGCACTATCAGCAGTTGTGTGAGGTAGATCATTGTCTCCTATTTATCTGAGATATCACTCAAACAATTGATGCTCAAGACAGGTGCACAATAAGCCAACATGTCCATTTCTAATTTCCAATTTTGACCTCTTTATATTGGACTATGACAATATTTATAAATATGTTAAAATGGAATACAGGGATAAAATAAGTATATCTCTTTATTTTAAGTAATCATGTTTTATAAATTTATGTATATTTCATTATATAGGAGAATAAATTCATAATAACCTAGAGATTCCAGGGATCCCTCATTCAAGGGATAATACTGATAACTAACATATTTGATTGTCTGAACTTTTGTGTAGTAATCTATCTTTCTTCATTATGAAAAAAGTTTGTCAGTAGTTATCGATGTCTCTTAATCTATACATGAAAGATTATTGCTTATGCTTGACAAAGTCTTTAACAGAAAATAGTAAGAATATGTTGGATTTGATAAATCTATACTAATAAAAAGGTAATATGTTAATTATACCCGGTCAACCGAACATCGTATGGTCCTCCTTCTAGACAAAGTCATGGTAGCAGGGGCCGAGGCAGAGGTGGTTAGGGGTGATCAGGCTGGCAGGGGAGCAGTTAGGGGCCATCAGGCCAGTAAGGGAGGGCGGTTAGAGGCAATTAGGCTGGCAGGGGTGGTTAGAGCTATCAGACTTGCAGGGCAGGGCAGTTAGGGGTGACCAGGCAGGCAGGCAGGCAGAGGTAGTTAGGGGCAATCAGGCAGGCAAAGCAGAGGGGTTAGGGTGAGCAGGCAGGCAGGGAAGGGTGGTTAGGGGTGATCAGGCCATCTGGGGAGGGTGTTTAGGAGTGTTCGGGCTGGCAGGGGAGGGCAATCAGGGGCAATCAGGCCAGCAGGAACAGGGCTTAGGGGTGATCTGGCAGGAAGGCAGAGGTAGTTAGGGGTGATAAGGCATGCAGGCAGAGTGGTCAGGTGTGAATAGGAAGGCAGGCAAATGGGTTAGGGGCAATCAGGCAGGCAGGCAGAGGGTTTAGGGATGAGCAGGCAGACTAGAGGAGGGCGGTTAAGGGTGATCAGACCAGCAGGGGAGGGCGTTTAGGGTGATCAAGCTAGCAGGGGAGAGCAGTTAAGGGTAATCAGGCCAGCAGGAAGAGGGGTTAGTGGTGATCCAGCAGGCAGGCAGTAGTGGTTAGGGGTGAACAGGCAGGCAGGGAGAGTGTTTAGGGGCAAACAGGCAGGCAGGCAGGTGAGTGCTTAGGAGCCATTGTTTCCAGATTGCAAATGGGATGTCCGACTGCTCATTTAGGCCCAATCCTTGTGTGTGAGATCAGGCCTAAACCAGCAGTTGGACATTCCCCAAGGAGTCCTAGATTGGAGAGGGTGCAGGCCAGGCAGAGGAACTCCCATGCCCCAGTGCATAAATTTGATACACGAGGTATCTAGTTCTAGAATAATGATAATATGGTAGCCACCAGCTCAATGTGGCTATTTAAATTTAATTAAAATGGAATAAAATTTAGTTTCTCAGTTACACTAGCCGCATTTCAAATGCTATCTATTATATTGTAGATATATGTGGCTACTGACTCACAAAGTAAATTTTTCATTATTGTAGAAATTCTACTTAGTGCCATTTTAGAACACAATTTGCTGCCACTATACATTTGAGGGTTTGTTTAATTTTTCACATTAGTTGTATCAGAAGCACTAACTATATCATGTTGTTCTGTTCATTTGAAATATATACTTAAGACATGGATTTTTAATTATCAAAAAATAATATTAAATTAATTTTAGTTAATATGCCAAAGAATTAAGTGATGAAAACAAAAACATGATATAAGATGTGCATGACAAGTTACCAGCAGCAAGAATGTAGTTGAGAAGTAATCATTAAATTTGAAAATATATCCACAGGCATTACTGAAACTGAATTAAAAGGAGAAAAAAAAAGTGAAAACCATCATCAATCATTATTATAATAAAAGCACGAAGAAAATATAAGGCAATATTAAGTAGCCTAATATAAAAGTAATTGGAATCCTGGAAATAAAAGAGACTAGAATGAGTCAGATGAAATATCTGAAGAAATAGCTGAAAATATTCTAATACTAATAAAAAAAATAATCCACAGCTTCCAGAAGTTCAGAGAACTCTAAGAGGCAAACAAATAAAGCAGAACACAGCTTTGCAAGAAAGAACCTCGGAGAGCTACAGAGCGACTTTCCTGAGTGTTCTGAAGAATATTGACTAGGACATGCATGTGATGAAACTACCCACGGCTAGGGAAATAACCAGTTCAACAATTGGAGACAACAGAACCCAACACTTGCATAGTGGCTAAGAATAGAGTCTGTTCCCACCAGGCAAATTAGAAACCAATTTCATAATTCATGGGGAAATGGGTGAAATACACAGAAAGGTTTTGCCTCAGTAGTAGGCAATATTTAATCCTAGAATAGACACTGCTGCCATCTGATGAAGCTTAAAAGCAAGAAATGAAAGGATTAAAGTACTTTCAATAAATTAACTGCATCTGAGAATACAAAATATTCAGCACCCAAAAAATGTAAAATACACAATGTATGGCATTTAATAAAAAAACATAAGCATGCAAAGAAGTGAGTAAATATAACTCATGGATAGGGGAAAAAAGATAGTCTATCAAAACTTACATAGGATTGACATAGATATGACACAGATGTTTAAAAAAAGACAATAAAACTATATGCCATGTGTCCATAGAGACATGTGGAATATAGAAGTCTGAAATAATCCAAATAGAACATCTATCAGGGATGAAACATACACTAAGCATTGCAGGAAGAAAGGATTAAAAAATCTGAAGATCTGGTAGTAGAAACTCTTCAAAATAAGACATAGAAACCACTAAAACATAAAATAAGAATCAATGAAAAAGAGGCTGAGTTTTGGTACAAATTTGAGTGCTACAATACGTAGTCCCTGAAGTTTTCAAAGTGGGTCTGGGAATAAAACTATGAAAAGAAATAACAACTGAAAGTTTTCTAATTATGAAGATACTATAAATTCACAGATCCAAAAATTCCAAACACAAGAATCCTGAAGAAAATGACCTCAGAACACATTATAATAAAATCATTTAAAACCAGTGGGGGGAAAAAAAGTTAAATGCAGGCACATTATGTACACATTAAAGAAAAATATAAGATTGACAATAGATTGCTCAATTGAAAACAAGCAAGAACACCCTTTCAGTGTACTAAAATGAAAAAAAAAGAAGGCTACTCAACATTCCAAAACAAATGAAATTATCTTTCAAAAAGAAAGGCAGAAAAAAGCCCGGCCAACATGGTTTGGTGGTTGAGTGGCAACCTATGAATGAAGAGGTCATGATTCAATTCCTGGTCATGGCTTATATTTGTGTTGCAGGCTCAATCCTCAGTATGGGGCATGCAGCAGGCAGCTAATCATTGATTCTCTCTAATCATTGATGTTTCTCCCTCTCCCCCCTCCTCTCTGAAATAAAAAAGCAAAATAAACAAATAACGAAACAAAGAATTTCTCCCCAACAGAATTAAACTAAAGACATTGTTGAATACATTTCCTCGGGAAGCAAAGAAATAATAGCAGATGGAAATTTGTATCTACAAAAAGAACAAAGTACTATACTAGAAAATACTAGAAAAGGTAATATGCGAAAAAATAAAATGAACCTGTTTCATGTATTTTCTTATGTGGAAACACACACACACACACACACACACACACACACCAAAAAAAAAAAATTGTCATAGATCAGAGATTCAAATAAAGAGAAAAATGATAAGACTTTTAAAGAAATCATAGAAGAAAATATTCATGTCTGGGGATTTGACATTGTTCTTGGATGTGACACCAAAATAGTACAACTCAACTAAACAAATAAGATAATAGTAAAAAAGTATTGGATCAGTATAGCACATGGATAACTGAAATAAAAACAATGACGCCAGTGATGTGAGAAAGATGGGAATACACACTCATTGGTACTTACACTCCATATAATATTATGTAGTGTTATGTTTAATAACATTATGAAGAAAAATAAGAATAAATAAAATTATGATAAAAGATTAGCTATAATCCCATGCCCCCCAAAAGGCTGCTAACATATTACACTGCTTTCCAATAACATAGATATCCTTGTACAAACTGTAGTTTCTCCTAAAATAGGCAATAAGCAAAAATGCTATCATTAAATGAGGAAAATCAAACCTTTGTGCCCATTCACATTGAGAATTTCTGAAACACCTGGAAACTTTACCTCCAGTTCACTGCCTATCAGCTTGTTGCCACATTTTAGCTGCTACTTTACATTATAATGACATGGTAAGGAAGAGACAAAACTGTTGTGTCCCTGCTGACAATGTAATCAATACACACCTGTTTTCTGCTGGGAAAAATGCAGCAGTAGATGTGGTGGCATTTTAACCTGTAAGATGGTGACAAAGTATCATGCTGAAAACACATGAATTTGACAAACTTTCACATACTGTTTGCAAATTGAACACCAGCAGCCGGATGCTGGCATATGTTACTATTTCTATGATGACAGATTATGATGCCTCAGGTAAAGGTTAGACTCATTCATGGCAAAGAGGAGAAAGCCAGTTATGAGACAAAGCTGTGAAGTATATGCTTCATGTTTTCTACTCTTTTCCAAATATATTTTGTTTTAATGTAAAGTTTCTTTGAAAATGGATTAAGTCAACAGTATTTATAAAAGGAAGGGTGATGGAGAATACATTAGACTTTTTCCTTGAATGTTATGTATTAATATACTCCAGACAAAATTAAAATACCTGGCTATGATATTTTAAATAATTGTTTTACTTTTCCATCAAATTATTCATGAATGCATGTGTAAAGATAAGCTATGTTTGAATGTGGGTACACCATCATTTTTTCCCCTCCAAATTAGGATGTATTATTTATATTGTTATTTATTGCACACAAAATTGAATAATAAGATGTCACATGATCAAATGTATTTTTCCTTAGAACAAAATAATAAAAAACAAAACAATTCTTGAGGTTTTGATCAATTATATTTGTTGAATGTGTTTTAAGGAATGTTATTATTTTACTTTTATGGTGTAGGGAAACCTAGTAGCATTTTAGGAACTGTTAAAAAATGATTTGTATTGGCAGTTTTTGTAAGTAACCCTCTTCATTAATGATAAATAAAATGTCAAATCTTGTGTATTTATTAATACTTTTATTGTTATATTAGTTTTTATTCATATATGAATATAATAAATATATTTGTATTTGAGCTCTAATTTTAACAAATTTATTTTTTAAAAATCTCTAACCAAACCAATTACATTTTGCGAGTTATATTATTACTTGGAATCATCTGAAATTATCATTTCAATCATATTTTTTTTGGAACAAAGCACATGTTTTTTTATTTTTTTGTGTGTTTTTTTATTTTGTTACTTTTCTTTATCTTGTTTATTTTGTAATATTTGGTTTAGTTGTTAATTATGCAATTTATATAATACTGTTTTCATCCAATATTGAATAATAAAGTGGTTTAGAATGTGATACTAAAGATTATAATTACAAAATTCTGTTTGCAGCAGGAAATTATCAATGCTACTATAACAAAAAAGAAGTTAAAGAAAGCTGAGATTAAAAGTATTAGCTTTCTATTTAGAACTTTGCTTTGTGTATGAAAAAGTCAATTATCCAGGAAAGATTATAGGACTTATGTCTCCAATCATTTATTTTGATCCAATTAACATATAGAGCCCTCCATCATTTAAAGCTCATAATATGCTGTTTACAGAGACCAAATAAGTATGCAGTTCAGTTGCCACTTATGCCTCATGTGCAAACCCCAAGTTTTCCTCCTTGCATGACACCTTCCCTGACTCATATTTTGTTCATATATTTTATTTTTATTTAAAACTGCATTATTTATTTATTTATTTGCCTTGATTTAGTTGAATTTGTTGTCTGAATTTATAAAACAGAATGTAAGGGTCCTTTAAGGTTAGCACCCTTAGCTATCTAATTCATTGCTATTCCGAAGATGTCAAGAGCAGTGCATGAATAGACTATCTTCAGTCCTTTGTATGTTTGTGCCTTCTTTGTCAAATACTTATTGGCTATAAAGGCATGGATTTATTTCTGGGCTCTCTAGTCTGTTCCATTAATCTATATATCTGTTTTTATGCCAATACCATGCTGTTTTGATTACTATGGCCTTGTAGGAGTTAGATATCATATAGTGTGATTCCCCCAACTTTGTTCTTTGTAAATATTGCTGTTGCTATTGCTTTTGTGGTTCCATATAAAGTTTTGAAATCTTTGTTCTAGTTCTATGAAATATGCCATTGGTTGCTTGGTAGGAATTGTGTAGAATCTGAAGTTTGCTTAGCGTAGTATGGACATTTTAACAATGTTAATTCTTCATATCCATGAACATGGTATATGCTTCTACTTATTTGTATTTTCCTCAGGTTTTTTTTCTTTTTCTTTAGTAGCTTATAATTTTCTGAGTACAGGTCTTCATGGATGGACCTGGAGAATGTTATGCTAAGTGAAATAAGCCAGTCAGAGAAATACAAGTACAATATGATTTCACTCATATGTTTAATTTAATGAACAAACTGAACTACCAAGCAAAATAGAGACAGACTCCTAGATAGAAAGCAAGAAGACAGCTCTGTTGGGGAGAGGGGTATTGGTGAGGGTGAGGGTGGAGGGATTTAGAAAAAAAAGTGAAAGAGAACTCATGGACAACAGTATGGTGAATCTGGGGGTATGGGAGAAGAGGTTCGCTGGCAATGGAAGAGGACATAGAAGAGATAAATGATGATGGAAAAAAGAAATAATAAAAAAAACAGTGCATGATGCATAGTATATGCTCAATCAAATAGAAGTTATTGAATACAATAATAAATAAGTGAACAAATGAATTTTCTAAATTAAGTATTTAAAAACTTGGCCCACATTGTCTACATTATGTAACTTCTATTTTATTTTAATATATGGCATTTAATATAGCCCTTTGTCAATTATAAGGATACTGTCAAAATCTAGGCTAAATCTCTAGAACCACTAAGAAGTTTTAGCCAGTCTTGTTGATTAGACATGTATATATCTTCTGTACTTATTTTCCCTACTGAATTTTATTTAGAGACCAGAAAAAAAAGCCATTATTTCAGGCTGGTTATTTATCTACATATGTTTATTTTCCTTGAATACCCCATAGTATTAAAATATAGGGAGGGAGTTTTGGATTCTTAATTCAATATAGAAGAAAATCTCATATAAGGAAAGTTATTTTTGAAAATACTTTTCCATGATCTTAAACTAAAATAAATCCATCCCACAATAAGTCCAATCCAGCTGGTTTTATTTCTTGTCTAAAACAGATTATTATTTAGTTAGTTACATATTATTTGCTGTAGTTGTTTTGGTATAAGGACCATTTTTGTTAAAATATAAACCTAAAACATAAAAATCAAAAAAACTGTGGTACATCTACACAATGGAATACTATGTCGCTATAAAAAAGAAGAAACTTTTGCCATTTGCAACAGCATGGGTGGCAGAGAAAAGCATCATGCTAATTGAAATAAGCCAGACCAAGAAAGATAAATATTATATAATCTAACTCATATGTGGAATAAAATGGTCAACATAATTTGATGAACAAGAATATATCCAGAGACAAATTGGGGTGGGGTGGGGGTAGAAAGCAACCAAAGGTTTTGTATGCATGCCTATTAGCATAACCAATGAACACAGACACTGGGGTGGTGGGGGCTTGCCTGGAGTGGGAATGGCTAGGGAGGGGGTCAATTGAGAAAAAGAAGACATATGTAAAACTTTAGACAATAATAATAAAAAAAGAAAAAGAAAAAAAATTACACTATCAGAGAAAAAAAGACTCATTCATATTATAGTATACGATATGAAAAAGTGGAGATAAATGCCTAAGCAACTAAACTTATTGTCTCGCTAGAAAAGAAGAATTCAACTCCAAAATATCAAGATCCCTTTCCAAGAGGTAGAGATAAGAAGTTTCTTGTCTTAAATGCAGATAATTATTTTGAGATTGAAGCAACCCAATAATAGCAGTTAACACAGAATGAGCTGTAATGTCCCCATTGTCTGTATTCATTATGATACATTTACTAGTAGCTGGCCAGCCTGTGCTTGATTTGTGAATGGTCCATCTCTACATTCTTAAACCCAACTGTCTTGGGACTTGACTCTGCCAAGGCCTGGCCTCCACCATCTGCTCTGAGTGACTGCCAGGATTCCCGGCTGCCCTGACAAGCCTAGAGAGGCATTTTGGTTTTTGTCTCTCCTGTGAATAGTCCTGGCTTCCAAATAAATGACTCAAAGATAAGTGTGATATTAAACAGTTTTTCAATCGTAGGCAATAATACTTCTATTCCATTGATGTTTGAGGTGATTTCCACTGGTAAAAATATTCAACACCCAAAGTGTGACACTTTATTTTAGGTGACAAAATTGAAAGAAAAAAAAACTGACAAATTGAAGCATATGCAAAATAGCCAGCACAATAATGCTAATTCTTACAACCCTATTTGAGAAGCAATAGCTAAAGAAACTCACGTGTGTCCTGGAAAACAGAATATCAAGAATAACATGATAGTGATGATTTCCTCTGAAAATAAGAAAGCTCAGTTTAAAGAATGAGGATGTTCTTTTAATGAGTCCCTAGGCTGTCACTAGGTGTTCATCACAGGAAAACTCTTTTGTGTCAGGTCAGCACAGTAAATGCTCACAGGACAGCAAGCATTTGACTGTTCTCTGAGCTTGGAGTCCAGCAGTCAAGATCATCAGATTCATGATATTCAAGAGTTGTTGAAATGTATTATATGGTTATACTATTATAAAAATCCTGAAACTCTAAAGCATTAGACATTCTAAGTAATTACAGAATATGTTTTCTAATAATTTCAAATCAGAGAATTTTGAACATAGGATAAATATAAAAATAAGAAATGGGTTTAAAGTTATCTGATTTTGAATTATTAGAAACCATTAATATGTTATTCTTAGATTTATTATGTAGGCTAGATTAATAGATTGGAGGAAAATATTATGTATTTGTTTTTAATCTGCTGCTTAAATGTGAGCCACTTTTATAACTGAAATTTTTTTTTAAAAGAATGAAATTAGCGTGATTCTTGCTTCGAGAACAAGATATGCTGTATAGATTATTCATTATAATTAACACATGACAAGATATTCTGTTGATTATGTTTAAATACTAGCAACCTGGAAATATATTTTTCTTAAAAATATATGTAATCCATCGTACTTTAACTGCATTTAGCGAAGCTGTGGAATCACAATACCCATAGCTATATAAAGGCAATGTGATTGATAAATATTATAGTTTTTTAAACTAGAATAAACATTACTTCATTGAGCACTTGTCATTTTTATTTATTATTTGCTTGTGTTTAGTTACTAAGCAGTTTTACCAACCATCTCAAAGCTGAAGTTCCAGGAGACATATACTTTAGGAAATATAAAATTATACTGTGACTGGAGAGTTCACTCTGTGATTGTCTTATTGGGAGGGATGAATGTGATTAATGAAACATCAATGTTAATATAGTTAACAAATGGTAGTTTACATCTTCCTTTACTGCTAAGGTAACAAAAGGAATGAAAGGAAGACTGAGTAGAGCTTTAAAAAGTCATCTTAAAAGGGTTGTCAAAGCTGGACAATATGTGTTCTGACCTTCACATATAATCTTTTTCTCACCCATGAAATAGGAATTTGAAATAGAAGATGAAAACTACTCGCTAAGCAGGCAGAGAAGGGGTTAAGAAACAGGAAGATTATGGATCTCTGATATCCATGGAACTTCTATAACATCCTGGGACTTCACCCTTCAAACCTTTCAGGTAAGAGAAAGCAAATCACTATCTAGATATTCACACAGATATTTTTATTTTAAATAGCATATATCCCAAATGATAGAGCATAAGAGGGACAAAAGTGTAAAGAAATAGTTTGTGCTAATATTTCAAGAGAAAAGTTAGGAATAGAGTACACTTTTAAATATGGACAGATACGTTCATTTACAATGTTATAAATGTCATTCAAGGAGTAAATTTTTTACAGACAAAGGACAAATAATTAATTGATGGACACACATTTTCCATAACTTCGGATTCTTTATCAAAATCCATTATTTCTGTTGTTTTAATTAAAAAAGAAAAAATATTTGGCAAAAACATATTTTAGAAATTAGCAATAAAATTGACTAGATAAAAACAGCCAAAGATAATAAAACTGATTATTTTTCTGTAGAATAATTTAATATTTCAGATTAGTTGAATGGATTGTTGCATTAAAAACACACACACACACACACATGTCCTGACCAGTATGGCTCAGTGGATAGAGCATCCGTCTGTGGACTTTGATTCATGTCAAGGGCATATACCTTAGTTGCAGGCAAATCCCCAGTAGGGAATGTGCAAGAGACAGCTGATGCATGTTTCTCTCTCATCAATTTTTCTAACTCTCTATTCCTCTCCCTTACTATTTATAAAAAATCAATAAAATATATGTTAAAAAACACACACTCTCTCATTAAGTCTGTATGGTATTTGAATATCACAAGTAATAGCTTTCACGTGTACTATTGTAATAAAATGGTGCTAGGTTATTTTCTGCCTATATTGCTAGAGCTTGCACTGCAATGTAATAACTGCAATTTTTCATTCTTTGAAAAAAAATGATTCTTAATTGTTACTCATGTTTAAAATGAAGATTTTGACATCCAATTAAAAATAATAGTTACATGGACATTGTTATTATTAAAAAGCTAATAATTTAAATTATTGCAAAATAAGTTTTTTAAGAGTGCCTGATAGTAGGAATTATTAACTTTAACTTGAATACTTATGTCAATAAGGTCATAACTTTCTCAAAGTTACACATCTATAATTCTTAATAGAAATTTCACTTTCTGTTTTCACATCTGAACTCACTCCATAGTTATACTATTAATGTTCAATTACCAGTTCATATTATCAAAAACAATGTAATTTGCATTTTAGATATTGCAAATAAGGAAGAAGTCTGATCACTGTATTAAAATCAGGATTCTTTTATCTATCTATACCCACTGACATGTACTATTTTTCGTATACTGTTTTAATGACTTTTGATAAATATATTGAGGTATGTAACTACCACCACAAGAAATAGAGCCGTTTCACAATCTCAAGGAATTTGCTTATGATTTTAAATAAATCCTTACACTCCCACCCACAGGGACAGATTGATATGCATCTGTACAGAACCACTTATTAGAGTGGGGGACAGTGAAGCAAGGGAGAGCTTAGGACGGAAGAAGCCCAGGAGAGAGCCTTGGTGGGACTACTTTGGCTCCCTACAAACTCCTCAGAAAGAAGTGAGCCACAACGGGGGGCTTCTGCTGGCTCACTGAAAAGTCAGAAAGGGGGCTTTGCAGACAGGCTCAGGGGAATGGACTAACATAGGCTGCTGCTGTCTGCTGCTCCCCTGGTTGGAAGTTTCATGGGGACCCGTAGCACATGTGTCAAACACAAGGCCCGCGGGCCAAATCCAGCCCGCCAGGCCTTGCAATGTGGCCCGCACCGCGCTGTCATCACTGCACTCCGCTGTCAGTTTATGACATTGTCAGTTTATGACTGTTCAGTAAACCATTCGGCCCGCGATTTAGGCTGGATTTTAGATTTTGGCCCCTTCTCTGATTGAGTTCGACACCCCTAGTACGGTTTAGGAGAGACAAGTAAAGATGCACGCATAAGAGGGAAGGAAAAGAAAAGCCTCTCCCTGTCAATACTGTCTTTAAAATTTTTATTTTAACTCTTCTTTTTAAAAATAACACAAAATGGATAAAAGACTTAAACAAAAGACAGGAAATAATAAAAATACTAGAGGAATCCACAGGCAGCAAAATCTCAGACATATGCCAAAGCAATTTCTTCACTGATACTGCTCCGAGGGCAATGGAAACTAAAGAGAAAACAAACAAATGGGACTACCTCAAAATAAAAAGCTTTTTTGCAGCAAAAGAAACCATCAATACAACAACAAGAAAGTCCACTGCATGGGAGAACACATTTGCCAATGTTATCACCGATAAGAGTTTAATCTCCAACATTTACAGGGAACTCATACAACATAACAAAAGGAAGATAAACAACCCAATCAAAAAATGGGCAAAGGACCTAAATAGATACTTTTAGAAAGAGGACAGAAGGAAGACCAAGAGACACATGAAAACATGCTCAAAAACACTAATTTTCTGAGAGATGCAAATCAAAACAACAATGAGGTATCATCTCATGCCTGTCAGAATGGCTATCATCAACAAATCAACAAATGACAAGTGCTGGAGAGGAATCGGAGAAAAGGAACCCTTGTGCACTGCTGGTGGAAATGCAGACTGGTGCAGCCACTGTAGACAACAGTATGGAGTTTCCTCAAAAAACTAAAAATGGAACTCCCATTTGTCCCAGTAATCCCACTTCTAAGAATATATCCCAAGAAACTTGAAATACCAATCATAAAGGGTATATGCACCTCTATGTTCTTTTCAGCACAATTTACAATAGCTAAGATTTGGAAACAGCCTAAGTGCTCATCAGCAGATGAGTGGATTAAAAAAAAAATCTGTGGTACATCTACACAATGGAATACTATGCTGAGGTAAAAAAAAAAAATAAAATAAAATAAAAAAAAAATAAAAAAATAAAAAAAGGAGTTCTTACCATTGCAATAGCATGGATAGAACTAGAGAGCATTATGCTAAGTGAAATAGGCCAGTCAGAGAAATATAAATATCACATGATCTCACTCATTTGTGGAATATAATGAACAACATAAACTGATAAACAAAAACAGATCCAGAGACAGAGATGCATTGATCAGACCGTCAAATCTCAGAGGGAAAGTAGGGGAGGGTGGGGGTAATGGTGAGAGATCAACCAAAGGACTTGTATGCATGCATATAGGCCTAACCAATGGACACAGACAACAGGGGGGTGAGGGCATGAGTGTGGGGAGGTGTTGGAGGAGCAATGGGGAAATAAGAACACATATGTAACACCTTAATCAATAAAGAAACTTTAAAAAATAAAATAAAATAAACCATTGTTTAGTGCAACTAGTACAATGTGACATAGAGATTTTATTTCTCCTTAAAAATGTCTGTGCCACAAACTATGAGATTAGGCTAATGAAAATGATTTCTAAGTATAATATTTATCTTTATAATAACTTGATTATTATAAAGACAAATATTTATAATTTTTTCTGAATTTTATTTTAAGTTATATGCTTATTTTCTAAATTTTATTTTAAGTTATATGCTCATTTTACCTCTGACATTTTGATTTTTTCTTTCAGTTTTATATAACTGCTCAAGAAATTCAATCTCTATTTAATCACTATAAACAGGATAGCAAATATAATGCCTGCAAAATTGCATTTGATTTTTCAAATATTCAAAGACAAATATAAAAAGCTTAGGTTAAAAAATGTGGTTAAACACATTACTAGATCAAACCTAGTAATCCAAAAATATATACAAACATGTGATTTGAGTTTTAATGCACAGATACATACAGACAGACATAATACATGTACATGCATACATTTACATATACATTTAACATTTTTTCTATTTTAATGATTACAACAATAAAGTTTTTCTGTAGTTGTTTTTGCATTTACATGCATTATCCATTGATTTCTATCTACTAATATTAAAAAAAGATTGTTGTGAAATTACAAATTTAATAAATTATCACAAACTGTATGTTTTAATTAAAATTTGCATATGTGTAATTAGGTTATATTCTACAAACAGTTATATCATGTGGATATTTGAAACACACACAGGTTATGGATTAGAAAACTGTATCTCAAAATCTAATATCAGTTATGCACTAGATGGTATAATATTTTTAAAAATTCATCACATGAACTCTATCACTTAATAACTAAATATAATAAAAATTATTTTATCTACTGTTAATATTTAAAATATTCAATTCTTTTAGAGCAGTTAAATTGTACATACACATAATGTCAAAATAAATAGCTATAAATGAGCATAAAATTAAACACAATATTGAGTACTTTCAAAAAGGGTACATTTAAATTGCTGGTTAATTTTATGACTCATATTTTTATATTTATCCAATCTAATAGAAGAGCATTCTTATCTCATGCTTCAGCACTCAAAGAATTATTCATGGAAAATAAAATGATTACAAATTTTATGTTGCTTTCACATAATTATTTTCTATAGGTATAAAAAGGCACACTTAGTTTTAATTACCGATAGAAATAAAACAGTTACTTGTTTGGTTTTTCAAAACTACTTCAAAATACTTGTTTCCAAGATATTGTTTCACAAAAGTAAATAAACGTTTATAAATAAGAAAAAGTTACTTGGCACAGCACTGTTTTTCACTATAAATTTCTCATAAATAAGGCCCTTGGCATTACTTAATATTATTATTTTACTTTATATATTGGATTAATTTAATTTAGTCAGCTAAATATTTAGCTAAGCTTTTAAAAGAGGTTTGTTTTTTACTTGCTCTCTGCTTTTTCCTTAATTCATGCGTAGCGTCCTAGGAAGCACAGAGGCCTCGTAACCAGCACACACTCTCAGGGTGACTCCGCTTCCTCCTTTCACATTCATCTCTGCAATTCATCCTCTTTAAGTTGCCTTTAACTCCCAAATTTCTGTGCCATTCTTTCACTATGCTTGGAAAGTTATTTCAATAATAATTTTTTAAAAATTGGCTAAAATATAACTTTTAAAACTCCACATTTTCTCTCATAGGGTTTTAATGATGAAGTTAAAAAAAATCTACTTCCTTTTGAATAACACATCTACTCTGAATCTGTTCTCATTACATTCTGAATGGCAATGATTTTGCATGTTTTTCTCGGTTCAATTTGTCTAAACTTTCCATTCTCGCTCAGTGCTATAGGCAAATGTTTATTCTGCTAACTTGAGTCTCTGTGTCACAAAACCTTTGTTAAAAAATGCATGAGATTTAAAATTACTACAGTATTTTATACCCTGTATTGTTGAATATTCTGATCACAATTACTTGCGGTAGACATCTACTAGATGCTGAATGCAATGTTTGCCATATTATTTGCTCATAATGCTTTTTGCTATATATGTGTATCTCTAGAAATATTATCTATAATAATCTATAATAATAAAAGCATAATATGCTAATTAGACTGGATAGCCAAACCATCATTCCAGATGTCCTTCCAGACAAAGCCGTGGCAGTGGGGATCAAAGCAAGGCAGTTAGGGGTGACCAGGCAGGCAGGCAAGCAGTTAGGGGCAATCAGGCATGCAGTCTGAGTGGTTAGGGCCAGTCAGGCAGACTGGTTAGGGGCAATGAGGCAGGCAGGCAGAGATAGTTAGGGGCAATGAGGCAGGCAGGCCGAGATGGTTAGGGGTGATCAGGCAGGCAGGCAGGCAGGCAAGCAGGTGAGAAGTTAGGAGCCTGCTGTCCCTGGTTGGAAGAGAAGCTGAGGGACCCCCCTCACATGCATAAATTCATGCACTGGGCCTCTAGTTTCAATATATGAGCAAAAAGGTCACGACTCTACATAGAAATTCAAAGACATATATTTCGGTCTCCTATGTTTTTTATTCTTAGCCAAGTGTCTGAACACTTATAGAAGACTAAGTTTCTACAGTTTTGTGGTATTTTTAAAAAAATGTTTTTATTGATTTCAAAGAGAGGAGGGTGAGAGAGCAGGATAGAATGTATGATGAGACTATTCATTGACCAGCTGCCTCGACAAGCCCCCTATTGGGGAACTAGCTGGAGAACCAAGCCCTGCAATCTGGTGAGGAGACCCGGGAATTGAACAGTGACCTCCTGGTTCATAGGTCAACATTCAATCGCTGAGCCACGCTGGCCAGGCAAAGTGTCTGCAGTTTTGAAGCTATCATAGACATGCCTGCGCACCAAGTCCATAATTCTGGTGGTTAGAACAAGCTAAAACATAAAACATTCCCATAAAAGCCTTCTCCTAACCAGTAGTATCCTTAAGATCATAGCTTTTATGTGCTGTATTTTCTAATGTGTACAGTAAGTATATAAAATAAAAATGTTTACAATTTTATATGTAAAAGTATCTCACATACCACCAGTGGTAATTTGGAGAATATTGGCCCCAAAATTATATATGGAAAGAATTTATAGAATTTTATCATTGCTTCCTAACTTCCTTTCTCATGATTGTATTTCATTAGTACCAAATATAGCTTATGTGTATTCCAAGGGATATAAATATTAGACCTAGGGATAATAAACCATTGAACTTACAATTTGTAAATCATGTTTATATATAAATACCGTAGCCTTACTATTTTATGAGTTACATTTATTTTCTGAGGAGAAGAATCATATTGATTTGTCTGTCTTATTACTCTTTGCATTACTGGAACCTAGCATATTGCCCAGGTCATAATAGAAGTGAAAGATATATTTGTTGAACTGAATTTTAAAATCAATCTAACTTTTAAGAAACATATTAAAATATTTTAATACTATAACATGGTACCCTATTTTGCATATGTTATATTCATTATATACATGTGTACATGTACTATTGTAATACTATGCTATGCAAAATTCTCATTCATATATTTTTGTTCTCTTTATAATTTTATAACTATGTTCTATGTATTTTCTTCCTTCTTTCCTCCCTCCCTCCCTTCTTTCCTTCCTTCCTTTTATTTTTGCATTCTTCATCTATCAGCCCAAGGTGTTGAAGGAATGAGGTTTTGGAAATAGCTCTGATGATCCTAATGCTGATGGTTATAGGACAACAAATGGAAGATAACTTGGGTAATTTGTGAAAACAGAGAAATATCTTTATTAAGCATTTATGTAAATTGTAATGTTTTATTGGTTTGAAATGGTACACCATTAACAGGAGAGATAAAGAAATATAGAAACCAATGTAAACTGGAAATACAGGAGTTTCTCCAAAAGTTGATGCTACTTTATTTACATATTTAGTTGAGAAACATAGTGCCTAGAGTAAAATGTTTCAAGACCAAGAGCATAAGTGAATCTATAAACTCATATTAAAGTTTAAAATGAGCAACACCACCAACAATAATAGCAGGAAAATAAATAGAAAGGGTATTGGTAATAGTTTATATGTGTTTAATAGGTAACAATATATTCTTTGTATTATCATAACTTTAATCTGCAGGGGAATTTGTTTTCTTCTCTGTTAGACACAATTCAAGATCTGTATGAATGTGAGAGTTGGAGTTGCTAAAGTACACTCTCTGAAATGATCTCTTATATTGGGACCTAGAGAACTAGACTGAAACATTCCAACCTTGACACTACTGCATGTGCTATTGTAGTACAACAATTACAATACCCATTGTAAATATGATATTCATATCTCCCCCATTTATTTATTGAACCCAGAAAAATTAATAGATTTATTAGTAACTAAGATGGTCTTTACATTTCCCACAGCTTGGCTAATCTTTAGACAGTTTTTTCCCCCCCTGACTATAGGTATCTTCTTTCCCTTTTCTTAGAGCATTTACTTCTGAAATGTGCCATTGCAAGCTATTTTTCTGCCCCTTTTAGAGGTAAAATTTCTCCCAGCCTCTTGCCAGTTTTACAATTCAGGGATGCCTTTCTCAAGGACCTGAGAATCATCCCTTTGAAATGTAATCAGACAGAGAGAAAACACCTTTATATCCCAGCCATTTGGGGAGGATGAGGGACTAACTTCCATATATGCAAAGGACAAGTAATGGCCTAATCCATCCATCAGTTTCCACCCTAATGTCCTTCCACCCTAATGTCCTTCAGCACTTTTTCACTAGCTCACCCCTCCTGCCTTTTGTTTTGGGTGAATTGAACTCAACCTCTTTTCCCTAGAGCAGTAGTCATGAATAAACTCTTCCTTGCCTATTAACTCTGTCCAGTGCATTTCTTTTATATTTGTAGTCACTTTATCTTAACATTACAAGAAACACTATTACATTACCAAGAAACTTTCAATATGTGATATCGATATAGCTCCAATATACCTAATTGATCAATTGTGGCTTAGTTAGACTTATAATTGCTAGTGACATTAGAAATAGCAGTTGATATTGATATGCCATTGTAACTTATCTCTGTACCATAAGAATGCCCACCAATAGCCTTGTTCTATAAGTTCCACATCTGTATTAGCCTTGCTTCCTAATTCAAATAAAGACATAAGATGTGGAAGCAATAGAAACTTTTTTTTTGAAAAGTGGACAGTCATTATTGCTCTCTAAATCTCAATTTTCTGATCAGTAAATGCTCTTTCAAAGTTTGAAGATCTAGGCAAATTACCCTGTAAAATCCTCATATGTTATTTTAAATCTAGTAAGAATATATCATTTTTTTTTAAAGTGGCTATTCAAAAAAATAAAAAACTTGATTCACTCTACAGAGGGATATGTATTCACCATGCCCTCATTTTAAGGCATTGTTAATTAAATAATTCCAGATTTTCTATACACTTGATCATATTATTAAAAGAACAAAAATGACCAGAATAAAATGAACAATTTCTTCACTAAGTATAAATTCTAATACTATTGATATATTTGAATAACATTCAGATCATTACAAGACAATGGCAACCATAAGTTGGCAAATAAATCATAATATGATGGCATTAATGATTTCATGGAGGGAGCAATTAAGTTTCAATATGTAAAGGAGTGCTTTGGGAAATTTAAGATTCTTTTATAACCTCATTATGTTAAAATTTTGCAATATAGTTGAAGCACATATTCATAGCTTAGGGCTTCCTTATACTTCACTAGAAAAAAAAAATGTAATCTTTGAAAGTGGATTATGTAGCCATACTTTTATAAGTTTTTCTCATGAGACTGATTGTTTTCTAACTTGAAAATAATTTACCTCAAGCATGTAATAATGATTAAATTGTGCATTTATTGCATGTAAACATTTAATTATAAAGCAAATCAAAACAAACTACTACTCCCTATCCTAATATACACCACTTCTTTTAGCTTGCCCTAACGTCTTCTCATGTTGCTGCCAATTAAGATTCAATATGTTGATCCAGTTTTTCTTAACATTTTTCATTTCCTGGCTTTAATTTGTTGGAAGATGTGACTTAAAGTCACAGCTATCATACGCTGTGCTTTGAAGTTTCCCAGTTTGTAATCCTAAAATATTACCCCAATAGGGGATTGTTAAAGTTCCTATTCAAGCAAATTCTTTAGTCACAAAATCTTGAGCTGTTAAAATAAAATCAACTGTCAACGAAAACAGTCTATAGGGTTGTTCCCAGAACCTACAGTTCTCTGACATTGAGAGTCTTCCCAGGAAAGTAGCTTGAGAACCAAAAAAGAAAACATGGACTGATCCTTGTGTCTCTTTAGTAGACAAAAAAAAAAAAAAAAAAAAAAAAGCCGAAGTAACTATTAGTGTTTTTTTTTTTTGTTTTTTTTGTGTGTGTGTGGGCAGGGAGGGGTGGGGAGTTGAAGCAAATATTTGTTCTGGTAACATTTAATCTGTTTTATTCTTCAAAAAGTAACTAACTGGCTTTCATTTTCAAAACATTTTAGAAGCAATGTTAATTTTACAAAAATGACTCATAGCGCCTATTAATGTCACATTTATTAATGTTAATAATTAATATTAAGTTAATATAGCTCAAACTTTCAAAATAAAATAAATATATATCTTTACTATTTGTATCTAGAAAGAATTGTTTTACTTCATGTATTTAATTTGATCTCCCCATTTTTTCATGTCCTCAAACACTTAAAAAGAGATAATTTCTCACATTCGCTCCATATAAAAGTGCATAGAGGCTTAAAATATATTCTTTTTTTCCCCAAATATCTGTATTGAAATTTCTAAATTATTAATTCACATAATTAAGACAGCACAAAATATTGAAATTATAAGATCAGACTATCTACTTACTGAGTTTATTCCCACAGCTCAATATAAAATAAGTTTATAAAATTTAAACTTTAATATATAATATTTGATTCTGTAGCAGTACTTCCAATAATTAATTGGCTGCTTACATTATGTATATAAATAGAATTATAAATTAATAAAAGGAATCCAGGGGAAAAGAATGTGGAATGAATATGGAATGTGGTGATGATGAGGTATAGGCACATCAACAGGTTCAATGATTTCCTTCTTGAAAATAAAATTACATATGATTCAATAAGGATAAAAATTCAGCAGTCTTCTTGGTCTAGTGCTAATTCCATATCTAAATTGAGAGATGGGATAACCATATTACTAAAACTGATGATCATCATTTAATTATGTTGGAAATGCACTTTGATTTTCCTCTATTAAATATGGGAAATTGCCTTGGCTTAAAATGCCAATTTTTTTTCTATTTTTAAAATGTAGCCTCTGTATTTTAATCTATAATCTACTTAGGTATTGAATTACGTGGTTTGACTTTACACTATGTGAAGATTAAGTATTTTCTTTTGTTCCTTTCTAATTAACGTTATATTAGTTTTGAGTGATCTCTCCTTATATTATGGAATAGCATATTAAAAAAAGGATCTTATCATTTTTTATTATACCTTTCAAAATCTTAAATAACTCAATTATATTCACTCTATCTCTCCACATTTCCAGACTAAATAATCTTAGCTTTCCTACTTTCCTTTTGTATGTGCATAAGTTTCATTCTACCTTAACCATCTTATGTGTCCTTTTGTGAACTCTTTCATCCTCATCTCCCCCCTGGGGAATGTTTCCTAACTTAAGACAGTGCTTCACATTGGAAGACTCAATATATGATTGTAACATATATTAACACTATTAATTTGCATTTATATACCATTTCATTTATTTAAAGTGCTTTACAGTTTCTCTTTACAGCATTGCTGGGAACTATTAGCATGATTTTTAGAAACAGTACAGAGAGGTTAGAACTAGCTCAAATCACTAGAGGTGCATCTAAATTATTTTTTAAAGACATTGTTCATTAAAAATGTATTTAAAATGCTAATTTGATTGATAGGAACTTAGTAAAAGGCATTGTTAATATTCTAGCAATAGAAAGAACAAGGGAACATAATGATAACTTTGATATAATTATTCTTTTCAAACTAGAAAGACCACTTTTTTGTGTGCATTTGAGAGTGACTTAGAAAAGTATAACTTTGCCAATTTTATTTTGAGTTAAAATAATTTTTGTTCAAAGAATTTACAATATGTTAAAAACTAAAAGTAATTGCACTCAAAATTAATTGAGGTGACTTGAATCTGGCACATACCCATCAGGCATATAGATTTTAGTGTTACAGTCTGAGAATGCTTCTTCCCCATGTACGTTATGTATATTAGAGGGATCTGTTCTGTTTATTTGTGTTACATTACCCTGTTTGAGACTCTTGGCTTAGTGGAAATTCACCATATTAATTCCTGGACTTTCTTTCTCTCATGTTAGGTATAATGTCTAAAGTTAAGGTCAAATACTCTGTGCAGCCTTGATTGGTGAAACCAGGGAAGCTTTAAATTGCTTCACCAAAAGTTTAATGTCTTTTATCTGTCCTGAGTATAAGGTCCCCAGGTGAAACAAGCCTCCTCATCAAAGGGACCTAATGAAGTTTATTTATCATCAAGTAGCAAATTTCAGTTTTGTGCCAGCCCACAGAGTGACTGAAACAAGTCCCTCAGATCCTCCCAAGAGAATTAGGGAGCAGCATACCTTCTTGTGGGTCTGCCTCCCACAGCTCCTGGTTCTTCACTCTGTGCCAGAAGGCACCCCTCGTGTGGCCCCAGAACGCAGTGTCCACCCATGGACTGTGAGTGAATGTGTTTCAAAATCCCCAAGGAAGTAGTGTTTGAAGTAAATTTCTTATAATAAAGTCCAATTTTATATCTATGTATTTTTCTAGAGCATCCAAATTTCTTCATAGTGAAGAACCTTGGAGAAATATGGTTAATTTTAGTTTGGCATGCAGAAATACCAAAAAACAGAAAACAAAGACTACCTTAGGACTAGAGATATGAAAGGCTTTTTAATAAATACAAAACTCATTGAGAAGATTTGATGTGACAGATAGTAGGACATTATCTAAATCTTCACAATAATTCTAAGGGACAGGTGCTATTTCCTCATTCAGAACATGAAGAATCTAAGCCTTGGAGGTATTATGTAACCTTTTTCAATACATACAGTTGAGAAATAGCAGTGCCTTTTTCAGTTCGTTTTTTTTTTTAAAATCCTCATGTATTTTTCATTATACTAGAAAGCAAAAATAGCACAAGAAAGGAGAAAGGGAAGGTGAAAGAGAGGGAGAAGGAAGGGAGGGAGAGAAAGAAGGAGGGAGGAAGAAAGAAAAGAAGGGAACAGATTAGAGGAAATCAGTTTATTGTTGTTTTTTAGATTCTTTATTGTTTAAAGTATTACATATAGAACTACATATGTCTCCTTTTTCCCCATTGACCTCTTCCTGGCCACTCCCACCCCTAGCACATGCCCTCACACCCTCCGCCCCCCCCCCCCCCCCCAGTGTCTGTGTCCATGGGTTATGCTTATATGCATGTATACAAGTCTTTTGGTTGATTTATTGCACCACTACCTCCCTTGCCTTCCCCCTGAAGTTTGATAGCCTGTTTCATACTGTCTGTCTCTGGATCTATTTCTGTTTATCAGTTTATGTTGTTCATTATATTCCACAAATAAATGAAATCATGTGATATTTCTCTTTCTCCAACTGGCTTATTTTGCTTAGCATAATGCTCTCCAGTTCCATCCATGCTGTTGCAAATGGTAAGAGTTCTTTATTTTTTACCACAGCGTATATTCCATTGTGTAGATGTGTCACAGTTTTGTCAACTTTTTATTAAAGTATGAATAATTAAAACTGAATATTTGAGTAACTCTGGTACTCACTTATAAAAGTAAATCCTAAATTTTCCTTTCAATAAAATTAGCAGGAAGACTAGTGGTCCTTATTACCCCTTTCTCATTATTAATTTGTTAAAAATTGTTTTGAGAAATCCTGCATAAAGTAAAACAAATTTAAATCTGGAAATAAAATTAGGCATATAATGTATCAGAACTATAAGCTTCTAAAGCCATTGAAAATTCCCAGAAGCCCCTGTGATTAATCTTCATGTTGCTTCTCATCCTCTTCTCATTAACATTACTTTTTCTTATGTGCCAGCATTCATGATAAAGGCAAAAACATAGTTTATAGACAGATTTTCAGTTTTATCTAAATTTTTACTTAACTATGTTATTTTTCTTTTGCATATTGAATATTGTGACAATGATGGGATTTGTGATATTTTTATGGAGTAGTTTAGAAACATAATCTGAATAAAATTACTTATGGGGAAAATGCATTCCTATTTCTTTCTTTTTTTAATATATTTTATTGATTTTTTACAGAGAGGAAGCGAGAGAGATAGAGAGCTAGAAACGTCGATGAGAGAAGAACATCGACCAGTTGCCTCTTGCACACTCCCTACCAGGGATGTACCCCGCAACCAAGGTACATGCCCTTGGCCGGAATCGAACCCAGGACTTTTCAGTCCGCAGACTGACGCTCTACCACTGAGCCAAACCGGTTTTGGCCGCATTCCTAATTCTTGATGATAGATTGATTTATAACTTTTTATTGCATCAAAGGGAGAGAGTGGTGCAAACTGGCCTACCTAGAAAGTATAGTACCCCTTTTAATTTTTATAAATCCTTATATTTCACTTTAATAAAAAATAAAACTGAGGTTGAATATAAATTTAAGTTTTTTGTTTGTTTTGTTTTTTGTTTTTGTTTTTTTCGCTTTGCTTTTAATATCACATAGTTAATTATGAGAAAAAGAAGTATCAACAGTTCCTAATTTTTTGTTTTAAGTCCCCTCTAGTTGGAAGCAAAAAAAAAAAAAATCCATAAGATAGTTTATAAAAAGAAACAAGGGTGTTGTTTTAATGACATATATTTTACAAAAGCATCAGAAAATTTTATGTCTGAGTCTTAGGCAGATTAAAAAGTGGAACAACTCTAACCATCTTGATAGGCTATACCTTAAGGCTCCTAATGTCATTCCATGGCCAGTGAACACTTTCCACTTTGGAATGCTAGTCAAGAATAATACCAATAATTCTACACTACTTTATATTAGGAGATAAAAATTTAGCAAAATACATGAAAGTATCTTTTAATTAAGTGATCGACATCTAATTATTTAATTAGGGCAATTAATACTTGTTCAAGGTTTACTTCCTTGCAAGAACCATTCAGTTTTGTGTGTCTATGTACTTGTTGTTGTTGTTGTTGTTTTTAATCCTCACCAGAGGATATTTTTCCATTTATTATTTTTAGAGAGAGTGGAAGGGAGAGAGAGACACAGAGAGAAAAACATCAATGTGAGACGCACTGATTGGCTGCTTCCCACATGTGACCTGACCAGGCCCAGAGATTGATCCTGCAGCCTACGTATGTACCTTTGACCACAATTGAATCCGGACCCTTTGGTCCACAGGCTGATGCTCTATCCACTGAGCCAAACCATCTATGGCTGTGTCTGTGTGTGTGTGTGTGTGTGTGTGTCTGTGTGTGTGTGTGTGTGTGTGTGTGTGTGTGTGTGTGCGTTTATGTAAACTGAGAAATAAATTGAAAGACGAGAAAACCATTTTACCTAACCCAGGCTGAGTAAGAAAATCTATCGTTTTTAAAGAACAGTTAAATCTGGAGTCCAATTCTTTTTCTTGAAGAACATGCTTTTGTCTTTATCTCTACATCTCCACTTGGTTGCTTTCATTCTTAGCTTTTTCTGCTGATAAATTTTCTTTACATATCAGTTTTGCATTGCTTCCAGATAAAATTTATGTCAGCTATTGCATTACGTAGATACTAGTTTTATAATTGAAAGAAATTTGTAAGTCTAGCAGATTCATTGTCCACTCCATGTCCAATCAGCTAGAGCAAGCTCTAGGAGCCATTTCAGCACTAAGAGAATGTAGGGTAAGTGCATGCCAATGGAGTGGTGACTCTTCATAAAGAAGGCACGGGGTGCCAGGAGTCTTCCCAAGAGCTATCTTCCTATTTTTCTCTAATACCAATAGCACTCATGCCCCACTCTTATTTTTAGATGTATTTATAACTAAACTATTTATTAATTTGAATTAATAGTTTAACTAGAAAGACTTTATAATAAGAAATAAAGGTTTTCACCAAAACCGGTTTGGCTCAGTGGTAGAGCATCGGTCTGCGGACTGAAAGATCCCATGTTCAATTCCGGTCAAAGGCATGTATGTTGGTTGCGGGCACATCCCCGGTGGGGGGTGTGCAGGAGGCGGCTGGTCAATGTTTCTCTCTCATTGACATTTCTAGCTCTCTATCTCTCTCCCTTCCTCCCTGTAAAAAATCAATAAAATATATTTTTTTAAAAAAAGAGAGAAAGAAATAAGGGTTTTCAAAGAATACAAAAAGGAAAAAAATTCTTTGATACTTTTGTCATTGTCTAACTGTCTTAAAATATGGCAAACCAATGATTTCCATGATATCTTTTTTTTTTTTTTTTTTTTTTTTACTGAAAAGAAATGATTCAAACCTCCATAATGATATCCTTATGTGCCTATGTAAGCCTGAAAAATCATTTCAACATCATGATTGATGAATTTGCTGCCGTCTCAGGTTTTAAAACTAATTGGAAGGAAAAGAAAATTGTAATGCAATGTGCTTTGTGGGCACAGCATGCCTTCTATGTCAGTTACTAAATGAACACCAGAGGGAATGAAATATTTTGCAATAATATAAAAATAAATTTAAAATGAATGCAAAACTTTAAAATAATTGTTTTTTAATTCTATTGTGATATAACTATTAAAATTTTAAAAAGAGAGATATATTTATTGGTCTACAAAGATGATAGTATTAAAAGCAAGTACTATTATAATGCTTGCTTGAGGGCAGGACCAGAAGGGGCCTTCTTCCTACCTGGTCTTCCCTAGCTGCTTGCCTACCGACCTGACCACCCCTAACCACTGGTCTGCCTATTGATCACCCCTAAACCCTCTGCCTCTCTGCCTGATTGCCCCTAACCATTTGCTTGGGAGTGGGGCCAGCCCAGCCCAGTAAGGGCCTGACTGCCTACCTGCTCACCCCTAACTGCTGGCCTCCTTATCTTATCTCCCCTAACCACTTTCCTGCCTACCTGATCACCCCTAACCACTCTACCTGCCTGCCTGATTGCCCCTAACTGCTTACTTGGATGCGAGGCCAGCCTGGCGAGGGGTTGTCTGCCTACTGATTTCCCCTACCCACTTGCCTGCCTACTTGATCACTCCTAACTGCTGGCCTGCCTACCTAATCACCCCTAACCACTCTGTCTGCCTGCCTGATTGCCCCTTCCTGCTTGCTTGGGGACAGGGCCAGCACTGACTTCTGGATGGTTAGCCTCAGGTCTTTACTGGTCTTTACAACCCAGTGTTTTTTATATATTAGGATAGATATCCTAGTAAACAAACTTAACAAAGCAAACACCTGTAAAACCATTCACAGAAAAATAACAACAGTAAATAGTAAATGTAGGTTTATTTAGACCAGATACTACCCTGTGTTCTGTTGGTTATGACGTTAACTATTCTAGGGAGAAAAATGAAAAGTAAAAAAAAAAATTTCAAGATCAGTTTTGATACTGCTGTGCTTAACAAATGAAATAAAATAGAGTAGAAACTGTAAAATATAAATATATATCTCAGAGGTTCTGATAAATAAATGAATGAATATATAGAATTATATACAAATCATAAGGTAAGTACTAATATATAGTATAATTATTTGTTCATAAGTAAAATTTTCCAAAGAAAATTATATCTACCTGAAGGACACCTGGCACAATGTAGTCTATACTTAACTAGTATTTAAGGGTTTAAAGTAACTTATTGTAATGAAATATGACCAATTGTATTTGTTCCCTGGTGCTGACTTAACAAAGAACTATAAAACTGTGGCTTAAAACATTGAGTTCTAGGGACAAAAAGTCCATAATCAATTTGCCAACAAGGCTATGACTCTGAAAGCTCTTGGGGAAGATCTGTCCCAGCCTCTCGCTGTGTCTGGCTGTTGTAGGCAATCCTTGGTGCTCCTTTGTTTATAAACTCATCATTCCAATGTCTGTCTCCATCTTGACGTGGTATTTCCCCCTTGTTCCCCCTGTGTCTCTGTGGCATCTCTTATTCTTACAAGGACACCAGTCATATTGAATTTAAGGTCTACTCTGACCTGAAATGAATGAATCATAACTTTATTTCATCTTCAAAATCATAACGCAAAATAAGTTTAAATTCACAAGTACCAGGTGCTTAAATATGGGATATGTCTTTTTAAGGGTGTGGAGAAAGGGACACAATTCACCTTACAGTCATTCTTTTTGAAACTAATTTGGATATTACAAAATACTTAGAGTATCTTTTAATAGCTGCTCACTTTACCACATGCTATTTTGAAAATAATTTAAAAACTTTCAGGCTATAAACTGAAAGGTAATATGGTGGTAGCTCCCCTGTCAGTTAACAAATGCTGAGAACTACTAGGCAGTGCACTTAATGATCATCATTTTATTGCATATGAAAAGTATTCAAAAGTTAAGTATCTGCTAAGGGTTAGACAGTAGGTAAATTGGAATAGTTTATTCTGCTGCCAAATGCTTTGTGGTTATTGTATAGCACCTTTCCAAAATAAAACATATTAAAAATATGAAAAAAGGGAGATTGAGTTCTAAAAAACTTGGTTAGTAAGATACTGCTACTCATTTCATTGTACACTCGATATTGTGTGTTTGTATGTGAAAACCATGACTAGCATTACATAGACTCATGCTTTAAACTGATGTGCAAGGGGTTTAATTTTCTTAATGTTCTCAATAGTTTTTAAAAATAAGCAAAAAAGTATATAATTACTTCTCTTTAGTTACTCCCTAGGATTAGTATTCTTTGTAAATGCTGACTAAGAGCTTCATATAATTGAAGACTTAAGATCACAGACAGATACCAATAATGTTTCTAGTTGCCTACCTATATGATAATTAATGCATCTCTTTTGGGGAGATAAATGTCAAATAATCCACACTAATAAAAGGGAAAGTTGGAAGTTGACCATACCTTTGTGATGCCTAACAGCCATAAGGAGTGAGTATGCAAATTAACCTGCCATCTTTGTTCGGTTAATTTGCATACACAGGTACCCAGCAGCCGAGGTCTGGACACAGGCATTCTGCACTACCCCAGCCACTCAGGGCCTCTGGGCAGATTGAAGGCAGGAAGGCAGCTCCAGGCTGGAGCAAAGGTAGTGTTGGCAGCCAGGGAAAGGAAGTCCCTTTCTTGCATGAGTCTTCATGCACTGGGCCTCTAGTTTTTATAATAAAATCAAAACAATATATTCAGTTTGATATTTGGTATCCTTGTAAATGGTGCAAACTGTTATTTTTGAATCATATTAATTATGTTGATTAGGTATTAAATATGTAATGGAAGACTTAGAAATGGAAGAATAAATAATCCTGATTTTCATTATGACTTAAGAAATATCTGAGAAAGCATATCAAGACAAAGATGGTGGCTATATTTTAAAATAAATAATTATTTATGAGATTGAGCAAATCCTTAAGAAAAGAAAACTGGCACAAAATGTATTATTAGATATACAACTCTGTACATGCCCTTTTCTTTTAAACCTATGACCATTAAAAAGTAAGGAAAAATTCAGTCTCCTATTGAAGATTTCTCACAGTGTTTCATTTAATTTGGAGGAGGGCAAAAAGTTGGACATATTTCTCTTCAAGGCAGTAATATAAATGTGTCTATAATTCAACCCAAACTCTTCACAGACGAGAAGAAAGGCTCATTTCAAAGGCTCTCACTTATTGGCTTGAACTTACTGGACTACATCAGTTCCTTTCTCCTGGGATATAGCTCGTCTGTTCCAACTGATCAGCTACCCCAAGCTATAAGAACAACTAAGAAATGTTTCCTTTTTTTAAATTTAGGAGCATCATTTTTACTCTTCTGCTTTTGAAACACATCTGAAAATAATATAGTTTCTTTGGCAGATAAAAAAATAAAATTAGGGCCAAATTTGTGAATGGCTAGTCTGATGTTTTTGCTGTTGCCAGTAAAGAGTAGTTACTAGGAAAATTTAAACACAAGTTATGAACTCAAAATAATCTAATCAATCATTTTCAAATAGGCTCCACATTGACTATCTTTCCATGATATGACCATAGTATACTGAGAAAGAAAATAGTTTGATAACCACATTGGGTGAAGCAAGCTTCCATTAATTTGCTAATACTGTTTTTATATTTTAGATATACCTGAATATCCTATAATCATAGACCTTTTGTACATCCCAAAAATAATAATACATATATGTGGGCTGCTTATACTGTAAGAGAAAAAAATATAGCTGTTTACTGTCATAAATGCCAATGTCCTTCTAATCTTAATGTACCTTTCCTTTATATGCCAATGAAAAGAACACGTCCTACAAGAAAAAGTCTAAATATGTCTAAAAAAAATCCCCATGACAGAGTTTTATGACATAGTTTTAAAAATACATGAATATATACCCTTAAATGAGAACAAGCCCATTACACCAAATTGTATATCATTTGAAATGATAAAAAGCCCTTTTAATGGTGCTTGCAATTAGGGGTATAATTTGAATACCTAGGCAATCAATATCTGATTTAGTATGTTATTACAGCCAAGTAATTGAAGTATCAGACAAGCAGTGAACCACAGGGTTTTTCTGTGCAAACAGCAAGGCATTCTAACCATAAAGCTCCTCTCAGTGCTAGTGGACCTCAGGTTGTAATTACATAAAACTTCTAAATGTACTATTTTTATTTTATTTATTTTTTATTTTTTGCAAAAGAGCCTGTTGGGGACCCATTCAAGGAAAGAAAAAAATTTCTAAAAATACCAGATTTGACACTTCTTACTGAGGCAAGAAAGAAGGAACTGTTTAAAAGTAAATTGATGAGGAAGATTCTGAAGGTGCTCATTCACAGCACTCTAACAATGTCATCCTCCTGGTCACTCAGAGCCTTTCATGCACAGCATGGGGCATCTCAGAAGCCTTCGCCTTCATTCTTTAGGAGATCATCAGGGATTGTGCTTTTGCTTGACTCACTTCCAAAAGCTTAAATCTCTCTTACTGGTTAACTTTCATATCTTATCTTGAAAATACTTTCTGATAAGGATTTTGCAATCAGAGCCCATGTACCATTGCAGTCTCTGGGGTCATGGTTCTTATTACCCCCTCACCTAGAGCTTTGTGGATCAAAGACACAGGTGCCCACAAGGCCAGGCCAGTGGGGTAGAACCAAAGCAATGCAGAACAAACAGAATATGGATGGCGATTGACACCTAGCTTCACAGTTTGGATAGAGTGGGGTATGACTTGGAATGTGTCAAAAAGAATGTGCTCCTTGTAAGCGGGGACACCGTTATTCCACTTCAGTGATTTAAATGACTTTTTGTGTGTGAGAGGGAATTAGGGCTCATTTTTCCTGATCTTAAAAAATTTCAATAAGAATTTGGAATTTCATGCATTTCTACAAAATAATCTAACTTGAAAATGTTGACAACTCTATTAAGAAAATTGCAAAACTGGTTTGGCTCAGTGGTAGAGAGTCGGTCTGTGGACTGAAGGGTCCCAGGTTCGATTCCAGTCAAGGGCATGTACGTTGGTTGTGGGCACATTCCTGGTAGGAGGTGTGCAAGAGACAGCTGGTCAATGTTTCTCTCTCATTGACGTTTCTAGCTCTCTATCTCTCTCCCTTCCTATCTGTAAAAAATCAATAAAATATATTAAAAAAAGAAAAAGAAAATTGGCTGTCAGGTGAAATCCTTTTTGTTGGAGGGTAATTCCTCCATATACACACACACAACACACAACACTGTGCAATAGTCATTTAAAACATAGGAATTGCTTTTATTGTTTTATTACATGTCTTACTGTATATCATTGGGAACTTATTATGTTACTATGATTACCAAATATACTTTATACTTTTATACACATGGAGTAGTGCTGCAAAATTAAAATATTGGTTTTCTAATTCTAACTTCCTAGTGAAATAAAACAACCCATTTTTCTTTTTTCTTCCTCATGAGTTATATACTCTCATGTTTCACAATGCACACTGTTAAAGTTACTTTTAATGGAACCTATCCAATAACTTTAAGAAAATTTCTGATTTTGATGATGTCATTAATTGTAACTCTATACATATTAGAATGAGGTCATGATTTTTCTTGTATTGCTTAGTTGAGGATATAAAAACATGATCTAATTTGTTACATAAAACATTGTGAATGTGATCAATACTAAGAATAGTTATTGCATTTCAAGTGATAACCATCAAGTCTACATTTTAATATTTCATTGTAATAAATCATTTAAGGTTTTGCTATGTTACTTTTAAATATTAGATCAATTACTCTGCAGCATGATATTTTTCTAAAATAAAATAAAAAAATACAAACCCTAAATATGGCCAAAACTGACATGAAGATATGTGTGTGTGTGTGTGTGTGTGTGTGTGTATGCAAATTATATAAAAATGCACACTGAAAGTCTCAACTTTCTCTAGGTTTGAAAATGTTTACAGTAGGAAGGAAAAGCATAGTAAAACCAAAGTCACCTAATATTTTTTAGATTATTTTAATGATATAAATTGAAATTATGAATTTGAAATTCTGGGCTGTGATACCAGCTCATCTGAAGTTGGTATTTATGATGCAAATAAATAAAAAAAACTTTAATAAGTGATTTCCCATCTTAACCATTAAAATTCTATATTCTCCAATTATTTTGCTTCATAGGTTCATTTCTTTTTTTACAAAAATAATTTATTGATTTTAAAGAGGAAGGAAGGAAGAGAAAGAGAGACACATACAGAGAGAGACACAGTCAGAGAGAGATCTGTTTGTTGTTCCACTTATTTATGCATTCATTGGTTTATTCTTGTATGTGTCCTGACCAGGGATTGAACCCACAACCTTAGCATATTGGGTATGATGATCTAACCAGTTGAGATACTGAACCAGGGAAGGTTCGTTTCTTTTTTTATATAATTCTAATACCTTGATATTTACAATTTAAAAAGCATTTTAACATATACTATATCTTTGAAAGTTATAGAGAAAGGTAGGATTAAGTGTTGGGATATCCCTACCACTATACTTTGCAGAAAAACAGAAATATAAATGCTTCAAGTCAGCTGACCCTTCATGGTACACATGCTAGGAGAATTTTAGGGACTTACTGTAGATATGTTAATTTGAAATTCTTTTTTAGATAATATCAGTTGTTCACTCACTAGCTTCTCCAAGTTGATCACAACTTCATTTACTGTAGCCACACTGAGAAACAGATAAATTAGCATGGATTAGTCAGATTTGATTGTGATTAACTACAAATCTTTCATTTTATTCTAACACAGTCATTCTTTATGAGTTATGTTAAATAGTCTAAAGCAAGTAAAATAAGTGAATCATTTCCATTTTAAGATTTAGCAAGATAAAAGGAGTATACTGTTGAATTCAGAAGATAAGCTATTTAAATTTAACGGCAAAGTAAAAAAAAAGTAACTTAAAAACCAAAGGACATCAAGAGTGACTCTGATACTAAAATTCAAAAATATCATAACATGATTTAATCTAATTTATAAATTAAACAACACATTTTTATAATTTCTATTGAAGCTAACTTCACAAATTTAAAATATGCTATCATTTTTGTAAGTTCAATAGGTCTAACAAAGAAAATACTTAATTATCTAGTCATTATACAATTTTGATGGACTCTTAAGTATAAGAATGTAATGAAAGTAAGTCTGGAAATAGAGAAAAAATTGCAACTACATTATTTTTGTTGTGCAAATATAGTTGATAGAAGTAGTAAATAAAAGAAGTTCAAGGAAAAGTACTGGAATGAATAAATAAGCAATTATGATGAGTGACTTAATCTTTGCAGTATACATTTTTCATAATTTGTTTGTTCTAATGCTTTAAGCTAGTATGCATATCTTTTATGTTTGAGACTATGCCAGGCATATGATTTATTTCCTTCATCAAACGTTGCCTTTTTTGACTACTATGATGTTTTCCAAGTTTGTTCTGGTCCCTATTTTTATTTAACCAGAAAATCCCCCCCCCTAATTTCTCTTTTGGGCCTTCACTATCTTCTGATATAAATTAACTTTATTTTACAAACTGACCCTGTTTGGTTTTGTCAGGAGGTTAAGTCAACTGGCCCTTTCTAATGAATATATGTACATGAGGACAGATTTCTAAAAACCACAAATTCATTACAGTTGCCTCTCTCATAAGAACTCTAAATAAAAATAGCTCCAGGCTTATGTGCTCATCTGCCACTTCTGGAAGGTAGCATTATAAATTGGACTGAGAATATATTTCCCTCTGTTTCTGGAAGCAATCCAGCAAGAAAACCCTTTTAGAGATACTTAATTTTAAACCTGATAACCTATAAATAAAGCTTTGGCCAAATTAAAAATTTGATTATTAAAGTATCATCAAATTATTATAATTTAATAGTGGGTAGATTCTGGACAAGAGCACCATCAAGTTGCATCAAGATAATTCTACAGAAAAACAATGTTGTCAATGACACGTTCATTAAGGTGGATGCATAACAATGAGCTAGAGCAGAACCAGCAGTTTCCATTTTGTGAAAATACCTGAAATTGTATAAATTGCAAGATGACATAAAGGTTTAAACTAATTTAAAATTTCCTAGTTTTTAGTAACTTTAGTTCCAAAAGACAACCATTAACACTTAGTGAATATCCAAATATGCTTCTAAAACTTATTATTGCTCCATTTCCCATTTTCTCCTTTATTTTTTTCAGCTTTATAATGGGCAAAAATTGTAATATTCTTAAAGTGTACACATGATGATTAGATGTATGCATGCATTGTGAAATAATCCCACAATCAATTTAATGAACAAATCTATCTCCTCACAGTTACCCCCGCCCCTTTTTTTATCATTAACTGGTTACAAACTTGGGAGTTCCAACTACTCAAATTTTAAAATTAATCAAAATGAATCACAGAACTTAGGAAAGACTATAGGTATAATTATAGTTTTATTTTATTTTTTTATAAGTCACAAAAATCAGGAAAAGCCATTTTGAGAGACCCTGAGCACAAGGTGTGAGAAGGCCCCAAATTTGGACCTTCTGTGTACTTGCCCTTGGAATAAGAGGAATCCTCAAGATGAGGAACCGGGATGCCCTCTTGGTGTATCAATTTCTATGACTAATGGGAAGCATACTTGAGCATGGGTGTCCATAGTTTTTATTTATTTTTTTTGTTTGTTTGGTTTTTGTTTTGTTTTTTTTACATAGGCATGATTGATCAAATCATTGGGCATGTGACTGAACCGAAACTTCAGCCCTCATTTATTTGCAACAGAAATGCCAACCATCACTTGGCCAGCCTTTCTATTATGGCCAGCTCCCATTCTGAATCACTCTAGGCCCCCACCTCATTAGCATAAATTCAAATGTGGTCTAAGAGGCTCACCATAAATAACAAACACATCCCCTCAGAATGGGGAAATTCCTAAGATTAGGAGGTTCCACCCTAGGAACTGGGGACTAATACCACCTAATTCTATTTGCACAAAAATTATACTAAGATTTTGCTTACTGTATTAAATAAATGTTATACTGAGAACAGGTCAATGGATCTTAACTATAATCTCAATTTCAATCAGACTAAATGAGAGTTCAATGGGTGTTTTAGAATAGCCTATTATAGCTATCACATTAATGGGTAGGCAACACACTAATTCATAAGAATGTCAATAACTTCTAACATTGGAAATGTTCATATGTGTGTAGTCTAATTGAGTATGGTCAAAAGATTAAATCAATCTGATTCACTAAGACCCATTTTGGTAACCCGTTGACCACAGGGGAATCACAAATACCAATATCATTATTCTTAGAACCATTTTAGGAAGAAGAGAAACTCAATTATATTTTTGCCCTGCCTAGTCCTAAAATTTAACCATCCAAATGTCATATATAATTTGTATATGAATAAAAGTTTTCAATGAAACACTGCAAATTTTAGAAGTAGTTGAAGAATATAGGTATTATTTTATACTATGAATATGGAAAATGGAGTATTATAATATCAAATAAATAATAAACACAAGATACAGTTTAATAGTTGTGTGTATATTTATGTAATGTATGCAAATATAGTATGATATGCAATATGATTAAAATAATGTCTGATTTGATATATGCATGTATGCATAAATTATTATATGTGTATAATATCTATTTTTAATATATACATAAAGCCTTGTAGCTAAAAAGTAAAATTTCAATAAGTATTACTGCTTAACTTGTAATAATTTACACAGTAAGAAATATACTAACACAAAAAGATCTCATTCATTCTAATTCTATCCCTTCCCCATAGATAACCAATATTCACAGATTTGTGTACACTTAAACATTTATTATATCTATTTTCACATGTGTGTATTTTAAGGAAGTCTTTACTTATTATTTACTTTTTAAAAATATATACTTATTCTGTAAATTGTATTTTTGTCACCTAATATAATTCATTATAACGCATGTGTCATTGGGCTTCTAGCATCTATTCCTCTTATTCTTTTAATATTTCTGAGCTATCACCTCAGTTTAAGTGGATTGGATGGACCAGCATTTGCCCTAGTGCCAAAGGTGGTGATGTGACTTGAGGCTAGTTAAATAGGTATTTTAATCTTCCTAGGCACAATGTCTGGTTTAGGGATAAGTACATGATCTGGTTTTGTTCAGTACAACACAATTCAGAGTGTGTTCTATTCTTTTATTATTACTTAAAAGATTAATATTTCTACCAGATTGAAAACTGAGCCTGAAATAAATGGCAAGTATGTTGTCACTAGTAAGAGTTAACCTAGAACCAACACAAATAATAAAGTATTCATAAGAAAGAGAGAAAGTGATATTTGACTTGAGTATATTGCTGAATCCCTTTCTGACTAATGCCAAGACTATCTCTGAATAGCCACTCCATGTGAATATATACATTTTATCTTTATTTTGAGTTAGGTTCTATCATTGGCAACCAAAATTAATGAATATGGAGAGCTAAGTCTCTCTCATTCTCCCATTCTTCTCTGTATATATTTCCTATCATACTAATGCTAAAATGAATAAATGTATCCATATAGCCATGCAAATGTGCAACTATATTTTTTATGGAAAAATAGCTAGAAGTTGCTTATTTGACTCAAATTTATATAGTTTCAATTTTGATAAGTGTAATCAAATTGTCTTATTCTTTTTCAATTTAATCTTACATTAAATATGATATAGATTATTAATCAAGTACTTCTTTGCCAACACTAAATAATACCAATATTTTTTATAATCAGATGAATAATGACATATTAGTAAACGTTATCATGGTCTATTATATATATGTATATATATATATATATATATATATATATGTATGTATGTATGTATATTGGCCATTTCTGTTTTTGATGTGCAATTTCTCTGGCAATAGTCTTAGCATCTTTAGAAAAATTATTTATATTATTATTTTTCAAAAAAATAAAACACTATTTATATTTATATGATGCATAATAATCATTTATTATATATATTGCTAATAATGTCCCCCTATATCACAACCTTTTATTTACTCATGATACTTTCTGTTATATAAATAATTATTGTGTGTTTTTTTTAATATCAAACTATATGGCTTTGTGTATCTAATTTGGAAAACCAGGAAAGCCATTTTTTATTAAACATACACACACAGAGGGAGAGGGGGAGATAGAAACATCAATGTTAAGAGAGAATCATTGATTGGCTGCCTCCTGCATGCCCTTACTGGGGATCAAGCCCCCATTCCGAGCATGTGCTCTAACCAGGAATTGAGCTGTGACATCCTAGACTCTCAACCACTGAGACACACTGGCTGGACAGGAAAACCATTTTAAAAATAATATCAACAAAATCATCATATAAGGTTGATAATTTAATGGTGTAAAAATTAAAGAGATTCTGAACAGTATAAATAATTAAATAAAACAAAAACAAGCAGAAAAAAATAAAAAAATAAAGTATATTTATTGTTGAAAATAATGCAAATGTACCCTTTTTAGCCTCATTTATTCATTTAGCCCTTCTAACCCACTCCCTCACCCCACCCCAGGCCTTCACCACATTATTGTCTGTGTTCATGGGTTCTGCATAAATATATATATATATATATATATATATATATATATATATATATATATATATATGGAAAACCTATCCTAGAGTGAGGATTAAAAATAATAATAATAATAATAATAATAATAATAATAATAATAAGGAATTTATCTTTTGTGATTGCCACCAGCATCCACTATCCCCTCACCCCTTCTCCCCAGTGCAATATGTTGCTTCTCAACATTTCCTTCCTATCAGTTGCTATTTGCCACTCGATGCTAAATTTCATTTTAAGTAATTTCTAAAAGCAAACTTCTAATTTCTTTCTTTTGAAGTCATTGAATGATTTTGCCTTTTTTTTAAATTTCTGATTCTTTCCTCACATTTTCATTCAACATCAGATTTATCTAACCAAGAAATCTAGAAAACTGTCTAAATGGCTGCTCATTTTGTTAGAACTCAGGAGTATGCTTTTGCAGGTGTTTTTCCCATGAGTCTATAGGCATCAACATAACTAGTCAATTCTGACAACTTGATTTTTAACTTAAAATTCAGGACTGAATTATTGAAAGGTCAACAGTCTGAAATGATTATATTTGTCCTATCTACTTGTTTTTAGAGCACAAAAGCTTCTCTGACCTTTGACCTTACTTGCATTCAGTAAAGGTCAGAATATAGTAATTTAAACAGAGGTGTATGAAATTAAAATATTAAAAAGAAACAAAGCATACATGAATTTTAATTTCTTGTCACACAGTACAGTAATAAGATTATATCAGCCTAAACATTTGTGGAGCTGAGCTTTAAAACTTAAAAATATCAAATGATTTGAATGTAAACTATAATTAAAGAATGAAATATTTGAAAAAGAATGAATTAAATGAAAAAAATATTAAGCGATGATAGTGTCCAATCTGTCTAGCCCAGGATACACAAATATGTCATAGAATGATATCAATTTATTGATATCGGTTTCTTCCCATTTCGGTAGGTGTCCAATGACACATTACTGAGTGCAAGATTGACAAGCTGAGCAATGGTCCCTATTATCACTGTTCTTACTATTATACTGGGACTCATCATGTTTACTTCATTTTATAGAATAACACAGCATGGGCTCTGTCTAATGGTAAATTAATCTTCTCCAAACCATTGAACTGCTCCAGGAATCTCACCAAAATCGAAGTCCTAGATCTCAGGTAACTCTCCAATTCCACCCACTTTCACTATCCCTTATAATCAAAAGCCCTATATCTGCTCTTTTCAATACATGTTTAATGATCATATGGCCAGAAGAGTTAATTTTGTCACAATGGAACCCCAAAGGTGCAATTACAAAGGTGCATATTTAGTAAGAACTTAAAACATCTTGCATTCACTTCTTTGAAATAAAGAATAAATGGGTTTGCTTTTCATTATTTATTTTTCTTCTTCAATAATAGCTTAGATAGCTTCTTCATATTGTATTAATAAATAAGCAAATAAATAAATTAAAGAACAGTAAAACAAAATCCACATATTGGTTATTCAAAATACGATGCAATAATTAGCAATGCAAACTGATGAGGTATGGAATTACCAGAAGAATTTAGGATAATATAAAAATAGCATACCAAAAGATAGTTATAGAGACAGTAAAGCAACAAGTAGACTGTAAAATTACAGGGGGAGAGTAGGGAGATCTGGGGGAGATCAGAGATCAACCAAAGGACTTGTATACATGCATATAAGTACAACCAATGGACACAAAACTCTGGGGAGGGAGGGTATGTATGGGGGGGGCAATGTTAAAATATGTACACAGATAAAAATTTAATAAAAAAAAAATAGCATAGGCTGAAAAAGACTGTATATTTTATGTAAAGCTTGCCCCAACTGTTCATTCTGGATATGATTTATTTTTATAAATCAAAAATCATTAAAAATCAGCCCACCTATATAAACAATATACAGCCACTAACTGTGATCTTAAATTATTGACACAATTTTAATACAGAGGTTGATAAAATAGCTAGATATTGTACTTCTAATTTACATCATGTAGTTTTTTTGGGCGGGGGGGTTGTTTGTTTGTTTTTACAAAATCCATAGGTAAGAATGAAGCAACTCAACAGAAATATGATTAAAAACAATTTATGGAATACAGTGAAACAAATCTTTCTTTCTTGTTTTAAAAAGAGGTTTAAAAAAATCCTGAACAATTTGCTTTTGTTTTTTCTCATCTAGATAAAAGGAAGTAAAAGTTTCTGCCGTAATTACCATAGTTAATAAATTTAGAATAAATCAAAGTAACAATTATGGCTTCACTTCTCTTTTCCAAAGTATGTCTTGCTAATTATGGTAATAAAAATCACAACTGAAGTAAATACTTCTATTTTTTTAATATATTGTTATTGATTTCAGAGAGGAAGGGGGAAGGAGAGAGATAGAAACATCAATGATGAGAAATAATTATTGATCGGCTGCCTCCTGCACATCCCCTCCTGGAGATCGAGTCCACAACCCAGGCATGTGCCCTTGACTGGAATCAAACCTGGGAGCCTTCAGTCTACAGGCCAATGCTCTAGCCACAGAAGCAAACCAGCTAGAGTTGAAGTAAATTTGAAGTAAATTTATATATATATTTGATTTTTTAAAGAGAGGAAGGGAGAGGGTTAGAAACAACATCAATGAGAGAGAAACATTGATCAGCTGCCTCCTGCATACTTCCCACTGGGCATGTGCCCACATCCAAGGTACCTTCCTCAGACCGGAATCAAATCTGGGACCCTTGAATCCGCAGAGCGATGCTCTATCCACTGAGCCAAACTGGCTAGGGCTGAAGTAAGGCTTTTTGAAAATTGGAGAAGGAATTTGAAGACTGTTCATATAGATATTTTTTTCTATAAAGAAGACACAACTAATAGTATAACATTGTAGGCTAATGAATTATTTCTTTTTAAGATAGGAGAGCAGGTGGTGAACATAAGATATTCTGTCTGAGATAATTATCTACTAAAATTAAAAGCATCAATTTACTTTCAGTCATTAAAAAGGGTTGGAGCAAATTTGTTTTAGAATTTAAGAATATTTCCTCTAAATAATTCCCTTTCAATGTACACGAATCCATGCATTGGGACATGAGTGCATACATAGGAATGTAAAACACTAATTCAAAAGAATATATGTACCCCTGTGTTCATTGCAGAGACATGTACAATAGTCAAGCTATGTTAGTGATCTAAGTGCCTATCAACAGACAAGTGAATAAAAAAAGTTGTGGTACATATATACAATACAATATTACTCAGCCATTAAAAAAATAAAATATTATCATTTGCAACAGCATGGATGCACCAAGAGGGTATTATGCTAAGTGAAACACATCAATCAGAGAAAGACAAATACGCATGATTTCACCTGCATGTGGAATCTAAAGAACAATATAAATGAACAAACTAGAAACAATATCATAGATACAGAGAACGGACTGATAGGTGCCAGAGGAGAGGGGGTGGAGGAAACTGCATGAAAAAGGTAAAGGGATTGAGATTTACAGAGGGGAAGTTTCAAAAATAATCATGGAGATGTAAAGTACAGCTTAGGAACTATAGTCAATGATATTTTAATAACTTGAAAATATCAGGGGCAACACTTTGTAAAGTATATGATTGAGTAACCACTATACTGTCCAACTGAAACTAATGCAAAATAACATTAAGCATAAACTGTAATTTAAAAATTAAATTAATTTAAAAAAAACACAAAATGTTTTCTGATTTAAACAACATAAAAACACTTATTGATACATTTTTCTGGGTTTTGCTTTTAGTGATTTAGTTTCTTCTTAAAACTTTCAGTGATTAAAGATATGAATTTTGTTTATTGATACCTCATAAGGACATTTAATAGTTGTGATATCTACCCCATTCTCATGGACAACAGCCCAGTTTGCTACAGTGAGGCAGCACTTACTCTTACTCTAATGTTTCCGTATGTCCTTACTGTATTTAAACGATTTTCACATATGACTGTCTCTGAAGAATATAAGCTCTTTAGGTGCTGGATCATAACTTACTCATCTTACCTGCCTAGATCCCAGCACAGGACCTTACACATACCTGAGACTCAAAATATTTGTGTTGAATAGAATTTGACAAGCTGGAGAGAAGAGTTGTTGACTGTGTGAGGAGAGACTTGGCTTGTGTACCTGCTCACCTGATTTCTGAATGAACTTGAGAAATAACAGATTCTCAGATGCATCAGATTAAAATTAATAGAACCACCTACTCACAGGGCTGTCCTGAAACCCATTGTGATAATGACAACAGTAAGTAATCTTTATGTAGTACTTTTGCTGAGTGCCTCCTATGTCATGTGTGGTCCTGTGTATGATGTACAAAGTTCTTCCCTAAAACTTTCACAGACATAATTTTATTTAATTTTGAGCAACTGCATAAATTGTGTTATCCTATCGAAATTTTATAGATAAGAAAACGAGACAAACAGGGTTAAATAAGTTGCTTAAGTTCAAACAGAAACTGGTCTGAAAACAGACCTGATTTGATTCACCTGGCCCTTTGGGCTATGTAAAGTACCAGTATATGATACAAGATCAATAAAGATTAGATTTAAAAAGAAAAACAAACAAAAACACTTTACTTGCTATTCATGAGATTCCTTTTGTTTTTACTTTTGATATGTTTGAGGAGAAAAAAACGCAAAGCTTCCTTTGGTCTTCAATAATTGCTAATGAGTGTGTCATTTTTATGAATGTATGAATACACTTAAGCTTTCAAAGACACTCACTTTGGCAAGCTGGTGAACACTAAATGGATGTGACTAGCTACAGGGAAGTATTTTCTGCATAATAAGAGTGACTCCTCTATTAAAGAAAACCACGTGTGACTCAGGCAGGCTGTGGCACTTCTGCCATATGATTTATAAAAACATATCTATTTATTTAACTCCTCCTGCAATTTTAAGCCAACTCATGCATGTTTTTTGGCTTAAATTGCCCTTGCCTTTCATTGGAGATTTGACATTTGAAAATATGAAGTAACAAGTGCTATTTCCATCTAATTCTTAAAAAGTTGGCTTCTATCTAGACAAGTACCTGATTTGGAGAAAAGCAGAGGCTCTGGCCAGCTGGAAAGAACGAGAAAGTAAAAAAAAAAAAAAAAAAAAAAAAAGACTCAGGTTTCCAAAAATATAGGTCTCTCCCCATTTAAACTGTTCCAAACCACACTCACTTATATTATGGACCAGAAAAGTCTTGACTCTTTCTCTATGGAACCTTTTTAATCATTGATGGCAGGCCAAGGGCTACAGCTTGAGGCAGCCACATGGCCAGAATCTCTGTTCTCATGTCTTTGGCTGTAAGAAAAGTCTGTAAACCAATTTCCAGACTGTGTTAAAAGTAGTTTAACTGTCAGAAGAAAAAAAAAAGTGCCTTTGATGTTCAACATTCAAATTAAACACACACACACACACACACACACACACACACACATATATATATAGGATTATTAAACATATATATATATATATATGTTTAATAATCCTAAAAACATTTTATATATATAAAATGTTTTTAGGATTATTAAACATAACCAGTCACTTATACTTGAGTCTTATATCACTACTAGAGGCCCAGTTCATGAAATTCATGCAGGGGGAGGTGGGCACCCTTTCGAAATCCAGGACCCCTCAGGGGGTGTCCGACTGATGGTTTAGGCCCTATCCCAAAGGGATTCCTGTGAAATTGGACCTAAACCTTCAGTTGGGCATCCTTCTCAGACTCCAGGAGTGCTGACTCCTAACTGCTCGCCTGCCTGCCTTGCTGATCACCCCTAACCACTCTGCCTGCCTGCCTGATCATCCCTAACCACTCCCCGGTCTTCCTGATAGCCCTAGCTGCTTTTGCCTCAGTCCCCACCACCATGGCTTTATCCAGGAAGGATATCCAGAATGATAAAAGGGAAGGTCTTTTGGTTGTCAGGTCTAATTAGCATATTATACTTTTGTTATTATAGATAGATAACTAATAATTATATCACTTTTCAGCTGCCTCCAGTATTAATGTCACAAGTGCCAGTTATAATTACAAGGATTTTTGAAGAAAATTCACTTCACAGTTTATTCACAATACTGCAAGCATTTACTTCCTAGAGTTCCCTACAGGTAAGCTAAGCTAAACAGGTACACTTCTTCTAAAAACTTCTCTCACATTCTTCTTTCCTCAAATATGGACTACTTTCAGAAAAGTATTTTCAGTTATTTTTCTGACTTACAGCTGCTTATAGCATATAAAAAGACCACTTGTATGAATGACTCAGTTCTAGGAGAGTACATATATATTTTTACACTACAGTAAAATTTTACAGTCATGATTATTTCTTTCATTAATACTAGAGAGGGCACAAATTCCAACAGATAGAAATTAAATTTTTAGCATGTGAATGAAACTGAGACTAGTCAGCTTGGTCCATCCCAGCAGACCAAAGGAGTTCTTCCTGAAAGAGTCTGTTCTCTGCATTGCAAACCAACTTCTGGAAAACATCCACAAGTCTCTAAAGAGAAGCTCTATTTCCACAGGCCCGTTTTTACAGAATACTATTAAGTGGCAGTGATAAGGATGTTTGGGGGTTCTTTGTTTTACATCTGCATCAGTTCCCCTCGGTAATGTCATCTAAATACCAAATTGAAATACAGTGTGTTTACTACTCAAATATATCTTCACATCCCACAAAACTCACCCTTTTAAAGGGTGCAGTTCAGTGGTTTTATAGTGTATTTACTAGGTATTGCAACAATCACCACAATATTTTTATCATCTTTGAAAGAAACCATATATGTATTAGGAGTCACTCCCATTCCCTCTTTTCTATGTACTTTGCAACAACAAATCTACTTTGTGAATTTGTCTGTCCTGGACATTTCATATTATAATTAGCATCATACAATATGCAGCATTTTTTTCTGACTTTTTCACAACAATGTTTTCAAGGTTTGAACATTTTGCAACATGTATCAGTGCTTCATTTGTTTTTTATAGCTAAATAATTTTCCACTGTATGAATAGATCATGGGTATTCATTTATCAGTTGAAGGGTTTCCAATTTTAGTTGTTTTTTTAAAACAATGCTTCTATGAACATTCATGTACAAGTTGTGTAAATACAAGTCTTTTGTTCTCTTAGACACATACCTAGAAGTGGAATTGCTGGGACATATAATAACTCTATGTAGAGATGTTTGAGGAAATACAAAATTGTTATTCAAAGAGGCTGCACTGTTTTACAAACCACTAACAATGTATATGTTGTAATATAGTAGTGTATTCAAAATTGCTATGGTTTACATTTTTTATTAGAGCAATTTTAGGGGGTGTGAAATAGTATCTTATTGTGGGCTGATTTGCATTTCACTAATTATTCTTGATTTGGAACACCTTTTACTGTGATTACTGGTCATATTTATAGGTTCATTAGAGAAATTTATTTACTTAGTCTTTCTTAAAATTGATTTTGTGTCTTATTGTTTCAGGAGCTTTTTATAGTGTGTTAACTCTAGTCCCTTATGTTTTTCAAATATTTCCTTAACTCTGTGAGTTGTCTTTTTCAAATTAGTTATGGTATCCTTTGAATCATAGGTTGTTAATTCTGAAAAATATCTGATTTATCTATTAACTTTCTTTCATTATTTTGCTTTTGGAATAATTCAACATCAGGATAATTATACTGTTGCTTTCTTCCATGAGTTTTAAAAATTTTAGCTCTTATAATCAGGACTGTGATCTACTTGGTATTAATTTTTGCATATGTGTAAAGAAAAAAATCAACTTCACCTTTTTGCTTGTGGATATCTGATTGTCCTGTCATCATTTGTTGAAAAGAGCATACTTCACCATTTATTCTTCTTTGCAACTTTGCTTGCTGAAAATCAATTGATCTAATTTAAGCAGTTATTTCTGGACTCACTTATATGTGTATATAACTGCTTCTGCCTGCCAGGCTGATCACTCCTTAACCACTCCCCTGTCAGCCTGATTGCCCCTAATTGCCCTTCTGTGCAGGCCTGGTCACCCCTAACTGCCTTCCCCTACAGGCCTGGTCTCCCACAACTGCCCTCACCTTCAGGCTTGATAATCCCAACTGCCCTCCCTTATAGTTCTGGTCCCTCCAAACTGCCCTTCCCTGCTGGTCAGCTTGTGGCAGCCATCTTGTGTCCACATGGAAGCAGCCATCTTTGACCACATGGGGACAGCTATCTTCTGTGTTTGGGTGATGGTCAATTTGCATATTCCTTGTTTGAGTGTTTTTTGAAAGAATATTTATTTGTCAAACTTTTTTCTACTACATCTATTGAAAATTATCATGATGTATTTATTGTTTACTCTAGAAATGTAGGAAATTACATTGATTAATTTTGATATGTTAAACCAACTTTGCCATCATGGGCTAAATTAAGGTGACCAGACATCCTGCTTTTGGTGGGACTATCCTTAGGCTAAATCATACTAGGTTGTGTTGTTGGATACAATCTGTTAATGTTTTTCTAAATCTGGCTTTAATTTTAGAGTGACACTGATCTGATAGAATGAATTTGGAGCTACTCTCTTACTACTTGGCAAAAGGACTTGTGTTAAAACTTTATTATAATAATAATAATTATTATTATTATTATTATTATTAATCATTTAATTCACCCTAATGTTTTGTTAGGCTTTTGTGTAGGGGAAATTTTTTGATTAAGAGTTGAATTGGTTTACTTGTTAAATATGTATTCAGATTTTGATTTCTCCTTGAGTTATTTATTTTCATATACTTGTTCAATGTATTCATATATATATATATATATATATATATATATATATATATATATATATTTATAATTTATATAAAGCCCTGAGTAATGTCCCTTCTTTCGTTTCTTGAATGGTAACTTGGGTCTTTTCTATGTTTTTCTTTGCAATCTGGATAAACACTTTAAAATTGTGTTGAACTTTGTAAAGACACAACCTTCTGTTTCATTGATTTTCTCTATTTCATTTATCTGCTCTAATCTTCTTTATTTTCTTCTTTCCACTTTTTTTTGGCTCATCTACTTCAGTTTATTGATTAGAAATATTTTTTTCTTTTTTATATATGCATTCTGGCACACTCCAAATAGTTAGGAATGTTTTGTTTTCATTTTTATTAATCTCAAAGTATTTAAATTTTTTTATGATTTATTTTTCAGCTCATGGATTATTTAAGTGTATATTTTTAATTTTTACATATTTTTGAATTTCCCAAATATTCTTTTGTTATTGGTATCTAATTTTTTTATTGTGATTGAAGAACAAACTCTGATAACAATACCTTTTAAGTTTTTTGAGACTTGTTTTATGGCTTAACATATGGTCTATTCTTAGGATATACTTATTTTTTAATTCCATTTTCTCGTTTCTCAGAACAGAACAGAGGAGAGGCCCCCAGCAACTACAGTTCCAACACAAAACACGTTTGAAAGTCTTTGGTTGTCTTCTATCCACATATTCCAGAGCCATCATTTAGTCATTCTGTGGGATTTATACATGCTACCCTGCTGGTGACTTGGGCACTCCATGCAAAATAAGAATTAGGTCAATTATTCAAGCTGAACCTGGAAACCTAAAGCTTATTAATTTCGGGGGAGACTATATTAAAGACATTCTTAACTTCTGCCCTCTCCCAGTGGATATTAGTTCAACTTGTAAGATAATACATTTGGAAAATACCATCTTTCTAGCATTGTGCTGCTCACCTGTAATAGTGAACTAACTTACTCCTCTCCTAAAAACGCAGAGATTTGTAACTTAGGGTTAATTTTAAGTAACCTTCAGGTGTTTGATGAAACTCTAACAGTGATCATGCAGCCCTCATATGACTATGGGTGTCCTTTCAAAATGAGGCTACTCTTGGTAGCTTGGGGTACTTCCCAGAAGGCTAACTGATTCATTATTTATGGCTCCTTGGAGACAGTTATCTCTATAATGTGAGTCAACAAATTAGAAACCTTGGTACTAAATTTATCCCTGACTTTAACTGAAGTGATCAATTACATTGCAATGGCCCCAGAAGGCATTCAGTGCAGCCTGGACTCCCTGGTCATGTGTGTTATGAATGATTTCCTGAAACATGTTTCTTACAGGCCAAAGCAGACTCCGTGCAATCACTAATGCAACTGCTATGCCTGGAGGAATGCCATAAGCCAAGTGGAAAGGTCAGTGCTGGACATATGGAGAAAAACACCAGGCTTTCTAAGTGAAAACCTGATTTGTTTGGCCAGCTGTGTCTGGTAACTTGGAGGGCGTATTTTAGCCAATACTTGAGGTTGTTCTCATTAGGCTTCTTGAATCTTCTTAAAGAATAGCCTTAATTAAATGTTGTAAGAAACAATTGAATGGATTTTTTTTTTCCTAGCCTCTGAAGGTCAGATTAGTATGAATGGCCAAAGAAGTGGCATATTTAGACAGTTCTTCAGAATTCAAGATGATGTGGAAATGAGAGTTGAAAAATATTGTGAGACAATTCTGCACAGATCTCTCCTGCCTCAGAATGTCTTATGAGTGAAATGAGTGAGACAGTGATGGCTCTTTCAATGATATTTGTATAGAGGATCTCCTTGGAAGACAGAAATAGTATCTCCCTTAAAAGCAAGTGAAGAGATGCTTAATGTCCAGTACAATGAAGATGTTTCCTTCCAGAATAAAGAGTAAGTGTAATTACAATTATAGAAAATGGAAGTTTCCTAAACTTATATTTATCTTCCTGTAACACAGACTATCATACATGGAGCATATTTCACTAAATGTGTGAAATTCTATAGAACAACCTAGTTCATTTATTAAACTAATAAATGGCCAGAAGAAAATAAGGAAGAAAAATGGATAATGCCCTAGAGCAGTGATTCTCAACCTGCTAGTGGTTCTCAACCTGTGGTTGAGAACTGCTGCTATAAAGCCTAAGACCATTGGAAAACACAGATATTTACATTATGATTCATTAAAAGTAGCAAAATTACAGTTATGAAGTAGCAATGAAAATAATATTATGGTTGGGGGTCACCAGAACATGAGGAACTGTATTAAAGGGCCGTGGCATTGAAAAGGTTGAGAACCACTGCCCTAGAGTAAAAATGACACAAAAAGAGACAAATCAATCAACATGCAATCTGTAGATTTTATTTGATCTTTATTCACATAAGTCAACAATAAAACTATGTTTTGAACCAATAGGTGACTTTAGAATATCAGCTATATATTAGATAATTTTAAGGAATTATTACTAATTGTATTTATGTGGTTACTAAATTAAGGTTGTGTATAAGAATGTTCTATCTATTAGAAATACTTACTAAATATTAACACAGGAAATATGGAGGAATTTGTTTGTTAATTTCTTAATAAAATATTTTGCAAAATAATTAGGATTTAGTAAGGGAAACAAAATATACACAGATGAATATAGAACTGTGTATATGATTAAGTAGGATATCTATTTTAAGTTGTCAAATTTTGAAATGATTTGGACATTATGGCTTACCGTATCTTTCAGAATGATATATAGGCCCTGGCCTAATGGTCCAATATTTGACCAGTGGTTCACAATGTGATGTAATTTTTCTCTCAGTGGATATATATAATATCAATATTAATGGCTGGAGATACTTTTCCTTGTCTCAGTTAGAGGTACTTCTGGCATCTACTGGGTAAAAGCCATAGATGCTACTGAACATTGTACAACACACATCATCATCTCAAACAAAGAATTCTTCAGCTCGAAATATAAATAGTACCAGGTTTGGAAGCTTCTGTACTAGATGATTAAAATAAGCTAAAATTACCCACTTATGTTTTAATTAACACTCCAAGTAAAAGTAGGAAAGCCATAATATCTCAGGTTTGTAAGTCAAGTTCTGGATACTTTATAAATCTCCCAAGAATACCACTGTCATCATCAGCTAATTCCAGAGAATTACATGATTCTGGAGCTGCAGAGAAGACAGGGGGGAGTTAATGTTGACGTGCCTTTAATCCTCAGTGAATGTGAGCACATCTCAACTAGCCAGGCATTAGTGTATAGGAAAAATATTGCTGGCTTTTCTGGATCCATGATGGTCTTAGATATTCTTATAACTTCTAGTCCAAGGACCAGCAATCCAGTAATCTGGCTGCTTGCTTTGTTTGCCATACTACTGGCAAACATATGACTGCAGTGTGAGTGGCAAGAGTGTTTCATATTGGTTTTACCACTTTAATGTAAAGAAACGTAAGTAGAGTCTTGCCTTTTCTCATCTTTTGAAGAAAGTATAACTTCAGTGGCTACCTGAATTCTCTTTAATAGGCATAACTGAATTTCACATTTATTATCCATTTGTATACCTTGGTAGCTGTTAACTAGTGTAGATTTTGAAAATGAGTCTTGAGATTTTTCCCCTCATATTTTCTTATGTTTAAGAACACAGTTGCAGTAAACGGTCTCTCTATCTCTATCTTTATCTCTCTCTGACACCCCACACCTTCCACACCCCCGTTTATCTGGCTCTTCATTGCCCTAAGTTGAGGGATCATCCTGTCTGTGGAAGAAAACTAAGTGTGATGTATATTCCCACTGGTTCAATATTTTTTGACATCGCTTAATTCTACCTTCTGTGAACTTTCAGATAACTGAGACACATTTTTGTTCTTACCAGTATTAAGGTAATATTGAATGAATTTAACTTTATCTAGATCTCCATGTGTGTTTAGTGTTTTCTACCTGGCTTTCTTGGGAAGCAGGTTGCTTGTCTACTCCCAGCATTATATTGTGCTTCTTACAAGTTTCTAAATCTAGTTTCTCTTCTGTCCAGCTTTGCTCTCTGTTCCTGAAAAGTTCAGGGCTCATTGTACAATACCTGCATTTCCATATCAGAAATGATTATTTGTGACTTAGCCTTCCTTAGTTCCTCTGGGTCAAAAGAAAGACATTTCTTGGAATTGTTTCTTTGCCAATTCTACTATCATTCTGAGAAGAAAGTTCTTCCAAGTCAATAAAATCATTATCTTTCCCTAAAAGAAAATGTTCTTTGGCTGCAGATTCAAGGCAGTCACTTAGTCATTTTTACCCTACCAAAATATATTAAAAGTACATATATGGCCACGGTTTGGCTCAGTGGATAGAGCATCGACCTGCGGACTGAAGGGTCCCGGGTTCGATTCTGGTCGAACCGCAACCATGTACCTTGGTTGCGGGCACATCCCCAGTAGGGGGTGTGCAAGAGGCAGCTGGTCTCTCTCGTCGACGTTTCTAACTCTCTGTCCCTCTCAATTCCTCTCTGTGTAAAATCAATAAAATATGTATTTTTAAAAAGTGCATATATGGGCAGTACATAGTTGAAACAACATTGGACAAATATATATTTCTAATTATTGAAACAGGGTAATGAGTACATGGGATTAACTTTGCTGCTATCTCTACATATAAAGCAAAACTGGGATGGAAAAAAAAGCATGTTATCTGTAGTATAGCTTTTTTTCTTTCTAAATCCCAAGTCCACTGCTAATAGCTGTGTGACTTCTGGAAAGTTCCTTAACATTATTTCTTCAGTTACCTCACCTGAAAGTGGGGATAATATTAGTACCTCTCTCATAGAGATGTAATGAGTTTTAAATATGTTGACAAGTTTTGGCACTTAGAAAAATGCATTGCTATATGAATTACTTAAATATTACATTATGAATATAGCTGGATTACAATAATTATAAGGAATTTTCCATACAACTCAACTATATTTAAAGGATTAATTAATAATGCATATTATAGAATAAATACGTCCAACATTAAACACACAAATGGTAAACCTCTGTAAAGAACCAATTGACATATTTCATAACCATTATTGTATTTTTGTGCTTTTTATCTTGAAATGGTAATGGCAGCATTTTAGAGAATTTGATACCAATTCAGGATCTTCCAGCATTTTCATGACTTCCACTGTATGCACTAAATCTAGGAAGTAGTTTAAAATTTTCCTTCTACTTAGATCCAAATTGAAAAATCATTTCATTTCTTCAGGTCTGAATATAGATAATTTTTGAGAGAGGAAAAAAATCCCTAGAAAGCAAAGATATTTCTTTCATTAAAATATACATTCAAAATTATACCCACAATTCCTAGCATATTGACAGCATTACATTAATTAACCAAATCAATCAACTAATCAGTTAATATATTTAAATGAATTACTTGATGGAAATCAAATGTTTCTTGATTTTAGGTAGGCACTAGTAAAAATGTCTGTTTCACAAAATCTCCCTGTAAATTCATGATACTGACATTCATAGCAATAAAATCATTTTCTCTGTTTCCCCTTCCTCAATAAGTTTAAAAGCAGTTCTTATATCTACTTCTGCCAAAACTTCATTTCCCACTCATTGCTGAATGCTCTTGCCTCAAATATACTTCACAAAGGGATAATAATTTTCCTTTCTCAATAAGAAATATATGTTCAGTGATTTAGAGGAAAGAGAAGTCTCATCTACTTATTCATTTCAAATATTTTCCCATAAACTCACCCCAGTTATACTGGCTTTCTCTGAATATGAGAATGGAGAGTTGTGGAACACAAATCCCATTTCCCAAGCTAAATGATGTGGTAGTTTTACAACTCAAGTGGCTGAGGTACTTCATTTTACATTTTCTCAACCAAGATAATAAACTCTGGAACTACTGAATGGTTGTTAAGAGCTACCAAAGAAAATTACATTTAAAAAAAGAAGATACAAAGAAATATATTTTTAGAAAGAACAAGTCTATTTAAGTTATTTAATAAACACAATGAAACACCATTGAGAAGATTTTTATATGACATTATATTTCCATGACTATATCAATTCCTTTAATAACCTCAAAATAACTAAATTTATACTATAGGATTTAATGCCAAATTTAAAACTCAACATTTAATCTAGTTTCCATTATGATTAAGCCCTTTGTTTTAGGTTTTTATAGCTCTATAAATTGGAGGGAGGTTCAAAAGCTCTATGCTGAACTTTTATAATTTGAAATTCAAATAAGAATATTAAATTAATATTAAAAAGTACTGCTGAGGCCTAGCCAGTTCAATGGTTGAGCATTGACCCATAAACCAAAAAGTCACAGTTTGATTCTTGGTCAGGGTACAACCTGGGTTATATATTTGCTGACCAGTTGGGTTGCGCAGGAGGCAGCCAATCAATGATTCTCTCTCATCATTGATGTTTTTCTCTCTCTCTCCCTCTCTTTTCCTCTGTGAAATCAATAAAAACATATATATTTTTTTAAAGTACTGCTGGGTAAAGTAGTATTGGTTATAAGTCCTTCCCTTTTTCATCACTTAGAATTTTATGTCTATCCTTCTGGCCTGAAATGTTTTTGTTGAGAAATCAGCTGACAGTTTTATGGTAGATCTCTTTAGGTAACTGTCTTTCTCTTGCTGCTTTTAAGATTCTCTCTTTATCTTTAACCTTTGCCATTTTAGATATTATGTGTTTGGTGTGGACCTCTTTGGGTTTCTTTTTTTTTAATCAAGTTTGTAAAGTTTTTAGTCATTATTTCTTTAAATAGATTTTTGATGCCTTGCTTTTTCTCTTCTCATACAAGGAGCTATAGCACAAGTTGTTTTGACATGTTTTCAATGAAATTTTTTGGATAATTTTAGGCTTCTTCCAGAACTTTCTCTCTACTCCCCATCTAAAACGTTTAAGTCAGTCAAAACCGGTTTGGCTCAGTGGTAGAACGTCAGTCTGCAGACTGAAAAGTCCCAGGTTCGATTCCAGTCAAGGGCATGTACATTGGTTGCGGGCACATCCCCGGTGGGGGGTGTGCAGGAGGTGGCTGGTCGATGTTTCTCTCTCATCAACGTTTCTGGCTCTCTATCTCTCTCCCTTCTTCTCTGTAAAAAATCAATAAATTATTTTTAAAATAAATAAATAAAACTTAAGTCATATACAAACAAAAAGTTCTAAAGAATGTATAATTATAAGCCTTTTTTTGTCTTCAACTCTTTCTCCAGTGCTATATTTGAGAAACTATTCTTCCAATAGCATAAACAATGGTCCCCACCACCACCAATCCTTTCATAGAACTTTCAACCTAATGCTCTTTTAATGCACAAATGTATTTTGTCATATACTCACTGTAAGAAGATGGTATCAAAGAGGTACTGATGGCCCTAACCAATTTGGCTCAGTGGATAGAGCATCAGCCTGTGGACTAAAAAGTCCTAGATTTTATTTCGTTTCAAGGGCATGTGCTTTGGTTGTGGGCACATCCCCAGTAGGAGGTGTACAAGAGGCAGCTGATGCATGTTTCTCTCTCATTGATGTTACTAACTCTATCCTTCTCCCTTCCTCTCTGTAAAAAAAATCAATAAATATATATTTTATATAAAAAAAAAAAGTGGTACTGATGGCTCATAAAGACACCGAGAACAAAATCTGAAAATGTCAGACTGAGAGAGTTGACCAGTGTTCTGATTGTCACATGCTCTGAGTCCCTAACACTGAAAGTAGACAATGAAGGGAACTGCATAATGCTTAACTTTTTTAAAGTTACTCTATATTAACACAGAAATGTTAGGAAGACTTGAAGCATAAATGCATTGCTCTTTTAATCTTACTCCATCTATCTTTATTTAATATTGATACATCTGTGATCAGGTACTCAGTTGTCTGGGAGTATAGTTTGGAGAGTACACCAATTTGTTTATGGTTAGTTACTGAACATTCTGAATAGACAATATTGTGGTATTCTAATCATCTTATTTTGAATTGAATGTATTATTTATTTAATGAGAAAAATATACATTTGTCTGTGTATTCTCATTAACTGCTAGAGTAATTGTAAATTAATTGAAACAAAAGAGGGTAATTTGGTTATATCTATTACATTGCAAATTTTATATATTTACTGACCAAATAATTTTATTTTGAGGAAGTTTATAGAGATATGTTTAAAAAAAATGTGCAGTTCATCGTTCTTTGTTGCATTACTTGAAATGAAAACAAACCTAGAAAAAATAGAAATTTTTAGCAATTGAGGATTATTTAGATATTAAGCAAATCTACTTTTTTTTGGTATATAAATTTCTCAAAATTCAATTCCTAGTTTTAAAGCAATTTTTTAGAGAGTATGCATAATATCCAATATATACATAATGAAAATAAGAAAATGCATATATGAATATATGACTAGTCTATATAAAAATGTCTATCTATTATTTTGTTTAACTGAGGTATAAAACTGGAGATGGGGGGGCGGAGCTTGAAGATGGCGACCGAACAGACGGACTTGTTCTGACTCCGGTCCCAGAACAGAAAAAAGCAGCGTCTGAGTCGCTCAGGGAAAGTCGATTGGCAGCTGAGGGACAGCGGAAATCTCAAAAAGGGTAAGAAAAAGGCCGCTGGACAGGATTTCCTGACCAACCAGCCAGCACTGCGGCCACCGCCGCAGCTCTCCCGGAGCTCCGGGCTTGGAGAGAAGGCTGAGCCATCTTACCAGAAAAGGAAGAGCTTCTCTGAAGCCTGGAAAAACCCACAGCGGCAGATACCATCGAGTAGCTGAGACAGCCCAATCGGCGCAAACACTTGGTTTCAAGGGAGTTCTTCAGTCACCCACGGAAAGGTCAGAGTTTGCAGGGAAAATTTGAGGGATCTGGGTCCCGCCGCGCAGGCAGTGACGGTAGCCACTGAGCTCCGGCAAGGCCCCGCCCCCCACTATAGCCCCCAGCGCGGTGCTGCCGCCTGCGCTGACCTGCGAGCCCAAAGAAGGCTGCAGTGAGAATTCTGCCTGGGACACCCAGTGCTGGGTTTGGCTTAATCTGGAACTTTTTTAAAAAAACGCCAGGGGACACGGGACAGATTGTTAAGAATCGCGGCTGTCCGGACAAGGGCGGATCATCTGGAAACCTTGGCGCCTGACCCCCTTCACCCCCTTGCTTCTGAAAACTAGGGAAGGACTGCTCCATTGGGCTTATCCAGGGAAATTGCCTTCCTGGAAACAAGGGATCAGAGCTTTAGAAATAGTCTGGGAGCCAGTTGGCACTCTGCCAGCTAGAGCCATAGAGAAAGAAGGCCAGAGCAACCAAAAGGACTGGGAGGTCAAACCGGAAACACTGACACCTAAGAGCTGAATTACAAACTGCTTTTTTTTTTTTCTTTTTTCTTTTTTTTTCTTTTTTCTTTTCTTTTTCTTTTTCTTTTTTAAATTTTTTTCTTTTTATTAATCAAAAATAAATGGACACAAATAACTAAGATATAGCCTACTTAAAATTAAGGATTACCTTACAAAACTGAGGTGCAGTGGAAAGCTGGGAACTGCAAGTCTGTCTGCTCCGTGAATCAGGCGTGCCAAATACAATAACAGAGGAAGTGAGTGACCACTACTGGTCATTTTTATACTAATTTTGCCATTCTTTCTTTTATTTTCAGCTTTTAATCTTTTATTTAATTTTCATTTTTTTCATCTTTTACTTAAGAAACGAATTTTTTTTTCTCTTTTCCTTACTTGATTTTACCTTTTCAATTATTACATTTTTCAATCTCTTTCATCACTATTACTACTGCTATTTTGCAATTTTTGTTTCTTTTTCCTTTTTCCTTTTTACTTTTTTTTTTTTTTTTTTTTTCCCTCTCCACTACCATTTTATTTTTTCTTTATTTTACATTGGGAGTAACCTTCATTCTATTTTAATCTCTACTATATCATCATTCAACCCTTTCTCAACTTGACCTTTACACCATCACTCTCGTACTAAACTTTACCCTTTTAGTCACCGGTTTATCCTATCCCTTGCCTGCTTTAGTTTTTCCTCTATTCTTTCTGCATACCCCCTGCTAAAGCTCTCACTATACTTATAGACCTAAGTTCCAACCCCTGACCCAAGTGTATAAATATCACTCTCTGCACTATATTAACTAGTTAAAAAAAAAAAAAAAAAAAAAAGGTTCTCCTCTCTATCCTTTTCTCATTGTCTGTGTGAAGGTTGATTATTGTGAATTTTTATGCTTTTTAGTGAAATTGTTATGCTTATACCTGTGTTGTTATTGTTGCTTTGTATTTTTTTTAAAAAAATCCTCTGTTTTTGTTTGTTTCTTGTACTTCTGTATATCATAGCCTTACTTAATAATAGTGGATATTGTAGTTTGTATTGATCTCCAAGTATTGTTACTGGCATTGGCTGGGTTCAGTGGTTGTTCTATGGCAATTTTCTCCACAGATATATAGTTTGTCTCCCATTTCTCTTTTAGTCTCCTTCTTCTCTTTCTTTCTCTCTCTCTCTCCCTTCTTTTTTTCCGTTTTCCAACTTCATTTTGTCATTACCTTTTTCCTTCTTTTTCTATCTCTTTATCCCTCTTTTTTTTTAATCTTATTTACTTATTTTATTTATTATTTTTTAAATTTTTCTTTATTTTATTTTTACCTTTCTTCCTTCTCTCCTATCCCCCAATTTGCCTTTCTCCAGTGGTCACCTTTGTTGGAGGTTATTAATATTGTAAATACATTCCTGTTAAGTGCCTCTTGTGTTGTACCTGGTAGTGTTGTAGTTTGTACCTTTAAATCAACGCAGGGGAAGAAACACCACATAACCAGACATCCTGAAAAGAGAGGCCATGGGGAGACAAAAACATAGTCCGCACGTGAAAGAAAAGCAGGCATCACCAGAAAAGGAAGTAAACGAGTCAGACGCAAGCAGCCTACCAGAGCAAGAATTCAGAGTAATGATCATAGGATGGCTAAAAAGAATGGAAGAGAAATTTGACAATAGCCAAGAAGAAATGAGGAAGAACCATGAGGAAATGAAGAAGAGCCATGAGGAATTGAAGAAGAACCAAGAAGAAATGAAAAATGACATCACTACCATGAAGAACTCAATAGAAAGCATCAAGAGTAGACTAGATGAAGCAGAAGACCGCATCAGTGAGCTAGAAGACAAGATGGAAAAAAATACCCAATTAGAGCAGCTTCTAGAAAAAAAGATTAAAAAGCAGGAGGAGAGCCTACGGGAGCTTTGGGACAATACAAAACAAAATAATATTCGAATAATTGGGGTTCCAGAAGGAAAGGAAACTGAGGTAGACATGGAAAAAGTATTTCAAGAAATAATGACAGAAAACTTTCCTGAGATAGAGAAGAAAAAACCCACACAAATCCAAGATGCTCGCAGAGTCCCAAACAAAATAAATCCCAGAAAACAGACGCCAGGGCACATTATAATTAAATTGGCTAACAACAATGACAAAGTAAGAATCTTAAAAGCAGCCAGAGAGAGACAGAAAGTGACATACAAAGGAACCCCCATCAGACTAGCAACTGATTTCTCAACAGAAACATATCAGGCCAGAAGGGAATGGGATGAAATATACAAAGTCATGCAAAGGCAGGGTCTGAATCCAAGAATACTGTACCCAGCAAGGCTATCAATCAAAATTGAAGGGGAAATCAGGAGCTTCACAGACAAAAAAAGACTGAAGGAATTTATCTCCACCAAACCAGCAATGCAAGAAATGCTAAAGGGTCTACTGTAAAAATAAAGAAATAGGAAGTGAAGAAGGAACACGGTTATAGAATAAAAATGGCGTCAAATGAGTACCTATCAATAATAACCTTAAATGTAAATGGATTAAATGCTCCAATCAAAAGACATAGGGTGTCAGATTGGATAAGAAAACAAGACCCATACATCTGCTGTCTACAAGAAACCCACCTCAGAAAAAAAGATGCACACAGACTGAGGGTGAAGGGATGGAAAAAAGTTTTCCAGGCAAACGGAAATGAAAAAAAAGCTGGGGTAGCAATACTTATATCTGACAAATTTGATCTCAGAGTGAAGGACATAACAAGAGATAATGAAGGCCACTTCATAATACTAAAGGGAACAATCCAACAAGAAGAAATAACCCTGGTAAATATATATGCACCCAATACAGGAGCACCCAAATACATAAAAAAACTGCTGGAGGACATTAAGGGAGAGATTAATAGCAATACAATCATAGTAGGAGATTTTAATACCCCACTGTCACCCTTCGACAAATCATCTAAACAAAAAATCAGCAAAGAAATATCAATCCTAAATGACTCACTAGACCAGATGGAATTAATTGACATCTTCAGAACATTCCACCCCAAAGACACAGAATATACATTCTTCTCAAGAGCACATGGGACATTCTCAAAGATAGACCACATTTTGGGACATAGGCAAAGTCTCTTCAAATTCAAGAAGATAGAAATCATATCAAGCATCTTCTCAGATCATAATGGCATAAAACTGGCAATTAGCTACAATAAAAATAATCCAAAAAAATCAAACACATGGAGACTAAATAGCATGCTATTAAACAAGGACTGGGTTACCAAAGAAATCAAGGAAGAAATTAAAAACATCCTGGAAACAAATGACAATGAAAACACAACAATCCAAAATCTATGGGACACAGCAAAAGCAGTTTTGAGAGGGAAGTTCATATCCTTACAAGCCTATTGCAAAAAACTAGAAAAAAGGCTAACAATTGATCTAACTCTACAACTCAAAGAGTTAGAAAAAGAGCAACAAGAAAAGCCCAGTGTAAGCAGAAGGAAGGAAATAACAAAAATCAGAGCACAGATAAACGACATAGAGACCAAAGAAACAATACACAAGATCAACAAAACCAAGAGCTGGTTCTTTGAAAGAATAAACAAGATAGATGGACCTCTAGCCAGGCTAACCAAGAAACAAAGAGAGAGGACCCAAATAAACAAAATCAGAAATGAAAGAGGTGAAATAACAACAGACCCCACCGAAATACAACAGATTGTTACTAAATACTACGAACAACTCTATTCCAACAAACTGAACAACCTGGAGGAAATGGACGTATTCCTAGAAAAATACACACTTCCAAAACTCAATCAGGAAGAATCTAAAAATCTCAATAGACCAGTGACTTGGGAAGAAATTGAAACAGTCATCAAAAAGCTTCCAGCAAACAAAAGCCCAGGGCCAGATGCCTTCACAGGAGAGTTTTACCAAACATTCAAGGAAAAACTAAAACCTATCCTCCTCAGACTATTCCAAAAAATACAAGAGGAAGGAACACTTCCAAACTCCTTCTATGAAGCCAGCATCACTCTAATACCAAAACCAGATAAAGACAACTCAATGAAAGAGAATTACAGACCAATATCCCTCATGAACATAGATGCCAAAATCCTCAACAAAATCCTAGCAAATCGACTCCAGAAGAACATCACAAAGATCATACACCATGACCAAGTAGGATTTATTCCAGGAATGCAAGAATGGTACAATATCCGCAAATCAATAAACGTGATACATCACATTAACAAATTGAAAGATAAAAATCATATAGTCATATCAATTGATGCAGAAAAAGCATTTGATAAAATCCAACACCCTTTCCTGATAAAAACTCTTAACAAGGTGGGAGTACAAGGATCATACCTCAACATAATAAAAGCTATTTATGATAAACCCACAGCCAACATTATACTCAATGGGCAAAAACTAAAACCATTCCCTCTACGAACAGGAACAAGACAGGGATGCCCACTCTCACCACTCCTGTTTGACATAGTACTGGAAGTACTAGCCATTGCAATTAGACAAGAGGAGGAAATAAAAGGCATCCAAATTGGAAAAGAAGAAGTAAAGTTATCCTTATTTGCAGATGACATGATATTGTACATAAAAAACCCAAAGGACTCCATTAAAAAACTAATTGACTTAATAAATGAATTTGGCAATGTAGCAGGATACAAAATTAATGCCAAAAAATCCATGGCATTTCTATACACCAACAGTGAAACTACAGAAACAGAGGCTAAAAAAGCAATTCCATTTACCATCGCACCAAAAAAATTAAGATATCTAGGAATAAATTTAACTAAGGAAGTAAAGGACCTATTTGCGGAAAACTACACGACACTGAAAAAAGAGATAGAGGAAGATGTAAGGAGATGGAAGAACATACCATGTTCATGGATTGGTTGAATCAACATCATCAAAATGTCCATACTTCCTAAAGCAATCTATAGGTTCAATGTACTCCCCATTAAAATACCAACAGCATACTTCACTGACCTAGAAAGAACTCTCCAAAAGTTCATTTGGAACAATAAAAGACCCCGAATAGCCACAGCAATCCTGAGAAAGAAGAGTAAAGTAGGAGGGATCTCAATACCAGACTTCAAACTATATTACAAAGCCACGGTTCTAAAAACAGCCTGGTACTGGCACAAGAACAGACATATAGATCAATGGAATAGAATCGAGAACCCAGATATCAACCCAAATCAATATGCTCAATTAATATTTGACAAAGGAGGCACGAATATACAATGGAGTCAAGACAGTCTCTTCAATAAATGGTGTTGGGAAAATTGGACAGACACATGCAAAAGAATGAAACTAGATCACCAACTTACACCATTCACCAAAATAAACTCAAAATGGATACAGGACTTAAACATCAGACGGGAAACCATAAAAATACTAGAAGCATCCGCAGGCAGCAAAATCTCAGACGTATGCCAAAAGAACTTCTTCACTGATACTACCCCTAGAGCAATGGAAGCTAAAGAGAAAATAAACAAATGGGACTACATCAAAATAAAAAGCTTTTTTACGGCAAAAGAAACCATCAACAAAACAACAAGAAAGCCTATGGTGTGGGAGAATATATTTGCAAATAATACCACTGATAAAGGTTTAATCTCCAACATTTACAGACAGCTTATACAACTAAATAAAAGGAAGATGAATGATCCAATTAAAAAATGGGCAATGGACCTAAATAGAATATTTTCAAAAGAAGACAGAAGGAAGGCCAAAAGGCACATGAAAACATGCTCAAAGTCACTAATTGTCCGAGAGGTGCAAATCAAAACAACAATGCGGTACCATCTCACACCTGTCAGAATGGCCAACATCAACAAATCAACAAACGACAAGTGTTGGCGAGGTTGTGGAGAAAAAGGAACCCTCGTGCACTGCTGGTGGGAATGCAGACTGGTGCAACCACTGTAGAGAACAGTGTGGAGTTTCCTCAAAAAACTGAAAATGGAACTCCCATTTGACCCAGTAATCCCACTTCTAGGAATATATCCCAAGAAACTAGAAACACCAATCAGAAAGGATATATGCACCCCTATGTTCATAGCAGCACAATCTACAATAGCCAGAATTTGGAAACAGCCTAGGTGCCCGTCAGCAGATGATTGGATCCAAAAACTATGGTACATCTACACAATGGAATACTATGCTGCCATAAAAAAGAAGGAATTCGCATCATTTGCAGCAACCTGGATGGAATTGGAGAACATCATGCTGAGTGAAATAAGCCAATCAGTGAAAGAGAAACACCACATGACCTCACTCATTTGTGGATGATAAAGATCATTATAAATTGATGAACCAAGAGACAGATATAGAGACAGTAAAACAACAGGCAGACTGTCGAATTACAGTGGGGAGGGGAGGAAGATCTGGGGGAGATAATAGATCAACCGAAGGACTTGTGTACATCCATATAGGTACAACCAATGGACATGGAACTCTGGGGAGGGAGGGTATGTACGGGAGGGAGGGAGGGGGGCAAAAAAAAAAATCAATAAAATATATTTAAAAAAAAAACAAAACTGGAGATGGTGAAGCAAAAAAGAATGTTATATTTTTAAATGTGTATTTCATTTTTATTTCATGGTTTCTTTTCCAAAAAATGTTCATTATTTTTATAAATTAAAAAATACTCAGTCAAGTAAAAAACAAAATAATAATTTTAAAGAAAATAATAAATCATCTTTCAAATGATTATTATAAGACTTAAATATGATGGATATGATTAGAGTTTTGTAATCTACAGAGCCCTAAAAAGATTTTATAATTCTGTGATTTTCAGAATGTAACACTTAAGAACAGGATTTTGACATATTAGATAGTGTCCTTTTGTAATATCCATGTCAATGGCATAAACCTATAGTCCTTCTTTTATAATAATTTAACTCTCATTTATTTTGAAAACTTATTTACCAACAGAGGAATTTTACTTATCATTATATATAATATCACTTGTGTTTTAGTTGCTCTTTAACTTAAAAAATATGTTAATTAAAACAATATATATATATATATGAAAGTCTGTACATAATCTTAATAGGAAATAGCTCTATTTCTATTAAATATAAGACTATTTTAATTTTTCTGCCTTTGCATGTATTGTTTTTCATAAAAATCATGTTTTAAAATATCACAATGATAAGTAGATATATTTATGGTTTGGGAACTTAAATTAACAAATCTAATTGTATTTTTTTAAACATTTTCATTTAGTACTGTCATACTTGAAGTATTAAATGACTTGAAGAAGAGTGATGGTAGAATATCCCAGAAGATAAAAATAAATAAATAAATAAAACAAAACAACAACAACAACAAAAAAAATCTGTATTAGGACCATAATATTTAAAATAGAGGACATATATGTTCATGAAGATTTACAAGCTTTTGTTGTCTTTTTAAAAACTAATGAAATGTGGCGATAGTTATGTAACACAAAACTCATGTTTCTGCAGAGTTTATAAAATAGTTGAAAGTAGAGCAGAGTTTATTAAAAGTTAGACAAGTTTAACCTTTTGGCATTTAGTGTGAACTTGAGATATAATCTTAAAATATCTAATCTCTCAATGTTGATAAACAAAACGGGTTCATGAGCTTTGGTAGCTGGGTAGGAAAACATTTATTAAACAAATCTCCTTTTATATCTCTCAGAGTCTTTACCTGCTTTTCATCCTCTGAAAACCATCCAGGGCCCTACATATCTTTCCTTATGTCCATATCAACTTGTTCCTCCTTTTCTCCCAGAGGCCCCACCAACAAGACCTCTGAGAATACATATCATTCATTGTCTGAGTGGTTGATCTGAGCTTTTCTTTCTCAGTAAAAATCTCTCTAACAGGTAGTGTTTGCTTTCACAGTATATGGAAAAAATTATTGGAAATTAGAAATGACACAGTGTTTTTCATGGCAAATGTTATTACAAATATGGTGATGTGCAACGCTTATTAAATGGTGCTCATTTAAAGTTCAAATGTTAATAAGGGGTGGATTTTTCACAAAGCAAAGCAGAGGTCCTATTGGAGTTCTGGCTTTTATTCAAGGTCATGCATCTGACTTGTTGGGCAATCTTCAAGAAAGTCACTTTATGTGTCCTTAACCTGAATCTAGTGGGTTTTCTCCCCATCTGTAAAAAATTAGGTTAATAACACATGTTTATTTGTAAAGTGCTTTGGTATGCTCAGAGTAAAAAAAAAAAAGGCACAAGTGCAAATATTGTTAATATTGTATTTATTAATTGCTGAGGATGGCTTCAGTGCACCTTTGCTATTTAAAAATCCTGCTTGCAGCTGTGAAAACATTATGCTTAACACAAGCAATTATCAGTGGGGATTGGTGCAGAACTCACAGGGAAGGCAGCTGCTGGAGGGGTCATTAAGAGTAGAGTGTGAAAGGAAAGAAAATGCAGGTAGTATTTAAAAAGAGAGTGGTAATATAAAATTGTGTTATATATTTTATTATATATTAGTTATTATATAGTAATTATATATGTACATATACATGTATTGAGGGAGAGTGTGTGTGTTATACAGAGATATATGCCAAAAATTCCTATATCTATGATTAAAGTCTGATTAAATTTAGACTGGGGTCTTTTTGTTTTGTTGTCAATCTCTTGCCTTCACCACCTTCCCTTAGGTCTATAAATCCCCTTCCTTCCACAGAGCTTGCTATTGTGTACAATGTTTTATTACATTTTTGTTTCTCAGGAAATATAAATATATTAAAGTATTATAATAAAACTAGAGGCCCGATGCACGAAATTCATGTAAGAGTAGGCCTTCCTTCCCCCTGGTGCCGGCACCGGCTTTCCTGTGGCACTCAGTGCCCAGGCTTCTCTCCAGCCACCAGCAGGCACCTGAGACTCCGGCTTCATCCTTGCAGCCCCGGCTTCGTCCAGTCTAATTAGCATATTACACTTTATTATCCTATCTAATAAAGGAGGAATATTCTAATATCGATAGACCATCACTCCATCACAAATGGCTGCTCCCACAGCTGAGGCCAAGTTCCCATAAGGAGCCTTAATGAGCAATCAGCAGGGACCTGAGGCTATGCCCTCCCCTTACCCTATGGGTCATGACAGGGACTTCAGGCCATGCCCCCTGCCCGGTGGGGCTTGACAAGGGTGGAACTGGCTGGGTCTGGATCTAGCCCAATGGGGGAAGGGGGGTTGCAGCCAGGTCTGGATCCCACAATTTTGAGGCTCATGTGGTTGGGTGGGGACTTGACTCTGGGTCCTGTGGTGTGCCCCAGACTCTGACAGGAGAAAGGTTTTCATATACATTTTACTATTTTTTTTTCCATCTCTGACACTTCTATTATAGGGAAAGGGCAAATAGCAATATTAAATTATTTCCTCTAATTAATCCCCTTTTAATGTGCATGAATTTTGTGCACTGGGCCACTAGTTATTGATAAAAAGAAGGGAGGAAAACCTAGACAGAAAGTATCATAAATATGTGTCTTTATGAAAATTCTATTTTTCGCCGAAACCGGTTTGGCTCAGTGGTAGAGCGTCTGTCTGCGGACTGAAAGGTCCCAGGTTCGATTCCGGTCAAGGGCATGTACATTGGTTGTGGGCACATCCCAGGTAGGGGGTGTGCAAAAGGCAATTGGTCGATGTTTCTCTCTCATCGACGTTTCTAGCTCTCTATCTCTCTCCTTTCCTCTCTATAAAATATCAATAAAATATATATTTTTTTAAAAATTCAATTTTTCTCTTCTTTTGTTCTTCCAAGTCTAATAGAGCATTTGTTTAGTTTGGCACCAGAAAGATTAAAAACTTTTGTGTTTCTTTGTCTGTCATTTCAATTTCACTTATCTTCTCTGTGGATAAAGCTGTACTCAAATTGACTACACCCTAGTTTACTCAACAACTTTTATTGTCAATTTTCAAAGGTGGTGTATGTGAAAACTTTGAACTTTCTAACATCCATTGTGTTTCCACTTATAGAAATGTGTGGACTGACAGAAGATAAGACCATGACATGAGGGTTAGAGGAGTACAGTTAGAGCTTAGTGACCTACTTCCTGATCTTTACCATCCACCTAAATTAAAACTTCTCTGAAAAATTTCCTTTAGTGGAAGCAAAGTAAGGTTGTATGTATATGCAAGGGAGATATGATTAGTAAAACAAATTCTTCCTTTACAAAAAGAGCAAATGGGAAAAAAATGGAAGAAGAGGACCCTAAAAGGAATCTATAATAATAAAAGCATAATATGCTAATTAGACCTGATGTCCTTCTGGATGAAGCTGGGGCTGCAAGGGAAGCCCAGGTCCAGGGTGCCTGCTGGCAGCCAGAGGGCAGCTTGGGTCTAGGGCAGTGTTTTTCAACCTTTTTTGGGCAAAGGCACACTTTTTTCATGAAAAAAATCACGAGGCACACCACCATTAGAAAATGTTAAAAAATTTAACTCTGTGCCTATATTGACTATATATAAAGTAATTCTCTTGAATAGGAATCAAATAAACACAAAGAAAGTATTTTATAATTACTTTATTATGAAATATTAAGTAAACAAAATAGTGAAAAATTATAAAATTCTTGTCTTGTCTGCACCTATGGCACATGTGCCGCGGAACAGCGGTTGAAAAACGCTGGTCTAGGGTGCCCGCTGCTGCAGGGAACCCGGGTCCCAGGTGCCAGAGCTGGGGGAAGGGAGGCCTACTCTTGCACAAATTCCGTGCATCAGGCCTCTAGTGAAACCATAATGTCCAGCTTGTTGGTAACTTTTCTGCTATTTTTTCTCTCCTTCATCTGCCTCCTGCATCTATCATTTTTCCTTCCTCTATTTTTTTTTTAAATTTTCTCTTTTATGTTTCTCTGCTTTCTTCTCTCTCTAGATTGTGGAGTTTTACTTGTGATCATTAAACTGATTTAAAAAAAAGTCATCTGAGCAATGTGTCGGCCATTAAGCTACAATGAAATAATGACAGATTAAATCAGCTGTGCAGATGATGCAGGTAAATTAAAAACAAGTTAATATTCAGAGAAAGTGACACATATTCATGTTTTATACTAACCAAAGTAAACACTGTTCCCTATATGTTTTGTTTTTGGCTTTATGAATCTTAGCTAATAGACACTCTTACAAATATGTTATTGTCAAAAAATTGTTTTTAAACTAATTTGAGGAAGGATAGGCTAATAATATTCTTTTTTAAGGGTCACACTATCATCCTTATTCAATGGAAAGACTTTCTCTTATTTCATATAATTCCTCTCATTTATATTCTTCATGCTCTTCCCTATCCAATTCCCATCTGCTAGAGACAATCTTTCCGTACTACATTTTTTCTTTTTCTTTCCATATGTTCTTATTAAAAAGCTATGCTATTATTTTATTAAGCTTAAGATGCTTATGTTTGGCACTGAGACTATTAGGATCAATTCCTGAGCTGAGATGGACTTTTAATCTAATGCTGTGGAGAGTAGTATTCCTTAAAGTGGACTTTTGGGGAGGCAGTTAAACTATGTGAGGATCAGTTTAATACTTTAAAATTTTGTTAGAGGAGGATAACATAGTCTTTACTTTAGGGTTAACTAAACCTTACTACAAGATATGAGCCTTCTTGGGTCTCTACTGAATATCAGAGTTGTTCAATTAATTTTCTTTGAACTGGCTGATTTGAAACTTCGACATCTCTGTGCCCTTCTTAAATTTAAGGGACATTTCATCTCAAATCATTCTAGCTTTTCTTGCCCTTGAATTTATTCCTGGCAAGGCTTTATGAATTTTTATCCCTTGCATGCGCCATACGTGTGTACTCCAATGTTCATGGTCACCCCTGCTTGGATTTTTACTCTGGAGCTCTTTTGTTACGTAGCTTCCTCTCCTCCCCAGAAGTCCGCTTTACATGCTCCCTCTGCTGAGCTCCTCAATCTCTGGCATCTGTCTCTGGTATTGCTTATTGTTCAATATCTGAAAACAGTTGATTCATTGGTTTTCCTCAGTTTACTATTATGAGACTGTAATTTAAGTTCCATTTCTTATTGTATGTCTTGGATTGTATGTCTTTTCGGCTGAGTTATTATCATTTGATTATCAAAGCTTTATTTTTTTTTATATACAAAAGATTCCAATGTAAAATACTTTGCTGGATGTTGAACAATGAAAACTAGTGCAAATTATATACCAATAGACCCGTGCACGGGTAAGGTCCTAGTGCCTGCTCCCTGGTCAGACTCCTGGTCAAAAGGACAATTTGCATATTAGGCTTTTATTACACAGGATTAGTGACTTCATTTCTTCTGAGGAAAATATAGGATTGCTATACATAGACTATGTTAGACCATGTTTTTGTCCACAGCAGTATTGTCTGGAAAATCCTCAAGTCATTTGAAATGAAATGATACTTTTAAATGAGGGTTAAAAATCATATAAAATATTGTGTTATAAAGCAGAAAGAGTGGGTTATTTTTGTTTTTGTTTTGTTTTTTGCCTAAGTTGTGATAGTGCAGGTGGAATTGAAGGAATCTAATACTACCAAAACTAATGAATAAATATAGAAAAGCCACAGGCACTATCTATATTAATCTATACATATAACAACCTAATACGAAAAGACTGAATAGCAGAACAACCAAACAACTGAATATATGGCCACTATGACGTGTGCTGACCACCAGGGGGCATGCATGTAACATGGCAGGCAGCAGCAGGCAGCAGAGCTTGAAACATAGTAGGCATCAGCCACGGCAGGATGGTGGAGCAGGTGAGAGGGGTGCCTGACCAAGGCAGGGCACCAGTCACTATCATTGGGGTGAGCCTCGGGTGGTTACTGAAAATTCTTTGCTCCTGTGTGCTGGAGTCCCACCCAGCACTTGCACCTGCTGCCGGCTCCAGAGCCACTGCTCCCATCCACTGACAGTGCCTGGTGCTACCCCTGAGGGCTTCTCCTCATCCCCCTGCTCCTGAGGGCATTTGGGGCAGCCACCTTTTGCTAACCTGGCCCCAATTGCTCCTCACAGGTGCAAGCAGGGCCAGTGCCATCAGCGTGTGGAGCAGTGATGGCAAGTGCGGGGCTGTCAGCAGACAGGGTCTGAAGGCCGCAGAAAGAGAAGCTGGCCATGGGCATGGAGGATGGGCTGAGACCCGCCCCTGTGCCCACTGTAGCCTCATAGACCACAGTTTCTTTCAAGGTGCACAAATTCATGCACTGGGCCCCTAGTAAAAGCATACTATGCTAATTAGACCAGATGTCCTTCAGGAAGATCTTTAGGATGAAACTGGGGCTGCAAGGGAAGTCTGGGTCTCAGGTACTTGCTGGCGGCAGGGGGATAGTCCGGGTCCTGGGTGCCTGCCAGTGGCCAGAGGGAAGCCTGGGCCCCAGGGTGCCAGCAGCCAATGGAAAGCCCGGTTCTTGGGTGAGAGGTCAATGTTGGCAGCCCAGGTAAGGAATGCCTACTCTTGCATGAATTTCATGCATCGGGCATCTAGTGTCAACATAAAAACCCATTATATTGCTACAAACCAGTAAACAATTGAACATGGATTTGAAATGACAATGTCACAATGATATAAAAAATATGAATTGTTCAGAGTAAATTTAACAAAAAAATATGAGCAAGATATATTCTGAAACAAAATCCTTGTGGATTTGAAGAATCAATCATGTTTACATGTCCATTATCATCAAGTTTACATATAGATTCAATGAAATTCCATTCACATTCTTGGAAGAATTTCTTATCTTTCTAGGAATGGAGATTACTCAAAAATACACATGAAATTTATAGGATTTATGGTTACCAACAATTTAAAAAAAATATAATATATGGAGGATTTATTTTCTCAAATGTTACTATAAATAACTGGACTCTAGATAATGTAAAATTAATGTGATAAGAGACACATATGAATAAAGCAAAATAGAGATACTATAAATAAACTGGCAAATATATGATTAAGTGACTTTCTTTTCTTAATATTTTATTGATTTTTTACAGAGAATAAGGGAGAAGGATAGAGACAGAAACATTGATGAAACAGAAACATTGACCAGCTGCCTCCTGCACACCCCCTACCAGGGATATGCCCACAACCAATGTACATGCCCTTGACCGGAATCAAACCTGGGACTCTTTAGTCCGCATACTGACACTCTATCCACGGAGCCGAACTGGTTTCAGCGGTTAACTGATTTTCAATGAAGATGTTAGATTAAATTAAAAAGGAAAAGATAAGGTTATCAGCAAATTATATTAGTCCAAATGAATATATACTTGAGAGATGAGCTAACCATTTCAACCCTTACTTTTCACTATCAATAAAAATTAATTCAAAGTGTAGCATATCCCTAAATTTAAAAGCTCCAACTATGAAATATAAAGAATAAAGCTAAAGAGAGATTTTCCAGTATTTGGGGTAGATAAATATTTCTTTGACAAATCACAAAAGAGCAATAACTATAAAATTAAGAATTGATTTGATTAGAAATATTAAAATAACATTTAAAAATTAGTCCAGCCTGTGTTGCTCAGTGGTTGAGCTTCAACCTCTGAACTATGAGATCACAGTTTGATTCCTGGTCAAGGCAAGGTCCTACTTGAGGGCTCGATCACCAGTGTAGGGTTTGCAGAAGGGAGCCAATCAATGATTCTCTCTCATCATTGCTGTTTCTATCTCTCCCTCTCCCTTCCTCTCTGAAATCAATAAAAATATTTTAAAAATAAGAATATGTTATTCGTTGCCAGAGAAAAAATCAATTATTTTATCATTTATCAGTTGAACATATGTTCCTTGAAGATGAATAAGACAGAAATAAAGATTTGAAATTAAGCTATATCATATGGCTTAGAAAGGCCTGCTCATTTATACCAAACAAGATTGCTTGCTTTCCCATTGTGCATTGAAGTTTTCTTTAAAAGGAAAACATCTAATAATTAGAAAGGCATTAAAATTAATAGTTAGACTTAACGTTATCACATTCAAAGTGAAACCATCCTGAAATTATCCTGGTACCTGAATCATAGACTAGAGACTCATATAGTCAAACTGTGCTAGAGTAAAATTTCAAAGGTTCATAGTTAGAAGCTACCACTTTACACTCTATCAGGTCAAGAGGAAAATTTCCAAAATAAAATAGAGGAGAATGTATTAAACACTCTAAAAATTGTATCTTGTTTTTAAATAATTGAAATAATCTAATCTGTTGCTAAAATCACAGCAATAATATTTATTTGGTAAATATTTATGAGTAATAATTTTGTAGCACACTACCAACGTTGATTTTATACTCATTTAGCAATGTAATCAAAGGATAAATGAAAGCCCGGCCGGCATGGCTCAGTGATTGAGCATCAACCTATGAGCCAAGAGGTCACAGTTCGATTCCAGGTCAGGAAACATGCCTCAGTTTTCTAGCTTGATACCCAGTAGGGGTGTGCAGGAGGCGATCTTCAGTGGGGGGTGTGCAGCAGGTGACTGATCAGTGATTCTTTATCATCATTGATGTTTCTATATCTCTCTCCCTCTCCCTTCCACTCTGAAATCAATAAAATTTTACTTGTAAAAAGAGGAAATGAAAGAAAATATGCCAATATTGGTCAGATATATGTTTTTAATTTTGCCTTACACATATTATTCCAACCTATATAAACATTGTCAAACGACTGCCTAAGTGGCGTGTGCCACAGATGGAAGACCTAGACCCACCTGCAGCTTTGTGTGTCAGGGATGTCAGTTTGTTCTTGGTAGCTTGCCAGATCCACATTTTTGCAGGGTGGTTGTAGGCGGGTGGTAACACACAGATGTTTCACTGAAAACAAAGTATTTGAGAGTACTATCCAAAGACTTAGACTAAATGTACAGCACTAGAGATAAGAATACAAATAACAGATATTGAAATAAATTTACTATTAGTATGATATGAAATTCTCAAAATAGCTAAGAGAAGATTTAAATAAAGTTTAGTCAAATTCGGTGATTCACACTTGTCAACTTATATTCTGGGGAAAGTAATTATGAGAAAAATTGTTTTGGTTTATTTCTAGCAAGATTTGCCTTTAAGTCTGCATGATGAGTGGCCAAGTAAAATCCCAAATATTCCAATTACAGATCACTTAGAATAATTCTACAAATGCCATATGTGATGTTAGCAATTCTCATGACAATTACATAGAGATCTGTTAATGCAAAGTTGAGTTTATTATTTGTTTTACTGATAGAAAATAACATAAAGCTTGAGCATCATATTAACAAGCATAATCAATGATGTCTATGATCTATGCAAAGTGATATTACTTTGAATTAAAATAAAACAATATACTCTTGATGATCTAGATAGGTTGGACATCTGTAGCACTCTCATTTTGCCCAGAATATGCTTATATACTAATTTTCTTGCTCAATGAACTAGTCTATACGTTGTGGGCGGTTGTGCATATCAACACAAAACCACTTAAAATACAAAATCTGTATTCTATCCAGCACTAAAATGGAGCATATTTTAGTTATAAAAATAAAAAGATAGGAAGAAGAAACTGCTGTGCTTACTTACATTCAGGCCTTTCCAGTGATACATTGAATGAGAGGGCTGACTTGAAAAAAATATAAAAAAGAGAAACACTTTATTTCAAAAACCATTTTAGTTTGTTTGGAGAAAAATGTTCTGCTCTGATTATAAAAGTCATACATGTTTTCCAAACCATTTAGAAAATACAGAATAATAAATTTGTCATTTCAAAATTATTGTAATCCAAATATCCATGACAATATGGTTGAACGGCCATATGCAATATTCTATAGTTTGTTATGCAAATTAAAATTAGCAATTTACTTATAGCTTTTATTGCATGTTTTGAGAGAAATCAAGTATAAAACACAACTTTGACTTTTACAGTACAAATGAAATTTGTATTGGCCAAATTTTTCTCCAATACAAAATTATTAGTAAATGATACCCCACATCTAATGATTGTCAATATATAGTAATTATATACCTACTGCTTTGAAATTAAATTTAGGTTTCTTACAACACTAAGATTTTAGTGAACAAGTTAGCATTTTCTGTTTTTATATTTTGTATGGCATTTTTTTTTGTCCAAATATGACACTATAAAAAAATTTCTCCCTTTTTACTTTTAATCTAAAAAAAAAACAAAAACAAAAAACATAAGTAAATGCACTTGAGTTTAGTTGTGTTTTTCACATTGTAAAAGTATATAATACTAGAGGCCTGGTGCATAAATTTGTGCATGGGTGGGTTCCTCAGCCTGGGCAGCGATCAGGGCTGCTGGAGGTTGGCTGTGGGATCACACTGACTACTGCGGGGAGAGGGGGCAGCTTCAGTGTTGAGCATCTGCCCCCTGGTTGTCAATGTGCATCATAGTGACTGGTCAATTGGTTGTTCGGCTGTTCGGTTGTTTGGTCACTTAAGCTTTTATATAGAGAGATTTCCCAATATTCTCTTTCATAATTCATTATTTCTGTATATGTACCTATGTGAAAATGACATAAATTAGAAATTTTATATGCATATACCAATTTTATGTTACTGGTATTATATACTTATGTACATATGCATGCTTAATATCTTATGAATGCTTGGTTAAAATTACCAAAAATTTAGAATCATAAAATGGCAGTTAGCATAAAATATCAATGACAGATAAAAATAAATAAATAAAAATTTAAAAGTAATGACAATTTTAGGAGGATGCATAAAATGATAGTTTGAACAAGTTAAAGCAACCAAGTATGCAATGTCAGTGCATTTTCTCTATTCCTAACTTTGTTTCAGTGATTTTACAGTTTATAATGGGAATTTGTCTTAAGTTCCTGATTCTAACTCATGGTTAATAACACCTAGCGAGTCTATTCATTACTATAAGCTATTCCTCTTTGAGATAATTCTGATCAGTGCTATATTTTTGTTTTTTCTGAGGTGTACAGGTTTAACATAGTTTTGGAAGGTACAAAGGTTGAGAACATAAAGGTTGATTTTGGCCGAGACCAGTTTGGCTCGATGGATAGAGCGTCGGCTTGGGGACTGAAGGGTCCCGGGTTCAATTCCGGTCAAGGGCATGTACCTTGGTTGCGGGCATATCCCCAGTAGGGGGTGTGCAAGAGGCAGCTGATCGATGACTCTCTCTCATCGATGTTTCTAACTCTCTATCTCTCTCCCTTCCTCTCTGTACAAAATCAATAAAATATATATTTTTTTAAAAATAAATAAAAAAAAATAAAGGTTGATTTTGTAGCAGGCACTAATGGATTTGTTTATCTCCTTTGAAAGAAAATATATTAAGTGATAAAATTTTGATATGCATAAGTAATAAATATATGTAGGAATAGTATTATTGCTGCTATATAAATTCCACAAACTTATTTATATGAGGATTTATAGAGTCATTTCATGAAAAGGGTTCCTTTATCTGGTCCAGATCTAATTGGTCCTACAGAAGTAACTTAAATATATCCTCCAGATTACAAAAAAGAAAAAGAAAAAGAAAAGAAAGAAAGGATAAAAGCAGAAGGCATATTGATGACCTAGGATGATCTATTTGGATAGAGTATTTAATTTTGCATTTAACCTATCAAAGAGAAAAATTTGCAACTCTATAATAAACTTATCACAGATGTAATTAATATTTTCTCTGGAAACACCTCAGTCATTATTAAACCACATATCTAGTTTTGAATAATAACAGATAACATGTAACACTTCAGGAAATACAGAATCTGGTATAACTGAAGGAAGATATCTTCCATCTTTGCAAAAAAGTACTAAAATATACATTAGAGTGAGTAGATAATGAGACCAGGTATAATCCTCCCTCATATTTTCCAATATTATAAACCAAATATTTTTACATTAAGGGTTTAAATTTAAAGTTTGTATTATTTTCTTTTTAATTTTGGATGTTTTTTTTTAAAATATATATTTTATTGATTTTTACAGAGAGGAAGAGAGAGGGATTAAGAGTTAGAAACATTGATCAGCTGCCTCTTGCACACCCACTATTGGGGATGTGCCCGCAACCAAGGTACATGCCCTTGACGGAATCGAACCCGGGACCTTTCAGTCTGCAGGCCGACGCTCTATCCACTGAGCCAAACCGGTTTCGGCTGAAATTAAAACTTTTTATTTTATATTTAAAATATATGTTAATTACATGTTTAAATGTCAGTGACCTACAATTAAAATAAAGTTGTCATTTATTTTTCCCTTGTCAACCCAGGTATAACAAAGTTAAAGTGAAAAAAATATATAACATGAGAAACTGAGAAAGTTTACTTTTTAATATAAAACAAATGGGTGATTTTCTTATAAGTATTAAAATATATGGTCCTAGCCATTATTACACATAATCCAAAGGATAATTTTCTTTTAGTCTCTTTGACATTACCCTAGCATCTCTTAGGAGCTTTATATATGTCATACTGGAAATTACTTCCAGAACTGGCCTACCCTTAAATTTTAATTCATTAGCAACATATTGGCTAGGCTAATAAAAGTAATTTTAATGCTTTGATAGAAATTATTATCAATGCATATATTATGCAAAGTAAGCAAAATGAGCAATCTATTTTGATAATGTAGATGCAGACTTGAAGGCTACATTCAATATAAATATACACCAATGATTAACACATTTTTCAGGAATGACAATGTTTTGACAACACAAAGACATATATGTTAGCTATGTATTTAGAAATGAACAAATAAAACCTGATTCAAGCTAATCAGATATATAACAATATGAAGACATGATATAACACACTTCTCAGTAACTGAGTTATTTTTTGTAATATTTAATTATTTTAGCTCAGTGAACAAATATATTTTTATCAAAAATCAAGTACATTTAATATACAAGAACGAGTTATGCATAAGATGCAGCACTTCAGGAGCCACTAATATTGAGAGGGTCACAGATGTAACTAAAGTTCATATTAATGAAAAGAGAAAGGTTGCAAAAGAGAGACAAGCCACAGGTAAACAGTAGGTAGAGGAAGATATGATTCACTCTGCCAGGAGCACCAAAAAGTTCTGTGAAGAGAGGTTAAGTAAAAGGAGCAGTATTTCAATAAGGAAAGGTTGGCAATGGAATTTGAGCATATAAAGACAGGGAGTATACATGGAATAGTTGCCAACCAGATGACAACACATGGTTATGTGTTTTATATACACTCTCATGTAATCACTACAAAAATTATTTGTGGTAAACAGCAATATCTCTATTTAAGGGATGAATTCCACCACTTATCACCACCTCTGTGTTATTCCAGAGCCTGTTCTTTAACAACATAAACAATCTGTCCTTATGAAGAGATAAAAGCAATATGTCTGGCTCTTGTGTTGACAGGCTAACTTTGGCTATCATTTGAGAGCCAGTCAGTCTTTTTATCAAGCTAGATCTGCAGTCAAGTATGTACATCCATTCTAACACTTTTCACCTTTTATCCAATATTTGACATCCTATTTGTAACTTTATGGAATTCATGATCAATTCATGAACTCTGGTGACTTTGTTTTTATAAAAAAATAAAAAGTAAAAATAAATCCAAGAACAAAACCAAATTCAATGCAATGAAATATTTCTAGCTCAAAATCTGATCCATGTATGATTGCATAAGTGTGTTGTGTTGCATATTCAGCTTATATTAGAGTCTATATAATAAGAGGAAACATTAAAGTTATTTTATAATGAACATCAAAATAAAAAAAATAACAGTTGATTCCAATATGAATGCTAAAACCTGATCCTTCATTTTGAAGTTAGTATAAAAGCTTCCATGTCCATTTGTCCAAAGGGTCTCTATTGTTTGAGCACTCTGAAGAATAAGAATGGTCCTTTCCACTGAAACCGGTTTGGCTCAATGGATAGAGCAGCGTTTTTCAACCGCTGTTGCCTGGTGTGCCGTAGGTGCAGACAAGACAAGAATTTTATAATTTTTCACTATTTTGTTTACTTAATATTTCATAATAAAGTAATTATAAAATACTTTCTTTGTGTTTATTTGATTCCTATTCAAGAGAATTACTTTATATATAGTCAATATAGGCACAGAGTTAAATTTTTTAACATTTTCTAATGGTGGTGTGCCTCGTGATTTTTTTCATGAAACAAGTGTGCCTTTGCCCAAAAAAGGTTGAAAAACACTGGGATAGAGCGTCAGCTTGGGGACTGAAAGGTCCAGGGTTCGATTCCGGGAAAGGGCATGTACCTTGGTTGCGGGCATATCCCCAGAAGGGGGTGTGCAAGAGGCAGCTGATCGATGTTTCTAACTCTCTATCTCTCTCCCTTCCTCTCTGTACAAAATCAATAAAATATATTAAAAGAAAGAAAAAAGAAAAAAAAGAATGGTCCTTTCCATAGGGAATTAACAGGGTCCATCTTAAATGTTCCTTTTTACTCATTATAAATTTGTGAACTAAGTAATAAAATATTTTAAAGATTGTAGAAACAAAAAGAGAAAATTCAGAGCATATAGTGCTGTAAGCATACTCTAACTTTCTCGTCACTGGTGTAAATATTACACTTCATTGAGGCTCTGCATAAAGAACCCTGTTTCAACTTCAGTGAATTTTTTGAAGGTAATCATTTCAGTTTCTAACTAGATGTACATGTCCTTGGGAAAATCATTCAAGCCCTCAGATACTTCTTTCATAGTAAAAGGCTAGGATTAAAATGTATGTTCCTTAAAGTCCAATAAACTTTAAAATTTTGCTGGAAGTAGATGTTTTGTTGACTTACAACTGTTACAGCATATAAGGAAAAATGCAAAGTTAAGGTAGACTGATTAGAGAATAACTAGTTCAGTAGGAACACATAAATCTTGAAACCAAATGTATATACATTGCAACTAGTTTCTGGAAATTGAAAATCATATTTAGTATATGTTGTTTTATTTTAATAGACAAAATTAAGTAAATATATAGGCCTTTCTAAAAGGCAAATGAAAGATGTTTTTCTATTTACTAATTGTATTATTTCTTTTCGCAACTAAATATGAACACAATTATATAATTCCAAAGTCTCTAACAGTATAACAAAGTGTAAGTAAATTATATATATATATATATATGTGTGTGTGTGTGTGTGTGTGTGTATGTATGTATGTATATATATATATATATATATATATATATATATATATATATATATATATATATATTAAACACTAGAGCCCCAGTACACAAAATCCATGCATGAGTAGGGTCCCTAGGCCTGGCTAGAGATCAGGGCCAATCTGTGAGGTGACCAGTGAGGCAATCGGGGGGTCCCTGCTGGCACATGATGCCTTGGCCTGCCTGGCATTGCCCGTTCACTGACCCTGCCCCCTGCTTCTGCCACTGGTTGCCTCCCTCTGTGGGGCGACCAGTAGGGCAATCAGGGGCCCCCACTGGCACTCACCTTGGCTGGTCTGGGGCCTGAGGACTGTGGGCAGCTTCTGCATTGAGCATCTTCTCTCTGGTAGTCAGGGTGCATCATATCAACTGGTCTTTCCAATGGTGATTCAACCTTTCAGTCATTTTGCATATTAGGCTTTTATTATATAGGATATCACACATATATATTCCAGTATATTAAAATAATTTTATTCTTTACATATTTATTTTTACATGTTACCATACATATTTATAAGTACATATATAGATACATATGTATATCTGTATATGTGTATATATGCATATATATGTATATAAATTTACTCTAGTTACTAGCGTTTGCATTTCTTCCAAACTAATATTTCTAATTCACTATAATATTTCTATGGTTTAAAAGAGCTATGTTTTAAATTTCATAAACATTATATTCAATACTATCTATTATTTCATTTTCTATAATTTATTCAGACTTCTTTTTTAAAGAAAATTTATATTTATTTTTAAATATATGTTTATTGATGTTTATAGAGTGGAAGAGAGAAGGAAAGGGAGAGAGACAGAGACATAGATGTACAAAAGAAATATAGATCAGTTTCCTCCCACATGCACCCAGACAGGGACCAAACCAGCAACCTGGGTATATGTTCTGAGTGGGAATTGAACTGGCAACCGTTCAATGCACAGGGCAGTGTTGAATCAACTGGGACACACTGGCCAGGGTCAGATTTCTCAGTTTATCATTTCTTTCATATATTGTATCCACTCTGCTAATTAATCCACATATTTTTTTTTTATCAATGGCACATTTTATGTTTCGAATTTTAATATATCTCAGTTCAGTTTATGTATTATACATTGTTTTTTGTTTGTATTCTTATTCTTTCAATTTTTTCTTTTATATTTTAATCATTTAAATATATTTACTATATATTTTTTTCAGATGACTTTATTACCTCTTAACCTTGGAGTTGTAATACTCTTATTTATTAATTTGTTATCTATCTCTTATTGTGAATGTGTTCTTTATGCAGTTTTACATTCTTGTTGAACTCATTCTCAGTGGGAGATTATATTTATGAGATTCCAATATATTCCTGAGATGAGGAAATATATCTAGAGATGGATTTTGCCCTTGTTCAGCCCCAGGGGTTTTACTTGTTTTTATGATATGATCTCATCTCCCAATTTCCAGCACCTGTGGACTGTGGAAAGTCTGTCTATATATCCATGCGTGGTTTAGGCATGGAGTTTCTAATACTTAGTGGAGACATTTGCTCCTATTTAGAGCTCCATGCAGAATCAAGCTTTCCTGAACTACAAAATAGGTTATGTTTTTTCTTTGTTTATGTAACTGTGCAAGTTCATTTGGATTCTAGACATTGTGAATATGTTACAACTCCAGTCCCTAGCTTCTAAAGCCTTTATTGGAATACAGTATTTCTCTAGGCCTCCAGAGCATTAATTCACATAAATGATTTTTCAGATCATGACTTCCCTTTGTAAAATACTTAAGGTTCTTTTGATTAGGCATGAGCAACATGTATTAGTCCTAAGGCTCATAAATTTAACTTCTACATTGTAAAGTAGCAGCACTAAATTTAATTCCTACACTGCTATTTGTTTAGTTTCTCTACCTTTAAAACTGAATAAGGTGATGATGTTTCTTCATGTTTCTCTATTTTCATAATGTTTAGTGCCCTAATGAAGTAACTTCTGTGCTTTCTCTCAATCTAAATAATTATACTTTCTGCAATTTCCCAGACTTGTGTCAGAATCTGTACAGTTATAGTGCTAGCCAGTTTGTCTCAGTGGATGAGTATCAGCCTACACACTGAAGGGTCCCGGATTTGATTTTGATATAGGGCCTGTGCAGAAGGCAACCAATCGATGTGTTTCACTCATATTGATATTTCTCTCTGTCTTTCCCTCTCTCTTCCACTCTCTAAAAATCAATGAAAAAATATCCTCCGGTGAGGATTAAAAAAAAAAAAAAAAAAAAAGACTGTATACTTACAACATAAAGGACACTGTGTGATATAATCATATAATAAAAATTGAGACAAGGTTGTTTAAAAGAAAAGTAGATAGCTATAATCCAAAACTTGGTAAATATTTTTATAAGAGGGACAAGAAAATGTGCTGCAGACAGTGAAGACACATTTATGGTAAATGACTTCCACAGCGGGCTTGTATTTCCTATCTTCAGTAAGAAAGAATTGCTAATAAGTTTCTACATGGTTTTTAAAACAAAGTTCACTTCTATCCGAGACCCTAAATATGCCTAGGTCACAGTCAGTATTTATTCTCTAAACTAACATCATACGAGGAAGCGTTTTATCCTACTGGTTCACCCTGGAACATGAAATATGATTTTATTAAGAAAAGCCTAGGAGCAGCACAGCCTGACCATGAATTATGTATATAACTCCGTATGCTTTGTCTTCTTCCACAGAATATTTGAGGGAATTACATTCATCATTCATAAACTAACATTTATTGAGCACTGATTATATGTGAATTTACTGTTCTAGGTGCTTAGAAACATCAATGAAACAACAGACCAAAATCCCCTTGTTGATTTTAAATTATAGTGAAGGAATAAAGACTCTCTCTGCACAGAAAATTAAATAGTGTGTTAGAAGGTGATCAGTAGTATGCAAACAAGTATTCCAGGTATGCTTTAGAATCATGGGGAACAGGGTGGCTGGAGCAGAATGTGTGTGGAGAACAGGGTCGGAGAGTTGGTGAGGATGGGGGTGTTAAATCATGTTGGACTCTATAGGCCACTCTAAAGACTTTGGAATTTACTCACTGAAATGTAGAGCCATTAGCGAGGTTTGAGTGAAAAATTTAAATATAGATTTTTAAAAGCAATTCCATTTTGTGGATAGGTGAGGGGGTGAGGTGGACGGAGGAAAATTGTAGTAACCCAGGTAAATGGTCAACCACAGAAATATGGAGAAACTGTTAGACTGTGGATACATTTTTAAGGTAGAGCTAGCATGTTCTGATGGACTGGAGCGGGGTAGGAGAGAGAGAACAGTTATGGATAACCTGCCCTGTACTGTGGAGAGAGACATTAATTTTATGTTCCAAGGCTGTTCACTACAGAGACATCTTTGAAAGAAAGGGCAGTGAGTGCCTTGCTCTCAAGATATGCAAAAATGTTACCCATGGAAAAGTTTTTCTCATCAACGGATTTTCCTCTCATATAATTAACTTTATTGGAAAAATAGTACTGCTGTATTTCTTTACATACACATTGCCCAAGTCAGAAAATTCTTGAGTAAATTTTAAGCTCTTCATTTTGCTGGGAATATTGCAACAATAGTATGTGTTCTTCCTACTGCAGCTAGCATAAAAGATTCTTACACCCAAGTCGGTACCTTGAGTGAGGCCAGCCTTAAAAGGAAGTCAGCTCTGAGAAGACAAGTAGACAGATGCAGAGTAATTGGACTTTTTAAAAATACATATATTTTATTTATTTTTTTTTACAGAGAGGAAGGAAGAGGGACAGAGAGAAACATCAATGAGAGATAAACATCAATCAGCTGCCTTCTGCACATCCCCTATTAGAATGTGCCCGCAACCAAGGTTCATACCCTTGACTGGAATCACACCTGGTACCCCTGAGTATGCAGGTCAATGCTCTATCCACTGAGCCAAACCAGTCAGGGTTGCATAATTGGATTTTGATAACACTGTTTAACAGGACTTTCAGGCCTAACCCAAAGACACACTAACCTAAACTTTGTTGTTCCTATACTGCTTGTAGATTTGAGTCAGATTTCCAGATTTTTATAACTGTACTCTTTTCATTCTTCTGGATAAAACGTAAACTGTACGTCCTCTATAATATTTTCTTAATCATTAAGAGGCATTTTGATATTCTTTAACCCATAATGATTGTTTTAGCATAAATTCCATGGCAATGTCATAAACCACTTAGCATTTCTTAGGTAGAAAATATATCTCTGTTCTGACCTAGAAGTAATTATCACTGATAATAGCATTTGGTAACTATAAATATGATTTTTCCATGAATGCTACTTTTTAAAAACTACATCTGCCAAAGTGACGTCTCCAAAATCGTGGGAGAGATGGTACTGTCCGTCCACTCACAAAGATCACTCCCCAAAATTGTCCAATCAGAAAGCTATTCACAAACAAGAACAGCTCTGGGATTTCTCAGGATTCTAGCTGAGAAACTTCAGCAACATAGTGGAGCAAAAAACAACGCCATAGAAAGAAAGGAAGCATAGCTTAATTCCGCCTGCATTGTCCCACCTGCCAGGCCAGAAGAGACTTCCTGAGGAGGAAAGACCCCTCCTCACCTGAAAGCGAGAAGAAGGTGAGTGACCAGCTTCCTCGGCCTGTGGGGGTTCATGAAGGACTTGCCCAAAGTCTGGCAAAGCTGAGACATAGAGATGGTTTGGAACAAAGAAGAAGAGCTGAGGCTGCTGGTACCTGCCACACAGTGGGGATGGGTGTGGGACCCAGCGACCTCCTCTGTAGAAGGCCCTGCAGCTCTCACCACCGGAGAAACCAAAGGGCAGCATGGCTACTGTAGACCTTCCCCGGTTTGTACCTCCCAACAGGTATTATTATTTTAAAATATTTTATTGATTTTTTACAGTAAGGAAGGGAGAAGGATAGAGAATTAGAAACATCGATGAGAGAGAAACATTGATCAGCTGCCTCCTGCAACCAAGGCACATGCCCCTGACCGGAATTGAACCTGGGACCCTTGAGTCCACAGGCCAACGCTCTATCCACTGAGCAAAACCGGCCAGGGCCAACAGGTATTCTTATTTGTTTGCATACCCAAGCCTTCTGAGCTTCTCCCTGTGCCCTTGCCCTCCCAGGCTGCTGGAGCCAGCCCAGGCTCTGCACCAGCAGACAGCTCAGGCTATTATGGCAGCATGAGTGCAAGGCACCAACCTAGACCACCGTGGCTGGTCCCCACTGCTGTGTCTGCACTTGGGGCTAGACCTTCTGGTTGTGCACATGCACCCTATAGGCCAGACTCCCCTCATTAGGTCCACTGCCACGTGCATGCTTGTAGTGAGATCCTGAAACCACAGAAGTCAAGGCCTGCATAGCTGCATGTGGGCCTGGATTTCATTCTCTGTCCTGTCACTGGCCTGTACAACTGAGTCTCCCGGAGCTAGTTTCCCAGCTACAAACCCGCATGTCATTGACCTAATTCCCATCGCCAGCCTCCACTGCCTGGGGATACACTGCCACCACGGAAATGTGCACCGACAGACAGGGCCCCTAAGCTGATGGCGGGTGAAGATTAGACCCTATTCCCTCTCACTTGTCTGCACCACAGGGCTCACCTACACACCCCTGTCCAACTTCCTTCACGGGCTTCCACTGCATGAGCGTGTTCACAGGGAGACTCTGTAGGAATGCATGTTTACTGCGAGGGACTCCGCAGCTTTTTGTGGGCCCCGCTCTGGCCTTATCTCCTGTCACTGGCCTGTGATGCTGGGCTTGCTTACAGCTAGACCCCATGGCTGTGTACCTGCTTCTTGCTTGGCCAACTTCCATAGCCAATGCCCATGGCAATACCCTCCATGCCAGAGTCCTTGCAGTTGCCTGCGTTACCATAGTTAGCCTGTGCTATTACTCCTGGCCTTGATCCCGCCAACTGACCACTGTCACTACACACGCATCTAGAGCTGACCCGCATAGCAAAACTGTGTGCGCACCACTGACTCTGAACATCACTGCTGCCTGCCTCAGTCCCAAGCCTCTAGTCTTGGAGGATGTGCTGAGAACCTCAATAGCCTTTGCAGCTACTGATGAACCGCTGCGGTGTTCTCCAAGGATCACACACTTGTTGATGTTGCTGATCCCACTGGCCTGAGCTAACACACATTGCAGCCCCCTCCTGACTCAGAGCCATCATATATCTCTTAGCTCCCTGCACCACTAGACCTGGGTCAAGGTACACTCCATTGTGCCCCCACCAGAAGGTGAAGTTGCTCCCCTACCAAAGTCAATCCATCAAATCCTGAAAAGATGTCTGCTTATTGAGATGTGCAGACACCAACAGAAGGGTATAGGGATCTCAAAGAATCAGGGAAACATGATACCATCAAAGGAACACATTCAAAGTCCAGTAACCCTGCCAACATGGAGATACTCGAATTGCCTGACAAAGAATTAAAAATAATTGCTCAGAAGATGCTCAGGGAGCTACAGGAGAACCCGATTTACAGCATGTGAAAGATATCACACACCTTGATCAAGTGAAATTTGTCCCTGGGAGGCAAGAATAGTTCAATAAAAGCAAATCAATAACTGTGAGAAACTACATTAGTAGAATGAAAGGCAGCAATCATAGTCATCTCAATAAATGCAGAAGAGCATTTGATAAAATTCAGTAAACTCATTATAAAAACGTTCAACAACTTGAGCCTAAAAGGAATGCAAGTCAACCTAATGTAGGCAATGTATGACACCCACAGCAAACATCCTCAGTGGTGAAAGGTTGAAAGCCTTGCCTTAAGATCAGGAACAAGACAAGGATGACCACTCTCTTATTTAACATAGTTCTGGAAGTCCTAGCCAAAGCAAGTCAGCAAAATAATGTAATAAAAGGCATCCAAATTGATTAAAGAAAGAAGGAAAATTGTTCCTTTCTATTGATGACATATCTTGTATATAGAAAATCCTGAAGGCCCGCCAAAAAAAAAAAAAAAATGTTAGAACTAATTAACGAGTTAAATAAAGTTTTAATATAGAAAACCAAAACACAAAAATCAGTTGCATTTCTATACATTGACAGCAAAAAATACATGAGAAAACAACATAGGCAACAATCCCATTTACAATTCATAAAAAATAGTAATAAACTCCAATCTTTGATGGGAAAAGTTGAAGAAGATACAAATAATATCTTGTGTTCATGCATCAAAAGAGTTAATATTGTTAAAATGCCCATACTACCCAAAGTAACCTACAGATTTAATGCAACATGGGACCATAAAACACCAAAACACCTAAGATAATCTCCTGGGGGGAAAAACAACAAATAAAAGGCATTACACTTTATTATTATGGCAAAAATTTAGTAATTAAAGCAACGTGGTACTGAAATAGAAACAGAAACAAAGGCAACTGGAACAGAATCAAGAACCCAGCAGTAAACCCATGCATATACATGGTCAACAATTATTAACAAGGCAGCAAGAATATTCAGTGGAAAGAAAACGATATCTTAATAAAGCGTTCATTTAAAACTGGGTATTCACATGCAAAAGAATGAAAGTGGACTTACGTTTTACGCTACTCACAAAAACTGATTAGAAATGCACTAAAGGATTAAACATAGACATGAAACTATAAGACACTTAGAAGAAATAACAGAGGGAAACTCCTACTACAAATCTTGTGCTCAGCAAAGATACTATCAACAAAATGAAAAGGCAACCTACAGAATGGGAGGAAATACTTGCAAAACATATGTCTGATAAGGGGGTCATTATTCTAAATATACAGGAAACTCATACATTTCATTGGAAAAACCAACAAAACAAAACAAAAAAACCGCATACATAATCCAAGTAAAAATAGGCAGAGGACTTGATAGATGTTTCCCCTCCCCCCAAACACACACACACACACACACACACACACACACACACACACAAAACAAACAAACAAACAAAAAAACACCATAAAGATAAACAGTACGTGAAAAGGAGCTCAATATCAATAACCTTTAGGGAACCACTAATCATAACCAGACACCTCACATCTGTTAGGAAGGCATTATCAAAAAAGCAAAAGGTGATAAATATTTGGAGATCTAGACAAAAGGAATCCTTTTGCAGTGTTAGTGGAACTGTAAATTGGTATAGCCTCTATGAAGAACAGTAACTAGGGAAAAACTAAAACTTTTTTTTTCCTATCAATCCCTGACATTACGATATAAGAATAAATTTTTTAAAATCAATTTGCAATGTATTCAGGGACAGGAAAAAGCCTCATTTAGTGTACATAAGCTCAGAAGTGAATCTACAAAGTTGGCCGGGAGAAAGGAAGTAGTGGAGGACAGGTTGTTGCATTCTCTCTTTAATAAGGGAAGGGTCACCTGTAATTCTCAGTCTGGAAAACTATGAAGAAATGGTAGCTTATTTTAATGGCATGTTTCCAAATGCCAGCTATTGTTCCTCTCAACACATCCTGACTCGGTTAATCCTTAGCACAGCATCGTGAGTTAGGCATATCTGTTAGACTGGATCACTAAGACACCAGGAGGAAGTCCGTCAGGGTTGTGCAGAATTCACGCCCAGGGTCCCTGCTTCAGCCCCTCCCTGTGTTGTTTGTTATCCATCATGGTGCATTCTGCTTCTTCTAATTTCATAAACTAGTTTGAGAGTATTATATCATTGTGTTTGAATTGTTATCACTTTTCATTGCATTTAATTTGTTATGTTTTATACTATCGATAGTATGCACCTGCAATGGAAGAAATACACATCTAAGTGATGGAACACAAGTTTTTATGTTAAAGAAAAACTGAGAGTTTATCAGCTTTAAGCCTGAGCTTTCAATTCACTTAGAGGTATTTTGCAGGAAAGTTTCAATACAAAATAATTATAAGGATTAACTTTTCATTTTATTGATGGTTTCCTTTGCTGTGCAAAAACTCTTTAGTTTATGTAGTCCCATGTGTTTATTTTTTTCTTTTGTTTTCCTTGCCTGAGGAGATACATTAGAAATATTGCTGTGAGAAATGTCTGTGATTTTACTGCCTATGCTTTCTTTTAGAATTTTTATGTTTTCAAGTCTAACATTTAGGTATTTAATCCATTTTCAGTTTATTCTTGTGTGTGGTGTAAGAAAGTGGTCTAGTTTCATTTTTTGCATGTATCTGTCCAATTTTCCCAACATTACTTATCTTGAGTTCACTGTATGTTTGTGCCTTCTTTGTCTTTATCCTTTGCAACAGCATGGATGGACTGAGAGAACATTATGGTAAGTGAACTAAGCCAGACAGAGAGGGACAAGAACCATATGATTTCACTTATATGTGAAATGTAATGAGCAAACTGAACTACCATGCAATATAGAGACAGTCTCATAGAATAGAGAGCAGGCAAACAGCTCTGGGGTCAGTGTATGTATAGGGTATTTGGGGGTGGAGGGATCGAGCAAAAAAGAAGAAGAGAGAACACTCATGGACGTGGACAATGTGGTGGTTATGGGGGAGGGCAGAGTGTGGGTGGAGGTGGAAGAGGGCATAGAGGGGATAAATAGTGATGGAAAAATAAAATAAATTAAACATAGTTATAAGGATTAAGATGAGACTCCGGAGTGGGTCTCATGGTTACAGTACACTGTCAGGCTATTCTCTCAGTAGAGTGACACGGACAGTCCTCACAGGAAACAAGGGACATTTCTGTGCCTGTCAAATGAATGGGAAGCTTAGAAGCCAAGAAATGAAATCGCAGAATGATAAGAGAGTTCTGACAACCTGTGTTTATCATTGATGTGAATGTAAGACTCTACAAAGCAACAATATCCTCTCATCCACACCCCCAAAGCTGCCTGTATTGCTGCAATAAATGTATATTATTGATTTAAAATATCTGAAGAATAGACTAAAAAATAATTGGCGACACTGTATTACCAGCTCTCGGTTTTGCCTGGAGTTGATAGTGAACACATAAACCTTATTTGTGTCTTTCTAGAACCTCTCACCTAAGGGAAATAATAACACATTGCAGGTAGCAACTCTTTTTATCTTTTGAACCACCCTGTCTCAGTAGTTATTATATCATAGTACTGTATCTCCCTTAATGACATGGCTCACTTGAGGAAACAGAAATAACTGTAATTATTTGGTTTTGAAGACAAAAGCCCTGAAGGCTATTTTATTGAGAAATTTTAAGTTAAAGATGTGGAGAGCTTGATTAGCTTATCATAAAAGAGTTAAATTGTGGTTAAAGAGCAATGCAAAACACATATTTACACAGGCAAAAAGGTTAGTGAAGTCACTACACAAAAGCAGAAAGAAGAGGTGCAGTGCTGATGCTGTGTCAGTACCGAGCAGTGGGGCCAAACAGCCTCCTTTATCTACCTGTTTAGGTCCAGGCTCTACCTCAGAGCCAGAGGCTGCTGTAGGGCTGAATTCCGCTGTTAGATAGAATTTGGGACTGTGTGTGAGTGTGTGAGTGAGTGTGTGTGTGTGTGTGTGTGTGTGTGTGTAATGGAAATCATGAATTGTGATCCTGTGGCAGTATACAATTATAATTATACTCTGATTTCTTTTTCTTATCATATAAAAGTTCTGATATTTGGAAAACAAAACAAAGCAATTACCAAAAATATATATAGTTTTTCCTAAACTAGCTGCCTATAGATGCCAAATATTTTTGAAAGAGAAAGATGCAGAATCTGTAGCTAAACAACATGATACATTGCCACAAAATATATTTATTTGATTCCATAATATAAATTAAACTTCTTGTGAGAGTGGCAATAACTTGAGAGAGTTGGTGCTGGAAATAAGGTCTGTTGCAGCATTGCTAGTCTTTCAAACCTTCCTATTATTCCTTTTGTCTATCTAAATGTATAAAGCAAAGGGGACAAAGGAGAGGATACTTCCTTTAGGTGGAGTTCCTCTGGCCTCCTACTAACAACAACCAGTGCTCTAGGAAAAATTCAAGGGACCAATTCTCAGCAATAGAATAAAAATATTGTATGCATATCATTTTTGCACTTGATGGATATAATTCTCACTAAGTTTGTGAAGTATAGATTTGAACTAACTGCATTAACCTCAAGAGACTGCACATATACTTGAACTGACAAATTAAGGACATTGGATTACATTTCTTATCACAGAAGAATTTGCTTTGGTATGCAAATTATAAAATGCATGAATATATGGGTCTCAGCCAAAAAGGTTAATCAATAAAACACAACAGGGTACAATTTTCATAATTACAAGCTGCACTAAGCAGTACAGCGATATTTAAGGTAGTCTTGATTGCTCGTTTATGATAAATGCATGCCCTTCCATTGTCTTTTATGAAGCATAAATACAGTTACTGTAGAGTACATTTTTTTGGTTAAGGTTTTTTTTGTTGTTGTTGTTTGGTTTTGTTTATTTGTCTTTTTGTAACAATACAACTGGACATTTTGCTTCTCAGACAACATACTAGAAAATATTGAGGAATACCATTTTATTGCTGTACAATCATTATTACTATATGTGTCTTAGGCTAAACCGTCATGCCAATGAGCAAAGGTGGATTAGAGACAGAGTGGTTCCAGGGAGGCCCACCTATAGATTTTGAGAAGGTTTTTGGGGGAGTGGGCAAGGGCCTGGACCAGGGCATTGCTAGTGAGATGGTCCTGAGGTGGGAGTTGTGTAGCATTGGAACTTGGGCAGTGAGCCTAGCACACAGCATCACTCCATCCAAGCAGAAAGGCAGTGACTCCTTCCCCAGATAATTTTTCATGGGGACACAAATCTGTTTGATATTGTCTGTAGCACAGTATAACTATGATACCAAAACATAAACTATGTATAATCTTTCAACCAGCAATCCTCCTTTAGGAATTTTTTTTTTTAAATAAATTGAGGAAATAGAAGTAAAGAGGACTCCAAAATATGTGATAGGCCCAAGCCAACACTGGAGTCTTGAGTTCCTCTTCGCTGTTATAGAATAGGGGCAGCCTCTTGTCTATCGCCTGATCATTTCATTACTGTTATGGAATTGTGCACGTGTGGTGTCTGGTCATTTTTTTCAGTTGTGGAAAGTAAGAAGTATCAGTGGCATACTAAGAATGTATATTCGGAATACAGATTTTAGAGTCAGTCAACATGAGCTGCTAAAGGCATTATTACAAGTAATTATCACAGAGTTTCAGGATTACCTGGTTGGACATGGAGCTGTGGAAAAGATACACTCAAGATTTCACACAACCTTGCAGAAATTCAGCGTGGATAAGTTGAAGCTAAACTCTACTGACTTAAGTGATTCTCTCACATGGATCTTGAAAAACAGGAATACTGATTGAGTAACCCAAGTTTACTGTCTTTTTATTACAATGAATCTGTCCAGCTATTGCAGATAACTATTATGTATAAAAGTCCATGTCACAGAGTTTTATATTTTTCCCATGGGACATAAAACTATCCTCTGTGGCAACCATATCAGGTATACATGAAATGTTAAAAACAAAAACACGGCCCTAACCAGTTTGGCTCAATGGATAGAGCATCGGCCTGTGGACTGAAGGGTCCCAGGTTTGATTCCGGTCGGGGACATGTGCCTTAGTTACAGGCACATCCCCAGTAGGGGGTGTGTAGGAGGCAGCTGATCAATGTTTCTAGCTCTCTGTCCCTCTCCTTTCCTCTCTATGAAAAATGAGTGAAATATATTTTTTAAAAACACTAAAAACAAAACAAAAATATGAATACTTAAATAATATAAATCATCATTGTTTTAAAATGACAATTGTAGTCACAGTGGATTTCAAAACAATAATAATATCAGTTAACATTTATTGAACACAGAAGAGCATGCAAAGGTTATATTTTTATATGCAATAACACATTGAACCCTTATGATAAGCCCTTAAGGTTAATCCTATATCTATCCCTATTTTACAGTGTTTGGGACCAGGTTTGATTCTATGTAGATTGACTTTAAATCTAGGACTTCCCTTCATGTCACTCCATTCATTACTAAAGGAGAGCACAATGGACATGTAGATCTGTAAGCACTACTTTATATCTATGCTAGAGGCCTGGTGCACGAAATTTGTGAACTCAGCGGGAGAGAGGTCCCTCAGCCTGGCCTACACCCTCTCACAGTCTGGGAGCCCTTGAGGGATGTCTGACTGATGGCTTAGGCCCACTTCCATCCATCCTAAGTGAGAGACATTTCCTTCAGCACTGAGTCTGTTCTGAAGAAATCATTTACAGTGATTCACTTGTGTCACATATATGCAGTGCTTGGTTTTGACTAGAGAATAGTTACTTACAATTTTGTGTAAAATTATGAAATTGAGTTGGTGAAACCATTTTATGTTCAATGTCATATTTGTGCTTAATACTAAAAACTATTTCTCATAGAAATGTTAAGGTTGGATAGAAATAGCATTGGAACAGAGTCTAAGTTAGCTTTGAGACATCAGTGTTAGACTGCCTGTATTTCTAAAACAGGATGTAATAGCTTGGGGATCATATAAGATGACATGTGTGGAAAATTTTCCCAAAGTACAGTTTCACTAAATAACAGTTAATTTTAAACTTATTATGCCTGAAATGCAAATAACCACTACAAAGGTCTGTTGTTTTTCATGAATTGGGCTTTTGAAATCAAATGCCATCATAATTGTAATCAGCATTATCATTGTCATCATCCTAAAGATAACAATAACAGCAATTTCATGCATTTAGTGAAGGTTTACTGTGTGCGAGGAATGGTTTTTTATACTTACAATATCTCTCATATTTTCTATTTTGAAAATTGATATTATTCTCTCAGGTTAACAGATGAGGAAACAGGCTCAAATGGGAGGGCTTTAAGCAGCACATCAGAGGCAGGATATGACAGAGACTCTAATAGAATTCCAAACCATACATCCTCATCTGCATTCACAAGGTGACTGGAAAGATAACACAGATACATTGGCTTTTCTTACAAATATAACGCCTTGATCAAAACACATGTGGATAAAGGGTAAGCAATTGGAGAGCACTTCTAGATCTGCTGTTTGGGATTCTGCATGCACCAGCTGTCCACCCATTCTCTGAAGAATTACTCATCCCTCTGCCAGGGTCTCAGCTTGTGTGCTTGGGATAGATGAGTTGCTTGGCGCAGGAGTAACCCAGCTGGTCTTGAAAGGACCAAGTTTAAGCTCACAAATTACTCAAGAATTACCTTCTTCATTGAGTTACAGCTTATTTTTAATAATAGAATTAAATTGAAATTGGATTTTATCGTTTGATTTGATAACATAGCAGGACTTCTTTAATGTTTTTGCCATCAACATTTAGTTTTACTAAGGTCAATATTGGCAACTATAATTGGTATAGATTCCATGCAAACATTCTCCTACCATTTATGTGATACTTATTATTAAAAATCGCCTTCATAATCTCCAGAACAATCATCATAGCTTTATATCATGATTATTTCAGGAAACATTTAATCTTCCAGAATTTCATTCCTGATTGTAAGATTTTCAAGAAATTTTATTAATTTTACTAGCTTCACAATTCACATGTATAAAATTTAGACAATAGTACTCCTCATAAACTTTTTAAATGGATCAATTTATGCAGAATACTAGCAGAATACTTCATGTGTACAACTGCTTGTTAAATTATTATTCCTTTTCTATTTTCACCCACCTAGAATGAATCAAACTTTAGAGAAGATAAGGGCAGTAAAAGACTGTGTCAGATTGTATATATGTATGAGTTTAAGTACAGTATTTTTATGTATAACACATCAATCTTATTTGAGCATTTTTCTTATATTAGAAAATTTAAAAAAAATATTTGATTTTTAACATGAACTGAGAATATACATAAAGAAATGTCCCTGAAGCTGAAACCGATTTGGCTTAGTAGATAGAACATCGGTCTGCAGACTGAAAGGTCCCAGGTTCGATTCTGGTCAAGGGCATGTACATTGGTTGCAGGCACATCCCCAGTAGGGGGTGTGCAGCAGGCAGCTGGTCAGTTGATGTTTCTCTCTCATTGATGTTTCTAGTTCTCTATCCCTCTCCCTTCCTCTCTGTAAGAAATCAATAAAAATATTTTAAAAAAAGAAATATCCCTGAAAATGAATAAAGGTTTATTGAAACTAGGTCTTGCTTGAGCCCTCTTTAGAGGTTTGGGAATCTAGCATAGATTCACTTCATCCTTTTTAACCACATCCACTTAACTTCTCTATCAAGTAGTTCTGCCTCATTTGATCCAGGGACTCTTAAACTGATTTCAATTCTATAATAATAATAACACCTGTCTTATCCCTCAGAGGGTTGTTGTAGGCAGCAAAATGAGAATGAATGAAAGTGAAAGTACATTAACAAGCTGAAAATGTTGAAATAAATGTTACAATTATTATAAGCTGCCTTGAGTGGATAGTTCTTTTAATCACAGATTTCAGAGTCTAAAAACCTGAGGGAGAGGTTACTATATACATCACACAAATCTATGTTTTCTACTTTTCCTGGGAAAGTTGCTAGAATATATTTCTAGGTCTTCCCTTATGTGTGACTGAGTGACTAAGTCATAATAAGAAGACTGTGAACAGAATTATGTAATTGACACCTAGATCTTGCCCATAAAAACCTTCCATGTAAACTTCTGTATAGTTTTTGTTGTTGTTTTTTCTTCAAAATGATAGAATGGAAACAAGCTGCAAGGGGGACTCGGGCATTCTTTGTTCAGAGTGTCTAGGTCTCTGTCTGGATCGGTCCATGAATGGAAGAGAGATGCATCATTGGCATGTGAAGAAAAATTAAGCTTGTATTGTAGATAAGCCATTACACAGGTTTGGGTCACTTTGTTATTGCAGCCAGAATAAGCCTAACCAAGATAGAAATCAACTCTACTTGTGTTGAGAATAATCTACTTTTAGATATCTTGATTCAATTAAGTCCTTCTATTGAAAACTTAAAATAAATAGCTGCAATAAAAATACTACATTTGTTGCCAACAACAAAGCCATACAAATATTTCTCAGTACTCATATATTGAAACTATTGATTTGAATAATGCCTATAGTGCTCATAAAATTTTACAATGTTATGAGTATTATTTTTCATATTTTATGCAAAGTGATTATTATATTAACAGGCTTACAGTTAGAATTTATTAAAGATTGGATTAAAATGAAAGGGAATCGTTGGGTTTTCAATCTTTCATGGTGATGCTGGTAATATAAGTATGTGCTTATAATATTTTTAAATTTTCACATGCATTTTCTCACTTAATTCATGTAACAACCCCCAGGGCAAATACTATTATTACCCTCATTTTTTTAGAACAGGAATCTGAGGAGCTAAGAGGTCAGGCAATTTGCCCAATGTCTCACACAAGGTCTGCAAAAGTTAGGTTGTGCTGTGATAAATGCAAACTTAAGGGACTTGAGAAAACAAAATGTTCTTTTTAAAACTACATGTTAGTAGGTGCACAAGGGTTTTTGATCACTATTGCTGCTCAGGAACCTAAGTTGGCCATGTCCCCATTTTGACAGCAGCTCCCTCTCTCACTTTGACAAGAGAAAACAGCTATGACAAATCATACACTGGACCCTAAAGCTTCTTACCATAAGTGACACATGTTCAGTTTACATTTCTTGAGTTAAATCATGTCACAGGATCACACCAACTTTCCAAAGGGAAAATGCAGTTCTACCATACACCTGTGAAACATGCTTTCTCATGGACAACCTTAGCATCCTAAGGTTACAGGTAGTAAGTGGTTGAGGCAGAATGCATACTCAGGCAGTTAGGACTCTTAGCCACTAATCTCTATTCAGTACATAATAGGAGTCTTGTGTGTAGTTGAATGAGATTCCAACAAGGAGCCAGTAAACATGGGCCTCCTGCAGGAACCTGGTAATTTCTTTGTGACTGAGACCGATGACCTCAGCCCATACGGTTTCAGCTTGTTCTATTTACCTCGATGAGCTAGGATCGAAGGCATCCAGGGCCTCTTTCCGTTAGTTACTCTCAAATATCTTTTTCAAAAAACAATTATAAAATATAGCCATTTTTTCCCCAGGAATCCTTCTACTATTGGTTGAATAGAATATTCTCATTGAATTTAACCATAAAACCCTTGTTCTAATTCATATCCTTCCTTCAGGTGTCTGAGTAATAATGCCACCTTGCATTTTAATATTATTTTTCACAATCCCACCTGCTACCATGTCCATATGTTTTGAAGGTGCAGGAGGAAGGAGAAAGTAATTTATAAGCTATAAGCAAGCCACTTGTCATCCGTTTTCCCATTCTGCTTTATCACATTTATTCCTAAAAGATAGGCTGTAGTATGCCAGTTATTGCTGATGGAAATTAACTGATTTGTCATTTTAACATTTTTTATACAACTTTAATATGGTGCTGTTATTTAATGGTCTCAATTTAAAATAAAATAGACTAGTAACTGAAAGTAAATTTGGCCTCTAAGTTAAAAATGGGTGTATATACATGTTTATCTCAACTCAGCTTTCCCCATTCATCCTCCTTCACTTCCCCCCAAATCATTAAAATTATGGAATTAAAAAAAATTTAGTTTTATTCATATATATTATATATATATTTCAGTTATAGATGATGTACAATATTACATTAATTTCAGGTGTAAAACCCAGTGATGAGACATCATTTAACTTACTAAGTGATAATTCAAATAAATCTCATACCCATCTGGCATTATACATAGCTGTTACAATATTATTGACTATATTTCCTATGCTGTACTTTACATCCCCATTGCTATTCTCTATATATCAATTTTTACTTCTTAACCACTTCATCTTTTACCTGTTCTCTCAACCTCCCTCCCATCTAGCAACCATCAAAATGTTCCCTGTATCTATAAGTATGTTTTTGTTCTGCTTGTTCATTTATTTTGATTTTTAAATTCAATTGTTGATAGATATGTATTTATTGCCATTTTAATCATATTTAAAAAAGACCCTTTAACATTTCATGTATTACTGGTTTGGTGGTGATGAACTTCTTTAGGGTTTTTTTTTTTGTTGTTTTTTTTTGTTTTTGTTTTTTGTTTTTGTTTTTTGTCTGGGAATCTCTTTGTATGTCCTTTGATTCTAAATGATAGTTTTGCTGGTTAGAGAAATCTTGGTTGTAGGTCCTTGCTTTTCATCACTTTGAATATTTCTTGACTCTCCCTTCTGGCCTACAAATGTTCTGTTGAGAAATCATTTTACAGTCTGATGGGAACTCCCTTATAGGTAACACACTGTGTTTCTCTTTCTGCTTTTAGTTTATTTTTGTCTTTAACCTTTAGTATTTTAATTGTGATGTTTCGTGGTATGGGCCTCTTTGAGTTCATCTTGTTTGAGACACTCTGTATTATCTAGACTTGTATGTCTTTCACCAAGTTAGGGAAGTTTTTATTTGTTTTTTTGTGTGTTTGTTTACATATATTTTCAATTCTTTGCTCTCTCTTTTTTCCATTACCTTTATAATGTGATTATAGGTATGCTTGAAGTTGTCCCAGAAGCTCCTTATACTATCCTCATTTTTTGGATTTTTTTTTCTTTTTGCTGTTTTGATTGTTTTTTTTTTCTCATTCTTCCTTATCTTCCAAATCACTGGTTTTACCCTCTGAATCATCTACTTTAATGTCAATTCCATAAAATGTATTCTTCATCTCAGTTCATGTAGTTGCCATTTCATACTGTTCTTTTTTATGTGTTCTAGTTCTGTTTTTGTTTCCTATCTCTTTGTTGAAGTTCTCAATCAGTTCATCTGCTATTTTCCAAAGTTCATGGGGCAATCTTATAACCAGGGTTAGGGAACTTAGCATCTGGTAGATTGCTTGTCACTTTATTTAGTTCTTTTTTCTTTCTTTCTTTCTTTCTTTCTTTCTTTCTTTCTTTCTTTCTTTCTTTCTTTCTTTCTTTCTTTCTTTCTTTCTTTTTTCTTTCTTTCTTTTTTCTTTCTTTCTTTCTTTCTTTCTTTCTTTCTTTCTTTCTTTCTTTCTTTCTTTCTTTCTTTCTTGTTTTCGTTTGTTTTGTTTTGTTCTTTCATTTGGGACATGTTTCTTTATATCCTCATTTGGCTGCCTTTCTGAATTTGTTTTAAGTATTAGGTAGAGTTTCTATGTCTCTCAGCTTGGTGGAGTGGCCTGGTAAATAGGTATCCTGTAGGGTCCAGTAGCACAGCCTCCCACCTTACCCAAGCTGGGCACTCCAAGTGTTTCCTCCATGTTGGCTGTGTACATTCCCCTTTTGTAGTTGAGCCTTGATTGATATCTGTACATAAATAGAAGGAAATTACACCCAGGCTGAACAGCTTCATGGTCTGGCTACAGCAACTGTGGAGGCTCAGCTTTTCAGTGGCCAACCCCAGGGTTCTAGTAGGGCTCTAGTTCCCGCTAATTCTACCCCTAGAGTGTGTAGCTTGTGGAGGTGGTTGGGTGGTGCTTCAACATGGTGTGAAACCTTCCACTTGTGTGGTGGCTCTTGGTCCTCCTGTAAGGTACAAGCCAAGGTCTGCTGCTGCCCATGTTCTTCCCAAGGACACTCAGCATGAGCTACAAAGCCAACTTCAGATGGCTGCTACTTTTGATGGGTTTGGAGGTACCCAAGAAAGGCCAAACTGCAAAATATGGCCAGATGCTGCTAGTGCCAGGCGCGGAGTCATTTAGTGAGAGGTACAGGCACACCAAGGCCAGATGCTGCTTTTTGAGAAACTGTAGGAAAATCTGAACCAGGAGCCAAGACAGGCCATTTGTATGAAAAAGCTACAAGTATTTTGGTGGGGCAGGGCCTCAGGGAATCCCAAGGCAGGGCAAACAGTAATGGCTGGGTTGATGGATGCAGATATGGCACACACCTGCCACTTCTGTGGGGAGGGGGTTCAGAAAAGGAACAATGGCCTCTGTCAGCACTTCTGTCTGGGAGAAAGCTGCCCTTCCTGTTTTCACCCTGATGCCAGACAATCCATTTCCTCACTGTATCTACATGGTGCCTTTCAAGCTGCTGCCCTAGTGCTGGAGCTCAGAGTGAGTCCCAGTAAGTCCGTACGTGAGCCATTTAAGAGGAAGCTTAGGACTCCACGAGCTCTCTGTCTCACTCAGCCATATCCCTGTTGGTTTTCACAGCTAGAAATTACAGGGACATCATAATTAAAATACTAAAGGTTAAAGACAAAGGTAAACTCCTAAAAGCAGAAAGAGGAGCACATACCTTAGTTGCAAACTCCTCCCCAGCCTGGGCCTGGTTGGGACTCATGCAGGAGGCAACCAATTGATGTGTTTCTTTCACATTGATATTCTCTCTGTCTTTCTCTCTTTCTTTCACTCTCTCTAAAAATCAATGGAAAAATATCATTGGGTAAGGATTAAAAAGACAAAAACTAACAAACAAAAACTGCTGGGACCTTCCAGTCCACAAGTGGATGCTCTATCCACTGAGCCAAATGGCTAGGGAAATGATGGGATTTTAAACAGCAATACTTTATAAAAACAAAGATAACTTTTGTTTTTATAGTGAATCCTTTTTCCTTACTTTTATTGGCTTATTTAGCACTGTGTATAAAATCTGAAACATTTTGGCATCTGTATACAATTAAGATTCATTATCATAATCTAGATAGTGACTTTATACATCACCAAAAAGTCCTTGTGTTTCTTTATAATATTTCTCTCCTTTATGGCCCTGCTACCACTTCAATCAATCACATTTCTGCTTTCTATCACTAGATTAGTTTTCATTTTCTTGGAATTTATATGGATTAAATCATACAATATACTGCTTTTTTAACCTGGGCTTTAACAGCATAAAAGATTCACCTATGTTGTTGCTGTATGTTTATTCTTTGACTTGCTAAATTGTTTTCCAGTGTATGGATATACCAAATTTATCTATTGACCATTTAATGGAGATGTGTGTGTGTGTGTGTGTGTGTGTGTGTGTGTGTGTATATATATATATATATATATATATATATATATATATATAAGTTTTTTTTAATTTGGGCTTTTATAAATTAAGCAGCCAGGAACATTGATGCATGAGTTTTGATAGGGGCACATGCTATCATTTCCCTTGAATAGATATAAAAAATAAAATGGCAGTTTTATCTGGCAGGTGATTGTTTAACAATTTAAGAAAATGCCGAACTCTTTTTTGAAGTGACATTTTCATTGTCATCAGTATAATATGTGAGCTCAAGGTATTCCCCATTTTGACAATTAGGTAAAGACTTCCATTTTACCCATTCTAATAACTTAGTGGTATCTAATTGTGATTTTAATTTGCATTTTCTTAATGACTAATGATGTCAAGTATCATTTAATATGTTTATTTGTCTTCTTTGCTTAAGTGTTAGTTCAAAACCTTACAATTTTTTTCTATTGGATTTTTATAGCTTGATTTTCTATGATTTTTGAGAGCTCTCTTTCTCCTTGTCTCGCTGTCATTCTATATATGTATCTTTTATTATTTATCTATCATATATGATATATATTACATATAAATTTATATACATATTCAAGTTTATATATATATGAAGTTTTAAATTTTGACAACATTCATTTTATCTATTTTCTCTTATCAATCGGACTTTTGGACTGTATCCAACAAATCTGTTAAATGCAAGTTCCTTATATTATCTTCAATAATTCTTATAGTTTTACATTTTGCCTTTAAGGTTATAATTTATTTTGAAATTTCTATATGGTGAAAAGTAGGGATCAAAGTTAATTTTTTTATGTTTTTATATTTAAATGTATCAGCATCAAAAATTGAAATCATTATTCTGTCTCCACTGCTTATCTTTGTAATTGTATTAAAAATCAACTGTATGTATGTGTGAAGGAGCCTATTTCCAGACTCTCTATTAATGCATTGACATGTGTTTATTTTTTGTCAGTACCACGATATGTACCTGTAGCTCTATATTAAGTCTATAACTCAGTTATTGTCAGCCCTCAATGTTGTTATTTTTCAGAGATGTTTTGGCACTTACTGATCCTTTGCCTTTCTGTACGAATGTTCAAATCAGTTTGTCAATTTCTATCAAAACAAAAAAAGCCATATAGAATTTTAATTTAGGATATATATTGAAGGTATAGATCAATCTGGAGACTTAATATCTAAATAATATTGATATTCTGATCACAAACAAGGTAAATATCTTCATTTATTTAGATTTTGTCAATTTTCGCCTGAGGACATTTTTTTTTCCATTTATTTTATTCATTTATTTATATTTTTTAGAGAAAGTGTAAGGGAGGGAAAGAGGGAGAGAGAGAGAGAGAGAGAGAGAGAAAGAGAGAGAGAGAGAGAGAGAGAGAGAGAGAGAAAGAGAGAGAGAGAGAGAGAGAGAGAGAGAGAGAGAGAGAGAGAGAGACGGAGAAAGAGAGAAAGAGTGAGAAAGAAATATCCATGTGAGAAAGATACTGATTGGTTGCCTTCCCACACTCACTCACCCAAACCTGCAACTGGGGCAGGAGCAAACCTTCAGTCTAGGAATGGAACCTTGACCAGGAATCAGTCCTGTGACCCTTCAGTGGATGAGCCAGTGCGCTAACCATTTAGCAACATTGGACTGGACAGTTCTATCTGTAAGCACTGTATTTTTTATATTATAAATGTATTATTTTTTTATTTTCAATTTTTTTGGTAGTATATAGAGATATGATTGCTCATTTTATGAATCTCTCATTTGTATATAAACTCTCTCAATTACTGTCTTATAAGTCTAGTTTCTTTGGTCCCCTCGGGCTCTCAGCTCTGACTCCTCAACTCAGAGACCTACACCAGACCCATCTGTTTTTATCAATATTCCTCACATGCAAACCTATATAGTTTAGCAGAAGACAGAAAGCTAAAATATATGCTTATAAGTATGAGAGTTCGTATGAGAGAGAATGAAAGCTATCATTTCTGCTTACATCACTATCCTTAGGAATGCTGGGGATTTGCTGACAACAGGTACTTTTGAAGGTGGCTTGCTTTTGAGGGTGTTGTTGAAAATGGAAAAACTCATTGTAAGTCTTTACAAAGACTGTGACCAAAGCCAGATAAAGAGGAGACAGCCGCTCATAACCATAGTGAAAGGACTTTCTGTGACAGGTGGCCATTCAGTTCAGGTCAGGTCAGTGCAGGAAAGAAGACAATTCCAATAAATATGTGTCTCCAGAGATAGGACATAAGAGTGCTAGACAGATTAACGTGTGTATAACTATATAGCAAGGAAATCTGTAATTTGTCAAAATATTTGAAAATTAATTAATGGCAGGTACCTAGAAATCTAAGGGAATGAAATAATTAGCAACTTGAGGGAAAATGAAAAGTTGTACCAGAATGAATATGTAATATTTGTGGCTGCTTACCCAGGCCAAACATTTACATATTATGATGTCATTAAACATAATTAACAAAATTGGTGAAATATCATTAGTGGGATAACAGGAGTGGATGCATCCATGTGTGCCTACGGTTTAAAGCACTGGCTTTCATCTCTTTGTAGTTCTTAGAAAATGGCATGCACTTAAAAATCAAGAAAAAATAATAGTATAAGCAGGTTTTGTTTTATTTTTGCAATTACAGAGATAAATGACAAAAAAGACAAATATTACAAGTGGTTGCTTTGAGTCAGTAAGAATCTGATGAGCAGTAGTGAGCTGGTCATTATTTAGTTAGTAGGTCTGTATTTGTGTTATTTTGATTAAAAGTATAAATCATAAACAAAAATGATCACATTGTCAAAGCTTATACTTAGAAGCTTCAATGTGTCTGGTTAAAGCTAAGAATCTGAATTCAAATTGCCTGGTTTGAAATATCAGCTCTACAACTGATCAAGTTATATTTGAACATATTACTTCACTTATTGATGCCTATTTTCCTAATATTCAATAAGGAAACAGTATTTATAACTGCCTCATAAGGCTGTTAAGAGGATTCAAATAGGTAATATTTGTGAAGTGCTTAGTACTGGAACACAGTAAGTGCTATCTTGCAGGCTATTAAAGTAAAAAAAAAAAAAAAGTAATTTTGGAATCATAAGCACGTTACCTTGGCTTCATTGTAAAATGTATAGTGAAGAATCAGTGACAAGAACACAGAAACATCATTCTTCCTTCAACATTTTCATTGATTTTTCCCAGATTTAAACTATAAAAAGATATTTTTGAAAAGTCAGTGCTACTCTATCTGCTTAAAGAAATGTCTCCTAGCATATTAGTCAAATTCTATTTGCCCATTGAATTCAAACTACATATATTCAAGATTTTGTTTCCAAAAACACTCAACATATTGCAATATGATTTTTCAAAATCAACAGTGTGGAGAAACAGCTGGCCTGGCCAAGCTTCCTGGCCTAGTTGTGAGCCTGAGTCGGAGATGGATTACCAGAAGAAAAGTTGGCCTACTTTGAATCTTTCAAAGGGAGGAATTTGTAAAAGCAAAAATGACCCGTAAGGACGTTACCGGTGTAAATAATAGTTTATTCCAGTTTCCACTTACTTGTCAGGCACTAGGGAAAATACAAACTATATTAGCCTCAAGGCATCAGCTTATCCTATGGAACCACCGCAAAATTTTTCCAAAATATGTACTTAGACCAACAACAGAATAAAACCAACCTTTTCCTTATTTTAGTAACCTTTCTGAGATTTTTTTTTCTTTTGTGAATATATATTGCTGTGAGGAATTCAGTATTGTAAAAGGAACAGTATTACCTTGAGGAAAATGTATCTCATTAACTCGGAAAAAAAATTAAATAGCAACATACCAATGAAAATTTCATACTACTCATTTTAAAAAGATATTTGGTATATCATGAACTCCTTAAGGGCAGTGACTTGGAGTTTTATTTGTGTGCTTCTCTCACTCTGTAGAATGTCCAGGATACATCCAATGTTCAATAAATGTTTATTTCATTGAGTTAAATATTGGTTAAAAATCTTTTCTGGGGACATTTGGTTTTTTATTGTGAGTCTGAGGTTATTTAGATGAATATTCAGTTTACTCCTAGTTTTGTACTGTAAAGGTCACCATGACAGGACAGTGGAGAAAATATGAATAGAGGGACTTGAATATGAGTTGATTCATTTCACCAAGGCAAACACCAAATGCCTTTAAGCACCTGCTTTTAATTAGCTTGTCCAAAGATTTTGACAAAGGCCTCCAGCGGGTTACTAAACAAACCCGGATGCAGATTACGTCTATTGAATCATTTCTCGTCTTTCATGGCTTTTAATAGAATTGATCTAATCATGTCTATTATATTCTCTTACCTAGTTTACACTCCTCTTTTGTTTACATTTGCAACCAGCAGGATTTGCAGGGATAATTTTGCCTTCCCCAATGCTTGCTATAACTGCTCTCAGGTTGAACACATACTTTAGATATCTCCTGATATTTTTACTTGGGATGATGTTTCCAGTACTATTTATACTTTTATTTCTCTCCCTTGGTTTTTTATAAACATTTTTATAGGAGCCATTTCCTTCTTTCATTTACTATTTTAACAAAATAAAATTATGGTGCTTATTAAAAAAGAAACTCAAGAAGATAATGCCTTTAGTATAATATCCAATTTCCTTGATCTTTTCTTTCCTGTAAATCTTTTCCATCCCTCTCTCCCTCATTACAAAAAAAAAAAAAAAAAAAAAAAAAAAAAAAAAAAAAAAAAAGAATGAAATGTTCTGAAATTGGCAAGTTATCTACAGAATGAGATGATCTGATACAAATCAATTTTCATCTTCAGAGTATTAAATGAATTAATTCACCAAAGTTACTTGCAAGATAATGAAAGCAAAATGCAAGCAAAGAAATTGAATGACCTTTACAAGCCTCAAATAGAATTAAATGTCAGTGTCCTGAGAAGGAGTTCCCTCTGTTTAGTTCTGGCGGCTACACATTTGAGCCTAGTGACAGGATCTTGGGGACTTGCTGAGGTTTTCTAATCACGTGGATTTCATTTTTGGTGAAATTTTAACATTTCTAGCAGGACCACAAGTTATTTTTTTATTTGAATTATTTCTTTTTGTTAAACCCTTAAAATATTATTTTTTTCCAAAAAAGAACTGTTTTGTTAGGTGCTTCTTTTTACTTGGTGCATTAAAAAAAAAACTTTATGTTTATGTCACTGTCAGTATTATAGATATTTTAATTAATATTTAATTATAGATATTTTAGATCTATTTTTGTGATCAAAGTCAGACTAGACAAGCAGGTAAGGTGTTAAGGAAATCAGCTGCAATTGTCCACATCAAAATGAGGAATCTTAGAAAATTCAACTTACAAACATCATTTCAAGAGGATGGGGAAAGAACAGAAATTAATAGAAGCAGATATAATAATACTAACCTAGACTTGTTTGATGAATAAAATGGAGCCAGATTCTAACATCAAATTATTAATACTCCTCCAACATATTATAATTGATTGCACACTATATAGTATGTGAATAGTTACTTATGACCTCATCAATCAATTTTATTATGCACTTGGAAATTTATATAACATCCTTCACTGGTTTCTTATTCTCAATTATAAAGAGATGAAATGGGAAAAATATGGAGAAATCCAAGTTAGTGTTTCAAAAAATCATGCAATGTAAGAAGTTGTATTTATGTACTGTTGATTTAAATACATAGAAACATAACAACTGCCCTCAGCATAGATCATCAAAGGAAGGCACTTAAACTATTATTTTGATCCACATAACAGAGAACAAGGTATCCTATATAGTAAAAGCCTAATATGCTAAGTGACCCACTGTTCATTTGACCATTCTACCAGTCACTAAGAAGCACACTGACTACCTGGGGGCAGACTCTCTTACCAGTAGGTTAGCTTGCTGCTGGGGTTCGGTCAATCAGGACTGGGCAAGACAGGCTGGGTATGCCCTGAAGCCCTCCTATGGTCCCTCCCTGGCCCTGTTCATGCACCAGTGGGATTCCTTGGTCTGGGTTGCACCCTCTCACAATCCAGGACCCCTCAGGGGATGTTGAAGAGCTGGTTTCAACCCAATCCCTGCAGGCCAGGCTGAGGGACGCCATTGGTGCACAAATCTGTGCACTGGGCCTCTAGTTATATATAAAAGTAGAACAACCAACAGTTTTTCATGTTAAAAAAAATGCTAGAATAAGAATAAAACTATAGACAATCAGGCATTAAGTCACTGGATATGGAGAGAAAAAAATATGATGTCTACCAATGCATGGACAGTTACATTTATTTTTTTCTAAGATCTAAAGTGCTTGTACTCCCACATCTATATGAAAAATAACGTGTTAAAAACTAAAACTATAATATATAGAGCAATTATCTTTACATCACCTACCTTGGTAACTGGATTACAAAAACTTAGTTATTTCATTATGTACCTCTGTTGCAGGTTCCATACCCATCCCTGTTTGGAGCCTTTGCAGGAGGTAATCAACGGTTATAGATTTTGGAACTATTAGACAAATGAGCACAGTGTAATAGATGTAATGGGTTAAATATTGTAACAATGGTCCAAGAAAGAGAAATAACTTTTAGTTGCCATGGCTCAAGGCTTTAACCTTCTCCTCCACAGCTGACTTGACTTCCTTACACAAGTTTGATGCCATTACCACATTCTAAGAGCTGACAGCTTAAGAAGAATGTGTTTGCCTTGACCAGTTTGGTGGATAGAGCATCAGCCTGCAAACTGAAAGGTCCCAGGTTTGATTCCTATCAAGGGCATGCACCTTGGTTGCTGGCACATCCCCAATGGGAAGTGTGCAGGAGGCAGCTGATTGATGTTTCTCTCTCATCAGTTATTCTAATTCTCTTTCCCTCTCCCTTCCTCTCTGTAAAAAAAAAATCAGTAAGATATATTTAAAAATAATAAGAATATGTTATTAAAACCAAAATTGAACACTTGTAGTAACATTTGGATTCAGTGAAATTAGTTACTCAGTGTAGTTTTGATATATGATAAATAATCATATATCAGGATTATTTTCACATGTAAAAATACACATATATTAATTGTCAAGACATGTCTTAGAATATGAAAAAATGTGAGAGAAAATGCCCTGACAATAAAAAATTTGAAATGGATCCAGTCAATATTAACATTCCTTTTCACTTCTAAAATTGTATCTTCTCTACCCAGGTTTGATTTTGGAGATAGAAGAAAGCATTGTCTATTTCTCAGGGCTGAGAGCAAATGGATTTTTATTTATTTATTTATTTTTTTACTAAACTCAATAATTTCAGTAGCAGGCACCTAATCTGGATATTACATTTTTGTGTGAAGGTGCCTTTTCTGCATCTCATGCAGTAGGCATTTAGTCCTAATGGATGCTATTTGCAGACACTGCTTCACCATAAATAACTGTTTCAATGAGGTCAGGACCCTTTGTGTTCAACTTGTAGTCAATGTTCCAGCTGAATGGCATCTGTGCTTATACACTGCTTCAGGGGAAAACACGCGCATATGCACACAAAATCTCAACCATTCCACAAACCACATCTCCATTCTACACATCATTATTTGTGTCAAGGAAGTTTTGGTCAGAACGAAGAAAGGCAAATTGAAGATGACAAAATTTCCCATGTTTTCTAGTCAACAATCAAAATGTATTGTGCTCTGCTGCATATCTGCTTGCATCCATCCTACATATTTTATTTATTTTCTCATTTAGTTCTAAATAACCTACATTTAAATTCACAGATATAGAGTATGGAGCCTCTGGGCACATTTAAAATACACAGAAATAAATATGCATTCTTACCAAAAAATGCTATAAAAATTATAATAGAGCTCAATTTTCTTTATGTAGTGAGAAAAGAGAGGAAAAAGAAGCCCAAGCCTGAAGATACCAACCAAAGATTTAACCATATTGAAGTAAAATTATGGCTTCATAAAATAAACTGTTTTACAGAGAAGGGAAATGGCTGTGTAGTAGAAGAGTATGGAGAAATACATGCCTTCATAATGATATCAAACTCATTTACCACGTAGTAAATATGCCTATTACTATCACTGTGTTATTATTACTGTTATTGTAATTATTGTAATTGCTAAGATGAGTCATTAAAAACCCTAGGTAAGTTAATTATCTTTGAAGGATCCATTAATATATTTTGAATTTATTTCATATAGTAATTGTAAGACAATACATATTTTCACAATTGAATCATAATATGAACAAGCATCATAATTGGCAAAACAAGTGTAATAGATCTTCTTTTAAGGTATCATGCTATTCAAATTCATGTATGAATGGATATTGGACCTCAGGCTATTTCAGGGAAGAAGAGAATTTTTAAAAGAACAATTTGCCAAGCTAAATCAATTGTACTCTGTAGTATAATAATAATGAGAAAACAATGATACCAAAGCTTTAGTGAAGAGTGGAATAGTTTGGCACATAGGAAATGTTAATTTTTTTTTCCATCCGGTTCATTAAAATTATTGCAGAGTTTAATGATTTTCCTAGCAACTATTAGCATCTCTTAGAGTTCATTATATGTAACTAGAGGCCCTGTGCACAAAAATGTATGCACTGGGGGTCTCTCAGCCAAGCCTGCATGCTTTCACAATCTGGGACCCCTCAGGAAGGGCCCATCACAGTCCCTCAAGAGGGACCAAAGGCCAATTCGATTACAGCATGATTCTGGTTCCCCAGAGCCTGAGGGAGGAGGGAGAGACCCAGAGGCCAGTCCAATGGGAGCATGGCTTCATTCCCACAGCTCTTTCCTAACTCTGCAAGGTGGGTGGCCTGGACCCAGGACTGACTCCTGTGGTGGTCTGCTGGGACCCTAGCCTGGTGTTTGGTTATCCGTCCACATGTTTAGGTCATGAAAGACCTTGGCTCTTTATATATTAGAATAATTTTAAACAAACTTGCCATAATTTAATAAAAACAATATAATATTTTTGTTATATTATTAATAAAAATAATATAATAAAAGCATGATAATAATAAAAATAAAATCATTTAAGTATATGTGTGTATGTGTGTGTATCCTCTATTTGTACATTTTTTTTCTTCCTGTTTTTTGAGTGTTGTAGTGGGCAGCCCGTTCCTTTTATTCTATTGAGAATTCAACTGACTTCAAAAGGAAATAGTGTTTTATAAAGAAATGATTGAGAATTCAAAATATATCATAATATACACAGCTCCAATTCTGCTTTTGCAATTTCACTGTCTTGATGATTTAAGAAACATGTTGATAGGTAATCTAGTTCCTTCTTCATCAAAGTGTGATTCATGGACCAGCAACATTGTGTAACCTAAAACTCTAAACCCTAAAACCTATCCCAAGCCTACTGAATCAAATATTGCATTCTAACAAGGTTCCTGATGATTATTATCTATACCATGGTGTTTTAGACAATTTAATTTGAACCATAATCCCAAAACGTAAGGATACAGAGATGAGGTTAAAAAGCAGGAACAGATCAGGAAGACCTTGTCTGGAATGTTGTAATGAGATAGGTAAGAGAAACCCTCACTTAGTAAATTTTAATTAAATAAAGACATTTGCTCAATGTCCAGAGTCAAGGTGTCATACAGTTTTGGAAACTTTAGGATCTGGGTTAAGTTTTACTGAAATTTGTGTTGACTTTAATCTTCAGCTGATTGAATAATGGGTAGAGCTTTCCGAGGCATAACATCAAGAGTTGTAATCTCATATATCTTTCTTAAGAGTAAAGAAAATTTTTCTAAGATTTCCCTTAAAAGACACTGTTTCTTATTTGCTAGATCTGGACCACACGTCTATCCCTAAAACCATTAGTAGCAAGGGATTACCATTATTTGCTCAGATAATTAACAACAGTCCAGGGGCTCATCTTGGGGTCAGTTCCCTTCAGTCGTTATAAGGTTAGGTTGAAAACTTGAAAAATGGTGCTTTGTTGAGATAGAAGAAAAAGAAAGGTGTTTTGTCAACAACTTTCTCTTGTAGTCAAAATAGAATCACTGTAAAATTTTCATTGGGAATTGATATGATCAAATCTGTTTCTAAAAAATATATGTAAATCTTTAAAATCTTTTTAAAATTAGCTCATTGAAACTAAGCTGATTTTTTTTTTTTAAAGAAATAAACAAATTGACAAACTCTTCATAGAATCTCCAAGAAAGAAAAGACAGGACTCAATTAAAAAAATCAGAACTGAAAAAGATATTATATCTGATACCACAGAAATACAAAGAATCATAAGACTAATTATGAATATATTATAACAAGTTGGACAACCTAGAAGACATAGATAATTTCTAGAAATATACAACAAATCAAGACTGAACAGGGATGAAATAGAAAATCCCACAAAATCAACAGATCAATTCCCCAAACCTTCTTATCTTTTACTGTAATACCACCTTCATAGCATTGTTAGAATACTTATTTTTGTTTTTATTTTTTCTTACTATGTTTGAATGGTTTGTCTTATTTCAGTCTTTTTACAGTACAATACCTATGAATATTAGACCTATAATAAAGGCTTCTGGAGTAGATAAATAAGAATACCTCTATCTATAAAACCAACTTTTATTGTGCTAAATATCTATTTCACAATTCACCAGGTTGTTAGAGTCTTGAAGTCAAAATCTGTGATTTCTTTAGTGTTGCACTAAATTATTTGTGGTTACACACACTCATATCCTTCAGTATGTTTATAGATTGTATTAAAGATAAATGGGATAGAAGATTTATTCTGTTTTTTTAATATATTGGGGAAAAAGCCTTATTTTCAATATTTTATACTTATAGTATAAGTATATTATAAGTATATAATATTATATACATATATATATTCCTTTTTCACTTGGGAAAAAATAGATGAATTGATGCAATAGCTCCTAGATTTCAGCCTTCTCTATTACCTTTTTTATATACTCTTTCAAGATCTTCTCCATATTCTAAGGAAATTAAGGTAAAATAAATGACCATTTTCACTTGCTCGAGTAGTTTTAATAACACCTAATAGCCCATTTGCATATATTTCTGTTACAGAATCTATTGACCTAATACAGATGTTAGATTAACCTTCAGGTAGACTCAATAGAAAAAGCTATTAAGCATGCATGGATGGTTAAAACAGGATATACAAGCAAAGTTTATAAACCAGATCCAATGAGAAGCACCAGACTTATTCATCAGAACTGTCTTCCCATTCCATCAAGATAGCAAACACTTAATAAATTATATTCTGTATTTTAAAATACTTCGTTCAATGATTTTGCAGTACAATGCACAAGCAATAGCCTTGTCAGACTCTCTTAGAAGTTCCTGGAAAGTGTTAATTGACAGGAATGTATGAAGTTCAGAATTCAGTCTTCAATGTTGTGCAGACTAGTTATTGATCTAGCACTACATAAACTAGAGCAGAGCAAAATATTAAATTATCTTAAGAAGCAGATTAAGTTTGGCAGGTGAGGTCATTATAGACCTCAATTAAAAAAAAAAAAAAGCTTTGTGAAGTTATCTTATATTTTTCCTTATCCTACATTTTATAAAAGTTACATCCAAAATGATGTGGGGAAAAAAAATGAGATTTTGGAGAAAGATGGTTTGGTCCTCAGCTTGAATTTCTGTTTACTCACTTACTAGTTAGATAACCTTAGGCAAATTATATCTTTATACTTTCTCTCTTGTCCTAGGTGAGTTGATAATTCCTACTTTAAGTGTTGTAGGGATTAAAGCAATAAATAACAAGAGTAAGAGGAAGACAAAAATCGGTATGGTGTCAAGCAGTGTGCACTTAACCAATGAAAGCTTTAGTGTTATTGCAAAATATATATGAACTGAGAGTCTTGATTCACCTTGGATACTATTGATTTCCTGAGTAGGGCCCATTAGCATATAACATAAATGAATTATTGTTCTTGTTACATCAGGGAGTATTTGAGAAAGTCATTTGATTTCTTCATAACTTTGATTTCTATGTGAAAATCTGTTAAAATAAAAATGAGGGGGAAATGTGGTTTTTTAAAATAGCTTACTAGGATTCTGTTGTTTATGTTGTTTAACAGCTTAACAATAATAATGGCAAACTACCATGGTACTTATTAGATATTAGACACTTATTGTTCTAAGTACTTTGCATATACTAGCAACTAATAAATTTAATTATCAAAAAGCCTCTCTGAGAGCATTAATCTTATTATTCCTATTTTGGATTTGAGGAGATTGAGCCACAAAGCTAACTACTTGGCCATGGTCACACAGTTGCTAAGTGGTAGTACCAACATTGATTGTCAGTTGCAAAGTGATGCTTTCCCCCAGAGATTTTCAGCCTTTTTCATTGCCTGGTGCACATAAACTAATTACTAAAATTCTATGGCACACAAACACACACACACAAAAATTAATTTTTTGCCTATCTGACAAAAAATAGGTGTAATTTTGATACATTTATACAAGACGGCGGTTGCTGTATTAGCTGTTGTCATTTTATTATTTGACACTCGTAGGGGTGTCGAACTCAATCAGAGAAGGGGCCAAAATCTAAAATCCAGCCTAAATCGCGGGCCGAATGGTTTACTGAACAGTCATAAACTGACAATGTCATAAACTGACAGCGGAGTGCATAGATAATTTCTAGATATATACAACAAATCAAGACTGAACAGGGATGAAATAGAAAATCCCACAAAATCAACAGATCAATTCCCCAAACCTTCTTATCTTTTACTGTAATACCACCTTCATAGCATTGTTAGAATACTTATTTTTGTTTTTATTTTTTCTTACTATGTTTGAATGGTTTGTCTTATTTCAGTCTTTTTACAGTACAATACCTATGAATATTAGACCTATAATAAAGGCTTCTGGAGTAGATAAATAAGAATACCTCTATCTATAAAACCAACTGGTGCACATAAACTAATTACTAAAATTCTATGGCACACAAACACACACACACAAAAATTAATTTTTTGCCTATCTGACAAAAAATAGGTGTAATTTTGATACATTTATACAAGACGGCGGTTGCTGTATTAGCTGTTGTCATTTTATTATTTGACACTCGTAGGGGTGTCGAACTCAATCAGAGAAGGGGCCAAAACAGTGATGACAGCGCGGTGCGGGCCACATTGCAAGGCCTGGCCGGACGGATTTGGCCCGCGGGCCTTGTGTTTGACACATGTGCAAGGGAAAAGAGGTCGATGCACCGGACTAAATAGGCAGGCACTGCATGTTCTAAAAATCCTTGCACCACATCAGTGCAGTGCAGCACACTGGTTAAAAAATCACTGTTTTAATCATTATTTAGCACTACCTTTCAAGTGCTTTGTGTCTATAAGTAATTTTACAATCAATGTGTGTGCATGCGTTTGTTTTTGTTTTGTTGTTTTCAATGTAAATAACCCAACAGGTCATTATAATTCTTGTCAACAGATTCATGTTTAAAATTTCATATACATTCATTTAAAGAGACTTTCTAGGGTGCATTCAGTATTTATATGATTCAATCAATTTATTTGCAAAAATGTGAAATGGATAACCTCAGATTGGGTCTCAACATGAATGCATCATCTCATATTTATATATACACTTTAAAACTTTAATTTATCATTAGTTTTAATTTCAGAAAGATTTCAGGGAATGAATTCTTATTAATAATTTGGAAATTATTTAGTTTTGGCAAAAGCCATTTGTGGAACAAAAATCATTTATCACTGAATATCTTATAAAAGCAAAATTATTTATTTTTAAAAATTTATTAGCTAGACAGCTAACTCTAAACGTGTCTTATGAATGAAAGTAAGACAATCCATTACTTATAAACCACAGAAAATGGGATCTTATTTTGGCAGTTTTCTCTGTTAGAAATTGTTTACTTTTTCAGAAAAAAAAAAATTCAAGTGAATTATTCTATATTTATAACTGGTCACCCAATGCAAGGCTTTGTGCACATTGAAAGGAAATTAATTAGAAAGTGGCTGGGGGAGCAGGACTGGACAAGAGATACCAGACACATCCTGGAAGCAACCACCTTAGGTCCCTCCCCAGCCTGCTGTACTTAGAAGGTGGCTAGAAGATCGTCAGCAGAGAAAGCGGGGTTCCTCTGGCAGGTGGAATTCCTCAGCCTGGCCTGCAGGGATCGGGCTGAAACCAGCTCTCTGACATCCCTGGAGGGGCCCCAGAGTGCAAGAGGGCACTCTACAAAGTGACTGTCGCACAGGATGTGGAACACAAACACAAGTGTGCAGTAAACCAGATTTGGGGCTGACAATGCCCCAGCAACAACATAACCCATGGCTGAAGGTGGAATCGCACAGCCCAAAGAGGAATTGGGCTCCCTCCTCTCTGGTTCCAAAGTACATCACCAGAGAACTGCCGCTGCATCTCTGGAGATCCTGTGTTGAGCATCTACCCCCTGGTGGTCAGTGCACATCATAGCTACTAGTCAAATGTACACTTAGCATATTGGCCTTTTATATATGTAGACTAGAGGTCCGGTGCATGAAAATCCATGCATTTGGGGAAGTCCTTCAGCACAGCCTGCACCTTTTCACAGTCCAGGACCCCTTGGAGGATGTCTGACGGACGCCTTAGGCCTGCTCCCTGGGGGATTGGGCCTAAGTTGGTCATCAGACATTCCTCTGGAGCCTTTGGGGCAGGGGTCCTCAAACTTTTTAAAGTGGGGGCCAGATCACAGTCCCTCAGAGAGCTGGAGGGCCGGACTATATGAACTACTAATTCCTACTGTAACACCTCGGCTGCGCTCACTGCCCAAAAAACCTGGCGGGCAGGATCAGACTCCTCTGCGGGCCGCATGTGGCCCGCGGGCCGTAGTTTGAAGACCCCTGCTTTGGGGGAATGTCTGACTAATGGCTTAGGCCCGTTCCCCACAGGGAGCCATTAGTCGGACATCCTTAGTGCTGCTCTGAAGGCGGGAGAGACTCCCACCACCACCACTGTACTGGCCAGGCTTGAATGGCTTCTGGGTGAGCAGCACTCCTCCTGTGGAAGCACAGTGACCACCAGGGGGCAGCTCCTGCATTGAGCATCTACCCTTTGGTGGTCCATGCACATCATAGCAACTGGTCGTTCCTGGTTGTTCTGCCTTTAGAATCAATTTGCATATTACCCTTTTATTATGTGAATCAAATAAAATATATTTAATAGTGAATTAAATTATAAAATTATTCTACTTTAAAATCAGCAAATCTTTTGAATGATGATATAGTAATAAAAGTGGTAAAATTTCCACTGGTTATGTGGCCACAACCAAGATATATGCTCTTGACTGGAATCAAACCTGGGACCTTGAGTCCACAGGCTGACGCTCTAGCCACTGAGCCAAACCAGTTAGGGCTACTCTAAAAATTTTTAAATTTTTAAAATTGATTGTTGTATGTATGTTTTAGTGAGATGAATATACATATTTTGAAACATCACAGATTAGTCAGCCTGGGCTTATTGAAAATAAGTATCATAGAGAAATTATGAAGAAACTAGAGGCCCAATGCATGAAATACAAGCAAGAAGTTCAGCCCTTGTAGCCATGGTGGCTGCCTTGGCCCTCCTAGCCCCAGCTTCCTCTGAAGGTCATTTGGCTGTCTGGTCTAATTAGCATTTTACACTTTATTATTATAGACTAGAGGCCAGGTGCATGGAATTCATGCATGGTAGAGTCCCTAGGCTTGGCTGCCAGTCATCTCCCTTTACAGGTGACCAGCAGGATAATCAGGAGGCCCTTCTGGCAACCACCTTGGCTGGCCTGCTGCCTGCGGGCTGGGAGCAGCTCCTGTATTGAGCATCTTCCCCCTGGTGGTCAGTGCATGTCATAGCAACCAGTCCTTCCATAGGTCATTCTGCTGTTCAGTCTATTTGCATATTAGGCTTTTATTATGTAAGATTGAATGAAAGGGTTTATATAATAAAAACCTAGGCTTTATATATGGAATAAAAATATATACATCTGAAGATAAGAAAATACTGCAAATATAATTCATTCTAATAACTTAAAAATGTATGGAATAAATGGAAAGAATCACATTGATGTTGTAAGAGGATTGCCATATAGTTATACCTTCCTAAGAATGAAACTGCCTTATTTATATATAATTTACTTTTTATTTAATTTCTAATACTATCAAAGTATAACAAGTATTGATTTAAAGTATAAAGTAATATTTTTCAACATATAATCTGTCACTTAAGGTAACTTTCTCTTCCATCTTACTTTATATTTTAGCTCAGAAAAAAATGTTTTCCCTCAAATTTGAAAGGGAAATTTGAAGTCTATGTTTCCGAATTTTAAATTTGCAGTAAATAGTATTAAACCACATAAATATTAAAAATGATAAATTTGCCTGAATTTATAAATTTTCCATCCCACATTTAGCTGAAATGAAAGCCATGTCAGGAGCAGAACTATGCTACTTGCTGTGATGAATAACTTGCTAACAGCAGCTACAGGGGCAGAGCCATTAGAGAGATGGATGAATGTATCAGAAAGTAGAGGCACACATATCTGCTGATGGGAAGGTCACAAAGCAAACATTAACAATTAAGAACATCAATACCTACACCCACACCAAAATTTTCTCTATAGTGACTTTTGACAGGTACGATCTGGCTCCAATATGTCTCCTGCTCAACCTCAGGGACAGTTTCAGTTTAGTACGCAAACATGTCCACAGGTTTACCTTTCAAGATGATAGAAACAACACAGAAAAATATGTTTAGCTTTTTTTGTGTTTTGTATACATTAAAACTAGTCTTTCCTGAGTAGGCTAATGAGACTGGTCTTTGAAGGACTATGTCACATGACACATATAAAAGAACCTCATTTTTTGTCAGTAATTATGTGTGTTTATACCTATTGCATAGCATATATAGAGATAGAGTGATTTCAGATTTTTTTTTTAAAGTGGTCATGATTATTAAATAGGTAAGCCACTCTTACACTTTTGTGAGCAAGGAGAAAAATAAACAGACAAAGGAAATGAAAAAAATGACAGTTTCCCAACTAATATATTACTTGTTTTATTGTTTTATTTAAGGGCTCTGAGCAGTCCCTACATGAGTTATTAATACAGCTCTCAGGACAAATGACAACTAGGCACTAATGAGTTTGTGGGGGGGGGGAAATGTCTTTACTTCTATTGTAAACAACAAAGGATTCTCCAAAGAGAATGGCTCAGTTTGTCTAGAGTGAAACATGAGAGCTGGAGGTGGGAGACTGATTTTTATTTTGGCTAAGAAGTGGGACTGTCTTTCATGCAGGCTTGCTCAGATGGGGGGCGAAAGGGGTAGGGAAAGCAAGGGGCTTGAAAGGTATTAATGGACAAGCATCAAGTATTAAATGTTCTCTTTATTACCTATTTTAAGGATATCAGAATCAACCAACATAATATCAACATCTTAACTGTTGAGGTAAAATATTGTGAAATTTTGTAAATAGTGTGTGTAATTTTTTCATTAGAATAATTATACTTGCTTTTCAATAGCATTTCTAAGAGATTTTATGTATATTACCTTATTTTACCCATTAGTAAATCTGAGGAGGACTTACATTTAAAATTATTTTTGTCAGTAATTAATATTTTCTTCATAATATCAATGCAAAACTTCCAGTTTCCTAAAAAAAAAACAAAAACAAAAAAAAACACTGAGCAGTTACTTTGAACAAGAATTGATTTTTATTAGAATTCTGTTGTTAAGGAATTGTCTATTAAAATTATTTGCATTTATAGAAACTGAGGTTAAACCTTATAACAAACATGTTTCACAGAAAATGGTAGAGATATTTTGAGGAAATATATGCAAAATATGCAGATCATAGTCACAATTTAAAAACTAGGTATGTTAGCATGTTTAATATGGAGTGAAGAGCATGGTAAGAAAAGAAACATGACATGCATTAAATGTCATGATGTGTCAGAAACCATGTCAGGCATTTTATCTATTTTTCACACCTCTTCTATATTAGGAGTGTATGATTTTTCACGATTTATCTTTGTTGGTAGTAGGATGCAGAAAGATTAAGAAATGTTCTCAGATTGACTCATCTACAAAATTAAAACAAGGGGATCCAAAAATTTTCAAAAATCCATGCTCTTTATGTTTTTTTAATGTTCATTATGCCAAATATACTAGTACAACTAACATATAATCTATGAAATGATATTTCAATAAAAGGCATAGGATAATTATGTATATTACTTAAACACACAGATACACACACAATTTTGTTGTATTACTATTCCATGTCCTATGTAATCTGTTTTAATCTTAGCTTAATTGCAATTATCTGAATTTCCACAACAAAATCTACCTTCTTAATATTCTCCCTCACTATTCTTAATATGCTCCAAGCTGTTGTTATATTTCTTTCAGAACATCATGTTCTTTGTATATTTTTTCAACTTTATATCATTCTAGGTGATCATAACAAACACTCTCAAATTATCATAAACTATCAGTATTATTTAATAATACTATCAATGTCCAGTTCTTAAATTCTGTGAAATTCAGCAATTTATTTGATATTTCCTATTATATTGATTTTCTATTGTTATAACAAGTTACCACAAACTTAGTAACTTGAAACAACACAAGTTTATTATCTTACATTCTTCAGGTTCGAAGTCTGAAATTCATGGGCTAAAATCAAGAGGTGCACATGACTATATTCCTTCGGGAAACTCTAACTTTTTGTTTTCCTGCTTTTTTCACATCTGCAGGCCACCTCCTTTTCTTGGCTCATGGCCTTTTCCTCCATTCTTCTCTGACTGACTAACCTCCTTTCTTCTGTCATTTATAAGGAGACTTTTGGTTGTTTTTGCACACTCAGATAATTCAGGACAAACTCATCAAATCAGAACCCTTAATCATGTCTACAAAGTCCCTTTTGCCATAGCAGAGAATATGTTTACCGGTTCTGGAAATTAGTATGTAGTTATCTTCGGAGAGAGAGTGGATATTATTCTATTTACCACACAAGGTAAATATTTAATATATTTTTTGGTGTATTGATTTTAATACATAAAATATAATTATTGTGGTGGGGTGAGTGTTTAACTGGGTCATTTATATGCATACGAGAGGCCTGGTGCACAAAATCCATGCATGGGGAAGAGGGAGTTCTGCACCTGCAGGGATCGGGCCTAAACTGACAGTCAGACATCCCTCTCACAATCCAGGATACTGCATGTACCATTGACCATACTTTTCAAACAGGTAAAAGGCATCTTGCTGTTGTAGGGAAAGCTACATTTTTTTTGCCATGATTATAAAAAGCAGTATAAAGCATGATCCTTCTGAGGCATCTTATGGGTGGAAAAACTGAAGCAGAGAGAAGTTAAGTAATTGGCTTTATCATACAGTTATAAGTGTTAGAATCAGGGCCAACCACAAAATGTGCAAGCCAGAGTCCATGCATGTCATCTCTGTATCATCCCATTTTTTTCAGTGTTAGAGTAGCCTTGCCTGGATTTAATTTTTAAATCTAAGAAACTGTTCTGAAAATATAGGGTAGGGTCACTAGGCCTAGCCCATGATCACAGCTGATCTGTGGGGGTGATTGGCAGGCTGAGCGCTCAGGGGGCCCCCAATGGCACCCACCTTGGCTGGTGGCCTGGTGCCACCTGCTGGCTGGTCCTGCACCCTGATCACAACCACTGGTTGCTCCCTCTCAGGGAGCTGATGTTCAACACAGGTGCTCCGAGCGGCAGCTCCTGCTTTGAGCATCTGACCCCTGATGGCCAGTGCGTGTCATAGCGACCTGTTGTTCTGCTGGTTGTTCAGCTGTTTGGTTGATTTGCATATTAGGGTTTTATTATATAGGATATGCATAGCCCATGGACACAGACAATAACATAGTGAAGGCTTGGGAGGGTCAGGTATGGGGTGGAAAGGGTCAATGGAGAGGGGGGGAGGAGCATCTGCAATACTTTCAAAAATAAAGATAAATTAAAAATACATATGTATATATATGTAAAATTATATATATATATATATATATATATATATATATATATATATAATTTTTACCTATGATGTTGATATATTTGACCACTATATAACCATGCTATTAAAAGTAAGTATCCATCTTTACTATCCAAACGAGGCAAATGTGTTTCTGAAACGTGTGCTGGATCAGAGAGTGAGAATACTTGTGTTGTTATCCAAGAGCTTCTAGTGAACTCTTCTTGTCTAGATTAGTGAATATCAAGGTGTTTTAGTTTACGTATAGATTAAACTAGACCTGCAGTCCTTTCACAGTAATATATTTTAAATCTAAAAATGTAATGTTTTCTATGTTTATCATTGTCCTGACACCAATATCATAAAATAGGTTATCCCACATATCTGGCATTTATGATCTGCCTTCAGTTGGCTTAATAAAAACTGTAGTTAGATCTCATGGCCTTTAATTCAAGTATATATCTAGAAGCGACACACATTGCATTTCAATGTCATCTGGCAAAGCGAGTCGCTAGTATCAATATGGCTCCTCCTGAAAGGAACATGACTCCTTTGCAGGAAACATTTTAAGATGCCTAACAGAGACAGACAGGGATAGGGCAGAGGTACGTATTTTTATATGGAGAAAGACATGCAAATATTTGGGAAAGTCATACAGTCTTACTATAAGAAATGTTTCTCCATTAATTGATTATGAGAGGTTCTTCTACTTTACCTTGGTTATGTTTTTGTTTCTTTTTTTTTTTCATAAAGTATCATAAACTTGTAAATCTTTTAATGTAGGATAGAATTTTAGGCAAAAATAATGATATATTAATAATCCTATCTAATAAAAGGGCAATATGCAAATTAACCATCACTCCATCACAAAGATGGTAGCACTCATAGCCACAAGATGGCAGCGCCCAATCCCCTCAGCCTTTCCAGAGTACCTCAGTCCACTGAGGGCCTCTGGGGGATAGAGGGCCTGTCCCACAGCCTCTGCTGCCAAGTGCAGGCCTGGAAAGGAGATGACAAGCCAGCCTCCCACAGAGGTAGCACAGCTCCCTCCTGCAGAATCTGAGCAGGTCCCTCCCGGCTCTGTGGAAGCAGCGCAGCTCCCAGCAGCATGCTGTGGTTCCTGCAAGAAGTCCGCATGATATCTCACAATGGGCTTACTAGTAATTATATTAGCTATATCAGAAAATAATTTTACTTCTGTCTTCCTATCACCATCTTATCTTAATTTTACCCTGATCTCTTTTTTAATTCATTTTTCCCAGTTTAAAAATTAAGATGCAATTTACATACAATATAATTTTCCAAGTTTAAGTATCCTGTTTGATGAGGTTAACAATTGCATAAATCTGTGTAAATTTTAGTACAATAATAATAATAGTACTTTTTCCAAAAAATTTTTCTTGTGTTCCTTTGTAGTATCCTTTCCTGTATCACAGACCCTGACAATCAGTGCTCTGCTTCTTATATAATTTACATTTATAAGAATGTTAAATTAATGAATAAATGAATTGTGTGTCTGACTTACATGTGTTAATAGTCAATTCATTTATATTTCTGAGTTATAATTTATCATATGGGAAAACATCAACTTGGTAATTCATTCTTTAATGGATTATTGCTTGGGTTGTTTCTAGTTTGGGAATATTATGAATGAAAGTTCTCATTCAACTCTTTATGTGGACATGCATTTTTATTTCTTTTACTTAAATACCTAGAAGTGAGATAAATGTATGCTTAACATATAAGAAACTGCAAAATCATTTCTCTCAGTTTTGCTTCACATATATTGATGCCCTTTTATCAGGGAAATGCATGTTTATAACTGTTATAGTGTTTGCTATATGGATTCATTGTCATTATGAAGTTGCTCATAATAATTCTTGGTTTTAAACTTATTTTCCCTGACGTTTTTAGAACAACTTGAGTTTTTTATTTTTATTCTGTTTAGTATCCTTTTTTTTTCCCCCCAGTCTCTTACTATTATCTATTTGTGCCTTTGTATTTTAAATACATGTTAGACCACACATAGTTGGTTCTTGTTTTTCATTCAATCTGACAATCTCTGTCTATTGATTGGAAGCATCAATTTTATTTAATGTACTAGTAATTTTTTTGTTGTTGTTAATCCTCACCTGAGGATTACCCCACCCCCACCCCCACCCTATTGTTCCTTCAGAGAGAGTGAAAGGGAGGAAGAGGAAGGGAGATAGAAATATAGAAGTGAGAGCCACATCAACTGGTTGCCTCCCACCAGTACCCTGACTGGGGGCAGGGACCCACAAAACAGATATATATGTCTCCAGAATAGGTAAATACAAAAAGTGGATTGGTGTTTGCCAGGGAATAGATGAAGTAGAGAATATGAAGTAACTTTAATGGCATGGGAGTTTCTTTGGAAGTGATAAAAAATTTTTGTCATTCAGTATAGATATAGTTGTATAACATTGTGATTAAACTAAATGCCACTGAATTGTACATTTTAAAATGGTTTATTTTATGTTTTGAAGTGAAACTTTACTTCAAAAAAATAATATTCCAAACCCAGTGTTTTTTCAAGTTAGTCATTTTTTCTTCCACAAAGTTATTTTCCCCTTCACTCAGGTCTAAGAACAGGACACAAAAATTTCCTTAACATCTTCAGTGTGGCAGGTTTTTTGTTTTTCTTTCCCTCAAGCACTCAGTGTGGGTCCTACTTTACCGCGATTCCAGACTTTTATTGATGTTTCCATTTGGGCAGGCCTTCCGGTGTTTGGTCTTTCCTCTGCATGGAGCCGGTAACAACCTGAGCTATAGGAAACCGAGTATTATATTTTCCCTCCATCAAGTGCCAACTTTAGGCTTCATCCATTTAAATGTTGACCTTGGAGATTTTTCTTTAACTCTATTGCCACCTCAGCTCTGATATATCTTGTCTTTTAAATAGCATTTTAGGTGTTTTATGCAAGTTTTGTTTAGGTTCTCTAGGCTATGGCTAGATTGCCAAAAAAATTAAAAATAAATGAGTCATATTGCTTTGTCATTTACTTATTCTCAAATTTGATGCTGAAAATTATATTTCCAGGATTATAATAATTTTATTGAAAAATATTATTTTATATTAAGAAATTCAATTGGCAGTTTTCTTCTCTCTTTTTTTTCCCATCTTTTTCTGATATATGAAGATTTGCCTACACCTTCCATATCATCAAGATTTCTACTGTCTCCTAATTTTCTTTTCCTTTGTTTGAATGTTATCAGTTGGGGTTACCAGCTGGGACCTTGGTTCTCTTTGACGATGAAGAAAAGATTCTAATGTCAATGAAAATGAAAGTAAAGCAAAATGGGGTTTATTGAAGATACATTCGAAATATAGAGTAGGCAAGGGGAGGGAGGGAGAGAGAGAGAGAGAGAGAGAAAGAAACAGAGAGAGAGAGAGAGAGACAGAAAGAGAGAGAGAGAGAGAGAGAGAGACAGAGACAGAGACAGAGAGAGAATGAATGAATTTCCTGGTTACTTACATTCCAAAGAGGAGCAAGTCAGTCAAGAGACAACATGGCCCCCAACTCAGGGTTTAAAAAGAGGAATTTTCTGGGTGGAGACTTTAATTTGCATTCGGGGTGATTGACAGAAACTGTCTTTGTTCTGGGCATGACCTTATCCATAATACATAAAGAAAAACCCACGCGTGGGAAGGGTAAAAAACAAAATGCAAATATTATTATAATCAATCCAGGTCTCTGGTAAGGTCACATTAAGATCATGTCATTTTCCTCTGAGCTTGTGCCAAGAACCAACAGACGGGCTCCAAACCTATCCGCTGGCAGTCCGCTGGCAGTCCGCTGGCTGCTGGGCTCCCCATGGGGAGGAGGTCTGAAGGCAATGTTGGGCTGACTCCTGTTCAGGCCCCCAGGGCAGGCCCTATATGAGCCACTCATCTCTAACTTCCTACCTGACATGCACGCTGACATTTTTCTTATATCTGTGCTTCTTTTATCTATACCAGTGATTCTCAACTTTACGTCTTATAATCACCTGGAAACATTTGAATAATATCATTGTGAATACTTAATATGAGGCCCCTTACATCAGAACCTACAGTTGTTATATCTGTGCATCTTCACTTATATTTGTAATTCCAAAATGGCTTTGATAAGCAGATCAAATATATCAAACATCTCTTCAATTTGATAATATTTATTTCTGGGTAATATTTATCTCATTACATATTTCAAATTCAGTAACTAATAAACTTTTTAAGATCAACTGTTGCTGTCTAGTGAATAGCAACACTACTTATATTATCTAAACCAAATATTTGGTAGTTTTATATTTTTTTCTTATATATTAAATGTATTTTATGGGCATCATGAGACAATGAGTCAATTTCTGAAGAGAGGAATTTAAAAATTTATGAATTTTAAGAGTTAGTAATAAGAAAAAATTATCTAGATTAAAACTACCAAGTTAAATTGAAATAGGAAGAGACGGAAAAGCCAAGTGGAAAAACAACAGCCTATGTGCACAGATAACTAATGGGTATAAAGTGAGATAACTGAGTTGTTGAACAAAAGCCTCTTCAATGTATAGAACTTTGTGATAGTTATTTTTAGTAGTGTGGCCTAAAATTTAATTGAGAATAGGATCAAAGAGAGAGACCAACTCCTCCTTCTGAAAAACTCATTCACTAAGTGCCACTAGAGGCTCTCAGAATTTTCCTGATGTTAAAACATTGCTTCCCTTTTTATTTCTAGGTTTGAGGCTAGACCCGCACCACTGTTCATCTAATATGAGTTTCAGGGTTTTATATTTCTAAGCAGGAGATAGTTTATAAAGAGATGAGGCAGCAGCAATTTCTTCAGTGTAGATTCATTGTCCCCATAGGGAACATCTTTGCAGATGAGAGAGTTTATGATAAGGAATGGGATTTAGAAGTGGTAAGATGTTTCTGTGGATTCTCATAGTGGTGGTAAGCATAGAAAGAACAGGCACAGAGGGCATGGGGCTTGTGGAATCTTTCTTCTTACAGCAGTTCAAATAGTTATCCACCAGCTCCTAGCATAGTGGAGTGCCTTTCACCTGGATATTGCTTCCTGGTCAACCTCTTTGGGGGTATAAATGCTTGGAGCTTCTGGTATCTTTGTGCGTCTGTGTGTGTCATCTACATTCCGAAGCTGTTTTAGCTGCTTAGTAGTTGACAATTGTGAGGGATCAGAGATCCATGGGAGAGTAACTGCAAAGAAAATGTGTCAGCCTTAAGATTATGTTTCCGAGTGAAGAAGCACAGTACACATTATATTCCTCAATGGGTAAGTGTTGTGCTAAGTCACCTGTATTTGCTCAGTACACCAGAGATACATCTTGGGATTTCTCATACAAAAAATGCTAACAATAAAGAGTGCCTTTTATTCCACTTTCCGCTATTCTTTGTCTCCATCCTGGATATACTGGGGCAGGGTGATGATTCTCTCAAGATAAGATTAAGTAAGATGTCCCTATACCCCTGCATAATCCCATCAAAATGCCAGACATTTTGTCCTAATTTCTAACCTCTAAGAAATATAACCAAGTGATCTTAGTAACCAACAAAATCTGCAAGAGTGGGTGAGAGACTATCTAAAAATAACCTCCACATGGCAGATGTGAAAAGGAGAGTTGATGACAGTGCCACTATAGATATTATTGCAGAAAGACATATAACCTTGGGGGACATAGAAGAAAATTATTTTTGTGGTATAGGATCTGCTCCTTTATACAAAACTGTAAATGTACATTACCATTATTGACAATGTAGGATCACTACCAGTTTTGGTGAGAGTATATATTATTCCATCTGTGCTCTCAGGGACAGAAACAAAGTTCTCTTTATTTCACAATCCAATGTGTAGGATATTTTGAAGTACAATATATATGATTTCTGTCACAGCTGAGTATCAGTTTACTTCATCATCACACTCAAAGTATTAGAGTTTGTGTACAGGAGACAAGTAGTAGATGAAACTGACTGATCTGAGAATGATAACAGGCAGATGGATAGTAATTGGATATACTGAAAGGTGAAGGTTGGAAGCAATTTTATTGTGTTTTAAAAACATTGCAAGTTGAAACAAGCTATGTTCCAGCTTATTGGATGCTTTTTTCCAAAAATAAGTATTAATAATTATTATTTAATCTCTCAACATTGAATGGATCATCATGTTTCCAATATTTATCTCGATCATGTGTATATTCTAAATTTAATGCAACTTTAAACAATATTTATTTTTCTCTCAAGATCAAATTTTAAACAAAATAGGCCATACATATAGATTCTAATATAAAATAAAGGAAAAATTCATTTTAATTGTGTACTTGTTGCATTTGCATTGTGTCATGTACTTTAAGGATTGCAAGATTGCAAGTGCTAAGCTGTTAGGGTACTATTAGCATTTCTGTTAGTGGTTTCAGTCAAGAGAAAGCAGATAGCCTCTTGCTATCTATAAAGCAAATACTAAAAATAAAGTATATCCAATCCAAATATTTTTAACTCAATTTAAGTACATGTCAATGAAACATTAGCAAAAGGTTTTTCCAAATTTCTGGCACAAAACGGTGCCCACACTGCTGTTGGAAACCACAGCTTGTGAGTATTGACTAAGCCACAGGCTGCCTCATCTGCTGAAACATTTCTTCTGTTACGTGCAGTGTCTTTCTGTGCACTTAGAGGTAGTCACTCCCCCTCCACTCTAATCTTTTCACCCTCCCCTGTCTCATAGTGATATATTTTTTTCCAATTTAAAATAATTGCAATTTTAGAATGATTTGGATCTTATAGAAAAATTGCAAAAGTAGTTCATAGAATTATCATATACCCTCATCCAAATTCTCCTTTTACAAACTTCTAACACTAGTGTGGGAAACTTGTCACAGTGAATCATAATGACATTCTTATTAGCTAAGCCTGCACTTTATTCAGATTTTCTTCGTTTATATTCTATCCCAGGATATCATCCAGTCTTTCACATTGCATAGTCCTAATATGCTCCTCTTAGATGTGAGTTTCTCAGTTTTTGGGATTGACGACCTTGACAATTTTGAGGAAGACTAGTTATGTATTTTGTACAATGACTTTTAATTGGGAATTATCTGTTGCTTTTCCCAGGATAAGACTGGGAGTCCCACTATGTGCTTCTTGATAAGAAGACCACAGATGTAAAGTGTCATTTTCATTACATCATACTTTACCAGAGAATTAAATCCCCCTGTCACTCGTGGGAGCGAGGTAGAGGTTCTTGGGTGCCTGCTGAAATAAGCTTTTTCAGAAGCCCCAATGGGAGGATGGGGTTGGAAGAATGCTTTATTGGCATGGAGTTAGTTACATTCCCTGGGTCCCAAGTCCCTGCCCCTTAGGCCAGTCCCGAGCAAGGTGCAGGTGGGGTTCAAGCAGAGCCAGAACAAGGCCAGTGTCCAGATCTTCTGTTCCACAATGCAGTCTGGTCCAGTTCAGCATTCAGGCTAATTAAAACCCATCAGCCTGCTGTGTGGGTCCCACCAAGGCCATGCACCAGGTGGACACAGAGAGCCAGAGATAGGAGAGCAAAAGAAGGAAGGGCTCTCGTTGTTTGGAAGTTACTATTTTAGGTTTCCCATGCTTGCAGTGGCCATGCCCATTCCGGCCACTACTTTGTTCCCAGGTATGACTGGCAGACAGGTGGGCACCATCCCATGTCAATCAGACCTTTACTGATGATGTATCTCATCTGCTTTTGTCTAGTACTTTCCCCATCCATCAGTGTGGAGCAGATTTGGAGAATGTTAAATGCAGCTTTTTGGCAAAGCTGTATAAATGGCATGTCTATATCTATCAAGTCTTCCCTTACCTCCTGCTGTAAATAATAATCAGGTTACTGCAATATCATCAATACCAAGAGAACAGATTATCTACAAAACTCAATATTGTTGATGTTGACTTTGCTCAGCTGGCTTCCTAAGTAATATTTGTCAGGTTCTCCACTATAAAATTACCTTTTTTTATGTTTTTATACAAAATTCTTTGGAAGGAAGTCAGCCCACTGAAGAAGTCAAGGGTTATGCCCTTCTACATTGATTGTGGAGTATTTGGAATTACCCTTCATGGGACATTGATCTAATTCACTCCATTTATTCATTTAATCCTTAATTTATTTATATCAGTATGGAAAATGGATTTTTCTTTCATGCTTTCTACATACTCTAATGCAACTTGTTTTCCCCCTCATAATGCTTCAGTTTATACATTGGGGTTCATTTAGCAAGCTCTAAAGTCCATTTGAGTTAACTCATCTTTGTTTCTTTTGTTTTCTCTTGTTTTTCATTTGTTTGTTTTTAGTGCCTTAATATCGGCATTTTAAGACACTTTAAGATCCACTTGCATATTTCCTATCCCAATTCTAAATTAACCATTTTTCTTACGGACTGTAATTTCTTTAATTGGAGAATGATCCTAGAAACCAAGATGTGTGTATTAGGATCATTGCTATCAGTAGCAATTTTTTTTCTTTAAAAAAAGCCATAGAATAATTTCATATATATATATATATATATATATATATATATATATATGCAATACTTAGTTTCTTCATTGATTTTTCAGTTTATGTTAATTAGTACAAATATTTTTATGTCTCATTCAAAGATTCTTAGAGGTATAGTTCATATATTTTTAATAATATAATAATGAAGAGATAATCGCAAGGAATCAAAGGACAGGCATTATACCCAATACAGTGAGAGGTCTCTTGAGAAAAATATATTGATTTTTTAAAAATGTTACACTGCTGTGTGTAACTTATCATATAATTTATGCTTTAAAAAAGTATTCATTTATCACCTCACAGTATCATCAGATCAGAAATCCAGTCACAACTACACCGGTCTCATGCTCAGGTGCTCACAATGCTAACATAAAGTTATTGGACAGGCTGTGTTCTTATACAGAGTTTGAGATTCTTAGGCTTGTATTGGTTGTGAAGCTCAGTTCCTTGAAGTTGTATGACTGAGGTCCTATTCCAGGTGTCATCCAGGTGCCACTCTTAGCTTTTAGAGGTCATTCATATTCCTTTCCATATTGTCTCTCCAATTTCAAAGTCAGCAAAGGAAAAATATCTCAAGTTGAATTCCTCTCATGCTTTGAGTCCCCCCACCCCCCGCCCCCCTGACCCCCCGCGGCCCACTTTTTTCTTCAGGAAAAGTCTTGTCTCTTTTAAGGCTTCAACTGATTAGATCTTGCCTACTAAAAGATCAGTTCCCTTTCTTAATGTCAACTGTGCCATATCAAAAAGAAACCCACTAATAATGGGAATAAAGTCCATCACAGTCACAATCTCATGGATTATACAAAATGTGTAGATAGGAACAGAAATCTTGGAGACCACCTTAGAATTCTGCCTACTACAGGTTTGTATTTTGAAAAGTTAATGGAACCAGTTACAGAAATGGAGACAGCAGCCACTGGGAAGAAAGAGATAAGCAATAGAAAGATATGTAAAGAAAAATTATATGTAATTCTGGATTAATACAGTAGGAGATTTCTAGTCACACATTATGGAATATAAAACCATACATACATGTTGGCTAGGATTATGAATGACTACATTTCATGATAAACAGTCTGCAATTTTTCTGTAGTTGGCGGAGCATTTTAATCAAGGCAATAACACAGTAAAATTTGTTACACTGTTAAAACACCTAGGCAACAGCAAAAGTGATAATTCTGCATAATACCGCGATAGAGTCAGAATCAGTAAGTAGGTTCAAGCAAAAGTTGACAAGAGCCCAGTATAGAAAAATGATAATAGGAAAAAAGATGCTTGAACAATTAGCCTTGAAAATTGGGAGCCTATCATGGCTTCTGTTAGATAGGTCATGGAAAGATTGCCTAGAGAAAGGCATGATCAAAGACACGGGAGAGGGGAAGTTTTGGATCTGTTAGGAGAGTTTTAGAGTTATTGATTATGAATCACAGGATATATGTGAAGGTTTGTGGGAAGTGAGACTAGAAAGCTAGAACCAATCATTCTGTAAAGTATTTTGAATGAAAACACGATGGAAAAACTAATCATTCTTGTGCATTTGATATTATTGAAGTATTCTAGTGTGAGTTTGTTTGTTTGTTTGTTTGTTTTGTTTTGCTTTGTTTTTAAGGAGAAACCCTGAAAACACTGGAATACCCAAAACTAGACAGTAGAAATAAGTACGTCAACAATTACAGAATTGAAACATTCATTTTACTTAGTCTTCAGATGACCAGAATTGAAGTGTTTAATCTTCCACTCAGTTACTAAGCAATCATGTTCAAATTATTTAAGAAAATAGTCAGGCAACAGTTCGTATCATGAAGTTTTGCATGCTGGCAAGAATAATATTAAATAGCTACTATTTTGTCTTTGAAACCTGCTAGAACCTCCCCCAGCCTCAGCACACTCTTTCTCTGCCTAATCTGGGGATGGGGCGGGGGTAGGAGTGACTGGGACAGACAAAGGAAATTTATAGGTAAACAGGGACAGTGAGGCAGAACACACTACCCTCCTCCAGAGCTTCTTTTTCTTTCTTCAGCTCTAGAGCCAGCCAGAGATTATGCACAGATTTGCAAGAAGACTTCTCAGTTTTATAAATGACAGGTTTCTATCTGACAACCATCATGTCAAAACTGAAATAAACTTTGTCACTTATTAGAATTTTATATACATCCACATAGAAAATACATTTCTATTTTTATTTTTGGAAAGGAAGTTTCTGAGAGTGTACAAGCAACATTAAGTTCAGGCAGGCTGCAGAGACTATTACACATGGCAGTGAAATTGTGAATAAATAAGCCTGATGTACACAGAGTGGAAAGAGAAGCAGGCATATGGTAACTATCCATTTCATTTTATCAATCCAGATAACTTCCTTTTCTTTGTTTTGACAATGTCTGGCTATCTAGATGGCTCCACTTAACTGATAATAGTCTATTTCTATGTGGCTTTATGTTTATATTTAGCTTGAGCTCAGGAAGTGCTTTTGTCTTCTTTTGGGATATCTGCTTAGGAATCTGAATGAAGAGAGAATTGTCATGAAAAGACACAGCAGAGTCCTAGCTAGTTAGGCTTAGTGGATAGAGATCAGCCTGCAGACTGAAGAGTCTAGGGTTTGATTCCAATCAAGGACACATGCCCAGGTTGCAGGCTCAATCCCCTGTGGGGGGTGTACAGGAGGCAACTGATCAATGGTTTTCTCTCATATTGATGTTTCTTTCTCTCTTTCCTTCTCCCTTCCTCTCTGAAATCATTAATATATATATATATATATATATATATATATATATATATATATATATATATATTAGAAAGAGAAAAAAAGACACAGCAGGATTGATAGTAGAAAATGAATATGCATGTATATTTTAAGTTGACTTTAGAATGTACAAGGAGGTAAAAAAAAAAAAACCTATCAAAGATATAGATTATAAGTCTATTAGTAAGTACCTATCATCATCAAAAGAATTATAAAGAGAAAACTCTTTTATTAGAGCACAGTTGTTTTTTTTTATGAGTACATTTCCTAATCCACCTTCCTAAGCATTAAAGATAATATAAGTGTGAAATTTCTATTGTTTTCCAGAATGTCTTATGTTTACTTTACCTTTGATCTTGCTTTATAAAGTACTATATGTAAATCAGTCTTTTATTTAAAATTTTAATAAATCGAGGAAATGGGGTCTGGGTGAAAAATGAGGTGGAATTTTCAAGATTTAAAGATCATGTTAAAATGTAACTTATATTTCACAGTTCATAAAGCATATCACCAGCCTAATCTGATTTGGTCATAATTATCATAGAAATTGAGAAAATGCCCACTATTATTTTTATTATTAATTTGGTAAGAATTTTATAATATTTTGAAGGAAAATCTTGAAGATTTTGCCTCTATTTAAAATAAATAGATATGTAATTGAGAATTTGTCCCATAATTTCTGATCATCACATTTACAGAACCTTTTATTTCCTTCCCAATGCTATTTGTACTTTGGTAGCAACTGTAGGTGGCAGCCTGTTTCAGATGTCTAAGCACCTGTACCTCCTTCACTTTCTCTTCTCTCTAGTAGTCCTTTCCTAGTCTCCTAAAATAGGTATGGAAAATTGTGAGGGGCTTGTAATTCTAAATTTCAAGCCTGAATTTTTCTTTGGTTTGCTTTAAGTCTGTAAACATTTTCTCTATTTCAAAAATCACACTCTAACAGAGTAAATAACTTGCATGTTAAGATTCTTGTTTATGCTTTCAAAATTATTTCGCATGTATAGAAAGTAGAATTAAAGTCAACCTGACCAATTTTACTCTTGCCTGACTCAATGGATTTCTTTGACTGAACAGAGGAGAGAGGTCAGGAAAACAAAACAGAGATAAATATTTCAAGACATGAATCTAGTACAATAAGTTCACAAATGAGAAAAGAAAGGTTTACAGTAGTTGTCCTGCTTATGATTATAGAGGTAGTTTAGCTTCCATTGATTAAATCTCATGGAACGATCTTTTGATACAATGATCTGATTTATCTCATGCAGGAATATACTTAATTGGAGAAATGTGGAGTGTGTGCTCTTTTGAAAACTAAATTTTGATTAGATGGAGGCTGAAAGGTGTTTTAGAGCAGTGATTGATGCACAGTAGGCATGGGGACATTGAGGAAGTTATAACTCACAGCTTGCAGGTAGGGAATTTATGAAAGGCAGCTGGCATTTTCAGGGAAGGGCAAACTGGGAAACTGGATAAATGGAGTTTCATATGCCAGGAGTCAGCAGTAACTTGGTTACAGGGTACACTTGGGCTGGGGAAAGGTAAAGGCAGAGAAGGACTGGTGAAAGTTGTGGGAAATGAGGCGTGTGTGTAGGTCAGGAATAACCTTATACATTATTCATTTCAAAGGCAAAAAATTATAATTTCAAGAGACCAAAATAACATGATTAAAGCTGTGATTTGGAAGGAGAATCAGTGATGGCAGAATGTTGAAATAAAACTTCTTGGCAGGAAGTTCAGTAAGGAAATAACCTGAGTATCCCAAGAAGAAGTGAATGGTTTGTACTTGAAATAAGGGCAAGCAGTGTTATGAAGAAAGAAGGGCAGATCAAGGGATATTTAGTAGGAAAAACCACCAGGCCATAATGTCTGATGGTTTGAGAGAATGTGTGTGAAACATCTGATATCTGGCATATACAGCTATTCAATTAATATCCTCTCTCCTCTTTCTTGCAATTTATATTGAATTTTCTCTAACATGATTATTACTCAGTCAAGTCTACCATGGATGTTATGTCAATATAGCACCTAAAGTAACTGATGTATGATTTGCAGAGGTCTTACGTAAAAGGCCAGGAAAAAGGAAATAGTGACCATTTACATGTTTGACTACATGGGCACTGGTTTCCATACCTATGTTGAATTTCATGTACTTATACAAGTATATGTATTATATGAGATTACCCGAAATGTGGATATTATTTCTATATATTTAGAAAACCATGATGGTATCAAACTAGTGTGAAATTAATATTTGCAAAACAGAAGATTGGTAAATCTTGCTGCTCTCTGTAGTTCTACATTTTCCAAGTTAAAAGTAGAATAGGATTTATAGTAAAAAACAGCAAGCAAAATTGTACAAGTTTCTTTGTTATTTCTTACCCCCCACTCTCTAGTTCATGCCTTTGTTTTTGTGTGTTTCCTTTTAATCTGGATTCATAACATTTAAAAATATTTTTACTGATTTCAGATAGGAAGGGAGAGGGAAAGAGAGACAGAAACAACAATGAGAAAGAATCATTAATCTTCTGCCTCCTGCAACCCCCCCAGTGGGGACTGAGCCCACAAATGAGCATGTGGCCTTGACTGGAATTGAACCCAGGACCCTTCAGTCCACAGTCCTACACTTAATTTACTTAGCCAAACCGGCTAGGGCTCATAACAGTTTTAATGGATTAAATTTAGAAGTGCTATCAAGAATATGAAAGCAATTTAAATAAGATAGAAAATAGGAATAAAAGAAAAGGAAAGGAGTGTTAAATATGAACCATAAAATTCCCTCAGCCCCCTTGTGTACTGTTCATTCTTAATGTCTTTTCAAATGTTCTCTACTTCTCTGTAAATACTGTTGGTAGTTTCACTTCACTTGGCTTCTTATCTATACTCATAATATTAATACACTAGAGGCCTGATGCATAAAAATTTATGCACTGGAGGGTCCCTCATCCCAGCTGTGCCCTCTCACAGTGAAGGAGTCCTCAGGGGATGTCCTGCTGATAGCTTAGGCCTGCTCCTTTTGGTAGGCCTAACCCACAGTCTAGGCTCTCTTGGTGGGAGGTGACCAGACTGGTGATCAAGGGACTGTGCTGCCCTCATTATTTTTTTTTGGTACACTGCTGCCGCCAGGCTGAACAGGGGATGGTGCTACCCCCATTAACCCACCATTGCGGCCTGGCCTCCCTCTATGAGAGGTGACTGGACAGGCCAATCAGGGAACAGTGCCTGCTCCCCCCCATTGCACCTCCTCCTCTGCTGGTTGCCAAGCCCCTCTTTATCGCCATTCCCTCCCTCTGCCCCCTGGTGCCTTGGCTGGCCTGGTGCCACCTGCTTGCTGGCCCCACCCCCCACCTACTGGTTGTTCTGCTATTGGTCGATTTACATATTATGCTTTTAATATATAGGATTGGAGAAATCCTGTTTATTTCACCTTTTAATATATCTCAGAATGGCAACATGGAAACACCTCTCAGAATGATGTATTCTGCTTTATATTGGTGAGACTAGGTACATTAATATTATATCATTTGTATGCTACCATATCATTTGTTGTTTGTTGTTGTGTTTTGTTTTTTTTTGCTTTAAAGGCATGCTATTAGTCTTTATTTGAAATCTCCTGCTCTCCTCCTGTCCACAGATGTGTTATACACTGAATGGAGGAATCAGACTACTATATTTAGGTCATTTCACTATCTTGTTCGATTAGTATTTACAAATTATGGATTTTATCAGCAGGAAGCAGGTTGATTCTAATCTGCCTTTTCATTTACATGCTAAGTATAGGAAGACCAACAACTATGAGGGTCCAATTACTCCCACTTTCAGCACACTATGTTCACTGATCAATTAGTTTGGAAAAAGTACGTAGAGAACTTCAGGGTGAGAACTGGAGTCCCAAGAAAATTAAACCAAAATGTAAGAAGAATTAAAGAGTTATAAAACTTATGCCAGATAATATAAAGTAATAAATATCCATGATTATGTTAATAAAATAATAAAAAATAATGTATTAGGATTAGATAAAAGTTTATACTTTAAAACAATGGTTCACATTAATAACTGTGCATCAAAATCACCTGTGAAATATTTAAAAATACATGTTGGTGGAATTCTCTCACTCCAAACATTCCCAGAGATTACATATAAGTATAGTCAGGAGTTCTGGTAGTGGAATTTATGATTTCCTAGATTATAGTACCGTGTTTCCCTGAAAATATGACATCATCTGAAAATAAAACCTACTTATAGGTTTCCTTCTGAGTGAAATATAAGGCATCCCCCCGAAAATAAGCCCCCCCCCCCAGGCTAAACATGAGAGATTTGGTCCACTGATTCTGAAAGAAATGGAGTCACAAGAAATTCACCAGAAAATTCAGGAATTGGATTGTTATGATAATGTTCCAGAAGATGATGACATGATTGTCATTGAATAAATGAGTAAATTCTTGATACTGTAGGATTCAGTTTGTCTGGTTTGTGTTGACAACTACCGCACTACCGTACCATATACAGGTAATAAATTTCCTTTATTTTCATTTAACAATAAATGTGTTCCGTATTCTTCTTCATGGAAAAATAAGACATCCCCTGAAAATAAGACCTAGCGCATCTTTGGGAGCAAAAATTAATATAAGACACTGTCTTATTTTCTGGGAAACAGGGTAAGTATCAACTCTGTTTTTAAGGAGGGGTTGCTTCTACTGTTTAGATCAGAGGTCATTAAACTTGGTTTCTAATTCGATGGCTGAGAAAGTCTACACATATCAATATACAGTGGCATTCTAAATCAATTAGAATTGACACCCATATATGGTGCTATTATAATTCCAATTAGAATCTGTGTGAGTGGAATCCAGCATTGTTATTTGTAAGGTATAAAAACTATAGAACACAACTTTATTAAATTAAACTACAGTGGAAAGAAATCCAGTGAAGTGTAGTTATTTGATTTTTTTAAGCAATAATCTTTGAATTAATGTTACAGATTACTGATATAATTTGTCATATGACTACTTATATAATATTTGAAGGATAGATATAATTTGTTGAGTATTTGTTGTTCTGGACAGCTTACTTGTTCTCTACCCTTTTATTCATGACAAAATTATTTCTGAGATGGTTATTGTTTTAAAAATTGAATTTGTCATCTACTTTGGTTTCCTGTCACCAGTAAAAGTCTTTATCGGTGTTAATATAAAGAATTTAAGAGATAGAGTTTCAAATTAACTTTGAATAGAATTTTATGTTTATTATGCTCTAGGAAAACTTGACTTTGAGTGACAATTTGCCTTTAAAGTAGTCCCTATAATATTGTGTTCATTTTTTTATCTTTAGAGATAGATGATGAACATTTTGACTTTTTCAGTAGTGGTACGGTATATCTTTCAGCTGAACTGGGACAGCTCTGTGTTATCTTTATCAAAATGGATGTCCCATATACACTTAGAGTCTCATTAAGAATTTGTGATATAGCTTCCATGAACAGTGAAGTGCATCAATGGTAATATTCACTAAGAGCAGAAGCAGAATAATTGAAGCTACCTCATGCTATTCTACATATTTCTTCTAAATGGTGGAATGATAGATATGAGTGGAAAAATCTATATCTAGGTTAGAAAAGAAACTGTAAGGGAATCTGGGGGGTAGAGATTTTAGGTACATATTTTAAATCTGAGATAATGAGGAAAGGGACATACTACTAGGAGGTTGTATATAATTCAAAACAATAAAAAAAAATTCATAAGGCCCATGGAGATATTAGCAGAACAAGACGTTTTGTTTGTTTTTTCAAGCTTCAATCAGTAACACCCAAAAAAAGCAAGTCATAAATCTGAGGATAGCTAGATAATACTATTCTGATCTCCCTGATGAAAATCAGTGTCATGTATGGATGATTTACATAATGGGTAGAAGTTCAGAATTTTATATAATTATATCAAAGGAATTCATTAAATAGTAAGGAATGTATATAATTAACACCATATAATTCTGGAAAAAGTATTCTAAAAAGAGAAATAATTCATTTCATTTTCCACATTTAAACTTCATTCAGTTACTATTTTTAAAACCAATTTTAAAGAGATTTGGGGAAATGTGTAAATTAGAGAAGAAAATCAGTACATCTTTACTTTTTATGCCTGACCCCCTTTGCCATATGTTTGGTAAACATATATCCATGTTAGATTATGGCATTTGCTGCTTTTAGTTATATTGGCACATTTTTTCCTTTTTCTGCCCAAAATATTTTTTGTAATCCTCACTCAAGTATATCTTTATTGATTTGGAGAGAGAGAGAGAATAAAGGAAGAGAGAGGGGCAGAGAGAGAAACCTCGATCTGATCTGCTTCCTTCCAAACATAGTCCAACAGGGATCAAACTCACAACCTAGGCCTGTGCCCCCACTGAGAATCAAACTTGCAACCTTTTCCCCCCCTGGTATACAGGATGATGCTCAACCAACTGAACCATTCAGCTCAGCTGTCCAAAATAATTTATGTATTCCTTACAAATCATATTGCACTTTTTCTAAATACTAAGAAACAGAGGTTGAATGGTGAAAGCAACTTGAATTTTATTATTTTATTAACTATTGAGGTAAATGTGTTTATAAGACATGTTCAAAAAAGTATATCATGTAAATTCAATATATTTTGTTTTTTTTTAAAGATGTCAATATTTAGGCCAAAAATTATCAATTGCTTTATTTAACTTTTAAAAATAGTTTTAAATATGAATCATTAGGCATGTTTTGCCTACTGTTCTCTTCCATGTGATTTCATTAGTTAGGTTAATATCAACTTGGAAAACATTCAATATTGTAGAAATTGAGTCAACATAATAATAATCAACCTTTTGCTTTTAGACTGAATTTTTTAAGACTATCAATGCTTAATATTAAAATGTAGCCTTTTATTAGCAATAATTGAGTGCAGGAAGTATGTGAACAAAGAATATTTGTTTTTTCAATTAGCATTCATAATTTCCCAGGCAATTCTGAAACTAAAACACTGCAAATATACATGACATTCAAGTTTAAGGGCATCTATTGTGAGAATGACATTTACTAGATAAACTTTTAAATGAACTGCTGTGGCAGCCAAGATGAGTCAAAGCATGATTATTTTTATGTTCCACTTGAAAGATAGATTCTTAAAAATTGACTGAATTGAATTATTTTGTATTGCCCACCACCTGTCACTGCTTCTTTCTAAACTAAAAGCATCCATTACTTTATATGTGAAATTTCTGCTATTGCAAATCAAACTTATTTTCCAAGTGATTACGAGGCCCATTAGCCCATCTTGCCATAGTTGATGTGCTGAGGACCCGTGAAGTCTATAGAGCGAATGGTGATATTTGTGTTCAAGTTTGATTAAACTGGGGAAATATATGGATTGAAGATGGATGGTTTGTTATGGGCCACTACAGCGTTCTCGTTGCTCTGTTTATCTTTGTTCCAGCTAGCGGTAAAGCAAGATAACTAGCAGACAAGTATAACGGAAAATATAAAGAAAGAACATTGAATCACAGTATTAGCTTCAGATGAGTATCGATCCCCGCCTGCATTCTAAGATAAATGGAGATCAAAAAAGTAAACTTTTTGTGAGTCATCTTAGATCAACACTTTGTGTGCTTTGGTGTCGGCCAGCATTACTTTGAATGGAAGGACCAGAAGGAAATTTATATCTAATTCCTGGCTTTCCTTGACTAGCCTTTTGTTTGCAGACATTTATTCCACTAAGTGATTCCGCTATTTTTAAGTTAGATGTTTTCCCAGATTTAGTTTTATGTTTTGTCTTCAATTTCATCTTCTGCTTCTTAATGATGGAAATTTTATTGTGGATTTTTCAAGCTTTATGGTTTCAGTTTTAATTATAAAATGCATGCTGAACCTAAATTTTCAAACAACATGTGAGTCTATTCTTCTTTCATTATTTATCTTTGCTAAGGAAATGAATATTAAGAGTTCAGTATGCATCCTTCCACATTAATTTTTCCCCCTGAAGATATGCAAACATAGCTTATGGGATATTGCATATATAAGTTTTGATTTTTAACTAGGAAAAGAAAATTTCAGTGCTTTTATTTAAATCATTTTCTGGCTAAATGAACTCTGCAAAACTTGTTATTTTCTTAGGAATTCTAGAAGGACTTGTAGAAATGTCTTCGGTACCATAAATGGGGATAAAATTCCTAAGGTGTTAGCAATTAGAAAGTGTTTTTCAGTAGAGAATAAAATAAGCCAAGAGGGATTACTTACCTCTCAGTATGTGGTAGAAAATAAGACAATACTGACATTTTTAAATTAAAAAATGCCACTTATCACTTGCATCAAACTCCTAAATAAGCTGGGTTTTGTTTTATTTCTCCCCTGATAAAGGACAGCCTTTCCAGGGAAAATTCTAATTGGATGCACACACCTTGTATACACACCTCTCTATACACACACTAATAAAGACCCAAGCTTCTGTTTTCATTTATGCATTACTCATGCCACTGAAAATACTAAAATTTAATAAGATTGCTACCTGACCATAAATTTTTTCAACAGGTTATAGTAAGTTTCCCTAGTCTCCTGGGATAGTCTGTCACATTTATGATCGCAGTTTTCTTCCTGCCTCATCAAACAAAACAACAGAAACACATTTTTTCAATGAACAGGATGGTGGTTTCCAGAGGCAAGTGGGGCAGGTTGGGTAGTAAAGGGTAAAGGGAGAGTCAAATATATGGTGAGGAAACATATTTTACTTAGGGTAATAAACACACAATGCCATATACAGGTGGTATACCATAGAATTATACACTTGAAAACTACATAATTTTATTAACCAATAACTTCCAATAAATTTAACTTAGAGAAAGAAAGACAAACAGCACAACCAAGAGGTACTATTGTTACTGTACACTTTCAGTATACTGCTAACTGCATACACCTTACTGCTATAGAGTAGGTAAGTGAGCAAACTCCATCAGAAACACTACAGTATTGTTCAGGCATCTACTTAATACACAGATGGTGGTCAGGTCCAGGAAAAATCAGGTACAACAAATAGCATAATGTATAGAAAATAACAAAGCATCCAAAATTATTACTGAATATTGCCGAAACCGGTTTGGCTTAGTGGATAGAGCATTGGCTTGCGGACTGAAAGGTCCCAGGTTTGATTCCTGTCAAGGGCATGTACCTTGGTTGCGGGTACATCCCCAGTAGGGCATGTGCAAGAGACAGCTGATTGATGATTCTCTCTCATCAAGGTTTCTAACTCTCTATCCCTCTCTCTTCCTCTCTGTGAAAAATCAATAAAATATATTTTTAAAAAACAAACAAACAAACAAACAAAAAACCCCACAAAATTATTACTGAATATTATTGAAATGGCTATCTCATTAGGATTCTTGACCTGAGATGAATTAGATCTTCTAAGAAACTCTCCCAACAAAGGATGTCTAAATATTTGGATAGAAACTTTCAAAATGATACTTTTATAATTTAAGGCTGATTGGGAAGAGAAGCAGCAATAGTTCTGGAATACAGATTTTTTTAAAGTATATGTCTAAGTTTTAAGACAAATTAACTTAATTATACCTTTTACTCATTTTTATTTTTTAAAAATATATTTGTATTTATTTCAGAGAGGAATGGAGATGCAGTGACAGAAACATAAATGATGAGAGAGACTCGTTGATCGGCTGCCTCCTGCACTCACCACACTGGGGATTGAGCAGCAACCCGGGAATGTGCCCTGAACTGGAATTTTACCATGACCTCCTGATTCATAGGTCCACTCTCAACCACTGAGGCAAACCATCCTGGCTCTTTATTCATTTCTAAATCCAACACCCCCAGGTACCCAGGACTCTCTGCTCACACCACTTCCTGAAATCTCATCTCTATAGTTTTAAATTCTTGGTTCTATTTCAATTTTCTAATTCCTGAAATACTTCTGTACTTTTAGAAATACATACTAGGTCTAAATTCTCCAAACGTTCAAGCTTTGCTGTGATTATTATTTTAGCTTCATTCTCAGCTGAGGACACTGCCTGCCTACAATTCTCTTCGGTCGAGGATATTTTTTTATTTTTCACCCCCATTCCGCTCTTCTGCAGGTTGGGTATTGCCCTGCTCCTCATGGCCAAACTTCCAGATCAGTGATGCTCTTTTCTCCCTAAGACGTATGTCACTGCACCCTCTCTAATGATTCTTAGCTTTCACCTTCCAACCGAATTCTACACTTCCTGTCAGGGCCCATCATTATTTAGCTGCCAAGTATATATCTGGTGCTTCTTTCCCTTCTTCATACAGCATTGGCAATATCCTATCCTGACTAAACCAAGTCCCTGACTACTTTCTCTTTCTCTTTAAGAAATACTGTCTTGAGAACCCCATCCTCATGACCTTATTTAAATCAAATTACTTCTTCAATTCCCCATGTCTAAATACCATAACATTTGGGATTAGACTTCAACATTGGATTAGGAAAAGGGGGAGGGGGGAGTCAAGCATAAATTAGTTCCTATGAAATAGTTTCATTTTTAATGTACCCTTTTCAAATAAAATGTCTCAGTCTGTTAGAGCTGTTGTGACAAGAATACTAGAGGCTGGGTGGCTTATAAACAATAGAAATTTATTTCTCATGGTGATGGAGGCTGGAAGTCCAAAATCAGGTTGTCCTCATGGTTGGGTACTGGTGAGGGGGTAGCAGGCCAATGACTGCTGGTCGAATCCTCACATGACAGAGAGCAGGGACAGGAAGCAACTCTCTGGACCCTTATCAGAGCACGGATACCACTCATGAGCTCCATCTAATCTTAACTACTTCCTGAAGACATCCACCTCCTAATACCCTCAGGAATGTAGGTAGGCTTTCAACATATGGATTCTGGGGGACATGAACATCCAGTTTCTAACAGAAAATATTTTCTAGAAAGTCCTCTGTAATACAAAATGAAGTGAAACTCTTTATTCCTAGAGGAAACCTTCAAAATCCCTATACAGACAGTCCTCGGGTTACGTGGGACTCAACTTATGTCATTTCCTGGTTACATTGAAATATCCCATTTATTTATATATATAAAAAAAGTTTTGTCATTTTGACGTATGTACATATGTGCTTTATTTTTTTTTTAATTATTATTATTATTTATTTACCACAAGTAAAGGTCAGGAATTATTACCTTTTTATTTATGTATTTAATTAATTTATTTATTTATTATTATTTTTTTTTAATGTGTCACTTCATTACTGTTGTGTATGTGCTCCATGTGAGTGACGTAGGTGCTTATGGAGGTGGGTTCCAACTTACAGCGGAAATCAAGTTATATCGCTGTAGGAATAGATCTCTGACGTAACCCGAGGACTGCCTGTATTTTGTAGCCAATGGTTATTAATTATTACAAAATAAAACCTCAAACAATTTGTGTTTGCCATTTGTGTTTTATTTGTACTGGCAGTAAGGTACATATTAAAGAAATAAGCCTATTTGTAGTACAGACAGATTTACAATCATTTTTTTCAGCTAATGTAAGTTTGGAGGAAGGTGAAAGGAGAAAGCAGAGCAATATAGGAGGGATAACATCTTATGGTGAAGAGCAATTAAGAACATATAACCTGTAACATTTCAATCAATATCAATCAATAAAATTATTTTAGAACATTATTCTCTTCCTAAACTGACAAATCTCTTATGCGGATTTTAAGATGTATTTTCCCAATTTAAATCTCATATCAATCTGGTGTTTTAAGAAATATGCATAAATTTACATCAAGCTATAAATATTTCAAATTTTAATTGTTGAAATTAATAAAAAAAAATACATGTCTGAATGTGAACTATCCAGCTGCAACATTAAATTGTTTAACAAGAAATAGCAAGATCAAATTAGTTTGACCCACATAGACAGAGGCACATCTAGATTTACTCACAGTGGATCAGTTTAACAACCTCATTCAATGACCTATAGTCTACTATTTTTTTTTTAATCTTCACCTCAAGATATGCTTCCATTATTTTTAGAGTGAGTGGAAAGGAGGGGGAGAGATAAAAAGAGAGAAACATCAATGTGAGAGAGACACATCAATTGGTTGCCTCCCACATATCCCAGACCAGTGCCTGGTATCAAGCTGACAACTGAATCAAACCCTGGACTCTATCCACTGAGCCAAAGCTTCTGGGGCCCCATACCCTACTTTTATGCAACCTGTACCCAGACAGACTCATCACACTAACCCCGAAATTTGATATTTTAATTATGTCAGAAAAAAAAGATCAAAAGCCTTTAATTAAATAGGTAAGAATTTTCACTTAAAATAACAGTAACTAGCAATTCTTCCTCAAACAATAAATTCATTTAACTATCAGTGTATGCGTTAAGGGCTTCTGTGTGCTCTTAATTCCTTTTAGCTTATAATAGTGAAACAACCCACTCCGATAAAATATAAATAAAAAGGGTGATCATCATAAAAACAGAAAACCTAGAAAAAATGTGCATATATGTCAAATTATTATGATTTTGAGGCACACTGATCAAATGCAAAAAGAATTCCACTAAGTGTTAAAACAGTTGGAAAAGTGCTCCCCACCCCCAAGTCCTACTTTTAAGTTCCTTTGAAACAAGGTGGCACAAAGTCAAGAGAGAACTTAAAACAAGCTGCACATTAATATTTGAAAAAGGGCACCCACTGTGTTTGATGTGGCGCCCTTCATGCAAATCATGTAGTCCAAGAGAAATCCCATAGGAAAGATAACTGCTTTCTTCTTAGCATGCTCCCTCTTTTTTCTGCTGGGTAGTAACGAACTTCTCGCACTCCCTCTGCAACCCCCCTGAGCTATACAGAAATTAAATGATTGCTTGCTATCTGAAGACTCTTTTACAAAATTATGGGGACATATTATTATTGATGTTTTGGTTAAGAGAATAAGACTCGCATTCTACACTTTATTAGGAAGGAAAATTAACTTAATTTGCTCAACATTAAGGTCTGAGCAAATTTTGCCAAAGCAGGATATATTCATTTAAATGATTTCAATATATGATCGGTATTTATAAATAGCATCCCTTTCTGTAGCGGCAGCACACAGAGACATTGATTTAGCGGGCGCAGGGGAATTAGTCACGGAGAGAGCAGAGGCAGAGGAAACATGCCACTAGCTGACGATGGAATCCTCAGAAAGCAGTCCTGCCTGGGAGCCCGGGGACTGTAGGCACCAAATACCAACGTTAGAATCCAGCACCGGTTTGGCTCAGTGGAAAGAGTGTGGGCCTGCAGATTGAAAGGTCCCAGGTTCGATCCAGGTCAAAGGCAGGTACCTTGGTTGCAGGCACATCCCCAGTAGGGGATGTACAAGAGGCAGCTGATCGATGTTTTTAACTCTCTATCCCTCTCTCTTCCTCTCTGTAAAAAATCAATAAAATATATTAGGGAAAAAAAAAAGAATCACTGCTCTGTTGACAGTACTCATTTTGTGTATGGAAAGCTCTGCATTTTTAGGGACTAGGTACATATCTTCAGGAATACTTAGAGGACTGGATGGAAGGTAACTCTAACCTTTTTCTTCTTTAATAAAAACAGTTAATGCTCTTCACCAATCACCACACCCACACCAAATTCATCCAGGGAAACCCTGAGGAGTTTTTCTTCGGCCTCTTTAAAATGTCAATCATTTTTTGTTGTAACTTGAAATTTCAAGGTCATGTTACGACTATAACAAAGAAATATCACTTCACTTAATAGTTTATGAAACACTGTCACGTACTGACTTTTCACTTGAGCCTCACCACAACTTGATGAGAAGTACTCTTACTGTTCATTTCTACAAATAAACTGATTCTTAGAGAGATTATGTAAATTATCACTATGATTATTAAAGTGTGATCTGGCACCTTCATCCCCTGCCTCCAGATCATTTGAGTTTCTTAGAGAAAGCTAATTTCTTTGGAGTTACATAGATACCCAGGAATAAGATCAATTCCTTGGCCTGAAGGGATCTTGCTTGAAATCTCCATAGGACATGGAGTGAATGGGTTTTATATATACTATTCTCATCAGCTCTATCATGTGAATCAGAGCACTTAGGGAACAAAGCACATGCTAACATCCAGGCTAAGATTATACTAGCACCCACACAATTTCCTGTGAGCTCTTGAGTTTGCTGATTTTGACTATGCCACTTTCCTCATATGTTTTATTGTTATTGTTTCTAGTGTGATGCGTTAGAAATTATTTTGGCTTTTCAGTAACTGGCTGTGAAGAATACTTTTTTAAAAAGAGGGGGCAATGGATTTCACTTTAAAATTAAGAGCCAGGGACATTAAAAGGTCTGCTTTAACATTTTACTCAACATTCTGCAAAAAAATATCACAGTAAAGCTACAAAGACACATCAATGGTACCGAATTTGAATTTGGGAAATCTTGGACAAAGGATTTAGTTTCCTCCCTGAATAAAATTAACATATTTACTGACAAAGAAAAATAAACCCCAGGAAGTAAATAGATGTTAATAATGATGAAAAGGATATGCTTGTCAAAAACATGGTCTCTAATGATTATTTTACACAATTACCATCACTTTGATACCCTTTAACTAATGATTTCTCATCATCTCTTCAAATAAGAGCATGAAGTTCAATAAAATAGATCAGACAATTAGTGCATCTAAACTAAAACCTGCATGTGGTAGGTGCCAGTGGGCTGTTTGAGGGAAAGGCTAAACAAATTATACCCATGTATGGCTCTACACAGCATGTGAAACTTTCCCTGACTTAAAAAGATGATAGGCGAATGCCTAGCAGTTCTAATTACTGTTTTAATTATCTCATCTTTGATGGCTAAGACACAGTAGCCGCAATAGCCATTCAAAGACAGAGCAAATAGACATGCTTTATAATCACAAGTCTGCATCGTTTGCTACCAGTACTTAAGATTTCTCTCTTATACATGTATTTATTTTTAAAAAATTTGCTTGAAACACATGAACAACAATCACCATAATCTAATGAAGGTTTTGGTGAACTACCAAGTCCAATGTTTTGTTTTTTAGAACATATTAATAATGTCTGCTTAAGCATGGAGTCAACTTTTAAACATGTTATATCTTTATAACTTCTTTCTGCTATCTGTCTTCAGGTTAAGGCCTATTCTTTTAGCATATAATTTAAGATTTATACATGTCTCAGCCCATCCTCCCTGATAACACTTGGCCCTTCCCACTTCAGACCCTGTCCCTTGTCTGCCAGAAGCCCTGCTCCCACCGCTGCTGCTCCCGTGTGCTGATGGCACTGGCCCCTCTAGCACCTACTGATGGCACAGAGCCAACGGAGCCAGCCACAGCAGCGGGTGCAAGGAGGACCAGTGCCATCAGTGGGTGTGAGAAGTGGCTGCTGCCCCGATCACCCCTCAGGAGCAGGGGGAGGTGGAGAAGTCCTAGGGCTATATTGGCCGGCAGCCAATGCTTGCACCGGCTGATAGTGCAGAGTGATTTGGATCGGCGCTGAGCACTGGAAGCAGGTGAAAGCAGTGGCTCTGGCGTTGGCAGAGGGTGCAAGCACCAGGTGGGACTGTGGCATATGATAACAAAGAATTTTCAGTAACCACCAGATAGACACGCTTGCCCCGATGACAGTGACCAGCACGCACCCACTCACCTGCTTTACCATCCCACCATGGCCAACACCCACCATGTTCTGCACACGCCCTCTGGTGGTCAGCACACATTATAGCAACTGTTGTTTTGTTGTTCCACCATTTGTTCTATTTGCATATTAGTCTTTTATCATATAGGATTAGTGCTTAAATCGAGACAATTTAAATTTAAAAAAATTTGCATGCATTCTTTACTAATCCTTATAAAATTCCCATGAAGTCAGGAGTATTATTCTGGTTTTTAATGTATAGATGTTTGGCAAGATTAATAAATTGATTCAAAGTTAAATAATGAGTCATTTGTGAATAAAAATCATCGCTTTATACACCAAATTACTCTACCTCTGAATAATTTAATGTGAAATGTGATGCTTGTTATTTCTCTTTCTATAAAAATGTGTGTATTTTGTTAGGTAGATGTGGAAGTTTATAATCAAGCCCAGAGGTGGATAAAGGATATGGAAGTCTAGCTAGTGAGATACACAATGCATATGGAGAGAAAACAATGTATGACTGAGAGGCAGAGAGAGGCAGGATATACACAGGCTTGGGACCTAGGGGAAAAAAAAAAACACCTGGATTTAAATCCATATTTTGTTTCATATGAAGTGAGTTGCCTTGTGACAGCTGCACTATCTCTCCAAATCAGTTTCTCTCTTTGTAATCTGCAAAAACAGCACTTCCCTCGAATAGCTGTGAGGATTGGAGCTAAGGTATCGAGTGTCGGGCACACAGTGGCAATGAGTAATGAAGAGGTATGAGGAACAAAAACAAAAGAGATAAAGTTATATGTTAGTGCATTTTACCTTATTCACTATAAATCTCTGAAACATTTTATACTAATAAAATAAAAAGAACAAAAAGGTAATATTAAACATTGTGTACATGCTGTTTATGTTATAAACAAAACCTTTTTTATTTATTTTTTTAATATATTTTATTAATTTTTTTACAGAGAGGAAGGGAGAGGGATAGAGAGCCAGAAACATCAATGAGAGAGGAACATCGACCAGCTGCCTCCTGCACACCCCTACTCGGAACGTGCCTGCAACCAATGCACACACCCTTGACCAGATTCAAACCTGGGACTTCTCAGTCCGCAGGCCGACACTCTATCCACTGAGCCAAACCGGTTTCGGCAACAAAACCTTTTATCATATAGGGAAAGTGTGTCTTTTTTTTTTTTTTTTTTTTTTTTAAAGATTGTTTGCTGTATCTATGAGGAAGGAAATGCAAGCTGTTCCCATTTTACAATTATACCGGTTGGAGAACGATTACTGTTTCATTCACCGTATGTTTTCAATGAAAAAAGTCAATATCATTTTATTTATTTATTTTTTTACATAAATTGCTTAGAAAGTGCCTGCTGTTTTCAAAATCTATTGGGTAAAAATATTTTTTATTTTATTTTAATAAGTTTAGGGATGCTGACGTGATCTCTGAATACTTGTCTTTGAATTTAAAAAGGCCTTATAAACATACCCAATTATTACTTTAGAACGTCAGTCTGTTTAGCTTCATGGTATCTGGTCAAAAGTAACACTTCTATGAAAACTAATATCATATAGCAGAATGACCAATGAGGAAAACATGGGGGTCCCAAGTTAAGGAAAGGGACCAATAAGAAAGGGTAGGTTCAGGCAAAGGACTGCAGCATTATAAACTGGAGACAAAGGGACACAGAGCAGGGATTTTTATGTTTATTTTCCATTGGGGAGAGAGAGCAGACTTTTCCCATTGGGGAGCCCTTTTCCATGGGGTCCCCTTTGGGGACACCCTTGCCCAGGTGGAGTTTATATTTACTTCCAGTAAACTTCTTCTTTTCTTTCTTTCTTTCTTTTTTTTTTTTTAATTTGTTTATTAAATAAACCTTTTGTCCAATAGTTTATTCTTCAAACTTTGTGAGGACAAGAACCCATGGGGAAAAAAAAAGTCTGTACCATGAATCCCATGTTTCACCAGAGTGTCTTGTAGTAGCAACAATTAAGGATTACACACACACACACACACACACACACACACACATGTCAAAGGAGCTCAGAAGCCAGGTGAAAGAGCTCCTAACAGCTAAAATTGGAACAATCTGAGCAACAGAATGGGATTATGAACCAAAACATAAAATGCATGTCCTTGAAGCCATACTGATATAAATAAAATTATTCATTCATTCATTCTTTTATAGTTTTACTTACAGGTAGACTAGAGCTATCTCTGATTTAGAATATCAAATGTTATATGCCCTCTCTCCTCAAGGAGGTGGGCACTCAAGTATGGGCTGTATATAGTGACTACCTTTCACAATGTACAATTAAAGGGTTTCAGGGATCTCGGGTTCTCCCTAAGGTAATTAATTTTAATCTGTAGTTAAATTATAAAGTGGAGTTAGCAAGGCAAAACAGGAATTGAGTGGGAGAGAAACTGTTCCAGATGAAGCAAACTATTTCTTTGTATTGAGTGATGCAGGCATTGAAATTCAAGAGCTCAGTACTGGAAGGAATCAAACAAAATCAGAATGTCAGAGTCAAAAAAAAAAAAAATTCAAGATGAGGCAGGCAGCAAGACTGAAAAAGTTCTGCAACTGTAATGCACATTTAATTGCTCTTATAGTGGTAATACAAAGCCATAAAGGGTTTTGGGCCTGTGAGAAACCATCTGATAGACTTTTTAAAGTTACGTTCTAGCTGCTCGGTACCATGTGGATGGGAGCAGAGCAAGGGTGGGTGTAATGCACTACTGTGACAGTAATCCAGGTAAGGGATAATGACATCTCTAACATCTTCTCTGTTTGCATAGAGCAGTGTTTCTGAAACTTTAGTGAGCATCAAAGGACTAGTAAAAACACAAATTGCTGGGCACAAAGCCCAGAGTTTCTGACTCAGTGGAAGTGGAATGAAGCCTGAGAATTTGCATTTCTTATACGTTCTTAGGGTACGCTGCTGCTGTTGCTGCTTCAATACCAGAGGCTGAGAACTACCGGTGTAGAGAATAAATATGACATTGCCTTCAGCTCACTGCTTACTAAGTCATGTATATGGGCCCCTATTATGGTTGCTAGATTTAACAATCAAAAAATATAACACTCCAGGCTAAAATTTAATGTTAGGTAAACCACAAATAAATTCTTAGTGTATATATGTATATTCCATGAAAAGCTGTAGGTACTTATGCTAGAAATCTTTCCTGTGATTTAGCCAAAATTAAAACTTAACTCTGAGACTTGTATTTTTCCGGCACAACTGCAGTTCAGTCAGAGGCAGAATGAAATCTTCTAGAACATATAGTCAGAAATGCATTTCTAGGTCAGATGGCGCTGCGCACTGATTTACTAAGAATCATTTTTTCCCCTCACAAAATGATTGTATATATGAAATATCAAGATAGATATGCAACTTCTCTCTATATAACTTCACAGTGCTTGGTATTATAAAGCTGGTATTCCAAATCTTCTTAATCTTTGCCAGTCTTCTGCATGCTCTATCCAAAACATTTCAATCTAAAATTTAAAAGTTGGGGGGGGGGCAATGTTAAAATATGTACACAGATAATAATTTAATTAAAAAGTGTAAAAAAAAATTATAAGTTGGGATCAATTCATCATTTTTAAATAAAAGAAGGCCCTTTAATTATTAATCTGTTGATTATATTTTAACAAGTCCTAACACTACATGTTATTATTGCATGTAAAAATTGCATTAAGCACTCATCTATTCATGCTTTGAAATTAGGAATGAAAATTTTAAAATATGAAGTGCAAAGTGTATCTTCTTCCCCCAAACTCATTGGCTCCTAGCCTATACACCAAGAGATCATTTCTGTCTTCAGAGTTGATTTTTTAAATTGAATATAATATATATTTAACATATGAATGTGTATTTTCATATATGAGTAGGTCTTAAATGTAGAGTTGTGTGTATCTATTCCTCCACATGTCTTATTAGCTTAGAATTTTTTGAGAGATGTATCTATATTAATAAATGTGACTCTCTATCATTTACTTTCAATGCTATATTACTTTCTTTATATAGACTCTTAAATTGATGGGTTGTTTAATTAATTGGAAGACCTTTAAGTTGTTTCATAGTATTTGCTGTGTAGATGTCCCTTTGTAAGAATGTAAAAAAGTTTATTTAGGTGCTAAGGCATGTTACTTTGCTTAACAATTTATAAATTATTCTCCAATGAGGAATACAAACATTCCTTCTGTTTTTGATTTCTAGTGAGACTCACTGTAGTTAGTATGTTAAATTTAACTTTGCTTCATTACTCTGGGATGTTTTTTGTTGGTGAAAGTTCCAGTTGTACTTGAAAAGAATGTATTCTGTTCTTTCCCTATTGTGTTCTAATATGAATTACATGCAGTTGATAAAAGAGATTCTATATAAAAACTTATTTTTGTATACTTGTATTGAATTATTAATTACCTAACTATAATTATAGATTTATTTTATTTTTGCTCCTATCAATTTTTGCTTTGTGTATTTTGAAGCTGTGTTTTAAATACATGTATTTTATTCAATATATCTTTCTTTTTTTTAAAAAAAATATATATTTTATTGATTTTTTACAGAGAGGAAGAGAGATAGAGAGCTAGAAAAGTCGATGAGAGAGAAACATCAACCAGCTGCCTCTTGCACACCCCCTACTGGGGATGTGCCCGCAACCAAGGTACATGCCCTTGACTGGATTCGAACCCAGGACCTTTCAGTCCGCAGACCAACGTTCTACCACTGAGCCAAACCGGTTTTGGCTCAATATATCTTCCTTTTGACTGGTGTTTGCTGCTACATATTTTTCATTTTTTCCTCTTACCTTGCAGACATCATATATTTCAGATTTTGTACATGTGCAGGTGTTTATGCATTTACTCTAGTGACTACAATGCATATTATTAATTTTAAAAATGTATGAATTAGATTGTGCTGTTAATAGAATTAATAGTTTATCTTTTCAAGGGAATATAGAAGCCTTACCAATATTTTATCTGTATGTCTTGCCTCTTCCCATATTTCTGTTGCAGCTGTCAGGGGTATAATCTATTTTCAAACACTTGAGATAAAATGTAAAAGTTTTGCAGTGGTCTATATCTCAATAGTTAGACCATTGGCCCTGTACACCTAAGGGTCCTGGGTTTGATTCCTGGTAAAGGACACCTGCCTGAGAACTGAGATGCCTGTCTGTACCCTGCCCCAATACACACACTGAAGTCAACCAGTGGATGTGTCTGTCTCAATGTTTCTTTTCTCTCCCTCTTTCTATTCTTCGCCATCTCCCTTTACCTTACCTCTACTTCTCTCCATTTCCACTCTCTCTGAGAAACAATGGAAAAAATATCCTCAGATAAGGATTAACAAAAAATAAAATAAAAATTTTTAATTTTCTTTCTTTTTACAAAATAATGTATATGTTAAAGAACTTAAAAAAGATATCTACCCAGCAGTTTGCTATTTTTAAAGTTGCCTTTGATGTATTTTAAGCTAATATATAAAAAGCTAGGTGCCTTCACAATGGAAACAATCAGACAACCAAACAGCAGGCTGCATGGGGCAACCCGCCGGGCAGGGGGGTTAGTGAAGGATGGTCAAATGACTGAACAGCAGGCTGCATGGGCAACCAGGCTGCCAGGGGGGTTAGTGAGGGATGACCAAGTGACTGAACAAGCAGGCTGTGTGGGGTGACCAGGCTGGCAGGGGGACAGTGAAGGGCAATTAGCCCAACAGAGGGGAGCAGTTGGGGGCAAACAGGCCAGTAGGGGAGAGCAGTTGGGGGCAATCAGGCCAGTGGGGAGGGTGAGTGGGGGGCAACCAGGCTGGCAGGGGGTCAGTTATGGATGATCAGTCAGGAAGGCAGGGGAGCAGTTAAGAGCCAGCGGTCCCAGGGATCAGGCCTAAATCGGCAATTGGACATCCCCCAAGGGGTCCTGGATTGGAGAGAGTGCAGGCTAGGCTGAGGGGACCCATATTCCCCATGCACAAATTTCATACAACAGGCCGCTAGTGTTAATATCATTATACTCAGTTACATTGTACATTTAAAAAAAATTTCCAGCTTTATTATATATATATACCCATGGCCCAGTGCACAGATTCATGCACATTGAAATAGAATTAATTAGAAGAAATATTTTAATATCATTATTTGCCCTTTCTCTTGCAGCATCAAGCCCCAGCCTGAGCTGCACAGGATTCCTCCAAGTCCTGGAGTCCTGTCCCTTATGGCTGATGCCACACAGGACTCCCCTATGCACCTCCTGGTCAAGTCTCCATCTGCTCCCAAGGGGACACAGCGTCAAGTCCCCGCCTGTCATTTCTCCATGCGGGATGCAGAAAACAGAGAAAATGCCTACCGAATTTTGGCGCCTGAACAGGTTCCTGAGTGGAGGAGCTGAGGATGAAGAAATTAGAGAAAGGAAGAGACAAGAGGCAGAAATCCATTCATAAAGCTGGGCGCTAGGTGGGCGCCATTTCTCTGATGGAGAGACAGTGACTCTCATCACAGACAACACAGCATATTTATTGGTTTCCAAAGGGGTGTTTAAAGTCAAAAGAAGTTTCGGGTGTGCCCAGATCCTATTCATCAAAATCTGGGTAAGCTTCTCATTTTTTGGTACAAGATTTAGCATATCAAGATCTGGGTAAGTCAAGGTCCTATCTATTCCTCATTGCAAGCACATGGATAAAGATAAGAAATCAGTACTGATAACAGGATTCTGCCAGTGCCCTCAGGTTCAGCTGATAAGAATCAAAAGAATGTCCATGTGCCTTCTCAGGCAGCTCTCTACAGTTTATATTTAAGCTATACAATGTGATTTTGATTTGATTTGGGTGTATTTTTAACACTATTTTTAGAACAGTTTTAGGTTTACAACAAAATTGAGAAGGAACAGGGATATCCCATATGCCTCCTGCCCTCACAAATACATAGCCTCCTCCTTTTTCAACATCCGTCACCAGAATTGTACATTTTTTACCAAAGATGAAACTACATTGACACATCATAATCACTCAAAGTCTGTAGTTTGCCTTAGGGTTCACCCTTACTGTTGGACAAATGTATGAGTTTTGACAAATGTATAATGGCAGATATCCATCATTATAACATCACACATTATTTTTACTGCCCTAAAAATTCCCTGTTCTATGTCTATTAATCTGCCACCCTCCGCACCCCTGATACAGATCTTTTTATGTTCTCCATAGCTTAACATTTTCCTCAATGTTGTGTAGTTGAAATCCTAGTGTATAGCCTATTTGGATTGTCTTCTTATACTTGGTTATATACATTCAAAACTCTTCCATATCCTTTCATGGTTTGATACTAGCTCATTTCCTTTGAGCATTGAAAATACTAGTGGTCCACTCTCTGGATGTATAACACTTCTTATCCATTCATCTATTGGAGAGCATCTTAGTGGTTATCAAATTGGGGCAGTAATAAACAAAGCTGTTATGAACTTCATGTGCAGGTTTTTTTTGTGTAGACTTGTGTCCTCAACCCTTTTGGATAAATAAATACCAAGGAATACAATTGAATATGACAACAGAATGGTTAGTTTTGTAAGTAACCACCAAACTGTCTTCCAAAGTTGCTGTACCATTTTGTATTTCCACCAGAAATGTATATGAGAGTTCTTGTTCCACATTGTTGCCATCATTTGGTATTGTCAGTGTTCTTGAATCTGATAATACAAATAAGTTTGTTTTAATTTGCATTTCCTCCATGACCTATGACTTGAAGCATCTTATCATATGCTTATTTGAAACTGCATGTCTTCTCTAGTAAGTCAGCTGTAAACATCATTGGTTCATTTTAAAAATAATTTTTGTTATTGTTGAGTTTTAAAAGGTCTTATTATATACTAGAGGCCCAGTGCATGAAACTCATGCACAGCCTGCACCTTTCCAATCTGGGACCCCTCAAGGGATGTCCAACTGCCCATTGAGGCCCAATCCCACTGACATCTAGGACTGCTGGCTCCCAACCACTCACCTGCCTGCCTACCTGATTGTACCTAACCACTTCTGACTGCCAGCCTATCACCCCCTAACCAATCCCTTGCCAGCCTGATCAACACCTAACTGCTCCCCTGATAGCCCAATCCCCTGCAGGCCTGGTTGCCCCTAACTGCCCTCCCCTGATGACATGGTGACCCCCATATTCCCTCACCTTCAGGCCTGGTTGCCCCCCAACTGCCATCCCCTGCAGGCCTGGACCCCCACAACTGCCATCCCCTGAAGGCCTTGACTCTCCCAATTGCCCTCCCCAGCTGGCCTGCTTGCCCCCAACTGGCCTCCTCTGCTGGACCAGTCACCCCTAACTGCCCTTCCCTGTAGGCATGATCACCCCCAATTGCCCTCCCTTGCAAGCCAGATCCCTCCCAACTGCCCTCTCCTGCTGGCCATCTTGTGGTGGCCATCTTGGATCCACATGGGGCACCCATCTTTGAGCACATGGAGGCAGTATTCTAGTGTGTTGGAGTCATGGTCAGTTTGCATATTACCTTTTTATTATATAGGACTAGTAGCCCTGCGCATGAATCCGTGTCCCAGTAGCTTGCCAGTAGCTCACTGCTGCCCTCACTGCTGCCCTCCTCTCTGCCCACTGCCCCCTGCCTCCCGGCCCACTGCTAGCTTGTTTCACTGCCCCCTCCTGAAGCTCTCCACCACCCACTTGTAGCTTGCTGCCCTACCGTTCGGCTGATCCGTGCTCCGGGCGTTACATGGTTGGTTGTTATGCTTCACGGCATGATGATCATTTGTGTATTATATCTTAATGATATACGATATGGATAACAGTTCTATATCAGATTGTCTTTTGCAAATATTTTATCCTAGTCTGAGAATTGTCTTACAATTCTTTTGTCTTGTTATCTTTCACAAAGCGAAAGTTTTAATTTTAATGAAGCCAATACATTATTTTTTCTGTGCATTGTGTCTTTGTTATTGTTTCACAAAAGGCATCCCATACTAAGGACATTGCTATGTTTGAGATTATTGAATCCTCCTAGAATTTATGCATTTAAATGCTAAACCCCATAGGTAATGTTTTTAGTAGGTGGTGCCTTTGAGAAGTGATTAACTCATGAAAGTTAAATCATCATGCATGGGATTTGTTCTCTTATTGAAGAGTTTCCACAGAGTTCCCTTGGTCCCTTCTGTCATGTTGGATACAATAAGTAGGTGACCTGAAACCAAGCCCTTACCTGATCACGCTCACACCCTGATCTTGGATTTCTAGCTTCTAAAACTGTGGGAAATAATTAGCTATTGATATATACCCTAACCAGTATGTGGTATTTGGTTACAGCAGCCCAAAAGGAATATAACAATCATCTAGGTTTTCTCCTATTTTATGGTCTAAGAGTTTTGTGATTTGTGTTTTAAATTTAGGTTTATAATCTATTTTGAATGTATTTTTGTGAAGAGTTTAAAGTCTGTTTTTTGTTTCTTTCTTTTTCTTCTCTTTTTTTTCTTTTTTGCATGTGGATGTCCAGTTGTTGAGCATCATTTGCCATTTGTTAAAGAGATTATTTATGTTCCATTGTATTGTCTTTGATCCTCTGTCAAAGATCAGTTGACTGTATTTTCTGGAGTCTATTTATGAGCTTGCTATTCTGTTCCATTGATCTATCTGTCTATTTCACCAAGAATAGACATAGTGTATTGATTACTGTGGCTTTATAGGAAGTCTTCAAATCAGGCAGTCCTTTTTTGTCTCTTTGTTCCCTACCTTCAATATTGGATTGGATATTCTTTTTCTCACCATACAAAAGTTAGAATCAGCTTACTGATATACATAAACTAACTTCCTGGGATTTTGACAGGGTTTGCATAGAATTTATTGATCAACTTAGGAAGAACTGGCATCTTGACAATATTGTGTCTTCACCTTCATGAACATGAAATATCTATTTGATTAGTTATTTGATTTTTCTTCATCAGAGTCTTATAGTTTTCCTTATATAGATCTTGACTGTATTTTGTTAGATTTATGCCTATGTATTTCATTTTGGGAGGTGCTAATATAAATTGTCCTGTTGTGTGAGTTCATATATTGGGTCGGCAACTAAGTAATTGCGGATCTCACACATATATGGCTTCAGTTGAATTTTTAGGTTTGCAGACGTAGTACAAATGTAAAACACATTTTGTTATTTGATAGTTGGCTATTCAGCTGTTAATCAGTAAAAAAAGTTTTTTGATCTGTTTTGTAGTTTTTGTTTGGCGTTCGTTGAAAAATGGAAAATCAAAAGGAACATTTTCGTCATATTTTGCTTTTTTATTTCCGCAAAGGGAAAAACGCATCGCAAGCTCATAAAAAGTTATGTGCTGTTTATGGTGACAAAGCCTTAAAAGAGCGACAGTGTCAAAATTGGTTTGCCAAATTTCGTTCTGGTGATTTTTCACTCAAAGATGAAAGACGCTCTGGTCGTCCAGTTGAAGTTGATGACGCCCTAATCAAAGCAATAATCAATTTGGACTGTCACAGTACAACACGTGAGATTGCAGAGAAGCTTCATGTATCACATACATGCATTGAAAATCACTTAAAACAACTTGGCTATGTTCAAAAACTCGATACATGGGTTCCTCACGAACTGAAAGAATCACAGTTAACGCAACGCATTAGCAGCTGCGATTTGCTAAAGAAACGTAATGAAAATGATCCATTTTTAAAACGACTGATAACTGGCAATGAAAAATGGGTTGTTTACAACAATATCAAGCAGAAAAGATCGTGGAGCAGGCCAGGTGAACCAACTCAAACAACATCAAAAGCTGATATTCATCAAAAGATGGTTTTGTTATCAGTTTGGTGGGATTACAAAGGAATTGTCTACTTTGAACTCTTACCACCCAACCGAACGATCAATTCTGATGTCTACATTGAACAACTAACAAAATTAAACAATGCAGTTGAAGAAAAGCGGCCCGAATTGACAAATCGAAAAGGTGTTGTATTCCATCATGACAATGCAAGGCCACACACATCTTTGGTCACTCGGCAAAAATTAATGGAGCTTGGTTGGGATGTTTTGCCACATCCACCATATAGTCCTGACCTTGCACCATCTGATTACTTTTTGTTTCGATCTTTACAAAACTCCTTGAATGGTAAAAATTTCAATAATGATGATGATGTCAAATCGTACCTGATTCAGTTTTTTGCTAATAAAAACCAGAAGTTTTTTGAACGTGGGATTATGATGCTGCCTGAAAGATGGCAAAAGGTCATTGATCAAAATGGGCAATACATTACAGAATAAAGTTATTTAGTTCCATGAAAAAATTGTCTTTGATTTTCTTTAAAAAATCCGCAATTACTTAGCTGCCGACCCAATATATATATATATATATATATATATATATATATATATATATATATATATATATATATATATATATATATATATATTAAATGCCACTGATCATTGTTGGTAATAGTGAAGCTATTGGTTTTGTAACTTAACCTTATATCTTGCAACCTTGCTTTGCTTGCTTATTAGTTCCAGGTATATTTTTGGATTTTCTGCATAGAAAATCATATATGAACAAAAATTGTTTTATTTCTTTATTCTCTATTTGTGTATCTTTTACTTCCTTTCTTATCTTATTGTATTAATATTAGCTATAACTTACAGTATGATGTTGAAAAAGAGTAGTAAGGGAGATATCCTTGCATTGTACTTGATTTTAGTGGAAAGTATTTGAATTTCTCAGCATTAAATATGTTAGTTGCAATTTTCTTGAAGCTGTTCTTTTTCAAGTTGAGAAATTATCCCTTTATTTCCAATTTATTGACATTATTTTTATCATGAATGGGTTTTCATTTTGTCAAACGCTTTTTCTGCATCTATTGACACAATCATATGAGTTTCTTTTTTAATCTGTTGTGATGGATTACATTAATTGGTTTTCAAATGTTGAACCAGTCTTGCATACCTGTGATAAATCCTACTTCACTGTGGTGCATAATTCTTTTTATACTTTGTTTGGTATTTGGTTTGCTAATATTTTGTTGAGGACTTTTGCACCTATGTTTATGCAATATTGGTATATAGTTTTTTATAAAGTCTTTTTTTCTGGTTTTGTTTTAGGGTAATGCTGATCTAATAGGATGTATTCCCTATGTCTTATCTTCTTAAAGAGTTTTAGATAATTGTATAGTTTTTTCCTTAAATGTTTATTAGAACTTACCAGGGGACACATCTGGGTCTGGTGCTTTGGGATATGGAAGGTTATTAATTATTGATTCAATTTCTTTAACATATATAGATCTCGTCAGATCATCTATTTCTTTTTTTGTTTTTACTCTTAACATAATTTTTTATTTTGTCTAAAACAGCACAATAAAAACATCCCCAAATAATACATAAACCTACATATAAAATACAGAATATCTCCAATATTTTCCCTTTATATAGTATCACCACCACATAGGCAAGAGAAAGTACTGTGGATGGGATAAGAGAAAACTAATTTAGGCAGTGACCTAATTAGTTAGACATTAACATTCAAAAACCAGGTGGACGTCAGCCAGAAAAGTAGTATTAAAGAGCTTCAGACCAAAACCGGTTCGGCTCAGTGGATAGAGTGTTGGCCTGCAGACTGAAAGGTCCCAGGTTCGATTCCGGTCAAGGGCATGTACATTGGTTTCTGGCAAATCCCTGGTGTGGGGTGTGCAGGAAGCAGCTGATTGATGTTTCTCTCTCATCGATATTACTAACACTCTATCCCTCTCTCTTCCTCTCTGTAAAAAATCAATAAAAAATATGTTTTAAAAAATGAAGTTTGAGGGAAGACTTTCCCCGTTTTACTTTGTGAACCCTGAAATTAATGTTTTATTTTTCATGACTGGGAGATTGCTTTTGTAAGCACGCAATAACATGGTGTCGAAACATAATACAAACTGTTGGACTTAAGGAGAACCAGTTGCCTTAAAACATCTAGTAGTTTCTCCTTGTATTGTGGTTACTAGTCTAAGGATAGAGCATTAGGTAACTAAGGAATCAGGTGAATGTTGACCTTCCTGAGAGGAAAGGGCTCACCAGAAACAAATTACTAAAAAGAACTTGACAGATGGCCCGAATAGATCTTCACTCCTTAACAGCAGATGTTGTACAGTATTTTGTAAGGCCTTTTGTTTTTGGAAGTATTTATGGTAAGCTATCTTAAAAATTATTAGGGTAAATACTCCCTTTTTTTCTTTATTGATTTCAGAGAGGAAGGGAGGGGGAAAGAGAGCTACAAGCATCAATGATGAGAGAGAATTATCAATCAGCTGCCTCCTGCATGCCCCACACTGGGCATGGAGCCTGCAACCCAGGCATGTGCCTTGACCAGGAATCAAGCAGTGACCTCCTGGTCCATAGGTCAACAACTGAGCCATGCCCCTGAGCCTGTGTTCTTTGGATTTTTTATTAAGTTTTCTCCTTTCTATTCTGATTTTTTATGGTGAAAATTTGATATTGGGATAGGCATTGCCTGAATCTTTATAGAACCAGTCCTCCAAATAATCTTACCTTTCTTCTAAAAAAAAAAAAAAAAAAAGTGAAAAAACCTTGATTGAGAATAGTCCAGCTATGCATGAAGTGACCAGGAGTGGAGAATGTAGTATGTAAATTCCAATTTCATCTATTTCTTAAAGGACTTTTGGCAGATTGCATCTTTCAAGGACTCAGTTCATTTCATTGACCTTATAAATGGGTGAAATAGAGTTGTTTATAGTATTTCTTTAATATCCTTTCAAATTCCAAGGGATCTGTAGTGATATGTCCTCAGACATTTCTGACATTAGGGATTCCTGTCTTCTCTTTTCATTTTAGTTAAACTGAATAAGAACATACTGATTTTTATTGATGTTTACAAAGAACCAGCTTTTGGTATTATTGATTTTCACTATTCATTCCCTGATCTCATATTTTATTAATTTATTAAAATATAAAAAATAATTCTTATTTTTTTATTTTCCTGTGCTTACTTTAACTTCCTCTTTTAATAACCTAAGTTGATGATTTAGATTGTCAATTGAAAATTTTTCTTTTCTAATACATTTATTCAATGCTATAACTTTTCCTCTTAAGCACTTCTTTCACTATATTTCACAACTTTTAATAAGTTGTCTTTTCACTTCCACTTAGTTTAAATTATTTTTAAATTACTCTTGAGATTTCTTCGACCCATGAGTTAGTTAGAAGTTTGTTGTTTAATTTCCAAAAATTTAGGGATTTTTCCATTATTGATTTCTAGTTTAGTTTTATTTTGGTATGAGAGCAGGCATTGCATTATTTTTATTCTTTTAAATTTGTTAATGTATTTTTTATGGTACAGAATGTGTCTGTCTTAGTGACTAATGTTAGCTTGAGAAAAATGTGTATTTTGCTGCTGTTGGTTGTATCCTACAGATGTCCAGTATATCCAATTGATTGATGGTGTTGTTTTCAACTGTGTCCTAGATGATTTTCTGCCTGCTGGAGCTGTCTATTTCTAGAAGAGGGGTGTTGAAGTTTCACACTATGACAGTGGATTCATCTATTTCTCCTTGTAATTCTATCAGTTTTTGCCTCATGTAGTTGAAGTTTTCCTCTTAGGCATACACACATTAAGACTTGTGTAATGCCCTTTATCTCTGATCATTTACCTTATTTTAACTTTGTTTTGTCTGAAATTAATATAACTGGTTCTGCTTTATTTTGATTAGTGTTAGTATTTGTGTTAGTATATTTTCTCAATCTATTCACTTTTAATCTATGAGCTTTTATATTTAAAATGGGTTTCTTGTACACTCCATAACATTGGGTTATATAATTAGAACCACTCTGATAATCTCTGCTTTTTAATTAGACCACTAATGCTCAAAATGATTATCAATATAGTTGGATTTATATCTATCATACCCATTACTGTTTTTTTATTTGTTGTCCTTATTCCTTTTTTTCTGTTTTTTACTGCCCCCCTTTGAAAGTTTCTGTTGTTTTTTATATTTTTTCTTTAGTGGCTTTAATTGAACAATATGTATGATTTATTTTTTCTCCTTAGCATGGGTGAAGAAGTGCAGGGAGATAAAGGCTGGTATAGGGGGATAAATGCTAATGGACAGAGATTTCACTTGGGGTGGTAAACAGCCAATACAGTGCACAGAAGATGTGTTGCAGAATTATACACCTAAAATCTTTATAATTGTCTTAATCAGTATCACCCCAATCTACCTAATAAAAGAGTGACATGTTAATTGACTGTACCTTGGCGACACCCACCAGCCAATCAGGAGTGAGTATACAAATTAACCCAACAAAGGTGGTGGGTTAATTTGCATATGCAGGCACCAATGACACAGGCATTCTGCACCACCCCAGATGCTCCGGGCCCCTGGGAAGCATGGGAAGGTAGAAAGGCTGCTCTGGCCACAGCACAGGCAATGTCAGCAGCCAGGAGAACAAAGGCTCATGCTTGTAAATATATATATATATATATATATATATATATATGTATTAAAGCTAATTCAAGTCTATTTTCAGATAACTCTATAATATTTCACAGGTAGTGTGAATGCATTATAATAACAAAATAATGTTAATTCCCTCTTCTTGTCCCTTATGTCATTGCTATTATGTATTTTAATATATAAATGAAACCTGTAAATACATGATTTTATTCTAACCAATTTATTTTACAGCTCTTGCAAGGTAGGTTTATCTGCACCAAATTTCCTCAATTTTTCTTTGTCTGAAAAAAGAATTTATTTCTTCTTACCTTTTGAATAATAATCTTATAAGTTGTAGACTTGTAGTTTGATGTTTCTTTTCCCCTAACACTTTAAATATTTTCTATTCTCTTCTCCCTTACATGGTTTCTGAGGCGAGGTCAGATATAATTCATATTTCTATCGTTTCAAAATAGGTAATGTATTTTTGTTCTATCCCTCTGGCTCTTTCAGAATTTTTCTATAGTTTTGAAAATGATATGACTAATTGTAGATTTTTTTTTTTTTTTTTGGCGGGGGGGGACTTCATTCTGTTTGGTATTCTCTTCCTGGATGTATGTTAGGTGTCTAACATTACTTTTGGGAAATTCTCAGTCATTATTATTTCAATAATTCATTGTTCCTTTCTTTCTTCTTCTTCTGGTATTTCCATTACCCATATGTTATGTTTCTTGTAGTTGACCAATAGTTCTTATATATTCTGTTTTACTTTTAATCTTAGTCTTTGTTCTCTTTGCTTTTTATTTTTTAAGGGTTCTATTGATATATCCTGTAGCTAAGAGATTCTTTTCCTTAGCTGTCTCCAGTCTACTAATATGCCTATCAAAGGTGTTCTTAATTTCTTTTTGTGATTTTTATCCTAATATTTAAATTCTTTCTTAGGATTTTCATCTCTCTGCTTACATTGCCCATCTGTTCTTTCATGCTCTTAACTTCATCCATTAGAACCCTGAGCATATTAATTATAGTTGTTTTCAATTCCCAGTTTGATAATTCCAAAGTCCTAGTGAAACCAAAATATGGGGTGTTTGAGTCCCAGTTTGTTGTCTCTCAAAATCAAAAAATGAAGTTGAGGACAAAAAGAGTGGAACTCAAGTTTATTGTGAAAAACCAGTCCTGGAAAAGGTGTGGCTAGGGCTCCAGGAGAAGGCCAGTGATCAGGGCTTCCTTTCCATGCTACACTTGGGACTTGGGACTAGTTCAGCATTCAAGCTAATTAAAGCCTATTAGTCCATGTGTGGAGGCCCACATGGCCATAAGCCACATGGGCACAATGATGTGCTCCCCCAGTGGAGAACGGAGAGGGAGCATGCATTGTTTAATTTAGGGGTGGAGACAGCCTTGTTAGCTTCTGATTGGTCTTTTAAAAAAAAAAAAATCTGCCTTAGCAACATCCTTGGGATTGGTTTATATACCTTATTGCCTTGTAATTGGTTATCTGCAAGTTGTCCGTCTTAGCAAAATTCATACATTTTAAAGCTCATGTCCCCACTAGTGCCCTTTCTCCCCTGCCAAGTTGGAATGTCTTAGTAACTCTGTTTTGTTACAGAAAACCGAAGAAGAATCAAGCAATACTTAGATGGAATTATGTTTATTATGTGCGGGTCCAGAGGAAAATGTCTCTCAAATTCTGGGCCCCAACATGGAGAAATTTTCCCTATTTATATGCTTTTACCTTCTTTGTCTCCCAAATATGGGGTGTTTCCAGCTCCCTTTGCAAGTTCTTAAAGAGCCCCTATGTGCTAGGGCCTTGAGACCTCAACCAAAGGCCTGGCCTGGTGCCAGCACTGATAATTTTTCCAGGGAAGGTTTAATGGCCTCTCCGAAGTGGGAGTAGTCTCATTTACCTTGTTATTTAAGCAAACAAGCATTTACAGAAGCCAAATAGCAGGGTTAAAATTTCAAACAGCAGTTTTTATATAAGATGGATGCTTCAGTTTTACTTCCTCTCCCCAGTCCCCATGGTTCCTTATCCCTGTCTACCTAGCTTCCCTCTGAAATAGGAATTAGTAGGGGTGAAAAAGACAGGTTTGGGAAATTTTAGAAATAAAGGGGACCATGGAAGAAACACAGGGCTGCAGAGCAGCAGAAGGTGTATTTCCATAGAATAGGGGAGCTGAGAAGCTGCAACAAGTGCATTTCCATAGAATGAGGGAGCTGGAAACAGGAAAAGGTCTGTATTTACAAAATAAAGAGAAGGAAGCCCTCATCCTGAAGGAGAAGAAGGCACAAAAGGAATAGAAAAACAATAAGAAAGAGGAGGGAGAGAACCTCATGTGTCCCAAATATGTGAGGTTCCACCTTTGAGCTCAGAAGTTACTATAGTGACCAGGCTAAGAGAATAGTGACCAATCAGGAAAGATATCAAGGCACAGAGATCTACAGAGTAGGTGGACACTTTCCCCCTCCCCACGGGGAAGTCTGTGCTGTGAGATTCTTTCCCCTCGCCACAGGGGAGTCTGTGTGCTTGTTCTTCAATAAATTTCCACCTTTGCTCTACCACCTTCCTTCCGTGGGTTCATGCTTTGATTCCCACGGACAAAGAATCCTGGGAACCATCCTGCCCAGGGGAACATTGCATGTTCCAGTCCAAAAATCATGCTGCACCTCTGTCTCCTCACTAGCATGTGTAGTTTTGATGTTTGCTCTGTACCTTCACATTGTTTTTACCTTTTGGTATGCCTTTTAAGTTTTTTCTGAAAGCAGGTCAAGATTGTACTGAGGAAATAAAGAAATGCCATAAATTGGCCTGCAATAATGTGGCAGTGAGGTATTGGGGGAAGGGAAGCATAGAGCCCTATGATTAGTCTTCTAGTGAGCCAGTGCCTCTGGGCTGTGAACTTTACAAGTGTTTTTCCCTGTTTTCTTTTCTCTCTCTCTCTCTACTTATGTGTGATAGGATTGTTAGAGCCACCTGGAGTTGGGAATTTCCCGGGTCAGTTAAGCTCCGACAATACTCCAGCCAGTAGGCTCTGGTTAACTGGTTTCTCCTGAGGACAGGTTAGTCTGTGGTTAATTGGTTTCTCCTGAGGCCGAGCCTTGTTAAAAAGAACAGAACTTTCTGGTGCATTTCAAAAATGGTTCCTGTTCCCTTCCTCCTGCCAGAAGCCAGAGGGGATTGTTCTCTGATATAGTTACTGTGGGAATCTGGTGGAGCGCCTGTGGCTAAATCTCACTGAGCTGTAGGAGGCCCCCACGACTGGGAACCCCTGGAGATTTTAACCCCAGAATTGTCTACAGAGCCACCAGCAAGTCCTCAATTACAGTTCAGGTTTTCTTCCCGTGGCACTGGTTCCTGCCATGGTTTCTGCGGGTGCATCTCTGCTCAGGTAAGCCACAGCTCTGTCTGTATTGGTCTGTGGTCTGTCCCATTTTGAAGGCAATGATTTGCTCCTGTGTCTTCCTTTCCTCGGGGATCCGAGAAGAGTTGATTTCTCAGTCTATTGAACTTTGGACTTAAGACAGAATGGCAGCTTCCAAGCTCCTTACATGTGGAAACAGAAACTGGAAGTTCTTTCCTGAAGTTTAGCATGATTTTGCAGGCTATAAGAAACCTTTACATCATGTAGTCTTTTTTTCTTTCCAGATATTTTAGTTTTACTTGTCACATTTAGGTCTACAAATTCTAGAATTGATATAATTAATATAATTCTAGAACTTTTGTACATAGCATGACTTAAAGTTTTGGTTTTATTTTTATGAATTTCTAAATATGCTAGAAAAATTATGTATGATTCATCCTAGTCAATTGTTCTGAAGTATCTCTATCACATATCAATATTCTCTATACGGGTTCACTCATTCTATTCCTTTGTCTATTGATCAAAAAATTATTAAACCCCATGCTAAAATTAGTTATTACATTTTCATTAATAATGTTGATAATTTATATCATGGAAAAGCATCCAAACTAGCCTATTTCTTGAGAATTTCTTTTTTTGTTTTTGATAATCCTCACCTGAGGGTATTTTTCCATTGCTTTTTAGACAGAGTGGAAGGGAGGGGGAAGGAGAGAGAAAAAAAAAAATCTCTGTGAGAGAGACACATAGATTAGTTGCCTCTCGCAGTGCCCTGACCAGGGCTGGGGGTCCAGTCTGCAATGTAAGCACACACACTTAATTGGAATTGAACCTGGGATCCTTCAGTCTGCAGGCCAACACTCTATCTACTGAGCCAAACTGACCATGGCTCTTAAGAATTTATTAAGTGTATTTTAGGCATTTTTTCTTCATATTTTAGAACCCTATTTTAAAAAAATCTAAATTTAAAAATTTAGTAAAATTTCCGTTATTTTGAAGGTTTACTTTAGATGAATTTTTAAAATATTATTACCCCTTTTTATTAAAGATGCTGGTAAAAATATCCATTAATGTAGAATTTTTGGTGACTTTTAATATCTTCTAGTTTTCTCTGCAAAGATCATGCATGCACTTTGGTTTATTATAATGTATCCTATATGGCTGTTACTGTTGACAACAGTTATTTTCCATGTTTAAATACATTTTTTGTTTTTGCTTGTATACTCAAATAAATGAGATTTCTGTATATTGAATTTACAGTAACAATTCAACATGCTTTTTTTGGTGGTAGTCTTGGTTATTTATTTCAATAATGTTATTATCTTAAATAATGATAATCTTTCCCTTATTCTCAGTCCTTATATATTCCATTATTTTTATCCTTTCTTATTAGCTAATATTAACTAGAAATATTTTTTAGCAGGCCTGCTAGACTTGTTTCTGATTTCAATAAGAATGCTTGTAATGATGCACAATTACAAGCAATATGATCACAGACAAGGTGTGCAGATGTTGTAAATAGGAGTCATATAGAGGAAGTTCCTTTCTTGTGCAAAGATAAAATCGTGCATAGCTGTTGAATATTATCAAATGTCTTTAATAACAATTGAAAAGATTGCATATACACATACATTTATGTATTGCTTATTGTATAATGTTGGGTTTATGAAATTTTCAAGATTTTTAAGAGTCTCATGCTCTACCGACTGAGCTAGCAGGGCACTTGCAATTTTCAAGATTTTTAAAGTCTCAGCTTGTAGCCTGTTTTCCTCTTAGTGATTCAGAGATGATGGCAGAAGACAGTATATCAAGTCAGAAACCAAGGACTATATTTCTCTAGGGACATAAAGCAGAGTTAGTATAAGTACATGTTTGCTGTTTCTCTGGCTTCTAGGTTTCACAGGTTGATGTGATGGCCCACAATCCTAAGAAATCAGTGTGTTTGTGGCACAGTTCAGGGATGTGGAGCAAAAGAATAGCAATTTTGATCAATCAATGAAATTTACAGCAAGCAGAAAATAAACTGGTCCTTCTGCCCACAGAGTGGGCAAATTGTATGGTAATCATGCTGTACTTTTCTTGAAATTCGTGCAGGGGGGGAGGGGGGGAGGTGGTGGTGGTGGTGTCCCTCAGCCCAGCCTGCACCCTCTCCAATATGGGACCCCTTGAGGGCAGTTGGACATCCCTCTCACAATCCAGAACTGCTGGCTCCCAACTGCATGCCTGCCTGCCTTCCTGATTGCCCCTAATCGCTTCTGCTTGCCAGCCTGATGACCCCCTAACCACTCCCATGCCAGCATGATTGATGTCTAACTGCTGCCCTGCCAGCCTGTTTGCCCCCAACTTCCCTCCTCTGCCAGCCTGGTCACCCCTAACTGCCCTCCCCTGCAGGGTTGATTGCCTCCAACTGCCCTTCCTTGCAGGCCTGGTGCCTCCCAACTGCCCTCTCCTACTGGCCATCTTGTGTCCACATGGGGGAAGGATCTTTGACCACATGGGGGTAACCATCTTGTGTGTTGGAGTGATAGTCAATCTGCATATTACTCTTATTAGATAGGATAGAGGCCTGGTGCATGGGTGGGGGCCAGCTGGTTTGCCCTGAAGGGTGTCCCAGATCAGGGTGGGGCTTCCCTTGGGGTGTGGGGTGGTCTAGCCAAGGGGCCTGTTATGGTTTGCAGGCCGGCCACACCCTCCAGCGACCCAAGTGGAGGCCCTGATATCTGGAATTTACCTTCTACAATTGAAACTTGGTAGCCTGGAGCAAAGCCAAGCCTACTGCTCACTCCATGGTGGCAGGGGATTTATTTACCTTCTATAATTGAAACTTTGTGGCCTTAAGTAGAGGCCTGAGCCAGCCAGGGTGTGTGGAAAGCTTGGCTTCCTCTATTGCCTGGGAAACCCAAGCCTCCCCGTGGCAGCAGCCATCTTGGCTGGGTTAATTTGCATAATTGCTGATTGTCTGGTGGACGTGGCTATTGGGTGTGGCAGAGTGATGGTTAATTTGCATATTGCTCTTTTATTATATTGGATTATTGACTATATTCCTTATGCTGAACTTCACATCTATTTGTAACTGCCAATTTGTGCTTCTTAATTCCATAAACTTTTTCACCCAATCCTCAATATCCTTCCTAACTGACAGTCATCAGTTTGTTACTTGTATCTATGAGTTTGTTTCTGTTGTGTTTATTCATTTATTTATTTTGTTTGTGCTTTTAGATTCCACACAAAAGTGAAATCATATACTTGTCTTTCTCTCTATGACTTATTTCACTTAGTGTAATGATCTCTAGGTCCATCTGTGTTGTGGCAGTTAACAAGATTTCATTGGTTTTTTTATGACTGAGTGATATCCCATTGTATAAATATACTGCATATTTGTCTACTTGTCTATTGATGGACATATAGGTCTCTGTTGTAAATAATACTGCAATGAACTTAGGCAATCCAATATCATTTTGAATTGATGTTTTGAATTTTTAGGGGGGATTAATGCCCAGAAGTGGAATCCTGGGTTTTAAACTTAATTTTATTTTTTAGGCACCTCCTTACTGTTTTCCATAAAGACTGCACCAATTTACAATTTCACCAGTAGTCCAGGAGGGATCTCTTCACATCCTGGTCAACAGTTATTTTTTTTATTGATGATAGCCATTATGATATTTGTGAGGTAATTCCTCATTATGGTTTTAATAAATATTTCCCTATGACTAGTGATGTTGAGCATCTTTTCATATGGATGTTGGCCATCTGTATGTCTTCTTGGGAGAAATATCTATGCAGGTCATCTGTTCATTTTTCAATCATATTGTTTTTTGTTGTTGAGTAGTATGCATTCTTTATTTTGAATATAAACTTCTTATCAAATATATGTATCATTAGTGAATATTTTCTACCATTTAGTAGATTGTCTTTTTGTTTTGTTGATTGTTTTCTTTCATTATCATCTTATATTGTGTAAGTAATAAGATTAAACGAGCTTATTAGCCGACTTGATTTATATTTTTCCTTTTCCTGTAAATTTTTTTTTAAATGGGAATTTTTTTAAAATTTAATAAAAGTAGTTCATTTTTTTGGGAATTAAATATATTACTCCTGACTAAAATTCTACATGAGGTTTTGGGGTTTTATTGGTCTTTTTTCTGTAAATATATTATAATAGGGATAATTTATAAATAATGTTTATTCAGAATTTTCATCCTGTTATTTAAGTATTTTATTCTGAAAGCTTCATATATAAGCTCAAGTATTGAAAGAATATGAATTTAGAATATAGGAAATATTTTACAAGTTTATAATAATTGAGGGACTGGCTTCTCCAACCAAAGTTTTTGTATATTATCTATTCTATTCAGAGAATTATTTAATGAGAACTGTCTTTCAATTGCTTAGACAATAGAACTTCAGAATTGGTTTTTATAAATGATTGCATTTACTAGAAAAATGGGAGAATAATACTTCTTTAAATTTGAGGTTTTGATGTTCTACAGAAACATGAATGTTATCTTTGTAATGTTAACTTTGTGAGAATAACCCCTATGTAAGGACTGTGAGTTTTCAGAACTTTTTGGAAATATTCTAGCTGTATAATTCATTGACCATCTTGTAGATTCTGAGTTTAACTGAACAAGCTAAAAACTTAAAAATCACATGGTAATTTTATTATTATGGGACTTGAGAAAACCATTTAGTAATACTCCAATGAAATGTATCATGACCTATAGTAATCATATTCATTTTATATAGATATTCATAATAGTAACTGCAAAGGACTTTGAAGGTAATTATAGAAATTAGAAAGCCATGATATTACTAAGATATCTGTAGGTAGCTACTGATGCATTTTCCACATTTTTAAGACTCAGATTTCTAACAAACCTAAGATATATGGCAGGCACTTCTAATGGTTACCTGTGATATTTTCTGAATAAAGTAAATGCCTTAGAAAGTGATGTGTTTTTTTTTGTTTTTTTTTTTTCATCTGTTTGTAGAGACATGCAAAAATACTTGGAGAGATAACTTCTTGGGATGTTTGAGATTTCTCCCAATGATAGATTAACTGGTTTATATACCTGGTCATCACACAGCATACAACCATTATGTGTTGCATTCCCATGGCTTTTGCAGGACTTTCTATGATTCGTAGTGGTGCAAGGCAACTCCCAGTTCAGTATCCAGTTGGATTGTTGAGGCTGTGTACTAATCTCTCTTTCTGATACTGTGCCCAAGAGATCACTTGATTGAACATCTTGGCATCTGATCTGCCTACCCTGTGGAGGAAGAAATAGCATCATGGGAAGTATCAGGGTAGCTCAACCAGGCAGAAAAGCATAAGGGGGATACCAGTCAGATCAGGGATGAATAGTAAAGTGACCACAAAGCCAACATTTGGTTGGAAAGTAGCCCGTAGCAGCAGCTTCTCCAAACAGGAAGTCCAGATCCCCAGCCAGATCTGGTCCTGGCTCTAAACCCCGTTCTCCTCAGTTACCACAGAGGAGAACCTTACTAAGTCTACAACTCTGCTTCTCCCAAGAGTATTTTAAAAAGTGTGCTTTTACATTACTAACTACTATATTTGGTTCTTTAAGTTATTTTGTATGTGTGAGTGTGTGTGTTTGAGTGAATGACTTCTAATTTTGTTTTTGTCTAAGAAGGTCATTTATAATATCATTTTCTTTAAATTTTCTGAGACTTATATGATTATCTAATATATCATCAGGATTTTAAATGCTCCATGTATGTTAGTAAATGAAGTGTATTCCATAACTATTGGTGTTGAGGGATAAGGTCTAGTTTTCCAGTCCCTTTTTCATCAGTTCTCACAAATGACCTTCTAAATCTTAAAAGGTATGATCATTTTACACCCTTTATTTTAAGCTTATGCACATCAGGCCAAACTGAGAATGTTGAAAATGTTTCATTTAATACTTTGATACAGAAGAACAAAAAAATTAATAAAAATGCATTATTGTCCATTTATCTTGTATATTTACTCAATGCAGGGATCTTTAAGGTTATGAAAGTAATATACTTCTAACACAAGAATAAAACAACCACAACATCAACTCATAATGTCACATTCATATTCTGGGATTAAAGGCTTTTTTTGGCCTCAGCTTAATTATTGTGTTCTGAAATAAACATAGATCACATTGTAAGACACAACATTGTTAGTGATATAAATTGAACTGAATTATGTTTATTATAAACACATAAAACAATGAATGTTACCTCAATAGTTTTGAGAAGTACAGTAAGACATTTTAAGCCATTTTGAAGACTATGAAATAAAAAAAATTTCAAGCTTCCCCAAAAACTAACCTAAGTAAATATGGATAATTGACTAACATAATTGTAATAACTTTAAACTTTTGTTCTAATTATAAAATTTATACAAGTTCATTATTAAAAGTTCTAAAATATACAAAAATAATGCAATTTTATTGGATAAGCATTAACATTTATATATATATATATATATATATATAGCCTCATATATACATATTTTTAAACATTTTTATTGATTTTAGAGAGAGAGGAAGGGAGATGGAAAGAGAAATAGAAACATCATGGATGAAAGAATCATGAATTGGCTGCCTCCTGTATACTCCCCACTGGGAATTGAACCCATTACTCCTATTTCCCCCAGCATGTGTCCTGACTGGGAATCAAACTGGTGACCTCTTGGTTCATGGGTCAATTCTCAAACACTGAGCTACACTGACTGTGCTCATATACATATCTTTATAAAGTAGAATGTTTAATAAAGTTACATTTAACATAAGTTTGTTTATACCTTGTATAGTTTGGGGCATCTATTTCTTTTTCTTTTTCTTTTTTTGGTAGAATTTTGAATTTTATTTTTCTATATTGTTTAAGCTAGAACCAAAATAACAAAACAAAACACCTTTTTTCAGGAAAAAAGTTCTAGAGGAAAACATGGGATAATTAAAAAATAATAATCTAGACTGTTGTGGCAACACCAGAGCCTTTTCTTACTCAGCCTGGTCTCTATCAGTCAAGGGGCAAATTTATGTTTAATTGCTTAGCCCATTGCGGCTCCTTTTCTAATGTGCACATCTTCATGTGCAATTGCAGCAGTTCTGATAAAAGGAACTCCTAAACTTTGGGGCCTCAGGACTTGGTCTGAGCCTGGGTCTACCATTTACTAGCTATGATCTTTTGAACAGGTAAGAAAACTCAGAGTCTTTATGTTGTCACTTGTAACATTATCCATTTTTATAGCTCAGAACATGCACTGCTGAAAGACCTCTGCTTAGGCCTTGGCTCTACCTCCTGAGGGGCTATAAGGTTGGACTTCGAAATGCTCATGTAAACTGGGACAGGAAGTAGTGCAACCGGAATCTGATACAATATACATGATAGGGACTATGTGCTCAGGAAAAGTTGTCCTACAGGAAGTGCTCACTTCTTTTGGGGTCAGAGGACATGTACCATAGAAACAGGTTCAGGTACCCTCTCTACCCTTCGCAGGCTGGCTATAGCCTGTCTGTTTTCTTAACTTTTGTGCTTTGTCAAAATATTTTCCTGTGTTGTAAGCTCTTCAGTTACATATCTTTTTTCCCCCTCTCTCTTATTTTCAAAAATTAAAAAAAATACTCAAAAGTAAAGAGAACAGTATAATAAACACACATATACCCAATACCCAGCCTAAGTAGCAACATCTTATATATACTTGCCTCAACTATTTTCTTCCCAATATTTTGTTTATTAGTTTGTTTCTGAAATATATAAACACATTTTAAGTATAATATCATCTTAATATATTTATTGATTTTTTACAGAGAGGAAGGGAGAGGCATAGAGTTAGAATCATTGATCAGCTTCCTCCTGCACATCCCCCCTTCCTGGCCCCCCCATTGGGGATGTGCCCACAACCAAGGTACATGCCCTTGACCAGAATCGAACCTGGGATCTTTCAGTCTGCAGACCAATGCTGTATCCTCTGAACCAAACCAGTTAGGGCTTTAAAATCATTTTATCTGTAAACATTTCAGTGCCCTTTTCTAATAAGTTCTTTTTGAGAATAAAATTCTAATAATATAATTACACCTAACAAAATTAACAATAACTTCCTAATAATATGTAATACACAATGTTTGCTATTACTCCAGTTATCTCAAATGTGTTTTAAAAATAACATTTTGTTTTTAATTGATTTTAGATATGAATGAATTCTGATTAAGGGTATGTACCTAGGTTGCAGGCTCCTCCCTTGCTGGGGCCTAGGTCAGAGATCATACAGAAAGCAAACAATCGAAGTGTCCCTCTCACATTGATGTTTTTCTCTGTCCCTCTCTCTTCTGCACTCTCTAAAAATCAATAGAAAAATATCCTCAGGTTTGTATAAAAAGAAAGGAAGAAAGGAAGAAAGGAAGGAAGAAAGGAAGAAAGGAAGAAAGGAAGAAAGGAAGAAAGGAAGAAAGGAAGAAAGGAAGAAAGGAAGAAAAAATGTCATATCCTATGAAAGAGACATCTTGAAAATGCCTAAAGAAAGTTGTCATTTTTTCATGGTGAAGGGACTGGAGTCAGTGTTGGTTAAAACACCTTGGCAGCTGCGGTAGCCAGCAGTGGCACCAGCAGCAGGGTGATGGGGATGGCGCCTTCCCCTGATCAGCCTGATTGCTTCCTGCAGATGGAGGCCAGAATGAGGCCTAGGCCGCTCTGTAAGCCGCCTTAGATGTCCTACTAAGCTGTCAGTAGGACATCCCCTGAGATTCCCAGACTGTGAGAGGGGACAGGCTGGGCTGAGAGACACCCCCTAGTGCAAGTATTTTGTGAACTGGGCCTCCAGTGCCATAATAATAACAAAAACAAAAACAAAAAACTCAAACCACAACTCACACCTTAAACACTAACTTAAAATGGGTCATAGACTTAATGATAAAATGTAAAATTATAAAAATAGAACTAAAGAAAACCTTTGTAACTTGGTTAGGTAAAGATTTATTAGATGCAATACCAAATGCACACTGCATAAAATGACAAATTGACAAATTCTATCTCACAAAGGAATTATAAGCACATTATATGTAAAGAACTCTCAAAACTCAATGACAAAGCAACCCAACTTAAAAAATAAGCAAAATATTTGAAGAGACATTTCACCAAAGCAGATATACTGATAGCAAATATGCTATGAAAAAGATGCTCATCATCATTACATATTATAGAAACAAACTAAAACCACAATGTGATACCCCTTATTAAATTGGCTTTGGACAAACGCCTGACAATACCAAGTACTGGCAAAGATTTCCCAAAGTTAAGTTTCAGATACGTTCTTTATTATATCACTTAAATAGTGTAATCAACTGTTCTCATTCTCAGTTTCAACAACTCCGTCCCCTCTTACCCCCTTAGGTCATCTATTTTATTTTATTTTATTTATTTATTTTTTGTTTAAAATATTACAAATAGTACATATGCCTCCTTTTCTCCCCATTGATCTCACCCTGCCTCCCCCACTGCTCCATACATACCTTCAAGCTCTAGTGGCTATGTCCATTGGTTAAGCTCGCTCATATACATACATACAAGTCCTTTGGTTGATCTCTTAACTTCCCCACACACACCTTCCCCTGCCTTCTCTCTGAAGTTTGACAGTCTGTTTAATGCTTCTTTGCATATATTTTTGTTCATCACATTATGATGTTCATTATATTCCACAAATGAGTGAAGTCATGTATTTATCTTTCTCTGACTGGCTTATTTCACTTAGCATAATGCTCTCCAGGTCCATCCATGCTGTTGCAAATGGTAAGAATTCCTTCTTTTTTATAGCAGTGTGGTATTCCATTGCGTAGATGTACCACAGTTTTCTAATCCACTCATCTGCTGATGGGCACTTTGGCTGTTTCCAAATCTTAGCTATTGTAAATTGTGCTGCAATGAACATAGGGGTGCATATATTCTTTGTGATTGGAGTTTCTGTTTTCTTGGGACATATTCCTAGAAGTGAAATTACTGTCTCAAATAAAAGTTCCATCTTTAATTTTTTGAGGAAACTCCATACTGTTCTCCACAGTGCCTGCACCAGTCTGCATTCCCACCAGCAGTGCAACAGGGTTCCTTTTTCTCTGCATCCAGTATCCTTTCCAGCACTTTGTTGTTTGTTAATTTGTTGATGATAGCCATTCTGACAGGTGTGAGATGGTACCTCATTGTTATTTTGATTTGCATCTCTCAGATGATTAGTAATTTTGATCATGTTTTCATATGTCTCTTGGCCTTCCTTATGTCCTCTTTTGAAAAGTATCTAGTTAAGTCCTTTGTCCATTTTTTGATTGGATTGTTTATATTTCTTTTGTTAAGTTGTATGAGTACCCTATAAATTTTGGAGATTAAACCCTTATCAGAGATAACATTGGCAAATACTAGTATGTTCTCCCATGCAGTGAGCTTTCTTATTGTTTTGTTTCTTTTGCTGTGTAGAAGCTTCTGCAAAAAGTGGCTGCTAATGTCTACCCTGTATAAGTCATTGGGCTATTGTATAAACAAATGAAAACATGTAGAAAAGATATTGCAAAATAATCAGTACTTTACTAATTTTATGAAATATTGCTATATTATAATTTCAATGTGTTCAATGGGAAAATTCAAAAATGCTGAAAGCATGATATTCCATTTATATATGATGTATCTTTATATTGGGTATTACACAAACCTCTTGAAAGACATAACAAATAACAAATAACAAGAAACATGATTATCAAACATGACAGTGATACTAATGCTAGCAGTACCTTTTGAGCCTAGAATCATTGATCCAGGATATCTAGAACTGTTGTCAATCAAATTAATGATATAATATTAACTATACTTATATAAAGTCTGATATTTAAGTGAAGCTGATACATTAACCAGTTATATGTTTTTCTTTGCTTTGCTTCTGTATCTGGTTATTCAGTATAAGCAGACAGATAATACACTGAGCAGTACTGTTCTGCAAATAAAAGATAAAAGGAAATAAAATAAAGATTCCCAATCTAAAGAAAAATTAAAATATCAACAGTTCCTTGGTGACAGTTTTAAATTAATCTTTAAAGGAGGCTTACTTTGAAAAACCTTCTGGTCAGCCCCAATTACTATGGTTGCCTTGTTTGTGACAGCTGGTGTATAATCTTTGATTACACTGTCATTAAAATGTCTTTCATACCTTTTTTTTTTTTAAAGCCATCAACACACCATTTGCTTTTCAAATCACACCCTGAAGTGGGTGGATCATGGGCATTGAGGTATCTATGAAGTTTCTAAGCCTTTTTCACACTTTCAGGAGCTGGTAAATTCAGACACAATATGGGAATCTTATGCCACTCCAGCTCTGATGTAGTAAAAGTATCCGAGAATATTTCTTAAATTCACTCATTTTTAATCTTTTTCCTTCTATCTTCTTCCGATTCAGAAAAAAAAAAAGTATTAATTTCATTAGAGTTTTTCTACGTACCTCATTGAGAATGGTAATAATGAGGTCAGGACAGAGGTGCAGCCACCAAGCACGTCAATTACAGCTTCACTGGGGGAAAAACATAATTGTTTCATAGCCTTAGACCAATTCTTTAACCCAGCCAGCCAGCCTGAAAATTCGCACCAGTGAAGTAGAGGAGCATGCAGATTCAGCTGTGTGGTGTCCATGGGAATCTTAATGGGGAATCAGAAGATCTTCTGTTACTGGTTTTTCTTTTCCTGATCATGTGGTTTAAAAAATAAATTCAAATAGCTTTAATGAGTTCCAGTTTCTTTGATAATAAAACAAAAACAATAACTGTGCTTTTACTTTTTGGAGTTCTGGTTATTATAAAACATAAATCTTGACAATATGTACAGTCCAGAAAGCTCCGTAATGCAATACATTGCTGGTGATGGTGATACCTTCACAGGTAAATTGATAAGTTAGAACAAGTGTCTGGTTCCCACTGGGTCAGTGACTTGTGAGCCCGAGAAGGGGCCTTTGAGACCAGCAGTTGCAATTCTGTCTCCATTTGTGTTTTCAACCACACAGCCTGGCAGGAACTCATGTCTCAATTTCTCATTAGGAAAAAAAAAAAAAAAAAAAGCACAACAACAACGAAAAACAAAATAAGGAGTCTTTAGTCAGTTTTTATTGGAGAAATTTTTAAATAGTTTGAAAGATTATGATAAAATCATAAAACATGATGGTCTTAGTAAAATGTTTTCAATAAAAGATCTTCAGATACTATGACTCTACAATGCTAATAGAAAAGAGGGATACAGAAGTTTCTTCAAGATTTTAGTCAAGAAGCCTGAAAGAAATATTTAAAACAATGAAGGCCAAAGTATGTTGCTTTTTAATGCTTTTAATTACTTATGGTTTGCTTTGTGCTGTGTAAACACTGGTTTTCTAATGCTGATTAAAATATTTGCATGGTAATGGCTTAGAATAATGCAAACCAAACAAACTTAAAAGTAATGTAATATATTCAGTTAGGAGATAAAAAATTTAAAATCACAAAGCTCATGTGAGAAACAGAGGTTCTTTATTTGGGATAAGGCTAGTAATTTCAGTTTTAAACCTTAAAACAATGATCCTTGCAGTGTGTTACATTAGCTTACTTGAAATAAACCATCTATTTGCTACATTATGTACTATATTTCGTAGTGTAAGCTCAGGTTTAGCTGAGATTTCTGGACTCCTTTTTGAATATGAGAAACTTTGCAATCTTCAAGTGCTTAGTGCTTTTAAGGCATATCCTTGTCAATAGCTCCGCTATTTCACACCATATTTCCTCCACACCTCATCACAGAGCACTCTTCCAGTTCCAGTGATTTACTGCTGGTGGATTTCTGAAGTTGCAGCATGAATTCTTTCATAGAGACTTCATTCTCTATTAAATCCACACTGATTTCCATGAAAAGTGCATTTTAAAGTAGGATTTCCCCATTTTTATATATAGTAAAGTCTCATGTGAAATACTAAAGTTTCTATTTTTCTTTTTTTACATATAGATATATAAACTACCTATGATTATGAATGAGGCCTTTGTTTAATAATATACTCTTTCTGAATTAGGTGCTCTTTTTAAACAAAATTCTGAATAATTAAACATATAGGTATTGTTCATAATAAAAGGGTATGACTTTTGGTGGTATGTTAAAAATTATTCTAGGAAAACCATAGATTCTGGAAATTTTGTCATTTGTTATTTAATTCAAAATTTGTAAAAGACAAGTAGACATTATAGTAATTATTTTTAAAATTAAATTATAATGTCTTTAAAGTAGCAAATTATCTCATTAAAATAACTTAAGTATATGCATAACTACTAATCAATATCAGGAAGATGATAATAGAGACATTGAGAGTCCTAGTATGGATTTTTGGACTATAGCACTCCACTGATACTTTCCTGGTTTTCAGAAAAGTTTTCTCAATTCTGTGGGGTCTAAATGTTAAGAAATAAATGTTATAGAACAGGGGCCAATTTTTCACTAAATTTACTTGGGTTTTGAACAGGACTGTGTTATGCAGGTTTCTGTTATTGATTGAGGCTGACATAATTGTAATTTAAGGAATGGGTATAGTATAAGCATTAGAGTAAGAGTGTACTTAGTTCCTGAGTGGCCAAAGCAGTGTTTGGAAAAAACAGCCAAATCCCAGGATTTCTTGATGGCCCAATAACCATAAGTTTGAGGATCTAAAGGTCTGAATGTGATGACAGGTATATAGTTCATGCAAGCAACCTTGAGATGGTGAAGCCCTGATCATGTCTCAGATATAAAGATTTGCAGATTACATGTCTAGGGGCAGATGAAGAGTCAGCACATATTGAGTGTCTCTTGGAAGAAAATGAAATAATGAAATAAATAATATAAAAATGTGTAAGGAAGTAAGAAAGAGAAAAATAGCCTAACTCCATGTGAAGCTGGATTTTGAGAACATCTCTTGTATGGATTCATCTACTCATGACCACAATTGATGGATTTGAATAAATAAATGGGTCTCTCTAAAAGTTTAGTGAGAGTACATTTCCTTCTGGAATCAAAACATACTTAAAAATGGTATTATGAGTATTCTACTGATTATATATTTTTAATCTCTATCAATGTAATTCTCTTAAAAATTGGTCCAGCAATTATCTAATCCAGAAAGTAAAGGCCACATAACACTCCTCTTTGCTACTATTACACTTTCAATTGGAACACTTACTATGTTCAATTAACCAAATCCTCACAGGTTTACTAATTTGGTGGTGAATGTACGCAAATACTCATCTGCTTAGCACAATCAGGCAGTGCTCTCTCTTCTAGTTCACCCTTAATTCTTACTGTCCATTTCTTTCCAGTTTTCAGCCACTGGATGTCTTAGGCCTTCTACTCCTCTTTGACTATTCTTCAGTTCACAACAGTGAGCAAGAACTGATTTAACCTATGCTTTAAATAACTAATAATGAAAGTTAATATGTTACTACTGCTCATAGGCATGTTCATTTAAACTATTGTTTAATTAGATCTCTTTCAAAGGGCATTAAACTCTAAAATTTAAACTGTACTTCCCTCTGGTTAATTTAAAAAGAAACTATACTCATAAGTAGACTATATTCTTAGTTCATCTGCACATGACCTGACCCACCATGGAACTCCCAACCTTCTGGCATACAGGAAGACTCTCCAACCAATTGAGCCACCTGGCCAAGACTGATGGATTATAATTCTTAATGAATGTTCCCAGTCCTCTAACATTATTAAAAACATATATCCACTCTTATGTCTACACTTTTTACTCTTAGCTTATAAATTTCTAGCTTATTTTAATGTTACTTTTTTGAACTCTATCTCCCCAAGTTAACAATTATCCCCTCGGCTTTGTTGCAGCATCTTCTGTATACTCATGTATTTCCTGGAGATCTTGACTCTGGCCTTTATCTCTTACATATTCAGATGTGTAAATGTGTATATATATATATATATATGTGTGTGTGTGTGTGTGTGTGTGTGTGTGTGTGTGTGTATGTTTCCTATGGTAGATTAATATTCATCCAGATTTCTACAGATTATGGTGGATTGTACTAAGTGAGAAGAAAGTTATCAAATTCTCATACTCCATGTTCTGAGAGGTCTCAGATCTTAATGTAATTGCTGAATCTGCTTCTGTATTCAGGAGAAGCCAAATCAGTGTCTTCTTTCTTTCTTTCTTTCTTTCTTTCTTTCTTTCTTTCTTTCTTTCTTTCTTTCTTTCTTTCTTTCTTTCTTTCAATATATTTTATTGATTTTTCACAGAGAGGAAGGGAGAGGGATAGATAGCTAGAAACATCAATGAGAATCATCCACCAGCTGCCTCCTGCACACCCCCTACTTGGGATGTGCCCACAACCAATGTACATGCCTTGACCGGAATCGAACCCAGGACCCTTAAGTCCGTAGGCCGACACTCTATGCACTGAGCCACACCGGTTTCGGCAGTGTCTTTCTTTATCTGCAGCATACATTAGAGAAATGTGACAGTTCTGAGAAGAACATTCTAGGTACCTAAGTATAGGGTTTATTTTTTAGGGGAGGGGGAGTCTGTTGTGGACATCAAAATAGATGGATTTGTCCCTAATTATCGTCTTCAATGAACAACATTTATTGTGTCTAGGATGAGGAGAATTCGTCCTTTCCAGTTTACTATAGAAGTTGGAAATAGACCTGAACATAAAGTTAATGGCGTGGTTGGTGTAACAGTTGTGCTAATGGAGCAATCACATGGATAACACCTCATAAATTGTTAGAGTGAGTAGGATGTAGCTTGGCCTGTGGAGGTCTCCCATGAGGAAAGGGCTTTGCTGACATGTCTAAGCATGCATACATGGAACACCTACACTTCTTTCTTGATTCTACTCCATTACCTCATCAACATGCTTTAGATGGCTTTATTATCTAATAAACATATTAAGATGAGATGTTACATCATGATTTCCACCGATAGCATTTCCTATTATCTGAGGTATATAAGAATTTAAGGCTCCATGGTTGGGAGAAGAAGAGAAGTAAATTGATTATTTTCTCAACATGGATTATGTGGCAAATAATACATATAGCACCCTGTACATTGCTTAATTTTTACAACAACTCTATGAAATAATGTTGCTATTGCAGTTCATTAGATGAGAAACAGATTGTTGAATGGATTTGTCCAAGATCACACACAAAGTTACTGGCAGAGTCAGAAACAAACTCAGGTCTGTCCTCAGAATTTGAAATGGTTTTTGTTATGACATGCTTCAGCAAGGAGGGCATTTCAGCAGGAGACCTTTTTATTCATTACATTTTAAGTTTTCTTCTCCACTCATTAATTAAATGATTATTTTGAGACTTATTCCAACCACATCTGTGTATCCTTAGATTAGAAATGCTTATATTTAAATGATTTCTAAATTTTGGCCATATACTACATTAGTAAGTTTCTAGATATATACATTCTCAATATATCTCTTTGTTTATAAATTAGACTTGATAAAAATTTTAATAAAGGCAAAACATGCCATTTAGGATCCTATATTAAGGATAAATATTAATTTATGTAACTACCACATCACTATGAAGCAGATGCTAATTTTTGCTCTATTTTCAAGACACAGAAAAATAATTTTGCCAAATTACCTTATTTAGTAAGTGAGGAAGGGGAGATTTAGACCACAGTGGTCAGGTTCTAGGACCATACACTTAAGCACTTTAATATATTATTGCTTCAGTATGTCCTCTGAGATGTTGTATGATACCCACATTAGCTGTATGAATTGCATGAATGGTACACAATGTACACAAAAATTAAAAAATAATGAAATGAAAATATATTGTTACTTTTTATAAACTGGAATGGATCATTTTATACATTCAATTTGGAAAATACCAATTTTCTAAAGATTTGATAAAATCTTGACTCTATTTAGAATGCTATAATTAAATATACTTTGAGAAAAGTTTATTTCTTTACACAACAAGCAAGACAGAGAGAGGAGTTTTATTTTCTCAAAGGTTTTGTTGACTAGACTCTGAAGATTATCTTTGGAATAAGAAAGAAGAGAACATATGGAAATTAGTAGCAAACTATCAAAAGAACAATATTACAGAAGCAGTAAGCAGAGTTTAAAAACCATCTGTGTATTTATCAAATATGTCTATATAATAAGCATGCTTTGTAGGAGATCAACTGGGTTTGCAGGAATGGTTTTATCTTCATTGTCTGGCTGATTGGAAAAAGTGTCCTCCCCTTCTGAAGAAATGCTTTACCATTAGGTGTAGAAACTTTTAAAAATATCAGTAATTAAATATTTATTTTAAACATACAATGTTTAGCATTATAGAAACAGAAAATATTGTTTTATTTAGTTTAAGGAAATTCAAACTTGAAAGGAATTTTAATAATAAACCAGTAGATTTCTGATATTTGTCCAATTTTTCCTTTTGGCAAAAACATGAGTTTTAGCTTCATTGCACATTTTCCTCCAAGTTTACCCAGCCACAAGTAGACAGGTAATTCGTATGTCTCAGTTGGGGGTGTTTTGGAGCATGTTTCATGCATGATTTCAGAGAGAGAGGCAAATGAGATAACCAGGAGGAATCTCAGGGGCTAACTCTTCCTAAGCTGTAGCGCCATTTAAAAAGCATAAAATTATAATAAAAATTAAAAATGCACAAAGTGCCTGTAAGCAATGTTTGTGCTTAGAGGAAAAGAAACCTAATTTAATGAATCTTTTCCATGAGAATTTTATTATTTATTGCAAATATGACAGAATCATTTTAGGTGTGGAATTTAGCTAATAGACAAATGTCAAAATGGAATTGCCAATTTAAATCATCAGTCTCAGTGGTAATATCCTTATGCTGAGAACATTTTCAACCAGCACTGTTAACAAACAGAAGAGAAACTACTCAATTTTGAATGCTTTGACTCCATATACTAACAGTATTTAAGATCAATTCTTCAGAGCTTGAGAACACATCATATTTCTCTGCTTTGTTTATAATCATATTACATTTTCTAAAAATAAGGGTTATTCCATGGAGAGACAATCCTGTGTAATGTGTGCGTTTTCTATAATTTTTAATGACCTTTGGAATTTAAGTCTGCCTAGCACATTTTTACATATACCCAAGCCCAAAAAGCTTAATATTAGATTATAATTTTGGGGAGGTCTCAGAATTTATCTTCTAGAAAAGAGAGAAATACTAAGAAAACCATTTTTTTTTCAAAGATGTTTTAAATTCAACATATATTATGATGGGTAGTAGATCTAGTGTCATAAGAGACCACAGAATTTACCCTACCAATTAAATATATCCCCATGCTAACTGTTTTTATAGCCAAACTGAACTAGATATGTTTTCTTTAGATAAATACCATATTTTATCAGCAGCAAATTTATTCTAAAGCCAAGATTCAAAAATAAACTTTTCTGTATTTTGAATTATGATTTACAATTTATTCAATTTAGAAAGATGAAGTCTAGAAAATATCTAATCATATAGAATATTTATTTCGTCCAGTAATTGATAACATATAAATGAAAAAAAAAGATTTAGAACTTGATCTCAAGTTAGATACAGATGACAGCCAAAGGCAACATTTTATAAAATGTTTTTATTCAAAATTCTCAGGAATTAAGTATTATAGTTCCACGATATAAAAATATAAAAGCAGTTTGTGTGTCTGTGTGTGTGTGTGTGTGTGTATCTGTGTATCTGTGTGTGTGTCTATATATCAATGCCTATAAAACCCTAACATGCAAATAGGCCGAAGAACTGGTCGCTATAGTGAGCGCTGACCACCAGGGGGCATGTGTGGAACATGGTTTGGGCAGCAGACAGCAGAGCACCCAACATGGTGGGCATCAGTCACAAAGGGATAGTGGAGCAAGAGAGTGGGGGAGCCAGACCATGGTAGGGCACTTGTCACTCATTGGAGTGAGCCTCTGCTGGTTACTGATTATATAATTCTTAAGGAATATATATATTCTTAAGATCTACTCTATAGAAGATTTTAAGAAGAAGATATTTTTCAAGGGTTGGAGTCTCTTTCCCAAAGAGGCACATTCTCTTTTATTCTGTGTTTAGTATTATTTTGTAAAATGCTATTTTATTTGTATACTAAAACATTCAAAGTTGAAAAATTCTAGTTGGCTTATTTTAGGAGGTACATTGTTAATTCTCAATGCTGTGAGAATATGCTAGTAGCGCCTGCCTTCTTGCATGCCTTGTGTTACAAAAATGCCTTACGTCTCCTGGTCTGGTGTCTTAGTTTGTTGGAGCATCATCCCATACACCAAAAGGTTGCAGGTTCTGTTGACATTCAGGGCACATACCTAGTTTGAGGTTTGGAGGCAACCAATCAATATTTCTCTTTCACATCACTGTTTCTCTCTCTCCCTCCCTCCCTCCCTCCCTCCCTCCCTCCCTCCCTCCCTTTCCTCCTTGTTCTCCCTCTCTCTTAAAATCAATAAAAACATATCCTCAGGTGAGTTTAAAAGCCTTATATGCCTTAGAGTTTACTTAATTCTTACAGAAATGTATTATTAATGTAAAAATCCAATAAATTATAAGCTCCATTTAGGTTGCAGATATTTACTACATATCTCACAAGTAAGAGACAATATTTGAAAGTACTGGATTCATTTAACCTGTAGATGTGCCCAGTTCAGTAGCCTTTGGTTGCCAATACACATTGGTTTATTTGCCAGAACATATCCCTTCTTGCTCAGTGAGAATTCTGTACTGTGGAGCTCTTCTGTACCTTGGAAGTTTTGGTTTCCAAGGGCCTTACTGTTTTTGCTGTTTGTTTGTTTTAATCTAATTACCTGTATTTTAAATACACCTGTTTTATATTGAAACTCTACCTTAGTGTAATTACATTTAAAGCATGGCTTCTTTATAACATAACTGTTCATCTTTCACTGTTAGATATTCTTTCAGGTATTGTGATTACCATTTTCTTATTATTTTACATTCTGTCATCTCTCAGGCTGGAAGAAACAAGACATTAAAATGCCTTTAAACAGGTCTTCTGTCTGTACAAACAATTTAAATCATCTCAGTAAGCATGTCAGCACCACTTTTGCAGCCCAACTTTGTGTAAATACCACAGTAGACAGCAGAAGCAGGCTTCTCCCTTGTCCTTACTCCTGAAGCATCCATCCCAACAACCCAAGGCTCTCAGTATAAAACTCTCAGCCAGTACAGGGGCTTCTTGTGGTTTATGGCTGACTTCATAGGCAGAGGGAGAGGGGTGTGCTAGAGATTCACAGACCACCCCAAAGGGTCCCAGCAAGAACATGGGATGCTTTGTTCACACGATGTTTTCTATTCTGGCAGACCCACAACTCCCAAAAGAAACTTAGAATTTTTTTAGAAAGGCACACCAGAGCACAGAGCCCACTGAAGCCAGGGACCTGGAATAGACACAGATTATTATATGGAAGGATGAAAAACCTATGGAATGTCCACCCATCTTTTCAATCAAGCTCTCTTAAAAAATTCTTTTCATTCACCATATAGATAAATGACTTGAATAAATCACAAAAACATTATTTCTTTAACTTTTCTCCTCTTTCATCATTGTAATTAATACTGAACAGTTCTGATTTTAACTTGAGTTTTAGCTCTGAACTTCAGGTCAAAGTGGATTTTCCCCTAAAGCACTTAAATATAATGTGAACTGAGCAATTTTAAACATAGTTACAATGAATTCCTTATAACTGCCCTGCTGTAATTAACCTTTCATATTCCCTTTCTTAAAAAATATTCCATAATATTCATTTATGATTTTATATGATTTTAGAATCCAATTATTACAGGAATGATTTTAGCCAAAGTTATGAAATAATAGTTATTAAAGTCATAACATATTTAGTACAATAAGTGCCCCAACAGTATGCTACAAGATTAAATATTAAATTAATTTTATTATGTATTTTTTTGATAACCACCCACTTTTATCAATTATTTAACAAATATCATTTGAGTTCTTTTGTGCAACATACTAGTCTGTATTTGGAAACTGGAAACACATCACATAACAAAACAGAAAAAATGATGATGCACCTTCAAATATTATTCTTTTTCATTTAATTTCTTTAGTACCTTGTCAAAAATTAATCGTGTGTATATTCATAGGTATTGGTATGAATTCTTTCTTCTTTCCCATTGATCTACATGTTTTATTGTTGAGCTAAGTTTACAATATCCTGATTATTTTAGTTCTGTAAAAAGGCTTGAATTTAAGAGCTGCAAGATCACCAACTTTTTGTTGTTGTTTGTTCTTTACATTTCTATATGAATTCAGAGTCAGTTTGGCATTTTATATCAGGGAGGAAAGGCTTTTAATTAATTATTTAATCTAATTTAGGTGTTGTAGGTCCGACCATTCTGGGTTTTTAGGTTTGTGGGACTGCTTAGAAAGGTATGCATTACAGTACTATGAATTTTTCTATTTCACCAACACTTCGGACACAACAACTTTAATGGTATAAAATTATCCACAAAAATCATGTATTACTTATTTATGTCTGAGGGATCTGTAGTGATGAGCCCTATTTCATTCCCAATATTGGCAAATAGATTTACTTTATCAGTCCATTTATCTTTATTTAATTAATTTCATTTGTTTTTAAAATTGCCAATCTAGTAGAGATTTTATTGATATTTTCAAAGAAACTTATTTTGTCTAATTATTTTTATCAGTTTATTTGTTTTCAATTGAATAGATTTTTGCTTTTAATTTTTTTTTTCTTATCCTTGAGTTTGATTTGCTTTCCATTTCTTCCTTCTAATGAAAGCAAAATGCAGTAGTCTGCTCTGACTTCTTTGTCTCACAAAATCTAAGAACAAATTCATGGACAAAGACAGCAAGTGGAAAACCGTTTATGGGAAGACATACAGACTCCCTGCAGCAAGAGGTGGCAGGAGGGGGGCCCATAGTGAGTCATGGTTGAAGCTCTTTGTCTATGGATATATGTATGCTTTGCTAGCTTTTGATTGATCTTTGCAAGTTATTTCCAGTAAAATATAATCACTTCAGAACTTGTGTTCCTGCTGGTGGGACCTGATGTGCCACTGTCACTTCAGTTCCCGGGTGTCTGTACTGTCTCCTCCCAGCAAGGCTCAGTCGTCCCTGCCCAGGCCACCCTGTTTGTGTCAGTGACTTTCTGGAACCAGGTGCAGTCAGCAGTAGCTTTCAAGCTGCCTCCTGCCACTCATAGACTTCTTCACTCAGCTTCCCTTCCCAGGTCCCATCCCTAACTGCTTAGTCTCTATCTACTTCCTCACTAAATTGTTGTTAGATCATTAATTTGAGATTTTTTTAATTATAAGCATATGAATCTACTATGTTCATTTTGGAGACTGCTTTTGTTGCAATAAATTTTCATTTTATTTTTTATAGTTTTCAATATGTTTTCATTTATTTTATGATTTTTTTTACTCCTATTGTTCTGACTTACGTTATTAATCAAATACTTGGATATTTTGGTATATTCTTACAGATACTTTATTTCATTGTAGTGATATTTGATAAGACACATTTTTACATTTAGAAAGAATTGTAGGCCCTGGCCAGGTAGCTCATTTGGTTAGAGCATGGTCCCCATACACCAAGGTTGCAGGTTTAAGCCCTGACAGGTACATACCAGAATCAACCAATTATTGTATAAATATGTAGAACAACAGATCAGTGTTTCTTTTTGTCCCTCTATCTCATTCTCTCTCCTTCCCTTTCTCTGTAAAATCAAGAAATAAAATTTAAAAAATTGTATTATGGACCAGCATATGGATAATCATGGTGAATGTGCATATTTGAAAATAATGCATATTTTTAGTTAGTTTAGGGGATGTTCCTACACTGGCACACACATGCACACACACAGACACACAACACACGCACACACACAGACACACGCACGAAGCATAAATTATATCTCCTACAAAGGTATTCTGCATAACACAGAGTCTTGGGACTGTCATCAAAGAGGATGACAGTGATTCCAATAATTCCTTGGGAGTCAGAATGTGGTGTTTGCAATCTGCAATAACCAAATATATTTGGAATTTACCAGTGACATATGAATTCACAACTTCGCTTTGTTGTGGAGAAAAAGCTTTCATATGTCCACTGCTATTTTAATATAATAGAAATCACTAGAAGTAATGATCCAAATTATACTTATACTATGCTATATCATGAACATTAAGAAAATATTCTTTCCTTTGGGCTCTATATATAGGATCCACTTCACCCATTGCTAAAATGATACCTCCTTTGAATTGAAGTATAACTATTTCTGTGTGTGACATAATGCTTAAAAAGCTGCTTTGAAAATCCAATATAGCACTGCAATTCAACTGAAAAAAACTTGATGACATTGATAGACTAGGACACATAGCCCCATGTGTAAAGAATATCTTGCTTTCTGGAGAGGTTTGTAGAGAAATGGTATTAATTTAGGAACTCCAGACAATTTTTTGTAATCTAGAAAATTTTGTTTTATGATAGATATGCATGCAGTGTCCAAAGAGCCTAATGTGACCCTTTTTTTTTGGTGCTATTATTCACTTATGGTGAAAGTTTTCTGAGAAAGCTTGGAATTACTGGAACAGAATCTTTTTATCCACTTCAGGAAAAGATGGGAGAACAACTGTGATCCCTAGGCAGCCACAGGGCAACTTGGAAGTTCTCAAGTTAAATATGGCCATGGCATTTCTATCATTAATCATTCCCAAACTGTTCATTTAAATGACGCTTGACACACCCTATCTTAGAAATCCTATACTTTGTTTGTTTTAACATTAGCTTACACAATCTTAATTGGTATAAGCGATTGGCAAATATTATGGAATGACAATATCTTGTTTTGGTTGAGATTCCAGAGGTCAATAACATTCAGATTAAATCAGGAGAACAGCCACTGGGAGCACGACAGGAATATAAAGTGTTTCCCTTGCTCGCCAAACACCTAACTGCAAAACTCACCATTAATCACCCTTTAAGACTTGCCATTTAATGTGTGCCTAGAATTTGACATACTATAGATTTCATCAATTTCATCTATGGGGGTCAGGCTTTAACCTTCACAGGTAAAATGGATCAAGCAACAAAACAGTTTGGAGTACATAAAAATATAAGGAAACTAACCGCTACTCATTTTGAAAATAAATTTCACATGAACTCTAATTCAGTGTTTGGTTTTTTTTCTTTTCTAATTCCTTAAAGAACTTCAAATTCACTCCTTAGTCAGTCTTCTCCTTTTATAATAATAGGTATTCAAAGGTTCTATCTGATTTGACAGCTTGCATATAAGAAAAGAACTAAACCGTGTTGGTTTTCATTTTCTTTGACTTTTCACATTACAAAGGACTGCATTAATGCTGCATTTTTTTGAATTAAAGTAGACCATTGCTTTCCACAGTTGATCTTGCTGAAATAGTTTTGCATAAGTTGCAGATCCACTGATTTCAACATTATGGAAAGGCAATTTAGAGTTACATTCAATGTAAGCAGAAATATATTTTTAAAAAAACTAGACAAAAGAGCCATTTATGGCATGACCATGTGCCTTGATAACATTCAGAGGTCTGAACCCATTTGCAGTTCTATTGCTGGAACCCTTAACTTGAGTGGTTTGCCACAGTGTCAATTGATCTCACAACTAAACTATGGAAGCAAAATGATCTGTTGAAGCAAGTGGCCCTCTTGTATTGATTCTTTCTATTTCATTGAGATGTTACAAATAATGGTACAACCTGAGTATTCCCATAGCATAGAGATTTGAAATAGTGAACAAAAGACAAGTCTCCACTTTTACCTACTCTTCCCATACACATCCTTTAACATCACCCTTGCAACCTGTGCCAAGACAGCATATGTTGAATAGTGTCTGAAAGATGTAATTGAGTTTATCATGGGAAAAACCCATATGTAATTTGAGTACAGATTTCTCTGGCACAAATTTATTACTTTCCCTGTGCTTCTATATTATAAGACTTTTGCCTTCCCACCCTTTAAAAAAATAAAAATGAAAATCATATTTTCCCCACCATTTATCTAATACTGCATAATATGGCATCTCAATAGATCAGATTGGGATTAATAGACTGAGGGCACTTGATTGGCTATAATCTATAGTCAGATAAAAATTAGATGAGGAATGAGACTTACCTCCCTTCTGCAGGTGGGCAAAGTAGAGGCATGCTGTAATGAAAGTGCTAATCATTTAACAGTCTGAATACCATGTATTATAATTTGCCAACTATTTAAGAATGTCTAGAGAGGGAGAACTGAATTCTTTTTTTTTTTAAGTTACTATATAAAGAGCATAACTATTTTTAACAATTGACTTTTTAATTATCATTGCTTGTATCAATATACCTTTATGGCATATATCTTAAAAGGGATGTATTTTTAAGATTTTTAAATTGATTTCTAGGGAGACAGGAACATTGACATGAGATTGAAACATCCATAGGTTGCCTTCCAAACACTCACCATCAGGGATCCAGCCTTCAACCATGGATGTGCCCACCAGGAATTGAACCGGCAACTGCTCCATGCCCAGGATGATGCCCAACCAACTGAACCACACTGGCCAGGGGAAGGGATGTATTTTCAAATAGTGCTCCTAAAAGCTATGCTTTTTATATTTATGTTTAGTTGAGGAAAGTAGAGAGTGAGGAGTGAATGGCAAAACCAAATCAATATATATGTATTTAAGTTTAATTTCTTGTCATAGAATCAGAGAAACTTTGCTAATAATTTGTCTCTTCAATCTTACTTTAGTATACTTGCTAAAGTAACACAAAGAAGTTTAAAAGAAATAGGATGCTTTCACCTATGCAGAGGAGTGAGAGCAGGCCTAGGAGAGCCTTGAGAGACCATCCCATATATCAGTCTATGCTTGGAATTGGACTGAGGTAATAAAGACCTCCCAAAGAGATACTCTGGTCTGATTGGTGTCTCTGATTTCCATTCTTACTTCATTCAAGGCCTGTTTATTGAAACCAAGGCCTGTTTTATTTTTATTTGCCCACTTTTCTTATCTAATGCCTGGCACCTTGGGCAATCAATGTGTGTTTTTAATTAATGAATGAACAAATCAATCACCTGACCTGCCTTCTAAGATTTGGGGCAGGTTTTCTGCCACCTGGGACCACTAGGTTCTGTTGTTTACATATCTGATATAGGTGGAGGGAAGGAATTTCCTTTATACCTCAAGGCAGAGCTTAGATGCTTTTGCCTGGGAAGATATAGAGGGGATCTGGAGTTTTCCACAATATATATGGAATACATACATTACATTGTTTCTGGCTCAGTATTATGAACAAACATAACCTATATGCACTGAGTGGCCAGATTATTGTGATCTCTGAATGCCTAATAATCTGGGCCATTCAGTGTATAGCCTATATAATAATAGGCTAGTATGCAAATTGTCCCCTCACCCAGGAGTTCGACCAGCAGGCAGGCTGGCCAACCACCCATGTCCCCTACCCCTGGCCAGGCTGGCCGAATCCCACTCATGCACACATTCATGCACCATGCCTCTAATATATATATATATATATATATATATATATATATATATATATATAGTGGCCAAATTATTATGGGTTCGGAGATCATAATAATATGGCCACTCAGTGTATGTCTCCCAATGTAAACCAAGGAAGAGATTGGGTTATATACAGAGTGTCCCAAAAATGTATATGCACTTTGAATGATTATAAAGTCAGGGTTTATTAACATACTAAAAGCCTGTGCACAAAATTCATGCACTGGGGTGAGGTGGGGGGTGATCGCTCAGTCCGGCCTGTGCCATCTTGCAGTCCAGGACCCCTTGGGGCATGTCACTTGCCAACAGTTAGTCATCCCTCTCGCAATGTGGGACCTTGCTTCTTACCACCTACCCTGCAAGCCTGGCTTCTGGTTGAGCAGTGCTCCCCCTGTGGGAGTGCACTGACCACCGAGGGGCAGCTCCTGCATTGAGCATCTGCCCCCTTTGGTCAGCGTCCATCATAGCGACTAATTGTTCCACCATATGGTCACTTAGGCTTTTATTATATTGATAGTTCGTTTTCAAAACTTAAAGAATCTTCAAATATATATATATCTCCATACCTGTTTTCAAACCAGTGGCTGTTCTGGTCCAGGAATCTCTGGTAATGTGAAGCAATAGAATTGCAAACTTTTCAGTATATTTGTGCCCTCAATTTGTCGACTATTGCTGGTTTTGTATTGTAAGCTTTGTCTTTTATGTATCCCCATAAAAAGTATGCTGGCACTTTATATAAATTTTCTTTGTTCAATGCTTAGTCTGGCTTCACCCATTATTTCAGATCAGTTAAACCTGAAAAGGAGTAAAAATTAATTGAGTTATCAACTGTTAAAAGTGTGTATACATTTTCTGGGACACCATATATATTCTTATTAAGAGGACTCAACTTTTCTGCTACATACAAAAATTACTTGGAAATAATTATATTTGAATTCCTATTATTCTTTTCTCAAACCTGATAGCTTTCAAACTGCTAATTCTAGTTTCAAAAATGTTTTTCAGAACTAGCCCTTCTTGTACATATTTACTGCCAACAGTGATAGGGTGGAAATGCACCCTTCCAATATTTACTCTCTACTGCTGATTATTACTGGAAATCATAAAAAGCAGGAGACCTTTTTTTTCTAAATTTTTTAAAATCTTACATACATTATGAAATGCTACATAAATACTAATAGATGTTAAATATAATTTGACCAGAATTAAACTTATATGTATAATTATTGTAAACATCCAGAAAAAAAAAATTATGGCGGTGTGGCCTTCTTAGAGCAGCACTGAAGAATGTACTGATGAAATGTATTGCTGAAAGAAGTTGAGTGGCTGCCTCTTTGAACTCCAGGGAGCTTTTAGTACTGAGCAGCCCATTTTTCCATCTAGTGTTCCACTCAGACTCTTGTCTGATCCTTTCATTGCTTAAATTCTCAGTATTTGTGCACATGGCTATCTCTATCAATAGAGTATATATTCCTAGTGTACAGTGACCAAAGACTTATTCATCTTTGTATCTTCTAGTATGCTTGAAGAATATGAATCACATTGTAGTTTCTTTGTAAATGCTAGTCAGGCAAATCTAAAATATGCCACATAATACATATATATCTATATTTAGATAAATTTCTCCCAGAAGAAGGACTTTGAATATAGATGTCCTATTAAGCCCGCCCCCTCCCCGCAAGCTCCCAAAGCATTAGGGCTTTATATATTTTCACTTCTGCTTTTCATGAGGTTATTGCCTACTTTCTCAACTACTGTATTTCCCCGAAAAGAAGACCTACTTACAGGTTTCCTTCTGAGTGAAATATAAGGCATCCCCTGAAAATAAGGCCCCCTAGGCTAAACATGAGAGATTTGGTCCACTGATTCTGAAAGAAATGGAGTCACAAGAAATTCACCAGGAAATTCAGGAATTGGATTGTTATGATGATGTTCCAGAAGATGATGACATGATTGTCATTGAATAAATGAGTAAATTCTTGATACTGTAGGATTCACAGTTTATCTGGTTTGTGTTGACAACTACCGTACTACCGTACTTTATACAGATAATAAATTTCCTTTATTTTCATTTAACAATAAATGTGTACCGTATTCTTCTTCATGGAAAAATAAGAAATCCCCTGAAAATAAGACCTAGCGCATCTTTGGGAGCAAAAATTAATATAAGACACTGTCTTATTTTCGGGGAAACAGGGTAACAACCACATCAAGTCTCTACTTTCCTGACCATATTTTTCAGAAGATTGATGGCTCATTCTTAGGCAAGATTGCCAAAGCATCAATACACCATAAAATTGGCTACTTTCCCAATTTAAACAATAAAGCAGATTAAAACAGCTTGAGTAAAGCAATGAAAATATGTCATTGGAATGCAAATGCAGACACAGCCTAGGGGTGTTTTTTTTTTTTCTTTTTTTTTTTTTTTTTTCTCACACCAAATGTAATTACATTTAAGCAATGTAATCTTTCCCTTTAAGGGAAGTTCTATTCCTGCCCAGAAATAAGATGAGTCCTCCTTCTAAAGCATGCTAATACACCATCTCTCTGATAAGCCTGTATTGACTTTGGATGGATATATTTGGCTAAAAGTTGAAGGACTTTGTGTTTTCTACTTTAAGATTAGTAGGTCATGTTAAATATTCTGATTCACTGTTCTTTTATTTCAACAACCAATTTCAACGAGGTTCCTATGAAATTTGGTCAAAAACTAACATATCACACACAAATAATTATGAAAATAATAGGCAGAAGGAATCACTTCTAGATACTTAACTGAACTAAATCAACTGTTCACTAATAAGTAATGAAAAATAAAAAGCATGTTTACAAATTAATAAGAAATCAATTTTATTGTAGAGACAAATGCTTATATGATTCAATCTCATTCAAGTGTTTTGATTTGGTCAGAGCAATTAAAGCACAGGTTTGTATAATTACAAAGAAACCAAAACTGATTAGGTGACAAGCTCAGAATGTTCAGGAAAATAAATCTGCCCACCTTTTAAAAATATCTATATTTTGATGACTAATGCAGATATTGCCCATGAAGAAAACAAACAAACAAACAAAAAAGCAAAAACACTAATTGCTAACATAAATTTGCTAAGATATATATAGTCATATTGCTAAGACATATATATATATTCATACACATAAATATGTGTAACTATATGAATATGAGTATATATTTTCTGTCTATCCCAGTCTCACTATATTTTATAGAGATTCAAAAGGAATAACCTTGAATAATACTCCACCCAAAAACAACAGTTAATTATTTCAGTAGTTTGTATTCAATTTATAAAACTTTTAAAATGTATATTTTAAAAATATAAAGAGTTTAAAAATTAGGATTTTATCTGATCAACTGAGAGAAATTGCATATTTATGAATTATTATACTTTTGAAGTTATAACTAGATTTAGATTAAAAAGCACTTATGCCAAAGTAATATAGGTGAATTAATATTATCCAAGCCTTGCTTTGTTTTAAGGTCATTATCATGAACAAACATGGCCGATGTATATCTGCCAATGTAGACCAAGGAAAAGATTAGGCTGCATCCTATATTATGACATATCCTAAAAATTACAATTAAAATAACTTCACAAATATAATTTATTTGGTATTTGTTACCACTTACAAAAATATGGGTGAGGGTCCTAAATCCTTAATCTTTCTAGATGTTAGCACTTAAGATGGTAAGATTTAATATTAGTTTTATTATAAATAACATGTGAAATATGCAAGGAATGTTCACAAAGCAATGTATTATCTTAGGCATCACTGTATTATTTCTACTTCACCTAAAAATCCACCTTCTTTAAAATAAGTATGTTAGTTAAAGTCATCTTTTTAATACTAATTTCAAAATATAATAAGGCCACTTTGAGAAAATTCTTTCATAAGGCATAAATAATTTCATAAATTTATATGGATATGGACATATGCAGAAAACTCACCTGTAAGAGAAAAAAAAATCGAATTTAAAAGAAAAAAATACATTCAACAGTTTTTTTCTAAGATCCTTCAGCTTGATAAATTCTGCAAGGGTTTTCAAAGCTGTATAAGCTTCTCTCCATATCATGGGCCCATTCTTCCTGAATAGGGTGAAAGATAAGAACTGGTCATGCTTTACCCTCTTTGGAAGCTTACACTCAAGGCATTGAAATAAAATGAACATGCGCCAAACAGTTGGAGAATAATAAGAGAACATAAATATATTCAAGAGAATATTGAGTAGAAAAAAATGTTCTAATCAGGTTGTTTTTTTTTCTGTTTCAGACTGAAACCATGTCACTGCCAATGTAAAATGGAAAACTGGCAATAAAAGCATCCATTTACATGAGAAATTTCCCAAGTGCCCCCACACATACTGCCTTCGTGCACAATACAAAGTGGTTCCATTTTCAGAAGAACATATGCTAAATGTTGAAGATCAAAGATGATTTAGACAAAATGGGAAAGATTTTTTAAACATTTATTTTACACTCTACAGGATTCACTTAGATTGGCAGATGTTCCAAACCCAAAGAAGAGGAACTTAACTAGCTAGTGGAAAACACAGTGTTTGAGGAGAAATCAAGAGGGGAAAAAACAAAAAACAAAACAAAACCCCTCACCTGGTAGCATTCAGTATCAGCAAACGTATAGATAAGTCAATAAGTAATAAATAAATGAATAAATTCTAGAGGAAATCTAATAGTTAAAATATTAAAGGGCTTCCAATTTTTTTTTTCAGATACCTGCAGCAAATGATGTATTGATTTTGCTGTTAAACTGCACAGCTGTAACCAACATATTAGACATGGAAGATAAAAGCAATGACTAAAAGCACCTCATTTCATCTGTCACACCTGAGGCACTGCCTTCTTCAGACCCTTAGTGTATTTGCACAGAAAATCAATTACGTAAAGAGCTAAACAAATGAAGGGAAAATAAAAAAGGCCTCATTCACCAAGTGTCAGGGATGTCAACAAGCCCAGGGACTTCAGTAAAATCTATGATACCTCCAAATAAACCATAACAACTCTTACTGAACTTTTAAAAGTCAACAATTATGTCTCATAGATTCCTTTAAGCCTATTTTGGAAGGTCCCCAGCCATTAAACAACACATGATAACTCTAAACTGCTTATGGACAAAAATGAGCCATCTATGACCCACACACATCAGAGTATTTTATGTCAGCTTAAATTTTGGTATGCTTATATTATCTCTTAAATCATAAAATATTCTGTTTCTGAAAAAAATATTCCAGTGTAGTTACTCCCCTAATGGATTCTTAAAATAATTATAAATGCAAATCTTCATATAAGGACCATTGTTGCTTAACATTTGTATGGTCTGTGCTTCCATATGGTGCCCAAATTTTCAATGCAACCTCCATGAATAATTTTCTCAGCCATATAAGTAGCCAATTTTTATCACAACACTCAAAAGGGCCCTTCATAAGAAGACAAAGCACTGAGCATAGGATCAAGCTCAGGTATTTTTAAGTACCATGATATTCTCTAAGGAACTTATTTTTTCTTGCAAAGAAAGTCAAGATGCTTTTTAAAAGGGATCTCATAAGGTATCAGAGGGAATGTATAAAAGCCACATTTAGACCCTAAGATTAAGTTTTATGGCCAATGTTTACTCCTTTGTGTAACTTCCCCAAATTAAAAAAATAACAATTTCTTCTTTGTTTTTCTATTTCTAACACTAATACATATCACCTTACCAATGTTCAAGCCACTGCCTCTTCATCTCATTTACCCATAGTTATTAACCTAGAATGTTATTCTTATCATTCCTTCTTTATCTTCTTATATAATCCATTTTATAAATCAACTAGAGGTCCAGTGCATGAAATTCATGCACGGGTAGGGTCCCTAGGCCTGGCTGGCAATCGGGGCCAATCCATGGGGTGACTGGCAGGGTGATTGGGGGTCCCTGCTCAAACCCACCTTGGCTGGCCTGGTGCCACCTGCTCACCGGCCCTGCCCGCTGCCACCTCTGCTCAGGGTGGGTGGGCTGGGGGCAGCTCCTGTGTTGAGTGTCTGCCCTCTGGTGCACGTCATCACAACCAGTTGTTCTGACATTTGGTCAATTTCAATATTAGGGTTTTATATTGATAGATATATAGATAACTTCAGAAGATTCAGGTCTACCCTGCTTTTATTCTTATTACCTCTCATGAATACTTGTGCCTCTGTCTTTCATGTTAACTGTTGATGTCTAGATATAAGGACCTTGCCCATTAAGACCCAATTCTCCTTCATCACTACCTATTGGTATGTTTCTTGTTTTCCAAGCCCAATACCAGCCACTGACTACTTTGCTTCCTCAAGTGAGATTCAAATCAACAGTTATTCATTGAGATTTGAATCTCAAGTCAATCTTGTGACTTAATTGGCTCATTTTTACAAATAATAAAATATATTTAATGAAGAAAGAATTTTTCTAAAGTTAGTAACTCAACCTAGGAGGAAATAACACAAACTTTCCCACTTTGTTGCCTAGTAGTTCATCAGATCAGGTCCTTGCCATCTTGGATTGTTTTAATCATGAGGGAAGAAATTGAACTTTATCTACAATGTATCCAATATGTCACCAAGAAGAGCTAATAAATAGTAGAAATATGGGTGATGTGGAAGATTGGTAATACCCTTTGGAGATTAGTTTCATTAATCTGTGTGTATGCATATATGTGTGTGTGTGTAGAGCTCACACACACACATACACACACTAGAGGTCCAGTGCACAGATTTGTGCACCACTGGGGTCACTTGGTCTGGCCTGTGGGGATCGGCCAAAACAGGCAATCCTATGTCTCTGGAGGGATATAGTAGTGTGCGAAGCAGCAGGTGGCCAGGGAGTAGCCCATAACCCCAGCCTGGTGCCATTCCACGCCCCCGCTCTCCCAATGCCAATGCTGTTCCTACTCCCAACCCCAGTCTGGATTGGGAGAGGCGCACAGGGAGAGTATCCTGCAGAGAGGCTCGTGCTGCTGTAGCTGTGCTCCTCAGCCATGAGTCTGGTGTCTGGTGCCCATTAGTCAGCTGGGCAGCGCTCCCACTGTGGAAACGCACTGACCACCAGGGGGCAGCTCCTGCATTGAGCATTGACCTCTGGTGATCATTGCATGTCATAGTTACCGGTTGACACAGAGAGAGAGAGAGAGAGAGAGAGAGAGGAGAGAGACAGAGGCACACTTAAACACACACACACATATAATAATACACATATATTCATATATATATATATAAAGAGAGAGAAAGAGAGAGAGAGAGAGAGAGAGAGAGAGAGAGAGAGAGAGAGAGAAACAGACAGAAGCAGAGATTAAAAAAAAATAACACAGAAATGAGGTAAAAGAAGAAACAATAGGAGAGGCCTAATATGTGTGGCATATGTTAAGAAGATGATTAGGTGGGTGTTTGGGAAATAAATACAAAAGAAAATATTAACAGGACATAAAGGTCAAAAAGCAAGGCTCATTCACTTCATAATCTGACAATATCATGCTATTTATAGAAAAAATAGAGGCCCAGTGCACGAAATTTGTGCATGGGTGTGTGTATCCCTCAGCCAAGCCTGCATTCTCTCCAATCTGGGACTCCTCGAGGGATGTCCTACTGTCCATTTAGGTGTGATCCCAGTAGGATCAGGCCTAAACGGGCAGTTGGACATCCCTCTTACAATCCAGGACTATTGGCTCCCAACTGCTTGCCTGCCTACCTTCCTGATTGCCCCTAACCTCTTCTGTCTGCCAGCCTGATCACCCCCTAATCACTCCCCTGCCAGGCTGTTTGCCCCAAACTACCCTCCCCTGCAGGCCTGGTCACCTCTAACTGCCCTCCGCTGCAGGCCTGGTCTCCCCCCCCCCAACTGCTCTCCCTGCAGACCTGGGTTTCCTCCCCCCCCCCCAATTTCCCTTTCCTGCAGGCCTGGTCACCCCTAACTGCCCTCCCCTGATGGTTTGATTGCCCCCAACTGCCCTCCCTTCCAGGCCTGGTCCACATGGCTTGTGTCCACATGAGGGGCACTCATCTGTGTGTTGGAGTGACAGTCAATTTGCATATTTTATTAGATAGGATTCACTAGGATAGAGGCCTGGTGCACAGGTGGGGACCAGCTGGTTCGCCCTGAAGGGAGTCCTGGATCAGGGCGTGGGTTCCCTTAGGGTCTGGTGTGGCCTAGGTGAGGGGCCTGTGGTGGTTTGGAGGCAGGCCAGGCCCGCCTGCCACCCAAGCAGAGGCCCTGGTATCTGGGATTTATTTATCTTCTATAATTGAAGCTTTGTAGCCTTGAGTGGAGGCCTGGGCCCACTAGGGAATGCAGAAAGCTTGGCTTCCTCTATTATAGGGGGCAACCCAACCCTCCTGCTCTCTCCATGGATGCAGCCATCTTGGTTGGGCTAGTTTGCATACTCATACCTGATTGACTGGTGGGTGTAGCCAATTTGCATATTACTCTTTTATTATAAAGGGTTATAATATATGAAAAAGGAATATTTAATATTGAAATCCACTGGATTAGAACTCAGTTCGTTTATCAGTATATATATTGTGATTTAGATATGTTGTATAATCTCAAACTTTATAAGGTCAAAGTAAGTATTATGGAATATCTACTTTCAGATATACTATTGAAGAAACTCTTAAAGTTCTTTTAATAAAAATTTAAACTTTTAGAATGTGACATGTGAACATGCCACTTGGTGCACACCTAATAAATATTTAGTGACAAGATAAGGCAGTCATATCTGCATAATTTATGCACTGTTTTATAGATTTACATTAAAAGCAAGAGTAAGAATCTTTTATGATTTTGGTACCTATATTTTATGATTATCAATTTCTTGATTCAAAAGTATGTAATGTACTCAATTTAGAATATATAGCTAGAGATTTTTAATAATTTCATGATTGATCATGCAACTCTCACATTAGAATGTGAGTTCTGAACTTAAGTTACTCAGAAAAATTTCTAAGATTTCTAAATATTTTGTAGTCAAAAAACTTATGTCATTTTGTACAATTTCTCATAGTCGTGTCACTCAAAATCACATCTAGTTGATTTTATCTAAATCCATGTCTTTGTGGTATCATTTTAGCACTTGCTCAGTGAAGAAAGATCCATGTCAGTTTCAGGTTTTAGTAGTCTTCCAACTACTATATGCCAACAAACATATTGATCCATTGCCTGAAAGTGAACAGTTTTATTGAAATTGATATCTCCTGATCACTATGGACATATTGTACAATAATTTGACAAGGCAATTTAAACCTGCTCTAACACTCCCACATATTTAGAAGTCCAACTTTTACCAGATTGGCTTGGACGCTATGGCTAAGTACAGGGTGGGGCAGAAGTAAGTTTACAGTTACTTGTGTGGAAAATAATACAATATTTAATAAATAATAATACTGTACAGGAGTAAAGCCTGTGTCTCACATACTCACAAATGTAACCTACTTTTACCCCACCCTGAGCATTACAGGCAGCCTAGCACGGAACGACTTTCTAAGTGACTTCGGATATTTTGTGAGAGGCCTGCTGGGTGCCTGAGAGTCTCTTCATCAATATCCATCCTTCCCATAAATTAATGTCTCCAAAATGGCTCTTATGAAATGCAACTCTGGGAAGGTAGTACCGTGTTCCATTAGCCGGTGGAAAAAAAGATTACTTAGCGAAGTCCTCAGGGAATGAACACCAATAAATACATTTTGATAAAGTGAAGAAAATAAATTTCAGAAACTGAGCATGGACCTTTGCCCAACCAAGTAGTTCCAGGTAGATCACTCCAAAAATCATCTGAGGAAGCAGAGGTAATGATGAAGTTATGCCAAATATAATTTCCCCCAGAGTTTAACAGCTCCATAGCGAAAATTGTAAGAGCATTCTTCATCTTCCAAAGTATATGGATTCACTCTCCTCTGCCTTCACTTCTTTGGTAAAATAGCCATAGTAAGAGAAGCTACATCATCATAGATAATTCATTGAGATTGTATGTGTAAAAGATTTAGAATTTTACAGTATTCACATGTTTTAATGTATAGAAGTGCATTAATATTTCTGTGGAGTGTTCTGATATCTTCCTCCTTTTACATTAAAAGAGCACCATTACTTTTATAAATTACTCATAGTCCCAAAAGCCAATGCCCTGAAAAGAAAGCATAAAATGATTTTGCATATTTTTTTTTTCTTTTCAACCTGAGTAAAGGTGCTTGATTTTTATTTGTTCTTTAACCTAGTGAAATGTCTGAAGCCTTCCTTTCTGGGGTTAAGAGAATGAATTTCGAATCAATCACAAGCAGCTGTCCTCCATTTTTATTCCTAGCATATGAGCATATTTTAAATGATGTTTCAGGGTATTTTTCACACTCCTTCTTAGATGATGGATAAATTCTTCAGGCATTCTTACTGCCAGGAAATAAACGCTCTTGTTGCTGTTCCAGTAAAGTGAGCATACACAAGAGTCTCTGGGAGACTGATAATCTCATACACAACTTCATTTATCAGCTCCCTGTAGCCTATGAGCTTGTCTTTGAGGAGACTTCACCTGCATGAGGATTTCAGGATTAGGTTTTCTGTGTAATTTCACTCACTAATAATGGGATTCTGTGGGCACTTTCTCAATTATTTCTACTTCCTAGGATCAGGCTACAGAGGTAAGTGCAGAGATTTATGAACGTAATTCCCTTTGGATCAAGATGAAAGTACCCACTTTCACTCTTACTTTTTATTTATTAGACTTTTGTACAGCTGGCATTTCTTCCAATTTGCAAGCTAACAGGTGGCTTATTTTTTTCCCTTTCTCTCCTTCCTCCCTCCCTCCCTCCCTCTTTTCCTTTCTTCCTCCCTCCTTTCTTTCCTTCCTTCCTTTGCAGTATTTAGAAATATATATTACTGTTCTGGTTCCAGAATATTTTCATTTCCTTTTGAGAAACAGTCCTGCCTGTTTTTATGTTTAAAAAGCCTCATATACAGTTACAGAGAATCAAATAAATGCATACACAAAACTAAGCACATTCTTAATTACAATAAAATTAGTTGAATTGCTTCCTGTTTGCCACCCACCACAAAAATCTCGTATACATGTTAATGATCCTTTTAAGAATGTAATGCCACATGTATGTGACCTCCAGTGACTTGTTATTGTCATCAAAGTCAACTTTCACCATAGTCATCAGCCACTCTATTCCCTTCTGTGAATTTAGTCTCTTTTCAAGCAGCTTTCTCATGTTCTTGTAATAATGGAACACATTCTGACTTCTCACTAAATCTGTATTAACTCCTTTTCCAATTTTCTCACTTCCAATGGAAGAAGAATGTCTTTTAGAATGAAATGGATCTGTAATTTAGGGCTTCCATTGGAGAAAAAATATTATATAATATATAGTTCCCAATTTTGTCAAAAACACTAAAGATATTTGTGAATGATATAGTACCTGACATTCAATTGATCATTATAACTATGGTGAAAAATTATCCATGTTGGCATTAGCTATAGCAGTAAGTCAGGATCCTCTTCATCACTGACTAGCCCGTTAAATTTTTTTTTCAAAAATGTTTTTATGAGTCACACTTCATTTTTAGGCCACTGCATGGACCCATCCCAGGGAATTGCATCTTATTTTATTGGTAAATAGAGGTTTTTCTCATATATATATCACATTGTACATGAGATTTTTCTCAGAAACTATCTGAGGAAACACTGTTGCAAATGCAGAAACTGCAATTTTCCAGAACAATTCTACTTTTTCTTTCTGTATATTTTAGCAGACCTTATAAACTTTACTATTATAGAAAAAAATCAATGGAGGGGGGAGAATAATTTGAATTCTTACTATATAATGAAGAATGAGTCAAATCAAGTATAAAATGTTTCAGACATAGGCATTTTCTATTAGACAATCAATCTCTTTCTTGAACAAAATCTGACCACCAATTTTTCTCTTTCAAACATGGCATATTTTGTGTCTCAATTTAATGGAAACATCCCAAATGCCTCTTTTCAACTTAGAGATGCTGTCAAGCATTTTATAACTGTGTGCTTATTTGGAGCTCTAAAAAACAAAGTTTGACAATATAAAGAGTAGAAAGAGAGGTTAAAACAGTATGCTTTGTTCTGTTTAAATGTTTTTAGATAAATCATGTTTTAAAGTATTGTTTCAAAAAATGTATATATATGGCTCACCCTGAAAAATACTTTGTGCCAAAAATAGTTTATGTTCTAGAAACACACAATATGTTAAATGAATAAGGTTTAGTGAAGTCTGATTGAGCAAGAAATTTAATTATGAATATATTTAAAAGTTGTGCTATAATTTATATATTATATGTTTGCTCTCTTTTGGCAATGAAATACATTATATTGTAAATAGACAATTTTAAAGTATCTTCATTGTATATAACCATGAAGATAGGAAAAGAATTATGTTTGCATGACTAAGTTTGTTAGGAAATTTTAATGAAATAATCTAATCTATAATCTCTAATTCATAATTCTCTACATATTATAAATAAGAATAACTACTGAAATATTAAAGAATAAAAAAGTTAACATTTTATTAGTAAACAATAAGTCATAATATTTATTTTTGTACATATTACTTTGACAAATTCATTGTTGCTGCACTATTCTATCCAATTAAAGATAAGGAAAATAGTTATTAAATTTCATAAGGTTAGACAGCTTCAACAGAGGAATTTATTACTATCACAGAATGATAAAATTTTAGTCTTTTTTCTTCAAATATATTCCTTAATACTCAAAGCAAATTCCAAGCCAGAAGTCTATATGTAGAAAAATATTGATTATCAGTAATATTTTAAAATTTTAGCTAATATGACTAATAAAAATATGTCAATACTAAGAATTAACTCCCCAGTCATTTCATGTTCATACTTATTTTAAAATCTTTCTCGAGTGTCAATCTTTTGCCCACCATAGCAAGTTCATGAGTCTGAAGATAACTGAATATGTAATAATTCAGGATTGGCTAATTGCCTCAGGCTCATCATTCAAAGTGTCAGATCCCATTCAATAATGGAACTTCGGACCCTTCAGTCTGCAGGCTGATGCTCTATCCACTGAACTAAACTAGCGAGGCCACATTTTGACAAATTTTTAAAAATATATATTTTATTGATTTTTTTACAGAGAGGAAGGGCGAGAGATATAGAGCTAGAAACGTCAATGAGAGAGAAAAATCGACCAGCCGCCTCCTGCACACCCCCTACCGGGGATGTACCCGCAACCAATGTACATGCCCTTGACAGGAATCAAACCTGGGACCTTTCAGTCCGCAGACCGATGCTCTACTACTGAGCCAAACCGGTTTCGGCATAGGGCACATTTTGAAGGCAAACTTGTATAATAATTTTAGTTTGATTGAAAAGACAGTACCACAGAAATCAGGTCATTTAATGACCAGTTGATATTTAATATGATAAAGTCAAATTTTCTTTTCCAAATATAAAGTATTAAATATTAACTAAGATTTGTTTTTAGTTAATGTTTTAAGTATTTTGTTTGCTTTTTTACCTCATTTGTATTTTAATTAACTGGCTATTCATATGGTTTCTTTGCAATTCGAAGACATAAAAATAAAATATTTGTATTAAATTAAAATGCAGAGAAAATTCAAAGAATAGTGTGTTATTTTCAATAGTTGAGAAATATCTGACCCTCTGATTACATCTACTTGACAATTCTTAGTAGACATTTTTTAACAAACTATTATTTTGAGTCAACTTAGAGATTAGTTTATAATGAATACATGATTTTAACTAACTATAAAGTTGTCAATTCTGGAGTTACACATTCATGTGGCCTCAGAATATTGACTCTCTCATTCACCTGAACCATTTTAGATATACAGATGGGACAACATAATTTCATTATTAATAAATCTCAGGACCCCTTGGTAATAGGAAACAGCAGAATCCAGATGAAGGAAATTTCAAATAACCTCTGATCTTATAGCATTCATTAATGTTCACATTCTTAACTTCGGGCCAAATGTTCCAGGAAACAAGCAAAGGACTGATTTTAAATTCATCACAAACTTGTTTACCTCTAACCTTGAGATACAGATGATAATGAGTAGAGATAAATGATGAAAATTTAGGAAGGCAAATAGAAAAGAGGACCAAGAAGAAATAGTTGACCCAATTGTGTAAAAGTTGGCATGTTTCATTTTTACCTCAATTGTGGATTATTTTATTTTACCCAAATGTGATTTCAAATTATTTTTTATAAACACCACATATATATTATACCCCCATCAGAGAATAATTTAAGAAATTCTGAATGTAGCACTACAGAGTAAAAATATCATTATGTATTAGTCCAAATTAAAATATCTTAATTAATTTAATGGCATAGGGATAAATTTCCTGACTAACTGAAAAAAATAAAGGGAGGGATTTTGGTCTATATAATTTCTGACTTTACTTTGACAAAAAAAGGACTTTGTTGGACATTCTGGGGGACTGAGAATATTAAGATTTGGTTCCTAATCTCAAGAAACTTGAAAGTTGGTTGAAATAGATGTATTCACAGGAAGATGGTGAGAAATGTCTCTAAACAAATAAACATGAGCAAACAGAAAATATTATTTGTACATATTTATACTGCAGTATGAAAGTTGATATTTTATCTAGGGTTAAATTGTAATTATGAGTTTTATAGATGAATATGTAAGATAAAGGACATTCAAAATAAACGTGAGCAAAGCCAGGTAGTTATGAAAGCCATGATGTACCTAGGTGATGAGCAGTAGTCAGATGCCATTAGTTGATTTTTTTTTAAATCTTAAATATGGAGAATAATCTAGATCAGTAATTTTAAAATATATTTAATGGTTTACAATGTGGACTTTAAGATTCTCCTGATAATAATAAAAAAAAGAGTGTCTATTTATACCACCTTATCTTCTTAATTAACTGCACCTACGTATGCTGCTTTACTACCTTATTCTATAGGTGAATTATTTTGGGTCGTCTACATAACTATAACCAATTTTCCCATCCATTGTCCAATTATATTTACTAGCTATATGAGTTTATTAAAGCTGCTGTAATAAATTTCTATAACCTGGATGGCTTTAGAGAGTGTGAAAGGGAGGGAGCGGGAGGGAGTGTGTGTGTGTGTGTGAGAGAGAGAGAGAGAGAGAGAGAGAGAGAGAGAGAGAGAGAGAGACAGACAGACAGACATCGAAGTGAGAGATAACATCGTTTGGTTACCTTGAGCATGCACCCTGACTGGGGCTGGGGATCAAAACCTGCAACCCAGATATGGGCTTTTGACTGGGAATTGAACCTGTGACCTTCTGGTGCATGTGCCAATGCTCTAACTTAAGAAACAGAGCCACACCAGTCAGGGCTGTGGCTTCTTAATAAAGCAGAATTTTTTCTATCACAATTTTTGAGACTGGAAGTCTGAAATCAAGGCAGTATCAGGGCCATGTTCACTCTGAGAGCTCTAGAGGAGGAATTAGTACTTTTCTAGCTTCTGGTGGTATCTGGCAATCTTTGGTGTTCTTTGGCTTGTACAAGTGTCACTGCAATCTCCTGTCCCCATCTTTCTCATCTGTATATGTCTATGTCCACATTTCCCTCTTCATATAAGGATACTGGCATTGTATTAGAGTCATTTCATCTTGACTTGACTGTAATTGCCAAGACCCTATTTCCGAATATTGTCACATTCAGAGGTTCTGAGTAAGCATGAATTGCTGCCTGGAGAGGGGGCACTATTTGATACAGTGCACTCTCACATCCACATCATCATCACCATAACCATATTAACACAGTGGTATTTCTCTCCAGTTAAAAAGTGTGCTCTTGCCCTGACCAGTTTGGCTCAGTGGATAGAACATTGGCCTGAAGACCGAAGGGTCTCAGGTTAGATTCTAGTCAAGGGCATGTACCTTGGTTGTGGGCACATCCCCAGTAGGGAGTGTGCAAGAGGCAGCTGAGCAATATTTCTCTCTCATCAATGTTTCTAACTCTCTATCTCTTTCCCTTCCTCTCTGTAAAAAAAAAAAAAATCAGTAAAATAAATATTAAAAAAAAAAAAGACCCTTCCTATTAAGAAAAAGAAAAAAGTGTGCTCTTGCTCTAGCCCTCGTCGATGTAGCTCATTTAGTTGAGTGTTGTCCTGTGCAGCAAAAGGTCACAGGTTCAATTCTTGGTCAGGGCACATACTCAGGTTGCATGTTTGATCCCTGGTGAGAGTGCTTACAGAAGGCAACCATTTGATGTCTTTCTCTCACATCATTATTACTCTATCTTTATCCCTCTCCTTTCCTTTCTCTCTAAAACCAATAAAAACATTTTTAAATGTGTGCTCTTTACCCAATCAACAATTTCCCACTTATCTTTTTTTTTTGCACAAAATTATTTAAAAGTGTTGTCCATATTTGTAGTCTCCAATATGTCTTTCTTATTCACTCTTAACTATACCCATCCCAGCTGGTTCATTCTAGTTTATGAATGGCCTGAATGTTGCTAGTTTCTAGGGTCAGTATTCAATCTTTATTTATTTGACTCTTGATGGCATTTGATTTTTTTCCTTGATACACCATTTTTTCATGGCTTTCGTGGCACTAAAATTCTTTATTTTTCTCAAATTACACTAGATGCTTCTTCTCAATTTCCTGTGCTTGCTTTGTCTCCCAGCCTATTTGCAGTGAGCTCAGATACTTAGTCTTTGCTCTCCTTCTCTAATGATTTCTTTCAGTCTCATGGTTTTAAACACTATCTATGGGTCAATAAGTTCAATGTACTTATTTCTAATCAAGATATATTTTTTTATGATCTAGAGACTTCTCTATTGTCTGCTTGACATTTTTATTTGCAAGTCTGTTATTTATCTCAAATCAGTATGGCTTAGAGAAAATTCCTTCTGACCTTCTTGGAAACATTGTTCTCTAGCAGCTTTTGTGTTTCATTTAATAGCAAATTTATCCCACCAGTTGTACATGTCAAAATCCTTGAATTCAAGACATTCTTGAGTCATTTCTAACACTACTTATTCTCATTTATTCCATCAGAAAATCAAGGTTAATGTAGAATCTGACATTTTCCCCTTGTCTGAGCCACCATCATCTTACCTACCGGTATATCTCTGCCATTGCCTCCTAATCAGTTTACCTGTTTCTATCTTTGCTCATGCACACTATCTGTTATCAACATAGCAATGGGGCTGTCTCTTTAAACCAAAATTAGATCAGATCATATGCTGACCTAAAAGATGCTATGAGTCTGTATTTTACTTTAAATATAAAGTCATGAAATGACAACAAGTCTTTGTGTGATTCTGATTCCTATTACCTTTCTGACCTCATTTCCTGACTGTTCTTCTCACGCTGCCACAGCCACATTGGATTCCCTGATGATCAGTGAGCATGTCGGGGACCCTCCTATTACGGTCTCTTTGTTCTGCTTGGTCTGCACTTCCCCAAAAATATCTGAATTGGTAATTTCATCTTCTTTAAAGATTTTTGAAAATTTACTTTCTTAATGAGTCAATCCTAAACTGATTTTCCTATAGCTCATCCTTCCATATATATTGTGGCATCTCAAGTATAAACATATTTATATATATATATATAAAATCACCTAAAATGCTATACATATACTCTTTGTTATAGTTGTCATCTGTGAATACAAATTTTCTTATTTTTTAATTTGTTTATTTTTGCATCACACATACCTAAAAGACATACTAACACATATTTCTTGTATGGATAAATTAGTTTTAATGGAGAAATGACATGATTCCTTAGAATTTTCTTTCTCTTTCTATCATAGGTAATGGCCTGATTTGCTTACATCTTTCTTGTAGGATGACTCTCAAAACTAATAAAATGATGATAGGCTATTATTCTCCCTCTTAATAATCACCTCTAAACTTAGACTTTTATTATGCATGTCCAAATATTATGCTCAGTTTTCATATGAACTTTAGATTAAATTGAAATATAGCATCATTGATATTTTATCTATCTTTGGTTTGTTTATTAGAAGATATTGTGTAAAAGATCTTGATAATGCCAATAATTATATATTTATTTTGAAATATGAAAATATTTTAATTTCTAAGAAATATATTATATGCCTAAATATTCTCAAATATTTTCCAAATATTTTCAAGAAACTATTAAAAATAACTTCACAGAAGATACAGAAAAAAAATAAATCTTGTATTTCATAAAATTAATTTCAAAGTATACTATAAATATACAATACAATAATTAATGCAATTTTTAAATTTTCAATTAATTTACATTCAATATTATTTTGTATTAGTTTCAGGTTTATAGCATAGTGGTTAGACAGCCATATACTTTATAAAGTGTTCCAATATTTCCATTACCCACATAATACCATACATAGTTATTACAGCTGTATTTTACACCCCGTAATTATTTTGTAACTACCAACATGTACTTCTCCATCCCTTTACCTTTTTCACCTGGTGCGGTGCCCCAATCCCCCTCCCCTGTTAGTCCTACTCTACGAAGCTGGAACAGCCAATTCTTTTGCAGTTGAGTCTATGTAAGTCATTATAGAATAAGAGTTTTAATCCTGGCACAGAAATCCTGGTCAGGAATCTATTTCAATATGAATAGACTATTTTCATGGTTATTTCCTGTAAATGCAAACAATCTTATTTTTATGGATTCCACTTATTAAAATGCTTAGTGAAACTGAGCATTTGTGTCTTTCCCCAATTTACAAGGACAGAGAAAGCCCAACCATGTGTTACTTTCTGTTCTGAGCTTTAATCTGAAATTTATGCTTTACTTTTAAGAAGGTATAGACTTGTTAAGTAAACTGCACAATGGATCAGTTATTTTTCAAATGATTATGGTAAAAAAGAATGGAAAATATGAGTGGTTGGATAAACTTACATTGTATTTTGATTCAGTTAAAATGATAAATGAAAAGCTAAATTGGGTATTTCTAGTCTTACATAGTTACAAATCATTTCCAAAGACAAAAACAACAACAAGAAAACCCCACACTTCATTGTACTAATTTGAGTTTTATGTTATTTGTATACTCAAATATTTTACATTTAATCTACTAGCTTTTTTAGCTAGTGGGGTTTTTAGACAGAGAGCTAGATGGTTGCTAAATATATTCTACCTCTCATTCTACTATTGTTGATTGCTTTCACCTTGAGAAAAAAAATGGTTGACAGCTATATAGTTCATTGCTTACTTTTGTAAATAAAGTTTTATTGGGACAGAGCTGCATTAATTTGCTTATATTTTGTTTATGGATACTTTCCTTCAGCAGTGGCCTAGTTGTGTAGTTATGATAGGACCATCTAGCCTGCCAAGATTGAAATAATTGCTATCTGAACCTTTATAAAAACTAATAGATTCATGCACGGTGGGTGGGGGGGGGGGTTTTACCTCAGCTCAGCCTACTCCCTCTCACAAACTGGTAGCCCTCAGGAAATGCCCTAATGATAGCTGAGGCCTGTTTCCCATGGGGAGCAGGCCTCAGTTCAGCCGCAGTGTGGCCACCCTCTGTGGGAGGTGACCGGGCTGATCAAGAGAAGGCACAACCCCATTACCCTGCTGCTGCAGCCACTGCCAGCCAATGCAGCTGCAAGGCGTTTTCATCAGCACAGACTCCAGTCCTTTCACTGTGAAAAAATGACAACTTTCTTTAGGCATTTTCAAGATGTGTCTTTCATAGGATATGATATTTCTTTTCTTTGTTTTTTCTTTGTTTTCATCATCACCTGAGGATGTTTCCATTGATTTTTAGAGAGTGTGTAAGAGAGAAGGAGAGACAGAGAGAAACATCAATGTGAGAGGGACACTTTGATTGGTTGCCTTCTGCATGAGCCCTGACCTGGGCCCCAACCAGGGAGGATCCTGTAACCTAGGTACATGCCCTTGATCAGAATTGAACCTGGACTCTGCAGTCAGCAGTCACAGGCTCTTTCCACTGAGCCAAACCAGCTAAGGCAGGATATGAACATTTCTTAGCAATCCAGCAGCAGACCTTCATTTTTTCCTCCAAGAGTGTGGTAGAAAAACCCTAGATCACCTTCTTGGATTCTTATAATCCAAGTTACCAAAAATACTGCAAGTGGTGGTGTACACAAGCTTAGCCAATAAGTGGTCAGAAAAGGTGTTTACGCTGGAACTGGTTTGGCTCAGTGGATAGACCATGGGCCTGCAGACTGAAGGGTCCCGGGTTTGATTCCGGCCAAGGATATGTAGCCTTGGTTGGAGGCACATCCCCAGTGGGGAATGTGCAGGTGGAAGCTAATGGATGTTTCTCTCTCATTGATGTTTCCAACCGTCTATCCCTCTCCCATCTTCCCTGTAAAAAAAAAAAAAAAAAAAAAAAAAATCAATAAAATATATATTTTTAAAAATGGTGTTTCCTCTGCAGCTCATGTGGCCACTGCATTTGTATCCACTGGGCTTGGGGGGAGGGTGTCCCTGTCACCCTGTGGTTGCCACCAGGGTCTCCGCAGACCCCAGAGACTGGCAGCCAGCCCCCCATTGTAGGCACTGGGCTGAGGGGAATGCGGGGACCTCCCCAGGCCACATTTAGTGGTGGCTGCTGGGATTTCTGCATGCCCCAGAGGTGGGTGCTGGGCAGGGTGTATGGACTCGAACCACTGCTTAGCACCTGAACACACCCAAGTGGCTTGGGGCAAGGTGGGAACATCCCCATCTCCGAATGCCCCAGAGGCTAGCAGCCAGCCCCATCATGAGCGCTGGGCTGGGGGACATACAAGACCCTTGGTTTGCACGTGCTCAGCAGCCACCAGGGTCTCTGCAAGCTCCAGAGGCCTGCAACCAGCTCCCTGCCTGGCTGGGGGTGTGGAACCACACTTCCACTTGCGGCCAAACACACACTTTTCCCTCCCCACCCCCAGCCTCTTGGCTGCTGTGGGTATTCTGGGATCCCTGCGTCTAGGGTAGGGGTGTCGAACTCAATCAGAGAAGGGGCCAAAATCTAAAATCCAGCCTAAATCGCGGGCCGAATGGTTTACTGAACAGTCATAAACTGACAATGTCATAAACTGACAGCAGAGTGCAGTGATGACAGCGCGGTGCGGGCCACATTGCAAGGCCTGGCGGGCTGCATTTGGCCCGCGGGCCTTGTGTTTGACACATGTGGTCTAGGGCCTAAGTGCAGGCTTACAGGCTAGAAGTGGCCTGGGTCCCAAGGGTGTTCCCGAGACCCAGGCCACTTGGCACCTGCATATTCAAATAAATCTCCATATTTATTGGGTTAATTTACATACTCGATTCTGATTGGCTGTTGGGTGTGGCTTGTGGGCATAGTGGAGGTGCTGTCAATTTGCATGTTTTTCTTTTATTAGATAGGATTTGCAAACCTCTGGTGTGGGTGATTTCTGATTGCCGTAAATTTTAAAATTGTAAAATTCTACAGTTCTCTGTGGTCAATACTGCAGAAAACTGATAAGCACTTACTACATACTAGACTCATGGTTTATTTAAAGGTATAATGAGCCATTCCTGTAATCAGCAATATCTTGAACAATACGGTGCATATCGATACATAACTGGGCATACTAGGTAGCATCTGCTAAGGAAGTATTACACAAGGCATGGGCAATCAGGAAATTCACCATTGAAATAATCACTAAGTAATAAGGACAGCAGATAAAGCTTTTAGCAAAGGTGGAAGTTGAATTTTAAGATAGAAAGAAAATGAATGTATTGAATATCAACTATTTTTCTCCCTTCCCATCCCTGTACTCAGACACTGCTAAATCAGATCTCTCTCTCCTTGGTTCCCTGATATCATCTCACAATCACATTATTATAGTTACACAAATTGGAAATCTTAAATACAGATTTTACATCTGCTAAATTTAAAGGGCCTGAGCTATCAAAAGTAGAAGAGTAATGTATCTATGCACGTGTGTATTTGTGTGAATGTAATATTATATAATACACATATTTATACAAATACTAGTGACCTGTTGCAGGAATATTCCTGTAAAACTTCCAGCTGGCTTCCCCCTCTCCATTGCCACCTCTCCTGCCCCCTCACCTCTCCCACTGCAGGAGGCAGGGTGGGGCGGGGCGGGGAAGCCACCATCTCTGAGGCCGCTCGCACTGCCACCACCACCACCACTGCGCCCCTAGCCCCACTCATCCAACCCTCTGGCCCACCACCATCGCTGCACTGCCACAACCGCCACTGCACCCACTGCTGCTGGGGCCACTGGTGCTGCTGTTGCTCGCCCTGCCCACCAGACCCATGTTGCCTGCTGCCCCCACTGCCTCCTGCTGCCTCGTGGCTGCACACCCTGCACTCGCTGCAGGTGCTTTCCTTCCAACAGCCACAGCTGCCTTGCTTTCCACTTTCCCTCCCTCTTCCTTCTATGCTTTCTTCAGTCTTTGCCCCTTCCTACCTCCACATATGCAAATTAATCACCATCCTTATTGGGTTAATTTGCATGCTCACTCTGATTGGCTGGTGGGCATGGCTATGGCTTGGGTGTAGCTGAGTGATGCTTAATTTTCACATTAATCTATTATTAGGTAGGATACATGCTTACACACAATTTACCCATTTGTAATTATTAAAATGTTTCTAATTATTATTTAACAAGACTGCATTTTAGATAAGAAATGGAATGTCTTAAAATTAGTAAAAATATCCCAAATAAAAACAAAATAACGGTGCATTACAGAATATTTCTACAGAAAATGTGTGATTCCCTTTTAAAAAACTTCTCTTTCTAATTCTAGACAGGTATGAACAATTCAGCATTGCTAATTTCTTGTCAATGACTTCTAAAACTGTTCTATATTTTCTCAAGGTAAATTCAGTAACTGGGTCCAAGATGGCTATGAATCTAATAATTATTTGATATTTAAGTATTTTTTTAATGCAATTTTTAGTTTTGTTATGTGTGTATATTACTCTCACTGACAGAAGAAAATGCAGCGACTGGGGTGATAATCTCCATTACAATGAAGGAAAGACACTGCTGGAAAGGCTTCTTTACAAAAAACATACTGTAAATAGAAAATGCTCTGCAAATGTAACATATAAAACTGTTGACATTATTTCTTTAGTGCAATAACATAATATTGCTTCCTAGAATCTGAAATTGCTATAAAGAACATAAATAGAAAGAAAATGAATAGAAAGTTTATAATGCTATTCAAGTTCTTCAATTGACTGGCCTAAATATTTTCTATATATTTGATAAACTTCCACTTAAAATCAGCTTTCAATTTTGTTACTGAAAAGAAATAGAGGTGATCATTGTTACCTAAGTACATCAAAGGTTTTAAAATCTATAATGATGCTTAATGTACATTGAATTTTCACTATTTAAAATATTTTAAGGATATAATACAGCACACTAACCGAAATATTAATCTGGATGGGTTTAATTCCCAGAATAAACTAATTTAATTACTAGCTAGTGATATAATCTTCACTTTTTTATTGTCCAAGTAATCATCAGAGTAATTCATCCCGATAATATAATGTTTCATTCTTTAAAGTGCTGTTCAGCCAGTGTGTCTGGCAACTGAGCCTTGTCCTGTGCTCCTCAAGGTTGTCAGTTCGATTCCCAGTCAGGGCACGTACCTGGCTTGCTAACTCCTATCCTTAAGAACAGAGAAATTCAATAGTCACTTCTTGGGCAGGACAAACTTACACCTGAGTTTTTAAAGATTAATAATATTTTAGAGAAACAGGTTTTCAAGTAAATATAGAGAAGCAGCAGGTGTCATGTAGAAAGGTTAGGTCATCCTTTGTTATAATCTCATTTCCTCTGATATGTGTCACACTTGCAGTTACTGCTATTGTAATGAAATAATCATTGAAGGTATCTGTACAGCATATATTATTTCCACTGGATTCCAGTCTTCATTGGGCATTTCTATCTTGTTTATCACTCTCTATCCTATCACCTAGTGTTTAATTTATCAAGTCTCAGTTTCCACATATGAATAAGAAGGTATAATAACGTACACTTTATTGGGAAATAGCACAGTATTGTAGTTAAGTGCATTGATTCTGGAATGAAACAAAAAAAAACAACAACTTTGTATCTTGGTTATGGCAATTTAATAATTATATGAACCTGAAGAATTCTTTAAAATTTTATCCTTTTATTCCAGAATTTTAATATGTGCTTTCCAGGGATTCTTTTACCTAGATTCTATTTCTTTTAGAAGTCTGAATCTTTCTATTCCAGTATTTGTTAATTTATCGGTCATTGTTTTTATCAATGTTTTTTATATTATGTTTCTGTTGTTATATCATGTTATTTATTTATTAATCGATTTATTGTTTTCATTTACAGTTTACTAATTTTCTTTCATCTCTGACACTTATATTTCTAACCTGGAAAGGTTAGAAAAGCTGTCTAGATGACACCTGCTGCTTCTCTATATTTACTTGAAAAATTGTTTCTCTAAAATATTATTAATCTTTAAAAACTCAGGTGTAAGTTTGTCCTGCCCAAGAAGTGACTATTTAATTTCTCTGTTCTTAAGGAGAGGATATAGGTTATCAATGCAATAGAAGTCTTTCTTTCAATAACATCTTTCTTAGAAATGTTATGACCCAAACTATACATTTATAACCATGACACATCATAGAATAGTGAATTGTTTGCAGAAAAATGCATTATTACTTTTGATCTAAGAAAGATAATGCTGATTTCACTAACAATCTTTTTTAAATGTTATACATTTAACAAAGACTTTCCTACTATGTGCCAAGCTCTATTCTAAGTTAATTTATGAAGAGTTAATAAATGAATCATTTTGTTTCTATTCAAGGATGTAAATTCTGAGTCATTACAAGCTCCTTCACTGTTTCTATAATAACAAATTATTATGAGATTTAATAAATAAAACTTTTGACTTTTGCTTCCTTTCTGTTGACATGTGGCTTTTCTTAAATAATTATTGAGTAGGATGAGAACAAAGGGACGAGAAAACTTGGTTGTTAGTAGCTCTTTGATATTGTCAGTTATTTCAAAAGATCAATTTTTGGCTTATTATATAGATGATTGTAATGCAAGAACTATGGGTGATGCCAGAATAGATCAAAAGAGCCAAAACTAGTTTCACATTTTCTAATTCTGAAACAAGTGTGGTGAAAGCCTTGGACACCAGGAAAAAAATCTGTCAACTCCCTCACCAGCAGCTGTCACCTGTAGTTAATCTTTTTATTGCTATTTGCGTATTCCTCCACACATCACTCTATCTCCCACACACTATGTCACCATCTGCCACCACATTTTTCTGCATCCAATTGACCTCTCCAAACATGGTCCTGCCTTTATTTTCAGTAAGTCAGGCATCACTAAGTTCTAGCACACAGGAAAAATATATCTAATTATGAGTGGGGTAGATATAAAGAATAAGGGACACAGAGACTTTTTTTTTTTTTTTTTTTGCTTCACAGGATCCCCATGCCTAATGGGAAAAAGTAGAGAAGTGAAAGAATCAATTGGTTTATAGATAAATTAAAGGCCTGGTGCATGAAAATCCATGCACTTGAGACAGTCTCTTAACCTGGCCTACACCCTTTCACAGCCCAGGACCTCTTGAGGAATGTCTACCTGCTCTCTTAGGCCCACTCCTAAGCTAGCAGTCAGACATCCCTCTGGCAGCCTGGGAGCCCTTAGGGAATGTCCAACTAATGGTTTAGGCCCGCTCCCTGCAGAGATATCATATGTCCTTAGTGCTGCAGAGGAGGCAGGAAAGGCTACCCTCACCAAGGCTGTGCTCACAGCCATCAGCCTGGCTTGTGGCTGAGCAGAGCTCCCCTTATGGGAGCATACTGACCACCAGAGGGCAGCTCCTGCGATGAGTGCCTGCCCCCTGGTGGTCAGTGCAAGTCATAGCGACTAGTTTTTCCTGGTTATTCTGCTGTTCAGGTCAATTTGCATAGTACTGTATTTTCTGGCATATAAGACGACCCCCTAATTTTACAATTAAAGCATAGGTTTAGGCCTATATTTGCTGTATAAGACTACCCCCCACTTCAAAGAAAAGACTTACTTTGCCGTCAAGATCTGCAGGTAATTTTTGTATAATTTTGTTCTTTTGCCCCCGATTTTCGGTTGACTTTTTTTCGTTTCAAAAGTCGTCTTATACGCCTGAAAATACGGTACCCTTTTATTATATACCAGAGGCCCGGTGCACAAAATTTGTGCACGGGGTGGCAGGGGGGGGGGGTGGTTTGGTGGTGTCCCTCAGCCCAGCCTGCACCCTCTCCAATCTGGGACACCTGAAGGGATGTCTGACTGCTGGGATCGGGTCTAAACAGACAGTCAGACATCCCTCTCACAATCCAGGACTGCTGGCTCCCAACTGCTCACCTGCCCTGTCTTCCTGATTGCCCCTGATTGCACTGCTTCTGCCTGCCAGCCTGATCACCCCCTAACCACTCCCATGCCAGCCTGATTGATGCATAACTGCTCCCCTGCCAGCCTGTTTGCCCCCAACTTCCATACCCTGCAGGCCTGGTCATCGCCTTCAGCTTTCCTCCCTTGCAGGCCTGGTGGCCTCCCAACTGCCCACCCTGCTGGCCATCTTGTGGTGTCCATCTTGTGTCCAAATGGGGACAGGATCTTTGACCACATATGGGCAGCTATCTTGATCTTGTGTGTTGGAGTGATGGTCAATCTGTATATTACTCTTTAATTAGATAGGATAGAGGCCTGGTGCATGGGTGGGGCCAGCTGGTTTGCCCTGAATGGTGTCCTGAATCAGTGTGGGGGTTCCCTTGGGGCGTGGGGTGGCCTGAGTGAGGGGCCTGTGGTGGTTTGTAGGCTGGCCATGCCCCCAGTGACCCAAGCAGAGGCCCTGGTATCTGGAATTTATTTACCTTCTTCAATTGAAACTTTGTAGCTTGGAGTAGAGCCAAGCCTTTTGCTTTCTCCATGGCTGCCACCATTTCTGTTTAAATTTGTTTACCTTCTATAATGGAATCTTTATAGCTTTGAGTGGAGCTTAGGCCGGCAAGGGCAGATGGAAAGCTTGGCTTCCTCCGTTGTCTGGGAAACCCAAACCTAGCTGTGGCTGCAACCATCTTGATTGGGATTAATTTGCATACTTGCTCTGATTGGCTGGTGGGCATGGCTGATGGGCATGGCTTGTGGGGGTAGAAAAGTGGTAGTTAATTTGTACATTACTCTTTTATTAGGTAGCATGATAGTCAGTAATCTAGTCAGTGTGGTGATGACACTATCTGTGCCTATTTGGTTCAGCTCTCCTTCCATGAAAATTACACATTTTTTTCTAACTTCCTGTCACATGACCATTCTGACCAATTTTTTAAGGATACATACATCAGTCAGTCTCCACTAAAGTGTTTATCTTTTTAAGTAGCCAGGATTAACTTACTTACCATACTATAAAATAGCCTATTTTTGACTAATACCACAGTTCACCAGTAACAATTGTTCTGTCTCCACTATTTCTCTTATCTGTCTCCTATAATAAGGATTGCAATGATTGACTAAACCATTTTGCTTCCAAAGTATTCTGGATGTCCAATTGTGACTGGTTACTAAAAGATCCCTGGATCTTACTATTATATAAATGCTTCAAAGGATGTGGCTGCCTTCACAGTTGGATTAACAGAAGTGAAATAGTATAGGGAATGTCATATAAGTTTCCTTTAGCTCTTTGCATCAGCAAGAGACTCACAATCATAACTGAGGAAGTTTCACTGCAGAATGTACTGGAGACTGCTGGCAGAGGACAATAGTGTCTGATGTGAAAAAAGAGAGAAGACCCATGTCGAAGTCTCAGGACCCCCTTTTCCACATTATGATCACAGAATAAGATATAACTACAGAATGGAGAGGACACTAGTAAACACCAAATTGTTTTCTGAATTAAATATTTAATTCTCTTATTTCCTTAAAAATGAAGTGATTTTGAAAGAATTCTCAGATTGCACATCTGCCTGCCTAATTTGCACCTGAGAAATAGTAACCAAACAGATGGAAGCAATGAGAATTAGGGAACTGTTTCCTTTAATTTAATGTGTCTATAATCACAATACCTTACTTACCTCCTTCAAACAAAGGATCTTTAGGCTGGCAGACAGTCTTATAAATACAGACTATAACACCTGTGTGTCAAACAAGTTAGATACAGGTGCAATAGTGAGTTCCCTAGATAGACAAGATACACTTTGCTGAATTGGATATGTGCACATCATTCTAGCTTTCACTGTCTCTTTCTCTAAGCAAGGCTTTAACTGTAGTGTAGAAAAATAGTATTGCATAGGTTATTGGAGTTATTAAACTTAAGTGCTCTTTGCAGCATTGGAGGGGAAATTAGTTTCTCACATTAAAATTCCATATCTTCTCTCTTGTTCTGCTTATTTTCTCCTTAGCCATCGTAGTCATCATTCTTTATTATAAGAGTCCCTTTAATGGGATGGAGACATTTCAAGTGTTTACTTGCCAATATTGTTTTCATTTTAAAAATATTCAATAACAGTTAATGAGTGGGCTTGTTGAGTTCAGCAGATAAAAACATTTCTAATAACTTTAACATTGTGGAAGCTTTGCAAATAAGACTAAAATTATTAGTATAGTATATCTTCCTTCTAAAGAGAGCTGCAAGAAATGTGAAATACTTGGCATTTAAATGAAAGAGAATGTAAAGAAATAATACATAATGACAAGTTGTTGTTTTTTGAGAATTATATTGTGTGCAGTATTTAATAATGTTTAAGAAATATATTTTTAACAAAACATGGGCGATTAAATATCAAGGTGTGATATTTAGTAGAATTGTTAATAAAATTACAAGTGGTTTCATCACTGCAATGGGTCAACAACTTAAAACTGAGCAAGACAGAGATTAACAGGAGAAAGCAGTGATAGTGGCTTAAAAATAGGAAGTAATTTTTCATCTTTGACTCATATACTTTACTATTATTTGACTGGATCATATATCAAGGAATTGGTCAACATTACTGGATCTTAAGCATCCAATTTGTTAATTCGGATTCCTTTTCCTGTCTTTATACGGTCAATAGCAATTTTTATGAAATATATTAGAAATGTAAAGTACAATGATCTCTAACATGAGCAAACAGTAATATTCTGATTCCTTGGGACCATGAAATCTACCTTAAAAACAGGGGTTGGTGTTTTATAATTCTCTATAAATTATGAAATATTGTGCAATGATCATTTTAAATTAGATCTAACACCTCTTATTCATCTAAGATTTTACTCCTAATAATTTTTTTGAAATAAACTAGGTGGCTTTTATAGCTTTGTATCAAATGATTATTTTGATACTTGTACTTTCTAACAAAAAAAACAAAATTCTCAAGTAATGATTAAATTTAGACTAAAGGCGAGTCATTTGATCAGCATGGCTACAGAAAACTGATTTGGCTGAATTTATAACACAGCAAAGGTTGTTTATCCATCATTTAGAAAGAGTCTGTGAATCAGACAGGTCAAAGAAGCTTTTATTGCAATTTACCACAGCTTGTTTAAAATGATGAGGCTGTGAGAAAACGTACATGAAAGCAATAATCTTATCACTCTCTCTTATTACATATTTGTTAAATTTGTTTGCATTAAATAAAGGCACAGCAAATCATATTGACAGGTTTCGTAGAAATTTCAACGCAGAAAAGTCATGTATGTATAATATTCATCTTAATGAGACTCACTAAAAGCTGAAATACACACACACACTGAAATACACATATACACACAATCTAGAGAGACCCACTTTCCCTGTTTGTCTGTGACAGTCCTGGTGTTTGCACTAAAATTTTTACATCTCAGTAAACCCCTTGTTCTTAGGCAATTTGAGGTGGCTGGTTAACATAACACACACACACACACACACACACACACACACACACACGTGCACGCGTACACACACACAAGCACGTACACACAGGAATGCTATCTGATCTCACTTTGACTACATGACCACAGTCTTTGAAAGACTATTCTACATATTGGCCAAGATAGAAAAATTTAAAAAAAATCAAAACACAACAAATGTATTAAAAATAGTTTTCCAAGGCATTGTATATCAGATAATAAAGGACAGTGACTTTTGAGACACAGGAAACAAGTAGCTTGAACCCAATGATTGTCCAAGCTTATTGCCTTGAGAGAGTTTCCAGGCTATACAAGAGAAACTAAGCAGAAACTCCTTTAAAAAAAAAACAACCCTCCAAGTTTTAGGTTTCTCCACAACACATAATCACTCTGTGCCTCATGCCCCATGAAGCTCACCTCTACATTTTATCTAGGGCTTTGATGACAGAAGCGACTGAAGCCTTTCCTGCCTGCTGTGCCATGAGTAATAAACTCCTTTGTTTCTGACCCGGTTCTCCTGTCTTATGCCAGCATGTATAACACTGTGGCTAACCAACTTCTTAGTTCAGAGGTAGGGAAAGGTCTCAGGCCCTTCACATTTTATTTTGGCATAAGACAGAGAACAAATAAAATTTTAGAAAGGACAGAGCATCAGATTTTGTAGAGAGGAAAAAAAAAAACACAACACAAAACAATGATCAAAGGGCAAGTTGATAAATTGGAATTCATCAAAATGAAAAACTATTGCTCATTAAAAACACTGCTAAGAGAGTGCAGAGACAAGCTGTGTACCAGGAGAAATGCGTTTGCGAATTATATATCTGCTAAATGACTTAAACCAGGATACATAAAGAATTTTTAAAACTCAAAAATAGGAAAATAACCAACCCAATACAGAGAATAATTATTCACAGGGACATCATTAGGAAAATATAAATTAAATCTCAATGAGAAAAACTGAAAACACTGGCTATACAAAGTATTGTCAAGGATGTGGAGCAAGCATGTCAAACTCGTGAACCATGGGCCATCTTAGGCTTTGAGTTTGACATGCTTGATGTAGAAGAACTAGAGCTCTCATATACTGCTCGTGAAAATGTAAAATGATAAACCACTTTGGAAAACATGAATTTACCTTATGATTCAGTCATTTCACTCTGAGGTGTTTATCCAAGAAAAAAGACAGCATATGTCCACATAAAGACTTGTACATGATATTCATAGGAGCTTTGTTTATAATATCCAGGCAGGAACAACCACACATTCCCATGAACAGGTGGAGGAGTAAAGAAATTGTGAACTACTGGTAAAAGTGATAAATAAAATGGAATGAACTATTTATCGATATAGCAATTAAAAGAAGCAAGCAATTCATATGTGCTATAATGAATGAATATCAAAATAATTATGATCATTGAATGAGAACAGATCTAAAATATAAAGATCATATACTGTAGGATTATTATTTATATTATTTTAAATTATAGAATTAGTGACAGAAAGCAGATAAGTGTCTGGGACGTGGATAAGAAATCAATGAATCCTTACCTCCTTCAAAACAGGAAACATACAGCCAGACAGCTTCCCCTACCAAGGTCAGATAGGTTAAATAACTTCAGAGAAACGGCCACTTATGTTGGTAAGTTAGAATTTCTAGGATAATAGTCAATTACCCAGGAAATCAATTTAAAAATCTACCACTAGAGAAGATGAACCTATGGATACAGTACTCACAGTCACATTGTTTGAGTCTTTCTCTTAAATATGTATGTGCAGTTACAGTTTGTTACACATATGTGGAAAATATCAAAAGGGGGGGAAAAAAAACCCTCAAAAAGTAAAACATAACAAAATGGTTCCAGAAAAAAAACAAATAGAAAAATGAGACTCAAAACAATGTTACATTTAGAAACTTCTGGTTGATATACTCAGAAAAATCTAAGATATTTCATCCATAAATAAGATTATGGTCCTTTAGTTAAGACAGTGGTCAGCAAACTCATTAGTCAATGGAGCCAAATACTAACAGTACAATGATTGAAATTTCTTTTGAGAGCCGAAAACCAACTTCTTTGCATGGGCCACAGAGTTCCAATAGCACTGTACGTGCACGCCCGCCACATGTGGTATTTTGTGGAAGAGCCACACTCAAGGGGCCAAAGAGCCACATGTGGCCCAAGAGCTGCAGTTTGCCAACCACTGAGTTAAAATATAGAAGGTAAATCTCTTTAAATCTATACAGAAAATCAACCTCCTGCTGTCTCCTCCTCCTGACAGGCCTGGCCCCGATTCACCTCTAGATGGCCTGGGCTGGCTAGACCCCACCCATGCACAAATTCGTGCACTGGACCTCTAGTATCCATATAAAAAACCATCTATTTTTAAAATTTAATGCTTTTTAATATATTTAGTGATGAAATCAATATCTAAATTTAAAACATTTCTAGCAAATGAACCTATTCTAAATATTTTAAACTAATTAAATTATACAGTATGTATTCATTGTGACTGGTATTTTTCATTTGGCCTAATGTTTCGTATGTTTATCCTCATTTAGGTATGTATCAGTAGTATAAAAAATATTATAAATACTTTGTATGATTTTATAGTATTTTTGTCTGTCCATCCATCTTGTGATAAAAAACTGGGTATTGTTCACTTGATGGCTTTTATAAATAACTAGAGTCCCAATGTATGGATTCATACACCAGTGGTATCCCTTTGCTTGGCCTTAAGGTTTGGGCCAAAACCAAATCTCTGACATCCCCCAAGGGACCCCGGATTGTGAGAGGGCTCAGGCAGGGCCGAGGGACCACAGGAGGGCTCCAGGGCATGTCTGACCTTCTTGCCCAGTCCCCATTGGCTGGACCCCAACAGTAAGCTAACCTACTGGTCAGAGTGTCTGCCTCCTGGTGGTCTGTGTATTAGATTTGAAGTTTGAAGACAGAAAGTCCTTAGGTGATGTCGGACTGGACATTCATCATTTCCTGGTTACATCACCATCTCCCATTTATTAAAAAGAATAAATGTACATATGTGCTTTATGTTTTTTATTATGTATTTACCACAAGTAAAGTTCAGGAACTGTTATCTTTCCTTTAAATTCTTTTTACTGTTTCACTTTATTACTGCTGTGTGATCTATGTGAGTGACATATCAATAGGTGCTTATGTAGGTGGGTTCCCACTTACAGTGAAAATTGTGTTACATGGCACTGTAGGAATGGATCTCCAACATAACCTGAGGACCTACTATATAGATATGCCTATATTTCCAGGAAAATTATATTTATTTATAATTTGGGTAAATCTGAACTTATCGTGATTGCAATTTCTTTTTGTTATTAGGATGAAAATAAAATGTTTCCATCTTAAAGGTTTTATTCTCAGGTGAGACTGTCACTGGTCACTCTATTTAAATTTGTGACATTCATAAATCTACATCATCCTACTTTTCCATTGTACATAATACTATTTACATAACATTTTACTTATTTATGTTTGTTATTATCTGTCTCTCTTTATTAGAGTAGTTTTGCTATGAAATAGGATTATGCAAATTAAGTTAATGAACATATAACAACAACATTTGAGAGCATCTTGCAAACAGTTTCATATGAATGTTTTCTAGTGTAATATAGGGTAAAAACACATATATTTGTTTTTTCTTATTTTATAATGTGTATGTTTTGCATAATTTCAATTGAAGGGCCTCATATGCAGTATACTTTAAACTTGCTGAAACCGGTTTTGCTTAGTGGATAGAGCCTCGGCCTGCGGATTGAAAGATCCCAGGTTCGATTTCGGTGAAGGGCATGTACCTTGGTTGCGGGCACATCCCCAGTAGGGGGTGTGCAAGAGGCAGCTGATCGATTCTCTCTCATCGATGTTTCTAACTCTCTATCCCTCTCTCTTCCTCTCTGTAAAAAATCAATAAAATATATATATTTTTAAATGTAGTTAAGCTCTAAACAGAATTTGATATGTTGTAGTTAAAGGACACAACTCAAAGGAACTAAAATAACTTCTGTACTACTCTTTTGCTTGTTTCTTTTATTAATTATTTTCCTCAGTTGTCCATTCACTGTCATGACTACATAAATTTATACTCACAAATATCTAATTCTACACTATGCTCATTTTATGAACATTAAAACCATATTTTGAATGGCCTCATTAAAACTTCATGTTCATATTCAATTTCTTCAAAACTGAATTCATAATTTTTTCAATTATCTCTTTTCTTATACACTGAGTGGCCAGGTTATTATGAACTCTGAAAGCATAATAATCTGGCCACTCAGTGTATATCCTATATAATAAAAGACTAATATGCAAATTGTCCCCTCAACCAGTAGTTCAACTGGCAGGCAGATGGGAGAACCACCCATGTCCCCTCCTCCTGGCCAGAACCCACCCATGCACAAATTCATGCACCAGGCCCCTCTAATATATATATTCTAATAAAAGCATAATATGCAAATTGACTGTCACTTCAAAACACAGGATGGCTGCCCACGTGTGGTCAAAGATGGCTGCCCCCATGTGGACATAAGATGGCCACCACAAGATAGCCAGGAGAGGGCAGTTGGGAGGGACAAGGCCTGCATGGGAGGACAGTATGGGAGCGATCAAGCCTGCAGGGGAGGGCAGTTAGGAATGACCAGGCTGGCAGAGGAGGGAAGCTGGGGGTTACTGAGCCTGCAGGGAAGGGCAGTGAGGGGTGACCAGGCCTGCAGGGGAGGGCATTTAGGGGCAATCGGGCTGGCAGAAGAGCAGTGTGGCATCGACCAGGCTTCCAGGGGAGTGGATAGGAGGTGATCAGGCTGGCAGGCAGAAGCAGTTGGGGCAATCAGGAAGACAGGCAGGTGAGCAGTTGGGAGCCAGCAGTCCTGAATTGTGACAGGGATGTCTGATTGCCCATTTTGGCCCAATCCTGGTAAAATTGGGTCTAAACAGGCAGTTGGACATCCCTTGAGAGGTCCCAAATTGGAGAGGGTGCAGGCTGGGCTGAGGCACACACACCCCTGTACACAAATTTCATGCACTGGGCCTTTAGTACACACACACACACACACACACACACACACACACACATATACATACACTGCTGATTAGCCAGATTATTATCCATTCAGAGAGCATAATAATCTGGCCACTCAGTGTATTTTATCTTATGAAGATATCCAGTAACCTATTTCATATATGTGGTAGTCATCTTGGACTATTCTATTGATCTTATGTTCTGTGTACACTTGCTACCAAATATGTAACAATTCTATTCTCAAATATCCCTGTCTCCATTCACATTGCATCAGGATCCGGATGTCCTTTACATCTATCCTGTGTTACATTCAGTAGAAGTTTAAATACTAAATTCAGACTCAAGACAATACTTTTTAGGTTATGCTCCATGAATGTCCTCCTCTCTGATTATGCCTGATTTCACTAAACAAATACATTTATAGAGATTTGATCAATTTAGTGACACATCACCCTTAACAAACCCTACATAAAGAGTCATCCTTGCATTAGTTATTGGTCTTAGAGACGCCTATTGGGTCTGCATTAATTTTGACTTTTTTGAAGTGCATTTAAAAATTTCTATTTCACTATATTAACAAGTCTGTGAATCTAATAGCATTTCAGGCACGACTCAAATAATTTGAGTGAACAAAAGACAATATAGTAATATATTTCTAGACATGATACTTGAGTGCTGGGTATATGTGGTAATAAAAAGCAATGAGAAGTTCAATATGCTCTTCGCTGTTTGATATTTATCTATGAGGTATTTCAGTGTACTTCTGTGTCCCAAAGGACTGAAAATAATAATGAGGCTTGTGATGAAGCACATATTCCTAAATGACTACTCTGATTCTGTTGTAGGTTAAAGTGCAGAGCTAGAACTCTGTTCTGATAAAAAATATATTAAGTGTGATATTAATGGCTTAAAGTTGTATACCTCCTTTGAGATTCCCACTTTTAATAACCTCCAGCATCATAGATAAAACTGAGGGAGTAATCATTACTGAAATGGATTTTCTGGCAGAATTAGACATCACCTCCAAGAATCAATAATCATTTGAAGCTAACAGAGTGATTAAATGACCTCCTTTTTATTTTACCTCATGTTGAGTTGCTTTTTAATCTTGATTTAGAGTCAGTCTGCTAGAAACAAAGATAAACTGAGGACTTAGAACATTAGAGCAGCAATGTGAGGCCTATTCATTATGAAGGCTAAAGGCTCCTTTCCTTCAATCAAGGCATTTCTAGCTAATCAATGGATTCTAAAGGGAAAACCGAACACTTTAGGTGTAGACTGTATAAATACCAACACCTAAGACTGCTGTTTCTTTGTGAAGATCTGCACCATTAGCTTTGCTTTGGCAGATGCTATGTATTTTTTTTTAATACTTTACCATGCCAGTGATAATGCTGTCATTAATTTTTTTCATACATGTAGTTTATCTTTCACATTTCTTTACAATAAAAAATTCCAAAATGAAAACCAAACAAACCTTCCTTCAATAGGCAGCAAGTTAATTCTAGCAGCCAACTATTTTTAACACATGTAAGAACTACAGCCAATTAACAATTAGAGTTTCACATAGTTTGAGTTGCTAATTACTATATAAACAGTAGCATTGAACAAATAATTAAAAAAAAATAAATATCCTGATGGAGGGCAGTTGGACATCCCTCTCACAATCCAGGACTGCTGGCTTCCAACTGATTACCCGCCTGCCTTCCTGATTGCCCCTAACTGCTTCTGCCTGCCAGCCTGATCACTCCCTAACCACTTCCCTGCCAAGCTGATTTATGCCTAACTGCTCCCCTGCCAGCCTGTTTGCCCCTAATTGCCCTCCCCTGCAGGCCTGGGTCTCACCCATCTGCCCTTCCCTGCAGGCCTAGTCACCCCCAACTTCCCTCCTCTGCCAGCCTGGTCACCCCTAACCGCCCTCCCCTGCCAGCCTAGTCATGCCTAACTGTCCTGCCGTGAAGGCCTGCTCCCCCCAAGTTGCCCTCTCCTGTTGTGCTGATCACCCACAACTGCCCTCCCCTGCTGGCCATTTTGTGGTGACTATCTTGTGTCCAAATGGGATGGCCATCTTTGACCACATGAAGTTGGCCATCTTGTATGTTGGAATGATGGTCAATTTGCATATTACCTCTTAATTATAAAGGATAACCTTATTTTTCTGATTCTAAAATAATTGGTTTACTGTAGGTCCTCAGGTTACTTTAGAGATCCATTCCTATGGCACCACATGATGCAATTTTTGCCATAACAACCCACCTACATAAGCAGTATGTCATTCACATGGAGCTCATGCACAGCAGTAATAAAGAGAAACTGTAAAAAAAAAAAAAAAAAAAAAAAATTAAAAGAAAGATAACCATTCCTGACCTTCACTCGTGGTAAATAAATAATGAAAACCATAAAGCACATATGTATATATGTTGAAACGACAGACTTTTTTAAAATAAATAAATGAGACAGCGACTTAACCACAAAACGATGTATGTCGAGTATGATGTAACTCAAGGACTGCCTGAATTTACAAATACTTCTATCTAAGGCTTGGTTTCTTTCTAGATTGAATATGTTTAACTACTTTAAAATATATATTTCATGTTTGAAATGTATAAATTAAGATTATAACATAGCAAGTGAAATATTAACAATTATTCATTTTTCTCTGCAAAGTGCCTCAAAATATAACCTATATAATCTTATGTAATAAGGAGGTAATATGCAAATTGACCCTTACACCATAATGCCATCACAAGATGGCTGCCCTGCCCAGCCCCTCTCCTGGCCCCACCCCTGATCAGCCTCTCCCACCCCAATTGAGGGTGGAGTGGCTAACCAACCCCCATACCCCCACAGTCCCAAACCCAGGCTGGCAATGCCCCCATGCTTCCCAGGGTTGGGGTAACCCAGGCAGGCTGCAGGCTTGGTGTTGGTCAGAGGCAAAGGTCCTGGCTGTCTCTGGCCTAAAGAGTCAGAAAACCCTCAGCAGTGACCAAAGACCAAGACTGAGTGAAAAGGTCCCTGCCAACGTTTATGGCTCAAAGTGCCAGAAGGAGGCAGGGAGTCTTGTACCTGCAACCCTGGCATCTGCATACCAAGCTGTGGGGTACACCATGCCTGTGGTGCCTGTGGGTGAAAGGGGGAGTACAGGGAGCAGGGGTGGAGCTGGGAGGGGCCCAGAGTCTTCGGGAGCAGCCTGCCTGCCGAGGTTGCTGTGACCAGCATGCTCAGGCTTGGTGAAAGCCCCAGGACAGCTCTGCTGCTTGCCTTCCAGGTGTGGCTAGCCCTGAGCCGGCTGGTGTCGCGCTCAGAGAAGCAGCTGTCACTGGGCTCAGTTAAATAAGAGAAATCAAAGAGCCGAGAGGAAATATCCTTCCAACCCCTTACTAGCCCCTGGGCAAGGATAGCTGAGGATGGGGTAATAGAAAATGTCTGCTGCTTTGCATTTTATAATGAAAAGACTCCTGCTATGTAGAGAGGAGAGCTGATTTATTTCTAGCAACACCTGGTGTGTTCCCTGCCCCAGCCCCTAAGACTGACAGCAACTAGTGAAGGTGAGCCCGCACAGCCACGTTTGCCTGGCTCCTGGAACATTGGGAGCAAATTTGAACTGCATTGATTAAAAATAAATAATACATAAATAAATAAATAATAAAAGTAAAGATTGGAAAACACCTCTTTGTACTCAAATGGGACTATAAAATGCAGGTTACAGCATCTGATTTTGTCTTCTGTGTTGATTTTGAGGCAGAGCTCAATAGGTTCATAGGAAAAGCAGAAAAATAAAAGGGAAAAGAAGAGGAATTTGCCATCCAGAGCACTGAATGTTGTTTTTTGTTTGTTTTGTTTTGTTGTGTTATTTTTTCTTCTGTTCTTCAAGTCAGTATATGCCATTTAAACCACTTTATGGCATTAGGTAATGAACTAATGCTTCCTCTATTAAGAGTAAGCAGCTGTGCTTTTCATATGAGTCACATACATTTAATCCATTCAAATGGAGCATCATGAGTGGAGAGAGTGGTATGTGTCATTATATAAAGAACTTGGTGTTATGATGCTGTCTGGCTGAAGATCTTACTTATTTTGCAATTTAGAGAACATAGACAAAGCAGGCATTGAAAATGTATGTGCATGCTTACTAAGTGCATGACTTTATTTTCATCTGTAATGACCAAACGACTGGTCACCAGGTGGTGCATTGATGGGTCCCGTGGCATGGTGGGTCTGGGGTCTCATGGCATGGCCTGTCGGGATGAGGCTGCGTGGCATGGGCCAGAGCCCGAGAACCTAAGGGCGTGCCCCTGCCCCAGCGCTGGGATGTGAGGATGGGTTCCCCACCCGATGGGCCTTGACCGGGGTGGGGTTGGCCAGCCCAATATGGGAGGGGCCGGCTGGACACTTCTATTACAGAGAAAGGGCAAATAGCAATATTAAAATATTTCCTCTAATTAATTCCCTTTTAATGTGCACAAATTTAGTGCACTGGGCCACTACTTAATTAATAAACCTTACTGTCAAAGGGGTCTCAAAGTGTTATTTGATAAAAAGCATATGATTTTCAAAATGTAGAAACTTGATACTGTAAGCTTTAAAATTTTTGCTCCTACCATAACAATTACTTAGGGAAAATATCTGTCTTTCTAAAGAAATTGATTTTTAAAAATATTGTTTTAGCATTATAAGTGCCTATTGTTTCTCTTCAAGTGCAAAAATGTGATTTTATTTAATTTTAGACATTTAACAATTGGAAAGGAAATATTCAGCTAATAATATTTAGAATTTTATTCATTCTGACATTTTTAATACTGTACAGCTTTGACAAGGATAACATAAAGGTGCTATGTACTTCTTAGAACACCTTATCAAGAGACAGGTGATGTCTGACCCTATTACTTTTGTGAGGTTAATTTTGATCGGCGTGTCTCTAAATGTTCTCAGTTCGATCCATCCATATAAAATTCAATGTCAGTCTTTCTCCTAAGTGGTTTGGCTACTATTGATGATGATTCTCAATTTCCATTGTTTCTTTAAGGATGAAAAATGGTGATATTCTAATTTTATCATTCCTTTTTTCACTTATTACCTTTAATACTCTATACTATTCTAGGTGTCATGAAGTATAATTCACATAGGAAATAAAGAACAAGTCTTTGAATTTTTATATTTACAAATGTTTTAGGATTATACTTTTGTTTCCAAGCATGCAATAATAAATACGTATTTTATTATAATTATATTAGAATATTTGTTGTGTTTCAGTCTCTATTGCATTTATCATTTTTATGCTCATACTGTCCCATTTTTTAATGAAGACACCTGTTATAATTTTGTTCTGTTTAATATGAGCACACTAGTCTTTATTGCTTCCATGTTTTTTTCTCTTGTTTGTTTGTTGTTGTTTCTTTTGTATAATATGATGCTCCAGGCTCATTCTATACATATTCTACTCCAGATTTTGGATCAGCTATTTATCCAAGGAATTATGATTCTAATAATGAACATATTGCAGATCACAATCTGGGCACTACACTTTCTCATTACTGCTAAAATGTTTGTTCTTTCTAAAATTTTCAATAAAAATAGGGCTAAGAACTCCTGTCTTTTTTTTTTTTTTTTTTTTTTTTTTTTTTTTTTTTAATACCCTGGCTCACTTGAAGCTGTCGATATGGCATCACTAAAAACAGATTTGGAAGTCGGTGCATGGCCACACATTGGTATGTATTATTTTCAACATACACATACAATAGATGTAAATAGCCTCAACAACATAGATGTTAGAAAAATGTAGTAAAATAATAGGGAATTGATGAGATTTTTAGTATTTCTTACCTTCATTTGAAAATGTAATTTATATAATAATGTGCCCATATAATTTATTTTTTAAATGGCTATATGTAATACTGGGCTCACAAAATTACTGAAAATTCAACAGTAGGCTCAAACAAACCACTCTATTGTGTATATATAACAATAACAGAGACAATACAGGACATTAGAGTACTAAATTGATTTTTCATGGTATTTAGCAATTATTGTTATATTTTTTAGGTGTGAAAATGTTATTCTGATAGTGTAAAAAAAGGGGGGCCTTGTTTTCTTTTTGTGTTTTTAAAAAATACATTTTATTGATTTTTTACAAAGGTAGAGGGATAGGGAGCTAGAAATATTGATGAGAGAGAAACATCAATCAGCTGCCTCCTGCACACCCCCTACTAGAGGTGTGCCCCTAACCAAAGTACATGCCCTTGATCAGAATCAAACCTGGGACACTTCAGTCTGCAGGCCAACACTCTATCCACTGAGCCAAACCAATTAGGGCAAGGCCTTGCTTTTTAGCAATACAAACTGAACATTAAAAATCCATTGCTATTATAATTCTTGAGCTTTTATATGTGACCTCTTAGTCTTCTTTCTGAAGGTTAAGTATGTATTTTTATTTCCTAGACTTCTAAAATTTCATAATGATATATCACATTGGGGACATTGTATACTTCCTTTTCCCAGATAATTAGTAAACCTTTCAATCTGCACTGTTAATTTTTCCTATTTTAATAAAATTTATTGACTAAGTTTTATAAGACGTTCCTTATCTTTGCAACCCCACCCCTCAGAAGGATGACTTCTTGACTATTTGGACTGATCCTCATATATTTTCTGCTCTTTTTGAAGCAATTTATTTTATTTATGCCATAATGCTTAGGTTTTATCTTAATATTTTATATTTAATTTTTAATTTCCTTCTCTAGATACATAGGTGAATAGATACATATATTTCTATCTTTATTTCTATCTCCATTTATGGATAGAAAAAGACATGAGAGAAGATAAAGAGTGAGGGAGAGAGGAGCATGCATTATATCGTTTTCTCCTTTAGTCCTGTATTGGTCTTTGAGAACTTGTGCCCAAATATAATTGGATTTCAAGGATAAATGAATATAAAGGCACATATTCAACCTGCCATATTTAAACAATAGGCATGCTCATATTTAATACATCCTAACCTACTTTCCTTACCTATAACCTTATTTGTCTTTTCATTAAGGTCTTATTTGTCCCTGTTTACTATTTCATTCACTCATTTATTTCTTTCATTAACATTCTTGCCAACAACATACAAAATATTTTGTGGGACTCTTTATATTCAAGACCATTGACATACTACATCCTACTTTTCACTTCTCATATTTTATTTCACTGTTTTGTATTCCCTGTAACTTTTTACATACATAGTTTAAAATATGTACCATTTAAATAAAGATAGTTGAATAAATACCCTCCACACTACTAAATATCAATAGAATCCAGGTACCTAGAAAGCACAGAATGCTGCACACAAAATATCCCATTCTACCTTTCCTCTAAAAGTTATCACTATCTTAATTGTGCACTTATCCTTCCTGTGCTGAAAATAATATTTGTTTCATCCTGTTTTTATATGAATGAAATAATAATGCTGCATTCTTTTGTGACTTGATCCATTCATACAGCATAATGATTTAGAGATCTGCTCATACTGATGCATTTAGCTAAATTTCATCCATTCTATTGTATGTACATACCAAAATTTAATAAGTCAATTTATGATTGATGGATATTTGTATTTCTAGATTTTTTTTACTATGTAAGATATAACAATTTCTTTGTGTGTCTCTTGGTGTATATGTTTAAGAATTTATATAGAGCATAGACATATTGTTAAATAAGGATAATATGTGAATGCTTTTATTATATTCAGAGAAATGGCTGAATGATAAGAACATACAAATTTTCAAGTTAATGGATAATTACAAAGTTTTACCTAAGTAGTTTAGTAGCAATTTACATCCTTATTAGGTGCATAAGCCATTAATTTGATAGACCTTTTCCAGAAATTATTATATTAATAAAATTATACTGATGGTATTCATTCTTGGGGTCTCAGATGTTTTTTGTTTTTTTTTTTAAGTCTCCTATCAAACTCATTACTTTGAGGGATAGAAACGTAGCCTTTATCAATTATTCCCCAGGCCTGATATTTTTGGGTTCTTCAGAGCTTCCCTAGTGAAAGCCATGCTTGCGTGTGCTTACTCGCTAGACTTTTTTATTTTAATTTTTAATATGTGCAGAAATTAAAATGACTTTTCTTAGCTCTTCATCAGCATGCAATTGTTTAGACAGTCCAGAATATGAAGTCTGTTACATTGCTAGAAATAGAAGTTTGCTCTATTATGTTTTAGGTAGAATCAAGGAACAATAAAATAATTCTGACAAAAAAAGATTGGAATTAAAAAATTCTAAATTGTTCCCATTCTTTATTGGTGTTGTATCACCATGCCTTATAGTAACACTAACAAAACAGCAATAATAAAAGAGATTTATCAAATAGGCACATCTTTAACCCTCTGTCTTTTCTTTGCCTTTATATGGATATAATAATAGTATTAACCTTGTCAAGTCTTAGAAAAGTGTCTAATAATTTTTTACTGTTTTTGAACTCACATATGATAGGATGAAAAGCATGTGATGGAAATATATGTTACTATAATTGTCTAAAAGCAGTCATTGAAAAACTTTTCCTATTCTCTTGCTTTCACACTCACTTTCTCATAAACACACACACACACACACAGTCATACATGCCCTTTGGAATTCATGGGAAAAGAAATTAAATTTCATACAAAAAACCTTAAAATTGCTTTGAAATAACAGCAAAATTATGTGCCAGTATTGTAAGATATTTAAAGAATTAAATTCCTTTATAACTAATCAACATTTACAGAGCCTGAAAATACATGTCCCTCAGAAACAAAACAAAGGACAGCATTTAGAAATCTGAGGTATAGGAAAGCATTTAAAACAAAAGAAAACAAAAACCTCAATATCTTTAGAAGATCCTTATAATTGAGGTCATTATGTTAAAACTCATTCTTGATTCTAGCCTTGTTCTTTGAATGGTTAATATATAGCTGGGCCAATCCATCATTCAGAAGCCTACTGAGTGCATGGTATGTGCCCAGTGCTAGAGAAGCAGAATCAGATACCTTTGACATTTTGGTTGCTTGGTCTGATTTTCTGTCACCAGTCTTTCAGGTTCCCCTAGAGAAAACCTGGAAGTTGCATGATCTGTACCTTCAGGGAAATCTTAATGAGACTTAGCAATTCAGACTGACAGCCTACAATCATAGCTGATTTTTATTGGATTTCTTTCAGAATGAGCATGGTCTTTTCTGTACAAGTCCTTTATCTTCATTTTTACCTATTTTATTTTTTACATATATTTATATAAAAATTAATAAAAGCCTTGAATTTAGATGAATAATTGTAGTAGACTCTGACCTCCATGGATAATATAAAGTTATTACTTTCTGGTTTCAGAACAATTTTCCTGAAATTGGAATACAAACTTAAAAATTTTGTCACCTTCAAAATACTAATAGGGAAAATCTAAAATAATATAAAGAATTTTACTTACAATTATTCTTTTCCAGCTTTCATCCTTTCATTTCTTCAGTGTTAACCTTAAAATTTAGGTCTCTTTTTTTTTTTAGTGCTTTATCTTAGTTTTATTTCTTCGCTAATTACCTTATTTTATCTAATTGATCTTGTCTCATACTAAATTCTTCACTCTTATCTGGTTGTTCTTCACTCTTATCTGGTTGCTTTGCCACAAAACTAGGTTATTTTTAATTTTTTTTGATATTAATGCTTATTTAATATGTAATTACCCTACCCATATAGTTTTTAGAATCAATCTAGGATTCAGATCAAGGTAATGCAATTGTCATGCACACAATAAAAAGCTCTTTGCTTGTAGATAGACCTAAAGTGGCTCTCCAGCTCAAATGCCTTAAATTTTAAACTTTGTGATAAAAAAAATATAAAGAAAGAGTATCAAATTTGAATACATTAGAAGGTTGAGGTGTGAGCTACATATTAAAAAAAACAGAGGCATAATATGTAACTATACTTTCTTGCGAGGAAAGGATCTAGATTTTATAGCAACTGAAGACTATACAACGTGGGTATACTTTAAAAAAAGGAAAAGTATGTTAATAATACAAAAATCGGGGCCCCTCCCAAGGCTTTGGAAAGCTACCATGAGAGTTAGAGACCCAAAAGCTTAACCTTTACATGATTCATAATATATCTGATTTTGCTCTTGGATGAAATGTCTAGTAAGGATAATTTTAGATAGAATATATTATGTGTACGTTTGGCATTGTCTAATATATCAGATTGATGAGAAAGAAATACTAAATTATATGACATGCTGAGACTTCTTAAAAATATTCTAAAACCACAAATTGTGATGAACTTAGGCATTATATTAAATTTACAGTTGATGAAATTGGCATATTTCATTGTGGGGGATTAGGGAAAGCTCAGGTGGTAGAAATGAGGCAAAAAGTGGAGAGTAGGATTATAATATGAAGACAAGATAATGCACAAAGAGACAAAACTCCACAGAAAAATAATGGGGGTTTTATATAAGCTGTGTAAATAATTTTAGGACCTAATTTTTTTTAAAAAAATATTTTATTGATTTTTTACAGAGAGGAAGGGAGAGAGATAGAGAGCTAGAAACATCGATGAGAGAGAAATATCGATCAGCTGCCTCCTGCACACATCCCACTGGAGATGTGCCTGCAACCAAGGTGCATGCCCTTGACCGGAATCGAACCTGGGACCCTTCAGTCCGCAGGTCGACGCTCTATCCACTGAGCCAAACCGGCCTCGGCAAGACCTACTTAATTGATAATAAAAATAATCTTTATATAAGGGGGGGCAAAAACTCACAAATGCAAAACTTATAGCAAAAGTACTGTCATTTTTAAACACAAAAAATAATATGTTAAATGGCTTAGATTTAATGAGAAATCATTCACTTCATTATCAGATAAGAGTCTAAGGAAAAACTGAAGAATATATTTTATGGGTATTTTCCTTGGCCTATATTTGACCTGCTTCTTTTTTATTTTTTATTTTATTCAAATGTCACACTTTTTTTCACCCTTTGAAATGACAGATTCTTCTTTTAATGACTTAATCCGAGGGTTAGTAATTATACATAGAAGCATAAGTCCATGAAGATAAAATAAATCAAGAAAAGAGAGACTTACAAAAAAGAAATGATTGTTATTATAGAACATTTTCAGAAAAGTGTGAGTGGATCAAAGGGGCAAATCATTCTGTACCATGGTATGCATTGAAGTGAAGTAACCATATTATAACTATGATTATGCTTCTTGAGATAGCATTTATTTGATTGTAAACTGACTTGAATATTATATTATCATTAGAAAAGCATTTTAAATTAAAATATATAAGAACTAGGCTTGTGAATAGACTGGTTGAGAATCTTAAATTCGTAAGCCAAAGTAAATTACTGTGTGCTTCTATTAAAGTTTTAAACAATTATAATGCCCAAGTCAAAATAATGTATTAGAACAACAGATGGACAATTTATTTCACAGATCGTGTAGCTACAAATCACAAGCACCCACTTGGAAAACTAGAGTGCATTGATGTGATGTGACAACTAAATTATTTGTTTTAAATAGTAGAATGGTGAACATTTACTTTTAATTCAAATTAGGAAAAAATAGACAAAATATTGTAATGAAATAATTAAAATTGGTTTAAAAAGCCAAAAAATTTTAAAGCTACTAGAAATTTATCAGTTTTTACTTATAGGGAAGTATACATTTAAGTTACCTATTGTGAAATACTTTACTAGAAGTAATAAATGTTTATACACCAATTGTTTACTTAGGATAACTGTCATAAATGCATATGTTACATATAAATGCAAGTATGAAATATGTCAGTATTTTATAACTACACTGTTCATTAATGAATGGAGTTCTATAAAGTTAGATGGGACTCTTCGCCCATGTTTTAAGTCCAAATTTAGAAAATAGAATATTTTTCTTTGACTTTTGAACCTTCTGTTAAATTGTTAAAAAGAGATTAAAATCGCTTTGTTAAATATATTAAATTATTATACTAACAAAATACAAATAGAACAGATTTATAACAAAGATATTATTTTAAATATCCAGATTATTTCAGTAGTTATATATTCTTGTATTGTTACCTCTCAAAAAAATAAATAAAAGGAAACAAACAGCTTTGAAAAACATGCTGTTTCAATTAAATTTCTTACATATTATAGATGTGGAAATTTTGAGTAGCACTTGAAGAATAACAATGTATTTGGGATGGAAAGCATAGAATAGTGGCCTAATACAGAATAGGACCAATACTTAAGCCCCAGTGCTGTTACAGGTGGACACCCAAGGGAGGTAATGACCTTGGAAGCCTATGGTGTTTTGTATGATTTTTCATACAACATGCCAGTGGCCTATATGGTCCTATTTTAGGGTCTATATGTGCATATTATCCCTAAAATGTTATATTTTTATGTAATGGGAATCTAACAGTTACTAAAAAGACAAGAGTAGTATCAGGGGTCAGAAGAATACCAAAGATTTAGTAGGATGCTATAGGAACAAAGGCCACGTATCAGAGATAATATTCTTCACATCCTACAGGTAGCCTGACATACTTTGCACACAGAAAGTATACATTTACATTACCTATTGTGAAATACTTTAAAGAAATAGGAAGTTGTAATCATTTCCAATCATTCCAGAAACTACAAAATGAAAAATATAAATAGAAAAAAAATATAAATTGGGTAAGGATTTGTTTTTTACATGCTATCACCTTCCAGAATGTGTTAAGACCATTGATTAGCCAGGTTTCTTCTTCTCTTTCTCCCTGTACACACCACACACACACACACACACACACACACACACACACACACACAGAGCTATTGTTAAAATTGCCTTCTTTGCTAGTGACAGCCTAGGCTCAGGGGGATTTGTTTGCATTTTGATGTGTTTCTATCAGTCCTCGTTTTCAAAGGAATAAAGGGACAGCTTCTTCCTCTAGTGATAATCCAGGTTATAGATATAATTGACTCCTTAGTTACACATGCTCTGATGATAATATATAATGATTGGATTCAATAAATTTCTCAAAGAATATGTAAGCAACAAGACCAAACCACCTACTTACAAAGCAAAATAAACTTAGTGTCTCTGTGTATATTGGTATTTACTGCTGCAAAGTTAATTATGGAATCCCCTTTTGGTGAGAAGATTGGAGGAACCCAGGAAATTTTAAAATATATATATATATATACACACATTATGGTAATCTTTAAAGACTGAAAATAATAAATTGACAAAAATGTACTAAAATATATATATCTGATGGGAACATTCATATTCAGTGGATACTTGGTAACATTTAAGTGTTACAAGACTCTAGGGAAATGATTAGCTCAGGGAACAGAAAATAAGAATATCCATGTTTTGCCCACATAGGGCATCATTTCATACTAGGGACTAATCAGGAGGTAATTCTTTGTGATAACTGAGAACAGAATTTGATGACTTCCACTATCATTGTCGGGAAACAGGAGCAGGACAATTTTATTTGCCCCGAATAATTTGAAACCCATTTACAGTGGAGGCATGCAGGGCTATCACTAGAAAAAAAAGTGAAAACCTTTTGAGTAGGTGTTATTAAAACATAATAGGAGGCTGCAAATCTCTGTAGAAATACCAATTTATTCCTACTAATAATAAATACTGAACTTTGAGCAATATAGAAACAGGGCTTGAGGAGTTCTGACAGAAGGTAATAATAAAATGATCCCAGGGTAAGGAAGCTTATGCGAGCCTAAGCAGCCAGGAATATCAGAAGGAATTAAAGAGAAGAAAAACAGGTTCAATCCAACAAACCATTACTTTGTTACCTCTTGTGATTGACAGTTGGAGCTATTCGGCAAGTAGGGAATTGGCAATCATTACGAGTACACCTACTGCTTATCAGATTGTGTTTTATTAGTTTCAGTCAGTTTTAGGGTACTCTATTAATAATGAATTCATCCTTCTTTTCAACTTTTTCTCTCGTCCTGGTAAAGAAAAATCAGCCCTTGACCCTTGAGAGCTGGTCTGGATCTGTCAGCTCCCAGGATTGTATTTTGCTGACTCAGCCCTGGCGCTCACAGCTAGACTGTGGTGTGTTGCTGATGAACATAAACTATTTCACAGAACACTGACATCACACAAGGCTATTCTATGACTGTGATTGATCTAGATAAAAATGAGCCCGTTTGTAATCAAGTTTGAGCACAAACAGAAACCAGAACTTTGTCCAAACCACAGATATGCCAAGTAACCCCTGAGCTATTCTAAGTGTCTCCTGCTTCCTGAGGAATTATTTCTTCAACGGAGTTTTGTTTTCCTTCCTTCTAGATGCATAATTGTTACAGTCACCTTTCACCGGCACCAGAGAGGTGTTACTGGCCCAGCCCCCTGAGTCAGCCGGAGAGGGCTATTCCAAACTTCTTTCTTTGTCTTCTCATATAAATGAATTTATAGCAGGGACTTTGCGCTGTGAAAAGCCAATTTATTAAAGCAATTAAAGCATGCACCTTCATTAAAAAAGCAAAGCAAGCAAACCTATATATCTCAGCTAATCTGAAGAGCAGAGTGGGTGGAATCTGGGGACTTATATACCTCCTGTCTATAGGCTTCAAAATTCCTCTGCTGACTACACATTAATTCTCAAGGTCCCGTTTTACTTTTTTGTGGTCTTCCAAGAAATCATGAGAAGCAACTTCATCTTGCCAAGCCTTGAACTGCTGGCTCCTTTGCTTAGGGAGTAAGACTGCCCTTTTGTCCTTTCTGCAGTTTTACTCTCTAAGCATTCTTCATTCTCCCTTCTCTTTCTGCATTCTTTCATTAGGGAAGTTTTTTAACTATTTATTCTCCTGTCCTTGCCTGGGGAAGGAAATGGTTGTTAGGTACAAGTTGGCTGCCAATTGCTCACACTGTCTGGCCTTGCTTTAACTTTTCTGTCTCAGTTTCCCTATTCTTCCTGCCCTAGAATCCTGTAACATATTGATATACTACTACTTTTTCCTGACCAGATAGAATCCATAACAGATTCTTTTCCTTGACCCCACTCCTAAAACATATAACACAAACCCAAATCCTAGAAGTTCTTTCTTACATAACACCTTCTCCCCCCGTAGTGTGAGGCCACCATTGTTGTGTAGTTCAATACACCAACTTAAGTGAATACTTGGTGGTTTTTGGCTAGAGGGCATTGACAGACAGCATAAAGATAAAGTCATTATAAGTTTTCCTGCTCCCTCCCCCTGATGTCATAGATAATAGGGAATAATTTGCTTGCTCATTGTAGTCAAGATTCTTTTTCCTGAGAGGGACTTACCTCTAGTTGTTCTACACAATTTATCTATTAATTCATGGATACATGTTTCTCAATGGTTAATAGGTGTTAACCATAGTGGTGATGTGCAGAGATTTGTAATTTTTTGACTCCCTGCAGTCCTCATAAGCCTTACTATGCTCTTGAATTAAATAATAGTTGCTGATTTTTACAAAAAGATTCCAAAAGAAAATGTATGGTTTTGGGAAAAAAAAAAAAAAGGAAACTGATGCAGTGCATTTCTTTCGCCCAAAAAAAATGGGTCACCAAAAAATTTAAGAGAGGATGTGTATGATTCTTGCCCATGTATTTTAATGACTTATCTTTGCTAATCTGTTTTCGAAGTCTGTGCAGAGCCTCTGAGGCACTGTGATTTGTCCTTTTCACACCCACTTATCAGGTTATTTTTTATTCCATAGATTATTTACAGTTTCACATTTGTACTGTATACCTTCAGAGAGGAAGTGAAGCATAGAAATACAACATGTCTTCACAGGTTGGGCATATAAGATGGAGTAACACTGCCAGGCTTAGGATGCTCCATCGATCATGGAACCTCATCAAAGTTATTTTTCATCTCTGTGTCCAGTTAAGAAATATATTAATTAAAAGTCCAATATCAACTACAGCTTTAAACTGTAAAATACATAGGAATAAATTTAAGAAGGAAACATAAAATTTTTCAGAAGAAAACACTGATTACATATAAATTCATGAAGACACAAAAACAGAAAATGCCAATAATATAAAGATATCAGACTCTACAATACAAAATAATCCATTTTCAAAGTAGAGATAATGGTAGCATTTATTTTGAATTTAATAATAATTTAAAACTTAAAAACTTAAAGTAAATAAGGTTATACTGTAAAGAACTTCTGCTACTAGTTTGGAAACTTGGATAGTTATGTTTCCTAGGTCTCACCCCCTAGATGGCAGATTAATTCTTTGAAGGAGTTCTTCCAGTTGAATTACCACAACTTGCTTTCCTCTCGTCCCCTGGTTGTGTCCTAGGATGTCACACATGTTTTCTTGATAGAAAATCAATACTTCCACTTCCATTGCTTTACACTTTGCTCTTGAATGCTGGTCACTGTCAATTTGGTTTGTGTGGCTGTATGCTCACCCTAGTGTCACCACTGACCTTAGTCATTATTCTCTCTCTAGTAACTGCGTGTGCAGAGGAAGTGTATGCTGGAATTTCCCCTTCCAGATCCATTCTTAATCTTCCCGGACCCCAGGAGTTTGATATGTGTACACGACAGTACCAGGACTTTCTTCCTGGCTGCCTTCCAGTTAGGTTTAACCAGTGGGAGGAAAACAAGACAAAACAACAAAAGCCCAGCAGGAGTTTGGATATAAGACAGGTCAGAGGCTTTTAGTCTGCCCTGCTTTTCTCAGCAGTGTCTTTCTTGCAGTAGTCACCCTCTAGGGCTACACATGAGCTGGCTGGGCACTCCCACAGGTACAGTTATCACTGTTCCCTCCCTCTGCTCCTTAAGTCCTAGCAGACACAAAGGCTGCTGGTCTTTTATCCCATGTATGCTGCCCACCACACACTTACGTTTTCTCTTTTTTAACATTTCATTTGAAATATCTGTAAATCCTCTTTCTTTTTTGGACTGTTGTAAGAAGTTTCTAATTTTCTTTCTTCAAGTTGTTTCTGCAGTGTTTTAAATATCCCAACTCCACAAATCAACTCCGGAATATTAGGGCAGGAATTTCTAGGATAAACATTTATCTGTAAGTCAACACTAGAGATTAATGATTAAGACAGAGACTTAAGCCGAAACCGGTTTGGCTCAATGGATAGAGCGTCGGCTTGGGGACTGAAAGGTCCCGGGTTCGATTCCGGTCAAGGGCATATACCTTGGTTGCGGGCATATCCCCAGTAGGGGGTGTGCAAGAGGCAGCTGATCGATGACTTACATCAATGTTTCTAACTGTCTATCTCTCTCCCTTCCTCTCTGTACAAAATCAATAAAATATGTTTAAAAAAAAAATACAGAGACTTAAATACAGTAGATTAAGGATATGTGAAATTGTGATTTATAATAAGAAATACATATTTGGTTTTCATCCCCTCTTCCTTCATAGGGCTCCTAAGAACCTTGGAATTCTTAAAGTGATGAGATCAGTCTTTTGTTATGTTAATGAGGTGGCTTTGGGACCCCACCTAAGGTGGGCCTGCTGGCCAGGAGAATGAATCCTGTGATTAGAGGGTTGAAGCTTTTAGTGCCACATCGGACCTTCTGGAAGGAGTAGGGCCTATAGATGAGGTTCAACCACCAATAAGGAACGATTTAATCAATTCTGCTTATCTAATAAAGACTCTAGAAAAAGTTCAAAATGGCAGGGTTCAGAAAGCCTCCATGTTGGAAAACAGATATTTGGGGGGGTTGGCTCCCTGAGGGAGAGCATGGAAGCTCCAGGCTCATTCCTCTTACCGTGCCCCATATATCTCTTCCTTCTGGCTCTTCCCAACATCTGGCTGTCTCCGAGTTGAATCTTCCTATAATAAATAGATAATCTAATTTCCTGAGTTCTCTGAGTTGCTCTACCAAAGGCGGGGGTCATGGGAACCTGATCTATAGCTGGTTAGTCAAAAGTAGTGCAGGTAACACCAGGCCTTGCTATCAGCATCTGTAGTGGCTGTGGGGACAGTCTTGGAGGACTGAAACTTTAACCTACAGAATCTGATGCTATTTCCAGATAGTCAGACATCAGAAGTGAGTTAAATTCTTTGACACCCTGCTGGTGTCTGAGAATTGCTTGTTATTGTGAGAGGAATTTCCTCATTCCAACCCCACCACACACACACACACACACACACACACACACACACACACATTCCAGGAACCCAAAAGAGGACTTTTATAGGATATGAATTCTAGAGGATTATGTAATTTAGGTAATAACATGAAAAATTTTCATTTAGTATAACCCCAAATATTTCTTTTTCACCATTCATTAGGCAATATATATATATATATTTTTATATATAGTTCTACGCATTTTAATGCTCTTCTCAGGTTGAATTACTTGGTTATCTCACACTCCTCAGAAGTTTTGGATTCAGTCTTTTATTCATCCACCTTAAAAATCACTACTATATAAACTAAATATTATTAATTGAGAGTGAAAGGAATGTTTATATTTCTTGATATAAGATTTAGAGTTCTTCATGTTATTGCTGTCATACTAAAGTTTCATTAAGTATTTCGTCTAAAGTGGAAATGTTTTTATAACATAAGATTATATTGTATCTAAAACCTAGGAGAAATCATTTCCTTCCTGGGTGATTTAACAGTGTGTAATAACTGGGTGCAACAATTTGGAGACAACATCTGAAATGTGTTGTATTCCCCCACCCCTCCCACACAATTCTTTTATCACTCTACATTTTTAGCATGATACACTGTGGATAGAATATACATTCCTACCCCATTGGAAGGTAGAAATTTAGAAGAGGCCTCAGTGTACTTGCAAGGTTTGTCTTGTCTACTTGGGTTCCTGCCATTCGCTATGATAAGATTTGCTTCATGTAGATACTTCTCCCAGAATGAGAAACACAGGGGCTCCTCTGATACAGACCTGCTGCCTTGCACTGAGCTGCCCATCTAAGTCTGTGATTTTTCAATATTTTTCACCTCATGGCACATTAAAGCAATTCCTGAAATTCTGTGACACACCATATATATATATATATATATATATATATATATATATATATATATATATATATATATATATGGCAAATATGACAAAAATATCTACATTTTTTGATTCATTCACACTGGACTGCTATTGTAGTGTTGGCTGTTGTTGCTTTAAATTTGACAATCTAAGGGAAAAGTCGTCAGTGTCCCTGACTAAATAGTCAGGTATCACATGTTTGAAAAATTCCTCCAACTCACCACTTGAAAATCACTGGCCCAACTCACAAACTGTGTACAAAAAAAAAAGCAACTTTTTAAAAAGCCATTGGAATTTTGGAATTGTTCATTACACTGCATGATCACAATAGTGGAATAATACAAAACCATTATCAGAGACATAACCAAGAAAATTCTGAAGACTGTTCACTGTCCCCAAGAGGGTGGGACAGATCTCCACATTACGTATCAAAATGCAAGTTTGCATAAATTGGCTTATACCAGAAAGCATTAATTTTTAATGACTTCTCTGACAACTATGGAAAAGAAAGGGAATAAAAAATTGTGATGCTTCTGGCCTTGGGTGAAATGTGTTTGGTATGATGAGGAAACAAGTATTGGATGCTTATATTGTAATTTTGAAGGGGATTGAAACAGTGTGGTTTGTCTCCAGTATTCATTTAGGGAAATAGCCCTTTTAGAATATATTTTGTTTTCTTTGGTGGTCTTCGGTGATGCCCTCTGTCTCTTTAGAACAAAGAGTTGAGACTTCTGAAATTCAAGTGATGGCCTTTATGTTACACTCAGATTGTCCTTTAAGAGACTAGGATTCTCTTATTGGTTATGTTTTTGCTTTAGAAAAATACACAACAAATTTATTAGGGAACAATGAGACAGTAGGGAGGTGGTGGTGACATCTGCCATGGGGCTTTGGAACCAAGTGTGGCAGAGAATGTGAAGTGGAAAGCGGTAGCATCCTGGTAAGGGTGCTGACGCCTGAGCAGGTTGAAATTATCTGCAATGTTTGAAATCATTATACAAGGTTTTCTCTACATGGAGGCAGATCATGTTAACACTTTTAAAGAGGCAGGAAAACTGTGTTGTTTTTCTAATGAACTCATGCAACTATACCAAAGTGAACTTTTTTTATGTGACAAACTGCTAGATGTTACTATTGTGTGTTTTTTCATTAGTAAAACCTGACAGAACTGAAGGGCTTTGTGGGGTTGGAAAGAGCAACTTTCAAAAGTAATAACAGATCAACGACAACAAAAACCAAAAACTAATAAACTCCAAGTATGATTAAAGTTGATTTATATTATTACTCTGTGACTATTTTATTAGCAAAAATCTGCATAGAAAAAGAAACCACAATGATAAAAGCAGTTTGGTATATTTCATTATAAAACTGAAAATTTAAAAATAGACGATAAAATATTGAGACAGTTACACCATTAAATTTATGTGTAGAACAGAAAAACTGAGAAGATTTAAAAGAAAAATTAAAGAAGGCATTCATTTAACATTCAAATTACATTTGGAAAATTCTTTGCAAACTTTAATTCCAGTTCTCAAATACTGGTTCCATAATTCCTTGAAGTTGCTGTAGTCTGGCAAAGTCATTAGCATACCCAGTTCTAAATATGACTCCATTTTAAGTCCAATGGCTTGAGCAATTAACTTCTTTGTAGCCCTCTCTCTCTCTCTCTCTCTCTCTCTCTCTCTCTCTCTCTCTCTCTCTCTCTCTCATTAAACCGAGCAACAATACATTCTTGTGACATACAAGATCAGACCATCCCCATAGCCAATCTCATGCATTTGATTGCCTATACTCTACTTGCTCTTACCACTTGTTTCCAATGACTGCTGAAAAGGAATAGCAAACTGTGTTGGAAAGTGAATGGCCCTGTTAGAGAAAACCATGGATTCATTTTGTGTTATTAGCAAGATTGTTGCTCCCCCTCAAAAATATCAACAACACTTTCTTGTAATATAAGGTAAGCTGAAAGGATAGCTGAAAGGAAAGGTTTCTCTGATACTTTGATATGTTTAATTTTAATATTATCTTCAGAGTTCTTTGGAGAATATTTCTTAAATTAATTTTTTGCTTCAATTTTTTTATCTTCCAAGAAAATTTGGGTTTTGATGTTTTTCTCATCCAAAGGGAAATATATATATATATATATATATATATATATATATATATATATATATATATTTAACAGGTTAGCTTTTACCTTCTCTCCTATGAATATATCTTTTTTTAAAATGTTAAGTTCTTTATTATTTAATGTATTACATAAGTCTCCTTTTCCCCCCATTGACCTCTCCCCGGCCACTCCCACCACCAGGATATGCCCTCACCCCCACCCCCATCTGTGTCTATTGGTTATGCTCATATGCATGCATACAAGTCCTTTGGTTGATTTCTTACCATTTCACCCCCTGCATTCCCTCATAGGTTGGAGAGTCTATTTGATGCTTCTATGACTCTGGTTCTGTTTTTGTTCATTAGTTTATGTTGTTCATTATATTCCACAAATGAGTGAGACCACGTGATATTTTTCTTTCTCTGACTGGCTTATTTCACTTAGCATAATGCTCTCCAGTTCCATCCATGTTATTGCAAATGGTAAGAATTCCTTCTCTTTTTACAGCAGTGTAGAATTCCATTGTGTAGACGAACCACGGTTTTCTAATCCACTCATCTGCTGATGGAAACTTTGGCTGTTTCCAAATCTTAGCTATGATAAATTGTGCTGCTCTGAACACATTTTAAGTCCAATGGCTTGAGCAATTAACTTCTTTGTAGCTCCCCCCCCCCCCTCTCTCTCTCTCTCTCTCTCTCTCTCTCTCTCTCTCTCTCTCTCTCTCTCTCATTAGAGTTTGGGTTTTCTTGGAATATGCTCCCAGAAGTGGGATTACTATGTCAAATGGGAGTTCCATCTTTAACTTTTTGAGGAAACTCCATACTGTTCTCCACAGTTTTTTTTTTTTGAGTATATCTTTATCAATTAGAAATAGTTTTATATAAATTTCTGGCATTGATTTTCCCCCTTTGGGATTCAATAAGATATTTTAAAATAGATTTTTATCTTTTTATTTCTCTCTGTGCCTTCAATGGCATAATTAAAACTGAATAATAATTACCACTAAATTTGTTATGTGGTTTCTGTGTTCAAAACATTGTGTTAACATTTTACTTCCATGACCTCATTAAATTTTTGCAATACTTTCTTATGTAGCTATCATTAAGATGAGAAACTGGAATTCTGACAAGTCAGTATCTTTCCCAAGAGCCCCTATAATTAAGAGGACCAGAATCTGGACAGAGGCTATCTGATTCTAGAGCTTGAGTGTGGCACTATCTCACCAAGTATTTGCTAATGATTTCCTTTGATCACTTTTATCATAGGTTTGAATCTAACTTCTGTGTGATTAATGCCTCACCATAGGGTGCTGGTAAATATCCTTAAATAAATATGTACAGCTTCATCCAGAAGGTTGTCTGAAAGGTCATCCAGACAGTTGTTCTGATGTCCAGTCTAATTAGCATATTTAACATATTAACTCTTTTTTATATAGGACTGGAGGACTGGTGCATGAAATTTGTGTATGGGGGGAGGGGTCTGTGTTCCTCAGCCCAGCCTGCACCCTCTCCAATCTAGGACATCCCTCTCACAATCCAGGACTGCTGGCTCCCAAAAGCTCACCTGCCTGCCTGCCTGATTATCCCTAACTGCTTCTGCCTGCCAGCCTGATCACCCCTTAATCACTCCCTGCCAACCTGATCAATGCCTAACTGCCCTCCCCTGTCAGCCTGGTCACTCCTAACTGCCCTCCCCTGCTGGCTGGTCACCCCTAACTTCCCTCCCTTGCCAGCCTGGTCACCCTAACTGCTCTCCCCTGCTGGCCTGATTGCCCCCAATTCACTCTCCTCTGTAGGCCTGGTTCCCCCCAACTGCCTTCCCTGCCAGCCTGATCCCCTCCAACTGCCCTCCTCTGCAAGTCTGGACCCCCCCCCATAAGTACCCTCCCCTGCCGGCCTGGTCCTCCTCCATTGCCCTCCCATGCCATCCTGACACCCCCCCCCCCAATTTCCCTCCCGTGCAGACCTAGGTTTCCCCCCTCCCAACTGCCTTCTTCTGCTGGCCTGGTCATCCCTAACTGCACTTCTCTGCCAGCCATCTTGTGATGGCCATCTTGTGTCCACATGGGGGCAGCCATCTTGTGTTGGAGTGACAGTCCATTTGCATATTACTCTTTTATTAGATAGGATAAGGAATTGGCTTACATGATTTTGGGCATTGGTGAATGAGTCAGAATCTGTAGGGCAGGTTGACACATTAAAAATTTAAGTAAGTGTTACTACTGCAGTTTGAAGGCAGAATTTCTTCTCTAGGAAACCTCATATTTTACTATAAGGCCTTTAACTGAATAGGTGAGGTGCACCACATTATGAAATGTAGTTTCCTTTACTTAAAGTCAATTGATTGTAGATGTTTACCACATCTACAAAATATAGTTACAACAATACCTAGATCAATGTCTAATTACAATAACTGGGTACTAAAGCCTAGCCAAGTTGACAAATAAAGTACATTTAACAAGAAGCTGTCATTTATTTAATCAGTAATCTTAATAAATCAAAATAATGTGCTAATGTACCAAACTACATGTGTAAAAAACAAAATGTTCAATATAGTATTCACTGATTTATAAATTTCCTAATTTAAATTCATAATGTTGGATTAGTTGTACACTCCCTGTAAGAATAACAAATCCTATTAATGAGTTTTAATTATGTAAGTACAGTATGATGACTATTAGCACTTCTGAAGAACTTTTCTTCTCAAGAAATATTTTTTATTATGGCTGTTTGCTTTAGCCTTCATACATATGCTTTATGGGTTAACATCACCTGTTCATATTATCACACCACTCCATCTCTTAAACTGTTTCTGAAAACGTTTTCACATTACATATATTAAAGTCCTTGCTGCTAAATATTAAAATTTACCTGGTCATTTTTTTCTAGCATTATTAAAGAATATATAGGTTGGATTTCATTTGATAACTTTCATGTGTTTAATTTTGTTAGATAGATAAAATTATCCACTGATTCACTCATTTGTTTAGATTATGGAGCACATTATAAGTGTTGAAATAAGTGACAGGAAAGAGAGAAACTATTCTTGCCTACAATATATAATTGTTTTGGAAGAAATATTTTGCATCACTGGTCTTATAATGTTCTGTCATAACCCCACAGCTTACCTATCAAGAAAATGTGCTGAGACCCACTTCTAATTCATTTTTAGAGCTTAACAGTCTCACTGCCTCCACTGCTATCCGCTGGTATAAGCTAACATCATCTCTGATCTGCCTTGATAATTATAGCAATGGCCTCCGGAGAAGTCTCCCTCCCTGTGTTTCTTGGACACATGTTTTGTTTTATACTAGCATATGAAGAAACCCAGATGGCAAAGAACTGAAGTTGACTATTTACTTTCTTTTTAAAAAAATATGTTTTATTGATTTTTTACAGAGAGGAAGAGAGAAGGATAGAGAGTTACTGATCAGCTGCCTCTTGCATACTCCCTACTGGGGATGTGCCTGCAACCAAGGTACATGCCCTTGACTGGAATCGAACCTGGGACCTTTCAGTCCGCAGGCTGACGCTCTATCCACTGAGCCAAACCGGTTTCGGCAACTATTTACTTTCTTTATCTTTAATAATTTTCAAAATACTGAAAACATAATACAACTAAAAAAACGTATCGACGCTTAGAGAAAATGTGGAACATCTCTCAAAAATATATTAGTATCACACATTTAAGAATAAGCAATGCAATGGGTTGAATGGTGGTTGTGACAAAATATGTCCATGTCCTAATCCTGGGAACCTATGAGTGTTATTTAGAAAAAGGATTTTTATTGCTATATAAGTAGGGGCAAGCAGATATCAAAGGATATAAACTTTTGGATTAACTTTGCTATGTGCTACTTGGTTATTTACATTTTGAAAGAACAGAGTTATCAAACTTCTGTTTGCTAATCTCTTAAATTTACATTTTACTTAATATTTTTGTTTTAAATACATATAAAGATTAAAATTAAGGCTTATCCTATGTGAGATGCTAATATGCCAATTGTCTATTTGACCAGCAGTTTGATCAGGGGACGGGGCCAGCCAGCCAACCACCCAAATCCCCTCCCACCTGCCAACTCCACCTGATCAGCCCCAATTATGGCTGGCCGGCTGGACCCCACCCATGCACAAATTTGTGCACTGGGCCTCTCGTATAAATTAAAATATAAAAATAATATTGAATTTAGTCAAGATATTCATTGTGCAATAAGACTTGATGTTTTAAAGAGCACTCACTATAAAGAAAGATGCCAAATTGACATTTTGTCAATGATAAAGATTCTGTGTTGAATCTATGACTTGGTATTTTATGTTTGTTTTTTTGTTATTCTTTGTTCTACATTGATAAGCATATTTGTTCATTTTCTTGGCAATTTTAGGGCATAATTTCCTGGGCAACTAACAGTTGCCAGGAATATACCAAGTGTTCTCACTTTCATATTATTTTTTGTCTAAAATTTTGAAAAATTTCCAAATATAAATAATTCAGAATTTGAATGCATGCTAATGTAATAATATATATTACATTCCTACCTGCTTATACAAATGACCATGTAGTCATTGAACTAAAAACTTATCCTTGGCCAGATATACACAGTAAATGCTATTGATATTCCCACAGAAGACCTCAGGAGGCCACAGAATTCACTCTCTAATCCATCTAAACTTGAAAAATATCTTATCATTTAGGTGAATTGATCAGTTAAAGAAAAATATAGGTCTTAATTTATCTTAAAATTTCAGAATAGATGTCTTTAAGATTTAAGAAAACAAATAGAAGGCATTTGCTCTGAAATGTTTGAATCTTAGAAATATATTTAAAGTTTTGTATGTTTTTCAGTTTGCCCCTATCAAAGTGTTTTGGGGTTATTAATAATTTTCTCTTCATTTTTCTCAAATACACATCACTCAAGCTTCTATATGTATTTGTAAAACCTTCTGAGTTAGTTCCTGTTGTTTTTCACTCTGCTATTCCCAAAAACTAGCCTCAGAATAGCTGACTGAGGACTAATAAAATTGTACATGAAAGTGTTAGAAGATTGACAGTGAAAACTGTCATCAATTTCTCTTGGCTCAGTATTGATATTTTTAATTTTCTTCAAGAGAATAGTTGATTTCTGCTAAGTCATCAAATTTGTGACTTTAAAGTTATTTAAAGAAGTACTTATTACTCTTTGAATAACTGCAGGATCTGTGGTGATATCCCACTTCATTTTTATATTTGTCATTTGTCTTTTCTCTTTTTACCTTTGTCAGTCTTAATTGTGGTTTATCAATGATATTAATATTTTTGAACAATCAGTTTTTGTTTCATTTATATTTATTATTTTATAATTTTACTGATTTCTGCTCTTTTTTTCTCAGCCAGCTTTAGGTTTATTTTGCTCTACTATTTCTAGTTCTTAAAATATGAAAGTTGATTATTGACTTGAATTCTCTATTTTCTCTGATGGGAACATTTAGTACTGTGTTTTGTTCACTGACCTACTTTAGGTACATCTCTCATTTTTATGCATTGTATTATTTTCATTTACTTATATGTATTTTTTAGTATTCATTTGAATACTTTTTTAGAACCACATTATTTCTTCTTTTCCCTTCCTCTCTGAAATTAATACAAATATATTAAAATATATTTAAAAATAAATAAAGCCTGGCCAATGTGGCAAAGTGGTTGAGCAATTGACCACAGTTCCATTCCTGGTCAGGGCACATGCCCGGATTTTAGACTCGTTCCCCAGTAGGGAGCATGCAAGAGGCAGTTGATCTATGCTTCTCTCTCATCATTAGTGTTTTTATCTATCTTTTCCTCTCAAAACTAAATAAAAATTAAAAAAAACTAAATATTTTTTCATTCAGTTGAGATCTTAAATAAAGATCCTTTTGGGTAGAGATGTATCCCTGAGATTTACTTACTTCATTACTAAATAGGGACTGATGTCAGCAACATGTTTATGCTTTTACATAATATTAGTTATGTTTATACCTGACAAATAATCTTCATTGTTTATCTAAGGCACTCCCATCATTCCAAAATTACCAACCTAGAAACCTGATTGAGAAGATTTTAACTATAATAGTTAAGTGCTAGACTGTTATAATTAAGAGACTCCAAAGTACAATAGTTAGGCTAAAAGAGGTGACTTCTCACGTAATAATTCACTGTGCTGTGACCCTACCACCTATGGCATTCTTCTTGACTTCATGGCAACGCTGGGTTTCTTGTCACATCCCTGCACCACCTTGTGGGTAGGGGAACAGAGAGACAGAAAACCCAAGACATGGGTTTTCTATAAATCTGTTTATGTGGAAGTTTCATCACTTCCCTTCATAACATTCTGGTGATAAATTAATCTCATGGTTTCATCTCGTCACAAGGCAGCTTAGAGAACATAGTGTCTAACCGAGTGTTCATATGCTAAGAAAAATTGAGAGACTAGAATTGGGGGGACCAACTGTCACTTTCCACAATTTTCCAATACGTTACTCTAGATTTCAAAAACTTAAAAACTTGAATATGTTGTGTTAATAAACAGTAGGAGATACAAGGAGGCTTTAGACACAACTCTTCGTTAATCTAAATAAATAATAATCCTAGTTTTATCATTTCTATTCTGACCTCTAAGATCTAGGTTTAGGGAATCTTTAAAAGCACTTTTATGGGTAATAAATAAATATATGAATAAAATAACATAGTTATTATCTGCACTATGTATTCTGTTTCTTAAATGTTTTAGAATCTAAGGAAAGTATAAATGTCCTTGATTAGTATTGTGGAAGACTTTGCCACTCTCAGAGAGTTTCTGTAAATTTTTATTTTCCTTTAAATGAAAGTCTAGGTGATTCTAATTGCACAGCTACATGGCAAGTCATTAATCAGGCCACCAGTAAAAACTCAGTAAGGGGCCTTGGACCTCAGCGGAGTCCCCAGGCGTCTGTAAACATGTGCGGAAGCATTTGGCTATCCTAACTGCCACCAACCAAATGCTTACTTTGCTACAGTTGGACACTAGTTTGGAAACTCACAATGAAGTATGAAAGCCAAATTTTCTGCGGAAACAAATGTTTTCAAGGAAACAAATGCTTGGGTTGTTCACATGTGCCCAAACCAAATATTTTCTTGTAACAGTAAATATTCTTCCAAGTCATTCATACTCTGCATCATTTATTAGCTAAACAGGATTTGATATTACCCCACACTTCCATTATACTTCATTTTGAAAATTCGATAAACTATCTCCTGACCATGGACTGGCATTCTTCATTCTGAAAACACTATTTGAGAAACAGATCCTTCACACACACAATGCCCTCTGCTTGGAATGCTTACGTTAGCCTCTGCTTAACTCCTATAATTTGTTCAGTTTTCATCTCAGTCATGAATTCTTTAATAAAATCCTTCCCTAAGATAACGCCCAGAAACAACTGTATTTGTTCTTGTAATTTTTGTTTAATATGCATCTCTCCCACAACACTGTCAGTAAAATAAGGGTGGCAGCTGAGTGTGATATATATAAAGGGCAAGCAATACTTATTGACTAAATAAATGGGGATATAGTATCTAACTTACAGGCTTGATTTGAGAATTTAATGTGTTCCTGCATGTAAAATACTGTTTTAGCACATGGAAAACAATTATTTTTCACTCAAAAAAAAAGTCAAATAAAGTAAAAAATTCCACACTAATACGTTGATGAAATTTAGAAGATTTTTATTATATATATATTTATTATTTATTTACTTATTAATAAATAAATAACAAATGAAAAAGAGTACTGGAACCCCCAGAAGGCAAGCAGATTTAGAGAAAGTATCTCAATTACTGGGCTTGAGAGAATGAGTAAATAAATTATTTCCCCCATCTAACTGTCTTTGATTGATATATTGATATAATAATTTCAGAGGGAGTATGCAAACAAAGATAAATAGATGAAGCTTGAAGTTTTTTGGCTACATTATTTGGGCTGGAAAACTTCATAGGGGAAGCACAGTATATTCTTCTAAAACTTGTAGAGTCATTTGGTGAGAGTCTTGCATTTATTGTATTTCAATACAGTTAAGATGGACTTATCTTGTGAATTATCTTAAATAAAAATGATGTGACAGGAATGTATTATAAATAATTCTAAATATGAAAGAGATAACTAATCATTGGTTGATATCACTCATTAGAACACATAAAAATGCTTAAAACAGCTTTTGCTATAAAACTGTTTAGTATAAAGCTGATAAGAAGAAGCTTATTAATTTATACAGAACCAGGGCTACCTTTGTGATAAATTAAAAATCCATGTATTTGTAAATTATAAATTGGCTTTCTATTCCAATTATTGAGTATTTTCTAGTTTGGTAAGTACTTTCTTATTTACTACTAGTGGCCCGGAGCATGAAATCCGTGCGGGGGGAGGGAGGGTTGTCCCGCATCCTGGCCTGCACCCTCTCCAATCTGGGACCCCATGGGGGATGTCCAGTTGTCGGTTTAGAAATCGGACCTACACCTTCAGTCAGACATCCCTCTCACAATCCAAGACTGCTGGCTCCTAACCGCTCACCTGCCTACCTGATTGCCCCTAACCACTTTGCCTACTGGCCTGCTTGCCTGCAACTTCTCCCCCAGGCCAGCCTGCTCACCCCTAACTGCCACCCCTGCCAGCCTGCTCACCCCCAATTACCCCCCACCACTGCCAGCCTGATCGCCCCTAACTGCCTCTGCCTCAGCCCTGCCACCATGGCTTTGTCTGGAAGGTTTCCTGGTCTAATTAGCATATTACCCTTTTATAGATCTATAATAATTTATATCTTAAGAGGCAATACCCCTTTCCTATCTACATAGGAATGTCTTGGAAAATTCTGATATTTTGCTGTGCACATAAACTTTAAAATTATCTTGACAAAATCCACAAAATAAACTATAGGGACTTTGATTTAAAAATGTATCAAATCTATAAATCAGGGGAATATTGACATTTACATGTAATAGTATTTTCTCATAGACGAATCTGGTGCATGCCTAAATTTATTTGTCTTCTTATTTTCTCCCAATGAGGCAGTTTAATTTTCTTCAGAAATAAACATGTTAATATTCTTCTAGGTACTTTATTTCTGATGTAACTATAAATGGTATCCTTTTAAAATTACATTGTCTATCAGTATTTGTTAGTAGAACTTGCTGTGCTATAGAAATGCAACTGGGTTTTATATTTTAAAATGTTAATACAATAGCCCCAACTGGTTTGTCTCAGTGGATAGATCATCGGCCTGTGGACTGAAAGGTCTCAGATTCGTTTCCGGTCAAAGGCATGTACCTTGGTTGTGGGCACATCCCCAGTAGGAGGCAGCTGATCCATGTTTCTCTCCCATTGATTTTTCTAACTCTCTATCCCTCTGCCTTCCTCTCTGTAAAAAATCAATAAAATATATATTAAAAATATTAATACAATAAATTCAGTAATTTTTTAAAAGAACTATAGCTTATGTGTATGTTTTTCTATGTGGATAATTATGCCACCTGTGAATAATTATATCTTCAACCTTTTGCATGTTAATGAAAGGGAAAAACAGAAACTGATGCTATCTTTTGCATTCAGAACTCTTGACTTTGCTGTGATATTCAACCAGTTTTTAAAAATAATAATATGAAACACCCTTATATTTTCTAAAATTCTATGTCTAAGATTTTTAATAATCACAAAATTGACCACAGAGTTTGGAAAATCACAAAATTGAGCATGCTGGATAATTAAATTGCATCATTAATCCTTTGTAAGATCTCCAATGTTAAATGTAGTCTATATTTATCATGATTTGTTTTATAATTTAATGGTTCATTTGGAGTACTTTTGCAATAATATTTTATGTTTATTTTTCTTCTTTCTTTTAGCTTCTTCAAAACTGCTAATTTTAACACATCCTAGGCTACAAAAATAAATATCTAATAATTTCACAGTACTTTGTATTTTAAAAAAATTAAATCCATTATGTCAGTAGGTCATAAGGATTCCATAAATTGACATGCCATTGCATTATTCCTTAGGCAAGGAATTTAGTAAATTTTATTTAAAAATAGAAAAAAAAGAATGTTGAAAGGCTCTACCATATTTATTCCTTGTTAAACATTGCAATATCATATTTTAATTCAATTATAAAACACTGATTCTTTAAAAGAATAAAGATATCGTTCCTGATTAAGCTGTGTCTCAAATTCTGTGTCTGAATAATTTCATAAATATTAGATGTTCTTATAAAACAAGTATCTTTCCTAAAGAAATAAGGGTTACTTTGATTATAAGTCAAAGGAGATAAGCTAGAAAGAGGTATTTTCTATTAATCGAATTCCTCAAAGTATGTAAATAAAACTACATTGACTAGTGCACAATAGGTGATAAGCTCAAAAACGTATTCAGTGTTAAATCATTTATATTTTCTTACCGAGTCCTTGTGACAAATAGTGATATTTAGGGGCTGTGGACAATAATTAGGAAAAAACATGCAAACAAATGATTCACAGGGAAATTGACCTCATTACTTCAGCTTTAAAAAAAAAAAGTATTTATTTTTATATTCTTACTGAGCTAACTGCTACGGGTCACTTTCTGCCTTTTCTGTGGTTATCCACCCAGTGCATACAATATTTCCCTTGTAATAGCATTTTGTGTGTGCTGTTGAAAAATCAATAACCTTGAATGCTGAGTGTGATGGCAAGTCTACCACCTCAGCCAGACAGGGAGGCAGAGGAGAATTAAGATATTGCATCTTAGGCATGTGTATTAACTCACCATCTAACATGGAAAAAATAATGAGTGTAACCCTCACAATGGCGGAGGGTAGGGAGCTTTTAAAGAGGGAGTTTAATCTCCTTTAGAGCAAAGCCACACTCACGGTTGCCCTAGGTTTTTGGCAAGATTCCCAGAAGCTGCAGTCATTCATGAGCCACACACTCTGTTCTTAGGGAAATTGCACTGGGATCTTCACGCAGTGCAACCAGTGCTCTTGTTTTGGACGCTTCCTCTGTAAAAAAATCCCCTCACACATGAATATATAAACACGTGCGTGGTGCTTAGCCACCACCAAAGAATGGAGCACTACAGGGATTTGAACCTGTAGGTGCAGGAAGTCCAAGTATTTCAAACCTTATGTGTCAACTATAAAACCATTCCCTCCGGCTGATTATTCCGGAATTAAAGTGGAGTTTATGTTAAGCAAGCTTGGAAAATTCCCAAATCAAATAAGCTTGTTTGGAGAGGCTTGTTGTACTCGCTTTGCAAATGCTGAGGCAACAGCTTTCTGTCCGCTTCGACGTTCGCAGTGCGCTCCATATTCTCATTCATGCTCAGCTCTGTGATTTGGATAAGATTTTTCTGTGAGATATGTTCATTGTAATTCTAAAATATAACCCAGTTCAGAATTGGTGTTATTTACATTCTTGAGCTAGAAAAAAATTACCTGTATTTTTCATTTTGAAGGCAAGGGACAATCTCTTTTACTAATTCTTGTCTGTTTAACAGAATAGGGCTTCCTGTTATTTCTTGACTGGGTAAACTAAAATGGCCAGTGAGACAAATATACATATCTTTCCTTCTGTGATTATTTTTTTTTTAGCTGTTGTATATTTGATTTATGCATTGGTTGAAGTTTTAATTTTAATAATTATAGCTGCACTATGCTTTTAATTCACATATGCCATGGTGAACAATCAAATTTTATATAAATTTTCTAATTTTAAATTGCACAGTAGGAAACCTTGTAGGTCAGCTTTTAGCTATAAACAGGTTCCTAAATTTATGTATCATAATTATCATTAAAGAGAAAAAACAAATTAGAATTCACATCTGACACAAACCAACACCAACAGCAAAAGCAGGAAGACAATGATGTTTTTAGTCTTTTTATGATATACAGTTTTGCTAATAATTTAAATTAAAATAAACAGATTTATTTAATATTTTGGCCAAAATATTTATTGTACTTTAGTTATTTAGTTATTGAAGTTATATAATCCTCGGATGGCATTAACTGGTGATGATGAGGGGGCTTACCAGACTTCCAGGTTTGCATGCAGAAAAGTCAGATCCCTTAAATATTGCTTCCTTTGCCTATGTACTGGTTCTGTTAACTTCACACAAATACATGTAGTTTCTTTGTTTAAAGTCATTTTCTTTGATATCATCATGTTGTATTTCCTCAGAGAATTACCCTCCCACCTTTTCCCACGGCTGGATGTGTTTTTGCCAAACTGGTTTAATTAATACTTCTAACATTTCTGTGATTAAAACAAAATGAAATAGAAAGAGTGGCAGAGTGGGCAGGTGGTGCTTTCTTCATTTGATAGGCAGAGAAACTGAGGTACTCAGAAGATTAAGGAGTTTACAGATGGTTTCACAGCAGGTAAAGGGTGGAGCCGCATCGCCTGCCTGTGGCTTAAGTGTTTGATCTGTTCCCAGGCAATGACACATTTAACTTTCATTCAAGAAAATAAAACATATGTAGAATACTAGCAAAAATTCAGCAAGCTGTCATACCTACCTGCCTTCTTTCATTTATATTTTCACATACATGTATTATGTGGCTATATTTGCAATTTACATATTTCAACTGAAGATGACTTGCTGTTTCAGGATTACATTTTCTAAAGTGGAGACTATGAATACAACAAAACTAGAGCCAAACTCTGTGTGACCTGATGCAATTGTCCCCAGCAGGGTCAATTTGGCATCATTGTTGTATTTATGGGTGACTATGAGGCAATAAATTAGGACACATGGGTAAAGATAGAGGGTTTTAATAACACATCTCAATTTTTATATAAATGCAAAAATGTGTACGTATTCTATTAATATTATCTATGTTAAAATATATTTGACACTTAAATACTTGCAACTAGGAAGAAATAAGTAAAAACAAAACAAAACAAAACAAAAAACAGCTAGCTGGGAAATATAGAGTGCTATGTATGTGCCAATAGCATTCTACCAAAAATGGATAGAAATTTAACACCATTTAAGAGTCTATACATGATATTAAAATAAATAGAAACCTAAAATATAATTCTTCCTAACCAATTACATAGACCTTTGACAAAAGTTTTCCTAACAAAATTTTTCAAATTGATTAGAAATACAATTTTACTAATGTTCAAATAGTTCATTAAATTAAATAGATAAATTTAAATGTTGAGACTGAAATATTACACAAAGGAAATTGTATTGGAAAATAGAATTGTTTTTATTTTAGTAAAACATTGAAATGGAAGAATAACCATTTAATAGCATTTTTTTACTTTCCAGTTCTTTTTTAATTGAGTGTTATAAATTATAAGTTAGGTATTTTCTGTAGTAAATTCGTCATCAAGGTCATCTAAAGAAGAAAATTAAGTCAGAACTGTATTTTAACTTACATTTTCTTTTTAGCTTTTCTCATGATGTTACCTTTGTCTTTCTGAAATAAATGTACCAACCTTTTAAAGATTTTAAACCATATAAAATGGATTTTACTAATGGGATATGTTTGATAGTCTAAGCTGATTTAATACACATTTTTATATTATGTGTTTAATTGGAAATGTTTATTTTTAAAATGTAATGGAGAATTGTAGTGTTAACTCCACTGATAAAAAAGTATTGCCATATAATTTAACTTTCTTAAATGGAATACTTGAGACATTTAAATCTAATATGAACATTTTACTAAAATCTCACTTCTTCCTCTTTTTTTTTTTTTTAAAAAAAACAATGCTTACTTTGTCTTGCTCATCATTTGGTAGACATAGTATTTCAGAGTAAGGGAAAATAGCCATTTTTAACAGTTACTACAAATATTGTTTAAATTTCACAATTTCCATAAAAGCCTTTTTTACATTTTATTTTGGCATTTTTCTATTGATTAAAATGAGTAATATTTAATCCAAGAAAAAATAAACATTAGAATAAAATGTAATATTCAAATATAGTTATTTTTCAAATTTAGTGTAAATTTATTAACATAATAACTGTGATATAAAATTGAAATAATGTGTTCAAAGGGTCAATAGAAGAAGCCTAGAATAAGAAATTAAATTTAAGAATAATTTCTTAAACAAAAAGGCTATGAGAAACAAAATTTGAAATGAAATCTATATGAAATAATTGGAAATATAGTAAAACACATTATTATAAAAAATAAATTGTGATTCAAATGTGGTTGCTAAAGAGCTTATATATATAGAGAGAAAATAAACCTGAAAGAATAGCTTCAACTATTATATCTATTTAGACATTTTGCTATGTGTTATCATTGGAAATTTCACATTTAAAAAAAAGGTGAACCTCAGTGCACATGATTTTTTCTCTAGAAAAAAAAATCATAGAGATTTCAATTTATTAGACAGTATGACTATGCATTTGATTTTCTTCCATATTTGACATATGTAAGAGAAAGTGATGTCTAATTTTTATGTCAAATTTCATCGTGCAAAGAACATAATCAGTTTCATGTTCATCTTATATGTATGGCAGGCCTCACTGAAGACAACTGGAGCTAGAGTCAGAGAGATTTCCAGCATTTCTTGAAACAAAGCATAGTAAGAAAGCTCAAAGCTTCCACAGAAAATGTGATATTTGCCTCAAGTTAATGATCTCACTCCCTGTGTAGCTATCAAGGATAACAACAGCAAAAAGAGCATGACTGTCAGAATGACATGCTTTTTCTTGGGTAAAATTATATATATATATATATATATATATATATATATATATATATATATATATATATATATATATATTGCAATTTAAAATGAACTTGTATTTCAGAAATGACTAAAGTCATAAAACCCTCCAGAAAAACAAAAACACTCAGAACCTAAGCTTTGGAGATATTCATTCAGCTCGAAAGAGCCATGCATTCAGAACATCTTTGTTATTTCCTAACACAGTTTTTACCTTTCCTCCTGTGTCATTTAGAGGCAGGTTAGAATAAAATAAATTAACAGCTTGAAGAGTGCTAATTAGAACCAATTATGATTGCATTGACCTGCCACAGTTCACTATGTCCTGATGAAAAAAAAAAAAAGATCATTTTGCTGTATGCATATGTTTATTGTAGAAGCTTTATATTCAACACACATCCAAGACATAATCAATTAACTAGCGGACTAAAGAGAACAATAATATATGCAAGTCGTTTAATTTCTAGTTAATATGACTATTTAAAAAATACAACCACACTTCATATGGAACCATTTAATTAATCAAGCAAGTGTCTACCTGGTATAAAATTGGTTTTCATGTCAATAAAATGATAGAAAAGAGTTTCTAATATAGTTTATTCATCATGAAATCATAAAGATGACTATGCTGGCAAGGAAGAAGAAAGTTCCTTTGAATCAATTTATTCCTCCAGGAAAGTAATTCATTTTTAATGTAACCTATACTGGTTAACAAAAGGTATTTCATGAGCTTTGGTTAGCAATGCAGTACAGTAACCTAGAATTACCTTATGGCTAAGTTTAGCAACTACCACTTTCCATACTGTGTCAATGCAGCTTAAAAAGTTGTCTACTCCCATCTAGCGGTCGTATCGTGAAATGACTTTTCAAAAATTCGCAGTGTGGTCTGCATTCAGGCAAATGGAACTGCAGTTTTATTGTCAGAATTAAATAATTAATGCAGTTAACAACATCTGCATAGATTAAGTAATTCAGGCTCATGTGTTTTGTTGATAGCAGTAATTTTAAAAGCAGCATAAAATGGTTTTAGTCTGATTTATGGAGCGTAGCTCATGCTGCCAACCCCGCATGGAGCTCATTGACTGAAAAGCTCCCAGGATCACTCAAGAGAATTGCCATAGTTCTATTGTCAACAATTTCCTGTGACTATTTTATAAAAAAGTATCTTTGTATAAAGAGAAGGAGAGTTCAAGCAATGAGGTTCTCTGTGTATAGGAGATTTCCAGAATATAAAAATAGATGATTGACTTCTTTAAATCCTTATAAAAGACTGTCAGTATACAAATAAGATGCGCTTAGAAATTTTTATAATTTAATAATTGGTTTTCTTTTGGTGTCAAAACACAGACTATAATATCATTTGTTGTGTTTGTAATACCTGCCTCTCCAATAAAATAAAATAAAATAAAATAAAATAAAATAAAATAAAATAAAATAAAATATACTAAAAGCTGAGAATAAAAAGCACTTTTCAGTTTGCATTTTAGCAAAGGGCACTGGTTTCTTTTTAAAAAGTCATACACTAATTTTGCAGCACGTGGCTTCTTGCTGGTATAATGAAGCATATTCACAGTTGGATTAACTGAGATCCCGTAGGGTTCACTACATGTAATTCTGAAGACTCCAAAAGACAGTTCAGGAATCTTCTTTGGCAGGGCAGTGGGGTGGGAAAGGACTGACACTTCACTTCCAATGGCCGGACGGAGTCTTTGTAGCGTCTATGCAATTTGTGCATGACTGCCACTCACTCTGCTTCAGCGAGGAGAGATGTGGCCGATTATGAGCTCATTAGCCAGCTGAGCAGATCAGCTTATTTTATGCACTAAAACATACCGAGCATCTATCTACAAATACCAAACTGGTCCGAATCTAGGGTTTGTGTTTCTGTTTAGAGAGAGAAGAGAAGCACGCGTCACAACTGCAAACAAAAGAATGGTTGAGGAATTTCATAGCGCCTGAATTCGGAGGAAAGCAAGAGACCACAGTGGACGCTTCCTGGGAGTGGAAAGATTGGACCAGGTTTAGTGAATTTTTATAAGAGAGAGTTTACTGGATTCAATAGCAATAAAGATGCAAAGTTTAAAGTAAATTAGGTATGTTTGAAGAAGAGCTGGTAGGTTATTACTTTAAGAATGGAGTGAGTCCATGACCCAGGCACAGGAACAATGGGAGAAAGCCTTGGAAAAGGCGCTTGAGACAGACTAGGAGAGGTCCTGAATGACTTGTCACACAAGAAAGCTGAAGAGGCTGAGGTTGAGTAAATGTTTTCCTTGGAAGAGATGTAAAACTTAAATACAAGAAAAATACAATGTGCAAATATTTGCAAGATGACTAGAAAGAGAAAATATTAGCAACTTGTTTACTCACCTTAAAATCATGAGAGTTATGCCACTGGCTATTTGATCAATATTAATTGAAAACTTATAGAATATACTTATTGATTTATTCATGTATTCATCAAATATTTTTAGCATCTACTTTGTGTCAGGAGCTGATATGGTATTTACATCAGATTTATATTTCAGTACTATTTTAAAAGATTTCTGTTAGGAAAAAAAGCATATTAGTGGCAATATGCAATTATTTTTTTTAAGTTATTGAAAGACAACGTAAATACCTAAGTAGTCTAGAAGTTTTGGGACTGAATACTGCAGACTTTTATATAAAATTTATAAAATTATTTTTCTTTATCCAATTTTGAGTCTGTTACCTGTTAAATAGAAGTGCCACCAAAACAAAATTAGAACAATTATAAATAACTAAGAAAATAGGAAGAAAGTGAGTAAAAATAATTTTGAAAGGAACTAAATTGTCTCACAATTAGGGTAATGGCTGTCAACAGTGACTCCTAGCAGGGAAGCTAAGATGAATAATAAATCGAGCTTTTTCTTTTTAAGAGTAGACATTGATTTGCTTATAATTCTTCATGTTCCTGTTTCAAAATGGTCTTCCACTATATATATGGAAAAATATAAATATATATTAATGAAATATAAAATATACTTTTAAAGAATGCATTCTGACATATCACATATCAAAATACATAGATAAAATATAGATGTAGAAAGACATAAGAAAATAGATATCTTATAGATATATAATATTACTGAAATAGTGATTAATGTATAAAATGAGTAAAATATAATTTTAAATCTTATCTTCTAGAAATCAGAACTGAGTTTTTTAGTTCCTAATTTCTAAAATATAGTTTTATTCTTATGAATAGATACATAAGTAGATTTATATTTAGTGAAAAACATTTCTTTGTGAATATTTAGGCAATAAAATTTAGATAAGTAAGCATATTATAGTCAAAGATAATATTTTATGTAAACTTAAAATATTTGGTGTGGAATCTCCTTCCTCTTATATGTATGTTTGTTAATTGTAACAACTCTAATTTCTTTTTTTTAAAAATATATTTTATTGATTTTGTACAGAGAGGAAGGGAGAGAGGTAGAGAGTTAGAAACATTGATGAGAGAGAGAGTCATCGATCAGTTGCCTCTTGCACATCCCCTACTGGGATATGCCCGCAACCAAGGTACATGCCCTTGACCGGAATCGAACCCGGGACCCTTCAGTCCCCAAGCCGACGCTCTATCCATTGAACCAAACTGGTCTCGGCAACAACTCTAATTTCCCAACACTAATTTCATTTTATAAAATAGTTCACATTGTTTACAGACATTAGAAACGGAGAAAACATAATTTAAACCTTGAAACATATCTCTTTCACGGACATTTTATAAAATAAAATATTAAGTACGTGTCAACAGTATTTAGTATTTAAAATTTTTTTGGCTGAGTGATCTAACCAAGTTGCTAAAAGGCATGTTTTCTTTTGCTGATGGGTCAAAGATACAGGATGATTCAAGGACTTTGATGTGCTTTTATTAAGCTACATCAAGCGTAATATCAACTCCATCAAACAAAATGATTTAAATTTTGTTTCTTGGAATAAAAAGAAAGCATCTGACTTTGGATTAAGAAAGAAACAAAACAAATTCAAACCAGGAAGTTTGCTTGTGATGGACAGGTGAGCCAGAGAAGGGAGTCCTGCATGGTTATTCACTCAGAGTGGCATTTCATTTACCTGGTTTATGTCAAGACTTATGCCTCCCCTATCCCCCCACCCCCCTTAAAAAAATATTGTAGCAAAGAACAAAGGCAACCAAGAGGAAAAGCAATATAGTCATTAAATAGTAATTGATAGAAGAGGCTTTGGGGTTAAAATTAATAAAACCAGCATGATATACATTAAGACTGTATAAATATTTAAGGAACCACAGTCTACTTGGAGATGTAAACTGATTAGCAAAACTACTTAAGCTGGAGATGCAAATGTTTCAGGTAGATAAAATAAACACAGACTGCTTATTGAAAATGTGATCAGTTTTCATTCTGGGAGTACTTTATTTTATTAAAGCGTTAATTGTCAAAACAAAGCACTTTTGATGTTTTGTGTAAAAGATTTTTTGTTGCATCTAATGCAATTTAGGAAGTAGAATCATAAATAAAATAACTGCACATGTTTTTCTTTCTTTGTGGTGTCTTGTATTATAGATGTCAATTCTCAGATTGAAATGAAAGGGAAATTATGATATAAGGAACCACAGACTAATCCTTCAGGATTATCTTCACTGATATTATGGATAAAAACAAATTTTCTACAGGAAGTTACACATTTAAAGGTAAAATACCTATTCTTCATTAATATTTCAAATAACAAAGTAACTTAAAATTATTAACGATGAATTATTTAATGAACATAGTTCTTAAAAATTATTTAATTCATTTTCCCTAAAAATATATATTATAGTCCTAGCTGGTTTCACTTAGTAATGGCCTGAGGACTAAAGGGTCCTGGGTTCAATTCCAGCCAAGGGCACATACCCGGGGTTGCAAGCTCGATCCACCATCCCCCTCCTCCCAAAATTGGGAACACGCAAGAGGAAGCCAATCAATGGTTCTCTGTCATTATTGATGTTTCTATCTCTCTATTGCTCTCCTTTCCTCTCTGGAATCAATAAAATATTAAATATATATATATATATATATATATATATATATATATATATATATGTATATATTATAGAATTTGTTTGATATAAGTTCCAGTAATTAATGTTAAATATCTAAGTAAAAATTTTAAAAAATAGAACTATTACCTACATCTGTATATTCTTAAATTTATTTAGACAAAATAGTGATTTACTAGTTTATTTTTTTATCTGAACCATTTTGTATCCCACAGCCATGAACTTAACAATGTTTAAAAGTAACATAATGTGGACATGACATCAAAATACTCACATGAATAAGAACATTTTCCAATTACTGGATAAAACTAAATGTTCAAAAATATGGAATGATCCCTTAGATGAATAATTTTATCATCTCACACAATTAGTTAGCATCAGGTGTACTGTATACATATCTGTCGTGTCAGGATTTCTTACAGAGATCTATGATCATGGCATTTTTAAGCTGAATTCCTGTGAAAGTGTTAGTTCTTACTAGTAGGTTGCCTCTGTACAGAACAGATCCCCTTACCAGGTCAGTCCATTCAAGTCCCTATTTGTATAAGCACCAAATAAATGTTTTGAACAATGAGAAACGTGATAGCATAGACCATAATGATGAGTGAATAAGTCAGCATTCCCTCCCAGTGGGGAGCAGTGCTCATAAATGGGAGTTATATGAAGACTTTCTCTCTGATTGATATCAGAAATTATGTGGGTTAGCAAACAAGCCCAGACAGTGATCCATCAAGAATACCTGTCCCAAATATGTCAAATATTTAAGTTTTGGTTTTTTTCTTCTTTCTGTGTTTTACACCCTCTCCCTGGCCTACTTTTTTTTTCTAGAACACATACACACACACACACACACACACACACACACACACTCACACACACACACTCTCTCTCTCTCTCTTTCACCCCATACAACTATCATTCTATAGCTTTAATTTTTAGCTTTTGGCAATACCCAGTTTTAGACTGTTTTCTTGACATATGTTTTTATTTTAATACATTTAAAATGTATAGTTAGTGGGAATTGGAAAACAAAGTTCTATGTTTTAATAAAGCAAGTTTAATTTAGGAGTAATTGATATAGAGGATTATTAAAATATTTTAGTTTTCCTAAATTAAAAACTCTGCAAAGTATCAAATTATATATATATCCTCATGATTAAATTATAGATGGAAGAATATATTATATTTGTCTACATCAAGGCTAAGAAATGTATCAATTTATGATTAATCATTTACATTTTACTTTTGGGTTGTAATTGGAGCAAGAGATCTTTGGCAACCTATCACTTTGCCTGTTTTAGGGAGCCACTAAATCATACAAACTAAGAGGCTATATTAAATGTGTAATACAGTTGGTTCTCCAAATCTGCAGGTTCCACATTTGTGGATTCAACCAATTTGGATGGAAAATCTTTTTTTTTTTTTTTTAAAAAGTTGTATTGCTGATGATGTTTACTATGTATTTAGGCCTCCTGTGGCTACATCTGTACTGAATATGTAGATACTTTTTACCATGTACTTGTTCCCACAACAAAATAGTATGACAACTTCAAAGCATTTATATTGTATTAGGTATTTTAAGTAATTTATAGGTGATTTAAATTATACAGGAGGATGTGCATCCATTAAATGCAAATTCTGTGCTGCTTTTAAATTAAATAACAGACATAGGCATCTGTAAATTTTGGTATCTGTGGGGGTCCTAGAACCAATACCCTGTGGATATGGAGGGATTACTCTGCATGTTAAAAATAGAATCTTTGTTGCCTGGTAGGCATGGCTGAGTAGTTGAGCATCGGCCTAAGAACCAAGAGGTCACTGGTTCAATTCCAGGTGAGGGCACATGCGTGGTTATGGGCTTGATCCCCAGTGTGGGGCATGCAGGAGGCAGCTGTCAATGATTCTCATAATTAATGGTTCTATATATCCCTCTCCCTTCCTTTCTGAAATAAATAAAAAAAGAGAATTCCTATTAATTTACACCCAGTGTAGGAAAGAAAATTATGTCTGTTAGTATCTAGTATATATTAGAAAAATAAACTCAACTCTACATTTTGCACAAAAGACAAATTCAGAAAGTCATAATCATGTCTATAGTCCCTAGTTAAAATGTGTCCTATCAAGTTACATGAAGAGGAAGAAGGGTCTGTCTTTAATTATAGTAACATATAAAAATCTTGGTGTAAATTGCAGTTCTCACCCATCAAAACTTCAGTGAAAACACTGGCAATTAAGAGCTCCGGCCCATATGCTCAAAATAAGAATACCTCTTTAACCTTCCTGCTGACACACTTCTTGTCTCTATTGGTTTACAACAACTCAATTTCTGCAGGACACTTTTCCAAACATTTTAAAATACTTACAAGGCAGAGAAATAAGCTTTGGAAGCATGGACCTGCTAAGTAGGCCAAATGTAGGACGCAGACCAGCCTTCAACCTTTAATGCATAGTGAGATGATTATCCAGATAATTCATTCAGAAATCCCATTCATGTAAAGTGCATAATATTTTTTTCATTCTTTATTACTTGAATCATTGCCTTTCTTTTGGTAGGAAAATACATTATGTGAGGAAAATGTAACATTCACCATAGGAAAATGGTTGGAAGTTCTGTATGTTGTCCGCCATCATCACATTTTTAATTGCATTTAATCGCAGCACAATTATTACTTCCGTAGTGATAAAAATTACAGCCATGATTTATTGAGCCTTTGCTATGTGATATTGCCAAAATACAAATTCATGTAACCCAGTATGTCATAGGATTAGACCATAAGAACAATAATATACTTTGAAATGCTGTCATTTTAATTGTTTTTATTTAAAATGACTCAACATGAGAAAACAGGAAAACATATTGCCATTTTGTGGGTTGCTCAATTTAGAAAATGGATACTTTTACCAAAAATATAATACTAATTAGTGTCTTTCCCGTGAAAGATTCCCTGCTCCTAATATTCTGGAGTCTAAATAATTTCACTGATATTTTCAGTATTTAAAAAGTTATTATTGTCAGTTATTTAACATTTCTCCTGAGATTACATAAGTCCTGAGAGATTCCAAAGATAAATATACATACAAAGTTCCTAAAGCCATGCCCTGGCCGGGAAGCTCCGTTGGGTGGGGGCATCATCCAGTATATCAAAAGGCTGTGGGTCTGATTCCTGGTCAGAGAACATAACTTAGGCTTCAGGTTCAATCCCCCAGGGCATGTATGAGATGCAACTAAGGATGTTTCTTACATCAGTTTTTCTTTCTCTTTCTTTTTTTCTCTCTCTCCCTCACTCTCTTTCTCCAGCTTCCTCTTCCTCTCTCTAAACATATCCTCTGGTGAGGATTTAAAAAACAATCCTATAACCATCTCTAGGCATTTAGAACAGAATGACGATTGCTAAAGAAGAGTAAACATTTCAAAGTAAGAACTTGACCTATGGACAACTGGGCTGGGCCAAGGTGGCAGGGAAGTCATATCGTACATTCTTCCACAAAATACATTTAGGCAGAAACTGCAATGACCATAATTCGGAAAACCACACATACAACAGGAGGCACAGCCTGAGATGAGATGGAATATTAATGTGAGGAGTTTTTAGGAATAATCTATATCTTTCTTAATATAAAGTTAAGATTTTAATCTAAAATTTTTAAATCAATATAAGGCGGTGTATATTTCATACAGTTAAATTATATTTAAAATAAAATTTAAAAATGTAAATGCAAACTTAAAAAATTGAATCAGGTGAGGAACTATTGGGGAATTTAAATGATTTCATTTTTTATATTTTATAACAAGACCTGTGGTTATAAAGTTTATAAACAAAGTACCCTTTAAAATATATAAAGTTATTAAGTTAAGAGCTAATAACTTTAAAATCTAAATTTGACTGTAGCTTCAAGCTAGCTAATATTTGCTACAAGATCTGATATTAGGTAAGATTGGCTACTGTTTTTCTTGACAAGAAGAAGAAAATAAAACACTGGGCACTAGATATTTTTGACACTATTGAGAGAATTATCTATCAGACAGTATATCAACAAAGATGACTCAAGTGGTAAAGGATTATAGAATTTAGGTCAAGGCAGAAATGACTGAGAAAATTCAAGGGATCGGGAAGTCATTTTATCAGATATTTCTTCTTTCATTTTATATGATAAAAGTGAAATCTGAAATCATGTTTAGAAGTAAAATTTCTTTATTATCTTATATGTCAATGTGTGTTTTATGTGCACATATATGTGTTTGTGTGTGTCTTTGTGTGTGTGTTTGTGTGTGTATTGGTGCGTGTATGTATTCTGCGGGTAGTGTGTGAATATGCAGCAGTTCCCAATCATACATGGCCTCTAGGGAAAATGCTGAGGTGGCAGGAGCTGTTCTGCAGCACCCTCCAGGGCACTGGAGAAAGGAAAATAATAAGCCTCTAAGAGTCTTCATCCCTTGAGCAAAATTTGAATCTAATATAATAGGGAAGAAAAGTATTCAGTGAAAGAAACAGGTAACATTATGCAGAGACATGCAACAAGGAGCATATGTTTACTTCTGTAGTGGTGCATTTTGATAAAAAATTCATATCTGGGCCTAGAAATTATTAAGCATAAGAATCATAATAGTAGTTATAGCCACCAGTTTGAATACTATCTTACTATGATGTATTGGTTCCCTGTGAATGAATGAAATTGGCAATATGATTCACACTTATGCCTCCAGGGTCATGTCCAGTAAGAATAGAGGTCACACAGCATTTCTATCATATCTTTCACCGACACTCCAGCAGTAATATCAGACTATGCATGTGGGCAGATCTATGAATCCTGATGCTGTCTCTTGATAAGCCTGGGAAAGTTTCAGTGTTCTGTGTTTCAGTTTTCTCATCTGTAAATGAGATAATCTTTGACTTAATTTACTCATGTCTACCAAGTGAGATAATATATTGAAACTGCCTCATATTGTCTGTGGAATATAGTAAGCATGCTATAAATGGTAGAGAAAAAAGGATAACAGAGGAACAAAGAAGCCAGGGATGTTAGTGTTTAATAATAATAATAATAATAATAATAATAATAATAATAGTAATAATATAGTATATGCCCACAACGTATTTTTAACTTTTATCTATTTTCAGAAGCCATTTCTAAAAGCACTCTTTGAACCATATTATACATGTGTGATCTGAACAAACTACCTTGTTGTGCAAAACTTCAGTCTCCTCATTTTTGAAAGAGACAAAATGAGAGTACCTAGCTCTTATGGTGGTAAGATCAATTTATTCAGCACTTGAGAAGTACTTAAGGAGGATTGGCATAAATAAATACTCCATAAATGTTACTTATTGACCCCTCTTTGTAATATCTTTTGCCCTCCAAAACCATTCATTTTAAAGACAAAACCACCTAGCTCCCATAGAAAATGTTGCATGCAGGAAGAGGAAAAGAAAGGAAGCAACCTGATGTGATGTGGAAGTAGTAGTCACATATCAAATTTGATTTTTATCTAAATTTAGGATCTAGATTGGCTTTTCCTAACCTCACCAAATTATGTAAGTAAAAATAAAAAATTTTTTTATTGAATTAACAATAGTAATACTTGAGTTCCTATGCTAGGCATTTTGTTGAGCACTTGATATACAGTATTTAATTCTCACAAGAGTGGAAGTATAGGTACAGTAATTCCTCCAGTATTGCAGAAGAGGAAGTTGAAGCTCAGAGTTGGTAAGTAACTTGTCATATAGCTAGTAAGTTAACAGAGCTGAAATTCAAGGATAGCTATAAGTAAACACACCTCAAATTAAGTATTAATGCTCCTGTTAAAATAACCTCAAAAGGTATCCAATTTCCAAGTAATGACAAATGAACAGGTACCTAAAGTCCAGGTAGAGGAAATTAGGAACTGTTTTGGTGAGCCTAAGAAGCATCTGGCTTTCTTATTCTATTCATAAACCAATTATATAATTTGTTGTTATCCCACCAAGTTTTTAAGCTATTGAAGAAAAAAAAAGATGAGAATTCTTATGAAGGGGGCTATACATATTTTAATGTCTCTATTAAACTGAGCTAATATCCAAATAAACAAACTTAATTTTAGAGAAAGTTATTTAAAAAAAAAACACATAGAATTCCTCAAGGATTGAATGTATATTGGATAACACTAAAACTTCACATTTCAGTTAAGTTCTGAATAGATAACTTATATTAGTGTCTCATTTCTTTTCTCCTCTTATAATAACTTTAAAAGTAAGCTCTGGATTTCTGGCTAGCAGGCAGCTTAATGCAGCCAATCAAAGGACACCATTATAAGTAAAGGAACCTGAGGTCCACTTCCTGGTTACCCAGTGATAGAGAAACCACAAGTCATTCACAGAGCCAGTGATCTGAATCTTCTGTTTTTCTTTTGTTTTTCATTCCATGTACTTTGAGCTACTCAATACCATGTCATTCTATTCAGTTCTTCACATATATAGATTTGAGACACTGTGGGGCATATTCCCAGTGTAATTCCTCCTAAATTCTCCAATTTATCTACTTTTGTATGTTAAAAATAAAACTTGATACATATATATCTAAAGTAAATATGACTTATGAAAATCATAAGTAATGAAGTGAATATTTGCTAACTTCTCACTGCATGGCAGAGATTTCCTAAAAGCATATCATCATCCCATTTCTTCTAAGTGAGGTTTATTTTAGTATAATTACATAGAGTTAAAATTCCCTCTTTGTAGACTTTCAATTTAATGAGTTTTGTCAAATTACAGCAGTCAAGACATAGAATATTTCTACCACCCCCAGAAGTTCTACAGTATGGTCAATTTCTCCTCCCACCTACAACCCCCTGCAACCACTAATTGGAAGTCCGTCTTTATTGATTTGCCTTATCCCATTTTAAAAGTGAGAAAACTCCTGTATCAAAGGCCAAAGTTAGTTGAGTGGCTCCTAAGAGGAAGTGCGAGGTTCCACATCTGTCTGACTCTGCAACATGTGCTCCTAACTACTCTTTGTTTCTATGTCTCCGCAGGGCGGTTTTTCCATTTATCCATTAATAATCTTGAAGAACCTCTTTTACTATACACAGTGTACTTTTAAAAAATGAGTATAACCTCTATACATAGTATACTTTTAAAATGAGTATACTTGGATGTATATAGGTTATATTCAATAGTATGATGTGAATCAATGTAAGGTATAATTCAGCTACAAATTGATAAAATTACACTAATAAATAATAATAAAAAAAAACATAACTTGGACATCTCAACATGGCAGGATCATTTTTTTTAGGTACCAATTTGTTTTTCCAGGGTATTACTGCTGTATCCCTACTTAAAGTAGGAATATTCTCTTGAAGTGGGATGCCTCAAGATGCTTTGCAGTAGTAAGCACAGAAAGTCAGTATCCTTCACAAACTTGAGTCTTAGGAAAGATGATGTCATGTAGGAGAAAGAGAAGTGCTTTTGGGGGCAGGGTGAGAGAAAGGAGGACCTTTCCCAAAGTGAGGAAGGAGACTGAAGTTGGGAAGTTCTAGAACAGCTAAAATCTGTGTATCACTTAGTGGCAGCCCAAGGATTGATAATTTACCAAGAAAGAAAATTTTCCTGGCACTTGCTTCCAGTGATATTCATGCATTAAAACTGAGGCAGAAGTAGCCAAATTGCTAAATTATAAATGGACATTCAAGCTGAGAAATTGGTTTCTTTGTGGTACACTATGAACTGACAAAAAGATGTAACAGAGACTGACATAAAATGCATGTATACTAGTACATTCAATTCTCACAACCATACAGTAAGTGATAGCATTAACTCTATTTCACAATGAGGGGAACTCAGGCAAAGAAATGAGAAGACTTTTGCTCAAGAGCACACAAGTAACTAAGTGGAAGAGATACAATTTGAACCTAAATGGACTGGATTCTAGCCTGGAGATGTATGCTATACTACCCAAGGCTACTCAAATTTAAATTTCAGTGAACTTGCATTATGCTTGGGAGAAGGAAAGAACTAATTTTGACAAATATTGAATTTTCAGGTTTAGAGTCAGATTTTTAATTTATTTAAAAGAAACAGAAAAATATGCTATTTTTGTACCACTGACTGTGAATACATAAATGTTTAAAATTTGATGTGCTTTTAAAGATGAATTAAGTATTTCAGTGGAAGTTTCTATTGTTTATTAAAAATTAATCACAAGATATTTTATCCTCATATATGTGAATTATTTTTGTGTTTAAATGTCTACACTGTGTGCGGTAATCTACATATTCAATGCTATCCTAGTAAAGTACCAATGAAATTTTTTTCTAGAAATAATAATCCTAAAATTTATATGAAAACACAAAACACACAACACACACACACACACACACACACACACACACACTAGAATAGTCAAAGCTTTCTTGAGAATAAGAAAACTAGAAGCATCAAATTGCTAATTTCAAAACACATTGCAAAGCTACAGTACTCAAAAGAGTATGGTACTGGAATAATGGCAGACATACAAACCATTGGAGCAAAATAGGGAACCCAGAATTAAATCCATCCATATATATATAGTCAATTGATATCCAATGGGTAAAAGAACACTAGAAAGAGAAAGGATAGTCTATTCAACAAATGGTATTAGGACAGCTATTTGTTCTAATACAAAAATGAAATTGTATCCCTGTCTTCTATCATAAACAAAAATCAACTCAAGATTAACTAAAAACATACATATAAGACCTGAAGCTATAAAACTCCGAAAAGCAAACAGAGGGGAAAGCTTCTTGACAATGGTCTTTGTCAATGAATATGACACCAAAGCATGAGCAAATAAACATAAATAGACTAGTAGGATTACATTAAACAGTAAACAATTAAGGGAATGATAAGACAACCTAAAAAATAGAAGAAAATATGTGGAAGCTATGTAGCTCATTAGATTAACTTCCAAAATATTAAAAAAAAAAAACCTTTTACAATTCAATTGCATAAAATAAATATGTAGTGCAATTTTTAAAAATGGACAAAGGTCCTGACTAGACATTTTTATAACGAAGTCTTACAAATGGCCATAAGTACATGAAAAGGTATTCAACACTGTTGATCGTCTGGGAAATGTAAATAAAAATCACAATGAGAGATCACCTCACACATATTAGAATGGCTGTTATCAAGAAAATAAGAGATAATAAGTGCTGGTGAGGATATGGGCAAAAGTGAATTTTTGTGCACTGTTGGTAGCAAAATAAATTGGTACAGTCACTATGGGAAGTAGTATGGAGGTTCTTCAAGAAATTAAAAATAGAACTACCATTTCCAGCAGCCCTACTTCTAGGTAAAAGGCAAAGAGAACAAAATAATTATCTTGGAGAGATATTCCCATATTCATAACAGCATTATTTCATAGCCAAGGCATGAAAACAACCTAAGTGTCTGTCAATGGATCAATGGATGAAGAAAATATAATACAATTAAATATAATTTAGACTTTAAAACAAAAATATCATGTACAGTAACATGGATGAATCTGGAGGTTTATCATGCTAAGTGAAATAAACTAGACTTACATAGACAGATACCTCACGTACATGTACAACTTATATGTAAAGTCTAAAAAGGTAAAACATTTAACTCACAGAAACGGTTAAAAAGTAATTGCCAGGGCCTGGGGAGTGGGGAGAATAGGGAGAGGTTGGGAGAAGTTGGGAGAGGTTGGTAAAAAGTTATAAACTTCACTTATAAGATGAATAAAGTCTAAGGATCTAATGTATAACATGATGACTATAGTTGATAAAACTGTATTTTATAATTGAAATTTTTAAGAAAAGAACCTACAGGTTTTCGCTGGACAAATAAAGGGAAATATATAAGTTAATGGGTATGTTAATTGTATCAAATAATCATGTTGTAGGCTTTTAATATCTAATGATTGTGTCAGTTATACTTAAAGAAAAATGTTTAGATGACATAAGAAATAAGAAATGCTACATTTGTTAACTCATTCAACAAATATTTACTGAACATCTATGTACTGTCTAGGTGAGAGAGGGAGAGAGAGAGAGAGAGAGAGAGAGAGAGAGAGAGAGAGAGAGAGAGAGAGAGAGAGAGAGAGAGAGAGAGAGACAAGGCCATGTGCTCTTGGACCTGTTTTTGTTTTTCAGGGGAGACCATCAGGAAACAAGCAATACCAGATGACAGTGTCATGGAGAAAAGTCTTAAGGGAGCACTGTGTATGTGTGGGAGGCCTTATTAATAATGTGACTTTGAGCAAGTCAGATTGATCAATCTTTGAATGGCTCCAGGGGAGTTGCAAACAGATATGATTTTTGGTCAACCCCTGAGAGTGTAACCCATAGAATGTTCTTTGTTACTGATTGATAATGTTGTTTACATTCAGAGCAATAGGACATACTTCATCAACTTGTCAGGACTTCAGATTGTTTTGTGCAAGCATCCGGTCTGATAGTATACCTGCCTTCATTGCTGAGGCCTTGAGTTTCAGTTACTATACTATGTGAACAGCCCTGCATAAAGTCTGAAGCAGACTTCCCTGGGCAAGGACCCTTCAAACATGCCCCTGGCTATGTGTGGGGAAGAATCATGGTGTTTTGAAAATGTTCCTATAGATTGGAGCTGGTCACTGGAGGAGGGGACTGTGTCCAGGTCACACCACATTTATGAGAATTATTAACTACAGTACTTTAAGGAATTCTGAGTTTACCCCTCACGTTAGCTTGAAGTGACCATACCCCTCCTGCCTGCCAGCCATGATTTAATAAATCAGTATGAATTTGATGCTCAAATGGATCCAATTGATTCTTTCTCCCGAAAATGAGGATTTAGGACAGCATAGGTGTTATTTGAAGAATACAGAATTTGGGGGACGGGAGCATATATCCATAACTAGAGAGGCTATTTTCTGAAACAAGAATAGAAAATCTGAACTGCTGAAAGAGAAGGAAAAGAGTTGCAAAGAATAGACTTTTTAGTTGTAAAGTAGAGATGAGAAACCAGATAGTATGAGCTCTTAAAAGCAGACAGGGAGTTCTAGTCCCTTGTCAGACCCAGCAACATCTTTGGCCTCTGTATATTTTCAGTCATTTAATAGTTTAAGTATGTTTTGTGTTTTTTTTTTTTTTTTTTTGTTTTTTTTTTAAGTATCCTTAAGAACACCCTCCCATTCTGAAACCTGTTGGCTATTAGTACTTCTAAACAGCATCACCAGGGGGCTGTTAAAACGCAGTGAGTTTGCAGTGGTGCTGATCAGAATGTTTATTGAGCTTCTGGGAGTGCCAGTGCTCCCGGTTTATGGGCCCTTCTTTGGAGGGGCCTAGAATTGGATTTGTAGCACAGTGAGTGTTCATGGCGACCAATGACCTTTAAAATTAGGTTTGGGCTTAATTCTGAATGACTGCATGTACTATGCCAAGAATTAATTGAAGATCATCTATAGGAAATGGTATCATCTAATGGTGTTTTAAAAACAGCAACAACAGCAACAAAGAAAAACAGGTGTCAAAAGATAACCCTACCAGCAGACTGACAAATGGAAGGGATGGAGGAGAGACAGATAAATAGAGATCAGATAGGAAAATATTTTACATAAAATTATTGGGCAATATTTGTTTTCATGCTTGATAAAAATAAAGTTTGGAAGACATCTTTTACATTTCAGACTAAACATAAGTATTATGTTTACTTCTGACACTTGAAAAAAAATCACCAGGGTGCTTTCTGCAAATGTGTGCAGGTGTGGGTAATTAAAATACCACACTTACTTGCATTTGATTGTATGAGCATTCCTATGACTACAGTGTTTCCAATCAATTTTAGTAAAAATGGGGGGGTGGGGAACTTCTATAATTAACAAAACTTCATGTACAGCAATTACACTTTAGGATGATAATTCATATTATATTCCTCATTATTTTTATCCACTTGAATGTCCATTTTTTAGGAATGGGAATTTATGAAATGATCAAAATACTTTTTATTCTTTTTAGTAGAACAGTTTAGGAATGAACAGAAAAAGTCTGTAAACTATTTTAAATAATAAGTCTATGCCCACACATAATGATTGATTAGCAGCTAAAGGAACATTTCAAGTTATTTGTTAAATTTCATTCTTTATTAGAACTTTAGGGTTATTTGAAATTAATAAATCTTTCTTCATCTTGCAACTGATCCATTTTATCTGAGAGCAGAACGTTTATATTGGATGACTCTGCTAGTGCTACAGGCATCTGTTCTGTCCCAGTCCATATATGAGAACATGTATATGTTTAATACATCTTAGTAGCGATGAGAAAACTTCGGAATTATAAAGACCAAGAATCAAATGTTTAACCCATTTCCAAGGTTTAGTGTCATTTTTTACAAATTGAGCTAATTTTTCATCTTCACAAAGTTGTTGGGAATTAAACGAGGCAATATACAATATATTGCACAGAGTAAATCCTAAAATGTGCACTTGATATTATTATAAAGCTTGTATAAATGAACATAATTTTTTAATACCAAAATAATTATAGTAATGTAAGAAAAATATAATCATGTTACTTGACATTTTCAGTTCATTTTAAACTGCTCAATTTAAAAAAAAAATATAATGGAACAGGTGGTTCAGAAAAATTCAAATACTGAAATTTAGAGGGCAGTTAACACAAAATTAAAACTAACTTAACAGTTTTTTGTTCTGGATCTAGTAGAAAATTGAAAATATTCCAGGGTCCTAACTCCTGAAATTCTTAGGTTTTTAGAAGGTGTCCTGGAGAAAAAATAATGTTTACATTAGGAGCAATAGGACATGCTTCAGCTCATCAGGCCTTCTCAAGATTTTTGTGTGCAAACATCCAGATTGATCACATGCCTGTCTTTATTGACAGGGCCTTGAGTTTCAGTTATCATATCATGTGATCAGTCCTACCTAAAAGCCTGGATCCAGAGATAGAATCCCCATAGCAATAGGACTGGGATGATCAGTAGGAATCTACATTTGTAATGAATATACCAAGTAGATTTTGAGACAAGTCATTCTCAGGCCTCACTCTAACTCAGGGATACACTACATGAATTTGAGCTGTTTCCAAGAACAATACTGTGTATTGTTCATCTCTGCATATTTGGTGCCTGACTTTGTGCTTAATATCCAATAATTATTTGATAATTATTGATAACATAATATTATAAATGATTAACACAGCAAAGCCATACCTATCAATATTGTTACTCTTTTTGGTAATTATTGTTATTCAGAGTTGCACAAAATTTTTACATTATTCTGACTTGTGAGCATGGACTTTTATATTCAAATTAATTGTGATCTGTGACAAAATAGAATAAGGCAAATTTATTTACTTTAAAATAGAAAAATACTTGAATGTGCTGTTTAATTATATTTATACTTATTCTAAGACTCTTTCAAAACATTTGAAACATGAAATTAATAACTACCTCATTTCAATATGTGACTCTATATTCACCTTCTCCTTGAGAATCACCTTAATTCCCTACTGATACAAAACAGAAGGCTAATATTTTATTTCCCCTTGACCTAAAGACACTTTAAGCAGAAAATGGGTAAGCAGTTACACCTGAATGTTGAGCCAGCAAAGTGTGCAAGCCAACAGAGAAGTCTGCCAACTAAGCAAGCTTTTAATTAGGATACTAATAAGAAACATGATTATCCACAATACAATGAACAAATAGAAAATAGGTCTGCACATGAATCAGACTTGACAATTATATCAAAATTTCACTTTCAGTAAATAAATGTGGTTTGTTTTCTAAAAGCGATTAATATTATATCTATCTATCTATCTATCTATCTATCTATCTATCTATCTATAAAAGCCTAAGCAACTATCATGACCAGTTGACCGAACAACTGGTCGACTGGTCACTATGATGTACACTGACCACTATGGGGCAGATGCTCAATGCGGGAGCTGCCCCCTGGTGGTCAGTGCACTCCCACAGACAACCTCCTGTGACCAGCCAATATCCTATAGTCCCTCCCCCCAGCCCGGCCACCCTGATCGCTCCCTATCAGGACTGGGTGAGATGGCCCCGATTGGCCCCAATCACCAGCCAGGCCAAGGGACCCTACCTGTGCATGAATTTGTGAACCAGGCCTCTAGTCCTATATAATAATAGGATAATATGCAACTTGACCCTAATGGTGAAACAACTGGTCGCTATGATGTACACTGACCACCAGGGGGCTCAATGCAGGAGCTGCTGCTTAGCCAGAAACTGGCTCATGGCTGACATGTGCTGCAAAAGTGGTGGGAGCCTCTCCCACATCTGTGGCAGTGTTAAGGATGTCCGGCTAATGGCAAAGGATGTTAGGTGTGCAGGGACAGGTTCTAAGCTGTTAGTCAGACATCCCCTAAGGGCTCACAGTGTGCTAGAGGGATGCCTGACTGTCAGCTTAGGCCTGATTTTCTGAAATAAGAAATTTGTCTTATGTGTGGAATATTAAAACATTGTTTTCTCCAGATAAATATTAAAATAATAGAGTAATACAAGATTTCTCCTCAGAAATCAATATATAAATATTAGTCTTACAACAATTTATTCTTTAAATAGTACTATTTCTGACTTAGAAATTATTAGTTTGCAAGGAATGAAAGCTTATATTTGTCTAAAATTCTTAGATTTGGTTTAAATCTAGTGGTATGTGTCTATTCCACACTTTTAGGTATTATTTATGACAAGTGCATGAAATGTCTGATGCATGTAAAATTTGCATTTTTCTCCTATCATCGAACATTACTGGGAACCATTTTCACAATTGCAAAGATCTGATTCCCTACAGCTCATGCTATCTTAAATCGGGGAATGTCAGCTCTAAAAGAAATGCATATCTCTTCATAAATGAAAAAACTCATCTATGGGAGTTTCACAGAGAAGTACCATCTTCCATGATGGATGTGAAGCTGACTACAATTATGAGTTAGAGTGAGGGATAAAGTTAAGAAACTGTACAATTACAAGCAATAAAGACCCAAATGAAATAAAGTGGTAATGAGTCTGGCCTTAATTGAGTTTTACTCCCAGTGCTAAACTCTTTAGTAAAATATTTTATCACATCATTTCTTTTATGATGCATTAAAATCTGTACTAAATTAAAGCATTAGTTATTATGATACTTTAAAACTATGACTTGTTTCAATCCACAATTTTGTTTATCTGTCAAATGCATTATCGCAGCATTGCAGTTCTTTGTCAAAACTCCTCAACCTGGGAAATAAGAGTTAATTTAGCTATCATATTCACAGAAATTGCCTTTCCTAATGCAAGACTTATTTGATTTTAATATAAAAACCCTTAGTGAATTTCCCTGTAGGTCTATAATTCCACATCAGAACACTCCATTTACATGGTGCCAGACACATCGATTTAAAGGAGACCACCTCTTTCCAGTGAACTAGGGCTTTCAGTGAATTCTTCACACTGGTTCCTGTCTTCCAGTGATTATACTGAAGGTTTGGGGGCAACAGTGAATCAAAAGAAGGCAAGTCATCCTCTAAACTTGGTCTTTATTGAAGCAAGTGTATGTTGGGCGCAACCAATCCCAAAACATAAAAGTCTATAACAAGGTCAGAGTCCAAAAGCAAAGAAGGAATCACTGCTGTGGTGGGCATTACCATAAGAACTTCGAGTTGGTTCATTAAAGTGATGTGCTTACTACTGGGATTATCCTTAAGTTCCAAAGACGACTGAAGTTTCAACAAATTGGTTCTAAATTGAAATTTCAACTTAGCTTCTTCTTCTTAACATATAAGGGTAATTTGGAATCACAAGCCTAAAGCATCTATTCTCTGTTTTCAGTCCTGAGAATGCCTTTTAGTAGATTTAGAATTCTATTAGGAATTAAAAAAAATTATTGACTTTAGTAGGGTTACATTAATTAATAAAAATATACAGGTTTCAGATGAACAATTCTAATACATCATCTGTATATTGTATTGTTTGCTCACCACCCAGTCTATCTCCTATCACCCTTTACCCTATTCCACCATCCCTAACCCTCTTTGGTACTCATTGTGCTGTTTTCAATGTCTATGAATTGCTTTTTTTCTTTTTCTTCTTAATCTCCACTCTTTTCAATCATCTCCCTAACCCCCTCTCCTGTCAGTCTTTCTGTTCTCTGTACCTATGAATCTGTCTCATTTTTGTTTGTTAGATTATTTTGTTCAAGAGATTCCACATATAAGTGAAATCATATGGCATTTGTCTTTCTCTTGGTGGCTTATTTCACTTAGCATAATACTCTCCAGTTCCATCCATGCTGGTACAAAAGGCAAGGTTATGACCACATTTTTTTATGACCACATAGTATTCAATGGTGTAAATGTACCACAGCATTTATATCCACTCACCTACTGATGGCACTTAGACTGTTTCCAGATCTTTACCATTGTAGATAGTGCAGCTATGAACACAGGGATGCATCTATTCTTTTCAACCAGTGTTTCAAGTTTCTTCGGATATATTCCCAAAAGTGGAATTGCTGGGTCCTAAGGCAATTTCATAAGGCAATTTCATTTTTTATTTTTTGAGATAATGCCATACTGTTTTCCAGAGTGGCTGCACCAATCTGCCTTCGCTTCAGCAATGCACTAGAGTTACCTTTTGTCCACATCCTTGCTAACGGTTTTTTTGTGATTTATTAATGGTAGACATTCTGACAGGTGTGAGGTGACATCACATTGATGTTTTGATTTGCTTCTCTGTGGTGATCAGTGACATTGAGCATCTTTTCATATACCAACCATCTGCATGTCCTTTTTTGGAGAAGTGTCTATTCATTCAGGTTCTTTGCCCATTCTTAATTGGATTGTTTGCCTTTTAGGTGGTGAGCTGTATAACTTCCCTATAAGTTTTGAATATTAAGCCCTATCAGCAAATAAGTTCTCCCATTCAGTGAGTTATTTTTTTCCTTCTGTTGATGGTTTTCTTAGCAAAAACTTTTTTAGTTTGATGTAGCACTTGAAACAGTGCCCTGCACATAGATAGGTAAAAGTTCATGAATATATAAAGTTCATCAAAAAGTTCATGAATATATGAATGATTTATACATGCGTGTAGAGATGAATGCATGAATATGAATATACCTGAACTTGTTAAGTCTCAGCTTTCTGTGGTGTAAACAGGGAAGTAAGATTCCTAATGTGAAGAATCATTATTAGAGAAAGATATACTATATGTGAGGAACCTAGAACAAAATAGAAGCAAAAAAACTATAAAATTGATTCTGGTTAGTTATATAGATTCATATTAATTGCTGCTCAAAATATCCAAAGCAGGGCAGTGGTCCAGTATAAAATAGTAACTAAAGCATGTTAGTGCTATTTCCCCATCACTAAACTTTGTACTTTGCAAAGTTTAAGCTCAAAGTCCTATCACTGTCTACATGTCATACTTTTATACAATGGAAAATGCCAGGCACATTCTAAACAATAAATTTGGGAAATCACTGAACTTCCCACAGCCTCCCTATGCTACTTTCACTGAAACTCCTAACTTTGATCTTTTACATTTTAAAGGTAATGGGGAAAAGGCAAAAGTTCTGAAATATGTACTGAGATTCACTCTAGAATACCAGATATATTCGTTTGATCAAAGTAATGAATTGGCTACTTTTCCAGATGTGCTGGCACAAATTCTACTAAGGTACAATGCCTGATACCAAAGTAGACACTTTTTTTGAGACATCATGAAATGTGCAGTCCCTTGGATTAAATGACACTTCTTTTGAGGATTATCTTCCTTTATCGAAAGAAAGTTGGTGTCGATATACGTTATGACTGTACCTTTCAAACTATGATCTAGATATTTGCATTTATTTAAAAATAAATTAAAATATTTTGTACTCACTAATGACTTTCTAAACAGAAGTTATATTGTATCTGTTGCATTTATAATTATAATAAAAAAGTGAATTGGTAATGAGGTATAGCTAATGCTTCAGCTGACTCACAATATGGATACAATTTAAAAAAAAAGTAGTGTAAAGATTCTAAATAAGAAACTAAGTTCTAGCTTTCAAAACTTTTTGGAAAAAGTAATTAAAATGTTTAAATTTTGTTAATATTAAGATGAGGTTTCTATTAAGTTAATATTTTAATAGGTTAGAAAGAATCATTCAATCTCTTTTCTCCTATTCCTTTGTAATGCCTCATATTGCTCTTCCCTTACAAAACATGCCAAAAAGGTAAAAAGCAAAAGAAACCCAGATTTCATTTATTTAAAACCACTTCCTCACTTGCAAATTTTAAATTGTTTCATTAAATTGGAGATACATCATTTTTTTCCAGATGTTAAAAATTAATACAGAATTTGGTGTTCATGTTTAAAGATGAAACTTATTTCATGAAATTAAGGGCTAAATAATAGAGAGAGCTAGCAGCTGACCTTCTTTTTCTTCTAGAGTTAATTTTCTTTTAGTAAATAGCGCAAGATTGGGAGCAATATCTTGAGGCCTCTGTTTGCAGGTGTGATGAGAGCATGCACTGCAAAAGGGGACCCTTCCCCATTCCGGCTGTAATGTGGCTCAGGTGGGGCTGAGGAGGTTAATCATGTGGAAGCATAAGTTCCTTTGTGAATCAATCTCTGGCCGAGGCTGCTTGACTAGATACCAGAGGTGAAGGCTGTTGACAGCATGCTTTCTTTCTCTTGATCGAACAGAAACTGGAAAAGAAAAATAAAAGGTGGTTAGTCCTTGTTTTTATTCCTGTCACTGAACTTCATATGACTTTTCTTAAAAAAAACATATGATAAAGCCGGAAAAAAACTCCAGGAAAATTAAAACAAGATTTATTCTGTATTCAGCTTTTTTCTTTTTAGCTGTTCTTTATCTGCCCTGATTTAAGCCTTGGAGGCTCAAGAGTGAAATCCACTGAAGAATTTCTAAGCTCATTGCTGACTATAGACATGGGCCTTCCTCACTAAGGTCTTCTCACACTTAAAATCCTTTGAAGAATTAATAAAGATCAAAACCTGCAAAGGGGTTTAAAAGAAATTCCTTCAACCGCCTTTCTTTGCTGTCTGCAGATCCAGGTAGAATAACATTAACTGCACTGGTGGGTTGTGACCTGAAGAAGCCCCTCCCTCATGACCTGCATTCCATTTTCCACTTAGATTTTGGCATTTTGCATCCTCAGGACATAGATAATTTTCTTGTCTTTTCATTTCATAAATGGCTTGTATTATTTGTGTACATATTGGGACATGTTTTCATATTTTTATTTAAATACATGGACGGATACAAGTCCCTTTTAAAAACCATCTCATTTTATCTAATAAAACCTTATTTCTTCCCCTGGAACAGGGTACATTTTCAGTGCATATTAATGTAATAAGTGAATAAATTAATGAATGAATCATTTCTACTTTATCAAGGATTTTGCACTTATAAAGATGCAGGTTTTTTTTGTTTTTGTTTTTTTACTAAGCATGTATTCATTTCTCATCTCTATTATAAAAATCTAGAATTCAATATTAATATCACTACTCTGGCTTATAATTGGTGCACATTAATATTTGGGAAATGAAGGAATAAGCAATCAATATGTATTTATTAAAAATATACTCATAGCCTGCCCAGGCTGGTTTGTTCAGTGTGTAGAGTATCTGCCTGTGAACAAAGGGTTCATGGGTTTGATTCCTGGTCAAGGGTTTGATTCCTGATAGAAGGATTGATTCCTGGTCGAGGGCACCTACCTTGGATGCAGGTTCCCCAGCCCCGATGGTAGGGCACATGTGGAAAGCAACCAATCAATGTGCCTCTCATGTGATATTTTTCTCCTTCTCTCCCCCTCCTTCATCCCTTTCACTCTGTAGAAATCAATGGAAAGAAGACCCTTGACCTAGCACTAGATAGTGTGGTTCAGTTGGTTGGGCATCACCCATGAAAGGTTAAAATAGGTGATGAGTGGGGAGGCTAAATAGCCACCACAGAAGGTGATTAAAGGAGATTGTATTTACTTAAGGAAAAGGGAATGGGAGTTGGGAACACTCAAAGGGAAGGGCTACACAGAGAAAATGGGGGGGGGGGAGGGGCTTGGAGGTAGGGTCAGGGAATTAGCCTGGGAAGAATTATAGCTGCCCATTGCTCTCCTGGGAGCAAGTCTCATGGGGTTCTTATTTTCTTTTTTAAATATATTTCTTTATTGATTTCAGAGTGGAAAGGAGGAGAGAGATAGAAACATCAATAATGAGAGAATCATTGATCGGCTGCCTCATGCATGCCCCCTACTGGGGATCAAGCCCACAACCCAGGCATATGCTCTTGGCTGGAATCAAACCTGGGACCCTTCAGTCCGCAGGCTGGCACTTTATCCACTAAGCCAAGCTGGCTAGGAGTCATGGGGTTCTTTAGAAGTTGGGGGATATATGCCTGTGGGGGAATGAAAAGGGGAAGGAAAGGGCTCAGGTGTGCCCCTTAGAGGAAGAGCATGCACTGGACACTTTGTTCCTGAGCATATTTATCACTTTCTTGCAGGTGGAAATTTTAGGGGATTTCTAATAGAATGTTCATCAGCTTTCCAGGGGTGCTCTTTCAGAGTAGTGTTCTCCATCGATTGGTCAGTGTCTGGGCAGGGGATTGTTAGCCAATGTAGCTTGATACTGAGGCAGCCATGGCATTGCTTGTCTGGTTTTGCTGCTTTTCTGGGCCTGAAGCTGAAATAAAACTGAAGCTTAGAAGATTTTTTTTTTAAGGAGGAAAAGGTCAGGTCTAAAACTCCCGACCAGCGATATGAAAGAGGTCCAAACCCCAAGACCAACCATATGCTGGGCGAGGATAGGTTACCCTGGGCCAGCCAAGGTTTGCTGCTCTGTTGACTAATGAGTTTGCTGACCACTGCCCTGTGGGAAAGGCTCTTTCTTTCCCAGTTTTACCCCTTGTTAGGCATCTGGGGCTTTCTGTTCTGGTGAGTTTCTGTACCTGACCCATAGTCCTTGCTATGGGGATCTAAAAATCCAGACCCCTGAAAGGTTGCCAGTATGATTCCTGGTCAGGACACATGCCAAGTTGTGGGCTCAATCCCTAGTCAGGGACATGCAGGAAGCAGCCAATTGATGTTTTGCTCACACATTGATGTTTCTCTCTCTCCCTTTCTCTCTCTCAAAAAAAAAGTCAATAAAACCCTTTAAAATGTATATACAGGGTGTCCTCCCAAAATGTATCGATATATGCATTTTGCATGATTATAAAGTCAGCATTTATTAACACACAATTCATTTTCAAAATTCAGAAATCCAGAAGAGGCATATATAAAACTTTCCCTCACCCCTTTTTCTTCCTCCTGCTATCTTGCTTATTTGGAGTAATTATATCTTCATAAAAATATTTCTATTACAAAATAATTGGTTGTCAACAAAACTTGATTGTTTAGCAACTATAAATCTAGTCTAAAATTTAACTTGTAACAGGCAAAGTTAAAAAAGAAGCCCACATTGCCAAATTAAAATTGTTCTTTTATTTGGTATAGGTTTGATAAGAAATTGTAAAATGTTTAATAATTACAGATTTTATTTGTATTTGTATAATATTGCATGTGTTTCTATGCAATCAGGAGTAGCATGTACTCCTCAACCAAGTGCATTTAAAATCAAGTTCCATAAATATTTTTAATTTAGTTAGTGTATTGTTTCTCTATGATGCTATAAACCACTGAGTCTTTACTTCACATTGTTACACAAAACGAATATCATCTTCAATGTTTAAACATTTAATTGAATATCCAATGACATGCACAGTAACATCAGATTTTTTTTTTTTGACAGAATTAGCTTCCAACATATTTTACTTTGATTCTATCAAATGTATGGGGAAAATGAACCATATGTTAAATTTCTGTATGTAACAGCTGATGACACTAATATTAAACTGGTAACATTTAACTGTTTGAGAAGGTTTTTTCTGCCAACATGAGGAGCAGTTGCTTCATTATTTGTAAATGCACAAGGAAACTTGAAATCAAAAAGAGTGAAATAGCTTTGAATAAAATCGCCTTTTGAGCCAATGAACATTTTAGTTTTATAATGATGAACAAATGCACCTTCTACAGACTTCTTACATAATGGCTTATTTTTTTAAGTATGAAATGGATCTTCAGATAATTTGTGTCTTGAGATAGTACAGTCTCAGATACCTTCTATCTCCTCTTGGCTGTTCATGATACATTTGGCAGGGGTGGGGTGGGGGGTTTAAACCTTGATATGATTTGGTTTTTCATTTGTTTGTTTGCTTTGGCTTCACCATGCCAGGAGCCCTGACCGTGGGTTGGTTTTACCTTTACATCACTCAGCTCTTGATGTTGTCATGTATCCCTCTGGTACCTGTCCCAGTCTCTATCTCCCCAAGGCTTCTTGTGCTTCTCATCTTTTGTTAAGAGATTAGCCCATTTCTTTAAAAATAGACCCCAAGGGAGGCCCACCAGCTTTACCTGACACTAATAGTTAGAAAATGAATTAAAAAATAAATGAAAGCTCTAAGAACAGTCATGACTTCCTGCGGTATTATCTTGATAAAAAGGCAAAGTTACCAACTTTGTATATCTTACATATTTCTGGCTTCATAAGTGGAATGGCAAGGCAACAGTGATGTAATGAAAATTAAAATACACCAGTTTATAGTTACACAATGTCTTCCCATTTCATTCAATACAAAATAAAGTTTACACCTTGAGAAATATGTTCAGTGTTATAGACATAGTGCCTTTATACATTCCCAAGAGATCTGATACCAGTGTTTTAGGATAAAACAGAATCCTTTGATCAGTTTGCTGGAAGGACTACAAACACTTTCTCTCCATAATGTCCATTTAGTTAATAAATGTATTTGAAACAAAATGATAATATATTTTAATAATTTTAATGCCATTTTTAAGAAAAAATAAAATCTCAATTATATAAATCAGCTGACTTAGATTTCTTGAAAATCACATATCATACAAACCCATTATATGCCTATATGCCTAGAATTAATTGGTTAATATAAGTAATATAAATTCAATTTAGGTTCAAACCTAATTAATTTTATTTTAACAATGCACTTTTGTATAACCTTATTTTATTTGGTTAAAGTGTCTGGTGTTACCATACATGAGCCAAGCATTTTGACTGTATGTATCATTTATTGAGTTACAGATAATCCTTTCTAACAGTGGAATTCTTTGTGTGAGCATTTTGTATAACATTTCATCTATCAGCTAATAAAGCTATCTGAGAAGCCTCATGGTACAAGATTCACATAAGCAAGAAAGATAAAAGGAAAGGTTAACACTTTTTCAGCATCTGTCAACACTGTCTCCTGTTACATTTGATCAACCTTAAAGTAAATGCAAACACATGATATCATTTACAGTAATAAAAGCGAATGGCATACAGCAGCTACTTTGCTTTTATCCATTCTGCAGATCACTCATCGCAGACCTTCATGGGGTAAGGGTGACATTGCTTTATGGTGCATCTTTGGCAGCGAAGCACCCTGCTTCAGCTCTTCAAGGCTGACTATTTGCCCTATAACTAATGAAATAATCTACCAGTATGTTTCCTGTTTGAAACCTTGAGAAGGAAGCAGAGAAGAGAAACCATGCTGCGTTTTTATCTTAAAAGACAAAAACAACAGCTAAAAGATAAAAATAAAAAAAGAGCAGCAAGTAAAACATGAACAATAGAAGGTATTGAATGCGCCATTGCTTTCTTAAGAATTTAAATAATTTTCAAAGTGAATCAAGTACACCTTTTCCTGGAGCAATGGTTCCCAAAGGGTGGCTTCTGGACTGTCAGAATCACCTGAGGAATTACTAAAAATGTATATCGTGGAGCCCTACCCCAAAACTACTGAGACAGAAATTCTGTGGATAGCACATAGTAATCTATTTTTATAATGATTTTTAAAAATTTAATTTTAGAGAGAGGAAGTGAGAGAGAAAGGATAGAAACATCAATGATGAGAGAATCCTTGATTGGCTACCTTTGCACTTCCGTATTGGGACTGAGCCCCAAACCTGGGCATGGGCCCTGACCTGGAATCAAACTGAACCATAACTTCCTAATTCATGGGTCAGTGTTCAGCTACTAAGCCACAACAGACTGGCAGTAATAATCTGTTTTAACATGCTCTCCAGATGATTCTCATATACATTAATATTTGAGAACCAGCAGTTAGGGGAAATTCTGTATGATGCATATTGCATGTAAGTTTTTGTAAGTTTAACAGTATAGTTTTAATTATAAATGGCAACTGTTATAGGTTGCAAAAGTTGAGTTTATTTAGATAAGAAAACAGATCTTAAAATATTAAAATATCATAAAATTGATCTAGTGATCTAAAAAGATTTATTTTTCATATAATTTATAGGTGAGTATTTTAACTTGATTCATATTAAGAAAAATCTGGGGAAATTATACTCTCTTCCCACTCAATATAATCATACATCATAGACATATTTGATATGGTAGTCAATAACATGAATGCTATTAATATTCTATTCTTAAATTTTGAATTTAAATTGGTGTCCATTTTTAAAGAATTTTGTCTTCTACTTTCACTTAATCTCCCTATATATGACAGAGTATACATATGATCTATATAAACAGATGATATTTCAAAGTCCTTTAAAATGTGTAAACTTTCGGTTTCTGGGAAATTGTTCCTAACACTGTTTTCCCACAAATGCCTTCTTAAGTGATTCTTTGGAATTAAAGGGCGTGCATTCTGGAAAGTGCAGTTCAGGCCTTATTTCCTAAGGGACTGATGAAACAGAAAATAAATGTTTCTTTGGGATAAAGGGGTGGGCCTAAAGACCATAAGCAATAAGTCATGTGCTAATTAGTTACTTAAGGGCTCTCTGCAGTGTATCCAGCCTCTAAAGATCTATAAAATTTCTTTGGAAAAAAACCTGAACTTGACTGCGCTAATAGATTTTTGCTGGCTGTGACCATCCTTTCTTAGCCCTGAGGTTGCAGAAAGCTGCTATTGCACCTGCTGAAATCTGAGGGTATAGACCCCTCACCCTATGTTAGAGCAGAGAAGAAATGATTTGTTAAATTACTCACTATTGGTCCACAAAACATACATAACTCTTATTTTTCACTACCAGATAATCAATGATATATTTGCTTGGTCTGATCAAATCATGAGCAGGAGAAATAGGTAGATATATATATAGATAGGTAGGTAGGTAGGTAGATAGATAGATAGATAGATAGATAGATAGATAGATAGATAGATAGATAGACAGATAGATATAGATGATAGATAGATAATGTAACCAGAAGAAATTCAAAGATGCCGGGTGGGGGAAAGGGGAGACAAAAAAACAAAACAAGCTTGAATCTAGAATATGTGACATTGAAACATAACTGTTTTAGGTAAAAGGTAAAAACTTTACCAAAAACATTGGTAATAAATTATTTTCAAGTAGATCACTAAAACATTAGCTTAATACCCTTCAGGCTACTTTTACTAGTAACTTAAGAAGAAGATGAACACTGTTGAGAAGTGAAGCAGTGGCCTTGAAGATTTAGCTCATAAAACTGAATAAAAATTCAATAAGAAGGAAGGATTGAGGTTATGGAACATAAAATATTTTAAAATATTAAAGACACAAGTGGAGAAGAAGCTTCTAGAGAATAAATATTTTTCAATCTCATAATAAAGCAAGATGTACTGCTTGAATATGTTCACTTAGAATTAACAAAAACACAAAAGCCTCTGGATGTGTCTTGAAAACACTTGAAGGATAACAGAAATCTCACATATTCTTGACATAAAAGTAAGGCCAGGAATAGAGAACCAGACTAACATGGGCTTCATATCTGCAACACTTAAAACCATAAAATAATGCAATTAACTTAGACATTCCTGAGCAAAATGACTGGAACCCAAGAATAATATATTTTTTAGCAAAAGGGAGTTATGTGCACACACAGGGTGGGCAAAACTAGCTTCAGAATTGTGAGAAGGCAAAGCACAGTTTATTATTATATTATTATTAACTAGTGACCCAGTACACGAAATCCGTGCACATTAAAAGGGGATTAATTAGAGGAAATAATTTAATATTGCTATTTGCCCTTTCTCTATAGAGAAATGTTAGAAGTGTTAGAGATGAAAGAAAATTAATATATGAAAAACCTTTCTCCTGTCAGAGTTTGGGGCTCACCTCGGGACCCAGAGTTAAGTCCCTGCCCACCCACATGCACCTCAAAATTGCTTGAGACCCAGACCCCCGGCCACCCCCCACCCATTGGGCTAGGATCCAGACCTGGCCAGTCCCACCCTTGTCAAGCCCTGCCGGGCAGGGGATATAGCCTCAGGTCCCCTGGCTTGGCGCCAGGATGGGGGGTGTAACCTGGGGTCCCCCAATCCAGACCAGGGCAAGGGTCATTCCTTGAGGTCCTCCATCAAGCCCTGCCAGGTGAGGGACACAGCCTGAGATCCCCACTGGGTAGGGGGCATGGCCTGAGGTCTCATATCAATCCCTGCCAGGCGGTGGGGGGAGAGGGGGCAGCCTCAGGTCCCTTGGCCCAGCAATGGGAGGGGGGCAAAGCCTCAGGTCCCCCGCCAAGCCCTGCTGGGTAAGGGGCATGGCCTGAGGTCCCCTGTCAAGCCCATGGGGGCAGGGGAGGGCATAGCCTCAGGTCCCTGCTGTTTGCCTGTGGGTGTAGCCAAGTTCCCACTTTGTGACTGAGTGATGGTCAATTTGCATATACCCTCTTTATTATATAAAATTATTGTATTATTTTTCTTACTAACAGCTGTAATCATTTCTCCCCCAGCCTGTATATTTAAGGTTACAAAAGGCATTTCAACAATATGGCCAGGGAAAAAATACCAAAAAAACTAAACATGCTCTAGTAGCTACATGAGGAAAGAGAGAAAAGAATATTATCAGTAGTGAATGATGTATCTTGCAACATATAGTAAAATATAAATTGGTTATATGTGTAATTGGAAGTTTTGGTAAATGTGTTAAATAAGTGTTTTGAAACAAGTGAAATTTGTGTACAGTTTAATTGTGTTAAAGTGCAAACGACAGATGTTCTAAATAACAGTAGAATAAATATAGACATTTATTTTTTAATTTTTTTTTTACATTATAGGAACTTCAGCAGTTAGGACCCCCTGGTTCTTTTTCTATGATTGTTATTATTTCTGTTGCTGTTTTTTGTGTTTGCTGTCCATCGGTAGAACCAGTAAAACCAGATACCATATTCTCAGAACAAAAAGGAAACAAAGAGTTCAAAAATCATTTTCCTAATGCTTCTTTCATGTTTTCAGGGAAAGTAATTTTTCATAAGCATAATTACAGAATTTCTCTAATCACTCCATGTTCAGAACTAGATGCTGTGACTGTTCTTAAGACAGTCTATGACAAAGGGGACTATGACTACGATTGTCTTATGCTAACCAGAATTTATCCTCTAAAGCTGGATGCTTCACTCCTCAAAAAATAATGTGACTATGTGATCAAGAGTGAATTACCGAATGGTTGTGAAGTAAACCACCAGAGGTGTGTGCCATATACTCTATTATGTATAATGTAGGACTAATTTTTTTTAAAAATAGCACCAAAAAAACCCAAAATATTATAGATGATGGGAAGAATAAAAAGGTGAGAGCATTGTAAAACCCCCAAGTGTATCTGTCTGTGGAAAAGAAAAATGAGATTTCTAAAGATTTTTTTTTTTGTTTCTGTGAGGGAGAAGAGAGAGCAAATACACAAAGTGTACTGATGTCTGGAATGATGATTATTTATTTTCCTCAAGCTGCAGTCAGTGTAACAGGGAGCGAATTGCAAAAGCAGTAATGGAATGTCTTTTAAATGTATTAATTGAAATATAATTAATTGTATTGTATGTGTTGAGAAAAGCAGACTGAAAGAGAAATGAAATGGAGTCCTCAGTGGTCATATTTTAATTTTCTTGGTGGTTTTTTAAACTAAGAAGCTCTGCAACCATACCAGACCAAATGAATCCAAAATCTAAGGCTCAGATTTTGGAATGTTTTTAAAGATTGTCTCTCTCTCCCCCGAGCACCCCAACCTCTTGCCCTGCTCCCTCCCCCCTTTATCTTTCTCTCTGTAAGGTTAAAGAGCCCTTCTTTTGCCTCTGTAACTTTCTAAAAATATATATATATATATATCCTTTAGCCCAGGCAGTGTGTCTCAGTGGCTGAGCATCCACCCATGAACCAGGAGATCATGGTTTGATTTCTGGTCAGGGCATACACCCAGGTTCCAGGCTCAATCCTCATTAGGGAGAGTGCAGGAGGGAGCAGATCAATGATTCTCTCTCACAATTGATGTTTCTATCTCCCTTCCTGTCTGGATCAATAATTTATATGTATATAAAATCCTCTGGAGAACCTAGCAAAAAGAATTACTTCTTTATGAGTTGCAAATCTAGTACAAGACATAATGCTCTATGAAATTTACAAATTATTCAACAATCATACTTTGGGTACCCAGCATAGGCCAGTTTTATGCACTGTTCCTTGCACTGGGGTGAGAAAGCAACAGATGAAATAATGGGCTTCCTAGGACTTTGACCTCCCACTGGGGCAGGTTAACAGTATTCAGGTAACATCACATAATGATAAGTGATAATAAAGTGAGATAATGTGAAGGTCTGTGGGCCCAGGGAAATCTTTGAGTAGGAGAAACTTGAGCAAGATAGAAGTAAATTGAGGAAACCAACCAGAAGCACTCATGAGGAAGGAGGGAGGAGGGCCAAAAAGAGGAGGGCGTCCAATGAATGAATTGCACTAAGAATATGTTAGACCTGAAAGAAAACAATGGTAAATTGAAAACACTATACTTATTCATACTAGCATTCAAGAGTAATGGCGAAACAAATTTGCTTTCACACAAAGGTTTAGATATTTTACCATTTCTGGGTGGTCATCTTACTTTCTTAAGTATATTTCAACAGAAAGGAAATGCAGCTCAGAAGAAGTAACAAAAAAACAACAACAAAAAATGTTGGTAAACTTAAAAGACATATGGATAAACTCCAAATGAGAACTTTAGCTTAAAACAGTATTAATAATAGATGAACGTATGGTACAGAATTACAAACAAGATGGAACAAAATTACTACAATAATATCCCATGAAAGAAAGCAGAATAAGTAAGGTTGGAGTTGAAGTCTTCCAACGCCCTTAATTGCTCAGGAGGGGATGGTGATTTTGATGATCTTCAGATTTCAAGTCAAGCATATAAATGAAATTGTATATATATTCTTTAAAATAATATAAATAGAATTAATAACTTGCAAATGAGTTGAAAATGCAATGGAGAAAATACAATTAATCAACTAGACAGTAGGATGAAAGAAAAATCTTCAAAGCACAGGCATGGAAACTATAAAACAAAGATGGTAAAATGTAACTGGGTTGTTGATTTCATGGATTTTGTTGTACTATACACTCCCTTTTTTTGTCTATTAGAGATAACTTGTGGTAAATATAAAGAACATAAGAAAGATATAAGGAGTGTCATAGTGTTACCAAAGAACTGCACCATTATATTTAAAAATAAAAAGTCAAACCAATAGTAAAACAGAATTGAAAGTCCTCAAATGAATCTAGATATACGTACATATTGTAGATATTAAATATATAACAAAGTGATATTCTAAGTCAATGGAAAATGAATGACTTACTTAAAACTTATATGGATATCTATAATATAGGGTGATAGCTGGTTGGGTGGAGGGGGATCTTGGTAAAATGTAAAAGCCGCCAAAACCAGTTTGGCTCAGTGGATAGAGCGTTGGCCTGTGGACTGAAAGGTCCTAGGTTTGATTCCAGTCCAGGCCATGTACCTTGGTTGCGGGCACATCCCCAGAAGGGGGTGTGTAAGAGGCAGCTTGTCGATGATTCTCTCTCATCGATGTTTCTAACTCTCTATCCCTCTCTCTTCCTCTCTGTAAAAAAAAAAAAAATCAATAAAATATATATATTTTAAAAAATGTAAAAGCCTATCCATAGTACTATATTACATGTATGTAAAAATAAGCACATCCATCATCATCAAAAGTAGAATGTATTATGGAGAACTATGATGGCAATATGGGAAAATTTACTTTGAATACCTTTAATTCCTTTAATATAATTCTTTGCAATGAAATGATATTATAAAATCAAGCCAATAATATTAAAGGCAAATACTTCTAAAAATTAATATTAAATTAGATGCAAATAATGTCTAAACAGTGGTATTCATTTATTGTGGACCACATATAAATTAGAATTCATCTGTTAGAAATGATAAAACTATATTTTTGGAGAACATTTTCCAAGAAAGTAATAAATGTATTTGTCATTCTTACAATGGGCCTGTAGGCCAAATAGTGTAGCATGTTGCCTTGTCCATTTGTAGAAACTGGGTACCTAACAATAAAGAACAGTAGAATGAAAAACGCTCCGTAAGTGTACTTCAAAGCAAATAAAAGTGATTTTGTGGGCTGCACATTTGCAATTGCTTTTCTTTTCAACCTCTGGAGAGCTCTTCAGCATCACTTGAATTAGGACTTTGAGCAAAGAGCCTGCTCAAAGTGAAACTGCTATGATAGCTCCTCTTGACCACGGTACATTGCTTTCTGTCCCCGATGCCAGGTGCTCCAGCAGTGTGAGCAGCCGGGGAACACGCCGGAGATATATATAGACAGTAAAAACTATGAGCATTCCCTGAAGCAGATAAAAAAAATACATGTGGCTTTTTTTTATTTTTTAAATGTAATATTAAAAAGAAGAGAAGCTCCTCAGAACCCAGGATATCTTTTGCATTTCAGAGATTTATCTGTAAACATCCTAGAGTTTCCAAATGAGGATATTTTCTTGCTATGTTGTTGCTACATTTACCATTTATGATAATTTGGGGACACATTTCAGGATGTGGCTGTTTACTTCAATCAATTCCATAAGTGTATCTTGATTACAGTTGTGGAAAGCTGTGAAAAATGTCATCAATTAAAGGACGGACCAGGGAATTTGTAGTTAGTGCAGTTAGTATTGATTTTCCATCACCTCTGTATGGCTATACCACGAAGGACATAACTTAGGGAATGAGGTTAAAAGAAGGGAAAGCTTTGTTGTTGTTGTTTTAAGTTACATATTCATTTTTATGGGTTTTATCCCAAAAGAGAAATCTTTTCAGATTTATACCAGAATCTCAGGCCATTTACAGATCAACTTATTGTTTTCCTTTTTCTCCTATCTTCCCATTTTAATTGAAGGCTATTTCTGATGGCTGCAATTTGCATACCACAAGACAAGGTAAACCTCCTTTAGTCACTTCCAAGATATTACTAGTTCACTTTGCTAGAATAAGTCCTCTGTTTGGGGCCATACTATATGGCTTACCCTGTTTTACCCGCTTCTAGTTTGACCACATTTATATCCAGTATTGTTTCAGAGTAAATTCAAAACTCATGAGAGATCCATCAGTCTCAGAATTCAATGCCCACCATCTATTTTCTTCTGTAGCAACCCTGTCTCCAGGCAAACCCTTGATCTTTCTGCAACCCGAAGCTCCCCAGGCTTGAAAACTGTAAATTCTAATGGGCACTCTTTTCTATAACTTTCTAAGCTTATTTTTTCCTCCCTAAACCCACTATCTTTAACCAATAAAGACATTTATTTGTCTCTCTATGTGTTAGTTTCCTTTTGGCTCAGTGCCCCTCCCAGAATTCTCAAGTATTTAATCTTTATGATGAAGTGGTTAATTGAGTAGACTCTGGAAGGAGACTGCCTGGGTTTGAGTTCCGAATGGAGCATTTATTAGCTGTGTGACCCTGGGAAGTTATTAACATTCCTTACACTTGATTTCCTCCTTTGTAAAATAGGAATGGTAAGTACACATTTTTTAAAGAAAATAGATATTTTAGATTTGTTGGATCTATACTAATAAAAGGGCAATATGCTAATTAGACTCACTGCCTTCTGGACAGCCATTTGGACGTCTTTCTGGACAAAGGTATGGTGGCATAGGCAGAGGCAATTAGGGGTAATTAGGCCAACAGGGAAGAGCAGTTAGGGGCGACCAGGCCAGTAGGGGAGGGCTGGTAAGGGAAGCCAGGCAGTCAGGCAGATAAGCAGTTAGGAGTCAGGGGTCCTGGATTGTGAGAGGGATGTCCAACTGTTGGTTTATGCCTAATCCCACAGGAACATCCTCCGAGGGGCTGCAGAATGGAGAGGGTGCAGGCTAGGCTGAGGGGACCTCCCCTCCCCACCCTGTATGAATTTTGTGTGCTGAGCCTCTATTGTTTTTATAAAAGAAAGGTAGCAGTTCATTTAAGTAGAGCAGAAAAATAAATAATTATATTATAAAATATATTTGTTTCATATAGAATCACCGTATAGATATAAAGTTTATCCTTAATCCTTTTCCCCATATATGAAGAGTCCATCCGAATGGCTTCAAAATGACTATATATAAAAATTAGCCCAGACTCTATTGTTTTTAAAGGAACTCTACTAGTCACAACATTAAAAAAAAAATCTAGGCATATGCATGTAAAAGTTTATCCCCACCCTCATTTTTCATGCCATTGTTAGTTACACTCACCCACACCAAAGGGAAAGGAATGTGACAGGACTGAGATCACTGCACTGAACCAGGCCTTTTCTGACCATGGTGTGCTGTCATCTCTCTGCCATCTCTCACATATCGTCCTGCAGACAAACTGGCAAAAGTTCAAGGCTTCCTGAGACACTGATGATTTTATCTCCAATTTAGCCTTTAAGGGGCAGAGAAGAAATAAAGGAAAAATAGAAAGAAGAAAAGGGAAAAAAAGAAAAGCTCAGGCATATTTTAGGACAGGAGAGTTACATGGGAGAACAAAGGTGTTTTGAAAAACATGTTTTGGAAAAATGGCAGTTCTTTTGTGTATATCTGCTTTTCTTGTGCACAGGACATTTTTTCTATCTTATCTTTACCTGAAGTATTTCAGGGCTACATGAAACATTATTTTCCCACTCCACCCACTCAGCCTGTCAAGACAACCTCATTTCAAGTAAGAGGAGTGAGAATCATTGTTTCAGAAGCAGCATAGTCTTGAAGTCTTCCTGGAAGAGAGATCCTCCATAATTTTTTCACATCAAAGTGATAATGAAGTGAAGTCAGATGTCCACTTTTTTTTTATTGTAAAAAGTTAAACTCATTTTAAATTCTGAAACTAAACTGCATTAAAGAATCTGAGTCCTTAATTATACTTTACTGTAGGGCAATTTATATTCCAAGTCAAAATGTTAGACTGGGGGGTTGGTTGTTCCTGATTTATTTCATGTTGGGTTTGCTTGTTCAGAAAGTATTGGTTTATGCTTCGACAAGCAGATAGGTAGATAATCTGACTTCTTTATTCTACCAATGCCCAGTTGTGAGCTATGGATAAGTGACATAACCTTTTTATTCCGCATTCAATCCCTTTATGAAATAAAGACTTACTATATTGCCTCCCCTTTTCACAAAGGACTTATATTGTTTAGAATCTTTACTTTCAAAGGACTGCATATTGTCTGTGGCTTTGAAAAAAAATAAAAGCAGTTGAAACTGTAAATTGTTCAGCTAAGAGACTATATTCATTTTATAAAAATGTTAGCAGCAATCACTATTATTTGATGTAACAAAAAACTATTGCATTTATAAAGTGTATGAGTGCTTTTTTATGCTCAAATATGTAGGAAATAGTAGTCATGTTTTAATACAAGCATATATCAATCATTAATATAAAATTTTGTGTAATACCATCAGTTGTGAGAAGAAAATCAGTATATACATGGATACTTATAAAACATTGCCTTATACAATGAAAAGCAACTTGGCAATGACTACCCATCTAGGCTGAACATGTATAAGAAACATTTACAGAAGCCAATATTTAAAAAATGAAACATGAGCATTTTTACTATAATCATTATCCATGATTAACAGACTTGTATGAAGTTGTGATCATTAGAATTAGTGAATGTGAAACAAGGAATTTAACAAATATCTATAAAGAAATATATTTAAAGTTTTTAGAAATCATGGAATAATTTACAATATCTGTAGATTTTCCTCATATCTTTTGCTATGCGAAAGACTAAATCATATTCTAAAGACCATTACAAAAAGATATTTGGGAATATCTCACTCAATGTTCAGTAGATTCATTTTCAATAAATTCTTCTTAAATTTTAAAGTCAATTTCCTTGTGCTAAATTTATACAGATGGTGGTGAGCTAGTCTCTGAGATGTTGCAGTCCACAGCTATTTTATTCTTGACATCTGAAGTGCAGTGATCTCTTAGACCTGATTTAAGAACTATTTATTAATAAACTATTTTATTTCTGAAATTTCTAATAATTGACCCCACCCCCTTTATCTAGAATCTTTAAGAAATTAATTTTCCAAATATGGGAAGAATAAAATCCTTATATTGATATCTTAATTAGTAATGATAATAATACTTTGTTAAGACTCATATTTTGTCACATGTTATCACACAAATGCTGCTTCATTTTGCTCCTCACTTTTCTGACAAGGATGCTGCACCTCTGGTTATTAGCTGGGTGTCTGTTTCTAGGCCCATAAATGGGTAGGGGGTCAGCAAAATACCCAAAACTTTCAAGCTTTGCCATATTAATTGTATGTTTTTTTTTAAGAGAGCCCCATCCATTTCTCAAGATTAGCCCATCTGAGGAGGGTGAAAAGAACCAGATCCTTTCAGTCTGCCTTAACTCGTGTGATTCCTTCACCGTGTCTGTGAACCAAAAGCGCAGGTTTCTCTTCTGTCCTTTCATTTCTTCTCCTATCCAGCTTCACATCCAGCTGATTTGGCAGAGACGTATACATCCTCTTACTTGAAAAGATACCGTATGTTCTTCCAGGTTTGCCCCATGCCATGGTATTGGGGAGCTATGGAAATTTAGCAAACGCTTTCTCTAGCCAATGCTTGGTTTTCAAGCTAATGCCCTGCTGAGCTCAGCTATCTGCTTTCTCTATCTCTGAGGCCCTAAGGGGCTCTCCCAGTATGGACATGGGAGGTAGAATGTTTAACGGGGGAAATCAGAAGAAAGTTTTTTGATATCTGTAAAATATCATTGTTATATTGTTGATCAGATTCATGTGTTCAAAAAACTTCTGCTGCAGTCCGGAAGTAATTTTGATAGACCACAAAAATCTTTCACTTAAATGAACAGAACATATGTTATGAAATGAATGATAAGTTGTGAACTAAACCTCTCATCTAAGCACAGACACAGAAACAGACATATACACACAAAACAAAACAAAAAAAGCTTAATCACAGAAAAGAAAATATAAGAATAACTACAAATGTGTCTTACTATTTACTTCGAACCCGTTTTCATTACGGAAAAGTGGGTCAAGATGACTAACTGGTTTCACTCACAGGGAAATGCTTATTCCTAGTGGTATCTGTGAGGAGGAAAGTTATAGGGAAAGTTTATCCTTGTCCTTGTTGGCCCTGAGTGGAGCATGGTGTAATTCTCACATATTGTTCTGGGCATAAGCAAACCAGGTGTGACCACTATACCATTTCTGCAGGCAGTCAATGTCCTCTTTTTTCTCCTAATTCTCAAAATTTTGTTCCATGCTGTACCTAAATTGGCTACATCACACTAAGGTTTTTATTTATTTCTTTAATATATGTTTATTGCTTTCAGAGAAGAAGGGAGAGGAAAAGAGAGATAGAAACATCAATGATGAGAAAGAATCATTGATCAGCTGCTTCCTGCAGGTCCCCTACTAAGGATGGAGCCTGTAACTCAGACATGTTCTGTGATGGAGAATGGAACTGTGACCTCTTGGTCCAAGGTAAACACAACCACTGACAACACTAGTCAGGCACACTAAAATTTTTATTGCCCAAGACTGAGTCTGTTTGAACTGATTTTAAGTTCTGTATTTGTAGGATTTTTCTGCTTCAAATAGAAAGTATCCTTGATTCTATTACAGCTGCTCTGCTTAGTTCTCTACTTCACTGATATTGCTCAAATGCTAAAAATTCAGAAGCTTGCTTATCTTGCAAATGAGTCCTCCAGAGTTTTTCTTCAAAATATATTTTACAAGAAGTGTTTTGCCTGGTTAATGTTGCTCAGTGGTTGAATGTCAACCTATGAACCAGGAGGTCATGGTTAGATTCCTGGTCAAGGCACATACCCAGATTCCAAGCTCCATTCTCAGTAGGGGCATGCAAGAGGCAAATAATCAATGATTCTCTCTCATCATTGATGTTCTATTTCCCTCTCCCTCTCCTTTTTTCTCTAAAATCAATATATATATATATATTTTTTTAAAGAATCTTTTTGACTATGCTTTGTTCTAAGTGTTAGAAAGGTTTTCCAGCATTTCCCATTCATTAAGTGTTTATTGAGTGATTATAATAAAACAGGCACTGTTTCCACTTTCTGTCTGAGTGGTGCCTAGCAGTCTTTTCCCAAATATCTATAGCCATAATTTCCTTTATTTATTATTATTATTATTATTATTATTATTATTATTTTTTCCCTTTGTATAAGGATCTCCCTAGGTTCAAGGATTAAAAGTGTTTATTTTGAAAAGAAGTTTATAGTTTTAGCATTCCCTGATCTGTAAAAAAGGAAATATGTAGTATTTCACAGTTGAAGTATGATTTGTAATTATTCTAATCACCTTCATGTTAGAAAAAAGCAGCCTTTGCTATCTCTTCTAATATGACAATGACCTCTAATTTTAAGAAGTATGTGTCACTCAACAAAAACTACAAGGAACTCACTCAACAGAATATGTAAAGGAAGGAAGAAGAGAGCCAGACACAAACAGGAAGTTTCATGGTCCCAAAGTCTGATAGCCTAGTACAGTGAACAGACAGAAAAACAAACAAAAATGTGCAAACTAGTTGATGTATTTAAAAAAAATATTTCACACTTAAGTAGAGTTAATCAAGATATATCATGGAAAACAACACACTGTAATTAGATATGTCATTTCAATCAAAACATTTAGAAGTAAAGTTGGAGAAAAATGCAGAGAAAAATGCCCACGTGTGAAACAGACAATTGATGATTCAAAACAAGTGTTTTACCTCCACCCTCAGGTAGAGGGGAGTAGTGGCTCCATCATTAAAGCATTTTCCTTTTCATCACCTGCAAAAGTTTGTGTCCAAGTTGAGCACAAAATAGTGTTTTAGGCACGTCCAGCTTTCACAACCACAGATTGTGTAGGAAGGCTGAGCAAACATACTATCAATGAGGATGGTTGAACTCAATGCTGTGGTTATTTAATAGTATAACTTAAATATGTAATAACTATCATGAATTCAATACGTATTTTTCATTAAAGGAATAATCTCCCTCTAAAAATGTTCTTCACTTTGCACATATTACTTTGTTCCCATGATTGAGATGCAAATATGCTTGTGAAATTTCAAGTTTATATTATAATAAATTCTGATAACTTACCCAATTAGAAGAAGCTGGGGAAACCAAATTAGTCATGTTAAAAGTATGAATGACCTTGATCATTTCAAATAACTGGAAAATATTTGTAATATAAAAATAAGCTTATGACAAGTAGAAGGTACAAGATAAAACATTGTCAAAAGTTGCAATGGATCTCCTGATTACTCATAGAGGAGGAAATAATTTTGAAATTTACATAATTGCTATATTCAATAAATATATTTAGGAATTTACATTCATAAATAAATAATTTCACCTAATATTTCAGCATTGTTCCTTATAAAATCTCTAATGTCTGCCAGATTGGTTCAGGAAATAAGATGTGATTAAATGGAGATACTATAAGATGATGCATATAAGTATTAATACAACATATGAATAATTTTACATTATACTAGGAAGAAGTCAATGTTACAAACTCATAAGTACTTTTAAATATAAATAATGTTCGCTTTTTAATTGATATCTTTAATATATCTTAGAGAGTCTTTTAAAGTTTCAACAAAAGCTTTGAAAGTAACTGTGCTTATTGCTTTATTTGTCAAAGGGTAGTCCCAGTCAAACCATATAAATATGAAATGTCCCATTCTCTCCAAGGTATATTTGTGGGTAAGCCTTCATATTTTCTCTTTACAGACACATTGATTGCATACATTTTTGTTTGTTTGTTTTCAGATGTTATGAAAAACAAAGGATAGGCTTCAACCAAAAGGCTAAGTTGAGAAGGCTGTGTCCCTGCCTGCATTCAAAGTTGAAAAAAACATATCAGCAAACTGCCTTTTTACTATCCTCATTATCGTATAAGAAACAAAAATTTCCAAAGCATTAGTGATAGCATGTTATCTGTTGAACAAGTCTATGAAATCAGTAAAGCAGTGCTGAGGAAGATAAAATTAAACTGAAGCCCATATTGATTAAATAATACTCCAGGTCTTCAGTCTGATTTTGGTTGAGGCAGAACTGAACAGAACATTTTGTTGGTGGTTTTTAAGGAAATTGAAAATGTATTGTAAATAAATGGAAACCTACATACACAACAGGAAATCTCACAGACATTACACATGGATCACATGGGATCTTTGTCTGGAAATTTGAAACACATTTTGTCCATCAGTGACTTTACTGTACCCATTTGTTTTATTTGTTTCCAGGGAGCTAAATAATCCCTCACATTCCCATTTCTATTTTCCCTCTAGAAAGTGTCCCTAGAAAGAATCCAAAGTTTGCTTAGTGTAAGCTATAAAAATTAGTTGGTTAATTATTAGCAAATGTATCAATAATATTATTACTCTTCAGCAAAATGATTCCCGTTTCAACTATTATGAACAATTTAGGAATCTGGACATTATGGACAGTGTTCTCAGAAAGGACAAACTTTATTTTATTATATATGTAATATTTGAAACCATGTCCTATAGCACATGAATTAAAAGCCCAAATTCTGAAATCAGTTCTATTATTAGTATAAACTTGAAAAAGTTACCTGGCCTCTTTGTGATCCAGGTTCCACAACTAAAAAACTCATTAACCAGGAGAGTCAAATTAGTTAATTACTATAAAGAATTTAGAACATGGCCTGGCTGATATTTATTACCCAATAATTTTTCTGCTCTTATTACTAGTATTATCTTTGTTATTAAATATTATGCCTCAAAAATCTCCAGTTCTCCAAAATTTCCTCTATTTCCATATTAGAAATTTCCTTGCTCTGAGTAATGTACTAGTTCAAAGAAAGTCATTAGCTATTTTTGTCAAGTTTTTTAAACCATCAAATTTTTTGCCCTCAAGTTTTTTATTTTATGTAATGGCTTACTGAAATGAATATACACTCTGGCTTAATTTTAGGAATTCTATTATAATATATATATATATACTGTATATATACATGGATATACTATATGATATATATATACTGCATATATTCTATTACATTATGTATAAATTTTTTTTCATTGTACTGGTCCTAGAGATGGAGGAAGGGATAGAGAAATAATATAACATATGACAGATACATTGATCAGTTGCCTCTTGTATGGGCCCTGACTGGAGATTGAACCAGCAACTAAGGTATGTTCCCTGAGCAGGAATCAAAGCTGAGACCTTCCAGGATGATGCTTCAACCAACTGAGCCACACTGAGCAGGGCCCAATGTACATATTTTTCTGTTTTTTTAGAAGCACTGATAGAGCAAATTGTTTACATGTCAAGCTATGTTTAAAGACATCAATTTGACTCTTATAGATAATGAGTTTTTGCCAAGCACAATTCAGAGACTTTTTAAAGTTATACCTAAAGTTTCCATATAACATTGTAATTTAAATAAGTGTGTTCTTCTTGCCAAAGGCTACATGCATTGCTGCATGGGAATAAACCAAATAATGTTATATGAAACAGTCTCTTCAAAACCCTCATCAGACTCTTGACTTTATGCCTACAAATTCACATTTAAAGAGTAGTATATGTGGTGTTGTCTCACTATTTATACACTAGCTTATGGTTTTACCTGTATATAAGTCCTCAGTACCCAATTAGAGTCTGTTTTATTGACATTTGATAATGTAAAATAAGTTTATGCAATGTGTATGTATATATCAAATATATGCATATATGTAAATATATATATAAATATATACATGTTAAACATAAATGCATCTAATATATTTAAACAAAATACATGCACATGTGTATTGATATGTCTATATACTTCTTTGTATTTGTTCGTATGTGTATACACATACACAAAAAGGTTCATTATAAGTAAAGTGAACCATGACCAATCAGAGGGGATATCAAGGCACCAGGATCTGCAGCCTTTATAAGCCATAGGGAAAAGGAACTCAGTGAGATCCTTTCCCCCTCCCTACTTGGGAGTCCCTTCTGGGGACTCTTTCCCTCTCCCCATGTGGGAGTCTGCACTTTTTCTTCAATAAATCACCACCTTTGCTATATAAAAAAAGTAAAGTGGCTGAAACTGGTTTGGCTCAGCGGATAGAGCATTGGCCTGTGAACTAAAAGGTCCTGGGTTTGATTCTGGTCAAGGGCATGTACCTTGGTTGCAGGCACATCCCAAGTAGAAGGTGTGCAAGAGGCAGCTGATCAATGATTCTCATAGATATTTCTAACTCTCTATCCCTCTCTCTTCCTCTCTGTAAAAAAATCAAATTTTATAGATATAGATATAGATATAGATATAGATATAGATATAGATATAGATATATTAAAGTGCTTAGTATAGAGAATGAAATATTAGATACTTAATATTTTTAAATGAATAAAAAAGCCACCAGGAATAGAAATACTATGTTATTCTTTGAAGAGCAAGATACCGAAGGCTTGCAGGGCCCTGTACAGAGGAAAAATCCCTTTTTTTATGAAGACATTTTTCTAAAAGCCTAAACTTCAGGACATTTAATATCTTTGCTAAAATGCTCTAATTCTCATTGATATTACATTGACCTGATCCAAATGTAATAACGTGAAATATAAATGAGATAGTCAAGGTCGGAAATGATATGAATCAGAAGAAATTGCTGTTAGTATTGATACACTTTCACACTTTAAGACTTTAATATTAAAATGAACTAACATTATTTCCATATCATTAACCGATCCTGAGAATTGATGTGAGTATTATATTGTTTTAATATATTTGTTATATCATTCAGTTCAAATGTCATGAGGACTTTTACACAACCTTTCCCTTGGCCTGGGACAGTCTTGCCCCATATTTTGCCTTACCTAATCTTTGAATTAATGTCACTTTGTCAGAGAGAGATTTCCTAATTACACTGTCTAAAATTGCACACCTGTCAATTTATTCCTCTGAGTCTCTTTTTTTGTTTATAATTCATCATTGCTTGACATTATATCACATCTTTTGTTTGTTTATACAACAGATTACTGGCAAAATGTGTGGAACAGATTTTTTCCTGCTTGAACCACTGCCAAGAGTAGAAGAGTTAGAAGAAAGGTGAGTATATACCTTTCTAAAATAAGAGTATAATTGTAAAATTAAAATCTATACTAATAAGAGGCTAATATGCAAATTGGTTAGGACACCCTCACAGTAACAACCAAACAGCAGGCTGCATGGGGTGACAAGGCCTGCAGGGGGAGACAAGGTCTGCAGAGGGGTTATTGAGGGATGACCAAACAACTGAACAGCAGGCTGCATGGGGTGACCAGGCCGGAAGGGGGCACTGAGGGGCAAGCAAATGACTGAACAGCAGGTTGTGTGGGGCAACCAGGCTGGCAGGGAAGTTAGTGAGGGAAGACTAAATGACCAAACAACAGGCTGCATGGGGTGACCAGGCCAGCAGGGGGTCACTGAGGAATGACCAGGCTGGCAGAGGAAGGAGTGAGGGGCAACCAGGCCAAAAAGGGGGCAGTTGGCAGTGACCAGGCCAGCAAGGGCGGCAGTGAGAGGCAACTATACCAGTTTGGGGGGGTAATGAGGGGCAACCAGGCCAGCAGGGTGGGTGGGCACTTAGGGGCGATCAGTCTGGCAGATAGAGGCAGTTAGGGGTGATGAGGCTGGCATTCAGTGGTCCCGAATTATGAGAGGGATGTCCAATTGTCCCAGGGATTGGGCCTAAACCAGCAGTTGGACATCCCCCAAGGGGTTCTGGATTGGAGAGGGTGAAGGCTGGGCTGAGGGGACTGCCCCCCTCCGTGCACAAATTTCATGCACTGGGCCTCTAATATATATATATGACATATATGACATATTTATATGTCAGAAGCAACACCAAGTGTGTGTATAGGGGATATGAATATCTATCCCCCAAATCAAAGCATACATGTGTTTTTTATTTACAAACAAACTTTATAAGCTTTATTTACATGTAAGGAAATATATTCATGTTATGTGTGTTATGTGTAAAATTTAAAAAATATATATTTTATTGGTTTTTTTACAGAGAGAAAGAGAGAGGGATAGATAGTTAGAAACATCGATGAGAGTATCATCGATCAGCTGCCTCCTGCACACTCCCCCCACTGGGGATGTGCCTTTGACCGGAATCGAAACTGGGACCCTTCAGTTCGCAGGCCTACACTCCATCCACTGAGCCAAACTGGTTTTGGCTTATGTGTAAAATTTGATGAAGTTTTGATATTCTTATCAACCATAAAATTATTATCCCATCCAAGACACCAGGGTTCTATCAGCCCTAAAAGTTTCAATATGTACTTTTTGTAGTTAACACTCCTCACTCCCTGACCTAGTAAACACTGATATGTTATTTTAGATTATTTTGACTATTCTAACATTTTATCTAATAAAAGGGTAATATGCAAATTGACCATACCTCCACTATACCACCAGCCACATCCACCTGCCATGCCCACCAGCCATACCCACCAGCCAATCAGAGAAAGTATGCAAATTAACCTCAACCAAGATGGCTGTGGCCACAGAGAGCAGGAGGGGGGCTTGGGTTTCTCTGGCAATGGAAGAAGCCAAGCTTTCCACCTGCCATAGCCAGTCTAAGCCTCCACTCAAGGCTACAAAGTTTCAATTGTAGAAGGTAAATAAATTCCAGATACCAGGGCCTATGCTTTGGTTGCTGGGGGGCGTGCCCAACCTGCAAACCACCACAGGCCACTCGCCCAGGCCACCCCACACCCCAAGGGAACCCCCACCCTGATCTGGGACACCCTTCAGGGAAAACCAGCTGGCCCCCACCCATGCACCAGGCCTCAATCCTATCTAATAAGAGAATAATATGCAGATTGACCATAACTCCAACACACAAGATGGCTGCCCCCATGTAGTCCTGTCCCCATTTGGACACAAGATGGCCACCACAAGATGGCCAGCAGGGGAGGTTAGATGGGAGGCACCACACCTGCAAGGGAGAGCAGTTGGAGGTGATCAAACCTGCAGGGGAGGGAAGATAGGGGTGACCAGGCTGGCAGAGGAGGGAAGTTGGGGGCAAACAGGCTGGCAGGGGAGCAGTTAGACATCAGTCAGGCTGGCATGAGAGTGGATAGGGGGTGATCAGGCTGGCAGGCAGAAGTGGTTAGGGGAAATCAGAAAGGCAGTCAGGCGAGCAGTTGTGAGCCAGCATTCCTGGATAGTGATGGGTATGTCCAACTGCCCGTTTAGGCCGATTCCATTGGGATTTGGCCCTAATGGGCAGTTGGACATGCCTCAAGGAATCCCAGATTGGAGGGGGTGCAGGCTGGGCTGAGGGACACCACCACCCTTCCCCCCAGTGTACAAAATTAGTGCACTGGGCTTCTAGTTTCATATAAACCTAATTATACAATACCATATGAACTCTGTGCAAGCTGAACTTTTTCACTCAGAAAAATGCTTGTTTTATTGTATGATTAGTAGCCAGTGTTGCCTTTAATAGTATTTTGTTCCTTTTAATTGTTCCACAACATATTATCTTTTGATGATAAACATTTGGAATATTTTCACCTTTGAGTTATTATGAGTAAAGCTGCTATGTGTAGACTTATTTTTTATATCTCTTATGTGGAATTATTGAGTTAGTGTAAGTGGGTGGTAAGTTTAGAAGAAACTGACAAACTGTTTCCTAAAGTGATTTTATCTTATACATTCACCAGCCATAGAGGAGAATTTTTGTTTTCCAGATCCTCAGAAATAGTTTGTATTGTCAGTCTTTTTGTCTTTGGCCATTCTAATACGTATGCGAATGCTGCTTTCTGTAATATTGTGGTTTAAATTTGTATACCCTCAATGGCTAATTTTTTCGTGTGATTATTTGCTATCATATATCTTTTTTGAAAAGTTATTATTCACATAGTTTGTCAGTTTTTTTATTAATTAAGGTGTATTTTTTCCTAATTGTGGGAATGTAAGATTTCTTTGAAAATTTAAAATAAAACTTCCTTGTCAAATAATTCTATTGGGAATATTTTTTCCCCCAGCCTGATGTTTTATCTTTCAATTTCTAAGAGACATTTTTTAAACAACAAAATGTTTAAATATTCATGAGTATTTGTATTTCTTTATAGTCCTTGTGTTTTAACTATTATCTAAAATAAGGGCCTACTTCAAGATTGCAAAGTTTAGTTTTTCCCCAACCTTTTTGATTTTACATTTAGATATGTAATCTATTTTCAATTAAATTTTTGATATGGTATGAGGTCAGAATTTATTATGCATTTTTCATATCAATATCCACTTGATCTAGTGCCCATTTGTTGAAGAGACTGTCATTTACTCATCAAATATTTGTAGAAAGTAAAGTGACCAAAAATGTTAAGATGTTTGTTTTCTCTATCTTTTCTATGGGTGTGAAGGCAAAAAGAGAGAGAGAGAGAGAGAGAGAGAGAGAGAGAGAGAGAGAGAGAGAGAGAGAGAGGAGTGAGAGAGACACATTGGTTGCCTCCTGCACACACCCTTACCTTATCCTGGGCTAGGGATTGAGCCCACAACCAAGGTTTGTACCCTTGTCTGGATTTTAACATGGGAGCCTTCAGTATGTGGGCCAATGCTCTAACCACTTAGCAAAACCAGATAGGGCAAAATGTGATAATTTTGTATTATTTTTATGCAAAGAGAAAAATTTAATTTGATACTTGATAAAATAACAAGTTATGATATATAATTCTTTTGCATCTTCTTAATATTGTGTGCTAAAATTGGTTATAAAATGTTCTTTAAGTATGATCACAAAGTAATATATTTTTACTATTTAAGAAATTGAAGAGTTGGCACAATCTTTTCTCCAATAAAAGCTCAATGCAGTAATTAAAGAGAATAAACATTTAGAAAACTCAGTCAGTCACATAATTCTATACCTGACCTCAATTTAATATTAATTTATTTAATGAATAGTTAATCACATCACTAAATGTTTACTATTTTTGGCACTTGGAATAAAGTAATTAGCAATGTGAGCTTAACCCCTTTATGAAAACGTATAGTTTATCAGATAATCACTTCTTCTGATTTATTAATATGTGTCATGCTGGCATTGTTTGTGTATAACACAAACATATATTTTTTTCATCTCATTCTCATGCTAACTCTATATAGTCTGTATCATCACCATTTTATACATGAGCAAATGGAGGTGTATTCTCCTAGCGCACTGTCACGGCACTGCTTGTCATTTTTGTCACAAATGCTTATCTCTTTTTTTTTTCTAAATATATTTTATTTATTTATTTTTACAGAGAGGAAGGGAGAGGGATAGAGAGTTGGAAACATCAATGAGAGGGAAACATTGATCAGCTGCCTCCTACACACCCCCTACTGGGGATGTGCCCACAACCAAGGTACATGCCTTTGCAGAAATCGGACTCGGGAGGGACCCTTCAGCCCACAGGCCAACGCTCTATCCACTGAGCCAAACTGGTTCCAGCACAAATGCTTATCTCTTGCAATTGATTTTAATCCCCCTGACCCAATAGTACTCCCTGTCTTCATAGCATGTCACCTATCCAATTTTTAATAGTCAGTTACTTCTAATTTTATCTTTTCTCTGCATTTAATGTTAGCTATAATGAAAACTTGAGCCAAAAATGAAGCTGATTGATGTCAATTACTTTTCTTCACATCATATCTAGATTAAGCAAAAACAGATGCAAACAAAGATAGGTACAGTTATGCTCTCCATCCCGTTTCCCCTCTCCTACCTCACCCCCAGCCACAGGCACCTCCTCTTTCTATAACTGTCACCTCTGATTCTGGCAACCATTGTTCTTCAGATGTAATCTAAATTTAGACAGAGGACTTCAGTACAATGCAGTCTTAAGTGCCTCAATTATTCTTATCCAACTTAAACTCTCTTCCCTGTGTTCTAGCTGCTAGAATCTAGCAGATTAAAGATCGTGTCATTTTAAACATACTTTTTTTTATAAGTCTTCACTAAGAAATATTTGTTCCTGAAAGTCATTTTCAGATACCTTCTATCTTTCAGAAAGCCTGTGCTTTTTCACTGCTTTATTTGTTAACTTGAAGTGTGACAGGAAAGCAAATGCAATGCCCCAAAAGCATCCTATGATCCTGCTTATTGCACATACATACTCTCTCTCACCCACAAACACAAGCCTTGCTGCCTGTAGATCCACACCCCAGAACCTCAGCTGCATCCAGGTTGATTGTTGAAGCCAAGAACTTTGGGGAGTTCTTTGATGACCCTTGTGGTGTTCCTGCAAGATGCTCTCCATCACCAGCTGTCTTTCCTTCCAGCCGTCTCAGGCTTCTGCCCCTTCCTGGAGCAGTTCCCACGGCCACTGTGGTCTTCTCAGCTCATCCTCACATTGAATCCCTGTTGGCCCAGAATTGTGGAGCTTTTTGCTCTTTAGCCATTTCCAGTTTGTTATTTTAGATCTTTCTCCTCTGTTCCTCCATCCAGAATTATTGGTTGTGAAGAAAATCACTGAAATGGGTTATACTTTATTCCACTTATTATAATAAACATTTTCCCAACAACTTAGTCACAGGTATTGTATTATGACACCCACAGGTATAAACCTTTTGAATGCCATGCATCCATTTAGAGCCCCATTGAGAATCTGTGAATAAAATCGACTTGTGAATATTTAAACTCAGGTACAGCATGTTACGTATGACACCAAGAGGTAGTGTTTTCTGATTTAAATCAAGTGGTTTCTATTTATTCCATATTCATCACCCTCACACCCGGTACTTCCTTCTCATGATGCTTCTAATCACCAGTTTAGTCATACTGCTCTTGGTGATATACTCCCCTTTCTCATAACTGCTGGGGTTGTCTGCCATACGTCACAGGAATGGCTCATCATCTAATACACTCTAATACTTTTAGTACATATAATAACATGATGCCCAGTAATAATTAACGAAAGCTAGTACTTAAACCCTCGTTGCGTCTGATTTCAAAGCCCAGGCTAAATTCTGTTTTATACTGAAAAAAGGGAATACATATATTAAACATGGCAAATTGGCAGTTTACACAGTAGTGCTAAACAAACAAACAAACACCAAACCTCCCATGCTGTATGAAGAAACCAAACAAAACTCCTGATGGGATTCTTGCCTTCCTCCAAGTGGATGCCTCCATAATGCTTTAATAACAGTTAATTTACAAAGTGGCTGCACAGAATATCCTGGGAGGACTACTTTTATTTCTTATTGCTTTTGGCCTAATTACTGATTTCAACAAGAAAAGGAGAGCCTATCATTTTAATTCCTTCTAAGGGGGTACTTCTCATTAATTCACAGTTTTGCTGTGAATAAATATATAGGCTGCCAACATTACCCCAGTGACAATAGTTGAAGCCAGTCCTGTTTACTTAAAGTTTCTTGTGGGTTAGTAGAGGGTCTGCGTAAGAATATGGATAATTCAGTTAGTCCATTCTTAATCCTAGGAAACTCAATTGCCATGGCTTGCTGAGGACTGGTCCATCATATAAGTGTGATATAAAAATGTCAGCTTATTTAAACTTTTAAAGTAAAGGTTGCCGTATGGATTTCTAGATGACTTGATTTATTTTCCTTAACCCTAAAATGTATCTCTCTCTCTCTCTCTTTTTTAATAATGTTTTAAGTTCTTTTAGATTTTGATTTCAGCAGTTTCCCAATAAACCCATCCCACCACCAAAAACAAAGCAAAGCAAAAAATATCTCTGCTCAGTTAATTTTCCCCAAGGCTTTGCAATTGGGAACATAGTTTTGAAGTATAATCACTACATCCTATCCTGATGTCAACAAGGTAGAAGAATTCACTGCAAGAAAACAGTGACTATAGTCTATGTACCTAATAGCCACTTCAATCCAGGAACCAGAAGGTCAAAACATTAGAGCATATTTGTTTAAATGTGTTCTGTTCCAGTAGCAGAACCACCTCTCTTCCCAATAGTTCACAGTCCAGAGTTCTAGGGAGCAAGAGAGAATATGCACTGGCAAACCTGTTATGTCTTACAATGAACATTTCCCCCCAGTTGAATCAAAACCTCTTTAAGAATGATAAGTGTGAACATGAGAATCTGAAAATGAAAACTGAACCAATTGCTCAGCTCATCTGGAAAGTAAAACTATATTGGTAATAAGTGCATAATGAGAGTGAAGATAAGGCAATTGCATGTTGGGTACCAAAGAAGAGATTTTTGTGACAATGAAACTCAATTTTCAGGGAGTGACTTATGGTTGCAAGCAGTAGCCTTCTTTTACTTCCATTCAATCAAAAAAAAATTGGCTACCTATATCTGACAGGTGCATAACATGTAGAAATTCAGGCTTCAAAAAAAAGTGACAGAGAAAAAACAATATTTCTACAAGGCAGAGCAGAATGGACTAATTAATAGAGAGGGGTAGGTAGAGAAATTCGTGGCTAGAATCAATAGTAACAAAATTATGAGACAAAATAGCAATAAGGATGGACTATGCCTTAGGGAAGGACCTGGTAGAGGGAGGAACAAAATAGCAGTGTGAAAGGCAGACTGGCAGTACATGCTTCACTGGTTCTATAGAACAGAAATAAATTCTTTCAAGACTTGGAGGGGAAAAAGCAGGTAGAAAAATAAAAGAAGCCATTGAAATAAAATTAGCAAACATTGTAGAATACTGGGTTTTACAGTAAGGAATGCAAACCTAGTCCCTAGGACTTGAGCAGGTTTTAAGATATGTGTCTTATTTGTCTTATTTATTAAATAAAGATAATAATAATCACAGAATCTCAAATGTGTTTTTCCATTTTTAACTGAGTTATGTTTTATAATGTATGTAGAAAAAGACTGGTCAATGTTTAACACTGTCTTTTTACTATAATGTATAAATGTGTGTTGTTATGCTATACTTTAGTATTTTGTTGTTCTTACAGATTATTAATGGAAATTTCTCAAATTGGAAGACTGAAATATTGATAAACTGAGTGCTAGACATTGAACTTCATGACATTAGAAATCACATTAAACCTCAAGGAATTTACACTTCCCTTTTAAGTAATAACACTGACCTGTGGCATGGAGTTCTAGAATGGTCCATTTGGCAGTGCTTGCTCTCTAAACAGTTGTTTACAGGAAGACAAATTTAAATAAAAACTTTAGTGACCCTTGGACTGGAAGAGGTGGATGTTGACTGATTTCAACGCATGAGGGCTGAGAAGGACAGCCTTAAAGATTCTCCTTAACCTGACTAAACTTCTGATGAACCTCTTCCTGACGTCTCATTTCTTGAAACATTCACTTTAGAAAGGTTGCAATTATTAAATCTTCCTCTAATTTGTTGAGATATAAATCTACAACCAAGGAAGGAATGTCTTTCCCAAGAACTCTGAAGTATAATCATGGAGAAAGATAAGGAACCCTCTCTCTCAGCGTCATGGGGAGAATAAGAGCCTAATTTTGATAAGTGCCAATTAGCAAACAACGATGGTCAAGTCATGTTGACCAGTCTCCCCATTAAATCCTCCAGTACTTTTCCAATAGTTAATCCCTGCACTTCAACACACTCAAAGATTCTGTTTCAGCAGAGCTGAATTCAGTCTCTCTTTTCTATTACAATAGGCTTGGTCTCTAGTGCAATAATCTTGAATAAATTCTTCTTTGCTTTTGTAACCCACCCAGTGCAACTCTTATTTTACAGGACTGACAGCTTGATCTATGAAGCTTCACTTCTTGAGGCTCTTCTTTCCTTGGTTTTGGTTTTTATTCAATTCTGCCAACTTCCGGTTATTTTTTTTCCCCACCCCTACATCAGTGATCCTCAGCCCTGTTTATGCATTTGAATAATCTAAATTGTACTTAAGAGTAGTGATAACCAGGCCCAACCATAGAGCTGGTTTTAATTGATCCAATGGGGAACTGGGTTACTGATAATGTTTCAAATTATCCCAGACTGCAGTAATTGACAAAACTGAGAAGTACTTTTCCAAATGATAAAACCAGTGTTTCTCCAAATGTTTAAAAATAAAACTTATCAGAGTATCTTATACCAAATTGGAATTGCCTGTCATCCATGGCATTCCTGGGCTCTATCCAGACTGTCTTGATTGTAGATTTGTGGCTTCCTAAACTCTCTTATCACATATTTATTAACATTTTCTCTCTAGATGTCTCTTCTGTGGAGACAGACACCATTCATTATGTCCAGATTTTACTTTTGTACACCAACAACTTTGAGTTCTGACATGGGAATAGTGGAAAGCCCAATTTATACTCCCACCACCTTCTTGATTTTACTAATTCTACTTAGTTCTTCAGATCTCCTTAAGAGTATAATATTCTCCAGCACCGCTTTCTTTGCCCTAAGACCATAGCATTGGCATTAACTGAGAGCTTGATTAAACTGGAGAATCAATTCTATGCACGGAATCAGAATGACTATTGAACAAGATACCCATGTGATTCTTATGAACATCAACATTTGTGTGTACTGCTTACTACTGAATGTAGCTTTTCACCACTGCAGTGTCCTTCCAGAACAAATGCGGCTTGTATCACAAGGAAAAGCAACTTCCTCTTTCTTCTTTGCTTCCACACAACAAAAGAAACAGTCAACAGACTGCAAAGGCAACCTACAGATAGAATAATATACATATATTTGCAAATCACCTGTCTGATGAATGGTTAATTGGAAATTAATATAAGGAACTCATAAAACTCAATAGAAAAACCAATTCAAAAATGCATAAAGCCTTGAATAGACATTTATCCAAAGAAGACATTCTAATGGAGAGCAGATATATGAAAATATGCTCAACATCACTAGTATCAGATAGATGCAAATCAAAACTCTAATGACATATCACCTCAAACCTGTTAGGATGACAATTATAAAACAAAAACAAAAAAACAATAGATAACAGTTGGTGAGAATATGAAGACTTTGAAACCCTTATATACTGTTGGTGGAAATAGAAAATGGTGCAGCCACTATGGAAAACAATATGGAGTTTCCTTAAAAAAATTATAAATGGAACTACTGTAAAATCCATCAATCCCACTCCTGGGTTCCTCAGACAGAAGATTGTCTTTTATTTCAAGTCTTATTTTCTGTTTGAGAAAATGAACCACATTATTAAGACACGTATAAGGTAGATGTACCATTGTAGGGATTTATCATGGAAAGAACATGCTTGTGTGGTTTAAGGTCCGAGCATCTGGGCACAGAGCACCTGGGAATAGAAATGCTAGAAGTTTTCAGACTTAGCCAAGGCCTCTAGATACATTTTTATGCTTCATTGTTTTCAGAGCATATTTTAGTTTACCATGTCAGAATATAAAATTTCAGTGCCAAATATTTCAGGAGCTTCTGCTTTGTAAAGAAAATATATATCCCCATCAGAAAGTTTGTTTAAATTGTTGAGGTTTTTTTTTTTAAGGTTGAAATGATTCTTCTGAATTCTAATACCATACCAGAGCATCACTTACATGCCTCTAGCAATATTTCTTAAATGCATCCTAAGAAGACTAAGATGGCTAATACCAATTTGTGTCAGTAATTTTAAATAAGATGCTAACCCACAGATTTAAAATAAGTAAATACATAATATATAAAAAATAAATTATAACTAAATCTTTCGTGAACATTCATGTGAGTTATGTCTAATTTCATTTAGTGTAAAAACCTCTGGAATATTTAAAAGGTCATCCTTCACTTTATTTTACTTATATTTATAATAGAAACTGTGAGAGCCAATGTTTTAGGTAACAGGTGAGATCATTCCTACAACTAAATTCTGATGAACAGTGTGTGTGTATTTTTGCTGTTCATTTTCCCTCCTGAAATGTAAAAAGCAGTGTCTATGAGCTGAATCTCAAATAATTAACAGTTTAGACTAATTTAAGATTCAATAGTGATGAATAATCTAATACTAACTTGCATATTCAATCACTCTAATTCAATCTCTCCCCCTTACTCCCATCCTCCCCAACCTTTCCTCTTAGGTTTGACTTTCTGATTGATGTTTCCAGTTTCTTGGGATATATTCCTAGAAATGGAATTACAGGTCCTTTGGTTGATCTCTCCCCCTTACTCCCATCCTCCCCAACCTTTCCTCTTAGGTTTGACTGTATATACTATATTCTGTATATAGTACAGAAAAAAACTATAAGAGTAAAGAATCATCTGCATTTAATTTATTAACAATTAAAATATACTAGAATTAATAGTGTCAATAGACCTGATATTAATTTCCTAAATTTTAGTTATTGTCCCTCTTTTTGCTATGGAGTTCTAAAATTTTAAAAATTTATTTAAACATAAATGATAAATTTTTTAATCCAGGGGGAGAAAAATGAAGGCATGAGACTAGAAAGAAATGGAAAATTTTATATCCTCATACTTAAACATGGAATAATACATAATATAATTTTAAGATATAAAATCACTTGATCCTTTGCTAGAGGGTATGAGAAAGAATTCTTTTGGTACAATCTCTGTCTTTAAAACTTCATACCTTAAGACAAACACTAAAATGAAATTAAATATAGAAAGGACATACTAGCTGCAAAATGAAAATATTAAATAATTATATAAATAAACGGACACATGATACCTTTGGGTCCAAAGAGAAAATAATAAAATTGAGGAAGAGTAGGGAACTAGTAAAATTTTGTCATTATTTCTGACCTTAAAAAAAATAATTAATACACTAGTGATTAGACTTGCTCAGCTGAATAACCCAAAAGTAATGGGTGATGAATAAAAAATAACATCTCTGAGGGGAAAAAAAAGAGCATAGGCTTCTCTTAATTTCATAAAATTACAAAAATATGTGTAGATTTTAGACATAACTGGCCAAATTAATGCTTTGAGAATATAACCACTCAATGATAGAAGGAAATACAAAAATTCTTACAAATCAAAACATTTAATTCCAAATATATTCTCTCTCCATTCCAATACACAATTTTCAAAATTCTTACTTAAAATAAATTTTTGTAAGATTTTTTCTGACCTCATCATTGAGGCTTCTAAGAGGCAGACTTGAGATATATTTGTCTTAACTAATTAGAAAACATGATTTCTTTAATGATTTTTAAAGAAATACACATGAATCATTGTTTTAAAGAAATATACATGACTCTTTTTTAAATTTTTATTTTTTATTATTTTTAAAAAAATATATTTTATTGATTTTTCACAGAGAGGAAAAGAGAGGGATAGAGAGTCAGAAACAGCGACGAGAGAGAATCATCGATCAGCTGCCTCCTGCACACCCCCTACTGGGGATGTGCCCGCAACCAAGGTACATGCCCTTGCCCGTAATCGAACCCAGGACCTTTCAGTCCGCAGGCCGACGCTCTATCCACTGAACTAAACCGGTCCGGCTATTTTTTTCTTTATTGATTAAGGTATTACATATGTATCCTTATCCCCCCTACTCCCCACTCATGCCCTCAACCCCCTGTTGTCTGTGTCCATTGGCTAGGCTTATATATTGTACATGCATACAGGTTCTTTGGTTGATCTCTCCCCCTTACTCCCATCCTCCCCAACCTTTCCTCTTAGGTTTGACTGTCTGATAAATGCTTCTCTGTCTCTCGATCTGTTTTTGTTCATCAGTTTATGTTGTTTATTATATTCCACAAATGAGTGAGATCATGTGATATTTATCTTTCTCTGACTGGCTTATTTCGCTTAGCTTAATGCTCTCCAGTTCCATCCATGATGTTGCAAATGGTAAGAATCCCTTTTTTTTTTTTTTTTTTTTTTTTTTTTTTTTACTGCAGCTTAGTGTTTCATTGTGTAGATGTACCACAGTTTTCTAATCCACTCATCTGCTGATGGGCACTTAGGCTGTTTCCAAATCTTAGCTATGGTGAATTATGCCATTCTGAACATAGGGTGCATATATCCTTTCTGATTGATGTTTCCATTTTCTTGGGATATATTCCTAGAAATGGAATTACTGAGTCAAATGGGAGTTCCAATTTTTTGTTTGTTTGTTTGTTTCTTTGTGTTTTTTTTTTTTTTTTAAAGAAACTACACACTGTTCTCCACAGTGGCTGCACCAGTCTGCAATCCCACCAGCAATGCACGAGGGTTCCTTTTTCTCTGTGTCCTGGCTAGCACTTGTACTTTGTTGATTTGTTGATGACAGCCATTCTGACAGGTGTAAGATGGTACCTCATTGTTGTTTTGATTTGCATCTCTCCAATGATTAGTGACTTTGAGGATGTTTTCATGTCTCGGCCTTCCTTATGTCTTCTTTTGAAAAGTATATATTTAGATCTGTTGCCCATTTTTTGATTGGGTTGTTTATCTTCCTTTTGTTAAGTTGAATGAGTTCCCTGTAAAAGTTGGAGATTAAACCCTTATTGGTGATAACATTGGCAAATATGTTCTCCCATGCAAAAGGTTTTTATTTTGATGTAGTCCCATTTGTTTATTTTCTCTTCAGTTTCCATTGCCCTACAAGTGCTATCAGTGAAGAAATTGCTTCGGCATATGTCTGAGAATTCTCTACCTTTGGATTCTTCTAGTATTTCTATGGTTTCCTGTTTTATGTTTAAGTCCTTTATCCACTTTGAGTTTATTTTTGATAATGGTATAAGTTGATGCTCTAGTTTCATTTTTTTGCATGTATCTGTCCAATTTTCCCAACACCATTTATTGAAGAGACCATCTTGACTCCATTGTATGTTTTTGCCTCCTTTGTCAAATATTAATTGAGCATAGTGGTTTGGGTCAATTTCTGGGTTCTCTATTCTATTCCATTGATCTAGATGTCTGTTCTTGTGTCAATACCAGGCTGTTTTGAGAACAGTGGCTTTGTAATACAGCTTAAAATCTGGTATTAAGATCCCTCCTACTTTGTTCTTCTTTCTCAGGATTGCTGTGGCTATTTGGGGTCTTTATTCCAGATGAATTTTTGGAGAGTGTTCTAGGTCTGTGAAATATGCCGTTGGTATTTTAATGGGGAGTGCATTGAGTCTATAGTTGCTTTGGGTATTATGGACATTTTAATGATGTTGATTCTACCAATCCATGAACATGTTATGTTCTTACATCTGTTTATGTCTTCATCTATCCCTTTGTTCAGTATCTTGTAGTTTTTCGCATATAGGTCTTTTACCTCCTTAGTTAAGTTTATTCCTAGGTATCATAATTTTTTGGTGTGATGGTAAATGGGATTGTTTTTTTAGTCTCTTTCTGTAAGTTCACTATTGGTGTATAGAAATGCCATAGATTTCTTGGTGTTAATTTTGTATCCTGCTACTTTGCCAAATTCATTTATTAAGTCTAATAATTTTGTGGTGGAGTCTTCAGAATTTTCTATGTATAATATCATGTCATCTGCACCCTTTTTTGATAAAAACTCTCAGAAAGGTGGGAATAGAAGAATCATACCTCAACATAATAAAAGCCATATATGACAAACCCACAGACAACATCGTACTCAATGGGCAAAAACTAAAACCATTTGCCCTAAGAACAGGAACAAGACAGGGATGCCCACTCTCACCACTCTTGTTCAACATAGTGCTAGAAGTACTAGCCATTACAATCAAATAATAAGAAGAAATAAAAGGCATCCAAATTAGAAAAGAAGAAGTAATACTGTCCTTATTTGCAGAATACACATGACTCTTAAGATCCATATATATACTTGCATTAGTTATAAAAATATTTTCTCTCTGCTAGGCTCAGTGTCCATTATTAGTAATCATGATTTCTGGTGCCTTTTCAGTGGTAGAATGAATGGTTGTTGCATACAGGAAAAATCATAGGAGTATTACCTAATATTTTTAGAAGCCTAGTATTCTCTCTGAGTGTAAAATATTCTACATTCTTTTCAGATGGCTATATGAAACCTAGGCTAAAAGATTTCTAGCACTTTCAAAAACATCTTACATTGAAACAGTGGATTCAGTCTGAGAAGGCATATCCCCAGTGAGGTAGGTCTTACCTATGTCTATCTGTGTGTTGTTATTTTTCTTTGTTGTTGACTTTTTGTTGTTGTTAATTTTCTTACTTGTCCTTCAATAATTTCCCTTAATTTTTTTTTACATATTTGACTTTAATTAAGAACATACAATTTTTCTGATAATTGATGGTTATATAAATTAACTTAAAATCTATGTTATATGTTATGGCTTTGTGTCTGGTGAAAAACATTAAAAATTGACTTACTGGAAAGGGTCTGGCCCATTAAATTGTGGAGGTCTTCCCATAACACTCTGTCAATGTATATCACCTCTAGCAGAGATCTCATCAAAGCCAAAAACATATTTTCAGTCTGTTTCTGACCTCCAGGTGCAATTTTGATTTTGTTTCCATGGAAATGGAAATCAGACAAATAATAATAATTTTTTTAAAAAAAGAACTGCTTTTACTTGTGAATTTTTTAAATAAAAGTTTAGTGATTTCTTCCAACTTATGAGGTCAACTATTTAGCAGTTATTTCTTGAAACTTTTTTTAAAAAAAATTTTATTCCAGAAACTAATTACTTAGGAGAGCATATGTGTCTTCTGGAAGAAAAATAAGTAAGTCATGGGTGTTGATGTGATGCAGTCTATCATCTGTGTGTGCTATGACAGTCAACACCACCTGGTAGACCCAACAGTGCCCCGCAGGTTCCCAGTGAGCCCATGGCTCCGGGGAATGGCACCAGGTGCCTGGCTTTGGGTTGGTAGGAGAAGGAGCGATGCTTCAGGAGCCAATGGAGCTGTTGAGCAGGAAAAGGAAAAGGATCAATCTCCAATTCAAAATGTAACCGAGTAGAAATTGTTACCTTAAACATTACGCTGATGATTTGGAAGCAGTTTCATTCTGTAGAGGTGGTCATTGATTTGTTTGACCAACACAAATTAGTCCAATATTGAGAAAAGAATTCTCCTTCTATATGCTTACAACATGAATATGTGGCAAATGATCAGTGTTCTCAGGGGAAGTTGGTTTTGCTTGCTAACAATTGACAGAAATGATTGCTTAAAATAATTTACTTCTAGCTTACCCAAATAATTTTGATTATATTTCAAAAGAGAAGTCCTTGCCTATCCTGAGGCATCAGATATAATTTCCAATATTTCCTGCTGGCAATTGTAAATGTATCTTTTATACCTAATATTTTATTTTTCTGGAATAGATTGTTGTGTATGATACGAAGTAGGGACATATAATTTCTTTTTTGGGGGGAAAAAAAGTCCACTTATTTATCTTTTATCTGAAATAATGGTTTCATCATATCTCAGGCTACCTATGTTTCTGCATAAAAATAATGTAATCTGAATAAATCACTTGAAGAGTTTATTTTTATTACATTTTAAGCCTCTTTTAAATGAACACTTTTGGAGAAAATCTCACATCATGCCCTATGTAATCTTTGACTTTTTTATTTAATACACATTCTAAACATTTCTACTCAATTTTTAAAAAAAATATTGTTCTAATGAAGTTATATGAGCCTTCTGTGGAAAGAATGTTTATGTTCCCCTTCTTTAACTTCATATGTTGAGACCCTAATTCCTATTGTGGCTATATTTGGTGATGGGGTCTCTAAGGAAGTAATTCATATTAAATGAGGTTTATAAGGGAGGGCCCTGATCCAATAGGATTAATGTATTTAATCATAAGAGGCACTCCCAGTCTGTGGTATTTTGTTATGGCTCCCTCTCCCTCTCCCTCCCTCTCCCTCTCCCTCTCCCTCTCCCTCTCCCTCTCCCTCTCCCTCTCCCTCTCCCTCTCCCTCTCCCTCTCCCTCTCCCTCTCCCTCTCCCTCTCCCTCTCCCTCTCCCTCTCCCTCTCCCCCTCCCCCTCCCCCTCCCCATCCCCCTCCCCATCCCCCTCCCCCTCCCCCTCCCCCTCCCCCTCCCTCTCCCTCTCCTTTTCCATCTCTCTTGACTTGCGAGGACACAGAGAGAAAGCCACAGTCTACAAAGAGCTGTCTTCAGGACCTCATCTGGACTTCCCAGGTTCTAGAACTTGGGGAATTAGCTTCCATTGTTTAAGCCTCCCAGTCTGTGGTATTTTGTTATGGCAGCCTGAGCAGACTAATCCACACTGTTTTAGAATTAAGTGTTATAAGTCCTTTGATACAATATAAATGCTACATTAACTGTGCCAGAGTAAAGATACATTAAGATCTTTGAATTCGATTTTGTGATATATTTCCAGGAATAGATTTAGTAAGTCAAAGGACAAAGCATAATAATAGCTTTTTAAATATTTTGCCATATTGTTTTCCCAAATGATTATATCATGTCTGTCAGCAGTACTAGAGCATATCAATTGAATATTAAATTTAGAGGCTTTGTTATAACTCTGTTTTAATATACTAATGAGGTAATACGATTGTAACTAGAGATTGATTTAAATTTAATACATGCATTCTTAATGTTCAGTTGCTTTTAAGCACATAGAGGCTAATTTTGTGGCTCGTGGCAAAAGATCTATTCCTTGTTGTACAAAGCTAATTGTGTGTTTATATATTTGGTCAACTATAAGGACATGTACACAATTTCTTACAAAAATAATATATTTTTACATATACAAAAATAAATTCATGAAAGTAAATTTACTCAGTAACTTAAATGTTATTTTTTAAAAAGCAGGGAGAAAAATGGCTGTGTTTTTTAGCACATATATTAGTATACATGACAAAATATTTATACTGCATATATAATGTATATTCATTCAAATAAATTAACCTATAAAACAAAAATCTATAGAAAGCCACTGACACTAAATGTCAGGTGGTTACTTTAATAGATGTTTGATCTCTTTTTATTATTTAAGAAGAGACTTTTCTGAAATATAGCTATTAAGCTTTCAGTTGGTAGGTTTATGTATCAGGCCAGCATAAAATGTGAAGGGCCCATTTCTTGAACTACACAGAGCTAACAAAGCAGTGGCATTCATATGCACTTAATATTTTCACTAACCTCATTTCTTTTGTGAGCAAAATAGTTGCTGCTATTTGCTCAGAATGGGCGGCCATGATCCCACAAGCTGTCAGAGTTCCTGTCTCTCGCACTAACTCCACGTTCTATTGAACAGTGTTGCTTGGGGATATTTAAAAAATAATAATAATATAATATATATGTATATATTTTTTCATTGATTTTTTACAGAGAGGAAAGGAGAGGGTTAGAGAGTTAGAAACATCGATGAGAGAGAATCATCGATTAGCTGCCTCTTGCACTCCTCCTACTGGGGATGTGCCCTCAACCCAAGTACATGCCTTTGATCAGAATCGAACCCGGTACCTTTCAGTCAGCAGGCAGACACTATCCACTGAGCCAAACCGGTTTCGGTTATTTGGGGATATTTTAAAAGGAACTCATTGATACTGCTAATTAAAGAGAAATAATGCAGGCAGTTTTTTTTTTTTAATTGTGTTTATTTTGGTTTGATTTAATAAGCTAGCTCACTGCAGTACATTGCATTGCTCCAAATAATATCACTAGTCAGCAGGTGTTATTATAAAAAAAATACAGGTGGCATGTTATCCTGAAAACAGAAAAAATAAACGAACATAAGTCATGCTCCACTAAACTTGTCTAAGAGACAACAAATGTACTTTCCCAAGCTATTCTGACAAGCTTCCCTTAGAGGTCTCTCTTTCGTGTACCTGTGTATTCTATAATGAAAGGCAATCTACTTTTTCACCTGGAATTCCTTCTTTAGTTTCCCATAATCATCTGTTCTATGACCCCTACCTCCACTGACATAGTTTTTGAGTCACCAATGACCTCCTAGGTACTAAATTCAAATGAAGACATTCCAAACCTCATTCCCTTTAACGTTTTCCAAAATGTGTATTTCTTGGCTATGTTATTTCTGAGATATTCCCATACAGACAGTTACTAAATTATAATTTCTGACTGCTAATATTTCAACTTTATGATGGAGCAAAAGTGAAAAGCTTCTAATAAAAACTGTATTTTGAATTTGGAATTTAATATTTTCCCAAACTAGCAGTAACATGATGCTGAGGCGTCCTAATTCTAGTGGGTGGAGAGAGAGTAATTATGAAATATGCCCAGAGCATCTCCCATAAAAGCCTATACTACTGAGGATAAAGACTTTCCTGAGACTTATCCCAGCTTGAAGGACATTCTCCTCACTCCAGCCCCCTCTGCCTTTCCTGCCTCACCTAAGGAGAAGTGAAAGCTGTACCACTGGGGCAGCACATGTGAAGTTCACAGGCCTGGGAAACAGGGACACTAAAAGACTGTGGTTCAATCATAATATCATAGGAGGTTATCTTCCCTCACATCTCACCAGCATATCCGTAGGGCTCCCATATAATAAAAAGGGATAACAACAAAACGAGTGGCTATTTACGGAGGCAATAAACAAAATCACACGGGAATTTGAAGTCTGTGGAACCTATAACTACCGAAAATATTAGACACAGTCCAACTCCTAATAAATACTCAATTAAATATATTAATTACTATGGTATGTTTGTTTTTAATAAAATTTAAAAAGCACGCCAAAAGGCAAGAGGGAATACAGTCTGGAGAGAAAAAAGAGAACATCAGTACCAGATTCCTATATGATGTTGATATTGGAAATAACAAATAGGAAAAATAAAATAACTATGGCATATACGTTAAGGCCTCTCATGTAAAATGTAGAGAACATGTAAAAACAGATGGGTATGTAAAAAAAGAGATGTAAGCTCTAAGAAAGAATCAAGAGAAAATGCTGCATCACAAATATTTGTAGGGGAATTAACAGTTTCTTTAATGGGCTCATCAGTGCACTGTCCACAGTTAACGAGAGAATCAGTAACCTTGAAGATATACCAATAGAATTTTCTACATTTGACTGTAAAGAGAAAAAATAATGAAGAAAAATGAAGGGCATACCCAAGAACTGTGAGACAATTTCAAAAGATGCATCATATACGGAATTATGGTGGCAACAAGAGAAGAAAGAATGGATCAGAATATATACTCAAAGTTAAAATGACTGATAATTTTCCAAATTAATGACAGACACCAAACCACAGATTTGGGAAACTCAAAAACACCAACAGTGTTAAATACCTAATAAATATTAAACAAAAACTCCAAAAATGCCATGTTTACAATTTTTTTGCACAGTGCAGTAGCCTAGAATCAAATACAGGAACAACTCAATCAATGATATGTGACACTGATATGTAAGCCATGAGAAATGACCATTTGCAAACTTAAAAAATTATGATTTATTATGATTTATTTTTTTATTTGGCAATATTTTTTTGTATGTAGTATTAGTTTGCTAATATTTTAAAAATATATTCTTCAACTAAAAAAATCACATACCTAGAAAGTATATACACTGAGTATACAGTCAAGGGTATCAAGCAGTTTATAAAAAATTTAGAAAGTTTTTTTTCTAGGTCATATAATAATTTTCTTCTTGAAAACGAAAATCTGTTTTCACAATCTGCTTACCTTTAATTTAAGTACTAGATTACTTCCATTTTTTTTCTTTTTAAAAATTATGACAGCAGTAGAATGAAATAAAATTGTGTTATATCACTTCTTAATATAAAATTTCCTAGATATTTACATAAAATTTCCCAAATTATATTGAGAAATTAAAATAAAGTTTTATTAAAGAAAAAGGTGATATCTTAATGTAATTGCTTTTAAATTTGCAAACTGATAGTATTTTTGCCAAGATTAAATGACTGACAAACCTCTTTAAAACAACTAATCTTAAATGAGCTATCCATTATTTTTAAATATGACCATTATTTGAGCACTAAAGCAGAATGTGATAGATAGTAAGGGTTGATAATTAGCTTTCTGCAAAATAATCTGGATGTCTTAATGACAATGGCTAACTTACTAGCAATGACATTCAATATAATTTGGAACATTGGATTAGCACATTTACATATCCTATATAATAAAAGGCTAGTATGCAAATTGTCCCCTTGAGCTGGAGTTTGACCAGGAGGCGAGGCTGGCTGGCCAACCACCCATGACCCCTCTGCCCACCAGCCTCCTGTGTCTCCTCCCCTCACCAGCCTGGCCTGAGAGGGGTAGGCAGGCTGGACCCCACCTGTGCACAAATTCATGCACAGGGCCTCTAATAAAAAATAAATAGGAATATTTTTACTGTTTAATTCACAATTTTATGCAGATATTTAAGAATTATGTTAATAACTGCACTGAAGTTCATATTATATAACTAATACAAGAGAAAGGCTAAAAAACAAAGATAGGGAAGTTTTGTAGAGATTAGAATTGGCATGCCCTTCAACTGGTAAAGTTCATTTTTTCTTTAGTTAAAAAGAATCATTTGAATAAAATACATAAATATTAAAAAGGCAATTATGCTTTGTGACCAGGACTACAGAAATGAAGCACATGATAAAATAATGGGAATAATTTACAGCTCAGTGGGACAATCATAGAGACAATAATCTAATGGAAAAGGCACATTTATTTAAGAATTCTTATCTAAGCTCATCTTTAATTTTAGCGTTAGTGCACCAGATGATAGTAAAGAACCCCACATTTCAAATCTTTCAAAGACGTTTTCAGAAATTAATGGTTGATTAGGAGTAACATAACTACTTTAATGCAAAGAGATTCCCTGGAATTGACTAGCAATCCAATTCTATTTAGGAAGAAAATGCTTTGGCTTCCTCAGAAACCCTTTTATGTTCTGTAATAAATGAGGGTCCACATGAAATCCTTTACACTGCAGGTTGGTCTGACCCAATTATTAAAATTCCATAGCTATAGTTACAAGTGTATAGTATGAACACCCAAATATAATAACCTCCCCAATTAGAGCCTCAGAAGTTGGAAAATGCTTTCAGCCTATTTAAAAGGGTACATTTAAAATTAGTTTAATCTTCTATCTCTTCTGATTTGAGCTGATAAATATTTTGAATAAGAATCTAGTGTTCTGGGAAATGTGATTCATTTCTAATTTAAGTGCAGGTGAGTATAAGATAATAGATCAAGAGTAGAATTTCATACTGGCTCAGTAAGTTGAGTGGTCATCCCATGCATGGAGAGGTTGTGGGTTAATTTCCTGGTCATGGCACATGCCAGGTTTTCTTGCTGGTTCCCCAATAGGGGGCATCCAGAAGGCAGCCAATCAATGTTTCTTTCACGCCCTGCCCCTTTCCTCTCATTCTCTGAAAATCTACAAAAATATTTAAAAAAATAGAATTGCAAAAACATGATTAGAACTGATAATAGCTCTCTCATAATGTACATTATCACTTTAGTCAACAATGCAAATCTAAACTGACTAAGGTACTTTTGATAAGCTTTAACCACGATTATATGACAAAGACCGGCATATTCGCATTCTTTTTAAAAAATATATATATTATTGGTTTTAGAGAGCAAGAGAGAGAGAGAGAGAGAGAGAGCTATAGCAGCATTACTAATGAGAGGGAATCATTGATTGGCTGGCTCCTGCATGCCCCACATGGGATCAAGGCTGCATGCACCTGGACATGTGCCCTGACCAGGAATCTAATTGTGACCTCCTGGTTCATAGGTCAACATCCAACCACTGAGCCATGCCAACTGGACTTCACATATCTTATTGTAAATAGCCACAGTTCACTTTAAACCTTAAAAAATTTACCCAAATCCTAAAATGTGTGTGAAGGAGGCCAATCAGCATTTTTCTGTTCATGAGACCAATGACTACATTTTGATTGGAGAATAATGGCCGTATAGTTTTCAAGACATTATTAAGCTATAAAGAGAAAAGTGATCCAGTAGGCAAATATAGTTTGGGTTTACAAGTATGGAAAGAAGATGAGAAATGGCACAAAGGAGAACATATATTTTAGTAATGATAGATGTCAGATTGTTTTTTAGCCTATTCCTGCATTCCTGCAGAGAGAAAAAAAAAAAACTGTAGCAAAACTAGGTAAAATGAAATAACTCTATCACCATATGTCAATTTAAGAAAATTAGAGAAAAATTCAGTTCTTGTCATGGCCTCATAATGGACTACACAGTCATTTTTTGGGGTGCATTTGAATATGGCAAGAATATGTTTTACTATTTTCAGCTCAATATCTCTCTACTTAAATGCATCCTCCCCAATATTAGAAACAGAAGAGAAATTCATCAATTGTTTGAGAATCTGAAAATCAACCTCACTTGTGACAGAGGATACATTGTGGTGAAGAGCATTCACTCAGAAGTGGCAGATAGGCATGGCTGTGATACAAGAAAATGTAAATTGTGACCTCAGGGGAGGCCATGCAAAACTCTGTTGACCAACTGAACCAGAACAGAAGGTCTTAAATGGCATGGGTTTCAGAGACTCTAAGAGTGGGATCTGTTTTTATTATAACTTTACTGAATCCTAAGCCTACTGTGGCTAGGAGTGAGAATTTTAAACAGTACTTTCCTTCTTGAATATTTTGGAACTTTAAAATTTTTGAATAAATTGATCTAAATAACTTCCACCAATATATAAATGCAAAACTTATTAAGAATAACCCCTAATTTTATTGAGGGACTTAATGACATTGCCACATTTGAGCTTCATTAACAGTACTGGTAAGATTAGTATTAATTACTAATGTTGAAATTTCTAATATGAAGCTAAGAGAGGTTAGGTAGTTTGTCTAGGTAGAAATATGTACACTAGAGAAATCTATGGCTGATTCTAATGTCACTGTTTTGTACGATGCAGCCAAGAGAAGCCTAGAAGGAATTTTGCAAAAAATCAATATTTACAACTCCACATGAATACATAGGTAGTACATAATGAGAAAGGCTGTTTTCGTTTAAGAAAATTATATTTTCTTCTTTTTATATTTTCTCATCAAAAACTTAAAATGGGAGAACAGCTAATACAATCCTGGTTGACCTCAAGCTCCTTCAGTATTATTTTGTGATTTGACTTTCATGAACAAAGATCCAGCGAAAAAATACAAAACAAACCAAGGAACGTGTGATGGTGCTGACAAGCATCTTGCCCGGCTCCTACCCTTAGGAGACTGTCATCTCATTTCATTGTCAGTTTATAAACATCATTGCTAAGTGGAAAGCAGAGATAATTCATTCAGTTCACTTAGGAAAACCTTGAACTTCAGGTCACCTAAACTAAATCTGTTTAAATCTCAGAAGTAATGAGAGCAAACATGAAATTATAGAAAACTCAAATGCTATTTTCATCCCAGGGAGTTCAGAATAACATTATGCAGGGAGTATAATTAACTCCACTGAATTCTACCCTAAGGATCATGTTAGATGTGCAGGATTTACCATTAGCATAAATGGAACAAAAGCATAGGCCTGAAGTAAAATATCTGCAACGTTGTCATCTACGGCCAATGGGAGAGGAAGAATCTTGCAAAGGAATGACAGGTGGTTAAAAGTCAAAGGAAGTGATGAAAGCTATAATTAAAACCATAAACTGTAAGTAAAAGAGCATGTAAGTACAGAGCCATTTAGTCCATGGGTGAAAGAACCCAGAATAATTATATCTAGCTAAATGAAGAACTGCTTTATTGCAAAGCCCAGGCTAGAATGGATAAGGAGACTTCCTGACAGGAGCCAGGAAACCATTCTTTGTTGGGTATGGTCTGATTTAGTTTGATTTCTGGTAAGAACTTCCTAAATTTCTCTTTCCCATACCTGTAGGATGAGTCAAAGCATGTCTCTTTCAGATATGTTGGAAGGACCAAAAAAATCAAGTAGTTGAAAGGATACTTGGAGAAAAGACAACTGCAGTTCTATTTGAGTAGCAAAGCACGATAGACATAGCACCTAAAGTAGATAAATCTCTGGTTTGTGATTTGGTTTTTACCTGTGATTAGGTACCTGAGTTTGAGGAAGTCACTTAACCTCATAGAACCTCAGGTTTTCATTTTGTTTTGTTTTGTTTTGCTGCCCTCTTTCAAAGTATGGGAGTGATTTTTTTTTTTAAGTGTGTGCGCGTGTGTGTGCGCTTTCATTTGTCAGGTTTCAAAATAGGAAGAATATATCTGTCACGGTTACACATTCATTCTGTTTAAAGCCCATCCAGATGTCCTAATGGGCTGTTGGGAGTTGGAGGGTCCTCATGGCTGCGTTTCCAAAGTCAATGTCACTAAGGAACTCTTCACTAGAAATGTGGAGCAGGCCTCCTTGCAGCTATCACTTGTTTTTGAACATTTGATGACACAACTTGATGAACCAGGTGTACCTTGTCCCTTCACCCCACTTCCTCCAGCCAGTTTTCTTTTCCCCACTTCTGCCTCCACAGAAGGTCATCACCTTCCCAGGTGATCAGCGACTAAACATTCAGCTTGTTCAGGCCTTTGGCATACTTGTCCAACTCCACTCCAACAGTGAAATCCAAGGCAGAGGTGTGAAATGTGCTGTTGGTTTTTCTCTTGAAGTTAGATGTGTATTGATTAGTGGTCTTTATCTGAGTCAGACACACTGCAGTCTTGCAGGTGACAGAATAAAAATCCGGGGCCTTCAGGTAGCCTTTAAAGTTGTCATTACTCTCCATCTCCCAGGTTCCATTCTGGTCCGTCCTCATGGCAGTGGCCCTGGGAACCAGGAGTGTGTGGCAATGTTAAGGAGCAGGGTGGATCTTCCATTTCCTCAGAGGATGGACTTGGCTATGTGAAGCTCAGATGAGAAGACATACTGAAGTGCACTGTGAAAAATATAGCAACACAAAGAAATAATATTGGTAATTTTAAAAACTCACTTCCATTGGTCTATCTTAGGCTAGAACTGACAAATCTATGGAACAAAAGGGGACTGGAAAATATATTTTCATATCTGTCAGAAAACCAAGCAATGCCAGAAATGGTCAGTGTCTCAGTATCACACTGTCTGTTGAAATAGCTTTAAATACAGATTTACATTTCATTATGGTTGGCTTTCCAGTTTGATAACATCAGCAATCCTATGCTATGTGAATCACATTTTTATATTATTAATTTCCGCTGCATTACAACAAGGTTATTGCTCCTGCCCAATTTTCTAAAGGTGAAAGGAGAACTTGAAGGAAAGAGCTGCAGACACTCAAAGGGAAACACAGTTTTTGAATAATAATGAAAGCAATAGTTTTAGAATTTGCTTCTCAAAATGCCATGCCTAGATATCCTAATTTACAAAGTAACCCATTTATTTCAGTGAATCTGAAGGCACATTTCCAGTTCTCATTAACTCCTTTGGGATTAGAATTAGGCCCTATCCACATTTAAGTCACCATCTGGATGTGGCAGGTATGTGAGTTTGTACCTATGGGTGCCACTTGGAACCTAATAACAAATAGTCCTAAATCACTATTAACTGAAATGACCTTGAACTACAAAGCCCAAATCCACCTACTATATTTGTACAGACACTTTCCTACTTTTCTTAACCTTGAATGTATTCCAACTTATCTTTTTTTCTTCATTTTAGTTTCAATTGATGTGGGAAGCATTAGGGTAATTTATGTTCCTTCTTGAATAATCAGAAGTCATTCCAGGGAGTATAAATTTGATCATGACAATGTCAAGTCCTCCTCACCCCCAGAGCAGCCTTCCAGCCTTCAGCATCCATTAGGTTTTAGGTTAATTCAAAAGTACCTCTATTTTATGATAATACATTTTTAATTTATTTTTGGACTAACAATAATTAAAACCTTTTTTCTGTGACCTTGGATTTATAGAATTTAAGTTCAAGGTTCTAATACTGATTTTCTGCTTCAGCATTTTTTTTTGGTAAAATATATATATTTCAAAGAGAAAGAGTGAGGGAGAAAGAGCTAGAAACATCAATGATGGGAAAGAATTATTGATCTGCTGCCTCCTTCATGCCCCCCACTGGGGATTGAGCTCACATCCTGAGCATGTGCCCTTGGCCAGAATTGAACCCAGGACCAGAACCACTGAGCCAATACTCTATCCACTGAGATAAACCAGCTAGGGCTACTTAAGCATTCTTTACATAATTTGTATAGATTACTAAATTTTGAGAATGTATTCTTTCTACCATTAATAGTTAAAGATGTTAAAATATTTTTCTTTTCAGAATAATACATCTTTTTTCTCTATCTGCAATCCTCAAACTAAATTCAAATATTTGGCCATTTAGTAATTTATGCTTTTCCTGGCTTTGGTTTATAAAAACCCTGTTTTGCAGAGAACAAAACCTAATAGCATAGACAAAGCATTCTATAACACATGAAGAGAGAGCTAGATTGTATCTTGTGGCAAAGACGATCACAAAGAGAAAACACATACACTTACACATATACTTTCCCTGATTTAGGGAGAAACAAGCAGGAAAAACAAGAAAAATATAACATAAATATTCACAGATCCAGTGCCCCGATTTTCAAAATTAATTAAACACGTTTATTTTTATTCTCAATGTTATGTTTTTTATTGAATTTTAGAGAGAGAGGAGATGTGAGAGAGAATCATTGATTAGTTGTCCCCTCTATACCCCAACTGGGATCAAACATGCTGTAACTTAAGTATGTGCCCCACCAGGAATCAAACTTGACATTCCAATCAACCAACCATTTGGCCAGGGCCTGTGCCCTGATTGATTGATAAAGAACTCAGATTGTGCCCTAATCATTTTGGCTCAGTGGATAGAGCATAGGCCTGCGGACTGAAGGGGCCCAGGTTCAATTCCAGTCAAGGTCATGTACCTTGGTTGTGGGCACATCCCCAGTAAGGGGTGTGCAGGAGGCAGCTGATTGATGTTTCTAACTCTCTCTCCCCCTTCCTTACTCTCTGTAAAAAATCAATAAAATATATTAAAAAACAACTCAGAATGCAGAGTAGTAATGAAAGATTTTCATGCCCCAGAGTGACATGGAAGTATCAAGATTTGCATATTCTTTAGTGTGGTAGACATGATACAGAATTCCCCTAGAACTGAAGGAGTATGGGGACAAGAACTAGACATATATCATACCAACCTGTGTGGATTGAAGACTAAGCAGCGGATAGTAGACATCTCCCCATATGCAGAAGGATAAATAACCCATCCCACAAAGCCTTGGTGCTGTGGAAGCTACCTCCTGCCCCAAATAGTTAACCCAACCTGGGAGGATGGGGTTGTTTTGGCTAAGAATAGTTTTCTAGAGTGTGGTTAACAGAGGTTAAAATTGTAATGAATTAGAATATAAAAATTATTATATATTGGGTACACCTAAGTTTTTACAAAGTTTTATATCTAGAATATGATTAATAAAAAATAAAGTAAAAACTGTTTAATTATTATACATTGTTCAGTGTATACTAGGTATGGAACACTGCAAAAAAAAATCACCTCAAGTGTACACATCAGGGTTAAATAGTTCCCTCTCCTTTCTAGTTATGTCTGCATTGCTGATTTCTAGTGCACTATAGAAGCTAACTCACATAGTAAAAAAACAAAAATAAACAACAACAACAAAAAAAACCACACACAAAAAAACCCCACAAAAAATTAATATCAAACAGGAATATAATACTCTATCCAATACTCATCATATGTTAGTAAGTGCTTGAGGCTAGTAATAAGATATATATTGGGTTAATAAAGTTAATATGAGCCAAGACATATAGATATTAAATGTAAAGTAAGTATATTATTGTATATTATTGTTAGGTTTGAACATTTAACCAGTCTACCTCAGTGAGTTTTAGTCCAAAACTTTATTCCAACCTCAAGAGAGTACCACTCTCACTATAATCATACACATGCAGTTAGAACATTTGGGTCCACTTACTCTTTGCGAATGAGAATGAGGTGTCTTGCTTCTTGACTTCCAAAACCCTTAAGCAATCTACTTAAAACCTGAATCAAAGATTTATTGAATGTCTTTTGAACCATCTGCGTGAGTTAAGGGTAAAAGAATCTAAAATGTATGTATTCATTTTATTTAAAAAACACATGGGCCTGTAAACCAATTGAAAATTACTTGGCATGAATATACTAGTAGAGGAACTTGGCAGAAAATATTTCCCCGAACCCAAAACTTTTGAAAAAGCCCAAATGTAATAAAAACTCACCTAAGTTTTTAGCCATGATTAGGCAAAATAGTCAAACAATAATTAAAAGAAAATAAAACACTAAAATGAATTTGACATAGAGATTTTTTTTCAATGAAAAGTAGCTTATGGACAGGCTAATGTGCCTTTTTCAGCGGTAATGGACCTTCCTCTTTTCAGGGAATAATCTCTTAGCATCTGACTATATCTGGGTGTTTTTTTCTACCTCTGTGAATCAGGCATTTCTTTTTTGTGGGCATTGTGGGAGTGTGCAATAGGACCTGAAAGTAGCACAAGTGAATGTGTGTGCACACCTACATGTGTACAGACACATATACATATAAATATACATTGAAGTACATACACATCCAAAATAAAAAAGTCCTTTTCTGTAAAAGATAAAAACCAATCTTTGGTATTTGTCTTTTTAAAAATTATGACTATGTATATGCACTGCACTTCAAGTATATCAACAGAATTAGTTATTAAAAGTTTTTCTTTCCAATGAAGATTGCCAGATAAAACACATGATGTATGGCTGAATTTGAATTTAAGATAAAAAGCAAATAATTTATTTAGTATAAGTATGCCTTATGTAATAATTGGGACTAGCTAATATGCAAAAAAAAATCATTTTTTATCTGAAAGTCAAATTTAAGTGAGTGTTCTGTTTTTCTTTGTATGTATGAAAATCCTACTGCACAGTCACACTCTCTTTGATACCATAAGAAAAGATCTTTTTTCTCTCCACATGATTACATTCTATTCAGGGGCATAAGACTGACATGTGAAGAAGACAATATAGGTTCACTGCTAATTTATGTTGACAACTTGTAAATGATTTTTTTTATAAATGAAAAATGTAATTAGACCTGTTGAACTTAAGGACAGTTTCATGACTGAAATGCACGTTGAAAATACTAACAGATTTTTCTGTCTGGAAAAGATATAAATGGACCTTTCAGAAAAGAGGAATAAAGTTGAAAGCTTAGAAGAGAGAATAAGTATATATGTATGTGCCCTGTTGCAGGTGCTCAAAATGGAAACAATATTAGTCAACAGCACTTGAAAATAAATCTGAAATTATATATATATATATATATATATATATTATATATATATATATATATATATTAATATGTTCTTACAATATTTGTAGAAGATATTGCTTTACCTCAAAAACAAAGAACCACAGACCACCACCAAGCCTTGCAATCTTTGACTCTCAGCAATCCTTTCCTACAATTGGATTTGAGGTAAGCAAGAGCATAGACTGGTTTACTAGTATTCTCCTTTTAGCTCAAGTGTTTAGCACAATGCCTAGGCACAATACTGAATAAATGTTGCAGAGAGAATTAGGACAAAACACAGAGGTGGCAGAAAGGGAGAAAGGGAGAAATAATTAATTCCTCAAGGCCAGGAGATTAGAGTTCTAAAGTTATCCTTTTAATTGATCATTTTTCATTTTTAAGGAGTGAAAAATGGGAATAGAATTTCAAAGATGCAAATGTCATACTAGTGGGAATTTTGGCTTATTTGGGAGAATATTACTTTACTAGTAAATACAAACAGTAAATTCAGGCATTAAAAAAAAACTAATAAGGTTCCTGGAAGGCCATTCTCTTAAAATCATTCTTCAGAAATCACTCTTCCATTGAAAACAAGTAAAATTTAAATAAATGTATTTAGGTAATAGTTATAATGAAGTTTTTAGAAGTGCAATTTCTAGGCATTGTAAATGACTTCTGCATTCACTGAGGATTCTTGAAGTGCAGATGGATCTGTGTTTGTTTTCTAACAGACAGCTTGTTGTGGTGTATTGATGTCAGCATCACGTCTAAAGGTCACTGCTGTAACTGACAAGATATAACATCTCACTGTCAGTCCGTGAATTTTTCCATTAGGTTGAAGGAAATCTGAATATTTGCTCTGCTTTGCATGTTTTCAATCTCAAAATTATTTTACCGTGTGTGTGTGTGTGTGTGTGTGTGTGTGTGTGTATTTTTAGTCCTCGCCAAAGGATATGCTTTTATTGATTCTAAAGAAAAAGGGGGGAAAGAAAGAATAGTGAAACATTGATGAAGAAAAACATACTGTAGATTGATTTCCCCCTATATGAGCTATGACTGCTGATCAAGTGCACAACCTATGTACCCTGACTAGGAATCAAACCCAAAACCTTTCGGTGTGAGGGATGATGCTCCAACCAGCTGAGCCACCTGGCCAGAGATATCTATACTAATAATAAACAAATATGTAAATTGATCGTACCTCTGTGACACTCACGGACAATCAGGAGTGACTATGCAAATTAACCTGACAAATATGGTGGGCCTATGGGTAACATGTAGGCGCCAAGTGGCCTAGGGTGGGGTGGGATGCCCACCTGCCCTCTGCATAGCCAGGGTGATGCTGTAGGGGTCCTTGGACCCCGCCCACTTCGAGCCTATGGCTAGAACTGATAATAGTTAGGTAAAGCCAAGAGATATACTCATATACCTATGCTACTGATCTACCACGTGGCTTTTTAATATATAGAGAAGAATTAGGACATGGCATGTGAATACTCTGTAAAACTTGGCAGAGTCAAAAGAGTCCAGGCCAGAGCTTCTAAACAAAGAGATTAACTGCTTTTGCCCTATGTTAAAAATCCATAAAAAGCCCCTTGCTAGGCAGTTCTACCGGTTAAGACTCAGGAAGTACAGAATATCCTACAATATATGAACCTGAAAATTCTAAGGGAATAAAAGAGGCTTCACTCTTTTTATTACCCTGGCCAATACCTAGTAGTTTTACTATCTGGAGGCACAAAGTTAAATCCATGTTTCACAAACATAAATACAAAATGTATAAGAATAATTGTTTTTAAATCCACTAGAATCTTATCATCAAAAAAGAAAATAAGACAGAACAATTTCAGGTTTTTCTTAGCATGTGAACTAAAAAGTTAATTTATAGAACAATATAATTGTTTTCTTAAAATGAATTTATAGTCATCATTTTATTAAGTGATTAAATTTAATATTTCCTGAATTGTTAGGCTAAAAAGAAATTGAAAAGAAAATCAAGTTTCAGGCATATGTTTTCTATTTTTTTAAAAAGACCTCATTGCCAAAAATATTCTTTTTAAATTAAGAAGAAAAGATCATGAAATAAAACATAGGGCTTTAGTCATTGTGGTTTTTTCCTCCATATTTAATTTTATAATTTCAAAATGACTCCTTACTACACTGGATGAGGAATCAGCACTCACATATTATTTTTTCTCTCTCTTTTCTTCCACCTTTCTACTTTAATATGATGCATTTTTATTTTTGATTAATGAAAGTTTGTAACAGTTGCATTCTTTGCTGTAGTTATAGGCCCTCAATTGTAAGCAATTGTTTATAATTATAAGCTGTTTTCTATTTGAATGAGGAATCATTGCTTCATATTAGTTTATTTTTCCATTTCTGTACTCTATTCCTGATGCTTAAAATTTAAAAAAAAAATACTTTTTATTTATTTCAGAGAGGAAGGGACAGGGAGAGAGAGATGGAAATGTCAATGATAAGAGGGGATCATTGATTGGCTGCCTCCTACACACTCCCCACTGGGGACTGAGTCCACAACCTGAGCATGTGCCTTTGACTGGAATCAAATCCTGACATTCTGGTTCATAGGTCAACGCCCAACCACCCAGTCACATCGGCCAAGCCTGATGCTTAAATTTTGATTCACCTTCTATTTGTTAGATTTGTAGTTTTCAAAGGGAATTTATAACATGTAGTTTTCAAAGGGAATTTAAGAGTTAATGTTTCCCAAATAATATCAACTTAGCACACTAATAATTTCTGTGAGTCTTGAAAATCTGTAAAATAAAAAATTTAAATCTACAAAGTCAACAAAATTAAAATTTAGAATAACAAAATGCTATGGCCAACGCTTGATTCTGAAATAATATTGTTGCGCAAATGTGTCTAGTATGATGACTGCTCATCATAGGTTATTGTTTTGGTTTTTGGTAAACTGATACTGTCTAGGTCCAGATATGGCTCACTTCTCTCACATTGTTTTTCTATGTAAACTTCATTGAACTCAATTGGCAGTATTTGATTGTAATGCCTTCTAGGGTAAGAATTTAAAAATCATTGTTTTAATTTTCTTGAAATTGAAACAGCACTCCAAAGTCTGTTTAGATTACTCACATACTGCAGAAAATATAGGTACCTATCATTTTTTAAGTCTTTGTACACATACAGCTGTGTAAGTAAAGGCTCTAAGGCAGGTTGATCAACAGACAGTTCATCTGAAGTGAGATGCTCAGTTTAGTGCTCCAGTGACTTCATAGTTTCCATTCGCAAGTATGTGCCCTGTAAGTCACGTGCCAATGAGAAAAAGCAAAGAAAATTAGCAATAAATTGAAACTTGGTCCCAATAGGAGTTTAAGAATTTCACATTTTAAAGCACATTCTAAGGCATTACGATTTATGGCTTGAATACTTTGTTTTTAAACTCATGGATCCTTTAAATATGTTACTTAGTTGTTTTGATTTTCAGACCTGTATAATTAGCAACATCTTTGCTCTGTAAGGAGAAAGTAAAATCCCATTGCACTAGTGTCATTTTTTATGTAGTTCTTAAAGAGAGAGAGAGAGAGAGAGAGAGAGAGAGAGAGAGAGAGAGAGAGAGAGAGAGAGAGAGAGAGGGAGAGATATCAAAGAGCAAGCATCAAGGATGAAATCATGCTGTTGTTGAGCCTCTAATTTTTCTGTGAATGGTTTGTAAAGTAAGCACTGGGTGAGGGGAAAGTGCCGTATGCTCGTTTTCCAGAGGAGTGTGTCTTAGCAGATCAGAAGTCACCTTTCAATGCTGACTGCAAAGAAACCTCTAGTTGTTTATTCTGCAGAGGCAATTTTTGCTGAGCTGCCAAACAGAAAATATCTAAAAATATTTCTGTCAGCGGATTAATTAATGATGGCCTTACCAAATGACAATCTTATTGAATGGCATTAGACAAGATAATTTTTTTATTAAACGGTATTTCAATTTTCCCAGTACTCCATAAATACCTCATGAAGAGTGTTCATGCTAAGTTAGGGTAAACAGTTTTTACTTTTTATGTTGACAACAGATGAATGATAAACACAATTATTTTTCTAGTAAAATCAATAAGTTAGTATATATTACCTTGCTTTGCTCTGACTTATTGCATGCCTAAAATGATCACAGAATGCAAATTAAAGGATACTTATTCTTGCTCAGAGACCTGAACCTGAGGGGTTAAACTCTTTATGTATAACTCTTCTAGGGATCTCTGCCCTTCCCCTTTCCACCATTTCCCTTGCTTTCAGGAGACTTGCACCAACAACCAAAAATATAATCATTTTGTTTCTCAGCTCACTGATCGACCTGGTTCCCTGTTTCTGCCACTCTTCCCTTTTCACATGAAAAGGAATGAAATGAACACTGGGATCAGTACATGTCCTTAAGGGAGACTAAGAAAAAGTAGTTAAATAAACCCATAGCATTAATAAACTGCTGCTATTTTAGTGAAATGTGCCAAGTTCTCAAAATCAGCCAGCTTCTGTCGTTTTCTCTCTGATCTCACATCAACTCTCCTAGAACTGGCTCCCCGACTGGCTAACCTAGTAATCTATTAATGTTGATGTGCTGCAAGGCTCCGTCCTGGACACTTGCCTTGTTCCCAAAGTGATCTCACTAAGTCCCGTGTCTTTAAAATACCATCAATATGGTCACACCTCAAGTTGTATAACTACAGGCCAAAGCTCTATCCAAACTCGTCTATTTATATACTCGACAGGCTGCTTAACATCTCTACTTGGATGTCTAATAGACCTGTAAAAACTTTAAATCTCTAAAAATTAACTCCGTGTTTTTCCTGACAAATCTGCACCACTTGCTGATTTTAACATCTCAGTTAATGGCAATAATAATAATAATTAAAAGAAAATAAAAATGTGAATGCCTTAGTTTGTTTTTTCTTTCTCTTATACCACACATTTGCTATGTAAGGAAATCATGCCAGGTTTTTTTTTTTTTTTTTTTTTGCTCTTTTTTTATTGTTTGAAGCATTACAAATAGTAGTACATATGTCTCCTTTTCCCCCCCTTGACCTCCCACAGCCTCCCCTACCCCCCAGCATATGCCTTCACCTACCTCACCCCCCCCATGTCTTGTATCCATTGGTTATGTTTGTATGCATGCATACAAGTCCTTCAGTTGATCTCTTACAGCCCCTCCCCACCTCCCTTGCCTTTCCACTATAGTTTGACAGTCTGTTCAATGGTTCTTTATCTCTATAACTATTTTCCTCCATTTCTTTTCTTTGAAAAATCTTGCAACTGCAGAATAGAAATAAACATATAATAACAAAACAAACAAACAAACATGTTTGAATCCCAATTTCAATGTCCAACAGTTCTATCTTCAAAATATATACATACAACCTAACACATCCATTAATACTATACTGGTTTGGGTCAATGTCATATTTCACCTGGGAAACTGCAATTATTTCACAATTGATTTATTTCTTTCAGCCTATGCCCTCCCTAGTTACTGCAGTCTCTTCTCAGTACACTGGCCAGGATGATCTATTTGAAATGTAAGCCAGATAATGTCACTCATCTACTTAATATCCTGTGATAGCTCAACATTTTGCTCAGAATAAGTCATTAAAATCCAATTTATTTGACTATTTTCCATGACCATCTTATATCTCACAATCCCACTCAATCTACATCAGTCACACTGAATTTTTACTTTTTCTTAAACCCAGAAAAGAATATTTTTATCTTGCCACGTTTCCTTTTAATACTGTCTCCCTTCCTGTGACTTTTAAATCCTTCTTTATCATCTTGACCATGAAGCCTACCATGACCCCTCAAGGTAAAACTACATTCTCTTCCCCTTTCCACCCATAGCACCTATTCTTTATTCTGGTCTACTTTGTGTGTTTTTTTCAATCCTCCTTCTAATATATACTACATTTTACTTCTGATAATTGGTATGTATTTTCTACTACACTGGTAGAATGTAAGCTCCTTGATGGCAATGAAATATGTTTGTTTTGGTTGCTAATTAATATTAGTCCTTTTTCACCAAAAGCATATTCTTTAGATACAGCATTTTAACCAGCTAGATTTCCTAGTCTTCCTGAAAGTGAATTTTCTTAGTAGTACAAATTCAACTGATCCAGTTAATAAGACCAATAATCTCCTGAGAGTACTGGCTGGACTGGACTTCCTCACGATCCACTTACCCCCCAAACGTCCACTCCACTTCTTAACACATCCAAGTGTCATTAAGAATAGTAAGGAAGTTTGGATATCTAAAGCCATTAATTGCATCATTGCGTTTTTTTAATGTGTGAATGCCTCTTTAGCAATAGTGTATGTTTTCAACCTTCAGTTGTATTTTATGTTAATTTCATACTAGAATTTTAGAGTGATATTCATTATTCATATAAAAAAGTCTTATTCTTGAAGCTTTCAATTTTAACTGTAATGCCTTTATTTTTAAAACCATAAGTATATTTATTTTTTTGACAGACTGTTTAAAAAAAATTAATGATGAACTCAGGCTGCCCATACAAAGAGGTAGTTAATGAAATGAGTAGCAGATGAAAATCGTATCTGATTCCAGAGTACAGTAATGATGCACTTAAAAAGTTTTACTTGAAAATTTGAAGTTTCAAAGCACAGTTCAGTTTACAATGTTGCATGAATCTATCTGGCAGGTAGAATTTCCACAGAGTTGGAAAATTCAGAATCTCTAACAAGGCACTAATTTTAGTTTTTAAGTGTGAAAATTTATGTTTATGGTTTACTAAGAGTTAGAAGCCTTATTTTTTCATAAAATAAAAGGTTATATAATCGTATCCCTGAAATATAAGAAATAAGTAAGAATTTGTATTTGAAATCAATCTGTGGCCCACTTACAAGGAACCTAAATATAAGATAATCAATGTTATGGTGCAACAGGCACTGACATGTCACTGGATGCCATTCACACCATAACAAATCACATTAGCTGGCATAAAGGAAAAGGCAGGCTGCATGTTTGTTCGCATTTTCTTCTTCTAACTACAACTACACCCCTTCAATTTATGTCAGAATATGATTCCTCTGTAACAACCTACCAGTTGAGAACTAAGGCTACAAAATTTGGGGGAAGAAAACATAAAAGTGGACTGATGAGAGTAACTTTATATCCCCTACCTACTCTGATTGGAAATATAGCCCAATTAAATAGGAGGAGAGACATAGTCCCATCCTACAGGGGAGGGAGCATGTTTGGAAACAGTACATGGTCCAGGGTTGCTGAACTGGAAATAAGTGGAGCCATGACATGAAACCAACATCCATTTCTTTTGACTTCAATCCAAGGCTCTCTCTGCCACAAAATTTGAAGGTTAGACTACTATGATTTCCCAAGTCCCCCTGTGCTGAAAATCCGTCTTTCTCTCATTCTCATCATAGAGATATGAAGAAGGCCATCTTTTTAAAGGATGGGTAAATATTGATACCATCATAAAAAGGAGGGCATTTTACATGCTTACATTACCCAAATCATGTAGTTTCTACTAAAAGAGAGTTGTTTGGAATTCTGTATCTATCACACCCGCCATTTAATCATATGTTCTTTGTATGTACAGATACAACTACATGCAACTGAATAAAAACATTTTCATTAATTTTGCTTCTCTTTTGGAGGTACTAAATCTAAAGGACAGATACCTTTTAAGGAATCTTAAAAATATGTCCAACAATTTCTGGGTGATAGCTCAATTAATTGTTTTAGTAGGATATTCAGTGATGATTGAACTTATTGTCCTGTCCCTTGCCACTGATTTTCTTTCTTCAGTAGGCTGACATAAATGTGTATCACTAGCTAAAGGGGGATTGAAAATAAAATTAAGGTCACACAAAAGAAATTTTGTGTTCGTGTTTTTTTTTTTATTAAATATACACCTATTTTTAAAAAGAAATCAAGGCCAGGGTGAATCCATTACCGATGCTCCCAAAATGATACTAATATTCTCTGAATGGTACATTTGTAGAAGCAATGAAGTTTATATTTAAAGTTCAGATGATTGACTTTGGCATATTATATATAAATGGGGGGTGGGTGGGGGGGAATCCACAAAACTGGTCAGTGAGTATCTAGGTTTTCTGACTCCCAGATACATTTTCATTATAGATTATCATTGTGATTGCTATTCTTAACATGGGAGAATAATACTTAAATGTTCAGAGTTATTCATTTGCCAAGTAACTATGATATACTCCTTTTTAAGAAAGCTTATCCACAACATTGGAAATATTACACCCGCTTTGAGCTAATTAAGAAACCTACAGCTCAGTCAGTTGACTCACAACTAAGGGCGTACAAAAAGAGAACAAATAAGCACCATGATTTTTTCTTTCTTTTTTCCCCCCCTCTGGGAATTGCTCACTTAATGAAAATATTTAACTTAATTAAAAAGCTAAACAAAACAAAACTAAATAAAAATTATTCATGGCTGTAAGTTAAATAAGCGTGTACTTTCTTTGAACTCAAGCAGAATGCTATATTCATTGTATCAGAGTTCTAAGTATGTGCCAATTGCATAAGGGTAGCACTAGACTATTTCATGGCTATTAGCCAAACACTGTACAACTTAATGTATACATGCCTGCTTTACATTTCAAGATTGAGTTCAAATGAGGTTAAGTTTTTATTTGGATTCGACGTTTTCAAATCTTTATTTCTAGCATTATTAAATACTCTTTCCATTTCATATTTTAAATTCTTAATTGCTTTTAGCATCCCCACATGTTCAGAGAAAGTTAATATATCCCCACAGTATTTCTAGGTGTTTTTTTTTTAATCTATTAAAACTCAAAATAATTTTGGTTAAATAATCTTGTAATAATATTTATGATAATATATTTTGATGGATATATATATATTATAATTTTATATACTCCAAAACATGACACAGGAAATAGATTGTTTATTTAAACTAGTAATTAAAAATATCATTATTAGGATGAAGCCTCCTGTACAGTAAACACTCAACAAAATATTAACTAGTGTAAGTATTTGCATTTCCATACAGCCAACTTTTGAAACCAATTAATTTATTAGAAATTATATTTAATAGATTTCAGTTTCATTTTCCTCATTTCCTATGATTACTGTAAAAGGCAGAGTTAAGGAGACACAAAAATCTTAGGATCACTAAAAGGTTTAGAAATTTCATTATGCACACAATTGACAGATATTGCCTAATCCCAAATAATTTTTGACACTAGCCAGTCGGATTAATAGTTTCAGCTTTCAGTTTCTTTCATCTTGTGGCTAGTAGTATAGCTAGTGTGCTTGGGTTTGTTTCCTTAATATGATTTATCCTTCATGAGATCAATGTGTATATGTTCTATCTTTGCCTACCCAAAATGCAGTACAACTCTGATGGAATTTTGGCGTGCAAAATAATGTGTTTCATTCTATGGTTTGTTTGTTTTTTAAAACATGTTTTTATTGATTTTAGAAAGAGAGGAGGGAAAGGACGAGAGAGATAAAAGCATCAATGTTCCATCCATCACTGGGGGTGGAATCTGAAACCTAGGCATGGACCTGACCCAGAATTAAACCAGGTGCCTCTTAATGTATGGGACAATGTTCAATCCATTGAGCCACGTGGCCAGGCTCATTTAGTGGCTTTTAAATAAAAATATAAAACTAATTGTTTTCTAAATAGCAAATTAGTATAGACTTGTTCAGTTTGTTTGTTTGTTTGTTTGTTTCTTTTTTTCCTTTAGAGTGACAAAATATCCTGTAGCACATACAAATATTAGCAAGCAAAGTGTTAGTTTTCTGGGCTTTGGGTATAAATAGGGGTCTTATTATCTTTGGGTGTTTTTATTTCATTAGCATTAGCAACTGCCACTTCATAAGTGCTTCAATGTACATACACTGTCCTTCCTCAGTGAAGTGGTTAAGCTGGTTAGTGCACCATTTCAAATCCCATCAGTCATAATACCAAATATAAATGCCAGATAAAATAATTTAAAAAAATACTTAACAGAAGTTTTGAAAACAAACACAAGTTCTATTTAGGTGATTTGCCCCTTTTTATTGAATTGTTTGTCTTCCTTTAATTAAATTGTATGTATTTCTTAAATATTTTGCATATTACCCCCTCATAAGATGTATCGTTGGCAAATATGTTCTTCTATTTCATTATGTTGATGGTTTCTTTTGCTGTGCGGAAGCTTTATATTTTGGTGTAGTTCTACTTGTTTATTTTCTTCTTTGTTTTCCTTGCCCCAGGAGATGTATTGGCAAGCATATTGCTACAAGGGATGTCTGGATTTTGGTGCTTATGTTTTCTTCTAGGATTTTTATGATTTCAGGACTTGCATTTAAGTCTTTTATCCATTTTGAGTTTATTCTTGTGTATGTGTAACTTTGTAGTCTAGTTTCATTTTTTCATGTACCTGTACAATTTCCCCAATACCATTTATTGAAGAGACTGTATCTACTCCACTGTATACTCTTGCCTCCTTTGTAAAATATTAGTTGAGATAATGGCTTGAGTTGATTTCTAGAGTCTTTGTTCTGTTTAATTGATTATATATATGCTTGCTGTTGTGCCAGAACCTGGATGCTTTGAGTACAGTGGCTTTGTAATATAACTTAATATCTGGTATTGTGAACCCACCATTTGACCCAATGATCCCACTTATAGAATTATATTATAAGAAACCCAAAACAATAATCAGAAAGAATATATGAACCCTTATATTCATAATAATATAATTTATAATAGCTAAGATCTGGAAACAGCCCAATGAGTAGATTAAAAAGCTGTAGTACATTTACTCCATGGAATACTATGCAGCAGTAAGAAAAAAGAAAGATCTCTTACCCTTGAGACAGCATGGAATGACCTGGAGAATATTATGCTAAGTGAAATAAGCCAATCAGAGAAAGACAAGTATCACATGATCTCGCTCATATGTGGAATATAACGAAGAAAATAAACTGATGAACAAAATGGATCCAGAAATATAGAAGCATGGTACAGACTGACTAAACAGAGGGAAGGAGGGGGTGTAGGGGTGAGAGAGTAGAGATTAACCAAGAACTTATATGAATTTTTGCATAGCATATGGGCATACAGATGTACCCCTTTTTCCCCATCCATGGATAATAGTGTGAAGAAGGCCTGGGGCTGGTGTGGGATAGGCTAGAAGGGGTCAATGGGAGGGGGGAAGGGTACATCTGTATAACTTTCAACAATGAAGATAAAAAGAAAATAAACACAAGAAAAAATACTTAAACTACCAACTATCAAAACTGGAGACAATGACTTAGAGCAGGTACCATCCATGGCCAAAGGATGTCAAAAGCAAATTTAGTGGTGGGAACAGGTCTTTAATGTATCAAGGACAAAAGACAGAGCCTTCGAGGAAATTAGAGTTGGTATTCTATAACTGAGCTTCTGTACAAAACAATAACAAAAAACAGATCCTTGAAAAATTTCTCAATATTTGGAAAGAAGATTAAACAATCTTCATCTTTCAACCTACAGAAGCCACTCAAAACCAGTCCTTGCAGGGAGGCTGCGGCTGAGCACAGAACTATATCATGAGCTGAGGTCATGTTTAAGTTCATACTCTTAACAAAATGTAAGAACCAAATAAAAGAAAGATAATATTAATTTAGATACTATTTAAATACCTATTATTATTAGATAATAATATTAGAAAGTTATCAGCATGTTCCCATTAAAAGCATACAATCCAACACCCCCAGATTCTCTCTTTCCACTAACAGACACACATAAAACAATCTGGGGAAAAGTCCACAATAAAATTATTTATATATATATATATATATATATATATATATATATATATATATACACACACACCACCTGAGGAAACACTACTTGATAATTCAATTAGATGTTTTATCTTTTGAATGTTCACCACTTTTTTTGCTTCTTGTAATCAAAACTCCTTAAGGATTGTCCTTAATGGTGGACAAATTTAAATAAATTACATGAGGTAAATGTAATCATCCTTCTAGTATCGTTATCATTAACAAAGACTAAAGAATTTAAAAGGATTTTTACAATCAGTACATGATTATATTTGAAACACTGTAGTTTTTAACTAAATAAACAATCCTTTGAAAGTGATCATTGCTAGTGAAATAATGGCATTAAGAATATGTATATTTAGATTACACGTATAAGTGGATTTAGCATAATGTTCTCCGGGTTCATCCGTGTTGTTGTCAATGGCAGGATTTCTTTATTTTTTAAAGCTGAATAATATTTCATTGTGTATACACTAGAGGCCTGGTGCATGAAATTCTTGCATGGAGGTGGGGGGAGCCTCTCAACCCAGCCTTCACCCTCTCCAATCTGGGATCCCTTGGAGGATGCCCTACTGCTAGTGTAAGTCCCATCTCAGCTTGATCATCCCTCACTGCCTCTGCATGCCAGCCTGATCGAACCTAACTGCCTCCTCCCCTGCCGGCCTGGTTGTCCCCAACTGCCACCCCCACCAATCTAGTCACCCCTCACTGACCCCCATTTGCCAGCCTAATCACCCCCAACTGCCAGCCTGGTTGCCCCTAATAGACTCCCTGCTGGCCTAGTTACCCCACACAGCCTTCTGTTCAGTCATTTGGTTGTTTCTCACTAAACTCCCTGCTGGTCTAGTTGCCCCAGGCAGACTGCTGTTCAGTCATTTGGTCATCCCTCCCTAACCCCTTTGCCGACCTGGTTGTAGGCAGCCATCTTGTGAGGGTGTGAGGGTCAATTTGCACATTGCATCTTTATTGTATAGTCTTACATATTTTTTCTTTAACCATTCACCTATCAATGGATACTTAGGTTATTTCCATATCTTGGTTATTGTGAATAGTGCTTTACTAAATATGGGAATAGAGATATCTCTTTGTGATAATGGTTTCATTTCATTTAGATATATACATAGAAGTGGGATTTTTTTGTTATATACTAGTATTTTAAATTTCTTGAGAAATGTCAATAAGTTTTCCATAATTGCTGTACCAGTTTACATTCCCACCAGCAGTGGAGAAAGGCTTACTTTTCTCAACATCTCGGAAGCATTTGTTTATATCTTTCCTTTGTGATAACAGAGTGCCTAACAGGTATGAAAAGGTACGAATAGATATCTCATTGTAGTTTTGATTTGCATTTCCATGATGATTGTGTTGTACCTTTTCATGTACTGCCTGACATTTGCCTCTTCGTTGAAAAATGTCTGTTTAGGTCTTTTCTATATTTTAATTGTTGTGTGTTTTTTCCAGTTGAGTTGTAAGAGTTATATATCTGTATTTATCCTAGCAATGCTACCATTGTTCCATGGATTTTGGAATCCTTTTTTACAATTGATTTCAGAAAATCCACCACCTTACTTTAGAGTGTCTATTATATAATGACTAGAGGACCAGTGCATGAAATTTGTGCACAGGTAGGGTCCCTAGACCTGACTGGTGATCAGAGCCAATCAGGTTCTCACCTTCCAGCCTTCCCACCCCCTCCTTCCCTCATGGCCCACCTGCACACCGCCATCATGGGGTTACTGTCCCCAGCTTCCCCACCTCTTCCTTTCCTCACTCCTTCAGCCCCCCATCGCTGCCCCTGGTCACCCAACATATTCTGCACTGCCTCCTGGTAGCCAGTGCATGTCATAGCAAGAGATCAATCTCCTGGTCTCCCCACCAAACTCTGGAGGGGACACTTTGCATATTAGCCTTTTATATATAGATAGATAGGTCAAAGGATAAGATTTACTGTTCAATGCCTTCTTATTTTATTCAGCTTAGGGTTTTTATTGTTGATGTTGTTTGCTTGTTTCCCCTCCATATCTGCTTAGCATTATTTGTGTCTATTTTAGAGTTGGTTATTTTTATTAAAGCCGTAATATTCAGTATATCAGGAAGGTAATATATTTGCTGTGATTTAAATTAAGAATCTCCTTCAAATCAATTGTAAGTCTGTCTCAGTCTCATTTGTATATTTCCTGCCTACTCAAGGGCAACATGTGAAGCAAGGCAACATCATGCGTGTAATTGACTGATTGCTGTTAATTTGAAATATGTGAATTTGAGAACTGCCTCTATATATATTCATTAACATACCATCCTTCACTCGCAATGATCAAGCTGCTGGCACATCACTAATAGGATATTTGCTTTGTGTTGTTTTTAGTGGCCATGATGAATTTAGGATCATCCATTCCACACACTGCTGCCTAGATTTTCCTGTGACTAATGGGCTATCACTCTCATGGCAGTTTTAGATATTATCCTCCATCTTAATGGAAGAAAAAAATGGAAACAAAATATATAATGTTGCCTTCATTTACTAGAGCCAACTACACATGAATTTATTATAAAGTGTCAGTGGAGGGGAGCATGTCTTTTCTCCTCCTGGTGCTAGTTGGGAGTTGGGGTAATGCTGGAATAACCATTTACAGAAGCCCCCACAGGAGGATGAGGTAGAGTAGAAAGCATTATTTCCTTGGAATTACACCCCTGGGTTTCCAAAGTCCAGTTTCCCTTGGTCCTGTCATAGAAGTGTTGCTGGGATTCAGTAGAACTAACGTCAGAGCCAGCATCCAGAGTTTCCTTTTCCTATTGAAGCCCTGTCCAGTAGATACATCAGGCTAGTTTGGCTTGTGTTTCCCACTGCAATCCAGCAGTCCATTGTATGAGGGGTCTGCGTGGCTGTCTGCCATAGGAGTGACACCAGGAATCCAATAGCCACACAAGCAACAAGAGTCCCAAAGGCACAAGTGAGTGAGCTTCTCTGTTTAGGGGACTATGTGTTCCAAACCTTCGCACACTTGCAGTGGCCACACCCATTCTAGCTAACCATCTCTGTCCCCAGGTGTGATTAAAAAGCAGGTATCTTCCCTACATCACTGCAAGTTTACTGTGCATGTGTTGATCTTTTCTATGTGGTTCCATCCCCCAGTGTTTTGCAAGAACATGCCTATAATGTCTGGTCATCCCTTTGCTCCTTTCCAATTATTAATAACTAGTTAATTACAATGGTATCAAAACTGTTACCTAAACAAAAAGTTAGGAATTCTCTGCATAACTTTTTTACCAAAACAAAAAATTAAATTCATATATACTTTACTGGAATTCTATACATACTCTCAGTATTACACAAAGTAACATGTAATTCATTATGTCAAATTTAAATGCCAATACAAATGAGGGCTAATGTAGAAAAATTGTTAGTTTCACAAAATGTAATGTTTGTTTGTTTTTGTCATAAAGCTCTTGTCTTGGCTTCAATACTCTTATCTCTTATTCTTCCACACCTTTTTTTTTTTTTTTTGTAAGTTGGGGCTTCAATTTTCTTTTGTCAAGAGAAATATATGAGAGAGAATGTATGACAGGAAAAGAGGATAAGGCATTTTCTCTTGTCCTTTTGCTTGTTGTCCTTCTCAGCATAGAAATGTCCTTTACTCCAGCACCTGTTCATTCCAGTCCCTTGTTCTTTGGGTTTTCCAAAAGCCAATTTCAGTCAACTCTCATAGCCACATAGAACCTGCTTTCTGAAGATCAGATATTGATCTGTATCTAGGAGAGCTTTCCCATGGATTCTAATACCTCCTTTGCTTCTGCAACCGAATGGATAGTTTCTCCTTCTCAATTATTACTACTTTATTATTTTAATACTAGAGGCCCCATCACAGGAATCAGGCCTACACTGGCAGTCAGACATCACTCTCGCAATCCAGGACAACTGGCTCTTAACCACTCGCCAGGCTGTCTGCCTGATTGCCCCTATCCCTCTCTGCCTGCTGGTCTGATCGCCCCTACCTTGCCCCTTGCCGGCCTGATCTCACTCCTAACTGCTCTCTCCTGCTGGCCTGACCACCCCTAACTGCCTTTGCCTGCCTGATCGCTCCTAACTGACCTCCCCTGCTGGAATGATCTCGCCCCCTGATCTGCCCTCCCCTGCAAGCCAGATCTCACTTCCAACTGCCCTCCCCTTCCAACCTGATCACCCCTAACTGTCTCTGCCTTGGCCCCCACCACCATCACTTTGGAAGGAAGTTGGACATCTGGAAGATGGCTGGTCAACCCAGTCTAATTAGCATATTACCCTTTTAGTAGTATAGGTAGGTTATATAGGATAGGGTTGCTTAAATGGGGGAAAAAGCCTTTTATAGCATGAGGAGATTCTCTTGGCAGACAAAAACACATAATTCCTATATCTGGACTGACAGCCAGTCATATGAATGCATACACTGCCAAACTGGCCATTAAAAAAGTGAATCACTTTCTTACACTTTATACCAAAGAGCTGTTTCCCTTAAAACCCCTCCTCAGCCCCCACCTTAGGTTCTGCCTTCATAGTTCATCCAGATTTGGTTCTGATTGGTTGGTTCCTATCCCACTCAGCATCTCCGGGTCTTCTCTGGACCTGATCATAGAGGCAGGACTGATCAGCAGCCACTCCAGGCTGCTGGCCAGTGGGCTGAACTGCTGACCTCTGGGAGAGAGAGAGAAGCTTGGCTGCTGGCTCTTTAGATAGATAGATAGATAGATAGATAGATAGATAGATAGATAGATAGATAGATATAGATAGATGATAGATTTCTCTTTTTTCAATCCCTTAACATCTTTTTAACCAATCTTCTATAAAATAGCAAATGCTATCTGTTTACATAGATAATAATGAGTTTCTATTTTCCTGATCTTTCTGATGGACTATCATAAGAGGAAGTTACTTTTCTGAAGATTAGATCATTCTAGTAGAAAAAAATGAGTATAAATTTTCAATGTATAGTCTACCCTTGAAATATGAACCAAAGTTAGCTGTATTGTCTGTTTATACCAATTACTTTCTTCTTTTGTTACAAGATTTAAAATATATATATTTGAGACAGATATAAAGTGTGAGAGCTTAAATGACAATGGTGGGCATCTGTTTTTGGTTTTGATGTTATTCTTTTTGGGCTGATCTTTGATCTTTGTGCAAATTAAAAATACGGCTTAACTTCTCTTTATTGATACACAGAAAATTTACTAGTGTCCCACTAACTTTATTCATTTGTTTATACATTCTTTCAACAGATATTTATTGAATTTGTTCCATATGCTAGGCCCTGTGGTATATATTATGGAGGAAGAGTTAAAAGAAAATCTGTCATCGAGGAGTTTTAATTTTAGTAGGAGAAATGGGCAACTACAACAGAGCTATGCAGCATGCTAAAACCTATATCTTTATTATAATGACAGGCAAGGGATGATATAAGGATATACATTAAAAAAGAAAGATTAACCCAAATAAGGAGCAAAATATTTTAAAACTTGCTTTTTTTTTAGAATAAATTATTTGTGATAAAAATGTATGAGATCAGGCAATAGGTAAGATATATTAATCTAATCATTTTTTCTTGATATCCTGTTGAAGAATGAAATAATGTACAAAATATAATTAAAATAATAAAAGATCACCTAGATCTATTTTTCTCTATTGTGGTACCAAGTGATTTAGAATAATTCATCATTTGATGAAAAAGTATTCAACAATTAACAATTAGCAATAATTTACACATTATAAATGCAGTACTAAATAACTTTCCCCCTAAAATTTTACTAAGCTTGTGACCCTTTAATATAATTTTTTTTGGCAACCAGTAGTAATTCTTCATGTATGTAAAACAACTGATAACCTATTGGGTTTGTGTGTGTGTGTGTGTGTATATATAGATAGATAGATAGAAAGATAAATAGATAGATAGATAAAAGTTTATGTTTGAAATGTGTAAGATGTGGTAAGTAGTCATAACTCAGTTATGTATAATATGAGAGATTTATTTTATCTTGTTCTAGTAACAGCTACCAACATTATTTTATTGAGTGTCAAAAGCATGGAGCAGTGGGAAATTTGCTAATAATAAAATCTTGCCAATAATAATATCCCAGTTAAACACAATCATCATTCAAATATTTCTAGTTTAAAACAGTTTTAAAGGTTGAAGTTTGCAATAATTTTTGTTCTCTGTTAAAATTTCCCTTTACTGCCAAAACCGGTTTAGCTCAGTGGTAGAGCATCGGTCTGCGGACTGAAAGGTCCCACGTTCGATTCTGGTCAAAGGGCATGTACATTGGTTGTGGGCACATCCCCAGTAGGGGGTGTGCAAGAGGCAGCTGGTCGATGTTTCTCTCTCATCTACGTTTCTAGCTCTCTATCCCTCTACCTTCCTCTCTGTAAAAAATCAATAAAATATATATATATATTTTAAGAAGTTGCCTTTACTGTAATACTTCTCTCACTAACCATTCTGAGTGGGCTTACAGGATGCCCTCTGAACCCATGAATCATCCTAATCATCATTTACTACGTTTGATCTTTTATAACAAGCACTAATCCTTTTTAGTAATTTTAAAATGCCAATTTTAAGTGCCCCCTCCCCCAATATATATATATATATATATATATATATATATATATATATATATATATATATATATATTTTATTGCTTTCTTTGTATCTCTATATCTTGTATATTTCCTTTGCTGGACAAGTGTTGGCTTCATCCAGTGTTAGTTTTTAGCAGTAGAGAAGGAAGATGGATCCTTCCTTGTTCTCAATAATAGGAGAAAGAAATGCTTGCTCATTTTTACCAAAATCATGGAGAAATGTTTCCCTTGTTTCTCGTCAGACCAAATAGTTTACAGGGGTCTTCAAACTACGGCCCGCGGGCCACATGCAGCCCCCAGGGGAGTCTGATCCTGCCCGCCAGGTTTTTTGGGCCGTGAGTGCAGCCAAGGTGTTACAGTAGGAATTAGTAGTTCATATAGTCCAGCCCTCCAGCTCTCTGAGGGACCGTGATCTGGCCCCCACTTTAAAAAGTTTGAGGACCCCTGGTTTAAAACTTGTCAAATTGGGACTTGCTCTCTGGAAAAGATAATAGATTTGTGCTACCACAATTGATTTAGGCTAATAACCTAAGGGGGGGATGAATAGTGGGTGTCAATCACAATATTCACTACAAACAAATATTTTATATAACTGAAACTCAAGTGCTCAGAATTTGAGTAATCATAATTCTTTGTTTATATTGCACTTTCATCATTAGTCCATGTTCTGATGTATATATGGATGTATATATGGATGTATGGGTGGATGGGTGGATGGGTGGAGAGAAAGAAGCGAGAGAGAGAGAGAGAGAGAGAGAGAGAGAGAGAGAGAGAGAGAGAGAGAGAGAGAGAGAGAGAGAGAGAGAACTGATGGTGAGGGGAAAAGGGAAAGAGAGAAGAGAGAATAGTTTTACTCTGAAAAAAAAAAAAAGAAATGTTTCAACAAGAAAGCCCACTGCATGAAAGAACATATTTGCCAATGTTATCACTGATAAGGGTTTACTCTGCAACATTTTACAGGGAACTCATACAACTTAACAAAAGGTCGATAAACAGCCCAACCAAAAAATGGGCAATGGACCTAAATAGATACTTTTCAAAAGAAGACAGAAGGAATGCCAAGAGACATATGAAAACCTGCTCAGAGTCACTAATCAACTGAGAGATGCAAATAAAAACAACAATGAGGTACCATCTCACACCTGTCAGAATGGCTATCATCAACAAATCCACAAAGGACAAGTGCTGGTGTGGATGTGGAGAAAAAGAAATCTTCATGTATTGATGGTGGGAATGCAGACTGGTACAGCCACTGTGGAGAACAGTATGGAGTTTCCTCAAAAAACTAAAGATGGAACTCCCATTTTACCCAGTAATCCCATTTCTAGGAATATATCCCAAGAAACTAGAAACACTAATCATAAAGGATATATGCACCCCTATGTTCATAGCAACACAATTTACCATAGCTAAGATTTGGAAACAGCCTAAGTGCCCATAAGCAGATGAGTGGATGTGGATTAGAAAACTGTGGTACATCTATACAATGGAATACTATGCTACATCTATACAATGGAATACTATGCTGCAGTAAAAAACAAAGGAATTCTTACCATTTGCAACAGCATGGATGGAATTGGAGAGGATTATGCTAAGCGAAATAAGCCATTCAGAGAAAGATATATATCACATGGTCTCACTCATTTGTTAAATATAAAGAACAACATAAACTGATGAACAAAAACAGATTTAGAGACAGATAAGTATTAACCCGTCAAGGGTCTTCCATGTATAGTATTTAAAGCCATAGAAGGAGGAAATTGCCTAAGGAGTGAATATAGAGTTTCTGAAAATTATTCATGTTCTTTGAGCCAGGAATTCTACTATTACGGTATTACTCAAGGATTATAATCATAAGATTTCCCTACAAGGATGTCATATTTATTTTACTAAAAGGGTAAGAAACATTTTTAACTATTTTTTTTATGAATCAAGTTTGGTAAAGCTGTGAAATTAAATGAAAAGCCTTGTTTACTAATAGTACGTAATGATATACAAATATATACATATATACATATATATATATATACACACACACATATATATACACACACACACACACATATACAGATGTATTAGAAACACATAACTGCTCTTACATTTCTAAGAAGAAACTGTCAAAGTATTACAGTTTGAATTATTGAGTTTGAAACATTATTGATTTAAAAAGTTTATGTTCATTTTTAATTGGATAATTGCTCTCAGTTTTATACTAAGCTGATGCTTAAAGGTGTACCCAAAAGGACTTAGGCTTATGAATATATACACACATATGGATGGGGTATAGTAGGTTTACAGTTGTGAGTACGCACAAAGTTTCCTCTTGTGTTATTAGTTATTAATTATTGTATTTTTTGCTAAAATGCTATTACCTTACTTCTTAGGAGAACTCACATATTTTTTATGGTATAAACCACTACATTTTAAACAAAGGAAAGTCACTTTGAAATTGACATTCCTTAACTATTCACAGAGGTGGACAACTTTTCAAATATTTTGTGAGATATTATTAGCAAAAAATTGTACTATTGTGAGGAAGAGTCTGTTGATAACTTGTAATATGATTATAAAAGTGAATCGTGTTTGTTTTTTATCTGTTACTTGTAAAACTTAAAAGTAGGCATAAAAATCAAAATAGAAGAGGCACAGTAAGCTTGAAGATCAGTAATGAATATTTGGTAACAAAATGTTACACATACTAATGTAGATTTGATTTTCTCTGTTTCTAGTTGATGTGCCAAATTATGATCTCAATTGCAACTGGACATATTTTTTCTGTGATGATACTGAGCAAAATGGTGACTTTGGGTGACTCATATAAATAAATGTATCTAATACACATACCATATTAATTCTAAAAGAATTTATAACTCTTGTCAGCAAGCATTTTACTTTGATACTGCACTTCTCCTAGATAGTCAGGGAGCTTCCTATATATAGTTATCTTATGATGGCGATAATACACATTTTTGTGGATAAAGTGAAGCCTACATGGATTAAAAAACTAATGCTTTATTATCCTGAATTACACATTTGTCCTACCTTGCTTCCCCTCATACACAAGTTAACAGGTGAAGAAGAATATAATTTTATTTTTAATAAAATCTAGGAACACTTCAGAATGTGGACTATTAGTGGCTACATATCAGAATCTACTCTGGGACTCAAATTTTCTCTTTTATATCTTAGAAAATTGAAACTTTTGAAAAGCTTATAGTTTATTTCTTACTACCTGTAAAATAAATTTGAAAAAAAATCCTACTCTACCCATATGTAAATGTTTCCTATAATCTGACAGTTTAGAAAACTACTTCATAAAGTGAGATTTTACAATATGCTACTTTCTTTGATAACTTTATGCCATTTTTCTAATTTGTTTAGCCTTGCACCTTTATTCTTAAAAAGCTGTTGCACAAAGATATCCCTTGTATAAATCTAAATAATGAATATAAATTCATACATGCAACTTCAAAAAAAAAACACTTTCTTTTAAGAGTTATAGGATTTCTCTGCATAATTTCCCCAAACCAGTCTAGCACTGTTGCCAAATTATTCTGCAAATAAGAAGAAAATAGTTTTTAAGTATTCACAATAATTAAACAATCCATGATGCACTATAATGATTTAAATTGTATAAATCTATATGCATGCTCGCTCTTATACTGTTTAGGGAATATATATTTTTTATTTATTTCCTAATGGTTTATTAGAAAGAAGTAACAAAGTTTATTTTAATATCACTCATCTCTCTTATAATACTTGAAGTGATAACAAAGATCAACACGCCCACAAATCCAATAAATAAAGCACTGCAGTAGGAAGATTCTAGAATATACCAACTTAAAATCCAGATATCAGGATAAAGAACGGAACAGGTAATGAGACAACAAATAAACCATCTTCATAGACCTTGTCTCAACAAGTCAATTCCCTTCAACCTCTGATCCATTGAAATTAAAATTAGCAAGTGGAATATTGAAGCAACTCCCCAGGAAAACGTTGGTATGAAAACATCAAATTGTATACTTTAATTAGACTACAATTTTTCTTTGAGGGGGAATACTGTCATCTTTGCCAAAGAAAAAAGCATTTTTTATGCCAAAGTTAATATGACAATCCTGAAATTTGAACTTCTACATTTGGTGGAAAGCTTGCAGGAAGTGACAGACTCAAACATCTTGCTGCTTAACTTTGATATGTCTATAATATTTGGGCAAAATTCTCATTATTTCTTTTATGAATTTGAAAAAGCACTTATTTATTTTTATGTTTTGGAAGTTGAAATGTGTTCCTGAATGTGAGAAATCCCTTTTTCTTCACCATATGCCATCTTGTCTTTTTGACACTCTGAGCCTGGAAATATCTCAAGTGTGCAGACTTCTGATTTCCAAAATATCTACTGCCAAGAAGGGAAGTGGGTATCTGAAACTGAGCCATAGACCTTGGCAGATTTTGAATTCAGAATAAAACTTTTGCTTTAAAATTGTGCTCAAAAGTTGAAAGGGATTTTTTAATGTCTAATTTGTGTTCTACTCCTACTATAGGATTGAATAAAAATTATTACAGCCTACCTTAAAAGGCTCCCCCTCCCATCCCTACTTGGACAGTTTTAAAGGATTAAGAACTGGATGAAAGGTTCTATCCTTTTTCTTTTAAATTTGACAATGTAAAAAGTGATAAAATCCTGCTAACTGAATAGAAATATAGCTGAAGGATGAACATCTTTTGGGACATTTAACAGTGGTTATCACTACATTGTCAGAGATATATGAACAAACTCCTAAGTGCATATAGAGTGGCTTATCTAGCAGTAGATTAAAATATCTGTGAAGAGTATTATGTACTCTGTATTAAAAAGCAAGTGGTAGTTTTGCTGCTCTGTTTATTACATTCTTGTTGTGACTGAAAAGTGCTGCAATTAAAACCCAAAGAAATAAAATCATGTCAACTATTTCTCTACTAGCAAATCTAGTTTAGCAGCTATAAATAACATTGTATCACAGAATCATGGAGTTTATAATTGAATGGAAGTAATGGGATGTTCAGATTGCAGATTTAAAAAAAACTACACATAAATTTATATAGTTGCATTCATTCAAGACCCAATGTGTCATTATCTGTCATTTAACTTTACAATGTTTTTTTTTTTTAATATAAACTAAAAATCTTTGACTTCCGGAAATGATAGGTCATGATAAATCCCTGTTATAAACCATAGCTGAGCTTACTGAAAAGGAAGAGAAATCTTTATGTGTCAAAAAGGGAATACTTCATAGCTGTTGGGGTGTGCAAGGGCACTCTTCTTGGCAATGTAGGGATTTAAAAAAATGTGAGTACCACAGGGAGACAGGGAGGGAAGCCTTTGTACAGAACGCTGTGAGAGTTGCAATTGAGATATAAAACACGAAGCTACACCTTGAAACAACTATTATACAATGTCAGTGGAAATGTAGGAAAGTCAAGGCCTGTCTTTAAGCACCAAATAACAATAAGTATATATGTATATCTCAACCTTATTACCAGGAGGTGGAGGAAGAAAGAGTTCATTGAAATAATTTTAATCTCATAAACATACAAGTTTGTAGTACCTAAGTATAGGAAATACCTTAAGAAAAAGCAACTCGCCCCCCCAAAAAAATTTTTAGAACTAGTAATATTACTGGAGTTTTTGGCAAAAACAAGCATGAAACCACTTTTGAAGCACATTCATACATAGGTTGATGCTCAACCACTGATCCATGCTGTTGGACTCTTTATTATTATTCTAAAAAGAGGGAGATATAAATATAAACAAAAAATCTTAAAGCCATAAATATTTATATATAAATTAAATTAGAAAAATTGTTAATGATGCCATAAATAGTTGTAAGAGACTATAAAATAGAAAAATCTATATATTACAAATTTAAAAATCAGCAAAAGAAAAAATCAGCAAAAGAAAAAATAACACCAAAAGAAAATCAACAAATGTATAAAATCATATAATCTCTCATATATTTACTTGTATAAAGAATATGTAATTAAATGTAAATATTATATAATCAGATAAATGAATATAAGGACAGGGAATTACTGTTTTATTCCAATATATTGGGAAATAATTTAAAATAAATGTTTTCCTTATTGGCAGGGTGTAAATAAAGATATTTTCAAATGGTCTGGCCCTAGCCAGTTTGGCCCAGTGAATAGAGCATTGGACTGCGTATTGAAGGGTCCTGGGGTTCAGTTCTGGTCAATGGCACATACCTCAGACCTCCAGAATTGTAATATTAAAGTTCTTGCTGTTTGAAGCAACTTAACTTATGGTAATTAGATATGGCAGCAAATTGGAAATGAATACAAATTATGTATAGATGGACAGAGCTGAAGTATAAACAGTTGCTTTTAAAATAAGTGAAATATGTCTCCTAAAAGAGGGAGAGAAAGAGAGAGAGAGAGAGAGAGAGAGAGAGAGAGAGAGAGAGAGAGAGAGAGAGAGAGAGAGAGAGAGAGAGAGAGAGAGAACCACTGGAAGAAGTACAACAATATAGCTCATCAAGCACATGACCAAAAACTAGAAAGATGTTAAGCTCAAAGTTACTTTTTTATTTCTGTTTCTCTGCTTTCCTTTACAGTCCTCCCTCAGAATTATTTATCCTGTGGAGGATAAATAATTCTTCTCATAATTAAACAATATAAAACTCTAAAAATAATAAAATTTCAAGTATCTCTAAAGTCTAGTTGGGGGGAAAGAGAAATAGAAGAGCATACAGCAATATTCACAAACATCTCTAATAAACCATATCAATTATATTTAAATCTCCAAAGACCACTTAGGCTCCATTTCTACCCATAAACTCTGAAATCTTGAGTACACATACCAGTTCACATATATCATTTACTTTTACTATGGTCAAATCAAACTCTCATTTATAACTTTATTTTACATAAGGTAAAAATAGCCCTATAAGTTAAAAAAAAATTCATTTTGTAAAGCAAGCTTAGCTCTGTGCTTATCTATTAGTGAAAAGATAACACTCTTTACCATAAATAGTCCTTGGGGGTTCATGGTTCATTCTGAGGTACTCTGTTGTGCAGGAAGAAAAAGATGTTTTTCTCTGTTTTTATTTATAACATCTCTTAGGCAGCCTCAAAAGATTTACCAAACTCCCTAACAACCAGTGTTTTAGTGATAGCTGATACATTGAAATACTCTGGTAAACTTTAACCATTATGTGGGTAGCCTTAAAATTCCTGTGAAATATGTTTATGTCCTTTGTCAGCATAATTCCTTTTCAGTACATATAAACTGTAGCATGCTCTAATATATTTGTCTGTCAACTTTATTTTTATTATATGATAATGAAACCACCCTCGGTAGTTGTACCTCTTCATCTTCATGTAACATATGCCATCGCATTGTTGGCCATCTTGATGGAATATTCATTCGGCGTCTTTCCAATCTTAAAAATATCTAACTCTGCACATTAAAATTATGTGGTCTAGTTATTCATATGTATTTATTCTCACTTTCTTCCCCTATCAGAAACTGCCATTTCATTATACCCCATCTCTTTCTACCTACCCTTGACTATGTTTTGGTTTTTCCTGCCACATATCAAAGAGCCCAAAAACAATAAATGGCTTAATCCATATTAATTTTTAAATAATTCTGTAAGTTAACCTTCAATTCTTGCTTCATGCTGTGTTGGCTGGGGCACTGGGATAGTTGGAGGGTCCACAGTGGCTTTGCTTACATGGCTGGCATTTGGTGCTGCTGCTAGGTGGGAGTTAAGCCAGGGCAGTAGTCTGAATCCTTAGTTCTCAGATTGAAAAGCAAGAGAAATGCACTTTACTCCCATGAAGGTGAGATTTTATTGAGAAAGAGCACGTGGAATGAGAGATTGCTCTTTAGGAACATAATTTTCCAGGACCTGCTTATTAATTACCGTGGTAGGCGGAATTCTAAGATCACCTTAAAACATGCTCTCTCCCTCCCCCCAGTGTGTACATGCTCTGTATGAACCCCTTTCCCCAAGTGTTGGTGGGACTTGTGATTAAGATGACAGAGCCCCTTCTTTGGTTAGGCTGCATTAAAAGCCAAAGGTAATATGACAGCTGTCCCTGCGATTATGTGGTGCTGTATAGGATTGTGCTGTGGCAGACTGGAGAGGGATTCTCCCGCTCACTGCAGAAGTAAGCGGCTATATTGGGAGAGGACACACAGCTCATGCATACCTCAGGGCCGTCTCTAGTAGTGACCTCAGATTGAGACCCAGCAATAAAATGGGGACTCAGTCCTACAACAAAAAAGAAACGGAATGGAAAAGCACCTCACGTCTCATATGAGATTGTAGGCTGGACCAACCCCTTAATTTCAGCCACTAGGACCTAGACCAGATGACCCAGTTAACCCATGGAAACACTTGACCAATTTAAGCTGAGATAGAAAATTTGTGTTGTTTTTGTACTTCTGAGTGCATACTAATGTTTTACACAGTGATATACAAGATATACAATAAATGTATGAACCAGATTTTCTAACAAAATATCATGGACTAGTTATAGCTTAAATAAGAGAAATTCATTTCTTACAGTTCTGGAGGTTACTGGTCATATCAAAGTTGTTAAGAAGTTTAGAGATAGCATGAAAACTGCCCATGGGCACAGGGAAGACACTAAATAGTGAATATTATCATTAATATTTTATGTCTTTCCTCTCTTTGATCATAAATTATCATCATTTCCACTATTTTATATCTAATAATTGTTCTTTTTGCTGACTTCTAAAAAATACAATCTCAACTTGCCTAATACAAAATTATTTACAAACAAACAAAAAATAGATTTTTTTCTCCTAATATTATGCTCTGGTCAAAAACTAAACTTGCTTAACTAGTACCAATTGATGTCTGGTTTGTTTTCAGTGACATTGTGATAGCTTTCTTCAGTTAAACTACCATTAGATGTCTGTCTCAAACCAAATCTTGGATTTTACTTCTTCTGTCTATATCCCAACCACAATTCTACCAATTGCAAAAGATGACTTGACTTTAGAAAGGGCAATATCCAAGTCAAACATGAATTTCCACATAAATTGCAGTATAAAAACAAATGACCAACTAGTATTCTTTCTCCCTCACCAAGTGGAGATAACATACCTATTCTGAAGTATTCTGAGGTTTGATATTATGTAAAGGCATATCTTATTGTGAGAAAAATTAGCAGTGCCTAATGCCTAAATATGTTTTGCCTCTCATTAATAGGGTCTACTTTTAAGAAAAATTAAACTTTAAATTTTAGTAAAAATACATTCTGCTATGAAGAAAATTAAATATATGAAGGTTAGATTCCATAAGATTTTTAATTCCAATATAATTTTTTTAATAATGAAAGAATGTCACCATCATCATATAAAAATAAAAGATAACAGAGTACAACCCAGATTTAATAATAACTTTTATATGATTTAATCACCTAAGTAACTATACCCAGGACAAAGAGATAAATTGATTTTTAAGGTTAATAATATTCCTTTGTAGCTTTATCTTCCAGATAATGGAAAGCATATAACATTGATAATGTTAGCTAATATTCTTTAAACTCAGGGAAATAAAATATACACATTGTTATTCATCAAATAATAAAAAGAGATTAATCTGAGAAACTTTATCAAAGCTCTATTTGAGAGAGCAGTTAAGATAAACAAAATTTGAAACATAACTTTAATGATTTTTTTAACCATAAAAAACACCAGTGAAAATTGAAAACTTTGGATGAATTTTATCAAGGTTTTGTACTATAAAGTTCAGTGATTTAAGCAAATTAAACTCAGCTGTATTTGAAGTTTTATTTCTCTAATAAGTTTATTAGCATACAGTCCTTTGTGTATACTAATGATTAGTTGGACATCATTCCTCTGATATGGAAATTGAACATTCATGAATATTCTCTCACCTATATTCAGACCTTAAGTATAAGTGTTTGGGAAATAAAGGGTGAGGGAGAAATGGATCAATTTCCTGTATGAATTACTTTTGCTGAGTTAAAGTAATCAAATAATTATAAGCATGTGATATTAACAAATATTTTATATCATATTTCAATTCCATAGAAATATGAATACAGTGATTTTTATGGTATGTTTCACTATAAATTCTGGTAATCATTTTGCCACAATTGAACAGAATAATTTAAATGATTACAAATCTTATTTAGAGCATATAACCCCCCTCCATCCCTGCCCGGATACTAATTAACCTTTTGAGATCAGAGTTTGCATAACAAACTTTCAGTTCTCTTTTATATTTTAGGGAACTGATATGTTAACTCAATATTAAGAGAAGTAGTTGTTTTCCATGGTGCAATTTATTAGGCAAAGATGAAAATACCTCACATAAAAGGGAGAGCATAAATTATACCATTGATGACACATTTATGAAGTGATAATACTATTGATTCATCCCTGCAATGAAATATAAAATCACTTAATGATTATTGATTATGATTGAAAACTGAATATGATTATGAATTAAATGATCAAATATTAGATAACTGTTTTTAAAAGAACAAATGACTTTTTTTACTTAAATATTATTCATCTTAAGATTTTCATGTTAAGAGTAAAACCATTGTTTAAAAATTCTTTTTAAAGTATTGCCCTTGCTTCCTGACCAATTACCAGTGATCTGGCCAAATCCACTTTTTTTGTTTTTGTTTTATTTGTGTTTTTTAGTTTCTATCCTCTTTTCTGTAATTGACCCTCTTGATCATTCTTTCTTCTTGCAACTCTTCCACTTCTGGTTTCTGTTACCATGGAAACTTATTATTCCTCTTGTGCCTCCATGCTACTTCTTCTTAAGCTCTGGCCAGCCATGTGCCTTCTTTTTGGCCATTTCTCAACATTGGCCTCAACAATGGGCCACCTACTGTTCTTTTCCTTCTCACCTGAATTACTCTTTCTGGGCAACCTCCATGATTTTTGTCTTATGGAGTCACCCCATTTCTGATGATGGGCCCCAAATAGTTCTCCAGTTCTGAGCTATCTCCTAAACTTCAAAGTATATTGCCAGTTGTTCATCTTTCTATAAACAAACCTCAAGTATTTAATACTAAATTAAATAGTATTAATTAAAAACAGTTGAGCTAATTTTAACCTTCTTTATCAGAGATCTGCTGTTGATACAAATACTAGAGGCCCGGTGTATGAAAATTTGTGCACTCGGGAGTTCCTTCAGCCCAACCTGCACTCTCTCACACTCTGGGAGCCCTCTGGAGATGTCTGACTGATGGCTTAGGTCCACTCCTGCCACTATTGCTGTGCTCGCCAGCCATGAGCCCAGCTCCTGTGTTGAGCATCTGCCCCCTAATAGTCAGTGCATGTCATAGCAAACAGTCTTTCCACTGATCAGTCAATTTGCATACTAGCCTTTTATTATATAGGATATTGCTGTATCTCTTTTCAAAATCATGAATTCAGTGTTGTAGTGATACCAGCCAATTCATTCTACCATGAAACTATGATTTATACATCTTTACACTAAGCATAGTAATCATGGGGGCGGGAGGGTGCTTGATGTAAGTATAGTTCTTTGTCTCTCTCCAGAGATCCTGTATTAGATGTCTGGAGAGAAACCTAGGCACCAATGCTATCAATATATAGTGTATCCCCCAAAATGTATACACACTTTACAGCAAATAGCTAAAATGATGTTTCTTTCTTTTCGGAATTCAATAAACACCATCTTTGTAATTATTCAAAGTATGTATACATTTTTGAGACACCCTATATACGGCTAATATAGTGCAGGTGATCTATGGATAGTGACTTGAAAAAATTTTGCTTAATGTATTATGCCATGGCATTTTTGCCCTAGCTGGCTCTTTCTGCCTAGAAATTCCTTTCTCATTTTTGTCCTTACGTTAATGCCTACTCATTCTTCCAGAACCATCTGTGTGAACATTCACTTCTCACTTCAGTTTAATCAGCTGTTCTCAATTCTGTGCTTCTGTGGGTTTGTACATATTTTTATTTTTAAATTTGCTACATTTTCAGGCCATTGCATGCATGACTAACCAGCTATATTGACAATTCTAATGACATCTCCATTTCCATTCTAGTCTAAAATAGAAGTTTAATAGCTGTTTACTGTATTTAACTGAATATACTCTACTTCTCTGTGGATATGACTTCTAAAGGAAAATACTATGCATCAAAGAAAATAAGACTCAAAAACACGAACTACATGCCCTTTGTTACAATAAAATTAGCCATATTATAAGATTTGCAGGTGACTATTTAACAGATAAAAGGATTCAAATTGATCTAAACTGGCTGGAGTAACTCAAATAAAATGTATATGGATAAATATATAGTATTTATTTTTAAAAATTAGTTGCACAAAAATTAGATTGGGAGCATTATTGAATAACAGTTCCTATGAAAAATAAGAGGTTGTATCTAATGACAAAAGCAATATTCAATAGTGTTATTTTACTGGTAATGAAGCTAAAGCAATTTTAGCCTGTATTCATTAATGTTTGGTGCCTCCATCACAAGGATAAAATAGTCCTTCTGCAAGCTACACTGATGAATACAAATATTAAGTGTTATGTTGATTCTGTGCCACCATACAGAGATATTTGTAAAGTAGAATTTTGTCTAAAGTATCAGTGAGATAACATGAAAATAGTTTGGGAATGGTCACTTGATAAATTGTTGGAAGGATTGATTAGAAAGAAGAATAAATGGACAGTGGCATCTGTCCACAAATGTATGAAACAGTATTATTAAGAGAGAGATGCATTCTGGAATTGCTTCAAATATAACTGGAATCAAACTCCTATTATGAGGAGGCAAAAGTTATCTCAGGATAAATAATTTTCAGTTGAATTTGTACATTGGAATAAAGCCTGTTCCAATAATAATAATAATAATAATAATAATAATAATAAAAATCTCCATTCCTAAAGATTTTAAGCACACCTGTCATGGAAGATTACTTGTCTTTGTACTAGATGATCTGTAAACAGCCATTCCTCTTTCAGGAATGTTAATATGTTTGCTGTTGTTTGTTGCATCTTTTTCAAAAACTTTCCAAGTTCTTATTCAAATTTTAATGTGTTAAAGTAAAACACCTCATTATAAACTCTGTGTGTATGTGTAAAAAAAAAAGACTGCTGCTCTCCAGCCAAATGAACTTGTATGGAACTAATCCTGTTCCAACCTAATACAAGTTCACATTCCATGTGTGTGCACAAATGTAGACACACACACACATTCATACATTACTGCTATACATTATACATGCTGCTTTTATTGCCATCTATAGAGGTGGGATTCTTTCTCCCTGTGATTGATCAGACTTCCTTTGTTGGTTTGATACACAGTGAGATACAGAGAATGAATAGCCTAGTAGGGGTGTCGAACTCAATCAGAGAAGGGGCCAAAATCTAAAATCCAGCCTAAATCGCGGGCCGAATGGTTTACTGAACAGTCATAAACTGACAATGTCATAAACTGACAGTGGAGTGCAGTGATGACAGCGCGGTGCGGGCCACATTGCAAGGCCTGGAGGGCTGGATTTGACCCGCGGGCCTTGTGTTTGACACATGTGGCCTAGAGGGAAGCTTTTTCAATCCCTCTGATCTAATGATGCTGTTGGGCTTAGTCATTTCACAGAGCAGGCCTTTTTTCATTGTAGACCTTATATTAAGGGACTGATAATTATTATCAGATTGAAATATGTATATAATTTTGAGAGACAAGACAATTTTGGAAGATCAGATGTGGGATGACTGGGACCTCAGAAGAGTAAGAAAGGATGACTTGGGGGACATGAACAGTAAACAGTAACAATAGTTAAAGATCTTCCTGTTTTATAGAAAACTTTGTGAATATTATGTCACTGAATCTTTATAGCCATCCATTAAGTGATCATTATGAAGCCTGTCTGCAGTGGAAGAAAAAGAGCATTTAAAGTGCTGCCTCATAACATAGTGAGACTTGAAATCAGAATTCTTGACTCATTCGTTTTATTTATTGAGCCAACCTATGCTTATGTAATTTTCACACTAATTTTATGAATTTTGTTTGAAGGATCAGGAGACTAGGCTCTGAGTAGTAAGAACTTTCCTATGGATAAACAATTAAGAAATGGTAGAGGTGGAATTTTAGTCCAGGTTACATTATTCCAGAGTCTTCTACCCTTCATACTTCACTTGGTAGAGGGTGGAACTCTATATTTTGTCTGTTGCATTTAATTTACCTTTCTGTCATTGTTAGAATTCTAAGATAATTCGTAAAATAAGAGAGTAATCAAGATTTCTGGCACTACTTTGGAGAGTTGTCCACTTTAACTTCTTTCTTTGACTGTCCTTTACTGTCTGTTCAGTTATGTTTTTTTTTCCTTCCCTTGCTACCCAGGAGTTATCCTTTCTTTATATCCAAGCAGTTTTTTTGTTGTGATTTAAAAACTCACGAAAATATTAACATGTATGTAAAGTCAAGACTAATGGAAGACTAACACATTACATTCAGTAGTTATTGGCGGAAAAACTTGGTATCAGCCAGTGTTTGATCTGCCTGCAGTTCTTATCCCTGTGCTCTTAGCAAGCTGGGAAACCCAAGCTAAGCTTCCAAGTTCCTAACCCAGGAATACTAAAGATATCAATGCCTTCCTTATAGTAAGGGGGCATGGCAATTAACTCTGCAAGAAATGATGCATGTAAGAGTGTCGAACACGTGGTGTCTACTCAATAAATGTAAAATACAGCAGAGTTTTATAGGAGATTCTATTGGGTCGGCAGCTAAGTAATTGCGGATTTTTTAAAGAAAATCAAAGACAATTTTTTCATGGAACTAAATAACTTTATTCTGTAATGTATTGCCCATTTTGATCAATGACCTTTTGCCATCTTTCAGGCGGCATCATAATCCCACGTTCAAAAAACTTCTGGTTTTTATTAGCAAAAAACTGAATCAGGTACGATTTGACATCATCATCATTATTGAAATTTTTACCATTCAAGGAGTTTTGTAAAGATCGAAACAAAAAGTAATCAGATGGTGCAAGGTCAGGACTATATGGTGGATGTGGCAAAACATCCCAACCAAGCTCCATTAATTTTTGCCGAGTGACCAAAGATGTGTGTGGCCTTGCATTGTCATGATGGAATACAACACCTTTTCGATTTGTCAATTCGGGCCGCTTTTCTTCAACTGCATTGTTTAATTTCGTTAGTTGTTCAATGTAGACATCAGAATTGATCGTTCGGTTGGGTGGTAAGAGTTCAAAGTAGACAATTCCTTTGTAATCCCACCAAACTGATAACAAAACCTTCTTTTGATGAATATCAGCTTTTGATGTTGTTTGAGTTGGTTCACCTGGCCTGCTCCACGATCTTTTCCGCTTGATATTGTTGTAAACAACCCATTTTTCATCACCAGTTATCAGTCGTTTTAAAAATGGATCATTTTCATTACGTTTCTTTAGCAAATCGCAGCTGCTAATGCGTTGCGTTAACTGTGATTCTTTCAGTTCGTGAGGAACCCATGTATCGAGTTTTTGAACATAGCCAAGTTGTTTTAAGTGATTTTCAATGCATGTATGTGATACATGAAGCTTCTCTGCAATCTCACGTGTTGTACTGTGACAGTCCGAATTGATTATTGCTTTGATTAGGGCGTCATCAACTTCAACTGGATGACCAGAGCGTTTTTCATCTTTGAGTGAAAAATCACCAGAACGAAATTTGGCAAACCAATTTTGACACTGCCGTTCTTTTAAGGCTTCGTCACCATAAACAGCACATAACTTTTTATGAGCTTGTGATGCGTTTTTCCCTTGCGGAAATAAAAAAGCAAAATATGACGAAAATGTTCCTTTTGATTTTCCATTTTTCAACGAACGCCAAACAAAAACTACAAAACTGATCAAAAAACTTTTTTTACTGATTAACAGCTGAATAGCCAACTATCAAATACAAAATGTGTTTTACATTTGTACTACGTCTGCAAACCTAAAAATTCAACTGAAGCCATATATGTGTAAAACCCGCAATTACTTAGTTGCCGACCCAATATTAGGTTGTGTGTTATATCAAACGATGTCTGGTAATTTACAGAAAAAAAAGATAAAATAAATATTTTGAGCATAATTTTTATTCACTTTAGAAAAGAACGTTCGTGAAAGTATGGCAGCAGAAATCTCACAATGGCATAATATCAAATGTGGGCATTAAATTCAGAATCTTGAGCCTTTGTTTTGTTTCCAAAATGTAGACATCCAAGAGAAACCCAGGAGCAACAGAAATCCAGCCCTGTAACCTAATAATGTACCACTGAACACTTCTGGCACTGCTAACATAGTTTTAGTTTCAGATGGCTTTGAAACACATTTCTCAAATGCACTTCAATCTGGTTAGATACACAGCATGACAATAGCTATGTACAAAAACCAGCCTTTATGGTTCATGAGAACTCTATTTTAGTTAAGTGCGGAATGTCTGCTGTACTCACTCATGGCTCTGCTTAAAGACTTGGCTGTTTGACATTCACACATCCATTAATTAGCAGCTAGGCATGATTTAAAGGATAATATTCCTGGCGTTCAGAGTATGTGAAGCAGTAAACAGCTTTTGTGGAAGATTAAACGCTATAGCAAATCTGAGACATTTGGTGACCCTGGAAACCATTTGTTGCCATAAAATTGCAATGCCACAATTATTGTGCCGGGAAAAACATATTCAAACCATCACACAACAAACAGAAAAATACATTTGAATTTGTCTCTTCCACATTTAGAAATATGGCTCCTTTCTTGTTTTCTTTTTCTATTTCAATTTGATTTGAAATAAAGTTCATATGAGTGATTAAATACTATGTAGTATTTTAAAATGCCATGGATTGAAAGGAAGTTCTAGAGATCAATTTGCAATTGAGAGGGTAGGATTATGTGGCTAACATGAAAAATTATGAAAATTATTTTCTCTTATTGAAATTGAATTTAAATCTAAAAGCAGTTTACATATCCCTGTTTTTACACTGTCAATTAAAATGTGGATTTTATACTATGATAATCCATTTATTTCTAAATACAGTATCTTTAATAGGACATTTTATTAAATATATTTTGGCTTGATATAATAAGATAAATTAATTTTAATTATTTTTGGAAAATATCTTAGTTTTATTAGCATGCTGACTTGGAAATTATATATATATGTATATATTATATGTATATATTAATTTTACAATTTTTGATCCATCTAAATATGTTCTAAATGAAATATAATTGAAATTTTAAAACAATAACGACTAGCAAATATTCAACAAGAATAAAAAAGATGTTTGATAACGTGTAGCAGTCATTGCATAGAGGAAAGTCCTTTTATTACATATTTCTGTTCCAGGCTTACTGGGGAAAAAATTACATGGTTTAGTAAGCTAGTTTAGCTCTCGATAAGCAAAGAATTTCCACCCTTCTTTCTTCGTAATTGGATTTGTTATGCATTGTAAAAGAAACAGGGCCTTCCACTGAACAGTGTTAGTAACCCATTTCAAAATAATACAATAGGTTTCTCATACCACGTGTTGATCACTATAAATGCCTGTCTCACTCGCTCCTCTCTCTTCTTTACAGCAGCTTCTTTCTCCAGGCCTGTGTGATTGGGGATGGGGGTCCGGGTAATAAAAACTCTCACAAAAATCTGGGATCCTCATTTTCAATCTTCCTGTTTGATTTTTCTAAAGCACAGTTTCTGAAGTGCCATAAAAAGTTTCCTAAGTTTCAAAATTGGTTTAATGCTAAGGGTGGGTTTTGTGCGAAGAAGGCGGCTGGATGCTGCACCCTGTTCCCTCTCTCTCTCTTCGAATGGCTGCTGGAAGAGACATTCCGGTTTGAGCACTTTAATACCTACAGAAAAGGCTGTGGGTGCACGGAGGCATCGCGGGCACTGTGACTAAAATGTTTACTTTAGCAAACACTGCTCTATTAAATTTCAAAGTGGCACTCCGAGTTTTATATTGTAAAGGAAACCTGGCCTCTCTTCTTGAAAGCCTTGGTTTAAACATAAAAAGGAGAAAATAGCTTTGAAGTTTGAATGAGATGCATGAATTCCCCTTTTCTTCATTGAGTTTGAAGAACGTTTAGGGCAAGCATGTGTGCTATTTATTTTTCTAAATTATAACAAGTGATGTTCTTTTTCTTTTTTACCCATGACCATTTCTTCGATTAAAAAAAAAGATTTGGATGTTAATTTGAGATTTCATTTATTATTCTCTAATCAAGGAATGTATCTAACAAGATAATTATTTGCATTTTTTCTACACAAACCCATTTTATTTTTCTTTAATGGCCATCTAATTTTTCAAATTATAGCTAAATTCCAGGGTTTTTATTGCTGCTCATCTATTTCTCTGGAGTTTACCATTTACAGACACAGTAAAAATACAGAAAATTTGTATTTTTGGCATAGATGCTCACCTTAATGAGTATTTATTTGGGCACATGAGTGCTTGCATAATTGAACAATTCATGGACCAAAGATAATTGAGCATTACAATAAGTTATGTCACCAATTTACAAATGGGAGCCATTAACTCCCTACTTTGCTTATTGGAATGAACTTTTTAAACCAAATGATTACAAATGTGCATTCATAAAATAAACCATTTCAGGGTCAGTTCATTTTATCTACTTTGGTAAATAAGAATCCTGATGGTGTTTAGTTTCTATTTAAAAATGAAATAAGCATTTTATCATAAAATCTGTTACAGCATTATTATTAGAAAATAAGTACCTAAAATAATTAGAAAGATTATAGAATATTGAGTAAAAACTATTTAGTTCACTTCATATTTTCTCTCTAGAAATGCCACTAAATATTTATTAATGTTAAAAAATCATAGTTATTTTCATATTATATGTTATTATATTTGTGCATTAATTCAACAATAGCTCCCACCAATGTACTCTTATATTTTTAATAAAAGGTTTTCTAAGCAGAAAATAAAGTAATGGTTCAGTTGTTTCTGAATGTGGCAAGAGAAGAGAGCTTTTACCAATCTTTTTTTGTTCCTACAAATTCCTACATCCTTTATACTCTTTCCTTATTTCTATCTTGTATATTTGTGTTAAGATACAAAGTGCTGAAAATATTTAAGAACTAGTAAAATATGGCAATGCCATACTCAAACAGCCAACCAGAATAATCTACTGCTGGTTGACACTGCCGTTGCTGAGATTCTGCACAGCCGCCACCCCCAGACATAGCCCTATTGGCCCCTGTGCTCTCTAATCTTAGGGGAACGAGAGAGAGGGCCTAGAAACTAAGCAGCCCTATTTCTGGTATTTCCCAATCAGCTATTTTATAGAGGAAGATCTATTAGCCGTGAGTTTTGGCAAGACAAATTATAATAAATGCTGCATGTCATTTTCCTCTTTGGGAGATTTCACTTGCACATGAGAACATCAGGTCCTGCAGTAAAGAAATTTTGGGAATTGTCAAAGACCTTATACTCTTTACATTGACTGTTTTGTAATTTTTTGACCTGGTGCCTGGAACTTCAGAGTACTAACATTAAGAAGAAGTAATGCAACTAATTTTTATAGCCAGGTAACCTCTGTATAAAAATGTCTTTGCAATAGCAATTTAAAATACAGAATATCTTATGATATTAACCCTATGTAATAATAGAGTGGAATGTCTTGTGAGGTAGTAAGCGCTCTGTTATTTGGTGGTGTTCCAGGCAAGACTGGTTATTTGTTTAGCAGGCTGATGAGTTGCACTCTTTGCACTATTGTTTTTATACTAACAAACTCCCAAAGAAAGTTCAAAAGTGTAAGCATATGATTTGTCTATGCCTTATATAAAATTTTGTTTTTCATACTCATCACTTTGCATGTTAAAAAATTAAATAACTTAACAGATGAGGGAGCCATATCAGATAATTAAAATCATAATTACATATGCATGCAAATGACTGTATTACTAATACATATTTAAGTCATTGTACTATTTTTATTCAGGGGTAGTGATTGGAAATTAATTCAAATGATTTAACTTAAATTATGTATAAACTTTATAAACTACAGATTGAACATCTTTTGATAGAACTGACATGGATAAATACCAAACCACTAAAAAGACGATCTTGAGTTAAAGTCAAATAGTTATAAAACGGTAACAGGTTTTTAAATGCTTTTGTTCTACCATGCTTTTTAATAGCATGTCAACTATAATGTTTAAAACAGTAAACACTTGTTTAATATAAATGATAATCTTTTTGTCAATTTCTACCAGATATTTAGGAAAGACTTTAGATATGAATCGCATGTTGGCCTTCTCTGAAGAATCTCAACATATGAATCAAGTTACCTAAAACACATCTGCTTATGACCAGCTGCCTCAACGTTATCAATATTGTTTTTTGGAATATTTCAGAACTATTGTAATAACTTCATATGAATAATGAAGTAGGTTAAAAACCTCTGAACTTCAGAGAAACAGACATAGATATTTTCAAAAAGGCACCCCAGGGATTCTAATATCTCATTATAATAAATATAAACTCTTAAAACTACTCCTGTTTAAGACATTAAATGAATAGTAAAGTTTAACATTCATAAAATACAACTTGTAAAGTTTCTGTCAAAATATAGCCTTATTTCTAACGACACTAAGAATATTTAAGTTCCCAGACTTCATTAAAAATATACTAATATTGTCATTGAAACAAAAGAATATATTTAAAAACCTGGAAGACATTTTGAATTAATATTATGCAATAGCTAATGTGTTATATTTAAATCATGTTAGATTTTTAGAGGAATGTTTGACTTTGCTTAAGACCAATAATTTCTCTGATTTACATGATTTAAATGAGACAAGATTACTACGTAATGCTGTAACTCAATCATTATGCAGGCATCCAGGGCAAAAGTGAAATGTTCAGAAACATTTTCACATATGTAATTTGTATAAACCATAAGGTTATGATTAAGAAAACTTAGGAATATGTATGACTCTGGCAGAAGCAGTAGTATCAGCCCCTTTATCTTTTTGCTAAATACAGGAATATCCTCAAGGATAGAAGATGGCTTGTTTATTATGTTGTGAGTCAAGAAAGTTAGCATATCTACTTGAAAGGTACTGACTTTTTAAAAATAGCTCCCAAAGCATCAGTAAATGTAACATTATGCTATTTTATCCTAAACTCTCATCAACAAAAGTGTCTAAATTAGGAAGATTTGGTACTGTTTTTAGCAAGATGTTTTGCCCTAAGAGTGCTCAGCATGAGGGTTTCTACTCATTCTAAAATTTTAATGGAATAATCACATGACAGGGATATTTCTATTCTTTGTGGTTTTCATAGTCAAATAAAGCTGCCCAACTTTACAAATTGTACCAGCTCACATCACCCATTGCATAAGTTAAATGTAAATTTTCAATCTGGCCTTTAACAAGGATTTAAATAAGATCCGTTTTATTGATTTTTTTTTATAACTGTTTAACTTATATTCCCCCTAAACTTCCTTCTGTTTGGATTCTTGATTATTTGCATAGCTGTTAGAGAAACTAGTAAAGAATGTATTACTAAATTTCTGATAGTGTCTTAATGTTTTGCTGTGTTTGTTTTACCCAAGCTCTAACATTAGTGTTTTGTTTTTTTCTTAAACATTTTTAAAATCATAGGGACATTTTATTAAGTAAACAAATACACATTAAGTAATACATTTACAAAAAAAATATTTGTTAGATGTTGTGACAATCCTGGTCCTGGTCCCATACTTCACAGTCTAGGGAAAACATGCATAAGAGTAATTCTTAATTACTAGGTAAGAAGACAAAAAGTATTTCTCCCTGATGAAATACTTCAGTGTGAAAAAGATTATTTCTAGAAGTATTTTTAGAGGAAAGTTGCTGTTTCCACAGGTGACAATAACATTCTGGGAGCAGAAATTCCCAGTATTGCCAAGAAAGATCTTTTCACTGGGATTCCTGGTAACCATGGCCTGGTAAAGTACCCGATGAAGTTTCTTCAATCCAAAATCAAGACTACACATTTGTAAAAGCACTCCATTTATTTTGGAAAACCATTCACCTCTGATTTTTCAATCTCTTTCTTTGTAAATAACATCTTTTCTAATCTATATCCACGAGAAAGTCTATAAGCTTGAGTAACAAATGGAGTAATGTACAAAAAAGCACTTTGAAAATTACTATTCAAAATAGCAGACTTTTTTTTGTCAAACTTCTCGTGTATATTTCAGATATTGATATGGAGTGTTGAGAGAAAGTTCTTAAAAATATATAAAATGTAACTGTATTGCTGATGCATTGCTACCTTTTATAAGAAGAGAACTCCAATTCTAAGGAGATTCTAAAGAATGGACAGAATGTGAAAGTCATAGAGATATTTACCTTCAGAATTCAGCCCCTTACTGGTTAGAAAGAGACAAGGAATACCCCTTATATTATTCATTTTTAGTTCAGAAAACAGAGTACTCGGAAAGAAAAGTTAAAAATAAGGAAAGCATTTATAAGGCAAGTTTAATCAATTTCCTTCTCAGTCTGTGAGAGGTGAGGTATAAGGCTAAGAAATGTTGCTCTTTGATACAAAGAAAAAAATAGTCAACCTATTTTTAACAGCAAAATACGAGGCATGATGTGAATGAACATAAACCTAGATCAGAGTCCAAGGAGATTCAGGCTTTTGGATGTTCAGTTCATTCTCTTGAACCCTGTGACAGACACTCCATGTTCCTTAGTTGACATTTTCCTAGAACTCCTTAACTATTATAGAACATCAACATAAAACAATTTAAATTTCTCTTACATTATCCTGTTAAAGCTCTAATTTTTTTCCTAAAAAATATGGTCTATATTGCCCAGCCTGCATGGCCCAGGAGGTCATGGTTTGATTCCCAGCCAGGGCACATGACTGGGTTATGGATTCAATCTGGCATGCAAGAGGCATTACAAACTTATTCAAATTAACATCAATCTACTTGTGAACTATTGAAAAGTATAAATTCCCCAAAATGGTAAAGTGCAACAGATCCAAGGGAAGATCATTTTAAGTTTCTCTTTATTCACTCAATGATGACTACATGACTTGTACCCGTTTTCAGTTGAAACCATTTCATTAGGCAAACTACTTAAATATTAACATGTTTTCATCAAATATCAACTTTAAATAAATTACAGATCATTTAAATCTAAGAAGGATAATAACTTTAAATAATACAGTTAAGGTAGCATTTTCTAATAAGCAATTCCATTCCACATTATATATTCTAAAGGGAATGCATGTGAAAAGGAATGAAAAGAAAAAGTCACAAAGTTACCTAAAGACTATATATACTGATTGATGATTTGGAACTCTTCTCAGACCTCACAGCATATGTTCTCATTCAGGCAACACTAAATGTACTAAAAAATTCAAATGCTGCTTTTACAATTTTCAAGAGAGAAACATAAGGGGGGAAAAATGCAGCAATAATTGTGACTTGCAGTTTAAGTTAAAAGAAAGAGTTATATACTTGTCAATATTGTTTCTATGTAATCCTGAAGGAGACAAATGTGGGCGTATTCACTGAAAATAAGTGAGCAATAATAATTATTTCCACTTATCATTGCCTTCCACTATACAGGATTATAAAGTTCATTTGCAAGCTGTTTGACAAAAATGTGGGACTCTCACATCAACTACTGTCAGAAGAAACACAGCCGTATTTCTATTAACACTAGCATACAATATAGACAAGACACCTAAATTCTCAAAGAAATATAGCCTCATATAAAATTTGACCACGATTCTTATGTTTTATATGGACTTACATTTAAAAAGCTTCATCTTTAGTAATAAAGAATCCCATCTCATTGCCAGAGATTTGGCTCCACATTAATTAAATATTTATATGTTTCCTTTTTTATCCTTAATCTAATTTCTAACCTATAGCATAAGTTTCTTGTATTTCCTTTTGTAAACTTTAAACCAATGCAGCTAATTACAAATGCAGGCTATATCTACTGAGTTACCCTAACATATTTGAAATCCACCTCATCTTGCCTCATTATAGGTAGGATATGAGTCAAAACGAACATTTCATTGTAGGCAGACAAATATTTGGTTCTTAACTTTACTGACTCTGTTTATTTGCAATAGGAATTTTTTCTTCAGAATTGTCTAGGGACATGTACATAACTTGTGTTTTATGTTAACATAGTAAGAAGGAATGCTAACAATAAAGCTCAAGATACCTGCAAAGCTAAATCATCATCATATTGCAAGGCTCAGCTTACTTCCACATTTTAAGCATTTTAAATTCAGTAGTTGAATATTCAACTTATTTAATGGAAACGCAACATTACCATGAAATGGGAAGATACATAATTAGCAGAAATACATTTCCAAGATATGCTTTTACGTTCTAAATTTATTTTCATTAATAGTTGAAATGTATATTAGTCAAAAGAATAAACATGAATTCAAGATCCTGCGGAATTTAAATTTTCCATGGATCATGGATGATCATTGTTTCTTGTAATAAACAATGACTGTGTATCCACATCAGTGAGCAGCTTTGCTGTTCATTTCTGCATCTGCATGTAGGCAGTTTTACTTTTTCTTATGTCTCAATAGCTCCTTCACATTTGTAAATCAATAAAGTATCTTGAATAATAGTGCACTTTTTTTTTCAAAATTTGACTATACCCTTCCTTGGTTGACAGTTATATGTAATATTCTCAGTGAGAATGTTTTTTTAGGTTTATTATATATATTGTACACAGTAATAAAACACATAGACAAGTATCTGTGACCCACTAGAAATTTACCTTGGCATTTAAGTTAACATTAATCTGATACCTATTAACCCAGCCCATGTCAACAGCTTCCCTTCCTTCTAAACTGGTAGGTAATACCATCTTGATGCCATACAATTTAAAGTTTGCTACTTTGCATGAACACTTCAGTAGCCTATAGACAACAGAGCTGATTTTAAGATCTTTGATAGCAGATTTGTGCCCAGTCCTGAGCCCAATTGCTCCCAATCTGTTCTCTATCTGCCTGTTCCATTCTTGGTGGGAGTTGCTCACCATTGCCGGTGAATTTCCCAGGATCCACCTGTTGGTTGACTTTTGCCAGCATTGGCAGTGCAGACACCCGGGGGATTTTGGAGGTCAGCAGGAAGGGAAAAGGTATTCTCCACATCATCTTTGCTGGGAAGTTTATTAAACTGTGACTTCTCTGTTTCAAGCTTGCATCTGTCTGGCATATTGTGGTTTCAGGTTTGAAGTGATGACTCCTGTCTCAGTAGCGCCATCTAAGGTGGCAGTAGCTTCCTGCTATTGCTAATTTCTGAGTTATTTCACATCCGCTTTATGGCTTCCCAAAATCCACATATTCTTTTCAACTAATTCCCAGAATTAAATGTCTTCTATAAATATCTAAATGTGGTTTCTTTTTTTCTAGGTTAGAATATGATTTGCCAATCTTATAAATCATCACAGTCATATAAAATAGTATGACATTGTTTTGACTGCATTGTATGTATTAGAATATTGATATTTGGAGAAATTTCTTAAATCAAGTTGATGACAATAGATGGTGAAAATTTATTTAAATTCAGATTGGTCTATGTTTTCAGCCTGTGCTTTTAAGTACAGAGGGTGTGTAGTGTGTGGTTATCTGTATATATATTAGATAAATATCTAAGCTTTTCCTTACCAGAGTAAAGATTTTAATGATCATATTATGAAGTGAAAAGAGCTAGTATTCATTTACTTTGTGAGAGGGCTTTCTGAGCAACAGAATATAATTTATGTTTTAGAATGTAGCATTGCTGTGCACAGATAAACCCTCATGGGGAGAGTAGGAGCAGGGAAATGAGATCAGAGGTAAGAATCCAGGCAAGCACTTGAGCTGCCCTGGCCCAGGGTGGTGGTCTTGGGGTGATGATAAGTATTCAGATTCTGACTATAATTTGAAAGTAGAGCCCACAGAATTTTGGGGCAACTTAGATGTGATGTTGGAGAGAAAGAACTTATTGCCACCCGTGAGATGTAGAAGACTGTGGGAGAAACATTTTTATGGGGTCCCATAAATAGAGTTTTACATATAGTAAGTTATATTTTTACCAAGTGCATATGTCCTCATGAAAACTAGCTCTCAGGTGATGCAAATGTGGCTATCATGTAAGTACCCACATGGATGATTGTAATCGAAAGTTTCAAAGATGGTTTAACCCAATTTAGCAAGCCATTGGAGCCTAAATCATGTCCTTCGAAACAGTCAACTTCATAAAGGGAGCAAAATGCTCAAGGATGCATTCCATATCATGTGTAGTGTCACAGCGAAGGTTTCTGAAGGAAGACCTACTCCCCCCCTGCATCAGGCAAGCACAGCATGCCTTGCCTCACAGCCGTCAAAGCTCAAGAAAACCTGTGGTTCGATGCAAATGAAAGACTTGCATAGTTTATAATTAAGCACAGCTTATTTTAGATACTCAGCCTAACTTGTGTACAAGTCTATTTTCTGCTCATTGGCTGTTAATCTAGAAAGCAGATTCTTGCCATCTTTCTACCATTTGCCCCTTGGTTGCTTTAAGCCAAGTTCTCAAATAAACAGGCAATTCCTTAAATACCGAGGTGAGATTGCCAAAAGGTTTAGTGTAAAAATGAGTTCATATACAGTACAGGATAGTCTATAAAAAAATGAAACTGGAGTAAAATAATAAAATAGTATCTAAGGAATCCATTGCACATGGCAATCATAAATCCAAGCTCAAAGTTTGTGTTCCAGACACAGCGTTGCTGCTCTTTGTATAACTGAAGTTTCATTATGGGTTCTTTCTCAAAGGTTTCACTTTCTAAATTAACTCAAGATTTTATGTGTTCTGTCAGACCAAGGAAAATGATTCTTACTAGTTGTCTTCTTTTATTTTGATGATTGTGTTTGTAATAGTAATGTTTCAAAAATATATCATTATTTTTATATTTAAAGCTAAGCTTGTACTTAGAAACAAATATCAACATTTTTAAGCGAACTCGTTAAGTTTTCCCTCCCAATTTTGTGATACATTTAGTATAGTAATGCTTCATTTATTATCTAAAATAATGAAGGGCTTCCTTTGTTTTTACAACTTTGAGAACACAAAGTCATAAAATAAATGGAATAGATTTCCCTTTAAGAGTATTTATCTACACTTCTAGAACAAAAGAATTGCCATGAAAGCTAAAAATTATTTTCAGCTGTTTTTCCAAATATGGGAAATGAAATTCATCTGGAGGGTGTTAATTTCTACTAGAAGACCAGATGATTGGTAGAGAATTTCCTTACACTATCCTTTGGAAGAGATACCTCATAATTCATTCAGTGCATGGTCAATTAATTTCTTCAAAGAAAACATCAAATCGGAACTTGTATCTGCAAGTTTATGATCATTCCTATATCACTCACTGATTGAGATACACAGCAATGATTTGACAGTTTACTATGCAGACACTATTCTAAATATTGTTTACACTACAGTGGGAAACAAGTTAACAGTATCAACTCTCAAAAAATTAATTATACCAGTATTTCTGGTAAAGATCATGGTCATTTATGAAAACCTAATATGCGCTATTTTTTCTCAGTGAAATATACACATAATAAAAAAATTAAAAATATATTTGTGATGACAAAAAAAGAAATAAATATAATTATGACATCATGGTATTGCCTCTAACTTTCTTCCCATAGACCCCTGCATAAAAGCACAGGGACAAAAAATGTAATTAGGATATGAAATATATGGTCCACAAAAGTTAGCTCAGAAGAAAATTAAACAGGTCTCAGAATAAAGTAAATGAGAATTTAAAACAAAATATATCAGTACAAAGAGAAAATCTGGGCAAATTTCTCTAAATATCATCCAAAGAAAATGAAGTGACATAAAATATACTGCAGAATAAGAAAATTAAATAACTATTCAGTCTAGAAAAAATATAAATCAAGGAATAGTAGATGTGATTGAAACTGCTATTTTGGAATATGTGTCTCTCTTGCTTAAAGGAAATTCTATAGCCTTGGTATTGTATTTTGCCATTCTGAGAAGGGTGGTGAAGACTATAATAAACCTGAAAGCTATGTGAGGAGAGTACAGTCTCAAAATTAGCTCAAGTTCTTGAATACCTTTATGGAGAGCCACCTGCCAACCTGGGACACATCCTTAGCTGTTATATAAAATGAAACATGAACTTCTCTCTGGTTTGTGCAATTGTTTTTTAAAAAATATATTTTATTGATTATTTTACAGAGAGGAAGGGAGATAGAGAGCTAGAAACATCGACCAGCTGCCTCCTGCACAACCCCCACCTGGGATGTGCCAGCAACCAAGGTACATGCCCTTGACCGGAATCAAACCTAGGACCCTTCAGTCCGCAGACCCAAGCTCTATCCACTGAGCCAAACCGGTTTCGGCTGGTTTGTGCAATTGTAATGGAGAGTGTTGTTCTTTATTTTTGAATCTAGTGATACCCCAACTGCCTTGATGGAATAATTTGAGCTTGGTGTAAAGGAGAATTTGTTGTGTTGGAACAACATGAAACTATTTTTTTAAGACAAAATATTAGAGATTTAAAAGGACAATGAGATTTAAAAAGTAGAGCTACGTGGTTAAGGGAATAGAAAAAAAGTGCCAAAAAGGGGGGAGGGAGATGAATAGATTCAGAAATGGAGGAACTTTATGGGGAAAAAATGAAATGAAAATTTTGATGCAGACATAAGCGCTGAGATAATCACAGTGAAAGCAGATATTAGTTGTATAAATCAGGTAATCAAGCATCAGGATAGTTTATGATCCTGAAGTAGAGAACCTAACAAATAGAATGAGAAATTATTCAATAATGCAATACAAGAAAAAATGTCTGCAATATAGGAAGATGTCATCTGGTGTGTGCTCTTTTCCAGGAAAAGCTTGATACAGCACAGATAACAGTGAGTCATATCTATATTATGTTAATGAATGTCCAGGATAAAGAAGTAATTTCCATTCATTCTGGAAGATAAAGACACTTACAAAAAGAAAAAAAAATAGTTTTATGTGAAACTTTCCTTCAATATAAGAAAATAATAAATCCATGAGTACAAAGTACTGAGAAAAATAAAAAGGGGCCCAAGACTTCATAAAACTTGACCAGATATTACTCAATTACAAAAACAAGAGAGATTTTTTATCAAATATAAAGTTACTGAGGTAATACAATGCCTAGTCCCTTTGTGAAAATAAATTTCTGAATGTCAGATACAGTCAATCAACAAAGGAACAAAATATAAAGTCAGAAGTAAAAATGCTGACAAGGGGAATGAAAGAAAGCATTGTGTTTACAAAACAGAAATTAATTCTTTCAACCATAACAACAAAATATAACAATATAATTTGTACAACTTTATGAGAAAGAATCAAGTGTGAAAATTATAATGTATTTCTTCTACTCTATTATTTTGTGTCGAAAATAAGAACAAAATGATGAAAAAACAAGGCACAAAAACCATTAGATAAATCACATAGGGTTTATTTATCTAAAGAATATTGAAGAAAGTCAGCAAAATTAGAATACACAATGGATAAACAACATGTTTTAGAGCCAATGAAAAGACACTAATTTGCACCCTTAACTCTTCACAATGAGTTGCCAAGAATGATTTCTGATTATGAGTCACTTCAGATATTTTCTGTTTCCCTCTTAGCTCTGCTTTGTATGCATAGTCTTATATAACTAAACCTGAAATAGTGTTAAAATACTAACTAGTTAAAATTTTGCCAGGGACCATCCCTTCTGGGCCAAGTGCTCCCCATCAATCTTAGAGTTTACATAATAGCACATACAATAACAAGGTGAGGTCGCAAATAGCCAGAATCAGCCCAGATCTCATTTATCACCCTCTCCAGGCTTACACAGCCTGATATAAGTAAATTTTTTTTGACTCAGGGCTATGTAACAAGAACAAGGATAAGTTACCCAGATGGCTCAGGCATTTATGTTTATAGCTCTATTCATAAGCTCTATCCTGCAGCTAATTACCTCATCATTTAAACCATAGGTAAATCAATACTGTAAAAAAAAAAAATTGAAACAAGTAGATTACAAAAACTTAATGATTTAACCTCATAATGTGTTTCATAAATCCTTATCCTTAGCCTGATCTTTTGCAAATAACTTGTCCTATGACAAAGAAACATCGGTCTAAAGACAGATCCTTTGGGTTTTCTTTTTTATGTAGAATGTAATAGAACTGAATGTTTACTAATAGAGCTTATATATTGCCATACCATTTTAGTTTAAAACATATTATATTTTCAACCTACCCATTATTTCATCCATATACTTAGAGTGGAGCGGTATATAGAATGCCATCACCTAATACTAACACTGAGCGTTTCATAATGTGTATTGTGAGAATGATGGCCAAGTGTTGTCTCTCATGTTAGAGGATACATTGGAGTGTGACTAAGATTTATATACTTCTATTTCTATGTAATTAATCATCATGCCTCCATAAACCTCTTCTTGGCTTTGATATTTTATCAAGCTTTCTTTGTTTTTGATGATATTATGGAGGAGTACTCAGAAATTTATAGGCCACCTCTCACTATTTGTCTGATATTTATCTTCTGCTGAGACAAGGGTTATGTGTTTTGGGGAAGAGGACCATAGAGGAGAGGTACCACTTCCTTTTTATCACATTAAGGATCCGTGCTATCAAAGGGACCTCACTGTTGATGTTGACCTTGATCAACTGGCTAAGGAAGGGTCTGTCAGATTTTTCCACTGTAAAATTCCTCTGACCCCCCACCTCCATTTCCCACACTGTTCTCTTTGAAAGCAATAGATTAATTTGTAATCATTATAGAAAAAAGTATAAAAATTTAATAATTATTTTGATAATATTTGAAGAGACTTTTAAAAAGTTGTGTTTGCTAAAAAACAGAAACCATAATAATTAGCTAATTCTTATAGAATATTTGCTATTTCTAGGTAATGTAATCATGAACCTAAGTCTAAGGGAAGTAAGTATCACCCCCACTTTATAGATATAAGGGACTGACTCAGAAAGAGGCTGATTTGTCTAAATCCACACTTAGTTGCATAGCTGTTTTTCAAATCTGGCTCCTATGTGACTCAAAGACATAATTTATATCACGCCACAAAGATGTTAGATTCTTTTCAAAAGGAGAAATCCCTTGCATGTGTGCTATAGTGTCTAGACATGAAGTTTGAGGGAATATCAGAGATTATATGATCTCCTTTCAGCAGGATAAGCCTAGTTAGTTACTATGTCTTAAGGATTTTTGTTATTAGGTTTTTGGTGTTTTTGTTTTTTTTCTTTGTTCTCATTGACTTAACTACTACTGGCATAAACTTCTTTTCAAGATTATGTTAATGATATTTCTGTATTTTGTAAAATAAATAACACCATGTAATATAATATTATCAATAAATGAGTCTATTTATTCTGTCAGTAAAACTGAGTATAAACCATTACTTAAATAAGTCTATTCTATGCCAAAATAAGTAAATAGTATAGTTATTTCCTCCCCACTATTTGAAAATACAAGTCAGCTTTTATTAAAGAAAATGCAGAAGTGTAAAAAGAAAAGTAAATTTACATTAATGCTGACATTTAAATAATCAGGGAAGGATATAATTACATTTCACAAGTCTTCAGCAGTGGTTTTGAGTTCATTTTATCTTTAGTAGCTAAGCATCTAATAAGATAAATAGATTGAAGCATAAAGAAGTACCTGATAAAAGTTTTTTGTTGTCAATTATTTTTGCATAAACCTGCCAGGATATTGATTTAAACAAACAAATAAACACTTAAAAAATTATCTACCAATTTTCAGTAAACACACATGTCTCAGATTTAAAAACAAAACAAAAAACCTCCTGCCCTGCCTGTGTTGTTCAGTTGTTGACTGTTGACTTATGAACCAGATCACCATTTAATTCTGGGTAGGGACACATGCTGGGTTGCAGTCTTAATCCCCAGTAGGGGGTGGACAGGAGACAGGCAGTCAATGATCCTCATCATTGATGTTTCTAGCTTTCTCTCCCTTTCCCTTCCTCTCTGATATCAAAATATATTTTTAAAAATACCCTCCCAATTTGTTTTACAAACATTACAGACACCTCAAGAACTACTGTGAAAATGTTAGTGTTAAGCATTTTTTAAAATCAAATTAAATATCAGGCAGATTAACATTACTTAATTTAACTGATCTCACACACAAAATCTAACAATAAAATAAGACCCCAAATTCTTTTCTATTATCTTCATAAAAAGTAATAAGTACAGAGAAAGGTTGGTATGGAAAATAAAAGCTTTACTTTTTAGAGCCTATAAATCCAAACTGTAAGTTGGCAATGGCGATTAGTATTTGAATAGCTAGAAGGCAGTGGAACTTTTGGTCTTGGTTAATATTATGGGTCAATAGACTTGGAATGAAAAGATGAGCTTAGATTTTTATTTACAAAACCAGAAATAATAGTTGGTTGTCAGAACAGAAAGCCAATAAGAACTAGAAATAAACCTTGATTTTACTCACTTTTCATAAAGCACATATTTTTATTCCCGTAAGGCTGGGGCTTTTGCAGCCTCTGTAAATATTGCAGGCTACAGAACCCTGTAAACTCCTTAAAAAATGAACATTTCATTCTTGGTTGAATATTGTTATTGCCTCTGTATTTACATTGTGCAGTGTACATAGATATAACTTATCTATTTTCCATTAAACAAAATCATAACTGGCATGTAGAGGTTTAGATTGGCTTCTCCTGTACTCTTGCTGTTTTTATGAGATATGATGTCCTCATTTTAGCTTTACTAGCTTTTGGTAACAGCAGGGATTTTTTGTTAAATGAAACAGCACCACCTTGTATCCTGAAGTAAAGCTACAGCTTGTCTAAAATCTGAGAACATTTTGGACTGTGTTTTAAATATATGTACTGATGGTTATTTTATAAAGCAGATGAAATTTACTCATAGGCCAGCTCTGCGTTAGATTCTACTTGTATGCTTACAAACCCATTAAATCCATTCTATCATATTCACCTTTCAAAATTACATTTTCCCTTACTATCACAATTTACTGATACAAACCAAATGCCGAAAAACGTTATATATTTAATTGTGCAAAGTCTGTCAAGGAGAGGCTATAAAATCTCATAAAATGGTGATTGGACTGAATATAAGATCCCCTCTAATCTTATTTTTTAAATTTTTTAATTTTTTTTTTACTTTCTCAATCTTGATGTACATACAAAATAGGACAGGTTTGCTAATCTAGATAGTAGATGCTTTAGGTAACTCTAAGCTCATGCCAGGCATGGACAAATGCTTTGATGTGACATAAACCTATAGATAAAAACTAGTTTACCTAATTAAAATTATTAGAGTTACTTACTGCAGGATAACTGTATGACATTTAAATTTGTTGTTGGGAGTTTCTTTTGCATTTTATCTGATTTACTGTTTTAACACTAGCACCCATACAAGTGAATGGTACATAGGAGATACACAATAAGTATGTGATATAAATCGCTTTTCTTAAATAACTGATAGAATGAATAGTGTGTGATTTAAAAAAAATGGTTAGAAAGATAAAGTTCCAAATTACACCCCTGCTCATGACTAACAGTAATGATAACATGATATACTTAATAAAAGGGAGAATGAAGAGTTTATCTTTCCGTATAGGTCTAAGTAGCCAACAGGTAAATTAGTTATATTTGATCCATCTATTATCTATCAATTTTGAAGGAAAATATGCATGCTATTTATTTTTATGAGAATTAGAAAGTATGGGAGTAGGCTATGAAAAACCCAACCTTCTGCAGTATATAGAGTAATTGCAATGCATTGCAAGGCTATATACATTTTTTTTCAAACTCTTGTTTTGATCTTCTGGGTTAATTTAAATTATGTTTAATTTATCAAAAAGTAGTTCAATAAATATTTGTTTAATAAATCTTCATCTGGATAATGCATTAAAATAAAATTAGCCGAAACTGGTTTGGCTCAGTGGATAGAGCATCGGCCTGTGGACTGAAGGGTCCCAGGTTCGGTTCCGGTCAAGGACATGTACCTTGGTTGCGGGTACATCCCCAGTAGGGGGTGTGCAAGAGACAGCTGATCTATGATTCTCTCTCGTCGATGTTTCTAACTCTCTATCCCTCTCTCTTCCTCTCTGTAAAAAATAAATAAATATATTTAAAATAATAAAATAAAATTATCCTTTACATTGGTATTTAAAATAAATATGGACTTAAAGATATTCTCTAACTAACATATTCTTAATATGGAAAATTTTTAAGAAGTTTTCTGTTGTTAACATATATGAAATTAATAACAATATTAAGTGGAGAATTCATCCAGAATTCTCTGAAGAAGTATAAAAAATGTATCTGGAAACTAGGAAAATATGTAAATCTATATTTTTAGAATCTATCAGACCTTCAAGTTCCCAGCATATACATACTCTTCAATGCTAGACAACTTCTCAGTTCCCATCTGCTATAAATCTTATTTTGACCTGATTTGAGCTTTGTTTCCTAGACATTTTGATAGAAATAATCAACACTTACATTCCACAGCTAATTTAAAAAACTTTTGGAAGTTGGAAAACAGAATGGTGAAATATCAAATTAGAACAAATTTATTTAATCATTTTATTAAAGTATGGCACTAAAATTAGATAAAGTATTCAATAAATATGATTCAGAGTTGAACATATGCAATATTCGGGAAATAATATTTTTAAATATTCCAAACTTACAATTTCTAGGAAATGAAGATAAGAAAATTGAAGAATGTTTAGGGAATGGGGTTGATTCAGAATTGAGGCTAAATCAAATATGAATAGCATTATCTAACTCTAAAGAGAATAGGGGATAGAATGCTCTTGTTCATGACTTTGTAATTATTAACTGTGAATTAAACTCAATTGCTTTATAGAAGATGCTGGGAAAGAGAGAGGACTGAAAAAGCAGAATTCAGTGATGAATTTCATAGTTTCTTTTCATTATACTTGTAAGGAACTAATAGATCATAACCAAAAAGAAAGGGGATTAGGGTGCTATGGAAAGGTATTGAGTATAAAGGCAACCACGGAGCAAAAACACAAACCTTCCTGGAAACCGTAAATGAAAGGACTAATGATTTAAAGGGAACTTAGGGTGCCCTTTACCTCCTAGTTGTCTTGTACCTTGGACTTCTTCCTAATAACTTATAGTCCGCATGTCTCCTATTTCTTTGATGATGTCTACACTGTATCCACTGAACCCTTACACAATCCACTCTGATAGGTGCACCCCTACTCTGAGTTCTTACTTAGTCCAGATTGTGGGAATGCCGTGCCTGCCATCACCCATGATACTGTAGGAATTCTACCATGCTACTTCCTGCCAAGTGCTGTGGAGACTTGGCCTGGTTAAACCTGAGAAATTTTATAGGTGATAGACAAAAAGATGTACCCAATAGATCTGGCTGGAAGAGGACAGTTAGATCTCCTAAATATAGTAGTAAAGAGGCAAGCAAAGAGTGTAGACCCAGCCATCCGGTTGGGCATTCAAGGCATATTAAATCATAACAATGCATGGATGACTGGATTAAACACTGAGAATGTGGGTGTGGGGAAGTCATGGCTGTGAGCAGAATTTTTGGGTGGTGGGGCAGAGCTTGTGCAGGAGGCTCCCAGAGGCCTGATGGTCCCCTTCTTTCCTTTTACATGTCTCACTTTCTCTCAAGGCTGTCTAAAACAACCCTGAGGACCCTGAGTGCCAGGCGGGTCAAAGTTTAATTACAGTTTGTTCTGGAGTCCCTATGAAGCCCTTGTATATTACTAGGGAAACCTTTCAACACCTCCACAATGACCTTCAGTCACTTGAGAGTGTCTGCTTGTATAGATTGGAGAGAAGATGTGTGTCAGATATTCAGTGCCAGTTCATCACCAATGCATTCAGAGGTGGTTTTCCACTCTTTCTAACTAGAATTACTACCTCACCCTCCCAATCCGGTCTCATGGCCAGAGGACTCACAGTTTGTAAAACCCAAACTGTGGCGCCAAAACAAGTATATCAATTGGAATTATAGTTGGGACCTCAATTCTCATTGACACACAGTAAAGATTTTAAGGTCAAGAAAAATGAAAGAAAAGCAAAGTGGGATTTATTGAAGATAAACTCCAAGCAAGGAGCAGGCCAACTCAGAGAGACAGTTGCTGGGCAGCTTTTGCTCAGTGAGAAGTCAGAGAAAAGGGGACCTTGGACACAGGTTCAGGGGGTTAGCCCCAGATGAGCTATTGAGTCCACTGCTCCCCTGGTTGCCAATTTCATGGGGTCCTTAGAGGTTGGGGGATACATGTTTGTAGGGTAATGGCAGGGGCATGCTCCTTAGAGGGAGAGTGAGCACTGGGTCCCTCAACCTGAGTATATTTATCTCACTCTTGCAGATGAAATCTTAGGGAAGGTCTCAAAAGAGAGGGTCTTAATAGAATATTTATCATCTTTCCAGGTGTGCTCTTTTGGGGTCATGGTCTCCAGTGATTGGTAGGTGCCAGATAGGTAGGTATCAATGTAGATGGTACTGAGGCAGCCACTGCATCACTTGTCTAGTTTTGCTGCTTCTCTGGGCCTGGAACTGAAATACAACTGAGGCCTACATGTTATCTTTAGGAAGGAAAAGTTCAGGGTGCCTAACCAGTTGACCTGCAATATGAAAGATCAGGGTTCCAAAGCCCATGACCAGTGATATGCTAGGGGAAGATAGGTTACCCTGGGGACAAGGGTCTTGTTTTCTTAGTTTTGTTGAGTGCTTTGTACCCCAGTGAGTTTCTATACTTGGTCCATTTTCCTTGCTCTGCTCATGTCTAACCCCATCACCACAACAATTAAGACTACTTACTACAAAGCTAATGAAGGCATTTGTACTTTTATAGCATTTTCCTTTAAGAAAATGCATAAAATTTTAAAATATGTTGGAAGTAGTTTTCTTCCAAATTCTTTTGCTAGATTTGAAACAAAAAGAAAAAATTATAGTTTAAAAATGGCTTAACTCCTCTAGCTGTTTGCTAATCACATACCCTCCAATTTTCCTTCAGGTCTTTATAAATGTGAGAACTTTATGACAGATAAAATATTTTATCATTTTCCTACTGCTAAATATCAGGTTTATGGAGATATTTGCCTTGGGCATATGTGACTCAAAGATCAATTTATAATAACTAAAACAAAACTTTAGACTCAATAAGGAAAAATGAAAGTGCTCTTAAGATAACCCAAATGTGTGATTATTTATGTTTTTACTTCACCAAGAGCTATATCAACTTTGTAAATAACTATATTACAATGGAAGGAAAAAGTACTACAACATTAATGAGCAGGGCATTTAGTTATGGATGAATCGCAAAATACCAATAGAAAACAATTAGTAGGCCAAGTAAAATCTCTAATTCCTGCTTAATGATTGACATCATTTTGCCAATTTATAACCATATCTGCCAAAAATTGAAGCAATATTTTTTTCTTGGCTACACATCAAATTTTACAAAAAGAGAGTGAAATTAGAGACATATAATGCAGATCTTCCAGCTCTCCTGTGATTAGTAGGCATATCTCTTTATTAGGAAATCTCTTTCTCAGCCCCCTTTATTTTACTTGAATGAGAATAATCCCAGGAAGGAAAGTGTATGAAAGATCAGGAAAGATAATACCCTTTTAAATTACACATTCTGCCGAAACTGGTTTGGCTCAGTGGTGGAGGTCAGTCTGTGGACTCAAAGGTCCCAGGTTTGATTCCGGTCAAGGGCATGTACCTTGGTTGTGGGCACATCCCCAGTAGGGGGTGTGCAAGAGGCAGCTGATCGATGATTCTCTCTCATCAATGTTTCTAGCTATCTATCCCTCTCTCTTCCTCTCTGTAAAAAATCAATAAAATATATATTAAAAATAAATAAATAAATAAATAAATAAATAAATAACAGGCTGTTACAGATTCTTAACCTTTAACTTAGCTTCCTAATTTCATGACTTCAAGATAGCTAGCCCTCCAAGTTATGCCAAATGCCTGAAATTGCTATTTAGTAGAGTTGTTTTAATAACCTAACAACAACAACAAAAATCTCAAAAATTTTCCTGTTATCATCACTCTTGCTATCTACAAAAATAAATAAAAATAAAATAAAGAGTCAAAAGTTCTATCTTGGCCTCCTTTGACAGAGAAATCTAGGTTGATCATTTAAGCTCAAAAACATTGAAAGGTTAAAATCTGAAGCTCCCACAATTCCTTATGACATTTAACTTGAGTTCAGGACTTAAATTTATGGCTTCAGTGATCCTTAGAAGAAAAGGCAGAATGGCTTAGTGGGACAAAGTATGTGAATTGGAATCAGATGCCTGTGAAAGCCAACCTTGATCTTGCCACCTTGAAAAATCCTTTTAATCATTTTGTCCTTAGGGCAGCACCTTACACTGATGCCAGGATGAAAATTTATAACTTGTATTGAGCAGAAGTCACAGTGTCATTAAGCAGATCCTGACTCTATTATAACATCCTGGGGTTAGATTGAGAAGTGAGAGCAATTGGACCCAACGTAATTTTATAGTATATAACATGCTTATTCCAGCATATAAGTAGAATCAACCAACTATACCTTTATATACAAAGCAAAAACACATATTGCCATTTAGTCATTTTGCTGAAAATTGAAAATAAATGCCTTTGCAAATGTTAATGTTCTCATTGAAAATGTTCTTTTCTAAAATTGGAATCATTTTTCAGTGCTTTCATTTTTCACATTTGTAGCATTATTTTGTAAATGGGTAGCTCCAAGCAATTTATAATGAGGTTACATTAATTTGCTACAACAAATTCAGAATTCTTAAATGTTGTATATTATTTGGTTTTATATCATGCAACACATGTCACAGAAACATCATCATATGCTATTTTTGGATATTTAAAGGAGGAAGTGAAATGTATCTCAGTTGGTTTTTCACTTAATCTATTTATGTAAAAAATGATTATTAAATACCTTATATTTCCAGATTCTATGACAAATGCTAGGTATTTTTTTTTAATAGGCATCAGCTGTGTCCTTATGAAAGTTATACTTTAGTAAGAAAGTACAACTTAAAATAAATAAATGAATGAATATATAAATAATAATCAGACCACAAAATAAATTTTAAATTTTCTATAGTAGATAGGCATGACTTTGTAAGTTTAAATAATTGAGGCATGAGTCTGAGGAAGTAGACTTTAAACTGAGATCTGTATTTTGATGAAAAATTAGGTAGCAAAAGATCATTCCAGAGAATTCATGGCATGTGTGAATGCCTGGTCTATAAAGTCAGTTATAAAATTAAATAAAAAACAAAAAACAGCCGAAACCGGTTTGGCTCAATGGATAGAGCATCAGTTTGGGGACTGAAAGGTCCCGGGTTTGATTCCGGTCAAGGGCATGTACCTTGGTTGCGGGCATATCCCCAGTTGGGGGTGTGCAAGAGGCGGCTGATCGATGACTCTCTCTCATCGATGTTTCTAACTCTCTATCTCTCTCCCTTCCTCTCTGTACAAAATCAATAAAATATATTTTTTTAAAAATAAAAAAAATAAAAAACAAAAAACAGAAGAACAAAGTTATTGACACATTGAATTAGGGAGAGAATGTCTGGTGACAAAGTTGTGGAAGTATTCAAACCTAGATCGTACAGGATCATATTTTCTTCCTTGGAAAAAGTTCAGTGAAGGGCATTCGTTTTCTTTTCAGCAAGGCGATGACATGATTAAATGACCAGTTGTAAAATATTGTTTTGAAATTTATGAATCATAACATATTTTAGGGCAAGATTAAAGCAGAGAGACCAATATTGCAGGAGTCCAGAGAAAATGAGAGTGACTTGAGCTAGAGTGATTCAGCAAAGATGGGAACTACTAGCATATCAAGTCCAGAAATACTGGGGCTATAAAATTGTCCTGAGTATGAAATGAATTACATAGAGAGAATGAGTGCAAATGAGAGAGCATGAGAAAAGTGGCAAGAATGATAAAACATAATCTATTTTGAATTTCTGCATGATAGAAGTGCAAAAAATAAGAAGTTAAATCTGATAGAAAAGAACAAAAATTAGTAATTACAGCATATAATTATAAACATTCTAGTAAATATATCAAATGGATATATTTGCAGCTTATTAGTAGGTTGATTGCTAGAGGTTAAAATGCAGAGTCATTTAAATCCATTAGTCATTAGGAAGTGATGAGAGAGCAGTTTTCTTGCAGCAATTTGAGTAGAAACCAGATTGAAGTACATTTTGGAGTGAAAATATAAGTGAAAACATTTATTTGAAACAGCTTTTTCTGAGAGAAGTGCATGAAGAAAAGCAGAATGGTTTCATACGTTAGGAGATGTGAACTTGGTTAAAGCAGAATTTTTACTCTTTTTTTTTAATATGGAAGGATACCAGGGCATACTTGAAGGGTAGAAAAATTCAATTGAAAGGAAAAAATTAAAAACAGAGGAAACAAGTAAATATTGAAAGAAGCAAGTTAAAAAAGGCAGATCCATATTTGAAGCAATTGTGGAGGACTAGGACTGTGGTGGGATCAGGGGCATAGTATTGTGGAGCGAAGGAATGGGGATGTTTAAATAATTAATAAATCACTTAATCTAACTATAACATAATCCTGCCTGTAGCTATCCTATTTCAGAGTATAGCTATGATAAATCTGCTGCTTCAGGCTTACATCAATTTGTTGATCTCCTGCCGTTTAAAGTTTGAAACTAAGTAGCTAGTATTGAGTATGTATTTAATTATGTATTTGCACACATGCATGCAAGGCACAAAGCCATGGAAATCATAAGCATTCAATTTCTTCCATTAAGTATCTGTATAATAACAATGCTGCACAAAACTGCTAGAGATCATAGGGGTAAATGCAAATGTATGGTGAGAAAGGAAAGGAACAACCCCTTCTAACCAGTGTGTACAGATACTGTGTACAGTCTCTGCATGACACCCTGATTCATTAAAGCAGTTCTTTACTTGCTTTCTCATAGGCCTTATGCTTCCCATCTTTTCTCAGTATGATTTTTGTCAAAATAAATGTTCATAGGGGTTGAAAATGAACCACTGTTTCAACAAAGGACACTAGACCAGCAATAGCAATTGTCACACTGATTTTAGGGTGCATGATCTCACTGGTATGTGCTATAGAGCCTATAGAGAAGAAAATATTGTGTACAAGTCCACAGCAAGTACATTGAGGAATGCGTCTCAAATTTAGGGCAGGTAAGAAACACAGACTTTGAGGCCCATCCCCAGAGCTTTGGATTCAGTAACCCTGATATGGGCACTGGAACTATTGCAGTTAAGCAAGTTTTACAAGCAATTGGCTTGCACAGTGACCACATATCACCATTTCAGAACAGCAGCTTAGAGAGCATCGTCACAACTGCTCTTTGACACAAAATTTAACTTCTAGAAGTTATACTAAGTGGAAAAATCTAGGATGGAGAGTTGATTAAACTTGGTTGAACACACAGGTTATTTTGACCTAGCATAAGTGATCTTACATCTTTAGAGAAAGAGGATTGGGGGGGTGGTCTTTAGACTCTTGTCTGTCTATGATTTTATTAATTAGGACAGATATTAGAAAATTTTACCATGAGAATAATGTATGAAATTAAATGTATTACTTCATGTAATGGATTCTCTCACATTTTTATTATAATCTCAAATAAATTATGGCCAATGAATTTCAAATTGCATCTTTAAATTAAAATTTCAAAAATATATCCTACAATTTGTTATAATTTTATATAATTCAGCAGAGAAAAACAAACTCAGGTAGCAAAGTATTATCATATTGAAATAAGCACATATTGAATATATAAAATGCTGAAAGAAAATATAAGAGTATGAAATAATATTATCATTCCTAATATCTAAGCATTTTCATACCCATAGCACTAGACCATCATGTTCACAAATACCAAAACAAAGCTACTCAAAGAAACAATATATTTGCACCTTGGTTACAAAAGAAAAATTAAATCAGAAAAATTATATGTATCCCTCCAATGATACTACAATGTTTTAATTAGGGTTGCTATAAATTAAATGTTAAAATTGGGTAAAGTAATTCCACCCATTTTATCAAATGGTTTTAGTATTCTAGGTCTCATGCCCTTCCATATAAATATCAGAGTACACTTGTCTGTATATATCAAAACCCATGGTCTGATCTGAACACAGATTGCATTACACCTGTATCAACTTGGTGAGAATTGATGCCTTTACCATGTTGAGTCTTCCAATCCATGAACTTGGTACATCTTTTCTGCTTTTTAGTTGTCAGGGCTTAATGTGCACACAGTGAAGTCCAATGCATTATCAACTTGGTAAAACTTCATAGGGTATATTTCATCAAATTGAAATCATTGTGACATTATGCAAACTTGTATTTTGTTCATTTTACTTTACAAAAATGATTATCTTGTTTTCTGCTCAAAACCACATAGAACAAGACAATTGAGTTGACCTGAAATGTCCATGTGGGAAATATTACTTGGGATATTAAAAATTTTAAATAATGTAGAGTTGTACTTTTTTTTTTCTGAGAAAGATGATAATACCAGTTTATGGCCATCTTTGATTAGGGCAAACTAGAGAAATCACTCTATGGTGACCAGGTCTTTGGAGGGTGGCGGTGAGGCTGTTCATGATACACAATCAACAGTGGGACCATTTACTTCATAAAACTGTAGGGCTCCTCATTTGCCTTCAGCATCACTAGCTCCCTTTGCTTCCCAGCTCTTTTACTAAGTCATGTGAAGTTAAATACAAACTATGTGTCCTGAGGGTATACAGGGCAGGGTGAGAGAAGATAAGTGACCAAAAGTGATTCATGCCAGGCTGTGAATCTCTCTAAATATGGTCTGTTCAATAGTTTCCCAGATGGACCAGGATTCTGATGCAACCTGGTGTGATTCCTTTGTGGTGTGGTTTACAAACAAATTTGCCAGCATCCACCCCCACCTACCCATCACTATCCGTAGGAAAACAGAATGAAAAGCTCTTGGCCACGTGCACTCTTTCTTAAAGCTCCGCAGGTGATTTGGAGACAAAGCCTATGGGCAGAGCTCTGGTATGGAGAGTAAGGTAGGCAAGGTCAGTTATTAAAACCAACAGATGCAAAAGGCTATTAAAAAGCCCTTTTAACTTCCTACTGATCTCTGCCTTTTCTGTTAACTTTAGATTTTCATAGGAATTCCTGTTTGTGGCTAAAGAGCGAATTTATCCGGCCACAGGTAGAAACCAGTGGGCTCGTGGCCTTATGATTTAGAAAGCAGTAGGAGAGCTAAACATTGCTAAGAAGGGGTAACGGGGAATTTTGTTTTGGCAGAAAACTGTAAACCTTTCTGTGAGGTTAAGCTCTAAACCACGTATAGCCAATTAGTGAGAATAACATCGATAGGGCAGTCTTGCAAAAATGGTCACGAGCCTCCCAAGCTAAACAACGCTACAAAATTCTGAAAATTTATAGGCAAATTATGTAGACTTAAGGTGCACAGTCAAATGCAGTCAATTAATGCTATCATTGTAAATCAAGATTATAGCTTCCATGTAAATAGCAGTTTATAATAAACATAAATAACAGTACAAGTGACTCAATTTAGCAAATCACACAGGCTGTTGTGCATGGTCAGTGTACTGAACAGTTCATGAGAAAATGAACCAATTTAGTACTGGCAGAGAGACTGCTCGAATGCTAATTCAATATTAAACAGCCTTGAAATAGCTCGTAGATCTGAAAGCAAGCTACAGGCAAAGAAATAAAGACAGGTAGCAAACAAACACAGAAGTTTTGGAAAAACAAAGTGTTACCCTGTTTCCCCAAAAATAAGACAGTGTCTTATATTAATTTTTGCTCCCAAAGATGCGCTAGGTCTTATTTTCAGGGGATATCTTATTTTTCCATGAAGAATATGGTACACATCTATTGTTAAATGAAAATAAAGGAAATTTATTACCTGTATACGGTATGGTAGTACAGTAGTTGTCAACACAAACCAGACAAACTGTGAATCCTACAGTATCAAGAATTTACTCATTTATTCAATGACAATCAGGTCACTATCTTCTGAAACATCATCATAACAACCCAATTCCTGAATTTCTTGTGACTTCATTTCTTTCAGAATCAGTGGACCAAATCTCTCATGTTTAGCTAGGGGGGGCCTTATTTTCAGGGGATGCCTTATATTTCACTCAGAAGGAAACCTGTAAGTAGATCTTATTTTTGGAGGATGTCTTATTTTCAGGGAAACATGGTAGAAGTTTGAAATTAATAGCCAAAGGAACCTCATCCTACATTAAAAGATGTAGCCTGCTCAATAGTGGTTGTGAGACAGAATGAAGCAGAGAGCACAGGATGTGCACAGCAGTGAAGGGTCAGTTTGCCTGGGTTCCAAGTTTGCCATGGACACTCCCAAGAGGATTCACTGAACCTCTCATGTGTGAAAATGGAAGGATATAAATGGTCCTCAACTCAGCTGTTTTGACAGGTATACAAGCTGGTGAATGTAGCGTCATTTGGGCATCTAATAAACACTCAATATATGTCAGCTGTTCAAGAAATAAGTTAAACTCTCACGCCTTGGCTGCTATACTTACCCAAGAAGTACTTTATTGTCCACATGTTGGCTTAAGGGGAAAAAATCTGTTTTCAGTTGTAATAAAAATATTTCTCTGAAAGTAGTGCCACAATAGGGTCATAGGAGAAGACATAAATGTATCGTTTCACAGTTGTTGGGGTAAAAGGTCTGATACAAGGTGTTCACAGGGCAGTGCTGCCTCCCAGATTCTGGATAGAACCCTCCCTTGCTTCCTTGTAGCTTCTTCCCTCTTACCCCCAACTCCAGCCACAGCTGGCCTACTTGTTGCTTCAGGAACATGCAAGGTGGCTTCTCCGTCAGAGATTTGGACATTCTACCCCATTGGCCAGGAGCATTTCTCTCCAATGTTGCTATGCTCCCCTCTCATTTCCTCTGAGTCTTTCCACAAATATCACTTTATCAGAGAGAGGTCTCTTGGCCACTCTATGAAAAGTATTCCAATAAGCCTTTCATCTATAAGACTTTGTTGTTCTCCATTTCATTAACACATTAGACATTTAACTATTTGTTAATATTCTATTAAAGTCAAATAGAATAAAAATGTCACAATAAGCTGTGTTTTATCTACCTTCTCCATACACACACACACACACACACACACACACACACACACACTACTTTATATAGTACTTAGAATACAGCCTGCACAAATTAGGCACTCAATAAACATCTGCTGAATGAATGAAAATATTAAATACAATAACCCTTGCAAGGTACCTGCAAAAGTATCTGGTATATTGTGAGCATTCAATACATGGAAATTATTGTTTTGTTATTAGTAATAGCTCCTTGAGAATACTGGTGGTAATCATCACCCGTATTGCATTTATTGAGGAATTACTATGTTTTAAAAACTGCTCTATGTATCACCTCATTAAATCCTTTCAACAATTCTATGAGGCAGGTATTATTATTATTATTAATAGCACCATTTTACAATGCCTGGAGAAGCAGGCATTCAGAAATAAAATAACTTGTTCAACTCAGTCATCTTATGTAGAATCTAAGTTCTAATCCAAGATGTTTGGTTTAAGGTTTCATTTTCTTCAACAACTAGTAATTCTTAGCTAGCCAGACTATAGTAATAATTTTATAAAATAATATAAAAAGGCCAAAAAACTAATGAAGTATAGTTGGGGTAAATCTTTCAAAAATCCCATACAATTTTTTAAAACATCTTTTAAAAATAGTTTTTATTGATTTCAGAAAGGAAGGGAGAGACACAGATATATAGAAAACTCAACTATGAGAAACATTGATGGGCTGACTCCTGCATGCCCCCTACTGGGAATTGAACCCACTATCCAAGCATGTGCCCTTGACAGAAATCAAAACCAGGACCCTTCAGTCCACAGCCTGACGTTCTATCCACTGAGCCAAACCAGCTAGAGCAAATCTCATACGATTTTAAATGTACAAAGGATTTTATTTCATTTATAAATAAAGTCACTTTTTAAAAAATATTTTTACTGATTTCAGAACAGAAGGGAAAGGGAGAGAGAGAGAAATATCAATAATGAGAGGGAATCATTGACCGGCTGCCTCCTGCAAGCCCCCACTGGGAATCAAGACCACAACCAGGGCATGTGCCCTGACCAGGAATTGAACCCTGACCTCATGATTCATAGGTTGATGCTCAATCACTAAGCCACATCAGCAGGGCTAAATAAAATCATTTTTAAAAGTAAAGTTTATTATTTTGTGATAATAAATATCAGGTAAACCATTAATTAGGCTTTCTATAATAATCTTATTGAAAGTAAGTTTTTAGAATGAAATTCTGTATAATAAAAGGCTAATATGAAAATTGTCCCATGGGTGGGAGTTCAACTGACCAGGAGTTAGATGTGTGTTGATCACCAGGGGGCAGGGCAAAACATGGCGGTTGTCAGCAACACAGACCTGGCAGCGGCTGGCAGTAGAGGTGCTTGTGGCCCTGATGGACCCCAATGAGAACAGGACTGCAGCAGGATTGTGAAGCAGGTGAGCGGGCAGCACAATTCCAGGATGGGTGCAAGAGGGGGCACTGATCACCCACCTGTTGCTCCACAGATCGGCCCTGATCACTGGCCAGGCCTAGGGACCCTACCCGTGCACGAATTTTGTGCACTGGGCCTCTAGTTAAATATAAAACTAATGTCTTTGTGGTGTTTAATACTTTTTAAAGCTGCAATGGTTCCAAATGTTCCAGCTCAGGCTTTCATGTTCAAGTCCATATGCCCTAAAACTGAGACAGAGACATTCTGACACATGCTGCGTAATTTCCCCCAATGATTAAGGATAGTGCAAAGATTACAAGGCATTGATGACTTATACCATCACTATTCTGAACATCACAACCCAATGGTTGGATTCTAAAGCTGTTCTGGTTTCATTGGCATCTTCTGTGTCTTGGATAAAGAGCTGTGTCACTCAGTAGGAATCTATCCTTGGGTCAAAGCACAGGAGTGTTAGAAGATTCTAAATTCTTAAGTTTACTTATTCTTAATAAAATCCAATATTTAAGGATGTTTTGAAGGACCCATGAAGTTAGAGGTAAAACAGACTATCGATTTAGTTTTCTTTGAAATGGGAACAAGTCACCTTCATCACCGCTGAGAATTCTGCCCAAAGGGATGGGACTCTTTGTGGGAGACAGAGTTTATCCTAATCCCAACTCATACTCAGGGGTAAGATCAGAATAAAAGGTTCTCAGAAACATTTGGAGTCATGGAACATATTTCCTTGCTAAAGACCATTCCCTTAAAACTTCTCAGTAGTAAGGCCCCCAACTAGGGTGAAATCTGTACAAATAATAAATAGACACTGCTACCCCAACTGGTTTGGTTTAGTGGTTGGAGTGTAGGCCTGCAGACTCAAGGGTCCCAGGCTTAATTCTGGTCAAGGGCGTGTACCTTGTTTGTGGGTACATCCCCAGTAGAGGTGTGCAGGAGGTGGCTGATCTATGTTTCTCTCTCATTGATGTTTCTAACTCTTTCTCCCTCTCCCTTCCTCTCTGTAAAAAATCGATAAAATATACCATATTTGTGTTATGTAAAACCAAAGTCTTTATTCCTTTTTTATAGACCCTCTAAATTTTAACTGAAGAAATTGATTTTAAAACTTTCATTAGCAAAAATAGTTGAGTGTACATCTACAGTTAATATTTAAAAGTCATGAACATTTTAAATCTTTGAAAAGGAACAACAATAATAATATATACAGTATAACAGTATAATATGATAGAGGCCTGGTGCACAAAATTCATGCACGGAGGTGGGAGGGTGGGGAGTGTCCCTCAACCTAGCATGCACCCTCTCTAATCTGGGACCCTTTGAGGGATGTCAGGATCAGGCCTAAACAGATAGTCATTCATCCCTCTTACAATCCAAGGCTATTGGCTTTCAGCTGTTTGCCTGCATGCTTTCTGATTACCCCTTACTGCTTCTGCCTGCCAGCCTCATCATCCCCTAACCGCTCCCCTGCCAACCTGATTGATGCCTGACTGCTCCTCTTCCAGACTGTTTGCCTCTAACTGCCCTCCCCTGCAGGCCTAATCACACCTAACTGCCCTCCCTTGCAGGCCTGGTCACCCCAAACTGCCCTCGCCTGCAGGGTTGATCACCCACAACTGTCCGGCCTTGCAGGCCTGGTCCCTCCAACTTTCCTCCCCTGCTAGTCATCTTGTGGTGGCCAACTTGTGTCTACATGGGGGTAGGATATTTGACCACATGCGGGCAGCCATCTTGTGTGTTGGAGTGATGGTCATTCTCCATATTACTCTTTAATAGATATGATGGAGGCTTGGTGCACAGGTGAGGGCCGGCTGGTTTCCCCTGAATGGTGTCCTGGATCAGGGTAGGGGTCCCCTTTGGGCATAGGGTAGCCTGGGTGAGTGTCCTGTGGTGGTTTTCAGGCCAGCCATACTCCCCTCCCCCCACCCCCCCTACCCCGGCCCCAGGTGACCCAAGCAGAGGCCCTGGTATCTGGGGCTTATTTCTCTTATACAATTGAAACTTTGTAGCCTAGATCAGAGCCAAACCTTCTGCTTGCTTTGTGGCAGCAGCCATTTCTCTTAGGATTTATTTGTCTTCTATAACTGAAACTGTGTAGCCTTAAGCAGAGACCAACAGAGGCCAGGGCAGGTGGAAAGCTTGGATTCCTCCATTGCCGGGGAAACCCAAGCTTCCCTCCTGTTCTCTATGGCTGCAGCCATCTTGGTTTGGTTTATTTACATATTCACTCCTGATTGGCTGGTGGGCATGGCTGTTGGGTGTGGCTTAAGGGTGTAATGGAAGTATGGTCAATTTGCATATTACTCTTTTATTAGATAGGACATTAATATAATATTAATATATAGCTTACTATATACTAGATACTGTTTTAAGTTCTTTAGATGCTTTAAACAGTTAATTGCTCTTGGAATTTTTGAGTAACTATTGTTAAATATATAAATTATGATAACTTTGCTTAAATGTGTAAAAAGGTACACTTAAATAACAGTATATATTATTACATCATCCCATTCAGAGATCTATGGGTTTTGTACTATCATAATAAAATTGTGTGGTTATTGAGTCAATTTTTCCATATTATTACCATTAATACATATCTAATATGACTATTTCTAAACTAAATACCATTTTCATAATTGAATATTTCTTAGATCTATCTCTGACTTTTCTTTTGCCAGATATTCTGGTAACATTCTGGTCAGTTTAAAGATGAACAACTCTATTATTACTTAAACTAGCCTCCTTATTTTTCCATAGTCTCACTTTATAAATTCTACAAAATAAAACCATCCTTCTTAGTATCATGATTATGGTGGTCATTTTTACTATTACCTATTTTGAAAATATATTTTTAGAGTAAGTGTAGTCTAATTTATTTTCCATGTTTCCATGTATGATGACATATTATGCTTAAATTATTTGATAATGTATTTTTTAAAAAATCTGTATGTGCAGGACTTTATATAACTCATTTATCTATGAGTTTAAAATGAAACAATTTCATTATTTCATTTATCAAAGAGCATACCCTTTTGTCCTCCTCCATTAATCTTCTATTTAAATGCTAACTAGCTATATTCTTTCTATGTTTTTAGTTAATATGTTCTAGATTGAATTATAGTCTGATATCTGTTAATAGAATATGCACAAAAAAGTAAAAACCCTAAGAGGGTAACTTTAGAGAACTCATCTACTCTTCAAGTGAATTCTGCATAGTTTAAATGTACTCTTTTAAAAGCCATAAAATAATATAGTATATGACAATCTAAATGACAATTAGAGAGGGATGAAGCCATTTCAAAAATTAAACTAAGAATAACAGTAACATAATATTATGCTAAGACTAAAGAAAGTTCATAATATATTGTATTGCAAATAGGATTTCCTCTGCAATCGTAAAACATTAACAATATATCAACCAGTTATTGATTCACAGATTCTGATAGCCTAAAAGGCAAACAGAATAATCCAAATAGTTGACATTTTAATTTTCTCTGAAAATCAATTAAAATATTCTTATATCTCAGTAAAATAAAAATATGCATCAAAATTTGCATTTTGAGAATTATGGACAAAATAGTGTTTCCATTCATTCTAGTAATTTCTCTTAGAGCTCTAATTACAAATGTATCAGTCTACTCTCCATTAGAATAATGAGATTTCTGTCCCAATTGTTATTCTAGATATGATTTCTGGATGCTAATAGAAAAAGAAAAAAAAAGAAGAAAAAAAAGAAAAAGAAAGAGAAAGAAAGAAAGAAAGAAAGAAAGAAAGAAAGAAAGAAAGAAAGAAAGGTAGCATTAGTTAAATTTTTATTAAGATTTATGAAATCCCAAACTAACTTCTTAATTAAGTATGTGAAAGAAGCAAGATCTTTAGAAAAATGGCTATGGTAGGAAATCATTACCAAATTCAACACCACCTATATCTCATAGGCAGATCATGATAATATAAGTCCCCGAGACAATAAACAAAACACATTCTCATTAAAGGCAGGAAAATTGATGACCTTAATAGCATTTGGATCCTTAACACCTATTATATTTTTTAAATTTAATGTTTTTTTATTTATTTATTTCAGACAGAGAAGGGAGATGGAGAGATAAAAACATCGAAGAGAGATGTGAGAGAAACATGGATTGGCTGCCTCCTATTGGGATTCAGACTGCAACCTAGACATGTGCCCTGACTAGGAATTGAACTGGCAACCTTTTGTTGCATGGGTATCAATGCTCAACCACTGAGATACAATGTCCAGGCAACAAATTATATTTTTAACCACACATAAAATTTTCCTTAAAAATGTTGTGGCTAATTTTCTCTCTTAATTTATTATTATCAACACTAATACTTGAGTGAAATTAACTGCTGAATTATAATTTGACAATATTTTTAATAAAAGGGTTAATTTTACCACAGATCTTAATTTCCAATATAAAGAAATGTCAAAATCTTGAAAACTGGAATGGAATTTACTATGTGACTGATTGATCCCAAGAATAAAAACTTTCAAATTAAAAATACTAATATTTCAGTTCTTCAGTCATTATTTTACAATGCCATTATGCATCATGTCAATATTAGATCATTATGTTAAACTCAAGCTACTTATAAAATTAAAGAACATTCTTACTTTGATATTTGCATGACAACAGCTAACAATTCTCTTCTAATATATTTTTTCCTTAAAATTTAAATGCTTAGGATATATATGGAGGGGATATAAAATTCACCAGTAGTAAATATAACATTTATTTTTTGAATAAGATCTCAATTTTCGGAAATTTCATTGGCCATACTCCAAAAAAACATTTTACTGCTAAGATATTAGTTTCTAGAATTATCAAGGAGAAGTCTAAATTTGTCTCTAAAATCAGTGAGGTGTCCTTCCAAGTATTGCTGATCAGAAAACTTAAAATGATGTTGATATCTCCTCAAATGAGGGGAGGGGGATAAATGTCTTTTTAGTTAAAAACAAATTGGTATATTACAGTCATAAAATTCTGTGCAAACAATAATCTAAGTCCTATTAACCTCAATGCTATCATGGTTAAGAACAGTTTTCAAACATCACATAATGCAATAATTACACTAAGACAAGTTTCTGAGTGGAAGAAGAGATGATTAAAACACCGAGAATTTATCAGATCTGCAAAATGTGAAGTGTTGAGTGGGTCAGTAGACATATTTACTGTTATAAAAATCTACATAAATGAGCCTAGACAGAGAAAGCATCTGTGAATTTGTTAAATTTGAAAACTCTGAGAAGAATAATAAATATAGAGCAGGCAGCAGGAAAGAAAAAAAAAAAGTCAGTGAAGTTTGGCAGTCTACAGAGCTAAAAGTAGTTGTATGTACAAAAATGGAATGTTATACAGCTGGCTTAAGTATAAAGAACCAAAATGTAAAGCCAAAAATTCTAGTGCATTAAGAGCCCTTATAGAATATTCAATAAAAATTTCAAGTTTTTAATAATATTAAGGAATGTATTGGGGGCATATATTTTTAAACAAAATAAAATAAAGTGTTTCAGAAAAATAGAATAGACAAAATAACTGATGTGAAGCTAAAATCAGATTAATATAAACCATATACTGAGCTGTATCTATTTGATCACTACTCCTTAATCATCTAGCAATCTTTTTATACACTGTGTTAGTATTAGTCTGAAAGTAGATGCTACAGATAATCAAAATAATTATTTTCCTGTTCAACATAGACAATTTACCTTATGACCAGTATAACAGCAATTATGTTTCTAAAATTCTAACATTTGATTTTAGCCTATACATTTATTTGAAAATCATGTATTATTTAATATATTGTAGATTAAAAGATTACAAACAGCATTTTAATAAGTTATAAAGTGTTACATTGTATCAGGTAGACAGATTAATATTGAACTATAAATTTTAAAACTTGTCTCAAAATTACTATCATTTTAAATCACTGTCCTAATTCTCTTTTCAGCAGCAAATATTTCAAGAGAACTTACACTCCTTGAATCTTAACTGTCAGAGCCTCATTTTCCACCACATTGGTGGAAGTTGAGGTAGATATGATCAGGAATGGTTTATCTCCTGTTTTGACACTATTGTGAGGTCAAGGTATCCATGAGGACCCACTCATACTCAAGAAGTTCTCTTACAAGATTTCTGTTCCTGTAAAGTTGGGACCAAATTCTGTTAGTCACTCATCAACTCATTCACTAATTCAAAAATATTCATTGTCTACTATAGTCCAAGTTTTTACTAGGTGCTGGGAATACAGTCATTATTAGACAACATAGGACTCTGTAATCATTATCTGAAAATAATTGAAAAGGGAATTCTTATTATGATTTATTAAATGACCAAATTGAATAAATCACTAAATTGCAGACACACAATGGCTCACAGGTGTCTCTGAGAACGGAATACATTATTTATTGGAGTTTTATAATTATTCCTCCTCTCCTGAGGGTTGATAATCATTTGCAAGCCTAATAGGTCGCATCCTCATTTTATTCCATCTATTATCTGTCCTCTTGGTCTTCTATCTTCTGAAGTTGGTTAGACCCTGTCAGACCATGACCATTTCCTCAGAGTGCCTTAATTCTCATTTCAAGAGGGACTGCCAACTCCCTCAATAAGTGTTTCAGCATGACATTTTCATAATTTCTAGGGCTTGTCACCTTTGTCATAGATTCTCATAATTATGTTCCTGTGTTTTCATTCTTTTTTTATTATTTCATTCTCTGTGGCCTCATGTACTGTGAGGTCTACACAGGGACACTTCCATTGCTGCCTTACTCCCCTCCCAGGATGTTGGACTCCCTGCCTTCCCTCTTTGCACTCACAACATAGAGTCTACAATACTCTATTATCTGTTTAGGCTCTTTATTTCTCTATTTTTCAACTTTGTCTATTTTACTTTGGGCTGGAAAAAAGAAGTTTTTAATACACCTCAGTAAATCTGTTATTTTAGGTAAAATATATTACTACATATACATTGCTGAGAGAAAGAGCCCCAAACAACTATTACTTTTTTCTTAACTACTGTTCTTTCCCTTTTACAAAGGTGTAAAGCTGGACAAGTGTATGTGGAATCTCACCACAAAATATAGTAACCCACTTAGCACAGTGACCTTTTGCCCTTTGCATAATGACTCATCCCTTTGTGTGTAGCCCAATGATTAATGGCAACAGTAACTTATCTCATTAGACTCAGTTGGAAAATTTGATTGTCATTATTTCTTTAGGATTGTCATTTCTGCCCTAACCGGTTTGGCTCAGTGGACAGAGTGTCTGCCTGCAGACAGAAGGGTCCCAGGTTTGATGCTGGTCAAAGGCATTTACCTTGGTTGCCAGCACATCCCCAATAGGGGGTGTGAAGGAGGCAGCTGATTAATGTTTCTCTCTCATCAATGTTTCTAAGTCTCTATCCCTTTCCCTTCCTCTCTGTAAAAAAAATCAATAAAATACATTTTTTTTAAAATAATTATCATTTTCTGGAGCAAAGTGGCCCAAACAACTCATTTCCTTTTTCTCCCACTTTCCTATATTTAGCATCACCTATTCAAATAGGCTAGAAAGTTTGAATCTCTTCCCTTCATCAACACTTATCTGCCCGAAACAACTAAAAATTTTACCATTTTTTTTGTTCCTCTTACTCAACCACTCCCTTGTTATTCTAAATGCAGCTTTCCTAGAGAATTTTTTAAATTAACTTTTACCAGTATTTTGCTCTCAACAGCTCTCCCATCTCTATTCACTCTTATTTTTGCAGCCAAATCAGCAAACATTAGTGTTTTGATATGTCATTCTGTTTCTAAAATCCTGCAATATCTCCATTCTGCCTGGAGAATGAAGTCCATATTTCAATCTTACTCTTTACTTCTCTTCACTTATTTACCCCACTCCTCAGGGTATAGGCTCTTTTCTAAATATTATTTATACTTTTCTTATCTGTGCCTCTTAATATATACCTTTGTCCTTAGAATGTTTTCCCACTGCCATGCCTCATTTCTAATCTTTATGTCCAAATCTTGCCTGATATTAACATCAAAAATTTAAAAATATCACTCTAAGGCTTACAAGCCAGACTCAATGTCTTCCTCGCACTCCTTACCCTTGATTCTCCTTGCCTATCTATTTCAGTTTTGTTTTGTTTATTTGTTTGTTTGTTTTGCTTAGCTTTTTTTCTTTCTTTTGTATCATATTTTATCCAAAGAATATTGTAAAAAAATGACAGTTTTTCTCTCCTAGGATAAATTTACCTTGAGAGAAATGACTGTGTAGCCTATTTAGTATTATAGAAAGATAATTATCTATAAAGTCAGGTAGCCCTAGCCTCCCAGATGATTTCCCTAAATGATTCAGGGACTCTGAATGATTTGGGGGAAAGTGTGGACAAGAGCCTTGCAAGTATATGCAGTCCCAACCTCAGAATAAAAAAGTTGGTTTAATTATCAGTAATAGAAAAACCAAAAGCAATCTGTGGCAGGTAAATATCTTACAATGTCTGTGTCTTCTATGACTATGACTCCAGAAACCAAAGAGATTAAATGCTGCTATCCTGGAGTCCTGAGGTTTCTGCAGTGTTTTTGCTGTGTGCTTCATCTTGCTCTATCTCTGTGCAGGTTTTATCACCTATGTCCTATGTCTTGCTACCGTGTTTCCCCGAAAATAAGACATCCTCCGAAAATAAGACCTAGCGCATGGAAAGATAAGACATCCCCTGAAAATAAGACCTAGTGCAACTTTGGGAGGAAAAATTAATATAAGACACCTTTGTGTCTTATTTTCAGGGAAATAGGGTAATAAGGAAGCTGCATTGTCATCTTTTCAGATCATAGTCCTTTATCTGCCGTTGTTACCTGGAGATGTCCATGAGCACCTCTAAGGTTTGGCTAAGGAAAGACTGTCCATCAAATAATCCAACAATAACATTTCTCACTTGGTTATTTACATAAACTTCCCTAACATTTGGAAAAATATTGTATACCCTTTTGTATTATTTAATTATTCCTGCAGAAGACAATATTAGACAAATATTGACAGAGATCCCCTAATTTTAACTATGTTATAGTTTCCTTCAATAGGTTCAAAGTACACAAAGGAACAACAGGTTGAGTGATGGGTCTTTATGCGTGGCCTCTCTTCTCCAGAAGTTACCCCATGGGAGCTCTCCTCAGGCTGTGGAAATGGCTACCAAACTATCCACAGTGAGGTTCTGCCTTGTAGTAGAGAGCCAAGAGAGAGGCTTTTAAACCCTTAAAATCCTCTGCTGCACAACCCAGAAGCACCAGCAAAAATAACTTGGGTGGTGAGAAATATAACTGGGGAGCTTCTGGGGAATCATGATATCTAGAAATAGCATCCTAGGGATACTTCCTGGAATAGTTCCTTAATAACATGAGGGATAGTTTTCATTGCCATGACTGTTTCACAAGGACTTACTCACACTCGGAAGAAATACACAAATGTATGAACACCAGGAAGCAGGATCATCAGGGCCACCTTATTAATCGCTTGCCGAAATGTTTGGCTTAAAAAAGATGTAAATGGTTAAAGAAGAAGTATAGAAGTAAAGCAATAGCATAATTTGTGGGAATTAGCCTCATAAGTGATTGTTGAAGTAATACCAGTGGTTCAGTTCAAAAAGAAGCATAGAAAAAGACAATGAATATGCTCAAGCGTGTTCTGTAAATGAAGACTAGAGAAAGGATAGAGTGCAGAATGCTTAGGGAAGAGTGTCCAGATGGTTTAGGTAGAAGCTTGGCCGAGAGCAAAGAGGCTTTGGAGAGAGTTAGTCATGAATCCAACCAGAGCCCCTCCCTTCAGTATGATTTTGAGTTGGGTTTTTTTTGTTTGTTTGTTTGTTTGTTTTGTGGGGTTTTTTTTGTTGTTGTTTTTAATATCAGTTTTGAGCTATCATACTTTTACAAAAATGGGTAACTATATTTGCCTGGAATAAATATGGGGAAAATTAAGTGTGTATGTGTATGTGTGTGGAGTGCCTAACACATTGATCATGCAAAAAAGTGGTAGCTATTAGGAACTGAACCCAGATATAGTATCATGATAGCTATAACCCTTAAATATAAAGTAAGGTTAAAATTTAATAGTGGATTAATGGGACTTATTTAGCACAATGCTATGTGAGCCTATCATTTAATATAGAATCAAAAGAGCAGAATCATTTAACTATAGGCTTCCTAACCTCCTATGCCCAATCTGCTTTTATTAATAAAAAAAAAAGTGGCCATAAACCAAAATATATGTTGAGCTAACTTTACCTAACTTTACTTCTGTTCTAAGACTATAGCACATGTTTAAAATAGTCTTGCTTTGCTGAAACCGGTTTGGCTCAATAGATAGAGCGTTGGTCTTCGGACTGAAAGGTTCCAGGTTCGACTCTGGTCAATGGCATGTACATTGGTTGTGGGCATATCCCCAGTAGGGGCTGTGCAGGAGGCAGCTGGTCGATGATTCTCTCTCATCGATGTTTTTAACTTTCTATCCTTCTCCCTTCCTCTCTGTGAAAAATCAATAAAATATATTAAAAATAAAATAAAAGTCTTGCTTTGCTACCACAAATGTCAAGAAAAGCTTCTGCTTGGATACATTTAAATACAGCAGTCCAGAGATGCACATGCCAAGTCAAGGAAGTCAAGGCTAACTTGCAGCAGCACAGTTGCACAGGTGTGTTCCTGACATCACTGCAGAAGTTCAAGGTAGCCAAGGAACAATTGTACCTACAGTTAAGATTTACCAGGCCTTGAGTATATGTGGGAGACAGTCACTACATCAAAAGACCCGGCTTTAGTATTATTTGTTAGCAACTCTTTAAACTGAAGTTTAGAAGTACTTTCCCTTTGAAGTACTTTCCCATAATTTTTAATGTGCTTTATTTCATTGATTTCTTATGTTATACAATTTAGAAAGAAAATTTAAAAAGAAAGTAAAATTTAAAACTTGACCATAATCCAAAAATTCAGAGATAACTCATTTAAATAATTTCATTCATAGATAGCCCTGAAATCTTATTGATACATGCATACTTATATATGTGTATGCTCATCTATAAATACATACACATATTTAAAACGTAAGTTTTAGACATGGATCATACTTTACATAATGCTTAATATACTTTTCTTGCCCCATTGAATAATATTTCATAGATATGTTATGTACCATTAAATATTCTTTAAAACATGATTTTAATTATTATATGGTAATTTGTATACATAATTTAACCAATTTTTAATTATTGGCAATTGAGTCACTATTTTTATCTTATTTTTATTTTAAAGTAATTCTGCAAAGGACATACATTAAATTTATATGCAGACACACAGAGTTGTGGTTATCACTGATTTTTTAATTTATTATAAATTCCTATATAAAAGCTACCAAGTCTAAGTGTGTGTGTGTGTGTGTGTGTGTGTGTGTGTGTGTCATTAGTCAAGTACAAATATATCTCTGCTCACATGCTAGTTCTTGATTTGTTTCAGGAGATATGCTTTGGAAATAGAAATGTAGAGATTTGTATTTATTTATAATTTTATGTTTATTTTTTCTTATATATGCTGTTAAAGGCCTTGTTTTCTAGGCCTCTGCGGAATTCTTTTCTATGTTTTATCTTTAATCCCTTTTCCTGAAAGACCCTGGCTGTGATTCCATGCTAGTTAACGGAGAGCTCCTTCCTATGGCCACTCCTAAGCAATTGAGTCCTCCACAACCAGACACAGCACACCTCTCACATCTAATTAGTTTTGAAAGCCTATTGATTATTCCCTGCAATGCTCCTTCACATCTGCTGCCTCATTTCCAGTCCCAGTAGCTCCACACTGATTCTGTCCTTATCATTCCACCTCTGAGCCACTGTAATAATGTCCTGACTCTTTAACTCTCTACCACGGCCCATCAAATAAATTGCAAAGATGAACTCTCAGTCTCTCTCCGCATACTGCCCTCTAAGATCCTTCCTCTCTGCTTGTTCAGGTATAATCAATAACCCTGAAATCACCTTGAGCATTTTGATCTCTAAAACTTTTCCCAAGCTACTCCTTCAGCCTGCATTGTGCCCCTCCTCTTCTCCTTTCCTTTTGCCTCCTCAGTCTCCTCTTTCAGAAACACACTCACACTTTGAGGTCCAGATAAAAGCTGCTTCCACCTCTCCCCATGCTAAAAGGGCTCTCTTCTTGTTGAATTCCTATTACATTTATTTTTTAGGTTCTGCAATTTCCTTGGTCTTTTTTTATCTCTTTCTTTTCTTATTGGTTAAATGGGTATAATAATAGCAATGCAGTATATGGAATTAATGTGAAGATTAGATAGGTGGCAGGCTCTTTGCCTAGAAACACTTAGAAGCATGTCTGAACAGAGTAACTGCACAATAAACATGTTTGCTATTATTATAAAGTGGATGATAATTATAATGATGTATTGATTCATATTGTTAATTGTACTTCCTGTTGGGTTGTATCACTTCTCCTCCCCATTTAGAAGAAAATTCCCTACAAAATAGGCTCTGTGACATTCTATTTTGCTTTTAAGAGAATGTCTTGCCTAGAGTAGATGCCTAATTACTACTGCTCGATGGGTGCTTTCCTTTAAGCGCAATTGTGCTGAGTAGAGGTACCTGTGTCCAGATTTTTTTTTTTTAGGACCCACAGCACTTCAAGAATATTAGGCAACTTAAAAAAAAAATACCAGTCTGTCTGAGTGATTCTGACTAGATTTGTATTGCAAGAATATACTTGTCAGCTTTACTATAGAATGATTTTGATTAACACATGTAAAGTAGGAAAAAAGTCCTGCTTTAATCAGTTCAGGCTGCTATATGAATCCCCATGGATTTGGTGGCTGAAACACCAAGCATTTACTTCTCACAGTTCTGGAAGCTGGAAGTCTGAGATCATGGTGTCTGAAGAGACAGGCTGTGTTGAGAGCCCTCTTTTATAAGTGACACCGTGTGCTGTCTTCTTGTAGCCTCACATGGCAGAAAGTGCTTAGCCAGCTCTCTGGCCTCTTTATTCATGAGGGCTCTGCTCTCATGACCTAATTACCTCTCAAAGGCTGCACTTCCAAATATCTTCACATTGAGATTAGGGTTTCAACATAAAACTGTGAGGGTGGCCGAGGCCGGTTTGGCTCAGTGGATAGAGCGTTGGCCTGTGGACTGAGAGGTCCCAGGTTCAATTCAGGTCAAGGGCATGTATCTTGGTTGCGGGCACATCCCTGGTGGGGAGTGTGCAGGAGGCAGCTGATTGATGATTCTCTCTCATCCATGTTTCTGACTCTTTGTCCCTCTCTTTTCCTCTCTGTAAAAAATCAATAATATATATCTATATCTATATCTATATCTATATCTATATCTATATATTTTTTTAATGTGAGGGTGGTCCACATTCAGTCCATTGCAAGCCTTTTCTCCACGGCAACCCTTCCAACTTACCTTTGCAGCTTCCAGCTCTCCTAACACAGCAACTGGCCTTGGCAGGAGAAGATCACCAAAGATGGCAGAGGGAAATATCTAGCATTGAGTCCTTGACCTTATCTCTCATTATTTAAGCTATGAAATCCACTCATCCTTTTGAGGGCTAGTATCATCTCATAACTCTATCTTTAAGGCTGAAATTCCCTTGCTTACTAGACCTTATCTTGAACTATCCCCAACCCCCCATAGACTGTAACTTTGTTAAATTCTCATTTGTTAAGTAGAACCCCAGGGTGTGGATGGTAAGCCACAGTTCAACAAAAGACCACAAGAGATACCTACAGGTCCTAGAGGAGGGTCACAGAACACTTCGAGGACTTAAGGCTAGATACAAGTAGATAGAGCTGGTACTTTGAGTTGGGAGATGGGGTTTGGTAAGCTTCAAAGAGGGAGGTACTGATCTAAGGGTGACCTTAGAGGAAGGTTCTGGCATCTGGGGAGAATGTTTATCAAAAAAATGGTTGGGGATCATATCAAGAACTTAACATTTATTTATGACTCTGCACACTATTGTCTAGGGCATGTGCTCCAGAGAGCGGGTGGGGGCGCTAATGCAGGTTCAAGGCCCCTGCAGACTACTTGGCCTCACAAAATGGACATCAAGACAGCGATATTATGGAGTAGCTTAGCTAAGCTCTCAACACCATAGCAAACAGCAGTAATAAATCAACTAAGTTGAACTTATCACCTAACATTTCTTGTCTCAGTTTCTTGACTCAGTTTCCATTCTGTTCCTTCAAACTCCAAGTCCTTTTTTCTGAGTTCTTTGCATTGGTTCATCCATTTGGAACACACATTTCATACATCTTCCCTTGATTACTTATCATCTACAGTCCTTAGCTTAAATGATAAATGTATAGCAGGTCCTTTTCAGACCCTGATTCTAAAGTAGGCTTTATTTTCCTTCTATGGAATATTTTATTCACATATGCTAATTTACTTTTTTCTCTCCAGGGAGATAGAACCTTGCCTCTCTTATGTACTAATAACTAAAAAATTTTCTGACATATTAGATACTTAAACTTGAAAGATATGCATAATTGAAATAAAAGTTGAAAAATAAGAATATTAAAATGATATTATAAAACAGCATTTTGTCTTTAAATAATTAAAGTGTTGACCAATATGAATTATTTTAATGAAGACAGTACACAATTCTCAAAAATTATCTTTTAAATTTTTACTGATATTATTTATAATGGGAAGGTGGGACTACTGAAGCACATTAAAATAGGCTCTGTGTTTGCCGAAACCAGTTTGGCTCAGTGGATAGAGTATCTGTCTGCGGACTGGAAGGTCCCGGGTTCAATTCCGGTCAAGGGCATGTACCTTAGTTGCGGGAACATCCCCAGTATGGGGTGTGCAAGAGGCAGCTGATCAATGATTCTCTCTCATTGATGTTTCTAACTCTCTATCCCTCTCTCTTCCTCTCTGTGAAAAATCAATAAAATATATTTTTAAAAAATAGTCTCTGTTTTTAAATAACTAAAAATTGAGGCAAATTCTTATTAAGGAAATACTATACAATAATCAAAATTGTCATTTGAATTTTTAATGCCATTCTTTATAAGTTTTATATAAAAATTCATGCCAAAAATTGTACATGGTTTTACATTTCCAATGGATTTTTCTTTTGTTTTATATATGCACCTCTTTTCAAATTCTACATATGTATATCCCCAGATGAAAAATTGGTGCATCTGCAAAAAATGTATTAGTATGAATATGTATATAATTTTATTCAACATATATAGAAAATCTTAATCTGTTATGTATGCTATTCTTAAAACTCAGTATCCTTATAGTTCTAGGAATCTGACTTAATGCTAAGGCACTGGAGAGGCCCTTTTAATCCTGGTCCTCAGTCTTCACTAGTTACAGCCAAGACACCCAATGTGAAGGTCATCATGCTTCCTTTGATCTAGGGATCTGTTGTTTCATCCCAGCAGTAACCAATACCCAGCATGCACCATAGGCTGTTTCTCTGGAGGGTGACTAGCTCCCTTGGAACACTGCCATAACGTCTGTTGATTAGTGGCCCATAAGCTTTTGTCCCCTTCCTAGGCTCTAGGAATTGTGTCTCTGTGTCCTTCTCCTCATAAACCTGCATCTACTCTCCTTCACTCTGTAACACCAAATTCTCTCTGTTTCTAAAGCAAGAGCTGATACAAATCAGATTCTATTCCTCCTGAGGAAATACTATTTTATTTTAGAAATTATTTGAAGTGACTAGATATTAAAGTTAAAATACGCATTGTTCTTGTGAATTTATTTTTCTTAAAGTACGTTAGACTACCTAAAGTTAAAAAATAAATACTTGGTTAACTTCATTGTCTTGTCACAAGTGTATAAATTAAAAAAAAAGCATTTTATTGCATTTATGAATATTTTATATATACACATTCACACACCAATATGAATATATAAACACACATCTTAAATGTACCATAAATTATATATACATGAATATATGTATAATTTAAGAATATAGTTAACAATTATCCTTCGTAGGGTATTTGACCATTTGCCTCAAGTTGTTGGTAATGCATCTTCTCAGGTATTGCTCAATATAGAAACCTGAACCTAGTGAGCAATTTCTGAAGATTTTAGTGCCAAGAATGTGTAAAAGGTCTTATGCAGCTCTTACCTCTTACTAAACTCTGGCTTAATAAGGTTTCTTTCTCTTTTAGTGTGTTATACATTTTGTTTTCATGAAACATGATGGGATCACACAAAAATATTTTGATTAAAGTTCACACCAGCCTATCAATTTAAAATTTTGCTCCATGAATATACATTGTTAGTATCAAATCAGTCAGATTCTACAGATTATGAAATAACTAAACTGTGTTAAAAATGCCTAGAAGAGTGTTTGTTTTTTTAATCTCATATAGGCCTTTAGTCCATGTTTATTTTATCCAGTGATGATATAAAAGGAGGGGAAATTATTGGAAGGATGATCCTAAATTTTAGTAGTTTTGTGCTCTAACATGAATCTTATACATGAAGAAATTGAAATTCAGAAGGCTTGGTGACCGTTCAAGTTCACATACTTGGGGTGAGAATTAGAGCCTTGGCTACATAATGTCCAACCTGACAGACTTTCAATATGCCAAGCTACTCCCTTAGGTGCCATAACAGGATTATGCCATGTTAATTTGTAGATCTTGATTTGCAATGCAATAGATACAGACAACTTTTTGGCCCTGAAATATCACAGAAAGATTGAATAAGCAATCCAAAACATTTCATAAGTTTAAATCCTATACCGACGAATGTGTGTTCTCTCACTATTTCTTCCAGTGAAAACAGACAGGTGGTAGACATAGAGTAGAGAGCCAGGATCTTGGCTTATTTCTGATTGTGAGCTCTGACTTCCAATCCCAATTCTGACAGTAGCTCATTAAAAGATGTTTAGGCAAGTTATTGTTTTCTGTGTGTGAGAATGTCCTCATTATGTAAAGAGAATCCTGAACACATCCCTGGCTAAGAGCTGCCTGACACCTGCAACAATTGGGACTGGTGACTTCTTCCTGTAGGAAGCCTTCTCAGATATGACACTCTCCTTCCTTGATTCTGTGACTCTGTACCATTTTTAAAAACATATTTTATTGATTTTTTTACAGAGAGAAAGGGAAAGGGAGAAAGAGTTAGAAACATCCATGAGAGAGAAACATGGATCAGCTGCCTCCTACACACCCCCTACTGGGGATGTGTCTGCAACCAAGGTGCATACCCTTGACCAGAATCAAACCTGGGGCCCTTGAGCCCACAGGCTGATGCTCTGTCCACTAAGCCAAACTGGTTAGGGCATTCTGTACCATTTTCATGCATCCTCATCTGCACCTAACCTCTGATTCCTGAAGAAATCTGTTCACATCTCTAATTTATTTTCCTGCTCATCTTCCCACTAAGTACTCAAAGACTCTACACACTGCATTCTTCTCTTTCTCTTTACCTCAAAGGCTTCTTTGGAGCATTTGATCTGCTATATGCATTCAGGTGATTCAAAATCTCTATTTATACTTCAAGTTTCTCTCTCTCTCTCTCCATATATATATGTGTGTGAGTGTGTTTATATGTTATGAGTTCTACTGTCTCCCCAAAAATTAATATATTGAAGTCCTAGCTCCTCGGAGCCTCCTTATTTGGGAATAAGATGGCTACAGATATAACAAGTTAAGATGAGGTCATAGTAGAGTGTGCCACTAACTCAATATGACTGATGTTCTTATTTAAAAAAAGAAAGAAAGAAATATGGACACAGACTTAGGGACACCACAGGAAAATGAAGGCAGGGATTCACAGGAAAATGAAGGCAGGGATTAGGATAATGGTTCTATAAGTCCAAGGAATCCAGAGATGTGCAGGAAACCACTGGAAGGTAGACAAGAGGCATGGGACAGCATCTCTCTCACATGTTTCAGAGAGAACCAACCATGCTCAGACCTTGACTTGGACTTCTAGCCTCAGAGCAGGGAGACAATAAAGTTCTATTTTTTAAGCCAGTCATTCTGTGGCACATTGTATGACAGCTTTAGCAAACTAATACAGTATCTCAAACACTAGTATGTAACTATGAAGTAAACAAGATGTCAGCTTTAACATGACAAGTCCCTGAAATATAAGTGTTTTATTGGCGATAAAAACTAGCATTATTCCTTTTTTCAAATACATTTTTGTTTCTTTCCTTGCATTTCCATCCTTTAAATGTTATCTGAATGACCAGAAAATATTTTAGACCAAGTGTCCCAATAAAATTCAGCAGCTAGCTGTTATATGATCATGTTTATTTATATTTATTTTCTTTTTCAATCAAATATACTTCCTGAAATTGCTAACCACCTATCTTTGACAATTTAGGATTATCTCCTCTATTTGAATTTTCCTTGTTCTTACAAATCTCTTAAATATGTAACATTCATTGATAGTCCCCCCCAAATACTCACATGGATACATTCTTAGATCAATTTATATTTTGAAAGAATGCAGTTATTTTCTATCTAGCCCTCCTATCTAAAAACTCACCAATATTTGTATGATTATTCCCAATGGTTTTCAAATTGTTAGTTATAACCTAATTCTGGGTTTACAATAATGCTAATGGTTCATAAACATCATTAAAATGAGATAGAACAGGGAAAATACAGAACAGAGTATTATAACAAAGGTAAAATAAACCCCTTATGAGTATGTATAAGCAGTTTTATGGACTGTGTTTGTTAGATATATATATATGAGTGTATATAGGAAAGTGGTGATGTAAAATATATTTTACTGGGGTTTCTTCAGTCAAATAAAACTAAGCATGGCTTTACTTGCCACTAATATACTAATATTTTAAAGGTGCACATCATAGTATGTCTGTTCTAGCTTAAAAAGAAATGTAAATGACCTCCAAAGAGCACTGTTACTAATTTGGTGAACTCTGGTGTTTTTAGTATACACAAGTTCTAGCCTCCAAATTAGTTGGATTGCTTGAAGTTTAATTTACATATTGTCATTTTTTCACCTCCAAACATTTAGTTGTTCCTTTGGGTTGAAATACATTTGTGTAACTCCACTTCTATACCACCATTTAAAAAGCTCTACAGCCATTCAAAAGCCTGTACATGAGACAAAACATTCACGTAGTTTTCCCTGATGTCCTGAAATTTGTGTCCCTTAACATCATGACAAAATGTTGTACCCTTAACCTAACACTTCTCACATTCTATCATTACTGCCATGTACGTACGTGTCCTCTCATGTGCACTTCAGTATAAAAGAAAGACTTTGCCCAACATTAAAAACATGGCCAGAGTGGTTTCTCCATAATTGTCTTATGCATCAATATAAACAGAATACACTTTGCTAAATATTTGTGCATCAGTAAGGAGAATATATTTCAGGTTTATTAAGTGTATTAAGTAAATGTGAATTTGGCCTGATTCAGGATTTATTGAGAAATACACTTAAGGATAAAAAACTATACTATAAAAGTCATAAAATAAAAATTAGAATTTTAATGAGTATTGTAATTTCACGAATTATTTTTTTTAGAATGCTGCAGCTATTATCCAGATCCAACCTAAAGAATGTATGGAAATGAGTGAGCAGGTTCCGAGCAGCTGCTGCCTGAGGAAACTGGGCATCCCGGCTGATAACAGAACAATCCTGAATTTCATAGAAAACCCCCAGAGTAAATCCATTCCTCAAAGCACCTACCTCTCAATAAGAGAGCATATCACATATCTTTGAGAATTTTATTTCTGTGGTTACTGTCCCAGTAAATGCCTACCATATTACAAGTTATCGTATTAAAAGAGACTGAATTTCCTGAGCAAATACCTAGATGAATAAGATAAATTATCTCAAAGGAATTTAAAGTACTTAATAGAAAGCAAAATAGTGAAATAGAACATTTTCATAAATGGGCAATGAATGTAAATGTGGTTAATAGCCTCTAGTTTTCAAAACTAAACAAAGGACTTTAGTTAAAAGTAGAAATGTATGATCATCAGTGAAGAGTATAACAAAGATGGTGAAGCATAAAGGTGTCCAGACATCAGATGTCTGAAAAAAAAAAAAAGAGGACACCTACATCTCAGGCAAACTTTGGTGTACATAATTATTCCACATCTGAAAAATGATGGAATCGCTGATTGAATTTTCTGTGTGACTTCTGTACTATAGAATGTTTCGACCATATTAAATCCCCAGATTCTGGTATGGTTGAATCATGTCCTGGCTTCATTTTTGAGGGCTGAAACAAAACTTAATGTCCTTGAAACATTAGAATTACTTTTGTCTTAGCAGTGCTTTTCTATGCTGTAGCCATGGCTTAGGATAAATTCAGAGCCATTCTGTTACAGAAGTAATTATTTTTGGCATACTTTCAGAGACCAAGTGCAAATCCTGTTCCTCATTTCCAGTTCCGGAAGTTCTGTGCTGGTGCTAATTGGATGGTTGAGCACTTAAACAGATATGGGTGATAAAGTCTAAAATGCTCATCCTCAGAATCTCCCCAAATTATATTATTAGTAATTCTTCAGTATCCAAGGACCTGATAAAATTTAAGGTCTATGCTGCACAATGATTGTGTTATAATGACAGAAATTAGATTAGTTTTTAAAATATATCATTGTGGGTCAACCAAGAAAAATAAAATTTTAGGTAAATCTAACCAAAATGTATTTTTTTTTAAAAATATATTTTATTGATTTTTTTTACAGAGAGGAAGGGAAAGAGATAGAGAGCTAGAAACGTCAATGAGAGAGAAATGTCAACCAGCTGCCTCTTGCACACCCCCTACCGGGGATGTGCCCGCAACCAATGTACATGCCCTTGACCGGAATTGAACCTGGGACCTTTCAGTCCGCAGACCGACGCTCTACCACTGAGCCAAACCGGTTTCGGCCCAAAATGTATTTTAATATTCAAATATTATATCCAAATATTTAATATTAAAAATGTTTTAAGCAACCAATAGCTTAAAAATACCAAAAACATACTAAAGATATATTTTATATAATATCTAAAAATTAGGTAAGTGAAAACAAAGACACTAATTATAATAACATTCAAAGTTAAATAAGATTAGTTTATATTATAATCTGGCAGAAGACATAGAAATGTATATTAAAGTACAGAGTACTCTTTGTAATGTAAATAAAAATTAAATGAATTTAATTTTTGGTTTTGATGTATAAGGTATTGTTATTGAAACAATAATTAGTTTCTAAGACACCTGTTTTTTCAGATGTGTATTATATACTTGGTTTTTTCAATGAATACTATATAAGAGGCCAATATTTATAAATTTTGGGGATGTGATATTACTATTTGATCATTTTAATCAGAAGATAGTTCTATATGAAGTTAACAGTTTATTGAATTTTGAAAATAACTCTCATTTTTGAGGATTACTGAGTACCAAGCTTATTTTCAATCTCTTTATGCAAACATTTAACTTTTATTAAAATTTTAGGAAATAGATAACATGCTCTTACAAGATGCAGGCTGAAGGCTCTGGATTTTGGAGTTGATTCTCTTACCATCACTCCTAAATGCCAATGGCTTTTCTGCACACTACTAATTAATACATGATGCTCCAGTCTCTTTAATTGACAAACAGGATCTGGACTAAGAAAATTAAATGTCTAGTACAAGAGGTATCAATAATGTAAATTTTATTTAAACATTTTTTTATTTCTTTGTCCCTGTTGTGAGCCTACTATCACTTGAATGCCTACCAAAAACAAAAATATAAAAGGCAAGTTTGGCTTCTTCTCTAGTAACATTTTTTTAAACCAACTTTTGATGGACTCCAGGGGTGTGGGTGAGAGGCTTGATGGAAATAGTGTGAGGCAAGATAAGAAGAGGTAAAAGAGGGAATATCTTACTTGAACTGGTTGCAGTAAAAGCTGCCTTTTCACTCCTGCATGTGCCTGCTGACTTTTGTGGGTTCTTTAGATAGTAGTTTGCTGGGGAGCTCCAGCCTACAGATCCTTTGGCCTGGGGCTGTATGCATCCTTTTTGCATAGAAACTTTCAGCTCTTCCTTTGACCTCTAGGAGTCTGGTGCTCACCTTCAACTTTTTGCTGTTGTAGTTCTTCCACTCTCCATGTAACCTTATTAAGCAAGGCTTGATAACAACTATGCTTGTTCTTTTTCATGCAAATCCCCTACCTTTGCCCAGAAAAAGGTTGAATATGAGATTACAAACCATATCAATACAACAGTCATCTCCAGATTGAAGCCAAAAGAGCTGCTTTTGTTTATTAGCAAAACTTTAAAATAGTAGATGAGACCACTCTTTATCCTCCAGTTACCTGTGAAAGTCAAGTGCTTGCATTGTGTGTTTCACAGCTAGAGAGACATCATTCATAAATCTGAGTGGGCCCACTGCTTAACCAGCCTAAGGGGGGAAAAGATAGAGCGCCTTCCTCTTCATAGAAATTCACATCCCAAGGGACCTCTTTCTAAAAATTCTCAAATTCTTTCTTTTCTCATTACTCTGAACTAGTTTTGGAACTTAGATCTTGTAGGCAGGGCCTACAAATTCTTGAACCCATTTGACATTTCCTTTGTAAATTCTGTACGTAAAGATTTTTCTCACACTTACTTTATTAAATAACAATCTATTACATGATATTTTATGTATACTAGATGTATTTTTCAAGTAACGCTTTATTACTAAAGATGAAATTAGAAATAAACTAGGGTAACAATCATTCTTAAATGGATGCAATGTAGATTGATTTCTAGCTTGCCTTAGCTTTTTTCTTAGTAAACTAATGTAGCAGAACTCCTTAAAGAGAATCTTGCTTGTTAGACAGATTTTTCTGCTAGAGAACACAACTTAGTTTCTTTTGAGTTTCAAGGTATATTTTTGAGTATGTTTCAGTATTTGCTTTTGTGGGGTTTTAAGAGAATTGTCTCATAAGGTTGGTGTCATTATTGTTATGTAAAAAAATGACATGTAGTTCTAGTTCTTTTTCTAAATTAATAGATCATATAATTAATATTTATTTAATAATAACAAGTTATTTTTTTCTTTAAAATGAAACATTTCCAGAATTCATGAACTCATATTCAGTGACAATCCCAGGTTTGTGAAAATCAGGTGGAAAATTCCTGACAAAATCAAACAATCAATCATGAAGGTATCAACTGTTTAGTTTCACTAACCACTGTCATAATCATTAAATAGTTTTTAAATTGTTTGGTTTTTTTATTCTTACTCTTACTTTGTTTTTTTATTACTACAATGGACTACTATTAAAACCAGGAGGCATAAAACACAATGCTGTAGAAATATGACAAGATAATGAAGAACATTGAAAGTGATAATTATGCAAAGGCACTTGATTTCTACCATATGTATAAAATGCATATTCTGATAAGATTTCTTTGATAATACATCAAAATGCTCCTAGTAATGGAAAACTAATGTAAAAGTGATAAAATACTTTATAACATTTATTTTCAATTTACATTTCATTCACTGAGATCTAACACTTATTTTCAATTTACATTTCATTCACTGAGATCTAAATACTGTCCTTTTACCAAAGCTCTATTGAGGTAAATACTTACAAACAGCAACCAGGAACCTTCTTACCTAAGCCATTATTTGGAATAGAAACTTTATAAACTTAAAAAAAATTATTATTTTCAAAGTATGAAGTATAATTCTAAAATCTAAGCCTATCTCTGTTACTTCTGTTTTTTTTAGATGAAGAAAGTTCTCATTTTAAGATGCAGTTTTTGGGTTATTTTTCTGCTGTGCCCTCTACAATAGTCTAGTTTAGTTTATTTCAGTATTGGTTTCCCAAAATAATTTAATCAAAGCTAACAACTGGAGTTTATCACTTCCCTTTTTTATTATTAAGGAGAAATGGCTAGGCCAAAGATATTTAATATTGTTTAATATTATTAAGGAAAATGTAGATTTATAATATTAAATATATCAAAGTTATATTTTAAATAATAGAAACTTAAATTATTGATTAAAAACACTGGAACAAATTCAGTAAATAGATTTCTATATAAATGAGCATGTATTTTGCTAATAGAAAGTTTCCTCTATTCTATGCCTCAATAAAATAGTACAAATAAAGAAATAAAGTTATATAATTATACCTTATTTTTTTCAAAATAAAATTCTATAATTAAATTAAATTCCCAAAACAAATTGTGCTTAACATCCCTGAGTTAAAAAAAAAAAAAATGTTTCCCAATAACTACAAATATATTATCAGTGCTTTCTGGTTGCCTGACTTTTGCTAAGTGAAATGTTCCCTTTGATCCTTTTTAATTTCTTTTTGTAAATGTTTGGGCTTTAGAAACCATATATACTCACGTATTAATTAACCTTTTATAAATGAGCAGATTAAAAATGGGACTTTAGATCTAGTTACATAAAGACTACCCTCCTCCACAACCCAACATTTTTCATATGTTCAAAAGTACAGAACTTAATCACCTTGCATATAATTTTGGTTATTCTTAATACCTACACTTCTTATGAACAGGTGGCAAAATCTAGAACAATAAAGAATGCAAAAGATTATTTTGAAGGAATCTTAGAAAAATTTCATTGACACACAAATTAATAAAATAACTTTATGCACACAAAAATGGAACAGCCCTTTTAATTTTGAAATACAAGGGACCACTTAGCCATACTTTGAAAGAAATACAGATATTGATATAGTCATAGTCATTGCTTCTGACAGGAGGAATATTATTCTGGGAAGTTATGGCCAATGTTTTCTCTAAAATGAGGGTGAATAAAATGGGATGGCTTTACAAAAAGGTTCTATTTCAAGCAATTGCTGCAATTTGAGAGAGCAGTTCTCCATTACACTTAAATAGAAGCCCGATGCATGATTTAGTGCACAGGGGGGAGTCCCTCAGCCCAGCCTGCATCTTCTCCAATCTGGGACTCCTCAAGGAATTTCTGACTTTCTGTTTAGGCCTGATCAGACCTAAACAGGCAGTTGGACATCCCTCTCACAATCCAGGACTGATGGCTCCCAACCACTCGCCTGCCTGATTATCCCTAACCACTTCTGTCTGCCACCCTTATCATCCCCTAATCACTCCCCTGCCAGCCTGATCTACACCTAACTGCTCCCTTGCCAGCCTGATTGCCACTAACTGCCCTCTTCTGCTGGCCTGGTCACCCCTAATTGTCCTTTGCTGCAGGTCTGGTTTCCCCAACTGCCCTCCCCTGCAGGCCTGGTCCCTTCCAACTGCCCTTCCCTGTTGGCCATCTTGTGGTGGCCATCTTGTGTCTACATAGGGGCAGCCATATTTGACCACATGGGGCGGCCATCTTGTGTGTTGGAGTGATGGTCAATTTGCATATTACCTCTTTATTATATAGATTATTATTTAGAATTATTATATAGGATAGTTGTAGGCATATGTGCAAATAATCATTTAATTTGTAGAAAAATAAAGAAAGAAGACAGAAAAATGCAAAGAATCTGTTCTAGTACTTATTTTTATTTTTTTACAAATAGTATCTCAACTTAATCAATCAACAACCTTGCAAGATATATATTATAATTCACAATTTTAAGAGCAGAAAATTTTAATCGAAGTTTATATAGCTAGTTAGTGATAGAACCTAGATTTGTACTTGAAGTCAAATGCTTTTATAGGCTATCATTTTTTTTCCTACAAATTGCATTTACCAAATTCTGTGGAACATAATATAAACATACATAAATAATGTCTTCAAGCCTTGCCTGGTTTGTCTCTGTGCATAGAGCATTTACCTGTAGATTGAAGGGTCCTGGGTTCAATTCTGGTCAAGGTCATGTACCTTGGTTGCAGGCTCCTCCTTGGCTCAGGCCCTTGTCAGGACAATATTTCTCTCTGGTTTCCCTCTCTCCTCCTGCTCTCTCTAACACTCAATGGGAAAATATCCTCAGGTGAGGATTATTTTTTTAAAAATATCTTCAAAAAAGCAGTTTTTAGGGGAAAAAACTGGTATAAATAATTATTGTATACATAAATATCCAATGAGCTGTGGTTGTTGAGGAGGGAGAACTACTTTTTATGAGGCAGGTCAGATTCCTCCAGATTTGGATTTTACACTGTGAGGAGGACTCAGGGACTGGGAAATGGAATTCTAGCCAGAAAGGAGACAGGTAAGCAAGGACAAGGAATGGACACCACAGAATGCTAGGGTGATGGAAAGTGGCCGATTTTGCCCGTACTGAGGATAATGCTGAAAAGCATGTTGGGGTGAGAGGACAGAGGATAGCGTGGCCTTCAGTTTAAGTGGACACTAACATGGTCACTTTTGAGCTAGGAGGGGTGCAATGTAGCACACAAGACTGGATGCTAGCACAGCCTGTCTGAATGCTTCATGTGCTTTCTTGCTCCAATTAGAAATCAAGTTTTTGAAATCAAGCTTGATTCCTACTTGGCTTTCAGACCCCATCTCTGTTTCCTAGTTGTCTAAAATACCTGCCTCTTTTCTTTGAAGGTAGAGTTGCAGCCTAGAGTTGCCCAGTCTCCATGGGCCTGAGCAGGACAGCCAGCTGCCCACCAGCCTGCAGTGACATCATCCTGGCAGCCTGCAGGACCAGCCCCTGTCTCCCCTGTGCCAGGTATGTTACGCCTCTTAGTCTTCCTGCCCTTGCAAAGGGTACAGTTTGACACTTCCCCGGGATAAAAATGAGAGGTAAGTGAGGACTCTGAGAATTTCCCACTTAATTCAAATTCTCTAACTTTTGAACTGTATTTTGAGCATTGCCTTCTTTTACCACTTAGCTAATTAAGTGTTTCCTCTTATATGATTTTCTACGTAACAAGGTAAACTCATGAAGTAGCCTGAAGTATATATAACATATTTAAAAAAATAAGTGGAGTATTGAACAAAATTTAATATTATCTACATAATGAGGAACTTCTTGAAAAACACAATCATTAATTATAAAGTCTAAAATTCTGACTATATACCATGACCGTGGAGAAAACATGATTATTACAATGTCATATGTGCTAGTTTTAATTTTAAAAGTTTGAACATGGAATATGTCCGTTAGCAAAATTGTACTTTTTATTAGGTTAAAGATTCTACTCCTGACCTATGATCCTTTTAGGAGTCATATGAATTATCAAGAGAATAATAGGTTCATTATCAATGGATTCTAGGAATTTTTTAAGGATTTAAATCTAATCCAAGAGTATTTTTGTTTGTTTGTTTGTTTCCAAGAGTGTTTTGATGCTCATGTCAGGAGAATAATTCTAGATTGTTGCCATCAAGAAATACTTCTTACTTCATAAAGTTTTACACTGGTTTTGTTCTAAATATAAGCATGAACAAAATATTTTTATAGATGTGCAGTGATCCTTTATGAAGAGGAAGTGAGCATGAATGGTTATCAATGATTATATTCTGGGGAGAAAGAAGCCTGCACATAATTATTTTGCTTTGTTATTGTGACCCTCATACCTCTTAATTTGATAGATAATAGAGGCTACAAACTGTTCAAATGAAAAACTTTATAGCAACACAGATAGGAAGAGATGCAGATTATCCTGCAACAGCTCTGAACAAGTGACTATCACAAACCACATTAATTGTAAATGTATATTTCTTAAAATTGTATCTGTATATGTCTATGCATTATGTTAAAATTTGCCACTGCGTCATTTTATTGCACGTTCATTCCATTTGAATATTTATTGATTCTAGAAAGTAAGAATACCAGGTTTAAATTCTACCTTTAAAGCTCTTATTTTTAACCCACTTAGTGAAATGATGTATGTTCATTCTTAGTGCAAAGATCTGTGGCTAGGTCTTATTTTTTATAATTCCACTCCTCTGAAACTCTATTGCTATAGAAAGTTACATAAATATGTAGAGTATACCTCAACTCTGACCATTAAACAATGGATTCCAGCAATTTTGTATCAATACAGTTTAATGTTCCAAAAACTACTTGTATTATTACTAGCCTGGGTGACTAACTTCCCCTATGCCAAGCACTAAGTACTTAAAAGAAATTAAGTATTTAATCCTTACTTAATCCTCATAACAACCCTGTGAGGTAGATGCAATGGAATTGCCATTTTACAGGTGAAAAGCATAGATGCTGGTTATTTCTGAGCCAGGGTTGAAATCCAGAAATTCTAGTACTAGTCTCAACTCTTTACCCCTACATGATGCCACTATGATTACATTTATTTCTATCAAAATCAAGCAACTCTTTTAAAAAGTTATTATTGAGATTAAAATGCTAATTGTGAAAATTATCTTTTGAAATGGAGATTTCCCCACTTTGTTCCATCCCTCACTGACGCTGGGCTCTCCTGATGCATACAGGCACCTTGCTCAGAACTCTGGAGGCCAAATTCATCAAGACTTGCATACTGGTCCCCCATCATGACTGTGTGAATTAGGCACTATATTTTTATGTCTAAGCCCCAGTTTTCATGTCTGTCATGTGGGGATGACACCCACTGAACTCAGTTTTTGGGTTTGTTATGAGTTCATGAGACAAACCATGTGTTTATGTGCTGGCATGCTATTAAAGGGGTAGCCACTCTCATGTGTGAATGATTATAGCAAGCTTTAGAAAACAATGGGTCCATTTTTGAGTATATGTGTTCTGACTTTCCTATGACATTAGTTCGCCCTAATTGCCACCCTATCTAATAAAAGAGTAATATGCAAATTGACCATACCTCAGCTACACCCTCAGGCCATGTCCACCAGCCAATCAGGAGCGAGTATGCAAATTAACTCAACCAAGATGGCTGCGGCCGCAGGGAGATCAGGAGGCTTGGGTTGCCCCAATAATGGAGGAAGCCAAGCTTTTTACCTGCCCTAGCCAGCCCACGCCTTGGCTCAAGGCTACAAAGTTTCAATCATAGAAGAAAAATAAATCCCAGATACCAGGGCCTCACTTGGGTCACCAGGGGACATGGCCAGCCTGCAAACCACTATAGGCCCTTCACCCAGGCTACCCCACACCACAAGGGAACCCCCACCCTGATCTGGGACACCCTTCAGGGGAAACCAGCCGGCCCCCACCTGTGCACCAGGCCTCTTTCCTAACTAATCCTATCTAATAAAAGAATAATATGCAAATTGACCATGAGTCCAATAAACAAGATGGCTTCCCCCATGTGGTCAAAGATTACTGCCCCCATGTGGACACAAGATGGCCAGCAGGTGAGGGCAGTTGGGATGGAAAAGGTCTGCAAGGGAGGGCAGTTGGGAGCGACCAGGCCTGCAAGGGAGGGCATTTGAGGGACCAAGCCTGCAGGGGAGCAGTGAGGCATCAATCAGGCTGCCAGGGGACTGGGTAGGGGGTGATCAGACTGGCAGGCAAAAGCTGTTAGGGGCATTCAGGAAGGCAGGCAGGTGAGCAATTGGGAGCCAGCAATCCTGGATTGTAAGAGTGATGTCCTATTGCCCATTTAAGCCTGATCCTACTAGGCCTAAACAGGCAGTTGGACATCCCTCCAGGGTCCCAGATTGGAGAGAGTTCAGGCTGGGCTGAGGGGCACACCCCCATGCACAAATTTCATGCCCCAGGCCTCTAGTAATGAAATAAGTAATTAAGCACATTTTAAGTTAAGAGAATGGCATTTCTGCTTATTTTGATAAAAATCAGATTAAATTACAGTATTTCCCATATTGATGCCTTCAACTTAACTCTGGTAAATATATTATTGGGTCGGCAACTAAGTAATTGCGGGTTTCACACATATATGGCTTCAGTTGAATTTTTAGGTTTGCAGACGTAGTACAAATGTAAAACACATTTTGTTATTTGATAGTTGGCTATTCAGCTGTTAATCAGTAAAAAAAGTTTTTTGATCTGTTTTGTAGTTTTCGTTTGGCGTTCGTTGAAAAATGGAAAATCAAAAGGAACATTTTGTCATATTTTGCTTTTTTATTTCCGCAAAGGGAAAAACGCATCGCAAGCTCATAAAAAGTTATGTGCTGTTTATGGTGACGAAGCCTTAAAAGAACGGCAGTGTCAAAATTGGTTTGCCAAATTTCGTTCTGGTGATTTTTCACTCAAAGATGAAAAACGCTCTGGTCGTCCAGTTGAAGTTGATGACGCCCTAATCAAAGCAATAATCAATTTGGACTGTCACAGTACAACACGTGAGATTGCAGAGAAGCTTCATGTATCACTTACATGCATTGAAAATCACTTAAAACAACTTGGCTATGTTCAAAAACTCGATACATGGATTCCTCACGAACTGAAAGAATCACAGTTAACGCAACGCATTAGCAGCTGCGATTTGCTAAAGAAACGTAATGAAAATTATCCATTTTTAAAACGACTGATAACTGGCGATGAAAAATGGGTTGTTTACAACAATATCAAGCGGAAAAGATCGTGGAGCAGGCCAGGTGAACCAACTCAAACAACATCAAAAGCTGATATTCATCAAAAGAAGGTTTTGTTATCAGTTTGGTGGGATTACAAAGGAATTGTCTACTTTGAACTCTTACCACCCAACCGAACGATCAATTCTGATGTCTACATTGAACAACTAACAAAATTAAACAATGCAGTTGAAGAAAAGCGGCCCGAATTGACAAATCGAAAAGGTGTTGTATTCCATCATGACAATGCAAGGCCACACACATCTTTGGTCACTCGGCAAAAATTAATGGAGCTTGGTTGGGATGTTTTGCCACATCCACCATATAGTCCTGACCTTGCACCATCTGATTACTTTTTGTTTCGATCTTTACAAAACTCCTTGAATGGTAAAAATTTCAATAATGATGATGATGTCAAATCGTACCTGATTCAGTTTTTTGCTAATAAAAACCAGAAGTTTTTTGAACGTGGGATTATGATGCTGCCTGAAAGATGGCAAAAGGTCATTGATCAAAATGGGCAATACATTACAGAATAAAGTTATTTAGTTCCATGAAAAAATTGTCTTTGATTTTCTTTAAAAAATCCGCAATTACTTAGCTGCCGACCCAATAGTAACTACAATTAGGAGCAGTCACAGTATAATCAGTAGCAAGGTCATCAAAACATTAACCTGTGGGTGTTGGTACGATCCCAGCAGTGACCAAGGCAGGGCAACACTGATTAGTTTGTCTCCTACATATTGCATAAGGATATTGTAAAACCAAATGTAATTATTATAATTGCATTTATAAATCTGAAATGTTTAGTGAATAATGAATATAAATGTTATGCATAAATGTATCTTACACATAAAATCATATCTATAAAGGGAGTGCTTAAGCTCACAAGTATTAAATAAAAGATAAATTTCTTATATAAACATTCCTCTAGTGAAACACAGGTCTTTAAATATAATTTGATTAGTTCTAATGGAGACTTTCTTCATTTTCAAAGTTAATTCAAGAAAAAAAAAATCATCCTGCTATCCTGAATCTCTTTGCTTTTCACCGATCAGCTTGCTTTAATCATGAGAGAAGGCCTTTGGAGACTGGTAGATTAATTATTCGTTTTATATTTTTTGCCATGCTCCTTAGTTGTAGAGACATCCTAGATTATTCTTTATTGGCCATCTACTACAGTTACCTATTTATACTAGTTTTCTGTGCTACCTCAAATCTTTGGTAAATAGCCTATTCTAGATTTGCCTTTTTCTTCATTTTCACTCTTCATTATCTTTAGTTTCATAATCAACTTTGGTTTTATAATAAAGTGGATTACATTCAGAATAATAGTCTAGAGAAAGTCACCACATGACTATATTAACTTTAATTAGTTTAATTTAGGTTAAAAATAGTCCCTATAGAGGTAACATTTTGTTATAATTTCATCTTTCTAAGTCTGCTTATCCTAAAATCAGAATATTAACTTCTATTTGAATGGACCCAGGCAAGATATCATTCCATACATAGCAATACCTGGAAGGGTGCTCTAATCAGACTTTATTTTTTTAAAAATATATGTTTTTATTGATTTTATTTTATTTTAATCTATTTTCTTGATTTTTTTACAGAGAGAAAGGGAGAGGGAGAGAGAGTTAGAAACGTCGATGAGAGAGAAACATCAACCAGCTGCCTCTTGCACACCCCCTACCGGAGATGTGCCCACAACCAATGTACATGCCCTTCACCAGAATCGAACCTGGGACTTTTCAGTCCATAGACCGAAGCTCTACCACTGAGCCAAACCGGTTTCGGCTGTTTTTACTGATTTTAGAGAGAGAAGAAGGGAGAAGGACAGAGAGCTAAGAATATTGATGAGAGAGACATATCAATTGGCCGCCTCCTTTCGCCCTGCACTGGGGATTGCTCAGGCAACCCAGGCATGTGCCCTGACAGGGAATCACACTGGGGACCTCTTGGTTCATGGGTCAATGCTCAACCACTGAGCCACACTGGCAGGCCTGAGACTTTGTTAAGACAACAACAACATCACTTGAAAATTATTAAACTCACATTTTGCAATAAGAATTATTTATACTTTATAACATATTAATTAGTCACAGTTATATTAAACAAAATATACTCCGTTAATGTTTCTTCACTGACAAATAGTGGGAGCCTTAAACTAAGGAGGCACAGTTTAGTGAAGGTTAAAGCATAGCATAACTGAGTTCTTTAGTATATGGGATTAGAACAGAAACTTGGAAGTAAAAAGTAACAGATTTGTTCTCTCTCCTAGGAATTATCAGTGAACCTCTTGGGTATGTTACCATCTCAAACTCTGTTTCCTAATGTTTACGGTGTGGATAAAAGCAACCTACTTAAAGAAATGCAGTGAGCAACTGATCAGATAATATAAAAATAGAAATTAGGAGAGGTTTTGGATTAATCAGCATTCAGTATACCACAAATGCTTTTACTTGGGATCTTGTCTCTGCAGGTCTGATATGAATTTATTGTCTTCCAGGTTTTTGCTGATTTATTTTTTCTGACTCCCACAGTGATGTATTAATTGTACACTGATATTCATTCCACCACAACTATTTATTTCACTGGATTCCAAATCTCTATCTGTAATTGCTAAAAGTCCAGGCTCTGAGCAATCATCAGCTGATGTTTAAGAGCTTTTCTCTTCTCTAAAGTGCCCTGAAAAAAATGTTGCCTCTGGTTTTACTTATAAAGTTAGTTTGGAGTCTCTAATGTAAGGGCCCTGCGGTCCTGCCAACTCTGTCAATCTCCATCAAAAATCCCATGTCAGCCTTGCCCTTAGCAGTCTCTCCTGTGTGGTGGTGGCCGGAAGGAGGAATGTTGTTTTCTGTTGCTTGTTGTTGTTTTGTTTTGTTTTTTTTTATCCCATGAATACGAATTTAAAAAAGAAAAAAGCTTCATAGATGCATTGATTCCATATATTTCTTGTGAAATGTTGTAGAACTTTTTTTTTTCCTGGCTATAACCACTAATGTGGCTTTACCATTTTATAAAACCAAGAATGTCTTTAAGGAGGACAATAATAGAACTTGGCATTTTTAATACTTGTCAATACCAAGTTTTTCTTATACAGTGAACATTAAAATGTAGTTATTTTATCCAGCATTCTTTTTCTCATAATAATCTAATAGACTCCATTTGAATAGAAACTGTTTCCTTCATTTTTAAGAATTAATGGTGACAATACTATATTCTGTATTCTAATGACATTTTAGTTACCATATTAAAAACACCTCTATTGATAATGACCTCTGTTAAATTAGATGGAAAAAAAAACTGATTGACAAAAAGCAATGCCCTATCAAATAAGAAAAGAGGAAAATAGATTTTGTTAACCATAGTATTAAGTTAAAATTCTGACTAAATTTTTGAAGACTGAGAACAATACCTAAAACCATTTAAATAAAAAATTTAAAGTATAATGATTGTATAATGTATTTGTAAACATATAGTTAAATATAATAATAAAGTATAATAATAGGAGAAATTTGATACAAATTCATGTAATTATTTAAATTTCAGATTAATTTGTAAGTGGAAATTTGATTCTATGCATGTACATGAAAACACATAAGTATATTACTAATTCCTAATAATCATGCTAATACTGAGAGACATACATAATTTTAGCAAATGTCCATTATTCATTCAATAGACTTTTGAGAAAAGTATGCATTAAACTGTTCCGTGACCTAAACTTTGATAAATATTATCCGTTTTGGGAGTTTTAAGTGAATAATAAAACTGTAAGGATTGAATCTTCATGCAAGGCTAATGTTAAAACTTTTCTGGGGGGAAAATGTCATTTAAAAATATTATGTCAACTTGTCTACTTTAGTAAACTCAACCCAATTTGGCCAAGGGGTATCACCATCAATATCCATTTTGTTCCGTGGTGCCAGCTGTTGTTACATTGAACTTACGGCTTTCTGAGGATCTGCTCCAGGGGTCAGGCAGCGCTTACTTTACTGAGAAAGCCTCTGATATCACGCTTTTGTTTCCATTTACCCCTTTCTTATGGAACTGAAACGAAGACTGTTCAGCTGTATGGCCTCCTCAGCTCTGTGACACTTCTGTCTTTTACAAAAATTAATTAGTGAATCAGAGGCTGAATCAGCCTTCTTCCAAGTAATTTTCTTGCTCTTCAGAAAGTTAACTTCTCTCTACTCTCATTATCAATGTCCTTTGCTTTGTCAGCAGGATTTAAAACTTTATCCACTATTTCTGCATCACCAGTACAATGTCAGTGGGAGGGGGTGAGACCCTTTCTGTGGAGCTGAGCCCTTTGGCAGGGTTAGTCAGAGTGGCAGAATCAGCCTGGCTGCTGTGGCTCAGTGGTTGAGCATCAACCTATAAGCCAGGTCATGATCCACTTCCCGGTCAGGGCACATGCCTGGGTCGTGGGCTCCATCCCCAATGTGGGGTTTGCAGCAGGCAGCCAGTTGATGATTCTCTCTCATCATTGATGTTTCTATCTCTCTCCCACTTCTTTCCTCTCGGAAATCAATAATATATATATATATATATATATATATATATATATATATATATATATATATAATCAGAATGGCAGAATCCGGGTGTTGAACAATTCAATAGGGAGTCAATCAGAGATGTGGGCTGAGTTATTAGGTTCTGATGGACAGTTGTCTATAGAGCTGCACCATAGAATGAATGACATCACGATACAGGATATAGAAACTGGGCATCAAAAATCATGTTTTGACTAGACAATGAGTATGTAGTAAGTTTGTTATGATCCAAACAATTAGAAGACTGTTGTAAGATCAAGATTAGATCAGAACTTCAGTTCAGATTCACAGAAATAGGCAAGGCGGGTTCATGGGGTCAGATGATGAAGGCAATTTAGTCAGCCTCTCTGTGCTGGAGTTCCCCAGACATAGCATCTGCCTTACCCGGGCTCCCTTCCTTGTCATCACTGCACACCTGGTTTGTGCCACATCACACTGCATTGACTCCCAGTACAGTATCTGTTACTACTATATACCCTTTCTCTACATCTCACATTTTAAAACTATGTTATGTCAAGTTATTTTAAAGATGAAAGTTTTTTCCCCATGTACAATAATTCTAGAAAATTAGTAGGAAGTGACAATTCTTAACTTTAACTTTGAAAAAGAATTAACCCCAAAAAGATATAAAATGATATAAAGTAGTATTTTATTTACTGAATACATAATTATTGTGAATTTCCAAGAGTATATAACAATAACAAAACCTGGACTGTGACTGCCTTAAAGAAGGGAGAGGCATGAGACTCCAGAGAAAAGCAATGGCCTTTACAATGTTTTAAAGAAGAAAATATTTTGCCTTCTTTACATGTTTTCTGAGCATCAAACAAGAATGTTCATGAGAAAGAATGAGAGAAAAACAGAGAGTGAGAAGAAAATAGCCGCTCTCTCCCCTGATATTTATTTTTTGTTAAATTAATCAAACACTGTATTCTGTCCCTGAAAATTTGGTTTTTGTTTTCCATCTGTCTTGGCTCTTTCCATCTGCTCACTACTGATGTGGGCTTCATTCTGCCACACTCTTTGAGGCTTGTCTCAACCTAGTCCCATAGTTTATAGATAGGAAAATGACCAAGAACTAGAAGATACACAAAATCACATGCCCAAGCATGGAGCTCTCAGGAAGGAGGGGCAGATGCAGGATTAGTTTAGGTGACAGTGACCTTGCTCTTCCATGCTAATTATCTGAGAGATGGAGGATAAGGATATGATAAAGAGCCCAATTATTGCTTGGGATAGTGATCTTCTTGATGAAGAATAGGGTCAGGAAAGAGTGAGGTATATTGGGGGAAATGCAGACAGGAAATTTGTGGAGGAATTAGAGGCAGATGTTTCAACTGGTACCTAGCTTGGGAAAGAGTAATTGAAACACACAGAAAGATAGATTGATGATAGATAGGTGATAGATAGATAGATAGATAGATAGATAGATAGATAGATGCATTTGGTATAAAGATATGTTATTTAAATGAGTAAATAATAAGTTAATAAATTTATAAGAAAGTATTCTCAAGTAGAAAAGTCAAGTAAAATTTTAAGAGATAAAGATAAATCATACTTTAATTTGGTGCATATCTTATATAATAAAGAGGTAATAGGCAAATTGACCATCACTCCAACACAAGATGGTCAACACCATGTGGTCAAAGATGGCCATCCCATGTGGACACAAGATGTCCACCACAAGATGGCCTGCAGGGGAGGGCAGTTGTGGGCGATCAGACCTAAAAGGGGGGTGGGCAGCTGGAAGGGACAAGGCTTGCAAAGGAGGGCAATTAGGGGCAATCATGCCAGCAAGGGATGGCGGCTAGGGGCAATTGGGCTGGCAGGGAAGAAGTTAGGCATCAATCAGGCTGGCAGGATAGTGATTAGGGGGTGATCAGCTGGCAGGCAGAAGTGGTTAGGGGCAATCAGGCAGGCAGGCAGATGAGCGGTTGGGAGCCACAGTCGTAGGCTGTAAGAAGGCTCCCAGATTGGAGAGGGTGCAGGCTGGGCTGAGGGACACACACCCTCCATGCACAAATTTTGTGCACTGGGCCTCTATTTATCAAATAAGAAAGTTTAAATCACTCTCTGTACTACTCTCTCCACTGTCCCAATACACACACACACACACACACACACACACACACACACACACCCTTGGTGGGGGAGATATCTGAATCTAGACAGGAGCAGGTATAGAAAATGTGAATTATTATATAAAGGTGGTTCTAGGGGCCTGTCATTGGACCTTCACCTTTTAGAATGGCTCCTCTTAAAATTATTTGCATGGCAAAACTCAAAATTTTGTCTAATGGACTATTGTATGTAAGAGTAGCTTTCTTAAAAATTAGGAAGACAATTCATGAGACATTGCTAAGTCAGAACATGATTGGTAAAACGACTCAGGGTCTAGATTATGTTCAGAAAGGAGTTTTCTGAAAAGGACACAAAATTATTTTTCAGTTTCATGGTTTATTTATTATTTTTGGTAGCTTTCTAATGTGTTTCTTTTGAAAGTGACACAATTTTATACTTGAGGAAAATAATGGTTTACTTAGTCAATTGCATTTGCTCATAAAATTGTTTGAAAATTCCAGTTAAGATTGAGGCAGCAATGTGATAGTTTCTAAGATCCTTCTTAAGTTTTCTGCTTATGGAAAAATCAATATGATAATGCTTACTAATCTTATTTTCACAAATTTTAATCCATGTGTGATTATCCTCAATTGTGTACTAAAGCCTGTACATTTCCTCCTCTACCCCTCCCCAAATTTATCTTTGCTCATGGTGAGCAGATATTTTAATATACATGTGTGGTAGATTCTGTTGTTTATCTCCTAAGTGCCAGTCTCATCTTCTACACTAGAACACTTCTTAGCTGGGAATGTGGCCACCTTGAAAATAATGCTATGATGTGCCATTGTTATTGAAGGTAGGGGAATATGTAAATAACTAATAGTAAGGTTTTGCTAATTGTTCTGAAAACAAATGGCATGTGCAATACCTCTGAAAGCAATGAGTGTATCCCATTTTTTCTCTTTCCTGCTACTTGCATTACAGACATGTTGACTGGAACCTGGGCGGGGGGTGGGGGGAAAGCACTTAAAAAATCTAAGTTCTGAGTATGGTGAAGAGAAAGGTGCAAGATGCTTGGGTCTCTAAGAATAATGCAAATCATACCAGCCCTGGAATGCTGGTGTGGGCCTCTATGTGAGAGGGAAATAACTTTTAATCTTGACTACACTAGTGTTTCTTTCACTTGCAGTTACATCTAATCCTAAACATGTGTTTTAGAATACATTATACGCTATAGCTCACTTTATCTACCATTTCTGCTGAGGAGGTGGACCATAAAATAAAAATAGTGGATAAACACTTCCTGTTTAGTCATTGGCAATATTATATGCTAGGGTATTTCATTTGATGAAATGTGATATCTCTAAAGTCATTTCACTCCCTCCAGACTGAGACTTCTCAAACTCCTCGCACTGCCTTTGTTTTCTATAAATGCTTTTCCATTTTATGCTTCTTCTATTTCTAATCAAGTTATTTAAGTCATATCACATGCCAATTTTTTTTCTTTTTTATTTCTTTATTTTTCTTTTTATTTTTTTCTACTTTTTCACCATTTTTTTTTTGGGGGGGGGAGGGCATTATTTCTTTACAGTTAGAGTGGTTTTTATATTTTGTTAAACTAAAGCACCAATCACATCTCAATATCTCAATAATTTCAATTAGTTAATCCTAATTCATTCCCAAGTTTTTCAACAGTGACAGTGGGGCTTTCTGTTTATCTTCTTCTCCCTCCCTCACTTCCTCCCTCCTTCTCTCTCTCCTACATTAATTTTCCCCCCAAAAAATTGAATGTTTTGGTTATCTGAAATAAAGATAATTTATACCAAGTGGAGCAGAAGCAGGGTCACAGTTTATCATATGGAAAATACTGCAATGGTTAATAAGTAATAATACAAGAATACAGTGTGTTTTACATACTCACAACTGTAAACCTACTTTTGCCTCACCTAAAATATTGTAAGAGTTTCTAAAATGCATTGGAGGTCTTTTTAAAACACACCTTTTCTACTTTTTCAAGTCCTGATGCTGGTTTTCAGTTTAATAGAAGAAAAATATAATGATGATTTTAAATTATTACTTAGCAGTTGCTGATATGTTCTATAAAACAATGTGTCAATTATATATTACAGAATCACAGACCAATGGAGAATATATATATTCTTAAAGCAAGTTTTTTTTAAATTCATATATTTGAGTCTAGTTTAGAAAAAAATTATAAAACACACAGTTCTATGAATATGTACTTGAGTGTCATTTTTAAAATAAATTAAAATAATATTAATGTAATTTAGAGAGGAATGTTTAAGAAAAAAAAGAACATCAGTAAAATTATCAATTATTTTAAATTCAACGTGTTCTATAGTCTCTATATAAAGCATGCCTGAAATAAAATATGGTTCCCCAACAATCAACCCAAACCAGTGATCAACCCAAAATCAAAATAGGGAAAATAACTGCTGCCAGCAATGGTTTTAACACATGATGCCGTTTTCTTATTTTATGTATTTTTCCTGACAGTTCTCCTAAGTTATTTCTCTTGAGAAAAATTGAGTTAAGTCATCCCCAGAAAAGTGAGTCATAGTATGTAAACACACAGGAGTATCATTCCATGGATGAATAAATGAGAGTCATTTTATTTCAAACATGCCAGATGCTATACATTTTTCTGGAAAGGATCAGGATTTCAGGTCTTTAGTGAGACTTCCCGCTAAGCTGAACATCTGTTCATAATATATTGTGCACTTGCTAGTAAGCCTAAGAATGCTAAGGCGATTAAAACATCTTGATTGCGTTTTCCAATAGTGTACAGACAAAAGGAGATGTCAAATTGGAGCATTGTGTAAGCAAGGAATCAACACATAGCCACCACCCAAACCAATACCTCCTTGACTCACCACTATTTTCATTTGTCAATTGTTAGAAATTTTCACAAAAGTGTTATTGTCTCTTTACCTCAAGAAAATTATACAGCTTCATTCTTAAAAATGAACAAATAGCTAATGATGAAGATGTTTGGACTGAAAGTAACTTTCACATAAGTAGAAATGAATCTACTCTTCTATGTATTTAAATTTCCTTGGCTCTTTTGTCTGGGTAGTTTCTCTATTCTACTGAAATTGTGAAGCAATAAATATAATCAACATAATCTTATAGGACATATGGAACTAATTGCTTTGTGAAATTGATTTTCCATTTAAACATTTCTCTTCATCCATTAGTTTATATTTGGTCATTTACCAAATTCTTTCTGACTTTTCCCTAACCAATGACCTTGTATCTGTATATATTACATTAAAAATTCATATATTCTATTGAGAATCTCCAAGCAAGTACCGTAATGAGCATGAAAAGCAATCAAGTCAATGTACATTATTTGCAATTTTTTTAAAAGCAAGTTTTTAACTACTGAATCATAGCCTCCTATTAAGCCCTCTAATTTACCAGGGATACAGATTCAGAATAGTAAGAATGCAATTCTTCCTGTAGGCAATACCCGATTAAGCAAATTTGACTCAATTAATTGAGACTATATGTGAGGAAAATCTATAAAAACCTTAATCTTCTGAAATGTTTATAACATATCTGCATTTTGTAAGGAAAAGTTGGTTAAAATTATAGGTGGAAAGGAGACAACAAGAGCATTTTTCCAAGTACCATAAACATACCTAGGACATTATTGTTTGGTTTTTCAGATTATCTTTGAAAATGTGTTTCATATATTCATTTTGAGTTTTGTTCAGAAAAATGGCATGATACTTCACTAAAACGAAGTGCTGAAAATGAGTTTTCAAGATTTTTTTATATAATGAAGATCACATACTTAGGGATCAAAATCAATACAACACACAACTGGGAAATAAGTTTGCCAAAAACATGTTGCACTTTAGTTTCTCAGACTCAAAATACAGAGTGTTCTTTTAATAGTTCTCCCCATATTTGATGTGTGAAACTTTTGTTGTAGCATTTATATAATTGCAGGGACCAATTGCTTGAAGGAAGAAGTGATTTGTTGTGCAAATACAGTCCTACATCTCAACATTCAGGGAGTTTAGTAAATTATTTCATCCTATGAATGATATGAAAAGAAACAAAAATATAACTGTAAAAAATTATATTATGAGGTATCTTATTTAAACTGACAAGTATCCTGAAATAAATTTAAGAAACCATAGCATCTATACCAAATCACATGAGTCTATTGAATACATTTTCCCAAATGGTTCAATTCAGAAAAGAATATCTCAGAAATTTGCAGTAACCAAGATGGCACACCTAGGATTTGTATAAAAAGTAAATTCAATTTGGTTATTTTTTGAGGCTGACCTAGACTTTTCCTGACATTCTTATTTATTCCTGTGAAATAAATTATTGACAGTTTCCTTAAACATATAATTACAAAACCCTGTAAGTTGTAAATAGATAGCAATAAATGTAATTCTGCACTTTTTAATTCACTTTCAATATTTTATTTAGGATTTCTCTATTATACTTACATCAATGAATATTTAAGTTACGTATAGTATTAAAAGATATGTATTTTTAGAATATGGATTTAATTTTAGAAAAGAAGTAACATTCAGGTAATTGTTAGTGCTGAGGGGATCAAAAGAAAATGTAGCTACTATAAATGAACTGTTTTCTCTTCTCCTGAGTAATTCTTATAAGAGAGAGACTTACAGATAATTCTGTTGACCTATGCCTATGTTGAGTGTACATTAAGAATGGAAGCTAGACTGTGGAAACAGAGATAAGTCTCAATGAAAGAAAGAGCTCTGAATGACTCAGTTGGTTGAGAGTCATCCCAGGCACAAAAGGGTTACCAGTTATTAAGTTGTGAGGGCTCATTCATGGGTATTTCAAGATTTTATTGCAAAGCATTTTCAAAGCCTCTCAGAATAAACTTGCAAAAACAAAATAGAGAATGTGCCTTAGAAGAAAATACTCTTAAGTGGAGTAAAAATTGAAAGCCCAGGCTTATGAATGTGTCGGTGTCATTTTGGATAGACATCTTAACACTGTCCTCTTCAAAAATTTTATCAAGGTCATGTATGATACATTAGTGGCATTCTTAAATATGCTCAGATTCATTCAAGCTGAAGGGATGGCTGATATTCAAAGAGTAGAAGTGTCTGGGAAAAAATGTATAGGTTAGATTATTAGACCATATCTAGCAAAAAGAAGTTTAGTAAAGATAAATGTCAATTCCTACTTAGGTTTCAAAATCTTCTTTAAAAAACTGCAGGGAAGGGAAGGTATAATTCCAACAGTGTGAGACCATCAGAGAGGGTATATAAAGCTTTGGATGGAAAATGAAATAAATTATTTTTCAGGTTTCTTCCATTTCTGAAGTTAAATATTTACATTGTATATTTATTCTACCATTGAAATGTGAGGATTATTTTCTTAAACTATTTTTAGTTCATCTCTGCAATTATATTTTTAATTTTTAATTACAGATTACATTCAATATTATTTTGCATTAGTTTGTGGTATATAGTATCATGGTTGGACTATCATATACTTTACAAATGTTTCCCCCAATATTTTCAGTACTCATCTGGCACCATACATAGTAATTTCAGTATTATTGACTATATTCCCTGTGCTGTACTTTACAACCCCATACTATTTGTAACTAGTAATTTGTATTCCTTTTTTTATTTTTGTATTGATTTGAGGGAGGGAGGGAGGGAGGAAGAGAGAGAGAGAGAGAGAGAGAGAGAGAGAGAGAGAGACATCAATTGCTTCCCACATGCTCCCCAACCGGGGATTAAACTCACAACCTGGATATGTGCCCTGAAAGGGAATTAAACCAGCAACCTTTTGGTGCACAGGGCAATGCTCCAACCAACTAAGCCATACTGGCCAGGGTTCAATTTTTATTTCTTAATCCCTCACCTTTTTTACCTAGTCCTCCAACCCTTCTCACCTTTGGCATCAGGCTGTTGTCTGTATTTGAGTCTGTTCTATTTTTTTCATTTTTATTATTATTTAGATTCCACCTATAAATAAAATCATATGGTATTTGTCTTTCTCTTACTGACTTATTTCCCTGAGCATAATACCCTCTAAGTCCTTCCATGTGGTCACAAATGGTAAGATTTCTTCTTTTTTATGGCCAAGTAACATTCCACCACTTATTTGTCCACCGGTCTATTAATGGGCACTTGGGTTGTTTCCATATCTTTGCTATTGTAAATAATGTTGCAGTGAACACAGGATGATTATATTTTTTCAAATTAGTGTTTTCAGTTTCTTTGGATATATACCCAGAAGTGAAATCACTGGGTCATAAGGCAAGATTATTTTGAAAGTATTTTTGAGTAAAGCTCTTTTTTTCCCCCTTTTCAAGAGTTTTTTGTTTATTCATTTGCATAAAGTATTACAAATAGTAGTAAATATGCCTCCTTTTCCCCTATTGACCTCCCCACAGGTCCCCCTTCCCCCCCTCCACATGCCCTCACACACACCCACCCCCCCCCAGTGTCTGTGTCCATTGTTATGCTTATGTCCATTACAATATATGCATACAAGTCCTTTGGGAAAGCTCTTTATAACTGTCTGAGCACCTGGGCAGATACAAATCTGTTTATCACAAAAAGATTACCTTTTGGTTTCTGATTCTCTTCAGAATGATCTGATATGTTTAACTTCAGGGGGAAAGGGCAAGTTGTTCATATTCTCCTGAAACTATTGTGAACAGTTAATTCATTTTAGTGTTGGAGAAGGAATATGTCTGCTTTTACTTTTGTAGCAACTGGTTCTACTGCTGACTTATAAGAGATATATTGTTCTCCTTTTACTCAAATAGACAGAATAATTGAAATAATAATTTTAAATGCATACTAAATATAAGAGTACATTTTGGTACTAACGGCCATTTTCAATTATTTTTTAAAATCTATTTTTTAATAAAGCAAGTTTCATGTTGGCAGTAAGGTCAGTTGGAAATGAATTTATTAAAAATTATGTTTTTCAAATAAAATTAGTGGTTATCTTTGGTGTGAAAAATCAAAATAATTATGACACGGCAATCATATTAATCTTAAAAGCACATTCCTCCCACAGAGAAAGTAAGTTTAAAGTTCTTAAATAACCCAATTAGGGACCGTTGTGAAAAAGAAGAGGAAAAAAAAGTGGCCAAATGATGACTAATTAGAATGACAGGCGTTCTCTGACTCATGGGGGAGTCACAGTACCTCTGCAGTAAAAATAGTGTCTCATTAGTCTTTTAAACATTATTCCCAGGTTTCCGTGAAATTGATATTTAATCACTTTCCCAGTGTACAGCAGGTACTTATTATACAGGGAAGACATGGGGAGTGAAAAGTTTATAAAATTTCTGTCAATCTCTTCTCCATTTGAAGAGTGATTCATTATAATGGGCCACCAGTGGCAGAGGGATGCTGAATGGGAGTCTGTAATTAACTGCACTTCCTGCTTTATGGATGGCATTTGCTGGGTTCTGAGATTAGATGGTGTATCTGGGGGGATGTACCCTATTGATCATGCTGTACAATATCCCAAACTACATTGAAATCATACCTGCACACTTACCCATCACAATTCTAGATACTGGTTTTCTAAAGTTTGGGGATACTTCAAAGTATTTAGATATTAAGTTTGCTACTCAGAACAGACCATGTGTAGATAGAATTAGTATCTAAAGAATAAAAAATCATATCTAAAGTTCAGGGCAACTCTATACAGAATCCAAATTTACCTTAAATTGATATAGCAATTTAAATTGCCCATACATTTAATCTCTGGTTTGTTCTTTTAGAAGTATTCAATTCTATTTTACTCTTGCCAGTTGATTAAGATAAGAAAATATAGCTGTAAGAGCTACTTTATCTTTCATTAAATCCAAATTTTGGCTTTTATGTGCATATAGAACACTCTGAGAAACAGCAATCCAGCAACTGTCCCTTCTCCCCTCAAAATGAAAAAAAAAAAAAGGAAACCAAAGAGTATTTTTTTTCCATTTACCTAAGTTCCTCTATTCAATTATTCATTTAACAAACAGCTTCTGTTTCATGTGCGTAGAATTTTGTGGAAGGTCCAAAAGATGATGGGAAATCACTCTTTGTTTTTGTTTGCTAGCCTAAATTTTTTTAAAAGACTCTATATTTTATATTTTCAAAAGAGAAATATAAGCATGGCTTATTTACCATACTTTATACTGCTAAGTCCATCTATTTTTTGGTTTCCCATTCCTAGGTCACCCCTGGGAACACAGATTGATTCATTGGGATAGAAGGTTGGCAGGGAGCCCCGGGCATTTCCTGCTAAGCTAGTACAAGGTTATTGTCCTTACGGAGCTCATATTCCCATGGGGGTAAGGACATGGAAACTCTTATTAAACAATTCAGTGCACTGCACACCCTTCCTTCAAGTGCAACAACTTCATTAGCAAGTGCTAGAAAGAGCATCCTGAGCAACTCTTCTTCAGAAATGAGCAGTATTGATAAATATGGTAGAGTAATTCAATTTTCAGATGAATTTGTTAGTGTTGTTCAGCAGAATGCATTATTCTGGAAGTAGGGAAACAGGTTCTACCATAGTCACACTAAGCAAGTTTGGGTAAATAATGACACTAAGACTTAATTTTACCAAGTGGAAAATAGAAAAGGATTTTTGCTTTGATTGAAAAATAAGAATTTATAAAATGTCCTCCTAAAAGTTGCATTATTATCTTAAATACCCTCAAAAAACTTTCAAAGGTTTTCTTACACAGTTAAACCATATATATATAACATATAATCATTTCAACATCTGTGGTTGAAACATAACATTATCAAAACCTTCTTTATGTCATATAGCCTTTACAAATCATGTGCTAAAAGCAAGACCTAAATTTCACAATGTGCACTCCAATTTTCTATTAAGTAAGAACCCTCTAAAGACCACAAAAGGGCCAAATTATCTAAAATATTAAGGGCTTATTATATTTCTACTAAATTATCAATTTTGTAAAACAATTAAACAGGGAAAGCCAATTAGTAAAAAAGTGGTCTTCAGAGTATAATCATTAGTTAGAAGCTCATTTGATAGGGTTAGGTCCAAATCTAATAAGTTAAAGCCCCAGCAGAACCATAATAGAGCCTTAGTGGCAGTTTTTAACAGTATCAGGCCCTAAATAGAAACCACAAGAAATTAAGGAAATTGAAAAAAAGAAAAGGTTATTTTTGCCACAATCAAAAAAATCTCTGTAGGGCTATGTCAATTATGAATCACATTTCTTAATTATGAACACTTGAATGTATTTGTACTATGTGTCAAGATTATTATTAGCTCCAGTTTCTTCCAATAGAGTTCTCAGGGCTACAGGTTAAGAATCATGAACAGAAGAAGCAAAATATAAAATAAAGCAAGCATTTTGTAACTTTGGGGGAGAAATGAAACAGCATTAATAGAGTGAGACACACAAATTTGATAAACATGATCATCACCACACTGCAATATTTTCAGCCTCTGTTAGCTACATCTCATTTATGTTCAGAAAATATGCTTCAAGTAAAAATTAAATTAAAGAAGTCATATGATTTATACAAATATATGTTTCCATAAATAATATAACTCACCTAGATATTAGAACAAAACTTCTGGATTACAAAAGCAATTGTTTTTCATAAAGAATGGGACCATTTTTAGAAAAAAGAGGATGTAGCCAAATAAATGCTAATTCATTGATCTATTTGAATAAAGGAAAACTTACTATATATGTAATGGAAAATAAAATAATAATGATATAAGAATAAAGTCTGTTTTGCGTATTCACAACTATAAACCCACTTTTGCCTATATATACCTATATATGTATATGTGTATGTGTGCACACATATATATACATATACATGTTAAAATAAGGTCACCTTAATTATCTGTTTTCCTCAGTTACATACATTTCATTTAACTATTCCATGAATAAACATGAATAAAAAATGATATATTAGAAAAATAAGAAAAAAAATAATGTCTGTGTTTACCATTTTCTTTTATCTTTGTAAATTCTGTCTTTTGAATTCTAAAGGAAGTAGATAATTGACATGATTCTGGTCTCCTACTCATCTCAGTTCATCTACACTCAAAAAAGGACAGATTGGTCATTAGGGAACATTGGCAATGGCAAAGTCTCCTACGCTACCCTACACAAATATGTTTCTCAAATTATGTAAGGGTTATAAACAGTTATCTGCCTCTCTCTTTCACATCTCTATTTTGTCATGTACACATATTTTATGATTCACTTTTAAATACTACCATTATTTAATCACCTATTTTGACATTTATTTTGTAGTATTTAGCTTTGTTATGTTAAAGTATTTTGAGTGGCTATTTTGTTCTTTTCTGTAACAATATTCTGAGGCTACATCTTATTAATATAGTTGCATAAATAATCACTCCAGGTCCTTCAGATAATTAAAAGTAAAGTAAAACTGAGCATATGTTCATACAAATTTATAATGTGAGTGATAATAGAAAGGTTAAAGGTTAACTTAGAAAAAATTCGACATGGTGCATGAACACAAAATGAATTATTACATGGCTATGTAATTTTATTGCTACCACTTAGTTAATTATGCTGTATATCAAACTAATGGTTAAATAGGCAAGCTCCTATTTCAGTGTCCTATTCATAAAACTATAAATTATTCCATGTATATAAAATTGTAAGTAGCAATAAATCTCATAGTAAGATATAATAACAAAATATAAATTGTCTCACTACTTGAAAACTTCACAAATGTACTTTTAAAATATATTTCAAAAGAAATTACATTAACTCTAGCAGTCATAGCTTAATAAATTGAAATCCCCCAATATATAAAGAAAAAATGTTTCCGTTATCTCTGGCTGTATAATAAATTCCCTCAAAACTTGGTGGGCTAAAATGACAACCTTTAATTTATTGGCTTGCAGTTCTGCAGTTTGGGTGGCAACAGCCCATCTGTTTTCCACATGGTGTCAGCAGGGTGGCTTTATTGGGTTTGGACAATCCACTTCTCAGATGGCCTCTCTCATGTTTTTGGAAAGTTAGTGCAGGCTGCCAACTGGGAACTCAGCTGAGGCTGCTGTCCAGGGTCTTTGGTCTTTATGTGGTTTCTCCATTTGGGTAAGTTGGATTCCTCACAGCATGGACAAGGAGGGCTCACCATCGTCAGACTTCTTCCATGTTGGCTGGTTTGCCTCAGAGCAAAAAAAGCGTAATATGCCAGGCCTTCTTAAGGCTTTCATCCTCAACAGCATGCCTTCAATTCTCCTGCATTTTGTTAGTTCTGTTAAAACTGGTCGCCAGCCAACCCAGACTTAATTGGGTGAGGCTTGCACCGGTGTATGAATACTGGGGTCTTAAAAGAGTCTACCTCAACAAACACTTTCCTATATAATTTCTAAATGTACAAACCAATATGTTTCCAGTTAGTATCAATTTCATTTCAACTTAATGTAAATACAAATATGTGCCCACATTTTCCAAAAAGTTAATGTCAAGATAGGTAAACATAAATGCATTTTGTTAAAGAGCAAGGAAAAGTCTTACGGCAGAATTTTATGTATTTCATCCATATCCCCATCTAATTTGGTTTTTAAGTCTACCCATTATTCTGTGGAAATTAGCACAGTTGACAATAGAAGAAAGCTGATATAGCCATGAGTTCTTATTACTTGAGGAGATATAATAATGTCTGTGTCTTCTCTAATATTCTTTGCCTGAAGTATATTATACAATACTCTCTATTTCCATCAAAAGCAATAGAAATTTGAGATAAGTTATTCATTTAAAAGGTAATTTCTTAGAATTCTGTCCTCTAAAAGTTGGTAGAATTTATGTATAAACATTTCTTTAATGACAACTTACTGGACGAAGTTAAAATGTTCCAAACACTTTTCAAAATGTAGAAACTTGGACAATTATGGTACCTGTCATTTCCTAGACCAAACAACACAGCTCGCACTTAGGCAAAGTCAGTGGCAAAATTAAACATTACCCTGAATGGGAGGTGTTAGAAAACAGAAGGAACATGTAAAATATGAGAACACTGAAGTTGGGGGAGGTGAAGTGAGATTTAGTACATATGAAAAGAGCTATAAAGAAGTCCATAACATCTAACATTTATTAAGTACACTGGATTAAAAAAACAATGAGTTTGGGGTAACAGAGTAGCCAGTACAAATATATGGTATAGGAGTTGGTATAGAAATTGGGATCTAAAACTAGACAAGAGATGTTTGATTAGAGAAATATAGCATAGTCTCAAAGACAAAATCATCTCATAAGGGAAGAAAGTAAAGGAAAGAACAAACTTACCAAGAGTCAGCATTGAGGAAAACAATTTTCCAGAGGAGGAGAAAAGAGGAATTACTAAACAATTGAAAAAGAACAAAACCATGAAAACATTTTTAAAAATAAGAAAATCACAATGCTGTATAGTGTCATCAATAACACCAAGAAAATACAGAAATGTAGCTGACAATATCAAACATAATTAGAACTGAAGAAGAACAACAAACATTGCCTGTTTAATTTTCATTTTGTCATTAATATCTTCTGAGAGATTCATTTAGATGTGTTTTTCCAATATATCTTTGTGGCAACAGCTCAGTTTGATATTATATTAATCCATTATACTTCTCAGGGGGTGGTTTCCATGATGTACTTCTCTAATGGTAGCACTGTCCAATATACCATGGATGAGTTAGCAAATTTAGTTTTAGTTTAATTGAACAATTAAAACACTTCCTGACAGTAATATAGCGACTACATATAATAATCTGTATTTGTTTACACTATATACATAACAACCTGGATAGTAGTATTACATAATTAAAAACAAATGGATTCAATTAAAAATGTTTATTTTCCCTTAAAAGTTAGTTTGATGATTTTGATTCGTCATATTTATTGGAATAAATTTATATCAGAGAGTAACTGCCATAAGAGAACTTTCATTGATAATCTATTTACATTAAAAAATATAACTCTGTATTGCTATTGTCCTATACTATTTAAAATATTTAAAATATGTATTTTTAAATAAATGCTTTGGATTTTCTCTAGACTCTCAGACAGTTTAAGACAATGACGGGGGGGCGGAGCTTGAAGATGGCGACCGAACAGTCGGACTTGTTCTGACTCTGGTCCCAGAACAGATAAAAGTAACATCTGAGTCGCTCAGGGAGGGTTGATTGGCAGCTGAGGGGCAGCAGAGGTTTCAAGGAAGCTAGGCAGCGATCCACTGGACAGGATTTCCAGCCGGGTGCCCAACACTGCCACAGCGGCGGCCGCGGCGGCCACGGCGGCAGAGGCAGCGGCGGCGGCGCTGTGAGAAAGGAGTGGCTTCTCTGAGGCCTGGAAAACCCACTGCGGAGAGGTCCATCCAGTAACTGAGACGCCCGAGTTGGAGCTGGCGCGTGGATTCAAAGGAGTTCTTCGGTCACCCACGGAAAGGTCAGAATTTGCGGGGAAAGCCTGAGAGATCGCGGTCCCGCGGTGCCGGCAGCCACAGTAGCCGGGGAGTTCCGGCCCCGCCTCCATGCAGAGCCCGCAAAGCTGAGCCCTAAGAAGGCTGCAGCGACATCTAGTGCTGGGTTTGGCATAAGCTTCCCCAGAAGCGGGAATTTTTTTTTTTTTTTTTTTTTTTTTTTAAAGCCAGGGGACACGGGACAGAGTGTTAAGAATCGCGGCTGTCCCGCCAAGGGCGGAACATCTGGACACCTCGGCGCCTGATCCCCTTCACCCCCTAGCTTCGGAATACTAGGGAAGATCAGCCTAGTTGGGCATATCTGGGGAATTTGCAGGGAGAAAGTGCCTCCCTGGAAACAAGGGATCGGAGCCAGAAGAGATAGTCTGGGAGCCAGCTGGCACCCTGCCAGCTAGAGCCATAGAGAAAGAAGGCCAGAGCAACCAAAAAGACTGGGGGGTCAAACCGGAAACACTGACACCTAAGAGCTGAATTACAAACTGCCCTTTTTTTTTTTTTTTTTTTTTCCTTTCTTTTCTTTTGTCTTTTAATTAATCAAAAATAAATGGACACAAATATCTAAGATATAGTCTACTAAAAATTAAGGATTACCTTACAAAACTGAGGTGCAGTGGAAAGCTGGGAACTGCAAGACTGTCTGGTCCGAGAATCAGAAGTGCCAAATACATTAACTGAGGAAGTGAGTGACCAGTACTGGTCATTTTTATGCTAATTTTGCTATACTTTATTTTATTTTCATTTTTTACATCTTTTATTTAATTTTCATTTTTCATATCTTTTACTTAAGAAACAATTTTTTTTCTTTTTTCCTTACTTGATTTTACCTTTTCAATTATTACATTTTTCAATCTCTATCACTATTACTACTGCTATTTTGCAATTTTTTTAAAAAAAAAATTTTTATTTATTTTTTTTTCTTTTCTTTTTTTTTCTCTCTCTAGTACCATTTTATTTTTTCTTTATTTTACATTGGGAGTAACCTTCATTCTATTTTAATCTCTACTATAGCATCATTCAACCCTATCTCAACTCAACCTTTACACTATCACTCTCTTACTAAACTTTACCCTTTAGTCTACAGTTTATCCTATCCCTTTCCGGCTTTAGTTTTTCCTCTATTCTCTCTCTATACCCCCTGCTAAAGCTCTCACTATACTTATAGACCTAAGTTCCAACCTCTGATCCAAGTGTATAAATACCAATCTCTGCACTATATTAACTAGTTAAAAAAAAAAAAAAAATCCATTCTCCCCTCTATCCTTTTCGCATTGTATGTGTGAAGGTTGATTATTGTGAATTTTTATGCCTTTTAGTGAAATTGTTATGCTTATTCCTGTATTGTTATTGTTGCTTTGTATTTTTTTTTTAAATCCTCTGTTTTTGTTTGTTTCTTTTACTTCTGTATATCATAGCCTTACTTAATAATAGTGGATATTGTAGTTTGTATTAATCTCCAAGTTTTGTTACTGGCATTGGCTGGGTCCAGAGGTTTTTCTACGGCAATTTTCTCCACATATATATAGTTTGTTTCCCATTTCTCTTTTAGTTTGCTTCTTCTCTCTCTTTCTCTCTCTCTCTCTCCCTCTTCTTTTTTTCCCTGTTTTCCAACTTCATTTTGTCATTACTTTTTTTTCTTCTTCTTTTTCTATCTCTTTATCCCTCTTTTTTTTTTTAATTTACTTATTTTTTTTTTAATTCTAATTTTTTTTTTTTTTTTTCTTTATTTTATTTTTACCTTTATTCCTTCTCTCCTATCCCCTAAGTTGCCTTTCTCTAGTGGTCACCTTTATTAGAGGTTATTAATATTGTAAATACATTCCTGTTAAGTGCCGCTTGTGTCGTACCTGGTAGTGTTGTATTTTGTACCTCAAAATCAACGCAGGAGAAGGAATACCACATAACCAGACATCCTGAAAAGAGAGGCCATGGGGAGACAAAAACATAGTCCGCACTTGAAAGAAAAGCAGGCATCACCAGAAAAGGAAGTAAACGAGCCAGAGGTAAGCAGCCTGCCAGAGCAAGAATTCAGAGTAATGATCATAGCATGGCTAAAAAGAATGGAAGAGAAATTTGACAAAAGCCAAGAAGAAATGAGAAAGAACCATGAGGAAATGAAGGAGAGCCATGAGGAACTGAAGAAGAACCAAGAAGAAATGAAAAGTGACATCGCTACCATGAAGAACTCAATAGAAAGCATCAAGAGTAGACTAGATGAAGCAGAGGACCGCATCAGTGAGCTAGAAGATAAGATGGAAAAAAATACCCAAGTAGAGCAACTTCTAGAAAAAAAGATTAAAAAGCAGGAGGAGAGCCTACGGGAGCTTTGGGACAAAACAAAACAAAATAATATTCGAATAATAGGGGTTCCAGAAGGAAAGGAAACTGAGGTAGACATGGAAAAAGTATTTCAAGAAATAATGACAGAAAACTTTCCTGAAATAGAAAAGAAAAAACCCACACAAATACAAGATGCCCGCAGAGTCCCAAGCAAAATGAATCCCAGAAGACAGACTCCAAGGCACATTATAATTAAATTGGCAAACAACAACGACAAAGTAAGAATCTTAAAAGCAGCCAGAGAGAGACAGAAAGTTACATACAAAGGAACCCCCATCAGACTAGCAACTGATTTCTCAACAGAAACTTATCAGGCCAGAAGGGAATGGGATGAAATATACAAAGTCATGCAAAGGAAGGGTCTGAATCCAAGAATACTGTACCCAGCAAGGCTATCAATCAAAATTGAAGGGGAAATCAGGAGCTTCACAGACAAAAAAAGACTGAAGGAATTTATCTCCACCAAACCAGCAATGCAAGAAATGCTAAAGGGTCTACTGTAAAAATAAAGAAATAAGAAGTGAAGAAGGAACACGGGTATAGAATAAAAATGGCGTCAAATGAGTACCTATCAATAATAACCTTAAATGTAAATGGATTAAATGCTCCAAGCAAAAGACATAGGGTAACAGATTGGATAAGAAAACAAGACCCATACATCTGTTGTCTACAAGAAACCCACCTCAGAAAAAGAGATGCACACAGACTGAGGGTGAAGGGATGGAAAAAAGTTTTCCAGGCAAATGGAAATGAAAAAAAAGCTGGGGTAGCAATACTTATATCTGACAAATTAGATCTCAGAGTGAAGGACATAACAAGAGATAATGAAGGTCACTTCATAATACTAAAGGGAACAATCCAACAAGAAGAAATAACCCTGGTAAATATATATGCACCCAATACAGGAGCAACCAAATACATTAAAAAACTGCTAGAGGACATTAAGGGAGAGATTAATAGCAATACAATCATAGTAGGAGATTTTAATACCCCACTGTCACCCTTCGACAAATCATCTAAACAAAAAATCAGCAAAGAAATATCAATCCTAAATGACTCACTAGACCAGATGGAATTAATTGACATCTTCAGGACACTCCACCCCAAAGCCACAGAATATACATTCTTCTCAAGTGCACATGGGACATTCTCAAAGATAGACCACATTTTGGGACATAGGCAAAGTCTCTTCAAATTCAAGAAGATAGAAATCATATCAAGTATCTTCTCAGACCATAATGGCATAAAACTGGAAATTAACTACAATAAAAATAATCCAAAGAAATCAAACACATGGAGACTAAACAGCTTGCTATTAAACAAGGACTGGGTTACCAGAGAAATCAAGGAAGAAATTAAAAACATCCTGGAAACAAATGACAATGAAAGCACAACAATCCAAAATCTTTGGGACACAGCAAAAGCAGTTTTGAGAGGGAAGTTCATATCCTTACAAGCCTATTGCAAAAAACTAGAAAAAATAGTAACAGATGATCTAACTCTACAACTCAAAGAGTTAGAAAAGGAGCAACAAGAAAAACCCAGTGTAAGCAGAAGGAAGGAAATAACAAAAATCAGAGCAGAGATAAACGACATAGAGACCAAAAAAACAATACATAAGATCAACAAAACCAAGAGCTGGTTCTTTGAAAGAATAAACAAGATAGATGGACCTCTAGCCAGGCTAACCAAGAAACAAAGAGAGAGGACCCAAATAAACAAAATCAGAAATGAAAGAGGTGAAATAACAACAGACCCCACCGAAATACAACGGATTGTTACAAAATACTACGAACAACTCTATTCCAACAAACTGAACAACCTGGAGGAAATGGACATATTCCTAGAAAAATACAAACTTCCAAAACTCAATCAGGAAGAATCTAAAAATCTCAATAGACCAGTGACTTGGGAAGAAATTGAAACCGTCATCAAAAAGCTTCCAGCAAACAAAAGCCCAGGGCCAGATGGCTTCACAGGAGAGTTTTACCAAACATTCAAGGAAGAACTAAAACCTATCCTCCTCAGACTATTCCAAAAAATTCAAGAGGAAGGAACACTTCCAAACTCCTTCTATGAAGCCAGCATCACCCTAATACCAAAACCCGATAAAGACAACTCAATGAAAGAGAATTACAGGCCAATATCCCTCATGAACATAGATGCCAAAATCCTCAACAAAATTCTAGCAAATCGGCTCCAGCAGAGCATCACAAAGATCATACACCATGACCAAGTAGGATTTATACCAGGAATGCAAGGTTGGTACAATATCCGCAAATCAATAAACGTGATACATCACATAAACAAGTTGAAAGATAAAAATCATATAGTCATATCAATTGATGCAGAAAAAGCATTTGATAAAATCCAACACCCTTTCCTGATAAAAACTCTTAACAAGGTGGGAGTACATGGATCATACCTCAACGTAATAAAAGCTATATATGATAAACCCACAGCCAACATCATACTCAATGGGCAAAAACTAAAACCATTCCCTCTAAGAACAGGAACAAGACAGGGATGCCCACTATCGCCACTCCTCTTTGACATAGTACTGGAAGTACTAGCCATTGCAATTAGACAAGAGGAGGAAATAAAAGGCATCCAAATTGGAAAAGAAGAAGTAAAGTTATCCTTATTTGCAGACGACATGATATTGTATATAAAAAACCCAAAAGACTCCATTAAAAAACTAATTGGCTTAATAAATGAATTTGGCAATGTAGCAGGATACAAAATTAACACTAAGAAATCTATGGCATTTCTATACACCAACAGTGAGTTTATAGAAACAGAGACTAAAAAAGCAATTCCATTTACGATCGCACCAAAAAAATTAAGATACCTAGGAATAAACTTAACTAAGGAAGTAAAGGACCTATACACGGAAAACTACACGACACTGAAAAAAGAAATAGAGGAAGATGTAAACAGATGGAAGAACATACCATGTTCATGGATTGGTAGAATCAACATCATCAAAATGTCCATACTTCCTAAAGCAATCTATAAGTTCAATGCACTCCCCATTAAAATACCAACGGCATATTTCACTGACCTAGAAAGAACTCTCCAAAAGTTCATTTGGAACAATAAAAGACCCCGAATAGCCACAGCAATCCTGAGAAAGAAGAGTAAAGTAGGAGGTATCTCAATACCAGACTTCAAACTGTATTACAAAGCCACTGTTCTCAAAACAGCCTGGTACTGGCACAAAAACAGACATATAGATCAATGGAATCGAATCGAGAACCCAGATATCAACCCAAATCACTATGCTCAATTAATATTTGACAAAGGAGGCACTAATATACAATGGAGTCAAGACAGTCTCTTCAATAAATGGTGTTGGGAAAATTGGACAGATACATGCAAAAGAATGAAACTAGATCACCAACTTACACCATACACAAAAATAAACTCAAAATGGATACAGGACTTAAACATCAGACGGGAAACCATAAAAATACTTGAAGCATCCACAGGCAACAAAATCTCAGACGTATGCCAAAAAAACTTCTTCACTGATACTACCCCTAGTGCAATGGAAGCTAAAGAGAAAATAAACAAATGGGACTTCATCAAAATAAAAAGCTTCTTTACAGCAAAAGAAACCATCAACAAAACAACAAGAAAGTCCACTGTGTGGGAGAACATATTTGCAAATGTTACCACTGATAAAGGTTTAATCTCCAACATCTACAAACAGCTTATACAACTAAATAAAAGGAAGATGAATGATCCAATTAAAAAATGGGCAATGGACCTAAATAGAATATTTTCAAAAGAAGACAGAAGGAAGGCCAAAAAGCACATGAAAACATGCTCAAAGTCACTAATTATCCGAGAGATGCAAATCAAAACAACAATGCGGTACCATCTCACACCTGTCTGAATGGCCAACATCAACAAATCAACAAACGACAAGTGTTGGCGAGGTTGCGGAGAAAAAGGAACCCTCGTGCACTGCTGGTGGGAATGTAGACTGGTGCAACCACTGTGGAGAACAGTGTGGAGTTTCCTCAAAAAACTGAAAATGGAACTCCCATTTGACCCAGTAATCCCACTTCTAGGAATATATCCCAAGAAACTTGAAACACCAATCAGAAAGGATATATGCACCCCTATGTTCATAGCAGCACAATCTACAATAGCCAGAATTTGGAAACAGCCTAAGTGTCCGTCAGCAGATGATTGGATCCAAAAACTTTGGTACATCTACACAATGGAATACTATGCTGCCATAAAAAAGAAGGATTTCTCATCATTTGCAGCATCCTGGATGGAATTGGAGAACATCATGCTGAGTGAAATAAGCCAATCAATGAAAGAGAAACACCACATGACCTCACTCATTTGTGGATAATAAAGAACATTATAATCTGGTGAACCATAAGATAGATATAGAGACAGTATATCAACAAGTAGACTGTCAAGTTACAGCGGGGACGGGAGGAAGATCTGGGGGAGATAATAAATCAACTGAAGGACTTGTATACATGCATATAAGTGCAACCAATGGACACAAAACTCTGGGGAGGGAAGGGTTGTGTGGGAGGGAGGGAGGGGGTAAAAAAAAAATCAATAAAATATATTAAAAAAAAAAAAAATTGAAAGCAGGTGTAATCATCATGCTACTGAGAAATCTTAATAGTAAACGGGGTCTTTGTAATGGTACTAGACTTATTATCAAAAGATTTTGACCTAACATAATCAAAGCTGAAGTATTCACAGGATCTGCAAAAGGAACAGTTGTTCTGATTCAAAATTGATTTGTCCCATCTGACACTGGCCTCCTATTTAAATTAATTCGACAACAGTTTCCCATGATGCCAGCATTTGCGATGACTATTAATAAATCATGAAGACAAACTCTAAACAGAGTAGGAATATTCCTACGTGAACCCGTTTTCAAACATGGTCAGTTATATGTTGTTTTATCTCAAGTTAGAAGAGTGTGCGATGTTGAAGTTAAAGTTGTAAATACTTCATCACAAGGAAAATTAGTCAAGCATTCTGAAACTATTTTTACCCCTCACTCCTTACTGCCTGCCTGCTTGCTGCTTCCTACCACTTGGCTTGCTGCTCCTTAGTGTTGGCTGAGACTCCTGCACAACCGCTGCACAGGCCAGCTGTGAGCTCTGCTTCTGAGTGGCCTTCCCCCTGTGGGAGTGCACTGACCATCAAGGGGCATTGAGTGTCTGCCTCCTGGTGGTCAGTTCATAGCGACTAGTCATTCCACCATTTGATTGATTTGGATATTTGGATATTGGTTTTATTATATAGGATAGGATATTGAATGTGAACTGTAAGTGAAAAATAAAATTTTAAAAGAACCAAATAAAATTTTAGATCTGAAAAAAAAAAAAAAAAAAAAAAGACAATGACGATTTTATTGAACACATACTACATATCAGTTCTAAGATCTCTCCATGTATTTCCTTATTTTAATTATTTAAAAAAATCTCCAGTAATATTATCTGCATTGTTTAGAATAAGAAACTAAGGATTAGAAAACTGAAGATTATATTTTCTCAAGGATTCAGAACTAGAAATTGGTAGAATCAATATTTATATTCAGACTATCTGTTAAGAATTGTATTCTTTACCACTCCTGGATGATAAAATACCAGATAACAAGGTGAACTGGTTTCTTAATTGTCCTGTCAGAAAGTTTAAGGAAAAGTATATCCCTGAGTTAAGTCATGTGATATGTAGGTACAAAAATACCTTGCTAGATGCCTTGGTAATTTTCTTTTTTAAAAAAAATATATTTTATTGATTTTTTAGAGATGAAGGGAGAGAGATAGAGAGCTAGAAACATCGATGAGAGAGAAACATCAACCAACTGCCTTCTGCACACCCCCCACTGGGGATGTGCCCACAACCAATGTACATGCCCTTGATTGGAATCGAACCTGGGACCTTTCAGTCCGCAGACCGATGCTCTATCCACTGAGCCAAACCGGCTTCGGCCCTTGATAATTTTCTTGAATACATCAGGAAAGGTTCTTTAATACTCTTCAGAGAAACAATTAAGGAATTAGTTGTAAAGATCTAGAAACCAAAGACTCCATCAGGACAGCTGCTCTCTGGGGAACTAACCACAGGAATGACCTTCCTCTGCCATTCATACCCCCTTGTCCAGTAGATCAGAACTCAAAACCCTGTAAATGACCTATGTTTTCAGTCTATTGAATATTGACTTAAAGTATTCAGTAAACCTACAGACTTCACAAAGGACTAAAGAATAAATCAATAAAAGAAGTTATCAGAAAATATTTGTGGAGAATAATAAACCTATAGTTGCCATTTATAAACACAACTAATCTTTACAAATCTCTAGTGCACAATGGCCTCACTGAAACCCTAATCCTCTAATATATCATTATCAATTAATCCAGTAACTTACTCTGATCTGGCCTCAAACAGGCAAGGAAATTATATTAAAATTATGAATAAATTAAGTGGATTAAGGCATAATATCTAACAATATTAAGTGACTTTTTATTCCCATGTTTTTTTTAGAAAATGGAACTTCATTTCTTTTAACTTCTAATAAAACTAATATATTTTTATTAATTGAAAATAAATTTAGAAACTTTAAAACCTCTAGTAAGCCTACTCTATAATTTGTCTCTAACTGCTAGAAAAAATTAACTTTGGCACATGCTTTTGGACTTATAAACACACACATGCACACAAATTTAAGTGCTTGTTTAACTAACGCCTACATTTAAAATATTTGGAATGGCTAAATAGGTTATTGTTACCTTCACTTATTATATTTTTTAAAAGTTTTAATGTATTTTTAAAGCAACCTGATGAGCATTTTCTGCTGAAAGTCCTGGAAAGTAAAGAAATGAAACAGCTGCCATTGCCGAACTAGAAGTCACAATACTTCATTACACTAATTTGAAATGTGTTTTATAATTCTCATTCATTTTTTATTTAACTATATCACATTATAATTTTTGTTAATCTATAAAAGTATCAGTGAGCTTCATTAAAGCACACACATTTCCTAAATATTTTCTCAATGTATAAAAACACAAGATTTTTGTATATACCATTCTTACAAACTTTTTCAGGCACCTGGTCCATGTAGCTCAGTGGCTGAGCATTGAACCAGGAACCAAGAGGCCACCAGCCCATATTCTGGTCAGGGCATATGCCCAGGTAGTAGGCTGGATCACCTGTGGATGGCATGCAGGAGACAGCCTTTTATCAATGATTGGTATTTCTCTCTCTCTATCCCTCTCCTTTCATTTCTCTCTTAAAAGAAAAAGTCAATAAAGAATATATTTTTTAAAGTTTTTTAGACTTTTACAAATATTTTTAATCTATAGATGATCGAAACCGTTGACATAAAAAGGGGAATTACATTCTAAATATGCATCTTTATTCAAAGGAAAGCTCAGTATCTAGGGTCTGTAAAAGTTAAATTAAGATGAAGTTGTTACAGTGCATTGGTGGTGATGTAGTAATGCTGAGTCGGATCCTGTTAATTGAAGGCTAAAATATAAACATGCTCCAACCTCAGCAAAAGACATTACAGCAACTTCTTGGCTAATATGTAATATAAATGAATACATATATACATGAATAAGTCCATTATGTGTATATATTGATTGATTTATATATGTATATATTTATTCCAACTTTAGTGAGGTATAAGTGGCAATATAATTATATATATATATATATATATATATATATATATATATATATATATATATATATAATGTGTACAATGTGGTGATTTTATATATCGATAATTACATATATTGAGATAACACATCCAACTCATTTCTCATGATTAACTTGTTTTTTATAATGAGAATATTAAAGATCTATCATACCTTCAACAAATTCCAATATATAATGCTCTATTATTAACTATCATCACAATACTGGAAGTTTTACCCATTGACCTATATCTCTCCATTTTCTCTTCCACCCACCTAATAGTAACCATCATTCTATGTTCTGTTTCTATTAAATTAGCCCTTTTTAGTTTCTACATATGAGTGATACCATAAAATGTGTCTTGATCTAGCTCATTTCACTTAGTATAATAATCTTCAGGTTCTTCAATGTTGTTACAAATAGATGGATTTCCTTTTTATGACTGACTAATATTCCATTGTGTGTATAAATATAGTTTTTTATCCATCCATCCTTATAAGAATGTACAGGCTATTTTCATATCCTGGCTATTATGCATAATGTACAATGAACATAGGAGTGTAGATATCTCTTCAACCTACTGATTTTGTTTCTTTTGAATATCTATCCAGGAGTGAGATTGCTGGGTCATATGGTTGGTCAAGTTTTAATTTTGAGGAAACTGCCATACTGTTTTTTATAATTGTTGTGTCAACTTAACAGGGTATAGGGGTACTCTTTTCTCCACATCCTCGCCAATACTTACTTATTGCCTTTTTGATATTAGCCATCATAACAGATGTGAGGTTATATGCCTTTGTGGTTTTGATTTGTATTTTTCTGATGACTGATAATTCTGAGCACCTTTTCATGTACCTATTGGCCATTTGTATGTCTTATTAAGAAAATATGTTTATTTTCTTTCACCATTTCTAATTGGATTATTGCTTTTTTTGCTAGTAAGTTGCAGATGACATGTACAGAAAATCCTAAACACTGCTAGAAAAAAAAAACAGAATAAATGAATTCAGTAAAGTTGCAGGATACTATATATATATATATATATATATATATATATATACACAAAATCAGCAATATTTCTGCATAGTAACAAACTATCAAAACAGAAATTAAGAAAGCAATATTCTTTTTCAATAATATCAAAAACAATAAAATGCTTAAGAATAAATTTAACCAAGTTGGTGAAAGACCTGTGTGTTAAAGACCACAAGACATTGTTGAAATTGAAAACACAATTAAATGGAAAGATATTAAGTGTTCCTTGATCAGAAGACTGAACATTGTTTGAATAACTATACTACCCAAAACACTCTACAAATTAAATGCAGTCTCTGCTAAAAGTCCAATGACATTTTTTACTAAAATAGAAAAATCAATTCTAAAATTTGTATGGAATGACAAAGGGCCTCAAATACACAAAGTAATCTTAAGAATGAACAAAACTAGAGAAATCACCCATCCTAACATTAAAGTATGTTACAAAGTTATAATAATTACAGTAGTTTAAAATCCAGAACAGAGATCTATAGAGAGCCCAAAACTAAATCCATGAACATATTGTTATTTAATCTTTGGCAAGGGTGCCAAGAATATATAAGTACAATAGGGAAAGGATAGTCTCTTGTATAAGTCATATTGACAGAAAATTATAAGAATAACACTGGACCCCTATCTTAAACCACTAAAAAAATTAACTTGAAAGACTGAAATATAAGGTCTAAAATAGTAAAACTCCTAGAAGAAAACAGGGGAAAAACTCCGTAACAATGGTGTTCCAGTGATTTTTTTGGATAAGACAGCAAGGCATAGATAACATAAACTAAAATAAACATGTGGGATTATATCAAACTAAAAATAATCTACTAGTACACAGTAAAAGAGACAATTAATTAAAACAGCAACTTTCAAAATGGGAGAAAATATTTGCAAATAACATATCTAATAAGATGTTATAAAAATATAGGCATATTTTATATATCAAAACTTTTATTTGTAAGTCTATCTCACTGAAGAAATTTCTTCATAATATGAATAGATCTGTAATTTTGTTTAAAATGTAATGGTAAATTTATTTTTTTTAATGAAACTTTATTCTTAAAGGACAGAAAATAGAATCACTAATTTTGTCTAATAGTATCAGATAGCTGCCATCTGATAGCTCACATCCACTTAGCCAATCCTCCAAATAACTGCAGATTGCTTCAGACAGACTAAAAAGAAAACCAGACAATAAACTATGCAATTTAAAATTTCAAAATGTTTATTTTGATTACATCATATATACACACTAAATTTAATTAAATTATAATTGCATAGATAAGTATATTAAATTTTAGTATTTGAAAGAACCACTATATTTTAGTAGAAATGCATTTAACTACCAACCTTATGCTCTTTCAAACCATTTTAGATTTAACTATTTGTTTTTATTGTCATGCAAACTGCTTTCAAAAATAATAAAAGCATATTTTCCATTGGACCGTCCTGATTTTTCTACTTCAGCCCCGAAAAAGCAAGAAGATGAGACATATTTCTGTTATGGACAGAGTATCAAGTAACCAGCCAGACTCATGCTATTGGAAGTGGTATTGTTAGTTTTAGGAAGCCAGAAAACAAACAAACAACAAACAAACAAACAAAAACCCTCAATTAATGAAAAGCACTACTGAAAAAAGAGGGGAAAAGCTGTTCCCTGCAATTAGATATTGTTGTATACATATTTCTTAACTCCTTCCCTAGATCACTAAAGAAATAAGTAATTTTCAGAAAATACATTGGAGTTTAGCAAAATTTTAATAAATCTTAAGATGGTTTCAATATGCTTATTGCCATAATAAACATTTTAACAAAGGTTCAAAAATTGGCCATGCCTACCTTCCTCAAACTAGCAAATTTTCTTCCTGACCATTCTGGTAAGCTAATCACCTTATTACCACCACGTGTCCTGCTCCAGGTCAGTGATGATGTAGCAGAGTTGCTGTGGTCAATGGACAGTAAACAAACAGTAAGCAGGATGCCTGATGTACAAAGCTATATCTACCTTACACATGGATGTTATATTAATTAAGAGCTATCCCCACAGCACAGATTTGGTAACAACTCTGCCTCTGCACACAGTGCATGTATTCTGAAAGGACTGGGCAGACTGGATTTGGAACATGCCAGAAAACACAATTATTTTAAAGCAGTGACCTGAGGGATTGGGTCTGAGTCAGAAACACAGTGTGAGAACTTATTACTCTGTAGTAATGGTTTCAGTAATACATTAGACTCATTTCACCATTCAAAACACCAGAGGAAACACGTGTTCATAAAGAGGAACAAAGCAGCAACCTGGTTAATACTGTTTTCCTATTAACTTTATGTTGCATAATACTCACACAATGCCGTGAACATGCTGATTTACAATGAAGGGTGACGACTACAATAACACCTCATTCAATGCTCTAATTTTTCTCATGAATCACCCGGACCAATGTAACTGCATTGTTCAGATGGCACCATTGAATAAACAGGTCACACACAAATGGAGGGAGTCGCCTTAACTGGGCCATGCTACGCTCTTCTGTGAAAGGATCTTCTGAATAGTTTTACCTGAAAGCATCTTGTTATCAGCTCTCTGAAGGAACGTACAATGGGTTTTGTGGATTCATATGTTATACTAAAAGCTGTGAGACTGATTGTCCTCTAAACCTAAAAGGGAATTGAGGGAGGGTTGCTGGTTTTAAAAGTCCTACATTAATTGCTAGAAAATATTTATTCATATTGCATTAATAGTTTTATGTTAAGATATCAGACAATTAAATAGTAAGAGTGAGCTATATTTAGTCATATAACAAGTTAATGAAAGACTCCATGTAAATCAGTGGCTACATAGAAAGTTTTTTTTTTTTTAATCACTGGGGATTGTAATGATTATGCTATATATTTCACCAGTGATGCAATGAGACAATGTCGATTTGAACTACAATGAAAACAATTATCAATAATAATATAAAAATGTGTTTTAAATATCTAAAAGGGATTTATTATGTTTAAAATGCAATCTAAGCATTTTATATAAGATAAAATATGCCCTACCTAAATTACTATAAAAAAATTGGAAATTAAAAAAAAATCTTCATTAAGAAAGCAACATAAATGAAACTTTTATAGACTATAGCAAGAAATTAATGAGTAGATTGTCCAATAGGCAGAAATTAAAAATAAACATATCCCTCTCCCCTACCCAAATGCCTGAGCCTTTCAGATTACAAAATTTTCACAGGCAGGATGATAACACTAAGACTAGAATTAAGATGACTGCAGACCTAGAATCACTCCAGGGAAGCTTCGAACCAAAGGGTGTGAGGGAATAAAGTGTAGCATGTACATTTTACATGGTAATATGCAGCCGTTAAAAATAAAGATGCTGCCGAAACCGGTTTGGCTCAGTGGATAGAGCATTGGCCTTCGGACTGAAGGGTCCCAGGTTTGATTCCGGTCAAGGGCATGTACATTGGTTGTGGGCACATCCCCGGTAGAGAGTGTGCAGAAAGCAGATGGTCGATGTTTCTCTCTCATCAATGTTTCTAGCTCTCTATCCCTCTCCCTTCCTCTCTGTTAAAAATCAATAGAATATATATATTTTTTTAAATGAAGATGCTGTACAGCTTGTGTGGCTCAGTGGTTGAGCATGGATTTGTGAACCAGGAGGTCATGGTTTAATTACTGTCAGGACACATGCCTGGGTTGCAAGCTTGATCCTCAGATGGGGGCATACAGGAAGAGCCAATAAATGATTCTTTCTCATCTTTTTTTTTTTTTTTAATATATTTTATTGATTTTGTTCAGAGAGGAAGGGAGAGAGATAGAGAGTTAGAAACATCGATGAGAGAGAGTCATCAATCAGCTGCCTCTTGCACACCCCCCACTGGGGATGTGCCCGCAACCAAGGTACATGCCCTTGACCGGAATCGAACTCGGGACCTTTCAGTCCCCAAGCCGACACTCTATCCACTGAGCCAAACCGATCTCGGCTCTTTCTCATCTTTGATTTTTCTATCTCTCTCCCTCTCCCTTCTTCTCTCTAAAAGTCAATAAAAATATATTAAAATAAAACCAACCACCACATAAAATCAGACACCAAAGGAAAACTAGAACAGAAGTAGTGGAAGGAGAAACTAAAATGTTAACAATGAATGGCTTTGAGTCATGAGAAAATAAGGGAATTTTTTTCCTCTATTAGTAAGATTTTCTGTTTGGAAATATATTTAATAATAATTAACTAGTTACATAATATAATACAATTATAATAATATCTTATAATTACATATTACCCTATATAATAAAAGGGTAATATACAAATTGACTGTAATGGCGGAATGACCGGTCACTATGACGTGCACTGACCACCAGGGGGCAGATGCTCAATGCAGGAGCTGTACCCTGGTGGTCAGTGTGCTCCCACAGTGGGAGCTCTGCTCAGCTACAAGCCAGGCTGATGGCTGTGAGCACAGCAGTAGTGGTGGGATGGGAGCCTCTCCTGAACTCCAAGAAGGCACAGGCCAGGCAAAGGGGCCCCCAAAGTGCACAAATTTTCATGTGTTGGGCCTCTAGTATATGATAAGGTATAATTTAATATTTTATAATTATATTAATAATTATTAAATACTACTAGTTAGTACATATTTTATAGCTAAAACTTCTCAGGCTTCTGAAAATATAACAGACTGTTCAGATATATTAGTCCTAAAAAGGAAATAAATCAGCAGTGACATTAGAAGAACATGTTAAAGTTGGAATCACATGCCCTAGCCTGTTGGCTCAGTGGATAGAGCCTCAGCTTCTGAAGGTTCCTGGGTTCAATTCTGGTCAAAGGCACATGCCCCGGTTGCCGGCCAAATTCCCAGTAGGGACTTGCAGGTGGCAGCCAATCTATGATTCTCTGTCATCATTCATGTTTCTATCTCTCTCTCCCTCTCCCTTCCTTTATGAAATCAATAAAATTATATATTTTTTTAAAATTTTTTGAATCATTTGAAAGTTGAATTAGATGAAGAAATTATTAGAGATCTAAGGCCCAGACTGGAAAATAGACATTCCATTAATATGTTCAAGTAGCATAATTATTATTCTGAAAGGTGCAGCATTTAACAGGAGTCATACTTTTCTGAAAATGGAAGTCTCACAGTGGTATGGGAAATAAGGGGTGGGAATAGAACTAGGAGATGGAAACAGAGGCAGGCTAGCAGGGGCACAGCTGTGAATAGACTTGTCTAGACTTCAATGGGATAATGAGATTTAAACAAAGCTTTGAGAGAAGTGAGGGAGCTAGTCAAGTGATTATTTGACCAAAACTATCTTATATAATAAAAGGGCAATATGCAAATTGACCCTAAAGATGGAACAACCAGGACAATCGCTCAATCAGTCACTATGTGGCACACAGACCAACTCTTGGTTCCTTTCCCTGGCCGGCAGGCTCTGATTGCCTGATGGCCAATGGAGAGCCAGACGTGGGTGGTGGGGGGGGGCACTCGGAGAAGATGGCCCTGATTGCAGGTCAGGCCTAGGGACCATACCCTTGCACAATTTTCGTGTGCCAGGCCTCTAGCTTTAAATAAATCGACACATTGCTTACTTTTCTTAAAGCTTCTGGAATGTGGGTAACATTAATGCAAACAACTGCTTGACTTCTTTGGAACAGTTACACAAATGACCTCACAGCACTCATATTAAAATTTAGTTTCTATTCTGGGTTGCTAGCTAAAATTATTATTCTATTAGGATTTCATTCTATGTTATTATGTTATTACCACTTTGGGAGTAACCCAGAGAAACTGCTCAATGATAACAGCCTCATTAATGCCTTTAGTGAAACACTTAAAAAGTTCTTTATTGAACTTGGTTCCAAATACATCAGAATGCTGTATTAGAGTTTTGTTGAACTATTCACCCTACTGGCATTTTCAGGTGAGTAAGCTCATTCCCAGTTCAAAAGCCATCGCTCTCGAACTCCATGATGAATGAAGAAATAGCAAAAGTGACCTATCTAGAAGATATAGGATTACCTTATTCAAGTTTCTTATTCATCTTTTAATGTTTATTGAATTTATTTGGGTGACATTGGTTAATCACATTATATAGGTTTCAGGTATACAACTTTATATTACATCATCTGTATATTGCATTGTGTATTTACCACCCAAAGTCAAGCCTCTTTCCATTATCATGTATGCTGCATTTACCCTCTTCTACCTCTGCCCACCCCACTTTCTCCTGGTAATCATCATACTGTTGATGTTACTTTTTCTTAATCACTTCACCTTTTTCACCCAGCTCCCCAATCCCCCTCTCCTCTAACAGCTATCAGTCTGTCTTCTGTATCAATGAGTCTGTTTCTATTTTGTTCATTAAATTCCTTAGGTAATGGAAATCATATGGTATTTGTCTTTCTCTGACTGACTTATTTCACTTAGCATAATACTATCCAGGCATACAGTTTTTTATCCACTCATCTACTGATGGACGCTTGGGCTGCTTCAATGCCTTGGCTATTGTAAATAATGCTGCTATGAGTATTGATGCATATAGTCTTTCAAATTGGTGTTACAGGTTTCTATGGATATACTAGAGGCCCGGTGCACAAAATTCATGGACTTAAATGGGGGGAGGGGGGTGTCCCTCAGCCAGGACTGCAACCTCTCACAGTCCAGAATCCTCAGGGGATGTCCAACTGATGGCTTAGGCCAGCTTCCTGTCGGGAGAGGGCCTAAGCCATCAGTCAGACATTCTTAGCACTGCAACAGAAGCAGGAGAGGCTCCCACCACTACTGCTGCGCTGCCAGCCATGAACCCGGCTTCTGGATGAGCTGCGCTCCCCCTGTGGGTGCACATTGACTTCCAGGGGACAGCTCCTGCATTGAGCATCTGCCCACTGGTGGTCAGTGTGTGTCATAGCTATGGGTTGTTCTGCCGTTCAGTCAATTTGCATATTAGCCTTTTATTATATAGAATAATGTCTTATTATGGACAAGGCCTCTAATTCAATTTTTTTAGGTAGTTAAAGGAAGGGGCAGAATTTTCACTTGAGTTTGAAGGTAAAATTGCCTGTAGCTTAAAAATCTGCATACCATCTTATTGGGAAGCATCTGCATACCATCTATTGGAAGCATCTTATCTCTTTAGTGAACAGAACCTTTTGTTATATTACAATGACTAACTTTATCTCATGAGTTGTGTTTTGGCTTCAAGCCTGTATCCAGTATTCATGCAGCAACTTCAGCCCTTCTATTCAATATTTACCTGGCATATCTTTTATTTTATTTTCTCTAAATCTTTCTAGATTTTTATATATTAGATAGGAATAACCCATAGACACAGATAATAGTCTGGTGAAGGCCTGGAAGGGGCAGATGCGGGGTGAACATATCATTGGGGGTTTGGGGAGACTAAAACAAAGGGACATCTGTAATACTTTCAAAAATAAAGGTGCATTTTAAATAAAGGAAAATATCTTAATTGAAAAATGTTTTATGTGAAATAATATACGTAATTGTTCTACACTGTACTTCATATTCCCAACTCTTCTCAAAGAGATATTAATTAACCCTATGTTCACTTAATATTAATGGTGACCCAGCACTGACTGCAGGATTGACTTCCAGTGTTCAGTCGAACCTTCAGTCGTTTCGGACATTATGGACCCTGGATCTGGAAGTGGAATCATTGGGTCATTAGGCAGTACCAATTTTAATTGTTTTAGGAAATGCCATAATGTTTTCACAGTGGCTGCACCAATCTGCATTCCCACAAGGGTTCTCTTTTCTCCACATCCTCTCCTAGAATTATTTGTTGATTTATTGATGAAAGCCATACTGACATGTGTGAAGTCATATCTCATTTAATTTGCTTTTCTCTGATGATTAGTGGCATTGAGCAGCTTTTCATCTGTTGCCACCTGAATATCCTCTATAAATATCTTATTGCTATCCATAAAATTTTCTGGCTTCGGGAAGAGGAAGATAAACAACAGAAAATGAACTGAAGGTAGATACCATTCAATAATTTACAATAGTGTGCATAAATGAAGAATATATACCATAATAATGTTTCATGATATGTGGTTAGGACAGTCACAGTGCCTAGAATTGTACCTAGGCAAAAATTATATTTACGTAATATAGGCAAAAATTAAGGCAAAAATATAATTACTTAAATATTTTGAATATTTTATAATTTAGCAAATTGGTTAAAGTATATTCATACACATATTAACTGAATTCTGCTTTTTATTTTCTAATGAAAATGTAAGCTCATACTCCTATGTGTTGTTCTCTATCCTACGATTGAAAAGTAAGGAGTTTGAATGGAGTGAGGACATACAGTTAGCTTTGAGCCTGTGACCAAGGTTATTCCCTCATTCCTAGTTCAATATGAAATAACCTATGTGAGTAAAATAAAACTTAAGTAACTAAAAATACTACATTATATTAGATTGGCAGAATGATAGAGAACTTCCATTCTTTAACATTTGTGTTTCCAAACTTTATCACTATTGAAATCAGGAAGACACATAAAAAATCTCAATTTAAAAAAAATACTGTTTTCTTATTACCTATGCTGTTAGATCTGCCATGTGTTGAACACATTTTTACACTTTTTACCTCAAATTTTTTTTTCAGTTCTTATGCTTTGAAGATTGTTCCATTAACCTGTCCAAATTTTTTTAGATGAAAATAGACTCATATTTGCAAAAGCTAGTTTAATTAGCCTGCCTCAATATTGTTTGCCAATATTTATTTTGGCAAAAGTAAATAAGCCTATATTATGTTGTAATGAATTATATTGAAAAATAATCTATAACAAGCTAATAGTTGTTAAAAATCCACTTTTCACCTTTCCAAAACACCAACAAATTCAATTAAAGTTTTGCTTTGGGAGGCATATCTGTGGACTAGAAAAAAAAGTATTCATGAATCAGAATATGCCCCTCCTCTTAATTGATTACCTAGCTCACAAAAAATGTACAGTATATGAACTGTACATATTTCAACGTATTGCTATAAAAGGGATTCGTGGAAGATGACTAGATTCTTTATTGTTAGTGTTCAAATTCATAGGAAAAATTTAAAGATAAATTAAAAAATACATTTATCCCCAAAGTCTTTGTTATAAAACAGTAAAAACGCTCACTAAAAACAGAAAGTTTAAATTTTAACCATATGCTCAGAGTTCACATATGATCTTCAGTTTTTGTGCCAAATACTTTTATTTCTAAAAAGGTTTTGCCTTTTATTTCGTATATGAAAATAAAGTATTTTGATATATGACTAGAATTGAATAAGGCATACATGCTTGCAATGCTGTGATTTTCCAATATCAAGACAATTTCTTCTGAAATACACAAAGCCTAGAGCTTTACTGCCCTCTATTGCCATAATCTGGGTATAACACTTCTGTACATGATGTAGTCTAATGTCATTTTGATTATTTTTCAATGAAGAAATTATATGTAGTCTAAAGTTTTAAAGATGCCACAGAAGAATCTGGTTGCTCTCATATTATTAAAAGAAAACTGTGCAACTTGCTTGAAATAATGTGATATATATAATTGCCAGACAGCAGACATATATCTGTGCAGGAAAAAAATCACCTTCCTCATTTTCTCAGTTAGTTTTGTAAATAAATGAGATATTGCTTGTTGTTCCATATCATATATTGGGTCGGCAGCTAAGTAATTGCGGATTTTTTAAAGAAAATCAAAGACAATTTTTTCATGGAACTAAATAACTTTATTCTGTAATGTATTGCCCATTTTGATCAATGACCTTTTGCCATCTTTCAGGCAGCATCATAATCCCACGTCCAAAAAACTTCTGGTTTTTATTAGCAAAAAACTGAATCAGGTACGATTTGACATCATCATCATTATTGAAATTTTTACCATTCAAGGAGTTTTGTAAAGATCGAAACAAAAAGTAATCAGATGGTGCAAGGTCAGGACTATATGGTGGATGTGGCAAAACATCCCAACCAAGCTCCATTAATTTTTGCCGAGTGACCAAAGATGTGTGTGGCCTTGCATTGTCATGATGGAATACAACACCTTTTCGATTTGTCAATTCGGGCCGCTTTTCTTCAACTGCATTGTTTAATTTTGTTAGTTGTTCAATGTAGACATCAGAATTGATCGTTCGGTTGGGTGGTAAGAGTTCAAAGTAGACAATTCATTTGTAATCCCACCAAACTGATAACAAAACCTTCTTTTGATGAATATCAGCTTTTGATGTTGTTTGAGTTGGTTCACCTGGCCTGCTCCACGATCTTTTCCGCTTGATATTGTTGTAAACAACCCATTTTTCATCGCCAGTTATCAGTCGTTTTAAAAATGGATCATTTTCATTACGTTTCTTTAGCAAATCGCAGCTGCTAATGCGTTGCGTTAACTGTGATTCTTTAATTTCGTGAGGAACCCATGTATCGAGTTTTAAAACACAGCCAAGTTGTTTTAAGTGATTTTCAATGCATGTATGTGATACATGAAGCTTCTCTGCAATCTCACGTGTTGTACTGTGACAGTCCAAATTGATTATTGCTTTGATTAGGGCGTCATCAACTTCAACTGGACGACCAGAGCGTTTTTCATCTTTGAGTGAAAAATCACCAGAACGAAATTTGGCAAACCAATTTTGACACTGCCGTTCTTTTAAGGCTTCGTCACCATAAACAGCACATAACTTTTTATGAGCTTGCGATGCGTTTTTCCCTTTGAGGAAATAAAAAAGCAAAATATGACGAAAATGTTCCTTTTGATTTTCCATTTTTTAACGAACGCCAAACGAAAACTACAAAACAGATCAAAAAACTTTTTTTACTGATTAACAGCTGAATAGCCAACTATCAAATAACAAAATGTGTTTTACATTTGTACTACGTCTGCAAACCTAAAAATTCAACTGAAGCCATATATGTGTGAAACCCGCAATTACTTACTTGCCGACCCAATATATTTATAGAATACAAACTAAACATAGCCTGGCATAAATTATCAGTATTTTTTTCTGATGTGATGTTAATATCCATTCTGTAATGCTGAAGAGAGATTGTATGAATTAATCAATAGATACTGCTCTGAAATACACATGCAGGCCATAATTAATTAATTGGGAGTTCAGAGATCCATTCCTTATCTTCTTGGTATAGAAATGTTTACAATTTAAATATCTTTTTTTAATCAAATTTTAATCATATAATTCAGATTATCTAAATAAAAACAAAGTCAAAGAAAGAGGTAAATTAAAATTTAATAACATACATTTATTTCACACAATGAACCCCAAATATTATCTTTTCAACACATAACCTATATAAAAATATTAATAATAGAATTTACATTTTATGCAAAATTTTGAAATCCACTGTGCAATTCACATTTATCCACCCTTCCGTTCTGATCTGCTAGAATTCAAGTCCAGAGTAGGCACATGTGGTTTGTGGCTTCTGTACAAACACATAGATCTATATCTTCTGCATTCAGTGAAGATTCCTGAAATGCATAAGAACAGTGGTTTTCCTTTCCAGTGGCCACTGCCTTGCAGCTTTTAAGTGGGAATCACAGACTGTACATTGGAGAAGATAATATAAGAAGAGTTTATTCTTCCAGACAGTTCAGGACATGTCACCCATATGATGTCAGATAATCCATTCAACAAATGTTTGAACACCGGTCATGGCTCTCTTCATCCAGAAACAAAATTAAGTAGAAATTATGAACATGGACTGTGGTTGCTATCTACCTAGATTTGAATTTCATCTTCACATTTTATAAGCTCTCGGGTGTGGAGTGATTTATTTGACTTCAGTGTTTGAGTTATCTAGAAAATGAAGAGCATGAAAGTACCTATATTTTAAAATGGCAGTTATGAAGTTTAAATTAGTATAGTTGAATAAGAAAGAAAAAAGGAAGAAATGAAGGAAGAATGAGGGAGTGAGGGATTTTAGATTCATTGATTTTAGATTCTTCATTTCAGATATTATAAAATAAATAAGCACAATATTTAATGTGTGATAGCCAACAATGATAGCCAGGAAAAATTATAGGGGAAAGAATGAAAAGGGAAGAGGCATAGGCAGTTTGAAGGTTGAGAGGATATTTGCAAATTTAAAAGGTTGATCAGAGAGGGTCTTATAGAGATATTAATATTTTAACAAAGACTTGGAAGTGTCAAAGTGAGCCATATGTAAAGATAAGGGGAAGAAACTTCCAGATAGAAGGAATAGCAAATGAAGGATACCCGAGTTAGATGTATGCCGACTTACAAAGGGTCAGGAGACCTCTGATATTCAGATAGAATGAATGACTAGAATAGCAATAGGAGATGTGGACAGAGAGGAATTGGGTGGTCAGTTTAAAGAGTTATATGTAGACATCTATAAAGACTTTAGCTATTAATATATGAAACAGAAAGTCTCTGAAACAGAATCCTATACAATCCTATGAAGGATTGTATCTGGCTGCTATGCTCAGAATAAACAATACAAAACAAATGAGGCAGTGTACAGATTAGAGGATGTGTATACTACTTAGGTAAGAAATAATGATCTCTTTTTCTAAGAAGGTGGTATTGATATTATAGTCATATTCTACGTATAGTTTTTGAGCCAACAGAATTTGATGGCAGATTAAAGAATTGGTAGGAGAGAAAGCACAGATTCAAGGATGACATTCAGATTTATTTTATAATTAGGAAAATGAATTTGCCACATATTAAGACTGAGGGAGGATCAAGTTTAGAAATGCAAAGGATTTCTGGTTGGGGCAAGTTCACTTTAAGATATATATATTTAGATATTGAGAAATAGAGGCCTGTAAGGTAAGGAAAAAGGGGGTGAGGGAGGAGATTGGTTTTATACAAGCCAGCTGAAAGAGGAAGTAAACAATTATATTAAACTAGAGTCCAGGTACAAGGATTTGTGCATGGGTGTGGTCCCTTAGCCTTGCCTGTGAATTCTCACAATCAGGGACCCCTCAGGAGATGTCGGGCTGCTGGTTTCAGGCATGGTTTGCACTTTACACTTAGGTATACATGATCCATTCTGAATTAATTTTTTTTGAATTTAAGTTTTACAATCTAGAGTTTGGAACCAACTCAACTGGAGAGTATAATCTCATACTTGGATCTGTCTCTGCGTTCCTCTTATGATTTTTCTGCTTCTTTCATTTCCCCACTTCCTATTCCCATCATCCTTCCTCTTTTTCTCTCCTTTTGTTCATACTCCATCACATTTTACCCTCGTGGCCTACTGACATAAATGTGTTTTATTTTATATTTAAATAGTTTGGAGACCTCTTAAATTAATCATCTACATATAAAAAGAGATAATATGCTAATTGGTCCTAATGGTGTCACAGTCACGACCCCTAAGGAGGAGGCTGCTTGTGTGTGCAGCAGGGTGTTGCTCCCAGAGATGGGGTGGATGTGGGGAGGTGCCAGGAGGTGAGTGGCTGGGCACTCTGACTGTGAGTGATGATGGCGTAGGACTGGTGAGAGGGGTGCTACTGGCTCTCACCCCTGCCCTCCTGGGCAATTGGTGGGGCGATTTGGCCTCCACTCACACATGCCTTGGTCTGGGCTGCCTGCTCATCTGCTTTACCATCTCACCATGATCCCACTCTTGTTGGGGCCCATTGGGTCCAGCAGTGTCTGCACTGCCACCTGCTGGCAGCACACATGATCTGTGCTTCCCCCTGGTTGTTAGCACATATTATAGTAATAACCATCCAAGGAAAAATTTGCATATTAGACTTTGATTATATAGAACTAGAGGCCTGTGCATAAAATTTATGCATAGGAGGGTGGTGTCCCTCAACCAGGCCTGCACCCTCTCACAATCCAGGACCCTTCAGGGGTTGTCCAACTGCCAGTTCAGGCCAGATCCCACAGGGATTCCTGTGAGATTGGGCCTAGCTGGCAGACAGACATCCCTCTCACAATCCAGGACTGCTGGCTCCTAACTGCTCTCCTGCCTGCCTGATCACCCCTAACCACTCTCTGCTTGTCTGCCTGCCTGATTGCCCCTACCTGCCTCTCTCTGCCTGCCTGATCACCCCTAACTGCCTCTGTTTGCCTGCCTGATCACCACTAACCACTCACCTACCTGCCTGATTGCCCCTAACCACCTTTGCCTTGGCCCCCTCCACTGTGGCTTCATCCAGAATGTTGTCTGGAAGGACCTCCAGAATGATGTCCAGAAGGTCGTTTGGCTGTCCAGTCTAATTAGCAATTATGCTTTATTATTATAGATAGTTATCCTATACTAGAGGCCCAGTGTATAAATACGTACATGGGTGGGATCCCTCAGCCCGAACTCCTCAGGCAGTCTGAAGGACCCCACTGGTACATGCATCCATGCACCAGGCCTCTATCACTACCATAAACATTAAGACAAAAATTGTTCCTAAGGGCAAAGGACATTTTATAATGACAAAAGAATCAATCAGTCAGGGTGACATGACACAACAAACTTGTGTGCATATAATTATAGACCCACAATGCACATAGCAAAAAATGTCAGAGTTAATGGGAAATATAGACCACTCAACAGTAAGTTGTTGACATAGAGATTACTCAACAACTCCAACTCATTGGCGCTATCAATACCACACTTTTAATAGAGGATAGAACAATTAGAAAGAATATCAGCAAAGAAAAGCAGACTTGAACAAAATATAAACTGTCTAAATGTAATATACATCTATGCAACATTTCACCTAACCACAGCATAATACACATTCTTTTCAAGTGCACATGAAATATTATACTGGACAGAATATGAGTTAGTCTTTAAAAGCAAGTTGCAATTTAAAGATTGAAATCATACAAAGTATATTTTCCAATGAAAATTGAATTAAATTGTAAATCAATAACAGAAGTATATCTGGGAAACCTACAAACATGTGGAAATTAAACACCTTGTTCCGTTATAGCACTTAAGTGTAAAAATTTACAAGGGAAAGTTGAAAATATTTTGAAAATGAAAATACAATCACAACATACATCAGAGGGAAATTTATAGTTGCACCTGCCTATAAAAAGGAATAAGATTAAAAATCAATAACTTAGAACCAACTTAAGAAACTAGAAAAAGAAGCGCAAGGAAATCCAGAAGAAAATAATAAAAAACAGAATGGAAATAAACAAGACTAGAAAAACAATAAGAAAATGAATCAAATGGAGACTTCCTTCTTTGCTCTTAATAACAGTTTCAAAATACAGAGCACAAATGGATGGAACTGAAAGAAAAAATGTACATAAATCCACAATACAGTCCAGTAAGTAAAAGGATGGTGATACTAAAAATTAAAATAAATCTATAGGAAACAGTAGACTAACAGTGAAAAAATTCAAAAAAACTGAAAGTTGGTTCTTTGAGATGATCATCAAAATTTTTTTAAAAAATATATTTTACTGATTTTTCACAGAGAGGAAGAGAGAGGGATAGAGAGTTAGAAACATCGATGAGAGAGAATCATCGTTCAGCTGCCTCTTGCACACCCCCTACTGAGGATGTGCCCGCAACTCAGGTACATGCCCTTAACCGGAATCGAACCCTGGACCTTTCAGTCCGCAGGCTGATGCTCTATCCACTGAGCCAAACCGGTCCCGGCTGATCATCAAAATTTTAAGCACTAGCCGAAACCAGTTTGGCTCAGTGGTAGAGCGTCGGTCTTCAGACTGAAAGGTCCCAGGATCAATTCCAGTCAAGGGCATGTACCTTGGTTGCAGGCACATCCCTGGTAGGGGGTGTGCAAGAGGCAGCTGGTCGATGTTTCTCTCTCATCGACGTTTCTAGCTCTCTATCTCTCTCCCTTTCTCTCTGTTAAAAATCAATAAAAATATTTTTAAAAAAATTTAAGCACTGAGCCCTAGCTAGTTTTGCTCAGTGGATAGAGCATGGGCCTGCAGACTGAAGGGTCCCAGGTTCGATTTTAGTCAAGGGCACATTCTGGGTTGCAGGCTCAATCCCCAATAGAGGGCATGCAGGAGGCAGCCAATCAATGATTCTCTCTCTCTCTCTCTCTCTCTTTCTCTCTCTCTCTTTTTCCTCTCTCTCTCTCTCTTTCCTCTCTCTCTCCCTCTTTCCCTTCCTCTCTGAAATTTAAAAATCTAAGCACTGAGACAATTTATTGCTATAGATGGCAGGTTTAATAAGCAAGGGAATGGAGCTAAACTGGTCAAGAAATAAAACAACATGATATGCCAATAAAAGTGAAAGAATAATTATCACTTCATATTCTACAGACTTTAAAACAATAAAGAGAATTTATGGGCCATAATAGGCCAAAATATTTAACACCTCAGTTGGAATAGACAAATTCCTTGAAACAGGATACATAGGTGGCCAATTAGCACATAAAATTAGCTCAAAATCATCAGTTATTGGATCAATGTAAATAAAAACACAAAATACTGCTAAGCATTCATTAGAATGGCAAAAATTACAGACAATGATAATACAATGGGTTCGCAAGAATGCTGAGGGTTGCAACCTCTTGAGGGCTTCTGTGGTATAATGTGAAACCAAGCCAACCAGGCCACATTGATATAGGTGACAAGTTTAAAAAGCAAGGGGACTTGTTTACAAGGCTTGTCTTGGGGGATCACAAGAGCTGTTTTCAGTACATGCCTGCCTGAATCTTAACATTTTACATAGAAACCTTACCTGCATCAGTTGTGTACCCACATATGAAGTCCAGATACTCTCAGCACCACATTTTCATCTCAAGGCTGTATCCTTTAAAGCACGAAAGGCAAGCAGGCTGCACATTCTGTTCCAAAGCACAGGAGACGTAGTGGGAGCCTACGATTGCACATGTCCAGCTTGTGGGTTAAAACCAAGGTTACATCTTCTTCTGGACTTTCCCCAACAAATATGGAACCTTTAAAAAGACCTGCTTATGAGGTGTTTGGAGGTTTCTTAAAATGTATACCTATACCTACCATATGACCCAGACATTTTACTCCTAGATATTTAGCAAAGAAAAGTGAAGACTAAAATTCTTCAAAATGGAAACTCATTTATATTAAAAGACTGCAAAGGGGCATAAGAAAATCTTTGGGGGGTGAAGTACACATCCTGTACTTCAGATGTGCTGATAGTTGCACAGGTATGTGCATCCATCAAAATGTATCTAAATGTTTTCTTTACATTAGGGGTGTCGAACTCAATCAGAGAAGGGGCCAAAATCTAAAATCCAGCCTAAATCGCGGGCCGAATGGTTTACTGAACAGTCATAAACTGACAATGTCATAAACTGACAGCGGAGTGCAGTGATGACAGCGCGGTGCGGGCCACATTGCAAGGCCTGGCGGGCTGGATTTGGCCCGCGGGCCTTGTGTTTGACACATGTGCTTTACATGGATGCAGTATCTGTCTCTGAATTTATCTAAATAAGTTGATAAGAACCTAAAGGAAACAAAACTACTTAAAATAGTTTCTGCATGCTAAATAGTGTTATCTTTAACTTTACATCTAAAATTTTTAGCAACTCCCTTATGGTGATGGCTTTATTACTTTTTTGTTAGATCAGTCATGTGACTCAGGAAAATATGGGCTTATTAACAAATACTATTACTCTAAACACAGGATTAGAAAAATGATTGTACCTTCCTAATTTATTATTTTATATGTATTTCAACAAGGAAAAGAACATGAAAAGTTTGAAGAACATTTAAAAAGAAGATTTCAAGTTAATTGAGCCTCAAATATGCAATACAACCAAATTTGAATAATACATCAATAAGCTTAACATATTTTATATTCTCAAACTAATGCTTGATTTTTTTAAATCACTACAGTGGAATTAAAAGGAACATGATATCCCTTTTTCCCATGTATTTTTTGAAAGTGCTTAAGAATTATCCAGTTTAAATTAGACCCTCATATAGTAAATAACACAATGTGAAGGGTCTACTTTGTAAAATTAATTATTTTTCTTTGTCCATCTATATTTAAATAAATATTTTCAGCTATACTTTTATACATCCATTACATTTTTACTTATTTGTATGTAGACAATTTAAAAAATAATATGATGACATAGGTTAAAATTAGTACAAACCTGTCTTATTATCACAGGTTTTTTTGTATACTTGATCCAGCAATAAATTTCATATGCCACTAAAGATGACTTCCTATCAATTGCCAATACTCACATTTGTAGTAGAACTGTTCACAAGTGAAAAAAATAATGAAACCCCAAATCTTGTTTTAACTTATAATAAATATTCTACAATATCTTTATTTAGCATATATTTTATTTGCCCAGTTGACATGGCTCAGTGGTTGAACATTGACCTATGAACCAGATGGTCACTGTTTGATTACCAGTCAAGACACATGCCCTGGTTTCAGGCTTGGTCTCCAGTAATGGGTGTGCTGGAGGCAGCCAATCAATGATCCTCTCTCATCATGGATGTTTCTATCTCTCTCTCCCTCTCCCTTCCTCTCTGAAATCAATAAAAACATATTAGAAATAATAAAATAAAACACATTTGGTTTAAAAATGTGATTTGTGGCATCTATTATAGTTATATTTTTAATATACATTTCAGAGGACCTGACACAGCATACATATAACATTTGTATTTTTATCATCTACTTCTAAATAAAATAAAAAGATAAATCATTTTTGAAAATTATTACCTTCCATTAAATTATTTTTTTGAATTTGTATGTGGCCTGAAGCCACTAGAGGGCAAGCTTTACTTTATAATGAAACAAGAATTCACTATCACAGCCATTTAAAATACTTAAAATTACACTTTTAAGAGACTTATCACAATATAGTTAATGTTTTTTGTCATAGGTAAATAAACTAAAACAATATTTTACATATATTCCTTATTTTAACTACTCAAATGTAGTAATTTTTAAATTTTTGATGTGACGATTTTCTTAGAATGAGTGCTAGACATACAAATCATATGCAATTCTACATCTTCATAAATGTATATTCCATACAAAATAAGTGGCATTTTCTAATCATTAATTAAAATATAAATTGCTGATTGATCCACTCTGTATGCTCTCTTGGTAGTGTCACTAAGATAAGTCAACAGAGTTCAATCTGAAACCTTAGCAGTTGGGGTGGTCAAAATCTCTGTGCATGGCACATAGTTCTTTAGTATTCACAAAATTCTTTGAAAACAAACATTCATAATCCATACTATAAGATGCTATAAAAACCTTATAGTTCACTTAAATGATAGTGACTATAATCATTGTACCAGTATGTATGTATATATAGATATAGATATAGATTATATAGATATAGGTAGATATAGGTATAAATATAAATATAGATATATATATTTCCCAACCTATATTAACATATATTCTACAGTTCTTTCTCCAGTGCTTGGATGTGCTGTGGTGTTCAGGAGAAATTGATCTCTAAACAATCATCCTATATGACAAATAGGTAATATGCAAATTGACTATCATTCCAATACAAGATGGCCACCCCCATATTGACACAAGATGGCCACCACAGATGACTGGTGGGGGAGGACAGTTGTGGATGATCAGGCCAGCAGGGGAGGGCATTTGGGAGGGACCAGACCTGCAAGGGAGGGCAGTTGGGGGCAATCAGGCCAGCAGGAGAGGGCAGTTGGGGGTGACCAGGCCATCAGGGAAGCAGTTAGGCATTGATCAGGCTGGCAGGGGAGTAGTTAAGCGTTGATCAGGTTGGCAGGCAGAAGCATTATGGGCAATCAAGCAGGCAGGCAGGCAAGCGGTTGTTAGCCAATAATCCTGAAGTGTGGGATAGGGCCTAAACAGGTAGTCAGACATCCCTTGAAGGGTCCCAGATTAGAGAGGGTACAAGCTGGGCTGAGGGACAGCCCCCCATGCATGAATTTTGTCTACCAGGACTGTAGTCTACACTAATAAAAGAATAAGATGCAAATTGACCGTAACTTTGTGATAACCACCAGCCAATGATGAGCGAGTATGCAAATTAACCCAACAAATATGGTGGGTTAATTTGCATATACAGGTGCCAATAGGCCAGGGAGTGGGGCGGGATGCTTGCAATCCGCCCCACCCCAGCCACTCCAGTCCTCTTTGCAGCATGGGACGGCAGAAAAGTGGTTCCGGGCCAGAGCAAAAAGGCAGCTCTGGCCAGAGCAAAGGCTGTTCTGGCAGCCAGGGGAAGGAAGGCCCATTCTTGCACAAATCTTCATGCATCAGGCCTCTAGTAATGAATATATTATACTTCAGCAATTTTCAACTTTTTTTTCTTCTCACGGCACACCAAAAAAAATTTTTAAAAATAAAATAAAAAGGTTTAATTTCACCCTAGCCTGTTTGGCTCAGTGGATTAAGCATCAGCCCATGGAATGAAGGGTCCCAGGTTTGATTCTGATCAAGGGCACATATATTGGTTGCCGAATCACTGGCCCTGGTTTCGGTGTGTGCAGAAGGCAAACAATCAATGTGTGTCTCTCTCATTGATGTTTCTCTCTATCTCTTGCTCTCCCACTCTTTCTAAAAATCAATGGAAAAATGTCCTTCGATGAGGATTAACAACAACAACAAAAATAAATAGGTGTTATTTGGTTGATTCACACAATAAAACTAATAATAGTAATTACCTAACCTTTTTACTTTACAGAGACATTTTAAAAAGTCAGGTGCCTCATCGTGTATATTCAGATTTCTGGTACCAAGAATTAACCAATGAAACATAGCCTTATTAAGCAATATGACCCATAAAATGTTACTCTATTATATGACATCTATTATACGACCTAAATAGCATTCACACCTGACAGCTATTTTTGTGTTGGCTGTTGTCATTTTTATTTGACAATCAAAGGGAAAAAGCGTCAGTATCCTTAGCTAAATAGTCAAGCATTGCATGTTTTAATTATTCTTGCTGCACACCAGTGTCTCACAGCACACTGGTTGAAAATCACTGCTATATTTTATAATTTGTATTGGATATTGAGCACTTAACATTTTATATTATATGACTGTTCAGAGGCATACAGTTGATGAGTGGTTGAATCTGGATTACTATGGACACCTGCCAATAAAATCTCAGAAGAGATTTACTTTTTCAAGTAAATCTCAAAGGTCCAATAATAGCTAATAAGAAGTTCAGGGTATTTAAATCATTAGATTATAGTCAAAGAAAGGATGACTTCAAAACAAGGAGTGGCCCAGCCAAAATCAAGTTACAATTTGAACTCTTGAACTCTTGATAAATTGAAAGATATAAGCTATAACTAAGTATAGTTTAAGGGTGTGTTATTTTTTTTTTTTAATCCACTTATCTTGTGTGAGCTACAACAATAAGAAACAAATACAATTTCCTTTAGATTCATGAGTTAAGTAAGTAGTTGTTTTAATTTAAATTCTAAGTTATGAGGAGATTTTGGTCGCTGTCATCAGGGAGAGCCTCTGGTGGTTACTGAAAATTCTTTGCCCCCACGTACCACAGTCCCGCATGGCTCTCACACTTGCTGTTGGTGCCAGCCCCGCTCTCACCCACTGCTGCTGCTGGAGCCGCAGCTTGCACCCACTGATGGCACTAGCCCCAGTCGTTCCACACTGTCAGCGGGTGCAAGCATAGTCAGTGCCATCAGCATGTGGGAGTGGCACCAGTGGGAGCGGGGCTGTTGGCAGAAAGGGGACCGGGTGCCATGACAGGAGGGGCCAAGCAGGGGCACAGTGGATGCGCTGAGACCTGCCCCTGTACCTACCGCAGCCTCACAGCCCACAGTTCCTTTCCAGGTGCACGTTTTCATTCACTGGGCCCCTAGTACAGATATAATCTAAGTCTTACAGCTAAAAATGAAGAGCCCAGCCAGTGTTGCTCAGTGGTTGAGCATAGACCTATGAACCAGGAGGTCACAGTTTGATTCCCAGTAAGGACACATGCCTAAGTTGCTGTTTTGATCCCCAGTGTGGGGCATGCAAGAGGTAGCTGATCAGTGATTCTCTCTGATTATTGATGTTTTCATCTCTCTCTCTTTCTCCCTTCCTCTCTGAGATCAATAAAAATATATTTTAATATAAGTAAATAAATAAATAAATCTATATAGTATATAAAAGCCTAAGTGACTGTTATGACCCAACGCCCGGAACAACCCTTTGACCAGTTGCTATGACATGCACTGACCACCAGGGAGCAGACACTCAATGCAGGAGCTGCCTCCTGGTGGTCGATGTGCTCCCACAGCCAACCTTCCATGGCCGGTGGCTGGCCAACCTCCCACAGTCCCTCCCCTCCCCTGGCCAGTTCCTCCCCCCAACTAAGGCTCCAGGCACCCAAGAATCTGAGCCCAGGAAACCTGTAGGAGAAGAGTGACCCCGACGCTGATCGAGACAGAGTAGCAGCTTGGAAGAAGCAGAAGAGGCAAGGCAGCAGCTTAACTGCAAAGAGGTAAAATAAGCACCACTGCCATCTTACCTCTGCCACCACACTGTGCTGCTGCTTGCTTTTCTGCCCCTGTCAGCCACTTTTAGATTGGCCCCATGCCTTTCCAAGCTCCAACTGCTGATTGGCTAGCGCTGCTATGGCAGTGTGCCACCATTGGCTAAGTCAGCTACCTATCATGCTTGGGGGCAGAGCCCCGAGAAAATGTGCAGCTGAGGTAAAAGAGATGACCTGTCTTTCTATCAGCAACTCCGCCCCGGGGAGAGTGATGCAGCCTGAGTGCGGGCAACAAAGTAGAGCTGTATTTCCACCTCAGAACTCATGTTCTGGCCATTTTGGGGCTCTCTGTCTGTGGTCTTTGCTTGCCGTTACCTCAGCACATCTACACAATTAGATCGAAGCCTGCCGGCCAACCTCCAGCGGTCCCTCCCCTCCACCCTCATGTACAAATTTGTGCGCCGGGCCTCTAGTAAGTAAATAAAACTGAGGGGTCTTGGAACTAGGTGTGAATCCCACTAATAATGAAGTTTATAACTTTTTAAATCATAATATAAAAAAATATTTAAAACTAAGACTTGTACAGTCAGGGTACAGTGTTATATTAAATATATGGCCTAAGAGATTTATAGGAAATTTTATGCTGCAGATGAATGTTTGTCTGTTAGAAATAATCCAATCATCACAGAACAGCAAAAACAGAGAAATATTGTATCAACTTTGCTTTGAAAGCCTATGTAAATAGTATCAAGGTGTTTGAAAAATGTAATATTATAACAAAAATTTTTATTTTAATAACTTTTCCTAAGAACTTTAGGGCTAATGTGTTTTGTTTTGTTTTCCAAGTCTTTTCTACATTTATTTTCATCAGGAATGTCAATTTTAAGCATGAAAGAAGAAATAAAATACCAAGGTATACAGCAGAACACCACAGTAGAACATTTCATCTAGTTCTCACCATTTGACCTACCAATTGGAATTATTACATTTCAAAATGGGCATTGCAAAATATAACTAATGGCATTTTCCTCATTTTTACACTAAATATTTGCCTCTTTAAGAAATGTCTCTTCTAAAGAACCACTCAGCTTTATACTGATGTTTAATTAATCACACAAAGCAATGCTATTCTATTCAATAGAGGTAAAATAAAAATAAACAGATAAAATTGATTTTAATATATTTTATTTAACACAACACAGCTAAAATATGATTTCAAAATGTAAAAACAAATATTTGTTAATTAGATATTTTACATTCTATTTTCATACTAAAAATGTTAAATATAAAGTGTATTGTACATTTGTTTCATATCTGAATTCAAACTAGCCACAGTTAGGTGCTCAACTACATGTTGCCAGTAGCTATCCTAACCTATAGGACACCTCAGCTCTAAAGAGAAGTAGTAGTGAAAAAGAAAAAAGGTTATTGGCATCACTTTGTAAATAAGGGAGTTATAAAAGAATTGGAGGAAATATCCTGATTGCTTTTAGGGATGCATCCCAGAGCTACTGAATTAAAAATCTGCATTTATAGGACCTAGAAATTGTAATTTTAAAAAGTTATCCATATGACCCTGGTCTTCAGTACAGGCTTGGGAAATTATTGACACTGTGGTAAAGTGGCTATAAATTGTGACTTGTTAACAAAGTAGCAAAGGTTCAAGGATCATAGAACATTCAGGCTATAAATTCATAGAAACCTTCTTTGAAATCACACTCCTTGATTATTGCCAGTAAAACACGTTCAAGTTGCTTTACCTTTCTGACCCTTCTTCTTTGACAAGGTTAAGAATGTATACCTCATAAAATAACTAACGGGATTAACTAAGACAGATGAATTTGCATAAAGAGTTTTGAAAGTTATGGTTTATGTTTCCTTGTAAATTCTCTCTAGTCATTTTTGGGAGGATGAAGGAAAAAAAACCCTGGAAATTTTATTGTTCCAGTGCGATTATTTGTTTTTCTCATACATATCACATGGTTTTTTACACATTTAGCTAATAAATGCCACTTAATTTTAAAATGTTTATGAGAATATAAATCAGATTGATCCTATCTCCTCTAATATTTGTTCAACATTCAATGGATATTTATTGCTCCTTTACTTTGTGGTAAACATTGTTCTTGAAAATATCTGTTGAAAGGAGGGTAATTATTGAATTGCTTGAACTTTATATTTTCTCCTCTTTATTTACTCAGTCTTTAAGTTATGGTTCAAAAAGATGAATCAATCTGTAAGTCCCATGGTTCTGATATAATAATGGCAACCATCTAAATCTAAATTTATCCACGTATCCTCCAAAGGAATGTGTGTCATACAGGTAAATACCTTTCCATCCCACACCTATGGAATAAGGAAAAGTCAGAGAATGCTGCCTACTTAACTTTAAAAAGGATAAAGTAGGATATCCGCTAAAGAGGAGACAGAGACCCTGTAGAAATTTTAGAGGCCCAAAGTTGCCAAGTGGTTTGATGGAATCCAGGGAGGAAAAACAAACACAAAAAAGAAAGTCTGACTTAGAGTGGAGAAATACTGATGAGAGAGGTCTGAGACCCAGTGTGTTCCTGCAAATCAAAAGGAAGGGGTGGAAAGTCCACAGGAAAGTCCTTCCCTAAGCAGACTTAAAATTCAACTTACTAAAAGAGAGATTTTAAAACGTCCTCAATATTCAACCACAATTTTTTATATAGCTTTACTGACGAATATAAAAAAAAAAAAAACTCTTTTGTTAGCTCCTGTGCAGAGGTATTATGAGTTAAACTATTAATATAATATTTATGGAGTAGAAAATATTAATTGATCCACACTAAAAATTCTGAATCAGTAACCAAATTACTTTGAGGAACACTAAAGGAAGTTGTTGTTTTATAATTCTTAATTGTTTAAAGTATTATATGTCTCCTTTTTACTTGGTTTTCCTCACGTCAGCCACTCCCACCCCCCAGCAAGTGCCCTCACCGCCCTACTCTCTGTGTCCATTGGTGATGCTCATATGCATGCTTACACATCCTTTGGTTGATCTCTTACCACACGCTTCCTCTGTTTCCCCTGTTGGTTGGACAGTCTGTTCTAAGCTTCTGTGATTCTGGCTCTATTTTTTTCATCAGTTTATATTTTTCATTATATTCCACAAATTAGTGAGATCATGTGATGTTTATCTTTTTTCGACTGACTTATTTCACCTGGCATAATGTTCTCCAGTTCCATCCATGATGTTGCAAATGGTAAGAATTCCTTCTGTTTTATAGCAGCATAGTATTCCATTGTGTAGATGAACCACAGCTTTCTAATTCACTCATCAGTTTTCAAATCTTATCTATTGTAAATTGTGCTGCTATGAACATAGGAGTGCATATGTCATTTCTGATTGGTGTTTCTGATTCTTTGGGATGTATAATATTCCTAGAAATGGGATTACTGGGTCAAATGGGAGTTCTATTCTTAATTTTTTGAGGGAACTCCATACTGTTCTCCACAGTGGCTGCACCAGTCTGCATTCCTAGCAGCAGTGCATGAGGATTCCTTTTTCTCCACATCCTCGCCAGCACTTGTGTTTGTTGATTTGTTGATGATAGCCATTCTGACAGGTATGAGATGGTACCTCATTGTTGTTTTGATTTACTTCTCTCAGATGATTAGTGGCTTTGAGCAAGTTTTCATATGTCTCTTGGCCTTTTGTATGTCCTCTTTTGATAAGTGTCTGTTTAGGTCCTTTGCCCATTTTTTTAATTAGATTATCTTTCCTTTGTTAAGTTGTATGAGTTCCCTGTAAATTTTGGAGATTAAATCAAACCATTTATACTATATAAGAAATTACCTTTGACCTGTCTCATTGTTCGAAAAGCCTTGTGTTTTTCTCTCTGATTAATAACTCAAAGGGGTGAGGGGTGTATTTGTTAAGAATCAAACCACTTTACAATATCTGGATATTTAAATTGTATTCTTTCTGAATGTAAGCTGATATGCTAATTTTTCTGCTTTTCTAAGCTCTTCAACTTTATATGTGGAAACTCATGTCATGCACACATTTAGAAAGCAATTTCTTTTTAAAAGCTAATGAATTCACAATTTTCTACCTGAACTCACTGGCAAATATTTTGTGTATTTTAAAGATCTCCTTTTACAAATTCCCATCTTTGACTATGACAAAATTAAATTGAAATGTTTGCCCTTTTAAAGTCACTCTGAGGCATGACTAGCAACAACCCCACCTTCTTGCTTTCAGCTGGAGGCCTGACTTGTGGTTCTATAAAATTTATTTGGTTTAGTGCAACACTAATAGATGCTACCAAGGTGATTGATGAGAGACTAAAATGTATTTCTTCTGCTTAAAATTTACCTTCAAAATAAATCTATACGTATTCTAACCTGGATGTTTATTTTTAAACTTTTAAAAGAAAATAACTGCCATGTGTTTACATTTCTGGCCAGAAATATCTAAAAATTATAGTAATATCAATGTGATCTTTTTTTAAATTCAGGTTTGTTAAGCCAGCTGAATTCTGTCCTTTAGATTCCTTATGGTGGAAATATGAGCTTATCTCTTGTATAAATAAGATTCTCTTTAGACCAAAAGATTCTAATGAAATTGTTTGGATGTAAAAGAAAAATGGTATGGGTTCCCGTTGCTCCTTGAAAATTAAACTTAAAAGTAAATCCAAATAACAACATGACATTCAGGCAGCAGAAAAGCAGCTGCTTCCTGACAAGTGTGATTTGCTTTTATGGTTCAGAAATGAACACGGAAACAATAGGGCAGCAGGAGAATGTATCTGTTACAAAAAGCTCTTGGCAAAAGGTGTTTTTTAATCCTGATTTATGACGAACCAACAACAAAAGCAACTGCCTGTTTGAATTATGGTAAGTTGTTTGTGTTTTTTTTTTTTAATTTGGAGGAAATTTTATGGAACATATTACTCATTACTTATAATATTATGGCAGAAAAAAAAATCACTGAAAACTAAGCACCAATGATAAATGCAGATTACTTTTTTCTTCACTGTGTCCTTTAAAACTGAGCGATATTTACATTTGAACTTCTGATGCCCTTTAACCAAAGACTGCCAGAAACACATCTGTAATTAACCACATTTGCATTGATTGACTCATTGCAATGTCAGAGAAAGCACACTATAGGAAATTGTTAATGTTAAACAAGTAAACACCGCAGCTCAGCTGTGAGTGTGGAGCAGAATCTTTCTGGCAGGGTCTACTTTTTCCTTTGTTATAAAAAAATTGCTTCATTAGGAAGACCCATGAATTCTCCAAGTGATATGTTTGGCAATTAAAGACGTGGCCAAATCATCACTTAACATCTTTCTGTTATCAAACTCATTTGCAATTACTTTTGCTTGATTTATATGATATAAATATTTATAAATATTAATTGCAAAATTTACTAATAAAGAAGCATGTATCCCAGCCAGAGTGGTTCAGTGGTTGAGCATCGTCCCATGTCCCAAAAGGTCACTGGTTCAATTCTCAGTCAAGGCACATGCCTGGGTGGTGGGCTTGATCCCCTGGTTAAAGGAGACATCCAATTAGTCATTCTTTCTCATCAGTGTTTCTATCTCTCTCTCCTCCCTTCTTCTCTAAAAAGCAATAAAAACATACTTTTAAAAAGCATGTGCATGCTATAAAATATTAACTTTATTGAGGAATAATTGGCATACAATAAATTCCACATATTTAATATATTATTGTATAAATTTATATATATATTATATATATATATATATATATATATATATATCTGTAAAATTATCTTCACATATATCATCAGTCCCGTACATACAACATAATGTTTAAAATATTTTCTTATCAAAAAAGTATTCTGCTAATAAATATTACTATGTTAATTTTACTTATTCTATCTTCTATTTATGCCATTTCTTAAGTTTAATTTTTCTTCAATAAGATGCACTAGCAGGAATATAGTCCTGAATATGAAAATCACTAGAGAAAGAAGTCAGCTGCATGAGCTGATAGTAAAAATTCACTCCGCCAGCCAGAATACAGTGTATATCTTAAGCCAAGTTGAGAGGAAAAAAAAAATTAGTTTAGCTTCTCAGTTGCAAAAGTCAAAAACTGCCTTTGACTGATTTAAGCAGAATAGGGTCTTGGATCGTTCACAGAATCTCCTGGAGGGCTGGATCAGAAACTGGTTTGGAACCAGGGACACTGAACCGTGGTCAAGTGCATTGAAGCTTATTATAGGAAATAAATAAATAAACAGGAGCCTAATGAAACATCATATCCTGCTGCTGAGGCCTGGGTGAAACTGAGCACACATGGACCCCACTGTCATTGCTTCTGGATGATTCAAGCCCCATTGAAAAAATGGAAATGCTGGGCCTGGATAGTCAGTGTTGCTAACAACTTAGGCATCACCCGGCACTACCTTGCTTCTTTCCACCCAGGGCTGGTGTACCTGAGTTGGCAAACCTAGGTTGGGCGGTGGTGATCTGGATTTAAAGGAGCAGTAGAAAAAGTAAGCAGTCCACACGTTCAGCCTTCAGAGTAGGTAGTACATTCTGCTTTCCACCAAGACATAATGTGATTTCTCCCCCCAAGAACTAGGGAATAGGTAGCAGCTATGGATGGCAAATAATAAGTGGTGATTTTCCACCAGAGTTTAAGATGAAGTAACTTATAGAGTAAATGGAAATAGCCATTTTATAAGGGAAAGCAAAAAGCAATCTGCGTGTAGTCGGTGGTTTCTTGGCAAATCTACTCTACTCTGGGATGGACTAATAAGAATAATCCATGATTTTAGTCTCTGTAGAAGGACAAAACAAAAACCCAGTAATGCATATCTACAAATCTGATGGTAGCACTCAAAGTAATTGCTAGATGGAATATTGGCACCTGATAGTCAGCAGTCTAGTAAGGGAAATAGAAAAATGGACCAGGGTCTCAACAGGGCCTGTGGCTCATCCCATTCCCTGTGCCAGCTCAACCGGGACTCAATATTTTCCACTTTGTTTCCCATCCCTTAGGCACAGAGATGTGTTGCCTATCTACCCTCCCCTCACTCCCAGCTCACAAGAATCCTTTGTAGGCCATGTGTCCCAGACAATGAATCTGCAATATCAACCTAATTTCTCTGTTGCTTCAGAGTGCTATTACCACAAGGAAAACTCTGCATTTCAGACATTAGATCTACCTTTAAGAAGAAAGAGGCTTTCCTGGCCAGTGTGCCTCAGTGGTTGAGCATCAACCTATGAAACAAGAGGTCATGATTTGATTCCAGGTCAGAGCACAGGCCCCAATTGTGGACTTGATCACCAGTAGGGGGCATGCAGGAGACAGCCTATCAATGATTCTCTTTCATCATTGATGTTTCTGTCTCTCTCCCTCTTCCTTCCTCTCTGAAATAAATTTAAATATATATATATATATATATATATATATATATATATATATATATATATATATTAAATTTAACAAAAAGGAAGAGAGGGAATTAATTATTAAATGTCCTACTCCATTATGCCTAAATATACTATTGGGTTTCTTCTGAATTGCCCAGTGAATTTGAGCAAGGCTGACTCTGAAGGTAAGATAAAGAGTGGGCCCAGCCTTGAGCACTGTAGCGGGTAAGAGTATGTTGAAAGTAGCAAAGCATCTCATATTCTAAAGGAGTCACCAGCAATTGGAACTAGCAACCTCTGCTAGGTCTAATTAGAGATGCCAGGATTAACATCCACCAGATCACCACCCTAACCTTGTGAGAAGTGCAATGTTTGTGGACAAAAGATGTTTTCTTCTTTCTTCAAGGAGCAGGAGAGAGAATATTCCCTTTCTCCTATTTAAAGAGAAGTTGGAATGGGACTTGAAGAAAAACTCTCATCGATATTGGGACTTTCTTCAAAAGAGGACAAAAATTATACTCTCCATTAGATTCTCTGCTTAGGCAGCAGAATTTTTAAATTATCTGTGCTACATTTAGCACAGAAGAAAAGAGAACTGGAATCAGTTCGCCCTGTGGGGAAGTGCCAAATAGAAATAAAGGACCACACTCTTCAGTTCCCATCTTCCAGCTTCCAAGGAGTATGGAATGAGGGACATTCTCCATCGAGTATAGAAGAAATCAAGTACCAACACTATATCGCATGGAAAACAAGGATACATATATTTTATGGGGTGCTGTGATGTCACTCTTTGGAGTAGGCAGCCAGTTTCCTCAGGGGGGAGGTTGCATGGAAACAAGCTACTCATCCATGGAACAGATGGGAGCCACCTACATTTCATGGCCAAACAAAATGAATTACAATAGCAGCTAAAGTAAACCAACAAAAGATGTTCCTAATTTTTTCTATCTCTTGAAAACAAAGCACAAGAGAAGCTAGTCCCCAAAAGACAACACCATCTTGGACAGTGAGTAAAGAGCACAGAGACAGTTTACAGAAAACTGTGTTATCCAAGCAGAATTGAAGTTTTTAAAGGCTATAAAGAATGAGGTAACAGCTTACAGATGCTCGGCCTTAGAGCCATCCTCACCCAGCCATTATCAACCCCATCACGTTCTTCTGAGCCCTTGGGCCAGCCAAATCTTTGAGCCGTTTACAGACAAACTTCCAAAAGTAACAAAAAAAATGATTATGCTCTGACAACTGGGAAGAAAGGATTTGGTTATAAAAGTCCCTGCTTTTGCATAATTGTTGTGGAACTTATGTATCAGGTTGGTGACTTTGTATGTCATAATGGCACGGGAAGCAAATCCATCTATGGGGAGAGATTAGATGATGAGTGTTTCATCCTTAAGTATACAGGTCCTAGAATTTTGTCCAGGGCAAAACTGGACCCAGCACAAATGGTTCCCAGTTTTTCATCTGCACTGCCAAAAGTGAGGGTTGGATGGCAAGCATGTGGTCTTTGGCAACGTGAAAGAGGGCATGAATATTGTGGAAACCATGGAGTTTTTGGTCCAGGAATTGCAAGACCAGCAGGAAGATAACTATTGCTGACCATGAACAACTTTAATAAATTTGATTTATGCTTTATCTTAACTACCAGATCATCCCTTCTGTAGCCCAGGAGAGCTCTACCTCCCTCCCATCTGCTTGGAATATCCTATCATCTTTGTGTTCTCTCAGGAGTTCTTGGGTTCCATATCATTTTATCCCCCTTCAAGTCCTATTGGATGGCAGAGTTAACTTTATGATTATGAAACAAAACTAAACAACAAAATGAGGTAACAGTTAAAGAGCTACCATTGAGACCACTTGGGCAGGTCACACTAGGTACTGAGGGAGAGCTTTATTGAGCCCAAAGTCTGAATGCATACTCTTTACCACTAGTGCAGTATATGGGCGCCCTGTCCCTTGGCAGTCTTTACAAACTCTAGTCACCCTCTCCTGTTTTACTCTAGAATACCTATCAGTTGAGAGTCTCTATGATTTTTAAAAGTTTTCATTCTATCCTTTTACACATTTTGGTGTATCATAAACCCCTTTGCAGATATGATTATTCTGTTAAAACTTATCTACACTAATAAAAGAGAAAGATGCAAATTGACTGCACCAGCCAATCAGGAATGAGTATGCAAATTAACCCAACAAATATGATGGGTTAATTTGCATATGCAGGTACCAACCTGCCGGGGGGCAGGGCGGGACGCTTGCATCATAGCCATGGTGATGACACAGGGATTCTGCACTGCCCCAGCAGCTCAGGGCCTCTGGGCAGTGTGGAAAGGCGAGGCCAGAGCAGAAAGAGGTGGCTCTAGGGCCAAAGTGAAGGCAGTGCCAGCAGCCAGGGAAAGGAAGGCCCATTCTTGCACAAATCTTTGTGCATTGGGCATTTAGTATTCATCTAAAAACTCTTGCACACAAACATTTAGGATACAATGTGGGGAAGTCCAGAGACCCATTAAGGACTATGTAGAGTAATTATGAATTCTAAAACCCCAGGTCATGAAGATCAGGTCTATTTCTTTTCTTGGATGCTGTGAATACACGCTGTTATTCAGAATGGAAGGAAAAATAGAAAAATGATTGACCTGTGGGTTTTTTATTATTATTGATATGTTTTTATGGACTTCAGAGAGGAAGGGACAGGGAGAAAGACATAAACATTAATGATGAGAATCATTGATTGGCTGCCTCCTATACTCCCCCTACTGGGGATTGGGCCCACAACCCAGGCATGTGCCCTTGACTCGAATCGAACCTGGAACCCTTTAGTCTGCAGGCTGACACTCTATCTACTGAGCCAAACTGGTTAGGGCTGACCGGTTTTATTATATCAGGATCTGTACAAAGCTTTGTCTTTATCCAGAATACTTTGCCTAACTCTCTGTACTTAAGAACCTCCTACTAATCGCTCAGGATCCTTACTACCAAAGGCCTTATAAGGGATGTATTGGCTCAGAAGTTACTATAAAATATTATCTATTTCTCTTTGGATGGTGTGATGCGTTATAGGAAAGCTGAAATATCTGCAGTCATTTTGCTACCTCATTTAAAGAAATTAGGGCATTTGGTGGGTGACCAAAGAGAGAGAGCCTAAACAAAAATAGATGCAGAGAGAGAGACGCTTCAAACAGACTGTCAAACTTCAGCAGGAAGGTAGAGGAGGGTTAGGGGAGGAGCAAAAGATCAACCAAAGAACTTGTTTTTATGCATATAAGCATAACCAATGGGCACACACTAGGACGGTGAGGGCATGTGCCAAGGGGGTGGGATAGACTGGGGGCAGATTATTCGGGGGGAAAGGAGACATATGTACTATTATACTATTTGTAATACTTTAAACAATAATAAAAAATGTAACTAGATATGGTTTCTAAGTTTGTTCAGGTTTGAAAATATACTTTATTATATCCTTAATCATTAAATCCTATTTGAGGTCTTTATTATTTCTGTAGTACTTTTGTCCTTTATTATCAAAGGAATCCAAACTCAAAGACCAATATCAAACTGAAGATTTTATATCTTAGGTAAATAATATGTCTAGAGTTCAGATCTCAGAAGGAAAGACACTAACAAAGAAAATAAAACAATAGACAATATGAGGAAGGAAATAAGATAAATAATGATAAAAATATAGGCTTTACTAAATCTCAATTATATTTGAATGAACCCTCAGGTTCAATGACAGTTCATCAATGTGATCCCCAGTGAGGAAAGCTTAGTATATGAGAAATCAGAGAAGTGAATTGAGTCTTAAAATTTATGAAAATAAATCATTGCCACTGTGTTGGTATTGCTGCATTAAACAGGGCATTCATTAGGATCCCAGTTTAGGTCATGGGCAGTAAGGAGCTTTAACAACAAAAAAAGACAATTTTGCCCAACCAGAGTGGCTCAGGTGGTTGAGCATGGTTGCTGGTTTGATTCCCCATTAGGGCACATGCCCAGGTTGCTACAGGTTCAGTTCCGGTTGGTTGTGTATAGAAAGCAACCAATTGTGTTTCTCTCTGACATCAATGTCTCCCTCTCCCTCACCCTCTAAGCATATCCGCTGGTGAGGACTTAAAAAAAGGGGTTTATTTAATAGAGCCTAAAGTATCAAGATATTCCAAGGTAACATATGCAGCTGAGCAGGAACTTATTAGAATTCTGCTCCATTATCTTTACATTTCTCTGTATGTCTGCTCTCTTCCTATTCTTCTATCTGCAGGATAGTATATAATACTTTGCTTCTCTCTCCTTTGTTCCTAATGTCAAATCCTTGCCAAGGGGATTTTGGTGGACCTAGCTAAAGCCTGCAGCTCACTCAATCTGAACCAATTAACTGATGCCATGGCATGGAATCACAACTTACAAATATACACTGGAGAGTTAAGATGTTGGTGTCTTGGCACTTTCATGAAAAGCAGGGGGAGTGAATTCAGCACAACTTGTGCCCACTAGGATTGGATAGGAATAGCCTAGTCTGGGCACCATGGACTATAGGACTACATTGTGAGGGGTTGTTTTTTGTCTTTTCTAAATCCTGATATCTAATCATTGGCTTTCACTTCTGCTCCCACCTTGCAGCTTTCCTCTCTTGTCATTCTAGTCAGAGATATAAGGATTCACAAAGTTGGGTTTTTTATCTTATTTTATTTTATTTGTTTAATTTTATCTATATGTTTTTTCTGGTTTAATGCTGGAATGTCAGCTAAGAGTCAACACTCTAAGATGGCATGCAAACCTCTGTGGTAGTATATTGACAACTATCACAGAATACAAAACTCTTTATTTCTACATTTGGCAGATATTAATAAATTTATTTTATATAACCTACTTACCCAAAGCTTAACACTATACTTCATACTATATCAACTTTCTATTAGATAAGATGCATATATTAATAACTTAAATGCATATCATGTATAACAACAAGGCTTTAAAAAAAAAAAGATGATTTTCTTTATTTTCAGTTGACTATTCCTATTAATCTCAAACTGAAATCCTGGTTATGTTTTCCCATTTAGGACCATGTATTTGGAACATCTAGTGCATAATCCATATATAAGACCTTAAACTGGAGATTTCTCTCTCCCCTCCTTTTACAAGCTTAAGGCCTAACTTAGTTAACCTCCTTTCATTCTTTCACACAACTTGCTGTTTATGCTACTGCTCAAAAAATAATAAATGGTACAATCTGTTGCTGAGCTCAATCTTCACAAACTGGTTTTTTCAAGCCCCAGCAATTCTTAATAGTCAAATCATAAACACCAGAAAAGAGGAGTTTAAAATAGAAATGCTGACAAGCCCTTAACTACAGTACAATGAATGATGCAGTCATAATGCACTATATTAGATGTACTCCTTAAAGCTTATTGCCAGGGGTGGGTCTATAAATTCCTGAATTAAACTGCAACTGCGCACAGCTTACACCTTTAAATTAAATTTCATACTTCATGCTCTCCTTAGAGAATCTGAACTACAGCAGCTGGTATACACAGGCAAATAAAAATAGGATAAACTGAAATACTTACATCAGGTCTGAAATATATTTTCTGTCATGCTGTTGCTACATAAAATGGTGTGTTCAGCTTACCAAATATCATCTTTGGGTGCTTCATATTAAGTAATTGTGGAAATTCCTAATAAATAAAAGAACAACAGGAAGACTGATGAATTATGTCCTATGAAACTGAGACTAGATGATACATAAATTTTGAAAGTATCTGTTTATTTTTAGAATATTAAAATTGTTTTAATATATTCTGATTTCCCCCACTGTTTCAGATGTGAAAATATGAGGACGGTTTTTCCATTTTTGTATTCAAATTAGTACCAGTTTGCTCCTATAACTAACTGTATCAGAATAAATTCGGTTTTAGAATAAACACAACTAGTTGCTAAAATAGTCATTTAAAGAGTATGACTTTCACTTAGTTGGTCTTGATATGTTAATAGGTAATCTTTGTTTAATCAGATGAAGATGTTAATTCACATTATTACCTAGGGATTCTGAATGTGATGATCTGACAGTATGAACAGCATCTGGAATGGATTCTTTAAGTAAGATTTATTAATTTTTCAATTTTTATATGTTTTATAACTTACCAGAATTTCATTTTGAAACACATCTCTAGACTTCAGAAAAATCAGGATTGAATTGCATTAAAATAACTTTTATTAACTTATTTTTATAAGTCTCTTAGAGACATATACTTTTCCCCCCACTTTAATCTATTGTCTTATGTAAATAATAAAAAAAATATGTTGAATATATCAAGATGCATAGATAAAAACAAACTGCTTGAATATTTAAGAAAAAGGATTTAAATATTTTATGATCAGAATATCTGAAGAAAATAAAAACTAAAATCACTTAACTCGAATCATGCCAGCTTTTTCCATATTAATAAAATGGATAAGGTATTTCTTACTGTTTCATTTACTTTTAAGTATAAGACATTTAAATAAGTCATTCAAATAAAAACACTTTCAAATAAAAACTAAACATTAAATGAGAATGAAACTAATTAATAAATCACAAAATCAGACAATTTTGTTTCTTTAAATTGACTTATTATTTTATTTTTCAATTACAGTTTCCACTCAGTATTATCTTTTATTTGTTTCAGGTGTATTGCATAGTGGTTAGGTGTGCTGCGCCAGCATGGCCAAGAGTTCAGTGAGTCTGAGGAGGGGCAGTGAGGATTAAAGAAATGCCAGAGAAGAGAATACAGCTGGGGTATGGTGGATCTCCTGTGCCTGAATGAGGACACAGAAAGATCCAGCCTGCAAGCTGAGGCTCTATTTTATAATGAGAATAAAGCAAGGGTAGTGGTCAACATGTTTACAATGATCTTGTGAGTTTTACCTTGTTTTGGCAGCTCTTGCTGCACCTCCCACAGCACATTAGCTATCTAGGAAGGAACTAGAGAGGGCTAAAAGGTCAAGCTTAGTTATGCTAAGAGGGCTCTGCCCTCCAAGCTGGGACTTGTTTGTGGCCCTGCCACAGGTCAGTTCAAGGCTTACCTCTAGAGCTGCTCCCTACAGTTAGGCAATCATACCCCCAATATTTCATGTACCCACCTGGCACCGTATATAAATATAATGTTGACTGTATTCTCTATAATGTACTTTACATTCCCATGTAAGTTTTGTAACCAACAATTTGTAGTTCTCAATCTATTCACCTTATCTTATCTGGAAGTTAGGCTATAATTTTATTTATTTGTTTTAAATTATTAAATTAATGGAGTTATACTGCTTTAAAAGCTTATATAGACTTCAAATACATTTCTATGATGCATCATCTGTATATTGCATCATGTGCCCCACACCCAGGTCAAATCATCCTCAGTCACCATATATTTGACCCCATATGTTTTGGTAATTTAAAAAAAAAATCAGAATAAAATTTATGTTGGAGCAGATATCCAAATGAATACGAATTCTATAAAGGCAACATTCTCTCAGTCAAAGTTTGTACACAAACATTAAATCTATGGGGCCTTGAAGCCATCATTAAAAGTGTTTTCTAGAGAACACATAATGGTATTAGGCAAGATGCCTCTCTTGAGTGATTTATTCCTTGAATTTAATGAGAAAGTTGTAGAGACAGTATCAGATGTAAAGTCGTGAGGGATTATCCAAGTGTGAAATAGTTAATTCAATGGTGTGAAATTATGAGAATTTTATTTTACAATTAAGCTTCTGTCTTCCAAGTTAGAGATAATATGATTAAACCAAATATCAAATAAAGAGGTAAATTGAAAGCATGATCACCCAAACTGATCTGTTTGTCATTTCACTTTTTCAATGAAGCCTTACAATGTACAGCACCATATTAAACTATATCCTTATCTATCTTTTTATATATTTTTATTAGGACAATAAATGTATTGTGATAATTTGAGAATCTATGCCCATAAAGTTTTGACTAACACAGCCTTACCAATTTCAGTTTCAGAAAATCTGAATTTTATATTTGTGAATTTACTTCTGTGCCTAGAAAATTTTCAGCATCTTTAGACAGGCTAAATACTGAAAATAGTTGGACATCTTATATTTCTTTGATGCAAAGGGAACAGGAATTGGTAAAAGGATGCACTTTGATCTCTAGTATTTTCGGTAGACTGCTTTGATGAACCCGATGTCCCCTCTCTATAAATGTGGAAATACTGATGACATCTCCAAATGGAAGAAAAAAAACCTTATATGCAGACATTTCTTAAATAGGCTCAGGACTCTTCACTTTTCTTTTCATATTATCTTCCTAATCCAATACATTTATTCCTCTAGTCCAGAGATCAGAAAACTTTCTGTAAAAAGCCAAAAACAAATATTACAGATTTCCTGAACCATATGGTTTCTATCACAACTCCTCAACTCTAACTATAACATGACAATAACCATATATATATATATATATATATATATATATATATATATATATATATATATGACCCTAATATGCAAATAGACCAAATGGTGGAACAGCCAAACAACCGGTGGCCATGACGTGCGCTGACCATCATGGGATGCATGCAGAACATGCTGGGTGTTGGGGGCAGGTGGAATGGAGAGCAGGTGAGCAGCGTACTAAACCAAAGTGAAGCACCAGTCTCTGTCATTGGGGCAAGCCTCTGGTGGTTACTGAAAATTCTTTGCTCGCACACGCCACAGTCCTGCTCAGTGCTCACACCCACAAACAGGAGAAAAACGGTCAATTCAGGAAAACTTTGTTTCAAATTATACTTGTTCAGTAAATATTTGATTTGAATTAAAGCAACATTAGGGGAGTTCCAGTTTATTTATATGCCAGACTTAGAACACAGTTTTATTTTCAAATGATTCTTGCCCAATCTTAGGTGCTCCTAGTCTAAAACTATTCAGAAAATAATGACTGGCTCTGGATTGAGAAAGACTTTGCTACTTCCTAGATGTGTTTATGTTTTAATTAGAAGAATAGATATACATGCCCCTTTTCTTTACATCTAAAGTTTAATTGTATTCAATATTTTTAATCAGGAATTGTATTCTGTTTATACAACTGAATTATTGCTTATAAAAAGAAAGTTTTTCTCAGCCTGACACTTCATGATAAGTATGAACATTACCCTCTTCCCTCCAATCTCAAATCAACCTCTAGGATAAAATATGGTCACAAGTTCTTTTCTCTCATTATTTCCATGCTGGCAATTATTTGTACATTCAGATGAAGAAGATACAGAGCCACTTTGAAGTTTAACCAACAAAACAAAGATGCATTTAACTGGAATCAATAGAGAAAAATGTAAAATGAGAAAAATAGGTCACCCATGTTGTTTCATAATTATATTATGGATTTTCTTTCCAATAAATTACTATCACATCTAGCATAAATGTAAGTTCTTCACAGAGGACTTTACAGACGATCAGTTGTGACATTATTATATAGCTCAGCTGAGACACATTATGCTAAAACAGGTACCCAGTTCCAAAAGGTTAAAAATTAAATCAATAACAGACTGAAGGAAAATTTATCAGAGAGGATCTGCAGTAATTTTATGCAGAAATAAAGGTGGCCTATATTAAACAATGCAGCTAAAATTAATATTTGATTTCTGCTCTGGGAAAACATTAAACTGGTATCAGTGAAACTCTATAACATTGGGTAAATACTTTCTTTTGTTTTCCTAGATTAAATCAACCAAGAACAATATAGTGAATAAGCAGTTATCTATAAATAAACTCCATATATAACAATTGGGAAAATTCAAACCCTAAGGTGAGCATTAGACACTTACTATTTTTCCCTACTCAGCATTTCATGGTGACTCCGTCACGGTGGGCAGGGAATCATGAATAAACAGAACAGAATTTCCAGGCTCAATACTTCTTATTTTCTCAATATTCTGAACATAGTTCTCATTCAGTTTTACATATTTAGAATTTTAGGACCTCAACATTTGACAGAGCATAAGTCATAAATCCATGTACATAAACCCAAGGAAATGTCATTGTTATCTGTCTATCCTATAATACCAATCAAAGAAAGGGTAAAGAAATGAGAAAATTTTATATTTCCCCAACTTCTTTTTTTCCCAGCCAAAATCGTGTCCTTAAAACTTTAAATAATATCAGTTGCATGGAATATAGTTTTTCATACCTTCACTTTGAGCCTGTATATGTCCTTGAATCAAACATGAGTCAATTTTGTTTCTCAGAGCACATTTTACTTAAACATAAATAAAACATACCAAACCTTATTTTATAGCAGAATATTAATTATAGATATCACAATGTCTGTTTATTAACATATATGTACTTATTTTTGTAATACTTGCAGTTACTAATAACTCTATGATCCAGGGAATTCAATTTATTAGTCAAAGAAAAGTCAAATTATTGTTGTTATCAATTTAGAGTTGTCCTTTTCATCACATTCTAATCCTTTAGAAATTTATGATTTTATGGTGTGATATACTTACTCTTTATTGACCAGAATATCGAATTTTTATAAAATCAATTCCCTTAACATTCCAGAGATCAATGTGTTGCTTTTACAACATTCTGCCTAAATATAGCTGTAGAAAGTATCAATTATGTGTCTCACAAATTTATTCTACACTTACCTCATTGATGAGAAAAATAAAACAAATGAAATCCAGACTCCAAAGCAGTTGGAAATCAGGGTGCTCATTTTCAGTTGAGAGCTGACAATTGGGCTGCATTTGTCCAAGCACATAACTAAAGGTAAAATGGTTCTGTCACAGACAAAACTATTCTGGAGCAATTTCATTTCTAATTATGAGTCCTGATAGAATATGGTTATAAATAATCTATGATAGAATGCAATCTCCTCGGAAATAGGGCAATCAAGATATTAAAGTCAAATTTTTAAGTTAGAAGTCAGGAATAATTCCTGTCTGAAACATTTCTATATGTAAAAGCCTAATATGCAAAGTGTCCCCTCAGAAGTTTGACCAACCAGGAGTTCGATTGCTCGCTGTGATGTGCGCTGACCACCAGATGGTGGCATGGAATAATGGAAGGCCATGGCCTGCAGCCGCTAGGGAACCTACCCATGCATAAATTCCATGCACTGGGCCTCTAGTTTTTATTATAATTATGAATGTGTTCTTTGCCAAAAAACAAAACAACAACAACAACAACAATAGCAACAACAAAACCTACAATCATCTATAGGAGGAGATTAACTGCATTTTCCAAGATCCTACCTGGGAGAGAGGAATGAAATATTCTGATATACATGTAGCTATAAATATGCAAATAGAGGAAGATGTAGTAGAAATAGAGACAGAAACAGAGACAGAAATGGAGGCCAAGATGAAGACCGAACAACTCCTATTCAAAGATTTCTGAATACTTTTCATAGACTCTGGCCAAAATTCTCCTAGTTAACTGCAGTTCTCTGAAAGCATCATTAACTTTATAATGTCACTAAAGTGATGTATTTGATTGTCATGAATTAAATGATTATTTCAATAATGATCAAGTTATTCCATGTGGGAAGCTTATACACTTCAGCAAAACTGGCTCAGTGTATTTATCATTGGATCAGCTTACATAAAATCCATCTAGATTTAAATTATATACATTTACTGTTGTGGATGGTGAATAGGATTAAGTCTAGCATCCTTACATATTTTTCTAGACTCATCATTTTTTCTCTCTTGTCCATGTGCAAGAAATATAACCCTAATAATGCCAAAAAAGTAGAATTAAAAATGCTATTTATTTTTAAGATTGACTCTAATCTGACACAGAATGGTTATCATTTAAGGCCAAGCAGAATTGCAGTGTGGTTGGAATTTGATGAAATCTCCTCAGTACATGCCTCTGCCCAGATGCTAACCATGATATTGGCTGCTTCTTAAGAAATAAATTTGTAATTTCACTTGTTAAATTCATTAAAGTCATTCATTCAAAAGTATCTCACATATATTTATTTCAGTTGCTTGTGTTTTCTCCTTTTTAAATTTTATTATTTTATTAAAATTTTTCTTATGTTGACATTACTGCAGGTGTTCCTCTTTCTCCCCACAACCTTTGCCCATCGACACCCACCCCTACCTCCCCTTCCTTTAACCTTCACCAAACTGTTGACCCTAACCATGGGGTATGCGTATACTATATAGTTTTAGCTAATTCCTTCACCTTCTTTTTCTTTTAAATACAATGCAGTTAAAATTATGAAAGAAGTTTGAACATCACTGCCAGTTAAATTTTGAAATATAAACCAAACTCATCTGTGAATATTTCAAGATGTATCAATATTCTTTTTTTAAAATATATTTTATTGATTTTTTACAGAGAGGAAGGAGAGAGAGAGAGAGCTAGAAACGTTGATGAGAGAGAAACACTGACCAGCTGCCTCTTGCACACCCCCTACCGGGATGTGCCCGCAACCAAGGTACATGCCCTTGACCGGAATCGAACCGGGGACCTTTCAGTCCGCAGACCAACGCTCTACCACTGAGCCAAACCAGTTTCAGCTCAATATTCTTGAAACATTGTGATTCATTTGTGTTCAAACAATTGACAGGTGCTTCCCAAAGTAGTTACACCCCTAAAGGAAATCTTTGTTGCCTGATTTGAGAAAGGTCACTGAAGCATTTCCCAAATTTTTGAGTCTTAGAGAAGCACAATTCCTGTGAGATGCCCCATGAAAGAAAAAAGTTTAACATGCAAATAGAGTCTTCAAACTCTCAGGGCTTATTTCTTTTCTTGGAAAATCAAAACATATATCAGAATATCAAACACTCTGAGAAATCCATGTTCAAGAGAAAGCTGTTTATAATTGACTAGAGGCTCAGTGCATGGAAATTCCTGCACAGAAGGTGGAGTGTCCCTCAGCCCAGCCTAACACTTTCGCACTCCAGTAGCCCTCAGGGGATGTCTGACTGATGTCTTAGGCCCACTTGGGGAGTAGGCCTAAGCTGCAGTCTCCCTTTGGGGGAGGCAACAAGGTGGGCCAATCAGGGGATGGTGCCAGCCAGCAAGTGTCCGGCCCTGCCCTGCCCCCCATTGCCCTGCCACCAGTGTCAGCTGGCCATTCAACCTTTTAGTCAACTTGCATGTTACTCTTTTATTATATAGGGTAGATAACTTTTGTTTTATTCAGCATTTCTTAAAAACTTATTTGAGCCGAAACCAGTTTGGCTCAGTGCATAGAGCGTCGGCCTGTGGACTGAAAGGTCCCAGGTTCGATTCTGGTAAAAAGGCATGTACCTTGGTTGCAGGCACACCCCAGTGGGGGTATGTGCAAGAGGCAGCTGATAGATGATTCTCATTGATGTTTCTAACTATCTTTCTCTCTTCCTCTCTGTAAAAATTCAATAAAATATATTTTTTAAAAAGCTTATTTGACTACGAAGACAAGAAAATACTTTTAGTCTAACATATTTTTTAACACTTAATAAAGCTATTTATTTGCAGAATACATTTTATAAATGTAGGCTTATTCAAATGTGTTGTTTTTATTATACATGCGGTATCATTTAATCATGACTGTTTAATGCTTAAATCAAAGTTCACAACTTTTAATGCCAGTCCATAACCTAGGGTCCATGAGCCTTATGGACTTAGTAAACTCTTGTAAATTGTACATTAAAATGTATGTATATATTAAAAAATTTTTCCTAGAGAGAGAGAAAAGAACCCTCATCAGATTACCAATGTACTGATTGTCTAAATATTAAGTATCCTTAATCAGTAATGCTAAAATCTATTTTTAAAAATGAGGACTTTAAGAATCCATTAATACGTATTTAAATGCTATGAGAGAAAAAAGTGGCATACACAGTCATCTCTGTGCCTTGAATAGGTGATATTATGAACAGAGAGTTTCACATCAGTCATCTCCAGGTAGTGTAGAAAACATCCATAATTGCACCTGCTTCCCAGCTTCTGACATCACCTCAGCTCATGCTTCAAAAGAACCCTGGCAACTTCACCGAATCTCTCTTGTTCTCCTGCTGTGATTAATTTTCTTCTACCCTGTTACTCAGACAAACTCACTTTCTATGTTTATCAAGGAAGGACCCCCCTCTGGAATGGGACTGAGGAGGACTCCTACCCCCACAAAATGGATGAGAATTGTCTGTGGAGCCGTCAGTGAGAAAAAGTAGTTATTTACTGTGGTAGGAAATATGGTTATTTTTTGTGTATTACCTATTCTCTTGGAAATTAATAAAAATATGAAAGTGCCTAAAAAAATAATGAAAATTAGAATCTTTATGGAGTTCTCCATCACACATTTTAGTTTGTAGAAATCCTATTGAAATGGCAGAGATAAAGATTCATGGCATTTCTTATTTGTTTCTCTTACACCTTGACACAAAGTCAGGAGTTGTTATCATGTCTGTGTTTACCTTGGTTGTGAAAGGAGAAGGGCTAGGCAATAGCATCACCTCTGATTTTATAGCGCTTAACCTGTATTTAAGTGAAATATTAGGTTATTTTACAGTGTCTATTTTTATTTTCTCTTTGGTCAAAAAGCAGCGTGTGCCTTTTGTGAGTCAGGGTTAGGTCATTCTGCTTGGGTTGGAATAGACCTCATCTCTTCTAGAAACAGGAGAGGATGCTTTTGAAATTTGAAAAACATACAAATGGGGTAGGTGAGTAAGAATATGAACATGACTACTAAGGAAGTCTTAGGTGCTTACCTTAGTTACAAGTAGATAAAAATTAACTATCTTATCTAGGCTTCCCAAAATAGTGAGCCTAGTATAATAATCTATAATAATGAAAGTACAATATGCTAATTAGACCAGATGTCCTTTCACATGGCTACTAAGGAAGTCTTAGGTGCTTACCTTAGTTACAAATAAATAAAAAATACTGTCTTATCTAAGCTTCCCAAAGTAGTGAGCCTAGTATAATAATTCTAATAAAAGAGTAATATACAGATTGACCATCCCTCCAACACACAATAGCTACCCCCATGTGGTCAAAGATGGCTGCCCCCATGGAGACACAAGATGGCCACCACAAGATGGCCAGCAGGGAAGGGCAGTTGGGAGGCACCAGGCCTTCAAGGAAGGGCAGTTGGAGATGATCAGTCCTGAAGGGATGATGACCGGGCCGGCAGAGGAGGGGAGTTGGGGGCAAACAGACTGGCAGGGAAGCAGTTAGACATCTATCAGGATGGCATGGGAGTGGTTAGGGGGTGTCCAAGCTGACAGGCAAAAGTGGTTAGGGGCAATCAAAAAGGCAGGCAGACAAGCAGTTGTGAGCCAGAAGTCCTGGATTATGAGAGGGATGTCCCAGATTGGAGAGGTACAGGCTGGGCTGAGGGACACACACACACACACACAAACACATGCACACACACAGGCCCCATGCACAAATTTTGTGAACTGGGCCTCTAGTCTATAATAATAAAAGTGTAATATGCTAATTAGACTGAACATCCTTCTAGACGTCCTTCCTTTTGGACAAAGCTGCAGCAGGCAGGGGCCATGGTAGAATTTCATGCATTCGGCCTCAAGTAAATAATAAAATTATACACCTTGAAATATTTGTTTTCTTAATAAAGTGATTAAGGTAGAGAAATGAATACAACATGGGTTACACATACACGCAAATACACACACACACACACACACACACACCGTATTTTCCAACTTTTGAAACGAAAAAAAGTCAACCGAAAATCGGGGGGCAAAAGACCAAAATTGCACAAAAATTACCTGCAGATCTTGACGGCAAAGTAAGTCTTTTCTTTGAAGTGGGGGTAGTCTTATACAGCGAATATAGGCCTAAACCTATGTTTTAACTGTAAAATTAGGGGGTCGTCTTATACGCCGGAAAATACTTTGTGTGTGTGTGTGTGTGTGTGTGTGTGTGTGTGTGTGTGTGTATCTCCACAAGCAACAGTTATGGTTTTCCTCTAATCCAGTTACAGTATTTTAAACATTGCAATCAAGATGCAGTGATTTTCCAAAATGTTAACTACTAATTTATAACTTGATACCAAGTTGAAATCAGTGGTTAATATGCTGAGAATTCAATCTGCAGTAAGTGAAACTCTTAAGCTTGTCTATTTTAACAATTTCTTCCTAGAGTTACTAAGATATTCTTCAACATTGAAAGCATGTCATATATTATAAAGCATTGCCATTTGCCTTGAAATATCATCAGAAGATAGTCTATGATTGATACACACATTAATACTAATCAAGATCTATCAGGCTCTAAGAGATAAATATAGACAGACTCATAATCAAATAACTTGGGTGAATGTAAAAATTCTGAGTTTGGGACTGCATTTTAAGGTATAGTAGGTAAATCTAGGACCATTTATATGGACTAATAAGGCTCCCCATACCACAAATTTCAAGCTACTTCTAAAATATTTAAATTCCCTTAGTATTTTCTCTATCAATTATGCTCAAGAATTTTATTTATTTTATTTTTTTAATATATTTTATTGATTTTTTTACAGAGAGGAAGAGAGAGAGATAGAGAGCTAGAAACATTGTTGAGAGAGAAACATTGACCAGCCGCCTCCTGCACAACCCTACCAGGGATGTGCCCACAACCAAGGTACATGCCCTTGACCAGAATCGAACCCGGGACCTTTCAGTCCGCAGACGGACACTCTACCACTGAGCCAAACCAGTTTCTGCAGTTTTATTATATTTAAATGAAATGAATCAGAAGATCCAAAGCCAATTTTCCTCACCCTACACATGCTTTCTTTCCAAATAATAAAATATATACATATAGATTGATGATAACAAATACTTAAGAATTAACAAAGCAAAATCATTAAAATATATTTATTGCTAGCTAGCTATAGATATGAGTTGCTTATTAATGTTTCAAGACATAAATATGACCATTTTGTATGAATTTTATTATAAAATAATATGCTATGATATAAAATAATTTATTAAGTATGTTACTTTTATGTATTATTATTTTGTGAGATAAATAGCATAAGTGCATAGGTAGAAGATAGCCAATGAAGCAGTAAATACGTTAGTGAATATCTATGTATATGCTTTAGTAATAGGAGTATGCATGTTTCATCTTTGAATTTCAATACTCACATCTTAAAGTCCATGAACTGGAAAATTGTAAACCAAATTCATATATTCACCACAAATTGGAGAGGTCAGTAAATAATCCCAAGCTAATTAAACTGATAAAGATGAAATTAAAATTATATCATCCCATAATTTAAAAGCAAGAAAATCAGCAGTTGTAAATCACTCTGGTTAAGGTGCACAGTTAATGCAATAGTGGCAAAACACACTTGCCCTCAGATTCTGGGAGTTGAGATTTTTTTTCTGTGTACTAGAAGCAATTGAAGTTTTGTAGTGTTGTCTTCCAGTCAGACTGCATGATTTAATAGTGATTTATAGTTCTCAAGAGATGCAAGCACTAATGAGAATAAATGAGTATAAAATTTATTAACTTGTAACTTGTTTTATACATCACTAGCAAGTTAGCTTTTAGATAAAAGAAAGTACATATTCAATCTAATTACCAAGAGTTAGTAATCAGAGGGAGAATTCCCAGGGGTACTGGAGAATCTACATTATATAGGTGAATCTGTATTATATAGGTGAAAGAAAGGACATCGATGTTATTTGTGAGGGGTTGGGGGAATGAATAGAGTGAGAAAAATCATGGGGAAAAGAAATTAGGACTGAGAAATCTTCTATATTTGTTTGACCACACAATGAGAGAGTTTAATGAAGAGAGTTTAATTAATTTCCAGGGCAGACCAAAACTGTTCACATGACCATTCCCAGCTACTTATAGAAATGGTTCTCCTCCTTATGCTAACAGCACTATATAATAACTAGTGGCTCAGTGCACTAAATTCGTGCACATTAAAAGGGAATTAATTAGAGGAAATATTTTAATATTGCTATTGCCCTTTCTCTATAATAGAAGTGTCAGCGATTAAAGAATATTAGTAAAATGCATCTGAAAATCTCCCTCATGTCAGAATCTGGGGTGCACCTCTGGACTCAGTCAAGTCCCCACCCACCCGCATGAGTCTCAAAATTGCATAAGACCCACACCTGGCCAGCCCCACCCCTGTCAAGCCCCACAAGGCGGGGGGCGCAGCCTCAGGTCCCACAGCCCAGCCTCAGAGCCCTGCCCCTGCACAAGGACATGAGGGCTCAATGACCATTTGCATTTTAACTCTTTATTATATAGGATAGCTTAAAAAAAAACAACTAAGTAAACATTAGTTAGAAGCTGAGCTTTCCTATATCCACCTATACTTCGGAGCAATCTGCAGAGAAGTTTGGAAGTAGGTTCTGGCATTCTAAGACTGAGGACAGAGTTTAAGAAATTTTAATGGAGCTGAAACCGGTTTGGCTCAATGGATAGAGCGTCGGCTTGGGGACTGAAGGGTCCCGGGTTCGATTCCGGTCAAGGGCATGTACCTTGGTTGCGGGCACATCCCCAGTACAGGGTGTGCTAGAGGCAGCTGATGGATGATTCTCTCTCATTGATGTTTCTAACTCTCTGTCCCTCTCTGTAAGAAATAAATAAAGTATATATTTTTAAAAATTAGTGTTGTTTTTTTTTTTCCAATTAACCAAACTATATAAGATAAGAATCCCATTTTGTTTTCCCTTAAATATTTGGATGTTTATGTATATACATACTTGTCTTTAAGGCCTATTTGTTCTGATTTTTTAAATTACATACATAAAGAGATATGGAATGAGGACCCATGCTAGATATGTTTAAGAGTCAATATTAGTTGACTCTTAACATAGTCAATAATATTCAGAAATAGCTGTTTCCTCTTTCACATCTTTGCTCAAGGTCATCACTATTTCGGTAAGACAATGGGTTGCACTTTCAACACTGTCAACCATGTCATTATATACCTACTATGTATGGATATGCTCACAGAATGTTTAGTATAACTTAATTATGGCCAACACATTGTGTGACATTGGGATTTCAAAGTGAAAAAGTTTCCACTGGAAATTTACTCAAAACTAAAATGTTCATTAAATAGCTATGATTTGTTATGAAGGGGTACTAAATATTATTTTAGTATTTTTATTTATTTATTTATTAAATCTTTAAAGTTGAAAGTGTTACATGTGCCCCCTTTATTCTCCTGTTGACCCCTGATAGCCCACCCTGACCCCCCAAACCACGTCTCCATCACCCTATTGTCTGTGTCCATGGGTTATGCATATATGCATACAAGTTCTTTGGTTGATCTCTTCCCACTCACCCACCCACACCCACCTTCCCTCTGAGACATTTCAGGTATACAATGCTACAATACATCATCTGTATAATGTGTTGTGTATTTGCCACCCCAAGTCAAATAACGGGTACTGAATTTAGAAAGATGGAAGAAAATTTTAATCAGGACAACCTCAAGCCTAAATTTGACCCATTCTGGCTCTAGTGCTTACAGGCAGTTCTTGGTCACCACAGTTGAAATATATAAATTTCTAACTGTTCCCAGCCATTAATTGGGTTTTATATTACACATAGCCAAAAATGTTTTTAAGTTATACAACTTCTTAGAAATGCAAGTCTTCTGCAATTTAACATCTAATACATTTTGTATTACACTGATGATAATTTTTCAAATTATCAATGTTACCAAAAATAAAATACAACTTGTTTCAGTATAATTAACCACTAGCAAAGACATATAAACCATATAATTATTTTCATTACAGTTAAATGTGCTTAGCAGCCCAATTGGAATTAAGTGACTGAAGGAATATGTGGTAGTGGACTCATTATTACTTTTGATGTGAAAGTAGAAAATAGCTTCACAATACAGCAAAACTATATTTTTCTATTCTATCAAAAACTATTTTTTTTTTTTGCCAAAACTAGTTTGGCTCAGAGGATAGAGCATCGGCCTGTGGACTGAAAGGTCCCAGATTTGATTCCAGTCAAGGGCATGTACCTTGGTTGTGGGCACAAGAGGCAGCTGATCGATGTTTCTCTCTCATTGATGTTTCTAACTCTCTGTCCCTTTCTCTTCCTCTTTGTAAAAAATCAATAAAATATATTTTAAACAAACTATTCTGTTATCCAGAGGACACAAAATGATAGATGTATCAATTGGAAAAGACTACTAAATAAATAGTGATGACAAGCCCCATACAATGTCTAGGCCATATTTAAAATAGAGAATAGGAAGAACATATACATAAGAAAATACCAATCATCAGGGATAGTGTGGTAGCTAGACTAAATATTCATGAAGTTCTAAATGCAAACTTGATCAAACGAAATACCTTTAAAAAAACACAAATTAAAACTAAATTTTGATGAAATATCTAGAGATATAGATGCTATTACTATATTTTTACTTGAGCAGCACTTTAGAAAAGCCTTTTTATAAATATGGTATCATTTGTTATTTGTTATACAAAAATAAACAGTAGTTTCTATGGTATATATATTTTAAAAAAAACACATGTTCTTCATACTATAGTTTAAGCAATGCATAATACATTTTTCCTAACTTTTTTGTTCAAGTAACATTTTTTTACAAAGTTAATACAAAGGAAAAAATATATTATTTTCAAAAGTTTTTTAATTTCTAATTCATGAGAACTAATTAAGTGAGATTTCCTTCTGCATGCATAAGAATCTTAGAGTTTTACTTGAGCAGAGGCAAAGTTATTTCTCATTTACTTCTCCTGCCAACTCAAACAAATCTATTTTTTCTAAGTTTTCTCAAATAAACCATATCCATAGAAAAAAAGTCAGTTAAAAGAAAATGTTCCTTTCCATAATAAATTTCAATATTCTGAGTCTAGGTACACCTTGCACTGTTGTGTTGCGGGGGAGAGGGAAGAGTGAAGATATGAGAGCTAGCAAAATAAATAGCAAATTTCTGATTTTACATTCACATGAATTCATTTACAAGAAAGCATGAGGTTCTGTTAGCAAACAAAGTGACCCTAAAAGACACTTTACCAGTGGCCTTGCTTTAGCTTATTATTTTTTCTTTTTTTTTTTCTTTTTTTTTTTAATATATTTTTATTGATTTTTTACAGAGAGGAAGGGAGAGAGAGATAGAGAGCTAGAAATGTCGATGAGAGAGAAACATCGACCAGCTGCCTCTTGCACACCCCCCATCGGGGATGTGCCCTCAACCAAGGTACATGCCCTTGACCGGAATCGAACCCGGGACCCTTCAGTCCGCAGACCAACGCTCTACCACTGAGCCAAACCGGTTAAGTTTCTTCAAATCTTTTGCAAAAGGGTCATGATATATACATATATTCAAAATAAAATATTTGGAAACTTCGACAATATGTGTTCAGTTGAAGATTTTCTAGTAAGGTTCAATGTCTTTCAATAATCTTACATAAATTCACCAATTTAGTATAGCAAAACCTAGACATTTTTTTCAATTAATAAGTAGTCATTATTTGTAAGATAAATAACACAGCAATGCTGTTGTTGTTTTGCTTTTTCCTTCACTGTATGCAGTAGTTTGGAGTGTATGTAATATTTAGGACCTAATGAAAGCATTTGTTCAGTATTAAACGCATGTACCAGTATTGCATTTCCAAATTGAGAAAAATATTGCCTATTTTAAATGTATAAGTACATCTAATGTGCCTACTACTAGTTAAAGTTGCTGGGAATGAGAGAGAAGGAGAGGGGGGAGAGAGAGAGAGAGAGAGAAAGAGCTCTGTATCTTAAAACCACTTCCATTTGCTAGTTATACAATATAAATAATGTACTGAGTGTTAGAACACAAGAGCACTGTGAAAAAGGATCAGCTGCCTGAAATGATGAGATCGGGATATGATACACAGGTCAAGCAATGAGAAAACATAGTAATGGCTGAATATGAGTGTTGATACAGCACTTGGGAAAAGCTTTCACATTGAGGCTCCTCGGAGGGTCAGAGAGAAACAGCAATCACACAGGAGGCAACTCTCCAGCCATCCATTGTAGGTGCTGCTACAGGCAAAGGACAACTTGACAAATTTAGAAAGAAGCAATAAAATTTACTGAAGCAGCTAAATTGTCTCCTACAAAACACTGGGCACTACCTAAAATGAGGCTGTAAAATGGAAATGCATCCTAAATCACCTTGCAGGAGAGTTCGAAATAAACCTTTTTTACAAAGCTCCCCTGCACCCTTACAATTTTCAGCACATCATTCTTCAGATACTGAGGCTGGTATTCAGCTTTCCTAGGGCACATATTTTTGTGTGTGGATTTGTTGTTGTTGTTGCCTCTATACAGAAGTTATTTCCAAAAAGGGTGTTCTATTGTATTGCTTTTGAAAATTGACTTTCACAGAATGGGATATTAAGAGGAATTTTGTACATTGAATATATTAAATCAACTTTTAATGGCTCTCTTTCTAAAGAAGGATAAAAATATGATTCTATGATCTATATAATAAAGAGGTAATATGCAAATTGATTCTAACAGTGTCATAGTAACAACCAATTTGCATATTGACAGACCAGCAGGAGGCTGCATGCATATCAGGAGTTCTTACATGAGGCTCGCTTCCCTGCCCCAGACTTGAGAGTTTGCATATTTTGAGTTATACTATCATATCTCTTAATTTATATATGACTTTAATAAAATTATTTTACTTTCCTGGCTTTGCTTCCATATGTATGCACTGAAAGTTCTGTAGTGTCCTAAAAAGTATTGAAATTCAACAGTACCAGTGATGTTGGAAGATCAAACACTATAACCATTTTTATTCTACCAGAATGATGACAAATGCTCCTCTAATGACCCCTGGGTTCTGCAGATATAAAGAATGAAAAGAAACTAAGGCTGAACATACACAGACCCTATCTACACAAATAAAAGAGAAAGATGCAAATTGACCATACCTTCGCAATGCCCACTGGCTAATCAGGAATGAGTTTGCAAATTAACCCAACAAAGATGGGGAGATTAATTTGCACACTCGGGTGCAGAACGGCCAGGGGCGGGTCGGGATGCCTGTGTCATCCACAGCTGCTCTGGGACCCTGGAAGGCAGAATGACAGTTCCTGGCTGGAGCAAAAGCAGAAAGGTGGCTTCGGTCTGGAGCGAAGGCAGTGCTGGCAGTCAGGGGAAGGAAGGCCCATTCTTGCACAAATCTTTGTGCATCAGACTTCTAGTGTTCCAATAATTCCTTTCCCTGATCTATCAAACACAAATCAATACATCTATGCATGAAGTGACACATGCAAGACTATACTTAGCAGCTTTGAGCAAAAGAATAAAATTCTGGAAACTATATTAAAAAGTATCAGAGTTGTATAGACATTCGTATATTCATACAATGCCATAAAATACAGCATAAAAGGAAAAAACAAAAAAGGTGAAAAAAGAGTGAGTGCTACATGCAACAATTTAGGTAAAACTTACATGCTTATGATGCATGAAAGATTAAACTAAATACATACTACATGATTTCATTTATATATACAGCTCATAAACAAAAAGAAAAAATCTATGATGATAAAAGAAAGAATAATGAGAATAATGCTTTTACTTGTGGAACAAGATTAATGATGGGGAGAAGGAATCAGAATTCCAGTATCTACATTTTTATCTGGGTGGTAGTTATTTAACCATATCCTCCTGGAAAAATAAAATAAAATAAAATAAATTTCATTGAGCTATATACTTTATGTATGTGTAAGTATAATTACTAGTGTAATTCAAGTCATAATAAATTAGGTATCACACTAAAGATATCTTATGCATATGTATCTCACAAAATAATAAAAAGATACTAAAATATTCAAGTAAAAAATTATGAGCAGACAGATACATTTATACTATTATGTAAACATACATGTGTAACATAGTTCCTTTGTTCCTATAAGAGAAAATGTAGGATTGCTGGCAACTTGAATTATGAAGCATAAACTCATAAAGGAAAACATAATTTTCAAAACACAGGCTTAATTAATAACCCTAATGGATGACATTGGATGATTAAGCAAGTGAAAAGATTAATTAAAAGAGGATAAATGTGATTATTACAAAACTATTGTTTACTGTTATATAGCATTTTTAATACTTCAATTTTTCATTTTAAAGAATAAACATGTCTCTTACTTGCCAAAAATAGGATGAAAAAAATATCCTTGGTCATCTTATTCTTAAATCATGCTGTGAGTTTTTAAAATATTTTATAACTATTATTTTCAGCATGTAATCAACCATTTTAGGAGCAAACTCAAAAATTTTAAAGTATTTTATTACAGTACAATTATGTCATTCCTCTGTTCAAAATCTTTAGTTTCTACCTGCATTGCATAATTAATGATACCAACATTATTTAATAGCCAGATATTTATTTTCTCTATAATACCATGTGGAAATATTCTTCCTTCCTGTCACTCACCACTTCCTTCCTAATTTGTAATCGATGTTTTAGCTAAATTCAACCCTTCAGTGTTCCTCACACCACCCCCAATTTCCCTTCCTTCTTGTTTTATTTCTGTGTTCCCTTGAATGGAAAAACTGCATTCATATTTGTTGAAATCATATCTGGTTTTTAAAATTCAAGTGAAATACCCCCTTCTATGAAGTCTTTTGTGACTTTCGGGACATACCTCACTTACCTGGAGAAATTCCATGATACTTTATAAATCATGCTATGGCTGTGTAACTAGCTATTAATTGGAACTTCCAGGTCATCACACATGTTTCACTTATATCTAAGCCCCACCAAACAGAGGAAAATCAGGCTCTCTCCTCCCTCAGAATCATAGCTTATGTCAGGGAGACCTCTGAGCAAAAAACAAATTATATGCTGAGTGACTTAATAATGCTCTTTATATAATTTATAACCAGCCTTTCTAAAAGCATATTTAACATATCACAGGATTAAGAGTTGTATAAAAGCATTAAATCTTTCCTTTCTAAAAGTCTTTTAAGTGTCTTTAACATGCTAATGAAAGCTGAACTTCAAGAGGAGCTTATTGAATACAATGTTTTCCAAATATTACTCTAAATTTTCTTTTTTTGCATCAGATTAGTGTCTCATGGAACTAGGGTTGAAACGTGGTGATATACAGAGTTGAAATATATATTTATATAGAAAAAAGAGCACTGTAACAAAGTAGAAGAATACATATATATGATATGACTTTAGAGAGATTTAGAGGCCCCAAAATTCAAACTTCTCAGCCTCTCAAATGGTCTTATCTGAAATAATGATAACTAGAAGCATAACAATTATAATATTTGTTGAGTGATTATTAAATGCCAGGCTCTGAAAATATTACCCCCATTTTGCTGGGGAGGAAACCTAACCTTACAGTGAGAGTTGAAATTATAATCTAGTTTAACTGAATATAGAATCCAAAATGTAAACACACACACACCAAAAAAAAAAAAAAAAAAAAAGACAAGAAATTATGTCTTAATTTGAATTCATTTTGAACTTTATTAGATCCACATCCAACATCAAAGTTAGTTGAAAATGAGGAACTGAGAAAATGAAACAATGTGGCTGATATAGCTGAGAAAATTGAAAGAAAGACACGTATGTGGGCACAGAACATTGCCAATAAACCAGTGGGTGTAGGATGAGGTCATAGTTCTCAGCTGGGGGCCTGGTGAAGAGAAGGATGACCTTTCAAAGATTATTTTTTTCTAGTGTCACATTTTCTTAGCATCCACCTGAGTGATGAGGATAAAATTGAATGGAAGAGAAATGAAGACTTTGAAGTCTTGAATTGGTCATTATAAATATCTCTCAGTTCCTCTTCTCCCCAGCAGCCCAGCGCTGGACAGGGGCCCAAGACAATGGGGAGCTGTGATAAATGCTCTTTGGTTTGAACACAATTGAATCAAATGGATATGAACTGAATTCGTTTGAATCAAATTAAACAGAATCTAATTGGATAAACTCTATCTGTTTTAGACCATTTTAAAAGGACTCTGGGAATTTGCCTAATCTAATGTCCTCTGATGAAAGGTGAAGAATCTAATGCCCATCAAAATGAAACACAAATATGTACACAGATAATAATTTAATTTAAAAAAATGTCTCCATAGGGAAAAAAATGAAACACAAGAGCATGCATACTTTTATAATCTGAGAATAATTATTTTAATGTCATAAGTGAAGATACAGATATATTAAAAGGAAATATCTAGATAATGTGCTCATTGTCATTTATTGAATTATCATCACCTTGGATTACTAGTGTCAAGTTTTTATAGAATCACTGTAATGAAATCAGCCACAATTCATCATCCTCATTATTAAGGTTCAATACAGGCAGTCTAAAAATCAATCACGATAATGAAAAAAAACAAATTTGAATATATGAGTTTGTGATGACAGTAGGCAACATCCTGAATTTCCAATAGTGGAAATTTAAATGCTTAAATTGTTAGAGAAGAGATACGATTATGAGCATGACTTTATATTTTTACTATTTAATCTTGGCACTTTAGATATACCTTATGAAGCAAAATCCCTAAGACAGTGTAAGTCAGAAAAGGCTTGTTTATTAAATGTATTTATAGGGTTCTCCCAGAAGAAGATACCATCTTTTACAAATGTTCCTATAACATGGATGGATATTTTTAGATATTATTATATGTGAGAAAAATTTGTATGAAAAATTAGATGAAGACATGTTTGCTAAAAAAAAAAAAAAAAAAAAAAAAAAAAAAAAAGTAATAGTTTGTCAAACTTCATTGATTTCTAATCTGTCCACTGTGAGGCAGCAAGCTCCATGAAAATGAAAATCCTATCTTAGAAGTACACAGTGTGATGACCGACTGCTTTACATGTGCTCATCACGGTTTGCTAGGGGTGCAGTGCCAAACAGCTGGGTATCACTGGCTTATGTTTAAGGTAACATACCATCTTTATAATTGAACTTTAAAAGTTATATCAGGACACAAGACAAATCTCTGATAGTAAATAAGTGTTGTTTTGTTTTCTCTCCAATTGAATGATTTTCAAAACATAAATATTTAGTTATTGTGCACCTAATTTAAAGAATGCTTGTTATTTTTTATGAACAAACAAATCTAAACAGTAGTTTAAAGAAATAATATAAATCCTAAATCAATATTACTACCAAATGATTGGAAGAAATGAAATAAAAAAAACACCTGTTTCAAATTCTTGGTGTTTAAAATTTATTTTTTTGCTATATTTAGTTTTTGCTATGATGTTTATTTGTGTAATCAGTTGTTGTGGTTTTGACAAAAAACCTTCTGGAAATAAAAATATTACCCATACTGAATCATAAGCTGAGTTTTTGCATGTCATTAAATCAAGTGTTTTCAAAAGTCCCTGAAATATAAGTCTAGGGGCCTAAGTTCAGGAAAGACTTTTTAGAGGAAAGTCCATTCCATATAATCTATAATAATAAAAGTGTCATATGCTAATTAGACCAGACATTCTTCTGGACATCCTTCCAGATGACCTTCTGTACAAAGCCAGGACTGCAAGGGAAGCCAGGATACCAGGTGCCAGAGGGAAGCTGATGCCAGCAGCAAGAAGGAAGGCCTACTCTTGCACAAATTTCATGCATCAAGCCTCTAGTATTAAGTAAAATAGTAACTCTATATAAATGATTATAACTATATAATCATTATTTCTTACTAAAGAGAGAGAAAAGAGGAGGATGGGGATGTAAAAAGAGAGATCTTACTATGTCAAGCACTATTACCTATAGTGGCTATACTTATCATTTACATTCTTATCAACAATGTACTAGGTTTACCTTTTCTTCACCAACACTTAAATTCCTCAAAAAGTTAAAAACAGAACCATCAAATGATCCAGCAACCTCACCTCTGAATATTCCGAATATATATATATATTCAGCCAAATGGATTGGAATCAGGATCTCAGAGATACACAGCAGCTCCTCGGATAAAGTTTTGTTGTTTTTTTTTCAATTGTTGTTAGAGACAGAGGAAGGGAACGAGAGAGTAAGAGAAACATCTTTTTGTTGTTCCACTTATTTATGCTCTCATTGGTTGATTCTTGTATGTGCACTGATCAGGGATGGAACCCACAACCTTGGTGAATCAGAATGATGCTCTAACAACCAATTGAGGGAGAATCACTGACCGGCTGCCTCATGCATGTCCGCACTTGGGATCTAGGGATAGAGCCCACATCCAGGTATATGCCCTGACTGGGAATTAAATTGTGACCTATTGATTCATAGGTCAACTCTCAACCATTGAGACACACTGGCTGGGCTATAGTAGATTTTCTTGTCAATTCACTCTGTGCATCTCTCCCACCCCATGTTCATTGCAGCCAAGACATGGAAGCAACCTAAATGTCCATTGAAGGATAAATGGATAAAAACAAATGTGGTAAATGTGCATACTAGTAATGGAATGTTAATCAAAGTTTAAAAAAAAAGGAAACCCTCCATTTACAGCAATGTGAATGAGCATTGAGAACATTATGAAACATGCCAGATACAGTAGGACAAATACTACATGATATCATTTACATAAGGAATCTAAAATAGTCTAACTCATAGAATTAGAGATTAGAATGGTGGTTGCTAAGAGCTGAGTTGATGAAGAAATAGAGAGGTATTATTCAAATTTTCAGTGACAAAAGATCAATACTGTACATCTTAGTGGCTATCATAAACAATATTGTGTTATATAGTTCAAATTTTGCTAAGAAGATCTTATGTGTTCTTAGCACAAACAGTAATATATAAATATATAATATAATATGATATGATATATTATAATATAATATAATATAATATAATATAATATAATATAATAATATAATACTAGGAGCCTGTTGCAGGAAGATTCCTGCAAGTGGCCAAGCGCAGCCTTGCTGCTTCTGCCTCCCCACCCCCCCAGCCCTGCCCCACTCGGGCTTTTTCTTTGGCAGCTGCCTTGCTTTCTGCTTTTCCTCCTTCTTCCTTCTATGCTATCTTCAGTCTTCACTCCTCCCTCCCTCAGCGTATGCAAATTAACCATCATCTTTATTGGGTTAATTTGCATACTCGCTCTGATTGGCTGTGGGTGTAGCAAAGGTTCCATCAATTAGCATTTTTCTCTTTTATTAGTGTAGATAATATAATATAATAAGTATACAAATAAATAGGGAGGGTGGAAATTTTAGGGGATAAAGGATATGCTTATGATATAGATTGTGGTGATGGTTTCATGGGTGTATACTTATCTTCAAACTCATTAAGATGGGGTTTTCTAATATGTTAAGTATTCGTAAGTTCTTATATATATATGTTGTTCATTTGGAGAATTCTCTGAGCAAGTGTACTCTTCAAATCCATCCCTGATGTTATATATTTTCATAGCAACTCTCCATTTTTCCTTGCCTTTCATTGTTGCTCACTATTTCATCTACTAGACCTTACGTCTCTATCTGTAATAATCATGTATGCTGCTATTTCTGGTCCATCTCAGTCCCAGAACTGAACCTGAATCAGTTCCTGCTCCCCTATGACCTATCCCTTCTATGTCTGACCTACCTCATTTCCTATATATTTGTCTTTCTGGCCAGTACCAACACGTAGTGCATTATATTTTTCATGAATTTTAATATGTAAGACATTCTTTAATAGACAATCCCAAAATCCATGTTGAACTGTTGTTATGAAGCCAAAATATCCCTGATACCAAAAACAAAAAAAGAGAGAATTAAAAAGAACATGTGCTAACTAATCTCAGTTACAAAGATTAAAAAGTTACTTAATAAAACATTAGTAAGTAGAATGCAACAATATATTAAGCACACTAAGAAAAAAAGTAGTTACTCCAGAAATGTAGGTTTTAATGTTAAAAAAACATGATAAAATTCTATATTAAATCAAAGGCAATATTATGCATAGTTGAAAACATGTAATATATATCCCTTTAAGTCAAGGACAAGACAACAGAATCTCTTATTTTTCATTATTTATCATTCTTCTTATATATTAGTGAAGAAAGGATATTGGAAAAAAGATCATTAATGTTAACAAACAATATGACATTTACCAACCAACCCAAAAGAATCAACAAAAACCTATTAAAATGTAATGGACAGTTATTCAATATTTCAACATGAGTCAGATACAATTTAACATAAGGCTTTTTAATGATAACAATAAATGACAATTTTTGATAAATTAATCCAACAAGAAACTTTAACATTAAACTTTACTAATAAATGTAAATTAAAATATCAGCAGTTAAAAAAGAAAATAATTAATGTATTTGGATATTGACCATGTCAATTAAAGTCACCATAAAATTTTTCAAAGCAGGTTCTACATAGTTTATTAAGCCATAAATTCACAAGAAAGCAAAGAACACTTTTAAATAGAAATTATAATAAGTGCCTTTTTTTTAACCAAAATATTAAAATTTTACCACAAATAAGCAACAATATAAGTAATATCATTCTGACGCTACAATTTACAAATAGATAATGAAACATTTGTGAAAGCCTCAAAACAGACTAATTATGTAGAAGTGTTTTATAGTATTTTTAAGGAACTCATTTGCATAAAAATAGGCGAAAGAAAAATTAATGTGATCAGATAGTATCTCTAGAGATACTCATTATATCATTGTGTATCTTGGCAAACATGAGAAAACCTAAATGTTCAACAGCATAGCAACTATATTTTCTTATCTAAAGGAAAAAGTGGTGATCGTTTTATGAAATGAAAGTTGTTTATGAAAAAATAAATTTATGAAAGAATATACTTAATATACTATGGATATTCTTCTATATGTCTCAAAAGCTCATAAACAAGAATAGTCTGCATATTGAAAATGAAATTGTAGGGTTACAAAGTGTCTGAATAAATTTACACTCCCCAGGGTATTATAATTATTATTGTTCCACAGCATTGCTAACATTTAGTATTTTTAGACTATATTTTTTCCAATCTATTGAGTGTGAATATTTAATTTTAATTTTAATTTGCATTTCTCTAATGTTTAAATGGTTGAGTATCTTTTCATATTTTTATTAGCATTCATGTTTCCTTTCCTGTTAAGTATCTGTTTATGACTTTTGCTCACTTTTTCTATTAAATAATTAGGTTTAAAAATTAGGCTATTTCTATATAGTCTATATGCTATTTTATTTTGTGTTATTTGTATTACAAATTCCAGCTTCTAAGTTATGTCATCTTTTCAAATTTTTATAATATATTTTTAAATATATTTTATTGATTTTTTTAATTGATTATGGTCTTACATAATATATTTTGATCAATGGAACCTTTATCTTTTAACATCGATAATTTTTTAGTTATATTTATTTATGATTTTCACTCATTAAATATTAAGAATCCCTACCCTAGGAGGGTAAAGATATTACTCTGTGTTTTCTTATTAAATGTTCCTTCCAAAATTATATGAGTGAAGTAAAGATTACATTTAATTTTTCCCATATGAATAACCAAATGTTCCAATATAATTTATGGAATAGTACATTTCCCCACAGATCTGCGAAGTTGGCTGTGTCATATAAATGTTTCTGGACTCTCTACTCTGTATTTTGAGCCTAATTCCATATTCCTAGTGAATAACTTTGATAAATTTTCTTAATATTATCAATTGATAAAAAGTCTTCATAACCCTAACCCTCCCCAATTAGGTAATTTTTTTAGGATTAATGACAATTTCTGGCTTTTCATCTTTAACATAAATTTGAGAATCAGCTTGACAAGATCTACTAAAACTATGTTGGTATTTCATTTTATATGCAGTGAATCTAGAGATCAATTCGGGACCAAATGACATTTTTGAGGGGAATACTAAGCCATTTTATCCCTGGGCATTTCATATCTCTCCATTTATTGAGTTATTTTTTTAATTATTTTACTCTAATTTTTCAATATAAAGGTCTTATATACCTTTTGTGTTTATTCCTTATTATTTTTGTTAGAATTAAACCTTCTGCATTGCTGTTTTTGGTAAAAACACCAACAACACACAAAAACATTATCTTTGTTGCTGTATCATAGAAATGCAACTGATCCGATGTCTAGCAATTCTTCTAAATCTTTATATTATTTTATTTTTGTTTTGTTTTTGTCAAAGTGACAATTTTACCCTTTTATTCCTTTTATATATTTTTTCTTGACTAAATGCATTGTTGAGGATTATTAATAAAATTTACTAAGGATGCTTTTAATATTATATAAATTCTGAAAGTACTAGTATCATTAGTTTGTAGAGAGCTTCCATCAAGTTAAGACAGTTGTCTTAAATTTCTGAATCAACCATGGAAGTCTAAATATAATTCAGCAATCCCTGACCCAATCTTAGTTTCTTAGCAGAGTTATTTTTGCTCAAAGTTTAAAGCTAGTTGAATTTATCTTTTCAATGATCCAGAATCCTTAATGTAGTGGTTCCTCCATCCCCTAAATCTTAGGATCCTTTGCTGCATTCTCTGTATTTGGCTGGTAGACACAAATCAAAAAAAAGAGGGAGAAAGGGGGATCACATGGGAGATTCTAAGTCCATACCAATGCATCAGGATGTTACAGTTATGAAGACCCAGTTAGGTGTAATGGGCTTTCTCTTAATGGAACCAACTACTTCATGTGACTTAGCAACTGCTTACCATATAAATGTATAAAACTTTCTAAAAATAACATTTATAATAATTCTACAGAAGCATGCACACTCATTGGCATTCTGTCCATTAGAGTGGTAGGATGTGCTGGAAAGAATAATAATTACAGAGCCTAGAAGACTGAGTACTCATCCTAGTTCTCAGGGCCTCAAGGAATATAGTTTGGGATTAAATAATCTCTGTGTAAATATCTAGTCTTCTCAGTCACTTGGATGAGAATTTATTTTTCCACAATAAGTTCTCTGTCATAGGTTTACATTAGGGTTTTCCAGAATATTAGGTGAAGATAAGTTTTCATTAAGAGCAATTAGTGATAGTAGTATATTTCAGTATTATTGGACAAATACGAATATCTCTTTTGTATAGTCCCTCTATATTGTTTTTAGACACTTATGGAAATCAGACTTTATGAAATGATGTCACAGTGATTAACAATGGTTCTTTGAAAAATGGGTTTTCTAGCATGCCTTTTGAAAGATTGGTCAGTTTTTCATCCAGTGCCACAGAAACAGTATGATAAACTTTAAAACTAATCACACATTATTTTAACATCTTAATTAAATTAAAGGCCTTCCAGTTCCATGGATAGTCAAATAAGCACTTAACTAATTAAATTCTTCACTATGTGCTAAGAATTAATGTGCTTGCTACATTTTTAGCAAAAAAAAAAAAAGTCATAATCATTTGACATAAAGGCATAATCTTTCTTAAAATAGAATGTTTTATTAGAGGATTTCTCAGTCATGATTCTGGTAGGAAAAAAAGATAGAACAACCAAACTGGATAATAAGAGCTTAATAAAATGATTATTTACAAAATAAATACAGGGCTCAAGTAAACCAAAGTGAGATATGCAGGACCCTCTCGTTAGTCACATTGAGAATCTCACCGTCCCTAAACCTGAAGGGACAAGAGGAAGAGAGGTTATGAGAAAATGGAGCAGGTGATAGTGTGGAGAGATCACCTAATGGTACTCTGGTCTTTGTAGAGAGACACCACAAACTCACAGTAATTTGGCAGAGAGAGAGTCAGGGTAACCAATCTTGTAATTACTTTTTATTTTTTTCTCTCAGAAAAAAATATACCTTTTAAAATTCAACTATCTGCAATAACACGTTAAGAACATCACAAATTGTCAATATTGGGATTTCTTTGAAGGTTTCAACATTATTATTTTTAAGAAGTTAATGTTCATATCTATAATAATAAAAGAGTAATATGCTAATTAAACTGGACTTCCTTCCTGAAGAAGCCAGGGACTGAGGGAAGCCAGCCCAGGTCACAGGTGCCTGCAAGCAGCCTGGGGAGAGTCAGCCTGGGTCCTGGGTGCCAGCCAGAGACTGGAGGAGGGAAGCCCAGGTCCTGGGTGCCAGAGAGAAGCAGGCACTGGCAACTGGAGGAAGGAAGTCCTACTCTTGCATGAATTTTCGTGCATTGGGCCTTTAGTTTAAAATAACATTTAATGACTTCATTTGAGCCCTTACTTCTTTTTTACCATATCAATTCCTGCCCTCATTAGTCCTGTCCTAGAGCAGGCTAAAGGCAAGTGAGCCTATTGATAACTACCCTGTTTCCCCGAAAATAAGACAGTGTCTTATATTAATTTTTTCTCCCAAAGTTGCGCTAGGTCTTATTTTCAGGGGATGTCTTATCTTTCCATGCGCTAGGTCTTATTTTCGGAGGATGTCTTATTTTGGGGGAAACACGGAATGTGTTGAGTCATAATGGAAAAGGGTAAAAGGTAGATCTAGAAGGGCAAACAGGAGGCATCTATTAGTTAACAAGAGCAGCTCTGCATAATGATAACTCAAGCAGCTCTAGCATAGATGCCTGGGTTTCACGCTTAGCTCTTCTATTAACTGGTTTCATGATTTGGGGAAATGGCCTAACCTCCCTATATCTCACTTACCCTGTTCATAAGAACAGGTAATAGTGTGAATGATGTTATGACACTGTGCAAGGGATAAATGAGGGAACATATAAAACACTTAGAACATATCTATCACATAATAGGTACTTAGTAAGTAATGTGTAGCATGGCTGGTATGACTCAGTTGTTGAGTATCCACCTATGAACCAGGAGGTCCCAGTTTGATTTCTGGTCAGGGTACATGCCTGGGTTGCAGGCTTGATCCTCAGTAGGGGACATGCAGAAGACAACCTATCAATGATCCTCATCATTGATGTTTCAATCTCTTCCTCTCCCTTCCTCTCTAAAGTCAACAAAAATATATATTTTAAAAAAGAAGTAATGGCTATGACATAACTAGCAAAGCTGTATGGTTTGCTTCTCTGAGGTACTGCCTATTCCTGCTTCCATGACCTATAAGAAGCAAATTTAATAGGTAAAAATTTTCATTGTTCATTATCCATTAGACTTCTATTTCTAATAATATTAAATTTACCATCAATCTAATACCTTCATATACAAATTAAAACCTATTCTTAGAGAAGTCTCAACAAAATCAATTCACACTAGTTACTGAAAAAAAAATTTATTGATTATTGCATTTGTTCAAACAAATTATTTTTTGGTGTAGACCAAAGGACAGATACTATATTTAACTTATTAGTTAATAAATCAGAAATGGACATTTTTGAAATAGCAAGAAACATTTGTTATATATAGCAACATATAAACTAGTTCTAATTATGCACCCATACACTTATTTATTTATTCCATACATATATATTGAGCACCTATTCTATGAGAAATATAAAACTAAGTGATGGTAATTAAATGGTAAAATGATAAAAATTGTCTGCTTTTGGAGAGAAAAATATTTGTAAGTGAAGATACAGAGATGAGAGTACAAGTATATTAAAATGTCAAAAGTTCATTCGTGCAAATGACAAATGTTTTTGCTTCAGGTGAGAAATTTTTCAGAAAAGAGATAGCATTAATCTTGAAGGATGACTGACTTTGGGAGTATTAAATAATTTCCAATGTTGAGAAATAGTTAAACTTGTTACAAAAAAACAAAAACAAAAACAAAAAACCTTCTTTCTCATGTATTAGATTGAATCATATTCAACTGCCATATTTGTAGATGTATAATGATAAAATATTAGCTATATTATAAAACTTCAAGCTAATACATAATATAGAGTAGTACTATTCTAAGATGTTTTTCTCTTATAAAGATCTATTTATTACCTAATCTAAAAATCAAATATAGATGCATTGCAAAGTTTTTCCTTTTTAACTTTAAGAGGGAAAACAATTTTCAGAATCAAATAATTTTTTAATTTTATTGATTATGGTATCATGTAATTGTCCTCAACCCCCATTCCCATCCCAAACCCCTCCCCAAATATGCCCCCACCCCCCTGTTGTCCATGGCCACTGGCCAGGCCCCTATGCATGCACATAAGTCCTTTGGTTGATCTTTGCCCCTTACCCCCATCCTCCCCTACTTTCCCTCTGAGATTTCAGAGTCAGATCGCTGCTTCTCTTTCTCTGGGTCTGTTTATGTTGTACATTATTTCCTCTAGATGTATGATATCATGTGATCCAAGAAATACCCTTGTAAGAACCAAAACTGCGACAAGCCATATGGTTATGCTGAAAGGCAAATGAGTCAGTTGTATGTATTATGAATAGGACTTACCTAATAACAACAATATCTAACTCTTCCTGCCAACTTACTGTGTTAATAACCTAATATAAATACACAGGGTGGAACAAAGCAGGGTTACAGTTGTTAGTACGTGAAACACAGACTTTATACTTGTATTATTATTTATTAATTATTGTGTTATTTTCCATTTGAATGACTGTAAACTACCCTGATTTTTAAGCCTCAGCCTAATCTATGAGGTAGGCATTATTTATCCACATTTCAAAAATGAAGAAACTAAATAACATAAAGTTGTGTTTTTTGTTTTTGTTTTTAATATTTTATGTAATATTTACAGAAAGGAAGAGAGGGGAATAGAGAGTTAGAAACATCAATGAGAGAGAATCATCAATCAGCTGCCTCTTGCACACTCCCCACTGGGGATGTGCCCGAAACCAAGGTACATGCCCTTGACCGGAATTGAACCTGAGACCTTTCAGTCCACAGGCCGATGCTCTATCCACTGAGCCAAACCGGTTTTGGCAAAGCTGTGTTTCTTAAGTTCAAACAGAAAGGAGAGAATTGTATTCTAAATGTATGGCCGCAAAAAAAGCAGATTTCATCATTTGAGAAATAAACTTGAAATTTAGTTTTAAAAAATGTATAGGATTAATGAAGGTCACAATGGTGCTAAAACTTATATGAGGCTTAAAATGTAGACATTAAATTTAAAAATCAAAATATTCTGGAACTACTTCAACCCTGGAATTTTCATTCTATAGATTTAATTTTGGTGTTTGAAAATATCAATTTTTATCTTTACTCTTGAATCACTTTGAGATTTGGTTCATATTTCTTGTTAATATCTCCTATAGTTTGGAACTAAGCACAATTCCTACTTTGTTTTCCAGCATTGAATGTTCCTAGGTATAAGTCTACAGCCAGGTTAGAATCCCTGCTTCTAACTGGAGAAAACTCTTTCCACCTAGAACTTTGCAGATTTCTATCTTGATATTTATTAATTGAGCCAGAATACTTACCATTGAATATTTTAAGTCTAATTTTCTTATGTTATTTTTTCACATGTATATTTGGGTCTGTTTTTATGTTGGGAATTTTTTTGCCAATTAAATTCAGTAACTAAAAAATGTCCTAGAATTCCCTAAATGAGCTGATCACTGCTTATCTTTTCAAAATCACTTCAAGTCATTCTGTTGCTAGTCCAGACAAAATGACCTTCTGTCTCTTCTTCAAAGACCCTGGGCCTTTGCACAGAAGCTTAATTCCTGGGTCCCAGCTCCTGAGTAACTTCTCTTTCAGGGTAAGCTGCCCTGCTCAGGGAGTTATTCACTGATCTAAACCACTGTGCATATTAAATTTCTCTGCCAATTCTTTCTCATGGCATCCTGTCCTTGGCATTTATAGCATATGTTGCAACTGTAACTATTTGATTACATGAGATTATTTCTTTAATTTATCCCTCTACTCACTGTATAATAATGAGACCGAGCCATATCAGTTTTAGAATCCCTAGCATCTTTCCATCTCACAAAGGGTTTTTGTTGAATGGGTGGAAGCCTGAATTCATAGATAAACAAAACCAAGAAGTCATTTTTTATAATCTGTCCAGTTTTAAAGCCTGAAGTCTCATTTTATCATTCTTGTTGCCTTTTTGCAGTTATTTTTACTTGATTACTTAGAGATCATTGATTTCTTCACATTTACCAACATGTCTCCCTGTGTGTTTTGCTCGACCCTTTTAGTTTTTAAGTCAGAGTGCCCCAACCTTGCACTCTGGACCAAGTGCGCTATAAAGCCACACCTTCTTCCATTTTCTTCTCTTCAGCTCTCTCACTCCATGCCTGTTTCCAGCTCATGCACATTCAGCTGGGCCCATTTCACTACAGGAACTGAATATTGATAAAGAGCTGCCTGCTTGGTCAGCTCTTTAATTAGGGTTAAGCTTCTGAATTTTGCCACCTTAAGGAATAATTCAGAAACTTCAAGGTAAAATTGTTATCTCCTTGTTCCAGAGTTGTCTCTCATTCAAACAGGTCTGTGACCTCTATTTTCCTTTAGTGCTCAATGTAAATTACTTTCCCTTATATAGTTGCTGCCTTCGTGAAAAGAAGGGCTGACTACATAATAAGACAACCTAACCATTTAAATGCCTGAGTGACTACATTCATATTGTTGACTCACATCTGTCATAGTTCTGGATCTGAGATAAAGTTACACTCCCAGCTCTCAGGCCAGAGTAGTCATGCCAAATCACTTATCTTAATTCAATCTTAAAACTAAGTTGTTGTTTTGTGTGTGTGTTTTTTAAACTAGGACAATTTTGGTGAAAATGCAGCTTTTGGATAATGTTTTTTAATATATTCTTTATTGATTTCAGGGAGGAAGGGAGAGGGGAGATAGCAATATCAATGTTGAGAGAGAATCATTGACTGGCTGCTTCCTACATACTTCCTACTGGGGATTGGGCCCACAACCCAGGCATATACCCTGAGCAGGAATTGAACCATGACCTCTTAATTCATAGGTTGACATTCAACTATTGAGCTACACCAGCCAGGCTGGAATAAAGTTTTGATGACACTAATACAAGACATTGCATAAAATCAAATATAAAAAAAATATGATCCTTTTCTCTACCAGTTTTACCTACAAACTGCCTATCTGCTGATTCAATAACAATTTCATTTGTACTGGGCTAGCTGTGACTTCAATCAGAGTATTTTGTTACATTTATTTAATTCAAAATGATAAATGATCATTTGTCTGCCCAAGTACCTTCTAACTTGGTTTCTATGAAGATATCAAGACTCTATGGCTTCTATCGAATTGGCATGTGGGCTATCGTCTCATGTGTCCTGCAAACTGAAAATCAGTGCAAATGGTATGTATAAAAATAAAACCCAGCTTGGCAAATGGCTTTCTAAATCTCACAGTGGCATTATAATGTAATCACAAGTGTTGGCTCTGGAGTCCAAGTTGACTTGTCTATATCCTCACTGTATATTTACTATCTACCTGACCTTAGGCCAGCAACTTCTATAGTTCCTTGGGAAATGGCAATGAAAATAATACTGAATTGTGAAGATTTGATTTTCTGTGAACATTACTTAAAATTAAATGAGAGTTATAGCGATTTAGGAGTCCACAATAAGAGATTGTCATTACTCCCATTGAATATGATGCCTTGACTGAATTATCCCAGTCTACCTTAGGAAAAATTAAATTTTATATACTTGATCCATTCAATCTCATTTTATTTTTATCTTTTATCAGGATAACAGTGTTATTTTATTTTATTTTTTTAAAGTGGAAAGAAGGGGGGAAAAAAACTCATCTAGAGCTTATTTTTAATGCTGTCTTTTCTTCTCTTAAAAAAAAAAGTAAAGAGAAGGGTTGGTAACATGAGATATCATAGTTTCCCTATGTTCTGGGCTCAACATACCTTCAATGTATATTTTGTCAGCAAGTCTGATGATCTTTTAGAATTATAGAAAAAAACAGCAAAACAAGTGGTTATTCTTGATCTTGGTCATTTCCAAATAATATAAAAACCTCTTAATACATAGTGTCCAATATATAAAATATGAAGAGAAGTGTTATATATAGGATTTCATTAATATATAAAGTCTTATGAAAATAAAAATCCATTGATAATGCCAAATCCACAGTCTAAAATAAACATTATATCAATCAAATCTAGGATGATCCTAAATCCACAAGTCTAAATCAAATTAAGCCATCAATTTTTTTAAATGGAAACATTAAATTTTAAAAATAATTTTGAAACCTATAGTGAACTCCCTGATTTTGAAAAATTTTGAGAGTTTTAAAGTGTCACTGCAGACAGTTGAATTTTACAAGGCACATTTGAATGAAGATATCAATTATGAGCATATATTCAGTCAAACTTTATTATCATGGAGAGTCTATATCATAAAACATGTATGACAAAGAAAGCAAAAGTGAGTTAGAGCTAGAAATAGCAAGAGAACAAGCAAATCGTTGCATTCCAATGAAAGAAGATAATTCCTACTGAACAGGAATATTTCAGTACTTTAGGCTTTAGAGCTACCAGCGTGCGGCAATATTCTGACCGTTATGGGTCAGAGTGTACCAGCCTAAGCAGTCCATCACAGATTTTATTACCAGAGTCATCTCTGAAGCAGAATTTGATGGACCAAAGGCAGTGAACAGAAGATAAAGCAACAGGAACTTCTCAGTATACATTGAAATATACTTTGTCACTCATCGATTATTCTCCATAATGATCCTCCGAAGTAGCTCAACATTCAATTTAAGACACCATAATCTAACATCATTGTGCTTTAATGTTTAATAAAATAAAGTGGAACCAGTGCAGAATTTAGTCAGACATCTGGGGTTAGCTCCCTGCCACAATTTATGAGTCATTTTTTTTAAAATCTTCTCATCCACATTCAGGAAAGTTACTTAACCTTTATTAAACTAATTGTTCCTGAATTGTGAAATGAAATAAGCTTCATGCAGTTAATGTGAGAATGTAATGGATTTCATGCCTCACAGGAAGTGTATACTTTTCCCATTACGAAGCACATTTAGGCCACGCAAACTGAGGTACCCACAAATGGGCATAAGCATCAAAACTCAGGCTGTTTATTTGGGCTTTATTATTCATAAAATATTGAACATATTATATGATGAAACTAGGCTATAGGAGAGAGAGCTATTACAAAATCAAAGTTTGCTGTCCTTATTGATTTGAATAATATCCCAGGGACACTAAGTTCAATAAATTGATCCCAAGTTAGAATAGTTAGCGATTTGCAATATGTTTCACAATTACAAATGTCACCTTGCCTAATTCTGGCTAGAAAGAGAATTGAACTGATCAAAATCTGACCAGTTACATTTCTGGGGGAATAAGAGTTAGTCCAAAGTTGTGCTTTGCCAAATGATGATAAATGAATGAACTAATGAATGAAATAATGAATAAAACCAACACTGTGCTTTTCTTCACATGATAAAGTGATGCTTTTACTGAAAAATATTTGAAACAAATAGTTATCAATTGCTCATGGTGGCATAGGAAGTATAGCCCTCCTCACAATATCTCTTTTTGCAAATCCTTTAAAAATAAATTGGATCTGTTTTAAATGTTTTTTAGAACTTACATTGCCACCCTCAGCCTCAGCTCCATCCTGCATGTTCCTTCTCTAGAAATAGCCACTGTTCTGCAGTTGATATATATCATTTCAGAATGAGCTTTTGAATTTTTATTGCACATATAAGTATCTCTGAGATTCTAATTTATTTTGAGTAAAAGGTACAAAACTTTGTTAATAATATAAAAACAAATTAAAAATAAATTTTTGCCACTCAAAGTTTTGTAGTTTAAAAAAAATTATCTCTAGATAATATATATTTTTTGTTATTATGAACTTTATCTTTTAAAGAGCTTCATATTCTCACAACATTTCCAATTCAGACATACAATTAAATTTTAGATATGGATTATTTCAAACATCAAAAAGAAGGGCACTATATCCTCATTAATTGTTCATCTATTTTTTTTCCTTTTTTAGTCTTCTATTTTATTTATTTATCTTAATTTATTTCACTACCTTCAGTATCATGCCAAGAAAAAAAATATTAGCAAGACTCTCTGTCATGTTACATAATTAAACCAATTGTTTTAAACCTCAATTTCTTCCATAAAGTATGATGTTAAAAGAGCTATAGAAATAGCAATAGAGACTGGATAAGAAAAGAAAGAGAGAGAAAGAGAGACTTTACATTCTAGTTTAAAAAAGCTTTACTTTTCATTTTCTCAATTACAAATAAACTGTTAATATTATCAATTGCTTTTTGAAACCATCAAATCATTGCAGTTAAATCAATTATATTACTTTCTCATTTAATACTGCAATTTATATTAATGGATTTTTTATTGCTTACAAATAAATCTAGTTGTGTATCTTGTTGTAGATATTCCTATATTCCTTTTGTCAATAAGTTTATAGAATTTTGCATTAATATAAAGGGTGATATTAGCCTATAATTTATTTCCAGTTCGATCTCTTTCTTGTTTCAAAGTTTGTACTCTACTCAGAAAATGAGTTTATGAATCTTATACATTTTTTATTATTTAGAGATATTATAAATTTAAGGCTCAGAAATTTTTTGATGCGACATTATCTATAAAAACAACTGTGTTTGAAATTTCAGGTAAAGAAAATTTTAATTAGGGATGTCTTTCTTCATTTTTTAATTTCTTTTTTTATATTGAATTTTTTGGAATGACATTGGTTCAGAAAACACATAGGTTTCAAGAGTACAGTTCAATGAAACAATTTGCACACTGCATCACACACCCACCATAACAAGCCAAGTCTCTTTCAATCCCTATTTTCTTCCTTTTTTGCCTATTTCCATCTAGATCCCATCCCCCTTTCCCTCTGTTTATCATCACACTGTTGTCTGGATCCATAGGTTATATATATATGTTGTTGTAAGTGGTGGGTTGTTATTTTGTTTGTTTGTTTTTGTTTGTTTGTTTGCTTAATCATTAACTTTCTTTCATCCAGTCCCCCAAACCCTCTTGCATCTGACATTGTCAGTCTGTTCCATATATCCATGCCGCTGGATCTACTTTGTTCTTCAGTTTATTTTGTTCATTAGATTCCACATATAAGTGGGATCTTTGGTATTTATCTTTCTCTAACTTACTTATTTCACTCAGCATAATAATCTTCAGGTCCATCCACATTGTCCCAAAAGGTAAGATAAACTTTTTTATGGCCACATGGTATTCATTGTGTAAATGTACCACTGCTTTTTTACCCACTTATCTGTGAATAGCACTTGGGCTGTTTCCAGACCTTGTTCTTTGTTGGTTTATTGATGATAGATGTTCTGGCAGTTTTGAGGTGATATCTCACAATGGTTTTAATTCACATCTCTCTGATGACTAGTGGCATTGAACATTTTTTCATATGTCTAGTAGCCATCAGCATGTCCTCTTCAGTGAAGTGTCTATTCAGGTTCTTTGCCTATTTTTTAATTGGGTTGTTTGTCTTCCTGGTGTTGAGTTCCTAATATATTTTGGAAATTAACCCCTTACCAGATGTATCATTGGCAAATATGTTCTCCCATGTAGTAGCTTCCCTTTTCATTTTGTTGATGATTTTTTTAAATGTTTGAAATATTTTTAGTTTGATATACTTCCAATTTGTCTATTTTTTCTTGTTTCCCTTGCCCTAGGAGATATATCAGCAAAATTATTACTATGAAAAATGTTTGAGATTTTACTATGTTTTCTTCTATGACTTTTATGGTTTTACAATTTACATTTAAATATTTTGTCCATTCTGAGTTTATTATTATGTATGTTGTAACTTATTGGTCTAGTTTCATTTTTTAATGTACCTGTCCAATTTTCCCAACATCATTTATTGAAGTGACTCTTTACTCCATTATATGTTCTTGCCTCATTTGTCAAACATTAATTGACCATAATAGTGTGGTTTTTTTCTGGGCTCTGTACTGTCCCATTGATCTCATATCTATATTTATAGCTGTATTAGGCTGTTTTGATTACAATGGCCTTATACAATAGTATAGTTTGATATCAGGTAGGATACCTCCAACTTAGTTCTTTTTCAAGATTACTTAGGCTACTCTGGGTCCTTTTGGTTTTATACATACTCCTATTGTAGTTGAGTCTTAAAAAGTCTCCCATTGGGTGTGCTGTTAACCACACAGTAAGGATAAACCTCAGTCACTGTGTATGAGTCACTGTGCAGGGACTGTTCCCTGATGCAGAGTTGTTCCCAGTAGAGTCTGGTGTCTGCCAGAATCCCCCTTTTGGTGTTCTGCTTATGTGGCTAGTTGGGTTGAGCTCTGGTGTGGTCTGAGACTCACTGGTTATATTGGTTCTGAGTCCACTTGGGTAGGGTTTAGGTACAGGTCGGTGTCAGACATTGCTTGTAATTGGCCTTTGGCTTCCTGTCTGGAATTACTATGCTATTCACTGTTTGTGGCTGTGTCTATTGGGCCTTGATATGTGTGGGAGGGGCCAGTCTGTGTTCAAGGATTGGCTTCCCCCAGCTTAGATCTGGAGACAGATCTGTAAAAGGTCTGAGTCTCCCTGAGGTCTACCACCACCTGTCAGCTACTCCACCTATCCCTGAGATTGCCTGGTTTTCCTACAGAGCCTTCCAAAAAAAGGCTGTAGAAAAGGCCCAGGCTGGTGTGACCACAGACCCTTCCACAGGTCATGAGCTCAGTAGTTTGGGTGATCAGGGTTAGGAGGATGGTGCTAGTGAGTCCTCTATTTGGAGGACATGTGGTCAGGCACTCAGTGAGGGGAAAGTGGCCCCAACTTGATTCAAACCACTTAGTCTCTGCCAGAGTCTCCAACTCTAGCTCCCCTAAGAGGGCTGCACTGCAGGTTGTGGTTGAGTGAAGCCAGCCAGCTCCTTTGCAAGGGCAAGCTCAGCCTGGTCGAGTCACCAGACTGGGAAGGTCAGATCAAAAGTCTGCCATTGGGTGTGTTGCTGACCAAGCACTTTGCCCATCCACAAACAATAGCCTCTGAGGGACCCACACTCCAAAGGGCCCAGCTCCCAGCAGCGCTCCCTCTCCCAGCAGACTTGGAAGGGCAGATCCAAATAGTCTCCTGTTGGGATGGTGCCTCCAAACCTGTGGGTACTTCTTCCCTTCCCAGGATAGTGCTGACAGAGCTGGCAGATGAGGTACCCAATGAAGTAGCCACACAATCTTGCACATGTTTATCTGATTCCCAGACAAAAGCCTCCCTGGGGAGACATGCTCCAAAAGCCACAGCTCTGTGAGGCACCCTGATCCCCCTGCATGGCTGAACTCAACAGACAAGTTATCAGCAGGAGGGGAGGGGGGCCAGCTGAGTGCTGGAGGTGAGAAAGCAGGGTCCTCTGTCCATAGCCACACAGTTCAGTCACTGTCTGAGTCTCCGCCATGGGCTTCCCCAGAAAAAGTGCCCAAAGGTCTCTGCTGAGTACAGCCAGCAGATCCTTCTGCAGGACCTCAGGATGACAGAGTGGCCTCATCAGTATGCGGGTCTGCAGGCTACTGCTGCAACAAAAGGTGCTCTCTTTATTAATATTGCATTTAATTTGTTTATTTTATTAGTCTTTAAAAAAAATGGCTTTTGAATTTGATAATTTCTTCCATTTGATGTTCTTGTCTTTTTGATATTTTTTTTTTTTGGTTATATTAAGTTCTATTATTATCTTTCTTTATTCTTTTTTAGTTCTTCTTTCTTTAGGTTAAACCAAGATTTGCATTTTAAAACTTATATGACACATTTTTAAGAAATCAAAAATGAAGAAGAAAAAAGACAGTACCAACTATCTTCATTATAAAACAAGACGTAAGATCCCACAGTTAGCAAATGGACAACAAAGCATTTTTTCCTCTTGTCATTGCCAATGCGCAGAAACCCATTTGGAATTTTTTAGCTCATGCGGTTAAATGTAGTGTGCATTTTCTCATTTGGAGTTTTGTGACGTGTGAGATTAAATGTACTGGGTAGTTTATTGACCAAGTTTTCACCATATTTTACAAACTTAACATACAGTTTTTAAATCTGTTTTTAGTATTTTCATTAATGCAGAGCATATAGCTCTGTATTTCTCCGATAATAACAGCTTTCATTAGTTATTATAGTTGCTCAAGTTTACCTATAAATAAATAAAAAATATAGTATGGCATTGAAAGTTGGTATGATTTTCTAAGGTCACTGAATAAGTTTCATTTGAATATACTAGTAAAATAAAATATACTCAGAAAACAATCCAATAATCAAGGTTTTAAATATTGTCAATGAGTTTTTTAAACTATAAGAGTAAAAAATCTATGGAAAAACAAAAAAAAAATGACCTGTGGAAAAACAAATATGGTTTTAAACTCCTTGTGATTCAGAGATTCAAAATATATATTAGTATATCAATGGCTTTGAGAATTACTATTGTAGGTTAAGTAAATAATAAAATTAAATTAAACTTTTGTTCATATTTGTTCAACTCAATGTTTTCCAAATATATTTAAATATAGAACAACTTTTCTGAGAAACATCTCAAAAAGTGTTTGCTAAGCCCTAGCCAGTTTGGCTCAGTGGATAAGCATCTGCCTATGGACTGAAGGGTCCAGGGCAGGTTGCAGGCTCAGTCATCAACAGGGGAAGTGCAGGAGGAAGCCTAGCAATGATTCTCTCTCATCATTGATGTTTCTGTCTCTCTCTTCCTCTCCCTTCCTCTCTGAAACCAATAAAAAATATATTTTAAAATTTTATTAATTAAATTTGAATTAATAATTAATTAAACAATTAAATAAAACACATCTGCATCGGCCAAAGTTTAGAAAGCACTGGGACTAAATCAACAATCATGTTTCTTTCTTGTTCTCACTGTTTCTTTGATCTTTAGGATGACCAAATAAATGATACCTGCTATAACCAGTATGAGTGTTTTAATAAATGGAGAAACAAGACAAATGGCTATGCTAACTGAATCCTAGATGTAATCAGACATACCCACCAAATTACAACAGTGCTGGACTAAGGCAGGCTTCTCACCACATGGAGAGAACTGTTCCCAGAGGGGGAAATATGAAGACCACAGCTCTCTGTGAGCAGGTGGGCTACCAGTGGCTTTAGAAGTTTAAGTTGAGTCAAACCCCCCAGCCATTCTTCTAAAATATAATATCCAGATAAATCACTCCACCTGAAAAAGAAGTCTTTGTTCTTCCCCAGCTTGCAGTTTTACTAACTTCTTGGGCTAATCACTATTCCCATTATTATCCTGGTATGTACTCAACTTCCTTAGGAGAGTGAATCCACATTTCAGAAACCATGGGGTCACTGCTTCCTTGGGGACCTTCCTGGCTCTGCTTGTTGAGATATTGAACTCCAAATTTCAGAATAACACATTAAATCCAAGGCCATTGAGTCAAGAAAGAAGAATATTTTCTTATTCTACTTTTCATCCCAATTTATGTCCCAACTATATTCACTACTATATCAGAGTCCATTCAATTATATTAAGTGGCATTTAATACCTCAGTTGCAAAATGCACAAAGATATTCATCTCTTCTCAAAGGGTGGCAACACTAGTCAAAATATTTTCCTTACGCCGGGACTGGTTTGGCTCAATGGATAGAGCGTAGGCTTGGGGACTGAAGGGTCCCGGGTTCGATTCCAGTCAGGGGCATGTGCCTTGGTTGCGGGCGTATCCCCAGTGGGGGGTGTGCAAGAGGCGGCTGATCGATGACTCTCTCTCATCGATGTTTCTAGCTCTCTATCTCTCTTCCTTCCTCTCTGTATAGAATCAATAAAATATATATTATATATATATATATATATATATATATATATATATATATATATATATATATATATATATATATTTTCCTTGCTCCTGTGGTAGTCTAATTACGATCCCTAAAGATATTCACATCCTAATCTCGGAATTAATAAATTTATTACTTGTGTGGCAAAAGGGACTTTTCAGATTAGATTAAGTTTGAGCAAAAAAAGAAGAAGAAAGAGAAAGAACTCATGGACACAGACAAAAGTGTAGTAATTGTGGCGGGGGTGGGGGGAATGGAGGTGGAAGAGGGTATGAGGGTTAAATGGTGATGGGAAAAAATAAAATACAGGGAAATAAAGAATGCTGAGTTCAAATGCAGGACAGTGGTTGGGGCACCTAGTTTTACATAGTCGGGCTCCGCTCGACACTAACAAAATAAAGCTAGGACCTCACTGTGTTGTAGTGAATGAGAATACAGTTCCTGGACATTTAAACCCCTCACTCACAGTTCTGCCTAAGGAACTCATTAAAAGCTCACTCATGTTTATCTTTAAATGTTTCTCCTTTCATCTAGCTTTATCCTAAATCATGAGTCTATGAATATAATATAAACACAATAATCCACAAAAAATAAATATTGGGTGGCCATATTAATTCTCACACTAAAAATTCCCACCCAGCCTATGATCAGTATTGACAAGCTGCTAAGATCACAGTTTGTTGTTCATACCAGGAAGCCCAAAGCCACACACAACTAAACCTCTCTACCTGCCAAAACCGGTTTGGCTTAGTGGATAGAGCATTGGCCTGCAGACTGAAAGGTCCCAGGTTCGATTCCGGTCAAGGGCATGTACCCTGATGCGGGCACATCCCCAGTAGGGGTTATGCAAGAGGCAGCTGATCGATGTTTCTCTCTCATCAATGTTTCTAACTTTCTATCCCTCTCCCTTCCTCTCTGTAAAAAATCAATAAAATATATTTTTTAAAAATAAAATAATAAACCTCTCTACCTTCTAAGTCTATAAGTTCCACTGCCTCTTTCATTCCTTAGTTTTCTCAGAATATTTTAAATTCATTCTTACTTTTTATTGAATTTTTAGGGATGTCATTGGTTAATAAAATTCTGTAGGTTTCAGTGGTACAGTTCTACAATGTATCACCTGTCCATTGTATTGTGTGTTCACCTCCCCAAGTCAGATCTCTTTCCATCACCATTTATTACCCCTTTACCTGCATCTACCTCCTTCAAGCCTCCTTTCCCTCTGATAATTACCATACTTTTGTCTTTCTATGAGGTTATTTTATTTGTTTGTTTTGTGGAAGTTTTTGTGGCTTAAACCCTTCACATTTTTCACCTATTTCCTCAGAATATACCTCAAATTTAAGGGCTTTGAAAAAATGAGATCAATACCATCTGTATTACCCTTTCAATTTCTGGACCAAGAGAAAAGGGATAAATATTAAAACATATGAGCTGAGATATCACTTTCATTGCTGATGAAGTCTAGTTTGGGAGACAGAGTTTCATGGAAGATTGACATGGATCTGGTGCCTGAGCCCAGAAATAGACAGTCATATGCTTCCAGGAAGCTAGCCCGTGGGACGGAATAATAGAAAGTGTGCTTTTTGCAGGCTCACTGGCTCCCTAAGAGGGAAGAAAGCGTCGAGTACAGCAGGCACAGATTCTTCTCAAATTCCCCACCTCATTGTCAGTTCTCCTAGGGGACAATGATGGGAGGATGAAGTGAAGGAGTGTGGTGCTAATGTGAGTTTCCATTGCGAAAGAAATATCAGTTGAAACCGGTTTGCCTCAGTGGGTAGAGTGTCGGCCTGCGGACTGAAGGATCCCAGGTTTGATTCTGGTCAAGAGCATGTACCTTGGTTGCCGGAACATCCCCAGTAGGGGGTGTGCAAGAGGCAGCTGGTCGATGATTCTCTCTCATTTCTAACTCTCTAATCCCTCTCTCTTCCCCTCTGTAAAAAATCAATAAAACATTTTTTTTTAAAAAGAAAGACATCTCAGCAAAGTCGCAGAACCTGTCCTAACAGTTGCTAAAAATGTAAAGACAGAACAGCATTATAAAAAAATATATAAAAGAGAACACGCAGTTTTGTGTCCCATGTCTGCTACTATGCTGTTCATCTTTGATGTATCTGATCATTTTTATTGGGTAGTCATTCTGAGAAGCAATCCAAATAAATATGTCTTTGGTTATGATAATAGTGTTTCTAAAAATGAGGCCCACAACCAGCAGCTTTCAATCCATATGTGCTAATCATAAGTGTTTACTGAAGGACTAAAGGGTCTATGCCTGAGAATCAGCAAGTCTCCTAGGAAATTTTACTCCCTGAAGCTATCGCTGCTCTGCAACACTTAACTTTTGAGGTAAAAAAACAACAACAACAACAAAAAAAACAGTTCCTACCTCCATCAACTACTTGTTGTTTGATATTTGACAAACTTTATAACTTCCCTATGCCTTTGTTTCCCAAATGTCAAAAGATGATACTACTTCACAGAATCATGTTGAAGATGCCATGTTATAGTACAGTTAGCATGTGAACCCATAAATAACATTTGCTTCATTTCTCTGCCATTATTAACCCATGACATAGTGTGAATGCAGCAGGACACACCTACCTCCCACTACTCATAATGCCCCATGCTCTACACTACAAAGAGTACTTAGTTCACTTCACTTACAAAGGATGAAATGAAGGTCTGAGCCTGTGGTTTTATAACGTCCTACATTGTACAGTCATGAATATTTTTACGGCCTGCTCTACATAACCTTGGAAGTCTCTGTCTCACTAGTTGCCAAATGGACTGAATCTTTTCCTAGAGCAGGGATGTTAAGGATAACTTCCCTCAACCAACTTTTAAGTAAAACCCGCAGGAAGATAGCAAATAGTAAAAAGAGCAATATAATTTCCCCTTAAAAAACAACAACAAAAAACCTTCTTTAAGATTTCAGGGCATATATTTCAAAGAATCAATAGCAGTTTCTGTTTAAGAATGATCATCTAGTTAAAACAAATGTGAACATATCAAACTCAGGGTAGTTATAAAAATTCTCTGTAATGACTAACTTCCAAAGAATATATATTATGCTCTCTAAGAATTTCACCTCTATTCTTTTATCTTTACCACATTATTATGTCATGATACTTTTTTTTAATTCTATTTATGTAGTTAAAATAAAGAGCTAATATTTATAAAGAAACTATCTTCTATTTACATCTTTTCACTAATTTTCTCCATAAATTTTGTAGTAGATTCTATATTTTCACTTTACGTAGCCATTCTATCTTTGGATGTCTCCAAAAATTCAAGATTTTATCTTGCAACACATCCTCAGTCTTGTATAATAAAGTCATACTTTTTTACTGTCAACTCTGAATGTATCAATTTTTTTTAAAAAACTCTGCTTTTATAGAGTTTACATTTCATTGTGGGGGGAAAACTAATAGAAAGATAAAATATTTTATAAGATCTCATAAATAGTGGTATAAAACAGAGTAGGAGGAAGGTAAGTGCAATAGAGAGTATTATGCTAAGTGAAAAAGCCAGTGAAAGAAAGATGAGCATCACATAGTCTCATTCATATGTCGAGTCTAATGAACCAAATAATCTGATGAACAAAAGTAGATCCAGAAACATAGAAACATGACAAATTGTTGAACTTCAGAGGGAAGGCAGGGGAGGGTAGGTAGGAAGAGATTAACCAATGAACTTGTATGCATATATGCATAACCTGTGGAGAGCCTGGAGGGTGGGGGGGAGGGATGAGAGTGAGCTTGAAGAGGTTAATTGGGGGCAGGGGAGAGGGGGACCTATGTAATGCTTTCAACAATAAAGTTGTTTTTTTTTAAAGACAAGATAGGCAAAATTTCTTGAATATTACATGCATAAAAAAGCACTAATCATAAAGAAAGTTATTGATGAATTAAATTATTCATCAAAATAAAATACTAAAGAATGAAAGGGTAAGTCATGGAATTATATAAGGTTTTTACAATACACATAAACAAAGAAGTTATATCCAAAGATATAAATAGCACTTAAAATCTAAATATCATTTTTATAAAAGGACAAATAATATAAAAGAAATATGGCAGGAAACTTGGACTGGCAATTTGCAAAAGAATATTTTTAAATGGACAATAACTGTATGACAAGAGGCTCAATCTCATCAGTAATCAGGAAATGCTAATTAAAACCGCAAGGATTTTCCATTTCATGCTCAATTAAGTTTTCCACAAAATGAAGTTAAAAATAAATGTAGTTGTTATTAAAAATTATACATCATCCTCAATTTAGTTTGGGAATTCAGTTTAGATATATGATGATATGTCTTTAATATTTTGTGCCCTTTATTTTCCTTTTTAAAAATACGCATTGAAAAAATACTATCTTGTTGGAGAGATCCTCTCTGAGTTTTCTACATTATCAGATATATTATTATGGTTAGTTTTTTCATGTTTTTTATTCTATAAAGTTTATTCCATTTAATTTTGCATCTCATGGTTTAATGACTATAATATCTTCTTAAGTCTGTGTACATTGCTTTATTATTCCTTCCTCATTTTTTTTTTTTTTTCACTTTACCTTCTATTCTCCAAATTCTCTCTTGGTTTTTTTTGCAAGGTCAGATTTTCTGTAGATCCATCCTGGTCTTTCTCTTTTGGAATTTCTTTTTTTTTTCTCAATTCATACTTTGAGTTACTGGGAAAGCAGACTCTGAAACAGAGTTTAGAGAGCAAATTATTTAGGGAGGACCTTTGGGGGTGGATACTAGCAGAAGGGAGGGAAGAACTCAGGCTTGAGCAGAGGAAAAACTAGATGTGAATAAAGTGCAAGCTCCTGCAGACAACTCTGGAACTAAAATGATTGTTTAGAATATCTCCAAATGGACCCAGATGATCAGATATATATACCCTCACATCCATATGAGTCATCCCCAGGAAAAGATGTGACCATTAGTAAGATACTCTGCAGCTGAGGCAGTCACTAAAGAGGGTGGCAGCTAAAGTACACCAGCCCACAACCCTCCCAGCACCCAAGGCCACACGTCTTTCATTGAAGGAGGAATGTCTGGGAGATTCTCCACAGTATCTTCCACACCCCATAGACCCAGTGGCCTTTTGTTTTACTCTTATATGTATGTATGAATGAATGTTTGTATGTATGTATGTATGTATGTATGTATGTATACATTTGTTAATCCTCACTCAAGGGTATATTTCCATTGCTTTTCTGAGAGAGAGAGTGGAAAGGAAGGATGGAGGGGGAGAGAGAAACATCGATGTAAGAGAGACACATTGATTGGTTGCCTCCCACACAGCCCTAGCCTAGGCCAGGGGTTGAACCTGCAACCCAGGTACATGCTCTTGATGGGCAATTGAGCATTTGATTCTTCAGGGTGAGGGTGAACATTTTTACTACTGAGCCATGCCAGCCAGGGATTACTCTTATATTTAAAAGTCCAGTCATTTATCCTACAACAGGTATTAAATTATAACCCAAGGGCTAAAACTAGCCCATTGTCTGTTTTGGTAATAAAAATGTATTCAAACAAAACCATGCCCATCCATTTATGTATTGCCTGTGGCTTCTTTTATGTCATAGACAGAATTAGTTCATTGCAACAGAGACGTTATGGTACACAAAGCCAAAAATATTTGCCATTTGATTCTTTCAGAGGAAGTTTTCTGAACCCTATTGTGGAAAGTTGGTATACTTTCTATATGGTGGTGCAATTCAGGCTATTTCATTTAGACATCTTCCTGAGTGGGAATTTATAACAATAACAACAGCTGAGTTAATGGAGCATTGAGACCCTTTTACAATTTTAAGTGTATTTTTACTCCCTAAGCTCCATTGAACCTCAGGCACTCTGACCTCAGAATCCAGCCCCTCAATCACTGGAAGATAGGTGAAGGACAGCTTTCCTTTTCTCAGCAAAAGAGTCCATCAGGCTTTGGGCTCTCCACATGCCAGAATTTAGAAGCTTAATCATGTAAACTGGAATCAATTTTTTTGGAGAAGTGCCCTAGGTTTTCAGGTCCTAGAATAAATGTCTAGCTATGCACCTGTGTAAGGATATGCACATGTGTAAGGATAGGGTGATCATAGTTGGATTGGAAAATAGCCAAATGTTCTGTGTATATGTGGGTTGGGCCCTTCTTCTTACCACAGGCTACTCTGCATCCAATTTCTAGTTTGGGATCCCCTAAAGCACCCTCATACCTTGCTTTCTCCAGCCTATTTTAATACTTATCACACATTTTTACTAGCCTTCTTCTTGCAGAGAAGCACTGTCCCCTGATTTTCCTCTTACACTATTATATTCTCATTCATCTCCAATTCAATGTGGATAGTCACCTTTGGAGGTGAATGCCTGTGTTTAATCTGCCATTTTGATCTTCTAGGCACAGCAATGTTTTAAATTGTTTTTAAATATACAAAAGCTTGAGAAAAAGGTTAACTCAATTTCAATGTTTTATTTTGGGTTTTTAATGAGTAGTTACATATTTACATTGAAGGAATATTAAGTCTATGTAATGAGTGCCTGACACCAGAGCTATGGAAGCCTGAGGCAAAAGACAAATTCAGTAATACTGATCTTGTTTTTATTTAGAAGTTTTAATATTTTATCATGGATGTCCTTGCATTAATGTTATTTTTAATATCACATTGAAATATTTTTTATCTTCATTATTGAGTATTTGGGTGTGCCTTTAAATTTAGTGCCCAAACCAAGTGCCACACTAGCTTCACCCATCCATGCTCCAGCCATGCTGATTGGGTCCTCAAAGCTCTTGATTATATGGTATTCTCATTCCTGGATAAAGAAGACCATATAACTGTCAGTACTGATACAAGAAGAATCTATATATATAAAAGGCTAATATGCTAAGGGTATGTCTGGGTAATGATGTCATGTAGCAATGCCCAGCTTCCTCTCCCTAGCAATTAGCCTTCTTGCAGTTTCTTCAACCCAGGAACACAATTTGCTTTATAGCCAGGTGGAAACATTTTACACTTTAACCAAATGTCTATGAAGCATTTTCCCATGCCTCATCTCATTTGATCCTCAAAGAAGTCCTGAAGTAGGTAGATAAGAGATTTGGTGGGATTCTATTTTCTTTTCATTATCCGGAAAATGGAGATTTAGAAAGCTTAGAAACTTGATCTGACTGAAAAGAAGTAAGAAATGGTGGACCTTGAAAATGACTTCAGATTTTCTCACTGCACAGAATATAGTCAAATACTGCTGCAACTAAATATTTTACTCTTTGTTCTCCCTGCATGATCTACAATAATAATTTGCTTCATGTTGATATTTACTGCTGTGTTGCTAACCTGAAAGAGAAGTTGGGGTGTTTCACCAGGCTGGAAAAAGTTTAGCTAAATCAGAAAGCAGGTCTAATTAAGTAAGTTTATTCTATATCTATAAAAGGCTAAGTTGACTAGCACATGCACGATACATATAAAACTCTCACTGGTGCCAATTGCACTTGTGTGTTTTGATCTCTCATTGTCGATCATGAATTTGGTTGACACTTCTATATATAGAGAGAAAGGGTGAATGGCGATATTAAAATATTTCTTTTAATTAATTTCCTTTCAAGGTGCACAAATTTTTGCACCAGGCCACTAGTATTATATGAAAAACTATAGCCAAAATTTTTATGACACATTTTTTTTATCTTAGCACATTTAGATATTTTTTCTTGTATTCGCATTTCAAGAGTCCTGTGTTAAAAGGCAGAGCTACCACACAAGCTATAGGAGAATATAATTCATTAAAGCATCAGTAATTTGTATTATCTGAACTTTTCTGATATGAAAATTAATTTGTTGGGATTAGAAGAGAAGAGCTAAGCTATATTATGGAGCAGATGCTAAGGGAGCCTTATAATGCAAACTCAATGCCAACAATCCACATGTGATCTGTGATTGGCTTTAGAAAGAGCAATATGAGTCTTGAAAAGTAAGATGTGAGGATATTAAGTCAATTTTCTACATTTGCCTGAGCTAATTTTCCTCACTCTATTATGCACAAGGCATCAAATGCCTTATCCTCCCCCATACAAAAAGAGTCTCTATAAATGTGTATTACTCTAGTAAATGAAGCACTTAAAATGATTGGTGCATTTTGTTCATTTATACTTTAAACTTAACTTTTATTAATATGCTTCAAAGTTTTTGTAAAAGTAGAAAGCTACTGCATTAACAAAACCAATTGTAATAATCATAATAAACATATATTGAATACTAAGAAATGCTGAATTCATAGGCATCTTTATTGGGATAAATGTTGGCAAGATATAAGCACTACATTTACTAATGCAACCATACAATCATGAAGCATTTCATGCATACATATCCAAAATAAAATTATCATTTCCCAGGAATGAAAACACTTCAGAATTATAGTGTGTACAGCTCTAAATTGATTCTATAAATGGGTTCCAGAAAATCATTTACCAGATGGTTATATTTAAGATGCCACTCAAACTTCCTGTGTACTTTAAAATGGAGTCACCTGTTTACAAAACTGTTGATAATAGGAAAAACAAAAGGCTTACATTTTCAAAGAGGACTAAATGCTTGGTATAACAAAAGACAAATAATAAAATAGAGTCAGTTTCCAGTTAGATAGAACTGATACACAGAGTCAATTTAATGTCTTAATTACTAATCATGCTCAATTTCATGTAAGCAACTCTTAGTCATCATAATCTAAAAGCTATTAATCTATATCCTGATTGCAATTTTGATTGTTGTCAATTCACTGACTTCACCCAGTTTCTTGACATAGTTAAGAGTATAGATCATGGAGTCAGATTGCCTGCACTGAGAGCCTAGATTTGGGACTTTAGGCCAGTACTTAACCTCTTCGGTCTGTTTCCTCATCAATATTCATCTATAAAATGAATAAAAAATGACTATAATTGTGTAAGGTTTTTTACAAATAACTAGAGGTCCAGTGCATGGATTCATGCATGGGTGGGATCCCTCAGCCTGGCCTGGGCCCTCTCACAGTTCAGGACCCCTTATGGGGATGTTGGACTGCCAAAGTGGCAGGCAGCTAGGAAGGAGCCAAAGCCAGGGCCAGGCACAGCTCCGCTGCAGCTCATCCCAGCCCCACTGAGGCTCCTGCCACAGCAGCTTCACCTGACAGCCATGAGCCAGCTTCTGGCTGAGCAACACTCCCCGCTGTGGGAGCACACTGACTGCCAGGGGGGCAGCTCCTGCATTGAGCGTCTGCCCCCTGGAGGTCAGTGCACATAGCAACCGGTCGTTCCATTTGGTCCTAATGGTGGCTTAGGCCTTTATATATATAGATGTGATAATGCAGTGCCTGACATATAGAAATTGCTTAATTTGTATTAGTTATAGAGTGAATAGTAAAAGTACTTAATCAAATCATAGAATTGACTTTTAGGAAAATATTGTCAGCATGTGCAATACACTATTTCATAGATACACAATGGAAGATACTGTAAAAATGTGTATATGCATGTTATGCTCTCCAATCTTCAGATTATGTACATGACCTCATAGCTAGAGGCTGGTGCATAGCACATGTCTTTTCCTGGGAAAGCAGTTTTCACTTACCTTATTTTCCGTCTTTTCCGGTGTATAAGGCGACCCCCTAATTTTACAGTTAAAACATAGGTTTAGGCCTGTATTTGCTGTATAAGACTACCCCCCACTTCAAAGAAAAGACTTACTTTGCCGTCAAGATCTGCAGGTAATTTTTGTGCAATTTTGGTCTTTTGCCGCCGATTTTTGGTTGCCTTTTTTTCGTTTCAAAAGTCGTCTTATAAGCCGGAAAATACGGTAAATACAGCTGCTCTATTATAGTGTATGGGAGTCAGTACTCCTAAGGATGCAGTTAGGAGGAAAAACACATGCTAGTGACAAAACCTGGAAGATGCTGAACCTTAAAGATGTCATCCCATTGGTGATTACACCAAAGACCTAGAGTGATGGTTTCTACCATCTGTTCAGGTGAAGACTAATTTAGTAATAGTTGCTTTTACCCTAACAGCATTACAAAAGGGCAAGCCATAATGTCATCTCAAAGATATAGAATGGTTTCATTATAGATTAAAGTTTTATAGAGGCATATTCCTTATACTGAGAAAAAAATACTCAAAGACTCTAAAACAGATTTTAAGAAGTGCTGCACAGCCTGTTTCCAGAGCTCAGAAGAATCAAATAGACTCTCTTTGATACTATAAACCGAAATAATCAAATTAAAGACACCATTAAACAACTCCATGTTTTTTCCTCCTATGCTTAATGCTCATGCTGAATTTCCAGTGTTAAAAATGAAGCTTAAGCTATTACCCAAACATTAATATGAAAATACATATTAATGTATTTTTTCATTAGTGAAATATGTGATAAAAGTTTGCACATCTCAATTACACATATTTCAAGGTATAAAATTGAAAAATAATTTATTTTTGTTGTTAATAAAAAACAAACAAACACATAATTCCCTTAGAACTCAAAGTTTATTTAAAGTTGTATTTCTGAATAGCTACTATCTTTTTATTTACAATCTCAAAGCTCTATGAAGTCCTAGGCAGGAGACAAAAAGGGGGAAAAAGAGGTGTTTGGGCTTGTTTGTTTGGGTGGGTGGGGGTTTTGTTTTTGTTTTTGTTTGTTTGTTTGTTTTGTGTGTGTGTGTATTTTTTTAAAACAATTCCAAAGGAGCATAACTAAAGGTATTGTCAGAAAACATTAAAATGCTCTGAAAGGCAAATTGTAAATCCAAAAGCAAGAGAAATAAAAAGTGATACCCAGAGGAATACTGCCAGGTTTGAGGAGGAAGTTTTCTTTTTAAATGGAAAACAGTTTTCACCCTGAAGCTCCAGGCTGGGGAAGGAAGCACAGTTCAAGAATGGAGACAAGGAAAGAGAGAGGGTTACATAGTCTCTGACACCACATTTCTATTCCAGAGGCTTCACGTTTTCCAAATGTTTCCTGTTGTTCGGAAACTGTTAGTGCACTTTTCCCAGCGGCTTCAGCTTGCATTTTTTCCTCATTCCACTGTGAGACCCACTTATAGAGTCCTCCCAGGGTCTCAAATAAAAGTATCTAGTTTTATTTGCTTGTTTGTTTGTAATTGGATGTTATACTTATACATGTTATCATGTCTAGACCTTATTAAAATATACAAACATTTCAGAAAGAAAGACTGAATTTTACTTTTTATACAGGTATTTGCACCCATTCTACATATCCACAAGGGAAGGTAATCTTTAAAACCATTCTTGCCCCAACAACTGTATGCAAAATGTGACTGACTCAACAATATTTTCATGTGTCTCAGTCCTGTTATGATTGTGATGTCTTCAGGCAATGTGAATTATGACTGCTAAGAAATAAATTTTTCATTTTGCTTCTCCAAATATATATGACCTCATTTTAGGATACAAACCTTAGACATTGTTCCTAAGCTCAGAGGGTTTTCAGTCAATCTTGGACACCATGGACAAGCAGGTTGTTAGAATGCAAGGAGGGTATAAAAAGATAGCGAGTGCTCAGTAATGCCTTGTTTATTTTTTAAATTATGAAATATTTAAGCCTAACTAAATATAGAGAGAATAACAAATATCCTGTTTCTACCTTTGATTTAGTTAATAAAATTTTTGTAACTTAAACTCGGATCATTCAAAATATTAAGAATACAATATTACAAATACATATTAAATCCAATCTGCTGGTGTCTCCAATCCCTTTTCTTTTCTTCCTTTCTTAAAAATGACAACGTTCCTACCTGTCCAGTATGGCTCAGTGATTGAGCACTGACCTATGAGCCAGGAGATCATGGTTTGATTCCCAGTCAGGGCACATGGTACATGCCCAGGTTGAGGGCTCAGTCCCCAATAAGGTTCATGCAGGAGGCAGCCAATTGATTATTCTCTCTCATCACTGATGTTTCTATCTCCCTCTCCCTTTCTCTCAGAAATCAATAAAAATATATTTTTTAAAAGTATCAACCATCCTAAATTGTGTCTGTATCATCTTAAAGCATGCTTTATAGTTAGTTTTATTATACGGGTGTATATACACACAAAAACTACAAACATGCACATACACATTATATTATATAAAGAGCATATGTATTTATATGTATACTATACATATATATCTATATACATTTATAAAGATATATTTATGAACCTTGTCATAACATATCATACTATACATCATTTTGCAACTTAGATTTTTCACTTAAAATTTTGTTTAGCCGAGACCGGTTTGTCTCAATGGATAGAGCATCGGCTTGGGGACTGAAAGGTCCCGGATTCGATTCCGGTCAAGGGCATGTACCTTGGTTGTGGGCATATCCCCAGTAGGGGGTGTGCAAGAGGCAGCTGATTGATGACTCTCTCTCATTGATGTTTCTAACTCTCTATCTCTCTCCCTTCCTCTCTGTACAAAAATCAATAATATATATATATATATATATATATATATATATATATATATATATATATTTTAATTTTTGTTTAGTCCTTGCCCATATCTATAAACTATACATGAATACTTGACTCAATAATTTTTACTGCTATGTGGCATTCTAATTGATGATTAAAATCCAATATATTTAGTAACTTTCCTTTTGATGTACATTTGGGAATTTTTTTTAATATTTCCCTATTACAAACAAAATTAGAATAAGCATCCTTATACATGTTGTTCTGTGCACAAGTGTGAGTTTCTCTAGAGTACTGAGCAAAGTGCTGAGCCCTACTACATGTTTTTCAATATTGGAAATTATTTTCAAGATAGTTATATCAATTTATAGTTCCACCATTAATATGTAAATTCTATTTTTAAATTAAATACATTGAAATTAAAAATTTAGAGAATATATATCAGTGTAAATATGAAAAAGTGGCTAAGGAAAATAAAGAGCAGAAATTACTAAAATAAAAAAGCATGAAAATACTATACATTGATAAATCTTTGTAGTGTCAGGTTTTATATGCGTTAACTAAATGGTAATGAGCAATATTCAGTTTATGCTAATCAGCTTATTAGTTAATGGCATCATTTAATATTCTATAGCTTTATTTCTCTACCTACTTTGTTTATTAAATATTGAAAGAGGTATTTAAAATTTTTAAAGTCATTGTGGGTCATTTTTTGGGGGGGGGGGTAATTTCATTTATTTTTTACCTTTAAGCAAGATAACGTAAGAAAAACTTGGGATAAGACAACAGTAGATCTTGTATCTGTGCAAATCAAATCTAGGAATACAATTAGTATTTTGAGACTCTTTTAAACCCAGGCCTATGTAAGCACATAGAGATGTATGTAAGCAAAAAGGCAGCAATAAGGTGTTCTGTGGTCTTGTGCTCTGCTAGTCGTGTGCTCCAGTGCTGGCGGTTGTGTCTTCAAGAGGTATGCAAAGGAAAGCACTATGACATTTCAAAAGTGTGTTGTCCTAGATGCATAAGAACAATGGATAGAGCTCACTTGTGGTACAGATCTATTGGGTCGGCAACTAAGTAATTGCGGATTTTTTAAAGAAAATCAAAGACAATTTTTTCATGGAACTAAATAACTTTATTCTGTAATGTATTGCCCATTTTGATCAATGACCTTTTGCCATCTTTCAGGCAGCATCATAATCCCACGTTCAAAAAACTTCTGGTTTTTATTAGCAAAAAACTGAATCAGGTACGATTTGACATCATCATCATTATTGAAATTTTTACCATTCAAGGAGTTTTGTAAAGATCGAAACAAAAAGTAATCAGATGGTGCAAGGTCAGGACTATATGGTGGATGTGGCAAAACATCCCAACCAAGCTCCATTAATTTTTGCCGAGTGACCAAAGATGTGTGTGGCCTTGCATTGTCATGATGGAATACAACACCTTTTCGATTTGTCAATTCGGGCCACTTTTCTTCAACTGCATTGTTTAATTTCGTTAGTTGTTCAATGTAGACATCAGAATTGATCGTTCGGTTGGGTGGTAAGAGTTCAAAGTAGACAATTCCTTTGTAATCCCACCAAACTGATAACAAAACCTTCTTTTGATGAATATCAGCTTTTGATGTTGTTTGAGTTGGTTCACCTGGCCTGCTCCACGATCTTTTCCGCTTGATATTGTTGTAAACAACCCATTTTTCATCGCCAGTTATCAGTCGTTTTAAAAATGGATCATTTTCATTACGTTTCTTTAGCAAATCGCAGCTGCTAATGCATTGCGTTAACTGTGATTCTTTCAGTTCGTGAGGAACCCATGTATCGAGTTTTTGAACATAGCCATGTTGTTTTAAGTGATTTTCAATGCATGTATGTGATACATGAAGCTTCTCTGCAATCTCACGTGTTGTACTGTGACAGTCCGAATTGATTATTGCTTTGATTAGGGCGTCATCAACTTCAACTGAACGACCAGAGCGTTTTTCATCTTTGAGTGAAAAATCACCAGAACGAAATTTGGCAAACCAATTTTGACACTGCCGTTCTTTTAAGGCTTCGTCACCATAAACAGCACATAACTTTTTATAAGCTTGCGATGCGTTTTCCCTTTGCGGAAATAAAAAAGCAAAATATGACGAAAATGTTCCTTTTGATTTTCCATTTTTCAACGAACGCCAAACGAAAACTACAAAACAGATCAAAAAACTTTTTTTACTGATTAACAGCTGAATAGCCAACTATCAAATAACAAAATGTGTTTTACATTTGTACTACGTCTGCAAACCTAAAAATTCAACTGAAGCCATATATGTGTGAAACCCGCAATTACTTAGCTGCCGACCCTATACCTTTGCTAAGAACACTGTAGGCCTAGGACAGGCCTAACCACTATCACAGTTTGACCAGTAACTATGACACACAATGACCACTAGGGGGCAGATGCTCCAACCGGCCTATCAGGGTAAGACCAGCCAGACATGTCTTGGAGCCCTCACAGCCCCTCCCCAGCAATCTGGGACCCTTTGAGGGATGTCGGAGAGCCGCAGGCCAGGCTGAGGAACCCCACTGGTGTACAAATCTATGCACCGAACCTCTAGTATATGATATTCAGCTTTGTTCATAGAATTAGTACATTTTATTTAGTTAGGAGATTATTTTTACAAGTTTTGGTATATTTTCAAAGGAATGAAATAAAAATAAAAATTTTTTAAAGACTAAATTTGAGGATTTCAGAGGAATATTATAAAACATTTGTCTGTTGTGCAATAATCTCAATATGTTACATTAATTAAGGAAATATTAGTCAATTCTTGGTTTAATAAAATCAAGAATTAGTGAGAGAGAGAGAGAGAGAGAGAGAGAGAGAGAGAGAGAGAGAGAGAGAGAGAGAGACTATTATTCCTGAAACAATTTGAGGGGAAAATGAAATTAGAAACACTATAAAGTGGAAGATTTGCATTAAATACAAATATAAGAATTATACACTTTACCTTAAAATAAGAGTTAAAAGGTCAACAATGTGATAGCTCGACATAAAGAAGATCATTTATGTTGCCCTTTCCAGTTTACATCCCTTCCTACCTCACAGGACACAGCATTGTCCTAAGAATTTAGAAAGGCACAGTGCAGCAGAGCCTTGCTGCTGGGAACGGCTGGTGTTTCACATTAGGTCAGTTAGTAATGCTCACCTAGGAAGCTGTGTAAAAGATTAAGCTGTGTCATGGTTCCCTGGAAAAGACACCATGATAAATTGGTGATGTCAGCTCCGAGTTCCAGAAAGGAATTTGTTGCACACATACTGTGTATTTACTGCTTTTTTTTTCCTAAGGTCTATTTTTTTTTTTTTTTTAGGTTCCAATACTTTTTTTTCTGAAGTTTAGGGGGACATGCAAAAGTTTGAGGAGGTAATTAATTTTCAGGGATTTTCTTTATGAGCAGGGTAGAACAATCATGTCTATACCTGATATATAGGCAGTCTTCATGTGTAGAGAAGAAATGGCTGAAGATTTTTACTGGCAGGATGATAAGACTGAAACCTAGGGACTCTGAACAACTCCTGATTTGTGGAGGCGGTGGAAACTGATGAATCCACTTACACGCAAGCGTGTGTGCCAGTTTCAGTCATCCATTGCTAATGATCAAGCCTCCTCAAAACTTGGTAGATTAAAACAGACACTTACTAGCTAGATATTAGACTAATGACTGGCTCTGAGCTCAGGTGGCTAGTTGTTCTGAATTCAACTAGGATCACTGCAGCTGCAGGTATCTGATGGCTCTCCTTCCCATTGGATGGGCAAGGTGCCCTCACTCACTCTGGCATTTGCATGCTCAAAGCATGCACACTCACTTTTCTTCTACACATCCTCTTATTCTCTTGTAAGCCAAGTTGGATTTCCTACATGACAATCTTAAGGCAAGGTTTGAAAAGAGCAAATGTAGAAACTGCATTGTTTCTTAAAGTCTAACCTCCATAATGCATTCAACCATCACTTCTGGAATACTGAGTTGGCCAAATCAAGAAGACCCTAAGGCCAACTGAAATTCTATGTGTGGGAGAACAGATTCCACCTGATAATGGGACAAACTACAAAATACTGTGGTCACTGTAATCTACCACAGAGGCTATCCTATTGTTGGCGACCATGAGGCACAAAGGAAACTTTTAAAAATAATTTTCATGAGACAGGAGAGGAAAATCATTGGTCAAAGTATTAAGAAAATTAAGAAAAACCTGGGGGCACATTTCTTTCTTGTATATGCAAACTTAATTGTAGGATTCATGTCTTATTCAGAGTTTCACAGAGTGGGTGGGAAATAAAGATTACATGTATTAATTAGAGGTTTTGAAATGTGTAAAGTTGTTTATGAATTTAAAAATATAACTTTTTCTATGCCTCTCGGTCTAAGAAACAACTTGGCTATAAAATGTTAGGATATACATTTGAATTGAGCAGTTTGGAACCTAAATATGATTATGTATTAATGCAATGAGCAAGGTACCCTGTGGACATCCAATGTGCTACCAATGTTAAATGCAGAGAGATGTAAATTGGATAAAAATTGATGAAGTATATACTTGCCATTTTTATAGCAGCACCCACATTAGCACAGAAAAAGTGAAGGAATTTATAGGCCATTTGCATTTCTATGTAGAACTTCTCATAATGATCATATTTATGGCTAAGCACATTTTAAACTTGCTGAACTTTTAAATGAGCTGCAAGTTCTACAAATATTTCTAATGGGAGTTTTCCACTTTCAAATACAACTATTGCAAATGTAAAGGCTCATTATATGTGGAAAGAATTGTAGTTGTGTATTTAGCACCTTGACAGAATAATTATGCATGATGAGAAAAAAAATCAAGTGCACAAAGTAATGACCATTTTCAATATACTTGAGGGAAACATAATTAATTTTCAGATAACTTAAAATATCATTGTCAGATAAATTTCATCTGGTACCTTGTCAGTCATGATGAAGATTTAGTTTAATGTACCTTCGGGATTTTAAATGAGTTTATCACGTTATCAGGAAATTACAGGGGTCTATAAGCTAATTAGAAATATGGTTAATATAAAAATAAAGATGAAACCGTGCATTACTGATTTAAAGAAACTTAGAAATCAATAAAGCCTAGTTAATTGAATATGCTAAACTATATAATTTGAATAATATGCAGAACATTTTTTTCAAGTACTCCAATAAAGTGCAATCAACCCTCCTTGAAATTAAGGCATCATCTACAATATCAATAATTAGCTGTAAAATTCATAAGTCTATGCTCATATCCAAACACTATTGCTTAACATAAATACTCATTACTTTTTTAGATTGTCTATAACATGTTAAAGTTAATAGAAAAAATGTTTTTTACATTTCCCCCAAACAACCTCTATTACCAAAAGGAAGAAAGTGGCCACATTTGCCCCCAGGACTCAGTGGCATTAATACAATGTTTCTTTAAAGTATCCTTTCTTATTATCTCAAGAATCACAATTCCTATACAGCACCAGATAAATTTCTTCCATCCCTCCTGACAACAAATACATCAATCTTTCAACTGCAGGCACTGCACAGCCTCTGCTCAGGCTTTGTTCTTCTGCTCCTCCTGCTTGTCCAATTTCTCTTCCCTCAGAGCTGCCCAGAGAAGCATCCACATCTGTGGTACCCACCAGGAAGTGGGAATTCATACAGACGTTGTCATCTATGGACATTGCCAAGGTTATCAGTCCTCCAGCTGCATTGTTGCATTCTGTGCAGAGTGGCACTCATCACTCTCTTCCTCAATTATGTACCAGACCAGCTTCCTCATTCCCGGTGCAGTTCTGATTTTGTCCAAAATAGTTCCACAGGTTTCTGTCTTTAACTCTTCCCTCACTCAGGGCTCAAAAGCAGGCCGTGGAGGAAAACAGAATGCACCATAGCACTGTTGTCATGATCTCACCTCTCTCCTTTCCCTATGAGAAAGAAAACATTTCAGTGGATTCAAGCAAGCACCATGAGGAGGTGAGAGTGCTATGCTGGAGGTGTTGGTTGTGGTAGCTATGAAAAAAGCCCCCGCCAACCTGCCTTGTTACAACAACAACAACAACAATAACAACAACAACAACAACAAATAGGAAAATAGTCTTCATGGCTGGGTGTTTTTTCCCATTAAAATAGCTATTTACCTCTTCTTGTTTTTATACACGCTGCTTGTATAAGTCCCTTAGGGCAATTTCCTAATCTTACATCAATTAATTTAGATTTTTAAAACACTCAAAATAATAACACTCCTGGTGATGATTTCAATTTAGGACACATTCTGAATAAAAACCTGCCCACAAACTCCTTGTTTATAGACCTACAACAGTCATAACTGAAATATACTCATTTCACCCAGCCTACTAAATATATTTTTAATACCTGAGGCAAGTATTGTCATCTCAACCCCATGGCAGACGAACATCTCAGACATATGTCTATCTTAGATATATCATGCAATAAATTGAAATAAAGGAAAATGTCCCTTTTCTCCAATTACAATGGAAAAGACTTAAATATGATGATACAAAAGTATGCAAATGTGCAAGATACATACTCAAATTTATTATAACCAGCAGAATTCCTTTGGAAGCAACTCCTGCACAGATTTTCTAAAAATATCTATAATTTTGACCACATATCACGATGCTAAGAAACCTGTCTTAAGGATATTGCCCAACATATGAAAAAACTGCATTCACAAGTTTATTCATCCCCCAAACAATACAGAGATCATAAATAAGAGAAGAATTAACAAATCTCTTCCCAAACTGTGTTCCACAGTATGCTGTTAATTCATGTTGTTTGTATTAAGGGTTCAGTGACCAAGATAATTTAATAAATTATTTTAAACAAGAATCTTTTTACTCTAAGCTTTCTCAGAACATTAAATGCTAATATGCAGTATAAGTTCCCAAGAGGCACATTTCTCAAAAGCTTCATCCGTAAGGCATTAAAAGATCCTATATAGATGAAGAGTTATTAATTCTGTGGAAATTGCTTATAAATTATCTTATATTGAGAAACAAATTATGACGGGATGAGAAGAGCAGATTATGTAGCTAGAACAGGAATGTTGCTTTTATGGCAAGGTAAAAAAAATTTCTGATTTTCAAATTTTCTGTAGTGTGTTTATAAAACTCCTCAAAGAAAGCCATAAGTGAAAATAAATTAAAAGAAGCTTTTATTGATTTTAATATAAAATCAAGATAATTACCTAAAATAGTTCCTGGATATAAACTAACTTCTGGAAGTGGCTAAAAGAAAAAAACAAAAGAAACAATGTTAACTTGCACTGTTTTCTGCATACGTGTGTGTGCATGTCCATCAAATGATATACATGCAAGAGACAGAGGTTAAATATATCCATATACATATATCAGCCAGGTAAAAAGATGTGTTTTATGATCCTGATATATCAACTATTTTGATTCCTTCTCTGAGTAGAAAACATTTGAATTTTACTAAGATCTTCAATGCACTATAATAAAAATAACTTGATACTTCTTTAGCATCAAAATGTATAACATTCAACATAATTTAGTCCCTTCCGGGAGAGATGTAAGACATTTTACATTTAAATAGATGCAAAGAACCATGTGTTCTGAAAGTGAATGTGAAATAAACTGATTCCCAAATTACTCCTGAATCCAGACTCATTATTTGTCAGTCATGCTTTCATATTGTAATAACAATGTACCGATAGCTTTATCTTTTTTCTTTTTGTTTCAATTATAAACCCACTTTGTCTCTGGTTGGGGAGGAGATAAGTTACTAGAATGAAGGATATATCAAACCATAAAGTTTCTCCTTCAACTATCCTTTAGGATAGTTTCAGTATAAAGGCTGATGTATCGTTCAGTACCTTAAAATCTAATTAGTTACTACATTAATGGGTCATTAATTAAATAAGCTATTAATGATTTATTTAATTTATTATTAACTAAATAAGTTAAATTAATCATTGCATCACACATTAAAATCAAATGGGTTTCTTTTGAGGTGACAAAATCTATACTAATAAAAGGATAATATGATAATTAGACCAGACATCTTCTGGATGACCTTCCAGACATCCTTCCAGATGTGCTCCCAGACAAAGCAATGGTGGCAGGGCCAAGGCAGAGGTGGATAGGGGCAATCAGGCTGGCAGGGGAGAGCAGTTAAGGGGATCAGGCCAGCAGTCAGGTAAGCTGTTAGAAGAGAGTGCAGTCTGGTCTGAGGTACAGCTACCCCTATGCAAGAATTTCATGCACTGTGCCTCTAGTTGCTTTATGATTGACTGTGGTTACATTGCACCTATCTGTGAATATACTACAATCCATTAAATAGTATACCGTAAATGGATGAGTTGTATGATATGTGAATTTTATCTCAAAGTTGTTTGGAAATACATGATGAGAGGACTGGATCTTGTAAAGCATTCCTAGAATTTTATAAATAGAAAATTTTCCATATACCAAGGTGCTGCAACTTTAAGACCACTCATTTCATTCATAGCTTCATGGAGAAGCTAACTCAAATATCGTACACTGACAAGACTTCTGCTCTTGTCTTAAAGAGTTTTGTCCATTTTTGTTGGTCTTTTATTTGAAACCATGTGGTATATGTAGGCAATATTTATAAAAAATTCGTATCTTCTAGTCATACTAAAGTAACTTTATTATACTAAGATGTGATATACTTTGAAAATGGCTTTTAATGGAGATTATTTTAAATGCTATAATTGGCCTACAACACCATACTCCTTCAATGATTTTTCTCCTAAGTCACATATCTAAAAGGCTCCAAACTGTTTTGTATTCTGATAAAGCTCATTTTGTGTACAACTTGTCCACCTAATATTGTAAGAAGTTATGTTATTATTTCTCTGTTGTCCTGAATTTATATCAATTTTTAACCTGTGTATTTAGAATTTCATCATTCAGCAATTATACTCTTTATTGAGAGGAATACAACATTTTATCTGTGGGATAACTACATTCTAAAATAAAAAATATTTTATTATTTAAATATATTAATAACATTTTATGGTATTTTGAGAGTCTAACTTTTCAAATCCACTTAGTAGAAACAGTAGACAGAAAATATGCAGAACTAATATAAGTATTTTGGTGAGAAGCCAGTTTGTCTTCTCTAAATATGCCCTTCTGTACCCTACATTTTATGAAATAACTACATAAAATCCTGAATTTCAGAGTAACCAAGTCAGTCAATCTGTAACTCTTTGTCAAAAGTAAATCAGTCTTTAATTATTAATAGACTCCCAAATTTAGCTGCACTTTAAACTTTTAGAAGTCAAATCAATCATAGGACAACAATGTATGAACGTACAATTGATAATGTTATTCTTTTTTCTTAAAGGAATATATTCTTAAATCTTAGCTAAAATAAGAGAATATAATTATAGGCTGAATTAGAATTTCAAAATTACAGGGATGTGTGCTTTGTTGATAGTAAAATGACTTTACAGTCAGAAGAATGTCCAGTTGTCTTACTAATTACAGTTTTCAACAAAGAAAGCTTCAGGCATACCAAGTCCCAAGGAGTCATGATAGACCTATTTTGTGGTTCTTTAACTGATTGTATAAATTAAACTTGTTCATCACTAGACTTGATTTGTGTGTTCTAGACCCAGTTCATCTGGAGCTCACCCATTCTGTTTGTGTCTACATTCTTAGGTGATCTTTAGCCATACCCAAAATTTTATGCATGCTTACACGCAATCCAATATTTTAGCAAAATGTAGTATGCACCTGTGATGGTTAACTTTATGAGTCAACTTGACTGGCCTAAGGGATGACCAGAGTGCTTGTAAAACATTGTTTCTGGCTATATCTGTTCTGTGAAAATGTTTCTGCCGGAGGGGAGTCTTTGAATGGGAGGGGGGTGAGATGGGAGTGGGCTGGAAGATGTTAATAGAGGTAAAAGGAAGACCTATGTTATAATTTCAACAATAAAATTTTTTAAAAAATCAACCTCATTAATGTGATTGGGCATCATCCAACCTTGCTGAGGGCCTGAATAAACAAAAGGTGAAGGAAGAGCAAATTTGTTCTCTGTGCTTGAGCTGGAGCACTCACCTTCCCCTGTCTTCAGACATCAGCACTCTAGGTTGTTGGGCTTTTCCTCAGACGAGTACTCACAGGACTGGCTCCCCTAGTTCTCAGGCTTTTGGGTTGGGATTGGAACTACGCTTCCAATTTTTGTGGCCCTCCACTTCTCAGCCCATGCAATCTCAGCCTTCCATAATTGTGAGAGCCAATTCCTCATAATACATCTTTATATACATCCTCATTGATTCTATTTCTCTGGAGAATCCTGGCTAATACAACACCTTAGAGGTACAAGGCATGATAGCAGTATATGTGACCAGTAGTGCATCATAGATCTTGCATCCTAAAGTGGGTGGGTAAGGGTGGACAGACAACTAACAGGCTAACACATATTCAACAATACATCAGGTAGTGATAAGCACTGTGAAGAAAACTTGAGGGAATCAGTGCAATGAGGTTGGTTACTTCAGCTAGGTTGTCTGCCTAGGCATGTCTGAATGAAGTAAAAGTGTAAGCTAAGCAAGTCTGAGAGAATTCTATTCCAAACAAGATGAGAAATGGCAAAAACCTTAAAGTAGCATTTTTCAGAAATAAGAATTGCAGTCCAGACAGAGGGTGGTGAGCCAAATATACAGGGTTTAGGGAATGGGGTCAGGTATGAGATGAATTGTCCCCCTTTATGATTTGAAGTCCCTAATCCCTAGTATAGCTGTTTGGGGTTTTAAAATTTTTAAAGGATAATTAAGTAAAAAGGAAAGAAGGAAGGAGAAAGGAAAGGAGGGAGGGAAAAAAGAAGGACGTAGAAAACAATAAAAGCATTACCTTCACACATATTTAGTATGCATCTTTTTAAGGCATGTCAATTTAAGTTTAAGTGATCCTAATCTAGGTAACCATCTACTTAGCAGATAATACTCATTTTAAATTATTACTAGAGAAATATGATTAATCTTTATTAAATAGAATTTTATTTAAACATTTTAAATATAATTTTATGGAATTAGATGCATTTTGTTTACAAACATGTTTAATGAGCATAAAGAAATGCAAAATAAAATTTGATGTGATTTAACATGAGCTTTCATCAATAGGCAAATTTCTTTTAAAAAATTGTATGAGATTGGAACTTCCTTATTGAAGAAAATAAAATCACACTGGGTAAGATGAGCAGACAAAAGTTGATTTTATTTCAATACATTAACATCAAAATAAGCTAGAGTTCAGGTCAAGTTTGAATAGCTATTTGTGCAGAGACAAAGAGCCCAGAGGGTTTTCAGCATGGGGATGAGCTAATAGAAAACTACTGGAGGACAGAGGATATTAAAGCCAATGCTCAAAGAAAAGAGAGAGATCTGAGCTTAAAGTCAGTAAGAAACCTGTCTGAAGTTTAGTCAAATTGAGGGGAATATTAAGGCCATTTTGGTCATGGTCAGTTTAAGCACTTTCGTTGACCTTATTTTATAGAAGTTACATGTTTAATATATTGTAACTGTATAATTTAAGCTTTTGTATGCAATTTCCTTAAATTTTGATACATGTGATAGCCCTATACACTTGCCAGTTCTCCTATAGTAATATTCAGAAGGAAGTGTCTTCAGATAAGTGATGCATGGCTTCACAGCTCACGTGCTACAAATCTGACATTTCAAAGCTGGGTGACCTTAATTGAATGACAGATCTTTCTTGTAAAATAGAGATCAGAATAGCCACCTTCCACAGTCTTTAGCTAGATCTGACAAGATATTATTGTAAAACACATATCACACTGACTAGCACATAGAAGACAGCCATCAAATTCCAGTTCATCCTCTTACTGCCCATAAAACTGTGGTAAATAAAGGTTATATCAGAGAATATAACAAATTTTCTGATAGAGGAAAATTTCTGTTTCCCCCTATCATTTTTTTCCTTTCAAACACACATAATTATATCTCATATGATGGATGCTTAGAGCAAGGGCCTTGAAGTGGTCAGTTTGGGGAGTCCATGCCTTAGTGTACCAGTGACTTCTGTGACCTTAATTGGACTTCTAGGCCAGAGATGCTCCATTTGTCAAATAGATATAATAATGGAAAACATCTCTCCCTCACAAGAGTGCTTTTAACATTACTGGGGGAGGGAGGGGGAAGAGAATCTTTTTAAAGCCCATGTTATGAAAGTGCTACTGATATTAAATATATAATGAATTGTTGCTAATTCATAGTCTGTGATGTTATAAGATTCAATACCTTTGGAAGCAAAGACTCTTGAGAGCCTTGACCAAGGGAAACTTTGTAATAGCAATTGAATTACCTGTGAAATTGGAAAAATCGTTGAGAAAAATCAGTATCCCTATGGAGAAAGAAGAAGCCATTATATTATACCTCAGTAGAATACCTATAACACTGGAAGGAAAGTTGGATGTAATCTCATTTCTTGGCCATACCTATAAGAGGCAAGTGTTTCGCTAGGACATAGCCAAGATATTTCTTTTTTAAAGCAATATGCTGTCACTATACACACGTGTGTGTGTGTATTATATGTATGTAATGTATATGTATATACATATATATGTGTGTGTATATAGTATATATAAACTGAGTGACCATATTATTATGATCTCTGACTGCATAATAATCTGGCCACTCAGTGTGTTTGTTTCTGTGTGTGTGTGTGTGTGTGTGTGTGTGTGTGTGTATTAGAGGCCCAGTGCATGAATTTGTGCATGGGTGGGTCAGGCCAGCCTGGCCAGGGGGAGTGGACATGGGTGGTGGCCAGCCTACCTTCTGGTCGAACTCCTGGTCAAGGGGACAATTTGCATATTAGCCTTTTATTATATAGGATATACACTGAGTGGCCAAATTATTATGCATTCAGAGATCATAATAATCTGGCCACTCAGTGTGTGTGTATGTGTGTGTGTGTGTTGGAGGCCCAGTGCATGAAATTCAAGCACAGGTCCCTAGTCCTGACCAGTGATCAGGGCCAATCAGGGCCTTCTTTCATTCCATGCTGCCCTCTGGTGGTCAGTGCACATCCTAGTGAGCAATTGAGCTCCCAGACTCCCAGTTGAACTCCCAAGAGGACACTTTGCTATTAGCCTTTTATATATAGATATATTAAAGCATTAAATTTAGTGTTTGAAAAGTCAGCCCCTTTACCCACATTAAGAAGTTAACACATACTAATTAATTTGCCACATACTTATTTTATACTAGAGGCCCAGTGAATGAAATTTGTGCACAGAGTGGGGGGTCCCTCAGCCTGGCCTGAACCATCTCACAATCTGGGACATCCCTCTCACAATCCAGAACCGCTAGCTCCTAACCACTAGTCTGCCTGCCTGATCACCCCTAACTGCTCACCTGCCTGCCTGATTGCCCCTAACCACCTCTGCCTTGGCCCCCGCTGCCACAGCTTCATCCAGAATGACCTTTGGGTCTAATTAGCATATTATACTAATGGTCTAATATTGGCTATCTGGTCTAATTGGCATATTGTGCTTTTATTATTATACATATTAATAAAGTATACAGTCAATAAATATTTTCAAATATACAAATGGTCAAATGAATATTGAATAAAAGCTTCCCAGCATTTACAGGTTTTCTTTGCAAGTTATAAAATTTCAGCTTGAGTTTTGTCAAAGATGAAACAAGTTTTGATAAGAAAATTAATGTTTTAAGTAAGATCAATTCTTGCTGGAAAGAAAATGAAGTTTGTAAGCTTTGCAGCAGGTTGTAGTTAAAATTCTGAATGCATTAATTATAAATGATTCTTGGAAATTCTTCATGTCAAAATTATAAAATAGTTGAATACTAGAAAAAAATTGTAAGAACTAAATTTGATGAGTAATACTATTTCAATAGGAAAAAGATTCTAGTGTGTTTTAAATTCCAGTTATATTTGTATAGAAGTGATAGGGTGTTCTAAAGGGATAAGGAAAAAATAGGAAGGGGAATGAGGAAACTCAGTAGCGTTGGCTAAGTGAAAAAATTCCAAAAATGGGAAGGGAGAGTTGGCCTGTGTAAAACCCATCTGGGTTTTGCTAACAGACATTTATTAAAAGTTAGGCCTCTATTCTCCACAAAGAAGATAGGGGCCCTATCTTCAAATGTTGGTTGGAACAAACAGAAGCAATTTATTTTGACAGCCTATATTTTTCTCAAGCAGTCACTTTAAAGGGGACTAGAGTCATCTTAGTGATGCAGCTTTGATATCTTAGAAATTATGTTAGTGCTTGTTCAAGTTTTTATGGGCCAAAGGTGAGATACAGTTGAAAAGAGGGCTCAGAGGAGCCTGCATACAGTTTGGTCAATAAGAGAACCTTTGTCAGTGGAAACTCTAAAATTGGAATTATAACTATAAATAATCTCTCTCTGAATTGGACAAGTAAAATACTGAGATGTCTCGTGACTGATGGAATCCATAACTAAAGAGATAATTGCTGTTACTTGGCAAGTCGCTCTTAACTTCCTCGTTGTGCCTTTGAAAAGCTAGAAGTCTTTGGCAACACTCTTGAATTATTAGATTATATTAACTATTACTTAGCCGTTTGGTCATATTTCCTTTCTATGTTTTTTAAAGTTTTATATTTTATTATCTGTGTAGCTATTTAAACAGTCATTCATAGTCTCACACTCAACAATGGTCTGACACAGAGCAACATGCTCGCATCTCCCAGTAAATACACTGCATTAAAAAGTAAGTAAATATTGCCACTGTGGAAAACAGTATGGAGTTCCCTCAAAAATAAAAAAAGTGGAGCTCCCATTTGACCCAATAATCACACTTCTGGGAACATATCCCAAGAAATTAGAAACACCACTGAGAAAGAATATATGTACCCTATATTCATAGCAGCACAATTTACAATAGCTAAGATTTGGAAACAGCGTAAGTGCACATCAGCAGATGAATGGATTAAGAAACAGTGGTACATCTATACAATGAAATACTATGCTGCTGTAAAAAAAAAAGAAGAAGAAGAAGTTCTCTTATCATTCGCAACAGCATAGATAGATATGGAGAGCATTATGCCAAGCGAAATAAGCCAGTCAGAGAAAGATAAATATCACATGATCTCACTCATTTGTGGAATATAATGAATAACATAAACTGATGGACAAAAATAGATCCAGAGACAGAGAAGCATCAAATAGACTATAAAACTTCAGAGGGAAGGCAGAGGGAAGTGTGGGGAAAGGGAAGGTAAGAAATTGATCAAATGACTTGTATGCATGCATATAAGCATAACCTATGGAAACTGCCATTAGGGGTGTGAAGGCCCGTGCGGGGGGCGGTGGCTTGGGAGAAGTCAATGGGGAGAAAAAAAGACATGTAATACTTTGATCAATAAAGAATTTTTTTAAGTCATAAATAATAAAATACTTGGTTGCCATACTATATCTTTCACTTACTTTACAGAGAAAGCTAATATTTGACTAATGATGAACCACTAAGATGGGCCATCAGTCTAATGAAAGCCAACACCAGAAGTATTTCCTTAGCACATAAGACTCACACAACGACTTCACTTCGGAGCACAATTTCTGGCTGCCCATGCACGGGGGCTTCCTTTTCAACTAAGGACCTAATTTGCAAGATTATTTTGTCTTTACTAACCCAAGTTCTATAAGAAAAGACAGAGCTCAAAATATATTATGGCTTTATTGGATGCTTTCTCTGATCCAGGCACTCTCTCAACCACCTGCATTGTTTTACTGACTTCCTGCCACCATGCTGTGATGAAAGTGCTGCCATTACCATCCCCAGTTTACACATGAGGAAACAAGCACAGATTCAACTGTCAGCTCACATGGGCATTAAGATAGATGTAAAATGCAAAATCAGGTTTCCATGTGGGAACAATAATTAAATTTTGTACGTATTTGTATTATTTTAAAAGAATATTTTAGAGCAGTTTCAGGTTTACACGAATATTGAGGGGAAGGTACAAAGATTTTCCACATACTCTATTTCCTATCCCCTATGCATAGAGTCCCCATTGTCAACATCCCCCACTGGAGTGGTACATTTGTTACCACTGATAGACCTACACTGACACATAATAACCCAAAGTGCATTAGTTTATCTTAGAGTTCACTCTTGGTGTTAGACCTTCTAAAGGTGTTGTCAAAGGTAATGTTGTATATCCATCATTAGTATCATTTTTAGTTTCACAGTGCTAAAATCATCTGTGCTCCTCCTCTTCATCCTTCCTTGCCCCAGCCTTGATAACCACCGATCTTTTTACTACCTTCATAGCTTTTCTGCCTTTCCCAAAATGTCATATAGTTGGAATCATACACTGGGTAGCCTTTTCAGATTGGATATTTTTAACAATATGCATTTAAACTTTTTCTATGTCTTTTCATAGCTTGATAACTCATTTATTTTTAATGTTGAATAATAATCCATTGTCTGGATGTACCATGGTTTATGTATCCATTCATGTATTGAAGGACAACTTGATTGCTTTCATGTTTTGGTAATTATGATTGAAGCTGCTCTAAACATCTGTATGCAGGTTTTTGAATGGACATAAATTTTCAGCCCCTTTCAGGAAACATAAAGAAATGTGATGGCTGCCAAAAACAGGTTTGGCTCAGTGGTAGAGCGTTGGTCTGCGGACTGAAGGGTCCCAGGTTCGATTCCGGTCAAGGGCATGTACATTGGTTGTAGGCACATCCCCGGTGGGGGGTGTGCAAGAGGCAGCTGGTCGATATTCTCTCTCATCGACGTTTCTAGCTCTCTATCCCTCTCTCCTCCTCTCTGTAAAAAATCAATAAAATATATTTTTTTAAAAAAGAAATGTTCACTCTTTATTAAAAAAAAAAAAATGTGATTGCTGGATTGAATGGTTAGAGTATGTTTACTTTTGTTAAAAAAAACAAAACAAAACAAAAAAAACCTGCCAAATTGTCTTCCAAAGTGGCTGTACCATTTTGGATTTCCACCAGCCATGAATGAGAGTTCCTGTTGCTGTACATCCGCACCAACATTTGGTGTTGTCATTCTTCTGAATTTTGACCAATAGGTGTGCCATAGTATGTCTTTTTAATTTGCATTTCCCTGATGACGTATTTTGTCTAGCATCTTTTCACATGCCTATTTGAAATCTGTATAGCTTCTTTGATGAAGGGTCTGTTAAGGTCTTTTGGTTCATATGTTAATGGGCTGCTTATTTTCTTATTAAGTTTTAAGAGTTCTATGTATATTTTATCAGATAGGTCTTTTGCAAACATTTTCTCCCTGTCTGTAACTTATCTTCTCATTTCCTTCTTATTCATTTTAAGCAGCAAGTTATGTTACCTATTTGCAAAGCTCTCTTTGACCTAGGTTAATTAGATAAAAGAATTATTAATTTTATTTTAGATAAAATATTATTATAATTGGAGAGATACATTAGTAAAAATATGTTTGATTCTTGCAGTTAAAGGGAGATGGCATTCAAAAGGTAGCCTACTAGCTGCAGTACTTTGGTATCAAGGATGTAGTCCTTAGGTTTTTGGATGAAGTAAACTTGGATTTCTCAGATCCTTCACATTTATAAGGTCCTTGGGTGCTGGATGACATGAACAAAGTCATGAAACACTGATGGTTACCTTGGAATATTAATACCCGGACCCTGATATATCAGCTCAGTCACCAGAATTCTAGTGCCCACTATCTGGATTTGTCCTTTATTACATCAAGGTCCTTAGGAGAAAGATGTGAAAAAATATGGAAGGTAATTAGAAGATTGTATGGTGACTATAATATTAGCTCAAAGAAGCTGAGTGTTTGGGGGTATAATTCATCAATGCCATGGTAAAGCCTGAAAAATTACCTCTGCCTTATAACAAAGTACATCTTTTAAGATTGAGGTGACCAGGGGTGGGGTAAGGTTTACAGTCAAATGGGTGATTGTAAACAAAGAGGAATATGTTGCATATGGTCAGAGATAAGAGAAATCGTTGGAAATATAAGTATTTTACAATATTTATCTATCTACTTATGGATTTATGTGTAGTTATACAGAGATTATAAATAAGAACTACAAATGAGGGTGAAGCATGTCGGTATAATGGATGGATATTGCACGGAAGAGTATGGCTGGGTTTTGTTTTGTTTTTAAGCATTAATAGGATTAATGGTGATTTAGCCATATGATAGGATATGAGCCAGGAAACAAAACAGCAGCTCCACCTCATCTTCCTCTTAGCAAATCCCCAGGACTTCAGTTCCTTTGTCTGCCTCACACATGGACATTGGGGTTACATAAATGATGGCAAGGTGTGTGGGGGTCACCTTGACACACAGAAGCTCCCAACTATATTTTCTACCAGTCCTTTATACTGCTCAAGCCAATAGCCCTCACACCCGCAGCCACCGTGTGCTCTCCCAGCCCCGTGCTGACTTCACACAATGAGCAGAAACACCGTTTTTCATTTTTCTGAGCTCCCACTCCTTCCAAGGAAAGAGGGCTGTGGGAAACAGAGGTCATTCTCTGAGATGCTGCATCAGAGCAGCAGATGTTAAATTATTTCTCACAGTTCACCCTGGTGACCACAAGCCAGTATTTTCACAAGACATATTCTTTCAATGTCCTGTGATTTTTTTTTTCTTCTGATGGGCACAATTCTATTATTCTTTAAGCAGGAAAATGGCAAGCTAGCACACCTACCACCAAAATCTGTGCTACCCAATGAGGTTAGGTATTTTTTTCCTGAAACATGTTAATCTTGACCAGCCTGCGCCTTGTGTCTTTTGACATTTTCTTATCAATTCACAAGTCTCACTTTCATTCACTATCACTTGTATCTTTTAAAAAGTTATTAGAGCCATTGATATGTGTGTTTAGTTTCTTTCAGGTCAAATTTACCATGTTGTCTGGACAATCAGTTTCCATGGAGTTAATACTAATTGGGGGTTTTAAATGAGTTCCCAAAAAATATATTTTCATCCTGGGGTCATCATGAGAATACATTTCATTTTCTTTAATTTCCGTATGTAAGCCCATAAAATCCTTTATTTGGGGTTTAGATGAGACATTAAAGCAATGCCTAGCACACAAACCACTTGTTTATATTACACCAATAGCAGTAGATACTACAGTAACACTTATTACACCAAACATTGGTGCTCATTTCACTGTAATTTCCCCATTCTTCCCAACAGAGTCATCTCTTACCTACAGACTATATATTTTCAGTGACAGGATGGTCACTAGAGTGTTTAGTAAATTCAGGATTCCAGCTGGCCCGGGCTCCTAATTCCTCCCAGCGAGGAAGAAATAGGATTTTTACTAACACTGGTTCCCACGTGTTAATGCAGAGTACAACCTATTTATTCTATAGAGAGGACAGAGCATTGTTTTTTTTTTATCTGCTCAGTACTCACTAACTGTATAACAAGAAATAGCACCTTCTTTTAAATTCTTGGCACTCATGCAACAGGGAATGATAAGCACCACATGTGTCAGCGATGTTCTGCTATCCGTCAGGTGGTCCTGAGCATTTGTCACCTGGCTCCTAAAACAACCAGTCATGCCTTTCAACACAACAGCCATCAAGCACAGAGGACAGCCCTTCCTGGGTGAAGATACAGCACCTTCTCGGAGCTGTTGCCAGGCAAAATGTTCTAAATAGCATTTTATATTTCCCGGTAGCAGTAGAATCCCACCATTCAGTACAAGAGCTCCCATCGGCTAGTCAGCCAGGTGTTTTGCCTCAGCGGGCTTGAGACTCCTTGACATTGAGATTAAGTGGGTAGCTCTGCAGGTGTTCCACTGCAGAGGCAGAGATGCTCTTACATGAGTACAATGCACTCCCCCAGAGCAGACCTTTTAGCATGTTCCCAAATATACCATTTAGTTTATCAAGGAACGTGGACAGCTCCTTCTTTATTGGAATCTCTTTCTGATATTACACATGACATCATAGGTAACTCAAGCCTCAGTATCACCTGATGCTCTTCCAGGATGGAGCCTGTTTGTGTTGGAGCCAAATAGTGTGTCAATACTTGTCTCTCACATTGGCTGTTCTCAGACGTAGTGTCAGGGAGTCTAGCAATTGCCTTTAAAGAGCATGCTAAGGCTTCTGGCCGAGTCTTGAGCCTGTGTGTGAGCAGTGGACATTTCTAAAAGCACTGCTGTGTCAGGATTATAAAGTCCCCCGGCATCGGCTTGGGCTATATTCTTCCCTGGACCACATTCAAACCTATTTTTTTTCTATTCTCTTTGTATGTGGGGACCAACACGATTCCCAAATATGGAACATGTGTCCTCCAGAATCCAACCAGCCCTTTCAAGCTGTGTGCCTCTTTCTAACTAATACAGAACTGAAGGCATTGCAGTTTGCTCTTTGCTGTGTGTAAAATGCCGTGGGTGGCCTTCACCAGATTATTTCCAGATGAAGGATTGACTGGGCTGGGTTCTGAATCTTAGCCAGATTATTGAATCTTAGTGGGCTACTCCTGTTACAACCACAGCTTTTAAAGTCTCCCTCCCTCCAGCCACAGTTTTCTTTTTGAGAGGGAAAGTTTCATTATAGTCTCAACTTCATAAATCAACAGACAGGACAGAAACTGGTACCTGGAGAATGTGAGTAACCTTTAAGTGAGACAGGAAAAGTATAAATCATGGAATCTTTCTGGGGCAGATACACACGGTGCTTGACACTTGTTTGAGATTCCAAGTCTATGACGACACAGTGTCACCATCAGCAACTAAAATTCCTGATGGTTTTTATCACATCCAGCACAGCAGAAGCATTGGAGAGAATTGTATTATTTAACTCTGGGTTTTCTCACAGATCAGACAGGACTAACATGGAGAGAAGTGGTGTTTGATAAGGACATCTTATTCCATGACTTTTTTCAATCAGGTCTTATATATCCTGTTGCCCTCCTCAAAGGTGGTGTAGTTTAGTCTTGTGAAAATCAATAGACAGAAACCTCATTTAAAATCCAATCAGAAGAGTGAACTCTAATGCACTTGCACCTGTCAATGCATGGGAAGAGATGCACTTTGGATCTCTGACAGGAAGTGGTACTGCTTAACTTACCTCAGCTGGAGGAATAAAGGGTTCCTACTTGCCCAATAACAGCTCAGCCAATGGGAGACCACCATAACGCAGCCAATGAAAAGTCACTGAACTTTAAATTTTCAATTTCTTCCAACAGAGTCTTTACTTAAAACAGCCCTTCCCAAGTGCATAAAAGAGAATTCCTCTTGTTTTTCACTTGGGACTTTGATGCGGTTCACCTTTAGACTGCATGTCCAAACTGCAATGTTTTGTTGTTCCCAAATAACTGCCTTTTGCTAGCGACATGCCTGGCTATTTGCTTAAGGTGAGTAGTCTTTACTACAGAAGAAGGTTAGGGCAGTTGTAAGGGCTTCTACTGAGCTGATCTAATGGAAACCTGGCAAAGTGCCGATGTCCCCAACACTCAGATACAGACCGGTAAGGGCAAGAACTTCCATTTACACATCACATCCTTCCCGTTATACATTCAAGCAAAGGGGATAGCGTTGCTGGCTCTCTCTCACTCTCTTTTGTTCTTATCTGGACTTTGACAAGGACCGTGGTAGTTCCTATTACAGTATTTCTACACTGTCCCCCAGCTTCCTTTTTGGCCTCTTAATATTGTCTTCTTGCTCCATGGGGATTTATAGAACGTTATATCCTGATATCCACTTATCTCAAAAAGTTTTACCAACTCAAGGAAATTCTACTTTAACCAGAGCACATGGCCTGAGATTTCCCCTGGGGGTCAGGAAAAATTTCCCAGCTTTCAAGTCAACTCTATTTAATTTCTTTTGCCTCAACCTACAGAGTACATTTAGCAGCCTGAGTCAGAACCATTTGTTAATGTTCCTCAACAGTATCATTGGACTTAAATTCATCCGGGGTGGGTTAGAAAAAGCATATCTCATGGGATAAGAAAGGCAACTGCCAGGTATGGACCAGATTTTCCTCTTTTTCAACCACTGACAATATGCAAGTAAATCTGTTAAAAGAATCCACTAAATTTCTTCCCGTTTGCCCTGGCCAGTATTTCTCCATGGTTAGAGTGGTGGCTTGCACACCAAAGGGATTCCCAGTCAAGGGCACACACGTTGGTTGCAGGCTCAAACCCAGATGCATACAGGAGGCAACCAGTCAATGTGTCTCTTTCACATTAATGTTTCTCTCTCTCTCTCTCTCTCTCTCTCTCTCTCTCTCTCTCTCTCTCTCTCTCTCTCTCTCTCTCTCTCTCTCTCTCTCTCTTTCTCCTCCACTCCCTCCATTCTACCTCAAGTATTTTGACTCAAGGTCCTGAAAGCCAAGCCTGCTTCTAACACCATTCTCAACAAGGGTGGGGAATGTTTGGCTGGCAAGCCATATAAGATACTCTAATTCATTTGGTCTGGCTCTGCCAAGGCATTAGGGGTGAGTTAATTAAATGTTTGATGTTAATATAGCAGACTAATTTTTAAGTTGATAATTTTGTATGGCCCACAAATCTATAATAATAAATGCATAATATGCTAATTAGGCTGGACAGCCGAACAACCTTCCAGGTGTCATTCTGGACGTTTTTCCCAGTGAAGCTGTGGCAATGGGGATCAAGGCAGAGGCGGTTGGGGGCAATCAGGCAGGCAGGCAAGTGAACAGTTAGGAGCAAGAGGTCCCAGATTGTGAGAGGGATGTCCCACTGCCAGTTTAAACTGGCAATCAGACATCCCCCAAAAAGTCCCAGATTGCAAGAGGGCGCAGCCAGACTGAGAGACCCCCCCCCACCTCCAGTGCACAAATTTTGTGCAATGGGCCTCTAGTGATGCTATAAATATCCAAATGGCTGTTAGCAGAAAAAAGGTCCCTACCCCTGCTTTTAGCATGACACAAATGTGAATTGACAGATCCAAGAGGCACAGGTCAGACTTAACACAATACTATGTGCACCTGGCATTATAGAAGGAAATGAAGCAGTACATGCAGTAGGTTCAGCATCTTCATCTCATCTCAGAGGATAATCAGGTACACAAAAGAGGAGGCTTCATTTGCAGCCTCATGTACATGGACATGGATGGCTTTCACAGATGAGAGCCAAGGTACCAGAGGGTCACCTTAGCACATGGAAACTTTAGTCTCTATTTCCCACCAAGATTTTCTGCTATAGTATGACTAGGCCCAATGCCAACTCACAGCACCCTAACCCAAAGCAGATGTGTCCCACACAACAAATGAGGCATATAAAATATTCCTCATTTGTCTTAACTCCACTGTTTCCAAGGAAACAGTGCTATGAAAATTGAGGATTTTTTTTTAAAGATATTCAGGCCTAATGTAAACCTTTACTTACAAATGTAAGTAATACATTGATATATATATATATATATATATATATATATATATATATATATATATGTGTGTGTGTGTGTGTGTGTGTGTGTGTGTATATATTCACATTCACATTTTTATATATATTTACAAATGTGAATAATACATTGATATGTATCTATTATTTACACTTTTCTATTTCTGTGCTTAATTTAGTGGTAATTTATATTTCTTTTATGTAATCTTTTAAAATTTGTGATACATGTAATATACACAAAATATTAATCCAAAGTTTAGTAAGTAGTATTTATATATAAATACCCATGCAACCACCTTCCAGAGTGAGGCAACTAACATTGTCTACACCTCAAAAGCCTCTGTGTTATAATGTTCCAAAGCAACCCCTCTCAGAATTTCCAGGCCCCATTCGTGTGTTTGGCTTTTATGGTAATTACACCATGTGTTTTTTACAGTCTTGCCACTAGATATATATCACTAAACCATACAGTTAAATTTCCTGCTTTAAATTTTATATAAATACTGTATTTGCCTTGCCCTTTTTTGGTGGAGTGGCTCAATATTATCTTTCTAAAATGCAACCATGTTGTAGTGTGCAGTGGTATATAGTGTTCTATTATATAAAATATTAAAATTTATTTAATTCTGCCTCTTATTAATGGTCATTGGTGTTAAGTTCTCTTATAATAATCTTTACAATCTATAAGGTAAGCATAACCATTTTTGTTTTCCAGACAAAGAAAATGATGGATGGAGGAAATGTAATTTACCCAATCTCACTTAGCAGCTAGAATTGAGCTTTAATCCAGCTCTCTGTGACTCCAGTGTCCATGTTCTTCATTTCTTCACTATGCTCTTACAATAATAGATATGAAAATAAACTAAGATAGTGGCAATTGAGATAAAGAAAGTGAACAAATTCAACCAAATCTAAGAAAGCAGATTCACTATGATTTAGTGATTAATTTGAAGTAATCACTGTAGGAGATGGAAAAATTGATAACACCATTGATCACAGCAGCTAACTTACGTAAATGGTGGTTGGTGTTACCATTTACTGAAATAAGAAATACAGAAGAAAGCACCAAATTGGAAAATGGAGAAATTAGTTTTGACTTGAACCAGCAAAACAACTGGCACGTTGGTACTGCAAGACAAGCTAGTGACTAATAATAGAAGCTTACAATAATTGTGCACTAACTATTTGCCAGGAACTGCTATAAATTCTCTACATACATTAACTCACATGGCTCCCATACAAACCTATGAGGTATGGACTCTATTCTTGAGTCCATTTTAAAGATGATAAAACTGAAGCAAAGGGGGTCTTAGTGGTGTCCCAAGGTTACAAAGCTGGTAGGTAAATCAAGGTACTTACATAAGCAGCTATTTCTAGAGCTTGTGTTATTAGGTTCAAAATATAATGTATCTTAATAAAAGGACACGGCCAATAGTTGTACAATTACTGATACAGATTTGATACTTAGGCAAAAGATCTGGGCCACAAATATGGATCTAAAAGCTGTTTTTCTATACAGGGAATGGATGTGTGAACCTGAGAGGAGTGGGGGATGTGACCAGCATTGTGGACTTCATATGGAACTCTAAGGGATATGTGAAGAATGACATGTTAGCACTGTCCATAATTAGAATGAGTGGGTGGTCTTTATAGTCTCACATCAGTGGTTCTCAGCCAGAAGTGATCCCCCACCCCCAGGGACATTTGGCAATAGCTGGAGACATTTTTTAATTTCATGATTGAGGGTAAATACTACTGGTATCTAGTGGGTAAAGGTAAGGAGTGCTGATAAACATCTTACAATGCTCTTACAATGTCCTGACAATGTAGGACAGACCCCTATAATAAAGAATTATCCTATCCAAATGGCACTAATACCAAGGTTGGAAAACCTTATCCTACGCAGACTAGTCATTGGATGTGGCCCCACCACGGAAAAGTGATGCAGGCAATGAAGCTCCTCAGCTACAAAGGGCTTACAGCACTTCTGGGAGCCGGGATAAGGTATGTATTTCTAAGGAGTGAAGGAGAGCATCAGAGCACCTGCCATGGCCGTGGAAGGGAGATAAGGAAGCCTGCTTTTAACCTCCTGCTGGGATCAGCAGTGTATTAATCATGCACTTTTTAATTTCTGTATTTCTAATGATTTAACATCGTGGAGCATTGATTTTCAACCAGCCACAGGAATTTTTAAAACATGCAATACCTGACTATATAGTCAGAGGCACTGAACTATTTTTCCATAGATTGTCAAATTAAAAAATGACAACAGCCAACACAACAGTAGTCATCTGGTGTGAATAAATCAAAATTATATTTATTTTATGTCATATTAGCAAAAAAAAATACGTTTGTTTTTTTTGTGTGTGTGTGTTCTGCAGAATTTTAATAATTAGTGTAGGTGTGCCATGAGATGAAAAGGGTTGAAAATCTCTGTCTTGGGCCTTGCTGGCCCAGGAGAGAAGATTGTCTGTCCCTTGTAAGTGCTGGCCAGTTCCTACAAAGCAGCAGACTAGCCCTGGGACACACCTTTTTTTTTAATGTAAACCCACTAATCCAGAGCTCTCCCCTTCCTCCCCACCTCCCGCCCCACCACTTTTTCTCTGACTCTCAGGACCACTATGCCCCTATCCTAATCACACTATAGTTAGGAACTAGGCATCTTGGGACCACCCAAAGCACTCTTGCTTGCTGAAATTATTAAAAGTAGGCAATGCTAAACCTGCCTACCCTGCCATGCCTGTTTCTTCCCACAGAAAGGCTCTTTCCCACAGTTTTTCCTTGAAACCTCTGCTTCCTGACCAACCCTGATGCTTCCCTATGTGGCCCTGGATAGCAAGGCATGCATCCTGCTCTAGGGACTTATCAGTAACAAGCTAGCTTTTCCATGGCAATCATCTCCTTTTCTGAATAACCATCTCCATGAAGGAATAAAAACCACCTACTTTTAAAAGAAGCAGGGGAATGGAATGATTTATTTCTTTTTGTTAGTTTTTATTTTTATTGATAGCATTTAAAAAATATTGGCTTTAGCTACAGACTGAGTGCAATATTTTGTACTATATCCATGCACATTTTTCTCTTTTAAAATCTGCTTATTCATGGTAAAAATATACTCACTCATGGTATTTCATCATAAACATTATAAGTGAATTGCTCTAGTGTTAACACATCACACCTTCTGATTTTAGTCCAGTTTATGAACATAAAGCTTCTAGAAAATATTTAATAAATGATTCTCATTCATCTTGTTTTGTAAACAATTAGTAATCCCATTTGATTCATGCTAATGAGCCATGAATTGTTTATTTCCAAATAATTAACTTTTAACTTTTGTTATTAATGGCTATTATTATATTGTGATCTAATAGGGCAGGCACAGTTTCAGCTTTTGTGTAACTTATTAAACTTTTCAAAGGCTTTTAGAATAAAGTGTATATACTGCTTTCAAGTAAATTATAAATTGAAATATCTATACTAATAAAAGGTTAATATGCTACTTAGACAGAGAGACCAGTCATCCTTCCGGACAAAGCCATGGTGGCAGGGCCAAGGCAGAGGCGGTTAGGGGCGAGCAGGCCAGCAAGGTGGGGGGCGGGGGGGGTAGTGGGGAGCGACCAGGCTGGGAGGTGGGCAGTTGGGGGGTGAACAGGCCGGCAGGGGTGTTATTGAGGGATGATCAAACAACTGAACAGCAGACTGTATGGGGCGAGCAGGCCAGCAGAGGAAAGCAGTTAGGGGCAACCAGGCTGGCAGAGGGGGACAATTGAGGGCAACCAGGCTGGTGGGATGGGCAGTTTGGGGTGACTAGGCTGGCAGGGGTTTAGTAAGGGGTAACCAGGCAGGGGCAGCCAGGCTGCATAGGGCAGTTGGGGGCTACTAAACAGGCAGGGAGGACAGTTAGGGGTGATCAGGCCAGCAGGCAGAGGCAGTTAGGGGTGATCAGGTTGGCAGGCAGGTGAGCAGTTAGGAGCCAGCCATTCCGGATTGTGAGAGGTATGTCCGACTGCCAGTTTAGGCCCGAACCTCAGGATGTGGCCTAACCTGGCAGACAGACATCCCCCAAAAGTTCCCAGATTGGAGAGGGTTCAGGCTGGACTGAGGTGATCCCCTCCCCATGCACAAATTTCACACACCAGGCCTCTAGTGTATATATTCTCTCTCTCTCTCTCTCTCTCTCTCTCTCTCTCTCTCTCTCTCTCTCTATATATATATATATATATATATATATATATATATATTAAATAATAATAAAATAAAATAGAAAGCAAACAAGCCAACAGCACCCAGCATATAGTGTCCGCAATCCTGTCCCACTAATTCTTCCACATCCCCACCAGCACCAGCACCTTCCATGTCTGCCACTGGCTGGAACAGAATAATGATAATTTTATTTCTATTGTAGAATGAGCAGACAAAACTACAAATGGAAGAAATCAAAAGATTGAATCTCCTTGTACCTTCCAGGAAGCAGCTCTTTCCTCCACTTTTGAGAAAAGGAAGTTTAGTGTCGCTGTTGGCGCTGACTTAGGGTGTTGAGGCCAAGAGGCCCCCTGTGGCAGAACAGGGAAGACTAAGGACCTTGTTATTCTTTGTGACAGCTAATTTTATGTGTCAACCCACGTAGATGGGGAGATGGACAGATCCCTGGTTAGACGTTATTTCTGTGTGTGTTTGAGAGGTTGTTTCCAGATGTGATTAGCATTTGAATTTGTGAACTCAGTAAAGTAGAAAGCCCTCCCCACAGGAAGTGGAGTTTATCATCCCATTGAAGACCTGGGTAGAAAGAAAAAAGGAGGAAGGAGGAATGTGCCCCATCTTTTCTGCCTCAGCACTTGAGCTGGGACATCCCATCTCATCTTCTCTTCTTGCTCTGGAATTCATATCATCAGGTCCTCTGGGTTCCAGGCCTTCAGTTATAGACTGAATTATACAACCAACTGTCCTGCGTCTCTACCTTAGAGATGACAGACTTGAGATTTTAATAATTTTATGGATATTATGCCTGGAAGTTGGGAATGGTTTGGTCAAGCACTTCTACTAGATAGGATTCTTGCTTGCACTCTTCACTTTAAATATGAAATACATATCCTGAGCACACGTTAGGTTTCTGTAGTAACGTTTATTTTGTAATATATATTGCTGTCATAATTCAGTGATTTAAACAGAATGTAGTTTTTGCCAGTAGGCATATTCCCCCACACCTGGTGTTTTCTCACTCCCACCTACATCACTGCAGGTGCTAGGACAAGCCTTTCCTTCTGATTTCTAGCCCAGCCTCTGACACTCTGAGTTGTTACTTAGTGTTGCTATAATTTTGAAAAAGTTGCCTTGGTTTCATTCTCACATGTGAGTTCTGAAGATTGGGCTTTTTGTTTTCCTTTGTGAGTTCAAATCCCTCTCTTGGTTACCTACCCAGTACTTTGGGTCCTCTGGGTTTACTTCTCTCCTGCAACAAAGGAAGGGATGGTATTCTTGCCTTGAAATGCAAAGCCTGCCCCTAGTATGAGATGGACATTCAGCTGCTGCCTGGCTGTCTCTCCGCCTCCTGCTGTAATTTCTAAACCTGTTCTTCTCGGTAGGCTTCCTCTGACATTACAGCCTGCAAAGCAAACATCTGTTATGGTTTCTTTTTAACACTGTACTCTAATACTCAAGTGCACTTTTCCTACCTCATGGCAGCAAGTTCTGTTTCACCATTATGATTAGACTTAGCTCTAGGTCAGTTTACTCCAGGATTATCAAAGGCCTAGTTTCCTGGGCCATGCATGGTCATGTTAGAAAACAAGGAAATGTGACATAAGCAAGGCATTATAGCTCTGTGTTGAGTTTAGCATTTTCTTCTCTCTCATTCCAGCCAGCTCCACAGCTACTCTCTCACCAATTCAGGTGCCTGCAAATTCAAAATGTATTTTAAAGCTGACAGTTTCTCACCAGTTTCACTAAAAGACCCTAAATTGAGTCAGCATTATATTCTACTAGAGTAAAATAGCCTCTAGTGTTCTCCCCATCTTTACTCTTGTCTCTGCCCCCATCTCTTTTTCATGGGGCAGCCAAGAGGATCTGGTCACACACACACACACACACACACACACACACACACTTAAAACTCTTCAGGACTCCCAATTTCTTTCACATTTGCTTTGACTTATGCCTTCATCCTCAGCTTTTTTTTTTTTCCTTTTCTCTAGCTACTCTCCCTCTCTTGTTCAGCATGCTCCAGCCACACTGGGCTGCTTGCTGGATTTTGAAAGTACTATTTATTTTCTCTTCTGTCTGGAATCCTTTCAGCTTCATTCTTATGAACAAATGCTAGTGAATTTATCCTTTAGGCTCCAGCACCTGCTCAAACAGGACACCCTCAAAGAGCTTGGTATTGCCCAACCAGCATGGCTCAGTAGTTGAGCATCGACCTATGAACCAGGATGACATGGTTTGATTCCCAGTCAGGGCACATGCCCGCATGTCAGGCTCAGTCCCCAGTGTGAGTTGTGAAGGAGGCAACCGGTCAATGATTCTCTCTCATCATTGATGTTTCTATCTCTCTCCTCTCCCTTCCTTTATAAAATCAATAAAAACATATATTAAAAAATTACTTGGTACTGACCTCCCTACTAGACTACTCTGTTATATTCTCTAAGAACACACTATATATTTTGTTGTTAGCATTTGTAATTTTCTTTTAAAATATATTTGTTTGAACACATGTCTGATTTTTGTTTTCTCCATTATCCTGTATACTTCATAATGATGTCTATTTGGTTCATTACTCCCTGCCTGGGGTCTGGCAGTGTTTTTGTACAAGTAGAAATTCAAACATATTTGATCAATAAATGAAAAATGTTAGGTGAACATGAAATGTAAGCACTAGCAATTTACAACATTAAATATTTCCTATTAATAAATTATATGCCTAGTAATAATGTTAGGCATTGTGTAAAAATGTTAGTCTACAAGAAAGTCTATCAATACTTTCTTCATATACAGAATGAAGTTGGGAGGGAAGGGGGTTGGAATATATTTCACTGAAAGGAAACAATTGATCCAGTGACAAGTAGCAGAGCTGGCTAAGAAAGCTTCTGTTCTGGAGACATGCCAAAGCTTTTTAAACATTTCTTCATTGTGCCGGGACTGGTTTGGCTCAATGATAGAGCGTCGGCTTGGGGACTGAAGGGCCCCGGGTTCCATTCCGGTCAAGGGCATGTACCTTGGTTGCGGGCATATCCCCAGTAGGGGGTGTGCAAGAGGCAGCTGATCAATGACTCTCTCTCATTGATGTTTCGAACTCTCTAAACATTTCTGCATTGTTCACATAAGTGTTTATCTGGGGTTGGAAGAGTGCAACCATTTTTTAATTGCTTTATAAATGACAGTGATGTAGATTTAAAATCATCTTTTTTCAAAATCTATTTCTTAACTTTGTTTTAAATTTTATCTGCAAAACTACTAATAAAGTAGGTTCCTGCACCCTGCATCCTCACCTCTTCTAGCTCTCCTGACATCTGTCTTCCTGGTGCAGTCTTCAACGATACATGATGTACAGTAGTGCACAGTGTCTGTGAAGTCAGCTGTCGTCGGAGAATAAACTGGTAACCTTGTTAGCTTCCTGTGCTTTTCCTCTTCTCCTATTGTGGATTCTTGCTCCTCACCCTGTAAGCAGTAATTCTGATAAATTAATGCATAAGACTTCTCAAAGGATTTGGTAAGGTTTTGGCAAGATTTTGGCAAAAACACAGATTCCTGGATTTTTCCTCAGAGATTGGGATTTGGTCATTGTGAACCGGACTTAAATAGCTGAATTCTTGTTTGTTTGTTTGTTTGTTTGTTTGCTTTTTCTTTTTTCTCTAATAGCTGAATTCTTAACAAACATAGTAGGTACTCCTTATGCTGATGTGATCTACAGAAAACACATTGAAAAACAATCAAATTCTATTTTGTCATTTTTCATCTGGTCACCAATTGTCTAAAGTTGGCATAAGTATTATGTTGTTTAAGGTCATTCAATTTTTGTCACTAAAGCAGTTGCCTCTATATAGGGTAAACCTTATTTAAAAGAAATAAGATTTTCCACAAACTAGCATTCATTAATTTAGTATTACTTTTGACAACTCGTATGCATTTTCAGTTAATTTTTAAAAAGGCTTAAAGTCTTAAATTTATTCATTTTAATCCAGTTATCAACATGATGACTATAGAAATATAGATTCAATTTTTTATTTTTTATATAATTTTTCTTAGGGTTCTACTGACTTGATAGTATATGATAAAATGTTTCTAAAGAGTGAAAAAAAAAGGGCTTAATATACTTTAAATGGATTTGGAAAGAAGCAAAAACATCCATTAATTTAGTTCTTTAAAATTATGTTTTAACAGTTAAAATATACAGATAAAATTGGCATTACAATACCTCTCAGTATAACTGCCAGTTGTGCTGGATTTCCTCCAAGAATCCCCTTTCCAATAAAAAATGATAGAAATGTGATGTTTTAGATCAGACACTTGACTAAAATATCTCTAATCATCAGACTTTGAAGTGTCAAACTGCAGGTGGTCCTGAATTTATTTTAGATGCCTGCTATTTTGCTCCATTTGAAATCTCTTTCAAGTAAAACAATTTAAAGGAATATCAGGAAGTAATTTATTGAAGATTATGTATTTACTTTAATCAACGTAGAGAATTAACTCAATGACTGTAATATATCATCTGGATTCAGCTACATTCTGAGTGTTCCCTTTTTAGATGAAAGACTGAAATTTTCTGTGGCTCATTAAGTGTGGTATGGTTTCCTCTTTTCTTAATTAAATTTTAGTCCAAATCAATTATTATTTTTCACATTAAGTCCTATTCATTACTTTAGTTCGAGATATACTACCTTGTGTTCCATCTCATTATCATCTACTGTCGAGTATAATTTTTCATGCTTCTAAAAATCATTATAAATTATACTATGTTTATGCTTTTGAAAATAAAATTAAACCTATATTTATCTAATTATCTAAGTCAGAACTGAGCAGTGTTTATCTTATTGCTTCCTTTCAAGATGAGAAAACCAATATACTTTTAGTTTCACCTTCCAATTTTTAGTAGTGTAATTTGCATGATTAAAACAACTTATTACAACTTTTAAACATTGTTTATCTTTCCTTTCAAAACTTTTTATTTGCCTTTTTATATCAAATTACAATTACTTTTGCAATTATATATTTAAATATTTTAATGATCACAAACACAATTATATGGCTTAATTCTTATTTATTCAAAATAAAATCCTTTTCTTAATTTTAATTGAAATAAAAGCTCATTGGTAAAATGTAATGGAATTTTCTGTAGTTCCAGAAAAAAATATCTTTGCATTTTTTCTTTTCAGATATTTTTTTATACATGTATGTAAGATTTTTCTACAGATACCTATAGCATTTTACTCTCCTTGTTACATAGCTTGCTTTTCACTTAGCAATAAATTCTAAATGTCTTTATGTATCATTATATATATATTTAATATTTTTATTGGTTTTTAGAGAGAGAGAAATGTGGATGTGAGAGCAGAATATTGATCAGCTGCCTCCCGCATGACCTGGTACCAGGGATTCAGCCTGGAACCTGGACATGTGCCATGACCAAGAATCAAACCTACTAACTTTTGGTGCATAGAATGACACCCAGCAAACTGAGCCACACTGGCCAGGGCACAATATATTTTTACATATTATATGGGTATGTATATATACAACTTATATAACATTTCAAGTTCAAGTATAACATGCAACTATATAAATGTATCTTTCAATAATTTTAGATGGTTGACATCTAGGCTATTATAAACAGTACTAGAGGCCCAGTGCACAAAATTTGTGTATGGAGTGGGTCTGTCCCTCAGCCCAGCCTGCACCCTCTAAAATCTGAGACCCCTAGGGGGATGTCCAACTGACAGTTTAGGCCCTAGATGTCCCTCTCACAATTAGGGACCTCTGGCTCCTAACTGCTTGTCTGCCTGCCTGATCGCCCCCAACTGCCGTCTCCCGCCAGCCTGGTTGCCCACAACTGCCTTCCCCTGCCTCGACCCACCTCTTCCACTCAAGGTGGCAGAGATGCCGGGACCAGCATGTGGATATCTTGTGGCGGCCATCTTGTGGCAGCCCTGTTGTGGTGGCCTTCTTGTGATGATGTCGCTTGAGGGCATTGCGTGAGACTTTTTATTATAGAATAGGATTGTGATAGATATGTCTATTTTTACATATTGGTCCCATTAGTTCCTGTACATCTATACCTAGAGAGAAAAATGCTAAATCAAAGACATCCACTTTAAATATTGATATATGATTCCAGAGTGTTTTCAAATGGTTGAACTAAAAATATAAGAGTGCTGCTTTCTCTACAATTTTGACATTATATGATAGCAAGTTTGTTTTATCTTTTTAAATCCAGAAAAAATTTTTTAAATTCAAGTTTTATTTTGTATTTTGTTTACCATATGTGAAGACTAACCAGAACTGACTACATAATTTATAGGAATCAGGGCTGAATGAAAATCCGTACCCTTTGTTTAAAAATTAGGAATTTCAAGACTATGACAGCAGAGTATTAACCAAGCATTGGGCCTTTATAAATTTGGGGCTCTGTGTAACTCTCAAAGTTTCATACTCATAAAGCTGACTCCAGCGTTAGCTTTTTAAATGCATATTGTCCTTTTAATTTGGTTTCTGACTACTGTTGGATAAGTGGATTTCACCCAGTGTTTTTAAATTCTAGTGTTATCTTTTTATTAATTTGTATGAACTTTTTAAATAGCCCCAAACCCAAATTATCGAAATATTACCTATTTTTCTTACATATTTGAGTGTTCTTTGTTTATATTTAAATTAAATTTAAATATTTAATCTTTTTATAATTTTGTTACTTGAGGTCAGATCTTAACTGCATTTTCTTTTTACCAAGCAAGTTATTCAATTGACCTAACATCATTTATTTTATAATGTTTGTTTTCTCCAGTGATTAGAAATGCCAACAGGAATGTAGGAATCAATTTCTAGAGTCTCTATTTATTTACATTGATCTAACTGATTGATCTTTCCCCAAAAACACAGTATTTTAATCACTGCAGCCCTATAATTCTATCCATTCTTCTTTCTTTAAAAATGTTCTTTTTTTCTGGTTAATTTTCTAACCTGTATTTTTGAATTATTTTATCAAACTGTGAAATGGATCCTTTGGGACTTTGATTGCAAAAACAATGAATGTGATGATCTAGTTAAGAAATCAGGGTCTTTAAACATTAACTTTTCACACATAAAAACAGGTATTTATCTCCATTTTTCTAATACTTTATTCATATACCTCAATTGAAAGTAGCTTTATTCATATAGGTCCTGCACATCCTTAAGTTAATTTTGTTTTCAGATATGTCTTTTCAAAGAAAAAATTTTTAAAAGCTCACCATGGTGTTTGCTTCTCAAGATCTGTTTTTTGCTTTTCTGCACTCTGCTGGCTACAGGGGAAAGTCCACCGTAGACAAAATCAATCAGCTTCCCTTGTATTCAGGCTTTTGGGAGAGGATTTTATAAGCCCAGCAAGAACATCATTTATAAGTTGCAGAAAAATAATTTATGTGCTACAAGAATTTGGTTGAATTTTCTTTTTAATCCTTCTATTTATCCAGCTCCATTTGTTCAAACACTTAGTAAGGGCTTGTCAGAGTATAAGGTTTTATTACCAAATAGATTGTTTAGCTGCCTGTAAAGAGGAGAGTGAAAATGACAATTTCAGAATACCAAAACCAAGGGAATCTATTTTTAAACTAGAGGCATGGTGCACGAAATTCATGCATGTGGGGGGAGGGTTGTCCCTCAGCCCAGCCTGCACCCTCTCCAATTTGGGACCCCTCTCACAATCCAGGACTGCTGGCTCCCAACTGCTCGCCTGCCTGCCTTCCTGATTGCCCCTAACCACTTCTGTCTACCAGCCTGATTGATGCCTAACTGTTCCCCTCCCAGCCTGTTTGCCCCTAACTGCCCTCCCAAAAAGGCCTGGTTCACCCCTAACTGCCCTCCCCTGCAGGCCTGGTCCTCCCAACTGCTCTCCCCTGCAGCCTGGGTTCCCCCCCCCCCCAACTGCCCTTCCCTGCTGGCCATCTTATGGTGGCCATCTTGTGTCCACATGGGGGCAGTCATCTTTGACCACATGGGGGCAGCCATCTTGTATGCAGTGACGGTCAATTTGAATATTATTAGATAGATTAGATAGGATAGAGGCCTGGTGCACAGGTGGGGGCCAGCTGGTTTACCCTAAAGGGTATATCAGATCAGGCTTGGGGTTCTCTTAGGGTACGGGGCAGCCTGGGTGAGGGGCCTGTGGTGGTTTTCAGGCTGGCCATGCACCCTGGCAACCCAAGCAGATGCCCTGGTATCTGGGATTTATTTATCTTCTATAATTGAAACCTTGTAACCTTAAGCAGAACCAAGCCTCCTGCTCGCTCTGTGGCCACAGCCATTTTTGTTGGGATTTAATTATCTTCCATAACTGAAACTTGTAGCCTTGAGTGGAGTCCATGGCCAGCCAGGGTGTGCGGAAAGCTTGGCTTCCTCCATTGCTGAGGAAACCCAAGCCTTCTGCTCTCTCCATGGCCGCAGCTATCTTGGTTGGGTTAATTTGCACACTTGGTCCTAATTGGCTTGTGGGCATGGCTTGTGGAGTAGTGGAGGTATAGCCAATTTGCATATTTCTATTTTATTAGATAAGATTACTTCATCAAGTACTATATCTACCATATATTGCAAGAATGTGTGATATGGATTGTTCTTTCATTTTGTTGTGAGATAGTCACATTTGGAAGAATTTTGAAGGATTTAAACACAAGCTGGTGTTTTCTTTGTTTCATGGATGCATAGTTGCTCTGCACTTGTACTTTTTTGACTTATACGCCGTTTATGGAATCTGGCCTAAGCAATTTGACTCTACCTTTGTGTTTAGGCGTTACATATTCCTTCGTCTATGATAGGGGTGTCGAACTCAATCAGAGAAGGGGCCAAAATCTAAAATCCAGCCTAAATCACGGGCCGAATGGTTTACTGAACAGTCATAAACTGACAATGTCATAAACTGACAGCGGAGTGCAGTGATGACAGCGCGGTGCGGGCCACATTGCAAGGCCTGGCGGGCTGGATTTGGCCCACGGGCCTTGTGTTTGACACATGTGGTCTATGACATTCCTTGCTCTTAGCCAACTGCCAGTTCAGAGAAACATGAAAAAGAGGGGCCCTCTGGGTACTTTTCTCTCTACTAGTAGCTACATGTAACACTCTGAGCTCAGCAACATCTTGATTTTCCGATAGCCAACATCTTCTGCCCAAATCTCTTGAAAAACTAAGAGACATTAAAGAGAGTATTGTAAGTTTTGAACTTAGTATTTTGATTGTCGTTTCATCTTATATTTTTTGCTTCAAGAGTCCATGTGAATTTTTTTAGAGAGAGAAGAAGAGAGAGAGGGAGAGAGACAGGAGAGAGAGAGAGAGAGAGAGAAACTGAGTAGTTGCATACCATACATGCCCTGACCAGGGATCAAACCCTCAACCTGGGTATGTTTCCTAAGTGGGAACCACACCTGTACTCTTTTGGTGTACAGGAGGATACTCCAACTAAATGAGCCATATCAGCCAGGGAGTAAATTTTTTTGACAGTTGAAGACAGACAGTTTTAAAACATTTTTTGTTTCTCGGGGAAGTTTTTTTTTTTTTAAGAACAACTTTTAGAGAGCTGCATTCTCTTCCTTTTATTAGAACAAACTATTTCTTTTGATTTTCTTCTTTTAGTCATCCCATTTTTTTTTTCTTGACTATGAAGAGATCTTTTATGGCCTGATATTAGCCCAAGCAGCACATGGTAAGACAGATTTTTAATGTCTTCACTGTATACCTGAATATATTTTTCAAGATATTTTTCTTATGTTTTAAACTAGAAATCCAATTAGCATAAATTAAATGTATTAATCCAGCATTCTTAAAAGAATTACAAGGAGGTTAAGGCATGGGCAGGCCTAGTGAGATAATGAATCTGTGCATATTTTCCTCTTTATAATTTATGAGGCTGCCATTCCAAGGACTAGCTTTCTGTGCCTCGTCTTCCATCAGGCCCACGCTTCAGTCTGCAGATAACATGTATCTTGTTGCCTCTCCTGTGTTATTACCAAACCATTGGGAAGAAACACAGTGGGTCAGGGAGAAAATTGCCCATCACCTATCGGTTTTTCTCCTTAAATAGGTTACATTCTTAGTGTCTCAGTGCAGACAATTTAGAATGCTGTTGATCAGAGCAAGTAAATGGATCCAAGAGAGGTGCCCCCTGCTTATTCTATTCTGTGCCATTGCCTTCATCCCTCTCTGCTGGAAATTGTGAAGTGCCGGAATCTTCGAGATTTATTTTCTCTAATGTCACACTATCATCTCAGGATGAAGAAGCAAGGAGTCTTTCCTTAATTTGTTTCCAGGAAAATTAATTCAGTTCGAAGTATACGGATTAGTCATAGTTCTTAACACTATGCATGCTTTTTACCATTTTAAAGTCCTTTGGATATTTTACTCATTAATTACTAGGTGATTGAGAATGTTAAGTTGGAAAAGGGACTAGATATATCATTGCTCAAGCCATTTGCTTATCTGGTAGTCATCACCAATAGCTTATTATTCACAAACATAAACCCTCATCGATTTTTATTTGACATGCAGCAGGAAATTTAATGGAGTTTTTATACATTGATTTCAAGTGCTCTCTGCTTTCACCTAAAAAATAGATAAATGCATTCCCTAATGTTTTACCCTTAGTTCTATTTTTCCCTATAGTTTCTATATCCAATCTCATCCGCTGTCTCTCTGTAGAGCACCCCCCACTTTCTTTCCTCGAGGTGCATACTCTTGCTCTCTTTTCTAAGCTCCAATGGCCTTCTTTTGCCTCTATGACTTGTTTCCTAAATCCACTCTGCCCTGCTGGCTGACTTCTACCTCTGTGATTTTCTAGATAAATTCTGCTTATATTTGAGTTCTTGCCTCAGAATTCTTTTATAACCAAACTCATGGACCAGGGTCTAATTTCACTGGTAACATCTGGTGCCATTCACTGTTAGCAGTTAGTGTTCTTAAGTGATCCTACTCATACGATTATTCTGTACTAAGAATTGCTATTCTATTTAAATATGCAGCAACTCAGCCAATCATTAGGTTAAGGTTAATTTCTTCAATTTAGAAGTGTCTGCCAACTTATTTTGATGAATAATTTAAGGCACATATGTTTTACTCGGAGACTATTTCTTTCACTAGGTGTTTATACTAGGAAACTTCAGTGAATTAGATCAAGTGTTGAGCCTAATGGATCAATTTATGGTTTCTTTACTTTTTTAAGTATAATATTAATGTAGGCTTTTTAAACAAATGCAAAATATTCTTCAGTATATATATATATAACTTAACAACTGAAGCCCCAGTTCCCAGAAATAGCCACTATTCAAAGTGTTTGGTATGTTTATTTCTTAAAATTTGTTCTATAGGCACACATGTTTATTTTTTGTTGTTGCTGATGTTGTTCTCTGTCTCTGCCTCTGTCCCTCTGTCTCTTTCCTTACCCCTGCGTTTGTGTGTATGCATGTGTATATGCATGTATATATACACAAAATAATCTGTGTAAATATATTACATGTGCATGTGGATATATGGTAGGCAGAATAATGGGCCCCCAAAGGTGTCCACATCCTATTCCTCAGATCCTATAAATATGGTACTCTACATGACAAAAGGAACTTGGCAGATGCAACTAAGGTTAAGGATTCTGAGATGGGGACATTATCATGAATTATTCACTTGGGTCCAATAAAATCTCATGAATTCTAAAAAGTGGAAGAGGAATGCAGAAGAGTGAGTCAGATGAATGTGACATTAGAAGGACGTGACCTGCCCTCACTGGCTTTAACAACGAAGAAAGAGAGCCATAAGCCAAATAATGTCATGACCTCATGAAACTGGAAATTGGTCTCAGTTTACAGCCAGCATGAAAATGCAGACACCCAACATGCACCTGAAAGGCGATGAATTCTGCCAGTAAATGAATAAACAAGGAAACATTATCTCCTTTAGAGCCTCAAGTAAGGAAGGAAGCCCTGCTGACACCTAGATTTTAGCCTAAAGATACCCAAGTTTGACTTCCAAACTACCAAACCGTGAGATAAGCTATTTGTGTTGGTTAAGCCACTAAAGTTGTGGTAATCTGATAGGACAGTGATAGAAAACTAATACAGATATAAACATATTTTTATAGTTATGAACATAGTTTTACAACTTCATTAAAAACTAAATTCATGTGTATACCTGAAATTTATGTTATTAATTAAGGCTACCCAATAAATTTAACAAAAAATACATACGAATTACAAAGAAAAATCACTTGTGTGCACAGCATTGCACATCCTATAAAATAGAGGTAATATGCAAATTGACCTTCATTCCAACACACAAGATGGCCAGCAGGGGAGGGCAGTTGTGGGTGATCAGGCCAACAGAGGAGGGCAGTTAGGGGTGACTGAGATGACAGAGGAGGGCAGTTGGAGGGACCAGGCCTGCAGAAAAGGGCAATTAGGGGGAGGTATCAGACCTGCAGGGGAGGGAAGTTGCTGGTGATTGGGCCAGCAGGGGAGCAGTTATTCGTTGATCAGGCTGGCAAGGGAGTGGTTAGGGGGTGATCAGGCTGGCAGGCAGAAGCAGTTAGGGGTAGTCAGGCAGGGGGCCGGCAAGCAGTTGGGAGCCAGCAGTCCCAGATTGTAAAAGGCATCTCAGATTGGAGAGGGTGCAGGCTGGGCTGAGGGACACACACTCCTATGCACAAATTTTGGGCACCAGGCCTCTAGATACAGATATAATTTTGTAGAAGTTTTTAAAAATAGAGTAGCTCACACAAAGAGTAGTTTTATCAGATGCAGACAATTACCCTTTAAAAGGTTCTACCAATTAATATTTACACCAATAATATATGGGAGAGTTTATATTCCATATCCTTGCTAAAACTAGATATTTTTGTTATTTTAATGCCATGGCCTTTGCCTTTTCCAGGAATCAAAATTGCTTTTACAACTATCTAGTACCATTATTTATTTTTTATCTGAATCTCACATGTATTCTAATGTGACACTTTAGAGACGCACACATGATTGCATAAGAATGTCCTTTTGACCTTGTATATTTTCTTAGTGTCTATGATGAATTGGCAGTATAAAATTAATTATTAACTCAAAATAAGTTAATAATTATTAACACAAATAATTATTAACACAAAGCTTAAAATACTTAAGGACAGTTTTGAATAAAAGGTCTATAATCCCAAGTCCCAAAGTGTGGGCAAGCATGGGACTTGGTTGGAAAGTCTGTAAGGAGGAATCTCCGAAAGGTCGGGGGCTTCTAGGGAGACCTTGTTGAAGGTGACAAACCCTGCCTTGACTTTTCCAAACAAGTCTGAGCCCCCAGGGTGTTTCACTAGAATCTTTATATTTAGACTTCAAAATCTTTGCTTAAAGACTCTACAGACACATGTGTCTTCTCAAGGATGCTTACCCTACTGATAGTATCAAATAGTTAATTTTAGTTCAAACTGTTGTCACAATAAAAGCCTAAGGAGATAGGTGAATGGGGCTGTCTGGTTCCTTTAGCTGGGCAGTCCCTTAGCCTTCTCTTTCACAGAAACATGTGTCAGAGTCTGTCGCTCAGGGTCTGCTGGTCAGCTCCAGCACCAAAGCTTTGTGCTTGGACTCAGCTGATGGAGCAGCTAACTGTCCATGTTCAGTTGGCTACTTCATGTGCCACAATTTATGATGTTAAGACCTATACTTGCCCTGATGCCAGTGCCTCTGTCCAGTCTCTTCCTACTGTCAACCTAAGAAACATCTAAACCTGGAGAATTTATATGAGTTTATTTGAGCCAAACTGACAACAGTTGCCAGTAAGCAAAATCTCAATGGAGTGAGAAAATGCTCCAGGGAAATATAGTTTTGCAGTTCAATTTATACGTTAGAAACAAAGGATGGAAGAAAGAAATAGGAGAAAACTGTAGGGTTGTATAAAAAGCCAAATGGAGAGAGACATACTTCTTTTACATTGGTGGGTTACAGGATAGTTAAGGATTAACATTTACAACACATACAGAGGGTATGAGGGCAGCAAGATAACAATGAGAGGTTCTGTGGCCACGTGCTCTGGTGTTGGCAGCTGTGGCTTCAAGAGCTAGGGAAAAAATTGCTCTGGCATTTTAAAGGTGTATTATCTTAGATGCATAAGAATAATGAACAGAAGTCACTTAAGGTACAGGTTGGCCTTTTCTGAGGAAGGTATTGGTGTGGGACCTGATTACCTGCTATGGCCTGCCCAGTTATGAGTTTGTGATCAGACTGTCTTGTGTGGTTACTTTTGACCACTGAGCTTGCCAGGCCTGCCGTGTGGCCCCCTGAAGCTTGTCCGGTGTATTGCATAGCCCCTTTTTGTTCACACTGCCTGCACAACTTCAGGAAGTATTAGTTCCTGCCCCAAGTTCAGAAAGTATTAGTTCCTAAACAACTTTAAGAAAAGTTACCGGGGTACCTTGGGATGTTTTGTGAATACATAACAACTAATATTCAGTGAGTTAAACCAAAAGTATCAAATCATGCCTGACTCAGAGAAGTCTTTCATGAAGAATTTACTTAAAATTACACTTGCTTACCAAATGTTCTCAAATTCCTCCTAGATTATCCTTATTTTTTTTAATTATAAGATATATTTTTTTAAAAAATCATGGTACTTACCATCCATTTAAATTTAGTCAGATTTGCCTGAGACTTAAGTCTTTTTTCTTGTTTCCTTGAATCTTTTTAAGTCCCTCTTCTAAAACTATCTGTGCCTAATGGGTTGTTGCTATTTTATTGGTATTGTTGCTTTTGCTATTTGATTTTAAATTCTCTAATTTTGACATTTAAAAGTATAGCCTTTCTCTCTCTCTCTCTCTCTCTCTCTCTCTCTCTCTCTCTCTCTCTCTCTCTCTCTCTCTCTTTTATCTCTCCTCTCTCAGCCCTGCTACATATTAAAACCAAACAGTTTTCAATTTCTATGCATGGGGGATGATGGGCTATCTAGTCAACCCAGTTGTGTTCATGTGAAGAATTTATGCTTTTATTTTTCTCAAGCTACACTGACAGAGCAATCCTTGCCAAAATAGTGTATTTTGCATTGACAATCACTCCTTTATTCTGGCTACAAAGTCACATGGAGAATTTTCAAAGAGATTAAAATACTCCTCTCTAAAAACCTGGAAAGGAAAGTAGAAACATATTCATTCATTGGTAGGACTTTCTTCTAGAAGAGGGAGTATAGTATTTTCTGTAGCTCCACAAAGAGAGCTAGGACCAATGCATGAGACATTTAGGGAAACCCTTTTTTACTTAGTTTATGGACAATTTGCAGCAGTTTGTCCTCGCTTTGGGACTGTCAGTTGCCTATTCTTGGCTGTTTCAGAACAAAGTATTGTAACCAACTGTTTGGAGTGTTGAAGAGATTGATGTACTAAGAGAAATGATGTCCAGCTAAATTTTTACTATCTTTTTACACCGTAAATCCTGAGCTGCCATAACTCCAGCAAAGCATCAGTAGATGCAAGCCTGGTGTAATCAAAGGGGGGAGTTAATGAGCCTAAATCATGTAATTCCAGTCAGTAAAATTTTTCAGATCTACATGTTAGTATTGGTAGAGGGTGTCTCTAAATTTCCCAGAGAAGGAGATTAAGAGAAAAGAAATTTCAGTTCCAGAGGCAAAGAGGCCACAGGGAGAATGAGAAAGACAATAACTGTCTAGGGAGCTTGAACGTATCTAGGAGGGAATCAAAATTGAAAGAGAAATTTTGGAGAAGCCTACATATTCTCTCTTCCTTGTTGAGCCCAATCTAAAAATTCCTCATCTTATTTTATGAATAAAAAATAGCATTGATACTTACTTGAAAAATAGCTTTGACATTTCTTTCAATACTCTTCCTGAACAAAATGTAAGAATATAAAAATTAATGTTGCAGAATAAAGATATTTCATATCTTGCAGCAAACTCTAAACCTACAAAAGCCATTAAAATGTATGTATAAAACTCTATTTTAGAATAAATCTTCTTGAAAGCATATTTTATTCTTCTAATGAATCATAAAATAGTACTGAGATATAGTAGTTAACAGAATATATATGTATATTTCTCAACTATGAAGTTATTAATGGTAATTTGAAAAATTCTGTTTATATTCTTTCATATTTTTTTTACTTTAAAAGAAAATTAAACACCATACTCAATTTATTTTGAAAGGAGCAGCAACAGAAAAATGTTACCACCAAGTTATCTCTCTCTCTCACACACACACACACACACAAAGGCACACCAGTGCTTTGGTCCTTATTCAATCAATGAAAAATGAATTTCTCGCTAATAGATGCATTCAAATAATAAAAAATTTCAAGATTTTCTTCATGAAATGCACCAAATTAGGTGCTATTAAAATACAAAGGTGAATGAAAAGAAGCCTGCCTTACAGGAATACAAATGCTTTTGAGAATATAGATTGTCCTAATATATAAAAACCAGGGTCCATAATGACTGACCGAAGGCTCGACCAAACACTGGAAGTTAGTCCTGCAGTCAATGCTGAGTTGCTGTGGTGACTCAGCACTGACTGCTGAGGGAGCTGTAGATAAGGCCCGGAGAGAGGCCCAAAGAGAGAGGCAGAGTCTGATCCACAGCTTCCCTGGAAGCTGTTGATCAGCCGTTCCTTCTCTTTTTCTCTGAGCTTTGCCAGCAGCCAAACCTCTGTTTCTCTACAGGCCTCTGTGAGGGCTGTTGATCAGTCCTGCCTCTCTCATCAGGCCCAGAGATAGGCCCAGAGATGCTGACTGGCATAGAAGCCAACCAATCAGAACTAAATCTGGGTGAACTGGGGGGCGCCAATGGCTGCCTAGGAGATGGAGTTTATGACACGACTAGTATATAAACTGACCAATCTGATCCAAATTAGCTGACAGGGCAGGGCCGTTGGGGGCAAGATCAGGCCTGCAGGGTAGAGCAGTTGGGGGCAAGATCAGGCAGGCAAGGGAGGGCAGTTAGGGGTGACCAGGCAGGCAGAAGCAGTTAGGGGTGATCAGGCCAGCTGGAGAGAGCAGTTGGGGGAGATCAGGCCAGAGGGGAGGGCCATTGGGGGCGAGATCAGGCCAGCACAGGAGGGCAGTTGGGGGCAACCAGGCTGGCAGGGGAGGGAGGGCAGTTGGTAGCAAAATCAGGCCAGCAGGGGCAGGCAGGTCAGGGTGATCAGGCAGGCAGAGGCAATTGTGGGAGAGATCAGGCCAGAAGGGGAGAGAACTTGGTGGTGAGATCAGGCTGGCAGGGGAGGGCAGTTAGGGGTGATCAGGCAGGCAGGAAGAGGCAGTTAGGGGTGATCAGGCAGGCAGGAAGATAAAGGGGTTAGGGGCAATCAGGCAGGTAGGCAGAGGCAGTTAGGAGTGGCCAGGCAGGCAAGCAGGTGAGAGGTTAGGAGCCAGTGGTCCCAGATTGCAAGAGGGATGTCCCTGTGGGATCAGGCCTAAACCAGCAGTCGGACATCCACCAAGGGGTTCCCTAATTGGAGAAGGCACAGGCTGGGCTGAGGGAACTTCCCTCTGTGCATGAATTTTGTGCATTGGGCCACTATTATATGTATAATTGAAGTAATCCATGCAGTGCTAAGTGGGTAACTAATATAAACCACATAGTGTCTATATGTATCTCTCTTGATAGATGACAAATGTCTAGAAGACAGATTTCTTATGAATCAGCGTATTTGGAAAGTAGGTAACACCTAAATATTGTGAATAAATGAATAAGCAAATGAAACATCTATATTAATAAAAGCATAATATGCAAATTGACTGAACAGCTAAACTGTGGAATGACCTTCTAGATGACCACACTATGACACCCAGTAGTGCCAGGCCAGCCAAGGTGGGTGCAATATGATTGGTTGGGGGGCCCTGCCATCTTCCCATGATCACCCTGCAGAGGGAGGCCCAGGCTACCTGGGCACTGGCACTGTGGTGAGTGGGCAGGCCTCCTCCTGTGGAGTAATCAATTGCAGGGTTCTGGGACTGCAAGGGGGTGCAGGCTAGGCTGAGGAACCTGCACACCCCCTCAAGTGCACAAATTTCATGCATCAGGCTTCTAGTCTACACTAATTAAAAGAGTATGATGCAAATTGGCTGTACCTTCATGACACCCACCAGCCAATCAGGATTGAGTATGCAAATTAACCTGACGAAGATGGTGGGTTAATTTGTATATGCAGGTGCCTAGCGGACAGGGGCAGGATGCTTGTGTCATCGCCATGGAGACAATGCAGGCATTCCACACGGCCCCCAGCAGCTCCGGGCCTCTGGGCAGCATGGGAAGGTGGAAAGGTGGCTTAGGCCAAGATGAAGGTGATGCCAGCACCCAAGGGAAGAAAGGTCCATTCTTGACGAATCTTCATGCATCAGACCTCTAGTATTATCATAAAACTAACATACTGAGCAATATTAAACCAAAACCATCCTAAAACAATCAGAGTAATGGTTGGTAAATAAAAACCCCAGGTTAGATAAATGTATTTAGTTTTAATTCTGTAGATATATTTGAAGGATAGTGTTTCTCTCACATCCAAAGAATATTTTAAGGCTAATAATATTAATAATGAGTAGACAGTGCATCTACAATCTTCCTTCTCACACATCATTTTTTAATCAACCTGAGCATCTTGTAATTGGTGTAATGTTTACTAGGTACTTACTGTTCATAGCTTTATTTATTTAACACATTTATTGAACACTAAGGCTACTGGAACAAATGACCATAAACTTGGTAGCTTAAAAAATACAATTTCTTGAAGTTCTGGAGTTCAGAAGTCTGAATCAGTTTCACTGGGTGCAATCCCATTGTTGGCACAGTCACTCACATATAGGAGGATTAGGGGGGAATCTGTTTTCTTGCCTTTTCTAGCTTCTAAAGCTGCATTCTTTTAGTTGTAGCCCCTTCCCCAATCTTCACAGCCAGCAACAGAGTATTTTGCTTCAGTGGTCACCTTGCCTTCTAATCTGTCAAATCTCCCTCTGTCTGTGTTATAAATAAAAATAATAGTTAGGGCCCATCCAGAGAATCCCTATCTCAAAACCCTTAATCATACCTGCAAAGTCCCTTTTGCCATATCAAGTAGCATTCACAGGTTGAGAGGACTAGGACTTAGATATTTTGGGGGGCCATTATTCACCCCACTACAAACAGTACTGTGGCACATGTCAGTTGGTGCTGGAGGAAGGAGACTCAGAGACTCAGACATTTCTGTATCTGCACTCATAAGAGCTTGACATTATGGGGAACAGAAGAATGTATAAAGCACAAACCTGTTTTTTAATTGGATTCTCTAGCAAAGGAATGCATTAGCAGAGAATAAATGCATTTTTTCCCTATTTTTATTCTAACAAGAAAATTGCCAGTTACCTCTTAGAATAAGCAGGCACAAAACATCACCTTCCTTTTGAGAAAAAATAACTTTTTCTTTCTTATATAAAGACAGGATGAATGGGCTCATCTATCTTAGGAAAAAACAAGCCTTTTTTTTTTTTTTTTTCTTTATGTCAACAGAGGGTGTTTTTACAGCAGAGGAATCTTGTTTGGTTAAGGAATTTAAGGAATCTAATGTATCCTGCAAAGGAAGAAATTCAAATCCTAAATGCCTTAGGAAATGACCTAGTAAAATGTGGTATAACATGTAGGGCTTGGCTGGTTAAGGTGTGAAACTAGTGCTTGATTTCAACACATGAAACTTCCTTCCTTCCAAACACAGAGACTCTCTATCACCCTGTTTTCCCTCCCGGAAGTGCAGCATCTTCCTGCTTGCCCAGCTTTTAATGCAGGCATGCAGCCATCTGAGCCGCCACCATCTGTTGGATGCCTTCCAGTGCTCGCCCTGACAGGGATCAAACCCACAACCAACTGAACCACACCTGCCAGGGTGAATGATACGCTTTTTATTGAAACAACACTTGTCCTTGTACCTATCAACATCAAATACAGTTAACCAAAAGAATATCTACCACTTCTAATGCTAGGACCACTTTGATTTGTCTGGTGTTAAAGAATTTGATGGCTTATAACTGGCCCTGGGAGAAGACATTCACTGAATGATTGTTTTATTCCTTTGAACACTTAAAAACCTATATTCACCACCATTTATATTGGACACTGGAAGACTGAAGTGTGGTATTATTGTCAGATGCTGTCAGTTTTATGGCAAAGCTTTTGTACCCTTTTTATTACCTTTCCATAAACAGGTACATCCCATAGGCGAACTAAGCTGCAATGTGATAAGCTATGTATTTCAAGATCTTGGGTTCGGCCGAAGTATCTTGGTGAAGTCTAGCTCCTCTTTCTCTCCTCTGTTCTCTGCTGCGGTAAATCTTGTTCATTTCCTACTCAATATCCATTATTTGCTTCTTTCTTAGTAACGGAACTCTGACTAAATTGTGGGTAGGAGTTGTGGAGCACAGGTGAAAGGCCACACTTCTAAGAGTATTTGCAGCTGCATATGGCTGACTGACTCAATTACAGTCAATCACACGAAAGCATAAATGGTTGGATTGTACTTCCCAGAAAACTCATTATTTTAATAAGTAGCCAGAAGAGCCATCCTTGACCTTTTCAACATTTCCTGCTACCTCTTCCTTCTACTTGCTGACTAGGATTCAGACAAGATGTCTAGAGCATAGCAGCCATCCTTAAGTATAAGGTAGATATGAGGATGGAAAGCAGCATATTGAGAGAGGATGGAAGCCAACAATTAGGATTGTGGAGCAAAAAATAAGTAAAATGAATAAAAAATAAAATAAAACAAAACAAAATAAATAAAATAAAATAGAGGAGTCTGTGGCATTATCTTATGATCCTCAGACTCCTTTATACAAGAAAATAGCAAAGCTGAGTCTTATTTACAAAACTGTTGAGTATTCTGTTTTATGTAATTAAAGCTGATCCTAACTGGCATAATTTCTCACCTACTATGTATTTTGTATGTGTCTGAGGCTCATTAAAATGGAAACAAAGTAAGGTATGGTGGTAGGTATAAAAGTTTGCATGGGCCTGGGAAATAAGAGGATCTTTATTGCTAATGCCCAAAGAGAAAATGGTTCCGTTGTTCTAGTAGCAAGACAAGATTAACTCCAAAGATCTTATGAGCTGGGGACTATTAGAATAATCAGTGGTAATTAGGGAAAACTAAAGGCTATTATTGGGTTAATGCATGAGAATAGAATTTGATAAGAGAGAAGTATTTAAACTTTTTTGAAAAATGTTTTATTTTTTACTAATTCAATTTACTGGGGTGACATTGGTAAAGACCATCATATTGGTTTCAAGTGTACATTGCTATGATACATGATTTGTATATCGCATTATGTACCACCATCCATATGTAAACTCTTAAAATACATAATTATGTGTAAATTAATTTTCAAAAGCAAAGAAGCCAATTAAAAATTAGTTAAGACCTGACAACAGGCATTTCCCAGAAGCACAAATAGCACCTAAGCACAACCCAGATAGCAAAGGGGGGGGGGGGGGTCCAAATTAAAAGAGACTATTTTCAGGCAAAAGTTTTGAATCTAACCACAGCAGGTGTCATGGATAATTATGTGCCAGCTTAGCCCATGTGAAATGGATTTAAGTATACGTGAGTCTCAAAACCTCAGTGTGAGGTGAAAAAAGAAGAGTATGATTCCTTATATAAAATACACCACCAGGCCCTGACTGGATTGGCTCAGTGGATAGAACATCGGCCTGTGGACTCTAGGGTCCCAAGTTCAATTCCGGTTATGGGCATATGCCTTGGTTGCGGCCATATCCCTAGTGGAGGGTGTGCAGGATGCGGCTGTTGGATGTTTCTCTCTCATCAATGTTTCTGACTTTCTATCCCTCTCCCTTCCTCTCTGTAAAAAATCAATAATATATATATATATATATATATATATATATATATATATATATATATATATATATATATGTATATATATATTAAAAAAAATACACCACTAGGATAACTATATTTTTATGGAATCTTACATATATAACTCTTTTAAAGAGGATGATTAATACAAGATTCAGCATAATGGTATTTAATAATGATACCTGGCTATTCTTTTTATTATTCTTTAAAATGTGCAAATATGGGATAATTTATATTGTATACTTCACTATTAATAAGTCTTTAAAAAATTCAGTGAGATTTTAAGGAGAGCAAATTGAGTACATCAGTAAGTTCACTGTGCGTCAGGGTTTCCTTGTTACCATGTAACCAAACAAAATAGATAATTAATTCTCTTGGCTTCTGAGGCTGATGTAATATGGTACCTTCAGCTGTAACCACTATTTCAAAGGTTCTTTTTTTTTTTTTTTCCTCCACACCCTCCTCACTGTTCTCAATTACCTCTAAGTATTTTAATACAAAGGCGATGTTATATAATACTTTGCAAATTAAAAATGTCCACCTTTCTCTGCTTACTTTGGCCTTCCAAGTAAAGTTCCATTAAACACAACGCGGTTCCTTAACTTGAGAAGGTTGGAAATAACCCGTGACCTGGAGTTAAACACAAATACAAATGTGCAGCTCCTGTGATGCTATCAGAACCAGCTGACAGTTACTGGTGAGAGCCTCCCACTGGAGCCTCAGGGGACCAGGTCCTAAGAGAGGGGCGAGTCCTCTATCCGCGGAGAAAGAGGACAGGAGTCCAGCCTGACTGTGCTCCGACCTTTTCTCCATATTTAGTTAGTTCAGGACACACACTCACAAGCTCTCCCCTCTCATCCACTTCCCTCCCCATCCGCACAGCCAGAGCGGCCTTAGCCAGGGGAACCAGAGCTCCGCCCCCTCGACAAGCCCCGCCCCCGCAGTAAGCCCCGCCCCTCTCCAGGCCCCGCCCCCGGCTTCCGGAACGCTCCGCGCGCCGCTCGGAGGCGGGGCAGGTCGGCCAGCCCGGAGGCCGCAGGCACCTCCCGTCCACCTCCCTGCCACGGCCGCTGGGCCCGCGGAGCCGCCGCCCGGGCCGCACCCCCAGCCCCGGTGAGTGACCGGGGGAGTCGGGGCCCCGCACCCGCGGGTGCGGCGGGGAGCGGAGCTGGAGGGGGGGGGGGGGGAGTCCAGTGCGTGCGCCTGCGCGCTGGCTCGCCAGCCAATCTGCTCGCCGCTCGCGTGCTCCGCGGGGCCGGCGGGCGGCGGGAGCTGCGGGCCTCGGACCCGGGCCGCGGCGCTCGGCCGCTCGGACCCCGTGCTGCCGCCGGGGTTGGTGTCACTGCCTTCTCCCTTGCTTTCTCCCCACCCGGTCGGCGTCCTCTCCGCCACTTGGGAATGGAGCCTTCACCGGCCTCGGTTTTCCCTTCCTGTCCCGAGCGGTTGGGGGTTGGGGGTTGGGGGTCCGCCCCTCGTCCCCGGGTCCCCGGGGCGGCCGGGCCGGGGCGCGGGGCGGGGCGGGGCCGGGCGGCGGCGCGGGGAGCGCGGGCCCTTCCTGCTGTGCTTTCCGGCCGGGAGAGGAGCAGAGAGCGAGGGTGGTGAGGCCCCGCGGGGCGGCTTCTTCTTCACCTGTTCCAGGCCGGGCACTGCCCTCGCAGACGTCTGTTCTGCGGAGGCTCAGGTGCACCGGTGGTGGATTACTGTCGTTTTTCATTTCCCAGAAAGAGGACATTGGAATTCAGGCAGTTAGGATAGTTTGTTTTGGTTTGATTATTATTGCAAGACTCTCTACAGATAGCTGTTCAGGGGAAATGTAGAAGCGATTAAAACAAATAAAAAAGCAAGGGAGAATGCCGTTATATGAACTTTAAAAAATGGGTTATGTGTTAACGTATTTAGAGAGGAGTTGGAAATATTCATACGAGATAAAATTTAGAGACTGGCAATGCGAGGTCACGTTGCACATCATTTCCATGCTGTTACTCTGTTCCTGTTAAGCTGTATGTAAGCCCCTTGAGTGCAGTGACTATTGGGACTCTTCAGGCCCCACGCTGCAAACATTGGTCACGTGATGAAGAGTGTTTGATCAGAAAATAAGCTGTTTTGAGATTAAATGTGGGCTACAGATTTTGAGCAGGTAACAGTTAATCACTGTTTAATGAAAACAGGGTCACATGTCAGCAGTGTTACATTCTGTAAACTCGGTGTGTGTGATATGTGCTAGGAAGGTGGGTTGGCGTGAGGGTAGAGAAGCTTGAGTGAGTTGATTAACATCAGGCCTGTTATTTGCCATGTGCTAACTTTTAAAGATAACAAGGGCTCTGTGCACTAGTTACATCAGCTGTAAAATATCGTGAAAAGGGGTTTCTACTTCATAGATTGTTGTGAAGATGAAAACAAAAGGCTGAGAGTAGGCTTACCTGAATTTTTGTTAGCCAGAGGATACAAGTGTTTACTTAAAACCGACCTGCAGACCTGGGCAGGAAGCCTTGGCTCTGAAACTGACTTTGAAAGTTCCAGATCTGTCTTACAGTACTAGTGTATCTCTCGTGGCTTCCTAGAAAATATAATTAGAAGAAAACAATGCTAAAAGGAGAAAAGCACCAGCTGTCTGTGTAATAGATAATTAAAACGTGAAGTTTTTTGGCTTTTCTGAGTAGCAAGGCAACAGTAAATACTTTTTGAAATAATAGTTAAATTATACGACTTCTGGATCCCTTGGACCTCGCTAAACCTCCAAGTCAAAAACTAGCACTTCAGAGATTAAAAGCACAACACACCAATACAGAAACCATAAAGTTTAGAAAGAACCTGTGATGTAATGTAAACTGACCCTTGCAGATAACAGATTTTCAGTAGCCAATACCTGGAGTCAGTTCCTGCTTTGAGAAACTATACATCTATAATTAACTTCCAGGTTTTTGTTTTTGTTATTGTTTTTTCTCTCAAGTGACTTCTGAAACTTCTTTTGTGGAACCCAAATAAGTAGTTCCTCTTTACCAGTGGTCGGCAAACTCAGTCAACAGAGTCAAATATCAACAGTACAACGATTGCAATTTCTTTTGAGAGCCAAATTTTTTAAACTATATAGGTAGGTACATGGTTATTAACTTAATTAAGGTACTCCTAAGCTGGACTTTGCTAAGAACTCAAGGGGCCAAAGAGCCGTATGTGGCTCTCGGGCCGCAGTTTGCCGACCAATGCTCTATACCTTTCCTGTGAGATTATTGCACCTGTTAGGCATTCCAAGGATCATTGTGGTTTTGCTCTGTTGGACATAATTTTCATAATTTTCATTAAAATTGATTTTTTAAATTTTTGGATCTGTCTGTATAATCTTCCTGTATAATCAGCTCACTATTGACTATAAACATATTAGGTATATGTATATGTATAGTCAGTAGAATCTGTCTATACACATATTGCCCAAATATATACCAGTAGCAGAACAAAAGGGCCAGAAATTAAATTGTTTAAGCTGGACACTTAACAGTCGCTGACTATGTGTAAGATATATTGGGCTCTACTAGATTGTAGAGGTAAGGGTTCTATTATATTCCCTATGTAGTAAATAAATAACATGATGCAATACATTTTTTAAAATGCCAATTTAAAAAGCAGGTAACGCTATAATAACAGAATATGTGAGAGAGTGAGTGCTTTTCTCTCTGGAACCATTAGAGGTATCAAGAAGAAGAGGCAACATTTCAGCTTTGTCTTGAAGGATAAGTAGTATTTTAAAAGTTAGCCGTATAGACAATAGGCATTTAAAGAGAATAAATCATGTTTTGGTTTTCAATTTTTTGCCTGACACCAGCTTTGATAGCAGGCATTGTCATCATAAATGCTTGTATATTTATTCAGTGTAACGTAAGCCAGAAAGATTCTAAGAATTTTATAATGTTAACTTATTTTATCCTCACAAAAATCCTGAGTGATGTGATGACTCCTATAGATGAAAAAAAAAAGGGGGGGGGGTCACTTCCCTTGTATGGGTGAAATGGCTGAAAAGGATACACCTGGAATGAGAGCCTGGGCGTCGGAACTGTAGAGCCCATACTTTTAATCACGGTGACCTGCTGCCTTGCTTATGGTTGAGATGACTTACTGTTATCTGAGATATGAAGGTTGGGATAGAAGCAGTGGATCATCTATAATGATTGATAATTTTTTTTTTAAGTGAATGGAGAGAGAGAGAGAGAGAGAGAGAGACACACACAGACAGGGACAGACAGAGACAGACAGACACAAAGAGGGTCCAGTTTAAGAAATTACATTGACAGGCAAGAGGGGAAAAATCATTGACTTTCATAAATTGATTTTTTTGGTGTTTTATGTAGATCTCAGAAGTTTATATATTACAAATATTTAAAAAATCAAGTAGCCCTAACTGGTTTGGCCCAGTGGATAGAACATCAGCCTGTGGACTGAAGGGTCCCAGGTTCCATTCCGGTCAAGGGCATGTACCTCGGTTGCAGGCACATCCCTAGTGGGGGAGTGGTACAGGAGGCAGCTGATCAATGTTTCTCTCTCATCAATGTTTCTAACTCTCTCTCCCTTTCCCTTCCTCTGTAAACAATCAATAAAATATAGTATTTATAAAAATTAAAACTATGTTGCCTATATTTCTTTGCTTTTTATTTATTTTTAAATACAATCGGTATTTACCAATTGATTAAAACATTACCCTTTTATACTTTCTTTCACATACATTATCTCGCATGATTCACAGAACAGCTTTGTCGGAAAGCAAAACAGGCCATGTACTCCTTTGCAAGAAGAGATTAGTTACTTACTCAGGGTCACACAACTAAATCAACATGACTGATTCTTCCATTCCAAAATCAATATTCTTTCCATTATATATCCTGCCTCTCATGCATTTCACCACTGAGCTAGTCAACGTCTCAAAAGTCAATGTCTTGCTGATTTCTAAATTCAGTAGTTATTTCTCCATCCTCTGTGACTCATCAATATTCATTACCATTGATTATTTTCTTATAAAATATCTACCCCAAACTTTTCTTAAAAGGATTGCTTTCATTTTAGAAGACAGAGTAAGAAAACATAACTGTAGTTTCTCACCCAAAGGTGGTAATCATTATACCTATTTATCTTATTTTCTCCCTCAGTGTGTATCTTTAATTGAGATAATGTTATATTTATATTTTTTTCTACTTCATGGAAATTTAAGGAAACAAATCACAGATAACTAAAACTAGTTATATCATTCCTTTATTCTTATCTAGAGGGCTGCCACATTCCATAGGTAGGAATTTCCCTCCCTGGAGTCCCTCTCTCAGTGCAGAGCTTGGAAGAGTACCTACAAGAGTTGGCCCTTCCCGGAAATAAGCAGGTATTAGGTTAACAGCGTACATCCTCCAGTTTGCTTTCTTTATTTTTCCTTTTTAATTTTCAAACATGTTCAGACTTAGAAGTTTCAAAAATAATACAAAGAATTAAACAGTTCTCCTTTGCTTTTTTCTGAAGATTCATCAAATGGTACTATTTTACCACATTTGCTTTATCATTGTACACGTACACACTTACATAGTACATTGTGAACAATTACATACATGTAATTGTATGCAAGTGTGCACATATATGTGCACATATAAACATAGACCTTTGTGTGTGTCTAACATTTTGATGTTTCCTCATGCTTAGATCCAGATTAAATTTTGAGAAATACCACAGCAGTGATTCTGTGTCCTTAAGACATTCTCAGGAGATTTATGATATCTCCTTCCAAAATTAACTGAAGAACTTAATTTTTATCACTTGTCTAATAACATGGTATCTGCTAGGTTCTGTACTGTTAAGTTACTATTTTCCCTTTGTAGTTAATTAGATATCTTTTGGGGAGGTATACTGTTTCTCATCAAACTTTTTCTCCCTCATTTAATATCCATTGATAACTCCTGTCTCATAATTATTGTTATGATAGTTGCCAAATGGTGATATTCTAATTTCATTACTCCATCTAAATTTGTTAGTTGACTTTCTAAGATGAGTCTACTTTATTCCACTTACTTTTGCATTTTAAAAATATAGATTCAGAAGTCCTCACTTTATTTTAATGCCTTAGTTTATTCTTATTCGTTATTTTGATGCTGAAATTGTCCCAGATTTAGCCATTGGTTGCTCTGCAAAAGTACATTTTTTTGTGTGTGTGTACTTCCCTACTTTCTAGGTTTACCTTATAAATTTCCATCCACAGCTTTAAAATCAACATTTCTCCAAAGAACCTGGTTCTTTTAAGTAGAGCAGTGTTTCCCAACCTTCTCTCATGATGAGAATCACCTGGTGGAGTTGTTAAAACACAGATTCCTGAATCCCATCTAAGAAGTGCTAAACTAGAATTTTTGGGAACATATAGGTAAAATTGTATACTTAACTAGTGCTCTAAGACAGATTTTATATACAGAGCACTAAGTTAGGTATGCAATTTTACCTATATGTTCTCAAAAATTCTAGTTTAGCACTTCTTAGTTGGGATTCAGGAATCTGTGTTTTAACAACTCCACCAGGTGATTCTCATCATGAGAGAAGGTTGGGAAACACTGAAGTAGAGAAGGGTACTTAAAAACCAAAATTGGCATCAGATGTGTTAATTGCTGCTGACTGAGGGTCCCAGGTTCTATTCAGGTCAAGGCACATCCCCAGTAGGGGGTGTGTAAGAAGCTGATCTGTGTTTCTCACTCATCCACTCATAGATGTTTCTAGCTCTCTGTTTCTCTTTTTTCCTCTCTGTAAAAAATCAATAAAATATATATATTTTAAAAAAAAAGTAATGCTCATCTTAGTATTTCTTGCACATATGCATAGTAGAAGCATCAGTTTATAGACAGTTTTTGTGTGTGACAAATACTTGGGTTTTAGTTTAAATTTTACTTGTGTGTCTTTTCCATCATAGTTAATTTATTTTAACTTAATGCTTTAGAGTAACAAAAATGTGAATAAATAATAGAAAATCATATTTTATAAATATAATCAATGTAAACTTTCCATCAAATAACTAATAAATATTTGTGCATAAAAGACTTATTTTATCCATGTATACATATATAATATATACCTATGTACATAAACACACCCTATGCATGTGTATATATACACAATTAATAAAACATAAAGAATATACATGAAACCACTTTAGAAGTTGTAAGTTAACACTACAACCTCTGTTCAATGTGATTTTCAAAGTGATAAAGTAATATTTTTAAAACTCGGGAAGCTAAGTTGTGATCATTTAATTTTTTTATCTCATTCTATTCCATATAACAAATGTCATTTAAAATAGGTCATTACTCCCTTCTTGTTTAATAATTATTTTTTGTTGAAAAAAATAGTTTCTTGAAAATCTCACAAGTATTTCCTTTTTAAAACAATGAACCTTAACTTTATATTTAGAAAATTTTAGTCCCTATACATAGAATGTTTTAATTCAGTATTTGTAAACTCTTCCCAAATGATGAAAAATATATTTGTTTTGTTAAATAATATTTTCAAAATGTTTATCTGACAGAATATAATTATGGTATTTCCAAATACTGCATTTAGTTGAGCCATATATAGATTCTGTTGCAGACATAAGTATTTGATATAATTAAAACCCTAATGTACTGTTAAATTTTTTCAATGTAATGAACTTTGTGCATTTGAGTTTTCATTTTTTAATACATTGGAAAATATTAATAATACCATTTACTAATTACTGTTTTTCAATAAATTACAGCTAAACATTTGTTATTTTGGAGTTTAAAGTATGTCATCATGGCAAAGTTTCGAAGAAGGACTTGCATCATTTTGTCACTTTTTATTCTATTTATTTTTTCTGTGATGCTGGGTTTAAAAATGCTGAGACCAAATAAAGGCACTTTTGGAGCTCCTTTTGGACTTGATCTTCTTCCAGAAGTTCGTCGACAAATTCCTCGCTTGGGGAAAATTTTTGATTCTGAAATGAGTGACACAATCAACAGTGAAACAAATATCAAGCATTTAAAAAATGTTGAATTTACTGTGAAACCTCCCAAAGCCTCTGAACCTTTCCTGGAAGAACTGCAACCTCTGAATTATTATTTACATGTATTTTATTACACTTGGTATGGAAATCCACAATTTGATGGTAAATACATACATTGGAACCATTCAATGCTGAAGCACTGGGACCCTAGAATAAACAATAATTATCCACAAGGGACACACAAACCTCCAGATGATATTGGCTCCAGCTTTTACCCTGAGTTGGGAACTTACAGCTCTCGGGATCCTTCTATCATCGAAACTCACATGAAACAGATATACTCAGCTTCAATTGGTAATTATTTTATTGTGTGTGTATGAGTGTAAAATACATAATTTTTGTAGAAAATTAAGTTACTAACCACATTATTATAAGTGTAGAATTATAAACTCCAATTAAACTACATATGTTCTTAAACATACAGAAAACCACTTTTTTTTTTTTTTTAATCCTCACCCAAGGATATATTTTTTTAATTGATTTTTAGAGAGAGTAGAAGTGGGGGAGAGAGAGAGAAACATCAATGTGAGACAGATATTGATTGGTTGACCAGGGCCAGGGATAGAGCCTGCAACCCCAGGTACATGTCCTTGACCGGGAATTGAACCTACAATCCTGTGCAGTGGTTGGCTCACACTAACCACTGGACAACACTAACAAGGGCAGGAACTGACTTTTAACAAATTGGTTTAATTTTAAAATTTTGTAGGATTTCTGGGTATATTTTAATTTATAATGTACTGTTTTCAAATTACTAAATTTTTATTTTTGTAAGAGACCATGAATTTTCCCCTTTAAGTATACAGCTCAATGTTTTTCAGAGATGTGTACCTGTTTAAATACCACCCATCATGAAATAAAATACTGGATAGCCCAGAAAGTCTTGTCGTGATTCCCTTATTCAGCCCCACCATTCCACCCCAGAAATCTATGAATGTGATTTCTATAACTGTAGAGAAGTTGTGAGTGTTCTCTTACTGCATAAAATAGAATTATTCAGCATTTGTGTGTGTGGTCTTTTACTCAGACTGCTATTTTGAAATTTACCTATGTTAAAGATATCAGTACTTTATAATTGTTGAATAGTATTCCATTGTAATAATTACAGCAATTTAGCGATTTGTTTCTACATTCATCTTGATGGACATTTGGGCTATTTCTAGGTTTAGGCATATAGCATATGATTTGGTCTTTTTTCTCTGTTTTTTAAAACCAGTCTGACAATCTCTTCTTTTTAAAAAAAAATATACTTTATTGATTTCAAAGAAGAACGGAGAGAGAGAGAGAACCATCAATGATGAGAGAGAAACATTGATTGGCTGCCTCCTGCATGCCCACAACTGGAGATCGGGCCTACAACTCCAGCAAGTGACCTGGCCAGGAATCGAACTGTGGCCTCCTGGTTCATAGGTCTAGTCTCAGCCACTGAGCCACACCGGCTTGGCAATCTCTTCTTTTTTAATTTCTGTGTTTATTTCATTTACATTTAGGTATGGTTGTTTTAAAAGTTTCATCTTACTATTTCTTTATCCCATCTGTTCTGCTCCTTTCCCCCCTCTCTTCCTTCTCTTATATTGAATATGTTTTTGCTGTTTGATATTCTCCTTTGGCTTATTACATACAATCCATTTTATTTATTTTACGATTGTTGCAACATTTACCATACGCATCTTTAAGTGGGTGAGAAATCATTGGTAATTTTTATTCTTGTTCCCCCTTTTCTTCAACTTTCTATTCTCACTAATCTCTGGCACTCCAGTTATACATATTTGATAGAGACATATTATCCAACTAGTAAATAATATGAGAAAAATATTGGATGCCTAAAAATTCTTCAGGTCATTAATATATGTTTTATAAAAACTCCCCTGTTTTGTTTTCTTTTGCTTGTTAGCATCCCTAACACTAATGCCATAAGAAGAAATTAGATATTCTCACATTTTTGTAATTGTACAAAAGCTACAAACTCACTATCAATCATCTGTGTATGCAGACATGCAAGGACAAAACAATACAGAATTTTGTGAATCTACAATACATCAACTATGTGTAAGATGGCTTGTTTTTCTTTATTTTTTTTAACCATTTAAAACAAATTAAGTTTATAGTATATACTTAATAGCTCTAATTTTTATATTCCATGACATAAATTATGACAAAATAGGATTGGTAAATTCAGATAGCATTAATTAGTGCATGTGTATGTGTTCCTATCTATTTACAATTTACTTTTTGGGGGAAGAACTTTCAAATTACTTTTTCCTATTTTCTATAAAGAATTTGTATTACAGTCAGTTCTTTTTTATTTCAAGGTTGGTGTGTTTGTGGCTATAAAAGCCATGCTTGATTGACAGAAAAAGGAAAAAGGATATTCATGGCAGCTTTAGTTTTCTTAATGCAAACTGAACTGTGTACAATAAGGCTCTTTTTCCCTTTGATCAGATGCATGACTGCTTATATGTGAGCAATATGTAAATGGCATATTACTATATTATAGTTTAATTATGATTAAGAAAAGTTTCAATTCATATTTAGTTCTAAGCCTATCCAATGTTTATGAAGACCATGCCCCCTATTATCTTAATTATATAATACTACATAATATGTATGAACATGAGTCCTTTCAAATATAAACATTGTCAACAATACAATTTTAAATTTTTAAAATCTTCCCAGTTGTTGGCAATAATTATTTTTGTCAGATGTTCACCTTCCTCCACCATAAGCCCCTTCCATCTTGCTCCCACCCCTCCCCAGGTCTATCCCTGGGCTATGCTTATGTGCATATAAATTGATTGGTTAATCTCTTCCCGATTTATCTTAAATGTTGACAATTTCAGTATTGATGCAAATATATCTTTGGTAGATTTTCTGCAGGAGAAAATTAAAAAACAACTTGATAGTAAAAAAAAAAAAAAAAAAAAAAAAAAAAAGGACATTATAACCCATTAGTAAATAAAGAATTTATTTCCTTATTAGTTACATATTGAATTATAGTAATCCTTTTTAATTGAGGTGTAATTGCATTTAACATTTGGTAAATGTAAGGTTTATAAAATATTGATTTGATAACATTTACATTGCAATATGCTTGCCATTGTCATATTAGTTAACCTATCACATAATTATTATTTATTGTAGTGATAGGAACAATTAAGATCTAGTCTCCTAGCAAGTTTAATGGTTATAATAGTTTTGTTTATACTCACTGTATATTAGATCTCTGGGTTGTCTTATTTTTATAGTAGTTGCAAGTATGTGCCTTTAGCAACATATACCCCATTCCCCACTCTCCATCTGCTAGTAACCACCATTCCACTGTTTTTCTTTGAGCTTTCTTGTTGTTTTTTAGATTCCACATATAAGAGATATCTTACATTATTTGTTCTTCTATGTCTGACTAATCCAGAGCAATTGGATATGTTGTTTTGTGTACTTTTATCCATTATTTTTCCTCATTATATTTCATTTTGGTAATTTTTTGTGACTTGCCAGAATTATCTCTTTCCTCACTTCTCTTGAGTTTATTTATGAGTCTGTTGAAGATATTCTTCATCTCTTAATATGATCTTCATTTGCAGCATTTGTTTGATTCTTAAAATTTTTATCTCTACTATTTTCCACCTGAATTTACCTCTTGGCTATCTTTTCCTTTAGATTCTTGATCATAGTGGTTGGCAAACTCATTAGTCAACCGAGCCAAATATCAACAGTACAACGATTGAAACTTCTTTTGAGAGCCAAAATTTTAAAACTTAAACTATATAGGTAGCTACATTGTTATTAATTTAATTAGGGTAGGTGGTATTTTGTGGAAGAGCCACACTCAAGGAGCCAAAGAGCCGCATGTGGCTCGCAAGCTGCAGTTTGCCAACCACTGTTTTATCATGTAATCATAGTGATTTTATGCTTTCTGTTTAATGACTTCAGCATTTGTTTCTTGTCTGCATTTGGTTTCATTGATTGCTTTCTCTTGTCAGTGAGTTGTTTTCCTTGCTTATTTATGTGCCTTTTAATTTTTATGTGCTTTTTAATGTTCCATGTCATTCTGTATAGTGATAATAGTGTTTATGTCTGGGAATGGAAATGCCTTTCTTTCGGATAAATCTTTAGTTTGAAAAAATGTTTGAGATATTTTAAAGGGGCACTATATGTAAGTTTCCAATAATGTAGGAGAAGCTTTCATAAGTTCTGTGGAATCCAAATTTATTTACTATTGTACTGTTTTCTTGTTATTGTTTTTTGTAATTAATTTTAGGGGGAGCTTACTCTGTGTGATGCATGTTTTCATATATATCTTTTTTCCTTAATCCTCACCCCAGGATATGTGCTTTTTTAAAAATTGATTTTAGAGAGAAGGAGGGAGGGAGGGAGGGAGAGAGAGAGAGAGAGAGAGAGAGAGAGAGACTGACTCTGATGTGGGGGAGACCTTGATTGGCTGCTTCTCAAACGCACCTTGGCCAGGGATCAAACCTGCAGCTTGGATGCCCTGAATGGGAATCAAACCCACAACCTTTCCCTGTATAGGATGGCTGAGCCATACTAGCCAGGGCTGATTTATATTTTTTAAATGGATTTTTAGGTTAATCATTAATTCCCATTTTACACATATGAAAACTTAAGTAAAATTACTTACATAAAAATAAACACCTGTCAAACAACATAACTGGGACTTGATTCTCTAAGTCTATCAAAATCATATCTGGTGTTCTTAGCTATTACCTTGTTTCAATGCATTCTTCAACTTAACGGGGGGAAAATAGATGTCAGTTATATTGAAGGTCATCCTTTGATAAGTTCTTTGGAGGGATGACACGATTAATATGGCATGATCTGCATTTAACATACTAATATTCTAAGAATGGATTTCAGTGAGTATTACTTTCCATTAATCATTTGGAAAGATAGAAATACATAGTAATCAGTATTACTCATGAATGATACCTGGTTGAGGTGTTTTACAGGAATCTGGTGACTATGAAGGACTCATTTACCATTGTAAATGGTCCAGGTAACAATCATCATTTGCTTGGTACCCACAATACTACTTACGTAGAGCTCACGAGTGAGTCTTCTGCGCTATTCAGCAGGTTCTCAAACGTTTGTTCTATGTCTTTTGTTATCATTGATGAGATGCCATAGTGTTGCCAGTGGAAATGTGATACTTCCACAGAGTTGTGAAAAAAAAGCATTTTGGAGACTCAAGCATAGGAGGATGTGAATAGTGGCAGTAGTTTTGGAGTGGAAACCTAGGACTGCCAGGTGCCCAATGTCTCATCCAAACCAGGTGGCTGAGCTCCATCTCACTGTGGAAGTTGGGGGCCTGGTCAGCACAGGAACACAACCCACCAAGAGGGTCAGGATCCAGAACTGTACTGCCACCACCTTGGGCTCCAGTAGTCCAACATAGTCCCTGCTCCTGGCTGCCCTCTGGCCTGATCACCACCGTGCTTAACTTGTGTGGCTGCAATGGGAAGAGAAGGAGTGAAGGAACCAGCCCCTGGCATTTGTTAGTAAGCTTTGATCATATTACTCGGGGCTTGTGAAGGGATAAGCTTTCTTTCAAACTAACCAGTCTTCTGATTTTTTGTGGGCTTGTGCTGGGTCCTCCCCTTATATAATCCCTTTCCTTGGTCTTTGGGGTTCTGTGCCCTTATCCTATCCAGTCCTTTCCTCAGATTTTTCCAGGCTGTTATGTCGCATTTTGGCTCCTATTGCAGTGGTCTAATAGTTGTGCTTCCTCATCTGACTTCTACTGCACACGCTTCAGTATAAGAATCTCTTTTACGAATTCTCTTCCTCCCCCCCCCCCCCGCCCTCCCACCTTCGTATTCTATAGGAAGGTGCTGGTTGTTCCCTGAAAAGTTGGGCCTTCCTACCTGGTGGAAGGAGGGATGTTAATCCCCTTGGCAGGGCAATGCAGCTATCCCCTTCCAGACTTAAATCAGGCTCTCTTCGTTAAATGAAGACTTACTGTACAAAGATAAGATTGGATTATGAAGCACAGTATGGGCTAGCATTAGGCACATGAGGTGATAATGGATACAATAAAGAAATTGAAGTACAGTAACAGAATAAGGAAGAACAAGGAATATACTCCCCAAGTCTTAGCACCTTTATTCATAATTGTCCCAAACTTGAAGCAACCAAGATGTTGTTCAGTAGGTGAATAAAGTGTGGTACATTTCTACAATGGGATGCTATCCTATATAATAAAAGCCTAATATACTAAGGGTCCAGTTGTCCAGTTCAACCAAAGCATAATGTGCTAATGATATGCTAAGGCTGCTCAGTCACTTACTATGACGTGCATTCACCACCTGGGGACAGTTGACCAGTGGCTATGACATGCACTAACCACAAGGGGGCAGATGCTCTGAATGGTGGTTAGCTTGCTGCTGGAGTCCAGCCAATCGGGACTAAGACAGGCTGGACATGCACTAGAGTCCTCCTGAGGTCCCTCCCTGGCCCTGATTGTGCACCAGTGGGGTCCTTCAGCCTTGCCCTCTCACAATCCAGGACCCCTCAGGGGATGTCAGCCAGTTTCAGCCTGATCCCGCAGGCCAGGCAGAGGGACCCTACTGGTGCATGAATCCATGCTCTGGGGCTCTAGTTTCGCAATAAAAAGAATGAACAATAAATCCATAAAAACACATAAGTGAACCTTAAATGCATATTGCTAAGTGTGAGAAGTCAGTCTGAACAAAAGTTACTTTTTTATTTCACTTATATGACATTCTGGAAAAAGAAAAACTATAAAAACAATAACCAGATCAATTATTGGTCAGGGAGTTGAAGGGAGACAAGAGGGATAAATAGGTGGAGCATACAGTTTTGAGAGCAGTAAAACTAATCTAGGTGATACTGTAATAGTGGTCACACAGCATGTATTTATCAAAAGTCGTAGAACTGTAGAGCACAAGATTGAACGCTAGTGTAATCTGTGGACTATAGTTAACGATGTATCAATATTAGTTCATCAGTTTTAACAATTGTACCACACTAAAAAAAAGATGCTAATAATAACTATATGGGATCGAGAGGGGCTGGGTAGACAGGGAATTCATATATGGAATATTGTACTTTTTGTGCAGTTTTCCTGTAAAATTTGTTTTAAAATATAAAAGTCTGTTAATTCAAAGTTACTAATGCCTGATAGAGTTAATAAAATTTATTATACAAAGTAATCTAATAGTCGGAGGTAGTATCAAATGTAACAAAACAATGTTAAGGTCAGATATTTTTTGTTAAAACTTCAATTGTTATTGTGCCCCTGCCCCACTTTTTTTTTTTTTTTTTTTTTTAAAGAATACCTGCAGTCATTCTTGTTTCTATGTTCATTTTTTTTTTTTTTTTTTCTTTTTGGTCTTTTCTGTTAGGTGTATTAGCCCTTTCTTGGTACCCACCTGATTCCCATGATGAGAATGGAGTACCTACTGATGACTTGGTACCAACTATTTTGGATAAAGCACACAAATACAATCTAAAGGTACTTTATTTCATGTATTTTAAATTTTTGTTCAGATGTAATTGACATATGACATTATATTTGTTTCAGATGTTCATTATAATACAACATACTATATATTTGAAATGATCATCACAATAAGTCTAGTTAATATCCATTATATATAGTAATAATATCTTGTCTTGTGATGAGAAGTTATAAGATCTGTTTTCTTAGTAACTTTCACATATGCAATGCAGTTATAAACTATAGTTACTATGTTTTACTTTACATGCCAAAACTTAATAATTTTATGACTGGAAGTTTGTACCTTTCATCAACTTCAAACATTTTGCTCCACCCCCATCTCAGGAAACTATGATCTGTTCTCTGCAGCTCTGAGTTGTTGGTTGTGCGTGCGTGTGTGTGTGTGTGGAATTTAAAATTCCACATTTAAGTGAGATTGTGTGGTATTTGTCTTTCTCTGACAGACTTATTTTACTTAATATAATGCCATCAATATCCTTCCATGTTGTAACAAATTGCAAGATTTCCTTCTGTTTTTATAACTGAATACATATATCACATTTTCTTTATCCATTCATTGGCTAATGGACATTACATTGTTTCCATTTCTTGGCTGTTGTAAATAATGATGCATTGAGTATCCAGTGTTTTTTCCACTTAATGTTTCTATTTCCCTTGTACAGTAGTTCTATTTTTACTTTTCTGAAGAAACTCCTTACTGTTTACCATAGTGGTTGCACCAATTTATATTCCTTTTCTTCCATATCCTTGCAAACTCTTATTTCCACCCTTTTTGATAGTAATTCTAACAGATGTGAGATCTCTCTCTGTGGCTTTGATTTACATTTCCCTGATGATTAGTGATGTTAAAATATCTTTTCATTTATTTGTTGGGATATGGATTTTTTTCTTTGGGAGGTAGAGGGGAGTCTACCCATTTTTAAATCAGATTGATGTTTTTGTTTTTATTGCTATTGTGTTGTATGAGTTCTTTATATATTTTGAATATTAACCCCTTATAGATAAATTATTTGCAAATATTTTCTTCCATTTGGTAAGTTGCCTTTTATTTTGTTGATGGTTCCTTTGCTGTGCAGAAAGAAGCTTCTTAGGTTGATATAGTTCCATTTTTGTTTTTCTTAAGATACTTTATTTTTCGTGTTATTTTTCCAATGGATTGCACAGTAGCATATTTTTAAACTATACTTGTGAGTTTTCTTCTTATAATTGACTTCTAGTTTCATATCATTGTGATTCCAAAAGATGCTTGATATGATTTTAATCTTCTTAAAATTTTAAGACTTGTTTTGTGGCCTAACATTTGATGTATCCAAAATAATGTTCCATGTGCACTTGAGAATATTTTGATTTTTTTGGATTGAATTCTTTTAGTTCTGTTGTATCTGATATAACATGTCTTTATTAATTTTCTGTATGGGTGATTTATCCACTGATCCTTCTACTATTTTAATTTTGCCTACTTCAGTCTTTTAAGCTTGTTAATAATTGCTTTTTATATTTAGGTTTCCCTGTATTGTTTGAGTAAATATTTAGAAATGTTATATATAGTCTTTTGTTGGATTAACACCTTTATACAGGGTATGGAAAAAGTAAGTTTACAACCTGTCTGGTAATGGGTCATTGGTTAATGGTCAACCTATAAACAAAGAGATCAGGGTTAGATTCCTGGTCAGGGCACATGTCCAGTTTTCAAATTTGATTCCCAGTGGGGGGCATGCAAAAAGCAGCTGATCAATGATTCTCTCTGATCACTGATGTGGCTATCTCTATCTCCCTCTCTCTGAAATCAGTCTATACACTAGTATATAAAAGGCTAATTTGCTAAGTGTTGCTATGATGCACACTGACCACCAGAGGGCAGACGTTCAGCACAGGACTGCCATGACGCTGGTCAGACACAGACCCCACCCCACCTCCACCACCCTGGAGCAACAGCCCAACATATTGCAGCTGATGCTGCTGAGGCCAGCCTGCAAATGGTTGCTGTGGGCACTAGGTAATGATGTCAGGTAGCAACACCCAGCTTCCTCTCCCTAGCAACTAGTAACCTCCTTGCACTTCCTTCAGCCCAGGAACATAACTTGCTTTATAGCCAGATGGAAACATTTTACACTTTAATCAAATGTCTGTGAAGCATTTTCCCGTGCCTCATCTCATTTGATCCTCACAGCACTACTGGAGTAGGCAGATAGGAGACTGTGTGGAGTCCTATTTTATTTTCATTAGCTGGGAAACGGAGATTTAGAAAGCTTAGAAACTTGACCCGACTGAAAGAAGAAATGGTGGACCTTGAAAATGACTTCAAGTTTTCTCACTGCATAGTCAAACACTGCTGCAGTTAAATATTTTACCCTTTGTTCTCCCTGAGTGATCTATAATAATCTGCTTTGTATTGATATTTAAGATTCTTTAACTTTTGACTATTAATAATGTATCTTAGGGGAGTCTCTTTCAGTACATTTTATTTGGAACTCTCTGAGATTTCTGGACTAGATGCCTGTTCTTCCCCATATTAGGGAAGTTTTCTATCCCTTTTATTTAAGGATCCTTATAATGCAGATATTAGGCTTTTTTGATATTATCTCACAAATCCCTTAAGTTCTCTCATTTTCATTTTTTCTTTTGCTGTTCTGATTGGATGAGTACCACTGCCTTGTCATTGAGTTCATTGAGTCTTTCTCCTGCTTTTTCTAGTCTGCCACTGAAAGCTACCCCCCATTGTATATTTCAGCACAATTATTTTATTCTTTAACTCCATCATTTGTGTTTGACACTTTATTATATTTTCTGTTTATTGAAATTCTGTGTTCATGAATTATTCTCCTCACCTCGGTGAACATCTTAAAACAATTATTCTGAACTATTCATGTGGAAAATGTTTCTCGTTTCCTATTGCTGCATTACAAATTACCCCAAAACTCTGCAGTTTTAAACAACACATTTATCATCTTATACATCTTACAAATTAAAGAGTTCCCTTTAATCCACCTTGTCATCAATACTTGTTATATGTTGATTTATTGATGACAGTCATTCTGATAGGTGTGAGGTAATATCTCATTGTGGCTTTAATTTGCATTTCCCTGATTGGTGATGTTGAACATCTTTTCATATGTCAATTGGCCATGTGTATGTCCTCCTTAGAAAAATGTCTATTCAGGTCCTATGCCCATTTTTAATTGCATTTTTTATTTTGTTAGTATTAAGTTGTATGAATTCCTTATATATTTTGGATGTTAAACCCTTATCAGGATATTATTGGTGAATAGCTTACTCCATTGAGTAGATTGTCTTGTTTTATTGAGTTTCTTTTGTTATGCAAAACCTTTTAGTTTAGTGTTTTTTCCTTTGCCTTGCCCAAGGAGACATATACAAAAAAGTATTACTAAAAGCGATGTCAGAGTTTATTGCCTATGTTTATTGTTTTATGGTTTCAGATCTTAGATTTAGAACTTAAACTAAAAATAGATTATAGTTTATTTCTATCGTGTTTCCCGGAAAATAAAACATCCTCTGAAAATAAGACCTACTTACAGGTTTCCGAGTGAAATATAAGGCATCCCCCCAAAAATAAGGCCCCCCTAGGCTAAACATGAGAGATTTGGTCCACTGATTCTGAAAGAAATGGAGTCACAAGAAATTCACCAGGAAATTCAGGAATTGGATTGTGATGATGTTGCAGAAGATGACATGATTGTCATTGAATAAATGAGTAAATTCTTGATACTGTAGGATTCACAGTTTGTCTGGTTTGTGTTGACAACTACCATACTACTGTACCGTATACAGGTAATAAATTTCCTTTATTTTCATTTAACAATAAATGTGTACTGTATTCTTCATGGAAAAATAAGACATCCCCTGAAAATAAGACCTAGCACATCTTTGGGAGCAAAAATTAATATACTGTCTTATTTTCCGAGAAACAGGGAAGTGTGTGTGGAGTCCAAATGTGGTCTTTCTTTTCTATTTTTTTTTTTTTTAAAATATATGTTTCTGTTCAGTTTTTCTAGCATCCTTTATTGAAGAGACTGGCTTTATCCCACTGCATACTCCTGCCTCCTTTGTCATAGATTGATCTTTGGTAAGGGTTTATTTCTGGGCTTTCTGTTCTGTTCCATTGATCTTTGTATCTGTTTTTAAACCAGTGCCATGTTGTTTTGATTAATATAGCCTTGTAGTGTAGTTAGATATCAAATAGTGTGAACTTTCAACTGGTTCTTTTTTTCTCAAGATAGCTTTTATTGTTCATAGCTTTTTAAGATTGTTATAGGTTTGTGAAAAACGTCGTTGGTATTTTGATAGACTTTGAGTTAAATTTATAGATTGCTTTGGGTAGTAAGGGCATTTTAATGATAATTGTTCCTATCCATGAGCGTGGTATATGGTTTGATTTATTTGTACCTTCAATTTCTTAAGTGTCTTATTTTTTGAGTAATAGGTTTTTCACCTCCTTGGATAAATTTATTCTTAGGTATTTTAATTTCTTAATGCAATTATAAATGTTAATTTCTCTTTCTGATAAAGAAATCAATTGTATTTTTAATTTTGTTTTCTGTGACTGTAACAAATTAATTTATTAGTTCTAATAGTTATTTGTGGAATCTTTGTTTTTAATATATATACTTTATGCCATCCATCTGCAAATAATAGCAGTTTTAATACTTCCCTTCCAATTTGCATGGCTGTCTTATTTCACATCGTTTTATCTTGTGTACCCTAAAGTAGCTATTTTAGTTGTTCTTACTACCTTTGTCTTGCAGTCTTTTTATCAGCAATATAAATAATCAACTTCCTTTACTATATATTTACCTTTCCCAGTAAAATTCATACTTTCAGATATTCTCTTATTATCGATATTTCTTTTCAGCTTAACGTCTAACTCATCCTTGTAAGGTTGGTTTTGTGGTGTTGAACTCCATTAACTTGTCTGGAAAACTCTTATTTCTCCAATTCTGAATGATATCTTTGCTGGGCTGAGTATTCTTGTTCGGAAACTGTGGGGGGTTTTTTTTGTTTTGTTTTTCTTTCAGCTCTTTGAATATGTTATATCACTCCCTTCTGGCCTGCAGAGTTTCTGCTGAAAATTGTATAAATTCCCTTCTGTATATCAAGTTGCTTTTGTTTTTGTCTTACTGCTTTTAAAATTATCTTCTTATCTGACTTTTTAATTGACATGTCTTGCTATGAGTCTCTTTGGGTTCATTTCATTTGGAACCCTCTAGGCTTTTTTGATCTGGAAGTGCTGTCTTCCCCAGGTTAGGGAAGTTTGCAGCTCCTCTGTTTTTGTTTTTCCTGGAACTCTTGCAGTGCAAATTCTAGTCAGCTTGATTTTTTAGATAAGTTTCTTAATCTAGATTGCTTAACTTTCTTTTTATTCCTGTTACTCTTACTGGGTGGGTGGCTTTTTCTGTCCTGCCTTTACTAATTTTGTCTTCTAATATATTTATTTCTCAGCTTACTTGTATTCTTTGGCTATCTGTGTTTGGTACTTTCTTATTGAAGTTCTCACTGTGACCACTCATTCTTCTCCCAAGCCTTGTTTATAAGCAACTTTATAGTCATTAATTTGAACTCCTTACTCGTACCTCCCCAAGGTTCTATTTTTATCTGGTGCATATTTCTGTATTTCTTTAACTGCTTAACTCTGTGTTTGTTTCTTTGCATAAGATGAATCAGCCATCTCTCCCAGTCTTGAGGGTTTTACTTTGTTTAGGACAGTGGTGGGGAATGTCCAGCCCTGTCAAGGCATTAGGGGTGAGTTAATTAAATGTTTGATGAAATATAGCAGGCTAATTTCTAAGTTGGTAATTTTATATGGGCTGTGAAATGAAGTTACCAACATCTAAATGGCTCTTGGCAGAAAAAAATGTTCCCTGCCCCTGGTTTAGAGATTAACCTGATTACTTGACTTGATCTAGACATTGGTTGTCTCTAAAATCTTTTTTCTAATTGTTTCTATCTTGCCCTTCCTCTCTGAAATCATCAGTGATGAGAATCATCAATCTGCTGCCTCCTACATGCTCCACACTAGGGATGGAGCCTGCAACCCAGGCATGTGTCCTGACTGGGAATCAAATTGCGGCCTCCAGGTTCATAGGTCAATCATTGTTCAACCACTGAGCCATCCAGGCCAGGCTAAAACCTTTTTTGATTATCTAAGCAGCCTATTTTATTTTTTTTTTATTTTTATTAAGGTATTATACATATCCTACCATTGCCCCCCCTCCACTCCCATACATGTCCTTTCTCCCCAGAGTTTTTTGTCCATTGGTTATGCTTATATGCATGCATACAAGTCTTTCGGTTGATCTTTTATCTCCCCCTACCCTCCTCGCTGTAACTTGACAGTCAGTCTGTTGCTTTACTGACTCTGTATCTCTGTATCTATCTTTTTGTTCATCAGTTTATAATGATCCATAATAGTTCAGAGTGTACAAAGACCAGTTGATTCCTTATAGGAGAGTGTCTCAACATCTAGATTCAGGCTTTTGTAAGCCAGACTCTTGGGCAGCAGCTGTTGAAGAATGCAAATATATGCATTCTGTGGGACCATAATTGTAAGCCCCATCAGCCACCAGAGCCAGGCTATTTAGAGGTGTCCTCCGAGTGGCTGTCTTAAAAATTGGTGTTCTAGTCAAGTGCAAGCTCCTTTCCGAGAAATACTGGTGAGCTGTAGTGGGGTAGAGAGAGAGCACCGAGATGCATTTCCTGAGAGCATTCCTGAAGCCCCTACATGTGTGCCAGACTTGTCCCAGGCAAGTAGGCCTGTTTCACAGTAAGGATAGGGATATGTTTCAGTCTTCTGTCTCTGCAGTGCCTGGTGGTAGCCTGCCAAGACCTGTCTCACTGATGTCATATTCCCTTGGTACCCAGGAACACAAGCCCCTTGGCTACCAGAGCCAGGCAATTAAGGATTATTCCCCGGACTGTAGCCACAAATCCAGGTCGCCCGACACATGTAAGAGCTTACCCTCCAAGAGATGCTGGTACTCTGGAATGTGGCAGAGTGAATGTGAAGGTAATTCCTGGCCTGTAACATCTCAGGAAAGGTTTTCAGTCACTCTTAGATGTGTGCTAAATGAGATGCCTGCTTCTCAGCCTACAGCTGTGATGATAAGGTAATAGGCCTCTTTCACAGAAATGCTGAGCCTATGGCTCTTTTGTGCCCTAGGGGTAGTAGCTGTTTGAGACTCTTCATGTGTTACAGTCCTGTGGGACCCACAGCATAAGTCAGCTGGCCTCTAGAGCCAGGTGACGAAGTTGTATCCCCTGGTAACAGCTGCAAAAATCAGGCCACCACCGGAGAATATAAGCTCTGTTCTAGAAGATAATGGTGAGCTTGTGTAAATGCAGTCATTGTCCTCTGTTCCCTGAGAGCACCGCAGTGGCCTTATATATGTGTGTACCCATCAGGCCAGATCTTCTGAACAAGCAAATGGGCCTCTTTCTTAGAAACACTGGGGATGTACCTTACCCATCTAGCTGTTGCAATGCCCTGGGAGTGGTAGACTAGCAAGATGGCTACATCACCTCTCTGGCCTCTAGAGCCAGTCAATCAGGGGTAATAGCCCTGAGTGGTAGCTACAAAACATAGGGCACCAGACCTGTGTAGAAGATCCTATCTGGGAGATAGCACTTTGGAGTACTTCTGGCTGGATCCACTGTGAAGACAATATCCACCTAAAAAGAAAAGGAAGGAGAATAAAGGTAGCATCTAGCAGCTTTAGCAAGACAGAGGGCACAAGGAAAGATGGTGCCCATCAGCCTCCCTTCTCCAAGAGCAGTGGTCGGCAAACTCATTAGTCAACAAAACCAAATATCAACAGTACAATGATTGAAATTTCTTTTGAGAGCCAAATTTTTTAAACTTAAACTATATAGGTAGGCACATTGTTATTAATTAGGGTACTCCTGACCTTTGCTAAAAATTCAAGAGGCCAGAGAGACGGAGCCGCAGTTTGCCGACCACTGTTCAAGAATATCCATCAGGACCCTTTCTCTCACATAAAGTCTGGGTACTTTTCCAAGGATTGCTTCTGCACTGAGCACCATTGCACTGGGCAGTTGAGCCTGTGCATAAGCCCTTTTAATAGCTATTTCTCAGTTCTCCATAGTCCCTTGGTGACAAGCCCCATTGGTCGTTAATTATAGATGCTTTGCTTGTCTCTCAGATGCTGGTATTAAAAGTTAGGTTGCCAGATGTTGGGTATGAACCCTTTGCTTCTCAATGAGAAGCTCCTGGTTTCCAGTTTTCTGCCAATTGTGGGTCACTGTTCCATGGAAGAGGTTGTGAGATTATGTCTCAGCCTTTCCTACCTGCTCCAATGTGGGTTTCCTTTTGATTGGCAGATAAAGGAGTTGCTCCACCAGTTTTTAGGTGTTTGTTTTTGTCAAAGGAAATTGTTCAACATGTAACTATATATTTGGTGTGTCATTTAAGAGAAAAACTGAATACTGTGAGTATATAAGGAAAGTACCATAGCATAATAAAGACTGTATATAACAAACCTACAGTTAACATTATACTTCGTGATGAAAAATTGAAAGCTTTTTCTGTAAGATCACCAATAATACAAGGATGCCCACTCTCACCACTTTTATTCAACATAGTACCATCAGTCCTAGACAGAGCAATTAGGTAAGGAAAATAAAGAAAAGGCATCCAGATTGGAAAGAGAAGTAAAACCATCAATATTTGTATATGGCATGATTTTATATAGAGAAAAACTTAAAGACTTCACCTCAAAAAGACTACTAGGGATAGTAAGTGAATACAGTAATGTTGCAAGGTATAAAATCAATATACAAAAATCTGTTGCACTTCCATATACTAACAATGAAGCATCTGAAGCATCTGAAAGAGATAAATACCTACCAATAAACTTAACACAGGAGAGGTAATACCTGCACACTGAACACTACAAACCATTGTTGAAAGAAACTGAAGAATTCCCCAAATGGGAAGATAGTCTAGACCAGTGTTTCCCAACCTTCTCTCATGATGAGAATCACCTGGTGGAGTTGTTAAAACACAGATTCCTGAATCCCAACTAAGAAGTGCTAAACTAGAATTTTTGGGAACATATAGGTAAAATTGCATACCTAACTTAGTGCTCTGTATATAACATCTGTGTTAGAGCACTAGTTAAGTATACAATTTTACCCATATGTTCCCAAAAATTCTAGTTTAGCACTTCTTAGTTGGGATTCAGGAATCTGTGTTTTAACAACTCCACCAGGTGATTCTCATCATGAGAGAAGGTTGGGAAACACTGGTCTAGACTAACATTGTTAAAATTCCCATATTTCCTAAAGCAATCTACAGATTCCATGCAATCCCAATGGCATTTTTCACAGAAATCGAACAAAATATCCTAAAAATTTTATGGAACCACAAAAGACCCCAAAATAGCCAAAGCAATCCTCAGGAAGAAAAAAAAAGAGGCATCACACTCTAATTTCAAACTATACCACAATGCTCTATACAAGTAATTTAAACAGTATGGTATTGGCAGAAAGACAGACCTATATACTAATGGAAAAGAGTTGAAAACAGAGAAATAGATCCACAAATATAAGGACAACAAATTTGGAACAAAGAGGACAAGAATATACAATGGAGAAAGACTTTTCCATAAGTAGTACTGAGAAAACTGGACAACCGTGTGCAAAAAAAAAAAAAAAAAAAAAAAAGAACACTATCTTTCACCATACACAAAATTTACCTTTAAATGGATTAAAAACTTGTATGTAAGATCTTGAGACAATAAAATACCTAGAAGAAAAGTAGGCACTAAATTTAGTGGAGTTTTTGTGTGAATTTGGCTCCAAAGGCTGGGAAATAAAAACAAATAGCACTACATCAAACTGAAAAGCTTTTGTGCTAAGGAAACCGCCAACAAAGCAACCAGTCAAATGGGAGAAGGGGTTAATATCCAAATAAAAATCTCATACCAGCACCACCACCACAACAAAACAGATTAAAGACTGAGCAGAGGGTCTGAATAGACACTTTTCCAGGGAAGACATTCAGATGGCCAATAGGCACATGAAGAGATATTCAACTTGGCCAATTAGGAAAGTGTAATTCAAAACCACAATGAGATGTCACCTAACACCTGTTAAAAAGACAAATAAATATTGGAGAGGATGTGGAGGAAAGGGAACCCTGGTACACTGCTGGTGGTAGTGTAAGTTGGGCAGCCACTATGGCAAACAGTATGAAGATTTTTTTAAAAATGAGTAAAGCTATCAAGTAATCCAGCAATTCCTCTTTTGGGTATTCATCTGAAATGAAAACACTAATTTAAAAAGATATATGCACCCCTATGTTCATTGCAATAATATTTACAGTAGCCAAGATATGAAAAGAAGTACTTGTATTGACAGATGAGGTAAATATAGACAGTGGAATATTACTCAGCCATAAAAAAGATGAATATTGCCATTGGTGATGACATGGACGGGTCTCAAGAGTATGATACTAAGTAAAATCAGTCGGAGAAAAAGACAAAGTAATGTAGGACAAAAAAACAAAATGTAGAAACAAAACAAAAACTCAAGAGATTCAGACAACAGATTGATGTTACCAGAGGGGAAGAGGGGCAGAGGTAAGGCAAAATGGGGTCAAATGTGTGGTGAAATTGGAAACTAGACTTTTTGTGGGGATCACATGACAGATGTTGAAGTATAATGTTGAATTATAATTTGAACACCTGAAATTTTTATTAATGTTACCTTAATTTTTTAAAAACTGAACTGAGTCTTCTGTGCACAGTATTTTAAAAATATTTTTGGTTACTGCTTCTATTACAATAGAGATATATTATATAAATCATGTCAACAATAATGAGCATTCTGAAAATTATTGCCCTTTATAGTACAAGTGAATGTCAATAGTATAAGTTAAATATACATTATTTTGTAAAATTCTACTTTAGTTATATAGAAGAATTTGTCATTTAAAGGCATTTGCTGTTGATTCCATTTAGGTAAATGCACACATAATGATCACATCTGAAAAAATGAATCCAGATTTTTCTTGACTATGGTTTGCTTGTTTTGGGGTACTTTTTGTTATTGTTTTTGCACCTTTCTTAAAATAATAGTTATGTCTGAATATAGAATGTATCCCGATTTATTATTTCTTTAAATATTTATTGATTTGAGCAAGAGAAACATCAATTTGTTTTTCTACTTACTTACACATTTATTGGGTGATTCTTGTATGTGCCCTGACCTTGGGATCCAGCCCACAGTATTGGTGTATTTGGATGAAGCTCTAACCAAATGAACTACCGAGCCAAGCCCTCTCTATTTATTCTTTATCAGGAATTACCATACAAGAAGTATTCCATAGTGGTTGAAGTCAGATCCCCCTCAATGCCTCCAGCTGGCTGGGTGTGACTAGTTACAACACCTTTCTTAAATCTGCCTCTCTTAGCAAATGAAGATAGTAATTGTAACTACCTTATAGCATCGTCAGAATTAACTGAGATAAAATGTATAAAATTCTTAGCATATTATTTAATAGAAAAAGCTCTTAGTATTATAATTAAAATTCTCTGGTAACTTCTATATTCAATAACTTCATTTTTTAAAATTAAGGTTATTAAATCATGGGATTAATTTAAAACGATATTTTTTTATATTTACATTATAGATGATTTTTTCTTTAATCAATATTTTTGTTTTAGGTCGCTTTTCACATTGAACCATATATCAATCGAGATGTTGAAAACATGTACAGAAATGTCAAATACATTATAGACAAGTGAGTTTCTCCTGTGTTTATAAATTAATTTTGTAGTGCATATTGAAGTCATTTTGAGGAACATTTGAGGTCCCTTACAGTTCACTTTCTATATGAATAATTAAAGATTTCTCTTTAGTATTTTATATATATTTTAGGCTATTTGTGATTTCTTCATACTGACATTTTAAAATTATTCTTTAAATTTTATGGATATGGAGTTTTGTCTTTTTAAAAAAAGGTTCAGATTAGAAGGTTCAGATTATGAACTGCTTTTATATGAGTAGACTAACATCTAATATTTTCATTTATACTTTGTTTATAAGAATTCATTAATTCAGTTTCACTTTGTTCATGAGTACTATTGAAAATAGTCTGACAGATGCCATACTCAAAGAAGCTTGTCAGCAACAGTTGGCCATTAGTATTGATACAAAAAAAAGCAGTCTATATATTCATGTAGAAAATGTACTTTTTATTGTGTTCCTCATCATTTGTAGACCTCAATATAAGAGTTAATTTATTGTTTAGTAATGTCTTGACAGCTAGTATTTCCTTTCCTAATGAATAAAATTAAAATGCATTTTTAGTAATTACACTTATATAACTGACTTCCCAAAGATGGTGAAAAATGTGTGTAAACTGATTACCTTGATTTTCATACATAATTATTATCTATGGCAAATGAAATGCGAATGTGCATTTCACTTTTACCTATGTTTGTATTCTAGATACGGAAATCATCCGGCCTTTTACAGGTACAAGACTAAGACCGGCAATTCTCTTCCTATGTTTTATGTCTATGACTCCTATATTACAGGCCCTGAACAATGGGCCAGCCTGTTAACCACCTCAGGGTCTCGGAGCATTCGCAATTCTCCTTATGATGCACTGTTCATTGCTCTTCTAGTAGAAGACAAGCATAAATATGATATCCTCCAAAGTGGTTTTAATGGAATTTACACGTATTTTGCCACAAATGGCTTTACTTATGGCTCATCATATGAGAATTGGGCTAAAATAAAATTGTTTTGTGATCATTTCCAACTGCTATTTATCCCAAGTGTGGGCCCCGGATACATAGACACCAGCATCCGTCCATGGAACACTCAGAACACTCGGAACCGAATCAATGGGAAGTATTACGAGACCGCTCTGAATTTGGCCCTCCAAGCGCACCCTAGTGTAATTTCTATCACATCTTTCAATGAGTGGCATGAAGGAACTCAGATTGAAAGAGCTGTGCCCAAACGAACCAGTAAAAGAGTGTACCTGGATTACCGGCCTCACAAACCAAGTCTTTACCTGGAACTGACTCGCAAGTGGTCTGAAAAATACAGTAAGGAAAGAGCAAAGTATGCATTAGAGCACCAGCAGCCTGTTTCTTAATCTTAATGCACTGTTTTATGTTTAGTAAGTATAGAAAACACCTACTTTCAGTAAATGTCTCTTTTTTTGAGATAAGGGACGAAAACTGTCAAAATCAGTATGCACTGTTACTCTTCTTTTATAAAAATAATTTGTACTTTTTTAAAGGTAGCAATGTTACCCTCACCACCGTTCACAATGCTGTACTGAGACAACTCTTGAGAGAAAATTGTGCAAAAACATTCCCTGTGCCATCTTCTGCTAAATTTCTGACTAAAATTGACATGCTGCTTTCATGGCTGTTTAATTTTTATTTACAATAGGTAAATGCTTATTACATAAAATAATTTGCACACAGTTCTTTCTATCCTACTGTATTCTGGGCCCAAAGAAATAGGATTGTATATTTGTTACTGTACGTGTTTCATCTCTAAGTTGTTTCAATGGTTCAATAAACTTTATGGTATTAGTGTATAGATTCTGGATAACTCTAATAATCTTACAAAAATAAAATCATATATCTTAAACTTTACTACGAACCATATTGCATTAGGAAGGCCTGCTTTTTGCAGCACAATATGTATTATCATTAGCAGATTTTTGGTTACCGAGAGCATGCTAGATGTTTTACATGTGTAATGTTTCTGCTTTATAATGCTGAATTCCAGATTTTAGAAGTTATAGAAAGTTTTTTTTTTTTATAAAAGTTAATGATTGCTTCGAATTCGTGCACCAGTGGGATTCCTCAGCCTGGCTTTCAGGATTGAACTGAAACTGGCTCTCTGACATCCGCCAAGGGGGTCCCAGATTGCTTGAGGGTGCAAGTCAGTCTGAGGGACCCCAGCAGTGCACCATCAGGGCTGGGGAGGGACAGGGAGGTTGGCCAGCTGGGAAGAGACTGTGGGAGGGCGGCAGAGTGTGTCTGGCCCATCTTGCTCAGTCCCAATCAGCCGGACCCCAGCAGCAAGCTAACCTACTGGTTGGAGTGTCTTCCCCCTGATGGTCAGTGCATGTCATAGTGACTGGTCAACAGGTCGACTGTCCCCTGATGATCAGTGCAGGTCATAGCGGTTGAACAGCCTTAGCATATCATTAGAATATTATACTTTTAGCATATCATTAGAATATTATACTTTAAACGACTGACTGGACAACCAGACACTTAGCATATTAGGCTTTAAGATAGATATAATGTCCAAAATGTTATCGTTTTTAGAAATAACATTTTAGTCTTTAACTTCTTATTCTATTATTCATATTTTTTCAATTTAATCAGAAATGTACTGTTAGATAAGAAAAAAAGTTGATACTACTTTTAGATTGCCTCCTTTATGAAATTAAGCTACTTTTACCAAGTAATTGGTAAACATTTGTAATTGAGAACATTTACTTAGCTTATTTTAGTTTTTAGGGACATAGAAATGAAAATTTCTTTATATGTTAAATTCATTCCTGAAGTTTGGCATTTAAGATTTAATGATGGAAAAAATATTGTTTCAAAGACAATAGTTTAATTATTTTTAATAATATTCCAATTATATGTACTATCATGGTTCCTATCAGGTAAAATACTTGTGGTCAATTGTTTGTCATATTACGACAAAATAAACATCTGTATGCTAAAAATTATTTCCTTATTTTAAAAACTAGAAAATAAAATATATTCTATTATTATTGTTAATATTTATAACTAGAACTGTAGTAAAAAGTCTAATATATATGTTACTACGCGAATATTTATTGACTGAAGAGAAGCAATAGGGTAATATTAAACAATGCATATAAATCTTTAAAGTATAAAGAGTGTCAAACAAATTGGCAGTGGAATTTATCATAAAATGGTCCATCATAGGATGAAATTTTGTTTTTACTTCAAAACTGCTGATTAAAAATATTTTTATAACTTAAAATTTGCCATTTCTCAAAAAATGATCAGGCCACAGGAAATTATTGTAATAGTAAAAATCCACTTTCTATAGGAAGTCACAAGAAAAAAGTCACTATATGATTGATATAACCAAGCATCTTCATAGGAATACTCATGGATATAGCCTGTGGATATTTTTTCTTATATCCAGTTAACCACTATATATTATAAATATAAACTCTATGTCATAACTAATAATATTTTATAACATTCCATGTTTTATTAAAGATTGGTTAGAGAAATAGCTACTACAGAGGAATTTTTGTCATTGCTTATATTGTATATTTGAATTCACTATGGTAGGATTTAAATTTTTTTAAATAATTCTAAGATTAAGGGAGAGTGTATAAACATGGTCAACATATCCTCAACACGATGTCACCACTTCCTATTCTGCTCGTAGGGCAGAAATAGGTAACTTACTAGAGCACAGTTTAACTCTGACCTTTGGTGTAGTTCCTAACACATTACCCTACTGGCCAGTAACAAGCAGTCAGACTTCAAAGTAAGGTAAAACAGATTCTGACTCATTACAGAAAGTTATTAATCCGAGAAGAATGTTTGGAATCTGATCACAAAGTGGTTTAATACTTTATACTAGAGGCCCAGTGCAGGACATTCATGCACTTGGGTTAGGGGGAGAGTCCCTCAGCCTGGCCTGTGCCCTTGAGCAGTCCAGGAGCCCTCTTGAGATGTCCGACTGACAGCTTAGTGCTGCTGTGGAGGGGGGAGAGGCTCTCACCACAGCAGCTGTGCTCACAGCTGTCAGCCCGGCTTGTGGCTGAGCCGCGCTACCCTTGTGGAGCACATGGACCACCAGGGGGCAGCTCCTGTGTTAAGCGTCTGCCCCTGGTGGTCAGTGTGCATCATAGTGACAGGTCATTAAGCCATTCGGTCAATTTGCATATTACCCTTTTATTATTTAGGATGAATATATTGTTTTTCTCCTTTTTAAAACAAAAGTTATAAGGAGGAATTATCTCTGGTAGTTTTGTTATTATTGGGGAGGAATGCTTTCAAACTCTCAGGTATTCATTGCAGCTGCCTTTGCCATTTGACTAGTAACAGTTTAGATTACAAGTAAAGAAGAGTAAAGAACGATTTCCTAATTTTAAAACTATAGGTTTTAATCCAATGAACTAAAATAACTGTTGAAAGAAAAAGCAGTGTAATATATGCAATGCATGAATCCTACTGAATTATTTTATGGTTTAATCCAATTGTTTTGACTGTAGAAACCAAATATTTCTTTCATTGCTCCCCTTAAGGACCTGTACTGTCAAAACTATTATTGTTTATATAGTTGCATGTTAACTTTTTTTGTTTTCAGAGTATGTAATTAAAAGATGACTATTTTGTTATATGGAGTAATTTTCATCTAATAAAGCATAAATGAAATATGTATTTCTTACATATAAAAATGGATTCCTTTGTTGTTTTTTCAATGTCTGATCAACAAATGAAAAGGTAGTATTCATCACACTATAATTCTCTATTTGAGATATGTAGCATTTACAAAGTAGATACCTTTAATTGTACATACTTTTGGAATCTGTGCATCTGAGTTGCACACACCAAAAAAAACTTTCTTTTTCAATTTGGGAGCTTTGTTACTTTATCCTTTGGGCATAATGACATATTAGCTCTGACATCCTTTAGAAAATTGATTTGCCATCCAAAACAGCAAAAATAACAAGCTACCTGGAAAACATACTTAAGTTCATAACTTTGTGCTTTTTAAAACTAATCAGTTAATTTAAATCCTGCTACTGCTCTTAACTCTATAGTGCATACAGAAATGGTGCTTGAAAATCTATACCTAAATTTTGAATTAAGGTCAACACCCTCATGTCTCATAGTACAGAGCTACTTTTCAAACTAATCAGTTAATCAATTTAAATCCTGCTAGTGCTCTTAAACTCTCAAGTGCGTACAGAAACAGTGCTTGAAAATCTATACCTAAATTTTGAGTTAAGGTCAACACCCTCATGTCTCATAGTACAGAGCTACTTTATTTACAACCAGCAAAATTTAAGTTATTTCTCTAAATATCTACAATTTCAAAATTAAAAAAAAAATGATCTAGCCACAAGCAAAAGAGTTTTTTTGCTCAGATAGTCCTCTTTTTAAAAATGTACTTCAAATTAAATTTTATACTGACTTTGTTATATATCCAATAAAGGCTAAATGTTATTGTATGCCTGATACATAGTTATTGATTTTGAAAATTCAGTTACTATTTTGACTTAAAGAGACTCATTTATTCTTAGTCAAATAAAAAAAACTTAGTAATTGTGCTATTCTATTCCAGCTGTCAATGAAGGGAACATTTTTTAATGTGATTAGCTTTTGTTGTTAAATGGTTAGTATTTAATTGCTGACATCAAAGACAAAATAGCCTGTCTAGCTTGGTTCAGTGGTTGAGCATCGACCTGTGAACCAAGAGATTACGGTTCGATTCTTGGTCAGGGCATATTCTCAGGTTGCAGGCTCCATCCACAATAGGGGGTGTGCAGGAGGCAGCTGATCAATGATTCCCTCTCATCATTGATATTTCTATATCTCCCTCTTCTTTCCTCTCTGAAATCAATAAAAATATATTTTTAAAAAAGAAAATAATTTCAGACCTAATCAGATAGTCTTAGATCTAAAATTTACTAAACTTAAAACAGTGGCACTTTTCTTATTAAATGTTTTAGATTTCATTTTTTAAAAGCATCGTGTATATTGAATTTTAAGTTTTCTATTTATATGCAAATTAACAATACATTTAAACAAAGATAAGAGGCTTTTTAGAAGCTACCCCATTGAAATAACTATTTCATGACACAAAGCAGTGATATATCATGGTAAGATAATTCTATATATAATTCAACTTATGGTATATGATTGTATCCTTTTGTGCTTTTGTATTTGACTTTTTGAAAAAATAGGATAGAAATATGAGCAAAGATCATTGTAAACAACACAATAAAATGACAAACTTCAGCTACTCAATAACATTTAAGATATATCTATGCATAAAAGTATTTTTGAGACGACTTTACAAAAACCATTATCAAATCACCATATTAACTTGACAATTATCTAATATAATGTAGTCTTGACCCTGATCTTGAAAATAGCAAATGCAAAATAGAAAAATATATAAAAGAAATTCAATTGTAATGCATGCAGTAAACTTAAGCAACTTATATGTTTGAACACAAGTCACCTAGGAGTATCATGCCACCATTTTTTTTGTTTGTATATACTAAACATATTGAATAGTTTTGTTCTACATATAGTTTTTTAATTATCCAGACTTAGTTTAGCCATGTTGCAGACTATTAAGCCATTAATATTGAAATGGTGCAGTTGAATCTCTGACTATATGAAAAAATTTAACTGCAAATCCCATTGCTATATTCTTGAAAATTTGCTATGTTGCTATATTTTTTAAATTAAAATGTATTCTTAAAAATTATGCTCTTTTTAGGTGTTTTGTATGAAAAATATTTAATGGCAATGATATGAATAGGAGCTGAGCTCATATTCTATTTTTCCTCATATGAGTATTGTGTTTATAGTTTAAGACTTAATTTCCAAATAAAATATTTTTAATATACATTATTTTCTCATTTCACTTTTTTTAAACTTGAGTCATTCTTAATTAGACTTTAGGTCATGTCTTCTTTTATTAGAATATGTGCACTTGATGCTTTTCTAAAAGGACGTCAAAATTTTTTCACAAAAAATAATTACAAAACTAATATATAAATTATGAATGATGGGATTTTTTAAATGCATATATGACTGACTACATGTTTGGTATTGACCCTTTGAGTAGTTACTGCAAGATACCATATTGTTCTTATTGCCAGAAAAGAAGCACCTCCTTTCTTATGTGATGAAAACTTTGCTGGTAGGTTTTAAAAAAATAAACTTCTCAAAGAGGCATTTACCTAGGGTCAAAATGCAAAAATCTACAGGAACCTATCAGGTCATATAAATAAATGCATCAGGTTTAAGACTTCCAGAGAGTCCTAAGGACAGTGGATAACTCACCTACAAGGAGTAGTTGCTGATCAGTTCCTGTCCATGTCACCCTTTGTAGCTATGGGTCACTAAAATGAGGATGTATATATATTTGTGTATCTATGTAAATTTTTCTAATTAGAACGTGTTGGCAAATATTGCAAAGTTTTAAAAAATAATTACTGATTGGATTCATTTCATGGGTTATTAATTTTTGACCTCTGATATAAAGAATGTCAAACTTTTAATGAAAATATCCTCAAACTTTAATACTAAAGAGGATTTAATATGACTAGTCATTGTGATGATTATTGGATAAATAATACAATCATTTATTCTAAGTAGCCTATATAATAAAAGCCCAAAATGCAAATTGACTGAACTGCAGAACTGGTCATTATGACACACACTGACCACCACGAGGCAGTGCTAAGGATGTCCAACTGACAGGGAGAAGGCCTAAACCATCAGTCGGACATCCCCTGAGGGCTTCTGGACTGCAAGAGGGCGCAGGCGGGGCTGAGAGACCTCCCCAAGTGCACGAATCTCATGCGCCAGGCCTCTAGTATAACAATAAAGGCAAGTCAGTGAAAGTGAATTCCTGAGGGTTCTGATTATGTGATAGCTTTCCTCAGGTCTGATCTGATGCAAAATCAGAAATCAAAGCACTCCAAAGGGAGAGTTTGGTTCATATCCCAGCCAATCTTCTCTATTAATCCTGCCAATTTGGCTTTTGAATAGTGATTTGACTTAATTTATATTCACTGAGGGAAACTGGGATGCTTTTATTCTGTTGCTTATTAGATTTGAATCCATTTTGAAGCCTGGCAAGAAAAATAAATTAATAAATAAATATATAAAGTAACTGGGTTTGATTCTAGCCCCTTTACTGCAACCTACTTTCTACCCTTTGGTGACCTGCTTATCTACTTTGTTTCAAAAATGATATTAGTGACTTGTTAGAATATAAAACATGTGACATTAGATAGTCTCAGTGAAAAGTAGATCATGAATAAGAATACACTTATTGAACCCAGCATTAAATGCAAACTGAATATTATGGCAAATAAACTGCTATACTGCTAGTTAAGCTTTTGATTAGACAACATGAAAAGATATCTAATTGTCTACACATTGTGTAATGTCCACAGTACAAGATATAAACACATTTCTTTATAAAAATATAGCTGCCTTGGTATGAAGAAAGTAATAGATTAGTGGTCACCAAGGTTTAAGGGTTGGGGATGGGGTTGATTATAAAAGAGCAGCACAAGATAATTTGGGGGGTGAGCGATCTTCTATATCTTTATCAAGGTAATGATTACCTGACTCTCCATTTGCCAAGTTCAAAGAGCTATACAATCCCTCACCCACCCAATGCACATGCACACAAAACAGATTAAAATTTCTGTATATGAAGAATTTTAAAAACCTACAATGTGGTACTACTTAGTAGACACTCATAAAAATGGCTAAAATTAAAATGACTAGCAATGTTAAAACTTTCTGGTGGTATAAAATATTTCACCTTTCAAAAATCATTTGGCAGTTTCTTATAAACTTAAGCATATCTTTACCACATGACCAACAATTTCACTTCCAGCAGAATAGCTCATCTTCCTTGTACCCTCTTCCCTATCTCAATTCAGAACATTATCATTCAACCACTCAAACAGAAACATGGGGTCATTCTTGGCCTTAACACATTCTCATGCCCTGACTCCCATCAAACATTATGTACCGATTCATTTCCCCCTAGATGTCTCCTAAATATGTATGCTATACTCTGTTTGCACTGACTATACCCAGTTCATCATTGTTTTTCACTTGGCCCATTTCATATTTTCAACTAGTTTATATACTTACAGTATTGACTGTTTCCAGTCAATCTCTAGAATCAGAGTCAAGGTTATTTTCCCAGTTGCCTACCAAATAAAGCACAAACTTCTTCAGAAGGCATATAAAATGTTCCATTACTGTTCTATGCCTACAGTGATAGTCTCATTTCCTGGTTCTTTATTTTTTGTTAAATTTTCTTCTACAATAATATTGTACTTCAGAAGGGTCACCAAACACAACTTATTTCATAACCACATGAAGATAGTGTGTGTGTGTGTGTGTGTGTGTGTGTGTGTGATATCTTTTGCATTGTCCCTCCTAGCTTTATTTACTCCTACTAGAAAGAGAAGGCGAGTAGGACAAAAAAAGCAAAATAAAAAGGAAATAATATTTCTTATAAGTAATGTGTATCAAGCACCATGCTAAGTGTTATATGTTATTTTATGTAATATACATGCAACATTCTGAGGGAGCCTTTATTTATTTTATAGTTAAACTATACATAAGGAAGTTGCCATGTCCCACAGCTGAGTAGAGATAGACCTGAACAAACTGTCATTTTACTATAGGGTCCATTTATTTAGAAGTTTTTCCCCACACTCACACAGATTAGGCACTCAGAGTACTCATTTAGCACTTACTACTTTTTTTTTTTTATTATTAAGATAGCTTTTATACATGAGCATCTTTATATCTGCTATAAGCACCTTGAGGGTAGAGAATATCTTTAACTTTAAAAAAAAATTTTTATTAATTTTGAGAGAGAGAGAGGAAGGGAGAGGGAGAGAGAGAGAGAAACATTGATGAAAGAGAAACATCAACACTGTGATCGCTGCCTCCTGCACATCCCCCACCAGGAATCAAACCTACAACCCAGCCATGTGCCTTGACCAGGAATCACACTGGTGACCTCTAGGTGCATGGGTCAACACTCAACCACTGAACTGGTCTAACTCTATTGTTGTCATGGACGCAACACTCAATGTAATGAAATGCAGCATTTCCTGGAGCTGTGAAGCCTGAACTCAGTATGTCCTTTCCACATTATACCCCTGTGCCTGACACAGTAGGGGCAAATTAAATGCTTATTGAACTTAACATAGAGTCATATGAACACTGCATATACAAAACAACATGTTACTTAGAAGTTTTTAACATTATTTTATTCCTTGGAGGCTACTTGTAAGAAGATTGTAGATATGTTCTATGATTGATGGTTGTAGCCAAATAATATTGGTGTGTATATATGTGTGTGTGTGTGTGTGTGTGTGTGCTGGAAACCAAATCAGTTTCACTAAAAAAGAGATGTTGACAGGAAGCCAGAAAGGCTGGTCAACAACCTTCATTGCTCTAACCTTTAGTTTGAGATTTTGTTAGCTGAAGCAGAATCTACCTTGTCCGTGAAAGTTTCTGTTATTTCCTGCCTAAGGGCTACATGTAAATTTCTGTTTATGTTGCTTAAGATGTCTTCCCCAAAGCCTCAATAAAAGGGGATGGCAGGGCCAGAGCAGTAGTAGTTCTCCCACTAGAGTTGGACTACCGCCTGGCCCCCCAAATCGCCAAATTGAATTTCTTCAAGTCTCCTTTTCATTTGTGTGCGGCCCTTCTCCAGAACCCGAACCCTGAATTGGAACTCTTTCTATGCGGGCCGTGAAAGAGAGTCCTATATGTGTGTGTGTGTGTGTGTGTGTGTGTGTGTGTGTGTGTAATTTCCTTTTATATTTATTAACTAAAACATTAAAAATAAAATTGTAATTCTATTTCATAAGTTGTTTTTTGGTTAATGAGCCTTTTACACAAAGTCAGTTTCAGGGAAGTTCTGTTAAGCAAACAAAGAAAAACTATATTGTTCCCTAAAAGTAATATAGTTTCTGTTGACTTAATGTCTTAGTGGTAGAAATTCTGGAAGAGTCCCAGTTAAACAGACTTCTAATAAGTCATTTATTCTAACCAGTATTATATTTGAAATAATCATAGCTTCTGAGCTATTTGCATAATCCCTGTGCTCTTTTCATTAAATGTTTTGCTAAATTTAACATTGCTATTAAAACAGAACATGCACTAGAAAATTCTGAAAACTACATATTGATGTGCTTTTCAAACAATAAGATGTAGAAAATCATATGCTGCTGAATATTAACCTCCATTTCTCTATTATTCCTAATTCCTCATAGATCAATAATTTTCCCCCAAAATTCACATTTTATTTTTGTTGAAATAAATGATACAAAATTGACTTTTTTTTTTTTTTTTTTTTTTTTTTACCAAAAATAACATCACTATTTTCTGTATTAGTCCTAGATAACCACAGACCTGTAGGTTTTCCAGGTCTGCTTATAAACTAGAGTGGGATGTAGACTCACTTTCTTCTGGGAAAAGACAGAATAAAACAGACAAATCAGTTGTCATTGTCTGTGGCCTCTGATCCTGTCTTGGCCAAGAAATGGAAGTGTTCGATATATACCTGCTAAACAGCTTATGAAGATACAGGCTCAACAAAGGAATGTAAAGAGCAACAACCAGTTGTGGAACAACAATGGCAGGCTCTTCTATTCAATCTTTAACTTGTTCCTTTAAGATCACGGAGCAAAGACAAAATCTACACTGAAATACTTGTTTGGCAAGCTCACATGCTTATTTCACTGTCTGGTAATTGCCTTCACTATCCATTACAGATTTTTAATAGCTTACTTAAAACTTGTGGCTTCACTGTAAGATTTTATATAATGTATCCCTCCCACACCTCCTCAAAATTTATTTCTTCAAAGAGCTTCTCACACACACACAAAAAAAGTTTGTTCTTCAAAGTAGGAGAGTTCAAACAGAGGTCATTTTAAACAGGCATATTATCAATGCTAATATGCTAAAAATATTCGGTGATTAAGTGGCCCACATATACATTACAGCTTTTCTGTAACATGTTTTCAAATTTTTTCAATATCAAATGTAAGAGAAAACCTACCTTAAAGTCTCTAAGGTATTTTTAATGGTTCAGAAACCACCAATAAATAAATTTTAAGACAGTAGAATCAATTATTCTTACTATTTATGACCAAGTCCCACAAATGCCACCCAGAATACTTAATAATTGATTAAAGTATGAGGACTGAATTGGATAAGCAGTTATCTTAGGAAACCACATACTGGAGAAGCCCTACAAATCCTGAAGAGATTCTTTAGAGTCAAAGGTACACTCATTCTTATATTTCATTCCTTTTTCCTGTTTTCTCAAACCTCCACTTTTTCCTCTTCTGGCTAAACAATTAATGTTCCTGCTTCCTACTTAAAGTAGAAGCAACTGAAGATGATACCCAATGAGCCATATCCTTATATAACCTCTGCCCCTAACGTATAGACAGGATCTTCTAACAGAATGTGACAAAGGTGAAGGGACTTTGAGGTTGTCATTAAGATCGCTAAGCAGTTGATTAAATTAATCCAAAGGCAGATGATGAAATAAAATGAATGCACTATTTTCATGCCCAAAGAGTTCACAATTTTGAAATGAAAATCTCTTTTCATAACATCTGTTTTGATTGTTCGTTTCTGCTTGCCCAGTGTCCCTTCCCTCTTTCTGATAAAAATTCTGTCCTGTTAAGAAGCACTCTCTTCCCTTAGTTTTGGTGACATCACCCACTTCTGGTTTTCCTTCTAACAGTGACTGCTGTTTCATTCTACTTTGCTTCATCCTACCGCATTTCTTAACCACTGGAGGTTACAGTGCTCTAGGCTCTGTCTTGTACCTCTTCTCTTCCCTACCCACATTCCCTTACCAGGAAGTCTTGTAGACATGGCTTTGAGTCTCTCAGACATGCACAAAACCTCTAAAACAACATCTGTAGCATGTAACTCTCAAACTATATCTATACCTCTAAGCTCATATCAAATTGGCACTTGGATTTCTAATAGGTAACTAAAATTTAACTTTTTCAAAATTGAACTCTTAATGTCTTTCCTTCTACAAATATTTGCTTTCTGAGGAAGTGGCTTCAGTATACTTTCTGTTCCAAATCATTGCAATCCATCTTGATTCATGTTTTTATTTCAGATCCCACGACCATTCCTTTGTTGAGAAACTGCCTATTCTACCTTCAACGTGTGTTCTAAATATCAACCTTTCTCATTCCACTCACTGGGACCACTTTGGTTCTAGCTACCACTTTTGCTTCCCTGCCTGTAGCTTCTCACCTTGTTTCTTCTATTGTTGGAAACTTGCAGTCTATCCTTTTGTTCAGTAGAGTGATCCTTTTCAATATGTTAAGTTACATCGTGCTATTTCATTTCTAAATCCATCCAATGACTTCCCTCAACCCTAAGAATAAAATTAAAACTATTTATCATATACATCGAAGCCTGAAGGATCTGGCCTTGCTTCTGCCCTCCTGCTTCCTCCATCATTCCCTTGCTCACTCCCCCCAGACACACAGGCTTCTGTGCTGTCACTACAGAACTCTGTGTAGATCATTCCTCAGGTTCCTCCTTACTTTTCCGTTGCTGTTTCCTCTTTCACAATGATCCTCCCATCTATTTGCAAAGATCACTGCTTACCCTCATTTCATTTATGTCTCTGGCCAAAAGTCTCCAAACACATTCCCCAGTATGCTAAACAGCAGCCATATCACTCTGTTCCTTTGCACTACTTCACTTTTCTCCAGGGCTCTTTTACCTGAAAACAATATAACAGCCTTTCTTTTTACAGCCTGTCATCTCTTCTGGAACACAAGCTCCTTGTGGTGGGTCCTTTGTTAGTCACTGCTATATCAGATGGCAGACAAGTTCGTGGGTACATGAAATAAGCTGAGAGGAGCAAATCATAGAAACACCAAGATATCATCATTTGTTGAGTTACAGTAAAGGCAGGTTTCTATTACATTTTTGTTGATGAAGAATTTGCTGTTATGCAATAGATTCATCATCTCTGTACTAGAATGTATTTGTAGCTGTTTATGTTCTTTTGATGAACTTACCACATTTCAGATAGTCTCATTTTCTTCTTCTGGGAAATAGGAGATCTTGTTTCCATTATTCTTGTCCCTGTCTACCACGATTCACCTAAAAAAACAAATAAACAAACAAACAATAACAACCTAAATTTTAACTCAGTAAACTATCATAGCTGTATTTATCTACAGTAGTTTGTTAAGAAATTTTCATCAATAGATCATTTTCTACTCCAACATTTTTACTGAGAAAAATAATGAGTTAGGACATTTTGTAAGATTCATTACCTAATCAGTAATCCTCTAGGTAGCTTTGATCTTTTCCAGATGGTGAGAACATTAAAATGATCTTTCAAAAAACCTTTTAAAGACATTTCCATTATCCTAGCTAGAAATACCTTCTACCTCCTTCCAATGTATGTGCCAATGTACCCATGAATGTTTTTGTGGCTCTCACAAAGCTTTTCTTTTCTCTCCCTTTTCTTTTTTCATTATAAATATTACAAAAGATTCCTACTCACTCATTCTCAGTCTTAATTTGTTTCACATATTTCTCACACACCTGCTCATCTGCTCAGTTTATAATACACGGCCTATTTGTCATGTAGTGCCTAACAATGGTGTTAAGCTTCTGCAGAGATGAGTCAATGCCAACCATGTACAAGCCCATTATGCATAATCACAAAACCATCTCTTCTTAGTGCTTTTCCTTTTAAATGGCTTTCTCAAATTCTGGCTAAAAAATGAAGTTGAGAGTCTCCTACTAAAAATGCTTTGTTTTCAATGTGCTTGCACCTCTGACAAAATCAAACTTGATCGTGCAATTATGGTAAACTATACACACACAAGTACAACTTTAGGATGGGCTTTTTAAATTGGCAGAAAACAATCACTCTGTGCCTTCAAATGAGCGTTTCTTCCATTACTTCATTCCTCATCTCCATTTTAGAATGTGTAGTTTTATGCTTCTTGCATTTGAGATTAAAATCTGGCTCTATTAGTTTCCCTTAAAACTGCAAGTAGTTTCCATGGAAACACAGCATGGCTTTTCGAATGCCAGTTTCTCAAACTAGCACTAGCAGTTTAGGAAGGATCCTTTATTGAAGTATGGCAATCTCTCCCACCTCTGTGAAGTGCACAAGGAGTATTGGAACAAGAAGAGATAATCAGGGACAAGCTATCCGGTTACATAGTATTTCCACACCTAAAAATATGACGCGAAGACCCATCGATTAAAAATCAGTGTTTTAAGAGAGCATAGTTCTCCTCCTGCATGCTAATAAAAAAGCAGTGGCAGAGAAACAAACACAGGAAACATCTTGATTTTCTTTTTCATAGAATATACTAGATAGCTGTGTCCTGCCTCTTCCGCTGCTTTCAAGTCTCCTTCACTAAGCAGAGCTTCCTCCCCCCACTGGGAACTCCTGGGCCTGGACAAGCACGGGGGTAACATATGGAAAACGGGCATTGAGAAAGCAGAAAAAAATATGGGCAGTAGCCTGTGTATTGAAGACACTGAGCAGGCCTGTGAAGCAGGAAGGATGGCGAGTGATGGGCTAGGCCTGGGCTCCTGACTTCCCCAGATAATACCACAGAGAAGGTCAAACACATGGTTCATGTACACATGGCTTTCCTTTCATGAGCACAGCCCGATGATCCCCACTGGGCTCCAGGCCATGAAGTGAGCCTCTCTTCTCCATCTGCTGACTATACTGTTGTCTCCACAGACCAGCCACACTCCTTGCCACTTCACACATCTACCACATCCTCGCCACAGTGTTCTGGCAATGACAAGAAGTAAACCAGTGATATGTTTGGCTCTAGCCACCAGATTGCCCCTTCAGGCCTCCAAGAGGAACTCTTAAAGATACAAAAGGGTTGTTTGGGGCTTTCCTCTGGATCACTTCCAAAACAAGCAAGGAAGAAAGAATTCAGCATGTTCCTGTCACTGCAGCCAGAATTCTGCTGACCAAATTGAGCAGAAGTCCGAAGCCATGAGTCCAAATAACTATGACCAAAAAAGGCTTTGAAAAATAAATTATTTTAAGAGTTTCTTTGAATATTCCTGAAGTCTGAAATTTACCTGCCTGGTTATTTGGTTATTGTGTGTGAGTGTGTGTGTGTGTGTGTGTGTGTGTGTGTGTGTGTGTGTTGTGTGTGTGTTGTGTGTGTGTTGTGTGTGTGGGTGTATGTGTTTTTGTTTTATTTTTTGTTTTTGTTTTTTCTTCCTTTAAAAGGAAATGAACTCATCCATAACTTATACAGTTTTCCTTTTGGGCACTGGTTGGTTGAAATTTGGTTCCATTTACTATAACAGTTACCCAGAGAGTGGCCACTGCTCCCCTTCCCTTTCCTCCCCCTCCTTCTCCTTCTCCCTTCTCCCTTTCCCTTTCCATTCCTCAATCCCAATACTTCCCCCTCATCTTTTCAAATCTTTTTTGTCACCTGAATATTTTTTAATTTGTTTGTTTTATGTTTATAAAAGTTGAGCATGAAGAAGTTAAAAATAGTCATTCTGAAGTTATTTGTTGTGTGTGTCATTGTCTAATCTCTGTCTTTGCCAAGGTATCTTTTCATTCTCTTTTAGTGTTCATTTTTGGCTTTGTCTTTCATATTAAATGCATTCCCTAAATTACCCTTGGCTGTACACTCATATTTCAGAGTGGGCAATAAAAAGCTGATAGAAACATCTGGGTAGGACTTGTGTATGTTTAATGTGGGATGTTCATCTGAACCAGTTATTGAGAAACATCCTGTCAGCATCATTAGGCCTTTCCTCGTGATTGATGCAGGATACTTCTTTTAGTTTCCTGTCTAGCTGCTAGCATTCTGGGGGCAAATGAAGAAGAATGTTTGGGAACTCTGTAAATCAGTATTTGCACTTTTATTTACCCCTGCTTTTCTTATGGACCCCAACTTTCCTCTTGATCTTCTGCCTCCAGTCTCAAAACCCTTAGTTTGATCCAATCTATAAACTTCACGTACTCTCTGGATGGAGGAAGAAACACTACTCAGTTGCAAGAGTGGGAAGGGCATGTTGAGGTCTACCAGCACCTTAAAGAGATTCTCAATCAGCCTTTACAGCCTTACTTTCTGACTGATTTCCAGAAGCATCTATTAAAATGAATTCTGGAGGCTTCTGAAGTCTCTACAGTACAAATAAAGTAGCCGTTTCTCTGCCTTCTACACCATTGGAGTAGGGCTCAGTTTTCTTGGCTCTACCAAGTCAGCAGCTCCTTGTGCCTCTGCTTTCCAGCTTCCAGATTTTGTTGCTGTTGTGTTTTCGCCCATTCTCATTGTTCTTGTCATTTTCTACCGTATAAACATGTTTGTATCATTTAATGGTATTTTAGAAGAAGGAGCAGAACATAACGCATACATTCTACATGCAATCAGTTGGGATTTTATTCATTATTTTGCTGCTACTATATATGAACCTAGAAAGCTGAAATCCTTAATGTCATACCTGGTAAAAAGCCTGTGTAGATCATATACTCTCTCATTTCACAGATGAGAAACCTAACCTCGGGGAGGTTAACTGGCAAGTCGATAATGTATCAGATAGATTTGAGATTTGGACACAGACCTTTTGACATTGAAATTTCAGCTCTCACAGCCTCAGAATGTTAAAGCAATACTAGGTCTTAGAATTGATCTCATCAAAACCCTCCTATTATAAGCCAAATACCAGAGAAGTTAAAAGACTTATACCTGGTCATACTGCCAGGAAAAAATAATAGATCTTTTGACAAATCAATCCCTATTGTTACAAATGCTTTTTAAAATATTTTTTTCAAAGTTAGCAAAGATGGATTTAGAAGAGAGTAGACATGGTCAAGGTTCTGGAAATTAAATGAAAAGTAAATGACATCTGTGTTTTGAAATTCTCCTTGAGCCTCCACATTTAGTTAGACTGGTGCAGTCAATATTGGTGTTAGCCCTTAGCAAAGTTCTGGTCCGGTTTAGTCTCATTGTAAGTAGACTAGTAAGAAATAATTGGATAATTCAGAACCCACACAAATCATATGATGGTGAGGTATCTTAACATGAAAGGTTTTCACATAGTAAATGTTGATTGAGATATGTAACCTGAGCTACTTGAAGCAATGATAAAATAACTTGATAGGAATGTTCAATCATTGTAATACTAGAATTCTTCAACTTGAAGCTAAGAAATAAAAACAAAACAAAAATATAAACTTTCTATCTTTTTACCAAGCCCCCAACCCAGGCATGTCCCTGGACCAGTAATCAAACCTACAACGTTTCAGTACATGGAAGAATGCCCAACCAACTGAGCCACACTGGCCAGGGCAGGCATTATTATTTATAATCGTCTCCAAACTCCAAATTAGGGAAACTGTCTGGACCATTTCTATGGTCTGAATGTTTGTGTCCTGTCTCCACACCCCAAATTCATATGTTCAAAACCTAATACCCAAAGATGATGGCATTAGGAGGTGAGGTCTTTAGGGGGTGCCTGGGTCATATGTGTGGAGCCCTTATGAACAGGTTAGTGTTTTTATTAGTCCTCAGAGAGCTCCTCTGCCCCCTGTGCCATGTGAAGACACAGTAAGTCTGTGACCAGCAAATAGGCCCTCACCTAACCATGCCAGTCCTCTGACCTCAAACTTCCAGCCTCCAGAGATATAGCAATAAATGCCTGGTGTTTATCAGCTGCCCAATCTATGTCCTTTTGTTTTAGCAGCTGGAACCAAGAAAGTCATTGTAATAGTGGTGATTATGATGAGACAGTAGCATAAGTTTGTTACTAGAGGTCTCTTACCAGTGTATCAGACACTGGACTGTAGATATAATATGTATGGTGGGTTTATATCCTGAACTATTAATTAATCTAATTGTTTTCTCTAATTCCCTACCCCTCTTCTTTCACACTTGTAACTCCAAGAGCATTTCCCCTCCATATATCTTACACTAAAGCGAAAAGAAAGGTTGGGGAAAAACACATATGCCAACCGAAGGGTGGAAACAGTTTTCTTCTCAGAGGCAGACTTTTCGTTAGATAAAACAGGACTTTGGACAGGAGTGGGACAAAAGGACTAACTGCAATTTTTGGAGAGACATCCGAGATGAAGCTGTGGTGGTTCATGAAATCCCTCCAGCCCATAAATCTCTCAGCAGTGAACAACCTGACCTTCCATAGTTTGAAGCTAAAAGTTCCCCATTGAAGAGACAGTAGGAACATCCTCATGAAAATGGGGCTCATGGAAGAACCTCTCCCCGACCAAAGCAGAGCTAAATTAAACCAGCCGAGCATTACCCTGTGACTGCCGGCAACGCAGGCTCACTCTGATCACACACACGTCAAGAAACTGAGGTTCAGTAACTTTGAAAGAGCAGCTCTCCAGTCATTTTTGGAGCTGGGACACAAGTGCATGGAGCCTGGCATCAGAGCTTTCGTTTCTCATAATATTCTACTACTTCCAAGTACCCACGGCAACATAATTCAGGATGAGGAGACCCAGAAGACAAGGTTGGGATTTTTTCCCTTTTTCTTCCTCTCCATTACATTCTCACTTTCCTCATACAGAGATCTGGATCAAGGGCATTTCTAACAAAAAGAAAACAATAATGAGGGGGGGAACCAAAGCACCTCACCAATTCCTCTGCTGCTTGGGCTTTAGAATGTCAGGATCTCTTGCAGGTGTTCACATTTCAGATGAATTGAATACGAGTTAGATAAATAGGCGTTTAATTGACAAAAAATGAAATTCAACCCCAGGGAGAGTATGTCAACCTTAGAATCAGGTGTATAATCCATCTAGTTTTTTAAATGTCAACCTCGCCCACCCACCTGCATTTCTGATAACTGTGCTGTGGTTTCCAAGGAGCTGCCTGTAAATCTGGCCTCCTGGTATCAATTGCTGCAGTGAGATTTGCACAAGAACAATGGAATTTTAGTTTATAAAATGAAGTTACACTATCTTTTTTTTTTTTTTTTTTTTTTTTTAGCACAAAACCCATGTAACTGTGAGATTGGTGATTAATTTTGATGCCACACTAAACACAGTTTCTAAAAGAAAAAAACATCATGTTTGTCTTTAAAGGAAAAACTTTTCTACTAAAGATACAATTAAGAAAATGAAAGAAAAGCAATAGATGGAGAGACAATATTTGCAAACCACATATAATAAAGGACATCTAAAATATACATAGAACTCTTAAAATAATTAAGTTAAATTATTAAATAATGGGCACAAGAACTGAACAAATACCTCATCAAAGAAGATGTAGCAAACAAGCATATGAAAAGATGCCCAACATCATATGTCATCAGAGAAATGCAAATTAAAATGACAATGAGATGCCATGATATACATACGAGGGGCCCAGTGCACAAATTTGTACACCTTGAAAGGAACTGTGGGCCATAAGGCTATGGTGGGCACAGGGGCGGGTCTCGGTCTATCTTCCCCACCCTCTCCTGGCCTCTCTTGCCACAGCCCCCGGTCCTATTTGCCTGCAGCCCTGCTCCCGCCACTGCCACTCCCATGACAGAGCTGGCCCCACTCGCACCCACTGATGGTGCAGAAAGATTGGGGCCAGCGAGTGGGACCGGTGCCCTCAGAGGTTATTGGGGCTGCCAGCCGCCGCTTGCTCCCACTGACAGTGCCCAGCAATCAGAACTGGTGCCAAGCGCCAGCTGCAGGTGCGAGCAGAGCCATTGCCAGCAGTGTGTGCGAGAGGCAGCTGTCGGCCCCAATCACCCCTCAGGAGTGGGGGGAGGAGGGGAGCCCTGAGGGGAAATTAGGGCTGGCAGCAGTTGCTGGGGCCTGCTGACTGCACTGAGCATTCTGGGCCCCACTTGTGGTCAGCACACATCATAGCGACCAGTTATTCAGTTGTTTGGTTGTTCTGCTGTTTGGTCTATTTGCATATTAAGGTTTTATAGAGAGAGATTAGAAGGGCTAAAATCAAATGCTGGTTAGGACATAAAGCAACAGAAACTCCCAGTCATTACAGAAGGGAATGCAAAATGGTACAGCCACTTTGGGAGGCAGTCTGTCAGTTTCTTACAAAGTTGAACATAATCTTAACATGTAATTCAGCAATCAAGCTATTAGATATTTACCCAAATGATTTAAAAACATATGTACACACAAAATCCCATGCACACATTTTTATAGCAGCTACATTCATAATCACCCAAAACTGGATACAAACAAGATCTCCAAATGCATAATCAAGCTGTTTTACATCTATGCAATGAAATACTGTTCAGCAATAAAAAGGAATAAAGTGCCAAGTCACACAAACAGATGGATGGTTCCTAAGTACATATTGCTAAAGGAAAGAAGCCAATCTGAAAAGACTACATACATATACTTTCAATTATATGACAGTCTGAAATGGCAAAAGTATAGAAACAATAAGTAGATCAGTGGCTCCAGGGATTGATGGTGGAAAGGGAGAAATGAATCACTGAAATACAGGGAATGGGAATTTGAGGGAGACCTAGCTTTCAGAAAGATATTCTAATAATGGATAAATTAAGCTACATCTTTCTCAGAACCCGTAGAACTTATAGCACAAAGAGTGGAGCTTAATATGTGCTGATTTTAAGAAACCAATTTAAATTATTTCAAAGGACACCACAGATAGAATGCAGAGTAGGCCACAATGACCTAAATGTACGAAACCACCTCACTGATGGGATGAAAAGGAAGCTGCTGACTGAATAACTTGAGAAATATGTGGAGTTTCTAAGATAAAAGGCAAAAGGAATAGCACAGAAGCATTCTACCCTAGTTGACAAGATTGTTTCACAATGCAGAACTGGTTAACAGTTCTGATGACATTTAACATGTACTGTGGGCCCTCTGTAGCCATGCATTCTGCATCCACCACAGATAAGAAATATTGGGGGGAAATCACAGAAGGGTTAAAAAGCAAAACTTGAATCTGCTCTATGCTGAATCCATCCGGTAAATTGTAGGCATACCCTGCTGTAGCCTGTATGAAATATAGGTTAACTGCAAGCACTTATGCCATCTTCTATAAGGAATTTGAGCGTTTGAAGATTTGTGTATGGCAGGGGATGGGGGATCCTGAAACCTATGCTCCAGGGATACTGCGAGACAGCACTCTGCAAAATACTGGACCAGTATTCTTACAAACTTTCAAGGTCACGAAAACTAAGAAAACTCTCAGATACTATCACAGCTAAGGAGGCATGATGTCTAAATGCAATGTGAGATCTGGGGTGGAATACTGGAGCAGAAAAAAAGGTAATAGGCAAAAAGCAAGAAAATCTGAATAAATTAGTTATTTATGTGAATAAATGAGACATGCTAATAATAAAGGATACTGGGCATGAAGTATGTGGGAATTCTCTACTATCTTCACAATCTTTCCATAAGTCTAAAAGTAATCTAAAATTAAAAAAAAAAAAATACGGCGGAAACCGGTTTGGCTCAGTGGATAGAGAGTCGGTCTGTGGACTGAAAGGTCCCGAGTTCGATTCCGGTCAAGGGCATGTATCAATACATTGGTTGTGGGCGCATCCCCAGTAGGGGGTGTGTGGGAGGCAGCTGGTTTATGTTTTTCTCTCATCGACATTTCTAGCTATCTATCCCTCTCCCTTCCTCTCTGTGGAAAATCAATAAAATAAATAAAAAATATACATACACCCACATACACACACACACTCTGAGTGGCCAGATTATTATGATCTCTGAACGCATAATAATCTGGCCACTCAGTGTATATCCTATATAATAAAATGCTAATATTCAAATTGTCCCCTCAACCAGTAGTTTGGAGGCCGGCCAACTGCCCATGTCCCCTCCCCCTGGCCAGGCTGGCTGGACCCCACCCATTCACAAATTCATGCATTGGGCCTCTAATACACACACACACACACACACACACACACACACACACACACACACACACTGCATGGCCAGATTACTGTGTGTTCAAAGATCATAATAATCTGGCCACTCAGGGTATATATATTTAAGAAAGTATATGTCCTAAGTATATAGCTCAATGCATTTAAACTTTGTATATCTAGCTCCCAGATCAAGAAATAAAACATTACCAACACCACCAAAACCCCTCACATCCCCCAGATCCCCATCCTCAGACATGGCCGCTGCTCCCCAAGGGCAAACTCACTCCTAACCCTCTAACAACATAGATTAGTTTTGCTTGTCACAGAGCTTAATGTATAGATGGAGTCATGCAGTAGGAAGAAATCCTTTTTTAAATGACAAATTGGTTTGAGTCACTTGAGGTTGCTAGGGAATGTATTTGCCCTTGATGTGCATTCAAAGGTATAAAGTTAAGGTGCTTGTTCAGAGTTGCAAAGCTTTATAGCTGACTTCAGATATAATTTAAACTATTTGGGAATGAAATAATTAGGGAGAGTGGAAGAATAAAATACAGGAAATTTCATATTTTCTTTGTAAGATCCCTCCTCCCCCAGCTTCTTAATTATACAGAGTTTGCATTGTCTAACATATTTCAACTTTTTCTAGTTAATAGTTACTATAATAAATGTTGCTTGCTGGAATTTCAGATTATAAGCAAATGGCAATTGCATTTTCAACAGTTTATTCCCATCTTTTCATATAGTCTGCAATGTAGGCATTTTATGTTCCTGAATAACACCCCGGTGAAAGATCCTTCTTGATTTGTCCTAACTACCAGTTTGTTAAATCTTTGGGACATAGAGTTCTATTTTACTTTAGTCTGCCATATACCTGGTCATCTAACAAGGCTTTAAAATGCATATACCAGGCCTAACCAACCCACTGAATCTTTTTTTTTTGGGGGGGGGGGGGAGATAAGGACTGCACAATTTGTAATTATATCATATCACCATAGATTCTTTCACCTACTCAAGTTCAAGGACTTCTTCCTTGGTGCAAGACATGGCATCACTGGTGAAATTTCTTCATTGTATTTTCATAAAATACTACATGAAATCATTTTAAACAAGTGTGGGTGTGTAAGTATATATCTGGAATTTTAAAATTCATTCACTATAACTCAGAGTCATAAAATCTATCTTATTTTCTATTAATGATTTCATCTTGCTACTCAATGCCAATTTCAAAAGACTGGGAAAGAAAAACTTTAAAATTAAATTTATATTATCCATTGATTTTTTTTAGAATTGTGTTTTTCATTTACACAAAGCCTCTTATGGAGGCCTGGCCAATCTTTTTATGAGTTAATCTCAGGAAATGCTGGCATTTATCCACCTTGCCCTTTCTTTCTGGTAATCTGTCATGCCAGTATGTGTGCTTCTCCATAAAGCTTAGACACTGCCTCCTAGACATGATCCTTAGCCATTTCTCAGCCACCACTGGCCATGGCCAGTTTTTTTCAGAAGCCATATGGAAGGAGAAGTTTTAACATTCCCCTTTCTACATGAAGGCATTTAATCTTTACAACAACGTTATGAGATTGGTCCTTTCGTCACTTCCATTGGACTGAAACACAGTGAGTTCAAGAAAGCTGCCCATGGTAGTTATATTATCACATGGTAATATACCTAGTGAGCAATGGGGCTAATATACAAAATCAGTCAGACTCTAAAATCCCATGCTCTTCCTAATGCTGTACTGTTTCTCATTCATTTACTCCACAGAGATTTATTGAATACCACCAGATCTGCACAGATCACTAGGGAGAAAGCAATGCATGCAAAAGACAGGGGCCCTGATCATAGGCCTGGGGCACAGCAACACAATGGAAACTGCCCAACAAATAAACATATAATGTCAGAATGCAAACGGTGCTATGAAAGAAATGGACCAGTATAGTATCATTAGATGCGGCTGTCAGGGAAGATTATATATATATATGTGTGTGTGTGTGTGTATTTTTTTACAGAGAAGAAGGGAGAGGGAGAGAGAGTTAGAAACATCTATCAGCTGCCTCTTGAACACACCCTACTGATATTGCCAACAACCAAGGTACGTGCCCTTGACCAGAATCGAACCTGGGACCCTTCAGTCCGCAGGCCAATGCTTTATCCACTGAGCCAAACCGGTCAGGACTTAAGGAGATAACATTGAGCTCATTCTGAAGGATAATAAGAATCAGACAAATGAAATGAGAGAAGGGCACTCCAGATGGATAAAAGTAGGGTGAAGCTCCAAAGTGAGCCAGGATGGGCATGTCAGAGAAAACAGGACTATGCGACTGGTATAGTAATCAACTGAGTACAATGAAAGGTGGGATAGGCAGGTGAGAGTCAGATTGTGCAGGTGGATATCTTCCAGATGACATTTCCCATGATGATTAATGGAAAGCAACCATTTCTTCCTTCTCTATCACAGTAGAGAAGGTGTATCTGTTTCTAACATTCCCTGTTCTAAGCAGGATGATTACATGACCTGATATGCCTTAAAAATTACATGACCTGATATGCCAAATATTTTGGCTGCTGTGTGGGAAATTAACTTTAAGAAAGTAAAATGGGGACAGGAAGAATATTATGCCTTATAATTCTTTAACATGAAAGCTGTTGATTTTGTGGAGATTTGTGAAACTGATCAACAATAGATAAGCAGGATTTTTTGCTAGTGCAGAACATTATGAACCAAAGGCAAAGGAAAATTATGACACTAGTGTCTTTGTTAATGAAATACTTTTCATTTTTATATTAATTTGGCTATTTTCTAAGTTATTTTATTTTTTGATGTCATATAGATAGCTTCAGATGATTTCCCCAAGATGCCTGATCTTCATCCTATCTAATAAAGAGGGAATATGCTAATTGACCCTCACATCATCACAAAAAATGGCAAGGCCCACAACCAATATGAAAGGAATATGCTAACTGGCTCCCACCTCTGAGGGTTCCTGGACTGTGAGAGTGTGCAGGCTGGGCTGAGGGACTCCCCCGTGCCCGGCCCCCACTCCAGTGCATGAATTTTCATGCACCAGGCCTCTAATACGACTATAAAATGCCTGAAAGTTCCTCATAAATCTATGGCTATAATTTTCCAGAAGAGATTTCTTTCAAAATTCAGGTTGGCAGAGTTTGCATCTCTTTTGAGGATTTTGTTTTAAACAGCCTGAGTTTGATTTGTATCATTGACCATGTTTACGGTGCACATTTCACAAGAAAGGTACTTACCTGGTTTTGCAGACAACATGCATATGTATTTTCTATGTCATCTAATTTTATGGAATTTAAAAGTTATGTCTTCAAGAAATGTTTGAAAACCTGGTAGTGGAAAAAGCTAGGGTAGGCATCATGCCTATGAAGATGAATAGCACAGAGTTTCCACTTTAAAGACTTTTATAGCCAAGTATAAGGAGGCATAATTAGAGCAACGTAAATGCCCTACTGTGATAGAGAAGAAAGAAATGGTTGCTTTCCATTAATCATCAGGGAAAATGTCATATGGAAGGCATCTACCCGGAAACAGAGACTGAGACTGCTGCTAGTGGTCAGGTTGTTTACTTTCAGAAATAATCCCAGGGAAGAGTAGCAAGAGATAAGGCAGAGGGAAATCGGTGAGGAAGAAGAGCCAACTCCGGAGGATATTCTAAAATTGGCCACCACTGAAGACAACTTAGCTTGACTCTGCCTGAACCTTTTGTGAAGCCGTAAAGGTTGTATCCCAGAACTGCCTGCCTGAAGAATTTAATAAGTGATTCTCTTTCCAATGATCAATAGTTGCCCATTGGGTCATTAACTCCATTATTCTTCTGGATTGCACATAGTAGCCAAATTGGTTCCAACAGGTGTTCTGTGTCAGAGAGACTTGGAACAGAAAGTAGAAGATAACTGGTACAGTTTAGGGGAGGTGCCCTCAGGGTGCATCTGTGAGAAACTGGTTGCTATGGCAATGGCTGAAGTAAGGGTAGGTTAAGAGAATATAAGAGGACAAGAGTGGGAGATAAGACATTCTTAATACAGAAAACTAACTTGAGGTAGCATTTGAGCAAGAACTCAGAGATGGACCAGGGTTTTGTATATAAAGATTAAGAATATATAGTAAGGTGGGGAAATTTTTTAGAAATGTACTCTAGGCAGAGAAAATCTGGCGAACAAATATATGGATTTGGGAGTGCACAGAATGTAAAGATATTATGACAGATAACAGTAGATATATCCCTAGGGTTAAAGAGTGAATGGACCATCATTGTCCTGTGGATGGAAGTCCTGGCTGGATCTGCTCACATGCTAGCCCCTGGGTCCAGGACAGCACTGTGGAAGTCAGATGCATTATTATAGCTGAAGAATCATTCCCCACAGGAAGGTGTTGTGCTTGAAATACGGGGTGGGTATAAAAAGTAGGTTTACAGTTGTATGTGAAACAGAGTCTATTCTTGTATCATTATTTACTAATTGTTATCTTTAATAAGAACAAATGTAGACTTTCTTTTGTCTCACCCTCTATATTCACAAATTCTTTGTTACTCCTCCCTTTGAGAAATGGAGCTTAATTCCATTTCCCTTAAGTGTGGGCTGGACTTAATAAACTTGCTTCTGGCAAACAGAATATGGTGAAAGTGACAGTCACAGCCAGTCACAGTTCTGAGACTAGGTTATAAGAGGTATGCAGCTTTCTCCATTCCAGGAGTGTTCTCTCTCTTTCTCTCTCTTGCTCTCGCGCGCTCTCTCTGTCAGAAAAATACTACAGCTTTTCTGCGACTCATATGGATAGGCCCTTATAGTGAGGAATCAAGGCCTCTAACCAACAGCCATGTGAGTGAGTTTAGAGGCAAATCCATCAGCCCAGCAAAATCTTCAGTTGACTACCATCTAACCTGAAATCTTGATTGTAGTTTAATAAGGAACTCTGAGCCAGAACTACTCAGTGAGCCACTCCCCAATCCTCAATACACAGAAGTAGTGTAATAATAAATACTATTTAAGCACTAAATTTGGGGTAATTTGTTACATAGCTATTGATAACAAATACAGAAAGGATGCTGAACAGATAGAAAAATGCACGACCAGAACAAGTTAAAAGGGCCAAATTTATGATAGGATTAATGGACAAGGAAAGAAAATAAAAACATATGGAGACTAGATTTCTATGAGAACAGTAAGAAAAGCAAACCATTGGAGAGGAGACATAGAATCCTACCACACCCAAAAAAATGGAGTGCTATTTTTTTTTTTTTCATCATCCCAGAGTTACACGTTCTCAAGGATAATTAATGTTACATAAGGGGGTCAATTCCAGTTTTTGCCTGAGCAATATATGAAAAATAGAAAAATGATAGGATGTTGGCCCTGCTTGCTTGATATTCCTAATTTAAAAGAAGTTAATGGAAAGTTCAGAATAAATTGGTAGATAATAGATTCCAAGTTCAAATTGATGCCACTGTAATTCTATAGTTTCCTAAGAGTAATAAATCCAAACATTTAAAATATATTAATACAGCCAAAACCGGTTTGGCTCAGTGGATAGAGCGTCAGCCTTCGGATTCCGGTCAAGGGCATGTACCTTGGTTGCGGGCACATCCCCAGTAGGGGGTGTGCAAGAGGCAACTGATCGATGATTCTCTCTCATCGATGTTTCTAACTCTATCCCTCTCTCTTCCTCTCTGTAAAAAATCAATAAAATATATTAAAAATATATAAATAAAATATATCAATACTTTTTTTCTATTTTTCTGTAATGTGTTCATAATTGTTTCCATCAACTAGGAGCATTGTTTATACATGTAACACTTGATGCAGCAGGAATGAAAGAATACTGAGTTAATGCTGTATACAGTTTATAATACCCAAAATAATATTTTGGTGAAAACAGCTATCTAGATATATAAGCTTCTCTCTATTTGAAGGTCATATGTCTTGCTTTCCTAAGGTAGGCAAAACAGTTACAGGGCCAAAGCTCCTTTCTTCTCTTTGTATTCAATACCCAAATGTTAAGGGGAGTGTTTTGAGAAACTTCCAGACTCCTAGGGTAGGGTTTGAAAACATTGTGGCAAGTGGCATTATTCCGTGGGATTTGTGATGGAGGCAGAAAATCTCTGGGAAAATGCTCCGAATCCAATGTGCCAAAGTGGTGTAGACATACTGGCTCAGACGTGGTGGCCAGAAACAGATAAAAAGATAAGATTCTGAGAAGTAGTCATAGTCCCTTCCTTGTGTACTAAGGCCATGAGAGCTCCTTCCTAAGCACCCGACGAAGGGATGCAAACGTTATTTAGAGGGACAGGAGTTTTAAAACAGAGCTATCTCAGACCTGTGAGATCTAGAACAAATACCTGTAGCCAGTCTTCAGAGGTGGCTGCCAGCACCTGGCACACACAGAGTAACATGTGAGCAGTCATACTTCAGACAGTCACAGGCCAGACTGCTGACTAACCCAAAACCCTCCACATCCATGATTCTGGAGGAGAATGGGGGACCATGTGGGTCCACAGCCTGAGTCTCTTCTGCTGACATGAGATAGCATAAGTCTTTCCCTTTCTCAGAAGGGAGGAGATAGAAATCTGAAAGAAAACATTTATCCCAAAGAGCTGGAATTACATAAAGAGTGGTTTAATGGTAGGATTTTCTTTCTTTCAGCTGCCCAGCGAGGGTGGAGGCTTCTGAGCAGGAACAAATAGGACAGAGAGAAGGAAGGATCTATGCACTGTTTGTTCCTCTAACTTACAGGGGAGCTGAATCCATAACCTGCTGAATTTACCTCCTTGTGAGTGTGATGTTATGTTCCAAATTTTTCTGATTCCAGGAAACCACAGATAAAAATATGTTCATCTGTTTTAGTTGCACTATTTTGTAAAAGAAATAGAATAGGCAATATGGACACAATGTACTTTCTGAACTTGGATCCTACTACTATCATTATGTAGATGTGGCTTTGTGAGTTTTCAGACTTGCGTGCTGTGTTGTGATTTTATACCATTTAGTGTATCGATATTGCAAGAACATAAGATGCTCTTTTTCTTAATAGGAGAAATCTGCAACTTTTTCCAGTTTAAAATGTGTTCTCATGAGTGAGTAGCATTCTTTACCATTTTCTAAATGCATGCCCATTGAGATAATTTATTTCTATGACAACAATTTCCATGCATTGAAGCATTTTGTATTTTCAGTTAGCTTCATTTTTTGAAACATAGATAAATGAATTTTAATCCTTTTTTAAAGTTTTTTTGTAATAGCTATTAAAGAATTCCTTGGAAACAAATTAACTTTCCTAAAACTGTATATTCAACCTATTAAATATGCATCAAAAGTTTATAATGAACACCACTCAGATAATTCAAGGATGAGTCACTGTTACATAATTAAACTAACACTAAGGGGCACTGAGAGAGACAGAAAAAAATAGATGATTACTTCTGTAATGTCAGTTGCCTGATTTTAGTGCCTTTTCCACCCATTCTTCAGTGAAATTAAACTACTTTTCTTAATTTACCAAATCCTGGAAACCCACAGTGTTAGCCTTGTTTCTTCTGAAGCACAAGCACATTCCATTCCTACCCTTTCTCCAGCATTCCACGAAACACTTTTCTGAATACAATTTTCCTAGTTTCAAACTCACATTCCTTTATTTATTCCTATTAAATCTACTCAATGCCATGATTACTTGTATTAACTTCTTTTCTATCCTTCCCATCAATCTTCATTTGTTTGACCACTAAGACGGAGCTGCAACAACTTTTTTTTTTAATTGTGGTAAGAACACTTAACACAAGGTTAATCCCATCCCCCCAAATTATATTATCTTTAACTAGGGGCCCAGTGCATGAATTCATGCACTTGGGTGGGGGGTCCTTCAGCCTGGTCTGTGCCCTCCCGCAGTCCGGGACCCCTCGCTCCTTACTCCCTACCTGCAGCAGAGGCTGGAGAGGGTCCTGCCACAGCCTCTGAGCTCGCTGTGGGAGTGCACTGACCACCAGAGGGCAACTCCTGCAATGAATGTCTGCTCCTGGTAGTCAGTGTGCATCATAGAGATCAGTTATTCAGCCATTTGGTCCATTTGCATAGTAGGATTTTATTATATAGGATACCAAGAAATGTAGACCTACTTTTGCCCCATCCTGTATATTCACAAATCCTTTGGTACCCCTCCCTCTGAGTGCATGCTTTCACTGATATGACACTTAATGTAGTAACTATCAGGTGAGATCGGAAGGCGATGGTCAACCTGTGAAAAGAGATTGTCAAAATATATTTAAACTATTTATTGGCTGAAAAGTAGCCTCCTTTATTTCTGTGTGTATAGAAATAGTCTAGATAAAAATGATCTGATCTTAGTTTATTTTATAGCTTCCAGAGCTGGTCAATAGGATGGTGGATTTTACAGATTCTTAGAATTTTGTTTTTTAATAGGTCACTCATAGGTGCTTCTGTTTCAATAATCACATTATTGAATTCAAACAAAGTTAAAAATTGAAAAAGATGGGAAGTAATTATGGCTGTGAAATGATGCACACAGAATCAGACATGTTGCGATTCCTAAATTCAGAAATCTTGATTAAAATTGTACTAACACAAGGGTGTAACTGACATAAAAATCACTATGACATTATGCATCTTAAGGTATGGTGTTTATAATTTTCTCAATCATGTACATTGTATTGTCTAAATGCATCAATGTTTAAATCATTCTTTTAAGATTCCCAAAGGTTCCCAAAGGAAACCTTAAAAGAAAAAAGTAAATATTAAAATGCTAGCAACACAGTAGAAAACCAAAGTATTACCATGCCAGCCGAACAGAAGATGATTATTTGAAAATGTAGGTCTCTGAAGAGAAGAGGCACGTTAAACTTAATCTGTGCTCTAGTCACAGAAGAGCACAATGATCACGCCTGGTCTGTTGTTGTTGGCCTTAAGTTTATAATGTTTTGTAGTGCCTTAAAATCACCCCTACTTATCTTCCTCTTCCTTTTTGAATGCAAGAATACTTAAATAGATTTTCGGGGGCCTCCCCAAAAGAAGATAAATAAAACCTCCATTTTGACTCCTCATGAGACTATCTTATTTTGAATCAAGTATTTATCCTACAATGTGGGGGATTGTGACACCTACTTGTATGGAATATTTTCATGAATCAGAAATGCAGGAGTTACTCTAGAAAGAGCAATTGTAGTACTTACTTAAATGTGTATGTGTCCTCAAAAAGGTTAAGCCCTTTGTTTTTATGGGAAGACGTGGGGTCACAGGAAGGGTGCGAGTCTGGGAGTCACAGCAATGGATGCAATTCCTGGTTTCATTAGTTGTTAGTTTCATGTTCTAACTTTAGCATTCTTGTTTATTAAAAACTAGAGGCCTGAGGCACAAAATTGTGCAAAAGTAGGCCTTCCTTCCCCCAGCTGCAAGATTTCCCCAGCCTCGTCCGGAAGGACAGAAGGACATCTGGTCTAATTAGCATATTATGCTTTTATTAGTATAGATTACATTAAAATCCAGACCATAGGGTTATAGAAGGGTGAAAATAATAACTTTAGTACAAGATCAATTTTCATCCCTTACTCTTCTGAATTAGGGCCATACCTAAACCATAAGTTGACAATCAGCTGACCTGAGCTAATCATAATGCAAATGCATGTGTCACAGAGAGAGGTGCTGTATTCAGTATATAGACACGAAATAGAAAAAGAATCATAGTTCCAGGGTAGCCAATTGTTTGTTCTTTTTCAACACAGCTCTACTCATGCTCATAGACTTCTGGAAAGTTTACACAACAACGGTATTTCCCAGAGTGCACTGTGGGAAGGAAATTCCTTCACCATGATAGGGAGCCCGGCCACATCCTCCTTGCCCTCTTGACAACTTGCTTCATTCATGTGTGGGGAGAATAGAGCTGTTATCTAATTTATTGTATGTCCTTGCATGCCTCTAAATTAATATTTCTGCCAAATTTTTAACTAATTTAAAATTGTCAATACATGACATGCCAGAAGTTATTATTTGCAGTCCTAAAGGACATGTTAATTAAAGAGGCCAAAGAGCCTTCTCCTGAAACTAATCCTTGTATTGGTTTAAAAAGATTAAGAAAATAAAGTGACCTGGAATCCAACACATGTAGATTGAATATGGAAAATCAGTGTGTGGGGAAATGAAGACAGTAATACCCTGTTTCCCCGAAAATAAGACAGTGTCTTATATTAATTTTTTCTCCCAAAGTTGCACTAGGTCTTATTTTCAGGGGATGTCTTATCTTTCCATGTGCTAGGTCTTATTTTCGGAGGATGTCTTATTTTCGGGGAAACACGGTAGTAGTAAATGAGCCTAAATTTCTTGTTGTACTCTAAAATATAATCTAGCCCATGTACCATTTTTTACTCTCTTACTCATTCTACAGACTTACCCATCTTGTGCTTCTATTGTCCTAAATTTTTCTTCTTCTAGGTCCCATTTCATCCTCTTTTCATTATGCTCCTGAGTTCATCTCCCTTTTAAAGCATGACTGTCCAAGTTGAGGTCTGATACACACCAATTGGCATGTGGTTTGTACATCACACTTGTACTGGAGGAATGTGGACACAAATCTCCGACTATCTCAGTGTTTAAGAAACCTCAACGTATACATCTATGCAAGGTGCAACCATTGTGAATATTTGAAGAAGTCTGGCTGCCAGTCACTGGAGTAAATCTTTATACTTACTATCAAAAGCCAATATTGAAAGAACATTTAGAAAGGAAAACACTGTTCATTATACCCTAGATTTCTCCAAAAACACCACAAACCATGTTGCATGGAAATTTCCATTGAGTGATGCTATACTTTCTCTCTTGCATTAATTTTAGTTCAACTTGCCTGGACTGTGTCAGTACAAGTTATAAAAAGCCAAAGCAATGGCAACTCATACTTTTTCCAGAATATAAAAGTTACTCTACTCTTGAGTATATGGTTCTAGAGTAAAGAATATGTTGTATAAAATATCATTCTGAAATAAATTAAAGAAAATTATCCTTTTATGATGAATTAGTTTAATATTTTTTAAAAATGTGATCTTAGACCTAATGTTATTGGAAATTAGAGTGTCTTTACTTAATGCTTGGCCATGCTAAATGTAATTTCTGATGTTTATATTATTGATATATATTTTAACCATATATGAAAAGATAATATTTGAGAACAAAGTTTGAATTGTTTTTCTATGTATAATATTAAGGTAATGAGTCAAGCAATGGTGTCTTTATTCTGGCTAATTCTAGTGATATAGGAGGAAACCACTCAGTGGCATAAGTTGTAGCTACATTAATGGGTGATCTATTTTATTTTATCTTCTTATAAGTATTTGAGGCTTTAAATTCAATTTTGAAACAAAATTCTGATTAAAATAACCATAATCAAATAAGATTAATGTTTTGTTTTCTGCATATAATTAGGTTTTTAAATGTTCTGGGTTTTTTGATCTGATATCTAGTCCATATATCTACCTGAAACAGAGGAATTGTATATTATGGTGTAATAAGGAAAAGCATATATCTTCTCCTTCAGAAACTAATAAATGAGTTTCATGATACTGAAGAGCTATAATCAATTTTGGAAACAATTCCAACAATGTTGTCACTGTTGGAAGAAATTCAATGTGCTCTTTGCTAACAGAACACATATATATTAAAGTGGTTGTAGAAAGAAGTCAGATATCTAAATAATTTAAAAATTAGTATATAAACTTTTGATCCTCTCATCTATGTGTGCAAATGAGTTTCTTCCTATAAAATATCAGAGGTTTTCTCTATGATTAATTTGAGGTAATGATATGACCTAGAACAGAAAATTCAAATGATCATACCCCAAACTTTCATAGTTCTTCCTACTTGCTTCCTACCTATGAACCTTTAATGAAAAGAGTGTCCAATACTCTACAACTCACATGTGGCTTATAAAAATTTACAAGTTTTTACAGTTACAGTTTTGACAGTTTCAGTGTAGAAATTAAACACTTTGTTTTTATCTTCACCCAAGAATATTTTTCCATTGAGTTTTAGAGAGAGTGGAAGAAAGGGTAGAGACAGAAAGAGGGAAACATCTATATGAGAAAGATACATCCATTGGTTTCCTCCTGTATGCACCCTGACCAAGGCTGCGGATTGACTCTGCAACCAAGGTACATGCCCTTGACTGGAATTGAACTCAAGACCCCTCAGTGTGTGGGCAGCTGCTCTATCCACTGAGCCAAAACCAGGTAGGGCAGGAATACATTATTTAATAGGCTAAAGGGAGATTAAGTTTATAACATTTCCCCCTTAATTATGAAATAGTTAAAACAGTATGTAGTAATCATGTGGTAAATATTGTACAATTTTTAAACTATGTTTTTATTGATTTCAGAGAGGAAGGAAGAGGGAGAGAGAAAAAAAAAATCAATGATGAGAAAGAATCAATAATTGGCTGTGTCTTGCATGCCCCCTACTGGGGATTGAGTCCACAACCCAGGCATGTTCCCTTGACCTGAATCAAACCCAGGACCCTTCAGTCTGCAGACAAACACTATCCACTGAGCCAAACCAGCTGGGACACAAATTTTAAAATTAACCCATTAATTAGCTCAATAAGTACCTTTTTGATAAATCATGTATATTGTGCATTGCTCTAGGAAATACAAATGTGAATGTGAAGCTGTAGTTCCTACCCACAAACAGCCTGCATAATAGTGTCAGAGGCAGTCAAATATAAAGATTATAATATAGAAAGTAATCAGTGTTACAACAGAACTAAGAATAAAGTGATCCAGAAACACAGAGTAGGGTCATAGAGACAAGGCATAGAATGTAGCATATGGCTGTCAAATAGAGTCATAAAATCAGAAAGGCCATAGACACTTTGAGGAAGCCAATAAATATTTAAGCACACATAAGATAATTTATAATAATGTCTACTGAAGGTAAAAAATAAAATAGTATTAAGGGGTAGACAGTGACTGGAGATTGGGGCTGGAAGCTGTGTAGGCCAGGGACTTTATAAGTTAATCCTTTGGTATAAGATCTGAATAATGAGAAGAATCTATAAGGTCTAAGAAATGGCATACCAGACAGGGAACAGCTAGGCTAAATGGCCTAGGGCAGGAAATAAGATTGAGATGCTCAAAAACAAAGAGAAGGACAGCAGAACTGTGTGGCAACAGCCAAGTAAGCTCAGAGAGCCGGTAAACTTAGGCAGAGGCTCAGTATTGATTTAATTATATTCTAATTATATTCTAATTATATTCTAATTATATGGAGAATGTTAAGCAAAAAAAAATGAACCCTATTTTAATTATTCATGTCTGTACCACTGTACCTAGAAATAGGCTAGCCACAAACTAGCTGCTTAGTATATATTTGCTGAGTGAATACATGATTATGGCAATGTTTGAAAAATGATGATTAAAGTATCATGAAAAGAACATTCAAATTCATTACTTATATTTTTATATGGCACGCTGTCACTATTACATGATAAAAAAGAAACAATATTTTTAAATAATAAAGACCATCAGTCAAGTTGACCAAAACAATTCAATTTCCTTTCTGTAACACAGTAACAGCCTATGGTTTCTGTTTTTAAGTAAAAATACTAATGGGGTGGCCCCTGGATTGCTCTTAAGGAATATCTTCTTAAAATGATATTAGACCTAAAAAAAACTTCAGATTCTTGGAGCAGGTGAGATATGATGAATCACTATTAAATTTTTATTTTTGAAGAAATTGAAAGAGCACAAGAATAAGGGCGATTCATCTTCTTCAGATAATATGCTTGGCTAATTTTAGAAAAACACCTCAAACAACAAAAAGAATATAGAACACCCAGATCTTCTGAAACTTTCTAATCCCTGTACGCAGGGCTGTTCAAATTGGATTTCTTTGGAATGGTTCCATTGTATTTATGTCAAAACAGGTAATATTTTTCTGGTCCACTAAACTAAACCTTATTTCATCTTTGATGGATGTGAAATAGCTCTCCCTTTTATCTGGGAAGAATATAGCACATAGTGTTTATGATTTGCCTTCTGAGAAGCTTATTTTGTTCATACTGTGGAACCAATACATCAATCCCACAAGGTTTTGGCATGAAAATCTCAAGCAGACTGTTTCCTTGCAGAGTCTAAATGGGATTATTGACTGCAATACTAATAAGTGAAATTACCTGGACTGACAATGAGCAATGAGAAATGAGAGTGAGGAAAAGAATATAAGCAATGAGGATTTACCCAGGAGGATCTTTGGAAAGTTGGGGTTTTATTTTGTGTGTGTGTGTTTTTGTTTTGTTTTGTTTTTGCTTTTTTTTAAAGACTATTTTTAGAGCATGTTTAAGTCCACAGCAAAATATTAAAAACAAACAAACATACAAAATATGTAAGAAGAGGGTAAATAAGCAAAAATAAGTCCAAAGAATTTGCAAAATTGTGAGAATATGCCAATAATAGTGGCAAATATTAATTGACTCTCGCTCTGTTTCAGTTATGATTCTAAGTACTTTATGCATAGGGTAGAGCAAACGTAGGTTACAGTTGTAAGTCCACAAAACAGAGTTTATTCTTGGATTATTACTTATTAATTATTTTCTAGATGAATAACTGTAAACCTCCTTTTACCCTATCCTGTATATTATTTCATTTAACTGGTACAATAACCTTATAGTAGCTGCTGTTTTGTGTGGGTTTTTTTCTCCATTTTACAGATGAGGAACCAAGCACAGGGGTTAAGTACCTTTCTTACAATGCCCCAGTTAGTAAGTGGAGGAGCCAGAGTTGAATGAACATAGGCAGCCTTGCTCTACAACCTTATGTGGCCACATGCGTGGTACTTCTTGGATCTCTCCTCAAGAAAGAGAGGCTATTTGGCTGCAAGAAGTGCAGTTGTCTAACAGTATCCAACCACGATGTCTACATTTTTTTAACCAAGATTATGCAATTTTCCTGGGCACTGATGTGCATAGTGTGGCACCAGTACTAGGGTCTGGCCTTTCTGTCAAGGTGAATCTCTTCTAATATGTAATTTTGTTCCAAAACCCCTTTGGCCAGATGAGAATTTGACAGAACTCTATTCAGACGAGTCTCTCCCTTTTCTTTTCACAGAAGACAGATCTGAAGGCTTGTCCTGCCTCCCTCCCTCCGAAATCTCTTGCAGGCTTAACTCCAGTTCAACCTTTCTTCCCAGAGAAACAGTTTACACACAGTCACGCTGCATCACTCTGTGGTGGTGACCACCATGGGAAGAGATTAGCCACAGAATTTACCTGTGTTTTAGAGCAGCCCAAGGACATAGACAATAGTGTGGTGAAGGCCTGGGGTGGGGTGGGAGCTGGGTGAAGGGGGCAAAGGGGAGGAAATGGGGGACATCAGTAATGCTATCAGCAATAAAAAATAAATTTAAAAAATTATAAAAACAGTAAAAATAAACTTGTGACTTAATGAAGTTAACATCTTTATATCTACTGTGTGCCAAACACTGTGCTAAATGTTTTATACATACATTGCATGTCCTCTGAATCCTTATCACAGATTTTGTGTGATATGTACTTTTATCAGAATTATAGATAAAGGAAAAAGGCTTCTGGAATTTAAAAAACTTTCCTAAATTAATGAATAAAACAGAATTAGGATTCACCCCCATGCCATCTTGGGTCCTCTAAAACCACCCTATTTCAGTAGAAGACAATACCCAGTCCTCTAAATATACTTGTAAAGAGATAGAGGAAAAAGCCTAGACATAGAGTTTCATAAAAATTATATTATTACACATGGAAGAAGAAAAAATAACCAAATGTTTTTTGTATCCCATCTTTCCTAGCAAAAAATATGACCTTCAAACTAAATAAACTAGAACAACAAAAAAAGATAGTGCTGCTGCTTGAGATAGTAAGTGATCTGAGCAGTCCCTAATTACTTTAAATGAATCCAAGTCTTGAGACCCTGAAGATTTATATTCTAGGGAGCTGAAGAGATGTACAAATGCAGGCTCAGAGTCACTGCCAGACATGTTTCACTTTAATTATGCAAGAAAAGAGATATGCAGGACAACCAAAAATAGGAAATGTGCTGGCAACATACGTTCTTTGTATTGACCTCTGGAAAGGCTATCAATTAGACTTATTATAGTTTGTATTTTTTAATTGGTATGAAATCCAAGTAAAAAGATTAAGAAAAACACATGAAAGAATATAAAACATATGGAGACCAGAAATATACTCTCACATATCTGTACATCTACATACACAGACACAATAAGAGAACATTTTTTCCCCCAATAAACTCTATACAATAAAACCCAAATATGCAAATTGACTGAACAATGGACCAAATCACTGACCACCAGGGGGCAGATGCTCAATACAGGAGCTGCCCCTGGTGGTCAGTGCACTCCCTCAGGGGGAGCACTGCTCAGCCAGAAGACAGGCTCACCGTTTGCAAGCACAGTGGTGGTGGCAGGAGCCTCTCTCGCCTCTGCTACAGGTGGGTGGTAAGGAGGGGTCCTGGACTGTGAGAGCCCTGGACTGTGAGAGGGATGGCTGACGGACAGGGGTCAGGCCTAAGCCTGCAGGCAGATATCCCCTGAGGGGTCCCAGACTGCGAAGGGTGCAGGCTGGGCTAAGAAACCCTCCCCCATCCACCCCTCTCCCCCCCCCCCCCACATGAATTTTGTACACTGGGCCTCTAGAGTTTTATAATTATTCTAAATCTGCAGAGTGACCTACAGTCATCAGAGTCATTACAGACGGGGAATCAGAAAGAAGTCACCCAGGCAAGGCCTCTTGCTCCCCTTTTCTATTGCTTCCCTGGGTCCCTGGTGACAAATCAGGAGGTCAGGGGGTGTCTTAGTCAGTCTGGCTGCTATAACAAGATACCATAGACTGGTGGGCTTAGAAAAACAGAAATGTATTTCTCATAGTTCTGGAGGCTGGAGGTTTGAGGGCAAGGTGTTAGCATGGTCATGTTTGGATAAGATCCCCCTGCCTAGGTCCCAGCTAGTGCCTTCTTTCCGCATCCTCACACAGTGAAGGGGCTAGGCACTGCTTTTATAAGAGCACTAATCCCACTCATGAGGGCACTGCCCCCAGGATTTAACCAAATCTCAAAGGCCCCACCTCCTAATACCATCATCTTTGGGGTTTAACACTTCAACTTATGAATTTGGGAAAAGGAGAGGGAGACAAAAACATTCAGACTATACAGAGTGTGTTCAGGAGACTGGTAATAGTACTTACTTTGTCTCCAACTCACAGAACAGAAGCTAGTGAAATTTTACTTTTTGTTGAGTTGCCAAGTTTTGAAAATGATTAGGTGATCCAGATTTTTCTGTTCTTTTGTTTTTAAGAACATGTGTCTCTAAAGAAATAAGACTCTCTCTCTATCCAATACTGTGACAAGCCACTCCCTTTTCCTGAGACTAAAGTTTTCTTATGTGAAAAAGAAATATTGGCAATGTTACTTAGAGATGGAAACTTCTCTGCATGTGTATGAGGTCTGTTGACGAGTACATTACTGTTGTAGTGAGTAGAGATAGCTATGAGCAAAAGCACATCTTTTAGCTCACATCTCTTCCATTGTTTGCCATATGCACATGGCAAGTAAGCAAGAAAGCTTAATAAAAACTCGCAGGTCACCTAAGGGAGTAGCATCATAAAGCGCAATCAAGAGAAACAGAGACAGAAATCATTTATTATGCTGCTTTGCATGAGTTAAATACTTCAATTAATAAAAATAAGAAGTTAATAAAATATTTTTAAAAAATAGTTCACCACTCCAGAAAAATAAAAAGGCATTAAAAATGTGACTGTTCCTAGTAGGCACTAATTTTGCACTGTGTATAAACAGTATAAATTAGTAACATTTTTCTAGAGGGAAATTTGGTAGTATGTAGAAAGCAATAACAACCTGCAAAGCATTTATCCTAGCAATAACACTCCAGGAATGTATCCTCAGTGTATGCTCTGAGATGAGCATTGAAGTTTATGTTTAAGTGTTTTTATAAAAATACTATAGCAAATCAGAATTCCATTAATAGTTTAAATCAGTGTTTTTCAACCTTTTTTGGGCAAAGGCACACTTGTTTCATGAAAAAAATCACGAGGCACACCACCATTAGAAAATGTTAAAAAATTTAACTCTGTGCCTATATTGACTATATATAAAGTAATTCTCTTGAATAGGAATCAAATAAACACAAAGAAAGTATTTTATAATTACTTTATTATGAAATATTAAGTAAACAAAATAGTGAAAAATTATAAAATTCTTGTCTTGTCTGCACCTATGGCACACCAGGCAACATCTCGCGGCACACTAGTGTGCCGCGGAACAGCGGTTGAAAAACGCTGGTTTAAATTATAAGACACCACATGACAGAATATGATTTAACCACTAGTATCAATAATAAATATATATGTACCTATTTTCAAATGTTTTCAAAACAGTAACATACCACAAACAAATTACAGCAAACAATAACCAGTTAACATTACGTTAACATTTGGTATGTAACCTCTTTGACTTTTGTATGCATATTTATGTAACATTAGAAGATAGTAGTTATTCTACAAATATTATTTTGATTTAACAAAAAAAATGGCTTTTAATAATATATATATATATATATATATATATATATATATATATATATATATATATATGTAAAAATGTAGCCTAGGTCAGTGGTCGGTAAACCGCGGCTCGCGAGCCAGATGCAGCTTTGGCCCCTTGAGTGTGGCGTGGCGTTAGAAACACTTCTTTAAAATAGACTTGCCCAGGCCAAAAACCAACTTCTGTGCATGGGCCACAAAGTTTCAATCGTACTGTGTGTGTGCGCGCCCACATGAGGTATTTTGTGGAAGAGCCATATTCAAGGGACCAAAGAGCCGTATGTGGCTCGTGAGCCACTCGTATGTGGTTTGGGAACCCTGGCCTAGGTGTTACACTTTGGGGTGGCTTCACAATTACTTCACAAATAGTATTGAATTAAATTTCAGTATCATCCTAATGGATTAAATTTTTGTCTTTGTCCTCCTTAACAATTTTATCACTGTCTTAGAACAAATTACTGGCGGTGTGACAGATGACAAAAAACTGTAGAGTCCAGAATGAAAGAAAACAAGCAATACTAGGCCTGCATAAAAGTGTAGTGCGGATCCCCTTTCTGAAGGTATTGACTTAAGTTTTGTTTTTCTTTGCATTGCGGATGGCAAACCAAACCCTCCTCCAGACCCCACAAGGCTTGAGAGCAGAAGTCTGTGACCACATTAGGGAGCGTTTAAGCTCACTTGCTCATGCAGTTGGAATGCTCCATACGTTTCACAGATATTAACACATTTAGTTCTTACGCTGGGGGTCTGGTGCAGGTGGAACTGTCATCTCTGTTTCACAGATGAGAAACCTGAGGCACAGAGATTAATTCATCTGTGGAAGGTGCCACAGGTATTAAGTGGTGAAGCAGTGCCTGGCCCCAGAACTAGTGCACTCAGCCATCATACCACAGCTCCTGAGGCCCCGTGCAAGCCCCGTGCAAGAACACTGCTGATGTAGAGTTAAGCGACACATCCTCTCAGCAAACACAATTAGCAAAACCGCACATTGTGGAATGTGTTCTAGCTAAGGAATAAGAGGTCCATTTGTAGTGGGGGAGGCTGGTCTCCACTCTGACTTCTGGAGGATAGCTTGTCACCTATGGTTCTGAGTCCGCTTCCAGCTACTCAGCCCCTCAAACCTATGGACCTCCACTGGGATCACTTACCAGGGTGCAGACATTGTCAGGCATGCAAACATGCCAGCAATAAACACAGCTTGGGCTCTAAGAAAAGGGCGGGGGACCGTGGAGGAGTGTCCTCACTGCTTATATCACATTTTCCATGACCAGCTACTAAATTCTTTAAAGTCTTGAATAATATTGGATTCGGTTTTTAACCTCCATTACAATCTTGCTTCCAGTTGTCCTTGAAAACCAGTGTGGGGTTTGTGGACAGAATAGGGGCTCTGTGATGACCGGGGCCCGAGCTGGGGGCCTGCTTCCTCGGGAAGGAGTAGGGCAGAAGGTACTTAACTTCTGTAACACTTGGTTTCCCTGGGTTTAGTTGGAATAATGAAAACGATTACCAGGCAGGTAGGTAGGTATTAGAAAATATTGACTTTCCTTCCACGTGTGAAGCAAATTAATGAACTCATATGTACATGGCTCAGAGTGAGAGCAAACCTAATAAAAGTATGAAGAAAAAAAATCTCGCAAGTATTCTTTATATGCCATGGAATTAAAGCCCCCAGATACATAAAAAAAGAAAATATTATATTAAATTCCTATCTTCTTGCCCAAGGGAGGACCAAATTGTGTTTTATTCTATCCCCAAGGCTAAGGAAGAAGCGGTTCCTACCTTAAAACCAAATTATCAGTCTGTGGCTGCTGAGATAAATTATCTTAAAAAGGCACCAGATATCCCAGACCTGGAACCAGGCGTACCCTTGGGCTCTAGGCAATACGCAGTTAGATCTTTGGAAATGTGTGCTTCTTTGTGAGAAAGAACCTTCCACAAACTCCTTTCCCAGGAACACAGAGCTGGGAGGAGACCCTGGGAAACTGAGGCATTAGCCTTTTCCTAGCAGCCGTATTTTACCAAGTTGCTCTAGCCAGTGAAGCGCCACATTATTTCCGAGAGCAGGAAGACCAGGACTGCCTGGCCCAGGCCCAATTTAGGTAATTGCATTCTGTCATCTTTCAGGTCTCCCTGGCACTTTCAATTAGCCATAATTTATATTCTTCTCAGCTTACAACTAAAACTGCCTTGTACTGCAGCTGTGGAATTACACGGGCAGCAGCTACATTAACAAAAAAACTGGGAAATGATGGCGGTGTTTCATGTCTTTTTCGCCTTACATTTCTGTGGAGTGCTGAAGGTCAGGGGTTACCAGTCCCATTTTATAAGAAAGACCATTGCAGCATCAGAGTAACCTGGTATGTACATCTATGAGGAATTAAGATTACAAATTAAAAAGTATTTCTCCTTTGGGTGCATACTTATACCGTAGGACTGAAATAAAGGAAACAACAAATCTTTTCTGAAGGGAAAAAAAATCACTTAAATATGAATAAGGTGTATAATGTGCTCATTAATTTTTTTTTTCAGTACTGTTTCCACTTATGGCAAGTACTATTCTAGGTGTTGAGGTCCAACCGATGGCATTTCTCAGATGCTCAAAATGTGCCAGTCCCTGTTTAACTTGTTTAATATTTACAATAACTTTATGACATATATATGTGTATATGTATGTGTATATATGTATATACATATGTGTATACACACACACACACACACACACACACACACACACACACACACACTAATATTACAAGTTTTAGTAATTTTCCAGAGATGGCATGGCTGTCATCAAAGTTTCATATCGTGGCCATTTGATGCCAAAAACTGGTCTCTCTGCCACTGTGATCATCTCTCCCATGGACAGGGCAGTCCTGGGCTTTGGTATTCCACAAAGGAAGATGGACTATAAACAAATAAATGAATAAGCAAGAGAAGTCTCTGCTTGCGACTTCATACACATGCTGTGCAGAGAATGAAACTATTGCAGCTAGGTGAAGAATGGTGCAGTTGCTTCAGGCTGGGGGATAAGAAGCCTTTTGTGTCTAAGCTGGGAGATCTGGAAAGAGCCGGCTAAGTGAGTAGCAAGGGAACGGTGCTGGCTAAGTGAGTAGCAAGGGAACGGTGCTCGAGGCAGAATGAAGAGCTGTTGCCAGAACCTAGGTGGGAACAGACTGGCATGTTTGTGGAGTCAGAGTAAGCTCAGAATGGCTGGAGCACAAAAGCAAAGGGACGAAAGGTGAAACTGGATGGAGGCAGGCCCAAAAATATGAAGGACTTGAATGAACAGTGCAAGGTGGCTAGTTTTCATTTTATGTGTGATGGGGCCTGTGGAGGGTTTTAAATAGGTAAGTGGCATATTCTGTTTTAAATGATTACTATGAAAAAAGAATCCGTTTAAGGGGTGGGCAAAAATGAAAGAAAAAGGAGATAATTCAAAGCCCTGGATAAGAGATGACTGATATTTGGACTAGGGTGCATTGGGAGATTATGAGAGAAAAAGAGCATAGCTTTAAAATATTTTTGTTGGCTTTGTTAATAAATATTGGACAGGGGCAGGTAAAAAAGAGAGAGAGAGGGAGAGGGAGGGAGGGAGGGAGAGAGAGAGAGAGAGAGAGAGAGAGAGAGAGAGAGAGGAATCAAAGAAGAACCATAAATTACCATTATTTGTAGAAACCTAAGTCTCTATTTCATCAAAGGATTTTGATGGATATCTCTTAGTTGGACCAAAAACAGGATTAAGTGGGATTTAAATTTGACTTTTTATATTTCATCAAGGGAATCAATAGACTTTTAGGTTATTTCCTTATATTTATTTTAAGAAATAACAAGGTTAAATGAGGGAACGGGACATATGTAATACTTTCAACAATTTTTTCAAAAGAAATATAAAAAGAAATATATAAGATACATATGTGCCCTATTAGCCTTGTTTAACTTACCAATTTGTGTAAAATATATTTATGGTTTTGCAAAATTGCCAAGAAATTTGTTCATTTGAGATCATCATCTATCATCATTACATAAAGATCTGTTCTGAAAGTGTCTTGACAGGTTATTTTGGTGAATAACCCACAAAGTTAAATACAAATGAGACAACATTTTTAGCAACTGAATAGGACATCAAATTATCATGATTAGCTCATCTTTTCCTAAATGGGAGACATTTAATCCGTTTTTTAAATTAAGGTCTGAGAGGATATATCATGGTTCTTAAATTGTACTAATCATGAGAATAAAAGAGATCTAAAATAATTAAACTTTGATGTATTTGGCAGAATTTATTTAAATAAAGATTTGGGGAAAATTGAAAGTATTTGCCTTAAGTCTTCATGGGACCTAAAATATGTTAACACATTTTGATGTTAAACCTTAAATTTTTTAAAAATTGTGTGTGTTTTCTTTCTTTTTCTGACATGCAATGTGTCTTCATAGGTCCGATTGGTGCTTTCACAAATTTTCTGTCCTGAGACCCTTTTCTAACATAATTTCACAGGTAAAAACAAACAAAAAAAAAAAAACAACAGCCCACAAACCCTGACATCAGAGGATTTTAGTTAATTTTGGGGGTTTAAGAGAGATTAGAGGAGAAGAGGAATTCTGGGTATACAATAGAACATCCGTATAAAGTGATATCAATAGATGATCTATATCAATGCCACATTTAGTAGAGGAGTGTTTCCACCTAGGTATACTGCAACTGGTCCAACCTAGTTAAAATTGCAAGTAACTTGGTTCTTGCATCACAAAGCCCAGTTTATTCAATGGTCATTTATCCAGTTCTCCAAGCTTCTATGTTTAGAGCCTTTCTTAGCAACTTGTAAGTCTCACACTCAATCTTCAAATAAGTCAGGTTAATTTTACCTTTCACATCTCTCTCCAATTTATTATTTCCTCTCCTACATTATCACCACTAACTTAATTCCTTCATTTCTCCATGTCTTGCTTGGTTTCCTTTTTAGAAATATATATATATATATATTTTATTGATTTTTTTTTTTTTTTTTTTTTTACAGAGAGGAAGGGAGAGAAATAGTTAGAAACATTGATCAGCTGCTTCCTGCACATCCCCCCACTGGGGATGTGCCTGCAACCAAGGTACATGCCCTTGACCAGAATCAAACCTGGGACCCCTCAGTCCACAAACTGATGCTCTATCCACTGAGCCAAACGGGTTTTCGGCTTGCTTGGGTTCTTAAAGTAATTCTCTAACTCATTTCTTCTGATTCTACCGCACTCAAACTCAGTATAAACACTGTTGCCAGTTATCTTTCAAAACAAAAGTTTAATTACCATTTAAAGATATTAATTTTTCGCTTTATCACCCTCAAATTAATCCACATACCTTAATGTGACTCTATACAAAAATATCTTTACCCGATTGGGTTTCACCTCAACAGAAAGAATCTTAACCATCTCCCAAAGAATTCAGCTACACTGAACCTTTTTGGCATTCCTTACAAACATTTGCAAGTTTTTAAATACCTTGATTCAGCTTGCTTGAATAAATTCTACTCTGATCATTTGAATATATTTGCTACAATGCTGTATTTTCAAGTATTTCCTATAAGAAATTGTCTCTCTAAAGGTCTCAAAGAACAGGCAAAAATTATAAAGAAAAGCCTAGGTGGGAAGCCAACAACAATCAATTCCTCTAAGTCTCCCTTTCTCAGGAGTTATTGTTTTTCTGTTTTTGCTGTCAATTCAAGCCTAATATTCCTCAGATTTTTGGTTGGAGTAGCTGCTAGCAGCATAATGAACTCTGATTTCTCCATATTCTTTCATATCAGATTCAATTTTTAAAGAAGTATCCCTAGGGCATTTACACTGTAATCCCCGATTCAGTAAGTCTGGATTTAGGGACATGCATATGCTTTTTATTTGCTACTAAATTTGAGAACAAAGTTGTAAAAGCATAAAAATTTAATTCAGGCCCAGACACTGGAACCCTTGCTTTGCTGCCACTAAGTCCCAGTACAGATGTTCCTGGCTGGGAGATGTCATTCCTAAAGCATATCTCTTCTCATCCTCATTCCCTTTTTATCCTGCAGGTTCTTCACTATCTCATATCCTACACTGTGGTGTTGTTGTTGTTGTTGTTGTTGTTGTTGTTTAGAAACAAGTTTGAACCAGGAATCTCCTGGTGAGGAATAATGACCAAATGGATGTTCACATTCCCCTATAGGAGCCTACTAGACTCTACAGACAGTCTACTATTATCTCCTGCCTGACAAGGAATAAAAACTGACTTTCAATTTTCTTCAGTGAAATACGGTTCCCAGAATATGTGATAAGTGACAAGGATGTTGCTGTATCTAAATGATAGGATGGATGCAGACAGATGATAGATTGTTATTCAATCTAATGACCTAAAATAGGCAGAATACAAGCTCTTAATTTTCAGTGGAATTGATTGTTCCAGTTATATAATTGCTTGTCATCTGTTTCTTATCCTAATAGAGAGATTTTTTTTTCTTTTCTGAAATTTCTTACTTGAAGGAGAATAGAATCCAATAAACATTGAAAATACACTAAAAATTATGTGGCTATGAAATCATGAAATATGTATAGAAAATCCATTTGAATACTGTCACTATTATTTAGTCTACAACTTGTATTTTTACTCATGAAGAAACCAAACCTGGGAGATTAAGTAACTTTCTAAAGATCTGATTTGATCTCTTGGCTCCTAGGAATCCTGACTCTTGAGTCTAGTGCCTTCTCCATCATATCGCACAGCTTCAATACTTTTTTTCAAGTCTTAGTAAAATATTTCAATTTTTTCATAGGTTATTTCTTCTGCAATTGTCTCCAAAAATGCTTGTTCTTGGAATCACCTGGAGTACAGAGAAGTTCATCTGAATTGTGCAGTAATAGGCTGGAATAAAGCTGATTCTCTAAATCCCGCTTGCCTTTGTGACTATCAGTACTGCCCTATATCAGTAAAGCAAGGAAAGGGATGAGACTTGAGATGCTATTAATAACATAGTGCTGTGGATAAAACGAGATTTGTTCCGTTTTCTTTTTCTAAAGAATGTCATGTCCCTAGATGAATGGCCAAGCTCAGGAGGATCAATGCCATTTGAAGCTCCTTGCAGATGTGGCGGCTCTTCTCTGCAGAGGTGGGGGATGTCCTAGCACTCCGGAGAGAGCTGTCCGTGGTGCTGAATAACCAGTGATAAATATTACTATAACCATGCTACCAAATCCTCTCCCTTCTGACCAAGTGGCCAGGTAGATGGAGCAGTGTCTAACTCTATTTCAGAGTTTTGCCGGGGCCCAGAGAAAGCTACAAAATACCTGCAACCCTTTCAAAATTATAACAGCTAAAAATTATAGCTTCGAGACAAATGTTGATTATGGTTACAACTGAGGTTAAAAGAAATAATTCATATCACCAGGAGACATATATTTAAATTTTATTTTTGACTCTTCTGCTTTCCTAAAGTAATATTCCTAATATGAAAAGTAAAGCAAGATCTTTGGTTGTTATGCCCTAGTTATATTTATCTTCACAAATGTAAGTAATACAGGGTGATGTAGTATACCTGTCAACCAAAATAATAACACTAACAAGAGAAAAATAGTTACAATTTGCCCTATGGATATAGAAACACTACATCAGCATTATAATTCAGCTTTAGCATGGTATCTATAAAATGACCAAGTAGGAGCACTTGTGGACAAAGAAAGGTGGAAGAATCTTTCATGGTGTCCTATTATAAATTGCATGGTGTGGATTACTGCATATTTAGAAGACACCTTCTATTTGCAGTCCCTACGTGTAAAAAAACATCTTCCCATTCAGCTTCCATGTCCTCTAAAATGGATATTCATAGGACACAGATTGCTGCAACTAATTATCCAAATGGCGCTGGCTGCTTTGCTGTCCATTTTCCTGGCACAGGCACCCTGTATTCTAATTACAGGAATTCTCTGTTATACACATAGAATCGGGATTGCAAATTGTAGCTGTGTCCCTCACCTCTGTCAAATATGCAGCAATAATGTGTTTATTGGCATCCAGTCTTATTGACCTTGGTGTCTGCCAGTCCTTTGTGATATCCCCCAAGGATTCCCTGAAATATGAAGTTCTGTGCCTAGTGGAGATTTGAGTCATTATCTCATATATTTTGTCTACATTTGCTTTTCACTTCACTTGGAGTGGGAGTTTGTTCTAATATGAATTTCCAACCAGTAGTTTTAAGATGCACCTTTGAATACTCCAACCATCCTATATAATAAAGATGTAATATGCAAATTGTCATTACGCCGTGAAGCAACTGGATCATGGATCAGCAGGAGAGTGACCTCACCTCCATCACACATATACAGCCCCACCCCCCACATGTCCCTCTTAATTGTTATCTCAATGTTTATACTCAAAGAATGAAACCAATATCCATAGTTATCCACAACAGACTTCTGGCAGCCAACCTTCACACCATCAATAGCCATATTTCCCCCTAATACTCGTACAAGGAAACTCACTATTTCCTGTCCATTCTAGCTTCTATGTGGCAACTAAATGTTTTTACTTCTCTTTACCTTTAGTACCATGAGCTCAGTAGAGCCACCATTGGTTCTTACTAAACTACAATAGCCTTGCTTGTATTGATGCCCAGCAATATCTCCCCACATCTTTTCTATACAAAGAAGCCATATACAATAATTTTTTAATCCTCACCCAAGGATATTTTCCCATTAATTTTTTAGAGAGAGCAGAAGTAAGGGGGGAGGAGAGAGAGAAACATTGATGTGAGAGACACACATTAATTGGTTGCCTCCCACATGCACCCAGACCAAGGCCAGGGATCTAGCCTGCAGCCAAGGTACGTGCCCTTGACTGGAATCAAACTCAGGACCCTTCAGTCTGAGAGCTGATGCTCTTTCCATTGAGCCAAACTAGCCAGGGTGCTATATAATTTTTAAAGCATATTTTATTACATTGATCTTATGTAAACCCTTGACCGGTGTTTCATTGTCATTATGATGAAAACCAAACCTGATAGACCTTACCCCCATTTCTCCAGCCTTTTTCTTGTTCCTTGTTTATATCCCTTTGTTCTATGTTCCAGTCATACTGACTGCTTAAAATTCACTGAATAGGACATAGTCTTTCTTGAGTTTTGATGTTTGCCTGCTCTTCCTCCTACCTGGAAACATTTTTCTCTTCAATTTATATGGATAACTTGTATTTGTCATTCAGCTCTCAGTTAAAAGTCACTTTCTTTAAGAAACTTATTGTAGATCTCTCTGTCCCTCCACACAAGCTTAGAGTCTTTGATTGCCTCCTTCTTGGTGCATTCCCATCATATCATTTAGCTATGGTAATTTCTTTTCTTCCCTTTATCTTATCCCCAATGTCTAGCACAGTGTTTGGCACAGATCACCACTTAACTGTTTATTATAACAAAAGAATGAATAAAAGAACAAAGTGGTGGGGGTTTTTTTCCCGTTGAGTTAATATATATTCTTATTTTAGGATAACACAATAGTGTCCTACATACAGAATACACGTTCAGTGTGTCTGCAGAGAAGTTGAGAGGGGACAGAATTGTGGGAATTGGGGCTAGAAAGTGGTTTCAGGCCAGATGCAGTTCTTCAAGGCTTCAAGTCAATTAAAATTCAGCTTTGGATTTTTATCATGAAAAAAACTGTTCATTTTGAACTTCTGACTTCTACTTTTCAACATTTTGGGTATACTTATTTAAGATAAGTAAAAGAATTAAAAAAACAAAACAAAATAGAACTCTACAGATTTCAAGAGAAAAAAAAAATCAAAGAAAATTTTCCTGTTTTTCTTTTTGTTTGGACTCAGAACAAAATAGATAGGTTATAAAGGGCACCTTTATAATGATTTAAATCTGAGTTCAGAATCAATAGTTTGACCTTTCATAAAGATCAGGAAATTTATGTTGCTAATTATAATCCGCTTAAATAAATATTAAACAGACTTTGTATTACTTTTACACATATCAGCAGAAAAGGCTCTGGACAGTTTGAGAACTAAACATGGGATTAGGAATTTTAACCACAAATCTATCTATAGAATGGGTAGTTTGTACATAATCAAAAAAATTATATATGCCTGTATTGCACATTTGTAGCAAATACTATCCACATACACACACACACCTAAATATACTGAAATTTTTGTGTACTGGTAGACATAATAAAAACATGAAATGCAATGATAAACTAAATTGCATTATCTTTGCTTCTACTAGTTTATAATGTTACTAGAGGCCCAGTGCACGAAATCTTGCATTGTGGGTGGTGTCCCTCAGCCTGACTAGCACCCTCTCCAATCCTGGACCCTTTAGGGGATGTTTGACTACTGGTTTAGGCTCACAATCAACTAATGACAGCTCCATTGTTGTTTTTTTATTTTCATACTTAAACCCATTGGAATTAGTAGGTATTCAAAGTGTGTGTACATTTTGGGGGGACATAATGTATATCTCTAGTCAGTGGTGAAAAGGAACCAATGGGGGTTTGGAACCCCCAGAGAGGGAACCTTGCTCACATCATGCATGTCTCCCCACTCCACTTTCCAACTTCATGGGCAGTGGAAGAATCATTGTTTTCTCTCATTAACTTGGAAAAGCACATCCTGTCATCCGCTGCCTGGCAGGAGCGTGCTAGGCCCCGAGCAAGAGAGCGAGGCTCAGTCAAGGTGGCCTTCACTCTTGGGTGCTGGCACCCAAAGTGCACATTACTTCTCTGCAGTTGCCCCAACTTTCCCACCGTCTCACTGAGAGGACGGACCTCCTCGCCTCCTCTGGTTCCCAACCTCGAACGCTGACCGAAGGCACCTCAGCGATGGCTGCCCCATTCCCACCAAGTGTGTCTGTCCGCTCCTGCTCCCACCTCAGCACCTGCATTAGCCCCAGGGGTGCAATCTCATCACCACAATGGCCTCCACAGGAACAGGGTGACACCATTCTGCACTCTCAACGTCATCTCACAGCCGCCCGCCCTAGCACCCAGACATGCTCCAAAGGATGTGAGCATGCCAGAAGGGACACGTGCACATTGTGGGGAGGACGTAGGCATGACGGCGTTGAAATAAGTGCAGCAGAAGGGTGGGAGGTGGGGGAGAAGGTACGCACACTGTGCTCCAGGACTGTTGCATGCACATGTGGGTGATAGCACCCTGGGGAACGTTCACACATGAAGGGTTGGAGAGGATGCAAGCACCAGAGGTCTGCACCTGCGCAGATCCACAAACCCTTGTGGCACGGCCAGGCAGGAGAACCTAAATCAGGCCTGCCACCATGGCTGTCCCTGCAATTGTGCACCTTCTGGGCCAGAAAGCGGGATTGGCACAGCCACTCCTCAGTGCTGATGGCCTGTAGGTGCTGCTTTAGCTCTGCCTGCAGGCTCCACTGGGTGCCACTCACAACCACCGCTGCCATGTGGGGAGCACAGGCCACCCTCTGCCAGGCCCTGCCTCTGTCGCTCCCGTCCCTGATGCTGCAAGTCCCCGCACACTGGCGCCTGCTGCGCATGCAGCCTGCTGATGGCATCCTGACCAATTTGCATATCACCCTATTATTAGAATAGATAAACTAGCTGAGAAGACTATAACAATTTCTTTTTTTTTTTTTTGCCAAGTATTTTAAGACACCTTTCTACCTCTACGTGTCTCTCTCTCTCCCTCTCTCTCTCTCTCTCTCTCTCTCTCTCTCTCTCTCTCTCTCTCTCCCTCCCTCCCTCCCTCCCTCCTTCCCTCCCTCCCTCCCTCCCTCTGGTCAGTGAGGGTTTAGGTCACATCTGGCTTGGAGATCCTGCACAGAACTAGTAAGCTGAATTAGCTTAGCTTAGGAATCATAATTCCATTTGTCTGTTTTCCCTACATTGGCTTAATGCTAACCCAGAGCTCTGCTTTTTCTCAAGTCCCACCAAATAAACTGTATTTATATGCATTTTTATATATTGAAAACTTTATGAAAGGTTTTTGGAAGATGGATAATAGACACTTCTCCATAGAGGACCTACAGATGGTCAATAGGCATATGAAAAGATGCTCCATGTCACTAATCAGAGAAATGCAAATTAAAACCACAATGAGATATCAGCTCACATCTGACAGAATGGCTATCATCAATAAATCAATGAACAACAGTGTTGCCCAGGATGTGGAGAAAAGGGAACCCTGGTGTACTGTTGGTGGGAATGCAGACTGATGCAGCCACTGTGAAAAGCAGTATAGAGTTACCTCAAAAATTAAATATGAAACTGCCTTGTGGCCCAGCAATTCCACTTCTGAGAGTATATCTGATGAAACTTGAAACAATAATTTGAAAAAATATATGGACCCTTATGTTCAGGGGTCCTCAAACTTTTTAAAGTGGGGGCCAGATCACGGTCCCTCAGAGAGCTGGAGGGCCGGACTATATGAACTACTAATTCCTACTGTAACACCTCGGCTGCGCTCACTGCCCAAAAAACCTGGCGGGCCGGATCAGACTCCTCTGCGGGCCGCATGTGGCCTGCGGGCCGCAGTTTGAAGACCCCTGTTCATTGCAGCATAATTTGCAATAGCCTAGATTTGGAAGCAGCCCAAGTGCCCACCAATAGATGAGTATGTAAAAACGTTATGGTACATTTACACAATGGTGAGGAAAAAAAGAAAATTTGTTTCCTTTGTGACAGCCACGGATAGACCTGGAGATTATTATGTTAAGGGAAATAAACCAGTCAGCAAAAGGCAAGTACCATATGATTTCATTTCTATGTGGAATCTAATGAATAAAGCAAACTATAAACTAACAATATAGAAACAAACTCATAGAGACAGAGGACAGACTGACAGCTGTCAGAGGGGAAGGGGCTTGGGGGATGCTGAGTGAAAAAGGTGAAGGCTCCATGAGCTATGCATATATATAATGGGGTAAAGGCCGGGGTGGGGGATGTTGGAGGGAGGCAAAGTGGGGGAAATGGAGGATATTTGTAACAGAATCAACAACAAAAATATCACACACACACACGAAAAGTAAAATGTGAAGGGATTAAAAAAAGAAAGAAATAAAAAAAAAACCCTCATAGACATAATAGTCACGGACAACTACATCGTAATTACCAGAGGGAAAGAGGGGTTGGGGGAAATAGAAGAGGTAAAGGGGGAATAAATGGAGATCGAGGGGAGACTTGAGTTGAAGTGTTGAACACACAATATAGAGATTATACATTATAGAACTGTACTTCTGAAACCTACGTAATTTTATTAACCGATGTCACTCCAATACATTCAATTAAAAAAACTAAATTTTATAAAATGGAAAAAGCAAAACCAAAAGAACTCTACCATGTTACAATAAAACTGTATCTGTTTTAAAAACGAATGTCTATTAATTTATTTATACATTTTGTCAATTTTATAAAATAATAGAATTATGATGGTTTATAATGATGGTGGCCGTTTAATGTTAATAAAAATGTAATTAACTAATGAAAAATTTCATAATCTAATATAAGCTTAATTTTACACTTTACAGTAGAGAAACTACACTTTGAGAAACAGCAGTTAGCATCTTCAGAATGTAAGATAGTTAATAAATGAACAATGGGATAGGTGATAAAATCTGTATGTGATTGGCATGTATATTGTATAAAAATTATAATTTCTAAAGAACAATTACTCTGAGTAATACTTTATTAACTATTTAAGTGTCTATTTATGACTTCCAATAATGTTCCCCTTTTATTACTTTTTACATAATATTACCTCATCTTCTTAGGGTAATAATTTAGAATTAACATCACTTTACTGAATAAAATAGCTAAGCTTGAAATTAAAGTGATCATTGAATTTATACTTTAGAAAAAGTAGGTAATAAAATCAGTACTTTCTGGATATAAACACAACACAAAAGATTACAGAAACAATTTAAGGGCAGAAAATTTGGCTTTGGTATTTAATTTGGACAATTACGTAGTGAACACAAAATTTGAATTTATTTTAATTCTGTTTTACAGGTATTTGAAAGAAAAAGATTATTAATATTATATAGACTCTTTTTTAGTTTCAACATTTTTCTTTTTTTACTATCATCTCTTTAATAGTACAAGGGGAAATTAGAGGAAAAAACTGACAAGATCAAAATGAGAAGTCATTTACGTTATAGTTTGGCAGCATAAAATGTTAGCTATTGACCTTTAAAACTCTTCTTAGTTGTTGAGTCTTTTATGTGAAAAGGCTGGTGAATCATCCTTTCAATCAATAAATCTCCTTTCATGGAGGCTATGTTGTTGCCAAGAACTAATAAGCCCAGCTACTGTCCCTGTAGGTCCTAAAACGCTGCTCAGGTCTACAATACAATGCCTTTCTTTAGAACTTCCTAGAATAAGGGAGAGGATATAAAATTACTACCATTAAATTGGGGAGAAAAAAATTGAAACTCTTACTCCTAGTCCGTAAAAAGCAATCCTGGAATAATTGGAATTAGTTAAACCCTCATTATTCTCTGGTGTGTTTTGAGTCCCAATGTGAGACTTGTGTTTACAGAGATGAGAGAATCTCATCTTGTGAGTCACATGGACTGGCCTGGAAGGAAGGCAGAATGGGAAAAAAAAATCTTAAAATAAATTGTGATTATTTTCATTATCCATTAGAATTTGAATGCCAAGATTTGGGCCCTTCTTCTTTAGGGAGTATTAACATGTGTAGCAAAGAACCAAAGATCATAGACCATCTACCCATATACTTTTTTCCTTGTTTCAATATTTCTATTTTTTTTTTTTACAATTCATTCATAAAAAAAATTAAATGCATTTTTGACATTTAAGGATAAGAACAGGTAAAAAAATAAATTATTGTAATATCAAAATCATTTCAAGTTGATTCAGCAAAGATTCTTACATGCATGCAAAACAATTGCATTCAGCTTAGATTCTAATATGTTAAAATATATCTGCATGTTACATTTCTTACCCATCAACTGAAAAGAACAAAAAAAAAACTTCACTGGAATATTTAAGTTACAGAGAAGTATTGATATAAAAGAAAATCTACTTTAATGTGTGTTCTAAATGATGGGAATGCACAATTTTATTTTTTTTTACCCCTCATAACTTATGGTAATTTGGGCCTTTGAGAATTTCCTATGAGAACAGCCAAGATTAATAAGGATTCATAGTAGTTGAGTTGTAAAAGACCTTCTCTTTTTGTCTATGCTAGGCAATGTTTTATAAGAAGAGGTTGATAAAAATGTGGATTGGTAATTTATTTCCTTCCATAACTAAGCTAAAGTGGAATTGAAAGTTCTGAATTGCTACTTCATCTTTAGAAATGCACATATACAAATACTTCAACTACTTTTTCTCTAAACTTCTTCTGTAGTCAAATGGTTTTCTAATAAATTGAGTTTTAGAAATAAACTCAGTTGAGTTGCATGTTAACTTCTTATGACTTAGATAAAAGAAAAACATATCTATTTCTTCATTTGTCATTGGCTTCTCTGAACTCTTTCATGAGAAATCACCCACTGGTTGGTAAAAAACAGACAAACAAAAAACTAAACAAAACAAAAAATACATTAACTAAATCATAAAAATCCTGGACTGATCATACTAGTAAACCAACCTTCTCAGGTAACTTGTCCACCTCATTGATTCTCACCATAAGACAACATCTAGTTATGTATTAGAGGGGCTGTATAAATATATACATTTTTTTATTTAAAAAAAATTATCTCTCTGAAGAGAAATTTGTTACAAAATTCTGGGGTTTTTTGTTTGTTTGTTTTTTAAATATATTTTATTGATTTCGTACAGAGATGAAGGGAGAGAGATAGAGTTAGAAACATCGATGAGAGAGAGTCATTGATCAGCTGCCTCTTGCACACCCCCTACTGGGGATATGCTCGCAACTAAGGTACATGCCTTTGACCGGAATCGAACCCGGGACCCTTCAGTCCCCAAGCCGACGCTCTATCCATTGAGCCAAACCGGTTTTGGCCAAAATTCTGTTTTAAATGTATTTCTTCTATCAACCTTTAGTTTAGCATAATAGAGCTCTACCATGTGTTTGCACCATGACTTGTTTTGCATAAAATATTGGAAAGAGAAAAGCTTGGGAGCACAAAACGAATGCCAGAAAAAGCCAGAGATGAGCATTGGTGTCTATATACTGTCATAAAATTTCTAGATCAGCCTTATCATGTTCTTATACTGTCTTTGGTTTTCCCTATGTTCCTCAAACACATTTCCTTACTTTTAATCATTGTTGGCTTTCAGAGTATGACTAAAATTGGTATTCTCCAACCTATAGGGAAGAGACAACAAATTTTAACAGGTTATGCCCATTTCATGAAAGAGACCCAGACTATATAAACTGAGGCCTATTGGTGTTTTTTGTTTGTTTTCAAAGTGACCCACTGACATAAGGGTAGAGGAGATTTCTGATAGGATGTAGGGTTAATTTAGTTTTCAGTGATGGGCATTTTTTTCTATCTATAAATATTTAATTTATTTTGAAATCAATAAAAATATTTTAAAAAAGAAAAAAAATATATATATACATATTTTACAAATAATGAAGCCATTTGCACCCTAAATGCAATGACATTTCTTTAAAAATTACACATCCTCTAATTTTAATATCTTTGGCTCTCATAAAGGAACTATACCATTGGTAGAAGAAAATTACTTTCCATTGTCTAGTGTTCCAAATTATACCAGAAATATTCTGTAAGAAATGGAACTTCAAATTAGATGTACTCTGATATATTTTGTGATTAGTTTCTCAGAAACATTAGCAATATTTTGAAAAGTACACATAGTTTTGAATGAGAAAAAAAGGATTTTGGTGGTTGATTTCTTTATTTTCATGCCTAATAGTACTGGTTTTTCAAATGATTGATTTTGTAATTACTGGTTTTTATTTCATAATTAAAAATTTTTGCAAGCAATGTCCATTATGCAATAAAATGTGTTGTGCTAACTACATTGAATAAATTCATTTATATTTTTTTCTAGGACATATATGAGCATACACAAGCAAGGAAACAAAAATGCTAATCCCAATTTTACACAATTGCTCTGATTCATTAATTTTCTGCTTTTAATTTCTCATTTTCAGAAACAAAATGTCCTTTCCCCATTTGATGCTAAATTCTAAAAGATTTTTATACATTAGACTTTATTAGTATACTAGAACTTATGCTTGGTAACATTTTAATAGAAAACAAAAAATAGAAGCAAGTTTTCAATGCTGTAGGTGAAGGGTCTATATTAGTTTCCTAGGGCTGTTGTAACAAAATAGCCCAAAGTGAATTGTTTCAAACAATAGAATATTACTATTTCATAGTTTGGGAGCTAGAAATCTCAAATTAAGATGTTGGTAACACCATGGTCCTTCTGAAACCTGCTAGAAAATCCTTCCTCACCTCTGCCTAGCTTCTGATAGTTTGCTGACAATCTTTGGCTTGCAGCTGCCTAACTCCATTGTCTGCCCTTATTATCGTACTAGAGGCCAGGTGCATAAAATTCGTGCATGGTGGGGGAGGAGGGAGAGATGTGTGTGTCCCTCAGGCCAGCCTGCACCTCTCCAATCTAGGACATCCCTCTCACAACCAAGGACTGCTGGCTCCCAACAGTTTGCCTGCCTTCCTGCCAGATTGCGCCTAACCACTTCTGCCTGCCAGGCTGATCATCCCCTAACCACTCCCCTGCCAGCCTGACCGATGCCTAACTGCTCCCCTGCCAGCCCTATTGCCCCTAACTGTCCTCCCCTGAAGGCCTGGTCACCCCCAAGTGCCCTCCCCTGCTGGCCTGGTCGTCCATAACTGCCCTCCCCTGCCAGCCATCTTGTAGCAGCCATCTTGTGTCCACATGGGGGAGGCATCTTTAACCACATAAGGGTGGCCATTTGTGTTGGAGTAACAGTCAATTTGCATATTACTCTTTTGTTAGATAGGATGGGATTCTTCCTGTGTCTGTGTCTTCATATGACTGCCTTCTTCTAAGGACAACAGTCACAATAGGTTAAGAGCCCACCCTACTCCAGGATGACATCATGTTCCTTAACTAATTAGATCTGCATTGACTATTTCCAAATAAAGTCATATTCTCAAGTACCAGAGGTTGAGATTTCAATATATGTTTGGGTAGGTGGCACAACTGAACTCATGACAGTGCCATATTTAGAAGTTTGGAAGTAGATCTTGGCATTCTGACTGGGTTGAGGCATGGAGCACAAACCTTCTCTCCCATTCTATTTTATGTCACCTTTCCTTCCCCATGAAACCTTTGCTGAAGATGTTTCTTAATATATATACACCTCCTCTCCATTTTTACTTTTTGAAGTCCTGCTCAGTCCCAGTATGCCATCATAGCCTTCATATTTAGTCCATGAAGTTCTAATTAGTTGTATTTTTGTACTGATTAGTATAATAGTGATTTAATTAATATGTTTGTCCTTTAAGTAGGCTGGCCCCAATCTAAATATAGAGACTCAGATACTTTTCCCATTTTATAACGTTAGTGCTTAGCACAATACCAGACCAAAAATAAATATTCTTAAAGATTGAATGAGGAAATGAATGAATATGTTTATCTTTGTGTTAGAAGCAAAGAAACAGTGCCATAATTTTGTGTAGAAAATCTTGAAACAGCTTAAGAAAATATGGATATTATTTATGAGTTATATAATTAGTAATCATTGAAGAAAGACAAAGTTAGAAGTATGTATAAGAAGGAAAATAGAAACAATAATAAGAAAATTAGAGGTGGAAAAAAATATAATGTCATAATGTCATATAAAGTAATAATAAGAAAATATATTGGAAATAAACACATGATACTTAAGAATCCATGTTTCTGCCTAAACCGGTTTGGCTCAATGGATAGAGCGTAGGCCTGCGGACTGAAAAGTTCCTGGGTTCGATTCCGGTCAAGGGCATGTACCTTGGTTGCAGGCACATCCCAGTAGGGGGTGTGCAAGAGGCAGCTGATCGATGATTCTCTCTCATCGATGTTTCTAACTCTCTATCCTTCTTTCTTCCTCTCTGTAAAAAAAAAAATCAATAAAATATATATTTTTTTAAAAGAATCCATGTTTCTAAACATGGATTTCCAATGTATCATGACACTGTGACAAAGATTGACTTCTCTGGAGTCATAAGGTATGAGTTGAAATGTCAGTTCATTATTTATTCTTTGTCTGACTATGGTCACTTTACTAACTGTGTTTCCTCATTTGCAAATGGGGATGCTAGTGGCAACCTACTTCATAGTGTTAAAAATTTAAGTTATTTACTTAAAGCACTCAGCAAATATATCCATGGAGCTTAAGCTCAATCTTGAAAACAATACTTGTTTTCCAAGAGGACAAGAAGAAAGCATTTAGATGGTAATATTTTTTTTCAATTTGAATACAGGCATTATTCAGCTAAAATTCTCAGAAAGGCCTCCAAAATTATTAAAGGGGACAAATGGTACAATAGTTTGGATACCACACTACAGCAAAACATAATAGGATCTTCTTACGATCATTGTGAAGAATGCTACAGAACACCAGCATGTGTTAATGGACAATGGATTAAGTAGCAAAAGATATGTATTTTTTTCAGAATTAGAAGGATGTTAATGAGAAGGGATGCATTAGGAGAGTGCTTCTCAATCTTTAATGTGCATGTGAATCTCCTAGGGAATTCATAAATATGAAAAGTCTGATTCAATGTGTCTGAGGTGTGGTCTAATATCGTGAATTTCTATTAGATCTACAGATGATGCCATAATTGTTTGTCCTTGAATAAACTTTAACGAGTTTCAGCTATACATGGAAAGGAAGAGTTTATCTTAACTGATATTATTTGTCATCGATTAAAAATCACCTTGAGATACTGTGAAATTTTCATAAGCAAGTAAAAATGGACATTGAACTAAAAAATTTTAGCTACATAAATTCTTGCAACATCTTATCAAGATTGGTTTTATAAAATATGGACCTCATTGCCAGGTTTGGTCACCAAAAATAATATAGTAAATAAAATAAACTTAATTACACAAGTTTTCTTTTCTTGAACAATCCCAAGAGGAAAACATCACAGAACCTTCTTCACATAAGAGAATAAAAATGCTATGTATTATTGAGCAATTATGGTTTTATGTATTTCTGGGTCATTAGGTTTTTAAGGAAGAAAATATTTGTTTAATTTTAAGTAAATTGACAATATTTTTATGGTGATAGTATTTTATTACTTCTACATAAAATTCTCTCGTAGAGGACAAATCCAATATGATACTTAATTTGATTCATTAATCCGTGCCTCTTGAAACCATGTTGCTCTATTAACAATAATATTGTATCATATGAACAAGACTAAATTCACTTCAAAAGTCATTGAAAGGCAGCATGGATATATATATATATATATATATATATATATATATATATATATATATATATACTGCATTTATTGAAACATCAGAATTTCATTTCATGAATTCCAAATGTTCAATTATAGTTTGGAGAGTTTTATGAGTCTTCTAATTTGATTCAGTGCATGTTGGAAAATTGCAAAATTAGCAGCATATTGTCAGTATATAAGTCTTTAGGAAATATTCAATTTGTGCACACTGAAAGGAAATTAATTAGAAGAAATATTTAATATCACTATTTGCCCTTTCTCTATAATAGAGGTGTCAACAGATAGAAACATGCATGAGGGATTGGTGCCAGTGAGAGCATGCATGAGTCAACTTAGCCTTTTATGGATATGGAACAAACTTGTTTAATTAGACTTGCTTTCTGATTTAGCTTAACTTTTTCCAGCCCAGTGAAGCACCCCAACTTCCCTTTCAGGTAATTGTCAGCAACACAGCAGTAAATATCAACACAAAGCAGATTAGCAGATTATTATTGTAGATCACATAGGAAGAACAAAGGGTAAAATATTTAACTGCAGCAGTGTTTGACTATATTCTCTGCAGTGAGAAAACCTGAAGTCATTTTCAAGGTCCACCATTTCTTCTTTTCAGTTGGGTCAAGTTTCTAGACTTTCTAAATCTGTTTTCTAGCTAATAAAAAGAAAATAGGATTCCATTAGTCTCCTAGGACTTCTGTGAGAATCAAATGAAATGAGGCACAGGAAAATGTTTCAAAGACATTTGGTTAAACTGTAAAATGTGTCCAGCTGGCTAAAGAGTTCCTGGGCTAAAGAAACTGCAAGGATCTTGTCACTAGTGAGAGGAAGCCAGGCATTGCTACATGATGGCATTACCTGGATGGATGGAGGGAATGACACTTAGCATATTAGCCTTTTATATAACAAACTGTAGATGGGAAATAAATATTGATTCATTTTATTTCTCTCTGCCCACTATTTTTGTGCTATTTCAATTAAATTCTTTGATTCAGATATTCATTTGCAAATTAGAAGAATTAATGTTCTATGTGTAGTTTCCTTTAGAACTAGTAAATTGAACATTAAAAGTGGTAAATAGACATCTTATCTAAAAAGAAAAGAGAAAAAAGAAACAAGCCAATTTAGGACACACTGAGTTCTTTTATGTTAGTATTTTGCAGAGATCTAGTGATTTAAGAGATTAATTTAACAGACAGTAGAAAGAACAGTTTAGGACATAATGTGAACATGAAAGCTCTGAGGGACCAAGTTTAGCAGTGTTTACAACCTAACATTGGAAGAGACCCAACTTATCCTATCGTCTCTCATATACTTGCCATCAAAATTTATGCCACCATCTTCAATTAAAACTCCTTCGTGACCTTTCAGATGATTTTCCCTTTCCCAATGTCGTCCCCTATAAACATGGCTCCAAACAACACACAAAGTGACTTTTAAAAATTCTAATATGTTCACATCACCTCCCTTGCTCAAAATCTTCCAGTGTCCTCCCATGCTATTTAGAATAAAAATCCAGACTCCTCAGAAAGACCTACAAGGCCATGTATCCTCTGGCCTTGCCTACCTCTTCAAAGATTGTATGTTACCTTTCTGTTTCTAACTTTTCTCCAGCCACAGTCCTCCCATTGTTAGGTATAATGCACTGAAAGGATTTATTTTATATTAGAGGCCCAATGAATGAAGATTCGTTCAAGAATGGGCCTTCCTTCCCATAGCTGCCAACACTGTCTTTGCTCCAATTGGAGCTGCCTTCCTGCCTTCCCTCCAGCCTGGAGCTTCCTTTCCACTTTCCCACACTGCCCAGAGGCCCGAAGCAGCTGGGGCAGTGTGGAATGCCTGCATCCTCACCATGGCAATGATGCAAGCATCCTGCCAATAGCTGCTTGGCACCTGTGTATGCAAATTAACCCACCATATTTGGTTTGATTTGCATACTCATGTCTGATTGACTGGTGGGTGTCACAAAGAATGGTCAATTTGCATCTTTTTCTTTTATTAGTGTAGTTTTTTGTAAACATTGTTTATATTTTTGCTATTGTATCACTAGCTTCTTCAAGTGGGATCTGACTCTCAATATATTCTCAATATATATATTGAACAATTATTCTATCAATTTCATGTCTGTTTTATTCTACACTGTACAAACAAGATAATTGAATTAAGCAAACTTTTTGAACACATACTATTTATAAGGCACAGAGTTAGATGCTATGGAGAATTATAGAGGTTGATATGTTATTTCCCTCAAAAGTTTACAATCCATTAGGGAATCTGTTATTAAAAAACAATAACAATATAATAAAGTTTAAATTAATAAGTGCTATTAAACTTACAGTATGCAGTAGAAATAACTAAGAAAAGAAAATTTATTTTCATTCAGGAGAAGGCATCTAAACTAGGTCTTAAAATAGAAATCATGTTTATTCATTATCATCATCACCAACAGTATTGTTTAAATAATATTAGAACCACATTAATGAAAATTAAAATATAAAACTCACCTATAATTCTATTATTTTGAAATATTTGTCGTTTTCTTCTGATCCCTATTTGTGTATTTATACTACTTATATAGTTATAATTGGGATATACATTCAACTTTTTCTTTGACTTTTTAATAGCCATAAAGTTTTTTTTAACATAAGTTTCAGTTTAATGACTGTATAATATTAGAGTGTACTATCCAAAATTTACTCATATTATTTCATTTTATTGGTTATATCTTCTTTTCAGTTAACCCTTAAGATAAATTCCTTTTTTAGTGAATGTGTTTAGGCACACAATTTCTTCAGAATCAGTAGAATTTTAAAAGTGAAAAGGAGGGAAATTCCATTCTGGAGTTAACAAATAAGCAAAGATAGTGCAGAACCTCAGTAATTATAATTACCATAATTAAGAATTTTTAAAAATTTAAGAGTTCATCTATTTCTATTGGATAATTTTCCAGATGAGGAAATTTAATTTTATTCAAGTGAAATCATTTCAAAGATGACAGTGAGTCGGTGGCAGTGCAGAACAAGGTTCAATCTACAATCCTCTAGACCCCATAACCACCCTAATCTGTAGCTACCAGATTTCTAATCATAGAAACATACACATCATTTAAGATCTGGTATTTCAACCTTTCATATCCTGTCAGCCTAATGATCATTTTTAAACTGAATCTGTTTGGTTATTGAATCACGCTTTATGTTTGATAGTCAATGGTTCTGCTTATATATCTCAAGTATTTATGTCATCTTAAGATGAATATACCTGTATATGATATTAACTATGCACAATTGCCTGTTTTCTTCTTTGTTTCATGTGATTTAAATAAAATACAATGAAACCTTATATGGGTGTCTCTCTATTTGAATGTTGAGTTTCTATATGCATGTGCATATGTGTGTGTGATTATTCATCAGATTGTCAATAGATAAAATGTAGTCTTTGCACTGTGGTTTCTAATTTCAGAAACATATAAACTAAATTATGAATATTCTACTACAAGGATATTTTATATAACTCATAAGATGTAATAATTTGGTCTTTTGATTTCTATGCAAGAAAAAAAGTAAGTTCTTCACTAATGTTTGGATGATGGTGCCAGTAACTACAGTCTTAAGCAAAATAAATTTTATACTCTAAATACCCCTTCTACTTATCGACTTACCACATTCAATGCGAATGTTTCCCTTTGAGTCCATTACTGTATTTAGGTCAATGTATATCACCATCTCAACATTTTTAAAACCAACCATCAAGGACTCTGTCAAATTATGTTGTTTTCTGAACTTTGTGGTTTCCTATTCAGAAAAAAATAACTTTGCTGAAATGAATGCTTATTTCTCTGGAAAATGTGCATGCTCTTTCCATACATAAGAATCCATGTAGAACTCTCACTATGAAAAGCATTTATTTCATAAATTGCAAAGATTTAGACCTGAACTATTTGCAAATTCAATAAAAAATCCTGTCTGACATGAGTGAGCAAATTATTTCCAAACCCAAATCTTATTAACAATATATATAAATTTATTTCTTAGAGCACAGCATCTTCAATCTGATCATGAATTCAAAGCAGGCTAAACTATGCTATTTTGTGGGTGTAAGTTGTATTTTCTTATACCACAAAATTATTGTGCAGAGAGATGTGACCTGAAAAGTTTAAAAAAAAAAAAATACAGCATTTTTTAGTATGTAGCATCCAAGTGGATTCAAGCAGAGAGCTGTTCTTATAAAATCACTCCATCACATGTTGGTGAGTAATGCTCTTCAATTTAATTACATAACACCTGGGCTTCTTTTCAAAGTATGAAAATGAAGTTTTGATTATGTAGAGATAGAACAAAAGAAAACTATTTTTTTAAAATATATTTTATTGATTTTTTACAGAGAGGAAGAGAGAGGGATAGAAAGCTAGAAACATCGATGAGAGAGAGACATCGATCAGCCGCCTCTTGCACATCCCCTACTGAGGATATGCCCGCAACCAAGGTACATACCCTTGACTGGAATCGAACCCGGGACCTTTCAGTCCCCAAGCTGACGCTCTATCCATTGAGCCAAACCGGTCTCGGCAAGAAAACTATTTTAGAATAGTGTACCTAAAATATATTTTGTGAAAAATGCACAGGTATTATATATGGATATAGATGTATATAGAGAGATACATTAGAAATAGGTTGGGCTTATCACAGATACTCAAGTGCTTAATAGATTAAAGATTATTACATAGGCATAGTCTGCTTTATTCTAATAAGAAAATCAGCACTGAGAAAGATCATGTAGTCTTGGAAGTAGAAAGCACTTCATCTCATGGTTCAACTCTTAATTGAATAGTTGAGGACAAAATAAATACTCATCAACATTAGGGAGTGGTTTGAAACTAGAATTCTAGTTTAACTTTGCTCTTACTAACTGTATGACTTTGTAAGATTGCTTGATTTCGAGATTCTATTTAATCTTCTGAAAATCTTGCGTAATACTTCTATGGAAGCAAAAGGCTGACTCTGGTTGCCATAAGGAAAAGGGATTTAGTGGAAAAATATTGTAGAATCAATGGGAGACTAAAAGACCAGCTAAATCTGAAGGGGTGTTTAAAAGATGCTAAAAGGAGGAGTGGACTCATGCTTATAATAGTCAAATTAGTGTGTGAGTTTTTAACTTAGGACACAGCTTCTTCAAGCAAAATGCCACAATTCTATCTTATTTAATTTTACCTCATCCAAACACATCCATTTACAATCTACGAACTTATTCTCACTAAATAACTATAAACCTATTTCTGGGTCCAATTACTTAGAATCTATGTGGTTAATGTGAACACTAAGTGAAAATGTTTTTGTTTTGTTTTTTGTTGGTGGTGCTTGTTTTTTGTTTTTTTTTCTTTTTTTCTTTTTCAAGCACATGTAGATAGGTAAATAGTTGGGTTAGCCTTAATAAATGCCTTCATACTTTGATACAGGACTAAGTTTTATGGTGAGGGAAGCAAACTATTAAAATCGTTAGATTGAAACCATAGTGCAAAAAATAAAAATGTAAAGAATAAGGATTAATCTTGAAATAGTTAAAATGCAGAGTACTGTAATTTAGGTTATGCCAGGAAGGAGTCATTGCTTAAAAGTTTCTCTCTAGTACCTTACCATGTCTTCATATTTTTATTACATTTTTAAAAGTTATTTGATAAAAAATATTTTATCTTGATCTGCATAGTGATATTTAACATACTATTTTATAATCTGTTTTGTTTTTAAAACATATCCTTTAGCCATTTACCTATAGAAAATAGCATATTTAAGAGTGACTTAGAAAACAGAGTAAATATGAAGCCCAAAAGAGTCATGGTAGAAAGAGTACTGCTTAGTCATATTAAAAAAAAGGTATGATGTACAGGATTTTTAAGTATTAAAAATGTAATACAAAACCAGTTATTACATAACATAGAGAAATTAGAGTCATTGTTAAGTTATGCAAAGACATGCATCTTATTCCATTGTTTGAATTCAAACCAAAAAGTCTAGTTTAACAATGTTGGGTGGAATGCAAGCAGAAATAAACAGAGGCCAATATTTTGCTGATCTTGGTGCATATGCAACTCCTGGAAGTGCACTGGATCATAAATTATTCAAGAAAAGTATAATATATATGAGAAAATTAACTGGTCACTAATGGAAAACTGCCTTTAATCACATTTGTTCACATTATTAAACTGCAATGGATTCTTAGAAAATGTATCTCTTGATTTAATTTTTTTTTTAATTTTAGAGAGAGGGGAAAGTAAAGGGGGAGAGAGAAAAACAAACATTAATTCAGGTGCCTCCTGCTGGGGAACGAGTCTGCCCTGACTGGGAATCAAACCATGATCTCCTGGTTCACAAGTCAGCACTCAACCCCTGAACCACACTGACCCGGGTTGTATTAATTTATTCAGGATAATAAATTATGAAAAATGTCATGTTTCTATGAATCTGTATTGCATTTCCTAGGACATATGTCATCATGATTTATAATTGTCTTCCAATATTTGAATGGCAGTGAGATGTTAAAGGTCACCATGATGGCTCATGGTTGGCTTCTGGCTCTGAGAAAAGAAGTGTATCAGGTTTTCCCTTTTCCCAGTGAAGAAGGAAAGTACAATTCAACAAACTGGTCTTGTAACAGTGAAATTTTTGACAGTGTGTTAGATTCCAAAGGTAGATTAATAATTTGAGCTATCACCCTGCTAGGTTATTTCTCAGCTTATAGTTTCATTCAAGTGTTTACTGCTGTTCAATGAAAATACAACCATCTGCTTTCAGAACCTATGAACACACTAATTTATTCATTCACCTAAAATTTACCTGGAGCCACTGCCTTCTGCTACTCATATACAATGGAGCCTTTAAAAAATCAGACAAGCTGTCTTCTCTGACAGAGTTCCCAGGACAGAGGGGAAGCCAACATTAAATAATTAAAATAAAATGTTAATGTGGTGGAAAAAGTACAGGGACTTACAGTAACATGGACCAGGTGTACTAACTGAGCCTGGATTAAGAAAGGCTTCCTGGAACTAAAGAAATACTAGGATGCATATGAAAAAACTTAATTACCAGAGGGAATAAATATTGAGAGGACTTCAAATTAGTTACTCTTTGTTTCATCATTAAAAGTAGACAATACTATTGATATTTATCCCTTTTCTTATTTTTAAGAAAAACAGGTCATAAAATCAAAACTGATCAAAATGTTCTTAAGAGTTCAAGATTTCGTTTTCATCAAAATTTACACAAATGATTGAATTATTTAAAAATATGTATTTTATGGGGGGGTCAAATGGAGAAAAAGGAGATATATGTAAAACTTTAGACAATAAATTTTTAAAACACTAAAATTAAACTTAAAAATTATGCATTTTAGATTAGTACAGCAAAGCTTTGATGCAGGCAGGACAGAAATTCTGAACAAATTTTATTTTATTTATTTATTTATTTATAATATATTTTGTTGATTTTTTTTTGCCCCCCTCCCTCCCACCCACACATACTCTCCCTCCCCAGAGTTTTATGTCCATTGGTTGTACTTATATGCATGTATACAAGTCCTTCGGTTTATCTATTATCTCCCCCAGATCTTCCTCCCCTCTCCACTGTAATTTGACAGTCTGCTTGTTGCTTTACTGTCTCTATATCTATCTTTTGGTTCATTAGTTTACTATGTTCTTTATTATCCATAAATGAGTGAGGTCATGTGGTGTTTCTCTTTCATTGATTGGCTTATTTCACTCAGCATGATGTCTGAACAAATTTTATTATGTTTACTCTAAATTCTTTCAGGAATTACTTTCAAATTAACTTGGAAACCAGAACTATTAAAATAAATATTATTGACTGCCTATACTGGCTTTACTGCCATTCAAATATAATGAGAGATTAAAATTAAAGCTTTACCAAGGTGTCAAATGTAATATGTGCTATATATCAAATCATTTATTTCAAAGAAGGTGGTTAAAATGGGTTGAGAATTTATTTTATCAATCTGGATCCCCTCATCCTGGGAGTCCTGACTTAAGATCTAGATGTGCTAGAAAATAAAAAATAATTTGCCAATAGGCTTTTTGAAAGAAAACTGATGTCCTTTATGATTCTCATCCTCACTCATCTCTTGGAAAAAGATGGCATAGGGAGACTACTTTCATGTTAATTACAGAGACAAAATTTCTAAGGCTTCTTACAAGGATACATCCTCCGCATTTTGGAAAGAATAGTAAGCAGGTTAGAGGTTGTTTGAAGAGCTGCTTGGGAAGGAAAGAAATTAAGAGATGTGGTGGCTTCTAGGGACAATTGGACTACCTTTCAATGGTAGCTTAAATTATCCAGGAGTGCTTCCAATTGGGAGAGACAGAAACCAAATGGAAGGGATGGTGAACTTAGAACTTTCAAAATCCTAAGAGAAATTCCTGTAAAGTTTTTAAATATTCTAGAAATTATGAGGAGGAGGTTATTTGGGGCAGGAGTATCTAAAGAAGAGGCCATCAGCTGAGGGGAAGTACAACCTATATCCTCAAAGTTTCAGCTGGAGAGCACCCTCAGGAGAATGTGTTCAACACCAAGGACAGAATCCACAATGTTATCTATAAGCATCAACCAGGAACACATAGCAAATCATCTCATACCAATGACCATTTGTGTCAGAGATTTTACTGATCTCTTCCTTTAATTGTCTCCCTTTCTCTCCACTCTCCAGCTATTAATGAGTTAATATGGTTATTATAAAGGAGGGATGAAAATAGAATACCATACCTACCATCCCATCTACAAATTGACAGATTACTATGGGCCTACACTGTAGAACCGGAGAGGAATTGCTGTCAATTCAGGTTTGGCATGATGGCAAATTATATTGTTTTCCAACATTTGTTTGTTCCCCTTCCGCCCTTTTCTTATCTCCCACCTCATTGTGGGGAGTATAATTTCTCACCTCCCTGATGGTGAGCTGGGCCATGTGAGGTTCTGTGGCAAATCGAGTGTTAGTAAATGAGAGCAGAAGCTTTAAATAATGTGCTTGCAGGATTTGTAGTGCTCTCTGTACTTCTGTTATTTACCATGGAAGAAAATGTTCTGGGTAGTAGCTGAAGAATGATGAAGACAGGTGAGAAAGATCTGAAATGAATGAAGCCCTGGATCCAGATTAGATCAACTGAGCCTAGGAGAGTTCAGCAGAATGAATCCACAATTCTGAGAGAAATAAATACTGGCTCTTCCAATCACTATCATGTTGGACATATTTCTAATGCAGCAAGAAACATATATGCATAGCATAGCCCACGGACATAGACAATAGTGAGGTGAAGGTCTGGGGGAGTGTGGGGTGCAGGGTGTTAAAAATGGGGTAAAAGAGGGCATCTGTAATACTTTCAACAACAAAGATAAATTTAAAAAAAAAACTATTATAAGCATTTTGATTGCTATAGATTGGCCATTCTAACTTTTTAATTGAAATTGTGTTAATATAACTAGGGAAAATTTCACCATCTTTAAGTGAGGTTTAAAACTCTGAGGCCCAAGACTGATACTGTTTTCAAGGTCAAGAGAAAAATTTTCCACTGATTGCATGTTGAGATGACAATGGGAAACAAGATTTAAGTTGTATATTATTAACTGCCACAAATTGCATTGTCTATTTTTCTAGGTTCTAAAGCTTTTCAGAATAGTAAACCCTTTTCTGTTTCAATACATAAACATTCATAGTACATGCAAGAATACGCTGTTTCTTATAGTCAAACATTTTTCATACTATAAAGTGGTAATATGCAAATTGACTGTCACAAACTCATACAAGAAGGTCGTTCCCATGTGGTCACAAGATGGCTGCCACAAGATGGCCAGCAGGGGAGGGCAGTTAGGGGTGAACAGGGCAGTTGGGGGGGACCAGGCCTGCAGGGGAAGGCAGTTGGGGGGACCAGGCCTAGAAGGAAGGACAGTTGCGGGGGGACCAGGTATGCAGGTGAGGCAGTCAGACCTGCATGTGAGGGAGTCAAGGGTGACCAGGCCTGCAGTTGAGGGTAGTTGGGGGTAAACAAGCCAGCTTGGGAGGGCAGTTAAGGGAGACCAGGCCTGCAGGGGAGAGCAGTTGGGGGGGTGGGGAGAACCATGCCTTATGGAGAGGGCAGTTGGTGGCAACCAGGCAGTTGATGGTAGTTGGGGAAGAACAGGCCTGCAGGGGAGTGCATTGGTGGTGACAATGTCTCAGGGAGGGCAGTTGGGGGCAACTAGCCCAGCAGAGGAAGGCAGTTATTGGTGAGCAGGTCAGCAGGGGAGGGAGAGCAGTTTGAGGGGACCAGGCCTGCAGAAGAAGATAGTTGGGGGCAACCAAGCCAGCAGGGGAGGGCAGCTTGAGGGACCTGCCCTGCAGGGGAGGGAAGTTGGGAGTGACCAGGCCTGCAGGGGACAGCAGTTGGGGGGGACCAAGCCTGCAGGGGAGGGACAACAATTTTCAAGGACTAGGCCTGGAGGGGAGGGCAGTTGGTGGCGACTAGGCCTGCAGGGAAGGGCAGTTGGGGGGACGAGGCCTGCAGAGGACGGCAGTTGGGGGGACCAGACCTGCAGGGGAGGGCAGTTGAGGAGATCAGGCCTGTAGGGGAGGGCATTAGCAGTGACCAGGCAAGCAAGGGAGGGTAGTTGGGGCAATTAAGCCAGCAGCAGAGGGCAGTTGGGGGAACCATGCCTGCAGGGGAGGGCAATTGAGGGGGACCAGGCCTGCAAGGGAGGGCAATTTGGGGGTACCAGGCCTGCAGAGGAGGTCAATTGGGGGTGACCAGGCCATCAGGGGAGGGAAGTTGGAGTGGACCAGGTCATCAGAGGAGGGAAGTTGGGGGGACCAGGTTGGCAGGGAGGGCAGTTAGTGTGACCAAGCCAGCAGGTATGGGCAGTTTGCAGTGACTGGGCTGGCAGGAGAAGGCTGATGGGGGCAAACGGGCCGCAGGGGAGACAGTTGGGGAGCGACTGGGCAAGCCGGGGAGGGCATTTGGGGGCAATCTGGCCGGCAGGGGATCAGTTAGGCATTGATCAAGCTGGTAGGCAGAAGCTATTTAGGGCATCAGGCAGGCAGGCAGGTGAGTGGTTGGGAGCCAGCAGTCATGGGTTGTGAGAGGTATGTCCAAATGTTGGTTTAGGCCCAATCCCACAGGTTCCCGGATTGGAGAGGGTGCAGGATGGGCATCCCCAATGCCCGAGTTTCATGCACCAGGCCTCTAGTAAATCTATAATTAATGGACAAGTAAATATATTTTTTTAAATTTACAATGTCTAGAACTAACTTCATAAGGATGCAGCCTGAATTAGTTTCATTGTGTGTAGAAAAATGCTTTTACAAGTTTACCCTTTTCTAATGCTAAGGATGAAATAACTGAAAAATCTTTATAATTTCTAATTCGGTTGAATTTGATACATACATTGCAGGCCTTTACATTTCACTTATCATCAAGAATTTACGAAGGTCTGGGTCCAAGTATGAACCAATACCAGAATACTTTTAGCTATATAATAGTAAAGGTAAACATTTTTGTTATAGACATTAGCTGCCGATCCTATACTGGTACATCGTGCTGCATTAATATATCTGCTCATATGATCTTTCTGGTGGCAACCTCCTCTTTCACAGAGCCAAAAATTCTATGAATTTTCATCAAATCGGCTTGAGCCCAGGCCCATTTCATACTAGATAATAAGGTGATGTTAATCTTTTGATTTCTTTCTCTCTCTGGCAGATTACATCTTGTTTTAAATCAAACACAAACAAAATCTTATAGGAAACATAATTAAAAGTGGAATTGCTCTAAAGCACCTTTTGTCTCTGGAGGAATCTTTTCATCCTCTGTGATGTGCTGAGATGTATCTAATCTAATGATCAGTGCCACCAAGTAATTGAATATCCCAGAATTTGAACTGCTAGAGAACCTATGCATTTTACTTGTCTTATTTTTACCTCTAAATAAATAAAGGGGTAAAATGGACCTGCATGACACTCAATTGCCGCTTTTGATGAGAAATTGCTTATTTTCTAGTGTTCATTCTCAAGGTTATATGTTATATACTTGAAGGATACTTGAAAATGTAGTTACTCATCAGAATGAATACATGCAGTGTCAAAGGAAATTTTAAAGTAGCTCTAGAAATTTTAATTCTACACCTTCAAAAATTTTCACATATTTCTTGATTATGAAATAAAAAGTATGTTTTTAAATTATTATGGTCATGAAAGTGATGACACTACTAAGATCCTACCCTTGTAGAAAATAAATTGAAGAAATACCAAATGCAATGTAAGTGAGGAGTTTCAATCTGTTTTGATGTATGGATTCTTTACATTTTGCTATGTTTACCCTCAAAAAAAGAGATTGCACTTTTCTACTCCTGCTACAAAAAAATTAACCACAATATAAGAAATTAAAGTTGGTTAGAGTCACTTATTTTAAGCATAACACAGATATCCTTACTACATCTGTGAGACTATGAGTATAAAAATTATAAAGCACTTGAAAACAGACCTTCTTTTGACCTCAGATCTTCTTTACACTATCTATATGTTTTGTGAAGATTGATAGCTCATATATAATATTGCCTTTCCTGCAATTAGCAGAGCAATAGTCTAAAATTCCCCCAGGGAGCAACAATCCCATCTCCAAAGACAGCTTGAGAGAAATACAGTAGCAAGGCAAGCTTTCTTATCTCTAGGATCATTCAAAGGCTAAATGAGAAAATCTGTGATTTAAAATAGCTGGTTTCCAGCACACAAACTTGCTGATGGTAATGAAGCTCCCTAATTAAGGTATATTATAGCCTTGGCACAACATGGGAAGAAAACCATTCCTAAGGACCAATTCTCCACATGTTAAGTTTCTGATAATAACCAGGTAGATTAGAACTTATTTATAAAATTTGAAGGCGGTGAATTAGAATTATCCTCAGCATGAATATGTAATCCTGCCCGACTCATTCCTTTAACCATGCAAGCTGAGGGGAAACTTCAGAGAATTATCAACAATGTCATTAGCTCAGAGTTGGCAGTCCCCATAGGTATGTCCCTTTTCACATAAGAAAAACAAACAATATAACAAATATTACCCACTTGCCTACAAGTGCTCAATGTGGTATAGCTTAACTCCCTCAGTCTCCAGGTGCCATTTTTGGGATCCTCTTGTCCCTGTATTAATCTTCCAGGACATTTTCCTACTTTCTTCCCTCATACCATTCATCTTTGAATCATAGGAATTTGAATAACTGCAGTCATTGGGTATATATGTGAGTCCTATTCTTGAAAGATTTAAGTTACTCTTTATGGTCATTTCTTTCAATATTATTCTTGCTATATTCCTTTTTTTATTATGCATATATAAAATCCTTTTGTTACCCATTCTCTCAGGTCCTCTCAGCTCCTCCTCCCCTAATTTTTTTTCCTTCATCTGATATCAGCTTTTGACTTCCATACTCATGCCCTGGATATTGACATTATAAACAAACACAAACTCTTCATCATCTCAGTTCCATGCATACTACTTTCCAGTGGTTACTTTTTTTATCTCTAGCTCACTCCATGTAGCATTGCAACTCCATCAGTCCTTTCACACCCACAGGATCTACAATCTATTGATGTGACAACCATTTATCAGACCTCACTGCACTTTGTCATCATTATTTCCTAACCCACTTTGATTCCATAATCCATCAATAAAATTATTCCCTTACATTATATTTTCAAACCTCTGTACATGCTTTTGTATTTTGTACTGACTTTTGCAAAACCCCAACCCTGCTTAAATTCAATTGTTTCCTGTGACCATATACACATGTAACTAAATATGGCCATAGAAAAACACTACCGTGTTGACTGTTTACACTTTAAATACACTTCTATTCAATCTCAAGTATGCAATCTACAGTGTTGCATATCAATCATATGCAATTTTCTGGATATGTTCACTTTCCTCACCAATATTTGGTGATTCTGCTACCATTACCATTTTAAGGATAAAAAAATTATTAAAATAGAACATCTACAAGTCCCCACACCACCAAACTATATGTAGTATATCTTCTATCATTTTACTGTAGACAAAATGTTCGCTATCTCTAACTAATACTGTGTGCATTAATTCTCATTCCCTCTTGCATGATTAAAAACATGGCCTTCACCCTTCTAGCACTTATCACTTCCATATACTATTACCATGCCCCAAGCCATAACCACTTCTCCCCAAGATTATGATAGTGGCCTCTGAATTTGTCCCTCTGCTTGCACCATTGTCTCTAATCATTTTCCAGTTCCTGTTCCTGTTTTCGTTCAACCATTCAATCGCTTAAAAGAATAATCAGATCCTTATGAGGGCCTATGAGGCTTGACTTGATTTTGCCTCCCATTTCCTCTTTGACCACATCTCCCCATTATTCCCTCTTAGTACAATGGCCTCCTTTACCATCCCTTGCTCACTCTGGGCAAGCTTTGACCTACAGGTTGCAAATATGCCTACTCTTGCTCTTATCTTGAATACTCTTCATATTGTACAAACAATATATTTTACTTACAAACAATAATATGTTTCACCAATTTTGGTTCTTTGCCCAATGTATAACTTCTGTAAGAGGCTTTTCTATGTCCTAATCATTACTTCATTTTTCTCCATAGCTTTATCAATTTCTGATATATTATTTTGTTATTGTACTTATATTATTGACCATCAATCTCTGCCCACTAAAATAGAAGCTTGGATAGATAGAAAGATGCTTTTCTATTATTTTTCATCAATGAGGGCTTCTGGTTATATGACTAGCACATACAAATATTCAGTAAATAATTAATGTGGAACCAATGATTAAATAACATTCACTGATTGGGGTTCCTCAAAAAGAAGAAATTTGCAATATACTTTTTATGGAACATACTTAGTATATGGCTCCTAAGGAAATATTGGAATGCATTAAAATCCTCTTGAAAACTATTTTTCTCTTCAATTTTTATTTATAATAGAATTCCAAATCAGATTTATGATCAGGATATTACAAAGATTTCAGTAGTTCTGTCATGAATTGTTTTAGGAGAATTTCTCTATAACTAAGTTCTAATCAAGGCTTATAACACTTTTTAAGTCTCTATTTCATTAAAAGTGAAAACTTGGCCCCTAAGTATACTCCATCAATATTTCTGTCTTTAAGTTTGACTGTAAATTATCTGGGACAAAGAGAGAAAACTTTAGGATGAAGATAAAGTGACATTTTCACTAAATGTATAAGTAATTTTTTAAAGAAATGCACAAAAAATTCATTCTATCTTTACTTAAGAAAGACCATTTTTATAACAAGTTTCTACCTATTATGTACAGACCAAAAGTGGTTTTGTACATTTGATCTATGGACAATAGCCTGGTTATCCTATATCTTGTTTCAAGAATAAAGCAGCTTTTTTTTTTTAAACAGTTCAGTATTCCCAGGAGCCAGTTTCTTCCAAGTCCAACTCCTTCCTTATTTTATATTACAAATAATTCTTACTTCTATCAGTATTATAATTGCCTGTAGTATCAGTACAGTAACATGCTGTATAGGTTTGTAGCCTAGGAGCAATAGGTGATACCTTATAATCTAGGTGTATAGCAGACTGTACTATCTAGTTGTGTAAGTGCACTCTATGATGTTTGCACAATGAAATTGCCTAACAACACAATAATATATATATATATATAGTGGTTCAAAAAGTAGGTTTACAGTTGTTTATGTGGAAAATACAAGAATATATAAGAATAAACTCTGTTTCATGTACTTACAACTATAAACCTACTTATGCCCCACCCTATACATATGAAACAAACAATAAACCTAAGACATACTAAAAGTCTAAAATCCAGACCCAAAAATGATAGGAATTTTAAAATTGTCAGACAAGAAATTTAAAATCATATGCTAATGACTCTACTGGATAAAACAGATAGTATGCAAGTAAGAAGGGAGATGGGAATTTAAAGACTCTCCCCTCCAAAAAAATAATGCTCAAGACCAAACCACTGTAACAGAAATAAAAAGTATATTTGATGAGCTTATTTGTAGAGTGGGCATGACTGAAGAAAGAATTGCTGAGTTTGGGGATATCTAAATATTCATCTAAAAACTGAAAAGCAAAGCAAAAGACTGGGGGGGAAACCGTAACAAAATATTCAGGAGTTGCTAAACAACTCTAAAAGGTGTAAGATGTGGATAACAGGAATAACAGAAGTTGAATAAGGGAGTAGAGGCAATATTTTAAATAATAACTGAGAATTACCCCAAATTTTGTCAGACATCAGATTGAGGAAGCTTAGGGAACGTCAAGCAAAGTAAATGCTCAAACACCTTCACCTTGGCATATCATTTTCAAATTACAGGGAGAAAAAATAAAGAAAAAGTCCTAAAAGAGGCCAGAAGGAGTAAAGCGCTTTACTATAGAAAGAAAAATATGAGAATTATATCTGACTTCTCAGAAAGTATGCAAGGAAGATGAGAGTAAAATATTTAAACCATTCCAAGAAAAAGATCCACCAACCTAGAATTCTATAACCTGTGAAATGAGCCTTCAAAAGTAAAAAAGACTTTTTCATACAAACAAAAATTGAGGGAATTTGTTCCCAGTAGTCTTCCTTGAAAGAAATGTTCAAAGAAGTTCTTCAGAATGAGAAAATTATATAGGTCAGGAACTTGGATTTACCTAAAGGAAGGAAAGAAGAGTATCTGAGAAGAAATAAGTAAAGGTAAAATAAAAACTTTAACTTTCTAGATTTATTTAACATAACAATTAGTTCAAAATAAAAATAGCAATAACACATTTGAATATATCGATGCATATATGCTTATATATTAGCAAAATCAATAGCAGAAATAATACAAGTGACATGGTGGAGGAATTAGGATTATTTTATTATATTACACTACCTATGAAGGTACTCTCACTACTCACGAAGTGGTATAGTGTTATTTAAAAGTGTGGACTTGGATTGGTTGTAAATGCATATAGCAAAATCCAGGACAATCATTAAAAAATGTTTTAAAAATCACTACCAGTATGATAAGAGAGGAAAGAAATGGAATTATATGAAATGCTCAATTAAAACCACAAAAGGCAGAAAAAGAGTGGAAGATAAAAATAGAAACAGAGATCCAAGGCAATATAGAAAACACTAACAAATATGGTAGATATTAATCTAAGTATATCAATAATCACTTTGAATATTAATGTCTAAATGCATCAATTAAAGATAGATTTTCAGAATCAATAAAAAAATAATACCCAAGTATATTGCCTATGCCTTTAATATAAAAATGCATACAGATCAAAGTAAATGAATGGAGAAAGGCATGCCATTCTCACACCAATCAAAAATATGGGAGTAGCTATGTTGATTTTGGACTGAGCACACATCCGATCAAGGAAAATATAGGGGATAAAAAAGGGTCATTACATAGCAATAAAGAAGTCTCCTAGAAGACATAATTCTCATTGTACATGCCTAACAAAAGATAGTCAAACTATCAATACTTGAGATAGAACTCCATGGAGAAATAGATGAATCCACTGTTATATTTGGGGACTTCAACACTCATTTTTCAGAAATACAGAGATCCAGTAGGCAGAAAATGAAAAGGATATAGTCAAACTCAACAACACCATCAATCAACTGGATATAATAAACAGATTAAACACATTTTCTAAAGAGTATTACTTACAAAACAAGTATATAGTTCTGAAATTTATCTAAATTAGATGCCAAATGAATGAGTGAAGTTTAGAAGAGTTCTGTTTCAAAGCCATGGAGGATTTAAATTAAAAACAATGAATCTATCAAACCTACTTTATCCTCATGCCAGTCAGGGCATTATTTTTTCTTTAGTCCAACTCCCTTTGGCTTTGAAAATGGAGGAATTGTACATAATGCTTTTTGAAGGTCATACCCAATTTAAGCTTCCTTTTTTCTAATTTGCATCTGCCACAGTTTCTAAGTTTTACACATTTTTCTACTAATTTTGCTGCCTGCTCTCTACCTTAACCTTAGTAAAAATTATAATCAGTAAAAATTATATGTAGAAGTAGAAACAAACTTTGAATATATGATATTTTTTCACTTGTTTTTTGTTCGTTTTTTTTTTTTAGAAAACTGTTTCATTTTACTCCTCTCAGTTGATTCAACATCAACTTTTTATGTATCTGACATAAAGAAAGTGGCTCAGTGGTTGAGCATGGACCCAGTTCAATTCCCAGGCAGAGCATATGCCTGGATTGCTGACTCGATCCCCAGTAGGGGGCGTGCAGGAGGCAGTTGATCAATGATTCTCATTATTGATGTTTCTCTTTCTCCCTTCCTCTTTTAAATCAATATATTTTTTAAAAAGAAAGAAATTTAGTACTATGTCTTCAACTTTTTACCTTCAATGTTCAACTCAGGAAGAAGTTTAATGAAGAGATTTCCCCTTGTGTTCTTCCTCAGTAGTTTCACAACTTTAAAAGAGTTAGACCCCGAATATCAGAAGGAACTTAAGCACATGTTATCTGGCACAAAGTGAAACATTTAATGTAGTATTTGACATTCTGTGAGAAACTCTCAGAAATTATAAAAAATAAATAGACTGGGTCTACTTGTACTTCTGACATTGACCTCAGGACCATTGATCTGGAAAATTAGCATCTGCCCAAGGATAAGAGCTACAATTCATAAAGAGAAGTTGGAAAATAGACTGTAAGAAATTCAAGAACATTTTTTTCCCAATGTACATATCCAGAATGCTTGCTGAACTTATAAATTTTATACCTGTACATACACTCACATATTCCCAGGTAGACTGTGCTTAAAAGCATCTGTCTAAAGAAACTAAAGTTTAGATTTAGGTGACTGAGCCAATGGAAAGCTAGATGCAGATACTGGCTTACCCAAAGGAGAATCAAAATTCCATTTCAAATAGATTTTTACTAAAAATTGCAATAATGCTATTATTCTCATTCTACTCTAAATTGTCCATATTTGTGGAAAGGAAGATAAATTTGGTTAATGTTTTTAATGACCAAGGCTGTACTTCAGAAGGACTAAAGCCTTTAGATTAAACTATTAAAGTTCAAGTGAAACTTTAATAATTTAATGCATGTTAACACATTGTGCATCAATAATTTTACCCAGTGGCCAGATAAGTTTCTGTTGAACGAGTACAAAAAACATTTTACAAATTATTATACTTTAAAAATATATTAGCTTATAAGAATATGCAATAAATAACTTCAAAATGCAATGGGTATTTAATTTTAAGGCGTGCCTTTAACATTTATGTAAAACTCTGTGTCCTACGAAAACACGAGAATGCTTGTGATCTGCCAATTTAAGCTTCCTTTTTTCTAATTTGCATCTGTCACAGTTTTTTTTTTAGAAAACTGTTGTTTTTTTTAGAGAGAGTTAAGAGTGATTAGAGAAGACAAATTTCTGCATAGATATTACTGGACTCTTACTCTCAGACCTAATCTTCAAACGTCACTCATTTATAAACATAATTCAATCTAGATCTATCTATATCTGAATCTTGATGTTCTATAACTAAAAACATAGTTCACAAAATTTGTTCCTACAGGGACCTAGAAATGCTAGCTGCCTAATCTACCTCTAAACGGTACTATTGTAAAACGTGTCTGGTCAATATTACACAATATTGCTCCTATGGCAAAACATACAGCAAAGTTTGTTATTTACAAACTATGACTGTGACGATGAGTTGGTTTGTTATGCTCTATCACATTCAGTTGCAGTTGGGCGTTTTTACTAACTCCTTTCTATCTTGTTTGAACAGATTTTCAGGTCTGAAACAAAAATATCAAGGAGTTTCATTTACAGCAACTTGCAAAATCGTGCGGTGGGTAGCTATCCATTCTTGCCTGGTTAATAAAAATCTGGATTTAAAAGAAAGGCTGGATGAGGAATTCAGAGAATTAGGTTCTAATTCCTATTTGCTCCCAATCACTGAATTGTATGACTTTGGACAGGTTCCTACATCTCTCAGATTTAGTTAACTCATTTATAAAACAAATAGGTCAACTTAGATGTTCTCAGGTCCCCTTTAAGGGAAATTATTTCATCATTAAGCCCCTTTCAGAACTGATTTGTATTTTTTTGTTTTCACAGAGGTGACAAAGGTAAAGAGCTGGACAAATGGAAAGCAGTCCAGGATCTTTATGTGAGGGAGCTCTGGACAGAGGGCCCAGCAGCTTTTTCCTGTGGGATACACAATGAAGGCTCTTGCTAAATTCCCCTCTCCCCCTCTGCCTTGCAATTGACCTCAGGTGATTGCCTGTGAGCTCCCTGCTGTGTGATTTGTTTTCACTCTTGGGATCTGAGATTAATAAATTTATCTTTTCAATGGCAATTGTCTCCTGATCTGTTGGCCTTGCTACCCAAATAATTAAAAAACCCATTAAAACAGTATTTGGCTAAGTCATACCATTTCCTGACATTTCATTAAAGCTTTCTATCCTGAAGGCCTCAGTTAAAAGGTGTCTAACCACTTGATTTCTCTTTGCTCGGGGAATAAGCAGAGAAATTAGAAATTGACAATAAGAGCAACGTTTTCTTTTTCTGGAAAGCTGGAGTAAGAACCTAGCCAAGGGCTCAGAAAGCAAAAATTCCAGACAGTGCTGGGAAAAATGTATTTTTTGTTTCTGATGTAGGAACATATAGAAAGCTTTTTTACTTTCCATTTTGAATTACTGTCTAATCAAATCTTATGTACCTAGACTAAAAAATAAATAAAGAAATAAATAGAGAACAAAGAACAGTTTCACACCTCTTAAGGTCATGCAACTCTGATGTTTATAGAATGATTTATTTTTTGCATTTATTAGATCTGCTGAGATTTATTTCCACTTTTGAGTTATTTCTGCTTTTTCATTTGAAGCTATGTGGTATAAGGGCAGGAGGGGGGCAGGAGGGCAGAGGGGTGGATGAAATATGATTGTTCCTAATGGCATTACTAATCTCTGATTAAAATGATTATATTTTAGAATTCCAGCATAAATAGTAAATATTGATGGCAATCTTTTAATTTCAACATCCTATGAAATCTTGACACACACGAAAAGGTGAGTCACTAAATTCAACTCCCATTGCAGATTCTGCAAGCATCAGGAAAGCTCTGGTGGCTCGGGAATCAATCAATCAAAGCTTTGTGAGGCTCAGGAGGGATTAATATGCTTTGAATTACTTTAATCCTTTAGGCTCATGGTGGTTGTTATACCAAATTCCTATGAACTTCCTGGGAATAGAATGTCCCAGCTTTCTGTGAATTTGTATAATGGCCCGTGCAGTGTGAAAAGAGCAATGCAAAACTGAACTGAAATTACCAATAACTGATTATGTCTAAGGGTCAGTCCCCCCACCACCTCCTAACCCATTGGTTTAATTTTGTATGCAGTTCACCACTGCCTGTGTGCCCTGGGAACTAGGAAAAGGATCATGGGTAACTAGGGAAATACAACCTTTCCTATTTTGTATTTATTGGGATCCACTTTTGCATGTGTGAATTAGTTTTAACCCATAAACCTTAATCCAAAATGTTAGCTCCAAAGAAGAAAAGATTATCATGCCTTATTTTCTTCCCATCCATCAGGTCTCTGTAAATCCCTCCAGGCTGTACTGTTTTATTGCCTCCCGCAGGCAGCTTCCAGTTCCCACCCTTTATTTAGACAACTATTGACCAGCATGTTCACTCCAAATCTCCTTTAGGAATTTTTCTTATGTATAGCACACCTCTCAATGCTAGACAGTGGAATTGTATCACTAGAACAAGCACCATCTTCACTCGGTGTTTACCGAAACGGTTTCAGAATCCTCACTTCCTGAATCTGTTACCAGCACATTCAATCTTCCCAGGTAGAGCCTCCTCTCCCTCCCCTGTTTTTCTTCTGTAATTTTTATTTACTGCTTAACATGGAGTTCTTTAGCAGTTTCCTCCCACTGTCCTGATTCTATTGCATGCTTTTCTCATTATATTCTTACCCATATGACCAACAGAACGAATGGAACATTCCAAGCAATAGCAGAGCTGGCCAAAAACACAGGGGGGTTTATTTTGGTATCTAATATCAAACCTACTCAGCAGCCAATAATGTTCAAACAATTGCACCTGTATAATATTATTCTATTCATGTATTCCTGATATACAAAAACTCATTAAATTTATTTATGCCAATATTTGAGCACAGGCAAATATTTCTGTGGATGATTTTTATAGCTTTCCTCAAAGTATTGCTTGAATCTAGAAAGATTTAAGGACCACTGAATGCCCTTTCCACTAAACAGGTAAAGAAAGTGATAGGTGATTTATCAGAACTCTTTATGTAAGAAATAAGGTCACTACAAAAATAGAAATCTCTTTCATGAGCAAATATTCCACAATGATGGGTGACATGGTTTTTGAACTCCCTGATGTATTAAAATCAAAGATAAAGTTAAGCAACCTTTAAGCACTTTTCTTGGAGCAAATCTTTTCCTTAATACATAAAAGGGTCTTATTGATTACCTGTCTGCACAGCAAAAGAACGGTGAAGTTATAGGATTGTTTGGGGGAATTTAAATAGCCAGGATATGTAAAGGAAAATGATTTAAGTTGTTTTAAAACAACCCAGGACTTCCATTACCATTAATGTCTGATTAGGTCATTCAGACCAGACCTTTCAGTGAAGACAAGTAGTAAATATGGGGGGAGAGAAAAGTTAATGAGATAGTCAATAATTTCCCGGCCAGGATCTGGAAAAGGGGAGAAGCCAGGCGTCTGAGTGACTAAAAGAGCTTTCACCCCACGAGGCTGGGAGCAAAGGCCTTGGAGCTCAGGACTCAAGGGGCCTGTGCTCCGGGAACAAGGAGGAGCTACAGGCAGATAGCTTTTCCTGGGACTGCAGCTCGGGGGTCACTGAAATAACCCCTCAGCTCCTCGGGACTTCCAGTGCATGTGCCCACAGACACCTGGCAGAATCAAAGGGGGATTATCCAGGTGGAAGATAATGTCCTCACAGTTTCTCAAGGCCAGCAATAGAGTGGCGTGAGCTAGGCACTCACTTCAGGTACAAAATTCAAGGGAGGAGCCTCAAAAATTAAAAATATGATAAATATTTTCACGCCATCTTTCAAAATTAAAATCAGTGCAAGACACAGCCAATAGTGCGGTGAAGGCCTGGGTAGGGGGTGAGAGTGTGGTGGACGGGGTCAATGGGGGGAGAGGGGAGGAAACATTTGTAACACTTTCAACAATAAAGATAAACAAGAATACATTTTTTAAAAATCAATGCAAGAGAGATTCTTCGTGAACAAAACATTACCTGCTTTTAAAGGGCAGGAACTGGTAACTTCTGGTTTCAAGCTTGGCAGGTAAGAAGCTTGGAAATTACCACTTTATGTTAATAGCAAGTAAAAAACTGAACATATTGTTAAAGCCACAATTCTTCCCAGGCCCGTGAAAGAAGGGAGGTCACAGGACAAACCACTACCCCTAACATTGGAGAGACGGATACAAACACAGCAAATCACAACTTACCCGAGCAGAAACTCAGGGCTGAGCCCTTCAGGAAAGCTAGGGAGAGGCAGGAAAACGTAAACTCATCTGGGGACGAGCTGCAGGCTGGGTGCAGGAAGCCTGTGAGAGAAATCTCCAGGGTGGCCAGTCCTGGGGAATGTTCCACACTTTGTGAGTTTTACCGCCCGCAGCTTTCCCAGCGAATACTGCAGAAATCCCCCCTCGTGCGCCCCACAGCCGGAGGGCAAAACAGCCATTTTTAAGTACAGCAGAGCAGTCTGTTCTTAATAAGGCTGCACTCAGCAGAAGTTAGTTAACCGGAGCTCAACCAGCTGGCATTATCAGCTTAAGTGGCCCTGGGAAGGAAAAATATTCAACGACAGCTGCTCTGGCCTTCCACGAGGAGAAAAGAAAATGCTCAATGTCAGCCCCCTCCAGCCTTGCAGGAAGGAGAAGAGAAATACACAGCTCCAGCCCACTTTTGCCCTCCTTCTCACTTAAAGAGAGGGTACTGACAAGCTTTCACAGAGTTCACAGTCCAGAGGCAGAGGCTCACTGAAAGGCCAATATGGAATGGGACTCTAGAATGCTGGCCCTCACACACCTCACCATCAAATCACTAAAGGCCTAGTCACAGCAGTTTCTCTTATCCAATCCAACATGCCCAGCTCTGAAGGAAAAATTACAACCGAGTGTAAAAGGACAAAAAAACAGTTAGAAGAGGCAGAGTAAGCACCAGAACAAGACAGCTATGTCCCCAATGCTGCAATTAACATACCTGGAATTTAAAACAGCTGCGATTAAAATACTACAAGCTCTAATGCAGTGTTTCCCAAACTTCTCTCATGATGAGAATCCCCTGTTGGAGTTGTTAAACTACAGATTCCTGAATCCCAACTAAGAAGTGCTAAACTAGAATTTTTGGGAACATATGGGTAAAATTGTATACTTAACTAGTGCTCTAACACAGATGTTATATACAGAGCACTAAGTTAGGTATACAATTTTACCTATATGTTCTCAAAAATTCTAGTTTAGCACTTCTTAGTTGGGATTCAGGAATCTTTGTTTTAACAACTCCACCAGGTGATTCTCATCATGAGAGAAGTTTGGGAAACACTGCTCTAATGGATAAATATGCAATATAACAAAAAGAAGGAAATTCTAACAGAGAACCAAAAAGAAATTCTAAAGACCAAAAACATTGTAATAGCCCATCCAGCGTGGCTGTCTATCTATGAACCAGGAGGTCACAGTTAGATTCCTGGTCAGGGCACTTGCCTGGGTTGTGGGCTTGAACCCCAGTGAGGGGCGTGCAGAAGGCAGTCGATCAGTGGTTCTCTCGCATTATTGATGTTTCTATCTCTTCCTTCCTCTCTGAAATCAATAAAAAAATATTTTTTTAAAAGAGTGAGGTAAAGGAATTAGTATCATTTGGTTATTATAAAGTTCTATACTAACCATAAAGTGGCATAGAATTATTTGAAAGTATCCTTAGATTGGTTGAAATGTACTATTATAAACTATTTAGCAGCCATGAAAAATTTAAAGGGTAATGGATATACTAAATAAGAATAATCACATACTCATATTAACAAATGCATAAAAAGGCATTTGACAGAAAACAACACCCATTTATGATTTCAAAAACTCTCAGTAAACTAGGAATAGAGGGGATCTTTTTCAACTTGATAAAGAATATCTTCAAAAAACTTAGCTACCATAGTATTTAATGACAAACTCACAGCTTTCCTGCTAAATCAGGAACAAGGCAAGGATGCTCAGTGTCCCCAGTGCTTTCAACATTGCAGGGAAGCCCTATATAGTACAATAAGAAAGGTAAATGAAAGGTGTACAGATTGGGAAGATAAAAATAAAATGTTTTTGTGTGCAGATGATATGATCATTTCTATATAAAATTTAAAAAGAACAAACAAGAAAACTAATGGAACTGAAAGGATTATGCAGGGGTCTTCAAACTACGGCCCCGCGGGCCACATGCGGCCCGCAGAGGAGTCTGATCCGGCCCGCCAGGTTTTTTGGGCAGTGAGCGCAGCCGAGGTGTTACAGTAGGAATTAGTAGTTCATATAGTCCCTCTCTGAGGGACCGTGATCTGGCCCCCACTTTAAAAAGTTTGAGGACCCCTGGATTATAGCAAGGTTGTAAGATATGAGCTTAATACACAAAAGTCAATTGCTTTCCTATATACCAGCAATGAACAAGTGGAATTCAAAATTAAAAACATGATACCCTTACACTTATTCCAATAAGATGAAATACTTAGGTATAAATTTTACAAAATATGTACATAACCAATATTAGAAAAGCTATAAAAATCTGATTAAAAATAAAAATGTAATTAAATAAATGTAGGGATATTCTATGTCCATAGATAAAAATGACTCAATATTGCCAAGATGTCAGTTCTTTCAAATTTGTTTTATAGATTTAATGCAATCTCAATCAAAATTCAAGCAAAGTATTTTGTGATATTGACAAACCGATTCTAACATTTATAGAGAGCCAAAAGACCCAACATTATATTGAAGAACAAAGTGGAATATTGACACTAACTAATATCAAACTTAGTATAAAGCTATAACAATCAAAACAGTGTGGTATTGGAGAAAATATAAATGAATAGATTGATGAAACAGAATAAAGAGTCCAGAAATAGACCCACATAAATACTAGTATAGTCATTGATTTTCAATAAAGGAGCAAAGGCAATACAATGAAGCAAAGATAATGCTGGAATAACTGAATATTATGTTTTTAAAAATCTAGATAAAGACCTTATTTCCATCATGAATATTGGCTCAAAATGTATCACAGATGTAAATGTAAAATGCAAAACTATAATACTCCTAGAATACAACATAGAAGAAAATCTAGATGGTTTTGGGTTTGGCAATGATTTTTTAGATATAAACCAATAGTACAATCCAGGAAAGAAAGAATGATAAACTGGACTTTATTAAAATTTAATCATCTGTTCTGGGAAGGACACTGTCAAGAGAATGAAAAGGCAATCCAGAGACTGAAAGAAAATATTTGCAAAAGACATATCTGTTAAAAGACTGTTATACAAATATATAAAGAACCCTTACAAATAAATAATAAGTAACAATCAGCCCAATTAACAACAGTGGGCCAAAGATGTTAAGAGATACCTCATTAAAAAAGATATACTTATGGCAAATAAGCATATAGAAAGGTGCTCATACCATGTACTATCAGGGAAATGCAAATTAAAATAATAATGAGATACCACTACATACCTTCTAGAGTACCTACAATCCAGAACAGTAACACCAAATGCTGGCAAGGATGAGTAGCAACAGGAATTCTCACTTATTGCTAGCAGGAATGCAAAATGGTACAGACACTTTGGAAGACAGTCTGGCCTTAACAAAGACAAAGCAATAATGTAGCATGAATAAAGGCCTATGCGATGTTGATTAATCACTCCCTACTATTTTGAATAATTCTATGCTAGGCATAGAAGATGATAGAAATGAAATTGTTTTGCCTCCCAGAAGTAAACTGGGTGATTACAGTAGAGTGTTTCTGAGAGCAGTCTCTGCAGGCACACCACTTGGCTAGTATCTCGGTCCTATCTTTTACTAGCTGTGTGACTTTATGCCAAGTTCCTTATGGATTGTGAGAATTAAGTGAGCAGATACATGTGACATACTTAGCACGTAATAAAAACTCAATAAATATTGGCTGCTATTATTTCTATAAGACTGATTTCAGCAACATAGATTTCATCAAGAGCTTCCTGACATTCCAGGGTGCTGATAAATTATCCCTTAAATCAAAAAAGCTCTAATTTGTAGTGTTTGCTTGTAGTGTCTGGTATCTGAAGCCACATTAGGTCAGCAAGGACATTAGAATTTCCATTCTTGGTTAAAGGGCACTGATAGTTTAACTGTATGCAGACTGTAACCCCTAAAGTCTGTGTGTGTGTGTGTGTGTGTTTCTTTTTGCAGACCCTAGTATATATTTGTTTGCAGTACTATATATATAACACATATTTGTATAATATTCATTTATTCCTTTAATTAAAAAGTGCTTTCATAAACTTACCAGTGCTTTATAGTGTGGAAACAAGCAAATTAAAAAAAAAAAATGCTCAGAGGTGATAATTGTTACACGGCTTGCATTACCAGAATAACTGAGTTGAAGATAGTATAGCTACAGTTCTTGGAAAACAAATTTTTGAGGCTAACAGAATTCAAGATACCATAAAATTTTAGTAGGTTGTTGATGAGAAAGACGATTAAAAAGATACAGCAATAATCATTCCGTGTGTTTTTTTTATTTAGCGACATGAATTATGACAGCCTCTATAACAATACCTTTGCATTTGCCTCTACCTAGAAACCACAGTTTTATAAGCAAGCTAGGAAATGAGCCGTTACATAGTAAAAAAATAAAATTAATTCTGAGCCCCGCTCAAAAATAGATGTAACCATATTTGCATTAAAATGAGTATGTAAACGTGCCTTTGAGATGAGTACACTGGGAAGATTTCTGCATAAACAAAGGCTTACATTTTAACTTCGTCTTTAGATGCCAGCCTCACACCGTTTAAATTTTTTAAGCTGTTAATACTATTTTAGACTATTGTAATTTGGTCTGAGAACACTGTCAGAAAATTTGTTTATTTATTTTTATTTTTATTGAATTTATTGGGTAACAGGTTAACAAAATTATACGGCTTTCAGGTGTACAATTACATACCATATCATCTGTACACTGTATTGTGTATTTGCCACCCCAAACAAAGTCTCCTTCCATCATCATTTATCCCCTTATATCCTCTCAACCTCCTCTGATTCCCTCCTTCCTCAGGCCATCACCATTGTTTGTGTCCATGAGGTGTTTGTTTTTTTCATTTTTCCTCTATCGCTCTACATGTCTGAAGTTGTCCTGTGTACAAGTAGATGAAAATGTCCTAAATGGCCTTTGCCTTTCAGTAAAATATATATATTATATATTTCATTCATTTATAAAATGTTTTGGTTTTAGAATATCTTTACCATTAAGAATGTCATTATAATGGGTTTGAGTCATTTAAAATAATTTTTCTCAGTGATTATTGTATCAATTTGACAATCAATTGCATTAATATATTCCATTTGTTTTCAATTTTATGATTTAAAGGTTTTGTTCATTTTTAAAATATATTTTATTGAATTTTACAGAGAGGAAGAAAGAGGGATAGAGAGTTAGAAACATCGATGAGAGAGAATCACTGATCAGCTGCCTCCTGCACACCCCTACTGGAGATGTGCCTGCAACCAAGGTACATGCCCTTGACTGGAATCAAACCTTTCAGTCCACAGGCCGACGCTCTATCCACTGAGTCAAACGAGTTAGGGTATTGTTCATTTTTTAAATGTAAAATTTTGTATAGTTTGAAAACCAAAACCAATTTTTAAAAGGCCTTACTAAACTGTTCTCACTTTCAGTCCTAGTCCTCCACTCTTTCCCCCATCTCCTCACCTTCATTCATTTGGGTTATTTCTTGGTTAGTGCTTTCTGTTTTTATTTTGCAGAAATAAACAAATACTAACATACCATTTGCCAATTTTAGATACAAAATATAACACTATGTAAATTGCTCTGAACCTAAATTTATTTCACTTAAAACATATTTTGAAATTCCCTTTGCATAATTTAATATCAAATTATACCACCATATCACATCCAAATGAAGATCATTTAATCTTGTCTTTTTCAATTCTTATGACTTTCATTGTTTTCTAATACAAGTTATTAATATTGAATAATACTGAATAAATGTCACAAGTGTCTTTAATATCTATAGATATGATTTTTTTCTCTAATATGGTGAATTATATAACTAGGATTTTTTTATATTTCTGAGTTTTTTCTGATATATATCCTCGGGCAAGAGAAACAAAAGAAAAAATTAAACAAGTGGTACAGCATCAAACTTTTCACAGCAAAGGAAACCATCAACAAAATGCTAAGATAACCCACTGAATGAGAGAACATATTTGCCAATAATCTTAATAATAAAGGCTAATATGCAAATGGCCATGATGCCCTCACGCATAATGACCAATCAACAGATGCAGGTGGGCGGGGATTTACAGCATTGGGAATTACATGAGGCTCGCATCTCCACCCCTGGCACTGGGCCCGGAGGCATGAGGCTTGTGGCACTGGCCTCAGGGATGTGAGGTTTGTGTCCCCACCCCCAGCATCAGGCCCAGAGACATGAGGCTGGTGGAAGCCTACCTCTTTGGGGCAGTGGATCATAGGGCTCCTGCACTGTGACAGAGAACAGGCCTCTAGTACATCTAATAAAGGGTTAATATCCAGAATGTATAAAATCATACAACTCAATACCAAAGAAACAAACAATCCAATTTAAAAATTAGCAAAGAACCTAAAAAGACACTTCCCCAAAGAGGACATACCCATGGCCACTAGACACATGAAAAGAGCTCCATGTCACTAATCAGAGAAATGCAAATTAAACTACAATGAGACATCATCTCACACCTATCAGAATGACTATCATCAATACATCAGCAAACAATTGTTGACAAGGATGTGAAGAAAAGGGAACCCTCATGCACTGTTGATAGGACTACAGATTGGTGTAGAAAACAATATAGACGTTTCTCAAAAATTTTACAATGGAAATGCTGTATAACCTTGCATTTTCACTTCTGAATATATATATATATATATATATATATATATATATATATATATATACATACATATGAGTGAATACATATATATTTAAAAAAAAAACTAATTCAAAGAAATATATACACCCCTCTGTTCATTACAGCATTATTTACAATAGCCAAGCTATGGAAGCAATCCAAGTGCCCATCAATAAACAAGTGGATGGGGGGAGAAAGGGGAGATAAGAAGTCAACCAAAGAACTTGTATGCATACTAGTATAAGCATAACCCATGGACACAGAAAATGGGGGGAGGGGGGGGTGCGGTTTGAGTGAAGGCCAGGACTGGGAGGTGGGGCAGGCTGGGAGAGGACAAGGTGGAGAAAAGGGGGCATATGTAATACTTTCAACAATAAAAAATTAAAATAAATAAATAAACAAGTGGATAAAAAGTGGTGATACCTATACACCGTGGAATATGTACACAAGTACATATATACTTGCAATAAACAAAAGAATGAATCTTACCATTTGCAATAGGATGAATGGACCTAGAAGGTGTTATGCTAAGTGAAATTAGAAATACAAATATTATATAATTCTACCTATATTTGGAATCTAGGAACAGTATAAACAAACAAGCAAAACAGAAACAGACTCATAGATACAGAGAACTCATGGTTGCCAGGGGGGAGAGAGGTTGGAGAACTAGTTGAAAAAGTTGAAGGGACTGAGAAGTTCAGACAGGCAGTTACAAAATAGTCATAGGGATGTAAAGTACAGCATAGGATATAGTTTGGTCAATATTATTATAATAACGATGTATGGTGCTAGTGGATACTGGTAATATCAGAGAGAGGTAGTTTTTATTTCCCCTTAGACCCAAGAGTTGTTCAATAGTCTTAATTTTTTCTCTGTGGACGTATTTCTATAGGTGGTGTCTGGATTTCTAATTATTTATAGTTTTACTAGAGGCCTGGTGAAGGAAATTCATGAACTGGGAGAGTCTCTCAGCTCAGCCTGCACCCTCTTCAATCTGGGACCTCTTAGGGGATGTCCGACTGCCAGTTTAAGCCTGATCCCTGTCATCCCTCTCACAATCTGGGAGTGCTGGCTCCCAAACACTCGCCTGACTGCCTGCCTGATTGCCCCTAACTGCTTTTACCTGCCAACCTGGATCACCCCATAACCACTCCCCTGCCAGCCCAATTGCCCCCAACTGCTCTCCCCTGTAGGCCTGGTCACCACTAACTTCCCTCCCCTGCTGGCCTGATTACCCCTAACTGCCCTCCCCTGCAGGCCTGGTCACCTACAACTGCCCTCCCCTGCTGACCTGATTGCCCACAACTGCCTGTCGGCCATCTTGTGATGACAATATTGTAACTGGGCCACTTGAGGGTGGCCATCTTATGACCACATGGAGGCAGCTATATTGTGCAAGGGCATGATGGTCAATTTGAATATTACTTCTTTATTACATAAGATGGCACTGTGACTAATGTATTATTTCTATTTTATAAAACTCAAAGCTCTCTTTGTGAGTTAACACAGTATAATTTTTTGTTAATATTCTATGTGTACCTGAAAAACTCTTTTGTGTTCTTATTTTTGTGTGTCCATGCAAATTATCTGGGAATGAAGGTACACCAAAGTTGCCCAATATTACTTGTTTCTGTTTGCATATCCTATTTTATTAAAGCTGATACTATGTTATTTAGTACACAGACATTCTGCCATCATTGCAAATTGGGCCCTTTAGCATTATGAATAGTCATTATTTTCCCTTGTAATCTTTTTGGCCTGAATTCTGCTTTATTAGGCTTTGAGATCTGAATGCCTCCTGTATTTTTGTTGTTGTTGTCATTTGCCTGATATACATTTACTCATCTTTTATGCTAGTCTTTCTGAATCACTTTGTTCTAAAGGCACCTTTTTTATATAGCATATCATCTATTTTGCTTTCCAAATCAACACGAGCATACGTTCCTTTAAAGAGAGAGTTAAGGTTCAGCCTATTTATATTTACTAATATACTTGATGTGTTTAGTTTCAGTTCTGTCATATTATTTCATTTTCTACTAATTGTGTTTCCTACTACGGATCTCTTTCTTTTTCAAAACTTATATTGAATTACCTTTTTGCACATAAAAAGGCCTATGTTTCTGTCCTATGGGTATTTTATATTATGTGTTACTTTCCATGTTTAGGCTTGTACACTTGGTTAGTCATCTGTAAAGAATATTTTTTTACTTACACCTATTAATCTATAAGCAATAAGTGAGATTTTTCTATTTTTTTTACTTTCTTCTTTTCCCATGTATTTTTATTCTATTTCTCTTTTAACTTTATAAGAGGACATAGCATTTGCATAGTATTTTTTCATGTTTATCTCACATTTCTCTTAGTCTTAAATCTGCAACATCAAATTCAGTCAGTTTTTTGCTGATATTATTTCTTGGCTAGGCGAAGCTGGTTTCCTACTAGACTCCTCAGAAAGCTCCCATTAGTCTAATTTCCCCTGAGTTTAATTTTTCCCTACAGCTTTTCTATTTGAAGGACAGCTTGAATACAAAATTCTTTTTAGGTTATTGCCCATTGTTCTCTTGCTTTCAATGTGATGTGGTTGTCAAGAAATCAAATGTTGACATGACATTCTTTCCTTGTTAAGTATTCAGAACTACTTGCCTGGAGACGCAGAGAACTTTTTGTCTCTTCCTTTTTAAAAACATGATGGTTTTATTCATATACATCTTTGAAAATAGGTAAATTCAGTTCATATATTATTTTGAGGAGGTATCCCTGAATCAGGGTTTTAAAGATCATTTCTGTTTTGGTTTTCTGCTAATCTTCTCTATCACTTTGTCTTCTGTTTTATGTCTTTCTTCATTTCACTTGAATTTTCTTCACTCTTTTTACTTCTATTCTCTCTGATATTTATTGTATTTTTGGCCTTGCCTATAGTCCTTTGTATACCTTGAAATTTAGTTACCTTAATCTGAGAAGATTGTATCTTTATTCTAATATTTTGAGCTCACATTTTATTTCTCATCTGTCTGTCATGTATCCATTTTTATTTTGAAATATTTTAAAATTTCTAGTTTCTGGTGCTCTTTAATCTACAATTACATTTAAGTCTTATTAGAATATTGCATGATAATTTTCCTCTTATTTTTCAAAGCCTTTCTAAAAGGGGCTTTACAAAAAGGATTTTAAAACTTATTGTTCAAAAGATGTGTTTCTTATTTCCTAGTTTCTTCTTACAACTTTATATAAAAGTTGAATTCTTCCTTTGGTTTGTCTTATATGTATTGAATTTCCCTAAACCCACAATATTTGAAGATAGTATAAGATTAAATGAATGAAGGGGTTTTGATATCTTATTCAGTATCTTAGTACAAAATTATTTTTCCCCATTTGTATAGTGGAGCAGTTTTTTAACAAATGGAGTTTTTTTTTTTATATATGTTTTTGTGAAATATTTTGACACTGCCCTCCTTCACCTTAACCATTAACTTTCCCTGGATAACCTTCTCCTTCTTGAATGCTTCCTTCTCCTCTTATGACAGCTATCACCTCTAATGCCAAACAATTGCTAAGACTCTTTTTTTTTTTCAAAACCTTATAGCTAGTGCTCTAATGCTCCCAGATCTCATGCCTATTGCCAATACTTCCACTCTCTTTTTCCTGGAGGTGAATCCTAGCATTATCAATATTCTGCTGTCATTGTAACCCTGCTTTACTCTTCTCCCTCCCGTGCATTTCTGCTTGACTCTGCTCTGCTGTAGATTCTGGAGACGACTGCACTGGTCTTATGTGTTTATCACAATTACAGGTAATTTTTATCTTACAGTATTCTCTCGCTCTTAATTATGCCGTGCGTGAGTCCATAGGTAATTTTAATCCCTTTCCTTTTGGTCTACGTGTTTTTGGTCTACATGCTATGATAACTAGAGAAATATGAAGTTTTTTGTTTGTTCTTTTTTTATGTGCCTCAGGCATGAAACAGCACTGGCCACCGACACAGGCATCAAGCTAGGATGAACTAAGGACTGTACATATGCTTTGCCCCTGATTGATATAAGAGCAACACCAACAATCAGGTGTCTCCTTGCCCATTGCCAAGGGGTTGAGAAATATGAAGATTTAATGTTATTTTTACCAAAAGAAATCAGGAAAAGTTATTAATAATAAATCTCTATTGTAAGTATTTTTCAATCTTCTCAGTCAATAACCCTGATTAACTAAAAAATGGCTGCTGAATCCTGGGAAAATTCCAGTGGTCAATATATTTAAGAAAAAAAACTTTGTTGTGATGTCATTTAACTGCTATCCTATGAGAAAATTTAGATGTTCCAATATTATTTCAGCAAATATCACTTATTGGAAAACCCTGCATAGGTAGATACAATTGTAACTATAGCTTTAGGATTTAATTAAATTTGATTTTAAAATGTTCTATCTTTTTAATAAAGCCTATTATTATAAACCAAATTTTTATTTCATTTATTCAATTCTTTCTTACAGTTTTGAAAATGGGAAGTAACATATTCTGACAGAGGGTACTTTCCATGGTTTCCTGATTTCCCAATCACTTGGGTTTGGAAACATGGACATTTACAATCCCAGTAAAAATTAGACTAGAAAATCCCTATTAATATATTGAAATAGACAGGATAATAAATGTGGTTGTGATCAGGGAACATTAATTTATCTCCCCAAAATGAAAAGTTTATTTTCTTTCCACATCATGATATTTTATTACTTTTAAGAAGTCACACATGAAATGCCTCCCAGGTTTATAAGTGAGTAATGAATCACTCAGTGGAGCTTATAGTAACTGGGCTACTCTTTCATCTATCCAGCCAAGATTTTATATGCTGTACACTTAATATTCAACTCAAGACAATCAGGCAATTGGACAAAAATAAATTTTGAAAGAAACATAAAATTACTAACTATGTAAGAAACATGTTCCTATTATATTTTATTATTTAGTGAGACCAAGTAAAACAGGAAATATTTATTTGCACATGTAGTTTGTAGGCAACCAAATTAATACTACTATATATTCTAGCACTATATTAATATGCATAAAATAAAACTAGTGACTCAAAAACAATAGATCATTTTTTTTCACATTTTGGGAGTAGGTCTAGAGCTTTTGTCTATAAGGGATTAACTTCATCTCTAATCATGACTAAGACTAAACCAATATAGAACCATATCTCTTAAGGACAATGGTATCAGGTAAAAAAAAGAAATACCTATAGTGTCTTATTAAAAGAAATACCAAGTAATGACATCAGTGATTTTTTTAGTTATGCTTCACTTTAAATGAATAATTACTTAGAAAATCAAGATTACTATGAGCCTTCTATATGCCTGTCACTGTTCTAGGATCTATAACAGACATAGGTACTATAACTCTTTGAGGAATAAAAGAAACATACCTGTAACAGGTATATGTAAAACAGAAAGATGACTATATAAAATCTTGTTCCACATGTAACATGTTCAAAAGTTAAATATGTTACAGATAAAAATGGATAATTAAAAATTTTAAAGTTTGCAAACTATAGAAATAACAGGAGAGTCAAAGGAGAAAAATATTGAGAGGGATATATAAATCATAACAGTTAACCAGCTGACCCTGGTGTTAGTCTAAAGTGAGGTTTTATTATGGCCAGTTCATGAGGTGATGAATCAAGTGATGATCCAATGGGAAGAACTGAGGGATTATAAGGGTTAGCTGGCTGAGTGGGTCAAGTTGGTAAAGTAGAGCAGTTTCTTTAATAAATGGAGAATAGTTGCTCTATTTATTGAGACCTTTGACACTACCTTTTCCAATTTTCCTTCTTTACCTTAACCATCAACCATCTCAGAGTCACCTTTTCCTTCTAAGGTGACATGATGAATGACGTGTAAGATGATTGTGATTGGCAATAGCAGGAGCTTCACCCTCAAGATATTACTAAAGGGGGTAACTTCTAGTGAAGACTAAAATGAAACCATACTGTTCTGTGTTCAATACAGAACAGTAACAAATGAAACATAAATTTCTAATATTGCCAGTATGAAAGACAGTGAAAAGGGAAAAGTAAATGGAATAGAAAAGAAAAATATAAGTCTAGTAACAAAGTAATATATCAGAAGGTAGAAAAGAATGCAGGATTTTTACATTGTTGTAATAGGTGATGTGTCTAATAGAAACTAACATTGAGTGTTTACTATTGCCTTGAATGAATTTACACATACACACACACAAAAAAAAAATCTGAAGACAATTATAGATATGTGGCTTGTGCTTTTCCTATTTTTAGTCCAGCAAGCAGCAGAACATGTTTGGAAATAGTTTGGAAAAAACTAATTTTCAAATGACATTTCTGGACATGTAGTTCCTGCTGTAGTTACTTGCTGCAGTTGCAGCTTCATTTGCATTCTTTCCTGTTTCCGGTTTTTTTCTATCTCTACATTTACATACACTTTCCCTAGAAGAAATCAAACCAAAGAATTTTAGAAGCTTTAAATTAATAATTGGCATTTATCCTCAAAATAACCATGAAACTGTTTAAAATCTTGGCATTTATGTTTTCTCTGGGACTCTGATATTACATTGAGAAAATAGGAGCATATGGAGATTTGTCTCTTAAGGGAAATATTCCAGTGGAATAAATAATGTCTCTGCACAAGCCACACAAGAAGTTTCTTTCAATATTGGATAACAAAAATGTAAACCCTTTCACTTTTGTTTTCCACCACGGGAGGGATAGATACTAAATAATTTAAGGAATATTCTTGCCAAATTCATAAATAGAATCTGAATAGATGGTAAAGAACTAACTTATGATGTTGTTTATCAGTTTCAAGTTACTCTCACCAGGCATCTTTGCAGCTGGCTATTGCAGAAAGAAATCTAGTAAATATAAGGATGTCCTTAGTCATTTCAAAATCACATAAAGCTGAGACCGGTTTGGCTTAGTGGATAGAGCATCAGCCTGCGGACTGAAAGGTCCCAGGTTCAATTCCTGTCAAGGGCATATACCTTGGTTGTGGGCACATCCCCAGTAGGGGTGGTGCAGGAGGCAGCTGATCTCTCTCATCGATATTTCTAACTCTCTATCCCTCTCTCTTCCTCTCTGTAAAAAAATCAATAAAATATATATATTTTTAAATCACATGGAGAACTTTCTAAATAGGTCAGCCCATACCCACCCTCCCTCCCCTCCTCTCTTATTAAGATTTAATTGGCATTGGCATCATTTTACTTTTATTGTACCTACAGGTGATTCTGTTGAACAGCTGATGTTGAGAACACTACGTTAATTTGCTAGGGCTGCCATAATAAAGTAGCACAGAGTGTCTTAAACAGGTACTTTGTCTCAGTTCTTACTGTTAGAAGCCTGAGATCAAGGTGTCAGCAGGGGCAGTTTGTTCTGAGACCTCACTTGTTGACTTGCAGGAGGCTGTCATATCTCTGTGCCATCAGGTGGTCTTCCCACTAGGTATCTGAATCCTAATCTCTCCTTTCAAGGAGAATAGCCATGCTGGATCAGGACTTACTCTAATGACTTTATTTTAAAATGTCCACAATACAGTTACATTACAGTCTGAGACACTGGGGGTTAGCACTTCAATACATGAATTTGGCAAGGACACAAGTCCATAGCAACACATCTACAATGTGATCAGTCAGGAATGAATAATATGCAACTAGAAGTTTTAAAATTACATATTCTTTTTAATAATTAATTTTGAAGATAAAACTGTTACTTACATTAAGGAAAATAACTATGGAATGCCTGTGCCATGATATTCCTAAATATTTTATGATGAGATGAGCCAGAGGAATTTATACTGGACATGAGTATAGTTTAGAAATTTATAGTACTAAAATATTCTTTTGTTGTTGTTTTTTAACATTTGACTGATAATTTTCTACCTCCACAGCAACCATTTTCACATCTCTAGGACTACAAAGTAAAAGCTTCAGATAAAGCATTGTAAATGTGGTAATTTGAATAGCGCCCCCCCCCCAAAAAAAAAACAAACAAAAAACAACTTATGAGATGGCTTTCATCCAGAGAAGTTAACTAATTCATAGATGAAGACTAGAGGCATCTGGAGTTATGAAACACTGAGCGGCTACTAACTGATTGCAGGGTATTGGTCACACAGCAACACTGATAAATGCCCCAGGGATTGGCTTCACATGTTAATCAACTAGCACTATTTTTAAAATTCATTTTTCTGGGTAATTAAAAAGAATTAAATAGGTATTGGATTCAGATGTAATAATTTTCAGGTGATTGCATGTATAACCAAGTTTGAAAATACTAATTTAAAGTACTAACAGAAAGCACTGAAATATAGTTGCCTCTGTTAGTCAGAAGCTATTTCTAGAATATCTGCCACAATCACATCTCCTAAAGAGAAACAACTATAACCAAGTGGATGGAAATTGAAAAATGAGGCCACACCTAAATTTAGCATTTCAAGTATAAATTTAGATAGGCAAAATCTGTAATAATAAAAGTATACTATGCTAATTAGACCAGAGGAACTTCCAGATGAAGCTGGGGCTGTAAGGGCCAAGCCCCTTCCACAAATTTCATGCATTGGGCCTCTAGTATTGCATAAAACCAAACACTCTACAGCCTAGCTGGTGTAGCTCAGTGATTGAGCTACACCAGGAGATCACAGGTCCATTCCTGGTCAGGGCACATGCCAGGGTTATGAGCTTGATCCCCAGTAGGGGGTATGCAGGAAGAAGCCAATCAATAATTCTCTCTCATCATTGATGTTTATATCTCTCTCTTCTCTACCTTCCTCTCTGAAATCAATGAAAAAATATGTGTGTTTTTTTAAACAAAAGCACTGTTCAATGTTAACAAACTCAAAATGGAAAGCAGCCCTTTCCTATCCATAATCCAAATCTCCAGATCAAACAATATATTTTTAAAAATTATACTTGAGTTTATTTCCAACCTATTTCCCAGTTTTCTAGCTTAGTACCACAACACTAAACATCCTTCTCTGTGACAGCTTTGAGACAATGCCAGAAATCCTATGTCCATTAAAAAATGAGTTAATAGAACTAGAGATTTTATTATGCTGCATAATAAAATGAACAATATAACATGAAGAATTTTAAAAATCCATTGCTATTGCCTACATGTTTATTCTCTCCATCTTGAGTATTTTTAATTTTTTTCTTTATTAACAATGTATTCTTACAAATCAAATTAATTGAAATGTACTATCCACTAATAAATGTTTCAATTTAAGTGAAGGGTTCAAGGAGTTTTGACAACTATAAGCACCACCATAATCAAAGAATATCACACCAAAAGTCCTATGGTACACTTTCCCAGTTAGTTCCCCAACTTCTGTTCTCCCAAAGACTGATTAAATTTCTGACTATATATATTAGTTTTGCATTTTCCATAATTTCATATGAGTGGAATCATTATAGTAAGACCTAATTTTTATTCCTGACTTTTTTCACCCAGCATACTCTGAGTTTTTAAAAATGTATTCAGTCCTGTGATATATATATCAGTAGTTTGTTTGTTTAATTGCTGCATAATATTTCATTATATAAACATACCAAAGTTAATATATTTATCTAATAACCTACTGCTGAATATTTAAGCTCTTTTTAGTTTCAGGCTATGATAAATAAACTTGACATGCACATCCTTGTAGAATTCTTTGCTGTACATATATTTTCATTTTTCTTAGATAAATAACTAAGGGTAGAATGGATGGCTAGGGTATTAGTCTGCTAGGGGTAGTGTAACTAAGTGCCACAAATTTGGTGGCTTTAGCAACCAAGGGAATCGCGTCACAGTTCTGGAAACTAGGAGTACGAGCATGAGATCAAGGTGTCAGCAGGACTGGTTCCCTCTGAGGTTTATGAATGAGAATCTGTTTTATGTTTCTCTCTTAACATCTGGTGCATTGCTTAATTTTCCCTTAAACATAAGACCTTATATTTATAAGCTTATTTTTTATATTTAAAAAACATTTCAGGGAATTAAAAGACATGCTTCTTACTTATAAACTCTCATAAATATAGAAAGATAATAGCTTTAGTCTTTATAACCTCTCACTTCAAAGACCTTACAAATATGCAAGTCTCATTTATTTTGGGGTTCTCTGCTTTTTGAAAAAATGCCCTCTAGGCACAAGTTGCCCTCACACTTCCTTGATACTTTAACATATTTCTGTTCTTTTCTCTGGCTCTTCATTGATTAATTGGATTTATCCTTTATATTGCTTTTATTGTGTTCATGTTTCATCTTGTTCTAACTTCTGGAATATTAATTAGACTTTATCTTTGAACTCTTATTCTATATATTTTTAAAACTCAGCAGTCATATTTTAAATTTCTAAGAATTCAATTTCTAAAAAAAAAAAATTCTAGAAAAAAAAAGCAGGCAGTTAAATCTCAAACATCTTTCATAGCAATATTTTTGCCAATATACCTCCTTGGGCAATGAAAACAAAGAAAGAAGTAAACAAATGAGACTACATCAAACTAAAAGGAAAGGAAAGGAAGCCATTAATAAAGTGAAAAGGAAACCCACTCTAGAAATAACATATTTGCCAATGACACATCTGATAGGGGTTAATTTCCAAAATATATATAAAGATCTTACACAAGTCAACATCAGGAAGACAAACAACCCAATTAAAATATGGGCAAAGGATCTGAATAGACAAACAACCATACCAAAGAGGACAAACAGATGGCCAATAGATATATGGGGGAAAAAATGATCAACATCACTAATCATCAGAGAGATGCAAATTAAAACCACAATGAGATATCACCTCATGCCTGCCAGATTGGCTACCATCAGTAAGTCAGCAAACAATAAGTGCTAGTGAGGATGTGGATAAAAGGAAACTTTAGCCCTGGCTGGTTTGGCTCAGTGGATAGAGCCTAGGTCTGTGAACAAAGGGTCCCATCTCGGGATCGATTCTGGTCAAGAGCATGTACCTCTGTCGTAGGCTCCTCCCCTGCTTGAGCCTTCGTTGGGGCTAGTAAAAGAGGCAACCAAACAATGTGTTTATCTCACATCTATGTTTTCTCTGTCTTTCCCTCTCTCTCCCACTCTCTAAAAATCAGTGGAACAATACCCTTGAGTGAGGATTTAAAAAGAAAAAAAGAAAAAAAAAGGAAAGGAAAAAAGGGAACCCTAGTGCACGATTGGTGGGAATGCAGACTGGTGCAATCACTGTGGAAAACAGTCTGAAGTTTCCTCAAAAAAATAAAAACGAAACTGCATTTTGACCCAGCAATCCCACTTCTGGGAGTATATCCTAAGTATCCCAAAACACCAATCAAAAAGAATATATGCACCCCTGTGTTCATAGCAGTGTTATTTACAGTAGCCAAAATCCGAAAACAGTCCAAGTGCCCGTTGGTAGATGATTGAATAAAACAGCAATGGTAGCTGGTTTGGCTTAGTGGATAGGGCATCAGCCTTCTGACTGAAGGGTCCTGGGTTCAATTCCAGCCAAAGGCAAATGCCCGGGTTGCGGGCTCGATCCCCAGTGGGAGCTGTACAGGAGGCAGCCAATCAATGATTCTCATCATTGATGTTTCTCTCTCTCTCTCTCTCTCTCTCTCTCTCTCTCTCTCTCTCTCTCTCTCTCTCTCTCTCCCTTCTTCTCTGAAATCAATAAAAGAAATATATTTTAAAAATTTAAAAAAACATCTGTGGTACACTTACACAATGTAATACTACTCAGTTGTAAAAAACAAAAAAAAAGAGGAAATCTTACCTTTTGTGACATGTGACAACATGATGGACCTGGAGATTATTATGCTAAGTGAAATAAGCCAGTCAGAGAAAAACAAATGCCATATTTTCTCACCCATATGTAGAATCTAATGAACAAAATAAATAGACAAACAAAATGGAACCAGAGTCTGGATATATAGAATAGACTGTCAACTATCAGAAGGAAGGGAGAAGAGGGAAACTGAATAAAGAAAGTGAAGGGATTAGCCAAAGAGCATATAGGCATAACCCATAGACACAGACAACAATGTGGTGATGGCCAGAGGGAAGGTGGGGCATGGGCAAAGGGGATGAAATGGGAACATCTGTAATGTGTTAACAATTAAAATAAAGGAAAACAAATAAATAAATAAAATTAAAGTGGGACTTACAATTTTTACTAGAAGCAAAAAATAAATGAAATGATCATATTATTTCAATAGTATTCAAATTGTAAAGCAATTGAGTTTTCAAATGGTGCCCTCATCCATTACAACTTTATTTCCCCAAACTTACAGTTCTGCTGATAGTAAATTAAGAAAAGGACAATAAAATGAAACAGGAGATTATGAAAGCCCTTTGTAAAATTTAAATTATTTTGAAGCACATTATTACTATAATCTTAAAAACCAATCTGCTGACTTTTCTTTGGTCTCTCATTGAAATTTATATATGCATACCACTTACAATATAAATTTTCTCCATTTTTCTACTATATTATCTGCTTGACATTGGAAAATGTACTTAACCTCTTTGTTTCTCAGTTTCTTTTTAGTGAAATGGGCCTACTTTGAGAGGGTTGTTGTGAGAAATAATAATGAGATTGTGCAGTGAAAGCTTTAGTATATTTGCTAGTATAAGTGAGCATGCAATGTTGTGAGCTATTTTTGGAAGAAAAAAAAATGTGAAAAGAAGATAAAAGGAGTGGCATTCTAGGTGGAAGGAATGTTATGAATCAAAAGCACAGAGGCAGAGCTTAGGCAGGCCCAGTGATGGCAGGAGCTGTCAGGCTAGATTGCTGTCATGGGGAATAATGCCTGATGATGATTCATGGGGATTTTGTGAAGCCATACTAAAGTCTAGCTGTCTGGATCTTAACTTTTACTTAGTGCATGGTAGAGAGCTTCTGTTTGTTTGTCTTTTCTTGTTTTAATTTTAATAATAGTAATTGAAATGATCAGAGATCTTTTAGGAAGGCTTATCTGGAAGATTTAGATGTCAGAAACAACACAACAGTCCACAAATGGAATTGCTTGTTCTTAGCCACATGTCACCAAACCAGGACCCAGCTTAATTACAGTGTTGGCTCTCCCAGAAATCAAACCTTAAACCAGTCAATCAGGAATCACCTGATCAGCATTAGTAAGGTAATCTGCTTGGTAGACCCCAGTCGTCCCCTAAAAAAAGTGACCTTGCAATAACGGACTTGCTTTTTTTTGCCTGGTATAACCTCCTTGTCCTGTTCCCTTCTACTTACAAGGGTCTTTCATTTTGTACAGCTCTCCAGAGCTCCCTTCTATCTGTTAAATGGGATTTTGTTGCCCAATTCATGAATTGTTGAATAAAGTCAATAAGATCTTTAAAATTTACTCAGTTGAAATTTGTTTAATGTAAAATGTAGATGTTGGAGATCAGTTACTGGAAATGACTGGGAAAATGAGTTAATGGTATTTACTGGGTCACAAAGCAATATAATTATTATTTTGTATAATTGCCTCTTAGAGGCAATTTAGTATGTTCTTTCTCCATCCTAAATTTTATGTTAGTGGATATCAAAGTATAAAATCAACTAATGATTTACCCAGGTCACATAACTGGTTCCATCAGGTCAAACCTAAAACACAATTTTCATGTCCCCATATCCCTGCTGTTTCCATGACACCAAGCTATCTCAATTCAGCAGGCACACATAGAAAATACACTGTGTCCAGGACACTCCTGAGGTTGCCTCGGGTATTCTGAAGGGAACACCTGAGTTTTAAAACTGTGATAGCTTATACTACTATGCTTTTGATTCAGAATATGTGAAAGTATAGCAGACATTATTTCACAAATTTGAAAGGACTTAAATAGTGCTAGTCACTCCACGTCTAGCAACTTAAAAATGCCCATTTATGTTATCTGTCAACAAAAAAGATTTTCAAAAGTATACTCAATTCTGAATCCTATGGAGTTAGTAATTAGAATCATGGTCGGCCAACTATGGCTCAGAGACACATGTGGCTCTTTGGCCCCTTGCGTGTGGCTCTTCCACAAAATACCACGGCCTGGGCCAGTCTATTTTGAAGAAGTGGCGTTAGAAGAAGTTTAGTTTAAAAATGTGGCTCTCAAAAGAAATTTCAATCGTTGTACTGTTGCTATTTGGCTCTGTTGACTAATGAGTTTGCCGACCACTGAATTAGAGCATTCACTTGGTCATTAAATGTAAGGCTAGGCTTGGACATCGTTTTCACTGGGACACAGGACATGGGTGGTAATCGGCTGTTTCTTTGATGTCTGCAGCCAAAGTTTATGACCTTGTTTCTGGATATCAGACAAAACAAACCAACACCAAAAAACTTGATTTTGAAATTTTTCTTTGAGGTATTCTGAAGATGTCATTACTGCCTATACCTCAGCAAAGTGCCCACCTGAGGCAGAGCTTCCCTGGGTCCTGTGGGAGGAAGAAATTAACAGGGGTGGTCATCCTGCCGCTCGAGTTATAATTTTTGCATTTGATAATTTATTCTTGGAATGACTCACAAGGATTCAAATTAAGGATACTTTTGAAAATCTTTTTTGTTGACATGGATCAATAGCAGTATTTCAATCTTTTCAAATTTGAGAAATAATGTCTGCTATACCTTCAAATGTTCAGAACCAAAAGCATAGTAGTATAAGCTATGACAGTTTTACAATTCAGGTGTTTCCTCCAGAATAAAAGTAACAGCACTACTCAAACTAGCCAGTCCCCACACTAAGAGAGAAGAAACTTGATCCAAAATGTAACTCAATGTATTGCTTTCTTCACCAATGACGTCTTGCTAAGATGTCTGAAATGCAATGCTTAGTGCCATGGTGTACTGTGAGATGTCTGAAATGCAATGCTTAGTGCCATAGTGTACTGTGTCCAAGCTCTTTCCTTGTGGCAAAGCCTTAACAAAGAGTTTATTCTTGGCACCAGTTTGTTAACCACAGTTTGAGCAGCACTGATCTAGAAGAATATTTTCAGTGACAATTTAAATTTTTTTTTACATGAGATCTATTTTCTTGACAAGTTTCATAGGTAAAGTACAGTATTATTCACTATAGCCACAATGTTTTATAGTAGATATCTCAAATTTTTTTTTATTTTGCGTTATTTGAAATATGTACACATTGGACAGCAATTCTCCATTTCTTCCTCTCCTAGCCAACAAGCAACCTTCATTCTACTTTCTGTATCTGTTTGACTAGTTTAGATACTTCATACACACGAAATCATATAATGTTTGTGCTTCTGAGTGACTTATTTCACCCTAGGATTTTGGTTCCAGCTCCAGAAGGGGTCAGAAACCTGACATATCTCAATGAAGCCACGGCTCCTAGCAGGATACACAGCACTCCTCCAGGTACAGCCCCTCATGTAGGACAGCCTGTCACAGTAAGAGCTTCTCTTCCTACCAAGGGTGGGTTGAGAATATGTTTCACTGACCTCCCTCTGGCATGGCTCAAACTCCCGCTTCGACTAAGTGGTATGCCGATTGCAGCAGAGGATCATCCCGTCTACCAGCACACTGTTTCTAGAAATGTGGGTGCTCCCGGGCCCTGTAGAGTATGCAGATCCTTAACATGCCTGGGCATCATCCTGTGTTGTTCCCTGTGGCCTGTAGACAGGGAATGTGGAAAATTTCCTCTGTTACCTGCGTACTGACAGGTCTAGCCCACATGGACTAAGGTGACTATTCAGCCCAACACTGACACCATCTGGATGAGAACAGAAATGAGCTTCATCAGCCAGTGACTGAGCTTGGAGAGGTTTGGCTGCTCATTAACCCTTTGCACTGACAGCTGGGCTGTTCTGCAGGGATTAAGTCTATGACTTGGACAATGGAGAGCTGGTCAGGATATGTAGAAAGACTTTGTGGTTTGCCTAGAAGTGCCTAAGGTGGTCCTTACTGTTTTCCACATCCAGGATTGTAAGTGCTGATACCTCCTCGTAAGCTGATGCCTACTAGCTTAGGTACATGCCCTAACAACTGACACTTCAGTAGACACAGCAGATTGGATGCATGAAAACAGTGGCCATTGCAGTGCCTGATTGGATGGCATATTGTCAAGCATGCCAATCGCCCTTGAAATACAGTGGTTTGGTTACTATGATAACAGCATATCCTGTGTGTTCTAAATAATGCCCAAGACAACTACTAATGGAGTCTGGGACCATCCACCTATATATCCAACCAGTGAGGAATTAGCAAATAGGTTTTATTGTCTCCTCCCTCTGAGTGAAGGTTATCAATATGCCTTGATTTGTGTGGACACTGTGTCTAAACTAATCCAAGTTTTTTCCTGTCCCCATGCAAACCAGGCTGCCACCATTAGTAGATTAGATAAATTGAGTACTATGTGCAGAGGTACTCTCCTCAAATGGACAGTAATCAGGGGTCACATTTTAAGCATCAAGAGAAGCAAGAGTTGGCAAAAGAACATGACCTTGAATGGAGGTGCCAGCTTTTTTATGACCCACAAGGATTGGAGGTAGGGAATAACGGGATATTAAAGCAGCAAATTAAATTACTACATACCTTAGGTGGATGGATTAAAGTAATTTCCCAGGCTCTCATCATCCACTTTTAATAATCACTGTACCTGTTGTTCCTTGTGCAAGTCTGGAGACCCCTGATGAGATAAATAATACTATAAAGCAGGAGTGGGGAAGCTTTTTTCCTATCAAGAGCCATTTGTATGTTTATAAAATCATTCCTAGGTCATACAAAATTATCAACTTAAAAATTAGCCTGCTATATTTGGTCAAACTATTAACTCGTCCCTAATGCCTTCATTGTTTCTGGGTTGTTGGCTTCTCCAAAACCAAATCCTGCATATAAAAAACAACAACAACAATAAAAAACAAGAACTCACCACTATGTCATTCCTCAATTACAAGTTCCCTAGAATGTTTGCTTTCTTCTCTGCATATTTCAGAATCTTCATAAGTTTGCATTATATATAATGTCAAGGAATTTTAGCTGCACTTAGTGGGAGAAATAAAAAGATTATTTCTAGCCAAAACTGGTTTGGCTCAGTGAATGGAGTGCTGGCCTGCAGACTGAAAGGTCCTGGGTTCGATTCCAGTCAAGGGCATGTACCTTGGTTGCAGGCACATCCCCGGTGGGGGTTGTGCAGGAGACAGCTGGTCAATGTTTCTCTCTCATCGATGTTTCTAGCTCTCCATCTTTCTCCTTTCCTCTCTGTAAAAAAATCAAATATATATAAATTATGTCTATTCCAACTCATCAAAGGTGAAAAATCTCTATATTGGCTTTCTAGTTTAAGTTACTTTTTACATTGTGTCATTGGCTAATCTTCTCTTAAAATACTTTTTATACTTGTCTTATTTTTATTGCAAAAGATGTGATTTTATAGTTGTTCTTATAAAAGCAGCTCATTTTATTGTGCATTTCAACTATTTTAGATAATGTTGGGAAACCATTATTAGGTCCTTAGAATATTTTATAATCTATATGTTTAATAGGGCCAATCGAGGTTAATTAAATAATAAATTCAGATTTTTCTTAGTTTTGCCTTAGGATAAATACAAAAAATATATCTTAGAGGACATCAACTTGATACTTTTAAGGAGAATATAAACTAAAAGCTACAAATAATAGAACTAGTTTTGTCTTTATCTTCAAATTTTGTCTTTATCTTCAAATTTTTAAGGTGGTTTTTTTTTTTAATACAATAGCCAATTGGGATATCTAGGAGTAGATTATATTTAAGTATCTTCTAAAAATGTGTTTAAATTTCATATATAGCATCTCCATCTGGGCAATTTTTATGAGTCTCCTTCCCCCCCACCCACACCCAATAATTAGTTTTATGGAATCTTGCTAGGAGGTATATTGTGTTTTGTCAGCACTCCTGGTAATATTGGAATATGATGCAAGCACTCTTATGATAATACTATGAAATGTAATTATCAACATACAGACTACATATACATATTAAACATTAAATGTTGAGACTGCATATAAATATTGAGGATTCCTAAGTGACATTGGTCTGCAAAATCTGTAACCATTGACATTATTCATTTTTCTAGGCTGGCAGAAAAGATCTGGTGTGCACTTGTCTTTTGTCAGTTTCTTAGCTTTACCCATCTGTGTGTGTGCAGTGTCAAAAGACAGATGGAAACTCCATCTTAGCTCTGCCTCTGGTTCATCAAGTCTTTCTCCTTTTTTTTTTTTTTTTTTACTGTTTTTTTTAAATATATTTTTATTATTGATTGCAGAGAGGAAGGGGGAGGAAAAGAGAGATAGAAACATCAATGATGAGAGAGAATCATTGATTAGCTGCCTCCTGCACCTGACACTGGGGAAATCATTGATTAGCTGCCTCCTGCACCTGACACTGGGGACTGAGCCCACAACCTGGGGAATGGTACTGTGACCTCCTGGCTCATAGGTCAAAGCTCAACTACTGAGCCACTCCGGCCAGGCTATTTCTCCTTTTTGATAGATCATATCCTTCTTTTCATTACTTGAGCTGTGATGGAACAGCCCATCCTAACCTTCCTCCACCTCTCCTGGAAATTAGGGGTCACTTTTCAGTGGAACTGCACACGGACTCTCCAGGCCCTTGGTAAGGAAGAACACATATTTAACTCCATTGGATGTTGCCATTAATTGGCTTTCTTTTAGGATGATCAAAAAAATAACTTCCTATCCTGTTGCACATTTTCTCATATTTAACTCTCCAAAGTCCTTTCAGCCAACTCTATGCATAATATTGTCCCACCCACTATCATCAACATATTCGGTTGTATTATATACTAGTGGCCTAGTGCACAAAATTCGTGCACAGGGGGCAGGGGTGTTCCTCAGCTTGGCCTGTATCCTCTCGGATCTGGCATCCCTTGAAGGATGTTCTATTGCCGGTTTACAGGGATTGGGCCTGTAAATAGGCAGTCAGACATCCCTCTCACAATCTGGGACTTCTGGCTCCAGCTGTTCACCCACCTGCCTGCCTGCCTGATTGACCCTAACCACTCTGCCTGCCAGCCTGCTCGCCCAACTGCACTCCTCCCCACCAGCCAGATCACCCCCAACTGCTCCCCATGCCAGCCTGCTCACCCCCAACTGATCCCCCCCTTGCTGGCCTGCTCGCCCCCACTTCCCTTCCCCACTGGCCTGCTCACCCCCAACTGCACCCCTGCTGGTCTGCTCACTCCAAACTCCCCTCCCCCTGCTGTCCTGATCACCTCCAACTGACCTCCACTGATGGCCTGCTTACCCCTAACTGGCCCCCCTGCTGGTCTGCTTACCCCCAATGGCCCCTGCCCTCCCATCCTGGCCTGATCACACCCCCTCTCCCCCTGTAACCCAAGGTCTCAGCCCGTTCTTTTTTTTCTTTTTACTTCTTTCTTTGTTTTTCCAGCGCCTCCTTGAGTGGAGGCCAGGGCCAGCTGGAAGCAAGTATCTAGGATTTATTTATCTTCTATAATTGAAACTTTGTAGCCTTGAGCAGAGGCCAGGTCCAGCCAGGGTGAGAAGCTTGGCTTCCTCCATTGCTAGGGCAACCCTAGCCTTCTGCTTGCTTCAGCTCAGTGGCCAGCTTGGTTGAGTTAATTTGCATACTTGCTCCTGATTGGCTGGTGGGTGTGGTTTGTAGGTGTGGCAGAGTAATGGTTAATTTGCATGTTTCTTTTTTATCAGTGTAGATTTTACACACAAATAAGTAAAATAATATATTATAAAGTAATTAGCACAGTAGTTGTCAAATAAAAAGTGCTTAGTAAAGGTCAGCTATCATTATAATTGTTCTACTTAATAGTTTATGATAATGTCTAGTAAAATTTTCATGTTTTATAATAATTAAAGAAACAACTATAGCTTATTAACTGTGAAGTAAAAGCAACATTTTAATAAAATAGAGATTAAATGACAGTGACAGGAAAATACATTTAAACACTAAAATGCCATATTAAATTACTTTTACAGTGAACAAAATTGTAAGTCGAGTAAATCTTATTTTTAGAATGTTTTTATAATTATTTTCTTTCTCTCTTTAATATATATGCATGGTCATCAAAATAGGTTAAGTGTAAGTACAACATTGTACATCTAACTTCATGGTTCTTAGACATACCACAATCATATCTCATTTCATCATTGGTTAATCAATAAGAAAGTGAATACTATGTCCTATATTATAATAAATATTGAAGGCACAAATTATAAAAGAAGTTATTTTAAATAACTGCCAATCTTATCAGGGTAAGTAAAGTATGTGAAAATTACTAGGACAGTAATCAAATACCAGGCCCTGGGTACCAGGTGGAATTTTGAGAATATTCAATAAAAATTGCTGCATAATGTACAGACCTGTGGCACAGCTCTTGTGGATGGTGCTTTATGGTGGTACACATTGGTGTCTTCGTACTTCCTAAATACACCCCATCTTTTTTTCCGGGTTTTGTTATCTGTGCTATTTCTTCAGCCCAGGGCCCCTTGCTGAAGATGAAGAAGCACAGGAGAGAACATCTGGACACTCTCAAGGTCAGAACATTTATTTGTAATGTTGCTTGTGAAAAACCTGCCCAGCACCTAAGCTGTGCCAGGCACCATACTAAATTTGTTACTTACATATCTCATTTAATTCTTACTAACGTTATATGAAGTAAGATGCTATTATTATGCTTGGTTAATAACTGATAAAAGTAAAGTTGAGAAAGAATTTTCATAATTTGCTTCAGGTCACACAGTGAATATCCAAGACGGTCTGGCACCAGGGCCATGATCAGAGAAAACCCAAATCAAATTGCTGACGTGGAGAGTGGAAGAAATGGAAACTAAGAGATTACTTCAATATACTATTATACTACAGGGTTGGGCAGTAAAAAGATAAAGAGAAAAAAAGTGTAGGGGCCTTTTTTTGCAAGTGTTTTAACATGCAAAAAGCCAAGGGTGTTTTAGTTTTAGTTCCTAATCTCTAAAAGAGGGAGTCATTTTATAAATGGAGACAGTTTTCTTTAGGAAATGATAAGCATGTTATTTTAAACAATTGAAATTCTAGTTAGCCAATTGTGGCTGGCTGACCTTTGGCATCAATTAATGCAAATTAGAGAACAAAACCGAGAACTATAGCCTCCTTCTTCATAATTGTGTTTTCCTTTCTTTCCACTTCCTTTTGCCTATAATGCTCCTTACTTGCTATGGGTTGTAGCTAGAAAAATCAGCATAGGTCTATATTGTAAGGTTCTGGAGACATTACCTTCGATTAAGAAACAATATTGCAGAGTGAAATCGGTGTCTTGAATTTAAACTGCTGTAATGGCTTGGCGATGCTTATGATTTCCAAATGTTATTGATATAGAATTGGTACTTGGGACTGTTGCTGGTTTTATTGACCATGAAGAGCTTTGGAAATGCTGGGTGCATTGATAATTTGGTGGAGGAGCACAATTTGGGAAGGCAGATGGGCTGCGCCTCATTCTGGGACAGAGGATCCAGGCTGCTGATGCCCGTAAAACCCATCTGGCTCCTACCAGGTTGAATCGGGGGGAAGGGAGAAAGTGAGCTTTTCTGGCTTCAACTTTTCTGAGGAAAAAAAAAAATGTTTTTTAATTGATGACTTTATATTTTCTGTGGAAACAAGAAACTACTTGCAGAAGGTGTTGTTACCATGTAGAGGGCATTAACACAATGCTTCTGTATGTACATAACTGGTGCAATGGCATTTGAATGCTGATGTCACCTGGTGTACAGTGAAAAATCTTGGTTTGCAGCCTAATTAGATAACAAACAATTGCAAAGTCAGGCTCAGGGTGGCTTTTTGTTGTTGTTGTTTGTTTTATGCTTAATGGGAACTTAGAACAAACAGTGTATTTTCCTAAACTATTTTAAAACCTCTAGAAGTAAAATTAAAGGGATCTTGAAGGGATGAAATTCCCAATTCATTGGTCTAAGAACGAATTGTAGCCAAAACCTGTTTGGCTCAGTGGATAGAGCGTCAGACTGCGGATTGAAAGGTCTCGGGTTCGATTCTGGTCAAGGGCATGTACCTTGGTTGCGGGCACATTCCCAGTGGGGGGTGTGCAAGAGGCAGCTGATCGATGTTTCTCTCTCATCGATGTTTCTAACTCTCTATCCCTCTCTCTTCCTCTCTGTAAAAATTCAACAAAATACATTTTTTAAAAAAAAAAAAGAAAAAGAAAAAATTGTAGTGGCAAGAATTGGAAAAGTCGTGGGTTGGGCTTCTCTGATCATCTGTGATCACCTCCCTCAAAGGGGATTCTCACACTCTTGATTATGAGCTTTAATATTAATGCTCTGAGGTTAATAAAAGATACATGGAAACATCAGGGGTATGGTGCTATTTAGGAAAAACTCAAGGTCCTTCTCTGTTCCCTGCTTCTACCACCAACTTCATCCCTGGAAAAGAGAAGTTTAATTCAACCTTTTCAGGTTAAGATATTATAATGGGCTACAGTCCAAAGGGATACATTTCCAGAGCATTACAGGTGAGGGTGGTTTTTTAAAAAATGCTCTCTTCTCCTGAAACCAAAGCGTGGGAGGTCTGAGTTTGTTGTCTCACAAAACCAAAGAATGGATTCAAAGACAAAATAGCAGCAGGAGCAAAGTTTATGGAGAGAAGCCAGTCCTGGAAAAGGTACAGCTGAGGTTCCAAAAGCAGGCCAGTGTCCAGGATTTCCATTCCATGTTGTATAGTTCAGCATCCAAGCTCATTACAGTCCATTAGTCCATGTGTCTCTTCTATATAGAGATAGAAATAGAGATAGAGATAGAGATGGAGATGGAGATGGAGATGGAGATGGAGATGGAGATGGAGATGGAGATGGAGATGGAGATAGAAAGATAGAGATAGAGATAAAACTCTTTGTTTGTTTTTTTTTGTTTGTTTGTTTGTTTTGTTTTGTTTTGTTTTTTGTCTAGAGATAGATACATGCTTGCTAGCTCCTGATTGGTCATTTCAAAGAATTCTGTCTGAACAACATCCTTAGGATTGGTTATATGTCTCACTGCCTTGTGATTAATTATCTGCAAGCTGCCTATCTTAGCAACATCCATACATTCTAAAGCTTACACCTCTGGCTGAGTACCCTTCCTTTCCTGTCCAGCTGGGTTGCCTTAGTAACTCCCACCAGCTGGGTTCCTCAGTTCTACTTCCTCCCAACCATGGACCAGTCCCTGTCTACCTAGCTTCCCTCTGTCTCCTCACTCCCATATAGTGATGGGAGATCATTCAGAAGACCGCCGATATTAGGACAAATTCAACTTTTCTTCAAACAGATAAATATGATTTGTCTGTATTTCACACTGGAGTTTGAAATGGGTTTGGAATTTGGAGAAGATATAAATTCAACAGATCTTTCAGCCTGCTTGGTTTTGGCTGACTTGGATTCTAGTTTAGGAATCATCTTCATTATCTCTGGGTGACCCATTGGAGAGTCAAAATGGATTAAAGGCAAAAGTCCCCTCAGTAAAATGGTGATTTTGCTTTTTCTGGGCATACCTTTCTATCAGTAATCCTATGTAGAGTGATGAAAAATTCTGGATAATTTTACAGGTTGGTCTAATATTTAAATTCACTTTATTTAATATATCTTATCCTGATGTTCTTGGATTCAATTGCTAGATATTTCCACGTCTTTGTTACTTACACAGCTGAAATATTGGTTTTGTCTATCCTGGTTGGTTTTGTTTTATTGTCTCTCCTTCAGTCCCAAGTCCTATTTTGTTATAATTAATCTGGTAAAATAAAATAGCTGGAGCATTTTCTTAGTTTTGTCCCTAAATACCTTAGGAGTGGTAGTGCTTTTAAAATGGTCCTCTGATTTAATACTTGATTTTAGGATTTTTTTTTAATCAGGTGGGTTATCTGATTATGTTAAAGAAGCCACCTGTATTAAACTACCCACATGACTCCAATTGACCTTATAAAAATATAGTTAATGCAGTATATATGTATATCAAATATCCATTACCCTTGACCCTTTCAACATGGTTTGAAACTATGGCCTCATGAAGAACCAGAATTCAATTGTTTTAAGTCTATATACTGGATTTGGATTCTGTAGTAAGCCTGGATTTTCTTCTCTGCCTACACTAGTGTCCTTACCTGCACACAGATTTGCAATTACCAAGAGAGGACTCTTTTGTACATGGGACATTGACAATGTAAATCCTCTTTTAAGATGACTTAATGTAGCCATTAAAGGTTTTGTTATCCAACCACTATTTACAATTACAGAAATCAATTGCCTGCTTTATGGAGAGGACATTTCATTTATACATTATATTCCTTCAGTGAGTGCCAAAAAATCAATTTCAGCTTTCAGTTAAATTAGGGTATGTATTATATAATGTTCTAAAATACGCACTCACTCTACTATTCCTAAAGAAATTTCAGTCATTGCAGAGGAGAAAAATGTTTCCATTTCTTCTAACAATCTATGTTATATATCTTAGAAGTTTTACTATTTTCTTTTTCAGAACCATATGTAGTTTCAATGAATAGGAATGTTAACTTCTAAAAGGTAGAAATGTTATTTATGATTATTAAAGTCAATATAATAGAATCAAAATAAATTGGATTTTTAGTTGAATCTCAACCCTGCCACTCACTAACTATGGGAATTTGGCAAATAGCTTTACCTTTCTGAGTTCCATTTCACTCATCTGTAAGTGGAATGATGTTATAAATCTTAACTTACAGAGATGCTAAAACAATTTTATTTGGAACACCTGGTCCTGAAACAATAACAAACAGAACTTTATTATCTTTTACTCAATTCTATATGTTATTTTATGCTTAATATTTAATTAAATTAACTCAAATCACATAATTGTGTTTGTGACCAAAAACAATCTCTGGCTGTTGGTATCAAACATGTTATTTTCCTTCTGTAATGTATAAAAGAATGTGTGATTGTGAAAAATATGGACCCTGGAACCAGAGTTCCATGGCTTAAATCCTCCCCACAGTCTGTGAGACTTTGGAAATGATATTTAAATTCTATGTGCTCTGGTTTCCTTTCCTGTAAAATTTGAAAAATAGAGATACACATATTATAAAATTAGTGTATATAAAACTTTTAGAACAGCCCAGATGGTGTGGCTCAGTGGTTGAACATTGATCTATAAACCAGGAAAACCCAGTTTGATTCCTGGTCAGGGCACATGCCTAGATTGCAGGCTCCATGCATAATAGGAGGTATGTAGGAAGCAGATGATCAATGATTCCATCTCATCATTGATGTTTCTCTCTCTCTCTCTCTCTCTCTCTCTCTCTCTCTCTCTCTCTCTCTCTCTCTCTCCTCTCCCTTCCTCTATGAAATCATTAAAAATACACATTTTTAAAAAACAAAATTTTTAGACAATTATTACAAAGTAAGCACAATATAAATTATTACTAATCTTACCAGATTACCTATAATCATATAGGTAATAAATGGAAAAAAATTAGGATTTCTTCCCTGGATTTCTGATCTTCAGTTCAATTTTATTCTCTCCCCACCCCACCCCCTAACTCTATCTATCTTTGGAATTTTATGTATATGGAAGTGTGGCAGGACTTTATAATACTGATATGTAATTACATAAAACAGGACATGAAGTAGCTCTATTTTCCTTACCAGAATGGGTTCATAATAAACAAGCCTGTGCAGTTGCCAAACCAGAGACTCCAGTCTGTGTTAAGATCATTGATTCTCATAAAATTGTTGCCTCCAAAGTCATAGACATTGATTGAATGTCCACAAGCCTCTCTGAGTCATTTGTAAAACTGCTGCTGTGGACCCACGACTATTGACACCATAAATTTCCAGCTGGAACCCATCCTATCGGATTCTAGGTCTCTAAAGGGTCCTTACCCAGTGTGAAGGCAAATGTGGTCAATAGTACAATAAATGCATTATTAATAGTGCATCAATTTAGCTGGCAATGAAGTCAAGAATTATAATGAGCAATAAATATAAAGGGTTCACTTTCTGAAGTTGCCTTTCTGCTTTTATTCTAACACCTTTGCCAAAAATGTCTGCAGGACTAATAGTAGCAAGATAAGTAATCTGTAAGCAAAGGCAATGGAATAGTTTAAAATTTGATTAATTTGGAAAATATATCTCTTATGTATTAAGAAAAAGGAAATAATTTTTCCAGTTTTTGAAAACACTTCACCTATTTATTGTTCATTTAAAAATCACTTTATTTTTTTAGTACACCAGAAATAAAATATCTTCTTTAAAAGTCTTTAGAACTTTGCTGATTCTCCCTGGGTGTTTTTCAAACTCAGTCAAGGAATATACCAAGTAAAACCCTGTGATGTCAAAAATAGGTTTACAGTTGAGAGTAAGCAAAACACAGAGTTTATTATTGTATTTTCTTATTTTCCATATGAGTGACTATATACCTACTTTTGCCCACCTCCCTAATAGCAGGAAATAACTTGTCAGACTGATTTCAAAAAGTGTTATCTATCACCTGACAGAGAGGAAATAAAAGCTATGTCCCTGGAAACTATGTGAAATCAGTCTAGAAAAAGAAAAAGGCCACTCTCTGTCAGACACCAAGTAGCACTTGAGGCTGACCCAGACCTTCTTCTGTGAACTTCATGAGATTCTGCCTAAGTGACCGAGACAGAGAAGTATGAGTATGTAATAGATGCCCAGGCTGGACTTTGCTGTGAGAGGTGAGAATATCATCAAAAAGGGTGTACTTTAAATGCAAAAGTGTTTCATAATAGGGAAGAAAAATAACCACTGAAGAGAATTCAGGGAGTGCTTTATGGGTCTCTGAAAAAATAAACCAGCCAAAGGAAGCCAAGGAAGAAGGCTTTTCCCCCTATTTAATTATGTCCCATGATTGGTTGTAATCTAAATGAAGAAATTACAGAATATACAGTTTTCTAAGGACTAAGATTTATAGATTAGAAATAGGCATCAACAGTCCTCTCATTTCACCCTCTGTATAGCTCTGCAAGGTGGTGATTCAGCCTCTGCTTCTCTGCTTGAAAATATGACTCCAGTAGCTCCATTTACTAAGTTCTCATTTGTGTCGGAACTGTGCTATGTACTTTGCAATTATCTCACTTAATCTTCGCAGCCGCTTTATGAGGATATTATTGTAATTTATTTTTTTAGACAACTGAGGGTTAGAGCATTTACTAACTTGTTCATGGACAAACAACTAAGAAGAAGTGTTGAAAGACATGAACCTAGGTCTCTTTGCTTCCAAAGCAGAACCTAGGCCCTTTTCTTCCAAAGCATGTGCTCTTCGTACCTACATTATATTGCTTGAGTTTTGTGGATGGGCAGTTTTAATTCTTATCAAGTTTCTTTATATTGACCAGAAATATGCATTTCTCTAAATTTCAAAATATTTTATTATTTCTTTATCTGTCTTTCAAATAAGGTAATACAGCAAACAGATTTCTTTTTTAGTTATTTTTTTAAAGGTCAATATTCTAGTATAAATCTAAACCGAGCTTTGAATTAAAAAGGGTCATAGAGTCGTGAGGAGATAGAGCAAGCTTTATGGAATCTCTCTAAACAGTCAATCTACCACGTTACCTAAATTTTTCCAACACATAAATTATTTCCAGAAGGCCTCGGTGAAATCCTTAACTATTTACAGTTGGTAGAATAATTGTACACAGCATAGATTAGTGTATACATTAGTTGTTATCCAATAGAGAAGAGAAATAGGAAGGGTGATATGGGGTATGGGTTGATATGCTCTAATAGATCCATACAGGAATAGATATTGGAAATATAATAGGATACCCTCCGGGGTAGATTAAGTATAAAGTATCTAATTGCTTGATGGGATTCTTAACCAACTTCCTCATCAAAGTACTTTCTCCCCTCCCCCCCCCCCACCCCGCCCCCAGGAGTCATAACAAGATAAATTATTCTATTAGTAGTTTATTTTTGTAGCACTTACTCTTTTACCAGGATTTTCTGTTGAAAATAGAAAACATTTTTAAAACTCTGTGTGGATTAATTTAATGGAATCCATCATTTCCTATTAGTAGGCACTGCAAAAAAAGAAAGGATTTGATGAGATCAAAGCTTCTTCAACTTTAGCATGCATCAGAATCATCTGGAAGTCTGTGCCACACTCCCACACCTTCTAGTTCAGTGAGACTGCCATGGGGTCCAATGATTTACATTTCTTATAACAGTCCTGGCCCTAAGACTATACTTTGAGAATCGCTTTGTTAAGTTGTATAGAAAGGGAAATGGAGAAGGACAGGCTAAAGGAGAGCACTGCAGAGCCTATAGAATAGTAATGTTAAAAAATTCAGAGAGATCATTTTATAAGTTGATCTCTGATAAGAAAAGTAATGCATACAAACTCAAAGTGATATAAACCATTGCTGAATAGTGGTGAGGTGGGATGAGGGTCTTCTGATTTTCAGCTTTGCATTTTAGTATTGAAAAAAAGCCTTACAAATTTAAGGCTCATAAGAACCCTCGGAGGAGTTTGTGGAAAGTTCAGATTCCTGACCCCATTCTGGACTCAGGGCTCAGACAATCTACATTTTAACAAATCATCCTAGTCATTCAGATACGGGGATATGAGGACAACAGTTTGAGAAACCAGGCAAGCCAAAACCAGTTAGGCTCAATGGATAGAGCGTCAGCTTGTGGACTGAAGGGTCCCAGGTTTGATTCCAGTCAAGGGCATGTACCTTGGTTGTAGGCACATCCCCAGTGGGGGGTGTGCAGGAGGCAGCTGATCGATGACTCTCTCTCATCAATGTTTCTAACTCTCTATCCCTCTCTCTTCCTCTCTGTAAAAACTCAATAAAATATATTTTTTTTAAAAAAGAAAGAAACCAGGCAAACAGAGTCAGGTGTTCAGAGTGGGGGACCTTTGTGAAAACAAGACAAGTTGTGATGTCTGAGAACTGAGGTAGAGTAAGAACAGGGAATACACCTTTGCTACCAAACAAGTTGGCACAAAACAGATGACTGAAAATAAGAAACCGTGTCACCATACTTGTGAAAACACTCCACCTAACTTGCATTAAAAAAAAAAGTCCTACTTTTATAAAGAATGAGAACACTCATGTCAAATAATCCTCACTTGGCAGAAACCAACTTTACCATAATATAATTTCTCTTTAAAGAGTCACCTGGAGAAATAATTTTCAGGCTACCTAAATATTGTGGGTATCATCCCATCGGGGCTTATAACCTTTGCTTTCTGTAGAGTAACTGAGAAAATTCAACTGGAGAGGGAAGAGACAAAGTAAAGTTTGCTTAGTGTTAGCTTTAATTTTTCATTTATTCCAAGTATGAAATTTTGTTATCCCTAATTAACAAAATTATTCCTATCAATTTGTCATATTTATTTAGTTAATCTATTTATCTGTCCTATGTGTGGGAACTTAATAATGAAAGCAATAGTCTCCTTCAAAGTAGCATATCATGAAATTCCCTTGCCTATCCCATTATTGTCCCAAATATGTCATTGCAATAAAATCACTTTTAAAGAAAATAATAAAAATTCCATCAAACTTCTTATGCTGAGTACCTTTGGATTTTTAAGGGCATGAAAATAAAAACTATATACATATTTTGATGAGCACTGAAGGTAGACTTTGAAACCCTATCATAAATCAACTAACTATAGCACGTATTAGATTGAAATGGAAGTCAAATCAATTTCTATATAAATGTATATTGCACTCTAACTCCAGGAAAAATTATGTATCTCTGCAAATCACTTTCTGTGTGCTTTCTATTATAAGAAAATAAATCTTAAAGTACAAGGATTTCTTCTCCAAACTCCTTTTAGGCTCTTTCAATGAATAAAGACAGAAGAGCTTAAAAGGTTTTTAAGGCATCCTACAATTGCTATCATTTCCCCCAGTTTTCGTTTTCTAGTAACCTCCTTGTTTCCACACCTTCCCCTCTGCTCCTCTACAAATATAACCTTACAAATATAACCTTACATCCTTACACTTAGATTCACCGTAACCACTATGAACTCAGTGCCAGGGCCCCTTACTTATATAAGGCCCCTTGAATGCTCGAAGCTGCTGGGCTTCGAATTTTGAGTGAGGACCTATAAGTCAGGTTGCAATTAGGACGCATTTCTATGCAACTATTTCTGATAAGTTGTTCAAAGGGATCTTATAAGAAAAAGTCATGAATCTATAAGCTTCCAGTAATTTGGCAGGATTTTATGTTTTGTTCTAAATAAACATTCACTTTTTTATCTAGTTTTTAGTCTCAAACATATATATGTTTTCTCAAAGATGGCCATAAATTTTAAACTTATAAGAGATCTAACTATTTCAATTAATTCTAAATTTATTTAATTGATTCGGTTGTTTTCACATTGTTTAAAACCAGAAATAGTATATGAAAGCTACAGTTAGGTAGCTCAATTATAGAAGTAACCTCAAATAAGTTAGTTTTTTCCCCACATACTATTCTAATTGCTACAAATCTCTTATTGTACCCATAAACTCAATGAATGTAGGGATTATGTCTATTTTGCTAACAATTTTATTCATGATACTTAATAGATTTAAGTACAAAGTTAGTGATCAATAATTATATGTTCAATAATTAATAAATATATGTCAATCTCTAACAGTGAATATATCCCCAAATAATTAATTGCACTCTAACTTTGTGAATCTATTTTCCCTGACTTCATTATTTTGGAATCTAAGGGGAATATTATATTTATATTCCTAAACACATATCCAAGCATTATTCCTCTATAACTTTTCTTACATATTTTCCTCTCTGTATAATCCTATCTATACTTTCATAATTTTAAATCCTATATAGTTATTAATATTGGGCTATTGTTTCAACTATTCATTCGTCCTAATAAAAGGTAAGATCTATAATGCTAACTCTCTTACTCCATATAACCTTTCCCCTAGAAGCCATCAGAAAGCCAGATTTTAGAGCACTGGTTTACCTGTGACTCAGGGCTTGGCACCATTTCCCCTAAAAAAAAAAAAACCTTTACTTTCTTTGGGAAAAACTCCTGTTCACATCTTAATGGGCTTTGATGGACTCAGGCAAACAATCCCCTTTAGTTCGGTAACAATAATGGAGATACCCTATTGAGAAGGTAAATTTAAGCTAAACTCTGAATGACAGGAAGCACCAAAACTGGAGCACGAAAGCATTCCAAGCTTTGACTAACATCCCAGTCTCCATAACAAATTCATTTGCCTTATAATTTACCCTTCAATTCACCCTCCGCATGGCAGTTAGGGAATATCACTGGAGTTTAAATCTAAAAGTGTTATCCCCCTTACTCTAAAACCCTTTGGTAGCTCTCAATGTCAACATTTAACATGGCTTATAGATATGTTTATGGCCTGCACTTAACTCTCCAAGCTCAACATTTTTCACTCCTCTCTTCACAACTCTACTTTAACCATATTGAAGTACTCGAAGTTGCCCCCAAAGATCTAATCTTTCTTATTCAAAGTGCTTCTTAGGTCCTTGTTAATGTCACTCCCATTATCTGGGATATCTGTCAATTCCTCACTCTCACCACCAGCCAAGAGTCTTCAAACACATGTTTAGTCTTATTGAGTATTGGAGAATATGGGATGAATGATTTATCTAAAGGTCCAGTTGAAGTTGACTGAAATAGATTATGACTAAAAATTAATTCAGAAAACAAGAGAGAGATGTACACAGTAGTTTGGAAAGCTTAAGGGTCACAGAAAAATAAAGCAAAATTACTGGATATTCCTCTTTGAAAGAAGAAATTAGTTAAGTCTATAATATAAATTTTGTAGTGAATAAAGCAGAGGAACTAATAGTTGAAGATTCACATACTTCTATTCTCAGACATTTTTAGCATACTGAAATTCTATTTCTCTCTTTCTACCACCTCTCTTCTTAGTTTAAAGGTCATTTCTTGGCTCTACCATTTTAGAAAAAATTGACAAGGGCAAGACAATATGGTAAGTGAAATCATCTCCTCTCAACCCTTAAAGAAATATTGGCAGGATTTTTCCAATGGTTAATAATAATATTTAGTAGCATCTTATCAAAGATATTGATTATTAGCTCTGATTGTCTACCTAAATTAAAAAAATACATATATTCAATTCTTCCATCTCCTAAAGTAATAGAAGTTTTCTTCTAAAACTCTCAAGCAACTTCTGGTTAAAGATGGTTATGTAAGAACAATTTTAATCCTCTATTTCCACATGTTAATCCTACTTCCAAGAAAAAGGAGATCAACTTTCAGTTCAATAAAACAAGAAAGCAGCTATGGCTACAGAACAAACTATGAAAGCCCACTGCAAAAATATGGTGACATTGCAGCTGAAGGTGGGAAGGACACAAAGAGTCGACACACCTGCAGTGGCATGTAAGTCTATCTGAGAGCTGGCAGAGCAAAGCAATCCATGCCATGACCTGGTGATGACAGAGTGATGAATGTGGTGGCCGAGGCACAGCTGAGACTGCCCGAGGACACAAGGGAGTGAAGACAAGTGAAGATCAATGCAGGCAGAGCAGTAACTTACAAAAGATACATGAACTAGATTTCCTCTAGTTCTTTAGTGTTTAAGATTATCCTTTGCTGAATGCAGTTTAAGGCCAGGGCCATTGAATAGTCTGTCATTGAATTGAAACAAAATTATTTACTAAAAAACAGTGGGGCAGAGTGAATTAGAGAAAATCTGGGGCTTTGATTTGGATTAGTATCTTATTAAACCTGTTATTTCCTTTTACCTGAAAGCATCTCTCTTTAGATTTTCTTCATTCAAAATGTTCATGTGTCTTTTAAGTTACAGCTCTGGCATGGATTGATCTTCACTTGTCTTCACTCCCTTGTGTCCTCGGGCAGTCTCAGCTGCGCCTCGGCCACCACATTCATCACTCTGTCATCACCAGGTCATGGCATGGATTGCTTTGCTCTGCCAGCTCTCAGATAGACTTACATGCCACTGCAGGTGTGTCGACTCTTTGTGTCCTTCCCACCTTCAGTTGCAGTGTCACCATATTTTTGCAGTGGGCTTTCATAGTTTGTTCTGTAGCCATAGCTGCTTTCTTGTTTTATTGAACTGAAAGTTGATCTCCTTTTTCTTGAAAGGAGGTTTAACACGTGGAAATAGAGGACTAAAATTGTTCTTACATCTTTAGTCAGAAGTTGCTTGAGAGTTTTAGAAGAAAACTTCTATTACTTTAGGAGATGAAAGAACTGAATATATATATTTAATTTAGGTAGACAATCAGAGCTAATAATCAATATCTTTGGATAAGGCTCTACTAAATATTATTAACCATTGGGAAAATGGCCATCCTGCCAATTTTTCTTTAAGAGTTGAGAAGAGATGATTTCACTTACCATATTGTCCTGCCCTTGTCAATTTTTTCTAAAATGGTAGAGCCAAGAAATGACCTTAAAACTAAGAGGGGAGGTGATAGAGAGAAATAGAATTTCAGTGTGCTAAAAATGTGAATCTTCAACTATTAGTTCTTCTGCTTCATTCACTACAAAATTTATATTATAGACTCAACTAATTTCTTCTCTCAAAGGGGAACATCTAATATTTTGCTTCATTTTCCTGACCCATAATAAGCTTTTGTTAATTCACAACTACACCAAATTATAATGCACTTTTATTATGCAACCATAATAATGCTGCTGAAAATTACTTTATTATGAAATACAAAATCTTTCCCAGAAATTTAAAATTTAATTTTACTGCAGATTTTAAGTTTATGAATAAATTAGTATTTGCATACTTTATTGTGATTGAGGAATTTGTGTAATAATATATGTTGGAATAAGATTTGACCTATATTTTCAGAAAATAGCATGATGATTTTGTGATCTCTCTACTTATTCATAACTTTAATTATTTGATCAATTTCAGGTTCACAACAAAATTGAGTGGAAAGTATAGCTTTTCTATAGCTTCTACCTCCACACTAGTACAACTACCTTTCAACCAACATCCCACACCAGGATGTGTGCATTCATTGCTATCTATTAATCTATATTGACACATCAGTTTCACTCTTGGTGTTTCACTGTCCTAACAATCCTGTGTACTCTGATTATTCATCCCTCCCCCCAAAAACCTTGGTTACCAAGAATCTGATCTTTTTACTGTTTCCATGGTTTAGCCTTTTCCAGATGACATATGGTGGGAATTACATAGTAAGCAGACTTTTCAAACTGGCTTCTTTCACTCACTAAAATGCATTTAAGTTTCCTCCATGTCTTTTCATGGCTTGATAGCTCTTTTTTTTTTATTGGTGAATAATAATATATCACTGTCTGGATGTACCAGTTTGTTTTTTACCTTTATTTATAGTTCTAATTGCTATAGTACATTTTGTTAATGTGCATATTCTCAAGAAAAATAGATGGATTGATCCACATGGTTCATCAAATAAAATATAACAACTTCCAATCTGGGGGGGTGGAGAAGGTATTGTCCAATGAGTTATAAAGGACAATTTGAACAATATTTTGTATGTGCTGGAGATTTGTTGACATCATATATTTCTTATTCTAATCCTTCTTGTGTGTATTGTGTTCTTTATGTATAGAATTTAGTGATCAAAACATAAAAATGTACTAAAAGGTTTTTTTGTGGGTTTTTTTTTTTTTATGGTATGGACAAGGGAGAGAGACAAATAATAATGTCCTGATACATTCTTGTTCTATTAAGCAGTGTTTCATACAAACAGTTATTATGGATTTTATTCATTTTTGTAATTAAAAGAAAAAAAAAAACAAAGGTGTTAATAATGTGAAAAAATGGGGAGATAAACAAAAAACAATTGAGTGGTTTCATAAGATCAATTGTAATAGCAATAAAAACAAAACAACTATTAATTTTCTGCTGTCACATACGCTTCTGTCAATGTACAATGTGAATCTGTTTATACTTTGGCAGATGGTTCCTCAGGCAGTAATCATGGGGAAAATACATTTATAAAGGAGCTTTCAAAACAAAACAAAGCAAAACAAAAATATATCAAGAGCAGAGTTGTATGTTTTCTCCTAATGCAGCCATGGCTCTTGCCAGTAAATATCAAGAGAAGTTCAGGTTAGAAGCAGATACATAGTGACAGAATATGTCTTGACTGTGGGTCGGGGCACACAATGCTGTATACAGATCATGTACTATAGACATGTTGAAACCTCTATGATGTCGCTAACCAATGTCATCCCAATAAATTTAATTTAAAATAAAAAATAAGTTTTAAAAAAAGAGCTTAAAATTAAATGAATGTTGAAAACCCAACCTGAGGCTAAAAAATTAACTCATATAAATAAACATCTCCCTAGGCTTCTGACTGATATTTCACTTATTAGATTGAAAGTTGCAAACCCTTTTCTCTATGGTAATCCTTAATTTTAAAGAATCAAGCATTAATAAGATACAAGCATAATCCTGCTGTTTCACCCTAACAATAGCAGTGAGTCCTGGCATGAGCCAGTGTAACTCTTAAGGAGGAGAAAGTACTCTGAGTAGAAAATGGGACAAAGTGTTGTCTTTGCTGTTGCCTGAGGTCGCATTACAGGCACTGCTGAGTTTGCCCTGAATGGGCATCCCCAACATTCCTCCTCCCTGGTGTCCTTCCTTTCTCAGCTTTCATTTTTGTACTCTGCTCCCCAGTGCCCTCTTTCTTTTATCAGTGCTAGAAACTCCTCTTTTGCCTAAATCTTCACATTCTTCAGAGGAGAGCGCTCACAGGTTAAGTCTCTATCACCTTGAAGGGCCCCTTCCCCTAAGTCGCAGGGTGAGGGGTGAAAGGGAGAGGGGGATGAAAGGGATTCAGAACAGGTAGAGTTCCACTCGGGATGGAGTTTTATAGACAATGCCAACCTGCCCTACAAGCCCTGAGCTGCCTACCATTCCTTAAACTTTTCTCTGTCTATCCTCCAGTGAAATTAAAGCTTGGAAAATAAGAGCTAACAGCCAAATGAATGGAGGGAGCCAAGATCCCAGATTTGAGATCCTCTCCTGTGATTCACAATCGATCTTGATTTTATGGGAAGCTAAAAAAATTCTGTAGCCAACACATATTTTTTAAATAAACTCTTAATGATTTCTTTAAACAGATAACAAATGCACAGGGTTCAAGATTCAAAATGTAAGAAATAATATGAAATGAAAATTCTCTCTCCCCAATTTCCTTTCTTCAGCAGAAATCATTATTACCAGTTTTCAAACAAATTTTTTCAAAGGTAGAACAAACGCTTGCGTTTTGAAGTCCTAGCATGTGGGTCCATAAAAGTAAATTGTGCACTGATGTCACAAGTACCAATTTTTATCACTTCAGTCAGAAAGATTCCTTGAATTTGGGTGGATGTCTATAGAACATTCCAGAAGGCCTATCACAGTGTCATGGAATCAGTCTATCTGCTGCAACTCTCCAGGCCCTGCTTTCCTCCCACTCCTTTCTCCCTTTGTTCGCTCTTGTTGTTTTTAAAATCTTTATTGTTTAAAGAATTACAGATAATCCTCTTTTTTCCCCCATTAATCCCTTCTAGACTGACCTGCCCACCCCTACCCCCACCCAGGTCATCACCATACTATTGTCTGTGTCCATGGGTTATGCATATATTAAGCATACAAATTCTTTGATTAATCTCTTCCCACTCACATTCTCCCCCCACCCCTCCCCTTCCTTCTGAGATTCTAGTATGTCTCATGTGTCTATGTCTCTGGAACTATTTTGTTCTTGATTCTATTTATGAGTGAGATCATATAATACTTGTCTTTCTCTGACTGGCTTATTCTTTTGTTTGCTCTCTTAACAGAGGAGTTGCTTAACAGAAGGAAGAGTATGGAATTCACCATAAGGTTCAAACTTGACTATGATGACAAATAAATCATTTTATCATTTTGTCTTCATTTCTCCATGTGTAATATAGAAGAATATAGTTGATATTATAGTAAACCCTGGATTTTGTGGACCTTGACTTAAGAGACTTTTGATTTAATGGGGACAAATGTCTGGTCCCCATGTCATGTGTGAAAATTAGCACCCTGTTCATTTTAAAACACTTTTAACCAAGATTTGCTTATAATTAAATTAACAGGTTATTTTCTGTTATTAATTTACTGTAATTTTAACAAAATTTAGCAAATAAGCCATACATTGGGAAAAGCACTGTAGTAATTCTACTGACATAAATAAATATTACATATCTATAACTATAATCTACATATGTAAATCTAAGAATCACTGCTTGTAAACAATGTTGGAAGAATGGTTAGCACATGTTGGCACCACATTGGGAGCAGTAATTGGTGAGACTTTCTACAGCAGTTTTAACGCTGCTGGCCGATGTTCCCACATGTGCTAAACCACGCCCCAGCCATATGTATTTGTTTACCATCATGACTGATGAATGCATTTACTAGACCTATGCAGTATAAATTAAAAATTGCTGTAATCCATATTGGAAACTTTTTTATGAAAATAAACTTTTCATACTTAATTTTAATTACACATATGTATCTATCAGTAAATATTGGTAAACTAACTAATTTGTCAATTTTTTAACATATGCATTCAGAAAACCTACTTTATTATTTAAAGGAAATTTGGCTTTAAAGAATACCCCTCACCCAAATTAATCCATCATATTGAAGTTTTACTGTATTTCATAGGCAATAACAGATGAAGGATAAGAAAATCTCTTGAGTTTCACAGAAGAAAGATGTTACATGAACACCTAGTAGCTTATAATTATGTTTACATCCAGAACAGAGGTCAGATGGAAATATTGGATAGCACCACGTGTCATAGTGGTTAGGGGTGATCAGGCAGGCAGGCGAGCAGTTAGGAGCCAGTAGTTCTGGATTATGAGAGGGATGTCCGACTGCCGGTTTAGGCCCAATCCCACAGGTACATCCCCTGGTAGTCAAACATCCCCTGAGTGGTCCCAGATTGGAGAGGTTGCAGGCCAGTCTGAGCAACCCCCACTCCCCCAGCCCCATGCATGAATTCCATGCACTGGGCCACTAGTAATATAATAATACTTAAGTTATTATTTTAGATTTATCATTTTTGCAATCTCAAAGTCAGGTGTAGGTATCATTTCACAAACAAAGCAGGGAGGAGAGATAGTAACTTGTTAATAGGAATCAATTTTTAGACAACATAAGTTAACAAAGAAATTCTTCCCCCTAAAATAATACATGTCTAGTAATTTAGTTGTCATTCCAATCTTTCTACCTTACAGTGATCCTTGTAACATCAATACACCTATTTTATATATATTTTTTTTAATATTTTATTGATTTTTTACATAGAGGAAGGGAAAGAAATAGAGAGCTAGAAACATCGAGAGAGAAATATCCACCAGCTACCTCCTGCACAGCCCCCACTGGGGATGTGCCCAAAACCAATGTACATGCCCTTGACCGGAATCGAACCCGGGATTTTACAGTCCGCAGGCCCATGCTCTATCCACTGAGCCAAACTGGTTCCGGCTACCTATTATATTTTTTCCCAACCTAGAAGTTACATTTTGAGTCAACCAACACAACAATCAAAACATGATTGTATCAAGCATCTCCATGAGGAAAAATTATTATTCCTTCTAGCCAAAAAAATAAGTGATATTGTAGTGGTGATAGAGAGTTCAAAATCCATTGTCTTGTCACCTGTATGAAAAACAAATTTGATGCGAAAAGCTCCATCATGGTTTAAATAAGTAATTATCTTACATGATCATGTAGTCTCTGTAGTACTCTTAAGGGAATATGTGCATGTATGTGGGCATACATGTGTACCACTCACTTCTAAACAATTACCCACACTGAGACATTTAAATGTTTATTTCTATACTAGAAACAAATATTTATTATGTTTATTATGACAAGATAAAAAGAGATTAGTCTTAACCATGTCAGTGTTGCCCAAGCTGCATTTTCTCTCAGTGGAAAGCATGCCGGATTTTTCACTTGCCTCTTCAAGGTACTTCAGAGAATAGGGATAACCAGTGAGGCAGTTGGGATGACTAAGCAATTAATAAGGGATGGATCTGCCACTCTCTGAAACAGCTGTGCAGGATTGCTTCACACGGCGCCAGTAAACTGACTAATGCAGATGGAGACACCTACTCCTCTCAGTGGCATTGCTTTGGGTGCACTGATGTACCCCTTAGCTGCCAGATATGTTCATACTAATGATAATTTTGAATGGATAAAAAAAAAAAAAAAAACTATCCAAGAAAAGAAGTCCGGACAGACTATCCTCCTGAGTGCTGTATTTGGTTACCTGCTTTCTGAGTATGCTATGGCTGTGACCTTGTCCAAGCCTTCATTTCCTTCCTAGAGGAAAAAAAAAAATCATAATAAAGAATGTGGCAGTCTCAACTCTGAAAGCAGTCAAGTGCTCTGATAAAAATGAAGGAGCTCGCGTGTTGAAGCATGTTTGTTCTCTCATCATCTCAGTTTCCTCGTTGTCATGGTCACCTCTCAGCACAGCAAGGCTCCTGCCAGGCCCACTTTGAGGCTGCATTCCTCCTTCCTGTCCATTTCCCTGTCTAGGTTTCCTGTGCCTCCCACTTGCCCTGACTAGCATCCCTTCTCTCCATTTTTGACACAGGCTGGCAAAAAGAAAGGCACTGAAGATGCCAAGCAGTTGTTTTAAAACTGCAGACATGAAAGTAAGCGCGATACATTTTTGCATACATTTTGGTCTTGTGTTATACAGCAATAAAGGAAAAGTAGGAGTCTATCTAGGATCTGTACTACTCTGTAGGGCCAAACACTCAGTATAGGAACTGGGCCCTTCCAATTGGTCTTTTAATTATAGCCATCGTTTTGATGATAAAGAGAAATTGAACCTGGTGGTAGTTTTATACTGGTCTATACAAGCAGCTGGTTCTGAATATATCCTGCAGAAGAAAGGGAAGAGATGGCGGCTAAGGATAAACCAGGGTTCCAAATATTCCTAGTGCCTTATGTCTTCAGAGTTATATGTTCCCTCAGGCAGACAGACATATGTAACTTTCTTAGAGGATTTAGAACACTTGAAATTAAATGTGATATAAGGAGGTTACTAGTATTTAGGATGGCGTCAGAGTTAGAGGTAACCTAGGACAAAGTGCTAGAGACAATATGTAAGTATGTTCTTAAAATAGTCCTGCTCCTTGTTGGTCAGATGTCACATGTTCTCTTAAAGTGCTATTTGTCCAACTAAGCAAAATTTGCTGTTGTTATTTTAACAGTATGTCCTCCTGAGTTGGTGAAGCTACAATTGTTATTCTATGTCTTTTTTTTTTTCTAAGGTTTGATTTTTTGCTGCTGTGCTTCTTTTAAAGAAACTGTCTATTTTGAACTACTGCTAGTCCATTGGACTTTTGCCTGGAGGGTATTTTTGAAAAAGCACAGAGAACCTAAAAATAAATGAGTCTTGCATATTTGTAAGGACTGTGAAGTGAGAGGTTGTAAAGATTGCAGCTATTCTCTTTCTACATTTATGAGAGTCTACAAGTAAGCATTTCTTCCAATCACTTGAAATTTTTAAAAGTTTTATAAAATATAAGATTATAAATATCTGGCCTTATGTTTAAGGGCAAATTAAGGAAGCAGCTTATTTTAAAATATAGAATTAGACTTATCTGTTTATATTAATAATTCATAACTTTTTTTTTACTCAAAAGACCAAGAGGGTAAGGGATTTCCAAACAATTTGATTTGACATATTTCTTTTCAGAGATGATAAATATAGCTTTAGACAAATCACTCTTTCTCATAAGAGTTTACAAAGTTTCCTAAAATCATGATCCTTTGGACATCAGTACTTTATGAACTGGATAAATATGCCATTAAAGTTGTTTTAAATCAATTTTATTTTTCATGTCTTTAGAGAGCTGGGCATTCCAATTCTATTCTCTCCTTCTACTTATTTCTATTAGTGCCAAGACAAGGGACTTATGTACCCTTATAGATATTTAGTGGAGGTCGTAAGAGTAAACATCTTCAAAAACTTTCAGCTTTCTCCCATAGGGTAGTCTAGATACTGAAAGTATCAGTCAATAACAGAACAATAATTTATTTTCATTTCCCCCTTTATAATCTAGCCTGGAAATATTTCCTCTAATTTTCAAAGATAAAATATATTTACATCTGTGTATACCTTTATAATAGTTTAAATAATGCCATGTCTACATGCCTACTGTACAATTGGGTTGCGTAACAAATTGAAGAAATTTAGGAAAAAGTAATATTGGTTGCTTGAATAAACTTACTGATTGGTTAGGGAAAATACAGTGATATTACTTCTTGCATTAAGGAGAACAGGTGTGCATTTTGATTTCCTGATGACTTTGTTCCTCTCATGGAATAGTTTTATCCACTTAATTAAGATTACTCCTTTCTTTTTCAACTCTACAACTTATTTTAATTCTACTATTTCTTCATAGTTCAATCTCATTGACTGACAGCATGTGGGACAGATTACAAAAAAATTTTTTTCCTCACTTTTCTGCCTCCTTCATGCTATTTGCTATAGCTTTTAATGTGCATCACCTGATACCAATTTGTTTCTCAATTCTTCTTTTATTTTTTAAAATATATTTTATTGATTTTTTTACAGAGAGGAAGAGAGAGGGATAGAGTCAGAAACATTGATGAGAGAGAATCATCGATCAGCTGCCTCTTGCACACCCCCCACTGGGGATCTGCCCGCAACCAAGGCACATGCCCTTGACCGGAATCGAACTGGGACCCTCCAGTCCGCAAGCCGACGCTCTATCCACTGAGCCAAACTGGTTTCGGCTCAATTCTTCTTTTAAATATAATCTATTTCTTAACAGCATGTCATCGTAAAGTTTTCTTCCAAATGACAAAATCATAGGGAAATTTCTACAGCCATGTACACTAGAAAAGATGTGCCATACTCTCAGAACTATTGGGTGTAGGACATGAATCCCTCATATGTTTATTTACTAGACTTTATATCACCATAGAAATTCATATTTAATTCTATTATTTTTCTTTAGTTGTGAAAGTTTTATTTATAAATGAGCAGAATAATTTCAATGCAATTAGATTTTGTGTATGAAATTGAGCTGATTAATTTTTTTTCTTTAATATCAGAAAATTAACATTCAGATCTTCACTCTTGAAGATCTACATTCCTTTTGTACTTCTAGTTCTAGTAATAACTGAAAGGTGTTACATTTTTTTAAAAAATAACTCATGAAACTTCTTAAAAGTATTTTCCAATTACACCCACATATATAAAGTCACCCACACACATACTAGTCTTAGTTTTTAGAATTCCTTTTGAAAAGAGTTGGTAGATACCTAAGTTTAAGGAATCCAATTTAATGTACTTCTGAATCCAGTGATGACTTTAGAAAAAGAACTATTTCATGGTTTGTCTGACTGCCCTTTTAGGCCAGTGAATTGGAGAAATATGTCATTAAAGTTGTTTTAAATATGCCATTAAAGTTGTCTTAAACCAGTGGGATCGGGCCTAAGCGGGCAGTTGGACATACCTCTCACAATCCATGACTACTAGCTCCCAACTGCTGGCCTGCCTGATTGCCCCTAACCGTTTCTGACTGCCAGCCTGGTCATCCCCTAACCATTTCCCTCCCAGCCTGATCAACACCTAACTGCTCCCCTGCTGGCCTGATTTCCCCAACTGCCCTCCCCTGCTGACCTGGTAACCTTTAACTGTCCTCGTTTGCCAGCCTGGTCACCCCCAACTGCCCTCTCCTGCAGTCCTGGTCATCCCCAACTGTTAAACAGTATTTAATAAGATACAATTTATACTTTTGATTCTGATAGTAGAGTTTGCTATAATAGAAGTAGTTGTGAAATAATTTTTAATGTAACATAGAGTGCTTAATTTAACACATAGGGTGTGGGCATCAAGTCTTTTCAGTGCACCAGGAGGAACTCAGGATAGAGACTTAGGAGAAACCCTGAGCATTGCTTGGTATGTAGGGAGGGGAAATCCTCTCCATATACATGTTTGTAAATTGGTCTCAGAATATGGTTTAAACATAAATGATCAAAATACCTAATTAGAAAATCTTAATTCATTACAAAGAAAACAGATTTATCTCAGAGTTTCACCCATCCTTTCTTGCTACGCTTCTCTTTATGAGATAGCTCATAGCCTGATAAAAATGTCAGTAAATGCATGTGGTGCTGACATCTACTGGCAGAGACAGTCAGAAACAGTGTATAATGGGTTCAATTCCCCCTACGGAGGCTGGTGTAGAGTACCTGGAGTAATAGTAAGTCTTTAAGATTTATTTATATTTCCATGACTTCTAGCATCCTGTAAAGAAATGTGTCAGAAGTGAAGTAAATAGTGTTTCTAAATCTTGTCTCTCAATGAACAGAATGTCCACAGGCAAGTCATTTATCCATGCTCTGTCTAATGTTCTATATGATCTTTCCAGCTCTGAACTTTACCTTGGTTTTGATAGATTGTTGTAGTCTTCATTATGAGCTTAAAATAATTCACAAACTTACTGTAGAAAACAATTGTTAAGTCATTAAAATAGACCAAGAACCAAATGGATTAAATTAAATCTAAATTGGTACTAGGCTTTCACCTATCAAAGAAAGATACAGCATTCTTCTAAATTAAAAAGCAAAACAAAAAAAACCCCACAAGATTAGTCAATCATACACTCCTGAGCTTCAAAATGAGATGAAGTATTACTCTGAAAAAAAAAATACAAATGATAACACTGAAAGAGATGAGTTTTGTTTTGGATGCAGTATCTTTAGCATTTCTGAGCTTAAAATTTCAAAGGGTGATAATATAATTACTTCACAGTACAGTTGTGGAGATTAAATTAGAGATGTATGCAATGATGATTAAACTATAAAGATTCTCACAAATGTAAGAAAATATCATGCTTTAATTACATTACATATCATTTTTCTGCAAGTTTACACAGAAGTAACAATTGAGGGTCTCTAATTTCATCCTAAAGCTATGTTTCAGAATTTATACAATACAAAATCTAATATTAATAGTCTAGTCAATTGAAAAGACTCCAATGTTTGAAAAAGCTCACATGGGCCTAATTTCCTATCCCAAGTTTGACAATATACTATTGTAGATGCTAACAATGAGAATTTGTAAATAATTCATGTATTTGAAAGCAGTTAAGTTATATAATAAATACTTAACCATCTTCCAAATTTTTTCCTACTTAATTTTATTAGTATATTTCACTACTTGGTTTTCATTTTTTACCCATACATTGTATAACTATTATAAATAAGTCACTGAGCTAGAGGCTCAGATCATAGTGAGGGAAGGGAAAATTGAAAGAAAAAGATACTGAGCACAATCACCAGCATCCATACATGAACCTTCTATTTTAAAGGGAAAGATAGATATTCCAAATGAAACAAATAAAAGGGGGTTTGGGGGAAATTATTCAGAAAAATCAGAATATAGGATGAACCAAACTCAACAATCTCAAGTCAGGAACTGTTATCTTGTTGCCTCATTTAAACTTGGGCCCCAAGAACAAGATTCAGGGCAGGAACTCCAGAGCCAGAAGGTCTGAGCACAGGATAAACAGAAGCAATTATGCCTGGACTTGGCCAGCAGTAAGATAAGGCAAAACAGAAAGGTTAGGTATGGAATTCTAACTAGTTAACAGAGGAAACACAGATACCAGAAAGAGGACTAATGATCAGAGACAAACTTCAGGTAGGAAATTGGAAGGTCTGGTAAGCAAGTGTATCAGAAATAGTTTATGAGGTTATGGAGCAAAGTGGTAGGAACTCAAGAGATTGTCATAATTAAAGTTTTTTTTAAAAAAAAAGTCAAAAAAAAAGTTTTACTTCAGAAATAAAAGGTTCTGTTACATTAATTAATTGATTCTTTATTTATTAAATATTTATTAAGAATTCTATATACCAGAACTTGGGGAAGCAAGGATGAATATGAAACATATCTTGCTACTAAAGAATTTCTTCTACAAATGTTTATTGCACTCTTAACTTCTACCAGACGCTATGGTGGGCACAAGCTAAAATAAATGATAGACATGATTTTTACTCTTGTGAGGGTTACATTTAGATGATTGCAAACAAATAATTAAATGGAAGTCAGTGTTAGTAAAAGCATATATTTACTACCACACGAGGCCTGTGTCTTGAGCAATCTTAAAAAAAAAAAAAAAAAAAAAAAAAATGGAGGAGTTTGTCAGGTACATAGCTTGTCCCGGAATCCCAAAAGATACTCCTATTTGCCTGCCACGTGTTGATGGTTTGCTTTAAAACGTGACCATTTTAAGCATGTAGAAAAGGAAAAAATTAAGCTTAATGCCAAGCCAGCTGACTTCTGAGGCAACTGTCTTCTTCCAGAATTCTTTGGAGGCAGGACTCATATGATCTGGGATAGAAGACTGGTATGAGCCTGCAGGTAGAGGAGACAGGTAGAAACACGGGGGGGGGGGGGGGGGGGGGGGGTGGCGGCGAGGGTCAGAAAGCAGGGTATTGAGTAAGGACATAATCCAGATTCATTGCTAGTTTGCCAGCTAACTGGTTCCTTCCGCTTTTATTTTCCCCCTATGATTACAGCTTAAACACTTTCTTATTTTAAATCACAAGTACGCTGTTTGGGAGTTTAAACATGTAACTACTGCAAAAATGATTTTTCGATTCTCTGTTTACCATCCAATGCATAAAATAATGACTCAGAAAAATGTGCTTAGTACCATTAGTAACATTCATCAAGAGGAGCCCAAGGCTGTACCCAGAATGCTTCACAACTTCTTGCACCATTTCTTCATAGTTTAATTAGATTAGCAAGCAAATTATTGTCAATTACACAGTTTCTGACAAAAGTAATCGCATAAACACACACAATCTTGAGATGAGTTCTTTATGCAGTAGATGATTTTTACTCTCCCACAACTCACTCCTACAATATTTTCAAAATTAAAGTGCCACACACTAAGCTGTATCACAGTAATGCATCAAGTGTCACTTACTGTTTCTTCTCGCATTTAATTTAATTTTTATGTCTACAATAGAAATTACTGTGTAACTTTGGAATACTATTATAGAAAATAATGTTTTTGCCTGAGTCTGTGATATACAGTAGTAGGGAGAGGCACCCTAAATAAATATTTGATTACCAGGGAACTTACATGCATATATGCATAACCCATGGACACAGACAATAGAGTGGCAAAGTCCCAGAGGGGCAGGTATGGGGTGGAAGGGATCAATAAGGAAAACAAACAAACAAACAAACAAACAAAGGGAATATCAGTAATACTTTCAACAATAAAGATAAAGATAAATGTAATATATATATATATATATATATATATATATATATATATATATATATATATATATATATATATTAGAGAACTTGATCTTCTGAGGCTGAATAGCCCCAAATATCAAAATCTGCTGTTACAGTAGAAGTTATCTTTGTTTCAAAAACAATAAAATTTTCAGCAGTTAAAACATGAAGACCAGCCATAACAAACAACAACAAATCTACTTAATAATTTTAGGGGTGTTCAGATTTTATTTATTCTTAGGCCAAATCAACAATTAATACACAGAACTGAGAATTTATTAAAAATGTCCTCATAATGTTTTAAAGTCATGGTATTAAGTAAACATTAGAACTGGTTTTAAATCTTTCTAATTAACAAATGACTACCCACTTCGTTAGCATGCCCTTGAAAGTCAACCCTCAGTGATGAATTCTCTCCATAAGACTTTATTCCTCTGAATAATTACCTTGTGGTTATAGTAGGAACTCATTTTCCAGAAGTTTTTTGCTTTGGTTTGTGGGGTGTTTTTTTTTGTTATTGTTTTGCTTTTTGTCTTTCTTATTTTTCTCCGTGTCTGTCCCACTGGTACCTCTAGGTCTTTTCTTTATATAACACTAGAGGCCCAATGCAAGTAATTCGTGCAAGAGTAGGCCTTCCTTCCCTGGCTGCCAGCATTGTCTTCCCTGTGGCACGCGGGACCTGGGCTTCCCTCGAAGCCCCCACGGCTACATCAGTAGAACAGAAGGACATCCGATCTAATAATTAGCATATTACACTTTTATTATTGTAGATGTCAGAGAGATGTCTGTCTCTAGAAAAATTCCTTTTCTATTTTAACACTTTATTTTTTTAAAGTTCCCAGCAAAACTGAGAGGAATGTACAGAAATTTCCCATATACCTCTTGCCCCTACACATCATCAATGTCACTTACCACAAAGGCACCGCTTGCTCCCAAGGATGAACCTACATTGAAATAATCACCCAAAGTCTAGAGTTTACCTTAGGGTTCACATTTGAGGTTGTACATTCTATGGACTTAGGCAAGCCTATACGGATCATTATAATTTCATACAGAGTATTTTCACTGTCCTAAACACTCTCTGTACTTTGCCCATTTATACCTCCTCCCACCCCTAAAAGATTATTTTTTTTATGCCTATTGGCCTGGGGGATGTGGACGAAAGGAGCCACATGCTAACCTGACAAGCTCAGGGGAGGCCTGCGTGGCAGTCTTGCAAACTCAGAGACCTAAAATAACCACAAAAGAGGGTCTGAAAATTAAATATTTAACTACAAACAGGTTATAGCGGGTAGTCATTCCTGGGGCAATATTTTCCCTGACAAAGATCCACTTAGATCTTCTTTACTGAGCCCATTTGCCTTTCTGCCTCTAAGGTAACATATCTGTGAGATGTCTGGGTAACTTGTAACTTCCTTTTTACCCCAGACCTCTCAGGGCACAACAAATGGCACCTGGACATTCCTTGGTTGTTATTGTTATCAACTTGAAACTGAAGAATCAAGTCTCAGACAAAAAAAGCAGGAGCAAAGTTAATTACGTTAAAGTATCCTGTATCCATCTCTGTAATAGAAGCACATGTCCATCATTTCACTCTTTACCCTATCCCAGAGGTTTCTCACTGCTTTGCTTTATCCCACCTCCTTAATCTATCACCAATGACTATCATGTAACCCACCTATGCCCCCCCTTTAATTGCAATGTATAAATACAAATGTAATCCGCCAGTCTCCCGAGCATTATCTCAATTCGTTGAGGTTCTGCTTCCTGGCATATGTCGACAATTTGGCTCAAATAAATTCACAATTTTTTTTACAGGTGTCAATGGTTTATGTTAACAGGGGTATTCTGTGTTCTAATAAAGCCTCAATCTTAGGCAAATACCAAATCTATGCTTACCTTCCTCAGGGAGAGGTTTTCCTCTTCCTTTTCCTCACCTGCAAGGGATTTCCAACAGTGTCCTAATGGCAACCGTGTTTGGGGTCAGTATCTCAGCAGTGTTCTCCTCCTCCACCCCCAATAACAACTGCTGTGGTCCCTCTTCTGCGCCTCACTCTAGAAACAAAACAATGTAGCATGTTGAATCCAAGTCCATGTCTCATGAAACTGAAGAATCAAGTCTCAGACAAAAAAAGCAGGAGCAAAGTTTACTGAGAGCATCCATGTGAATTAAAGTCCACTGGTCCGCGTGCGGAGTCCGCGTGCAGGGTCCCCGTGCAGGGTCCCCGTGCAGGGTCCACGTGCGGAGCCACGTGCTCGGAGCCCGTGTGCAGAGTCCATGTGCAGAAGTGGGCTTAGGGAAGTGCACCTCCCGCCATAAACTTTCCACGCCTGAGGAAGACGGGCAAGTGCGGGGACTTTAGATGCTGGTTAGTTCCCGATCGGTCCTTTCAAAGAATTTTGTCTTAGCAACATCCTTGGGATTGGCTATACACCTCACTGCCTTGTGATTGGTTATCTGCAAGCTGCCTATTTTAGTAACATGCAGACTTTTTAAAACCCGCCCTTCCCCAACCAATTGGGGTGTCTTAGTAACTCCACCTAGTGGGGCCTCCAGGTTAATTCTTCTCCCCCCATTGTCCACATCCCTATCTCCCTAGCTTTTTTCTGTCTCCTCACCATGAGGGAGTCTGCCTGAGAATTCTCCCTGTGTGTGAGTGTGTGTGTGTGTGTGTGTGTGTGTGTGTGTGTGTGTGTACACGTGATTACTGGTGGACTTTGTGGACAGGAAGCAAGCGAGAGGATGAGGAGACCCCTTATATTTGTAGCCTCCAGGGGGTCACCTCTCTCACTGTTAGGAGGAAACCCTCCTGTGGGCTTGGGCTGCCTGTCCCAAGGTCCAATAAGGAAGGCAGGGTTGTGTCATATAAGGCCTTTATTGAGGAGGCCAGCCAAACCAAGAAGACAGGGAGCTTACAAGCATCCAAAACCTGCCTTATAGCAAGGTGCAGGGAACAGGATTACATAGGAAAAATGGGCTGGGGTAAGGCTGGGAACAGAATGAGGTTACATGCAGTCCTGGAGGTCAGCAGAATTCAACCATTGTTCTTGGTTGTCAGATGAGGTGATGGCTTGGCTCCTGGAGAGGTCGGCCTGATCATGCTTAACGGTTGTGCTTGCGAGCTGGGTACATTGTCCACAGCTGAATCACCTCCTCAATCACTTTGTTCGGGATGAAAGGGAGTACAGAGGTGCAGCAGTCTGAGAAAAAACGTAACCCTCTGTTCCCATATAAGAAGCTTAACCTCTGTTCCATACGTGTATGTATTTTAGGGATTTCAAAATCACATGATTATTTTTCAGAGTAGCTCAGGTGCTGTATCTAATCAGATTATAAGTCCCCCTATCATCACCAGCATTCCCATCAGTGTGCCAAGCACTCTAGTTGACCTCCTATTGCTGACTGTCTGGCTGTGTCCTGCCCAAGTAAGCTACTCTCCCATGTTCCCATCTTTTCTCTCCCTGCCTGATTCGCCTTGCATTTAGGGCCAGTAGTTTCTGTGCAATGTCATCCCTCAGTGGATTCAAGAAAGATTATGCATTTTGTATTTGTTTGACTTTTTTTCACTGAAACATTGGGAACATTACTCTTTGTAGCTCCCTATGTTTCTGAATGAAAAACAAAATAAATTATTGTTCTTCAATTTTTTTTTTTAATTTGGAAAAAATTTGTTAGTTTATTTTAAAATCGCTTCTGTTGACTTGGTATAGTAAATGTATATGAGAAAATAACATAATAGTTCAATTGGGATGCTCAAAATAAGAGCACAGAAAGGTAAATATAGTCATAATATTGAAATAATCATTATTAAGCAAAATTTTATCTTTCCTTTTCCGTCACATTCTAAAATTATTAGTTTCAGAAATACTTACACACACTCACAAACCCAGTCCTGCACATAGACAGTGAGTGTTGTCATTTACCTAAGGGAAACAGGGCGAACTAAGAAATGCTATTTTACCTACTACTAATTTAATACAGTTTTTCCCCAGAGGGGCAGAAGTCACTTTAAGGTTTTTTAATTTGTTTTTAAGTAGCTCCTAAGAGAGGCAATAATAGTCCTTAGCATCTGAGTGTACACTTAAAGAAGTTGAAAGAAGTAGCTTGCCCCAGGGCAAAGTTACTCAGTGAGTAGTTGGAGAGTCTAATTCCTGATTCAGAGAATAGCTCCTTTCAGCTCCCTCTCTCCAAGTAAATCCTTAATTAAGATTCTTAAATTCTTTAATTATGCCAGACATATGTAAATATTCCACCACCTCTTTCTGTATTTCCCTTTCATTTTTTACAGGTCCAGTATTCCATGCTAAAATTTTTCTCCAAAGATGTGTCTTCTATAGAAAGCAAAGCTGAGCACTTGAAGCCATATCTGTGGAGCGGCTGCTTTGCTGGAGGCTATTTCCTCCCAACTTGGTTGGCACCCTAGTAGCCCAGCAGGTCTCCTGTAGAGCAGCATTTCTCAGACTTCCTGTGCGTATCAACAACCAAGCTCTTGTCAAAATGCAGATTCCAATTCAGCAGATGTGGCCAAGCCCAAGATTCTGCATTGCTAAGAAACACCTACCCAAGGGAAATTGGTTTGCAGAACACATATTGAAAGCATTTTTAAATGCAATTGGCCTTACTTTTTGTGATTCTCATACTGAAGATTCATGAAGGCAGGTTATCATTTGTGGTTTTTAAAATCTCCAAATGTTACAGTTGACATACAATATATTACTTTCAGGTGTACAACCAGTGGTTAGACATTTGAATAACTTATGAAGTAATCACCCCAGTAAATGTCAACTGCAATTGAAACATTTTTCATAAAAGGATATAAAATAACTGGTTAATATTTTTAATTGATTACATGTTGAAATGATAATAATTTGGATATACTGAGTCAAATAAGATTAATTAAAACTTAAAAATAAATAAAATAAAAGCTCCAAATATGATTCTTTTGCACAGCTAAGTATAGAAATTATTTTGGAAGTATTTGAAAAGTGTCTTGTAGAGCTCAATTTTGATACCTACTTGGTATAATATTTATTGCTCTATTTTTAAAAATTCCATGTTATATTATTGATAAACAAGGGTCCTTTTTGAAATATGATGAACTATGACATAATAAAATTATACATTATTTTAAATTCAGATGTTCACATAGGGTTTTTAAGCAGGACTTTCCTTTAGAATTTCTTTCATTGAAACGAATATAATTTTAAATGTCTCATTTTTGTTTGTGAGGTAAGACATTGATCTTTAAGGTGAGACATTATAAAGTTCTGGTAGTTTAAAATGCTTTAAGATGCTGAAACCGGTTTGGCTCAGTGGATAGAGCGTCAGCCTGCAGACTGAAGGGTCATGGGTTCGATTCTGGTCAAAGGCAGGTACCTTGGTTGCGGGCACATCCCCAGTAGGGGGTGTGCAAGAGGCAGCTGATCGATGATTCTCTCTCATTGATGTTTCTAACTCTCTATCTCTCTCTCTTCCTCTCTGTAAAAAATCAATAAAATATATTAATAATAAATAAATAAATAAATAAAATGCTTTAAGGTGACCTGATTACATTCTAAACTGTAAACATAAAATCTCTTGAAATAGGAACTTTGGGGGTAAAATAGGACAGGTTTAGGAAATTTTAGAAATTTTGGAATTTAGGGGGGCCATGCAGGAATCACAGGGCTGCAGAGCAGCAGAAGGTATATTTCCATAGAATAGGGGAAGCTGAAAAGCTGCAACAGGTACATTTCCATAGAATGAGGGAGCTGGGAACAGCAAAAGGTCTATATTTACAAAATAAAGAGAAGCAAATACATTATCCAGAAGGAGAGGAAGAAAGCCCAAAGGGAATAGGAAAACAATAAGGGGGAGAGGGGAGAACTTCACAGATCATGTGAGGTTCAACCTTTGAGCCCAGGTGTTACTATAGTAACCAGTCTAAGGGAATAGTGACCAATCAGAGGGGATATCAAAGCACCAGGATCTGCAGCCTTTATAAGCCATAGGGAAAAGGAACTCAGTGGGACCCTTTCCCCCTCCCTACTTGGGAGTCCGTTCTGTGGGACTCTTCCCTCTCCCCACGTGGGAGTCTGTACTTGTTCTTCAATAAATCTCCACCTTTGCTATACACTTTCTGTCTGTGTGTTCATTCTTTGATCTGGGGGACAAAGAACCTGGGTTCCAATCCAAAAATTCCATTTCATTCTGACCTTACAAAATTCAGCTTTTTAAGTTCTGTAAACTTAGAACTCGATTAGGTAATTCATGTGTCATGTATTTTAACTGTTGTCACTCTAATTTGCTCTGAGCACACATCAAAGCAAATTGCTCTCAAACATTAAGCCAAGGTGTTTGCTTTCACGTATCCTTTCTTTCCCTCCGTCATCAGGAATGGGCATTGTTCTATTCTGCCTTCTGTCCATAGGGTTAGATTCATGGATTCCTATTCCCTTAATTCTAAATTCCCCTCACCCCGACTGTTATGCAAAGTCATTTAGATTTTCATCAGCTTTCATCTTCAAACTTATTTGCCAAAGCCCAAGATAGCGCTCAGCAAACAAGGGCTTGATGTTGCCAGGAATCCTTCCCTACAATTCAATGGTGGTTGTAAATGAAATTTTCCCCCTGTTACACATGTACCCTGAATGAATGGATATAATGGCCCATGTCTATGTTACTAGCGACTTAAGTGGCAGAAACTGTAAAATTGCTGAGCTCAAGGGTTTTGGCCTGCAGTATACTCACTCTAAATTTAGCAACATTATGCCATAGAACCATAGTCTTCTCATTCAGCTGGGGAAAAATGCTATAAAAAAATAAAAAAATGCTTCAACTCAACCATGAAAACCTTGATGAACTATTTATTTTTAAATCCACTTCTTTAATAGTAATAATTTATTTTCAATTTATATGTTAAATTACTTTTTCATTTTATAACACTTATTTTGGGAATTTATATGCTACCAATTTATAATGGAATATTATCATTGAATTATACATATATATTTGTTCATGTATGTTGTAATTGATGTTTTATAATATAATTTTCTGTATTTGATTTATATTATATTTTATATTTATATATTTGTGCACTATATACTCATTTATATTTTGAATTTGATTTACAATATATTATATATAGGTTTTAAAATTATATTTAATTCAGCTGATTTTTATTTGTATCTTCTGGGTATTTTGGGGTCAAATAATAGTATTAATATTGGTATTTTGGTGTTATAGAAAAGAACACATATATCACACACACAAATACCTGTGTCATTCTTTGCCAATATGGCAATTTACCAAGGAGTAAATCTGCCAGGATGGAAACAGAGCCAAATTCCCAAGCTGGTTAAAACACATGTTTGGAAATGACCAATGGGAAAAAAAATAAGTACTTTAATATTGTTTTCTTTTCCAGATGCCTTCAAATATCTCTTCAAAATCATATATAGATAAGTTCAAGATTTCCACAAGGACCTAATAATTCCTACAAACTACAAATATTGCCCACTGCCAGGTTTTATCCACCTTTTTGCAACTAAGATATTAGTCATTTATTGAGAGAACAGTGAAAAGATTGCAGCTCAAATTGCACTTGTATATGTTGTCAACAGAAATATTTGGAGAAATCTTTAAGGAAAAGATCTGTATTTGGGTACTAGTAGAACTATCAAGTGGTAACATTCAAGTCTGTCAGAATGATCTATTTCATTTATCAGAAACAATAAAGCATGACTCTTTCTAAGAAAGAGAGAATTGACTTAGATAGGAGAAAGATAATATAATAAAAAACAAGGGAATCCATAAATTGATTGAGCTTAGGCTTGCTGACATTTTTATTTTATTTTACCAATGGACTCTATTACCCGAGTATATTTATATCACAACAGCATTATTTCTTACTACTACATTGTGAATATTAGTAATGACTGACCTCATTTCACAAGGCATGATGCAAAACATAGAAGATAACGTTATTCCTAAAAAACAGTTAAAATGAAAAATTGAGAGTGTTTTTAATTATTTACCACATCATGTGTATTTTCAACATTTAAGTTGACAAGCATAATAGTTTAGGAAATAATTGGATAATTAATTAATTAAATAATTAATTATTATCTGTAATAATAAAAGCATAATATGCTAATTAGACCAGACAACTGAATGACCTTCCAGAGGACCTTCTGGACGAAGCTGGGACTACAAGGATTGAGGCAAGCCACCTCGGCTGTGAGGGCCAAGCCTCTTGCACAAATTCATGCACTGAGCCTCTAGTAAATCACTAATAAACAATGATATTAATCCCTGACACTTACTGAATGCTTAATATGTATCAGCACAATGCCATGCACTTTTCATTGATTATTTCGTTAAAGAGCCTGAACTTAAAGTACTATTATTGTCAGCATATTATGGATGAGGAAAGTGAGATACAGAGATATTCAAAAGGCTTAAGAATTATTCATTGTTCTAATAGTTTATCATAACTGTGAATAACTGAATCAAAGTGATATGGTCACATTTTTTAATCAATCATACTGCCTTAAGAAAATAACCCAGAACTCAGACACCACTTATGAAGATTTGAACAGGAAACATATAAGATGTAATTTTGTCTCACACACACACACACACACACACACACACACACACAAAAAAAAAACAAAAAAAAAAAACACACACACACAAAAAAACAGAAAGAAAGAAAAAGAATTAACCATTCACTTTGTTAAGGAGTGGTACCTTTATTGATCAAGGGCTCAAAAGTCACCCTAACTCTCCACTACTTTTTAATGCTGTTGTCAGTATCATTTTCTTGAAAAAGCATTGTACACAAGGGTGAGAGCCACACCCCTGGAGATAACTGCTCAAATCCTTACAACTCTAAGACTGCAATTGTGATTGTCAATGTAAGTCATGGGGGTTGGGGGTGCATTATGGATTTTTGTTCTGAGGAATTTCAAATTCTTCAGAGAATTTACTTCCCTGCCTGTATGGCAGCCAGGCCGACAGTGCTCTGAACTCTGGATAGGGAATGTGAGAACCTAATCTTTCTCTGCACAACCAGTGGCAAGTATTCTGGTTTTCAGCCTCTTGCCCCATCACCTCATTGAGATGCATCATGGAGAATTCATTGAAGGGGTCAAACATTTAATATACAAAAAAGAAAAATTTACTAGAATAGTATTTAACAAACATTCTTAACTGGTTGTAATTTTAGACCTTTAAGTTTCCATTTTTAAATAATTTTAGGGATACCAGAAAAGTTGCAAAACAATGCATAGTGCTCTTGTATAGTTTTCTCCCAGTTTCCCCGAATGTTAACATATTACACAGTTGTAATACAATTGTATTGAGAGTCTCAGACTCTCTCAAAATAACATAAATACAATACCATTTCCCATTTGTATTGATCTGCTCAGTCTCTCGTAACAAAATGGCATAGGCTGGATGTCTTAAACACAGACAATTATTTTCTGATGGTTCTGGAGTTTGGGAAGTCCACCATCATGGTGCCAGTGGTGTGGATGTCTGGGAGGGCTCTGCCCTCTGGTGTAAGGCTTCTGGCTTCTCGCTGTGTGCTGACCTGTTCTTTCCCAAGGACATGTGTGCTTGCGGGTAGAGGAGGAGGGGTCCGAGGGAGAGAGCACTCTGGCCTCTCATTATTTATTCACCAATCCTATTGGGTCAGGACCTCATTTTTAAAACCTCATTTAATTAATTATTTCCTTACTCCAAGTTTAGTCACTCTGGAGGTTTGAGCTACAACATATGAAGTTTAGGGGGCACGTACATTTATCTTTATTGTTGGAAGTATTACAGATGTCCCTCTTTTTTCTCCCATTGATTCCCCTCCTTCTTACTCTTGTCCTATCCCAGGCCTTCACCCCACTATTGTCTGTATCCATGGGTCATTCATATATGCACATACCTTCTTTGGTTGATCTCTTTAACCAAATGACCAATCCATGATCGAAAATTGCATTGAGTTGATATGTTTCCTTAGTGGCCTCAAATCTGGAGTAATTTCCCAGTTATTTTTTTGCCTTTCATGACCTTAACACTTTTAAAGAATAATGACATGTTATTTTATAGAATATTTTTTTAATTTAGGTTTGTCTGATGTTTTTTCACGATTAGGTTTTGGTTATGAACTTTTGGCATGAATAACACCAGATTAATACCATGCCCTTCTCAGAGTAAGATACCAGGAGGTATGTATCAGTATGTGTTAGTTCTGGTGAGGTTAATTTTGACCATCTAATTAAGATGATGTGTGCCAGGTTTTTATATTATCATAGTGCAGAGAAATACACTGACACTATGCAAAACGTCTTGTTTCTCATTATATTTTCATCCACAATTTCACCACCCATCAAAAATTCTTTCTTGCAATTATTGCTATGATGATTACCCAATGGTGATTTTCTATTTCTATCTCTCCTAGTAAGACTTTTATTGTAAGGAATATCCTTGTATTCATTTATTCAATTGTTCATTTACATAAATCTATGCATAAACATATGGATAGTCATTCAATTTTGTGAATTATAATGAATTACTGCCATTATTGTAATTCAAATTGTTCAAATTTGGCCACAGAAAGCCCCTTCAAGTTGGCTTCCTATGTCTTTGAAACTTTCTCTCAGGATTAAAAACAGAAAACAAAAATAGACTTTAGAGGTCTAACCGGTTTGGCTTAGTGAATAGAGCATCATCAGCCTGTAGATTGAAGGGTCCCAGATTCAATTCAGGTCAAGGGCAGGTACCTCAGTTGCAGGCCCTGGCCGGGGGCATGCAAGGAGGCAGCCAATCAATGTGTCTTTCTCACATAGGTGTTTCTCTTTGTCTTCCACTCTCTCTAAAAAATCAATGGAAAAAATATCCTTGGGTTAGGATTAAAAAATAAATAAAAAATTTTAAAGATAGATTTTAGAACAGTTTTACATTTATGTAAAAACTAAGGTAGTACAGGGTTACTAGATATCCTATACTGTTTTATCCATTAATATCTTACATTAGTATAGTACATTTGTTACAATTAATGAGCCATTTTGATACATTATTATTAACATAAGCCCATAGCTTACTCAGATTTCCTTAGGTTTTTATTTAACATCCCCTTTCTGTTCCATAATCCCATCTAGAATGTCACTTTACACTTAATTAGCATGTCTCCTTAAACTGTCTCAGCTGACAAAGCAGGAAAACATGTGTGCAAACTAATCCAGTGTATGTACACATAGCAATATGTAATCATCTGTATGTATGTTAAGCTAAACACAAGTTCATACTGATGCCTCTCACACTAATCTGTTATCAATTGAATCTCCTTGCTTATCACCTACCACTCTAACAGTGAGAAATCTGGCTCCCAATATCCGCTGTTTACTTAATTGTTGATTTCCAGTATATTTATAAAGCAGTATTAGAATTGATAACCACACTGCTATGTGGATCAAATTAACCAATAAGATTACAGTGCTGATCCATCTGCTTTCAGCCCTTCAACCCCCTCATTACCAAAGTTACTCGGGTCACACCCTCCCCACTTCTCTTGCTTTGAGTTACTTAATAAATGCATAATATAGTCTTAGCCAGAGGAACTCTTGTTATTAGGTCGAGCTTAAGTTATGTAAGAAGCTGCAGCCTGGACTGTCTTTCATGAGAATGGATTAGATTTCTTATGTTCTTGAGGAAGGGAATTAGTTTGATGCTAAGTTATAGATGTGTCTCACTTTTGGAGAGTCCAGAGTGTTTATAGGATTCACTAGATTATCACAACTTTAGAAAACAATAGGCAATTGCTTCAGCAAAAGTATGTTCCAAAACCAGTACTTACCATTACCTAAGGTGATATAGCACTAAATGGTGTCTGAGGGAAGGCAGTTTGACATGAGTTTCAACTTCAGTAGATTCTCAGAGACTATGTAAGCTCCAGACTCCACTCATTAATGGGAGAAATGTAAAAAGTGGTATATTTACCCTATCTGCAAGGAAAATCAACCTGTGCTTTGTGTTCCTGGTAACTGAGGTATAGTATTACTTATCTGCGATGTTTAGAACTTTATATTTTTGGCATTTCCCATCACTAGGCTTTGCTTGACCTGTCTTTCTTTCCCATTCATCATATACAAAACTTTTGCGCCTGGTCAGCATGGCTCAGTAGTTGAATGTTGAGCTACAAACCAGGAGGTCACAGTTGAAATCTAGATCCTGGGTTGCAGGCTGCATCCCCAGAATGAGGCATACAAGTGGCAGCCAATCAATGATTCTCTCTCATCATTGATGTTTCTATTTCTCTCTCCCTTTTTCTTTCTCTCTGAAATCAATAAAAATACACTGAGTGGCCATATTATTATAATCTCTGAATGCACAGAGATCGGTGTATTCACACACATACGAGAGGCCTGGTGCATGAATTCATGCATGGGTGGGGTCTGGCCAGCCTGACCAGAGGGAGGGGACATGGGCGGTTGTCTGGCCTGCCTGCTGGTCAAACTCCTGGTTGAGGGGCCAATTTTCATATTAGCCTTTTATTATATAGGATATATACTGAGTCACCAGATTATTATGCATTCAGAGATCAAAATAATCTGTCCCCTCAGTGTATACTTTTAAAAATGTAAAAATCTCCCCAAAATTAAATGGACACATTTTTAAAAAATTGAGTGCTTCTATGTCTAAGGCACTGTATTAAATGCTCTAAACAATTCGAGCCATGATGCCTTTTGCTTCGAAAACTACTGATTGTAGTCTTTGCCATGTACTGCAGTCTTACCAGAGTCAAAAATCCACATGTCCCACTTTTTAGAAGGATATCACCAAAACCGAAAGCTTCCTGCCCTGGCCATTCCGTTGCCATGTGATTTTATGAGCACCCTATGTCACTCTGTGTCTCAAATATTCAGCTTATACACCAGACTTAGATGCCAAAGTCACCAATACAGGGGTGGGGAGAAGATTTATAATTTTTATATGAGAAAAGACAAATAATACAAATAAATAATACAATGATTAATAAATACAGAACAACCCAAGAATAAACTGTTTCCCATACTCACAGCTGTAAACCTACTTTTACCTACCCCTGTATATATCACCTCTCTTCCATACCTGAGTTCTGAACAAATTGATAAATCAAATAAATAAATAAATAAATAAATAAATAAATAAATAAATGGAGAAATGGAAAAATCAAAATATCACTTTTATTTTATTGATAAAATTTAATTCAAAAGATGCAGTTTATAACCTCTGGCCTGACACTTCCTAATCCTAACTGTCAAAGTTAATACTTAACTGCCAATCACAGGAGGGAGGTGAGGGGACACATAATCCTCTCTTTCATGAGCTGTTTCCTTTTCCATCATATCAGGAAGCAGAAGACACTTAAGGAACTAGGTTTGTTTGATTCATTAGAAACAGAAAGGATTAGAAAAGAAGAATAGATATCTAGTTCCTTATGATAGCTTCCCACCTGCCATAAGCTCCAGTGATCCAGGGTGAAAATTCCTTTTGCTGACATGAGTGTGGCATCTAACTAGTGGCAAAGGTGTTTTCATTCCTCTTTTCATAATGCTTCTTGGTGGTCTCCTCCTGTGAGAAATGGTTTTTCTCTCATGCCCACGTTTCAGCAGGATAGTCACTCTGAGCAGATTTCTGATATAAGACAGCATTGATGCTTCTGAAACCAGTACCCCGAAGCATAGGAAGCACCTGGGAGTACAATGCTGTGCAAGTCTGAGACATTGCCTTTCCTCAGCTTTCAAAGACCCAGGCTTCACATTCTGACATATCTTTTCCTGTGGTATTGAGATATGCCTCTGATGAGGGAGTTAGCTAATGTTCTTCCATGAGAGTCTGCTTCTTAAATGTTCCTTAACCTAATACTGGTAGGGAAAATGCCGTTTGATGAATATGAGCTCTTTCCACTTTTACCCTTTGCTGTCTTACATAGATGTTTATTTTCTAATGCACCTCCAGATTTTGTCTCATTGGTTCTCTGAGAATGAGATATAAGAAGTTCTTGAGCACAGGGAGAGGCAGAAATAAAGAAATATTGTCCATCTACACTTTACTAAGTTGAATAACGAATAAATACACTCAATAGATGTGTTCTCCTCAAGCCAACATTTCACACAACCAGGTCTTGCCTTATTACTACACTTCAGGTTACCTCTTAATATGACTCATTTTGTTCTGTCTTCTTTCAGAGTCCAACGATCAAAGATGATAATTTTTTTGAGCATAAGCCCATATGATAGTTTTACTCCCAAAATATCTATGACACTTTGAAATTCTTCCAGGATGGTATTCTGATCTTCCTTAACTTTTCAAATCCATTCAAATAGTATGTAGCCATATTATTTATCTGTCCTAATTTTAAAGTAATCTATAAGAATAAAAACCTGCCGAAACCGGTTTGGCTCAGTGGTAGAGCATGGGTCTGCGGACTGAAAGGTCCCAGGTTCAATTCTGGTCAAGGGCATGTACATTGGTTGTGGGCACATCCCCGGTACGAGCTGTGCAAGAGGCAGCTGGTCGATGTTTCTCTCTCATTGATGTTTCTAGCTCTCTATCTCTCTCCCTTCCTCTCTGTAAAAAATCAAGAAAATATATTTAAAAAAAAAAAGAATAAAAACCTGATATGCTAATTATTCTGGATGACCTTCCAGAAGAAGCAGGGGCTGCGAGGGTCAAGACAAGCCACCGAGGCTGCGAGGGCTGAGCCCCTTGCACAAATTTCATGGATCAGGCCTCTAGTAGTTCCTTCATTAGTCTTATTAGGAACTGCCATAGTTGTCTCATGGAATCATCCCGATCCACCCTCTGAGACTGCACTTCTTTCTCCCTTAGAATTCATTGTTCAAGGGTGACTTCTGAACTAATAACAACTGATCCATCACCAACCTACTGAAAATTCACTTAGCAAAATCAACCCTGGGTAGATATTATTTTCCTTTTCAATGTCAGCTTATGTTATCTTTCAAGATTTTATTTTCCCAACTTTACCTTATTAGACTCTCATCTGAAGAAATCGGTCTTTCTGCAATTTAATCAGTCTAAGTTTCTTTATTTTGTTGTTCTTTATCCACTGCTCCTGGTCTGCTGGTCAGCATGTTTTTAAATCCCATTCTAGGTTCTCCTTGATTTTTTGGGTAGAGATTTTAGGAGACCATTTCAAGTACAAACCTTGTTAATTGTTCATTTTACCTTAGGGATTGTGATGATTTCATTGTGTCAATAAGGTAACTGCAAAAGGAGCCCCACCCTAGCAGGATGCTAATCGGTTAGAGCCCTGGTCGGCAAACTGTGGCTTCTGAGCCACATGCAGCTCTTTGGCCCCTTGAGTTTTTAGCAAAGGCCAGCATAGGAGTACCCTAATTAAGTTAATAACAATGTACCTACCTATATAGTTTAAGTTTAAAAAATATGGCTCTCAAAAATAATTTTAATCATTGTACTGTTGATGTTTGGCTCTTTTGACTAATGAGTTTGCTGACCACTGGTTAGAGCATCAATTCTTGGACTGAAGGGATTGCAGATTCTGTTCCATTCAAAGTCATGACCCTAGATGGGTGCTGGTCAAGGAACAGATAGGAGGCAACCAATGGATGTTCCTCTCTCACATTGATATTTCTGTCTGTGTGTGTGTCTGTACTCCTCCCTTCTACTCTCTCTAAAAATCAATGTAAAAAATATGCTCAGGTGAAGAATAACAATAGCAACAACAAAAAAGAAGCCCCATTCCTTTTCATTTAATTATTAATCTAGGCTTTTAAAATTTTGTTTTGTTTTGCTTTGTTTTATACTTTAAATATGCATAGTTGTTGTGTTTTGTTTTGTTTTGTTTTGTTTTGTTTTGTTTTAGCAAGCGAGAGAGGAAGGTAGAAAGATAGAGAGATAGAAATATTGATCAGTACACCCTCTACTGGGGATTGTGCCCGAAATCCAGACATGTGCCCTGACTGGGAATCAAACCAGTGACCTCTTGTTCATAGGTTGATCACTGAGCTATACCAGATGTGCTACATTTTTTTGATGAATAAAGCTATAGATTGTATTGCTGATGTGCCAAAGCTTTCATATTTTAACAAATTCAAAACCAACTTGGTATCTTGTGGTGGTAAGTGGCACTTCGGACTATGGACAATATACGTGAATCAGACCCTGAAGATAGTTAAGGAAAGGATTGGGACAGTTAATCTGTAGTGCCTGTGGACATCTGACACTAATACATTTCTTACAGACTTGACTAAATCTCATAGTAAAACAGAAAAGAATTTTCATCTGAAACTCTTGCCTTGTCTCAAAGTAAGCTTTTACTAAGTGCAAAAGATGACCTTTTCTTTTACACTGTAGTGGTCAGTACAGCTCTCCTTGCTCGGGAAAGAGCTAAGCCCCAATGTCAAGCTGAAGCTACCTGTGCCTGAAGGCTGGGCACAGCTAAACAGCCTGCACTTTGTTGAGGCCAGGGCCTTTATTTAGGGCTACAGGTGCACAAACCCAGATGAGACAAAAGTGCCATGCACTGCAGTCTTGCCAGAGTCAAAATTCCACACGTTCCACCTTTAGAAAGATCTCACCAAAGCCTAAAGTCTCTTGTCCTGGCCATGTCAGAAGCTTCAGTTGCCATATTTTTTTTTTTTTTTTGAACTCCCAATTTCACTCTGTGTCTCAAATATTCAGCTCATACACCAGATTTAGAAGTTCATAGTCACCAATAGAGGGGTGGGCAAGTAGATTTACAATTGTTTGTATGGGAAAAGACAAACAATACAATAATTAATCTATAGATATAAAAGCCTAAGTGACTGGCTGACCAGCCGGTAGCTATGATGCACACGAACCACTAGGGGCAGATGCTCAATGCAGGAGCTGCCAAGTGATAGCAACTTTGCAGAGTGCCCTCTCACACTCTGGGACCCCTCTGGGGATGTCGGGCTGCCAGTTTCAACCTCATCCCTACAGGCCAGGCCAAGGGACCCCACATGTTGGAGGGACCCTGCTCACTCTGCAGATGCCCTTTGAACCCCTATGCCAGCCCAGTTGCAGCTGACCAGGGAGGGACCACAGGAGGTTGGCTCCAGAGCCTGTTGTGCCCTTCTCGCACAGTCCTACCCTGCCAACCACCTTCTAATTAATTTACTTTCAATATGTACAAATTCATGCACTGGGCCTCTAGTCCTATATAATAAAAAGGTAATATGCAAATTGGCCAACACTCCAACACACAAGATGGCTGCCCCCATGTGGACACAAGATGGCCACCATAAGATGGCCGGCAGGGGAGGGCAGTTGTGGGTAATCAGGCCTGCAGGGAAGGGCAGTTGGGAAGGACCAGGCCTAAAAAGGAGGGCAGTTGGGGGTGACCAGGCCTGCAGGGGAGGATAGTTAGGGATGACCAGGCTGCCATGGGAGAACAGTTAGGGGTGATCAGGCCTGCAGGGGAGAGCAGTTAGGGGCAATTGGACCAGCAGGGGAGCAATTAAGCATCAATCAGGCTGGTAGGGGAGTGGTTAGGGAGTTATCCAGCCAACAGGCAGAAGTGGTTAGGGCCAATCAGGCAGGAGGCAGGCGAGAGATTGGGAGCCAGCAGTCCTGGATTGTGAGAGGGATGTCCCAGTTTGAAGAGGGAGCAGGGTGCGCTGAGAGACACTTCCCCACCCCACCAGTGCACAAATTTGGTGCATCAGGCCTCTAGTAATAAAATAACAACCCAAGAATAAACTGTTCCCCATATTCACAACTGTAAACTACTTTTGCCTGCCCCTGTATATATCACTTCTCTTTCAAACTTGAGTTCTGAACAAATTGATACATCAAAGAAATAAATGGAGAAATGGAAAATAAAAATATCACTTTTATTTTATTGATAAAATTTAAGTCAAAAGATGCAGGTTGTAACCGCTGGCATGACACTTTCTAATCCTGTCAAAGTTAATATTTATCTGCCAATCACAGGAGGAAGGTGAGGGGACACATAAACCTCTCTTTCATGAGCTGTTTCCTTTTCCATCATATCAGGAAGAAGCAGAAGACATTTAAGGAACTAGGTTTGTTTGATTCATTAGAAACAGAAAGGGTTAGAAAAGATGAATAGATATCTAGTTCCTTATGGTATCTTTCCACCTGTCATAAGCTTCAGTGAGCCAGTGTGAAAAATCCCTTAAAAGGCATGGCTTGCTGGGCTAGTATGACTCAGTGGTTGAGCACTGACTTATGAACCAGTAGGTCACAATTTGATTCCTGGTCAGGGCACAAGCCTGGGTTGCAGGTTCAATCTCTAGTGTGGGACATCAAGAGACAGCTGATCAATGATTCTCTCTGATCATTGATATTTCTATCTCTCCCTCTCCCTTCCTCTCTGAAGTCAATAGAAAAAATTTTAAAAACAAAAAACATGACTTGATGTGAAATGTATCCCCATGCATGGTGAGTTAGTTATACTCTATAACATAGCCCACAAAAAACTGACAAGATCAAAAGGCTTATGCTAGAGCATTGTCCTCGATGCTTAAAGCCACATATTTGACTGTCAGAAACTTCATCTCTACATGTCATCTTTCCTCTCCAAAATTTCACTTCCTCCTGTTTCCCTAAGCACTAGATATTGATATTAAAGGGCAGTACATAACATTCCTCCTTTCTACCCTACTCCCTCAGTTCTTAAGAAATATAAGATGAAATAAGAGATGGAAATTCCACTATCACCTTTATTGCTGCTGGTAAAACTTACTTTTGTCTATCCCTGTATATATCAGTTATCTTTCATACCTGAGTTCTGAGCAAATTGATACGTCAAAGAAATAAATGAGGATTAAGCCGAGGAGGGAAATAACAATGCATTTGCTAATTTTGAAATTCAGAATGAGGCTGACTCTGGCTGACTCTACAGAGCATGGAGGGCAGACCCCTAAGGGACCCCACATGGCTAAGAGGAGGGGGTGCATGATCTCTTGGCAGACCAGGTCCAAAGAGAATTTGGGAAGAACTGAGTTGACAACGATTTACTTGGCACAAATTTATAGATCAAATATCTTCTTGGCTAGAGAAAGTAAGTGAAGGGGAAAGGGAAAAAAAACAGAAGTGTTTAGAAAAACCTCTCCTCATGAAAGTCATGTTTCCAAGTCTTCTTTGATATAATTTGTAATTCCTGGTGTTTGTCATCCTTTCTAAGTTATCCTTACTGATGTCTTCAGTTTGAGCAAGAAATTATTTGTGATCTCATGTCATATTTCATGAGTCACTCTGCTTGTAAACAGCCCACCTTTATTATTTATTTCCATAAGACTCTCTGGTGCCATTTGTCTAGAGGTAAATGGATACTTTCCTTCCTTGTATGTGCAAAGCACCCCGTGCTCATATTGTGGTGCTCAAAGGGCAGTGGTTAAGGACCCCTTTACTCTCTACTTTTCAGGAAACAGAGCTCCTCTATGAAAAGCAGCAGAAATTCTGGAGATATCAAATCTGGAGATTGTGAGTACAGACTTCATAGTCCTACGATGTCTTCATCTCTCTTTGAAACTTCCACTGCCTCTGAATCTGCATTTGTAAAACGGAGGTAATATATTCTTGCATTAGAGCAGCAGTTAGTAAGAAAGTAAGCACTGTAGATATTTCAAACAGGATGGGCATTAATTTAGTAAATTATATACTTACTAAACTAATGGAATGGCTAGTTCTCAGTTACACTGCTAGCTTTCCGAGAACCCTGATATTGTTACTGCTACCACTGATGCCAGGAACCGAAAAAAACACCACTGGTTCGTCACATGTGTTAAAAGTGCCAAATGAGGGTTGTAAACGTCTGGGGTGGGGGCAAGAGTGGCTGAAGGGGGTAAATGGGGGGAGAAAGGAGAACTTGTGTAGTGTTTTCAACAATAAAGATTTTTTTAAAAAGCACCAAATGAGGCTAATTCTTAGAAAAAGTCCTGTGGGCCCATGTGCCTTCTCACCCCTGATGACAGAGAATGGTGGCTTTTCCTCTTTTCTCTCTTCCATTCATTAGTTGAGGAGCATTTGGGTTATATCTGGGTTTTTGGCAATTTAACTTGAGCTGCTATAAACATTCATGTATAGGTTTTTGCGTGTATGTAAGTTTTTATTACTCTAAATACTCATAGGTAGATTGCTGGGTCATAAAATAAGTGTATATTTAACTTTATAAAAAAAACTTATAAACTCACTTCCAAATGGCTATACCATTTTGCATCCCCACAAGCAACATATGAGAATTCCTAGTGTTCCACATTCTCATTAGTATACTGGTATTGACAGTACAGGATGGACAAATGTAGGTTTATAGTTGTGAGTATGAAAATGGAGTTTATTCTTATATTATTATTTATTATTGTATTATTTGTTTGTATTCAACTGTAAACCTACTTTTGCCAAGCCTTGTGTATATGTATGTATGAATGTATATCTCTATATCTATCTATCTATCATCTATCTATCTATCTATTATCTATCTAAATATTTAGCCATTCTAATAGATAAATTTAGTGATATCTTCATTTTTTTTCATGAGAAATCTCCAAATATCCCATAGTATATTCTCTTTGCAACAATAAATTACAATTTCTTACAAAGATGGTTTCTTTTTCAATATAGTTTTTCATTATAATCCATACATCTAAGTATTTTGAAAATCAAACGAACTCCCATTTTTGCTATTGAAGGGAGAAGATAGCTTAAGGATACTAGGTATCTCATAGTATGGAAATGACTTTATCAATCTTTAAGAAATAACTAGAGTTTACTTCAACAAGATTTTCTTGGAATCACATTCACTTTGAGATTTAATATGAATGACATATTATCTCTTAGAAAGAACAAACTAACAAACACCAAATATCTTGTAAGTTTGTAATGGCATGTCACCATGGAATTATATTCAAAGCAAATAAATATAAAGACTCAAAATCATAACAAATCTATTTTCCTTTATGTTTTTATCCAGACATATAATATTCTATAGCAGTGGTCGGCAAACTCATTAATCAACAGAGCCAAATATCAACAGTACAACGACTGAAATTTCTTTCGAGAGCCAAAATTTTTAAACTTAAACTATATAGGTAGTTACATTGTTATCAACTTAATTAGGGTACTACTAAGCTTGCCTTTGCTAAAAAGTCAAGGAGACAAAGAGCCGCATATGGCTCCAGAGCCGCAGTTTGCCGATCACTGTTCTATAAGAAAAACCTTAGAGATTGAGTGCATAATTTAATGATAGTCAATAGTTCTAAAGTTTATCTTTCTTTGCTTTCCTTAAGCACCTTTTAATTTAGAACAACAGCAACAAAAAAACTCAATGAAAATTAGGTGATAGATGCATTGAGAAAGTCACAGAACTTAATAACTTTATCAAAATAGTTAATAAGATTCATGGATTTTGCAAAGGAGTTGGAAACTGGAATTGGTTGCAAACAGGTATTGATGCTCAATGTTGGCAAAAGCCTCATTTGGTAAAGCTTCACATGTGTGAAAAGATAAATCTGTGATCTGAAAAGAGAAAGATGAAGGGCAATCAATACTCATTACCTCGTTGTTGATTTTGAGAGCAATTCAGAAATAATTGAGCAATCTAAAAATCTTCAACTTTTTTTTTAGTCATTGAAAAAAATCAAATTAATTTGACCAGAGATCTAGTCAATATGCTTCACTATGTTTATTAATACAAAATGTAAATAAATTGAGATATATATATATAGACATATTTCATATGTCAAGGAAGTTAATATTAAAGGAATTATGACTTTAGGAACTCTAGGCTCTCTGGAGATAAGGGAAGTGATTTCAAATATTATTAGGCTTGTTACTGGATTAAAAAAATACAACTTCTTTCTATTTTAAGGCTTTACCTAACCTTTACAGACTCAGCTCTTCCCTTTGAATGCCAACAGAAACAAATCAGAAAAAAAAGAGGTAATAGAGTCCTGCATTGGATTCTGATTATTAGGAAAACATTTTATGACAAGGCAGCATAAGAGTGATTGTGTGTGTGAGTGGGGGGAGGGAGTAAGGTGGGAGAAGGGGGATCAGTGCCCATGACAGTTAAACACAAAGGTTTTAGAGGCAGACATGTAGACCAGATGCTGGTTTTGGAACTCATTACATGTGTGGCCTAGGGGGAACATGTAACATCACATAGCAGGAAGCCTCAGGTTCTTCATGAGAAATGAAAGTACCTAAATTATAGAATGGACATGGGGGTAAAATAAGATAATTGACAGGAATTTCTTAGTGTAGTAAGTGCTCAAGCAATAGTATCAGTTGCTATGCTGACAGGTAGTATTCCTACACATTGAGACAGTCTGACAGGCTGGATATTCCTCAGTTCCCTACTCACAGGATTACTGTAGGAGTCAGTAAAATATATAGCATGTAACCTGGCAACCATATGTTACGCCAGCACATCTATGCTCGGTATACTAACCTGGTGCAAATTAAGAGGCACCCTAAGATAAAAATAAGCTAAAATTACTAATGTCTATGACCTGAATGTTCTGTTTGATTTTCACAAACTCATTGCATTTGAATCTAAAACCCTGGAAGTTTGAGATTATATATTGCACAGTGTTTCAAGTTAGTTTTTCTTCAACTTCCTTTCTCTTCAAGAATCTGTTTATCAACTCTTCAAGTGTTCTCTGATGTCAGCCCCTGGTTTAGAGTGCAAATAATATTAGTTTCCCCATAAAATTAACACTTTAGCAATTTATAATGTCTTAGTTTGCATAGAAGATGGGCATTCCACAGATAGAGAAATGTAATGTGAAGATATCGTCACAATGGCCATCTCTCATATTTTGTTGATTCATGCTAAGACCTTTCTATAATACAGCAACCCACATTCTTGCACAGTATTCCACATACAAATTAAGCAGAGTTTGGTACAGAAACATATTTCATTTGCAAAGGTTCATCTTCAAATAGATAAGTTATAGGAGTGTAGATTAAAACTACAAGGAACCAAGGGGCATGCTGTTTAATCTATCTGTTTAAAGTAAATTGCCATTAGTACACTTAACTAAGTTGGTTATTGTCATTAAAATTACATTTTAGGAGCATTTGGCAATGTTTACAATTTGTTAAAATGCATTTAACAACAATATAACTTGTAATTATTGTTTCAAGATGGCCTAGCCACCACATTTTTCATAATTCTTTCAAATCTCATTTTTCGCTCCATAGTTCTAGAGCATTTCAAATCAGATTCCATTGTTTCATTTGCATTATAGTCCCCTTCTCCTTACAGAGTGCTTGTCTTGCACTTTAAATTGGCATTGCCTATCACTGGTTCCTATCTGTAAGCAATTAAAGGAGATATTTTGATGGTAAAAGATGGCTTTATGGCCCCAACCTAAGTAAGGCTTCAACCTTACTCAGCCAGTCATCTTTAACCACCACCCTAGCTCCCCTTCAAACCACACTCACAATGCTGAGGATATAAGAAAGGTATTTACAAAGAATAGTTGCTAAGGAGGAATCAAAATACCACATTAAAAAGCTACTCGAGATCTGGAAACTTTAATGCATTCTTTTACCCTAAAATCAATTTTGTGGGCTGAAGTGGCTCAGGGATAAGGGTCAAGTAATGTTTGTTTAGGTTTACTTTTGACTTATGCAGAATGGGGGAACAGTAGGTTTACAGCTGTAGTATGTGAAACACAGAGTTTAATATTGTATCATTATTTATAAATTATTGAATTATTGATATTTTCCATATGAACAACTGTAAACCTACTTTTGCCTCACCCTGTATTTAAATCTTAGACCCATCAGGCTCAGGCTTACTTGTGGGAAAAAGAAATATAGATGACTAATGGAGAGAAATTTTTAAAAAACTACCTCCTGAAAAGAGGGAGGGATAGAAATATAATAAGAGAGAAAGGCTAAGGCTTATGGTCCTTGCTGATGGCAGAATTTATGTAGGTCTGCTCACTGTGTGGATGAAGAATGAGCAACATGAGCAACACGTGGATACAATCATGCCAGCCGCCTTAGTTCCATTCTAACCAAACTGAGGCTATATCTTCTCTTTGAAAGTGATTTAAAAAGAAAAAACGTGGAAATTTCCTGAAGGCACGGGGCAGAATGACTGTATCTTCTTTGTGAATTTTATCAGGACTGTTGCCACTGTTTCTGAGTTAAGAATAACTTCTTTTTTGCCTTTATGCATTTTTTAATTAATTTGGAAGAAGACAGCTTTCTTTTCCAGCAAGAGATAAATCAACAAATTACAGTTTTGAAAGGCATTTACAAGTCAAACACTTGAGTGTTGGGTGTTTCTTAAACTGCTAAGTGAGCCTGACCTGGCCCAAGCAGTTCCAGAACCTTTGAATCATCCTGCAGGGCAAAAGGCGTCAGGGAAATACAAGTCGTTGCTGTTACAGGAATCTTGTGGGTGACTCGCATGTTATCTGTTATGTAATACCTCTTATCATAATGGAATAGAAAAACAGTGTTGAGATTTCTAATATGATCACTTATGATTCAGGTTAATATAGTATCAAACGCCTCAAATATGATGTACTATCAATATTCAAATATTCCCATCAATTTCAGAAGTTCCTTACAAAAGGCTCAGGTTTGAATATCGAATTGTCCAGCCGAGTAAGGTGCTCAGAGGACTCATATTCGTGCATCTTACATGGGAATGTGGCTAAAACCCAATTCACTCCATGAGTCCTTGTATATGCAGTTGATATATATTCTGCCATTTGACTCATCAGTTCATCATAAGCCTAAACTTAGAATGTCCTAGAGTGAACGAAAGGCTTAGATGACTGAAGATAAGGCTTGGAAAACTGATTAAAAGGAAGGGAATAAGATTACTTCCTGATAAACAATTAGAGAAAGAAAGCAATAATATGGCAGCAACTAGTAAGAAAATTTAAGGTCTTTTACCTTTGGTATTTGGAAAACTATCCAAGAATGTGTAAACAAAACTTGAGAATTGGTTAAACAAGCAGTAGCTGCTCTATGACATGGGTTGTGTTAAGAACTAGAAAGTATAAGTAACAGTGACATAGAACTGGGGCAGAGGAGGGGAGAGAGCATGTTAGATGAGGGGAAATGGAAAGAATTTTCTCATCTATCTCCATGAGTTGGTATGTGCTGAATATGAGAGATAGAAGTGAGCTACTCAGATAGTACAAACCATCCATTGTGTCTTTGAAAATGTAGAAGTTCATGCATGCACCAAAATTCAAGGAAAATTAGAACCATCTATGGCTTGAACAGAGAAGCAAGGGTTCCTGAATGCAAAAATTCAGCATGTAACAGTTTGTCAATGTTGAAGGATGAGGTTAGCATGTTTTAAAGATTATTGTCATTCAGGTGTTCTAAAAATCTATAGCCATGCTTATAACTATAATGATTGACATAGCATATAATATTTCTATCCATTAAAATTCTTAATATAACTCTGATATAATCAATCAATAAATCAATTAATAATAGAGAAAGAAGTTTAGATAAGCTGTTTTCATGGCTAAGACCCTAAGATTAGAAAAATATTGCTAGTGTGAAAAGGAAGTTTCATTTTATCATTAAAATAGATTTAGTAATAATTACTAATGAAGGTAATGGATTTTTCTTTGACCTCATTTACTCTGACAATTGCTTGAAGGATACTAATGACTGTTCATGTATTGATATATGATGCTTGCAATACAGAATAAAAATTCACCTTGGAGAAAGAACAGTAAAATACACAACAAACTTAGATTACTAGTTTTATGGAAAAAAGTTAAACTCTAAACGTTGTAAAGATAGATCTTATAAATATAATCTTGCAGATTGGATTCCTTCATGTGAGACCAAATTCTTGATAGTCATTTCAATTTAAAACATTAATGCTAATAAAGCTCATACTGTTTGAGAAGGCCATATGTCACAATAAGCGCAAGACTGAGCTACAATTACACTACTATGCTGATTTTAGTATATGACTACAAATCTTTTTTCTGTTACTTTTTAAATATGTCTTATGAAGAATAAGGAAAATCAAATGCATTAATAAAGAAGGTAAAATAAAGTAATCCTGTTCTCTTAATATTACTCTTTTAATTGTTTGAGAAATGACTTGTGTCACTCTTGACTAAATCTCTAATATTAAAAATCTTATGACTTTCTTTAAATATAAATTGTAAATTATAGTTTTTTATAGGAATTAAAGATTCATTTAATAATTTTCTCAAAACTCTTAATGTCATAATTCTGGCTACTTAAAATATAAAATCTACAGCATATTTAAATTTAATAGTTTATTCTTTTGATATGTTCCTAATGCATAGCTCAGTGCTTTTAATATTTCCTTCTTTACACAGAACTAACATTAACCAAAAGATTTTTAAAGAAACACAACTCTTCACTTACTGTGAATCTAGGGTAATGAATTTTATGAATTCAGGATAAAACAAACACATTTTATTGTTCATTTCAATGTCAGGTTAATATGTTTGGCCTGTGTGACAGACATTATGAAACCTACACATAGTCCATGGAAATTCTGTTTAGTCCTGGTCATCAGCTTATTCTCTTACTTATGGACAAATGACCAAGGTCTGCTTGTTCTCCATTCTTAGGCTTAAAAAACCTCAGTGATGAGTATATGGGAAAATCAGAGCGCCCTGGCTATTGTGCAACTGCATGAAAATAGAACTAATAAGTAATGGACAGAGAAAAAAGGGGGGGGGGGGAGAGAGAACTGATTATATCATTTTAAAATTAATTTTAGGAGATAAAGAAATATATATTGACTAGAAGCCTGGTGCACAAATTTGTGTACCAGTGTGGTCCCTTGGCTTGGCCTGCAGGATTTGGCCAACACCGGCTGTTTGACATCCCCTGAGAGGTCCCAGATTGCAAGAGGGTGCAGGTCAGGTGGAGGGACACCACTAGTGCACAATCAGGGCTGGGGAGGGACGGGGGAGAGCTACAGGACATGCCTGGCCCATCTTGTTTTGTCCAGATCGATCAGACCCAATGGCAAGCTAATCTACCAGTTGCAGCATCTGCCCCTTGGTGGTCAGTGCACATCATAGCTAGCAGTTAAGCGGTCTTAGCATATCATTAGCATACTATGCTTTGATTGGTTGAATGGACAACTAGATGATGGAACATTTAGCATATTAGGCTTTTATTATATAGGATTTACTGTCCTGGCCAGGGGGCTTGGTTGGTTGAAGTGTCATCTTGTATACAAAAAAGAAAAGGTTGCAGGTTTTATACCTGGGTTGAAGGTTTGTTCCCTGTTTGCGTGCATAAGGGAGGCAGCCAGTCAATGTTTCTCCCTCACAATGGTGGTTCTCTATTCTCTCCTCTCTCTCTAAGAATCAATAAAAACATATCCCAGGCGAGGATTAAACAAGGAACGATCAAAAACCCACACTGATGTGTTGTTCTACTTATTTTTACATTCTTTGGTTGTTTCTTGTATGTGCCTTGACTTGGAATTGAAATGGTATCTGGACAACGCTCCAAACAACTGAGCTACCCACCAAGGCCTGATGATATCATTTGAGAAGCCAGATTGAGTTTTGTCTGAAGCTAATGCTATTCCTAGAATGTTCAGTTATGGAAGCCAAGGAGTTTTACTTTTTGTTTGAGTCAGTTTGAGTTCATTTTTCAATGACTTACATGCAAAAGAGTCCTAATAAATCTACTTAAAGTTTGTTAGGCCATTTACATGGCAGGCCCTTTGTGAAGCTTTGAGAGTCAAGAATGAGTGATGAAGAATCAGTTCTCTAGAACAATGGTTCTTAGCAGCACCATCCCAAGAGCCCGGTATTTTGTGACAAGTAACATGTTGAAAATAATTCATTACTAAGATTAGTTAAATGTATTTGTGCAAAAAATTTTATATATTAGTGTTAATTCAAGAATATTTCTTTATATCACCATTTCCTTTTTTTTTTTTTTGCAAGAAAGAGTTGTTCAAATTAAAATTATAAAATGCTATTCCTCTGTACCATATGCATACATTCTGCAGAATACTAATTCTCTCAGAATTCTCCCAGTAATTCTGGGAGTTCCCAAGTGAGGCTATCTCACAGTGATCATGAAGCAGTATGACATGTTCTGTAACTCAGGACTCCTTTCTGGACTATGGAAATTACTGACTGGAGCCCAAGCCATGACAATGGGACCAAGAAATCACAATCACTGCACCACATGCCCATTATTGCTGATAATTGTGATAAGTGTGTGCCTGGAGGCTCTTGAGTCAGCCATTGTCTGAACCATGACTGTGTTATCCTCTTCTGTTTCTCCCCCATTCTCCATTGTTTCCTGCTTAGGATGATCTATAATTTTTACCCACTCCCAGGATTATGTATTAGGACTTCTTTATGCTTGTAAATTATTATAGAGAAATAGCTCATTCAGTATTTATTAAGCCAGGCTTAAAACCTATTTGTGATTTAATATTGAAATTAGAATTTTCATTTGGTTATTCTTATTCTCCTTAACAATACTCTGACTGTATCTTTCCTTTTCTAAAGTTTATCATTAAGATACTGAAGGCCCAGTGCATGAATTCATGCACTAGTGGGGTCTCTTGGTCTGGCCTGCAGGATTGGGCTGAAACTGGCTCTCCAATATCCCCTGAGGGGTCCTGGATTTCAAGAGAGTGCAGGCCAGGCTGAGGGACCCACCAGTGCAGGATCAGGGTCAGGGAGAGACCACAGGAGGGATTCAGGGTGTGTCCAGCCCTGATGGGCCAGACCCCAGCAGCAAGCTAACCTACTGGATGGAGTGTCTGCCCCCTGGTGGTCAGTGCACATCACAGTGAGTGGTTTAGTGGCCTTAGCATATCATGAGCATATTACACTTTGATTGGTTGAACAGACATCTAGACACTTAGCATATTAGGCTTTTATTATATAGAATAATTGACATATAATAATATATTAGTTTCATGTGTATAACATAATATCCATCACCATACATAGTTATAAAAATATTGTTTCTTGAGATGAGAATTTTTATGATCCTCAACTTCCGCATTAAAAAAATACAGTATTATTGATTATATCTACTGGACCTCACACTACTCGGACCCTTGATCAAGTTCCAGGCACACTGGCCTTCCAAAGTCTAAGTACCTCACTCACTCCCACTCAAGAACCTTTGTTCAAGCTGTTCTCTTTACATACAATATTATTATCTTTACTCATGTGTTGGCCATTCTCTACTTATAATCCAAGTCCCAATATAATATTACATCACATATTCATGGAAGTATTACTTTCATCTAGTCATCATATTATAAATGTTCCTGATACCTGCTATTTCACCAAATATGTACTTTATTATTTGTAATTATTTATGCATTGGTGTAACCATATCTTAAATGTTTGTTTGGTTCACTAGATTGGGAATAGCATAAAAATAAAGACTGTATCTATTTGTGTACCACTTTATCACCAGTGCTAAGTACAATGCTAGGAAAATACTGTTTCACTTGCATGTTTTGGAGAAATAAATGAATGAGACTGGAGGGAAATACTTTATGTTTAACATTACCCCCTCATTTTATTTCTTTTGCAAGAGAAATTGGTTCAGGATTTCTTAAGTACAAAAAATAGAATAGAATGGGTATTACAGATTCTAGAGACAAAATCCTGTCCCCTTGGGATTCCTGCTCCAATCCTCACTTTTGCTCTACTCTGCTGCCCTTCATTTTTTTTCCTCCCTGATACTCCCTCCAAACCACCTTTATCCAATTCTTTGGTTCATGTATTGGGAAGTGTGGCCATTGCTATCACTTGCAACCTCAGATATGTTAACTGGTGCCTATTTCTGATGTCAGAGAGCATTCCTAGAAATGAGCAAGTGGTCAGCGTCCAGATGCTCACCTTTCATATACCTGCCCCTTAATTATGGGTTAGACTATTGGAAACACTGTGTGTTGCTTGCTGTTGCCCATTTAAGAGTGATATCCTTCCCAAGAGTCACCCTAGGCCCAGCCAGAGAGCTGTATAAGATGTTCACAATTCCATGTCCTGCTGAGACACTGAACCCATACATACTCAAAAAGTTGTAATAGCATTTCAGCAATAAAAGGGATTATGTGTCTTTGGAGGTTTGTGCCAAGTCAAATTCTTAAAAATTCAAAGGTTTTTTTTATATTATTCCCCTTCCTTTTCCTAAGGTCACAGCCCACTGCTGTCAGGCTTCCAGGGGATGTCACATGATCCCACCTGAAAATGGTGTGCCCTGCCTGTCATCTCCTCATGTCCAAAGCTGTGATGGGACTAATCTGAAAAGCTCACCCTGAATAATGAGGCATGTAATATGTGTGTTTAATGGAAATACCTGGACACATTACAACGATCAATTCTTAATTTTAGGCTAGAGATTGGTGAAGGTCAGGGAACATGGCCATTCCTTAACCCCTGAATTTTTTTAAACTTTGTGATAGTTGTTTGGATTTCACGTTCATCTTTATTGAACTGAACACATCTGATACTTGGTATAGTTCTTTTATAAATTATAAATCCTTTCTGAATTAATTTTCTTCTCATTAGTTTTAGTGCTATTCAATTTCTAGTCATAGTTCTACAAAGTTAAATTAATATGAAGGGTGAGATACAAGCCTCCAAAGTAAAGAGATTCTGATTCAAGTATGATTCATTTTTAATAGAGAACAAAGTTGTCAGAGTAATACATTAATTTTCTGGAGTATAAGGTGCTTTTTACTCTAGTAGCAACATATATCCATCACTAGAGAGATAAAATAGTCCTTGATGAACACAAAAGAACACCATATTATGAACTATCACAATTCCACAAAACATAAAATGACCTGAAAATATGAAAATCATCCTATAAATATGAGTTTTATACTCTACTTATTAATGTTAAAAAACCATTTACTTGATAATTCCTTATGGTTTTCAATGATCCATATATACTAGGTGTGAAGTCATTGGAGCCATCTGAATCTTGTTTTATAGAAGTTTATCAAGCAACTGTTCCTTCAGCAAAAGACAATTCTAAAATCTCAACGGCTTACAACACCATTTAGTTCTCACTCATGTTATGCAAATGCTGAAGGGTAGATTCAGCTTGGCTGGGATTGGCTGGGTTTGTTTGGCCACCACTGGGTTTTACAGTGTTTGATTCGGCTCCTTGTGTTTTCTCCTTCCAGGAGCCAGGCTGAAAGATCAACCACTACTACAACATATTGTTGTAAGGGCAAAAGCAGAAGTTCAAAATGACCAATGAAAACTTGCAATACTAATAGCTTCTAATAAGATGTAGTGGCTGTGAACAACACAAACTGATTAACAAAAACAGATCCAGAGACAGAGAAGCACCAATCAGACCGACAAACCTCAGAGGAAAGGTAGGAGAGGGTGGGGGTAAGAGAGAGAGATCAACAACAGGACTTCCTGCATGCATATAAGCCTAACCAATGGACACAGACACCAGGCGGGGGGCGGGGGGAGGGCATGAGTGGTGGCTGGCACAGGGAAGATAAGGACACATATGTAATACCTTGATCAATAAAGAAAACAAAATATATAGCATCTGTTAAATCTGTTCACATTCCATTTCCTAAAACAAGTCACAGGTAAAACACCACATCATTGGGGCATGAAATTATACTTCTCCTGTAGTGGGGGCAGGTGTAAATGGTTGTTGATTATTTGGTGATTATCTATTGATACTACAGGCAGTAACCAAGGAGCGGACTTATTTTTACTATGCTTGAAAAAATAGGCAACAATCAATTCACTTATTAATATATACACACTGTTTGAATGTCCACTGTAGACCATTTCCTTAATAAGTGATCCCTTGTGACACAAGTGACAACACTAGAAAGAAATATAGAAACATAGAAAAAAATGATCTTTATTAAGGTGTTTCCATTTTCTTAGGCCAGAAGTTGGCAAATGTTTCTGTAAAGGGCCAGAAAGTTTCAAATACAGTATTATAGTTTCTGGGTCACATAAAGTTTCTGTGGTAGCTTCCTTCTTCTTTATCCATTTCCTCCTTTCTTCTTCTTTTTATTTCTCTTTTAACAATTCTTTAAATATAGAAAAAAAAAATTGTAGTTCTCAGATTGCATAAAATTGGACCACTTACCAGATATGGCTCATGCCCTATAGTTTGCCAACCACTGCTTTAAAGAAAAATAACAGGCAATTACAATTAATGATAACTTATATTAAACAAAATGTTATCATCTCTCTATATAAAAGCCTAAGCAACTGTTAAGACCATTCAATCAGTAGCTATGACATGCAATGGCCACCAGGGGGCAGATGCTCAATGCAGGAGCTGCTGAGCTGGGGTGACTTGGCAGCTGCGGTTCTCAGTTGATACACCTGAAACCAGAGAGGAGGGACCTGATTCCAGAGTATGTCACCCAAGAACTGCCCACTTGCAATCTGGGACTCTTTGGGGGATGTTGGAGAGCCAGTTTCGGCCTGATCCCTGCAGGCCAGGCTGAGGGACCCCACTGGTGCACAAATCTGTGCACCAGGGCATCTAGTTTCATATAATTGTGTATATACTAGTTTGATTAAACTATAAATCTGTAAGTCCCTTATTTTTGTTGACAAAGTCCCAATAACGGTAATACATTGACAAATACATTTTCCATGGGTGCTCAGCCTTACTTTAGTGGGCATATAGTTTAAGCATTAACTTCATGCTTCACACTAAATCTGCATTTCTGAGTTGAGTCATTTGAACTGGGAGTACTGAAAAATCATTTACATAGCAAGGACATGAACTTATTTTGTCATTTACTAGCTAGGTGGAGCATGTCTGTAATAGGTCTGAGTCACATTGCCACATATTTTCCTTTGTGACTTTAATTTCCCTGGTTCTTTATAGACTAATTTGGAATTAAAGTATGGTCATTTTTAATGTGATGTTATGAGACCCTGGGTCTTATTTAAATTCTAAATAAAATATGGATTCTTAATTTTTTATTTATTTTATTTTTATTTTTTCTAAGCAATTGACCAGATTAGGTTCAGGCCACAGGTTTCAACTTGCTTTTTAAAGTGGATTCTCATCTCAATGTCTGTTGAGTTTCAAAGCATGTGCAGAGCTATTTGCAGCAGCCCCACCTTTGTGCCACCTTCTGAAATTCTGGAATGGGTGAACATTGACCATTAGCTCAGGCCTCAAAACCTTCCCTATGCTATTGAAGGGGAAACTTGTGCAATTTGGAGGTGAGCCCACCCAATTTATGAGATTGCTGTGGATCTCCCTCCTCTCTTTGCCGAGCCACCCTCCCCCAACACTTCCTGTCTCCCCGGAGCCTTCCCTTCCTCCTCTCTGTTCAGAAACCTAAATTCCTGCTTTTCCAGATACTTCCTGAAACTGTGTGTTCATTCAGGGACCGAATGGTGAGAGGAAAAATGCCATTGGGATTTGTTTCGTGATCATAAAAGGCCAGTGCCTTTCATCAGAGAGGATTGTTGTCTCTCAGGGTGTAGAACCCCTCATGGCTGTCATTGTCATTACTGTGTAGCTGCCACCCCACCACTCCAGTACTGCCTGGGGGCTGGAGCGAGAGAAGGTTACAAAATTTAAAAATAAAAATAGGCCGTTGCCCCTGCTTTTTCCAAACCTTAGCTGTCCTCAGACCAGGAAAAGGGTTTCTCATGGAGTCTCTCTGTATGAGGGTATGTATTTACAGGTATATGTAAATAAATCTGCTTTTATTCCAGATTTGGTGACAGGAGACAAAAAAGAAATCAGTGATTGATGTGTCCTACTGAGTTGGAAAAGCAGAGCTTGGGAACCTGGAAGAGTGCATCTCAGAACATAAGCTGGGCAACGGCAATGGATCTGGTACAATCAACACATCTCCTGGTGAACAACTTTAGAGTTCTCAATTAAAGCAGTCTGTTGCTGCCCATCAAATGATAAGAGTCAAAGAGAGTGGGAGAGTATTTCAGTCATATACTCTAACTCTGTTTGGAATCTTTTATTACAAATAAAATAGCAAACATGCTGTGTTACATGAAGAAAAAAACAGAACATAACTTTAACGGGCACCTTGCTATTATCCAAAAAATAAGAAGATATTTGTTTCAATATTTGTCTGTCAGAGTCCTTGTGGTTCTTGACCTTTTGGTTACTCTATCTGAGCGAGGGTTCATAGGCTATCAAGGTCATTTTCAATGACCCAGTATGAAAACGCTATGGTAATTTTCCCAAGCAAAATGATTTCCTCCTTGCATGTCTATGCAAATCCAGTGTGAAATACACCAAGAGGAAGAAACCTCAAAGGGCACACCAGGAAGCCTTAGTCTGCATAGACTCTTAAATCTTGACATGTCTATGAAAAATTGCCAGTATTTTAACCAAATATTCAATGCAAATTTGACACTTGTGAAAGATTGTTGATGGCTCCCAGAGTTTATACTTTTTGTTTAGATTCAAACTCTGAAGGAATTGATTTCCTTGAGCCAAAATTGGTAGTTAAGGTTTCATCAACATTTTTCAGGAATATCTTCACAAGAATTTCATTCAAACTTAACTTATTTGTAAAAGATGTGTGCTGTATACTCATATTAATCAATGTGTTTAAAAAACGGTTTATGTGCCCCTAGTTGGTTTGGCTCTGTGTATAGAGCATCGGTCTGTGGACTGAAGGGTAAGGGTTTGATTCTGGTCAAGAGCACATGCCCGGGCTGCAGGCTCAATCCCTAGCAGGGGGGAAAGCAGGAGGCAGCCAATCAACGATTCTCTCTCCCTCTCCCTTCCTCTCTGAAATCAATAAAAATATATATTTTTTAAAAACTGTTTATGTGAATGCCTTAAAATATGACTATAACAATAGTTGGCCACATTTATATACCATGAGTAATGAACAAATTCATTTGTTTGTAAACATTTCAAGTTCTTGCCCTTCAGTCATACAGACATAATTTTAAGATTTTAAATATACAGTAATTTAATCACAAATATCTTCCAGCTGCTGGCCAGGAATGGCATTTCCTATTGTCTGTCTTTTTCTTCTCCTCCTCTCAAAGTATAAGAAAAACTGCCAGATGTCACAAATTGCAGGCCCGATAACACAGCGCAGTCTGAAAGACAGATGGAGGTGTCTGAGGCTCGCAGGATTCAGTGATTCCGTTCTTCTCTGGTGTGATTCGCATGAGGTGATTATCATGGAGCCCAGATGCTAGCTCTGCAGCTTCCGCCCAGAGCAGCACCTTCTCTCTGAGTCCTCTACTTTGTGCAGTGAGTGTGAAAACATTTAGGCCGTGCTGAGCATGTGGGTTTTCACTTTCTTTTTTTTTATGATTAGTCAATAGAGAAATGAAATGGGCTCTGGAGGTAATGAATCAGATTTAACAGCGAAGCAAAGACAATTTCTCCCCCTTTTGAGGCCATGTTAGCATTTCGTCTGAGAATAAAGGGGAGAGCTTGTGACTAATTAGGATGCAAGTTGAGGCAAAATCCAAGAGATTGAGCAGACTTTATTGATGATGGAATTCTAAGACATAATCCTAAAAGATATATATTCTTGAGAGCAAGAATTTTAGCTACATTAGTCCATGTAAGAGCTATTCTACCACATGAAGTAAGAGTGTTGGAGCCTCAGAGGATTTACTAGAACATATGAGAATGAAGAGGGGAAATGAGTCAATTAAATAGTGCTAAACGAGAGGTCCCAAGAAGTCAATCAATGTCATAATTGGAGGAATCAAGGAAAGATATGTTATTCTTGGGACATACTTGGGACAAGACAGCATATTGACTTTTTAATATAATATTACAACCTGTTTCAAGCGTACACATTTAATATATGTAGGTAAATAGATGCCCACGGGCTGAAACCGGTTTGGCTCAGTGGATAGAGCATCAACCTGTGGACTGAAAGGTCCAGGGTTCGATTCTGGTCAAGGGCATGTACCTTGGTTGCAGGCACATCCCCAGTAGAGGGTGTGCAAGAGGCAGCGGATCAATGATTCTCTCTCATCAATGTTTCTAACTCTCTAGCCCTCTCCCTTCCTCTCTGTTAAAAATCAATAAAATATATTTTTTAAAAAATAGATGCCCACAGGCAGTTTGAGGTTGAGCACAAGTCATACTTCAGTAGATTTATTTCTATACCCATACTTCTCCTGCCACATGAAATGTGATGCACATAAGGAGGTGAATTAGATTTACTAAGGGAATCCAAAATTATCTGCTAATTGTATCTATACTTTGAATTAGAGGATTAGAGGAAAGGGTAGAAAGGTACTGACAATCTCAAAGTAACTAACACTCTGATTTGGGAGCTAAGACAAACACACAAAATCTAGTAGCATATTTTCAATAGGAAGCAAGTAGTTCAGATCCAATTACAATATGTTTCTTTTAAAAAATAAAAATATACTTTCAGTGATTTCAGGGAGGAAGGGAGAGAGAGAGAGAGAGAGAAACATAAATGATGATAGAGGATTATTGATTGGTTGCCTCTTGCACAACTCCCAGTCCGCAACCTGGGCATGTGCCCTGACCAGGAATCAAACTGTGACCTCCTGGTTCATAGGTCAATGCTCAACCACTGAGCCACACCAGCTGGGCTATAGTATGCTTCTTAGTAAGGGCAAGGATCATGTCTTTCTTATGGGTATTATGGCTCCACTGCTAATCCTTATTAGGTGACAAATAAATATGCATTAAATAAGGTGAAACACCAAACAGGCTGAATCCACTGCAATATTATTATTTCCAGTGAAATAGTCATGGTAAAGTTTTGAAAGAAAAAAAAAAACCTGTCTGTCAAAATGTATAGAAAGAAATTCACACCTCTCTATATATTAACAAAATGGCAGCACAATAAAGAAAAAGAGATCTTAAAAGCTAATCAACAAAAGACATTTTACATAAAAACAAATACATTGATGGCAATAAAATTTAAAAGTCAATAAAAATTTAAATGATAAAATAGCTGTCATACTAGAATTCTGTGTTGAGGTAAATTATTAAAGTTTACTATTGCTTGAGGCATCTTGTGCTGCCTAAATCTGATTTTCAAATAATCAACTCAGAACCATCAATTATGTAATAATGTTCACAGCTAATCTTTCTTCAATTACGGCACCTCACAAACTATTACTATTCTCTCTTCTGAAAGTGCCGTTGGTATATATAGAACTTTCTTATTTTATTCTACATATTTTTTAAATTTTTCTTTTATATTGCTTTTAGTTTGACAGTTTTTCTTATTTATATTCCAATTCATTAATTCATTCTTTGAATGTATCTAATCTTCTATTTAACCAATTAATTGTTTTTATTTTAATGTATTGACTTCATTTTTATTTCTAAGTGTTGTATTTGGTTCTTTTCCAAAGTAGCCTCATCATGTTTATTGCATCTTATATTTAGTCTTATGTTTTTTAAATTTCTTTATTATATTTCTGATTATTTTAACTTTTTTCTTTAAGATTTATTAACACCATTAAGGAAAACAACCCTGTCAATAGAATGAAAAGCTCTGATTTTAGACTCAGAACCTGTTAAGATTCATTCTCCTAAACCTTGATTTCACTTTTGACATCTGAAATATCTTCCTAATTCTCATAATGATGTGGGAATAAATGCACCAGTATTTATACAATTTACATTCCTCGAGTAATGGCATTATGTAAATACAAGATATAATGTATATCTTGTCATTAAAATGTGGTTTCAGTTTTCAGGGTAGAGTCATTTCTATAAAATGTATGCAAATATTCAAGAAGAAAAAGTAACAAGGTATTTATTTTCTCAAGTTTCCTTTGGAATCTTTAAAAACACACTCAGAATGCATTTTTTTTTTCTAGGATTATTTTTCATGTTCACTCATTGACTTCTCAAGTAAAAATTAAAGGTTACTGGTATTTTTTATTATAGCAGTCTAACATCACTCTAATAAATTCTTTTGTGCCTAGGAGCCTTTGAATAATTTATGGTCAGGTAGAAAGCTGAATTTCAATTCAAAAAGAGCTCTCCTGTTAAAACACCCTGCCAGCAAAGTGGCAGAGGATTCATGCTTACACAGCCAGGATGACCTACGCCTATTGCGATGCACTGCTGTCACTGGCCCGGCAAAAGCATTCTGCTTTTGAAATAAAAAATGAAACTGTTTCCTTTTATGTACCATGGTGTCAAAGAGCTGAGATATCCCATAATAAGGTGTTTTGTAAGCTATAACCAAACTCATCATTCCTCATCAAGTTGACTATAGTACAGCAAGGATGGCTAAGAATATTACTCTAAGCTACGAATGGGTATAGCAAAAATGCACATGATATAAATTATACATGTATCTAATATAACTGATACATGATATGTGGATGTTTTCATAGTTAACTAGGCATACTACATTGTACATACATATACCAGTTTGCTAGGAGATCAAGTCTACTGTTTAGTTATAATCAGAGAATATAGCATTTAAATTCTATTAATGCTTTTTGTCTTAAGTCTCGTTTTTGACTAATATTAATATTGCTACATTAATTTTCTTTTGTTAGCATTTGCTTGGTATTTCATTTTTCACCCATTTATTTTCAGTCTTATAAGCAACAGCTGGATTTTCTTGTTGTAATCTGACAGAGTTTTATAAAGGAATTTATTTAAATATAATGTAAGTACCTTTTTCATCTTATGTTTTGTTTTTTATTTATCATGATGTTTTTGTTGTATTCATTAAATTTTTTGTTGCATTGATAAATTACTTCACATTCCCTTTTAATTTATCTCTTCCTGGTTGAGGAATAAATTGTGTGCTTCTCTCTTCATCACGTTACTCTTAAATTGTTAACACATCCATAATTTTATTATTTTCTAATAAAATCTAAAGTTATTCAGCACATTTTTCTCCTTTCCAGAAAATATTAGAAAAATAAGATTCCCTGTTTAGAATTAACTTTTAAACTTTCTTCATACAAATTTAATTATTTTAAAAGTTGTTATGAAGCATTTAAAATGAACAAAAGATAGAAATACACCATAATGAACTTTTGAGTACCTACTGCACAGATGAATAAATAATAAGTTAACTTAAAAATGGAATCTTTTTGTTTACCCTTTCTCTTTCACAGTTAAGATGTTTATAGCTCCAAATGTTCATCAGAATTGTGTTTGCAATTCTGAGAATATTAGCACCTTGTGAACATGGATTTAGTCTTATTAGTGCATTGCTAAACACCAAGAATTCTTTCTGGCACAATAAATATTTTCAGAATTAATGATTTTATTTACATGTTTATTATGTTTCATCTCTAATAATATATATTTTTGTTATGGAAGAGTTGATGTTTCATGTAAAGGTATTTTAATATGTGTCCGTCTGTAACTTTCAGTCATTATTATCTTTGTGAGATTAATCCGTTTTTATACATATTTTTCCAGATCATTGATTTTCATTGTTGTATGCTATTCTATTATGTAAACATACAATAATTTACCCATTATTCCATTGATGGACAATTAATTCTTTCACATTTTGGTGATATAAATAATGTGGTCTTGCTAAATTAGATTTACCAATAAACATTATTGGTTGTTAATTGTTGTTGTTGTTAAGCATTGCTACTTTTTTATTTATCCCCTCTGGATCAAGATAAATCTACAGTTTTACGTTTTAGCTTTTGTATGTTTGAAAATATATCTGTTTTATCCTTACTGTTGAATAATAAGAGACTATTGAATTCTTGATTGATAGTTTTTAAACTATTGGTCTATTGTTATTTATTACTAGAGGCTCTGTGCATGAAATTTGTGCACTAGGGTTGTGTTGTCCCTCAGACCAGCTTGTGCCCTCTTGTAGTCTTGGACCCCTCAGGGGGATGTCTGCCTGCCAGCATAGGGACCAGGCCTAAGCCGACAATCAGACATCCCCCTCACAGTCCAAGAACTCTTGCTCCTTACTGCCCACCTGCCAACTGCTCCTTACTGCTCAGCTCTTCGCTCCTTAGTGCTGCCTCAGAGGCAACAGAGGCTCCTGCCATGGCCACTGGGCTTGCCACCCGTGAGCCTGGCTTCTGGTTGAGCAGCGCTCACCCTGATTAAGCACACTGAGCACCAGGGGGCAGCTCCTGCATTGAGCATCTGCCCCCTGGTGGTCAGTGCACATCATAGCAACTGGTCATTCTGCCATAACGATCACTTACATTTTTATTATATAGATAGCTAAACATTGCTCTCAAGGTACATTTAATATATTATCACCATCCTCCTTTTTTCATATGATAATCTTCAACTTCATACCATGGGTTTGAAGTTGGATTTTTTTTTAAAAGGTATGGATTTTTAAAAACCCTGCTTTGGCCAATGGCACACTATTTGGGGACTCATAGCTTTTTGTAGACCTGGAAAATTTTGTATGTTGTATTTTTGAATAGTGGTTGTCTCAATTTTCTCATTTACTACTTCTAAAAATCCTGATTATCCCATCATACTATTCTCCATATCTCTTATTATGATTTGTATATTTTTACCTCTATTTTTGGGGAGTACATTCAGGATCAGTTCTATATTATAATATTTCAGTTCACTAAATCTTTTATATATCCATAAAGTAAACACGAGATTTAAATCACTAACATAAATACCTACTGAATCTGCTAAAAGAATATCTTATCAAAGTCAATGACTTACCTTCCAAGAGCATATTCCCCCACACATGGGTGGGGTCTATGTAATACTATAATACAAATGAAAATTAGAAAGTGAGTTTTAAATAGTAAAATAAATTAATTAAAAATTAAAAACAATAAACAGTGAGTTAGTGTTTGAGTTGCTGGTAAAATTCTATCTCTATTTACTAATGGGATCTTGAAATTTTTGGTTAATCTATGTAGTTTGCAAAGTGATTTGTTAGACTGAAAGAGCTCTAAAGTTGTTCCAGTTTTAATTTCAGAGTTTTAAAAAATTTGTCACATGTCCAAACTGCTGTTTTCCACCACGTTAAAATCTGTACCTTCAGAAATAACTGCCTGAATGCCTTCCATTTTCAACCTATTATTAGGAGCTCTATAGATGAAACTTTAAACATCAAGAAGATAAGATTATCCTCATTTCTCAAGCAATAAAATATGCTGCTTTGCATAGAATACATTACTTCTATATTTCTAAATCATATTTATGGTTGACTGCCCACTGAAACAACACTTTCACTATGTATAATTTAGCTTTTCATTCTCTTTCTTCCCAATCTTCCGAGCTAGTCCTTTAGTGTAATAAAGGACCAATCAATAAATGAATGTTAAGATTGCCTTTTGGTTCATTCAGAACTGACATTTTATAAAATAGCTATTCATTTATTTATTTATTTGTTTATTTATTTATTTACTATATTTATTTAGCAAGCGGTTAGGAATGAAATTCACTGAGCTCAGTAATGCATTTAATAAGACATACAGCCTATATGGTTATGTTAAATGTTCGGTCTGTAATAATAGTCAAATCTCAGGACTGGATGAGAGTTTCTTCATTTTGTAGTCTCTAGCATCTAGCACAGGCAAAAAATAATGTGTGTTAAATTAAATTTAACTGAAAAGTAATAAGGGAAAGGTCAACAACTTCAAATTAATTGAGCTAGACACTTTGTGAGTACTTGGCAAAAGTTATCCCAAAAGCTTATCAACTTCATGTAGACATTTTTAATAAACACAGTGAAGCCTCATCTGCAAAGGCAAACGGGACCACTACTCATGGATTTCATTAATGCATTATAACCAAGTGGCATAACTCTGGCTTAATAACCCACGTTCCCCTCTGGTTCAAGGTTTGCTCTCATGTTGACTGTACCTCATAATTTACCTATAAGTCTACTTTTTCCCATAAGAACTTTGTATTTTATTAGTGGCTAGAAAAATAAAATTTTAGGTTAATAGCAATGAAGATATTTTATGAAATTTGTTAAGAATTACTTGTAAAGCTCTAACCGATTTGGCTCAGTGGATAGAGTGTTGGCCTGAAGACTGAAGGGTCCCAGGTTTGATTCCAGTCAAGGGCATGTACCTTGGTTGCAGGCATATCCCCAGTAGGGAGTGTGCAGGAGGCAGCTGAATCAGTGTTTCTCTCTCGTTGATGTTTCTAACTCTCTATTCCTCTCCCTTTCTCTCTGTAAAAAATCAATAAAATATATATTTAAAAAAGAATTACTTTTAAAATTGTAGAATTCCTAACTTATAAGAACTTGATTTTACCTTCTTTGAGTGATAGTTGATAATTTAAAAAAAGAAAATGAATTAAAGAAGAAATGACTATGATTCATTCAATCCTAAGAGTATTTTAAACATTGGATGAACATGCACTCATGACAGACTTACAGATTTAATTTTAAAATATTGTGCAAATGAATTACATTTATTTATATTAATATATTGATATTAATTGATTAATTTATATTGATATATTATATATATTTTAATCTTCACTATAGAATTATTCATGGGATGTTGCTTCTGTTGAAGCATTATATTTTACAGTAACTTTCTATACAAAGAGCATCATATTTATACACCTGAGTGTCTACAACTAATTCATGGAATCAACAAATATTTATGGTTTGTGTCATAAATGATCATCTGAATTTAATTATACTTAGGTCTCATTATAGGTTAATTGACCTGGTAATTAATTTCCTTTGTGCCTGCAAAAAATATCAGGTTACAGGCCCCTCTAGTTTCTTCAATTTTTAAAAAAATATATTTTATTGATTTTTCACAGAGAGGAAGAGAGAGGGAAAGAGAATCAGAAACATCGATGAGAGAGAATCATCAATCAGCTGCCTCTTGCACACCTCATACTGGGGATGTGCCCGCAACCAAGGTACATGCCCTTGCCCAGAATCGAACCCGGAACCCTTGAGTCTGCAGGCCGACACTCTATCCACTGAGCCAAACCGGTCCTGGCTAGTTTCTTCAATTTTTTAAAAATAAAAATACTCAGTAATAATGGATTCTATAACCTTACTTTTGGAATAAAACTATAGGCAGGTAGTATTAAATACTTTAATTATTAGTAGGTATAAAAATATGAAATAACAACAAAACAAAACAAAACAAAACAAAAAAAGCCTCATCCTCCATTTCTTCTTCCAAAGACTTCAGATAACCTTTAACCACTGTGCTGCTCTTTGTTTCAAAATGGCAAAATTGTAATTTTAAGCTTTGTGCTCCGAGTACAATCATGGAGGACGGTTTTGGTAAAAAAAAAAAAAAAAAAAAAAAAAAAAAAAAGCTTGACAAATTGACTGGATCTATATTCTCTTAGTGTTGGTATTTCAGGGGCAATCAGCATTTTCTTCATGTAGCATATGTTTAATCCACATGTGATTAAGTAATAAGACAAGGCACATGGTGTGGCATAATGCTAAGTAAAATGGATTTGAACTAGACAGGAAGTAATAGGAGTAGATTCTCATGGGCTCAATTAAGATCAGTAATGTTGTATTATCCATATTTCTATTCTTTTGGGGATAAAAGTTTTTGGGTTGTTTTAGGATTTGTAATTCGTGTAATTTCCAAGGAAGTGTCACTCTCTGGATCTTGAATGATATAAGAGAATAAGTGGTGGGGATGGATGCACCCAAATCCACTTATAATGTTGATCTATTATGCATCAAACATGGACCAGCTGGTTGCTCTTTTAGGGATTTAGGTTTCCTCATCTGTAAAATGAATCGAAAAATACATAACTTGTTCTCAAATAGACTGAAAAAATAATCATATAAAATGATTTGTCCAGTGCCTAGCACAGATCTGCTGCTTGAAAAATGTTATCTTTGTTTTTTTACAAATTGCTCTACAGAGTATATGCTTAAATACTTATTTTGAAATTTCAGTTGGCCAACATATTTCTTAGTCCTAGTCTATTCCAATATTCTTAATCAATAACAGATTAATGATTTCTACTAGTAAAATGTAAATAAAATTTTAAATACATATATTTATGTAGACAAATACAAATATATAAAATATATAGATATTTAAATATGTATATTTAACATTGAAAAAATTGGTGATGGTATTGATGACTTATCCTATCTAATAAAAGGCTAATGTGCAAATTGACCATCACTCCAACACACAAGATGGCTGTCCCCATGTGGACACAAGATGACTGCCACAAGATGGCCAGCAGGCGAAGGAAATTTGGAGGTACCATGTCTGCAAGGGAGGACAGTCGTGGGTGATCAGGCCAGCAGGGGAGGGCAGTTAGGGGTGACCAGGCTGGCAGAGGAGGGAAGTTGGAGGCGACTGGGCCTGTAGGGAAGGGCAGTTGGGGGAATCCAGGCTTGCAGGGGAGGGCAATTAGGGGCAATCAGGCTGGCAGAGAAGCAGTTAGGCATCAATCAGGCTGTCAGGGGAGTGGTTAGGGGGTGATCAGGCTGGCAGACAGAAGTGGTTAGGGGCAATCAGGAAGGCAGGTAGGCAAGCAGTTGGAAGCCAACAGTCCTGGATTGTGAGAGGGATATCCCAGATTGGAAAGGATGCAGGCTGGATTGAGGGACACCCCCCCCCCTCAGTGCATGAATTTCATGCACCAAGCCTCTAGTATCAAATAATAGAAGATATTGATTTTGTTTAGGAAATTACCCCTTTACGCACAAAAAAATTTTCTTCTTTTTTTTCTCTCTCCATCAACCTGTTATTTGAAAATAATTACTAAACTATAATTTTTAGGTGTTTCTTTATTCTCTATTCTATCTTCCTTATGAAATGGTAATACAGAAGGACTTCAAAATTTCTCACTTTGCTCTGTAAAAGACTATGCCTATTACATACTAAATCAGAGAGTTCCCTCTTACTTTGAATAACAGATAAGAATATATATTTTATGAGGACTGCCAAAGTGAGCAAGATTCTATTAATCAAAAGGGTTTCAAGAAACAGAAAAAAATACATTATTAAAGACATAAAAATTAAATGCTGAAGGAGTGAACAATACACTGTTTGATTTTTATTCATTTTGACACCTGTTTTTTCCTTAGAGAACTGGACAAGCATGTATCTATTTTAAGTTTGTGTTGGTTCACAAACTCGGGAGTTCTTGGCGGGGGTGAAATCTGAAACTGGTCCCCATACATGGTGGTCAAGGAAGATTAAAGATAGGGGAAGATCACTCTAGATTGGAAAGTGGCAGTTTTAAAAACCAAGGGAACTTACATATGAGGCTTGTTCAGAGTGACCATAAGATGAGTAAACCTCTGCATCCCACTCACCACAATCATAAATGTTCATATATAGAGAGTTAACCAAGGTGTAGTCACCTATACCATAGTCTCAGTAACACATTGCTCTCTGTGAGAATGGTGAGCAAGGTGTGCATTTCAAGGACAGACGAGGGGCCAGGAGCCTCTGATTGCCCAGATCCAGCTCCCAGGTCAGCCAGCAAACACATCCTTTCCATTACCTCCTCCAACAGTTTGATTAGTTATTATTACCAAGAGACTTTCAGAAGCCTATGAAGACATCTTACTCTAAAGAATCTTCTCTGTATGGTTTTCAGGCTATTACAGGAAACTGACAATCACATTTGATAGAGTCACGGAGCAGAAGACACAATGAGCATATATATTTAACTGAGTGGTAACATATAACATATCATATCAAGTGCCCCCAAATGTATTGCTTTATTTAATCCTCCCAACGATCCTGAATTAGGTACATTTGGAAAATAAATATTAGAGAGCTCTTGACCAGGATCTACATTTGGTACGTGACAGGGTCAGAACTCAAACTGTGTCTGTCTCCAAAGTGAAAACTCTTCACCACTATCTGTGCTGCTTCCATGGACATAAAAAAAGAAGTGAAGTGATAGAAAACCAGGGTGGGGGTGGGGGGGAGGGAGTCACTAGAATCCAAAAGCAGCTTTGCTACAGCTAAAACATTGACAAAAATTGGTTCAAAGTTAGCCTACTTTAAGAATATGGCAGTTTCTTAAATAAAATTTATTGTGAAGTACTTTTGCACTGATAATATCAAGTTGTGTGTTTTTCTTTTCTCTGTAAGCCTAAATACCCAAAAGAATCCTACAAAGACTTGGAGTATGTCTGGGTGGCATTTATGAATGCATCAACATAGCATCAAAATATAAAAATTAATCAGCTAGATTTTGTCTACAAAAATACCAAATGACTTATTTATTACTACTAGAGGCCCAATGCATGAAATTCATGCACAGGGGTGGGGGTGGGGAAGGAGGAGTGGGGGGGAGGAGGTTCATAGGTTTCAAAGCCTGGCCTCCACCTTTTCACAATCGCAAACCCCTTGGGGGATGTCCAACTGCCTGCGTGTCAATCCAGGACTGCTGACTCCTACCCACTGACTGGCCTGCCTGTCTGATCACCCCTAACCACTCTTCCTGCCTGCCTGATTGCCCCTAACTGTTCACCTGCCTGCCTGATGGTGCCTAACCACCTCTACCTCTGCCCCACTGTTGCAGCTTTGTCAGGAAGGACATCTGGAATGACATCCAGAAGGTAGTTAGGCTGCCCGGTCTGATTACCATATTATGCTTTATTATTATAGATTGTTTAATTATGTTTGGTCCCACTGGTGTGACAAAATTGGCCTTTTATTTTGGCATAAGATAAGTAAGTATTAATCAGTAAATTATAGGAAATTGGAGCCTAAGGCATACTTTAGAAACACAAAGAATTTTCTCTCATTTATAACCATCTGTAGTGGGACAAATCTAACATTACCTACTAGTAGATTAATCACATTAAATATGACTACTTTTAGGTACCATTGGAAATGTTGACTGAATAAATCCCTTTCACTATTAGTTAGGAAACGAGTGGCCTGAAATAGCTAACATCTCCAGATTCTCAGGGGCAGCACTTGATTTCCCAACTTCCTTCAAATTCAAACTGACCATAACTTAAATTAATGACTAGATGAATTATACCTGAGAAACTTTTTGTGTAGCTTGGAATGGTTGAGCAATGGAGCTCTGTCTTCATATGACAGTTTAAATAGAGTCCAATATATCACTTCCTTTATGTGGTTAAAGCCGCCCACTCCTACCACCGACAAACAGTTCCCAGGACACTGAAAAGAATAGTTCAGAAATCTCTGCTCTAAAAAAATTTTTTGTCTTATTACACAATCTCTTAACACACACATGTTTTGTTTCGATAAGCTGTGACTGTATTACTGTGCTTTATTATCTTAAAGGAAGTTGCCATTTGGTGTACTTTATAAGAAAAACATCTCTATATGACATTCCAGAAACTTCAATTTTAGGAAAAGAAACAATAAGTAACCACCATCCCCATCAGTTGCAAGGCTGCATTTTACTAGAGACTGAGTCATGTGTATCATATGAAAGAATTTTTATTCAACTAAATTCAGTAAAGCCTATTTGTATAAATCCACACTGAAACATATGGTTAGTTGAGATGATATTATAATCACATCCCCATCACTATAGTAAGTATGCTAACCACATTGGTCTTTGGTATTATATAAATGCACTACTGCAGTGTGTGGTCCACTACTGTAGTGCTGTTGTTGGTTGTCTTCTTGATTTAATATAAACAACTCCCTAAACTCTAAGTAATCTAATCAGCCTTCTCTATTTTCTGTTTATGTCATCACTTCTGTTGCTAAAAATACAATCCACTAGTTATTGTCATAAGCATAGTCTGCTGACTACCAGCTGTTATAATAGGCTGTATCAGTTCTATTGTTACGCTTTGTTCAACCAAGTGACAGCATGAACTTGCATCTAAAACACAGTTATTGTACACAGTAGGCTAAGACATAGACTGGTTCCAGAGCATGAGCTAATAGTGCAGACATGGAATCACAGTGAATGGCTCTCTGGGCTCCAAATGACTAAGACAACTTTCCAGTTCACCCAAGCGAAGTACAGTGTAACATTATCACAGCAATGTATCTATCCGTGAGTCTTAGCTCTGAATGAGCGCATTGCAGAGATTGTGGCTGGTTAGTCAGTTTTTGAATGTTCCACACTGCTTTGCTTGTGTGAGAATAAAAGGGACCACAGATAGAACTATTGTTTTAAGAGGAATACCAATAGTGGGTATCCTGATGCATTGTGACATCAAAGTATATAATGTCACAGAAAATAATGGATGACTTTCAACAAAGGACTATTGTGTTGAGCCATGCTAGGCACTTTGGGCCATTTGAGAAGGAAAGAATGAATTTGAATTGTCCTCTGAGGATAGTCTCCTATATGCCCTTGTAGTTATGTGGCTGACATAACATATATTTTACTATGTACAGATTCAAGGCAATGTGTTTTTCTGTTGTTGAATAATAAACAATAACTGCAAAACTTGAAACTTAGAGTGTTTAGAATTCACTTAAATCTTTAAGCATTTTCTTTGTTCCAAACTAATCTCTGTCTTTCTCTTCTCTTCTCTTCTCTTCTCTTCTCTTCTCTTCTCTTCTCTTCTCTTCTCTTCTCTCTCTCTCTCTCTCTCTCTCTCTCTCTCTCTCTCTCTCTCTCACACACACACACTCACACACACACACACACACACACAGTGATTATATCTCCATTTGACATACAGGTTAAAATGAATGAGTCTTAGCAGTAAAAAAAATGCTGGATAATATCACAACAAACACTTTTTAATATCACAACAAACACTTTTTTTTTAAATTGATTTTTAACAGAGTGGAAGGGAGAGAGATAGAGAGCTAGAAACATCGATGAGAGAGAACCATCGACCAGCTGCCTCTTGCACACCCCCTACCGGGGATGTGCCCGCAACCAACGTACATGCCCCTGACCGGAATCGAACCTGGGACCCTTCAGTCTGCAGAACCTGAAGGGTCCCAGGTTTGATTCCGGTCAGGGGCTCTACCACTGAGCCAAACCGGTTTTGGCAACAAACACTTTTTAACCATCAGTGTGATAGTATTAGGAGATAGGCCCTTGAGAGGTGATTAGGCCATGAAGGTGGAACCATCATGGATGGGATAGTGTTCTTATAAAAGAGGCCCCAGAGAGCTATTTTGCTTTATACCATTTAAGAACACTGGTATAATGAGAAAACAGCCATCTGAATCAAAAAGTGAACCCTCACCTGACACTGAATTTGCTGGCATATTGATATTGGAGTCTCTACCTTCTAGAACTATGAGAAATGTTTGCTTTTTAAGTCAGCTAGTTTATGATACTCTTGTTATAGCAGTTTGATCAAACTAAAACACACACATATACATGTATATATGTATATATGTATACATCCTATATAATAAAAGCCTAATATGCTAAATGTCCAGTAGTCCAGTCATCTGTTCAACTAATCAAAGCCTAAATATACTAATGATATGCTAAGACCACTCAACCACTCGCTATGACATGCACTGACCACCAGAGGGTAGACAGTCAACTGGTCAACCAGTCACTATGACGTGCACTGACCACCGGGGCGCAGATGCCCTGACTGGTAGGTTAGCTTGCTGCTGGAGTCTGGCTGATTGGGACTGAGCAAGATGGGCTGGACATGTCCTGGAGCCCTCCCACAGTCCCTTCCCTATTGGCAAACCTCTTGGCGGGTCCTTCCCAGCCCCAATTGTACACCAGTGGTGTCCCTCAGCCTGGCCTGTGCCCTCTGGCAATCTGGGACCCCTCAGGAGATTTCATAGAACCGGTTTCAGCTCAATCCCACAGGCCAGGCCAAAGGACCTCACTGGTGCATGGCACCAGGCCTATAGTACATATACATTTAAAGAATAGCAAATTAATAGAACTTACCACTTATTACTAAGGTTAAAAAACACACACAAAAACCTTTATTGGTTCCTTCAAGTTCTATGTCTCTACTAAATCATATTACTTTATCCTCTAGAATGACTTTTGTGTTCATCATTTTCTTTTTCAATATAGATTTTTAAAAATTAATTAATTAATTTTTAATCTTTACCCAAATATATGTTTATTGATTTTGGAGAGATAAAGAAAGAGAAAGAAAGGAGAGGGAAGAACATTGATGTGAGAGAAAAACATCCATCAGTTGCCTCCCCTATAGGCCTTTCCTGGGAATAGAACCTCCAACCCAGGCATGGGCCCTGACCTGAACTAACCGCTTACCTTTCAGTGTAGAAGACAAGGTTCCAACCACGTCACACTGGCTAGGACCATATAGATATATATTGATTTATATAATATTACTTACAAAAGTACCTATTAAATGTCACAAATATTTTGAAAATTTTAGAAAAGGTATTACCAAAATATAATTTCTACTATATGTGTAACTGGAGACTCAGAAAGAGAGATAAGAGCAAGTGGGGTAGTGGCAATATTTAAAGATACAATGGCTGAGAGTATTCCAAACTAATGAAGAAATTTAACCCACCAATTTAAAAAGTTCTACAGACCAAGTAAGATAAATACAGGCATCATATTTAGGCACACTATAGTAAAAGTATTGAAAATCAAAACAAAAAGAAACTCTTAATAACAGAGAAAAAGAAGATATACTATATTTTAAAAAATAAAAAGACTGAAGAAAAGCAATGATCAGCTTTGATTCTATAGCTAAAATATCCTTCAAAGTCAAAATGAAATAAAAAATGTTTTCAGACAAAATGAAAAAACTCTATTACTAGTGTTCTATACTAAAAGAAACATTAAGGAAATAATTTAAGCAGAAGAAAATTATTTCAAATGGAAACATAAAGTTGCAAGGAAACAGACCAAAAAATTAAAAGGATACATATTGGGTAGACATAAAGAAATATTGACTATGAAATGTCACAGTAGGAAAACTTTATATGATTAGTCTACCATGTAAGCAATTTCAAAATGCTGCTCCATATTAACAATAAGCAAAAAGATGAGCAAACTGAAAAATCAACAACTTTTCTTAGATTCATCAGAGAAGAAAAGTCACAGAGCTAACTGCTGCCCTAAAAATTAAAGAGACAGACAAGTAAATGCAAAGAATCTCAACTTACTGGAGCAGGAATCAGCAAGCGAAAACCTCTGCCAGAACTAGTGCTGGTAAGAAAATCTGAACTGTAGTTGACAAATTACTGGAGGTTCAGTGTGCTAAATCTGAGAGTTAAAAACTTTAAGGAGACCCAGTCATAGGGGAGCCCTCCAGCTCGTGTCCTTTACCTCCATGAACTTGACAAATGCAACAAATACCATAAATGTTGTGATACAGGATGGTCATGGTGGGGAAGATTGGGTGTAGTGGGGAGGATTGTGGATCTGTGGGAATCCTCTATACATTATGCTCAATTTTACTGTGAACTTAAAGCTGCCTAAAAAATAAATATTATTAATTCACACTACACTAATAAAGTTTCTGTTGGCTTCTGAGGGCTTACAGTATTCTATTTTGGACTTTGGTGGCTAGCTGTCTAAAGTAAACTACATACATATACCTAATTAACTTTTCTGTATTTGTTATATTTTCAAAAGAAAATAAAAGATGTACAAAAAAGAGAAATTGGTTAACAAAAATGCAGAAAAATTAAAGAAGGGGACTAGGGAAAAGCATCCAAGTTACTTTCAAATTATTAATGTTTTATTATTGAACTTGTTTGTGGGAACTTAAGTATTACTTTTTATTATTTTCTTTAAAATATAAATATTTCATATGTACTAGGTGTATTTTACAATAAAATAACAAATACTAGTATAGTTGACCCTTGAACAAACAGGTTTCAATTTCATGGTTCTACTTACATGTGGATTTTTTCAAGAAGTACTATACATTATTTTCTTTTTCTTGATTATTTTCTTAACATTTTTTTTCTCTATCTTACTTTATTCTAAGAATATAATAAGTATATGATAAAGTTAGCATATAAAATATGTGTTAACTGTTTACATTAACAAGAAGGTTTCTGGTCAATAGTGAGCTTAGTCAAGTTTTTGGCGAGTCAAAAATTATATGTGAATTTAATTCCTAAACCCCAATGTTGTTCAAGAATCAATTGCATTCTTTGTTTAAAACATTTTATTTTATTTTTTAATGTTTTATTGATTTTATAGAGAGAAAAGAAGAGGGGCAGAGAGCAACATCAATAAGAGGGAAACGTAGGTCAGCTGCCTCCTGCATGTGCCCTACTAGGGATGTGCCCGCAACAAAGGTACATGCCCTTGACCAGACCTGAACTTGGACTCCTCAGTTCATAGACCAATGCTTTATCCACTGAGAAAAACCTGCCAGGGATGTTTAAAGAATTTCAAATAATATTTTAAACTATAAAGGCTAATGGAAGGTTAATAAACATTAGACTGTAAATGAAGATACTTTTTTCAAAAAGTTTTATTGTAAAGCTGAACCAAAAAAATGGAAATTTGACATGAAAGAGGAAAAAGATACAAATAGAGTTTAAAATAAGAATACTTATTTATATGTTGTTGAGAATAATCCTCTAAATTAGGGGTGTCGAACTCAATCAGAGAAGGGGCCAAAATCTAAAATCCAGCCTAAATCGCGGGCCGAATGGTTTACTGAACAGTCATAAACTGACAATGTCATAAACTGACAGCGGAGTGCAGTGATGACAGCGCGGTGCGGGCCACATTGCAAGGCCTGGCGGGCTGGATTTGGCCCGTGGGCCTTGTGTTTGACACATGTGCTAAATAGAGCATTATGATGAAGAAAACAAACAGAAACTGTAAAAAGAAGTCCCTATAGTGCCGAAACCGGTTTGGCTCAATGGATAGAGCATCGGCTTGGGGACTGAAAGGTCCTGGGTTCGATTCCAGTCAAGGGCATGTACCTTGGTTGCACCTTGGTTGCGGGCATATTCCCAGTAGCGGGTGTGCAAGAGGCAGCTGATTGATGACTCTCTCTCATCGATGTTTCTAACTCTCTATCTCTCTCCTTTCCTCTCTGTACAAAATCAATAAAATAAAAATAAAAAATAAATAAATATATATATATATATAAAAGAAGTCCCTATAGTAACTCAACTTGTCATGAGAGCAAAAAGTATAAATGAAAACTGTGGTCTGACTCCCTACTTCTATGCTAGAGCAATCAAGTAATTATTTTTTAATTTATGTGTTTGTTTTACTTAAATAAACTTTATTTTAAAATAAATTTTAAAAAATATAAAAAAAATAAGTCTTTATAACAGGGGTCCTCAAACTTTTTAAAGTGGGGGCCAGATCACGGTCCCTCAGAGAGCTGGAGGGCCGGACTATATGAACTACTAATTCCTACTGTAACACCTCAGCTGCGCTCACTGCCCAAAAAACCTGGTGGGCCGGATCAGACTCCTCTGCGGGCCGCATGTGGCCCGCGGGCCGTAGTTTGAAGACCCCTGCTTTATAAACTAGAAGACTACAGAACCAGAATTTAAAACAAAGACAGGATATACAAAGAAAATTTGTATATATTGTTGAGTATAATCCTCCAAACAGGGTATTATGATGAAGAAAACAGAAATAGAAGCTGCAAAAGAAGTCCCTGATAAAAGTAGGGAACCAGAATTAAAAGAACGTTTTGACCTGTAATAGAAGTAAATGCGGTTCCCTTGGCTTAACTTGAGGAGACAAGAATCTGGGTCCTGATGCCAGTAGAAATGTCCTTTGAGTAAGAAAATCAGAAAGTTACTGTTGGTTGCTTCATTTTCACAATGACAATTTCCTGAGGGTTCAATTGATGTGGAGCTTTCAGAAATAAGAGGACGACATTTTTGTCTGAGAGGATATTCATAGATATAATTTTTGTCTGTACTATACTTTAAATGTTCATGACTCGGGGGTTCATTCGGCAAATCACAGAACCAGGCTGACTGGTTTTCCATTTGGCAGTGAATGAGAAATGGAATTGTCAGATTGAATGAATATTTATTTTTGCATATTCAGGACAAATAGACACATACACACAGATACACAAGAGAATATTCTTTAAGACTGCAGTAAAGAGTGAAGAGATTGATGAGAAAGAAAAGGCAGAAATTTTTGGCAAAACTTTCAGAATTTTTATCAGAAAGGGATAAAAAAAAGTAAAAGTTATGACTTAAACAGTAAGTCTGATTAAATGATATTTTAAAGTTTAATTTAGTTCCTGTGTTTTATTAAGATGGTGTTGTGGGGTGAACTGTGTCTCTCCCCCCTCCCCAAATCCACCCTCCCTCGAAAAAAAAAAAAAGATATGTAGGAAATTCTAACTCCAATACTTTAGACTATGGCCTTATTTAGAACTAAGATTATTGTAGATGTAATTAGTTAAGATGCCTCTAATCCAATATGACTGGTCTCTTTATGAGAGAATGGCCATGTGAAAAGACACACATAGGGAGAAAGTGACGTGACCACGAAGGTAATTGATTGGATCTGTGAGCTGCAAGCCAAGGAACTCCAAAATTGCCAGCAAACTATTAGAAGCGAAGGAAGAGGCAAGGAAGGTTTTCCCTACAGATATCATGGGCACCTTGATTTAGGGCTTCTGGCCTCCGGAACTGTGAGACCATACATTTCTGTTGTCTAAGCCACTCCATTTGTGGTACAGTAAGTAGTTCTAGGAAATGAATATCAATGGGATACTCGTTTAAATGCTGGAAATGGGTCACCAGGAATGAAACGGTGGAAACAGACACTGAAGGAGCTACTGGTGGAGTAAGTTTCTGGAGGAGAAGGTGGGAAAGGCTAACGCTAACTCCAAGAATGGCCTTAGGAGAAAAGACACTTTGTGAATTTCATGGGAGGAAAGAAGGAAAGTGGGGTAGTTCCTATCTGTGATTCTCACTTTCTCTAACACTTATGAGGAGAATTCATCTCTGATCATGAGCAGGCCCCTGATTTTATAGGAGACGAGAGAGGAAAATCTGAAATAGCTTCTGAGGAGAATGAGAGAAAGCTAACTGAGACTCTACAAGACTCCGAGTCTCCCCATTCAGAGTAAAGCACTAGTAAATTTGCAGTTTGGTTTGGTTTCAAGCCAATACAAACTTGTACTTCTTTTCATCTGATTTACTTTAAAAGAACAATTTGGCAATACACATTTTATTACATTTAAAACCAGTAATAGATATTTATGTGTTTTTGTCTTTTCTTGTCATCTAAGAAAACCATTCATTCATTCTAATGATTGTACTCACATTGTTGATGTTCTAGATTTGTGTATCATCAGTACCAAATGTGAATTAAAGCTGGTGAAAACTACATGAACAAAGTAGGCAGAATTCCCATCATATCTATAAAATTGACTAGCCCTTGAGTTTATATTAATATATGTGGTCATTCATTAAGTAAATGGCATATTAATATTTTATGGCTTAGTGTGTATGTAGAAACAGAATTGTTTATTAGCATATTTAACAATTTATTTTTTTAATTTTTTTCTTTATTGATTAAGGTATTACATATGTGTTCTTATACCCCCCCACCACCTGCCATTCATGCCCTCACCCCCCTGGTGTTTGTGTCCATTGTGTTAGGCTCATATGCACACATACAAATCCTTTGGTTTATCTGTCTCCCTTACCCCCACCTTCCCAATATAGTTAAAAGCATCCAGTTAACAAAAATATGTAATGACAAGCCAATATGGAATTTTGAGAGGACTCTTATTGGTTTTTTGAGACACAGGTTTAGGATTATATTTAATTTCCATCACTCTGATCCACATCAATAAATACATGTTTAATTAGCTTATGTCTGGGAAATATAAAAAAGAGACTCCATTCATACAGAGAAAAAACAGAGCTCAGCATAATGCAAAATATAAACATTTAAAATAAAAGGGGTAACTAACCACTAAGCGTATAATGATAAACAGTAAATTAAGCCCTCATTATTATTATTTTTTTAGAAAGACATTTTCTTTTCTTTTCATATATATATATATATATATATATATATATATATTGATATATATATTGATATATATATTGATTTTTTTACAGAGAGGAAGAGAGAGGGATAGAGAGTTAGAAACATTTATGAGAGAGAATCATTGATCAGCTGCCTCTTGCACACCCCCTACTGGGGATGTGCCCGCAACTAAGGTGCATGCCCTTGACCTGAATGAAACCTGGGACCTTTCAGTCCACAGGCTTAAGCTCTATTCAGTAAGCCAAACCGGTTCAGCAAGCCCACATTATTTTTGACGAAGTTACTAGTTCACCAGTTGAAAGTAATAGATGCTTGAAATAAAGATACAATCAAGTTGATTAAAATGATTAACTAATATGGTGCTGTGTTGGCACTGCAAATATATAAAATGCTGCAGAAAAAAAAAAACAACACAAAAAACAAAATCTTTATTTTCTAAAGGTCAGCCTCATTCATATTCATATTCTCCAATTCCCTTCTCAAATCTCTTTCTCCCTGAGTAATGAGGTTATATAACTGCAAGGCACAGGCTATGCAACTCTCATTCACGTTTGGAATCCCACTCTACCAGTCACTAGCTTTGTGACCTTGGACTAGTTACTTTTTCTCCATTTCATAAATTTTTCTTATCTGGCAAATAGACCTTATACCGTTGCTGTGAGTATTAAATAAATTAATAATTAAAAGCATTTAGAGCAGATCCTGGTACAAATGAAGACCTAGAATAAATATTTAAAATAATTGTGCTATATACCCTGTCTCAGGTAATAAAATCACATGTACTCAGTTGCAGGAACTAGAAATCTGTCAGCTTTAAGTCCCACCTTCTCATCACATATACATCTTAAATAATTTGTGAACATATTCCTTGGCCTACTTTGCAATGTTCTAGCTTTAGATTGTCTTCAGTCTCGAACCTGGACAATTTGAGACTCTAACTCTAATTCAAATCCTACTGTTTCCACATCTCTTGCTCTACCTTCTCCCCTTCACACTTCCAAAGTCCCCCATATCCAAATTTAAGTATGTTTCTTCTTTTCTTAAAAGACAAAAATAACTTTAAAGATAAAGTCCAAATTCAACATCATTTCACAACAATTACAGTATGAAAGGTCACTATTTTCTGAACCTGCTCCTCTATTTCATATCTCATTTGTTCTGCACTACTCTCCCTCTGTCTTCCGTTCCTTTCCCTTTCTTCTCTTCTTAATTATGTTCTCCTTCCTTTCCCACTGTGCTTAAGTCACTCTTGCTCTTTGACCTTTTGGCAGAATTATTCTTTAATAACAACAAGAGCAGCAATAACAGTAGATGATGTTAATTTATAATTATGTGTCATTCACTATTACAGAGACAGATATTACCTCATTTACTTCTCAAAATAATCTCATTATGTAGATACTGTTATCAAAGTCATTAACGATGAGAACTGTGCAGGAGAGTTTGATCCTTGTCCAAGGCCACTTGGCTGGTGATACATAGAGCACACTTTGTTGAAAGTATTACAAATGTCCTCTTTTACTTCCCATTGATCCCCCTCCTCCTCCCTCCTGTTCCCTCCCCAGGCCTTCACCTCACGATTGACTGTGTCCATGGGTTAATGATACCCTATCTAATAAAAGAGTAATATGCAAATTAACTGTCATTCCACAACAAAATGGCAGTGCCCATAGCCACAAGATGGCTGCACCCAGTCCTTTCAGGCCCACCGGAGTCCCCCAGTCCCAGGAAGGGCTGATGCTGAGAGCTGGCAGCATAAGCAGCTGTCTCCTTGCACACACCTCACTAGATATGTGCCCCCAACCAAGGTACATGTCTTGACCAGAATCGAACCTGGGACCCTTGAGTCTGCAGGCTGACACTCCATCTGCTGAGCCAAACCAGTTAGAGCTGTCCAATATGTTAAAGAAAAAAGAAGGAAAAAAAAAAAACCTATCTAATAAATATGGAATATGCAGGGGAGGGCATTTGGGGGTGACAGGGCTGTCAGGGGAGGGCAGTTGGGGATGATCGGGCCAGCAGGGGAGCAGTTACGAGTGGATCAGGCTGGCAGGGGAGTGGTTAGGGGGTGATCAGGCTGGCAGGCAGAAGCAGTTAGAGGCAATCAGGCAGGTAGGTGAGCAGTTGGGAGCCAGCAGTCCAAATTGTGAAAAGGATGTCTGACTGCCTCAGGGATTAGGCCTAAACAGGCAGTCAGACATCACCCAAGAGGTCCCAGATTGGAGAGGGTGCAGGTTGGGCTGAGAGACAAACCCTCCCCCGCTCCCGTCCCCCCCTCCCCCCCGTAGTGCACCAATTTCGTACACTGGGCCTCTAGTATGTATATGAGTTCTTTGTTTCATCTCTTCCTTTCTGCCACCCCATTTCTCTCTGAGAATTCTCAGAATGTTTTGAGAGCCAAAGCTGCTAGTACCACTTCCTAATTTTAATATCCAAACATAGCACATTATATTATCAGAAAAGTTTACATTTGTCTCTTCAAAAATAGTTACTTCTCACAGATACTAGGATGGTGAAGGCATGTGTGAGAGGGCAGAGGTGGTCAGGGAGAGGTCAATGGGGGAAAAAAGGAGACATATATAATACTGTAAACAAGTAATTTTTAAAAAGTGACTTTTCATATTGGTGCCTTTATTGTCTAATTCAGTACACAGAATGCACAATCTATAATAATCTATAATTATAAAAGCATAATATGCTAATTAGACAATCTTCTGGACGAAGCCGGGACTGTGAGAGAAGCCGGAGTCCCAGGTGCCTGCCAGTGGCCATAGGCAAGCTTGGGTCCTGGATGCCAGAGGGAAGCCAGTGCCAGCAGCTGGGGGAAGGAAGGCCTACTTTTGCACAAATTTCATGCATCGGGCCTCTAGTAATTAATTAAAAAAAAATGAGTAAGTCAATGAATGAATGAGAACAGATGGAATGAATAGCCAGCTTTCAATAGATTGCCTTTCCAGGGAAACTGGTTTGGCTCAGTGAATAGAGTGTCGGCCTGTGGACTGAAAGGTCCCAGGTTCGATTCCGGTCAAGGACATGTACATAGGTTGCGGGCACATCCCCGGAAGGGGGCATGCAGGATGCAGCTGGCCGATGATTCTCTCATCAACATTTCTAGCTCTCTATCCGTCCTCTCTGCAAAAATTCAATAAAATATATTTAAAAAAAATAGATTGCCTTTCCTACTCTATGGATATACTAGTATATTATACAAATAGTATTATTTTATTAATAGCTATATTGAATTAAAACTGTTATATAAAAATGCACGTATTTAATGCATAAATATGATGGGATTGAACAGATACATACTCATGCAAAATTGTCATGACAATCTAGCTAATAATTTCAACCTTATAGTAGGAAAAGCATAAGGGAATAAAATAAAAATTCAAGTTGTTACTACAACTAAATTAATATTTGTCCAGGTCTATAAAGTCACAAGTAAATGAGATCATAAAAGAACTTGCCTTGATTTACCAGTTTTTCAAGAAAGTCCTGAAAGCACTAACTTTAGTGCTCATGCAGACTTCTAAGATAACCTTTCATCAAACTGGGCCTTTTGAATCCTAAAGGTCTAATCTCTTTTTCCAAGGTTGTTAGATATAGCCATTGCAATTTAAAAAATCAGTGTCAGTGAAATTGGTTTAATATTCCAAGGTCAAGAATGTACTCATAAAACATGTACGTACATATTTTGTTCTGTCAATAGAGTAAAGCTTGAGTACAATTTCCAAATCATGGGGGCAGCACACAGTGGGCCCATTCAGCTGAGATACATGGTTTGATTCTTGCCTAGATTTTTGGAATATATTTCTCCAAGGTCAATGACAGCAGAACATTAGCTGTTCTTTAAAAAGTTAGATTTATTGTTGCAATATGCATCTTTCTTTATTGAGCCTCTGACTTTCTGGAGGTTTCCAAACTTTATATGTTTATATATGTCTGGGATTTTTTTAATGACTACGTGAAATTAAAATCATAACATGAGTTTTCACTAACATTTATTTATTTTTTTCCTAGACTTATTTTTAGAAAGGAAAATAGAAAGTCTTCTATAGGTTTTATATCTTAGCTTGAACTGAGGTACATTTGTGTTTAACTTCCAAATTTTAAAAAATACAGGAATTTTAACTTACCTATTTGTCATTAACTTCTAATTTAATTACATTGCATCAAAGAAATATATTCTGTGCAATATTAATTTTTGAATAAAATTTTGATATGAAAAAATCCATAAAATAATTTTCTATAAAACTCCAATTTTAGAAAGTCATAAAAATAACTGAGAACTTAAACAATGATTCAGCTACAAGGACTTTCTGCAAATTATTATTTATAAACACAAAAATTTTAGGAAATATACAGTTACATGAGTTATGAGAAAAAGCACAAAATAGACCATTCTGTGCTTGTTAATGGTTCAAAGAATTTAATGACATGGAAAGATGTTTTTAACCTAAATAAAAATACATTGTAAAACAGTACATTTAGCATTTCTAGTTTTATATATATCTGAAGATAAAACTCTGAAATATTGTTATTGTGTGGTAAGGTTGGGGATAATCTTTATTTATTATACTTAGCTATATTTCTAAATTTTCTAATATCTATTAGTTTTTTAAATATTTTTAAAGATTTATAATAATGTAAACTATACACAGAATGGAAAGCTTAAAGTTCTGTTTGGTTTTGTTTACCCTGAATATTTAGAACAAAGTTAATTCAAATAGAAATGTTTAATTTTCCCTGATGTGTAACAGTTGAAACTTTTGATTAAAAATAAAAGGGTTTCTCATATATTTTAAACATAACACACACACATATAGGTAAAATGTCTAATACTGCATAAAGTTTTTTTAAATGGTCATACATACCTAGCCTGGACTATCTTAATTGAATCAGAAATTTAGGTTACAATTAGATTTACTTCAATAGTATCTAAAATCCTTAAAATTAAGTTAGACTTTCATTATTAACTGACATTCTCTAGCAAACATTAACTGATGTTACATCATAAAGTCTTAGTATAACAATGAAAAATTTTCAAAGATTTCTGTAGAAGTTATATTGCTATGGGATTACAATGCAATTTTTTATGACATCTGTTTTAATCCTTATTAATCTCTGTGTGTGTGTATGTGTGCATCATTACTCTTCTATAGACTGGATGTATTTAAAAATTATTATTCAATTAAATTATTTTATTTTTAACGATGAAATTTAAAATAAAGGGAAGAAAGTATACTTATTTACTTGCCAATCAGTCTCCATAGCAAAATGTAAACATATGTTGTTCTAAATTGAAAAAAGGATGCTGAAACCGGTTTGGCTCAGTGGTAGAGCATCGGTCTGCGTACTGAAAGGTCCCGGTTTCGATTCCGGTCAAGGACATATACATTGGTTGCGGGCACATCCCCGGTAGGGGGTGTGCAAGAGGCAGCTGGTCGATGTTTCTCTCTCATCGACATTTCTAGCTCTCTATCCCTCTCTCTTCCTCTCTGTAAAAAATCAATAAAATATATTTAAAAAAAAAAAGAAAAAGGAAAAAGAAGACATATGTACTACCATTTGTAATACTTTAAACAATAAAAAAGGTACAAAAATAAATAAACATTTTGACCCATAATAAAATGATTGATAATATTCTAAATAAAACAGGACTTTGAACTGTAAGATTAATAAATTTTTAAAAACTCAGTCTTTTAAAAATGTAAGATAAAATGATAACTTAGATGTGGAGAAATAAGGTATCCTTATAAACTCTTGTTTGAGGTTATAGCTTATCTAGAATAAATAAATAAATTATCGCAATTTTTGCAATGGAATGCTATGATTTATTGACACAAGAATATATTTCAGATTTATTATTACTACTAAGTACCATATGCAAAATGGCCATGTGACCTGGCTTTTAAAAATATGTGTATACGCATGTATAACTATGGATACATAGATAGTTATCAGATGATTCTGAATAATAGAAGCATTGGTGATTTGCTTTCTCCTTTTTAATAATCTGCATTCGAATTAATTTTGCTATAATCCATAATAATAAAAGTGTAATATGCTAATTAGACCCGATGTTCTTCTGGACGTCCTTCCTTCCAGACAAAGTTGTAGTGGGCAGGGGCTGTGGCAGAGGCAGCAGAGGTCCCCAGCCACAGCAACAACGGGTGGGGGCCAGGGTCAGGGCATGAATTTCATGCATCGGGCCTCTAGTAGAAGATATTTTTCCATAAACTATCAGCCTAATTACATGGCAGTTTCATGCTGGAGAAAAAGAATCCCTGATTTTCCCTTATATATACTGTAAATGCCACTGTAAGCAAACAGGTAAAGCAAAATATTTAGACCCAATTATAATTTTCTATTATTAATTGTATACTTAAAATTGACTTTAAGACTACAACTGTCAAGTATTTATCTGTTTTATTTAGAGAGGCCACAAATAAGCCTGTGTTGTTTAATATTATTTTGGTAAAATAGTCAGTGCAATAGGCAAATAAATGTAAAAAGATATAAATATTAGAATGGAAATATATATATCATTGTTGCCGATATAATTGCTTATCTAGAATGCATATAGACATAAACTAAAAAATCTTGGAACTTACAATAGAGTTCAATAGATGGCTAGCTACATATACAATAAAAATAGCTGTTTAAATAACTAGTAAGAAACAAACATAACATCAAAAACAGGTATTCCAGTACTCAGTGATTCTACGAGCTATCTGATATTTTTTAAAATTTGATTTTCACTTAAAATCTTGATATTTGACATCATTGTTGAAAACTAAAATTTTTTGACAAATTTAAGGGAGCAATATTACATAGATAGATGATGATAGGTAGGTAGATAGTTCTATCTAAAAGGACATTGTTATAAATATACAAATATTGATAATGCATATACTCTGGATCATACATTGGGGTGATTTTCACCTCATTGAAAATATTAGTCCACCCAGACATTTTATTTACTATATCCACAATTAAGTAGCAAATAGTACCAAAAGTAGAATAATCCCTGTGGCAAATAGTTAGCTGTCCACCAAAACACACACACGCTACAGTTCTGAGCTTCCCTTGCAAAATTGGATGTGGACACATGATTGTTTTAATACATCATTTATCAGGAAAAGTATGTGCATCACTTCCAAGATTGGCCCATATAAACCTCCCATGAGTAATCATCCAGGTTTTTTAATCCCACTTCTGACTGATGGCCATACCTCTGTTGACCTTGGAATCTTCATTATAAGATGGCCAGCAGCTATCAGTCTTCCCTGGCTGTCTGCATAGAGAAAGGTCAGCTATTGACCTGAATAACAGCCTGGCACTATTAGATGAGAAAGAAGAAATTCTTTTTTTAAAGGCACTGAAATTTTGGTGACTGTTAGGTTAGCCTACTCAGTAATACAGTCTCTGCTTCTCCCATCATCAACCTTTCCCTCTACCCTTCATCTTTTCAAATTAAGATTATTCAGTAGAGTTACTTTAGGCCTTTTCTTTTCCAAAAACCCCTGCCTTTAATACCTGAAGATGTATTTCTAAAAATGTCTCACTTATAATATTGATAACATAAACTGTTCCAAATTTATAGAGTAATGTTCATACTTTCAACTTCAAAGCTAAAATTATTTTTTATATTCTTACTTTTTTATGTTGACTTTCCTTTTGTCTAATGAATGAAGACTGAATGCCTGTTTTTTATATTGACATATTTTACTAAAACTTTAATTTGGAATTATTTCTTCTTTTTTCTACTATTCTTTAAATTTTCAGTAACAACTGTGAATTACTTAGCGATTTTTAAAATATATATATATATTTTTTTTGTTGATTTTTTAGAGAGAAGAAGGGAGAGGGACAGAAAGTCAGAAACATCAATGAGAGAGAAACATCAACCAGCTGCCCCCTGCGCCCCCCCCCCCACTGGGGATGTGCCCACAACCAAGGTACATGCCCTTGACCTGAATCGAACCTGGGACCTTTCAGTCCGCAGGCTGACGTTCTATCCACTGAGCCAAACCAGTTCTGACTATTTAGCAATTTTTGTTGAAAGGAGGAACTTGTTAAAGTAGATATTTATCCTACCATTCACTCATATTTTAAATTCAATTAAATTCAAATTCAGGTAAAGATAAACATCCCTGTCATTCCCAATCTGGGTTTTTCTGTTTCAGAAAAATCATGTACACAGGCCTGTCATAGTCACAAACCTTGAAAATACAACAGGCTCCCAGAGGATGCTCTCCCTTTCTAATATTCACCTTCAGGTCTCTAATATCATCCAGATTGGGAACTGAAAAGCTATGCCCTACTTCAAAGCCTTTTGTATATGACACTACTGAAGCTATCTTCCTGCCAGACTTCCAACTCTAATTTTCAAATATCCCTAGATCACTCATTGTCTCTCCAGCTCTACTTTTGCCTGCTCTATGAACATTCCATGATTCCTCAAACAGATATACTCAATATCTCCATTTATCCAATTTTACTTAACAATTCTCTAGGGTGCTCTCCAGAGCAAGTTTTAACACAGCAATCTTAATCTGCTCCTTAAATTGCAAACTCCTTGAGGTTAGGACGGTGTCTCATTTTTCTTTATATCCTCTATACTTTTAACACAATAGAATATTGCACCTATAAATAAGTTCATTTAATTAAATTAAGCAAATATCCAACTTTAGTCATTATTTCTGTTTCCAACCTGCCACTGAAAACCTGTTTCCATCACAATTCTAGGTAACAGGATCACTCTCTTCCAAGAATAAGATAATACGTAATACTGTGGTGGCAAGAATATCAAACTTCTGGAAGGAATAAATGAAAAGAAAGTGGTGTGTTTTTTTTTGTGTGTTTTTTTTAAATCACTAATAGGACTACATTTAGAACAAAGAAACTTGAACAGCAGTTTTGGTGACACAAATTCTGGATATTTATATTTTAGCTTTATATTGATTAGTAGGATTAATGGACTAGTTTTTCAGACGTTATGTCATTGGGAAATACATTCCAAGCTTCAACTACCTGACTGAAATTGTATTTTTGGAATAAAATACATTCCTAGTAACAAACTTATAATAATAAAAAATAACTGGCACTGTCAACAGCACAACTCACAATCAATCCTGGAAGTGTATTCTTTTCATTTCTCAGTTTAGTTGATACACAGAGCTCTATACAATGATAGATCTTTTTCAAATGTTATGATCCATCTTGAGTAGAAGGTTTTGTAGTGCTGTCAGGTATAAGAGTTATGTATATGGCACAAATGTTTGTCATATCACAGAAAGCTTCAACTTAGGAAGGAGTATATAACTTTCCCTGCTTTGTGTATTCCCATTGAGTTGCCATGTTTCATGTTTCAACAGTAAATGTATCTGAAAAGGCAGAGCAATATAAAGATAACAGCAAAAATCCAGAAATGTTATTTCATAATATGGAATTCGTTAGCCTACAATTTCCACCATAGGCTTAAAAATTAGAGAAAACATTTGCAGTGCATTTTTAATATTTATCATTAAATTCACTCCAACAGGTGAATTTTCCCATTGCACAAATCTAGAAGGAATTTGTTTTCAAAAACTGCAACCAAATATGCGATTTAATAAAATATTCTTCCATAAAAAGAATGAAGTTCTGATATATAATACAACATGGATGGAACTTGAAAACATTATGCAAAATGCACTAGACCAGACCAAAAAAAAAAAAGGACAAATATTGTGTGATTCCACTTGCATGAAATATCCAAAAGAGGCAACTTAATAGAAAAAGAAAAAAGGTTAGAAGTGACCAGAAGCTGTGGAGATGAGGGAATGGGGAGTTAGTTACTGCTTAATGATTAAGAGTTTCTATTTGAGTTGATGAAAAAGTTGAAAATAGATAGTGATGATGCTTCTACAACATTGTGAATATAATTAATGCCACTGAATTGCGCACTTAAAAATGTTGAAAATGGCAAATTTTAGGTTAGTACATATTTTACCACAAGAGATACCATGAAGAAATTTAAATCCGTGGTCTGTGACAAGGCCAAAAGTCAGGAAAGGATACAAATGACTTTGGAACAGAAAGGGTCAGAAATTCTTTTCCCACTGCATTCTGTTCAAAGTATCTCTCCCAACCCCCCAAATAAGGTGAGCACCATAGTGTAAGGGAGAAAAACAGACATCCAAAACAGGGCAACTGAGCTCAGGAGGAAACAAAGACTGTGGCTTGCTTCCAGGGACGGGAGAAGATTTATGAAGAAGGCGAAATCCATCAGTGGTCCATGAATTATCTTCCTCATCGTCCTCTTCTCCCTCCTCCTCCTCATCGTCATCTTTCTCTTCTTCATCCTCCTCCCATCTTCATCAATATCTTCAAAACCTTCATCATCATCATCATCATCATCATTATCATATTTTTCTCCTTCCCTTCTTCATTATCCAAGTCAGGAACCAATTAGTGCTGTAATGGATTTGGCAAATATCATCTTTGATGACTTGTCCTAACTTATCTGTACCTGCATCAGGAAAGCTCTCTGGTTCCTCATGCTGTCCCTTCCTGCTGGTTTTATTCTGCACTGGCCTTGAATGTTTTGTCAAATCCTTTCCAGATTTCCCGTGGAGCTTCAAAAAGAATTGCCATTCTCATTCACATGTAATTCGTTGGACAGACTTTATGTTCAGAGTAAGGATTTTCATAAAGATAAAAATCTATTCTGTAAACGGATTTAATATCTTCAGATCTTGTCATTTCAACTCTTTTCAAATATTGCAATGCCTCTTCATACTCTTCTCCAACTATCGTAGTCACTTGTGGATGGCTGACAAAGGTTACTAGTATTATACCAAAATTTGGGTTGGGTAATCAATTTTCCTCTTCTGAAAAAAAATGGTTTATTTCTGTCCTACTTTATAAATATCCTCACATGCCTGTTCATCAAGTCCATCTATTTCACTTTGTACTCTCTCAACATGTTTAATTTGTTTCTGTTACTACCAGGAACAAAAGAACTTACACTAGAGACAATTATTCTGCGTGTGAGCCACAGATTGTTATCCTACTTTCTGTACCTAGAGAAGCAGTAGAAAGGTCTTTTATAGAGATGCCTTCTGAAGTTTTAAATAAAGAGGCCACTGACAAATTGGGCAAGATTGCAGGATATTAAATGTTTCACCATGTTTTCCTAGTCTAATTCCAATAGTTTTCTTTAAGCCTTCTTTCTTAATTTCAAGTTTCTCTTCCTAGTCTACGCTTCCTGAAGAAAATTCAGCAAAAAGCAGAAAGAGTTTCCTCCTTAGCTCAAAGAAATGAAATCTGCCAGTGTTTGGGTATTTTCTGTGTTAAAATCCCATCCAAGCACACCCAACTATCATTCTCAGAGGCATTTCTAAGTGTAATAAGGTGATATAATTACATGATATTAACGTTGCATTCATTCATTCAAATGCAAACAGGTACTGTGGTGGAGACTTGCTGATACTTCTGTTACAAGATTCCAGGGCAGGAGGAATAGGGACATTGAAGCAGGAAAAGTAGAATAAGGTCAAACACTGTGAGTAATTTGCAGCTGGCCTGCAAATAATAAACCACTATCGTCCCCAGCCAAGGACACTCCAAGAGCAAACATTTAAAGACTTCCTTAATTAGAGAATGCAGAAAGGGAGGGGGGAAAGGAGAAAGGGAAAAAAAAAAAAAAAAAAAAAAAAAGAGCAATTTTATTGCCTTACAGAGAAGAAGCCAAAACTCTTGGGAAGACCACAATAAGAAAACTCTGAGACTTAATCCGTATAGAGATACTCAGCAACAGAAGCTTGAAACCTATAGACTGGAGGGTGTGTTACTCCTCGAACTTGCTCCAGACATTTTGCTTTTCCGGGATTAGCCAGAAAAGCCAATATAATGAAGAATATAATTTCCTCATTAATGAGGAATATAATTTCCTCATTATATTCCATGCCAGAGGAAATAAAATCTATTTGCTTTTTCAAAAACAGTACGTGCTTTAATTGATCCAGTTGGAACAATTGCCCTAAAAGACAAATTCATGACCCAGATATTAGGAGGAAACTATAGAAATCAGGAATGGGACCAGCCATCCCAATGGAAGAGCTGTTAAAAGCAAGCTCCTTGGCATTTCACAACAGGGATTGCTTGAGAGGAAGAAGAGAGGGCTTTGGAAAAGGAGAAACATGAGGAGGAAAGACAGGCCCGGTGTATTGCTGCCTTGCAGGGGCAGAAGCTGATGATGCCACAGAGAGGGGAACCTAAAAGTACTCCTACTAGCATTGGCTGTAAAAGCAGGCAGTCCGGATCCTGGCAGAAGGCCTGCCCTAAGTGGGGGCCGCCTCAAAAATTATGCCCCTTCTTCTACAAGTCTGGTCACTGGGAGAGTGAGTGTCTCAAGAGCCAGAGGGCCCCGGACCAGAACCTGCCCACACCATGGCCTTACACTGAGGACCCCTGTGCTCCAGCAGGCTCCCACAGCATCACTGAGGGGATGGGGCCAAGGGTAAGTAACCCTTGAAGTGGCAGGAAGGTCCCTTCATGTTCTTTTAGATACCAGAGCCGCCTTCTTTGTGCTAACAACTTCCTGCTGAGGATCTCTCTCTTCTGTCAGCAGCACTGTACAGGTGGATAGAAAACCCAAGGCAAAGTGCTTTACACCATTTACATTGCCTGAGGGGAGCAGCTACTTTTGTGCACCGATTCCTAGTTATGACAGAATGTTGCACCCCATTGTTAGGGAGAGATATTCTAAAGTTTAGAATCTAAACAGTCAAAACCTTAGTGATTTTTCCCCCCAACAAGCACCAAGAGTCCCATTCCAATTATGACTTTACTTATCAAAAGAGGGGTAGCTGAAATAGATATAGATATAAACCAGGTGCTTAACCCCCAAGTCTGGGCCATGGGAACTCCAGGACGAGCCCATAGAGCAAAACTAGCCATGATCCGGTTAAAGGACCCAAAGAGATTTCCAAACAAGCGGCAATATTGTACAAACCTACGAAGCAAGGGAAGGCCTGCAAAAGGTTATTACAACATTCCTTGGTCATGGAGGCCCTGACTCAAGCTCCTGCTTTGAGTCTGCCAAACTTTGGAAAACCTTTGCAATTGTATGTTACTGAGAGGCAGAGTACTGCCTTAGGGGCTCTGACACTGGCTGTGGGACTTGCAAGAGACCAACTGGTTACTTCTCAAAAGAATTGGGATACAGTAGCCAGGGGCTGGCTCCACTGTCTCAGGGTAGTCACAGCAGTGGCCTTGCTTTCAGAGGAAGCTTTTATAATATCCCTGGGACAAACGTTACTCCATATACCTCCCATCAAATGGGGCCTTTATGAAAAACCAAAGGGCCCCATTGGCTTACCAATAATTGCATTCTACGATATCAGGTCACCCTAAATTGAAAATCCTCAAGTAAAAATAGAAAACTGTACTGTTCTGAATCCAGCCACCCCAATGCCTATATACAATTAAAAAATAGAACACAACTGTTGTGAAGTCATAGATCAGGTCTGCGAGCAGATCAGATCTCAAAGACCAACCTCTTCTAAATCGAGATGAGGACTGGTTTTCATGAAGTAGTTTTATACAAGAAGGAACATGTTATGTAGGATGTGCCATAGTATCCTTACATGAAGTAATAGAGGCCCAAGCTTTACTACCCAGAACATCAGCTCAGTTGGTAGAACTAATATCTCTCACAAGGGCTTTGGAATTAGGGAAATAAAAAAGACTAAATACACACACTGACTCTAAATATGCATTCTTAACACTGCATGACCAAGCAGCTATTTGGAAAGAAAGGGGATATTTAAATGCCAAAAAAAAAAGCCTAATAAACTATGAAAAAATATATCTTACAGCTCCTTGAAGCAATACAATTGCCCAAGGAAATAACAGTAATACGCAGTTGGGAGCACCAAAGGGGCACGAATGAAATTGCAATACCGTGTTTCCCTGAAAATAAGACATCCTCCGAAAATAAGACCTACTTACAGGTTTCCTTCTGAGTGAAATATAAGGCATCCCCTGAAAATAAGGCCCCCCCTAGGCTAAACATGAGAGATTTGGTCCACTGATTCTGAAAGAAATGGAGTTACAAGAAATTCACCAGGAAATTCAGGAATTGGATTGTTATGATGATGTTCCAGAAGGTGATGACATGATTGTCATTGAATAAATGAGTAAATTCTTGATACTGTAGGATTCACAGTTTGTCTGGTTTGTGTTGACAACTACCGTACTACCTTATCGTATACAGGTGATAAATTTCCTTTATTTTCATTTAACAATAAATGGGTACCATATTCTTCTTCATGGAAAAATAAGACCTACCCTGAAAATAAGACCTAGCACATCTTTGGGAGCAAAAATTAATATAAGACACTGTCTTATTTTCGGGGAAACAGGATAGGAATTAAGTTTGCCAATCACACTGCCAGGACCACACCCATAGGAAAGAGCCCTGTGTTAGGGGCCTTAATGCCCTTAATGAATTTAAGTAGGCTTCTACTAAGAGGAGATATACTTGGCTGATCAACGTGGGCGTATCAAAGATAAAAAGGGGTGGTACCAGGAGAGTCTTATTCACCTTCCCCAGAATATTCAATGGAAAGTTATCAAAGGCTTACATATAGCTGCCACTTGGGTAGAGATAAACTAATACAATTCTGTTCACACCTATTTACGGTAGCCAGGCATCACCTGGCATTCACAGTCTGCCTAGAGGCCTCAGGGTTATCAGGTGAGGTCAAAAGAGCAAACCAGACTCTAAAGATGCCAGGAGACCCACCAGAACTGGCTCCAAAAGCTCCCAGTAGCACTATTAAGATGAGGATTAGTCCAACCCCACTTTTAGGATTAAGTCCATATGAAACCCTATATGGAAGGCCCTTCCTTAGTACTGATCCTGTTAGATGAGGAGCTAAATCAAGCAATTAAATTTGTCACCCCATTAGCCAACTTCAAACAAACACACACACACACACACACACACACACACACACACACACAAAATAAATAAATAAATAAATAAATAAATAAATAAATAAATAAATAAAAATGGAAAGAGAGGTCTCCTACAGCTTAGCTCAACTCTTACTGGAAAGGACACTCTCTGGTCATCCTCTCCACTCCCACAGCAGTTAAGATTTCAGGTATACCAGATGGATTCACTATTCCAGGGTGAAGCCTTATCTATCTAAACAAGAGATAAGCAAGCTGGAGGATAATAATTGTACTAGCTTGTTATTTTTTCTTGAATAGCCCCCATGATATTAGACCAGTGTTTGGGAACTTGTTCACTTCCTTATGGTTGGAATTATTTCCTCCGGCCCATGCTCTATCCACTGAGCCAAACCAGTCAGGGCAGCAGTAAGTCTTTAAACCATTGCAAAAAATCCCATAAAGTGGATACTACTATTTTATAGATGAGGGGATGAAGTATATTAATAGGTGTTCTAGTATAGAAAAATGATTACATTCCTAAAAAAACACACTTGGTAATAACAATGTATTGTTTTTAATATGCCGATTGCCCCACAGATCGGCTCTGATCGCCTACCAGGCCTAGGGATCCTACCCATGCATGAATTTCGTGCACTGGCCTCTAGTAGAATATAAAATTTAATCTTAAATATCTTTATTGTGAACTCTTGTGAATTAAAAATACAAAGACTTTTACCTGTTGTGTTATCTTAGCTTTGTGTTATCTTCTTGTATATATTGCAATTTATTTATTTTTAAAACATATTTTTAATGATCTCAGAGAAGAAGGGAGAGGGAGAGATAGAAACATTAATCATGAGAATCATTGATTGGCTGCCTTCTGTACACCTTCTATTGGGGATCAAGCCACAACCTAGGTATGTGCCCTTGACCAGAATCAAACCAGGGACCCTTCAGTTTGCAGGCTGAAGCTCTATCCACTAAGCCAAATTGGCTAGGGCTGTGATTTCTGATATAATTATCTTGGTGCTATTCTATTTGGTACATAGTTATTCATAATTATTTTTGAATGATTGTGAATATAAAACAAAATTTTATTTTGTTTCATGATCCAGTCTAAAATATTTATTTTTAATAGAAAATGAGATGATCCTATTTATATTTATTGCTATAAAGAGTATGTATACTCTTGGTTCTGCCATAGTCTTTTATGCTACATTTTTGGTTTTAACTTTGTAAATTTCTTTCACGCTGTGTACTTTCTTAAAATTTATGGAGATTTTTATTTTATTCTTTCTAATTCTTTTAATTATTTCTTTATACATTAATTGTGTTTCTCCATTTTTTTAAATAAAAAAAACTAACTCTTTTAGTTTGCTAAAATAAGTAATGATGAAAATTAGTATTTCTTGTTCTTCCTGTCTTCTTATTTTGTCACATAATTATTAGATATTATCTTGCTATAGTTTACCTTGGTGTTGTTAAATATGTTAGACTACTTATTTATTCCTTTATATGATTTTCTTTATATAATTTTTATTTTGTCAGGGTCTACAAGATTTATATTTTATAATTTTTCTCTAATTCTCATAATCTCACATTTCAAATGAACAGTTATATACATTCAATGTTTATAGTCAGTACTTGATTCAAGATATCTTTTTTTATCTTTTAGAAAATTAAATTCCATTTCTATACTGGTGCTTTCCTGAGAATGGGTTTGTGAGAATAATAGTCCCTTAGTTCTTGAATGTTCAAAACTCTCTGTTTGCACTTGATAAACTTGAATAACTATTTAGAACAAAAATAAGCCTTACCTCTTACTTTATTTTGTTTGATATAATTTGGGTTTTCCTCTGCTGATATTAAATGACTATACTGCAGTGAATGTTACATTAAAGAATTCTGAGGTCAGCCTCATTATTTCCCTTTTTAATTTACAGATTGTTATTTCCTGCATATCCCTAAAATTCTTTGTTATATTTAAACTAGAGGATTGGTGCATGAAATTTGTGCATGAGGTGTGTGTATCCCACAGCTCAGCCTGCACCCTCTCCAATCTGGGACCCCTTGAGGAATGCCTGACTGCCACCAGGATCAGGCCTAAATGGGTAGTCAGACAACCCTCTCACATTTTAGGATTGCTTGCCTGCCTGTGTTACGTCCAGACTTCGTGATCCCCAAGGACCACCAGGGAGCCGAGTCCGATGCAATAAACAAAAGAGCCTTTTCCATGCTAGCATGGGCTCTGTCCCACTCACGCTGGCAGCATGGCGGAAGAGAGAGCGAATTTCGCCCTGTCCAGGGGTTTTACTCCAGTCGGTGGTGATGTCACTGCCTCAGCTAACCCTGATTGGTTGGGTGAGGGCTAGGGTTCGATTACAGAATGTAGGATAACTCCGCCCTGCCCTCTCACCTGCCTGCCTGCCTGTCTGCCTGATTGCCCCTAACCACTTCTGCCTGCCAGCCTGATCATCCCCTAACCACTCCTCTGCCAGCCTGATTGACACCTAACTGCTCCTCTGTAGCCCAATTGCCCCTAAATGCCCTCCCCTGCTGGCCATCTTTGACTTCATGGTGATGGCCATATTGTGTATTGGAGTGATGGTCAATTTGCATATTACCTCTTTATTATATAGAATTATATTTATTATACTAGGACATACCTTGATGGTGATGATTCTGTGGCATTTTCCCCTAGAAATCATATGTCCTTATAAATAAAATTTCAAATCATCTTTCATTTTAAGAATTTTTATTTTTTTAGAGAGAGAAAGGAATGGAGAGGGAGAGAAACATCAATGTATCAATGGGCTGACTCCTGCACACCCCCTGCTGGGAAGGGAGCCTGAAACTGACCAGTAATGGAACAGGTGATCTCTTGGTGCCTGGGTTGGCATGTGCCCTGACCAGTAATGGAACAGGTGATCTCTTGGTGCCTGGGTTGGCACTCAACCACTGAGCCACACCAGCCTGGCAAGAATGTTTCCTTTTTAATATAAAATATTATTTTTAAATATTTATTATTTTCCATTATTTATTTTTCTTCTTCAGGTTCTCTGATTATGTTAGATTAACTTTCCTATCTATCCCATTTTTTTGTACTCTCTAATCCTGTTTATCTCTTTATTTCCATTTCATTTTGCTAGTTTTCACATTTTGCTAATTTATCTCAGAGTGTCTTTTACCTTGTAATTATTCCATAGTCATTCTTAATTTAGGATGATTTTAGTTTTCTTCAGCTTCTTTCTTGAGTTTTTCCAGCTTTGGGTCATCAGCTCTGTTTCATCAACCATGCTCAAGTTCTTGCATTCTGTGCTATGTAGTTCTCATTCACAAAAGTATTTTTTTTCATTGTATCCTTATGAAAATTCATAGCAGAATGCTAGGGCAAATTTTTTAACTTCTCGGTGCTAACCTTGTTATAGTGTGTGTTCATTAACATTTGGTACATTTTGCGGTTCTTCTGTCTTTTCCTATATAGTATTTGTATTGGTACTGTGGCTGTTCTTTTTTTATTACTCATAATGAACAGAGTTAGTTTTTCTCATCTAGGTTCCTGGGAAGGGTAGAGGGGGAAATAGCTATCTGGGATTTACAAAGTTTAGTCTTCTCTGCTACATCAGAGATAGACTGCTCTTTGCAAATATCACTCTTCTGTTTAATCTTTGTGTAGCCCACCATTACTTTAGACAAGACACATCCAAGAGGGCTTAGGTCACCAGCTCTATTCAGTTTGGTTCCCACACTGATTGCCAAAAGTAAGATGTATATTATTTGCAAATCAAGATGAGCAATTCAGCTGCAGGAAGTATGTTTTGGTGTGTTTTTTTTTTTGCGATATTAGCCACTTTTTATACTTGCCAGACTTCTTCCTTCCCTCCTTTTGCTAGATCCCAGTTTCCGTTCCTAAATCCATTGTTTAATCACAGTCAAACTCCTACTTTCAAGAATTATATTTGTACCAAGGCTTTCTAAGATTACATGTCATTGGACCCACTATCTGCTCTTCTTTTCCTACTTCTTCTTCTGGGACTTCTGGCTGATCTCAGCAGTTTTGGCATCTCGTACACACATTTTGAAAACTGCAGGTTCTCTACTTCCCAATTTTCCTGAAAATAGAAATTGCACGCTTTTTTAAAAGTATTATCCTTGTTGGTTGGTGTATTCTTCAGCAGGAGAAAGGGAACACTGCTAATTTTTGCCATCATCCTCATCCAGATTTTATTCATGTATTTAGCAGTACTGATCATACATATCATATAGCACGTATATAATTTTTCAGAAGTCTCTACAACCTCAGAGACATTTATTTCTCTATATTTCCCAGGCCAATACAAGCAGATGTTAATTTTTAAAAGGGAAATCTCATCAAAGTTTTCACTGGCCTAAACATTTTCCATTGTTTCCTTTTACAACAAGTTCTCTTTCCCCTAAACCCTCTTTCTTCTCCTTTCTTCAAGAACTCATATAAGAACTGGCTATACGCATTGCCTCGTCACCTGTGTGCCTTTTCTCATAATCTTATTGATGTCTTTAATTCAAAGTTATCATCATCATAGGAACACCTTTCTTAGTGAAAAAGCAGTGTTGTTGGCTCATTGGACTCTAAGTTTCACAAGGGCACAGTTACCAATTTTCTTCACAGTGTACGGATCCCCTGGACCTAACAGAGTATGTGCTCCTAAAGGTTGCTTATTAGCATGCTCAATAAATAGAGGAATGATATTTCTTTGCTAACTAATTGGCACCTGTGAAGTATTTGTTTAAAGATAAGGTTTTCAATCTTTCTGATTTCAGAAAATTACAATGTAAGAATTTGTTTTCAACTAAGTACCTTCAAAGGGTCAGTGTTTAAAATGAAGCTTGTCATTTTGCTCATTTGGCTTCCCATGTTGTAATGCTTACCACAGTATGGCACTAATGGGGATGAAGAGGAAAGCATATGAGAGGGAGAAGCTGCTGTGGTACAGGTGACAGAAAAATTTTCACCCAGCCCGAGAATCTAAATTGGAATCCACTTCCGCCAGCAGAACTAGAATGCCCTTCCATCTTTTACCAGCCCATTGATTCTTGTCCTGGTGGGCCAAGTGGTTGGGAAGGAGTTACTACTCATCTTTCTGAACTCTAAGTGCCATCCCTTCTCTTGGCTTTTAAGGTATTTGAGTTGGCATTTTTGTCTACCTTTTTATAACTATAAAATGAGGTTATACAACTATTGCTATTACGGTGTCATAATCAAACCTACCGGTAGGAGGAAAATAACACAAATTCTCAAAGGCAAAGAAGGAATCACCTTAGTAAAGAAGGAATGAGGAATATCTGAGACAGGGTGAGGAAAAATGAAGATTTAATTTTTTGGTAACCACTCCCTGCTCAAGAAGCCACTAATCCTAGAAACAAAAGTTACTGCTTCCTTCTATAACATAGTCACAGCTGAGAAGTCTTGGAGTCAGATGAGTTGTAGTTTTCACCAACCACATTCTAGCTGTGGTCTTATTTGAAAGACTATCATATGGAGAATTTGCATGGTGCAATGCTGAACACCTGGAGATACATGCCTTTGAAAGCTGACGTGTATTAGAAGAGTTGGATATCTTTTCTGAAAGAGAAGGTGCTACTGTTATTTAGATTATCAGCTAGATGTGAAAACAAACATTTATACTGGCAGGAAAATTTACTTCACAGGAAAGATTTTAGCAAGTTGTAAAATACAGACCATCGAGCAATACTTTCATCACCAACATTTATTTTCCTCTCATGTGAATATCTATGGGAAGAGCTAGAGACTTTTTCATCAATATTTGGGTATGTTTTATTGAACTAAAAATGCTTCTCCATACTTCACCATTCTCAGTAGTGCAACTATTTTACTCTAAATACACTTGTTATGTAAGACATGCTTATATAAAATAAAATGCCTAATTTATTTATTCTAAGGGCTAAAATCCTTTGATTCAAAAAAAATGATTCAGGTAACTGAAAAACTACTAAAATAACAAGCACACAAACAAAATCGGAAACTTTTTCACTCTAGGGTACGCACAGAGAGTAATCTGATCACTTTATATTAGGTTATTTAAGGAGAGTTTACTACTTTCCGCCCCAGTCATATCTTACACAAATAACCTATTTGCTCCCTGCCTACCCTCAACTACCCAATGGGGATTATGAAACAAAAATGTGGCTCATGGGAATCCCTCCACAATGCCCCGATTGTTTTTATACTTACTGAAAGTGTGGATTCGCCCCTTCTATCTTGTAAGTGTACAAGCGCTAAATACAGTATCTATTTTCGTGGGATTCTGCAGTTTGCAAATAAACAGGACTGATTCATCGTCTCACGGAGCCAAGAACATCCACAATAGAAAAGTGAGGCCAACCCTGGAAGAACTGGCATGCACACGAAAAGCCATGCACTAAAAAGATTGAGGAACATTTCCATTCAAGTGTCCAGCCGCCCTGGTTTTCTAGGATGTTGGGATCAAGGAAGAGGCGAGCCAAGACATAAGGTAACAGGCTGCCCCTGAGCCATGCTCCTAAGGCAGTCGGATCATAGGATTTTTTTTTTCCTCTCCTTTTTTTTCGTTTTTACCTCGTTAGATGGTCAACCGGGCGGCGGCAAACAAACACTGCCGCCTCTGCCCAAGCCATAGCTCCGAGCGGCAGGCGATGGTGGCCTGCACCGAGCTCCCAGCCGGCTGCTCCTGGCCAGACACTTGGTGCCAAAGAGAGCGCGGGGAAGCCGACAGCCATAGGGGGGGTCAGCAGATGTCACGGCTGCACAATCAAAAACACAATCCGGCCAGAAAGGGGGAGAGGACGAGAGCAGTGGCCTGGGGTCGCCGCCGGGAGCCGCCGCAATGGAGCGGCCCGCGGGGTGGGCGCGCACAGGTGCTGCGGGTCGGGGGCGCCGAGACCGGTCCCCCCGCCTCCGGGGCTCAGCAGCCCCCGCGGCCGCCGAGCCCGGGGACAGCCCCAGCCCGAGCCCGGAGAGGAAGATCCCAGCGGAAGGGCGCGAAGGGAGACAGAGGGAAGGCGAGGTGGGGGAGGGGAGGAGACCCATCTCCTCCGAATTTCTCCTTCCCAAGCTCTTCTGGTGGGAACCTCGGATGGGTTCGCGCGCCTCCCTCCTTCCCTCCTCCTCCTCCTCCTCCTCTCCATTCCGGGTGATCATCTCCCCTTCTCCCCGCGCTCTCCCTCCCCTCCCTCCCCGCCGCGTGCCTCCTCCCCTCCCCCTCGCCTCCCTCCCCCTCCGGCGGCAGGAGCTCCGGAGCCGCTTTAGCGGAGCCGGTGATGGGCAGAGAGCGCGCGCGGCGCAGCAGCTCGGGACCCGCCGCCCTCCCGCCCGCAGCTCCCCGCGATCGCCGCCCCCGCGCCCCCGGCTCCGGCCCCCGGGCCCCCCGCCCAGGACCGCGCCGCCGCCCCCGGCCCTGCTGCCGCCCGGCCCCGCAGCCCGGATGGCGCTCTGCTCCCCGGACCGGTGAGTAGCCGGGAGGGAGGGAGGGCGCCGGGGATGGAGCGCCGCCGAGGCGCTGCGCGGAGAGAGCGCGGCTTTGCTTTGGGAGGCGCCACGAACCACCTGCTGTGATGCCTCCACTTCCAGGCTGGGATCTCGGGGGGAGGGCTGCCCCGTGGTCCCCGAGGGGCTGTTTGATTTCAACTCCACCTGCTGGCAAACCCGAGCCCGGCTCCTGGCTCCCGGGCAGCTCGCGGGCTCGCCTCACTTGCAGCTCTTGCACCAGCAGCAGAGGTGCATGGACCCAACCCTCCCGTCACCCCAAAGGGGATCCTCTCTGCCCCCCTCACCGCCTGTGCGTCCCCCGCTCCGTCTGATTTCCCGCTTCTGCCAGCCCTCCAATGCCCCCATCTGCCACTCTCCGCCCGGTCTCGCGCTCACAAAGCCTTCTCTCTCCACCAAGTCCGCCCCTGACCCACCTTCCCTTTTCCCCCAAAGCCTGGCTCGCGAACCCCCACTGTCCCGCCGTCTTCTTTCGCGAAGCAATGGGCCCTCCCCACTGAATTCTGACCTCAATCCCTGGACACGCCGGGGCCCCGGCAGCTTTCCTGACAGTCGCCCCAGGAAACGGACACAGACACGCGGGGATCGTGGCTTATGCATGCTGGAGTTACTTTGTGTGCCTCCCAGCACCTGGGCTCTTTGGGGTCTGATAAAGCATGGGAGGGAAAAAAGACAAAAACAAACCTTTGCGACTGAAACTTTTTGTTATTGTTATTTTAAAGAGCGCAGACATTGACGGTGTTCAGATTCATCTGATTCAAGGAGAGGCAAGGAACGCCCCTAGGTACCTGCTTTTCCAGGTTGAGCTGTGCACCTCCCTGCCTGACAGGGTGATGAATCTCCTTTAGCAACAACACAATCCAAAGCTCAGCCACTCTTAAGAAGATGTTTTTCTTGGAAGAGAATAGGGTAACACCAAACTCATCCTCGGAAATCTTCTTTAAATTTGCAATAAGCCAAAGCCCTTGTTTAGCTTCAGGTTTAGTGGCTCAGAGAAGTGTAAGGTCGGATCAGAAAACGTACTAAAAAAAGCGACTGCGCGGTGTGGGGGCTTAGGGCATGGGTTAGTATCTTAGCATCCAGGCTTTTTTTTTTTTTTTTTTTTTTGTAGAAGTTTTCTTCCGGCAGCAGCAGCAGCCTTTTCTTTTGACGTTTTCTGTTGAACGTTTTGGTATTTCCAATTGGCTTGAGGGAAGACAGGGGAGTTGTGTTCAGGAAATGAATATGATCAAGGGAGATAGGGGGAATGAGTGAGCACAGGGAAAGACTAGTTAAATACTAAAATGTGTGCTCCTGACTCCCATTGTATTGAAATCTTCAAAACGAATTTACTCCCCTCCGCCCCCCCACAATTCACGATTTAGTTTTTCAGAGAAGTGACATTATTAATTTCTGCGTATTTTACTGGTCACAGGGCTTATGTTCTAAGCAATGCAGATAACAGCATTCGGAAATGGATGCTAGAAACTTTACAAGGTGCCCCGTTTGGGTATGTGGTGTGTGGATGTGCATTTCCACACACCACATACCATATTGTTTTAAAGAATTTTAAAGGAATAGGAATTAAATCGTCATTGTTGCTCTCCCAGTTGATGGAGAGAGATGTGTGCTTCCTCACCTCACATGAGCAAGTCTCTGCTAAACTAGGAATAGAGAGGGAAAGTTGAGCAATAGAGAGTTTGTCTAGTGAGGATTGCCTTAAAACCTTGTCTTCTCAAAAGTCAAGAATTTTTTTAAAAAATTGTTTTAACTCAAACTGTACCTAAGCCTTTCTTTTTTTTTCTTTTTCTTTTTCTCCCCCACCTCCCCCCCTCTCTTTGCAGACACAGGCAAAAATGCAGTGAGCAAGTCACTGATGAGGATGGTTTTGTAAATGTGGAGAACTGCATCCAGAGTCAGGGGGTTTATGCGCAATGACTTTAATGCTTGTTTTCTACACTCAGAAGTTTTAGTTGGTAAAATTTAGTGCTTGACTAAGGAGGATACTCACCACTAAGTACTAAACCTTATAATTACTGCAGATAGTCACACTGGTCATCCAGGTAGATAGATAATAGGTGAGTTATGAGCTGAATAAAAACAATTATTTACTTTTCCCCTCTAAATGCTTTTATTCTTTGGAGAATAATGGAGTACTTACTATATGCCATGTGTCCAACAGTAATGAGTCTGTATTGGAAAAGATACATGCCAATTGAATAAAAGGAAAAGCAAAGAGCAATGCTGACCTTGATCAATTATTGCCCATAATTGTGTAAATGATGAGTTCAAGACACTATATGCTCACATGATTATGTCAACTTCCTCATTGTCAGAATTCCTTATTTCTTTTGTAAGGATGTATGTTCATATACACAAAATATTAAAATAGTCTCATAATTGTCTATTAGAATATAAAAAATTAATCTGCAATAAATAAGCAGGAATTTTTGTAAAGAATGTTTGGTGAGCTGGAACTCAAGTTCTGCCTAAATTTAATGTAGTTGTCATTATTAAGGCTATGTCAAACGGCTGAATATAACACTTAAGGAAACAAGTCATACCAGTATTTGAATGGCATATCTTTGAACATCTTTGTTGAATCTTATAATGCTCATAACTATATGCCACCTAGAGGATGGGATAGGTCTAAATTAAATGTTTACACTGACAAAGAATATATATATATATATATATTAGCCTTCATCACTTATATTTGCCTTAATTGACAAATACAAGAGAAAAGTTGTGAAACCACTGGCAATATGGTAAACTTTAAAACGTTTATTTTAACTTCATTCACTTATTATATTTATTGGAATGGAAAAATATACATATTTCACCAATAAATGCTTAATGCTTTAAATTTACAATTACCTTATTTGCAGAAACTTGAAAATCATTCCAATTAAATGAAAAGGTATCTTTTTTATCCTTACAATTAAAATATATTCAAATTAACATTTTTATAGCAACCAAAACCTTTTACCAAAAATTCAGAACTGTAGACTCATAAGTTAAAAAGAAAAAAAAAGGCCACGTTTTAATTTAATTACATTGATTATGAACACTGCAGGGGGTGGGGAGTGGCTCCTAAAAGAAGGAAGAGTAGCAACTGGCACATTTCCCCCTTCGAGGCACCCATAGCTTTTCCCCTGACTATTGTTTTTGTTTTATCTGTTCAAACACAGACAGCTGCTCCAATGTTAAAGAAAGTTACAGTGAACTTTGGGCATTTATATTGGTGATGCTTGCTAAGATTTAAGAACTCCAGCAGTGGAAATCAGAAGATAACCTTGGCAAAGAGTAATATAAAATTGTGGAAATGACATATTATTTCACCAATAGACTGCTTTTGTTTGAATGTTTCATGTGAAATCATTTTTGGCTTGTGTGTGAAGAAGCGGGTGGGCTGAGTAAGTGAAATTAAGAAAGAGAGAAATAGAAGGAATAAAGACATGTGGATACTTGCTTAAATTCTTATTCAAGTAAAAGTATCTAAATGCAAATTCCATTATTTTGGTATTTGGGATAACAGCTGTTTTCCAATAAAAACACAATTTAAAAAATAAAGTGATGCACTCATTTTATTCAGTAAAACTAGGGATTATAGGCAAACTATTTTATGTAAACTAATTGACCTAAATAAATTCTAGACATATTTAAAAATAAAACCTTGGAAGAAGGGGGGGAAAAAGCCACCATATACACACACCTAAAATGACAATATTAGGTAAAGAGCCAAGTAATTTGTTGTCTTATGAAGGCAAGATGATTCAGTGGAGTGATCACTAATATTTTCATAGCTTAATATATATATCTTATATTTTCCTATTTGCAGCTATTGATGTATTATTCAATTTTTAGTGATTTTTTTGCATTTTTATACATTTAGAAATGTTTGTATAATAAAAATACTTCAAATTTTATGAATTCAAAATAATACGCAAATTGTGCTTGTAGAAATCATATTATTACATAAATGCTTGCAGATAGCTTTGTTTTCGATTGTTATTATATAGTGGAAGGAATATCACATACTCAAAGAGCAGATAAACAAAATATTCATTTCAAAACTAGCATAATGATTTCAGTCAAAGTTTTACAACAATGCTATCACTCTTATAAGATCAAATCTTATGTACAATTAAAATTCCCACAGAAAAAGAAACAAATTTAGATTCTATGATTTTATGTGAAATGGTGTGAAAATTATATTTCTTTAGCTGCAAGTGAAATGCTTTGTATTCTTAACGGAATAAATCACAGAATGTAGACATCAATTAGAGGATGTAGAGGGCGTCACACTTTCATTATTTTAATAATAACTTTGGTTCTTAAGTAGTTAATAGAAGCAGAACTAGAATCCAGGTCTCCTAACTCCATGCTGTATGTCTTTTTATAAAATAAATATCAATTTTACCCTTCATTTTATTTTAAGAAGGTAATAAGAGAGACATCAATTTCAACATTAAAGAAAAATGAAATTAAAATTAAAATCTATGCCTGCCTCAGGGAATGCTTAGTCCTGTAACCATCATAGTTGAAGGTATTTATTTATTTGTTTGTTGTTGACAGTATTACAAATATCCCACACTTTACCCCTCTTTGTTCTTCTTTACCCAGCTCTTACTGACCCATCCCAGGCCTTCCCCATACTATCTTCTGTGTCCATAGGCTATGCACATATGCATATATGTTCTTTTTTTTTTAACACATTTTATTGATTTTTTTACAGATAGGAAGGGAGAGGGATAGAGAGCTAGAAACATGGATGAGAGAGAAACATCGACCAGCTGCCTCCTGCACACCCCCCACCGGGGATGTACCCGCAACCAATGTGCATGCCCTTGACCAGAATCGAACCTGGGACCTTTCAGTCTGCAGGCCGATGCTCTGTCCACTGATTCAAGTCGGTTTTGGCGCATATATGTTCTTTGGTTAATCTCTTCCCATTCTCCCAAACTCCTCCCCTCTGAGATCTGTCTAGTCTGTTCCATGCTTCCATGCTCTGGATCTATTCTGTTCATTAGATTTCACATACAAGTGAGATTATGTCATACTGGTATTTGTCTTTCTCTGACTGGCTTATTTCTTGGCATAATAATGTCCAGGTCCATCCATCCTTTGCAAAGCTTGAAAGATCCTTCTTTTTCACAGCTGCACAGTATTCCATTGTGTAATCTTTTTATGCTCATTCTTTCTCACCTTCAGGTAAAAACTTGGGAAATACTTTACAAATGTAACTGTCATTGGTTCACTTAAAAGTCCTTAAATATTTTTGCTTAATTTATACTATATATTCTTTACCTTACAATATCAGTAATAGTATGCTATGGGTGCTTCCATTTTAACTTTTAATAGACAGTTGATTGAAAAATAGTCCTAAAATGCCGAAACTGGTTTGGCTCAGTGGATAAAGCATCGGCCTGTGGACTCAAGAGTCCCAGGTTCAATTCAGGTCAAAGACATGTACCTTGGTTGCAGGCACATCCTCAGTGTGGGGTGTGCAGGATGCAGCTGATTGGTGTTTCTCTCTCATCGATGTTTCTAACTCTCTATCCCTCTCCCTTTCTCTCTGTGAAAAGTCAATAAAAATATAAAAAAAGAAAAAGGGGGAAAAAAGAAAAATAGTCCTAAAGCATATTTTGGTTTCTGTAAGCAAAACATGGAAATAAACTCATATTTCCTTAGAGTTTCATCTCTATTCATATTTAATCTTTTTGTTACCAAAAAGAATGTTTGTGGATCCATGTGTTTGGGTTTTTTCTTTGTCACTGTAGTCTGTGAATAGATCAGGTGGTCAGGGATGAAATTTCCAAGTCTGCAATGAAAAGTTTTGACATTTTTAGCTTTCTCGTCACTGATGTCCAGAAAGATCATTGAAAGGGAATGACTAAATCAATGGGGAGCCATCATCATATGTGGGTAAAAAGTAAACTTTCAAGTGTATTCTTGGTGATATGGCTCATCAGTGTCATCTCATCTAAGAAGAGTAACATGGTAATATGGGTTTACATCTATATGGAAGAATACTACATTGTTTAAATGTGGTGTGTCTGTACTGATAAAAGGTAGGGGGCTGTGTGGCTGCTTCAAAAGCAGAGAGGGATGCCTTGACTTAGGAAATCACCTTCTTTTGTTGTTGTTAATTCTCGTCCACCCAAGAGAAACATTGAGAGACACATTTATTGGTTGTGCCCTTCTGCAGGCACCGAGGCCAGGGGGAGTTGAGCCTGCAATCATCCAAGAGCAACTACTCTGCTCAACTGATAGCCATGCCCTTGACCAGAATCAAACTCAGAACCCATCAGTCCTTGGACGAGGCAGTCTCTTTCCACTGAATCAAACCAGCTAGGTCAGGAAATGACCTTCTTTTAATCAGTTAAGACGCAGACTTTACTGAAAGTAACTTTGCTACCATAACCTAATTTCTTTGGAGTCTAATTTAGCTTCCACTTATTGAGGGCCTCTTACTGGCAAGATCTGAAGTGATGACTACAGACACCAGGATGAATATAATACAAGTTTTGACCTCAAGCAGCTTACAGTATAACTGGAGAGACAGATAAGAACAAACAGAGAAAGGAGTGATGGGATACCAGCTGGCACTAATCTAGGGCAGCTACCATGTTACTGAACAAGGTGTCCAGAGGAAAAAAGTCTATGACTTACTCTTAATATGCCTTGCCAAAATGGATGGCAGTATGCCATGACTGAGGGTTGGCACAAAAATAATCTCCTTCTTTAAAATAGCATATGTTTACATTGCTTTCCATATTATTTTAACTTTGAGAAAATATATATATATTTTTACAATGTAAGAACCTATTATGAACTGATATAGGATACCCCACACTAATGAGATCAGTGGTTATTCAATTGTTGGTTTCTGTAAGCAAAACAATGTCATTTTTTGAAGGAAATATAACTAAGTTTACATTTTAACGTAAGTTTGAAATATCAATTTTGGTCTCTTAAGGAACTTAAATCTTTAAGGTACATTCAAATGAAATACAGAAGAGGGAGTAAATGGAAGCAGCAAATGACATTTGTAGTATTAAAAGTTAAGAATTAAAAGTTCATAAACTGCTTTAACAAAATATATTTCAATTTAAACAGGCAATTTTAACTCTCTATATTCCATTGATGCTGATAGATATTTATAGTATAGCTATCACTATCTGATGCAAAGGGACATAGGGCTGTTAATGATAATGATGGCTTTACTGCCTTGACCTGGAAGAGACAATTATTTCAATAGCCAATCCCTGCTGATTTATAAGACCTAGGAAGGGACTTGAATAATTGATTAATTATTTAAGACCTCTAAGTTAAACATGAATAACTGATTCTACTCCTTGTTCTTTAGGGGCTGCATGAGGGCAGTCAATCTAACTTGTCTCATTTGTCCACATCAACAGCCTGGTGGCATTTGTCTGTCCCAGTGATTGACTAAGCAATCATTACGGAAATGGGTGTGGGAAAGACAGGCAGAGGTGTTGATAGGTATTTCACAAGAGAAATGCAGAAACTGGAGCCATCCCCTGCTGTTTCTGATACAGTGCTTGCTTAGATTAAGGGAAATATAGATCAAATCATGGTCAGAGCTGTCTGGAAGGATGGCAGATTCAGCAGAGAATTAAATTTAGGACACTTGCAAGAGTTTGGGAGAGCCATTTTTTCATGTAAAACTGAGATGCCATTGGAGCCAGGCAAGCTGACAGCTTGAATATACCATTTCCATTTGATAAGTGTGTCTGCAAGACCCTTTCTCACATTGTTAGCCATTCAGTCTGAGTTGACCCGTCCCCAAATGAAGATGGTAGGTCAGAGAGTCACAAAACCTCCATGGGTAAGGAGTTCATGTGCATATGGCAGGGGTGTTACCCCTGTGCTAAGGAGGTGACTCATGCAAAACCCCAAAGGATGAATGAAAGCTGTCTCCTTTTTCTAGATTATAGCCACAGAAACTTACATCACATAGATCTTATAGGGGTGTAGGGCCCCGATGGAGAGAGCATATTACAGCTTACTGAAGAGCTGCAAACAGTGTATATTGGTTTGGGTGTCAGTTAAAGGATGTTAATTTTTTTTTAAATATTTTTATTGATTTTTTTACAGAGAGGAAGGGAGAGAGATAGAGAGCTAGAAACATCGATGAGAGAGAAACATCGACCAGCTGCCTCTTGCACATGCCCTACTGGGGATGTGCCCGCAACCAATGTACATGCCCTTGACTGGAATCGAACCTGGGACCTTTCAGTCCGCAGACCAACGCTCTATCACTGAGCCAAACCGGTTTCGGCAAAGGATGTTAATTTTTGGATTAGCTGAAATGAAGGTATAAGAAGAAATGTTCAGGTAAGGCACATATTTTCTTTGGTACCCAAACATTCCTGTGAGGTGTGGGACATATATTTTGTTGGTTGGAGCAGAACAGACCACAGTTTTTCTTTGACTGCCAGAGGGATTGAATATTGCAAATCTGCCCATATAGTCCCAATAAAATGTATTTAACAAGCAAAGCCCTGACTTGTCTGAGATTATAAGCCACCCTAGCTGGTAGAAGCATGATAACACTACAGACAGGGCACTGCTAACATTATCTTCTGACTTTGTCATCAACAGGATATCGTGATAGAGTCAAAGCTTTGTACAGTAGAGGGTAGAGGAACTCATACTGCCTATTTGACTGATGGCAAATGGCAGAAGAATTTAGCTACTCCTGGAGATAAGCCTTAGTAAATTTGGGAGTTACTGCAAATGTATAATGGTGGCCATAGGATGTGAATTGGTATTTGTCCTCAGAAGCCAGTAGAATAGAAAAGAAGGCATTGACACCATCTTTGATAGTAAATGAAACGATTAGTCTGGTGATAGATTCAGTTACATGAGCTGTTGGTGACAATCCATTCTTAGCTTCAAGTCCTCAGTATTTTTCACTGCTCATGCTGGGCTGTTCTATTAAAATACTGCATCTCTTGCTACCTATGTTGCCTTCAAGTCTGTAATTGGGGGTGTGGTTTCCTTTTTTCCTCCCAGGATTTTATACTGTTTCTGTTGGACTATGTGGGGAGAAACAGGGAGAAGAGTAGAAAGTGATTTACATGTTCCATTAGTGTTTCCCTGAATGTGGATTTTCCCAATGGGGATGATCTTCTCAGGCACTTAATGGGTGATGACATATAAGCATATAACATATTAATTCCTACCACACATCAGATGTAGAAATAAAACAAAAAATAGTACATTAAATTGACCTGAAGTTGTCCATCCAGAAGATCATGTTAGCTTGCCTTTCTCACTGTACATTCTACCTTAACCCCTATTAGCCGAACCTGAGTGTTCCATAAATCCAGGTAAGAGAACAATTTTGGCATCTACATTCAACATAAGCATACAAGTTTGTTTCGTTTGCTTCCCTGAAATTCTCCAGCATACTTAGGTGGTGCACATGTCTTTTGATCCCTGTTGGAGATAGGAATACATTGGTTTATACATGTGTATCTCTTTAAAATTACAATATATAGGGTCCCTCCAAAAAATGTATACACACTTTAACAGCTGATAACTCACTTAATTTTTACTCCTTTTCCAGCTTAACTGATTTGAAATAATGGCTGAAGCCAAACTAAGTTTTGAAGAAGAATATACTAAAGTGCCACTAGACTTTTATTAAATGAGAATACATAAAAGGTAAAGGTAATAGTACAAAACTGGCCGCATTTGATGAATTGAGGGCATACAAATAGTGAACAAAATGATTCTTGATGATTGTGAATCCATTGCTTCACATTTTCAGCAGTGCCTGGAGGACCAGAATGGTCATCAGTTGGAAAATAGGCAGTGAAAAAAAAATTATTCAGTTCTGTAGATTTTTTTTTTTTAGATTTTGAAAGTGAATGAGAATTAATAAGCAATGACTTTATAATCATTCAAAGTATGTATATATTTTTGTAGGATGCCCTGTAGATCAAGGTAGAGAGGCAGAGAGGGATTGGAGAGCACGGGAAGAGAGAGGCTTCATATGTACTTTCAGTTTCCAGTCATGTGGCGATGGATCATGGAATAACCAAGTAAACTTTTGAGTATTTTTGGCCCACCCAGTACTCTGCATGGGGGAGCAAGGCCCTCCTGGCGGATACCACCTATGTCAGCCTTGGGAGTCCCTGGACTCAAAAACATAGCCCCGTTGCCTTTTTGCTAGGTCCAAGGGATGTGTGACCTTCGACTGAATCACTTTTGGCTCACACAGTGATACCTTCTTATAGGTATTCACCTTAATTTTGCCCATTTGCCGTCCTGTTCTCTAGATAACATCTTTTAATGATTCACCTGGTTTATGGTCATCGAGTTCCCCTTTTCACTCTCAATATATATGTGCATTTCCCTAACTGCTGTATGAAATGGAGAGCAGCCTTCTGCCTACCCGGTACAAATTTTAGTACTAAGTCATAAGTAGTAATGAAGAGCAGAGTCTGGCTATTGGACTGTGTTATGCCCAAGTGTCATAAACCCCAAAGGCTACCAGGGAGCCGAATCCAATGCAATTGCAGAAAGCCTGTATTTATTTCGGACTAGTCCGAGCTCAGTCCCACTTACACCAATGAGGGCATGGTGAGAAAGAGGAAGAACTTAACATATCAATGGGTTTTATAGGGAGGGTGGTGCCGCTATCTTGGCTGACCTGATTGGTTGGGTTAGGCCTAGAGTCCATTTACCGGGAGCTGGACCCACCCCACCCTGCCCTCTCACCCTGCCTGTCCTCTCAACTGGTAAGGAGGTCCTTCCACTTAGGAGGGAATCAGCATTTTGGCGTTTGTATTTTATATATTTCTTGTTAATTAGCTTGCAGCGACCTCCTCAGTCTCCCTTCATTACCAAGCAAAAACATGGGAGCCTATTTATTTATTGCCCAAATGACTATATAATTTCTACTGATTCCCATAGACTTCCCTCAGATTCCATTAAATTACCTCTGTGTCCCTCATCTCTCTTTTCCAGAAAGAAAGCTATGTCTCTGTCAGCATCCCCTCTTCATCAGCAACATTACCAAAACCTCCTCAGGGTCTGAGATGTTGCTCTGCTTTTAAGCTGACAGGAAAGCCTGCCACAGATTCATGGATGTAGCAGAAGACATTAGACAGCTGGATCAGAGATGAAGAAAAATTTATTATACACAGCAACAGCAGAGGAAGGGTATCTGGTTTTAGCACTGGCCCCCAATTTCCATAAAGCAGCACAGGGCAGACCAGATCATATCTAAACATTGTAAGGAAGGGACTGTATTTAAGAAATACCAAGCCAGACTTTTTAAATGAATGGTATCGTGATTCCCCTTGCTCTGGGAGGAGATATTGTTTCTATCTTCCAACGCTGTTTGCTTTACAAACATCTTTTTAAAAATAGTTCAGAACAAAAGTAGGCAACGCTTTTCTATAAAATGTGCAGAAATGTGAGAGACCCCTGGTAAATTGTTTTCCAACAAAAACTAAGGACTTCAATAAATGCTTGTTTTAATAGGCTCTTATCTATGGTATGATATATGTTTATCCTTGCTATTTCCTAAGGATGGCATGCTTTATACATGTGAGAGCTAAGATTGATGAATTTTCACTAAGACCAAAACCAAGAAGGAAACTTTTAAAGCAAATGTATTGTATTTAAAGTGTATCCTTAGGCTAATAATCAGTTACTCATGACCATATAAATTGGGCAGATTAACTTATATGAAAGCCAGATTAAAGAATTGAGAATTTTTATGTCAGGAAGTTAAAATTTGTGCCTAAACCACAGGCTATCAGAAATGCTTGTTTTGCGTTATTATAGTAGATTGTCAATAAAGGTCATTAAATAAAAATTGGATGGATACATTTATGTTTTCCCGTGGCCTTAATATCTCTCCAATACTTTACAGTTTGAAGGCTACCTAAACTTTCCCAGATAATCCAAGGAAAAAGATGCATTGTTATTTTATGTTGCTTGTGGACTTTTTCTTCAAGACTGAGCAGCACAGCTGTTTTCCTCTCTAATAGGCCTCTCTTGTACCCAGGCTGAGTCACATGCCCTTCCTCGGTATTGGTATAATATAAGCTTATTGGTACCATATTATGACCTTACAACATCACACTGGTTTGATATATTTACGTGTTTCCACGCCTTGCATTACTCTGAAGCTGGTTATTTATTAATCTTCATGCTCCTAGTGCCTAGCTCCCCAACTAATGCACGGAAGACATTCAATAAATATTTGTAGAGGTGAACTGAAGGTAACAATGTTCATTAACGTTGAACTTACCATGAGATATTTTAGAAAATTATGTCCCACGAAGAATAAATGAATGGAAAATGTGTAAGATATTTGTTTAGTTATAGGTATGTAAATATCCAAATTCTGATGCCTCTTCCTAGTTTTGTGACATCTTGAAGCATTTAAAAGTATTTTGTATTTATATTTATAGTGAAACCTATAAATTTTATATAGTTTATACACTTTTAGAAATTAAAAGTTGAGTCACAAAATTAAATGAATAGCTTTGTTTAATCATCAAATCTGGGAGTCACATACCTATATTATCTAGGGACTTCTACCTTAGATTGGAAATTTCAAAGCCTCTGACTTTTCTCCTTTATTAAAGAGGTTGACCCAAGATAAGCACACTTTCCTTTTACCTTTAGCCCTTATGCACAGATGTTCTTTATTTCTTGGTCAGATTTTTTCCCCCCTCTGATGTTCAAATGACTGTTGCTTGTGCATATCTGTCTTTGCAGTCTTGGGCATTACTGTGCGCCCATCATTATTACGGTTATAACCAACTAGGAGCTCAGAGTGCAATTCGAAATCACATGGCACAGCTCACCCTCGAGTCCCTGGTCTGGCCCTACCTCACTCCTTCGGACCCTGTAGCAGCCATGGCCGCTGCCTGTCTGACCCTGCCTCCCTCTCTGACCCTTGAAGCTGCCACAGCCGCTGCTGCTGATCAGGCCCTCCCCGAGTACAGGCGCACAGAGGCCCCTGACACCCTGCCCCCCACACTGTGTGAGCAACCTCCTCCTGCCTGGTCAACCTGATACAGTGTCCCAGTTAATTAGCATATTTATCATTAGATAGATAAATAGATAGATAGATACTGCCAACCCTGTCTGGTGCACTTCTCCCCATCTTTTCCCCACCCCCACCTCTAATTTTCCAGTTTCTTCTGCCTTTATTGCTTACTCATGTTCTAAAAACAACAAAAACATAAGCAACAAGCCTTCTGGAAGGGGAAGCTTCCTTTCTCCCCATGCAGTGAACTTGAAGGGTCAGGTGAAATGATGGACTCTCTGGCCCTTGTTTTGGTGTCTGCTTGTTGTTCATGGGCTGGTTGCAGAGGCAGGACTGTTGACGTGCCGTGGCTGGCAGACCCTGTTCTATGTGGACCTGCACCATCCGTGGCTTTTCTCACCGTGCACACAGTCCCCTCCCGCCCACCTGGGCACACAGCCTCCTCCTGAGTGGTTGTGATGTTATGGCTTCCAGGACAATTTGCATATTACCTCATATATATATATATATATATGCATAGAACGTCGGCCTTCGGACTAAAGGGTCCCAGATTTGATTCCAGTCAAGGGCACATGCCTGGGTTGTGGGCTCGATCCCCAGTGGGCAGCGTGCAGGAGACAGCCAATCAATGATTCTCTTTGGTCACTGATGTTTCCATCTCTTGTTCCCTCTTCCTTCTTCTTAGAAATCAATAAAAATATATTTTTAAAAATGACAAGCTATATACAACAATATGAAGAAATGGAGGTTAGCTGTCTCTGTATATTTCTAATCTTGGCTCTAGAACAAGCTTTTTAGACTGATAAATAGTTAAGAATATGGTAATTCCGAGAGGATACATGACTTGTTGGAGAGACAGTGTGCTTTAGCCAAGATTAGTTAACCTCCATTTCCTCTTTTGTCAAGAGTCAAGACAATGGAGAAAACCAAACTCAGAGATGACCCAGGGCTGGAATTATCAGATAGGGACTTTAAATATAACTATTATTAATATGTTAAAGGACATTACAGAAAGGTGAACAATATACATGAACAAATAAAATTGGAAACTATTGGAAACATTCAAATGAAGATGATAGAAATAAAAGGAAATACTAAAACAAATTCTGAAATTTGCTTACTAGTAAACTTAAAGTCTCTGAGAAAAGAATCTGTTAACTTTAAGACAGGTCTTCAGATATTAGCCAAAATGAAAAACCACAAACATAAAAAGAGTAAAAGAAAAACAAAAAGAAAAAAATCATAATAGAACATCCAAAAGTTCTGGGACAATATCAAATGGTCTATTATACATGTAATTGAAATTCTAGAGGAGGAGAGAGAGAACAAATCAAAAAAATATTTGAAAAGATAGGAGAATCTTTCTTACCAAAACAATCACTAAGCTAGATTTTTTCCCCCTGAGAATTTTAAAAAATAATGAAAGTCATAAAATCACATATCCAAACAAGATAACTAAACATACAATTAAAGTACATGCATGCATGGACGCACATACACTCCCACACCTCTATATATCATATCAAAAATAATGATGGGCTCACAGAAAATCAAAGATAAAAAGAAAGCAGCAAAAACTGTACCATAAAATGTACATAAAATGTGGTAGAAATCCAGATAAAAATGTGGATTTACTTGTAGACATACAGAACTTTTGTAATGGTACAATAAGGGTAAATATAAAATATATTTTTAAAGTGTTAATTGCTCTAAAAGTAATTAATTGTCTAAAACAACAGCAGCATATTGGGGTTTTGTAACATGTAAAAGTAAAGGTAATTTCAATGATTCTTCATAAGTTATACACAGTACAGAAATGATGATTTCACTTATTTTTAATTTCTTGTCATTTGAACATTTGTATATATCTTATTAAACATGCAACTTAGCTTTTGCAAATAACATTCCAAAGTGTTGATGTACATTATTTCATTTGATCTTCTAGTGAGCCTGTTGTTGGAATAAACTTCTTAGATTGATAAGTAGATAAAAGTATGGTAATTCAGAGGGGTTACCTGGCTTGTTGGAGAGATAGTGCGCTGGAGCCAAGACTAGAAATATACAGAGACAGTTTACCTCCATGCAGAATTAGAGTAGTTGCCCCCCAAGAATATAATACAGTGCAGCAACCTGGATTGTTAAAAGATTATCTGTCCTCATCAACTACACACTGCTTTTTAAACAGATGGTGTATCCTTAGATGGCACTACAGAATATTTGTACCATTTGTAGGAAAGTATAACTTTGACTCTAGTATATCTAGCGTACATTGAAAGCTTAGTTATATGAATTAACATTTTTCAAAATTTAAATACTGCTCTAGTGTAGTTGGTCCAAAATAAAGCTGCTTCCAGTTGCCAAACCTACTATGTAATTGGGTGAAGTGGTTCCAAGCTAAGACAATGGGTCATAGAGGGAAGTAGAGTAATGGAAGTGATGGGCCTCATTGAGACAAGAGTGCTACTCAAATCAGTTTTGCAGGCCCAGGCTTGTTTGCAAAGTGTTTCTTACAGAACCATGATAAAAGTAGAAACTGAGAGGAAGATTTAGAAAATTTTATAGAAATCTGAAAGTATTGATAATTTATGTCTCTTAAATCTAATAATAAAAAACGTGGGCTTATATTAGTGTCTTTTTCATTTCTTTTTGTCTAATTTATTTGTAATTGCATTTTAGAAAACTATTGATTCATGAAGAATAGAACACTTAAAAATAAAACGAGTGCTTCACTGCAGTTAGTTTGAGAAGCACTGACCTCCAGGCATGCAAACTAACTAAATAAAAATAAGACAAGTGCAACAGATCTGTGACCAAACGTGGCCTATGGCTTTCCAGTTTCCAAGCTTGCCTTTAGATACTCTAAAATTGAGACCTGTACACCTTGTTCTCACCTCATTTGCAGCCTATACTGAACCCTCTGGAATATAGTGTTGAATGTAAAATAAAGATATTATGAAAAATTCAGCTCACAACATTATGCAGGATCCTTTTATAATGATCTACAGAAGAAATGTTTCTCACACTTTGTTTTCAGAGGAGTGATACTGATTTTATTACTGATCTTGTTGATTATGTAATTCCCTCTTTCAGTGGTTGCTAAGAAGTTCAGAGTTAAATTTTGTTCCTAACAATGGTTAAGAGGCTTGTGGTATATATTTTAAAATTATATGATTTAATTATGAATGGTCTTACTTAATTTTGTGTCTCCTAAACTATTTGTCCAGCAAATTATTTTTTTCTCATAATGCATTTAAATTTGTAGCAAAGTAAGGAACAACTAGAAAGAAAGATAACAGGATGTTTGGAAGAAAGGAAAAAAGGAGGGAGGGAAGAAAGGAAGGAAGGAAGGAAGCAAGGAAGGCAGGAAGGAAGGAAGGAAGGAAGGAAGGAAGGAAGGAAGGAAGGAAGGAAGAAAGGAAGGAAGACATACTCAAATGTGGTTAAATATTGCTTATTAAATACCTTAATAATACTTACCTGGCAGTGGAGATACATGATTTCGAAGGTGATTTCCCCAGGGCGAGGCTTACCCATTGCACTCTGGGTATGCTGACCCCTGCGATTTTTCCAAATGTAAGAAACTCCACTGCATAATTTGTGGTAGTGGGGAACTATATTTGTGCTCTCCCCTATTAATAAAAATTTAAAAATATGAATAAATCTAAAGTGCGTTCATTCTTATTACAATGCACTCTCATTGCTACCTAGTGATAAAGACTCTGAGAGAAATATAGGTTAGAAATGTCAAAGTTAAAATAAATTATTGGGGGGAATTTACTATCATTTTCAATATGTAAAAGTGGACAGTAAAATTTGTTTCCTCCATGCAGAACTAGCTGTTCTTAACCAGGTGTGAATCCTGGGAGCCACTTCATTATTATGTCCATCTTCATGTATTCTCACAATGTTTCAGGTTCCAGATATAAGCCAGGCCCTGTGTGTATGCAGGCTGTGTAATCTTAGAGATAACAGCATCCCACTGAGATAATGTGCTTTCGTTCCTAATGGCAACCGGAGGAGTAGATGAGCAGTACATATCATTACAGCAATGGCGCAAAAACTTCAGGCCATATTTGCATCCAGTTCTACTCAGTACAACAATTTTGTGATTCCCAGAAAGAAGTTTATATGCTGCTAACCAGGAAAACTATCCAACCTATTAAGAAAAAGTACATGTGATTTTCAGCTCTCTGCAATCTATAATTAATTATATCTTATGCAGATAAGTAGAAAATGAGTTTAAAAGCAAACAACTCTGCTGGTAAAAGTATGAAAGATACCGAAGCCCATTTATTATCAGTAGTTTCATAACCATTGCTCAGCATTGTTCTAAGATTTTGAATATATTGGGTTGAATTTCATAGAAGAAAAGTAATTGCACTTCCTCTCTAAGGCTTACTAAGAACTTCTTGATATCTAATTAAAGCTGCTAAGTAGTTAGTGAACTTCTATTGAATAGAGGCATTTTTCTTGCTGGTGAGAAAGAACCACCTACAATGGGGGAAAGCAATCCATAGATAGAATAAAAATTGCTTACAAGAGAAAATGAATCCTCATTAACTTGAAACGGCAGGGTCCAGAAAACATACAAGTCACAATTAATTACCTAGCCTGAAAATTGACCAAATCCCTAGAAACTGTCCAAGGTCAATTTGCCTTCATCCTAAAATTATTCTCCTGAAGCACACAAGTTTATTGACATAGACCAGAATATAAATAGCCCAGAATTGAATTAGAAAGTTTCTTTTCAACCTCCAAATTATGCAGATGAGCTTTTATCTCAAATTTGTCTTTCTTATATACCAAAATATAAACACATATGCACATTCAAATACACATATACATACATACTTATGAACATACAAACACAGACTGACGAATATATACATGCACATACAAATACACCCACGTTCAAATGTAGAACACATACGTACACTTATAAACATATTTATGTATAACATGCCCATAAATATATACACGAACAGATAGAGATACACTCACATAAGCATATCTAACTGATTTAAATATTCTAAATTCTAAAAATGTCAATTCCTAAATTTGCTATAAAGACAAATGCAAAGACTTCCACCTTGGGAGGGGAAATCATGGGATAAACAAGAGGACAGGGAAGATGAATTTAATATAGGGCTATAGCTGAGCAGGGTAGATCTGACCTTCCTTTGTAATATTTTTCCAGTATTCTCTTCCTATTCCAATTTTATTCTTGATCATTGTGGATTCCTCTTGTCCTTTGGCTCCTTCCTGGAGCACATCAGCCCTCAGCATGAAGCAGGCCCGGGAGCAGAGGCAGTCTTTGCATCTACTTGAGAAGAGGTGCATACACATCATCGTTAAACTTGTTAAAAGGAGTGTGTCATCATGGAAAGATGATTGTATGTGGCATTATGGTTAGGCACTATAAAACCCTATTCCCCACTAGGGTAGTCCCTGCTTTACCTAGGAAATGATATCTAAATGTGAAATCAAATCTGCAGAGCAAAAGAAAAACGCAAAACAATAAATCAATACCTAAATGGTTTGTAAGTATAAATCACCTAGAAAAAAAGAACAGTGCATGTTTTTACACCATTTGCTTGAATAATTATCTTTATTCAACAAACAGCAAGCATGTAAAAGAGCAAGATAAATGCTCTAGATTAGCAAATAAATAAACTGGCATGAATCAATTTGAGATGCCACAGAAAAGAATGGTTCTTTTCAGACACTTTCTACTCATAGTGGCAATTTAGCTCTGTGATTAGGAAATGATCACTTACACCCTTTCAATCTTGCCTACCTGGACCCCAGCCTTGCCCTTGCCTTGAACACGGGCAAGAGTCCTTGTTTAATGAGTGCAAAACTCTTCACCCGGGGTGAAGAAAGAGAAATTAACCTTACTCTTTTTGCTTTCTCAGCTTTTAACTTTGTAATAAAGATTTATTTGGGCAGCACCTGGCCATTATTCACAATGCTTCGATAAATGCATTAGAAAAATAGAAGTACTTAGATAAGAGGAGATAAGCAAATGACTTAACTAAGAGGGCATAGGCAAATCAGTTTTCAAAAAGCTCTTATCAGTGAGGGATGAGTACCCATCAACTCAATTAACTCACATGAGGTCATAGAGTTACTAAACATAAAAAATCTTTATTGGAAATAAAATGATTCAGCCATCTTCTCTAATATGTTGTACCCTTTCTAGAATACCAAGAAGCACTACTACTACAAAACAAAGGAGAGGGAGGGAGAAAAGGAGGGAAGGAGGGGGGAGAAAGGAGAGATACTAATTTAATTCCATTGTGAAGCATTATTGAGTGACTACTACTGGTATGATATAAGGTGCATGAATATTTTAAAAACATCTTATTTCCTCTCTCATTTCTTTTCTTGGCTCAGTAAATGTCACTGTGAATTTATTCATGAAGATTCATATTCTGTTCATTTCCATCTCTACCTCCTTTGCCACCCTTAACCTATTCCTCTTTATCTTATTTGGTTTTCTTTTATCCCTTAATCTATACATCTCACATTCTTCAAATACATTTAGTTCCTTCTATTTTAAGAAGTCTTTTGGAAATATAGGACTTCACAGATTTGCAGACAAATGTGGCATCTACCCAGGACAAACTCAAAAGCTACCTTAATTTGAGGCAGATATAATATGAAAGTGCAAGTCTAATCCCTACAAATGAATCATATGGTTTTAAATCCTTTATATGTTTTGAATCAAAACATTTACACTTTAAAAAGGAGATTCTATATAAATAAATAAGTAGCTTAATATAATAATAAACTAGTTTTGATCTCCAAAGTACCCTTTTAAACTATTTGTCCTAATTTGGAAAGGTCCTGAGAAGATTTTCATGCTGCAAGTATAATAAATTCTGAAGACTAAAGATATCTCTGAGATTTGCAACTATAATGAAAAAAAAAAACACACAAAAATAAAAAAACATAAAACCTGCATCAGTGGTAATCAGATGCAGTAAGTCTATCTGGGGACTGCATAATCATTATTGTCCTGTATGGTTATTAGACATAAATGCTAAGTGATTCACACAAACGACTGTCGTTAGAATTACATAGCCAAACTAGCATTTTGATTTTTCTCTTCCCTATTTGTGACCATTAGTAGTGATAGCTCCCCCAAATGTGTGTATTTAATCAAGATTATCTTTAACATAAACATTATCACATATAAATAAGTGCTTCTTCTTTGATTAAAACAAAATGCAGAATCTTATGGTTTTGTTGTTGTTGTTTTTTTGTGGGTTTGTGTTTTTTTGTTTTTGTTTTTTGATGGCTCCTGGGCCTAAGTTCCAGATTAAAAATCTTTGCTGAGGTTTGTCTGTATTTGGGGACATCGTGGAGAAAAAGAAAGGAATAATCATCATTATTTTCCTTTGTGCTTTTCCATGATCGTTGTGCTTCTCAAACTTTAGTATTTGTGTGAGTCACCTGAAGATATTGTTAAAATGGAGCTTCTTACTCAATAGATTTGGGCCAGGACCTGGGATACCTAACAAGCTCAGAGGTGAACTGTTACTCTGTGAACTACACTTTGTATAGCAAAGATCTATGTAACTCTGAAGGTAGAGACCATCCTGTTCAGTGGTTCATAACCAGGAGCCTATGAATCTCTTAAGTACAAATTTTAGGATTCCATGAGTTCCAATAAATCAGAGCAAAATTGTATGTTTGTGGATATGAGGACTTTTTTTTTTCATTCTGGAGTGAGTTTATAGTTATGAAATTCTACAAGAGGTCTATGAACTAATTAAAATAAGTAGCTATTGATTTCATTAATTAATTTTTAGATGAGTAAGCTAAGTCTAAGAAAGCAAAATTATCTGGCTCACACAAATAGTTATTAAGCTAGGATTTGCATCCAGGCCTCTGGGACCTAACCTATAGACTTTTAGTGGTACTAGATTGTCTTTCAAGCTTTGATTAGAGAGAAAGGTTTAAGAATCCAATAAACGAGTGCAGTAATGAAGGAACAAATAAATGAATATGAATCCATTAATGCAAATGAGGTTTTTAAAAAATTTATCTTTTATTCCAGGGAAAAGCAAACTTGGCCTTGCCATAGCTTGGAAGAGAAAACTGATAGTATCAATGATATTTAATGACTTTGATATGGAAGAAGGTAGGAAACAGCAAACACTGGAAAAAAGGGGAGTAGAGACAACAAACGCATAATTTAAAGATTAACCTCTCAATTTATCATTATCTATCTGAATAAAACTCTGCAAATGCTTAACCATTAGTCTTAGTGTGAGAATAATCAATTATTAAATGTTGACAAAAAATTTTGAATCCCTTTTTCTAGAGAAATGTGCAAACTGTATCATGTTTTCATGAGCCACTTATGCTGAATTAAGAATATAGATAGCAATGATATGGGTTCTTAAAAGAATCACTCCAATGACAGGTGAGCTGAATGGGACAGTAGTTTTTTTTTGTTTGTCTGTTTTCCTTTAAATATTTTTATTTATGTGCTTATTTTGAGAGAGAGAGAAACTTTGATTTATTGTTCCACTTATTTATGCACCCAGTGGTTGCTCCTTATATGTGCCCTGACTGGAGATCTAACTAGCAACCTTGGCTTATGAGGACCACTCTCTAACCAAGTGAGCTAACCAGCCAAGGCTTGCAATTAGTTTAATAATGGGTTTCTGTTAATATTGGCCAAAACTTTAAGCTGAGCTATGATTTTTTAAAATATATTTTATTGATTTTTTTTTTTTACAGAGAGGAAGAGAGAGGGACAGAGAGAGTTAGAAACATAGATGAGAGAGAATCATCAATCAGCTGCCTCTTACACACCCCCTACTGGGGATGTGCCCGCAACCAAGGTACATGCCTTTGACCGAAATCAAACCTGGGACCTTTCAGTCCACAGGTCGACTCTCTATTCACTGAGCCAAAGCTATGGTTTTGAAGGTATTAGGAGTTTCTAGACAGGAAAACTAATTCGGGTCTAATACAGACACTCAATCACATGCACTTGAGACCTCAGTTCTCATATGTGCTGCCTTGAACTGAGAGCAATGCTTCATTAACTTTTGCGAAGGTCATAGACTATAAGTATGATTGTGTAAAATGGCAATGGACACATCAAATTAACAAATTGCAGCATGTATAATCATAGAATTTTTTAAAAAAAGGTATGGTTTTCCATTTAATTTTCAATCATGAAATCAAATCAGAAGAGGAGTAAAGATTTTTAGAATAAAGATGCAAAATTGATTGCAAATATTCATCAGAGAGGATCCCCATAATATCTGGGTCAAGCAAATTCACTGCTATCTTAGAATCTAAGACATGACTAATATTAGAAATCTAACAATGTCTCAGGCTTCTGTTAGCAGAATGTCTGTCTAATAAGGCAAACCACAAACCGTATTTTCATTCTTCCTCTTTGCCACCATGTGCCTAAATAATAAAGTTTACTTATAACTTTATAAATTATATATATATATATATATATATATATATATATATATATAATTATATTATATACATTTATAAATAAAATTTTTTTGAAGATTATGAAGGATGTGTTAGGTAACACTTTAAAATGGTACTGTCATGGTCAAAGCTGTTTAAAGACTTCAGTAGGGATTTGGCATTTCAGTAACTGGGGGGCGGGGATATGTCTAAGATGTTCCCCATTAGCAGCTAGAGATCTATTTCAATGTAACCTGTTGGCCCCAGCCATTGTGGCTCAGTGGTTGAGCATCAACCTATGAGTCAGGAGGACATTTAGATCCTTTGTCCATTTTAAATCAAACTGTTTTGTTTTATTGCTATCTAGTTGCCTTAGTTCTTTATATATTTCAAATATTAACCCCTTATCAGATATATTATTTTCTCCCAATCAATAGGCTTTTAATTTTGTTATGAGTTTCTTTTGTTGTAAAGAAGCATTCTAGTTTGATGTAATCTCACTTGTTTATTTTTTTATTTTCTTGCCATTGCTTTGGTGTTAAATAATAATAATAAAAAATCATTGCTGACAGATTTCAAGAGGGGAATGCTTGTTTAATTGAATTGAGTACTACTTAATTATATGTGTCATTGATGGAAACCAAGGCTATGGAATTCAACTAGTGCCAATTATGTGAGTCATAATTATGAAACAAGGGGGGAACTTCACAATCCTCAGAGCATGTTTATAGTGTGGCCCACTCCTTTAGCAACAGCCATATTCACGCTTACTACCTTCTCTCCATTAGCTTCCCATCAATTTGTGACTATGCCTCTACGTCCCTATTAGCTTGTCTTCATTTTATACCCTTATTTTCATTCATTCCATTTCTTCTTCATTTATTCATGTTTCAACCCAGGCATTGCCTCCTCACAAAGGTTGTCTCAATCACCTTATTTAAAGTAGCCAAGCTCCCTGTCTAGCTCTTTCAATCACAATATCCTGTTTTGTCATCTTCATATTGCTTACAGCATTTAAAAAATTTTTTCCTGTTATCTGTCTTCGCGGACAGGAGTAAAGCCCCAAGAGGACAGATGTTGTTCTTTGTGATGCCTCTACTACCTAATACAGTCCAAACATGCAGCAAGCAATCATTAGGTCTGTGTAGGCCTAATGGAATGGATAATATATTTTCTTTACATAATATATTTTCTCTCTATATATTTTTCTAACATATGACCTATACAAGGGTTTCTTGGATTAAAAACATGTGTGAGAAGATCATACCTTTGACTTTTAAATCCAAACTAGCTCTCTCTTTTCTATCCTTTCTTGCTTGTTTGCTTTCTTATTTTTCTGCTTTCTTTTCTTCTTAGTTTCAAATGTTTATCAGGTTTCTATCATATGCCTGTTAGGTACCAATTACTAATACAACATACTATGTACTATGGTCTTAAATACAATATTTTTAATATCTAACTTGCTCTGAATATTGTATGCTGTTTTGTTAGGCAGAGATTATAAATGATTTGGCCTTGTTATTCAAGTGTTCAACATGGTACCAGTACAGACTTGTTTAAATGGTCCATCTATCTAAGGTCCATTTAGAAGAACAAAACATACTATTTGAGACTATGAAAAATTCCAACCAAGAAGGACCACAATAAATTCATTTATTTATCCATCAACTCACTAGTGTAGTCATGTGATCTAAATAGAGCATTGCCTAGCAGCTGGTATTCCATAAGAGAAAAGACACAGTGCTGTGAAATCATGGCATGTTCCTGAAACTATAAGCACTCAATATGCTTCAAGTACTAAGTAGTATTATTGGAATTTGAATTACGCAATGTGGGAGCTAAAGCCCAAGGAGCAATGTAAAACCGGGGAATCAACAACTCCCTGGTTTTGTCTTGGTTGTGACATTCAGAGACACTGGAATGGGGTGATGTTTATTGGGGTTGATGTCACAGCAGTTTCTCTGTACTTGAAATTTCTCATTCTATTTGTTTTTGTTCATACATAAAAGATTTAGTGGGAGAGTGGGAAAGGAAGAGAAATAGATCCACCAGAATTCTCAGGTTTTGAACTGAAGTGGGTTTTATTTTTATTTTTATTTTTGCCTACCACTCATTGCTTACTTCCTCACCATTAATGATCTAATCTTTCTTCTTCTTTCCCATACTTGCCTAGTAAGCCTCCTAATGTATGCCTTTTGTCTCTTCAGTTTTCACTCCCCTGATCAATCTTGCAAAACACAACTTGGTAAATGCAGTTCATATACCAGTATCTTCCTCACTTAATAAATAATCTGCCAACTTCTTGAGGGCAGGGTTTACGTATACCATAAATCAGCCACCAAAGTGTCTGCCGGAAAATAAATATTTGATGTATTGTATTCTCAGTGTTCTCAAGCCAGCAAAACCAGTGTTCTCAAGCCAGCAAAACCATCACTTTAGTTTCTCCCTATTGTGCTTAGTAGGATATCTGATTTGTAATCTGTATGTAAAGTGAAAATTAAAGCAAATGATTTTTCACATGGCTTTCTTTCTAAAGTCATATTTCTGCATAGTAGAATAATGGAAACCCTGCAGGGGTATTGGCATTGTGAGGTGGGAGAAAAACTACTGAACCTAGTGACTGCCACTTTCCTGGCTCTGGAATGCACTTGAGAGGTACATCTTTTAACTCCCCTGACCATCAGTTTCCTTCCTCATAAAAGCACATTCCTTAAAGCATCTCTGCCTCCAAATTTCTCTGTCCTATGCTTTTTTGAAACTATTCAGGACACTAAACAAGCATATTTAAAAATATATATTTTTTTATTAATTTCAGAGGGAAAGAGAGATAGAAACATCAATGATGAGAGAGAATCATTGATCCCTTACCTCCTGTATGCTTCAAACTGAGAATCAAGCCCACAACCTGTGCATATGCCCTCACCAGGAATTGAATCATGATCTCCTGGTTCATAGGCTGATGTTCAACCACAGAGCCACACCAACTAGGCAAAAAACAATCACATTTAACATATAAACACATTCATAATCACCACTTCTACCTTTTGTTAATCTTAATGATTCTCCTCTTCTAATGGCCTAACCATATGTGCAAAAAAGATTATCGAAGGACAGTATTCTCTCTGATAATTATATTTATGTAGAAATAAAGAAAAGAATGGCAATTGTTCTTATATTCAGAAAAAGAAAGATTAGCTGAAAATATCAAAGTATTTGAAGCATAATTATTTTTGTCTGAACTTGATCTTTAGCTATCCATGCATAGGGAAGAAATGACTGTACAGTTGTATTTCATATCTAAGTCAGTGAGAAAAAGATAGAAAAATGTATAAATACTGTGAAGGAAAAGACAAAACTATCATTGTTTGCAGATAATATAATTTTATTCTAGAAATTCTGGGAGGAGGTATATATATATATATATATATATATATATATATATATAAATAATTGGCATCCAGAAGAGGACACATCACTAAAATATCTAAAAACTTCCTGCATATTTGGTATCCTGCAGAATACCAAATATTTAACTGATCAACTCTATTTTTAATTGAATTTTAAACAACTGAAGTATTTTTTTTCCTATATTTCTAAAATAAAACCATAATTCTTTCCTGATGACATAATAATTTCCACAACAACTGGCTCTTGGTTCACAATGAGTTATTATTTAGGATTTAATTTCCAGAACATCTCAAACCATTAAAACAAAGAAACAACAAGCATACAAACCTTAGCACTGTTTCAGTTGAGATTATATAGGGGGAAAAATAACTATGAAAAATAGCAACATCTTAAACATTTTCATGTCACAGAGCCAGTAGGAGTCCAATATACAAATATATGCATGTATATGTGCATATACATAACTCTATGTGTGTATATATATATACTGGTATACACACAAGCACACACACATAAACTCTTTAAAACAGTCTGTCACACATAAAATATTTATTTAAAATAAAAAACATACTTTAAACAGGAATAAAACTGTACCATACCAGGTAATTTGTGACAAGTTATGTAGTCAGCACGTTTTTATTGTCTTTTACATTTTTTTAGTTAATGCACTCTTTCTCTAGGACAGTGGTGGGCAAACCGCAGCTCGCGAGCCACATGAGGCTCTTTGGCCCTTTGAGTGTGGCTCTTCCACAAAATACCACTGGGCGCGCACGTACAGTGCGATTGAAACTTCGTGGCTCATGCCCAGAAGTCAGTTTTCAGCCTGGGAGAGTCTATTTTGAAGAAGTGGAGAAGTGGCGTTAGAACACTCAAGGGGCCAAAGAGCCGCATGTGTCTCAGGAGCCGTGGTTTGCAGACCACTGCTGTAGGATATTATCAAATTGCACCGATGCTACTTTTCCAGAACTTGACTCTAGACTAGAGACTGAATTAGCCCTCAGTCTCCTGTCAGGTTCACTCTGCATGCCCTTAGATTCAGCTTGGTCAAGTGAGTCAGAACTAGATGCCAAATTGTACCCACAGGTACCAGGGCCTCCCACAGCCTCTGATACATGGTGAAAGTGAGAGTCAGGGCAAAGATGATTATACTACAAGGAAACCAGCACAACCAGTAATTTTGGACCTGGAGGCAAGCAGCAGAATTCCTGGAACTCCCACATAGATGTTAGCAACCATGTCTGCATCTCATAACTTCTTATTTTAACTAACAGCTGCTAGAAAATTTAAGGTTGATTTTGCACCCTTTAATTTTTTTCTATTTTATTATGGAAATGTAAAACACATGGAAATTTAAAAGAATATCATATATACCCACTAGATTCTACAACTAGTGTTATGTTGCAATTGCTTTGTGCTTGCATATCCATGTACTTATCCCCCTGTCAATTCATCTTTTTTTTAATGCAAAGTAAATTGCAGACATCAGTTCACCTCACCTATACACTTCAGTATGCATATCATAAACTGAATTTCAGTATCTGCTTATGATTCTTTCTTTTCTTTTGAGTATTTAATGTGGGTTTGAGAGATGTATATTTTAGAGATGAATGAAATCTTAGATGTAATGAGGCCCTTAACACTGCTTTGACAATAATAACCATAGTAACATTTACTAAACACTTATCCTGTCTGATAGACTCCATTTTAAAGATGTTAGATATGTCAACCTACTAAATTCTCATTACATTTCAATAAGGTAGGTCCTCATATTATGCCCTTCCTTCCTATATAATAAAAGCCTAATAAGCAAATCAAATGATTAGCAGAACAACCAGTCACTATGACGCACACTGACCACCAGGGACAGACGCTCAAGGTAGGAGCTGCCTTCAGCTGGCAGGTCCCAGGTAGGCCAGTGGGGACACCCCAGTCACCCTGCAGATAGGCCCTTATCGCCAGCCAGGTCTAGGCATCCCAACCATGCATGAATTTTGTGCACCGGGCCTCTAGTTTCACATATAAGGGAATTGGAGCCTAGATCAAGTAATTAGGCTTAATTTATTTAGCTTCCTTTGTGCAAATAAAATATACTTCTAAAATATCACTTTAGAAGCTTTCATAATTGTGGATATCAGACATTTGTCTGGACCATTGTTGTTCTTGACTCAATTTTTATAGTTCTGGCAATATAAAATACATTAAAAATTGTCAGTTTTCATAAGCCTAACTTTGATTAATTCATAGGATTATAAGATTATAACTCATAACTGATGTCAGATGACATTGCTTTTTAAAACTTATAATAACAAAAGATGGCAGGTTTATTTTCTATGGTTGGTTGTTTTGTTTGTTTATTGCTTTTACTGGAAAGAAAATATCAATATTATTTTATTTGTACATCTTCTGGTCCATAAAAATCCCCAAATCTGGGAACTCTTTGATTTTTAGTATAACTAAATAATTAAAGAAATCTCATGCATTTAACTTTTCTTTAAAAACTTAAGATTGTAATTGCTAGTTTTTAAAGAACAGAGTTGCTATGAATGATTTATCTTGCTGGAATAACACATTTTCTCTTAACAGTGCAGGCTCAAATCAAAAGGTTTCCAACTTTCTTGTTCTGACAGTTGATTCTTATATGCCAGGCCAGGGATCTTTCTTTCTTTCTTTCTTTCTTTCTTTCTTTCTTTCTTTCTTTCTTTCTTTCTTTCTTTCTTTCTTTCCTTTCTTTTTTTATTTTTTAAGCATAAGATAAAGAGGCTGCAAACACATTTTCAAATGACAAAGAATATCAGAATCATTAAAAATATATTTAATATATTTAAAAACGGCATTTCTTCTGCTATCTGTATATTTGATAGAGTTATTCTATCTGTGTATCTGATAGAGTTACTAGTCTATACAAGATGAAGTTTCAACCACCTTAAAATAATCGTGTTGTTTTTGACTCAGTTAAATTTTGTACCTTTCAATGTCACCTTAGCTCAAAATTGTGCCATTGAAAAGTAATGTTTGATTAAAAAAACTATAATAGTAATTCTGTTTCTATGTCTCTGTGGGTAGGTAGATAGGGGGAAGAGGGTGGAACAATAGTACCAGAGACATTGTAACTTACATAATTTTTGTACATGTCTGTATTCAAAAGGAAATGAATGTATATGTATACAAATGAAAGCCTTCATTCATGGTGATTTTTCCATTATCTACAATTTGTCTCTAAATTGAAGGAATGATTTCATGAGCAAAAACCAAGTTAAGGCAGCATGACCTAAGTAATTGTTCTTAAATCTGACTGATTCCTCATTGAATTTTCTGAATTTAGTCACTTTTTAAAAAATATTTTTTGGGCACAGGCAGAACGACCTTATTTAACAGGACCATTTGCATTCACAGTTGCTTAGAAGTGAGTGGAGATATTCCCCAAATCTGTGTGTCTTAAGCTCAATCATGCTTGATAAACTAAAGTAAAAGCCAAGCATACAAATAAACATTATTTTCCAATATGTGATATAGTTTCTTCTTATAGTGTTTGATATTTGCATTGACACAGAATCTCTCAACTAGCACACAGGTATTACATAACAGAAACTCTTAGATTAGGCACCGGAATTTTGTTCAGTAGTTTTTTTAGTTTCTCTTCCTGACTTAAACACAGCTAAACTTACATTTTTAGAACCACAATCTGTGCTAAATCATCATGATGAAATTTTCTTTAGAAATACCTTTAAAAATAAGAAATAAAAAGATTTATTTTATTTTAGAGACAGAGGAAGGGAGAGGGAGAGAGAGGAAAACATCAATGTGGGAGAGAATCATTGATGTAGTGCCTCCTACACACCCCCCACAGGGGATGAAGCCCAAAACTGGGGCATGTGCTCTGACCAGGAATTGAACCACTTACACTCAACCAGCTGAGCCACTCTGTCTGGGTTAGAAATACTTTTTAAAATTGTCTAATGACTGTAGTAATAAGTCATTAGAACTTTATGAACATATGAACTTTAAGGAATATTTTAGTACTTATTTTTTCGTATAAAAATACTATAATAAATTAATCACTTTACAGTAATTCAATAATGGCAATCTTAGAATAAGTAAATTTAGTCCCATCATTTAAATATTGGCTGCTATTTACAGCCTAACAGGTTCTACCTGTCACAAATATTTTAAAAGTGCTTGATAATGCCAGATGACTAATATCATTTGGAAAACAAAGGCACAATATAGGAAGTTAAACTAATGTGTGTGATATAAAAGGGGTAAGTCCTGGCTGTGCAACTCAGCACTTAGAGCTTTGGCCCTTGCCCTGGAGGGTCTGGGGTTTGTTTCCTGGTCAGGGGCATGTACCTAGGTTTTGGGTTCCATCTCTGGAGTGTGAGGAGATAGGCAACCAATGAATGTATCTTTCTCACATTGATGTTTTCTCTCTCTCCCCCACTCCCTTCATCCCTGTAAAAAAGAAGGGGATGGTGGTGAGATGGGCCAAAGTCATTGGAGGGGAGATGTTGGGATTCTGGGAGTTAGACATAGGACAGATGAGATTGGTCAAACTGGTCAATCAGCCATCATAGCCAGGAGGCAAAGGGGCAAAAATTGAAGATTAAAAGAAAATTATGCTGGAACGAAGTGTCGAGTAGAAATGCCAGAGCAGGGGCTCAGCAACCACCAGCAGTCAAACTGGAAGAAAGAAAGGTGGGTATTAGGTAAAAGGAATACAGGTAATCAAGAAGAGTAAATTGAAGCAAGTGGAACTAAGAGGAACTTTCAGAGTGCCAGAAAGAACTTGACCTGACTTTTATTTTTATTTTTTTAAAATACATATTGTATTGATTTTTTATAGAGAGGAAGGGAGAGGGATAGAGAGCTAGAAACATCGATCAGCTGCCTCCTGCACAACCCCTGTGGGGATGTGCCTGCAACCAATGTACATACCCTTGACCAGAATCGAACCTGGGACCTTTCAGTCCACAGACCGATGCTCTAACCACTGAGCAAAACCGGTTGTGGCTTGACCTGACTTTTAGATGCTGTTCCAGCTGTCTTTTATTGTAGATTGTGCCATGTGCATCTTGCGGACACAAGTTTCTGACATCACCGTATAATAGATTCACTTTGTTGACACCTAGATATTTCATTCTTCAATTACTTGCTTCATTTTTTTAGCATAATTTTAAACCAGAACTATATTAGGTACTGGTGGTGCTTAAAAATCCCAAGGACTAGCAAATAAGCATTTACCATCCAAGATAGCAAATACTGTTGGAATTTGACTGGTGAGGCTAAAAGCAGGATTCAGGGCTTGCCCAGAGATCATGCATGTGGTTATGTACTTCCTGCAGGGTAAAGGGTACTCAACTATGGGAAAAGTGGGGCCTGAAACCAGTCTGAAACCCACTTGCCAAACTGTAACTGGTCACCCTGCTGAGGATATTGCCACGCATTACACCTCCAAGGAGGCAGCTTCTGTTGAAATCTGTCCTTACCAACAGGGCATCTTTATTGTAATTTTCCCAAGGCAGCTTAATGCAGGACGGGTGCCCCGAGGAGAAAGATGGTTAGTTAAACCTTTCAGAGGTCACCCAGCTCCAAAATGTCCCATGACCTAGGGCTGATTTTTTCAGCTTCCCAAATCCTTAAATCTGATCTCCCTAAAAAAATGAGAATGGATCAATAGATCCAGTTTTTGAGCAGTTCCCATTCTTTCTTTGTATGTACATATATGGCTTGAAACATTCCTCAGTGTCTTAATACATGTGATAAGCTCTTCAGTAATGCCTGTCAAAAGTTCATTGGTACTCATTGGAAGAAGCGCACATTTTATTTCATTATTCATATATACATGCACACACTCGTGCACACACACATATGAAGCAATGATTTTGTGAAAACTATCTTCGTAATATATACAGTGCACTCTGATCTTTATATTTTATTCCTTTCTTGTTTCTAAAAAGGCACGGTAGGAGCATTCTTTCCAACTGTTTCTAGGATCTTGAAAAAATTGTTGTCACTTACTGAATTGATTTCAAGATCCACAAATTGGTAACAAACCACAATTTGAAAAACATTAACCTACAAGTCCCAGTAACTTGATTCTAAGGCTTTTCCCCTTTGCCTTATACTCCCCAGTCAGAGATCTCTGAGGGAATGGCACCTTCTTTCGTTTTAAACATCTACTCAAATGTCACTGTTTCAGAGAAGATTGCATTTATCACCTAATCTAAAGTAGATCTTCACCCCAGCGCTGTGGACATCAATGCCATTCACTTATTTAACTGTTTATTTTATGCCGCTCCCCCATGACGAATATACACGCTCTATGAGAGAGGGGAGTCTGTCTCCTTCACTGCTGCATCACATGAATGTTGGTATGGTGGCGAGTGAATAATGAATATTAGTGCCTCATCTGTCATATATTATATGTGCATCTGTGCTAGAATTCCCAAGGATAATTTTGCAGTGAGAAATACCATTTAGTGTCAACCTGCAAAGTCTTATCAGCAGAGGATTGTGTCCTTCCTCTAAGGGCATGCTACATAAAACACCAATTTATTATCAAAATGAGGGATAATTAGTCATGTATTTTGACTTCAGTGACATCAAAGATAACTTTTCCTTCCCTAATGACTAGAAAATCCTTGTCCCTGAAATAGGACACTTGCTTCTTTTTACGGTGCTTTCATGGCAAATGCAAACTCTATGTAGTCTTCACTTTTCTCTAAGAGGAGAAGGATCCCTGTTTTTCATGGCCAGAAGTTGGTACAGTTTGGGGACCTCTTTAAGAATGAAAAACTACAAATACAATATGCCCTTCCAATGCTACCCAGCAGAAAGCAAAATGTGAAGGAGACATGGTAAGAACGGTAGTCTTGACTGACTGCAGTGTAAATATCTCACGTGTGCATTTGTTACTATTGTACAATGTTTGAACCTCTCAGGCCTCGCACAGGACTTTGGAAGGGGCATGCAAGCGAATAGGCCGACATTGTTGAGCATCGTTCACTTCCCTCTCCATCTGCCTCTGCTTCTGGGTGCACATTGAGTCGAAAATCTTTTCTTCTACAGTAAAGTACTATTAGTACAATTTCCATTTACTGAATCATAATCATATCTTTTTTTCTTTCTGTTTGAGTCTATTCAGAAGTATCTTTATTGAGAATTGTGGATATTTCCCAAGTTGATCATTGTACTCTTAAACTATTCAATTTTTGTTTATTCCCTGAGATAGCTAATAGCATTCATTGAGTGTGGATTTTGTGATTTTAATATCAAAAAGGAAATGTATTTTTCACTTACAGTTCGGCAGGAGCTCTTTCTGCCACCCCCACACCAGTGTGAAATTAGAACAATAATGATGATAGAAAACCACCATAGGTAGTGTGTGAGAGAATATGCCAGACAACAAGCATTAAGAAAGAAGTCCCAAATTCTCTAAGGAATTGCTAGATGATTTATAGAGGACATACTCCTTTTCCATTGCTGCTCAAACAACCACAAATTTAGTGGCTTGAAACAATGACAATTTTTTATCCTATGGCTTCTAATTCAGAAATCCAACACAGGATTCAATGAGCTAAAATCGAGGTGACAGCAAGGCTGTGATCCCCTCTGGAGCCTCCAGAAGAGAGTCTGTCTTCTTGCCTTTTCCATCTTCTAGAAATTGCCTGCATTCCTTCATCCATGGCTTCTTTACTCCTTCCTCAAAATCACCAATGTTGCATCTCTCTCTCTCTCTCTCTCTCTCTCTCTCTCTCTCTCTCTCTCTCTCTCTCTCTCTCTCTCTCTCTCCCTTCTCTTGGTAGTGATATCTTCTGACTACAACCAAAAAGGTATCTCCATTTTTAGAGAACCTAATGAATATATCAGGCCCACCATAAAATGAGGATATTACTCCATCTTAAGGTCCGTAACTTATGATCTGTAGAGTCCCTTTTGCCAATGAAATAATATATTCTCAGGTTTCAGGAATTAGCATATAGACATCTTTGTGGGGAGGCATTATTCTTTCTACCATGGAATGATCAGAGTTTTAGAAGGATAAATCTGGTAAAAATATGACAGTAAGCTTGGAAGCTATTAAATGGCTGCCACCATTACTCAAGAAAGAAAAGATAGTCTTCAAAGGAAGTGGTTTTGGAAGAAGGCTTTGCTGTGTAATAAATTTAGGAAAGGCTGACAAAGAAGGATGAGGGGTAGGGAGAAGAAAAAAGCTATTCCAAGGTTTATGATTTGGGCAGAGTTCAATCGCAGTTCCATCAGGAAGATGGAAGCTAGAAGAGAGGTTAATGGATAGTGAGTTTATAATGTTATAATGACTTAATGATAGTTGTGCTACACTCATGTGAAGGAGTGCGGATTCCCAGGGAACCGAAGCTCAAATAAAAAGATCTGCACTGAAGATTCTGATTTGCACATTTTCACTCATTTAGCAAATATTTCTGAATACCTCCTAAGGGCCTAAGTGTGGGAAATAGGAAGGGGGAACTAAGTATGACTGGAGCTGATTTGGGTTCTGTTTATTTGGTAGGTGTGGTGCAGGGGCAGTGAAGCCAGGTGATGAAGAGCAGGGACCTGAAGTCAAATTGTCTGTGATTCAATTCTGACTCTGCTACCTCCTACCAGGGTCACTTTAAGAAAATTGGTTAATCTTACTGTATTTTAATTTCTTTCTCTCTAAAATGGACATAATACAAGTGTCTTTTTTTATGAGCTAATACATGTATGTGAAGTTCTTAGAAGAATGCCTGACACATAGTAACTTTTATTTATTTATTTTTTAATAAATCTTTATTGTTCAGATTATTACAATTGTTCCTCTTTTCCCCCTTCATAGCTCCCCTCCACCTGGTTCCCACCCCACCCCACACTCTGCCTTTACTGCCCACACTATCCTTATTCATAGGTGTACAATTTTTGTCCGGTCTCTTCCTGCACCCCCTACGCCCCTTTCCCCCCGAGAATTGTCAGTTCACTCCCTTTCTATGCCCCTGATTCTATTATATTCACCAGTTTATTCTGTTTCTCAGATTTTTAGACTCACTCTCGTTGATTGATATGTATTGTGCTTTTCTCTTCCCATCTAGATGTTCATAATTTTTATCTTTACTTTTTTCTTCTTCTTCCTATTTTTGAGAATATTCTTTAGCATTGCATATAATATTGGTTTGCGGGTGATGAACTTCTTTAGCATTTTCTTATTTGTGAAGCTCTTTATCTGACCCTCTATTCTGAATGATAGCTTTGCTGGGTAGAGTAATCTTGGTTGTAGGTTCTTACTATTCATCACTTTCAATATTTCTTGCCACTACCTTTTGGCCTGCATAGTTTCTGTTAAGAAATCAGCTGACAATTGTATGGGTGCTCCCTTGTAAGTAACTAACTTTTTCTCTTGATGCTTTTAATATTCTCTCTTTGTCTTTTGCTCTTGGCATTTTAATTATGATGTGTCTTGGTATGGTACTCTTTGTATTCCTTTTGTTTGGGGTTCTCTGCACTTCCTGGACTCCTAAGTCTATTTCTTTCACCGGGTGGGGGAAGGTTTCTCTCATTATTTCTTCAAATAGGTTTTCAGTATCTTGTTCTCTCTCTTCTTCTGGCACCCCGATAATTTGGATATTGGTATGTTTGAAGTTGTCCCAGAGGCTCCTTACACTATCTTCATATTTTTTGGATTTTTTTTTTCTTTTCTGGATGGGTGTTTTTTGCTTCTTTGTATTTCAATTCTTTGACTTGATACTTACAATCCTCTAGTCTGCCGTTGGATCTCTGTATATTATTTTTTATTTCAGTCAGTGTATGCTTAATTTCTATTTGGTCCTTTTTCATACCTCCGTACCTTTGCACTTTACTTCTGCAGCTCTTCTGAGTCTCTGTGTGCTTTTCTCTTCCCTTCTAGTTGTAGAATTTACTTAGCCAGCCTTTTTGTGGTTCTGGATGATGTCTGTTTTGTCTTTTAGTTGTAGTTTTGAAGTTGTTGTGTGAGGCAGCAAGTTCAGGTGTGTTCCTATGCAGCCATCTTGGTTTCTCATCCATATTAGCTTTTAAATAAGTACTAATTATAACTTTGAAAAGTCAAGAAGACAATTATAAAGTAGAAGTTTGGTTGGCCTAAGCTGCAAAGTACTTAATATATATATTTTATTGGTATTTTTACAAGAGGAAGGGAGAAGGATAGAGAGTTAGAAACATCAACAAGAGAGAAACATCGATCAGCTGCCTCCTGCACACCCCCACCTGGGGATGTACCTGCAACCATGGTACATGCCCTCGACTGGAATCGAACCTGGGACTCTTCAGTCTGCAGGCTGATGCTGTACCCACTGAGCCAAACCAGTTAAGGCTTGTAGCAATTTTTTTAAAAGAATTATATAGCTAGTAACATTTAGTTTCTGGAATGATAATCATAATATACCAAAACACATGCTACTTACTGATAACATTCAGTATTTAAATTGCATAAAATAACATTTATTCATAATTTATGCATCTAGGTCTAATAAAAATTATTTGTTAGTCCTATCATTAAGTCCTTGAAAAACTCCTTCCTACTTCTCTTATGTCTCATATGAGGCTATTCTGTTTCAAAATAAATATTCAAGAGAATCTGTAAGAGATAGATTTGAAGATAAGGTAATCATAATACTTGTCCATTTGTGATGCAGTAGAAATAAATGGGTGATTTACCAGACTATTGGCCCCAACTTTTTCAAGTTCTGGAGCAAGAAACACAATGACAAACAATTTTGATTTAATATTTTTTAGTCTGTTACATCTATTTTTTATTACTTTACTTGGATTATGAATTCTTGGGATACCTCCCTATTTTTATTTACAGAAAAGAAAACCAGAAACTTAGATTACAGTAAAACTTTGGTAAAGAGGTGAAATTCTCAACGTAGTGCAGTTAACATGGACTGAACAGTTATGTGTCGGGAACTGTATGAAAATGCTACCTTTCATTGATTCCTCATAATAATTCTGCAAGGCAAATGTGATTTTTATTTTAAAAATAAGGAAAGGGAGAAATAAAGTAATTTGATTAATAGAAGAAGCCAAGATATGATTCTAGCTGTGCTTGAGGTACTTTTTATTTTGGTTTATGATTATTTTATTAGTTCATTTTTGCCATGTTTATTGAGCATGTAATATATGCCAGGCCATTAAGAGTAACAATTTCCAATCCTATAAAATTTTCTATGTTTTCTTTCTGTTACTCCATGGTGAACAATGAGATCTAACATTTCTAGAAAAGGATTCATGGTGCGAAACTAATTATATTGCTCCCATAGAACAACCTCTCCGTATATCCTTGATGGATTTGGAAAGAATCCAAAATGAAGTGCAGTAATAAATTTAAGTATGCACATACTAGAAGATTTCATCTTTATAACTAGCATTGAATTAGGCATTCTATTTGCAGGAGAAACTGACATTCAAAGATGCTAAGTAACTTAGCTAATGAGTGGGGGAGCCAGATTGCCCACTGTATCCAAAGGAAGGTTTCTCTTTGGAAATACCAAGAAAATAGTTCTCAGCTCCAATAGGGAGGATATCCAGCATACTCTATGCCTTCCCTGATTCTTCATAGCGTTTATTGACCTGTTTAAGGTCTTAAGAAACTCTAGTTGTAAGGAAACCTGCTTAATGTTGTTGAAGTTATCATCCCTAAATTTATATAACCATATAGGATGGATAATAGCAAATGGCACCATTCAATCCAAGCATCACACATCCTGTTTAACCAGAATTAGCTGCACAATTTGTGGGACCAGATGCAGAATGAAAGAGTAGAGACCTTGGTAAAAGCAGGAAAAATGTTTTTTTAAAGATACTAAATATAAAATATGTTCTTTCCTTTTGCAGTCTCTTATTTGATATGTCATGGTATTTATTACTCGCTATTCAATTTTGTTCTAAGTAAAAAATATTTTTAATAATAATGAGCTTAACTATTCATCTTTATAGTGTGTAATGGCAGTCTTAAATGCAAATATTAGAACATTTAATTCATGTGCAAAATCAGCAAAAATTGTAATTCACGTTTCATAGCTTATACATGAATGTGTATTCCATTCTTACTACAATAGTGGAAATTCTGCACAAAACTAGCTTGTATTTTTATTTCATTTCTTGATGTGTACACATTCTACCAGCACTCTACTTTTAGCTTACTCATGCGTAAGAAAGGACTGAAAAGGAAAAAACTATGGGTTGCCCTATCTTGACCTCTCTTCCTTCTATATCATCATTTTTAGTGTAAAGAGTTGGCTAATACAAAGAAGTGACAGGAATAAGAAGGAATAGAATAGGATTTTTTGTTTGTGTGATTGGTTTTTGTGGGTGTTTCTTAGAATAACATTGCCTCTGTCTGCATCAGAGCAAGTTCTGGTTCAAATGGAAAACATGACCTCTTGGTGTGATCAGTACCACCCCTCCCCTTATTCCTTCATGGATGGAGCACTTTTACCTTGAACTCACTTCCTTTGAGTTGTGTTGAACTCCATGCATTGTGCCTCCTCCAGAACTCTGTATGGTATCAGAAAAGCTATATGCAAACAGGACAGCATCGAATGGGGCCATACATATTGTACGTGTTTCCTCTGCTCATATACATGCTCCACTGTCACACTGGATTTCACTTACAAAACAGAATCTCAAAGGTTAAGTTACTAAGAATTTCAAGGCTGCAAGGGCAGAACATTAAACCAAGGATGGGCCCTCTACAACCAAGCCCTGTGTGACCTGCCTATGGAGCTTCCCAGGATTTAAATCCAACATCATGTAAGATAAAATACTTAATATTTTAAATTATCAAAACAGCACCTTTTTTTTAATTTCTGACAGAAACAATGCTCCATTTACCACCATTTCTCTCATTTAAAAATGCGCCCCCATGTTCACACTTGTGGTTTAGTGTTCTAGTCCTGAGCAGCTGCGCTCTTCATTACCTACCCCTGTGCTTTGCAAGCTGCCTAGAGAGAAAGAGTTTCATCTCCCAATCCATCACCAACTGATAACTTTATAAAACAGAAAAGTACGCACTTGAATACCCCTGTCATGTTAAATTGCTAGAAAAGTATTCACATGCCTGTTGCCTCTGTCTCAATTTATCTTGATGGTGCTCAGGAACAAACAGTCTGCAAACCATACCACACTTTGAGTAGCACTGATCTAAAGATACCCCATAATTGCATTTTAATTGTAAACATGATTGTTTTATGTTAGTTCCCTAGTAATGAACTGATTAGGAATATTATCTTTTAACTCACGGATTATAAGGGGATATACATAGATGTAATGCCTTTGTCCTTTTCTATCTGATGAAGTAGTATTAAGGGATTTTTAAAAATTAATTCTTGATAATCCAGAAACTGTTTCCTGACTTGCTTAAAATTCTTTTATAAACAGTAAAATAAAGTGAAATTCATTAATTAAAATTTTGAAAATCAGTATTATATATTAAATACACAATCATTTTCTTTCATTAGAATTCTCATGGGAAAGATGCTGGTGGTTTCCCAAAACCCTTTGAGATGCTCAGACATTTTGTTCTTCTTTCCCCGAATGATATTTAGTCTCTACAGTGTTCTCTGTTGATTATTCCTTCCCTCTTTCACTCCTGAACTTCTTGGCAAACTTATAACAATTTTCCAAGTTTTTGGCAGTTACTGCTATTAACCACAATTAATTTTCCTCAACTTCCAATTGGTTAAGTCAAGACTAGCAAAATGAAAGCTGGGTGACCCCGAGGTGGCCAGGCTGACACAGAAAAGAAATAGGAGCAGGAAAGACACCACCAGAAAATTTTTCCAATGGAGCCAACTTGACTTGACTGTGGTCACTCAAACGCCAAATCTCTGCAAAATGTCGCAAAGATGATTGCCTCCTATTTCTAACATGATATTTAAAATGAGAGTTTTTTGCTTTTTTAATGTATAAGATACTTCTTGAAATATCAAGAATCTCTGAGAAGAAAAATGTCAACTTTTCTCTATTAAGGTGGTATGGAGAGAGGGATACGGGAGAAAATGATTCAAGAATTTTATATTTCCATAAAATCCATTTATTTTAAATTCAGTCTTCACAGTTATCTTAGATTTTAGAGATTTTATGTATCCAAGAAGCAGTAAAACAATGCATTTTTACTAAACCACTTAATTTCAATTACTGTTGTGGTCTAGAAACTTCAAAATTATTGTGTCTAAAATACTGCTACAACTATGACTACATTAAATGAAAAAAGACATTTCTCTATTATCTAATTTAAATGAGAGAGAAAATTAGTTTTAAGTTATTTAAATTGGAGAAAATAAATTTAACAGACACATTTACATACATAATCACTTCATCGCTAGCTAAAATATCACATGTTGCAAATTTGTCGTCAATTTTGCAAAGTTCTCTTGGAAAGCTATTTAATATTTGATTGGGTACACCAGAAGCATAAATTATACATATTATTTATCTGTAATATTAAATTATGGTTCTAGGGAAATTGTGAAGCTGAATTATTTGTGAATACAATGTGATATGAGTTAATTAATTAATAAATCAGATTAACCAGGTTTATTTCTAATTTTTATAAATATTTACTAGTGCCACATGAAGCACAAGATATTTTAAGGTGTCAAAATATGAAGCTGCTGTGAAGAGTGCGGTAGCTAGAGGACTAACTCATCGACTGTTTCAGGGTCTGCTTCACCGAGTGATCATAGCTGTCAAGGCCTTTTTGGCTTAAAGGTCTTGTCCTTCTATGTGGAGGATGAATGGAGAAACTCATCCACCTCATTTTCTCAATCAACTCTTCTTTACCAAACACTTACTCTGGCCTGGGTATTGTGTTCAGTGCCGAAGTTATAATAAATGTGAGATAGATGTGGATCTTGGTCTTTATGAACCATATGGTCTAGCAGTTAGTTACAATTTACAAGATACTATAACCCAAGCCCAAATCCACATGCTATTTTACAATATGAGATGTGCCCTACAGAATTAATTTATTCACTCATTCATATATTCAGTCAATCATTTTTTAGTAACTATTATGATCCAAGCACTCTCCCCTGATTTCTGGATTGCAGAGATTTAAATATAAAATCCTTCTGTTCTAGTAGGATTTACAATCTAATACAAAATAATAGCTAAAGTAAACAAAAGATATATAATGCAACACAGTGAATAATAAAAAAACAACCCTTAAAAACCTAACTCTCACAATTAACCATCTAACACAATAATTATGTCACATAGTTACAATATGCATACTTCTTTTTAATGTATTTTTATTGATTTCAGAGAGAAAGGGAGAGGGAGATAGAAACATCAATGATGAGAGAGAATCATTGATCAGCTGCCTCCTGCACGCCCCACAGTGGGGATTGAGCCCACAACCTGGACATGTGCCCTGACCTGAAATTGAACCATGACCTCTTGGTTCATAGGTCCATGCTCAACCACTGAGCCACACTAGCCAGGCATAATGTGCATACTTAATTGTGTACAGTAATAATGATAAAAGAGAGCTTAGGTAGATGAAAACTGCCGCAGTTCATTTCTTATCATCAATCTGTTCTATTATCAATCTATAAGATATTTTAGTTTGTGTCCACTTGTTTTATTTTTATATCTGACATTAGAAAGTGCAAAAGAGCAGTAAAGCCACACATATTCCCTGCATCATGCAAAAACAGGGGGAAAAAGAAAAACTGAATTGCCAAAGCAATTATAATACCACTCAAAGCTAAGAAACTCAACATTATCAATAGTAACAATGGACAAAATTTACATTTGTTGATTTTATAAACTTATGCTTGAAAAGCTCTTAATTGTTCTTTCCCACCCCTTAAGTTTGGGTTAAAACTCCTTGCTTTTAAATGCTAAATGGGGGGGATTCTTTGTTACCATTTTTGTTGTTGTTGTTTGTTTTGCTTTTTGTTGTTTTTTGCTACACAAAATTAATGTAAGCCCAGAATAAAAAGCAAAATATACATTGGAAGCAGCTGTTGGAGAAAACAGAACATGAGGCATAGAGATAGGCAACAACACTGTGCATAAAGCGGAGTAGTTGAGGCATCCAGAGAGGACTCCTTGAGAAACCTACCTTCCCTCAATGTCATGTTGCTGGTAAGAACATTGCCATTAGAGTGCATGCCATTGGACTTTAAAAGAGGAAAGGTTTAGGGAAGAGAGGGAGAGAAAACAAACTACTATAAATATAAATAACTAGGCATAAGGAAAAGTGTAGGAACTATCTGAAGTAGAAGTTTCACCTCTTTCAAGGAATGTACTTCAGGTGGCCATATATGAGGTAGTCAGATAATATTCTCCGTTTCAAGGACCAGAACTTAAAAATCATCGTCTTTTGGTTCAAGTTTCTAGAAATAGGCACTGGGAGTCTGTTCAAGACATGTCCAGTAATGTTTTAAATGTTTTTATTGATTTTTGAGAGAGGAGGGGAGAGGGAGAAAGGGATAGAAACATCAATGAAGAGTGAGAATCACTGATCAGCTGCCTCCTGCACGCCCCCTTCTGAGGATGGAGTCCTGACCCCCTGGTTCAAGGGTTGATGCTCAACCACTGAGTTAACATGGGCCAAGCGATATGTACAAGAAATGTGATATGTTTGTGCTCTAAACAGAAAGGAGCCTGGCATTTCTGAGTCCCAACTTCACCACTTGCTTACAGTGGGGTTCTGACAAGTCAGCACTGGAAGGGATCTAAGGTTCCCATTCATGCTAAAACTTCCCTTGTCTCTTCTCTCTCCCTCCAGTCCTATGTGTGCCATACACAGGTCTGCTGCCACCTTTCTCCCTGCATTTCCTTGTTCTTCCTTCCTTTGTAAGTCCGTGTGAGGTCTCTGTAGCTACCATTGAAGCCCAACCTGTGCAGCACCTAGGGGGGAAGGGGAAATAGGGAGAAAAGCAGATAAGATGGCCCACAACATGAAGCCACCCCAAACCTGTCAACTTCCCCACGCCCAGCTTCCTCTTTCTCACCAATAGCATCCAGAATAGTAACAAGAAATTGAAATACTTTCTCATCTAAATACAAACCAGTAGCCACGATGGCTCCATTTTCAAATGAGAAAAACAAAGCAAGACATTTTTAATTCTAATCGGTTCCAGTGCTTTGTAAAATGAGAGCAGCTAATAAAATACCGGGAGTGCTTGACACAGACAGTATTCACAGGTCCACCTTTCTTTCAGAGGCCTTTGAAAGCCTTGAGACCTAGATGATATAACAAAACTACGTTTTGAAGTAACTGTTAAACCTATTTATATGAACTAGACAGTTTTCTCAAGATGTATTCTTTTTTGCCTCTTCAGACTCTCACTAGACCTCTGTCATCAAGTGCTTATTCATACATGTGGAGAGAAGCCTGCAGCCTCTCCAAACATTTTTTTAAAATATATATTTTATTGATTTTTTACAGAGAGGAAGAGAGAGGGATAGAGAGATAGAAACATCAGTGAGAGAGAATCATAGATCAGCTGGCTCTTGCACACCTCCTATTAGGGATGACAACCAAGGTACATGCCCTTGACCGGAATCAAACCTGGGACCTTTCAGACCGCAGGCCGACGCTCTATCCACTGAGCCAAACCGGTTTCGGCTCCAAACATTTTTAACATCTGTAAATTAAAGACATTTTCAAGGAATTCACATGATCTCATCTGGACTGGGGCTTGCCCTGGTTTGACATCCTTCATTATTCTTTTCATAACGGTCCATGGCAGAGGGGCTGTAACTGATCTTCGCTCTGCTCTGTTATGCTGCTCCCGTTTGTCAGTAGGTAAAAACTTTCCCCGTTCCCCAGAAGGCAGTACCTTCTGTGAATAGTTGCTTTAGACAAGCATTCATTGTTCAGAGGGCTAGATTCCTCACTGAGCAAAAGCGACAGCATTATAAAGATGCCAGTTTAAATTTTTTCTAGGCTTGAATTTTTCAAAGCTGGAAAGGAACCCTCACTGTTGAGGCAGTCATGAAAGAAAACCTCTTTTCACAACCCCTGGAACAAGTGGATGAAGAGAGTAAGAGTGAAAGTGCAAAGACTGGGAACCTGGCTTGTTTCCAAGGAACAGAAAAAAAGCCACAGTCAGAAGTAATTGAACACTTTGGAAATCTCTTTGAAGACCTAATGCGGTGGAACTTTTTAAAATGAATGAAAAAGCGAAATGCATAATAATTCCATGTAGGAAAAATATCAATTAATATTTGACGTACTAAGTAATGAATGTATAAATGTTTAATGTAGTGAGACCTGGCAGTAGCACCCTTTGGAAATGTGTGTTTAGCATGGGCAATGTGGTTACTTGGAGGAGATAAATGAAAAAACCTGACAAAGTTTTACTTCTTGTTATGTTATGCCTTGAATGCATTGCCTGGTTCTTGGTCATGAGATTAGCCATATTGATCACCCTTACTCAATAGAATTTTGTGCACTTTCAAACTGAATTTTGAACATACACACAAAAAGAAAAGATAAAAGAACTAGACAACTACAAATTTGTTCACTCATTCATATTATGACTGACATATTAAACAATTTTGTATTTCACTTATAATAACAGGAGGGGTAGTTGTGCTTGCAGGAAAAATGTTAGAATAGATGTTGTTAAGACGACATATATGATATGAGATTTTTGAAATACAATATATGGCTACATGTGGTATTTTTAAATACTAGTAAAATTATATGAAAACCATTGACACTTGGTGAACTTCGATATCAAATCAAATGTGTGCAGAAGATAGTGGAGGTTGAAAGTCATCTGAGACTTATAAATGACTGCCATTACCGTGGAAGACCACTAATTTCTAGTTTTTCGACTTAGTTTTTGACTTGGAAAGTGGTTTTACCTATTACAGTGGTTTTCCAACCTGCCCCACAATATGTTCTTTGTATGAAAAAAAAAAAGTTATCTTTTTTTCTTTTCTTTCTTCCAAAATGTGAAGATAAAGAAATGAGACTGCTTTCCTTTTGTGAGTCATATCCGCTCTCTAAAAACAGTTCCTAAAATGGAGTTGCTAAAATATTCTTCAGCATGAGCATGGTTGGAATAGGCTAAGTGAGGTGAATATTCTAACTGGTATCTCAGCACTCATTTTATAGTCTGTATCTCTACATTCACAGGAAGAACTTTAATACTAAATTGAGTAACTTTAATACTAAAAGAGAAACATAAAACTCATTGCGTCTATTGTTTGCACAGAACAATAGCTTAATTTCTTTATTAGTATATCTCCCTATGAAAGGGAGCCTGACAAAATTTCATCTTTTTATCTTGCTCTCACTCAGTTATCCAAACACAAGGAATGGGTTCTGATCTGAATTAAAATGCTTTGTTTAGTGTCAAATTGAGCAGATACAAACTCTCTCATGAAGAGCCTTCCCCTGGGATAAACTCTTTAATTCAATGACTATCTAATCCCAGAGAATATGAGCACCTAGTTAAATTCATTTCAACTAACAAAGAATATTTCAGCAATAACCTTTATATACTAATTTAAATTTAATTATGCAACATAAAGCACAGCACCATTAAATACATGAAGATTATGTTGCATTTTTAAGTGCTTCTAACATCATTCACATAGTAATATAATATTTAAAATAATGAATTAAATACTTAAGTAGACTCTTATTTTAATTTGATTAAAAGTTCGTTGGAACGTGCAGCACACTCAGCATCTACAGAGATATTAATAGCTGGGCTTTTTTTGGACCTAAATCATGGAATTCTATGACTGAAAAAGACCTTTTATTAAGATATAACATGAAAACAGGGAGTTTAAAAAAGTAAATGTTTGTTTTGCTTTTGCAAAAAATGTTCTAAAAAGCGACAAACAGGAGTGTGAGTACACATTACAATGTATTTTATAGCTAATATAGCTAATGAGCAATACATTTGTAATCTCATGAGATTTATCATGACATTGCAAGAGACCTATGATAGCTTTTTATGTTTCATTTTAGAATTTACCTATTACAGTACATGAATATTAATCTACTTTACAATAGTTTTGATGAAGAAAATTTTGTAATATATATTGGTAGATCATTCTAATATTTAACCACTTTTTCTATAAGAATAATTTATTAGTTATTGTCCTTTAAAGGTCTCATGGCAATTCTTAAACCCTATACACATCGGGGATTGGTAAAGTCTAATAACCATAATATATTATTATCTTAGAAATCATTAATTTTTTACTTATTTGATATGTTTAACATTCTTTGTTTCTCATGGATCCAGTTTTACAAATTATTTCACTCTTTGTATTGCTCTTCATTTTATAGTTGCATTGACTAATGAAGAATCTTCATTGTATCTGCTGAGAGTTACCTGTTGTTTTTTAAAAATATATATATGTTTATTGATTGCAGAGAGGAAGGGAGAGGGAGAGAGATAGACACATCAATAATGAGAGAAAATTATTGATTGGCTGCCTCCTGCATGCCCCACACTGGGTATCAAGCCCTGGATATATGCCCTGACCGGAATCTAACTGTGACTTCCTGGTTCATAGGTCAACACTCAACAACTGAGCCACACCAGCTGGGCTAGTTACCTGCTTCTTATCACCTTAAAATTATGCCAAATCTTATGGAACATTCTTGCTTTTATATATTACTAGAGGCCTGGTGCACAAATTTCTGCTCCAGTGAGGTCTCCACCTGGCCTGCAGGATCGGGCTGAAACTGACTCTCCAACATCCTCCGTGGGGTCCCAGATTGCAAGAGGGCACAGGTCAGGCCAAGGGACCCAACTGGTACATGATTGATTGGAGCTAGGGAAGGACACAGGAAGCTGGCCAGTCTGGGAGGGACCACAGGAGGGCTCCAGAGTGTGTCTGGCCTGTCTTGCTCAGTCCTGATCCACTGGACCCCAACAGCAAGCTAACTGCCTCCTGGTGGTCAGTTCACGTCATAGCAACTGGTCAACTGCCTGCCCCCTGGTGGTCAGTGCACATCATAGTGAGCAGTTGAGCAGCCTTAGTATAACATTAGCATATTACACTTTGATTGGTTGAACGGCCAACCAGACACTTTGCATATTAAGCTTTTATTATATAGGATTCTCTTTTTCTCACTTTATTTTTTGTAAGTGCACTATGATTCTGAGATCTTATACTCTCATGCTATGCAGCTATTTACCTTGCTTTGTGTTCCTGTTCTTCATTCTAATGGTGTCTAGCTACTTCACAGGATTAATGTTATTTGTATTGTAATCCTCTCCTCTCAGATGCTGATGATCTAATTATATTTAATCATCAGCAGGTTTAGAAAGCTCTTAACCTTCCCTGTTTTATTGGGAGAACTCTTTAATAATATGAAGTTCTTTTGAGGACACTAAAAAGAAAAAGTAAACCAATGCCACTTTTGAGTTACTTAAAACATAAACATCAGAATTCTCTAGTAGCCAGAGATAATATTTGGTCTATGTGATGTATACCCTGGACATCAAGTTGATCTTTATCATTCTCATGGACTGGATGAATTAATTTAATAATTTTAACTTATAAATATGCCACAGTTATAATAGTATTATGATAATATTCAGAATGACTTCAATTAAGATATCTCTTTTAATACTTGGGAGGAAGGAGATAAATCAGCTGGCTGATGAACCATTTACCATTATTATGAAGAATCATAAGTAAGGATGCTGTTGGGAAGGACCGGGAACAAGTAATTCAATATACGTAATCTCTTTGGAAATAGCTACAAACTGGACCTCTTGGTAATGAACTAATGTTATTGGAGAGAAAAAGGAACCGTATCTATGGAATGTTCTTAGTTTTGTTTAGTATTGCTTATGGTGAATAAACCCATAATTTGTGGCTCTATGGAGCATGATAAATATGGAAGTTTAGTGACTACCTGAGGTATCAATAGATGTGTCATGACCTAAATACCTCACATCTGTGTGAGACAAGTGAGAGGAATGAAGTGTTATAGGATTGTAGATGGAAATGTTATTGATCCAGGGGAATACATAATGGGGAGCAATCAGTTTTCCTTTGGAGAGAGAATTTAGAGAAAGATCCTGTAAATGTCATTAATATTCTGTTCACAAGATAGATGCATCAAAGTACCCCAACCAATATCAGGGTAGGATCAAAAAAAAAAGGTGAATGTACATTTAGGCTGGCAAGTAACTCATACGGAACAAATCTATATAATTAAACTAAAAGTTAAGTAATTTTTTCTCACTGGAAAAGCCTCAGGGTTAAATAATGGTATGGTTGATTGAACCAGCAAACTCTTTGTTACATTATCAGGATTGTCACATATCTAGATCCATTTGCAACTTATAACAATTGCTGCAAAGTGTACAAGAAATTAGGGTAAGAGATCCAGAAATACTGGCAGCAAAGTGGAACAATCACCTCATGTTTTCATTGGTTCAGGTTAAACACTAGTGGAGAAATTGTGTGCCCATACCGGCTGTCTGTGATAAGGAACTTATACTATACCTCACTGGTATTGTGATTGTGATCTCATTTAACTTGGGGAACAGGTTCTCTGACTGACTTCTGCAGCATGACCTGGCTGCTGGATGAGAGCTAAATGAAGGTCACGGAGAGCATGGTACAGGAATATATGGAATGTGATGTTGAGGATTGGTCATCCCACATTGGCAATGCCCAAATAGGATGAAACTGACATGCAAATGCATGGCAACAGCAGCAATGAAAATATGAGAGGGCTGAGGGCATTGTTAAAACAAGTAGCTCTTCGCAGTGTCTTCTCATTTCCTGTGGTAAAAGATTTCCATTTTGAAGTATTTTTTTCCTTTGGTTCCCAATATACACATTTATTCATATTCCCAAAAATACATATGTAAAAGTAGTTCTAATGCATAAAAATGGCTGGGCCCTAAATCTATTTTATTTATTATCTATGATGCTCTTAGCTTGTTTATGACCAAGGTCCTACCCAAACCATTCTTCATCTTTATCTTTTACTGTAACACACACACACACACACACACACACACACACACACACCACACCACTCCAACCCTTCCCCACTTCTGTCTGCATTACATATCTCTAAGCTGAATGGCTAGGTAATTCCACTATTAAGAAACTGAATGTGCAGCCAAAGCAATGAGGAAGATTATCTTTTATTAAAAATATTTTATTGATTTTTTTACAGAGAAGAAGGGAGAGAGATAGAGAATTATATAGAAACATCAATGAGAGAGAAACATCGAACAGCTGCCTCCTACACACTCCCTACCGGGGATGTGCCCACAACCCAGGTACATGCCCTTGACCGGATCAAACCTAGGACCTTTCAGTCCGTAGGCTAATGCTCTATCCACTGACCCAAATCAGTTTCGGTGAAGATTATCTTAATTTATGAAGAAATGTGGTATAGAACAGTATTTCTCAAAATATGTTCTTAGATTGACAACATCAGCATCCCTTGGACATCAAAATCTCCTAGACTGTAAAAATGTAGATTCAATGAATTCATCACCAATTTGGAGTAGGGGATCAACAAAACTTTATGTTTAGCAAGTGTTCCATGTGACTTCTAAGAATAATTATTATTACAACACTGGATCATCTGTTTCTGGAAAAGTTGTTAGTGTCATATGCATGCTTTTCCTTTCTTTCTATCTAAGTAACCTTGGGCAACTTATGAAAATCTTCTAAGCTTCATTTCTTTGTCTATAAAATAGAGCAATTAAATTAGATGGTCATGGAGGGCTAGTCCTGGTCTTAGAACGATTCATTGTAAAGTTGTTCAGCTTAAGTGTTTTAAAATGAACTATTCAAACAAACAACGCTCTCTTACAGGAGTTTTCCTGATTTTCTGTCATTTCTAGTGTGCTCTGGGAAGATTTCTATAGCCAGAAGAGCAACAATACTTGGTGAAGAAAAAACTGTGTTTAGTGGGGGGAATGCCAATGGTTACAAATTCCTGGCAACTTGCTCAGTTCTCTAAGAAGTTGGCAATGTGGCTACTCCATCTATTATAACGGGACATGATCAGTATGTTAATTAACAAAATATTGTTGTGTCTCTTTGAGCTGCAAGTCTCTGAATTTTCTCAGGAATTGGTATGCAGTTTAAAGAATTTTGAATTTAAAAAAAATGCTATATATTGGCTTAGCTTTTTGCAACATTTTCCCTCTAGAGGATATGCATGTAAACATAGCCATAAAACTGCTATGGGTCCATTATTTTTAAATTTTAGTGATATGCCATATGCCAAAATACTTCAGTTGAAAGTTTAGTCCTCTATCTGGTCATAAATTACAAAACTGATAGAAAATCTTCAGTGAAAAGACTTAACAATTATGAGCTGCAAGATAACAGAAAGATAGATTGTTGTCACAAGATAATGGCCACTGACTATAAGATAAATATCAAGGCAAAGTCATGGCAAAGTCTGGCCATTTATCAAACATAAACATTGAAGAAAAGTAGGGTACATTTATCAAGCAACTGTTCTAGTTCAAAAATTTTATTTTTCTCATCCAAGCTGATCTATGATTTAGATGCTATCATTTCACCTGCCAGATGTTTGCACAGCTAAATGGCTTGGGTCACTACTACATTATTTAGGGTTATATAACCTTGAGTTTTGAATGATGATTTCATTTAATCCAAGAAATATTTTATAGTAAGAAAATAATTAAGGAAGTCATTGATTTGGCTTACTTTTAGTTTCTTTTTTCTTTCTACTCTGAATTTATTATGCCTCATATATTTCCTGAATGTGATTTAGTCTGTTTCACATTAAAATGCATATTTAATTGGTTTGTAGGATAGACATTCAAATAAAAAGCTAAAACTAGGGCAAATTGTACTCAAAATTATTTTACTATAGGCATAACAGTTCTAACAAGTATACTGAGTGCTTCTACACCTTTACTTCCTGATATGTGTGTCCTACTGAACTACAGGAATGATATATCACTTTGATACTTGACGGCATACTTGTCATCCATAGTCATTTATACCTATTTCCACTCCTAAATTACTGTAAAAGAGGGTCACATTCCCCTAATTTAACATGCTATACATTCCAATATGATGACGAATTTGGAATGCATTTAACTTCTTAAAAGAATAGGGTCTATAGGCCAGCTTCCCCTAATGAAGAGCGAGCCCCCGGTCATTAGGGGGCTGAGGGAGTATGAGAAATCTTTGGGTGACTGACACAGCATAAGTTTATTTCCAGATGTACTTGAGGATGGAATTACTTATAGACATTGTAAGATTTTCTTTTCCATTTTACTCCCTAAGTATTCAAGGCACTTAAGTATGGTATTCTCCTTCCAGAATCTTATCTGATTCCTGCATTTACACACTTTTCATTTCTCAGTGTGATAAATACTAAACCAAATTAATGAAAATCATGAATCATAAAATATGGTTACCTAAAAGCTTTTAATGTCTTTCTATCTTTACTGCTTCCATCATACATTTATGTGTTCAACCAAAACTTATTAAATAACTGCCATATGTGGGGTTTGTATATTGTTAAGGTAAAAAAAGAAAAAAAAAGAAAAAAGATAAATAAGACACAATCTTTCCATTGAGGAATTCCTATTCCAGTAGAGAGAATAATCAATACATATATTTATCAGGCTGTGGATATACACATATACATATATGTATGTGTATACACATATACATACATATACACATGCATGTATATTTTTAGATAAGATCAGCAGTTTAGTACAACAAAAAACATATGTTTGGTGTAAAGTTAAGGAGTAAGTGGGAAATTTCTGGAACATAAGACAATTTTAGAACATAAAAGATCTTGCATACATTGCTGAGGAGTTTAAATTTTATCCTATAGGGCACAAAAAATCATAGGAAGATTTTCAGCATAGGAATTATGGAATCATTCCTGACTACATTAAAATCATCATTAAAGCATAAATATTGGAGAATGATAAGTCTGCCACACTTCAAGAAAGAATTGAATTGGTGATTGTTGTAAAAAAAACAAAAAACAAATGTAGAGTAGAGGTGATTAGAAGGGCATTGACTAAGGACATGAGAGACCAAACTGACAGGTCTTGGTAAATGATTTAGGCATACAAAAAGGAATGACTCAGAGATGACTCTACTTTTAGTTTGGAAACATAGAATTACATTTTTTTTTTTAAACAGACTTTGTGGTGAGACTGTTTTTACCACTTTTCATTTTATCAGTGTGACCTTGGGTAATTTGCTAAAACTCTTTGTACCTAAATTTTCTTACTTTTACCTTGTGGGATTGTTATGAGGATTAATAAATCAATATATTCAATTATATTAACATGGTACTTGGAGTATAGTGTTGACTAAATGTTCTTCTGATTAATGTATCACTATTATTATAGAACATCATTATTATCAATTAATGTCATGATGGTTTTACCCAAAATAAATAATTCCAACAAAGATGGTTTTGAGGAAAACATCACATCTCATTTGGGACTAATTGAACATTTTAGTCAAACATCTAGATAAAAGTGGCAGATAGAAATGCAGTTCTGAAAAGAGATGATAGCTAATATATAAACTTGGCAGTCTATTGTCTATAGGTCACAGTTGAGGCTGAAATAGTTTGGGTTGCCTAAGGAAAAGTATAAGAAAAGAAAGGAAGGAAGAAACAATGACAAACAAATCAGCTTTCATGGAAATACCAATACATATCTAAGCAATGAATAGAAGATGAACCATTATAATAGCTTGAAGATCAGCCAGAGATGTAATGAAACAATGTGAAAAATGAGTCAGATAACCAAGGAGATAGACCTTAATAAGGAAGATGAAGAAAGCTGCATTGTCAAGTTCTAAAAATAAGATACAGCCTAAAGAATACTCATTAGAATTCAACAAATGATTATTGTAAGTGAAGCAATTTACTAACATGATAACTGAGAAGTCACTGGTGACATAGAAGGTTATTTTCATACTGTTTCTATCACCTTGTTTAACATATGAATATATTAAAAATAAATATAAGACGAAAGAAAGCAGTTTAAGCAATGTTAGAAATGCAAATTCAGATTTTAGTGGGTTAAGTTATTAATAAGGAAATGAGGAAAGCTATGCTTTGGTAAAAATATAATTATAGACATATTTTCTATTTAAGTGAATTATATGCCATGTAAATTAGCTACCATACTATTATTTGCACCATTGTAAGGGTAGATGAGCCAGTAAATTTTATCCCTGGGTTTAGGAACAAAACATCCATTTATGAAGAACCTAAGAAGATTAATTGGAAGGAAAAAAAAAAAGGAAAAATGTTTAGTCAAATAAACTGGGTACAAGCTAATTAAATGCCAAAGAGTTCCTGTGCACAAATTATAACCAATTAGAAATTATAGTGGTAAAATAATTTTTTTACAAGAGCACATGTGAAATAATATTTTGTGTGACATAATGGAATGAATAAAAAATTTCTGAATGGGAACATTGGAAAAAAATTATTTACTTCCAGATTTTTTTTATATATTTCATTTAATTTTCATCAAAATCCCCAATAGGATACCTTTAGGAGATTTAAAAATCAATTCTAAAATTCATCAAGTTAGACAACATTTGTTAACATAACTTGGAAAAAGATGAGTAAAAAAATAAAACAAATTTGTAAAGCACATTTAAATAATAATTAAAACTTAAAAATCAATTAAAGAAAAGTAAAAATACCTCAGTGGATACTGAGTTATGAATTATTCATTAATTTAGAAACATAATTACTAATGAAATAAATAATATTTAACTTTTTAATAAAATAAATAAAACACAATAAGAAACATTATTTTACTTTTTTGATTAACTGATACATGAAGAGTACATATTTTATTTAACAAAAATAATAACATGCTTTAAATATTTATATTTTTTGTCCTATAATGACATTTATATGAAGCTATTTTAAAAAAATCTATACTAATAAAGAGCTAATATGCTAATGGTTGGGATTCTGTTACAGGTAATGACCAGACCTTTAGCATATTAGCTGGGGCATTGCTGAGGAGATGGGGCAGAAGTGGGGAGGTGCCCAGAGGAGGCGGGGCCATCCTGTGCCAGGTAGGGCAGAGGTGAGGTCCCATAGCGCCCCCCTCACCAGTCCTTTGCCACCCACAGCTCACACTCTGAGTGCCCCTGGCCCACCCGCCAGGGAAAGGAGCACAGCGAGCAGGCTGAGCTTCCACGCTCTCCTCCGATGCCATGATGGGGCGGAGCCTCCATGTTGCTCCAGAGACAGGGCAGAAGCAGGGAGGTGCCCAGAGACCAGCCCACGTATCATGATTATTAACTTCCTGGCATTTCATTGAAATAAACAATCCAAAGAAAATATTTCTGGAAGTAAAAATTGGTATTGTTTATAGCAGGTCAGTTTTTTAGAAAATAAAGTTTAATTGTCATTTTAGGGACGAGTATAAAGAGCACCAAGCTACACTTTCAGACACCTGGAAGCTGTCCCAGTTTAACCATTACTACATGGACAAAAGAGCAAGATTCACAGTTGTTGTGAAGTTCTATGTCCTCAACTGTAAAATAAGGGATTTGTTTTTAAATCATCACTAAGGTCCCTTCTATTCTTAAATTCCTATGACCATAATTCCAATAACAGTCACTCCACAGTTAAAGCAATAATAATAGATTTCACTTATTGTTACCATTTAGCTAAGTGTGCACAAAGTATTTCCTATGCATTATTCTATCTAATCATTGAAATTTATATGTATATAAAAGGCTAATGTGTACAGTGTCCCCTTGGGAGTTTGACTGGGACACCGGGAGTTTGATCACTTGCTCTGATGTGCACTGGCCACAGGGGGCGGCGTGGAATGAAGGAAGGCCCCGCTGGCAGCCAGAAGGTCCCGATTGGCCCAGAACACTGGCCAGGCCTAGGGATCCTACTCGTGCATAATTTCGTGCTCTGGGCCTCTAGTGATTTTACAAGACAGGTTCTATTGTTCTACTTTTAATGAGAAACTAGAGATTTAGAGCTGTTAATTAACTTGCCCAAGGTCACATAACTGCAATTGGCAAAGTAAGGATTCAAACCCAATTGACTGCAAATAACAAACACAACCATTAAAAAAACACTCCCTCTCCATGTCTATCAGTATCTTATTTAAACAGAGTATATTAGCATCTGGTTGTGAGCATATAAGAAATTCATTAAATTTATTTGACTTAATAAGTTGTTTCTTATTCTAGTTATTTTCCATAGCACCTAGTAGTGTCTTACAGCTATATCTTTGTTGAATATACTAAAATACAGCATTTTTTTTTCCTTAAATACAATTGTTAGGATATTTCAAAAAAATAAATGGGAGGAGCATGTTGAAAATTATTAGTCCATAATGGTTTGACATATGCAATTTGCTGTAAGCTTGGCATACAACTTCAACATTGTATTAAAATGGTTATTTTAATAGTGTTTTTGTCATAAATTTTTATAAAAGGATCACATTGTTTTCTCTAACAACGTTCACTGGTTTAATTCCTTGATGAAAGACCAAGATTTCCTGAAGCCATCTTTTTGCACCATATATTTTAATTAAAATATTTTGATGCATGTAAGAAATGCACAAATGTAGCTGAGTAAAGTTTGTGATTACTCTAAATATGAGAAAAAGTTGGAAAGCAGATGCTTTTAGTATTTTGAACAAATCAAATTATACATCACCATAAAACTGCATTTTGCAGGCACATTGAGGCCAACACTATCTAGGCACTGAAGTTACTTACATGGAGGAACCAGGCCCTCTTCCTAGTCTTAGGATTCTTTCAGTTTAATGGAGAGTCACACATGAAGAATAAATCAGAAAAGAAGACAAATGTTATCTTGTAACTAAGAACAGGGAACAGCACATTATTTCTACTTGGTCACGGTGGGAAGATGGAAATTAGGATGCATTTCACAGAGGAAGATATTAGCTTTGTTCCCTGAAGGAGCATTGAAAAGAGAGAGGATGGTATTGCTATTAAGTGTACAGGTCAAGTAAAGACCTAAAACTCTATAAGTTCTGAGTATTCAATAGGAAATAGAGGTCTGAATATCAAGAGAGAGGTTGTGTTAGAGAAATGTGTTGAGCATCATCAGTATCAAGGTATTAAAATCTTTGCATTGCATGAGAAGCAGAGATAGCAAAATTGAAGTGGGAAAGGACAATGGGTACCCCAAGCATTAAAGGGGGGCAGGCTGAGGAAGAAGTGCTAATGAGGGGTCATAGATGGTGTTTTCTCAAATCAACTCCCCTTTATATTGATTTTCCCTCTGGTTGCTACCTTTCCTGGGTTGTGCAACTTTGAACTTCATACATATCCTGGCACAACTCTTGTCATTTGTCGATTGAAAGAATGAGGCTCATACATTCCCAACTTGGGCCCCCAAAAGTAGTGACAGAGTTCTTAAAACTGAATTCAAACTCCATATCATTTTTAGTATTAGAAAAGTACAGTGTACGTTGCAAGCTTGTCCACTGATTTTCAATCCTTCAAAATTTAGGCTCTGTAGTTAAAATAATGACAGAATCTTTACTGGTTAAAACATTGCAAATCATTTGTCCAGATGGTTATTAGAATTCCTTTTAGCTCTGAAAACTTGTTATCTCAGTGAACATTTGCAGTGGCTGGTTTTCCACATAAAATGTGTACTGCACCGAACAATATTCACACACGGTCCCCAGCTCTAAGAATGTAGCCTGTCTGGCAGCTGCACATGGGCCATTAGCTCTGCAGTTTACATAAAATGCAATGGTATCTGTTTTCTTTGGTTTGTTAAAATCCAAAACATAGCATTTTAAAGCAGTCATCTCCTGCAAGGAAGGCAAAGGCAAAAATGAAAGGAAAGAGTTGTTAACATAAATTTCCCAAAGAAGTCTAGTGTATTGACATCTAGTTAGGAGTCAGATTTTCATTTAATTAGAAGGCTCTAGGAGGAAATTAAAATTAGCCTTCTGGCATATCACTTTCCTTTTTTTTTGTAAAAGGGACAGGATCATAATTGCTCTCACCTAGTACTTCACAGATACCTCCTAAAGAACATTTCAGGAAGAGCCTCTTTGTTCTTTTGAACTCTGGAGGTCAAAAACAAGGTCATTTAGTCACAAACATAACCACTTTTTTATAAGAAAATTATTTTCAATACTAAAAATTTGCTCTTGAAATTATATCAAATATTGTAACTGTATAAAATATAACTAATAAATAATTAGTATTAATTTTTAGACAAAAATTATTAGATTTTAGTTTTAGTCTAATAAGTAGATTTTAATTTTTATGAAAGCCTGCATTATAAAGAAAACAGCTCTTAGCAGAAAGCTCTTACATAACAAATCAAAAACACTACAGAAAGTTGATTCAGTCAGGATCCAAGTTTGAAACTAATGATGGTGAAAATTTAAACAGTGGCAAACAATTGTGGTTCATGTTCCCTTTGGATACAGCAGTAACTGAGTCATTGACCAGGACTTGATGCAAAGAAAAGTTAAGAAAGCGCAGAATCCCCAAATATTAGCTTTTTACCATTTCATGGTTAGCATCAATAGGAAAATGATGAAAAATCAGTGTTTCAGAAAGGAATTCTACTTTTCTGAAAAACAAATATAGGAATTTTCTTTCTTGCAGAAGCAAGTTTGGCAAATATGAAAACTCAAGTCATGTATCCTTTTTATTTTTTTAACTTGTAATCATTCATTCATTTCATTATATTTTGAAAAGAGAATTAATGGATCAAATATTATAAAGACTAGGACATTCTTGTACTATGAATGTATGAGTGAGAATAATGGAAATTAAAACATTTATATTTTTTTAAACTACCAATCTTACTCAGTTGGTTGCTTCATCAGTTGAATGTTAATATCAGCTGATTCCTTGAATTTTATTTCAATTAACGTCCACAGACTGATTTGACAGTAGCTCAAAGTAAGAGCATTGTAGGATTCTAAACTTTAATATGTACGTTACCTGAGAGAACGGCATTTCTTTTCTCCTCCTCCATGTGTTGTAGTGGGCATTAACAAATGCTTGTAAACCCAAGAAGCCTGTCATTAGAGCAGCTTTTGTTTTCCTACCTCTTAAAACATACAAGAAAGGGATACTTACACAAGCTATGCTATTCACACCGTGTCACCAGCCTATGGTTTACTCTACACTGAGTGGCCAGATTCTTATGATCTCTGAACGCATAATAATCTGGCCACTCAGAGTACTTATGTATAAGGGAAAGCTTGCAAATCTTGATATGTCAAGGGACCAGGAGATAGTGGCCCCCAGCCTCTGGATAGTAAGTCCTCTGCTTCTTTCCAACTACCCACAATGCATTTCTTATACATGGAAAAACCTTATTTTAAAATCCCAACTCTGTGGTCAGTCTACACTGAGTGGCCAGATTATTATGTATTCAGAGATCATAATAATCTGACCACTCAGTGTAAATAAGGAAATGACCAGATGAGTGGTCTGAAGTGACCTGTGATGCGGGGCAGTCCCTCTGCTGGGGGTAACACTTCCATGGGATTCAGCAATAGCTCAGATTTTCAGTAACTTTCAACAGGAGCAGATACCAAGCAAAGAAACTTTGCATTTTTTACACCAAAATGTATTTTTTTAAATTGATGTTGAAATTTCAGGGACTATAGAAAGACTATTTTCTTTTGGGGCTGTGTCTGAAATGGGAAAAATTAATAGGGATTATTAAGCTATCTGCAAAATGTCAAGGATGGCAGTTTCACTGAATACATAGCATGATTGGTAATCTGGAAATAACTTAGGGTTTCAAGAGGCTGCTGAATTAATATATCTTACCCTATGAATATAAATTACAGTATTTCTTCATCCATGCAGACAAATATCCACATACTTTGTGAATTTCCACCTAAATTTTGTTTGTTTTTTTGTTTTTTAGTTAGGCCCATTTGAAGAATGCTATATTTATCATTTTACTATATGGGATAGAATTGGCAAACTGATCTGTTTTTTGTTGTTGCTGTTGTTGTGCGGTTTTTTGTTTTGTTTTTTCATTTGAACATTGAACTGCTGGTACTGGCATATATGCTTGGTACTATTTAGTAAGTGCATATTAAATAGATTATTGACAATGTATTACACTGTTTATATAAACACAAAAGAATGAAATCTTGTCATTTGCAACAACTAGATAGATCTAAAGGACACTATGCTAACTGAAATAAGTCAGACAGAGAGAGACAAATATCTTGATTTTACTTGCATGTAGAATCTAAAAAAATAAAACTGAAAAAGCAGTAACAGACCCATTGATATAGAAAACAAGGTGATAGTTGCCAGAGGGGAGAGGGATGGCAGATGGAAAAAATATATAAATGCATGCTTAACTCCCCCCAAAATGAAAATAAGCATGTTATAATATTGTTTTGTGTTTGCGGTATTATTTCTCCTAGGGCAGCTGAAGTGCTTCTAATAGTAGTTATTTTTGTCTTAGAATTTACCGCATGAAGTACTCTGCAGCAAATATTGTTAACCTTGCTTCACAAATTGGAACATTTAGTCAGGTTTATATTCATATAAACGAATGGACCATAGTAAGGAAACCTTGTTGTTAACATACTTACACAAGTCCCTTTTATACAACCTCCTAAACTATTAATATTACAAACTTGTTGGTAAATACCTTGTTTTTAAATGTGGGGAAGAAGGACTAGAAAATAGCTGATTTCTATGTATTCTTTCAACCAACCTTCCATTTTCAATAACTCGAAACAATATCTGGTGTTTCCCAACAATGAACTTTTGGGATTCCACGGCTATATTAACCAGTTTCTTATTGTTCTCCTTCTGTCTAGGCATTTAGGTGGAAGCTTCCTCCAGGAAGTTAATTCAGTTACGACTTTTTCATTTCCCTTTGGGGAAATAAGAGTTCTTCCAAATTTTCTTAACTGGAGCATTGCAGTTGCCGCTTAACTGGTTTCTCTGCTTCCTCTTTTGTCTTCTTACAATCCGTTCTCCTTATTTATCACAATCTGGAATTTTTCCATTTCAGTTTCTCTTCTAGAGCTCAGCTTCCTGAGAGCAGAAACTTTGTCCTATTTTGATCAACATTGTATCTCCAGTGTCTCAAATTGAGTTGTATCTTGAAAATATTTTTGAATAATTGAATAGGCAAGTCACATATATCCCTATTTCAGAATATATAAGTCCCCAGAAAGGCTTGCTTTTTCTGATAAATAAATAGATTTTCTTGGCTATTTATTAATGAGCATAAACCAAAATCACAGAATTGCAAACCTAGCGATAAGATTTATGGGTAGCAGGTACTATAGAATAAACTGATGACCTTTCATTTATTCTCTTTTGTTCTCTGGAAATATTCACTTACAATTGTCTTTGAACAGAGTAGACTAGTACGGTCACCTCCACCTACTCTCCTTATCACACAGTGTCCTAGCACCTCTATTACATCTTTGTTGAGTGGCCACATGACTTCCACTTGAATTCCTTCAGTAACAGGCAGCATCTTCTTTCCTCAGGTTTCCATTCCATTTTCAAGTAGATCTAATTATGTTAGAGTTCCTTGTACTGAATTAAATTCTGCTTTTCTTGTGTCATCATCATTGATCTCACCTTCTGACTGCCAGATCCACAAAACACAATTAAACCTCTTCAAATATTATAAGTAACCTATTAAATTTACTAATTTTTCTCTTATTAGTCTAAACATCTCTCAGCTACTATTTCTTGAGTGTCTACCATGTCCTAAACATAGCAGATATGAGCAATAGTAATTTGAGAAAACATTTTTCCTCACATGTTATCATATGACACTTCAAACTAAGCTTTAACCTTTCAGAGTGTATTGCCAAATGAATAGAAAATTAGTTGGAACTTAGGGTTTCTTTTTAATTTTAGTTATAAAAATGGGAGCTGCTTTACAAAAAAAGTGTATACAACCTTGAAAACATTTTAAAAGAGAGACTTTTATTAAAAAATGTTTAATTATGCCATACTTTAGGTTGCATAGAAGATCATATCTTTCTCTTTTCTCTTAACATTCAAAATAATTTTGGATTGATTCTCCAAAAAATTTGGTAAAAAATATCCTAAATTTCTAGGAAAAAACATCTGGTATGTTTCAGAAGTGCTATGTATTTTTAAGCTATAGACTTAACCATCTAAGAAGATAAAAAGAACAAATTTTTGCATAAAGTACTAAAACCAATAAGTTGTACCACATTCTTATCTCTTGAAATTGCTTATCTAAATTATCCAGATTTCATTGTTAAACTTATCAAAGCTTGACCTTAGCTGACTTTAAAGTTGAATAATCATTATTCAAAGTGCAAAATTAATCTTACCAGACACCCATTTGGGACTCATTTCTCTAATACTCAGCTATTAGCAAATTAAACCTAACATATGCAAAAGCATTTCTCATAGAGATTAAACTGAGCTGACTAGCAAAGTAACAGTTTTAAAATTTGTCATATAGTGGAGAGGATTCTGACCTGTAAACCGTAGACATTACCTTGAAGGCCCAGTACTGACAGTTGTTTTACTCAGACTCATCATCTCATTATGGTCTGTAATCTCTGCAAAGTTCTGGTCACTGATTCCCATTGTTTCTTCCCATTCCCCATAGACATTCACTCTAATGTTTATATGTGCTACATATTCCTGGTTCTATATGTATCCTTGTAAAAGTTACTGTTTAGTTTCTATGCATATTTTATTAATTTGCATGAAGGACATTGTGATGTACAGCATGATATCTTATTAAATTTCTTGTTTTACTAAATAAGCTCTATCTAGAGAGCTACATTTGTGTGAAGATTTTCCAAGTTTGGCAATCTGAAAGGACTGACCAGACTCCACAGTGGATACTCACCTAAGGCATTTATTTAAATGTAAAATATTCTGGTACAACAAAAGAAAGATAGTGCAGGTAGTATTGGAGGGTAAAGAGATATCCCTCCCGTGTGTAAGGTGCTATTATTGGGAAAACTCAAAGGAGAAGAACCCAGGGAAACCATTTATGTTCCTTTGGCCACATACAGAAGCCTGGCTTATCAGGCCTTAGAAAACCAGTTGCAAATATCAGTAAAGATCCTCACTCTGAGGGTCCCTAATACATCATAAAACCCCACTGCTCTTATCTTGGCCATTGGTAAAAACCAGACACACAGATGTCCCTGAAATAAAGATAGAGTTTCCAAGTACAGCTATAGGTTCATTCTACATTCACATGTATCTAGTTTATCATTTATAATCATGTGATACCATTTCATATCATACATTCTTTAAGTATTATTTTGTCATTTCCCTAGAGAAGGACATCTAGGTTTTTCTCCAATTTCCAAATACCACAAGCAGCACTGTGATATAATATCCTTACATATGTGCTTAAATACTTATTTAAGAAACCAAGGTGTAGAATTGCTGGGTCATCAGTAGAGCATTCATTTAACTTATCTTCCATACCTAAATAACTTTGAGAATGGAAGAGAGCATCTATAATAATAAAAGGTAATTGCTAATTAGACCGGAAGACTTTCTGGAAACCTTCTTGACAAAGCTGGGGGCTTGGCCATCCTGCAAACTGCCCCCAAATGTCCCTCAGCCCCTCGCCCAGGCTGGCCACACCCCCCAGCGAGGACCCTTACCCTGATGAAGGCGTGGCCTGCCTGCAAACTGCTCCATCCCCTTGCCTAGGCCAGCACTGCCCCTCAAGGGGCCCCCCACCCTGATCCAGGGCACCCTTCAGGGCAGATCAGCTGGCCCCCACCCATGCACTAGGCTTCTATCTATACTAATAAAAGGGTAATATGCTAATTAGACTGGGAGACTTACTGGATGTTCTTCTGAACAAAGCCATGGTGGTGGGGCTGAGGCAGAGATGGTTAGGGGCAATCAGGTCAGGAGGGGAAGGCAGTTGCAGACAAGCAGGCTGGCCAGGGGGGCGGGGGGGGCAGTTGGGGGTGAGAAGGCCAGCAGGGGGGGCAGTTGGAGGTGAGCAGGCAGGCAGGCAGGCAGGTGAGCAGTTAGGAGCCAGTGTTCCAGATTGGAGAGGGTGCAGGGTTGGCTTAGGGACATGCCATCCCGGGTGCATGAATTCCATTCACCGGGCCACTAGTTATTAATAGTTAAGCTAGAGCATCAGCACAACCAGAAAGTAAGCAGCCCAGTTTTCATGTATACACTTAATATACTAGCCTATTCTCCAGATAACAAAGTGCCTGCTAGCACTTAGTATTCTCAAATTTCTGACTTGGTAATGTGATAGGTTCAATGATCCTTTCATTTGCCTTTTTATCCACTTATTTGCTAGTTATATAGTCTTTTCTATATTTTAATTTTAAATTTACAGCTTTAAATTTTTTTCTATTTTAAATATGCAGTTGGTGTCAAATTTATACAGATATTATTAGTCCTCAATTTTTCACCTACCCATTAACTTTATCTTTGAACAGAAAAGTCCATCTTTCCTCCTCCTCCTCCTACATCTCATTCCTCAGTTACACAGGAGACACAGGTTTGATTTTCCCATATCACTCTTGTAACATTCCATACTTTTCCTTCTATACCAGTTATTATTTATCATTACTTATAAAGCAGCTGGGTTAATACAATCAGAAACCATATCTATTTGCTAACGAGTGTATCACCAGCACCTAGTATAGTTTTTGCATATTAAATGTGCTTATCAAATATTTACTAATTAGATGAATGAATTGGCAAAGTCACTTTGCTTCATAAGTTTTGTTTATTTTTATTTCTATGCATTGAAAACTTTTTTATGGATTATTCTATGTTCTCATTTATCTCTCCCATCTGACTAATGCAATTGGATGAGGTATAGGTGTCTCTGAAGGAGAGGGAATGGGTGCGAGGCTTGACAACACCACTGCATGATTGAATGGCCCATTTCCCAGAGAAATGGAAAGGATATGCTAATCTTGGCTTTATATATATACATAAAGAAGTTGCATAGAAGACCTAATAAATTAAGTTGTGTTATGAATTAGGATATACCACAGAAAAGCTCTCTTTAACAAAAACAGATTGGAATATGCCTTTCTTCATGTCTATATTATATGAACATACAAGAGGCCCGGTGCATGAAAATTCATGCACTGGAGGGGGCGGGTCACTCAGTCCAGTCTGCCCCTCTCACAGTCTAGGAGCCCTCAGGAGTGGGAGGCGACCAGACAATCAGGGAAAGGCAATGTCCCCATCACACCTCTGCTGTCCCCATCACACCTCTGCTGTCCCCATCACACCTCTGCTGCTAATACTGCTGGCAGCGCAAGCCTTGGCTGGCCCTTGTTACCTGAGCCTTGGGCGGCCCTGAGCGGCTGCGCAGCTGCCATCCTAGGCTTGCCTGCATCTGGGGCATTAGCTGAGCAGTGACATCCGAAGCTTGCCTATGCCTAGGCCAGCCCTGGGTGTCTGGGGGGCTGAGGGTGGGTCAGGCCGCACCATGTGCCTGCCAGCACCCCCCAGCTGGGCTGAAAGGACTGGAGGACCCTGGCGGGACTGAGGGGACTGGGTGCTACCATCTTGTGACTATGGGTGCCACCATCTTTTGTGACTGCATGACAGTCAATTTGCATATTCCCTCTTTATTCGATAGGATAATCACAACTCTTCCTGAGGTAAGAGTGAACATGATTAAAAGACAGTAAGTACATAGGCATGGATTTCTCTTCTTCCAAAATACTTCCAAGGTGTGAATAAGAAGAAAGAATAGGAACAAATTTAAAGCCTTGGTAAAGGGTAAATCAAGTAAACTGGGTTCTTCTGTGTTTGCTTAGTAAAGTCAACATTTATGATTATCTTGGAGCACAATCTCTGGTTGGGGTAAGAACAAAGTGCTACCTTTATGGCTATTAAAATCCTGAAATTCAAGTTTTAAAAAGATTCAAAAGGAGATGAATGCATTTTAAAGCAAAATGCTTTCCCTTGTATGCAGTGAGCCAGAATGCAGCTTTGTTGTAAAATCAGGCTACATTCTGAATGATATTATGTATTTCTTTTTTCTTTTTTAATAAGTTGATTCATTCATAGCTCAAACAATTGTATTTAATGCAGCAATTGCAGCTAAAAATGCATTATATTCTTTGTTTTCTCCTGAACATTACTTGAGGATGAGCATTTAATAAGAAATTGTGATCCTTAAAGATCTTTTGGCAGTTTCAATGCAACTTAAAAGAGAAAATACATAATTTTAAATTAAGTTGTCATGGTATAAAATAGGTTTGGTACTATCAGCAGTTTTAGGCATCCACTGGGTATCTTGGAATAAACCCCCCACAAATAAGGGGGTCGACTGTATTAACAACCATTTACCTTGAATGAGCATTTTCTGTGTTAGAACTGTCTCAACATATCACAAAACTCATGTAATGCTCACAACGACTATTTATTTTCCCTTTCCTCTCTCTCCCTTTTGCTCCTCAAAGGCCCTGGGCTTTGGGAAAATAACAGCTGGGAGGAGACACATAGGCTTCCTGCTTTCAACTCTGCAACCTTAGCTGAGGTAGTGAACAAAGAATGCAACCCTGTCATTGAACTGGAAATTGAACCACTGAGCCATGCTGGCCAGCCTATATGTGTATTTTTAGGTACTTCCTTCTTCCTCTCTGCTCTCAATTTCTATTTCCCTTGTGAACAAAATTCTTATGCTCTCCTGTTATTCAGGAAAGGATCACTACTGAAGCTTACCACTCCCACGCCTACCCTTCTTACCCAAATCCCAATTAAACCTTTGACTGATATGTTAATTTTGTAGGGCTGCTATAACAAAATGACCTCAAACTGGGTGGCTTAAAACAACAGAAATTGATTCTATCATAAATTCTAGTGGTTAGATTTTTTCAAGAGAATAATTTGAACTTCTGTTGGCTGCCAGCAATCCTTGATGTTCGTTAGTTTGTGCCAGGATAACTCCCATCTCTGTCTCTGGCTTCACACAGTATGGCATTCTTTTTGAGTGTCTCTGTGTCTCCAAATTTTTCTCTCCTTATAAAAATACCAGTCACTGAGTGTAGGGCCCATCTTAATCCAGTGTCCGTCTGTTCCATGCATCTATGCCTCTGGACCTATTTTATTCCTCAGTTTATTTTCACTATGTGGACAAAAAGGGTGGGATAAACTCTAACCCTAACCCTAACCCTAACCCTAACTCTAACCCTAACCCTAACCCACAGCCCCTGGCTCCTCACTTTGCAGCAAACCCAAGGCTGAGGGTCCGGGTCCCTACCCACTGACCAGAGTGAACCAGCTCCAAATGAGCAAAACTTAGGTTGCTTATCTCAGGTACTTTTCCTTCAGCAATGTTTTCATTTTATGGCAAATATTTAAATAATTTCTTTAAGTCAAATTATATAAAAAATGGCTTCATATTTCATTTTGATTTTCCCATGATAATGTGGATTTAGGTCTGCACATTTCCCATATGTGGTCCCTAAATTAAGGACATAATATAAAAAAATAGGAGGGACATTTGTGTAAAATTTTGGCAACAGAAAACTACACAAATATAAATGGTCTCATAGGCATGGATTTCTCTTCTTCCAAAATACTTCCTAGGTGTGAATAAGAAGAAAGAATAGGAACAAATTTAAGGCCTTGGTAAAGGGTAAATCAAGTAAACTGGGTTCTTCTGTGTTTGCTTAGTAAAGTCAACATTTATGATTATCTTGGAGCACAATCTCTGGTTGGGGTAAGAACAAAGTGCTACCTTAGGCTATTAAAATCCTGAAATTCAAGTTTTAAAAAGATTCAAAAGGAAATGAATGCATTTTAAAGCAAAATGCTTTCCCTTGTATGCAGTGAGCCAGAATACAGCTTTGTTGTAAAATCAGGCTACATTCTGAATGATATTATGTATTTCTTTTTTCTTTTTTAATAAGTTGATTCATTCATAGCTCAAACAATTGTATTTAATGCATCAATTGCAGCTAAAAATGCATTATATTCTTTGTTTTCTCCTGAACATTACTTGAGGATGAGCATTTAATAAGAAATTGTGATCCTTAAAGATCTTTTGGCAGTTTCAATGCAACTTAAAAGAGAAAATACATAATTTTAAATTAAGTTGTCATGGTATAAAATAGTTGTTTACATTTTTAACCAGCATTTCTTCTTTGTTGATTATAAAAAAATATGCTAAGTTTTATTATTTTGATGATTGATTTCCCAAGAGATTTTTAACTGAATTACAAAGCTACATAGCGTAAGGTGAGTGTGTGTGTATGTGTGTGTGTTTTTTCCCCCAAATACACTTTTCTTTTTACCAAAACACAGGAAAACAAATACATTTAATTTATTTTCAATAAGTTTAAATCCTTGAATACATGGATTCTGTATCCAATGGCCTTAGCAGCAGCGTTGCTTCGGAATTTAGCATGAACCATGCCACTGCTTCCATGAGCACCAGTTACCTTTCCCCCCATTACTCTGGTTTTGTTTGGCTTGCCACCAGGAGTCACTGTGGTGTTCTTTGCTTTGTACACATAGGCACAACTTTTGCCTAGATAGAGCTCTGTTTCATCTTAGGCATAAATCTTCAGTTTTAAGAAGAGTTGTGTGCTCCCTCTGGTTCTGTAAAATCCTGCTTTTACAGCCCGTAAAAATGACCATGGACCACAGCCTTCCACACATATTTGTCATAAGAGAAGCCCTGTTCCCAGCGGGTCTCCACAGGGTCTAAGATGGCGGAAAAAGGTTCAACTATGTTTTAATTGATTTCAGAGAAAGGAAGGGGGAGGGAGAGAAAAATAGAAACATCAATGATGAGAGAAAATCATTGATTAACTGCTTTCTAAGGCATGTGCCCTGGCTGGGAATTGAACTGTGACTTCCTAGTTCCTGGGTTTCTGTTCAAATATTGAGCCACACCTTCCAGGATAGCTTAGATTTATAATTAAAATTTATAGCAAAACATTTTTATGCAATTAAGTCATATTCAAAATTTTTTTTTAGTTATTTAAGAAATCAAATAAGTTTTTGTAGTCTCTTTTATTCAACCGTTTTTGAATATTATGGAACTTACCTAGTTGTGATATTTTACAGCATTGTCCCCAAACATCTGCAATAAATTCCACTGGGAGAGAAAGGGCTTATTCTAAATGGAAGTTCTGGATCCTACCCCACACTTATTTATCAGTACCTCTTGAAAATACAGTTCATGAAACTGTTTATAAAGAAAAGTGTCCAATTTTTTTAGTTGTTATTGTCATAGTCAAGGAAGGAAGGAAAGAAGGAAGGAGGGAAGGAAGGAAGAAAGGAAGGAAGGAAGGAAGGAAGGAAGGAAGGAAGGAAGGAAGGAAGGAAGGAAGGAAGGAAGGAAAAAAAGAAGAAAGGAAAGAAGGAAGGAGGGAAGAAAGGGTGTCATCAGTCATCTGTTCTTGTCCAGTCTCCCATCTTTGTTTCCAGCCAGACATCTCACTCTGGATGACTGAGGAAGGATATAATTATCTTACAATTTTTATCTTGACTTTACTTTCTACCTCTCATTTTTAGATTCTTTATTCAGGGAGAGTTTTAAGAAGTAGGATCATATACCCCTGCTGACTGGCATCACTTATGGGGCCCCTAGTGCTTCCAGCATTCACACTAGGTTTCATTCACTCTTCCACTCTCCTATTTCTGTTCTTGTCACATTTCCCTTGCATCCTCCTGACAGTGACAATTTCTGATATTCCTTTCCTTTGAATGACCCTGACAGTTTGAAGGAGTACTATCAGGGATTACAGTGTAGGCCGTCCTTAGGATTTGATGTTTTTCTCATGGTTAAAGACTATGGGTTTGGGAGAGAAAGTAAGAGTTAGAGTTCATTTTCACTGCAATATTAAAGGAACATACTATCAATAGAACTAAGGACTGTTCACGTTCACCTCATCACCTGGCTGAGGTAGTGTTTGTCAGGTTTCTCTACTGTTAAGTTACTTTTTTCTCCCCTTTCCATATGTGCTCTTTGGAAGAAAGTCACTAGGTGCAGCCACACTTAAGAAGTGGGCGTTATGCTTCACCTCCTTCAGGGTGGAACATCTCCATAAATATTTGGCATTCTTCTGCATGGGAGATCTGTCTCTTCCATCTTGTTTATTTATTTATCACTTTAAAAAATATATATATATTTTATTGATTTTTTTACAGAGAAGAAGAGAGAGGGATAAGGAGTTAGAAACATCAATGAGAGGGGGTCATTGATCAGCTGCCTCTTGCACACCCCCTACTGGAGATGTGCCCACAACCAAGGTACATGCCCTTGACCGGAATCGAACCCGGGACCTTTCAGTCCGCAGGCCGACGCTCTATCCACTGAGCCAAACCAGTTTCAGCTCATCACTTTATTTCTGTCAGTACGGTGTCATACATATTATACTTTGGGTTATAATCCCATTCTACTGCTGTTCAAATTGTTGTACCTTGGCCACTAGAGCTCTTTCAGCTTGGCTTCTGTGCCTTTGAGATGCTTCCAACAGTATGGCTTTATTCTTTAATTCAATGACATTTATATATATTCTTTTAAAAAAAAATTGAATGTTTTATTATTATTTTTATCCCCGAGGAGTGAGGGTATTAACATTCAAAGTGCTACATGCACCATTTACCTTTCCACTAGCTAAGTATAAGGGTTCCAATTTCTCTACATTCTCACCAATACTTATTTATTCTTCAACTTAAAAAATATATATATTTATTTATTTTTAATTGATTTTTTTACAGAGAGGAAGGGAAAGGGATAGAGAGTTAGAAACATCGATGAGAGAGAAACATGGATCAGCTGCCTCCTGCACACCCTTCACTGGGGATGTGCCTGCAACCAAGGTACATGCCCCTGACCGGAATCGAACCTGGGACCCTTCAGTCTGCAGGCCGATGCTCTATCCACTGAGCCAAACCAGTTTTAGGTATTCTTCAACTTTTTTATTATAGTCGTTCTTGTAGTGAATGATATGATATTCAGCCATATATGATAATTTAAAAGTGGAAATAGAAGAAAAAAAATAAAGAAAGGCAGGCAGGCAGGGAAGAAGGGAGAGAGAGAGGAAGGAAGGAACCCGGAAACTCTCCATCCTCAGCTGCTAAATTTTTCTTTAAAATCTACTGACCTCATCTGTATCTCAGGGCCCTCACTCTTTTGTCTGAATACAGGCTTTAACATTGCCATCTACACAGCTTCCTTACAGATGTGATCTTGCTTTCCATTTCTCTGTACCTAGGGGTACCAGAGGCCAAGGTTCAAAGCTGATAACCTAAAGGGTATGTCTAGGGACTCTTAACTCTGTAGAAAAATGAGGAAATTCTTACTTATATATAAAATTAGAAAACATTAAACTCACTAAAAATCTACAAACTCTTTACCTAACACATTCAATTCAACCCAGAAGCAAATGATTTTTTAGATGCAGAGGGAAGGAAACAACAGGTTTTATCAACTTTGCATCCTAAATTCTTGGTCAGTGCCTGGAACAAGCAGGTACTACCTAAATGTTTTAAATAAAAGTATTTTTCTTAAAAAAAAAAAAAAAAGAAGAAGAAGAAGAAGTAGGATCAGAAATCAAAGCATTATCTGAACAAGCAAAAAGGTCACTTGCTTCTGGGGAGTAGCTACTGGACCTCATTCCGGTGATTATCCTGTCTCTCACAATAGACAGAATTTATTTTTCATTGAATTAATTGCTCCATCACCCACTCTAAACTAGAGAAATGAGGGGATTGAGTGCCTAAACTTTATTGATTCAATTTAAAGGTAGAAAAAAAAGCCACTTTTAAACCGATATTTCAGTGAAATTAAATTAAAACAAAACAAAACAAAACAGATTCATATAATCTAAACCAAAAAGTAGAAAACTACAGTCTGTAGGCTAAATCTGACTGACTGCTAGGTTTTATGAATACCAGTTGACTAGGACACAAACCAGAGCATGTGTTTATGTCTGATTTCACACTACAACAGCAGAGTTGAGGAGTTGTAACAGAAATTGCATAATAAATTTATATCTATAGAACATCCTTGATTTTACTTCTTGGCCATCAATGCTTAAAATATTTACCATCTGGCTTTTCAATGCACAGTTTACTAATCCCATTCTCAACCAAAACAGTCATGGTGTATTTTTTCCAGCTTCTGAAAGCAAAATACTCATCAATGGAATTCCCTAAAAAGATTTCCCATAGAAATGGAAAATTTGAATAAACCAATTACTAGTAAGAGGACTGCATTAGTAATCCAAATTTCTCCCAATGAAGAAAAGCCCAAGCCTAGATGGCTTTACTGCTGAATTTCACTAAACATTTAAGAAAGAATTAAAATCACACAGTGTTTGTCTTTCACAATCTGACATATTTCACTTAGAAACTTAAAAGTGGTTTTCACATCTTGGCTATTGTAAATGATACTGTTATGAACAGGTGTGTGTGTGTGTGTGTGTGTGTGTGTGTGTGTGTGTATCTCAATTTCTTCATTTATTTTTCAGAAAATTTGTTGTTAGTGTATAGAAAGGCAACTGCTTTGTGCATGTTTATTTTGTATCCTGCAAGCTTACAGAATTTATTGATTAGATCTAAATATTTTTTGGTTGTGTCTTTCGGATTTTCTTTATATAAAACCATGCCATCTAAAAATTGAGACCATTTTACTTCTTTCTAATTCTGGTTCCTTTTGTTTCTTTACTTTTTTTTTTTTTTTTTTTTTTTTTGCCTGCTTTCATTTATATGTGGAAACTAAAGAAAAACAACAAAAAACAACAACACACAAACAAGCAACTCATAGAAAAGGTGGTCAGACTACTTATGGTTACCAGAGATTGAAGGTGGGGGAAGGGAGAATTGGAGGAGAGTGGCCAAAAGGCACAAACATGCAGTTATAAGATATATACTAGTAAGTACTAGGGATATAATGTGCAATATGATGGCGATACCTAACACTACTACATGAAGCAAATGAACATTCTTAAGAGAGTGAATCCTAAAAGTTCTCATTACAAGTAGACTTTTTTTTCTATTGTACCTATTTGAGATAATGGATGTTAGCTAAACCTATTGCATTATTCATTCCATTATATGTAAATCAAACCATCATGCTGTATGCCTTAAACTTGTACGGTAAAGTATGTCAATCATTTCCTAATAAAATTGGGGAGTGGAAAAAGGATTCCCCATATACATGTTAAAACATACCATGTTTTTCCTCACTAACCAGCACGAGATAACCTGAAATATGTAAGAATAACTGCTTTAATCTCAATAACCACAATAGCACCTATCACAGTAGGGAGTCAATAAATATTTGGTTAGATAAATCTTTAAAAATGCATGTGCATTCTGCATCTTATTTATTACATATCTCTATTATAGAATAATTTTTTCCTAAACATTTGAGTGAAATGGATGATCTAGGAAGAATACACAATGAGCTTTTCAGTACTGCTTTTGTACTGCCCCAGATGGAGGAAGGAGCTCAACAAATTGCCCTTAAGGTTTCTGCCCGTTTTTTGAGAATTTAAGCAATTCTCCCTCCATCAAAAAGTGTATGTTGAAAAGTATACATTTGTATAGCTACAGACAAATTGATTCCATGTATCTCCAATAATACAATAACCTGTATACCAAGTATAAGCATATTTAAAGTCCTCAAGATATTGATGTGTGTAATGGTCCTAAGCGCTACTTATCCTGTCTCCTCCAGCAGCTCAGCAAGTACAAGAATCTGCATCAGTCAGGAAGGCTCACTTCATCAGCCCCAACACTGCTCTCTCAATTCACAGAGATCTGTGTCCTATACCTGTGAGGAATAAGGGTCAGGACAGATCACCCACACCAGCTGCTTAAGAGGGGAGGGAAGAAGAAAGCGCAAAGAACCCAGGCTATGAGAATAACCAAAGAACCATAGCAGTAACCAACCACACACTGCTCCCATAGCCACTCTTTTATTCCAGCTTCTGCAGGGATATGGACCAAGGAAAATGACCATTCAACCATCCAGACTAGAATTGGCCTCATGGTAAAATGTTCCAGAAACATCATTTCCTTCCCCCTCCCCTTTCTTTCTTTGTGTTTTTAGGTTCAGGATTCTTATTCCCAGTTTTACATAATATAAAGAGCAAATCAACAAGATGTACTGTCAGAAAAATAATTATTCCTTTTTCATGTACATTATTCAAAAGAAATCTCTTACATCTAAATCATCCTATGTGTATCACATGAGGCAGGCCTGAGGGACCAAGAATGATGCTCTGGAATCATTTTTCCTGGGTTCCACGTTAGGTGCGCCATTTACAAACTGGCTGACCGAGGACACACTGCTTAAGCTCTCAATGCTTCCTACTCCTCTTCGCTAAAATAATATTTTATAGCACGGCCGGTATGGCTCAGAGGTTGAGCATCAACCTATGAACCAGGAGGTTAGGGATTGATTCCAAGTCAGGGCACATGTCTGGGTTGTGAGCTTGATCCTTAGTAGGGGGCATGAAGGAGGCAGCCAATCAATTCTCTGTCATCATTGATATTTCTATCTCTTTCCCTTCCTCTCTGAAATCAACAAAAATATTTTTAAAAGAAATTTAAAATAATATCTTATTAGCTTGTTGATATATTGAATGAGAACATGTATGTAAAACTCTTATAATTGTGGCACATTTTTATTATTAGGTGGTATTATATTAGTGTTAATGATGTTCAAGCTTTCAGCATAACCAAAGGGCCCTCCAATGACCAGCCCCCCTTACCTCTGTGGCTCCTGCACAGGCTTCATCACACTGCCTTCCTCTTTGCTCCACCAAAGCCAGGTTATCTTTTAGTCCAAAATTATTTTATCTCTGTCCTCCTTATCTTTGCTAATACTGCACCGCCTAGTTATGATTCAACATTCTCTGCACACAATCTATTTTCTATTAAGCTTCAACCACTTAGAATTGAATGCTGCTATATATGTGCCCCTGGCCAGACATTTTGCACAAATTTCTTCATTCCTCTTTCTTATCTTCTTCCACTGGACTATGAACCCTTCAAGGGCAGAAGAGTGTTTTAGTCACCATTTTGCCCATACCCCCTAGCAGCTGTTATAGAACACATTTAGGAAAATGTATGTTGAATTAAAGCAGACTGAAGGGCCCAGGGTAGTAATGCTGAAGTCATAAAATTCTGTTTAAAGTACAGCCACAGGAACTGGCTCAGTGACCTCTTCTAGCAGCAAATATCATTTATTACTATGAACTGCATAAAAGAATTGTCTTTATTTGTTCAAAATTCAATGTCCTTTAATCCCGTGAATTGAATTAAGAAATGTATTCTTATTCATGGAATTCAATTTTTAAAATACCTGAGATATTTCTAACAAGCTCATTCAGAGTCCAGGATAGTTTTCTTCTTAATAAGTAATGCTCTATTTTTCTATTTTACCATTCTTTTTATTTATATATCATACAATGTTTTTGTAATTGTTTATACTATCTTTAATCAATTGGTTCAATAATAACTAAACCAATTATAAAATATAAATATGTCCCCATAATTTCCCCTTTGGTAAATTTTACCCAAAATGAATGAAATACTTTATATAAATAACCACCTAATTTATATTTTGCAAATGGACTCTTTGCTAAAGAAAAGAATAATCTATTCTACGCAATGGCTCAAAAATTCATTTGTGAAATTAGTGAATAGGATTTTATACTTTATTCAACTATATCACAAATCCAAGCATTTTTTTCCAGTGTCATTGCCACCAAACTTACATCCACCATCTTCTCCCAACTCACCTGCCTCAGTAGTCTTTAGACTGGCTGCCTCTTCTGGGTTTGTCTCTGTACTATTCATTGAACATTTGAAGTGATCCTTTCAAGTTTTAATCACTTACCCAGTCCAATTCCTCCGATCACCATTGTATAATGAATCAAGTCTGAGCTTACAAAGGCTTATGAAACCCAACGTGACCTGGCCACCGGCAGCCTGTCAATCTTATTCTCCACCCCACCACCACCGTGCTCTGGGTCACTGTGCGATCTGGTTTTCCCTCCTCCTGGAACATGCCATGCTGGTTCCTGTCCTGAGCTTTTGTACCTAGTGTCTTCTAGCCTTGCCAGCCTGATCCTGAAGATAAGGCTGAGTTCTTACTGTCAGATCCGTCATGGCTTCCTTCATGAGGCCTGCCTTCCCTGACAGCCTCCCCTCAAGGGGGCTGCCCAGTCCTGTGGTTGGCTGCTCTGCCCTGGCATCTCTCACAGTGCTTTCTCAGCTCTGCCTCTGCCTAATGGTCCAGCTAATGCAGTCTGCCCTGGATCTTGACATTCAGATCCATCAGAGTCCCCGCTGTTACAATCATGGCTACCTCCCTCTTCTGACACCTAGTTAAAGCTGAAAAATCTCACATACCTCTGTAGCTGAGCTCCTCACTTCCAGGAGGCCAGTATTTCTCAGCCCATTATCCAGGCCACACAATAACCGGGGGAGATTTGGGATTGCAAACTGAGTTAAAGTGTACCTGGGACCCTTGTGACTATACTAAGTCACCATGTGTTAGCATAGGTTTACTGAGCACAGTAATCCCTTCCCCAAATAATAGGCAAAATCCTGAGAATTCCCTCAAGTAGGAATTTCTAAATCTACTCCCACCAGACATTTGACCTCAAGAAGCTGAGAGGAGAAAACAAGAGCTGTGGCAGCCACTTTCCTCTTCCAATGTGGTCTTCTTTCTCTCCACTTCTGCTATATCTCAAAATAAAACATGAAGAAATCTCTCTTCCTATTGCTTTCTACATGATTTGAAACCCCTTTATATGAAATTCCATGAAAACAGTCATTGATGCTTGCCAAATAACATCAAGAAGACTAGTACACTCAGTTAGTGAGTCACCTTAGTGTTTTATGCTTATATTCCTAAGCTTTGGATCTTGGCAAAACACCCAAATAATAGACTAATCCATCAAGTCTAGACTTTATATGTAAGAGGGGATTAAAGGAATTTAGAAATCATTTTTTCTCAAGACTGAATGACTCTAAATCATCTATCAAAGTGGATGAAAGGAACTCAGTGTCTCGTGCCCATCTCTGCCCCATGCCTTTACTGCTCAAGGAGGAAAGACAAATCTTTAGGAAATCAGAAGATAAAAATGTATTATCGTCATTTGAGTTGGACACAAATGTGCTCAATGGAATAGAATGGTTGTTTCCCTATATATAATACAAAAAGCAAGATAAAGGTGATAACTATAGTCAAAGCTTCATAAAAAATCTATAATAATAAAAGCATAATGTGCTAATTAGACCAGACATCCTTCCGGATGACCTTCCAAACAGAGCCGGGGCTGCAGGGAAGCCCAGGTCCCAAGTGCCTGCCTGCTGCCGGAGGGAGGGCCGGGTCTTGGGCGCCAGAGGAAAATCATTGCCCGCAGCTGGGGGAAGAAAGGCCTCTAGTAATAACAATAAAAGAGTAACTCCATAACTTGGGTGTTATTTATTCTGCATTGTGAGTATTAAATCATAGCTATGATTTAGAAAATGCATATATGTGTGCACAAACACACACACACACACACACACACACACACACACACACACACACACAAATCTGAGTTGCCAAATAGATGATAGTCCAGACTCAGGCCACTTGCTGGCCCTAATTATTTGCACTCATTCTAGATCAGATTAAAAATATTTGATTTTTGCCGAAATTGGTTTGGCTCAATGGATAGAGCGTCGGCTTGGGGACTGAAAGGTCCTGGGTTTGATTCCAGTTAAGGGCATGTACCTTGGTTGCAGGCATATCCCCAGTATGGGGTGTGCAAGAGGCAGCTGATCGATGACTCTCTCTGATCGATGTTTTTACTCTCTATCTCTCTCCCTTCCTCTCTGTACAAAATCAATAAAATATTTTTTTTTAAAAAAAAAATATTTGATTTTCTGACTTTCCAGAAAAAGAAAAGAAAAAAAAAATTTTTAAAGCATCAAATCAGATGTTGTATGGTAAAAACAGAGTAAGAATGGCAATTGAAGCTGTGACAGAATATTATTGTTAAAAAAATTAACATTTGCTCAAATATAATAGTCTGAAACCAGTTGATATAAGTGTGAATGCCCCTTTTCTATTTTTAATAATATTAACTATATTGATCTTTTATGTCAAGATATATAACCAACACATTATATATGTTATATGCAATAATTATTTGTAGTTAATTTAAAAACTTCAAGCACAAGATCTGTACAGTTTCAACAGACAACTTTGATCTACTTTATAGATTTTTTTTTTCAAATTGAGGGTTCAAATAGTGTTCAAAGTAGATATCCAGGCAGGATGATCTTACAGTTTCCAGGAGGTCATGTGCAACTGAAAACTTTTCTGAGTAGACACTTGGGTTAGGGCTGACTTACCACCCAGTTCCCCTGGTGTAATGTCTAGCTTCTTATATGGACTAGGTGTTTGAATGATAAGAACCCTATAGAATGGGGATAATAAAACCCACCTTATAGAATTGCTGTGATGATTAAATGACAATTACATACACCAGGAAACATTCAACAATTGACACAGAGGAGCTCCAGTTGTGCAATCGGTTAGCACGCGGTACTTATAAAACAATTGATACAGAATGTAGACATATTACTCATCTATTATGTTTTATACCTTTGAGAATATATTATTAGGTAAGATTTGGTTTTAAAGACAAGACAGACATACCATCTATTGTCTATGTTTTGATTATCTTTAAATGTGTTTAAATACAACATTGAAGTATAAATAAAGTATTAAATTAGGGGAAAGTTAAGTTATTTTCCTCTCAAAGGCCCCACCTCCTAATATCATCATCTTGGGCACTGGGATGTAACATGTGAATTTGGGAGTGGAGGGGCGGGGAGTACAAATACTCAAATCATATCAGCTGACATAAATCAACTTGAAAATTAGAGATGTTTAGACAAATCATCCAATTATTTGGTCTTCATTTTATTAAGCATTCAAATAATTATAAACATCCAGATGACTTATAAACATTTTTATATTTAAAATTTTTAATGAATTTAATGTATTCTGTAAGTAGGAAACATAAAAAATAGAGACTAAGAAATATATGTAGTTAACAAGATACACTCATTTCCTTAGAGTTTCAATTACAGCATTCAGTCTTTTAAGTAATACTTATTTTATTAAGTGATTCAATGGAATTTTCTTAAAAATTAAAACAAATGATAAATTAATGTAAACAAGGAACACAACAATATATATAGAAAGATCTATGGTAGTAAAGTGAGTGATTTATTTTAGCTTCTTTTTGGTTATTTACTTACATTTATAGTACACCCAGCTCATTTAACTAACATAGTTTTCTTTTTCTCTTTCCCAACAGATTAAAATATACTAATTGAAGAATTTTAAAGTACAGTGGATCAGCATAACAACTGTGTATGTGCTTCCCATGATATGTTCTCTATATTGTAAGTATATATTTTTATGTTCCCAAGCTACCTTGATTGTGAAAGAAATGTGTTCCATTAGGACTTATAGATAACTTTGATTGTTTCAGAAAAGTACAAGCTATTATTTATCCAAACTATAGAATAGTTTTAGAAGATTATCTTATATGAAGATGTGTCCTGCAAATTTAGATTTAACATTGTATTAAAGTTAAACCTTAATATAATTATTTATCATGCCAAATTAATATGTCCATTATAATAGACTTTTAAAATAAATATTATACTTAATATGATGAAGATTTTTATACTGCTCTTTAGTTTTCTATAAAAAATTTAAAAATATTTGACATGCAGTGTGGTTTAGTGGTTAGTGTATCATATCAACCTGCAAACAAAAGGATTCTGAGTTCAATTTCCAGTCAAGGGTATGTACTTGGGTTGCAAGTCCCCATCCTGGTCAAGATAGGTGTGTCTTCCTTACATCAATGTTTCCTCTCTCTCTCTCTCTCTCTCTTTCACTCTTGCACTTTTTCTTAAAAAAAAAATCAATGGAAAAATATTCTCTGGTGAGGATTAGCAGAATTCTATGCAAAAGTATTAAAATTTATTGAAATGTTTTAAAATATAATGTTTACTATTTCAAGGTTAGATCAATTTTTAACATATTAATTATCTTTTTGAAAAATTGTTTTAGTTCTGGCAAGATACATAGCACTAAATCATATATATATATATATATATATATATATATACATATATATATAAAATGTATCTATATAGAATGTGTGTATATATACACACACAATTTATTTAATAAACTAAATAAAAAGAAGAAAAGTGATCTTTGTTCAGTAATGAAAACTTTTACCATTCATTTCACATTGCTTAAAAGCAAGGAGAGAAGTGAAAGGCTGAAATACTACACTTTGTTTTTTATTAGGAGCACTAAGCACTAAGTACTTACTAAGCACTAAGTACCTACAGCAGTGGGAAGAAAAGGAGGTAGCTCAATCCTTTTCCTCAGAAGAAAGTGAGCCATGACTGAGCCCTTATTAGTGAACAGTGTTCCCAAAATGTATACACTTTTAGGGCATCAAAGATGTTGTTCCTGCACAACACCTGATTCTACCATCTCAAGCATCACTCTCCATTCACTCAGCCCTTTTCTTGCTGGAAACCCTGACTGAGGATTAAAAAAATATAACAAAAGGAACTTGAAATTTAGTGAGCCTCTATTCTCCACAAAGGACCTGTGCCTGATTATGCTGGGGGGAGGGGTTGGAAGTCATGGTGGATAGATAGATCATTAGCATGCCATTTTAGAACACTGAATCAATGCCTTTTGACAGAAAATATAATTTAATAACAATATATGGTTCTAAACCAATGATATCTAATAATGTGAGCCACACATGTAATTTAAATCCTTCTTGTGGCCACATTTAAAGAAGTAAAAAAAAAGAGCAAGTATAGTGGGTTTTAATAATAAACTTTATTTAACCTTACATAATCAAAATACAGTCATTTTAACATGTGATCAATGTAAAAACTGTTAATGAGCCATTTATCTCTTTTTTAATGCCAAGTCTTTGAAATCCAGTGCATACTTATATTGCATCTCAATTTGGATACTAAATTTTTATTGGATATACTTGACCTGTATTTAAATTTCATAAAATTTATAGTTGAAAATAGTAGATTCAAAAAGGCAAGATGTCCACACATTCCTAAAAGATTTTCAATAACTGAATTGAGACTCAGTTTTTAAATTTAAATTAATTAAAACAAAATGTCATTTAATTTATACTAGCCACATTTCAAGTACTCTGCAGTCCCATATGTCTAGTAGCTTTTGTACTGGAAAACTATTTTCCAGAGGGCTGTTGATCAGTGTTATAATTCTGCTACCGAATGACTTCTCTGGTCTGATATCAAAACTCACCAACAAAGCATATAACTTTAAAATTTCAATGAGGAAAATATGTCAAATCTTGCCCCTCTGACTAAAATGACATTTTATAGAACAACATGTTTTTGAGAAACTATGGATAAAATAGTTTGGATACAATGTCTAAAAATCCAAGCTGTGAGATACACTGAAATGCTTTTATAATTTGGTTCAATGTACATGTCCTGTTGCACTCTAAAGAAATTAACAGATTACAGCCATTCCTATTACAGGGTGAATGAAAAACAATACATATATAAAAAAAATAAGAAAATATTTGTAACATGGCTCTGTGAAAAAAGCTGTTAAAAGAATAAAAATATAAGCTTCAGGCTTGTAAGTCACATTACTGATAAAGGATTTATATCCAAAATCTACTATAAAGAATTATTAAAACTTAATAATAAGAAAATAAACAACCCAATTTAAAATGGATAAAAGACATGAATGTCACCAAAGAGAAAATGTATGCATGGCCAATAAGTAGATGGGAGGATTTTTAACATCCTTAGTTAAGAGAGATGCAAAATTAAAATCATAATGAGATACCATTAGACACGTATTAAAATGGATTTTTTTCATCTGACTATCAAATTGTGACAAGAAAATCCACCAAATTATCAGTGTGAGACATAAACTCAGTGAAGGTCTGGGTTGGGGGCAGAGGTGCCAAATGACCTAACTCAGTGGTCGGCAAACTCATTAGTTAACAGAGCCAAATATCAAAAGTACAATGAAATTTCTTTTGAGAGCCAAATTTTTTAAACTTAAACTATATAGGTAAGTACATCGCTATTAACTTAATTAGGGTACTCCTAAGCTGGCCTTTGCTAAAAACATGGTATTTTGTGGAAGAGCTGCACTCAAAAGGCCAAAGAGCCGCTTGTGACTTGCGAGCTGCGGTTTGCCGACCACTGACCTAGCCTAAGTAACTTTAAGAAACAGTTTTGACAGGACAAAGACTAAGAATAATGCTAACGAGAAAAATAACCATACCCAGACCTTGTACTCTATTGGATAATTTGTTTTATTTTTTAATTGAATTTATTGGGGTGACATTGGTACACAAAATCATACAGGTTTCAAGTGAACAACTTAATAAAACATCATCTGCACACTTCATCATACACCCATAGCCCCAAGCAAAACCTCTTTCCAACCTTTACTTACCCACCCCACTTTCCCTCTGGCTGTCATCATACTATTTTCTGTGTCTATGTGCTATAAATATATGTTGTTGTTTTTGTTTGTTTGTTTGTTTGTTTTGCTTAATCCCTTTACTGTCTATCATCCAGCCTTCCAACACCCCTCCTGTCTGTCAGTTGTCAATCTGTATCATGTGCCCGTGCCTCTGTTTCTATTTTGTTCATCAGTTTATTTTGTTCATTAGAGTCCACGTATACTAGTAAGTGAGATCACATAGTATTTGTCCTTCTCGGACTAGCTTATTTCACTTAGCATAATAATCTCCAGGTCTATTTTTGCTGTCACAAAAGGTAAGATTTCCTTCTTTTTTATGGCTCTGCATTCCACTGTGTAAATTGAACCACAGCTTTTTTATCCACTTGTCTACTTCTAGGCACTTGGGATGCCTCCAAATCTTGGCTATTATAAAGAATGCTGCAATGAACACAGGGGTGCATATATTCTTTTGAGTTAGTGTTTTGGGTTTCTTCAGATAAACTCCAAGAAGTGGAATCACAGGGTCAAAAGGCAATTCCAAATTTATTTATTTTTTTTGAGGAAATTTCATACTCTTTTCCAGAGTGGTTGCATTCCCACCAACAATGCAGGAAGGTTCCTTTCTTCACAACTTGCTGTTTGTTGATTTATTGATTATAGCCATTCTGACTGTTGTGAGATAATATCTGCTTGTGGTTTTAATTTGCATCTCTCTGATGATTAATGACTTTGAGCATATTTTCATATGTCTATTGGCCATCCATTTTTAAAATTCGGTTAATTGTCTTCTTGGTGTTGAGTAGTATAAGTTCTTTATATTTTTTGAAAATAACTCCTTATCAGATGTATCATTGGAAAATAAGTTCTTCCATTCAGTGGAATCCCTTCTCATTTTCTTGATGATTTCTTTTGCTTTTGCAGAATCATTTTGGTTTGATGCAGTTCTATTTGATAATATTTCTCGCAAGTGTACAAATTATTAATTATGAAATATATTTATAAATAAGCAAAATGAATTAGTTAAAATTAACCTTGTAATGCTACATAATAGATGAAGACATCAATACGAACCCATTTTTATTTTAGTATACATACAGATAGGTACAAAATAAGGGTAGCTATGTGTGCATAGATGGGTATACATACCTTACATATATTAGCACTACCTCCTGAAAGGTCCTAGAAGTAGTAACACCACTGTCACAGTGATCACACCTCATGTTGATTTATTTTCTAAATATTTTCCAATAAAAAAGTAATCAGGAAAAATGGCTGATTCTAGATCTAGGGCAAGAAAAATAAAAAACGAACCTGAAACATTTTATAGTGCCAGGAAATGAAATAGTGGCCAAAAATAATTATTGGGGCATGTCAAAAGGACACAATAGCCAAACAGAAACAATCCTGAATCACCAAAGCTAAAATGCTTTGAACAACAAAATACTGATCGTATTAGATTATAACCTAATAAATAAAATAAATATCAATGAATCCACACTGATATAAATAGATAGATAAATGACAGAGCAGGGGAAATCTTTCTTACAGAAAAATTCCAAATAATGTATGTATGTATGTATGTATGTATGTATGTATGTACCTTACCCACTTCCCACTGGGTGAGTCTTAATCCCTATCCCCTGGAACGGGCCAGTCTTCGTGACTCAGAGAGTATGGAAATGAGGAAAACGTGGTAGACATTACCTTCACAGAGTGACTAAGCTAAACATCTTGAAAATAAGTCATGTCATCTCCATGTACCCTGGCGTGTGCGATAAGGACACCTCACTTCTGTGATAGACTTTTCCAAAAATCACTCTAATGTTGAGAAAAGCATGCGTTTTTTTTTTACACACATTATGACATTACACTGAGCATGTAAGTTCAAATAACTTTCCTTATTTATAAGTAAGAAAAAGTCTCTAAGAGGTTAAGTGACTTGTATAACAATGGGCAGCTTGTAAGGGTCGATCATCTACATAGAACACACCTTGCTTCCCTAATCTCTTTTGTACCACATCAAGAAGTCCACACTGTATGGAAACATGATTCTTAAGAGTATGTTCTTGTTTTTCTTAACTTCCAGAGGTGCCAAGCTCTTTTTCTTAATGTATATAAAATTGTAACAAATTATATATCATTTAAAAAAAACATTATTAACATTTAAACCAAAAAATCTCTGTGCTCTGAAATGTCTTAAAATATTTGTTTTGGTTTTTTTTTCTTGTTGTTGTTGTTGTTGAAGTTCAGAATCCAACCAAGGCTACTAGATTAGAAATCACTATTGCTAATCTATTTATGTGACACTAGGCGCAAGTATGTTTTCACTTTAAGGAAATCTGATGAATGAGAACACAAAAGAATCACAAAATCCACCAACTGAGAAGCAATGTTTTAAATTATAGAAAGATTATTTGTCTCACAAAAGAATTTATCATGTCTTTTCTCAACAATATTCTCTGGTGCTACTTCATTAGATTTATACATCAATATTTCAGAAGAAGTAGATTCATTTTATACATTAAAAGATACCTATTCTTGGACATTGTAATCCTTTTCTTCAGTACTTATATCACTATTCCTAGCTGCTGAAACTTCTCTAAGTTAGAGTGATCTCATAATCCACAGGCAGTTTTACTATGAACAAAATTGATAGCACACTCTCACTTATCTATGAATCAAGCTTTCTCTCTATTGCTTTCCAATCACAATGCTGACTTTTAGGGGAACTTATTTTATTAGGTAATTAAAAAATAGTTGACAAGGCTATTTAAAAAGCTTCTTGAAAAAAATAAAAATCTTCTTGAATACGAGAGGGTGATAAACAATAAAAGACACCAATAGAAAAACATATTCTATACTTTCAAATAATGTCATAGTGGCAGACAAATGCAAAATGAGTCTGGTCTATCTCATGTTTAAATCTCATTTTATACTAGTACTAAAGGCCCCGTGCATGAAATTCATGCAAGGGGGTGGAGTCTCCTCAGCCCAGCCTGCATCCTCTCCAATCCGGGACCCCCTGGGGATGTCTGACTGCTAGTTTAAGCCTGATACCAGGGATCAGGCCTAAACCAGCAGTTAGACATTCCTCTCACAATCCTGGACCACTGGCTCCTAATCGCTCACCTGCCTGCCTGTCTGTCGCCCCTAACTAGCTCCCCTGTCGGCCTGGTAACCCCTAACAGCCCCCCCCCCCCCCCCCCCCCCCGCTGCTGGCCAGGTCACCCCCAACTGCCTCCTTCCTGTTGGCCTGGTCACTCCTAACTGCCCTTATTGCCAGCTTGGTCACCCCTTACTGCCCCCCCGCCAGCCTGGTTAACCCCAACCCCTCCCCCCCGCCAGCCTAGTTGCCCCTCACTGTCCCCCCTGCCAGCCTAATCACCCCCAATTGCCCCTGCTGCCAGCCAGGTCATCCCCAACTGCACTCTCCCACTGGCCTGGTCACCTCCAACTCCTCTCCACCCCAGGCTGGCCTGGTTGTTCCCAACTGCCTCCCTGCTGGCCTGGTCGCCCCTCACAGCCCCACTGGTGGCCTGGTCGCCCCACGCAGCCTGCTGTTCAGTTGTTTGGTCATCCCTCATTAACTCCCCTGCCAGCCTGGTCGTAGACAGCCATCTTGTGAAGGCATGAGAGTTAATTTTATTAACTCTTTTATAGGATGTTGTAATGAATAAATATGCATTGAAAAGAAGACCCCCCTCAAATCTACTTCTCTGATATATTTGAATGTACCATAATTAAAGGCTATTTTATTTTTTGGTTTTGGTTTTTGTTGCTGAGAAGCTCCAGAGTGTTTGTGATGACCTTTCAGTATATGCAGTAGAAAGTGATTATATACGTCTGATTCTATCCCTTCCCCAAGGAGATGTAGGTGGACTATGGATGAATAGCTGGATGCATGCATGAGTGGATGGGAGAGGTTGGATGAATGGACAGACAGATAACTTATTGTTCTGGTGTTGCTCCCTGATATCTTTAATGCCATCAATAACATTTTACATGGGACACTAGTTTAAAGAAATTGGGGATAAGAGGAAACCTTACCTATATCCTATGAGGTAAATATTAATCCCTGTCCCCTTGAGTATGGGCTTGTCTTCATGACTCAAATATACAGAACATAATTTATATCTACGTTACTTTGTTATGACACAAACATTGAGCAATATTTTTAAAAACTCAATAAAAATGTATTTCACATAGAATCCAACAACCCTGGAAATTCAGTTATTTATCCACATTTTCTGTTATTTTAATTTTTATCTATACATTATTTTATGACATGATTATAATTTTATATTTTGATAGTGTGCTCAAGCACAAACAAAAACACCTTAACATAGTCATTATTTTAAAGCTATCTTTATAACGATTACCAATTTTTTTTTTTCTAATCTTGGATATCTAGGTGTTTGAGGGTTTTCATTTATTTTAAATACTTATCACATGGTTTGGTTCTTATTTTGGTTTATTTTCTTTTGCAGATGAAGTAGAATTGTGACGTAAGAGTCAGTATTAAGAATGAACTAGGGTATATGGCTATTCTAATAGTTTTAAACTTTCTATTCCTTGCTTTTATCAGATGCAAAGTCAAAATAATAATAGGACTTATATTGTAGAATTGTTGAAAGGATTAAATGTAAAAATGCATTGCAAAGACATCAAGGTTTCTAAGGTGAGAGTGTCATTGATTAATTGACTTTCAGAAGTGTATTCTTAGGAGTGAGTCTTTCCGATCACCTGACTTTCTGAAGTTAGAATTGTTATTAATTGGTTAATTTGCAAATGTGTGTTCACCAAGGTATGTTGCCATTAGTTGATCAAATTTGCGTGAAATCAGTTTTTATGATTTTTAGAACTGTAGGTTTAATATTAGTTCAATTGACTATCACAAATACTAGGGTGGGGGTATTTTCTACAAGTATAGGAACATTTTTTCTCAAGCTATATTTGAAACAACTATATGAGAAAAAATTTCATCCTTCTAAATTTTCTTTTCCAGCTTAGTCACAACTGTGAACACTTTTTTTTTTTTTTTTTTAATAACATTCAGTTCCTGAAATATTGGATTCTCTCGTTTTTACTTCCATCCCTTCCGTTTTCATCCAACTAACTCTCCTCTTCTTTTGGCTAACCCTTCCCAAAAGATGTACTTTTTTTTTCTTTTCTTTCTTCATTTTTGAAAACTTAGACAGTAAGACAATTCTAGGTTAACTCATTGAGAGTGATGCCTATATCTTCCAGTCTGTCACTTCTACAACCCACTCTGCATCATCAGGAGATGACTCATTCCATTTTGGCTCAGGAAAAGAGCTTGTATTCTAGGGTCAAACAGAATAGCAAGTGATTCCTGTTTCGCTTATTTGATCTTTTGTGAGTAATTTAGATCTAATACGTCTCCCTTTCAGTATCTGTACAATGTGAAGTCTAGCACACTGGATGTTTTGAGGACATGATGAAATTAAGCTAAGGAAAGACATAGCACACCTCTCTGTTGGGAGGAAATATGTAAATAATATATCTTCCTATTTCTGTTCACTTATTATCACCAATTGTCACATTTACTTTTCCTCAGAATTGCACAGCCAAAAGACCCATGAGGTCAAGTGTCAAAAGATCAATGTCTTTGTCTGTCAGGATGTTAAACAATTTTATTTATTTGGTGATAGTGATAATTCCTTCTCTATCGTAATCTCATTGTGAGGATGACAAATTAAAATATGATAATGGTTACAAAAGTACTAATATTATAAAAATACCTTAGGATTTTTTGTCATTGTCTCAATGCAAAAACACTGTGTTGGCACTTAATATATGTGAGCTCAGTATCAGAGAGTTACTATTATTCCTAATATTTATGTGGAATAAATACTATTTATTTATTATTTATATTTTTGTGAGAACTAAAGCCCAGAAAAAAAATGAAGAAGTTGAGCCAAAGGTACTTAGCAAAGAGGCAGAAGAGCTAAAATTGAATCTCTGAATCTCCATCTCTATTCTCAGAGCTCTATGCAAGGTCTAATGATCAAAATTACATTTAATCAGTTTCTTTTCATTAGATAATCCTTGACCATTACTTGAACCATACCTTATCACTACCAAGCCCCAATTAAAGGCTGCTGTTAACTTTCCTGAAGGCATTTTAGAACCAGAGTTTGCTGTCATTTACTTGAGGTTCAGTTGCCTTTGTGACTGCCAGCACTAACCAGTACAGTTATACAGACTACAAGTGATGTCATTCTCCCCAAACAAACACACATACACAAACAAACATACAAACCAGCCCCCCCAACACACACACATGCCTTTGTTTCAGATCATTGTTGAGCTTAGTCATAATTTTTTAATTAAAAGGAGGAATCAGGCATTTGCTTCAAATTCTCATCTAGGAGGAGATAGCTTGGTCAAAGCAACGCATTTCTTATTCTACTCTTCTCGACCTCCAAAGAGACTGGTGGTTGTTCAGCCATCTCAGCATGCTTCTAGAAATCCCATCTTCCACACCCTGAGTCATCTGGGAGTCACTCCCACAAATCCCCCAAAGTAACAGATTATTTTGCAGATACTATAAAACCCAAAAGAAATAATCTTTCTCCTTCACCCTATTACACAGAAAATTTCTCACCTGTTCCCAAACAAGTAAACCATTTCTCTAATAATATGGAGAGAAATTACTAAAATTTACTAATTGCCTGAAATATGTCAGTAAGTGACAAGAATTATTTTTTTACTATCACCACAGTTCTACAAAGAGAGAGGGGGACTGGATGAAAGAAGATGAATAACTTAGCAAAAGAACATATATGGATAACCCATAGGCATAGACAATAGTGTGGTGATGGGGGCAGGGGCTGGATGGTGGTGGGCAAAGGGGCTGGGCAGGGAATGGGGACATATGTAATGAAGTCAACAATACAAATTAAATTAAACTAAAAGAAACTTTTCTGGAATCTGAAGCCAATCCTTTGCTTTAAATGCTATCTTTACTTCTCTGGTGCAATTCTCAAATAACTATGAAAGTAGCTAGAGGAAGAGTACAAGAATGAAGTAAAACTCAGAAAAAGAAAGTGATGAAATCATTGCAAATACTTGAGTGAGTAGTCCATTTAAAAAATGTACTTTAAGATTCAGTTAATTAATAGTGGATGCAGACTAATGGGAATCAGACCTCAGCTGTACAACATGCTGGTTGAGAAATCCTGGACAAAGTTATTTAACCAGCCTCGCTGCACATCCTTATCTATGAATTGAAGATAAATTTACCTCCAGTCTCCTCAGGCAGTTAACAGAATTAAATTATGCAGTTCATAGATTGGATTTAGTGCTCACATGTGATATATTTTCAGCAACTGTTAGCTGTTAGTTCTACAGCTCTACAGGAGAAATTACAAAGTATTAATTTCTAGACTGACCTAAAATTGTTTGTTGCTTTTTAAACCAGGTTTTGTATGCCTGTATGATTTATAACCTGCTAAAAATTATTTGCAAAATTAGTAATTCTCTCAAGTAAAAAATCAAAATTTTGAGTTTTTATACGTGAATAATATTTATTTGTAAGCCTCTATGGTCCAATGATAGATAATGATAATTTCATTTTGCTTCATCTTTTACTCTAGAATCTTAATAGTTGAACTAAATATGATTTCAGACAGGGATGCTTAAGAATATCCTTTTTCATGATTTCCAAATAGAGAACCACAAAATATGAGATTAACAAGTTTAAGAATGTTAGACACATGAGTTTTGGAGATAATTGAATGTGAAAAATAGATATGAACAGAGAGAAAGAAAAATATTTACTTTTAAAATAAAATATTTTTCTGATTATATAATTAACATATGCTCATATAGTTAATACCAAGAGATAAAAAAGAACAATGTTAATATTTTGGTGTATCGATCTTAAAGACTTTTTCTGTGCATGCATAAAGCAAATAGATTTATTTAATGAGCTCATACCATACATAGAGTTTTCTAAGTTTATTTTGTTTTCTTACTACATCTTGGATGCTTTCTATATCAACATATATAAGTCAATAGTGTTGTTTTAAAAACTGAATAGTATTTTATTCTTTTTTGGACAATAATTTTTTAACCAATTATTTGAGAATATTTACCTTATATCTAACTAGAGGCCGGTTCATGGATTTGTGCACCAGTGGGGTCCCTCAGCCTGGTCTGTGTCCTCTGGCTCTCCGGGACCTCACGGGGATCAGGCTGAAACTGGAAGTCCAGTCCGACATCCCCTGAGGAATGTAGTAATGCATGAAGCAGCAGGAGGCCAGGGAGGAGCCTGAGCCCAGGCCAGGTGCCATGTCCCTCCCACACATCCCAGCCCCACTGCACCTGCTGCCTCTACTGCTGCTTGGCAGTGCTGCAGCAGAGGCAGAAGAGGCTCACACCACTGCAGCTGTGCTCACCAGCCGTGAGCCTGGAGTCTGGTGCCCATAGGTCAGCTGAACAGCACTCCTATTGTGGGAAGCACTGACCACCAGGGGGCAGCTCCTGCATTGAGCATCTGTTCCCTGGTGCTCAGTGCATGTCATAGAGATGTGTCAAATGGTCCACTAGTCGAATGGTCAACCTGTTGCTTAGGGTTTTATGTATATACTAGAGGCCCGGTGCATGAAATTTGAGTGGGGGGGAGGGTGTCCCTCAGTCCAGCCTGCACCCTCTCCAATCTAGGACCCCTCGTGGGATGTCCGACTGCCCATTTAGAATCAGACCTAAATGGGCAGTTGTACACCCCTCTCACAATCTAGGACTGCTGGCTCCCAACTGCGCACCTGCCTGCCTTCCTGATCACCCCCTAACCACTCCCCTGCCAGCCTGTTTGCCCCTAACTGCCCTTCCCTGTAAGCCCGGTCGCCCCAACTTCCCTCCTCTGCTGGCCTGGTCACCCCTAACTGCCCTCCTGTGCAGGCTTGATCACCCCCAACTGCCCTCCCTTGCAGGCCTGGTTCCTCCCAACTGCCCTCCCCTGCTGGCCATCTAGTGGTGTCCATCTTGTGTCCATCTTGTGTGTTGGAGTGATGGTCAATTTGCATATTACTCTTTCATTAGATAGGACTAGAGGCCCAGCACACAATTGAAAGTGAGTAAGGAGATGCCTCGCCTCCCACCTTCTGCCGCTGAGAGGAGGTGCCCTGCCTCCTGCCTCCTTGCGAGGCCACCCTGGTACACCAGGCTGTGCATGCAGCCTCCTGCTGATCATTCATTACAGCATGACGGCATGATGACCATTAGCATATTAGCTCTTTATTATATAGGATAGATATGTAGAGTTTGCTTCTATTCTTTTATAAAACTCTGTGTTCTTCTCCAGATAATTCTCTTCCACTTACCAAATGTAGTCACCAATTATTAAATGCCAACTATATGATAATTACAGTGTTGAGTATTATATAAATATATATAGTATATGTAATACGTTATTTCATAGAATTATTACAATACTCTCTGAGTCAGGTACCAGCATTACTAACTCTACTTAACCAAATAGGCAACTGAGAATTAATATAGTTTAATAATTGATACAGTTTAATACAGTTTTGACAAAATCCACAGAAAGCTAGAATTATACCCAGTACAAATGATTCAAAAATCCACGTGTGTAACCATCACACTATACTATCTCTATCCTATATTATGTACATCTTAAATTTTATTAGTATTGATTAATTTATTTCCAGAAATTTTAAATTTACTTTGATGGATAACCTCAATTGCATTTTGTAGGACAACTGCAATTCACTTGTCCCTAATCCCCAGTGCATCGTCTTTTGTGGAACCTTGTCAAATAGCTACCTGACATTTAAATTTCATGGCATTTTCAAAAAGAGGCAAATCACACAATTGTTGAGGATTTTATAAAAATCAGTTGCAAAGTTAAGAACTAATATGTTGTTTGGAAAGAAAACAGAAATTATTAGCAAAATTACTTTATCAAGTGATTATCAATATGAAGTGATATGAATGACAGATAATGTCAAAGAGAAACTAGTATTGTCTTCATATTCTGACTGAGACATCTCTGTCAGAATTATATGCTACACATCTCTGACTCAGATGTGTAGCATATAATCAAGTGTCAGCATAGGTGTGATTCATATACATGAGGGACATTGTGCTCACTGAAAATGGGTCCTAGAAGAGAAGAGATATTTCTTTAGTTACTGATCATTATTCTTTTGAAAAATATTGTAGCCCCAGACAACATTCTACTGAAATTAGAAGTGAATTAGCACCAGTTATTGCATCCAAGGGAACAGTGTAAATAAGTAATGTCAGTGGTTGCAACTTAGTGCCAATATTTAAACTAGCTTTAGGCCAAAGACCAGCTGGCAGCCCCTCTAATTAATGCCGACCATGGTTTAACATAAAAAATATAATTATGAGCTTTGGGAATAAATTAAGGTTTATGGACATTAAGTATACTGTATAAAGATATACACAGCAAATGTAAAACTGCTTTTCTCCTCTAGAATAACTGGCTGTTGAAAGGAAAGTCACTTTTTAAATGAGAGGGAGGAAACAAACATTTCTTCACAGGACTAATGTCTCTAAGGTCCTCCCTCAAGCTGCAGATCTTAGTGATATATTCAAAATCTAGCACAGCCCGAACCAGGTACTCATTGTCAAAAAATGACTTTTCTTAAATAAAGGTAATAGCATCCCTCAACAAGAACAAAAGAAAATCATGCAAAAGACTTATTTATTTAATAAATTTCTTTATTGATTTCAGAGAGGAAGGGAGAGGGATAAAGAGATAGTAACATCAATGATGAGAATCATTGATTGGCTGCCTCCTGCAGCCCACAATCCAGACATGTGTCCTTGGCCTGAATCAAACCTGGGATCCTCAGTCTGCAGGCCAATGCTCTATCCACTGAAACAAACCAGCTAAAGTGAGACTCAATTATTTATATATTGACTTTTTCCAATACTTGTTGGTTTGATTTCCTTTATCTCCTGGTTGCCTTAGAAATATATTGATGAAATATCATCAAGCATATTAAAATTCTCATCCATATGCTGCACAGGATCATGAACAAATCATCTCAAAGTAAAAGATCACTGAAGAGTACATTAGAAAGCCATTTCAACTTTTAGCTTTGAGCATGATAAGTTGACTTAATATCTGATGAAGCACCAGAATTTGGATCACAGTATTCAAAACTATTGAACAGAGCCTCTGAATGCTTATAGATATAATCAAAAGTTTAGATTTAATTTTACTAAGAAACAAAATCGCTTAGAACCTGTTTATTGAAGAGTCAGATGGAAACAGCATCATCCTTATGAAATAATTTTATTATGCTTTATTATATTTTATCTTTATATTTCAATTCTGATAAACATTTTACTGTATTTAAAATCTGGCAATCCTTTTTCAAATTAAGTATCCATTAATAGGTCTGCAGATGCTGACATATTGATGTCATGCTAGGAATATCTTCTTCACAGCCCTTACATATTATTCCAATGCTTTTTACATTCAGAAGAGAGTGAATTTTATTCCAAATCAAATAAAAAATCACCAAAGTTTGGCAAAGTCACGTGTGTAGGAGCCAATTATGAGTAGCTTATAGTTTTATCAACAAAATAATGATTTAATGTCATAGTATAACCCAATGTATTAAGTGAATGTCTGTGAATGCATGTTTATATGAATAAGTGAGTAAATAAATAAGGGGGGGGAGGAGATCTGTGTAGAAGAATTCCAAATAACTTATGTACTAGTAGATAATCCATCCTCAAAGAAAGGAAGCATGACTCCCAGATCCTTAAGTGTGAGCAGGTAGTGACTTCCTCTCAAATAGTACAAGACTGAGGTGGAGGAAAGGGGGAATTTTACAGTGCTGAAGTCTGATAAGCACTGCCTCAGCCAGGTAACAACAATTATAAGACATGGCAATAGAACTTATCTTTGGCATGATGTAATAAGAATGGTACTTCCCTTCTTCGGTCTTCCTCCCCAAACTTCATAATCAGTATAATAATATTAAAAAAATCAAAATTGAAGGATGTCCTATAAAATACTTGATCAGTGCACCTCAATACTTTCAAGGTCTTCCAAAGTAAGGAAAGTTTGATGAAAGTATCACAGTGAAGTCTTGCCTAAGGGGACAGACTTGGTAACTAAAGGTAACGTGGTATCTTGGATGGGATGTTGGAACAGAAAATGTGCATTAGATTAAAACTAAGGAAATATTAGTAAGGTATAAAGTTTAGTGAATAACAATGCATCAGTACTGGTTCAATCGTTGTCACAAATGAACCATAGTAATGTAAGACATTAAAATAGGGGAAACTGTATTTGGAGTATACAAGAATTCTCTGTACTACAGTTGCAACATTTTTGTGACTGTAAAACTATCCTAAAATCATAATTTAATTTATAAGGTTATATATAAAAGGCTACCTAGAATTATAATCTTAGGCAATCTATAGATCATCCCAGGGACAACTAATGGAAAAAAATGTGACTCTGGGTGACTGCTCATCTGTGGAACTGCTGGACTCTTCTCTCAGATCCCCCTGTTGGTGGATATTCCACATATGTCACCACTCTTTCTGTCTTGTTTAATGATAAACTAATAACCTTATCAGTTTTGAATTAGCCTGCTCTCTTTTGAGTAAAAAATTAGAGAATAATAGTTTTTCAATATCTACAGAACTGGATTTTACTATATCTTTGGGAAAAATGACTTTAAGGAAAGACGTATTGAAGGTCTTAGGGGAAAGAAGCAGGATAATCTTAGCAAAGGAGAGTCTCATTTGATTTTGTATTCTTTAGTCTTTCTTTTATGTACTTCCATTTTTTCCTTTATTGCATTATAAAAATAAATCTGAATGCTGACAATGAAAAAGAATAGCTTCCAAAGAAAGGTATGTGAAGGAGTATTCTTGGGTAACATAGCCCAACCAAGTGCCTATGTGTCTTTTTTTTTTTTTTTTTTTTTAACAACACCTTAACTTTACAAGGAAAGTGAAATTTGAAAATGGCTCTACCTAATGCAGAAACAGAGAGCAAAAACTATTAGCAAAGATGGTTAGCAACAAGGCTGACACAATTAACAGGCTAAAATTATAGGGGTGTAAAGTCTATCAGCAATATAAAAGCTGTGGCAGCAGCAGTCAGGACTGGGCTGGCTTCATTAGGAAGGCATCCTTTCATTTCCTCTCAGTCTACCTGTTAAATCATTTGTCACTGTAACACAGAGACGTTTTTAAGAGTCTACAAATGAATTCTACTTATCAAGAATCCTTTATGCAGTACGTGCTATGTCTTTTAAAGCAGAAGTTTCTCTTTCAGAAACTTAACTTTTGTTTGAAGTGTTCAGGTAAAAGTTCACAGAAAAAGTGTCACAATAATTAGACATAATTAAAGCAGAGGCCATCCTTTTAGAAAAATTTATCAACCAGGCATTGATTGCTTCAGTGTGGAAGATGCAAATCTCAGTTTAATCTCCATGTGTTAAAAAATTATTCAGTTGTTAGAAATCAACATTGTATGTGTTAAAAGCAAGCCTTTTGCCTTGCAAGCTGTTTTCACCATTGAGAATATCTATATCCTTCCATTTTAGTGTTTGAATGTCTAACATAGGCCATGCATTATATAACAAATCTTGATAGAAATGCAATTACATTTGAATGACAAAAGAAATGTTTTATGTCCTATATTGACATTACCATTAGGTAATAATTACAACCAAACACTTCAATTTCTGGGTAATAAAGGAGTTTTTGCAAATATCCTTTTTTTTGTGTGTGAAATCTATTTCTTCGGTTAAAATTAAAAAGATTTTTCAAATTGTCTCAAAGGTACTAGTTTGGGCAGGTTATCTATAACACTGTGTGGGAGTTATGCATCTGAATTATGAAGGATTTTTTATGTTGTGTTAAAAAGTTTCTTCTGAAATGAGCTTTTTCTTATTGGTTTTCACACCTTAATAATATTTATCCTGGTGATAAAATCTAGACCAAATATAAAAGATAGTGGATCACTTCCCCAAAATTGAAAAACTACTCGTTCTAATGAACTTTTAAAAAATGTTTCTATGAAAAACAAAAAGTTTTTCATGGGCAAATAAATTTCAGAAATGTTGCTTTACCAGACTTTTCTCAGTTTCTTCCCATCAGCATAGGAAAGGTTTTGTCAAGTCTTCTAGAACTGGATATCTGTCAAAAATATCCTGAGATCAGCAGAAGTAAGACTGTGGAAGCAAATAGCATCCAAATTATGAAGGATTTTTTTTTTATGTTGTGTTAAAAAGTTTGAAACTTTTCCAATTTTTTTCTTTTAGAATGACCACTTTGGTGGCAGTGTGAAGGATGGATTAGGGGCCTATTTAGGGAATTTTTTCGGTCATCAGAACAACAACAACAAAAAGTAGCAAAAATAGTGATAATCATGCTAGAAAGTGATAGATTGAAAATATACATGATAGGATTTGAAGATTGGCTGAATGTTAGGGATGAGAATTCAAGAGTGAATCAAGTTTATGGCTTTGTTGCCTTGTGAATGTTGAAGTCTACTTACTTTGGAAGAGGCACATAAAGGGAGCATCAGAAATGAGAAGAAATAAAATGGAGAATCTGTTTTTATGTGTGCTGAGTTTGAAGTACCTGTAGAAAATCAAGGAAGAGATTCTCAGTGTATAGTGGGATAAAGAGTCATGGAATCCCAGAAAACAAACAAACACACAAACAAAAACCCAGGCTCCAGATATTAGCAAAACTAGCAAACAGGTGGTAAAGTCATGCGAATGAATGGAGGGACTCAGAGACAATAGTCAAAATGTGAAATGGAAAGAGCGCAACAAGGACAAGCAAAATGCATTAACTAAGTACTCTACTAGTGGGAAGACATAAGTGAGCAGGGTCATAGGACCTGAGTGTAGAGAAAGGATCTAATGACACCATGCCATTTCGTTACATGATTTTCTAAGTGATCAACATGCTGTCTGAATGCAGTAATCTGAGAAAGCAGATTGACCCAGGGTCAAAGTTTAAAGGAATTGAGATAAAGTCTAAGTAAGATGATAGGAATAAATACTAGGGTGTAGGAGGGGAGGACAACATAATTAGAAAGTTTACAGCAAAGTGAATTCAATAGTACAACAGTAGAAGCGATAAAGTAAGGAAGATAGCAGTTGAGATGTCATAGGATATTTGATGTAATATTTCAGAAGTAAAGGCATAGGTCATGGTGATTGTCCATGGATAATGAGGATGATGGTTGAAGGATGATACAGTTAGAGGTCATTGGAGATGACATGGTTAAGTAACCAGTGGCCATAATGTTGGATGTCTTATCTATATGAACACTGTGGTTGCCCTCGATTAGGGCAGGATTAGTTTAAAGAGGAAAACTAAGAGCCAGATACCACAGAATTCAGGGGTCATTGGAAATACATAGGGAGTGGGAAAGTAGATGATGAAAGAAAAACAGTACAATCTACCTAAATAGTCAGGTCATCAAAGACATAAAATTTTACCTAAAAGTAGAGGGTAAAATGTAAAGGGTATTGAGGAAAAAGGACTCCCAGCGCTGTTGAAGCATAGAAGAATAAAGAGTGTCAGGTGAGAATCAGGAAATGAAAGCAAGAAAGCAGAGGGTTCCGGAGGGCACAGAGGAGAAGCAGGGGTTTGGGTCAAAAGAAAGGAAGGTGAGTAACAGAGCAGCATGGCATGAAGGTAAGGAGAAGATGGATTTTCACAGGGGTTTGCATTTTATGCAGGGATGTAGGATGGCAGAGACAGAAGCTGCATGAATTAATTACTTCCTAGGTTTTCAGAGAGCTCTAGCATTATGTTACGAGCTAAGAACCCAGGATATCTGGGGAATCTGACAGTGGTAGACCAACCAGTCCTTTCTGAGACCTGACCTGCTGATTCCCTACTGCTTCTTCAATTCTGGTTGTCTTCTCCCATATTGAGCTGGCTATGACTTGGCTGCTTTTCTTGACTATGAGGCATACTCTTCCTCTCTCTGTCTGCTAGATATGGCTCACCAAATTCAATTCTTACCTCTCTTTTATTTTGTATCCGGGCCTTGTAGGGATTAATTAGTACAAACACATCTAAACAATATATGGATATTTGTGAAAGGATATTTTAATGGCACTGTCCAGAGTAAGGCCAACCACTTATACACATGAGTATTGTGCTCTTAAGCTTGCCTTAGCTATAAAATCCTTTAAAACTAGTAATTTCAGAGATGGAACAGGTTGTAGGAAGTTGGGGGAAAAATCAGTTCCATTAAAATTTTCTCTAGTCCTAAGGCCAAGTTCTAGTTCCTAAATTCACCTGCACATCGACCTTTTATATTAACAAGTGATACTAAAAGCAAGATTAACATATGCTTGTAGAAGTACTCAAATTATCCTGGGGGTGGAGTGGGGAAGAGATATGATCAAGTTATAAATAAGAGAAATGAACAGAAAAAGGCTGGGCTGTATCAATATCTGACCTAACACTTAGTCTGAGGGAAAAGCTGGCTTCATTTTGCCAAAGTAAACAGAAGACCAAATACCAGAATATGTACAAGAAGGTAAGTGATCGGTATCAAGACACACCTGGATTAGCAGCTACTTCAAGGTTCATCATTAACTAACAGAATAGCTAAATGAATCTGATCATAGAGCAGAGGCTGTTTGCCCTTTTATTCTTGTGTTTGTCCAAGTATTTCATTTCTCTGAATCCAGGCCTATTATGGGGTAAGATTTCAGGTTATTCAGAACATTTTACAGAAAAGAATAGCCCCCAGAAAGTGGCTGTTCATTATTTTGTTTATGCATGTTCAAAAAGTGCAGTAAAATACACATACTATGAGCAGGGACCAGTGTTTACTTATTAGCACTCTCCATCTCTGAAAATATTTGAATGTGGGTTCCTCATTATTATTATTACTTACTCCTTAATGCTATTTTTACCTAAGAAAGAGCAAAGCTATAGGGGAGAATATATATGGTTATAAGGTTTTTATCAAAGTAACAAACTTAAAATTATAGCAACATATGATATTTTAAAAATAATTTTTTTTCATAGCTGTCTGATTGGTGTGGCTCAGTGGTTGATCATCCAACAGTACACCAAGAGTTCAGGGTTCGATTCTTGGTCAGGATACATGCCCAGTAGGGAGCACACAGGAGGCAGCCAATCAATGATTCTCTCTCATCTTTGATGTTTTTATCTCTCTCTTCCTCTTTCTTTCTCTCTCTGAAATCAATAAAAAAATATATTCTTATAAAAATTTATTTTCTCATGGCTTATATCATATGGCCCTCATAAAAGCCCTGTGATACTAACAGAACAGATATTTTGCCTGCATTTCTGCAAGAGAGAAATTGAATCTTAGAGAAATTTGGGGTCTTTCTATAAATGGCATAACTAATCAATGTTACAGGTAGAATTAATGCCAAGAGCATTTTAACTCCACAGACTGTGTTCTTCAATTTATTACCTCCTGAATAAATTCTCTAAATTCTCTGTGTTTTCTTGTAGTTACATGACCTTGGACAAGTTACTTAACCTCCCTAAACCTCAGTTCCCCATCAGGATAATGTAGATATCAATGTCATTTACCTGATAAGTTTGTTATGAGGATGAGATGATATACTGAGTGTAAATTCTCAGTTTAGTGTAAAATAGGTGAAAATTTTAGAGAAGTTGAGGATTCCTTCACAGACAATAATGGAATTCGCATTTGTTGAACATTTATTATATGCTAGGCATTGTGCTAAGTACTGGGCAAATAGGAAAATAAGTGAACATAAGAACACTCCTTGCCTAGAGTGTTCTTATTTTTGTTTTTGTTTTTTGCTCAAAAAGGAAAGTACACATGCAAACTAACACTTACCGAGTGCATATCAGTCATTAAGATAGAAAGAGTAGGGAGGGGGGTGTTGTAGGCATCCAGCACAGAGTGGTCAGGAAAGGTCAGTAATTTAGGAACTGTTTCTTAAAACGTGGCATTCCAGGCAGAGAGAAGAAAATGAGCAGGGGCAATAAAACAAGAAGCTACAATGTGCTTGGAAAACCCAGCATTTTAGTATAATTAGTTTAATTATCATAAGGGTTCTAATGCAATATAAGCTAATGGTTGAAAAAAGCAGGTAAGTCTTATTGTTCTCACTTTCCTTTCTTTCTTCCTCCTTTCTCCCCTCTCTTCTTCCTCCCTTTTTCCTCTTTTCTATCCTTTCCATTCCCTACCCTCTTACCTTCCTTTCTTCCTTTCTTTTTTCTTGCATTTTGGTATACCAGTTCCCATGCTTGAGTTTCCAAACAACAGGTGCACCATATCCTTAGTACCTGTCAATGCTGAGCACACAGCCATTAGCAGAAGCTGTGCCAGCTGTATGTGTTCAACAAGATTATTTTAGACTGTAAGAACCTGGTGAGTTGATTAAAATTTTAGATAGCCAAGTTGTGTGTCTTTTTTTTTTTTTTTTTTTTTAACAAATAAGAAGATAAGTGGGAATAATACACTTGCCCTGTTGGAAGCAAGGAAGGGACCACGTGACAGAGGATCATGAAAAGACATCAGTGAAAAAATGTAAGCAGATTGCCCCTTTCCCATCCCTTTTCAACTCCACCTGCCCCTTGGAGATAGCTAACTCCGGTTGTTCATCTGTCTCCAAAGGCCCAGACTTAGTGAGTGAAGAGGTGAGGCTTCTCAGATAAACCATGAACTGTACCTCTTAATCGGTGTGCGCTTCTTCTCCAAATCAAGTCTCCGGGTTAGACTTCTCACCTGGTCATATTTTCACAACATGGGGCTTCAGCTGTACACACACATGCATACACACACACAGTAAGAACCTGAACCTGTTCATTATATTATATTATCTGTGACTGTTATGGGAAGTTGATTTCTAAATCCTCTTTCTTCCTTAGTAATTTTTTAAAATTAGTTGAACAAATGATGACATTGGTTCACAGCATCCAGAGCAGTTATTCATTTAGGAAGATTGCTTGATCAATGCTATGCAGGGCTATTATATATTTTTTCTACTGAGAGGAGAAAAGAGTGATATGTCAGATAGAAAGAACTGGGAAAACAGATTGCTAAATTAGAGCTGAAGGTATCATTAAATGCACCCTCCAATAATTGCTTAGAATTGGAAACATTTAAGTCTGTGCATAATCAAATATTGCCTGGAAATGTTACACCATCCTTATTTTATGCTAAATGCATTTTTACGGAAGGGCAATAAAGGGGGAAATTTGCTTTCTAAGTAGATTAAAAACACGATGGATCTCTGTTATTTTAGCTATTAAAACTCCAAGTAGGAGGAGGCTAATTAGAAAAGAAAAAGAAGGAAATAATTTTGTATTTGAGATCTATTATCAAACATTGCATATTTTTAAAGTGGAATTGTTCATAACAATTAAAGATGCATTCTCATAATTACTCTCAGAAAAGAATAGATATATTTCTAGGTTCTTTTCAAAAGCATCTAAAGAAATAACAGCACTCTATCATCAGCATTATTGGGAGAGAGATTGTAGTTTATTATCTACATAAACCCATTCACAGAAAATACAAAATTGTTTGAAGGAATTCCCCTTGCTAAAGACCATTCTAAAACACAAATCTGTAGAGTCCTATAACTTAAAGACTGTATTCATTCTCTGCTTATACTATTTATAATTTCTTATTGTCACTGGAGGCCCGATGCATGAAGATTTATTCAAGAATGGGCCTTCCTTCTCTTGGCTGCCGACACTGCCTAAGCTTTGACCAGAGCCACCTTTCTGCCCTGCTCCCAACATCTTGGCACTGGTGTATGCAAATTAACCCACCATCTTTGTTGGGTTAATTAGCATACTCACTTCTGATTGGCTTGCAGGCGTCACAATGGTACAGTCAATTAGCATGTTACCCTTTTATTAGGTAGATAGCTATTAGTGAGCACATTCTTTTGCCTTATTACTCACTCAGTCAATAAACAGATATTTACTGAACACAATTTTATGGCAGGCAGTTTTTCATGAACCAGGGATACAGTAGAGAATTTAGAAAACAGAACTTCCTACCATAAAGAATCGTATAATTTATTTGAAAATGGACAATGTAAAAAAAAGTAAATAACTGCAATACATAGTATGTTGGATGTTGATAAATGCTAGGGAAGATAAATCTGTAGAAGAATAGGAAGAGTGGGGATGGGTTTTAATTTTAGACATAGTGGTAAAAAAAAAAAAAAAAAAAAAAAAGGGCCTCACTGGGGAAAGTTTTGTGTGTATTTAAATGATGTAAAGGAGCTGCTCTTATGAATATATGAAAAAAGCCTTTAAGCAGATGTGCAAAGGCCCTGAGGCAGACAAGTGCCTGGCTTGTTGGGGCAACAGTAAGAAAGCTTGTCTTGAAAGCACATCAGCGAGGTGACAGGGATAGGATGCCAGGGGTACTGATCTGGTAAACCATGTAGATTATAGGGCCATTGTAAGATTGGATTTTTAATCAAAGTGAGGTTGAAAACAGGTTGATTTTGCACAGAAGAGAAATGATCTGCCTCATTTCATTAGATGTGAGCTTCTAAATTGATGGCGTAGAGCACGCTTCTCTAAGTGGCTTAACATGGTACTCTTACATAGGTTCAAATTATCTTTTAAATGCATCATAGATTCAAAGACAATTCCACTTTCTTTTTTTATTTGCATCCCCATCGTTCTATTGGTTTGTAGAAATCTCAATAAGCTTTTTATGCACTTTATTATTATATAATTAACATTGGAAATGATTTATTAATGATGCTAGTTACCTCCAACATACAAATCTAAAATAAAATGTGGCTCTAATTTAAACATAAAGAGACAAATTTTTAAACTGAAAAAAAAACCCAAAAAACCCATGGTGTTATCGTTGGGGTGTCTTCTGCATCCCCATCTGTGGCAGTGGAGGTGCCATGGAATAAGAATTTCCTGAGGCCCGCCCCCCTGGGGGGGGATGAGGTGTTATGGAAAGCTTTATTGGTTGGTAACATAAGGGAATTCCCCGTCAGGGTCCCATTTCCACGGTCTCACTGAGGAGCAAGTCCCATTTTGTCTTCAGCAGAGCTGGGATTAAAGCCACTACCCAGAATCTCCGCTCTACGTGGAAGCACAGTCCAGTCCAGCATCTGGCTAGTTTAGCTTGTGTTCCGGCTGCAGTGTAGGTAGGTGTGCATGGCCATGGGCCGTGTGGCTTCTAGGGTCACATGGCAGGCTGGCGCTGGTCACAGAACAAGGGAGTGGAAGGAAGCAGGAGCAAAGCAATAGGCACAAGAGACTTCTTTGAGCATTAAGTAGGAGTTTATCAAATGAATCCTTCAGGATTTCACGGGTTTGCAGTGGCTCCACCCCCTCCATCCAATTATTTTTTCTCAGTTTAGACTGACTAGACTGACAGACAAGCACCTTCCTTATGTCACCGGACATCACTGCGCATGCACCCATCCTCCCCCTCGTTGGGCCCCCTCCCCCAGGCATTTGCAGGGAATGCACCAGCAGTTCCCTGGGGAGTGTGACACTACAGCTTCCCCCAGTGAAGCTGTCCAGGTGCTTATAATGGCTGGCCTTCCCTTTGCTCTCTTCCTATTTTAATATTGGCTACCTCATTATGATGGTAACCAGGGCTCCTATCTTTATAATCCAACTTAAAGCCTATACTTAATTGCCCAATTATAGTTAATTATAAGGCAAATAAATCCTAAAAGAGAATCCACCCCAACAAAATAAATAAATAAATTCCTACACAGTACTTCCTAAGAATAGTATAATTTGAGAAGAGAAAAAAAGAAAAACGAAGCTCTCTTGATGCACCATGCATATAAGAATATTTCTTGCTTTTTCTCCCTTGAAAATACACATTTAAAGAGGCATAAATTAATTCTGGACTGCCAATTCATCACAGAAAGAAGGCAAAGGGGTTTCTCTAAGTATCTATTTTATGTACCTTCTCATTCTTTTCCCTGTTACCATAAAATAACATTACTACTTGGTAAAAGTTTTGTTTTATTATAAAATAAAATGATAAAATGAATTTTAAATTTATTTCAAAGCATGCTAAATATACTCATGGGTCTGCTCCATCCATGGCATTATTGCTGTTCATTGACCAGCCCTATTGTACTCTACTAAATTTTGAACAGAAAATTCTCTATCTTTAGATAACTGTAATTTAATCAAGCTTGCTTTAGCTCTCTTATTATTTTATAATGAAATATAAAATACCATGCAAGCCAATGCTTTTCTTTCAGAAATTAAATAGAGAGCAAAGAATTCACAGGGCAGAGAGTAACAATCAGTACAAATACAATTACCTTCTCACTTACAAGATAAAGCAACTCTCCCTTTTTTTATTTCTTATCTAATATCAGAGTAGCACAATCTTTTCTCCTAGCTTGTAAAAGAACCTATTATCCTCATCTTTATAATAAAGTAAAATAAAAGGATAAGTAACTGGGATATAGAAATGCTACAAGTATTCATGCATTTTCTGGGAGAAACTGAATTTCAGTTAGGATATAGCTGTAGATCTTAAACCTAAAGACAGACGTAAGCCTTTTTTATATGTCCAAAAGCAATGTGAATATTTGCACCCAGAGTGAAGATATCTTCATTTTCCATCCTTCCTTTTCTAATTGAACTGATGAATACCTCAGGGGGGTGGGCAAACAGTCATTTCATACAAAGCGCTGAAGCATCATTTGATGGCTGGCCATGATGGATTCAGGCTTGCATAACTAATCTGCAGGAATTCTTTGAAGATATCTCAGCCATGCTAGATAAAAGGTGTTCATGGGCTGAAATATAGCTAATATTTTAGGGGGAAAGTACATTTGATATAGTTTCACATCAGAAATAAAGGCAAAAGAGCCACTGAATGTGAGATAAAGAGCACCCAAGGGAAAATTAGTTTTAAAGACAACTACAAAGAGAAGCCTTCAAAAGACACATTAATGTTGGGGAAAGGTGCTGAAGCAAGGCAGTACATGTGCAATTAATTAAAGGCCGGTCCAATAAAAAAAAATTTTTAACTCATCACATACTTCACAAAGCTGATACCTATAATTCTAACTGCTTATAATCACAGACTAATCAACCACTAAGCTAACAATGTGAAAATTTAGGTTACAGTGACAGTAAATTACTAAATGACCTTGGGCAATTAAGTTTACCATTCTAGGTCTCAGAGTCTTACCTAGAGAATGGGAAATCAGGTCCAGATAGACCACTAAGCTCCTCCTATCTGCAAAATGATGTCATTGTAAGAGCTCCATAGAGCTCTGGAGAGCTTTAGGGATAGAAGCCAATCACAACCACCATCAAAGAGCAGGGCAACTTACCATAGCTAAGATCTGGAAACAACTCAAGTGCCCATCAGCAGATAAGTGAATAAAAAAAGCTGTGGTACATTTACACCATGAAATACTATGCATCAGTAAAAAAGAAGGAACTCTTACCATTTGCCATGCTGTGGAGAGTATTATGCTAAGAGAAATAAGCCAGTCACAAAAAGACAAGTATCACATGATCTCACTCATATGTGGAATCTAATGCACAAAACAAACTGATGAACAAAATATTAATAGATTCAGAGACATAGAACCATGGAATAGACTGATGAATTTCAGAGGGAAGGTGGGGCTGGAGGATGCAAGCGAGGGGGATGGAAAGAGTAACCAGGGGTACTTATATGCATATGTGCATAGCTCATGGACCCAGACAATAGTGTAGTGAAGACTTGAGAGGGGCGGGTATACAGAGGAGGGAGGCCAATGGGGAAAAACTACAATAAAAAAGCAAAGGGGACATCTGTAATACTTTCAACAATAAAGATAAATTTAAAAAAAATAAAGCAATCAAAATGTGAATAAATATCCATCAAACAAGTCCCATTATTGAAGCGGACAATGTATGAACGTTCAGTACATGAAGAGCAGATCCTCACTCCTGGCTTATTAAAATGTTGCAGTTTTGGTTTTAATAAAAATTACATGGCATAACCTGTCTGGCTATGGAAACGTGCTGTAAAGGCTGTTGCTCCTGGTTTTTGAAAGCAACATTGACCCTATGAGGACAGTGAAACAATCCAAAGCCTGGAGGGGCCTTGGGGAAGCTCCGGTGGTAACCATTTTGCATTGCCCAGGGTACATATTGCTACGGGTAAATGTTTTATAATAGGGTTGAAAAGACGTTAAAATAAGAAAAACTTTTAAATGACTCATATAGTGGTATAAGTTAATGAACATTCAAACCAATCCAGTGTTTTCTCTGGCTCTCTATATACACACAAATTCCGACAAAATGTGCTGCAACTGCATTTATAGCACTCTGGCTTAAAACCTGGGCTACTTAAGCAAATAGACCACTTTCACTGTATAATTCCCTACCATCAGCTTACACAGTGTACTCCATGAAGTTTTGCTAAATTGAATTTAATTCTGCTACCACCACCAGAGTTCATTGGTTTTAATGAGCAAAATGATTTTCAATTTAGATGACTTTGGTGTCTGATTTTAAGACAGACAAAGAGTCTATTTGGAAACCAAAATGAAACATTTTGGGGATAAAATAAAATTATCAGCTTAAAGTTTACCACTCCCTACCCCCAGGACTTATGACTCAAAATGGGCAAATATTTTAATGCCTCAAAGAAATATTTTCTCATTCTAACCCTTCTTGAAAAAGTATACTCGTTTCATTATGTAGCAAAAAGTCAGTTGCCTCAAGTGAGATCCATATTATCAACATCAAGCAAAATTCAATTATTCACTCTCATCAGCAAAACCAAGAATAAAGCTTATTGTGATATGGACATTACAAGAAGAAGGAGGAGGAGGAGGAGGAGCATGATTGGTGGAGGGAGAGGGGAGGAGGAGGAGGGGGAGGGGGAGGAGGAGGTAAGAACTCAAGAGAAGAAGCCATCAGGGATCAAGAAGTCATTGCAAAGAAAGGGGCTTTTTGGTGAATGGGTTGGTGCTCAACCAACTGAGCCACAGCGGCCAGGCAAGAAAGGGGCGTTTTGGATAGGCCTGGACTGTCCAAGTGTGGGAATTGAGTAGGGAGGTTGGGGTTGGGCTCAGCATTCCCAATAGAAAAAATGAGAAGAAAAGCCAGGTGAAGAAGGTGTACTTCCTTTCACCCCAGCCCCTGCAGTGTGTGAAAGAGAGCAGTGGGCAATTAGGCACTAGATTAGGGGTGTTGAACTCAATCAGAGAAGGGTCCAAAATCTAAAATCCAGCCTAAATCGCGAGCCGAATGGTTTACTGAACAGTCATAAACTGACAATGTCATAAACTGACAGCGGAGTGCAGTGATGACAGCGCGGTGCGGGCCACATTGCAAGGCCTGGCAGGCTGGATTTGGCCCGCGGGCCTTGTGTTTGACACATGTGCACTAGATGGTGGAGCTCTTTGGATGCCTGACATCGGCTGTCATCATCGGACTTGGATGAAGCATAGAGGATTTTGAGAAGGGGAAAGACAGAGCAAGAGCTGTGCTAGAAGACATTTTTTTCCAGCAGCAGTGTGGAAGATGGATTGAAGGACCGGATGCTAGTTCAACAGCTCAGCAGTAGCACCTAATCCATGTGCCTCTGAGCATCAGCCTGCGTTCCGCTGATGCAGCTCACAGAAGGAAGACTTGTCCACCTCTTTCCAGGATAGCCCAGATATGTGAGCAGTTAAAAACCTTTCTACACCTGAGCTTTTTGAATTGGCTTAGTACAATAATAACGAAGGGCGCATGCAGTTCCCTGCGACTAAGGGAAGAAGCAACATAATATTTGAACAACTTCCACTTAGTTCCTCTTTTAGATTTTGATGTTTTATAGTAGCAAGATACTTAATTCATCTTGAGATCTGAGCTATGCCACTGATATCAGCTCTCTTCTTTATCAATGCCACTACACAAGGAAAAGTGTGATTCCATAATTTAGATTTGCAGATAGCGAATAGAAGCCTAGCTGGTATTTTGGATATGTGACTTCCAAAGTCAGCAGACATGATAACAAGAAGAAAGTGTTGTAACCTAAAGTCTTTTGAAGGCTAGAATAGATGTTAAATTTAGATTTCAAAAGTAAGTGAGGAGAGCTCTGTTTCCTTGAGGCTTAAATGCTTTGAAAAAACTTAATAGTGAATTATCCTTAGGGTAACTTCTATTTCAAGATAAGCCTCAATCCACTGGTCAGGCTATTGTAGAGTATGTATAGTAGAAATTGGGACTTTTCCCCAATATATGTTACAATGTCTGAAGAAGATCGTCCAGAGAGAAAGAGAAATCTATCAAAGAGAACAGATGAAATCATACCTTCCTTTCTTGTCTTTGCTGCCCAAAATGAAGTGAAATTGTTTTGCCTGCTATCAGATCACATGCAGAGACTAGCCTTCCTTAAAGATTTTATCAGATAAAGACACCAGTCTTGCCTTCCTACTTGATTCAGGGCACTGTAAATGGCCTCATAGCATATCCATAGGCTAGTTCACTTGCCATACTTATGCAGAACAAAACTCCCCTAAATTCTCAAGAGACCTGTTACGCAAAGCTATGAGCAGAATTTTATTATACACAGATCCACTATTCTCATCTCATAACAGACAGGGAACTGCCATGAGCAGGTCTGCCCAGGGCCAGCCAGTCTTGACCTCGTGCAGGAAAAATTTCACAATGTAAGTCAACTATGAGAGTATGTTTATTAAAGCTGGAGACAGTGAACAAGGAAGGGCTTAGCACAGAAGAAGCAATAGGAGAGCCCAGGCTGAGCTATCTTTGGTTCACTGGGAAGTCAGAGAAAAGACAGATTCAGGGGGTTAGCCCAGGACCGGCTGCCACTGCCCATTGCTCCCCTACTTGCAAGTCTCACAGGGTCCCTGAGAGTTTAGGAGATGCGTGCCTGTGGGGGGAAAGGGAAAGGGAGTGGTGTCACATGTAAGTTTTTCTTCAATCAATCAATCAATCAATGGAGTGGGGCTGAATAATTCCGGACATTTATACTTTCATAAAAGCCCTGTGGCAATGTGCTCTCTAACCATTTCAGATGAAAGGATTCCACTGGGACTGGTCTATGTGCCTTTCTACTTAGGATCATAGCACCTTGAATCACTAGGGATTGTCTTTTTCAGCTATGATTTGGTGCATGACTTTGCCAAGTACAAATAATTTAATATAATAATACTGTCTCTTCAATTGATAGAGTTGTAAATAGGGAATTACTGCCTTTCAGAAGCCTGTTGCTAAAAGTGCATTCAAAGCAATACCTGAAGAGTAATATGAACGTGTTTTATTGCCACCTGCCCAGCTCAGTGAAAGCTGAGCTTTGCCTCACAGAGGACAGGCAACCTGCATCTGGGTGCCTTCTGGGAAAACTGCAGGAATCCAGTTAGGAACTGCACTAAATGGACACAGCCATTTTAGGTTTGATAGAGATGTCATTAATTCTTCACACTAAAAAAGAATGAGTGCCTTAGATCAAGCCTACCATTTTCCCAATCTGTTAAGTGTATATCAAACTAGGTTACATCCATTTAACTGTATTGTATATTTGTATACAAAGTTTACAACCACTTAAATGTAAAGTACATTTGTATATTGTTTGTAAAGTTGCTAAGAGAGTAGATCTTTAAAGTTCTCACTACAAAATATCTTTTTTTAAAAATATATATTTTATTGATTTCTTACAGAGAGGAAGAGAGAGGGATAGAGAGTTAGAAACATCGATGAGAGAGAATCATCGATCAGCTGCCTCTTGCACACCCCCCACTGAGGATGTGCCCGCAACTAAGGTACATGCCCTTGACTGGAATCAAACCCGGAACCTTTCAGTCCGCAGGCCGACGCTTTATGCACTGAGCCAAACCAGTTTCGGCACTACAAAATATCTTGTAACTATGTGAGGTGATTGATGTGTTAACCTTTTTTTTTTTTTTGTAATCATTTCTCAATACATGGATATATATCAAATTATTATGTTGTACCCCTAAAACTTATCCAATACATGCATATATATCAAATTATTATGTTGTACCCCTAAAACTTATCCAATGGTATATGTCAATTCGATCTCAAAATTGGAGAGGAGAGTATTAACTGTTGTAGGTAATTGGTAAGAAAAGGTCCAAATTCTGTAAATACATGTAAAAAATTATTGAAAAGCAGTGAATCAGACCATCTGAGACTTGATTCTTCACAACTAAATCCCGGATGTAATCTCTCTCAGAGGGCTCACCTTCATGGGCATTAGGCGATGATTGGTGCCTTGCATTAATCTCTGTTCTGGGGATACTAGAAAAACTGACTTGGCATCACTTTTTTTTTTATATATAAGTGTGTAAGATTCCTTATAACCTAGATAATGTGAGAAAGTTATGAGCACTTTCCAAACTTCTACCTGGGAATTAAATGGAGAAATATCCTAAAAAGTCAGAGAAAGCAGGCTGAGTTAGTCTAAGAAAATACAAAAGGCATATGTTTCCATTAGGAAGCTGTCTGTACCCTGATAATGACCTCTATCTCAGATCCCTGCAAAGGCTTTCACTCAGACAAGACAGAAATAATAGCTTGTCAAATGAGAATGTGGGAAATACTGCCTCCTGAGGTCTCCCATTTATCACCATTCTCAGATCTTAGTTTTTTCAGTTTCTTTAGAGTTTTCCATTATGAATGCTGGAATCACAGCTATCATTAAGAAGAAGAAGAAGAAGAAGAAGAAGAAGAAGAAGAAGAAGAAGAAGAAGAAGAAGAAGAAGAAGAAGAAGAATGTCTTTATTTCTATGTGCCATAGACTTAATTTCCTGTCCCTTTCAGAAACAATTGTTTTGCTATTCATGACCCAAAATTATCTCAATCTGGAAATGAAATGATTGAATTCTTACTTTCCTGGAGGGGGAGCTGCTACATTTATCTTTTGTCACTGGATTTAATTATCAAACTGAAAGTTTCCACCTCATTAACCTTATTTCATGACCAGTTTTTAATGCAAGTAAAGGGAGAAGGTGGCATAGATGCTTTTGTTGGGCTGCGGAAACTTTCTTCCTGTCCCTTCTGTTCTTCTTGCCGGTTGAATAATTCAACCAACATATAGCAGATTAACGGGGGGAGGGGAAGAATCAAATCAAACACAGGGAATTCATATAAGCATAAAAATCCCAAAGATGGTGAGGGAAAACTTGGTATGTATGTCATTTTGAATAAATGAGAAAGGAGAGCGGAGAATGGAATCTTGGATTTTAGTGGGACAGGTGGAAGCAAGCGGTAGGTATCTAGCTACCAGGCCCCTCCTTGGGTCCTTTCTGTGTAATGCTAGGGTAAAAGTGCTTCACATGACCTTGCTAAGGTTCCCTTCCTGAAACAGATTTTTTTTAAAATGAGATGTAAAACTAAGCAAAAGCAATCTCTTCCTGAGTTTGTTGGATTTATCTGCATGCCAGAGCCACACATTCTGAGGACACTCACTTCTGACCCCACCCCTACATTTTCAATCCAATGATTAATCTTATTTGACACAATATTTGCTTCCATTAATGATGTACTTTATTTTTTTAAATATATTTTATTGATTTTTTACAGAGAGGAAGGGAGAGAGATAGAGAGTTAGAAACATCGATGAGAGAGACACATTGATCAGCTGCCTCCTGCACACTCCCCACTGGGGATGTGCCTGCAACCAAGGTTCATGCCTTGATCAGAATTGAACCCGAGACCTTTCAGTCCACAGGCCAACACTCTATCCACTGAGCCAAACCGGTTTTGGCAAATGATGTATTTTATGTTACTCTCTAAATCAGAGCTCAAAATTCTTTTTAATTACCACTGTAATAATAATATTTCTCATGCTTCTTGGAGTTGAATATTAGCAAATTGAAAGAAATACAAGGGCACAGGGTAGGGAAATCATTTCCCCAAACAGTGACCCACTGTTAATTCCAAGTTTTCAGTTCTGGTTCCCTCAATTGTCTATATAGCCACAATTACCTAGCCAAGTTTTATTTTATTTTTTTAAATATAGGGATTTGGGGATTATAAAAGTAGTAAAAAGGCAAACAAGACAATAGTTAGGTTGTTCGTTTGAAATTATAAAGTATATTAGTAAAGATGGCTTGGATTATAAATCACAATGCATGTCTTAAGCTCTCTTTAAAAGTAAAAGAAATTTATTAACTTACATAATTTAAGAGTCAAGAGGTGGAAGCTTTGGGTACAGTCTGACCAAGTCTAACTCAATGTCTTTATAATTCTATCAGCTCGTTATCCTTTCACAAAAAGCTTCATTCTTAGATTCACTGTATTCGTGATCGCAAAATGGCTCCTGCAATTGCAGATATTACATCCACGCTCCATTCTATCCAGACAGAGAGAGAGCTTCTTTTCTCAGTAGTCAGAAATTCTGGGAGCATTCCTCTATTTGCCAGGTTCTGGGAATCTGCCCAATTCATGAATCACTTAATAAAGCCAATTAGACCTTTAAAAAAAATTCCTAGGCTTCATTCTGCTTAGGCCAACTTATCATGTGTCAATTTCTGAAAGAGTCACTGTAACTGGACACAAATCCTGTATATGCAGATTGGAAGGCAGGGGTCGGCATTGGATTGGACCTCATGGAAGTTCTCTCCTGGGTGGAATGAAACCTCTGAAGTGCTTGCCTTGCTATGCAATACAGAGGGGTACAGTGCATGCTGAGGAGGCCATGACAGTCTTAGTAATTACCCTTTCTTAACGTTTCTATAGGCTTTTCTTTAAATCACTGAATCATTCTCTTTATTGCATAGAAAATGGCCCCCAATTATCAGAGCAAAGAACCTCTCAAATCTACAGCTGTTGAGGTTTACTTTCCTATATAGCACCTGCCTTTTTTGAATGCTCTTAGAAAGCTTATAAAGATCCTAAAACCTTATTTTTAGACTTATTTTAAATCTAGAGAGTTGCTAATTGGGAGTTAGAAATTAAAAAAAAAGACTTGGTGTCAAATGATTCATTACAAAAGCTCTATCTTGTCTTTTAGGGAAGAAGGTGTTGCAAGCTGAATTGTGTCCCTTATAAATACTCCGCTAGTACCTGAGATATAACGTACTTTTGAAATAAGGTCTTTAAAAGGGGTATTTAAGTTAATATGAAGCCATTAGGGAGGAAGCCTAACCCAATATGAGTAGAATCCTTGTAAGAAGAGGCAGAACCATGAGGGGTCCCACAAAGGAACAATCCTGTGAAGAAACAGAAGGTGCTGGCCTTGTGCAAGCTGAGAAGAGAGACCTAAGAAGAATTCAGCCCTCCCAGCACCTTGATCATGCACGTTCAGCTTACAGAACTGTGAGGAAAATATTTCTGTGGTTAAGCCACTGAGTCTCTGCCATTTTGTTTTGTAGTCCTAGGGAACTTATACAGATGGATTTTTTGTTTTTATGTACCATTACATATCTGTTAAAGCAATTGTTTTCCAATGTTGTTCTTTAACATGCCTTTGTTAAGTGCGTCTAGGACTCCTCCCTGTAGTTAGTTGAATTTTTTTTTTAATATAGCTGTATCCCTATGGAAACTATAAAACCAAGCTGTCTCTTCCAGCTTTTTAATTTGAGGTTTTGTGGTTTCCCTAAGGAGAGCTGGTTTCAAGGAGGGAAATAATTACTTTGCTGCTGTTCAAAGCATACTTCTCATACTTGGTGAGGTCGGTGTATTTCTCTTCACAAACGGAATAAAGAAAATTTCATTAAAAAATATAGAGATTTGCTCATAATAGGATACAAAGGAAAGTAATATATTTATAGCAGATATGATTTTCACGGCAATTTATTTTTCTTTCTCTGTTAGAAATTTTATCTATATTAATTGCATAATCCAGTCCTAGCTGGATAGAATATCGGCCTGGGACTGAAGGGTTCCAGGTTCAATTCCAGTAAATGGCACATGCCTGGGTTGCAGGGGGCGTGCAGGAGGCAGGCGGTCAATAATTCTCATCATTGATGTTTTTGTCTCTCTCTCCTTTTCCCTTCTAATCAGAAATCAATAAAAACATAATCCACTCTTTAAGTATTACTAATATAATAAACATTATTAGAAAAGATAAATATGCATGGTCTTAACTATGATGACTTTTAAATAATGACTTTACAATCTGCTTTTCTGAAGGAAAAAAAAAGTATGATTAGTGTTTACCATAATTTTCACAATACTATTTTCCCTAACTTTCTATTTTATGTCATATTTCAAAATAAAGAATAAAGGAGAAAGAAAGCAAGAAAGGAAATATGGAGAGAGAGAGAGAGAGAGAGAAAGAGAGAGAGAGAGAGAGAGAGAAAGAGAGAGAGAGAGAGAGAGAAGAAGAAGAAGAAGAAGGAGAAGAAGTAGAAGGAGGAGGAGGAGACACTCTTGCCAACTTCATTTCCAAAATGTATTTTCAAACAATGTGAAAGCTTAGTGAGCTTTAATCATCCTCATATCATAATGGACATACTGGAGAGAATTATTTTCTCCACTTTATGGGTGCATGATATTGAACCAGTAAATACTGTATGATGGAAGTTAAACTTCCTATGTTATAAATATTAAATGTCAATCTATTTGTATTTATAACTTGGCAAGGGAAGTTATTAACTTCTCACATGGAAACCACTTACAACAGCAAAGAAAGAGATTGGTCTGTAATTTTTTAATCACTCCTTCTGTGACACTGGGGACCAGACACTCATTAACCAGCCCTCACACAGGAACTTACTCTGTTCTTTTAATGATCATATATTCTGAGGAAACAAACACACAAAAAAATCACTAACCATCTCTGCTGCTGGTTGATCACCCACACTATCCATGACTTCATTCTGTTCCATTAAAGATTAAAATTAAAGTTCTTCTCTCCTTTATTCTGTATCAGCCAAGTAGGCCTGACTCCTCAGAATTTTAGCATCATTTATTAAAGTTATTCCTAAGCACCTGCTCATGAACTATCTGCTGTGTGCCTGACTTTACACTCTAAATGATGAGGTGTTAACCATCAGGATGAGCCAAAGGAAGATAAAAATAATTAAAAGCAGCTCTTCTCCTCCAAATGTCATAGAATGGAGCAGGGCATGAAAAATTAGTTATTAAGATGAGTTCTAGAAGAACAAAAGCATTGGTAGACCTGTAGGTCTGTAAGATGATTTTTTTTTTTTAAATCTATAATTTTTAGAAATGTCTTCCACAACAAGCTTTCAGAGTCAGGCTAATTATTTTGACTTGTTCTATTTCATTCATGTAAAGTCTTCCCATCGTATTTCAAATTACCCTTTGTGCTTTAAACTACCTTCGACTGCAGCCAGAACCAAGTTCCATGCATCTTTCCATCACCTCAATCCCGAGTATAGTACTTTAATTTAGGATGTAATCAGAGGCCAGTATCTGTTGAATGAATGAATGAATGAATGAATGAATGGTTGAATCAAGCATTAAGGCTTCATAAGTGAGTCTTGCATCAGTAAAATTTCAAACACATTTATTATTTTGCCTTTAGAAGTAATTAATAATATTGGTGAATTGCACCACTATTTATGCTTTCTTAGTGAAACTATTTATTACTACCTCATCTACTCTTTATTGTTCTAATTTATATTCACTGATTATTTCTTGGATATATTTTTTCACTAGTCTAAACTTATAATACTTTAAAGAGACAAACATGAATTAGCCTAAAATCAGAAAAGGGTAGAAGAATCTTTGGGATACTTTTTAGTTACATAGAAATATCAATAAGATATATGTTTAGTTCTTTGTCCACATAGGCATTATGACTAATATTTAAAAATATTGTTATATTGTGTTCCCAATTTTAAATAAGGCTCAAAACTTAAAATGGTATGGAAACTGCTAATTTAGTTTTTGCACACAGAATTAGAATTGGAAATTCAAAAATTTATGTCAGTGATGGGATTGTATCTCTGTGAAAAACTGTCAATAAGAGTGAGGAAGGAACTTTGAATAAAATTCTGGATTGTCCAGTCATTACAACAACTAATTATTTGGGCTGATGAGAGATATACAGTTACACTGTCTGTGTTTGCAGAATAAATAACATTAATTTTTATCACTATCTGTGTTTCTAGTTGAATAACAAAGGCTTTGTTCACCAGGTTTGGTTGCTCAGATCAATCCAGTGAAATAATCAGTTACTATCGTTGGAACAATGTATATGAAAGTTTCAAAAAGCTATAAAATACCATAAACTTTCAAGGTATTATTTATAAGATATTTCATATGAAGTGATAAAAATTTGTCTTACTTAGTGACTCACTGAATTGTCCCAAATCTGTCAAAAATGTGGGAAAGACAACTTAATAAAGTATTCAGATAATCTTTAATAATTTCACCACCCTAGATAGTTTGCTCTTAATTACTTATGGAAATGGGCTATGGTGATAGCATGAGAAAATGAAAATATGTAGATCTAGTAATAAGATAAACATATTTGCATTACAAATATTCTTTTCCATGACAGATAATTCTCACATTTGGATTTTTCTACTATTGCTGATTTACTTAATGTGGTAGAAGTAATCATAATGATGAAGTGATGATCATGAGTATTTCTCTGTGTGTATGTGCATAAGAGAGCAAGGCAAGAGAGAGAGAGAGAGAGAGAGAGAGAGAGAGAGAGAGAGAGAGAGAGAGAGAAAAGAAATAATATTCTGTTTCTAAATTATGATGTGCAAAGATTGTAATTACTGAATAATTTCCATCTACTTTTATAGGGTAAAATAATTAAATTGAGTTAATTTTATTTTGTAACACCAGAGTCAAAACAATGATTGTCACAAGATAGACCAAGCTCAAGGCTATAGCTATATAGATAGAGATAGATGGGTATGAATATATAGAAATAGATATATTTATAGACAGATTGGATTTAACTTGTTTGGAAAGAATAGTAAGTATAATAGTTTCAGTGTTGGAGGTTCCTGCCTGAATGTAGGCATGAATATTCAAGGACCACATAAATAGTTATGATATCTAGATACAACTTCATACACTGTATAAACTAAAAGAAATAAGCAGTACCTATAACTTCTGTATCATTAATGTATCGAAGGTCAGATATCTCTAAAAAAAAAGTGCACTCATTACTCTATGCCTTTTGTCATGGGATATGAAGGAGAGGTGATCACCCCTCCCAAGTTTGTGCTAGTGGATTTTTTTTTTTTTAGTTCCTTACTCCAGACATTGCTCCAAATACTACAGTGTACCCTTAAACACATCAAATGGGTTTTTAACTTCATACAGTATATTTTCAGATCTAGAATGTCTATTTGTCTTTTACACATTCCAATTGTTGAAATGCTATATCTTTTAATGTCGTTTGTCAGTTTTGTTTTAATCATTAAAGGATACCCAAGATCACTAGATTCTTCAAGTTCTTCTTAATACTTGACATCAAACAGAATCCCAAGTACAAGCAGTATCTGAAGATTGTACCATTAATGTTTTATTTTTTATATTTTTCTGCAGAACGTGTTACATTTCTCATTAACTCTCCTTTGTAATAAAATTGTGTATACTCTGCAACATTCTGATCCCTCAGGCTGAACAATGAGGTCATACAGCAACATGGTGAAGCCACACAAAGTATTTCTTTCCTCAGGGCAAGCTCATAGTTGAGGCTGCAAAAGAGTGGCCTAGCCAAATTGAAATCAGAACATTCTACTAATGGAATCTTTTATTAGGGACACAAATAACTGGCACTGCCAGTTAGAAAACAGTGTCTTTATCTTTCAGAGCATTTACTTCTACACACTACACCTCAGGTAAAATATGGCAGAGAGCCAGGATGAAATGTTTTCAGTCAGTAAATGCATTCTTTGAAGGCTGAAAACTATCTGCATGTTCAACAAATCAACGAGTCCTCCTTCTGCTTAAATTTACAACAGTTGATTCACAAATCTTTGCAAGGACAGAATGTTTAAAGATCTTTTTCCCCCGGACTCGATTATTTGGCATTATTCCACTCTTCAGGGGCATTGTATTTAGAAACAAGTCCTAAGCAGGTCTAATATTCTGTAGTATCATAGATTTGCTGATGGTTGCTTATCCAGGTGCACCCAACAGTCAAAAGGAAGTGCCCATATACAGTGCAGAAGCCATCAAGACTCACCAGAATAGGCCCATGGTTATTTGCTTGTTAAAATCTTTGGCCCAAAATTGTGAGAGTACTCAAGGAATAGGGTGCCTTTTGATCTGTTCACCAGTGAGAAAAGTCGATTGGGCTTTGCTCCTTGTGCAGGCAATAGGAGAACATACTTCTTTTCGATCTTTAATGGCTGTCCTAAAATTTGCAATTTATGTTTTTTTCATTATTGTTTCTCTTCATAATTCAATCTGAGAGTTTCTACTAACAAATCTTCAAACTCTCTGATTCTTTCATTGGTCATGTCCATCAAAGGCATGCATAGGAAGGGAGTGAAGCAAGATTAGAAGGAGAAAGGATCTGCCATGAAGACACTCCAGGCGTCTCAGATAATCCCTAGGACCTCTGGATAAGGGACGGTCCTTCTAAGAGGGCCTGCATTGAGGCTAAACTCTCACCATGACAAAGCAGTGGATCTAGGGACAAATTTGGGAGGAGCACTCAACTATAGAGGAACTCAGCTGTGAGCTGATAGTAGCCAACAGGCCCAGCAACTGGGAAAATGAGTGAGTGCCAAGGCCCTGAAGAAAGGAGATGAGTGGTGCCCCCTGGTGTCCACCTAGTGTTGAATAACTACCTGATGTTGTGCAACCCATGGAAATTTTAATATATGTGTACCAAATATGATCATGTCAATTATAACTTCAAATATAAATGTGCTGATAGTTTTAATTGTATTTTAAATTCACCCACATTTAAGTAAAATAAAATAATGTCATTATCCTGGAGGAGAGGGTTGTTTGAGGGATCAATGAAATAGTGTAGAAACAAGTACCAGCATAGTTATGGGCACATTGTAAGTACTTGATAAATGCCAGCTAAGTTTAATAAATGAAACAAAATTATAGTTCTTAGAAAGTCATAGTTTCTTTTTTTATTATCTGTAAGAGTATCTGTGTGTGTGTCTGGTTTGGTTTTCTTGTTGCTTGTGTTTTGTTTTTCTATTCAAGATTAGAATTAGACTTTTATCTCTCAGGAAGAAGTTTTCTTTTATTGTAGAAGTGCACAATAATTTTAAAGTTAGGGAGCTTAGTTTTTTGTGTGTTTTTTTTAAGTGAAGAACTCTCTAAAATGAGTGTGCATTATAAACAAAACATTTTTTCTCTCAGGTTGCCCTGAAGGAAGTCCAAAAGGACATCCAGTCTAATTAGCATATTGCACTTTTATTATTATAGATTTCATGTACGAGAGAAATCACATAGATTTTTGTCCTTTTTCATCTGATTTATTTCAGTTAGCACAATATCCTCAATATGTATCTTTGTGTCACAAATGGCTATATTTCTTATTTTTTTGTCTGGGTTAGATGTGGTATATTTACATAGGTTGGGGCAAAAGTAGGTTTACAATTATTTATATACAAAATAACATAATTAATAAATACAAGAATAAACTGTTTTGCATACTCACAACTGTAAACCACTTTCCCACCCTGTACAATGGAATACCACTCAAATCTCTTTTTTAATGATGTATCCACCAACTTTTTATCCTTTACTCTTCAAAATTGGTTGATTTTGACTCATTTGGGGAAATTCAAACCAACATTTTTTTATTGTGTTGATTAAGAGAACTTCTGGTAATGATGAGTTAGAGATTACTTTCTTTCTGTCAGCCAAATAAATTTGAAATAAAGTTAAGAGTGATTTTTTTCATTAGCCTGTGAGAAGGCTATTTGTTTCCACGTGTAATTAGAAAACAAGTAATTCTAACTTGATGAAATAAAACCAACCTGAAAAACAAATAGGACTCATTTGCAGTTCCAGCTAAATTGGATACTGAAAAATGCTTGCATCCTGAAGTGTTTTGAAGTGTCTAATGAAATTACAGATATACTATTTCAAAGAATGAGGGGAAAAGCTTTGATCAGAGAAGGGAATATATGTACACAGATAACATCTTAAGAAGCTCAAACTCACAATGCCATTTTAAAGTTTCTCTTATTTATAAGTCAAGGTGTTAAATAATGCAAGAAAATTGAGTTTCCACCTGAATCTCATGGAAATGCTGAATTTCATGAGATTTGAATATAAGCAGTTTATAGTTTGCACAGTAGGTCGAATTGATATTGTGACTCATGAGAGTTAAATGTTTCATTTGATAGATGTTGAAAACCAAGATTGCCCCTGGCAGAAATTTAAAATAAATTATAAATAAGATTGAATGTTAACAGCAGGGATTTATACTAACCATAAATAGAAAACAACCCACATTAATACATTAGAATCATGAACTATGTTATATCAAAATTAAACTGTATTTGAATAAAAAAAAGAATAGGCATTTAAAACCAGTTAAACGAAAACAAAAATCTATTTCTTTCATACATACATACACATACAGTTGAATAGGAATAAAATAAGAAAATACTATTACTGTCACACAGAATCATTGCCTTATAAGTTAAAGATAATGGTTTTCCCATGGTTTCTGTTATAAGTTAATAGAAGTCCATAAAGTATATAATAATGACAAAGAGCTACTGTCCCTGGATTAGAAGGAAGTACATTTTTCTAGCTTTCCATTCAGACAACACATTTGAAACTCTGGAGATTGAAGCATTTGGGGATTGTGTTCTGAATCAAGTAGAAAATAAAACAAAAACAAAAAAATCCCTGTTTTGTATAAAACTCACTTTCTCTAAGTTACTTATAGCCTCAATTTAGGACATAAAGCTATTAACAGTCTACTGTTTGGGGGACAATATGTTGTTTACTCTTCCTGCTTTCCTCCCCTTTCTTCTAAGTGCCCACTACTGTAGCTGTAGTCCTGAAAGAATGCCTAAAACAGATAATTGAAGGTCAGTAATTTTTGAGGAACATCCGATTTTAATAACAGGAATACAGAACAGGACAAGTGAAAAAGGGAAGATAAAAAAAAGGTTATTGCAGCATGCATTATCAAGGTGGCTACTAACAGGTGACTGGCACTGAAGCTCCTAGAAAGGAGCCTAGGACACGTGTCAGAACTGTTAGCCTAGGGCAGTGGTCAGCAAACTCATTATCAACAGAGCCAAATATCAACAGTACAACAATTGAAATTTCTTTTGAGAGCTAAATTTTTTAAGCTTAAACTTCTTCTAACGCTACTTCTTCAAAATAGACTCGCCCAGGCTGTGGTATTTTCTGAAAAAGCCACACTAAAGGGGCCAAAGATCTGCCTGTGGCTCCCGAGCCACAGTTTGCTTACCACTGGCCTAGGAGATGAAAGACAAAAGCATTTTTCTGTTAGTTCCAATTCCCATTTGGACAAGGTAGACTTCTTAGATGTTAACTGCCCAGAGTGGCTGAATGTTTTGCAGGGTCCTAACAATGTTCTACTCTCAGGGTGTCAGAGAGGTCTCAGTGCAGTAAGGGGTTGGGGTATCACCCACGGAAAGGTGCTGTTGGATTGCATAAACAAGCCAGAGCTGGCAGAGGGCGTGGAGATGGTCACCTCCCTCAGCAGAGGTCAGAGTACGAGGTTGGGCTGGGAGCAGTGTGAGGGGGGCACAGGAGTTGTCTGAGACACCTCTCTTCTTCCTCATGCAGTCTAGATTCCTTTAGGCTCCTCACTCAGGGTTCCCGATCACCTCTGGTTTCTTGTTGCCATTCTCCATGTCCCAAGGGGATTTCGTCTCCAATGCATGACCCTTATTTTTCTGGAGCAAGTTTCAAATTTTTATCCTCAAATACTTAAAGTTTTTAAATGGCAGCTTTAAAGAGGGCCCATGCAGAAAAATGTCAAATCCCTCTGCCTTATTCAAGGGCTCCCATAAACTTAAGGAATAGCCATTCTTGGTTTTCCTTCTTTTATCCTAAATGTAAAATTATGCAAGTGGCCTGAAACATCATCCTGAGATCCTATTCTGAGATATCTAACAGAATAAATTTTTCTAATGCTTAAGAATATTTTTGGCTGACTGTCATTGATAATTCTTTTTAAAAACATATATATATTATTGTGTTTTTTGTTTGTTTGTTTGTTTTTGTTTGTTTTTTTGTTTTTGTTTTTGTTTTTGTTTTTTACAGAAAGAAAGGGAGAAGGATAGAGAATTAGAAACATTGATCAGCTGCCTCCTGCACACTCCCTTCTGGGGATGTGCCCACAAACAAGGTACATGCCCTTGACCGCATCGAACCTGGGACCTTTCAGTCCTCAGGCCGACACTCTATCCATTGAGCCAAACCAACTAGGGCATGTCATTGACAATTCTAAAGATAAGAAGTAGTCCTTAAATCAACAACATGAGCTAACTAGAATGAAAAGTTTCCATAAATATTTTTATTGGGGATACTGCCATTTATCACTATATGCATCTTTCGTATGTATTTTCTTCCCACCAAAATGCTTGTATGTGACTGTTTATAGGTCTGAGCCCAATTTCAAATGATTATTTTGTCCCTGTATTTGGAAAACTACACTACATCACTAAGGTGTATTAAGCTTATTAACTAAACCACTAAAATATTTTACCCCTTCTTGAAGATTAGGGTCTGAACTCTGTGGTTTCTGTACCCTTGTACCAATGTTTAGAGATTGCTGCCAAAAGTCAAGACAGGAAAGAAAGTAAATTTGTTACTGAAAAAAAAAAGGACAATCATTGAAAGTGTATGTCTGAAAACTGACAACTAACAACTGAGAAGCATGTTTAAATTTTTAAACCAAGGACTATGCTTTTAGGATCCATTGGGAAATGTGCCCAATCTGAGTAGCTTCAACTACTTTGCTTTTACTTAACAAATTTTTGTCATGTCACTATTAGGCAAGATGCTGCGGTTATTATCCCCACAGGCATTCCTCTTCTCTTTTTACAAAAAGATACAGTCAGGACATAAGGGTGCTATGTACAGACATTTACATAATAACACATAATGAGGTATGAAGTTCTTTCCCTGGTATTGTTGAAATAATAAAAACACTATTAACGGAAACTATTTTAAAAGGCTAGAGTCAAAATAAATGGTCTTATGGATTTGGGAAAAGACATGGAAAATGGGAGGTAAGAATTGGCACTGGTGGGAAGGGGCAGGCAATTCATTCCTTGTAAAGAGTAATGCACAAACAGCTCCACTGCTTGTTCTCCAGATCACTGGGGGGTTGGCTCCCATTAGTCATTTAAATCTGCCTTTAAATATATCCCTCTGTCATCTGCTTTACCTAGACACTAGTCACCCTGCAGCACTGTATTTCATTTTCTTCAAACAATTTGCCTTAACTGATACTGTCTGGTTTACTTGTTTTTGTTTATTATCTGGATCTCCCACTAAAATATTAGCTGTGTGAGAGAAGAAAACTTGTCAATCTCCTTTACCAGCTATATTAAAAGCAACTTGAAGAGCGCTCAACATGAAGTTGATAACAAATTATATTTATTGAATGAACTGATGAATAACACAATGGCATTCCCTCTTCCCTGGTGGGAAGTGGAACTTAAGCATTTTTTCTCTCTCAAAGTCTGTGTTCACTTGTGGTTTTCTTGACTATGATCTTGTTTCATTAAAAATCTATTTTCAGAAAAGAAACGAAAAAAATGATGAATATTTTAGGGGATAAAATATTTTTGCATCTGTGTCTTGTATAATTATGAATTTGGCAAGATGGAACACCTGGTCATTTATATTTACAATATGATAATTTAACATGTATTATGACATTTAAAAAAAATTCTACAGATTTTCTTTTGTTTTTTCTAATACTGTCTACTTCATGAAATATACTATCATTTCACAGCATTGTTAAGAATTTTAAGTTTTTAAATAAATGTGATTTCCACATTGTTGTCATTAAATTTTCTTTTAGGAAAGCATTTACATACCAAAAAAGTTAATTTGTTTTGTGTTTATTGTTGCTTATATTTTTCTAAAGAGGGATCTGAGATTTTATTCTGTGAATCAAAACTAAGAGAAGCACAGAAGTGTTTTTTAGGGCTTCTAAAATGAGGAATTTTCCTCACTGGGTGCGACAAGAAATATGGAATCCAATGGCCCAGTAATTATCTCACTTGCTTTTAAGTCACAAGTTACACCTTGTCCCTACCCCAACCCCCCTTAAAGATTCACAAGCAGCACATTAGGAATTGAAGCTAAAAAAAAAAAAAAAAAAAAAAATGTGATTGGATCAATGCAAATTTTTCACCACTCCATGAAATGATTCAAATAAACGTATTAACATGCACAGCTTTGTATGCACATTATGAACAGCACATTATCATGAAAAGATGTTAAAGAATCTTAGATTACTATTAACAAAAGGATAGCTGAGGATTGTTGATAACTGGTTTTAAGAATAGAAAAAGCTTTGTTGAAAGGTTGACCAGCCCAACCAGTGTGGCTCAGTTGATTCCTGATCAGGGCACATGCCTGGGTGCAGGCTCAATGCCCAGTAGGGGGCATGCAAGAGGCAGCCAACCTATGATGTTCCTCTTTCATCGATGTTTCTATCTCCATCCCTCTCCCTTTCCTCTCTCTCTAAAAATCAATAAAAAAAACATCTAAAAATGTTAACCAGATGTTTTCCATCTACATGGAGAAAGAACCAAATTAATGGTGGCAAATTACAAGAAAGATGTAAATTATACCTAAAAAGTTTCTCCACTGGAGAAGGTTATTGAAATAGAACATTTATCTTTCACCAGTTAAGTACAGAATTACTCAGAAGCAGAGGTTAAATAATATGGTTTGTTTTTTCTACTAGCAAGAAACAGACAAAAGTCTCCCTAAATAAAAGAGGCTGACCACTTTATTTGTGATCTAGGTATGAGGGAAACAAAAACACACACCAAACACACACACACACACACACACACACACACACAAAAAAAAAAAATTATCTAGAAACATCCCAAACAAAAACTCACTGAAATTAAATACAAGCCATTTCATATGCATGCTTTTTTTTCCCCCCTCTCTCTCTCTCTCTCTCCCTCTCCCCCCCTCTCTCTCTCTCTCTCTCTCTCTCTCTCTCTCTCTCTCTCTCTCTCCCTCCCTCCCTCTCTTGTTTTAATGAGCACGGTCTAAAGTATTTTTCTATTCCATCGGAATAGTTGACTCCAAAATGTTTCAGGCTCTTACACTAAACATTACCGTGCTCTAATTGTGTTGTCATGGCAATCATGACTTTGCCTTAACAATTAGGGAGTTAGCTAGACTGCAGGACTTCTTTCTTGAAGCTGGACTAAAAAAAATAAATAAATAAATAAAGTCTCAGTAAGGAAAGTTAAAGGAACGCCCTTTTGGCTCCCCCTTCCTGAGGCTACAGTTCAGGAACTCTTGGAGCTCATCAAAGAGAAAGAAACAGGGCTTCTCCAGGCCACGGCCCTTCCCAGCCAGCGTACTCAGTGTTATATGTTTATTTCCTACTCCTGCCTTTTATTTCAACTAAGTACATCCCTAATGTTGCATTGTCTGCTAGGAAATATATATAAGAAATATATTCACTTCAAAAGAAGCAGAAAAATATTAGTATAAATTTAGTCATAAAAATATGTACCTACTCTATAGCTAGCAGTAATAATTAGTTATGTAGAGATGTCATGGACACCTAATTTAATGCAGGTTTAACTATCAGTAAAGAGAAAGTAGAGTTTGTTGCTAAAAATTACTCTGGTTTTCCACCTGAACCACCAAATAACAATAAAAATATATAAATAATAGATGCGTATTAGGTTTTAAAACGAGTTCAACCTGCTGCTTTAAAGCAGGGGTTACAAACTTTTCCTGTAAAGGGGCAGATGATAAATATTTTAGCCTCTGTGGGACGTACGGTCTCTGTCGCAGCTGCTAATTCTGTCACCACAGCACAAAAGTGACCTCAGACAGCACACAAATGGGTGGTCTGGCTGTTGTCCAATGTAATTTTATTTGCAAAAACAGCCATTGACTAAATTTGACCACCAGGCACATAGTTGCTGTCCCTTCTGGTTATTTTAAATGTTTTATTCTCTCAGATATTCTCTCCTTTCACCTGCTTTTCTCAAAAGCTCAGATAAAATCCAAGAGGAGGCGAAGCATCTTCCTCTTGGCATCTTCCAACCTGAGGGCCAAGCTTCTTGTCTACCTGCCCTGCTGACTGAAGTGTGAGACCTGGATAGCTATGACCTGTGACCTCCCAGTAAGGACCCTCAGTGGTTGCGGTGGGTTCCCCAGTTTCTTTGGTGCTATGACCTTTAAAGGGACAGGCTGTGGGCATCACTCAGACCCAGCTCAGAGTCCAATCTGTAGACCCGCAGGCCCGCATCATGGCATTCCCCTCAGGCAAGCTTCCCAGGTCCATCTGCATCCCACCTGTACCATATGTGAACCCCGGGCAGCCTGGGAAAGGTGTTCCTCGAGATCACAGTGTCTGCCTACACTCAGCAAGTTGACTTTGATGGCTAATCTGGTTTTTAAGAGGCCTCTTTGCGTCCCTCTGCTTTTACTATTACACTCAATTACCTGGCCCCTCCACGTAGGCCAAAACCCAGATAGCTTAGAATTTGAGAGATTCAAAAAAAGGAATATAGGCACTTGAAAATCCTCTCTCAAAATAATATTTGAATTTGCATCTTGTACTACACGTCAGAAACCAAAATTACATTTGTCTTTCTCTTTTTTATTCTCAAATCAATCCTAACTCACCTACGCCACTGCCATGATAATTGAGGTAGTAGACACTCCAGTTTGGATAAAGGTCATGCATTGAGAAAATTTCAACAAAGAAAATGTGTGGATAGTCCCAAACTATTACTCTGTTATACATTGTCTTACATATCTTCACAGACACCGTTATAGCCTAGGTGTGGTTATTCTGGTTTAGAGGTAAAAAAAACACAAAAAACTAAGGTTCAGAGGACATGCTAAAGCTTGCTACTGTGTAAGGAACGGAAGGCACACCTCAGTCTCTCTCTACCCCACCCCCACTTCTCATTCAACTGAAGTTTTTGAAAGATGCAGGAAGCGAGCTAGTCTGGGTCCCCAGAGTCTCACCCGGAACTGGAGTTCAGAGCAGCCGGGAGCTTGTGATTCCCACCCTCATTGAAAAAGACAACAGCGGCCGGGACCGGTTTGGCTCAATGGATAGAGCGTCGGCTTGGGGACTGAAGAGTCCCGGGTTTGATTCCGGTCAAGGGCATGTACCTTGGTTGCGGGCATATCCCCAGTAGGGGGTGTGCAAGAGGCAGCTGATCGATGACTCTCTCTCATCGATGTTTCTAACTCTCTATCTCTCTCCCTTCCTCTCTGTATAAAATCAATAAAATATATTTAAAAAAAATAAAAAAAAGAAAAAGACAACAGCGTACTCAGTTGCCAGCCCCTTTCTGGGTGTACGACTCCGTACCTCCACACTTCACTTCCACACCTCCACACCTCCTCCGAGTCTCAGTGTGCTTTTCTCTTTCCTTCTAGTTGTAGAATGTCCACTCAGACAGCCTTCCCATGGTTCTGGATAATGTCCGATTTGTCTTTTAGTTGTAATTTTGAAGTGGTTGTGCAAAGCAGCAAGTTCAGGTGTTTACCTATACCGCCATCTTGTTTTCTCCCAGAAACAATTCTTGATAGTCAGGCTGTTTGCTTACACTGTGGAGGTAAGGGACCTTCCTCCCCCCAACCCCCGCCCTTTTTTTAATCCTTACCCAAGGATATTGATTTTAGAGAGAAAGAGCAAGGGAGAGAGAAATATGGATCAGTTGCCTCCTGTACATGCCCTGGTCCTGATCTGGGATTTGGTTGTTCTGGACAAAGCTCCAACCAACTGAGCCATCAGGCTGGGCAAGACCTACCATTTTTAAAGGGATTAAACGTGTCAGACTTGCCAAAACCGGTTTGGCTCAGTGGAATGAGGGTCAGCCTGCAGACTGAAAGGTCCCAGGTTCGATTCTGGTCAAGGGCACGTGCCTTGGTTGCGGGCACATCCCCAGTGGGGGGTTGGGGGGGGAAGAGAGGTGTGCAGGAGCCAGGTGATTGATGTTTCTCTCTCATCAATGTTTCTAGCTCTCTATACCTCTCCCATCCTCTCTGTAAAAAAAAAATCAATAAATTTTTTTTTTTTTTAATTTAAAGTGTCAGACTGAAGACCAAAATTTGACATCAATGTACCCTGCCATTTTGCTCAGCTCCCATTGCTGGTGACTTCTAAGGCTGCAGGACTCAGTACACAGTGACAGTGTCATGAAGAAAAAGGAGGAAGTGAAAGGATGTGTACTATGATGGTCAAGACAAGCTACTGGGCCAATTCAATATCTCAGCAAGACTTTTCTGTTTTCAATTTCTTTTTCATTTGAGTTATTTTAATCCTAATCCACTTGATAAATTGCATTTAGACTTTTTTCATTTTGAATTCTTAGTATCACAGCTATACTTCCCTATGTCATGAGGCGAAGAGATATTGTACTATGGAAAAGTCTTGGACCAGAGGCCAAAATACATGATTTGAAGTCCCTGCTGTTTCTACTGTATCACTAAATATGTGGTATTAGTAGTAATTTCATAATTATGTCAAGCTATAAAATGGACTGTCTAATTAGATGATCACAAAGATACTTTACAGCTAAAATTTGTCTTAATTATTTTCCATTATCATCAATGCAAATGCTAAAAATCTCTATCTTTAGTCTATGTAAGACTTGCAAATATTTCCATTGTCAACCACCTGACAATCATTAATTAAAGGAACTCTAACTCCAGGCTTTGAATAATGTCATTATTTTTAGAAATAATTACTAATGAATCTTAATTTCTCATTTGATTTACTATTTAACAGAAATATAAATAGAAGGAATATGAATTACAATATGCAAGCATTTCCTAGCCCTATCAATATGCTAATTATTTAGTATACTAAACATGGTTAAAAAGCATCAATATCCCTTCTCATCACTAAATAAGAGTTGGCTTTTGAACTTAATCTATGTTTGTTTCCCATAGGCACCTACTATTAGGAATTTATAAAATCATGGAGTGAAATAAAAATACTATATTTCTTTACCTTAGGATCTCATTTATGTTTGGATGTCACAGAACTGTCATCTATAAACAAACAAATAAATAAAAATTACTTTGCACTTTCCCTAGCTTTGGAATTTCTGAAGAATCTGAGTCTTATTTCATACCACAAGAAGCAGAAACCCCACTTTCTCAAAGCATTGACCTTATTGCTTGGAAATTTCCAGGTATTGGGAATTTGGGCATTGTCATTCCATCCTATGTAATAAAAAGGAAGTATGCTAATTGATACTCACGCTGTTGCAAAGATGGCAGCGCCCACAGCCAATAAGGAGGGAATATGCTAATTGACTGCACCACCCTCAAAGATGGCAGTGCCCACAGCCACAAGATGGCAGCGCTCAGTTCCTCAGCCCTGCCAGGGTGTCAGGCATGCTCCTGCCTCCAGAGTTCCCCGGTCCCCTCAGTCCCCAAGCCTCCCAGGTCAGGCCTGAGGCACAGGCAAGCCTTGGATGGTGGCTGCCCAGCTGTTCGGGGCTGCCTGAGGCTCAGGTAACCAGGGCTGGCCAAGACTTGCACTGCCAGCAGTGGCAGGAGCAGAGGTGTGATGGGGCATCGCCTTCCCCTGATTGCCAGGTTGCCTCCCACCCCTAAGGGCTCCTTGACTGTGAGAGGGGACAGGCCGGGCTGAGGGACCCCCCTCTAGTGCATGCATTTTCATGCACTGGGCCTCTAGTATTTGTATACGAAGATAGAAAATATGTCTCTCTCCACTCCATACAAAGAAAAAAAAGAAAGAAAAACCATATAAAGTCAGAATGTTTGCTTGAACTTATATTCATTCATTTACTTTTTCACCTACTCAATTAGTAAATATTTATGCCTCCCATGTACCAGAAACTATCGTAGGTAGCTAGAAGAGAAATTCAAAATAAATTTGGTTAATGCCTCTATGAAGCTCGGGTGTAATAGAGGAGAAATACAGGCAAATTCACTATGACCTCATTATAATGCAAGTATATCAGAAAGATCCACTGCAGCTAGAGGAGCACAAAGGAGGGACGGCTTTTTGAATATAAAATCTTTTAAAGCATATATTATTCAGCAGGATTTGTACCTTACTTTACCACTTTTTTTTTTTTATCAGTTCATTAAGGAAGCTTAATTGTATTTGTGGGAATGCCCATTTATAACATTGTGCCACATAAACAAAGGAACTTAAAAATGTACAATGAGCATTTGTTATATGCAAAGCTTTATAATCAGCTAGTTTGCCAACTGTAAGAAAAAATGGAATTTCAGTACACAGGCACAATGGAAATTAAAATTAAAATGAGTGAAAATCACTTACTCCAAAAGAGAACACCTGAAAAAAATATGTTTTCAGAAATTGAAGGTCACAGAGGGGCAAAACACATCAGAGAAAATGAGTTTCTTAATCTCGTGGAGCCAGATTTGCCTAATGAGCATACAGCTTATGACAAAATAATTGTCCAGTAATTACTCTAAAAGATGGAACAAAATCAAAATTAAAACGGAGCAAATTGCCTTTTGCATTGTGGCCAATGACAAGCAGTGACACATTCAGGCTGCAAAATACCACTTACTTTTTGACTGATGGCTCCGTGGTTAAGTGGAAAGGTTACTCCATGTAAAATCTCCTACAGCCCTGTTCCTCAAAGGCAGTACAAAGCTTATTATTGTTACTGCTATGTGTGGAAATTTTATCATCAGTAATAAAAAGCATATGTCTTAAGTCATATACATGAATGTGTAGCAAATATTACAGTTCACAATTACTGAGTGCTTGCTAGGTGCCATGACCTGTTCTGGGTAATTTACATGTATCAATTCATTTTACATGCACAAATCTAACATGTAGCTATTTTTTTAAATTTATATATAAATAAATGACTTAATGGATTAGATGTCAGGTTAAGGGAGTGAAAGGCATAAACAATGATTTTCAATTAGAGGCTTACACAGGTATATGGGTGATATGGCCACTGGTATTTGCAGAGATAGGAAAACAGGAGCCATGGTTAGGCGGGTGAAGATTCTTTAACAACAGATTTGGGAACTATGATTATGTTTAAATTCTAATGGAAAAACAACAGTTAGAAACACAGAAATTGAACATTTAGGAAAAATCAGGATTAATAAGTGGAATGAAGTTACTTTACTTATTTAGATTCCAGAATTATGAGAAGGAAGCAGTTTTTGTTGGAAAAACAGTAGTCTTTTCCACGGTGGAAGAAGAGGAAAAATCAAGTGTTTAATCTAGTCTCTTTTTTAAAATAAATTTTGTATATTGATTTCAGAGCAGAAGGAAGAGGGAGAGAGATAGAAACAACAATGATGAGAGAGAATCATTGATGGATTGCCTCCTGCACAACACCTACTGGGGAGTAAGCCTGCAATCCAGGCATGTGACCTAATCAGTAATTGAACCATGACCCCCTGAGGTTGACACTTAACCATTGAGGCACACTGGCGGGGCAAATATAGTCTTTTTTGACAGTCTCCATTTTCTCTATATGCCAAGTATGGCACTTTCTTTTGAGCATTCAACTACTCGGTAAACTAAATATTCAAAAAAGTATTTATTCCTTTTTTGGGTCATTGAGGCTAAGGAGAAAGATGCCAATGGGGCCAGTTTAATTGTATAATACAGTGGAAGTTCTCAACCTTCACGGGTTGATGTATTTGTATCTATAAGATTGAGGCTTTCTCACTAGTGAATTCTTCACCTCTAAATGCCTCTTTTTCATCTTTCCTATATCATCTTCTGTTAATTATGCTAATCAGTTCATGTTCAGATTACTCAGATGCAAGTTGATTAAAGTTGCTCCTTTCCTACAATCTGTAGCCACACTTTTTATCATATTGTCTCTATTGAGTCTTTGTGGCTCATCCTTTCTATGTTAGTTCTTACTGGCCTATTCTCTGATTGTAGATTTAATTGAAGTTTCAGAATCTCCTCATTAACTACAGTGATGTGTTTTTATTTAATCCTCGTAAAGCTGATGCTAATTAGTGTCACATGAGTTCAAAAGATGATCAGCCTGCAAAATGTGGTGTGATTCAGAAACTGTTGTCATGGCAATGCCCGTCTAATACCTCCTTAGATAGACATTCTTTCTTTTATTCCTTCAGCCTTCTTCTTATTACCTGTTACCGTTATTTGTTATGCATGATATTATTCTGTTTCTGTTTTCATAACCGTAAGAGCAGGAATTTTATGTTGAGTAAAAGGTTGAAGGAAAGAGCCAAGGAAGGTAGGCAGTTTGTTTCCTATGGATTCACTGTCTTATCCTGCAAACAGGACTAAAGCTACCACGGTCAGCTGTTAGAAGACCAGAAATTAAAGGAAATGTTCTAGGAGAAAGGTATTATCTCGGCACAGTCAAAACTACTGGAGACAGAAAGATTGGTTCATACAGCCAATTTTCCACTGAAATGTGAACCCTGAGGTTAGAGGTCAGGGAAAGCTGGATTTGGTATTCAAGGTCCACACGCTCGATGGGTAGGACCAGAGATGAAGCTGCATTAAGTGGTTCTCAGACTTGTGGTAGCCAAAGGATGAGGGACAAACAGAGTGGATGGCGACTGCTGCTGCCAGAAGGTGGAACTCCCATCCTCTTTTATGGACACAACTGAGGGACAGCTGGAAGAAAAGTTTCCAGACCAATGGAGATCAAACTATTTTAATATGGTCATTAAAAGCATAGAACTTTAGGTAGTGGTCTGGTGAGATCCAGGGAATTTGCCATATAAAATTTTAGAGGATAAATTTTATATTCTGTTTTAAGTAACAGAATAAAAACTTGCAAATTCTTTAGAAATTTTAACTGATGACATTATGTGAGCACACTCTAAAATATAACTGAAATTTTAATTAAATTAATCATTTTCTCTATCTTTATTGTTTTGGGGCAACTAGGCCCATTGAGGTAGGTTCATTTTTTAAAATATATTTTTATTGATTTCAGAGAGGATTGGAGAGAGAGAGAGAGAGAGAGAGAGAGAGAGAGAGAGAGAGAGAGAGAGAAACATCAATGGTGAGAGAGAATCATTGATTGGCTGCCTCCTGCACAACTCTGGGGATTGAGCCTGCAACCCAGGAATGTGCCCTGACCAGGAATTGAACTGTGACCTCCTGGTTCATAGGTAGATGCTTAGCCACTGAGCCACACCACCCAAGTGTGGTACATTAAATTTTAAAGCTGATGTAGCAAAGCGTAATATAAGGAATTCATCTTAAACAGTGTGGCTATGCAAAACAGAACTATCACAGAGGCCTTGATTCAGCAATTGCAAATGTGTCAATAATCTTTGATATTTCTTGATTTGCATTATAGATACCCCAATAATAAAACAAAGCTAAACTTCTTCTCATTCATCCCTCCAGAGTCTCTGAGGACAGAAATAGAATTATCTAGAACTTCTAGTATTCTGGATCCATCCTTCCTAGCCACTGGTGTCCAGAATAAGAGTAGGGAAGGAGTATTGGTGAATCCAGTTTGTTCTAATGAACAACAGCTCCAGAGTAATAGAGCCATAAAATAAATTTTCATTCTTAAAACTATCTGCAATTATAAGCTGGAATCTATATTTTTAAGATGTATTTTTAAAGCAACACCTTTTGGAGTCATTTCCACATCTTAATTGACCACTTACTATATGACGTGGGCCAAATAGATGCACATCAATTTCCTCATTTGTAAAAATGTATGTAATTATAATATATGTTTTAACTGGTCATTATGGGTTCTAAAGGAGTTGATATGTGTTGAGTGCATACAACCATGTTTGACACATAGAAAGTGATACATACCTATTTGGTAAATAAATGAACAAAAACCAAAAAAAAGTATGTTTTCCCTGAATATCAAGTGATAAAATATACATAAAAGTATTAACCTGGTGCTTATTGAGCAAATGCCCAATAATTGTTAGCCACAGGGTCACTCAAAAGCATTTGTTTATTGCAAGGATATGCCAAGCCTGACTGGGCACTTAGAGATTGAATCCTGCGGAAGACTACCCAATGTTTCCCATACGAGCCTAATTACAGTCAAACAGAGGCAACACTATTAATAAAATAATCACACAAATATAGGCGAACTTGCTCCTGTGGTAAGTGCTATGCAAAAATGAAACATGGTGCAATGAGACATGTACTTTGAGTTATGGGGGAGGAGTGATGGGAGGTTGTCAGGAATCCCTTGATAAACAACTGTCACTGAGATCTGAAAAGTGAAAAGGAGCAAATCAACATAGAGAGGAAGGGAAATTGTTCCAGGGAAAAGAGAGGGAAGAGCTGATGCAGTGACCATGGAAGAGATGATGCAGGCAATGAGCTTGCCATGCATTCAGTCTGGGAACAGGGCTGTTTAAGCCACATTAAGACATAAGCAATTGGAATTCATTGACGGGCCTTGAGCAGAATCATATGGTGTGATGCATGATTTGAAAAGATCACTCTCCTGCAGGGATTCTCAAAATTTAGTGCAGGTCAGAATCTCTTGGAGAACTCTTTAAACTGATTGCCTTGTCCCAGAGCTTCTGATTCCACTTACCTGGAGTTGGGTGGGAGAACTTGCATTCATAACGAGACTTCCATGTTGATGCTGAAGCTGATGCTGTAGGTCTGAGGACCACACTTTGAGAACCACGGAGTCTACTGCACTGTGAAGGAATTGAAAACATAGAAAGTGAATGCCAGATGCACCATTTAAAAAAGCACTGTCAGCAGTCTATACAAAAGACAGATGTTTGACCCAGGGAAACGGAGAAAAGTCAACAAATCTAAGGAATATTTAGGAGGCAAACTTGCAAGGATTTGGTGCTGGGCCAGGTGTAGATTTGAAGGACAGGGACCAATCAAGGAGAATCCAGTAGGTTAATTGCTCTGTTCTGTATATGAAAGGATGGAAGTGTCATCTTCAGAGTCAGAAATACATCTCTCTATATAAAAGCCTAAGTGACCAAACGACTGATCCACTGGTAGCTATGGTGCATACTGACCACCAGAAGGAAGATGATCATTGCAGGAGCTGCCCCCTGGAGCAGTGTGCTCCCCCATGGGAGTGCTGCTCAGCTGACTGACAAGCACTAGACACCAGGCTCACTGCTGGGGAGCGCAGCTGCAGTGGTGCAAGCATCTCCTGTCTCCATGGCCACATGCAGGTGCTTTAGGGCTCGGATGAGCAGGAGCAGTGTGGTGCCGGGCTGCCTGCCACTTTGTGCACTACTACATCCCTTGGGGGGTGTCAGACTTCCAGTTTTGATTCCCTTGGGTCAGGCCTCGGTGATAGTTCTGTTCCGGATATCCATACTGTTTCAGATGAATTCCTTACATGTTGCTTTTCTGCAACAGCTTTAAAATTTAACTTACCTCGCTCAGGTGGTCTGGCTCAGTGGTTGAGCATCCACCTATGAACCAGGAGGTCACAGTTCAATTCCTGGTCAGGGCACACGCCTGGGTTAAAAGGCTTAACCCCCAAGGTCATGCAGGAGACAGCCAATCAATGATTCTTGCTTATCATTGATATTTCCCTCCCCCTCTCTACTAGAGGCCCAGTGCATGGATTTGTGCACCAGTGGGGTCCCTCGGCCTGGCCTTTGGAGATTGGGCCAAAACCGACAATGCCCCATGGGTCCTGGATTGCAAGAGGGTGCAGGCCAGACCGAGGGACCCCGCCGGTGCACAAATCCATGCACCAGCCTCCAGTAGTAGCATATCAGGCAAAAATGAGAGGCCATTTTTAAAAAGACTTTCATTGACTTTCCCTACCTCGCTGCTATGGGCTAAAGGTGGCAATAATCATAGAAAGCACAGGTGCTGAAAGCCAAATGGCCAAAGAGTGTTAGCCTCCAGGCAAGCCAGAAAGCCTGTTCTGGGGAAATGCCAAGACAAGCAGCCCGGGCTGTTTGTGGTATTCTCTAAGGGCAGGCAGCGCAGAAGCCAAGCTACTCCTGGGCTCAGTGTCAGGTCTGATTGTTCCAGCCTCAGCTGAGGCCCACAAACAGAGCTTCTAATTTAAATAAAGACAGCAATTAAGACTTAGAGATTAGGAGCAGAGAGTGAACAGATAAAAGATCAACCAAAAAAAAAAAAAAAAAAAAAAAAAAAAAGGTTAATCCCTAAATTGAAAAGGAAATTTCAAAGACCATGAAAATCAAAGTGCCCAAGATGAAGTTCACAGCACAGGGAAACTGCGGCTGGCGGCTGGCCCGCCACAGGACACAAATGCCTGAGACAAAAAATGAAGAGGGGGGGAGGAAGGGGGAGAGCGAGGAACAGAGAGATGTTTTAGAAATTTTCTAAGAAATATCCTTAAAGATGAACACACTGCATAAGTAAGTCAGGGGATTCTAGTATGTTCTGAGGAATAATGAGGGGGAAAAGGCTTGGTGACTAAGACCGGCATTGTTGGTGCAGCTTCTCCAGTGTTTGGAGGAAGTGAAGCAGAGGCTTCGCCCTGGAATACCAGACACATATCCAGAGGTCTCTAAGAGAGGCTCACAGGCACACATCTGATAGCATTCCAGAGATCAACCAGTGTTTTCTTGCCAAAGAGTGAACATCTCTCCCAAAGGCGGGCGACATTTGGCTCAGCATCCGATGGGATAGCTGCGGGAACTCAGAGCAGGAAGGCCCGGGAGAAAAGTTCCAAGGAATGTGAGGTGTCAAGGAAATCTTTCAGAGTGAAGCAATGAATATATTCAATTTTGAAGTACTTTGAGACCAAGAATATTTTGATAGTACACAATGTATAAGGGTTATAGTTTTATTCTTGTAAAGGATCTTGGCATAAACATTGTAGGGAGAAGTAAAAACAAAACAATAACAAGACAAACAACCTGCCCACCCCCACCCCCCAATAAATAAAGCAGCATCTCATACTGGTATCGTGATACTAAACACTATCATGATGACGTGGGAACAAAGTGGTCTCTGAGCCTGCCTAAACAGAATACTAGCTGTTCAGTGAGACACCACCTACCACCCAATATGTAAACCCTGGATGGAGTCTATGACTCAATATAAAGTGAAGAGAGTTGTTGGCTGTTTTGAGAGTTTATCTATAGTTTATTTTTAATCCAAATACTCATGTGTCTGTTTTGAAATAATCAATTATACATTTCATATCCTGCAGAAAGTGAAACAAGAGGTTTTTGTATTAACATTATTATTATTTTGCTTAATTAAGGAGTTTTATGTGTTTATTTCAAGCACTAAAAACAATTATAACTAAGTAAACAAAATGGAAATAATTGCAAGCCTCCTGGAGTAGCTCTTGGAACTGAAGAAATACCTGAAAAACCCATTCCTGAAGGCAGGCAGGATCCTAGGAGCTCCTTGGACCCAAGTAGCAGAGTTCACATAATTGCCTTCTCAGAGAACCCCACTGTGAATAATTAGGCCCAACTTTCCCCCCTCATAGCCCTCAATTCCAAATTCAAAGAGAGAGAGTTTGAATGACCTGGCTCCCTGCTCAACACTGCTCAGGAAAGGGGGAGGCAGTTCCAGAGATTGCACACAGAGGAGAGGTAGTGTTCCAGCAGGAAGCTGGGGTGCTATTATCAGAAAGAGACAGTAATTGCCAGGCAGTAAAAAATCAGCGAATATCTGCTATAGAATCCTTTAATCCTTTACAATTTGCTTATAGAGGGACCTTTTATGAAAAGACTGATTTCATGAACAACTGAAAGAGGCTGATCCTTATATTCATCAGAACTTTGTATTACATATTTTATCCAGAGATTATTAATAATGAGTTATTATGAATGTAGAAGTGATTGTGCGCTGTTAGAAATGGTAATAATTTGCATAGAAATCAAAAGGGATCTATTATTCCAAGAGAGTTTTAGCTGAGAGCTCTGATTCTTGTCCAATTAGCAGGGAATAATAACATAATCGCAAACACAGAATGCGTTCAGTGTGGCACTCTCAGAAGCACTTCACAAATTCCATTTTATTTAACAGGGGAAAAGCCACAATGTGACTATATGTGGTATTTTTTAAACTATTTATAACTTTAGTTCACCTTCTAATTTGTCAATGATTAATTTCTGGTCTTTGCGGTTGGTCTGAGTTGATGGAAATATCCACAAGTAGATCCAAAGTTCTGGTCGAATGGTCTATGATCTTTATAGGTTTCTACCGTGGATAAAACTTCTCACCTTATCAAGGAATAGTTTGATTGTGCACCCACACCACCAGTAGAGAATAAATGTACCTCACAACGATTGTCAAACACATTGACACAAGAACTCCTAAGAGCAGAGGGAAAATCTCTCCCACCCCCACATACCTGCTAGTGTGAGACAGACAGGTGGGTTGAAGAAGTAGGTGGTGGGGGCAACCTATAAAGTCCTAAGTGGCAAGTTACAAGCCCACAGTCCTATTCTAGCTTACAGCTTAAGGCAAGTATTGGATTCTGTTCTACAGTATAGTACACTCTATTTTTAATTAATGTATTTTATTCATTTATATCTATTGTTGAAATATTACAGTTGTCTCCCCCCCTTTTTTTTTTTTACCATTGACCCCCTTCACCCTACACACCCTCCCCCTAGGACTTTTACCATACTATTGTCTGTGTGCATGGGCTATGCATATTTTCATGTAAGTTCTTTGGTGAATCTCTCCCCACCCACCCATCCACCCCGTCCCCCACTTTCCCTCTGAAATTCATCATTCTGTTCCATACTTCTGTGTTTCTGGATCTATTTTGTTCATCAGTTTATTTTGTCCAATAGATTCCACATACTGAATGAGTGAGATCATGTGATTCTTGTCTTTCTCTGACTTATTTCACTTAGCATAACAGTAATACTCTCCTCATCCCTCCATGCTGTCTCAAAGGGTAAGAGACCCTTCTTTTTTATAGCTGCATAGTATTCCATGCTGTAAACGTACCAAGGCTTTTTTATCCACTCATCTACCCAAGGACACTTGGGCTGTTTCCAGATCTTAGCTGTTGTAAATGGTGCTGCTATGAACATAGGGGTGCATATATCCTTTCTGATTGGTGTTTCTGGTTTCTTGGAATACTTTCCTAGAAGTGGGATCACTGGGTCAAATGGGAGTTCCATTTTTAATATTTTTATGAAACTCCATGCTGTTTTACACAGTGGCTGCAGCTGTCTGCATTCCCACTAGTGTTCCCTTTTCTCCACATCCTTGCCAATATTTGTGAGTTGTTGATTATTAATGATAACCATTCTGACAGATGTGAGGTGACACCTCATTTAATTTAAAATACAGATACTATTACACACATACAACAACAATGAAAACATAAAATAGAATTACCACTTCTTGAAGAAGCCCCTGTTCGCCTTGGTTTCACAGTTCTCTCCCTAATACCTTCAAGTATATTTATGGCTTGAGAAGTACAAGTTGAACCCTTTTTTTAATTACAAACTGTCTTCCATTCTTCAATACTCAGTAGAGCAATTGTAAAGTATGACTGAAGGTTGTCTTTTAATGGCAAACAGAATCATATGCATATCAAGTCTTATAAGGTAGTACTTTTACCTAACATTATGTTATTTTTAATGCTAAAATCTTTAAATCATATTTTTCCTAGTATTGGAAACCATTAAAATAATTGAAAAATGTATGTTTTATTTGCTGTTGCAGCTTGCTTTATGCTATACATTTACTGCTGTTTTTGGGGAGCTCTATCCTGACACAGCTCCCGGTGCTGTAAAAACAGGTTCTATTGATGAACAGTTGAAGGCATGTTGAGTATCCAACTGAATTATTAGGAATAGGTGAAAAGGTTCCTGTCCAGAGGATGCCAATTTGGCCCCAAGAGGCCGACTTTTCTGACAGTTTCTGTACAAAGCAGGGATTACTGTTTGGTACATAACCCTGACAGCAGTTAAAAGGTGAGGGGAGGCGGTATACAGAGAGTTAACAAGAAGAACCCCAAGCTGAAGCCTGTTTGACTCAGTGGTGGAGCATTGGTCTGCGGACTGAAAGGTCCCAGGTTCGATTCCGGTCAAGGGCATGTGCATTTGTTGCGGGCACATCCCCAGTAGGGGGTGTGCAAGAGGCAGCTCGTCGATGTTTCTCTCTCATCGACGTTTCTAGCTCTCTATCTCTCTCCCTTCTTCTCTGTAAAAAATCAATAAAAATATATTTTAAAAAAAGAAGAAGAAGAACCCCAAGTAATACAAAATGTCCAGGAAGCAGGGAAAACTAAAAGGCACACATTATTTCTGCCTGATGATTATTTCTTATTTGGCAAAAATAAAAATAAAAGGGGGGAATGTGAGGGGCATGGAACTAAAATGTGCTAGATAGATGCTAATGTTGAGGCATGATAGAGGCAAAACTGGGAGATTTTGCTCATCTCGTGATAGGAACACCTGTATGTCAATTTTAATGGTGATTATTCTGTTGAGAAATACAGTACATGTTAAATGTACCGAGAAGTCATTCAATCATACCCGGCTCATTTTGGTCTATTTAGTTACCAAGCATTTTACCTTGTACATAGTTGGGGATTCATGAGTCATTCATCAGTCATTCAGCATACACAGCATTTACTGAGCACCTGCTGTTTTCGGGTGATGAGGATACAACGGAGAAGAAACAAAGCCCCTCACGAAGCTTGCATTCTGGTATCTCCAGGATGGTTGCATTCTCTGGCTGCAGCCCGAGGAATCAGTGATATAAAGTATGGTTATCAAATGCCCAGACTCTGGAGCCAGATGGCCTGCGTCTGAGTGTGCTCTGCCATTTACTAACTGTGTGAACCTGGGCAAGTTTCTTAACCATTCTGGGCCCCAGACTCTTCCTCAATAAAACTGGAATATAATAAGGTAACTTATGTGCTCACATATATCTGTATATGTGTTAATGTATATATATTAATGTAAGTGCTCAGATCAATGTTTGGCACTAATAGGCACCATATAAGTGTCAGATATTTTTCTTATATAGGGAAATTGATCTGAATTTAATCATGGGTAAAGAGTCCTTTATTATAGAGAAAATGATACAGACCAGATATGTCAAGATAATAAAACTTGATGTACTAATGTACCTCGATGGATTATTGGTATTTGCATTATTTGTTTAAAGAAATCAAGAGAGAGCATAACTCAGTGGTGATATATCTCTTGCCCTCAATTTCCTCAGCTGTGAAGAAGAGGTGGTAAAAGATTTCCAAGATAAAAGCTCCATGAGAATTAAAAGAAATGATGTGTGCAAAGTGCTCAGCACAGGCCTAGCAGAGAGTGAACATTTATTAAACAGTGGCTGGTGGCTATTAAAGTTTAACCTGATTATTTTAAATTGACATCATCTATTTAGATAGTTTCTGCCATTGAATTTCAACTCAAAAAGGACTTATGAAAATCTTCCATGAGAGCACTTCTAAAAATCCTTAAACATTGGTACATAGGGAAAAACAGCAATCACTGCAGTGCTTAATCGAATCGTGCATGCCAAAGGTTAATATTGCTCCATCAAAAGGGGATCCTCCTAATAAATTTCCTCAGTCAGTAGATCCCAGTAGTGTCAAATGTAACTAAGTTGCCATAAACCTGTTCATGAATTTCATCATGATATGTTTTCAGTATTATTTATTGCTACATTTTTGTATTTTTGCATCTGTGTTCATAAGTAAAATACAATTTTTTTTTAGCTTTTCATATCTTCTTTTGTCATCAAGATAAGAATTGGCTTCATATAATGAGTTAAGCTTCTTATTTTTCTGTTTTATAGAATAATTTTTTAAGTGACAGCAGTATTCTCTGCTCATTGAATTGTTGATATCACTCTGGCAAAATGATCTTGCTCTAGTATTTGTTTTTAGTTAGCATTTATGAATTCCATTTCTTTGACTGTTATTTGTTTAATCATAGTTTCTGATTAGAATTGGCATTTTTCTATTTGTGCAGAAACACAACCATTTATTTAATCAGTTTTTCAAATTTATTACCATAAAATTACTTCAAATAGTCATTTTTATTTTTTATGATAAACCAATATTATTTACTCCTTTTTAATATTTAATTTTCTTTTTCTCTTCTTGATTATTACACTTACCTAAAGCTTCCCTTAATATTTTCCAGTTTTATGAAATTATAATTGACATATAAAATAGTATTAGCTTAAGTTGTACAGCAAATAACTTAAAATATGTATATATTGTAAAATTATTACCACAATAAGTTTAGTTAACATTCATCATCTCACATAATTATATGTGATATTAATTCTCTCAAATCTCTGCTCTCAATTTCAATAATTTTTACCCACACCTTAATTCTTTATTTCTTATTTCTTTGTACCATTGTTGAGTACAGATTGTTGAGTGACCAATTTATTAATTCATTTCCTGAAAACTGTGCAAATCTATTCATATCCTTGTATATACTGTTTTAACTACATATTATAAAACTTGACAAGTGGTACCATCAATGTCATTTAGTTCTAAAGAGTTGAGATTTTCTTCATATTCATTTTGATTTTCTCTGTCACTCAATGGTTAATTACATATATAGAATATACTCTTTTGTTTTCATTTATTAATGACTTCATAGGTATGAAGCTAATTCTGACAGTAAGTCTCAGTCTCTGATTCCAATAATTGTTTTCTAGTGGTGTGTCTAGGATAAAATATCCAGAATCTTTGGACTCACAAAATCAAGCTTTGCCATAGAGAAAATATCATAGGGTTTTTAAAAACTATATATTAAAATAGGATTTTTTTTAAGTGTCCACATAAATTTAGGTATTTAAATAAGAACAATTTCTCCCTTTTTCTTTAAGTAAACAACTAATGTTTCTATACTAGTTTTTCATCAAGATTTTAAAATATTTTAAAGTATTTGAAATAGAAGGACCATATCATTTTGTTATGAAGAATAATGAGTTTTAGAGATAGTTTTGTAAACTTTTATATTCATTCATAAGGAGCCATCAATGGCAAAGAGGAAAAATCTTGACCAGAATGCTATTTGAAAAATTAAAAGCCTTGATTCACATTTTTAACTGCAATCTGCTAAAATCCATAAGATCAATACTGTTCACCATGAAATTTAATTCTTTCCTTTTGATAATTAATTAATTATTTTTAAATTTATTTTTGAAACTATTACAGATGTTCCCCTCCCCCCCCCATTGACCCCTTTCACTCTCCTTCCATTGCCTCCCATGCCTTTCCTGCACTGTTGTCTGTCCATAGGCCGTGCATATACACATATAAGTTCATTGGTTAGTCCTTGCCCTGCCCCCATTCTCTCTCTGAAATACATCAGTCTATTGTTTGCTTCAGTGTCTCTGGGTCTTTCTTGTTCATCAATTTATTTTGTTCATTAGATTCCACATATAAGCGGTATAATGTGATACTTGTCTTTCTCTGACTGGCTTATTTTGCTTAAGCCTCTCCATAATAATATCATTTTAATGCTATGAAAAACTATTTTGAGTGGCCCATCCCACATAAGTGGGAATGTTGTTCTAATGCCAATAGGGCATTTGATTATCACATCCTCGTAGATATTGGGAATAGTAAGAAATTATTAAATGCAAACAATAAAAAGGGTAAGAACAATTTTAAGTTAGATAATGAGGGGTTTTTATTTGCCTAATTTTTGCATAAGTGCATTTACTAAAAAAAAAAAAAAAAAAGATATCAGATTAAGAGTTGCCATTTTCTACAGGATGACTATCCTGTTGCATTTTTAACAGTGAATATAAATTTATACCCAAAAATACAAAAACCTTTTCCTTTTAAAAGTTGTTTTTTATTTTTTACCTAATTTCATCTGAATTGCAAAGTTATATTGCCATCTCAAAAAGTACCCTAGCAAATAAATGATTATATCAACTGGGATGTTTTCACAAGTCTGACTGGTTTCCGAATATTAAAACTTTTAGCCATAGCTTTCATGATGGTAATCTGCCGTGCAGTGTTCAGCAAGCAAATAAAAATATAGCAAGTAAGGATGACATTGAAAAAATAAAATGTGACTGGCTTGAAGATACATGGTACATGGTACATGTCTACCGAATTCTGACTTGTTTGTAACACTTAGGGGAAACTTCCTTTTAAAAGCAGGTTTTTTGTTTTGTGTTTGTTTGTTGTTTGTTTTTTGCAAAAACGAAAGCTCTATTTCTCTCAGTGGTTTGATAACACTAAAAAGGAAAATTCAGTTGATTCTGCGATTAAATGTAATTTAGGATTTGCAGCATGTTCACCTCAAGTTATATTTATGATTAATTCTTCATTCCCTACACCTACCTACCCCGCTTTCTCTTTCTGTTTCATAGAAAAAATTATGACATCAACATCCAAAGGAATTCTCCGCCCATTTTTAATCGTCTGCTTAGTCCTCGGCCTCTTTATATCATGCCTTCTCGTTTACATCAAGCCCACCAGCAGCTGGATCTTCAGCCCGATGGAGTCCACCAGCTCTGTGCTGAAAATGAAAAATTTCTTCACCACCAAAACTGATGATTTTAATGAAACGACTATTCTGATTTGGGTGTGGCCGTTCGGGCAGACCTTCGACCTCACCTCCTGCCAGGCGATGTTCAACATCCAGGGATGCCACCTCACCACAGACCGTTCTCTGTACAACAAGTCCCACGCGGTTCTGATCCATCACCGAGACATCAGCTGGGACCTGACGAATTTACCTCAGCAGGCCAGGCCGCCCTTCCAGAAGTGGATCTGGATGAATCTGGAATCACCCACTCACACGCCCCAGAAGAACGGCATCGAGCACCTGTTCAATCTCACTCTGACTTACCGCCGCGACTCGGACATCCAAGTGCCTTACGGCCTGCTGACGGTGAGCACAAGCCCCTTCGTGTTCGAAGTGCCAAGCAAAGAGAAGCTGGTGTGCTGGGTTGTCAGTAACTGGAACCCCGAGCACGCCAGGGTCAAGTATTACAATGAGCTGAGCAAAAGCATTGAGATCCACACCTATGGGCAAGCGTTCGGGGAGTATCTGAATAGTAAAAATTTGATCCCTACCATATCTACTTGTAAATTTTATCTCTCCTTCGAAAACTCGATCCACAAAGATTACATCACAGAAAAGCTCTACAATGCTCTTCTGGCTGGCTCAGTGCCTATTGTCCTGGGCCCATCTAGGGAAAACTATGAAAATTATATTCCAGCAGATTCGTTCATTCATGTGGAAGATTTTAACTCTCCAAGCGAGCTAGCAAAGCATCTGAAGGAAGTCGACAAAAACAATAAGTTGTACCTTAGTTACTTTAACTGGAAGAAAGATTTCACGGTAAATCTTCCGCGGTTTTGGGAATCGCACGCGTGCTTGGCTTGTGATCATGTGAAAAGGCATCAAGAATATAAGTCCGTTGGTAATTTAGAGAAATGGTTTTGGCATTAGAGTTTTCCAACATTAGCACACCTGGCAAATTCTTTCGATGAAATATCATAGACGTTTAGAGAATGAAAAGGGGGATGAGACATTCTGCTTTTCTGTCACACAATTTATTTTGATCACTCTCGGGTAACGTATATTTTGATGAAGATTTTTAAGAGTTCGGCATTAGCAATCACTCCATTTGGATTTAAATTATCCTATACATACCTAATTATGTGCATTGAAAAAAAATAATTTATTCTTCACTATCATTTATAAACATTGTTTTTTTTCACACTTTTTGTAGTTGTCAGTAATGTAAGTTTGTGGTACAATTACCGTTTGTATATTGATCATCTGTTTAATCTATTTGAAATGAAAATGAAATGAACATCTTAAAACATGAAATATTTTTCACTAAATATTATAACCTCTAGTTCCAAGTTTGCATAATATAACAAATGAAAAGTATTTGTAATTGAATTCTAACCTCTCTGACTTCTGAGTTGAACAAAGTGTGTAACTGTTGCTATTTGATCTATTTTTACCTGTTTACCATGTTTTCGAAGACAGAAATATTCATGTAGTGAAGAAGAAACATAGTGAAGCAAAACTGTTCTATTCAGAAAACTATTAGATTTCCCATATACTTTCATGAAGCCGATTTGCAAATGCAGCTACTATTCTCATGACCTTAAGTTAAATTATTGAAGTATTTTTAAATATGTATTTTGGGGGATTTTTTAGTGTTATTAGAATTATTTCCTAGAAAATAACTTAAAAAACCTAAGACAGTTCTCTTTTTTATCCTGATAACACATTATTATAATAAAAATAATTTATCCAAATAACAAAAGGATAGGTATAGATCGCATCACATTTCTAATTGGCGCATAGATGTACAATTTTAATAACATACCAATTAAAATATTTTTTCCAGCCCCACTATTTAAAAGTTTATTTTAGCATATAGACAAATAAATAAGCATAACATTTGACAAACTTTTGTCCTATCATTTAAAAGAACCTAAATGAAATGAACATCAAGGAGTTAAATTTAACATGTGAAACATAACAAAGTGAGGTTTTATAAAATCTCAATGCATATTTATTGAATGAATAAATAAATGCTATTGACCATCTAGGGAATATTTTACTACTGTCAATGAAATGGCAGTTGTAGCCTAGAGGTACTCACTGGTGATGATGTACATTTCTCTTTAGTAATTGTTTATACTTTAGCACATGGTAAGGCCCTCAGGGCTTTACCAAACCAAAATGAGTTTGTCATTACACTAAGTTTTTGGAGAATTCACTCGTGAACTTAGTTGCTGTACAGCAGCATTTCTCCACCCTTAGGTTAAGGGCTAGCTAGAAATAAGCATAGAACAGCAGGTGAGAAAAGTTGGATTGCTAAGGATTCTTCAAGAAAAGTAGTCCCCAAAAGAACTTTATTCCATTCTTGGCAAAAACTCAAAAGACTTAGAATGTCCTGATAAGATCTGTTTGATTCTACTTGTGACTAATTCTAATAGTCCTATTACATGTGGCATCAGTACTATACAACTCAAACCCACAATCTTCTACATCAAATTAAAGAGAAAGAGACAAATTTCAATTCAGTAAGAAGGAGGCGCCAACTGTTTCTAATAGGACTGCCATGGGAGGGAACGAGCTCTCTAGAGCACTAGAAGAATTTGAGCAGAGGAAGAGTCCTGTGTTGATGGAGGATTGTTTGGTCCTTGGAATAATTTATTTACCCCTGATTGAATAGGCATGCTGTGTCAGGCAATGCCACAAGCAGAGATAAAGATGAACAAGGAACTATCACTGTCTTGAAGTAGCTTATAATTAAGTGGAGAGATACAGAAAGCCTTCCTCAGATTCTCGATGGAGTTTACATGGATCACTGCTGATTTAATGAAAATAGGAAAGCAAATTTCCCCGATTGTTTCCGAGCTGCAGATTTGTTTACTCGTGTGACCCAATGGAGATTTCCTCCGCAGAATTTCTTCTAACCACACTGGCTCAAGAAATGGTGTGTCTGTATGGCTGCCCTCCTAGATAAGGAAAGATTTCCACCCATATTTATTTTATTTTGTTAAAACAGTCATGTTCATTCATTTACATTTACTTTGTTATCTTTTTGTCCTATGAAAGGTATAGGGACAGAAAGAGGATTTATTACAAGCAAGTTTAGAAAGTACCTACTTTCTTCAAAAGCTGAACAATCATGACAAGCCACATTTGCTGTGGCAGATGCCCAGATTTTAATAAACTGAGAAACCTGCATACATTTCCTATATTGAATTTGGATTCATTCTTAGACTGTGACTATAATCACATGCTGATAATACGACTCAAGCCAAGGCAATAATACTAATTGATTAACTACTAGAGCATCACTATTTTGGAAACCCATTACCAAGTCTGAGAACAAGTTTTCTGAATTTGAAGTGCCAAAATAAATGAGTCAATTGGACCCTTCAGTTCTGGGTCCATTGATCTGTGAGTTTTAGGGCTGGAATTATGACAATGTTTACAAAGTAATCCCTTTATTCTACCTATGTGTTAACTAGATACAGAGATAATATTTATTCAAGACATATGTATACACATACCCAGCAGGTGTGGCCCAGTGGTTGTGCTTCGACCTATGAGCTAGGAGGTCCTGGTTCTATTCCCAAGATTGGGGCATATGCTCAGGCTGTGGGCTCGATTCCTGGGTCCCAGTGTGGGGCATGCAAGAGGCAGCTGATCAATGATTATTTCTCATCATTGATGTTTCTATCTCTCTCTCTCCCTCTCCCTTCAATAAAAATTTATTATTTAAAAATGCACACACACACATCACAGATAGTGACATAGCCACGGTTAGAATTGAAAAACCTGTATTTTTAAATCCTATGCTCCTATTCATATTATTTTCACTTTATCATAGAAGTATGCCTCCATTCCTAAAAAATGTGAATGTCTACATGGTATCATTAGGGCCTATAGAATGATAGACTCTATGTGCAAGCACTTTGACTTTTGAAAAAGTATAAGTAAAAAAAAACATTGAACTTGTTAGCAATCTTTCTGGTTTAAATATTGTAGGAGTTGAGCTTCAGCAAAAAGACTTGGGCTGTCATTACATTTTAAATCAAATGCATTCCTTAAGATAATGTGTAGTCCTCAGCACTGCTTTGTAAATCCTGCAGACAGCAAAATTCTATTTAAGAATATCTCATGGTAAATGATATGGATTTGATGAAATTGGCTTGCTGCTGATGATTATAAAAGCAATTATGTTAGGGGATAGTTGTGGACATAAAAAAAAAGAATCTACCATTTAAAAATATTGTATTTCAAAATACCAAAAATCTATTACCTTCAATGCTATGATTATTTAAATATTAATTATTGTAGGCCTTAATAGTAATAGCATATATTAATTTTATAGGCCTTATTAGTAGTAAGGATATATAATGAATTCTCTATATCAAGCAGTAATGATACTCTGAAGAAAAAAAAAAACATGGCAATCATATTTTATGACAGCCATAAATTTGAAAATATGAAGTAGAAACTGGTAAAAATCATCTTACTGGAAAATGAATATTAGTTACAATTTTTATATATTTACCAAATAAATCCTGATAGGCCTAGAATGTCCCGAAATGTTTTCTATTGTGAGGGCTTAGAAGGCTCAGAGTATTTGAGGTCTAAAGTGACAGACTATTTAGAAACTATTTGCTAAGCCTTTAAAGTCCTGCCTCCAATTGGAAGTTAAATATGGAAAGAATAGGAAACAATATTATTGAAATCTTTTTGCTTAGCCTATTTGCAAATTAGATTCCATGAGTCTTAAGATAATCTACCTAGAAAATGTCTTTGTATGAATTAATATTACTAAAGCAAGTTTAGATTCTTACATTATGACTTTGTGCTTAAATATATCTTTGAATTCCCCTGAACACTATATCATTTAAACTTCTTAACAAATTAATTATAATCAGGCTGCTAACTATAATAAACTTCAGAACCTAAAAGACAAGACAGTGCCTAACATAGAGGAGGATCTCAGCAAATACTGTTGAAAGAACAAAAACATTGTATTCATGAACAATATTTTTATTATGAGCTCCAGCTTATTGATGTCAGGTAGAGGTGATATTTTACATTTTTCATGAGTCAATGTGCTGCTGGATGCAAAGGAAGGCATTTTTGTTGTTGTTGTTCTTCCAGTTTTGCAGAATTTCAAGACCCCAAAAGAAGTAACATTTCAGAAAGGTTATCAAGGATTTGCAACATGTAAACACTCTTCAAATGTCAACATACCAACTGTTTCTAATAGGAAAGACAATTAGTATTTAAGGGGAATTTAAAGTGCAAGCACTGTGAAGGGCACAGTATTTATTACCAGACTCTACCAGAAAATAGTTTACTTTCTCCCTAACCACAGTCCTTTGTATTGTAAACGTTGGTTAAGGTGTTTTTCGGGGTGTGTGTGTGTGTGTGTGTGTTTCCAATGATAAGCTCTACTACTATCCGAAGTGCTCTCCCTCTCAGTAATTCATATTGAATGCAACCATATTCATAAGCATTATCTAGAGCAGTTAACAGAACATAAACGATAGCCTGATATCTAGATATATGAATAATGCTAGGCTGGGTTATTGGTTCAATAGATTATAATTTTGAGAAAGCCAATGAACCCCTCTGGACTTTGATGATTTTAAGGTTCCTTCTGGCACTACTTCTCTCACCTAAAATCTAAACTAATAAATTCATGTATTTGCAAGTGAAATCTCAATGACCATCTCAAAATAATTTTTGGAGATAACTGACTTTCCTTTCATTTCTCTGAATAGATATGTAAAGTATAAAACTGATCAGGTAAACTACTGTGTGGAAAGAACCTAGTCCAGTGCTTGGACCATAGCAAATGGTCAATTAGCTAATCCTCCTCCTTTGACACCTTCATCCCCTTATTTCTCTACCTAAGTCCTTCACAATCCATGCATGCCTTACTCACTGAGACCTTAATTGTCTGCAGAAAACCAACCGTATATTTGGCATTGTTTTAAAATATTTTAGATTTTTCTCTACCATCCACATTTTTATTATAATAATCTAAAAAATTTTTTATTGGTACAAAAATGGCTGGGCCAGTAAAGGCAGATAGTCAAACTCCAGAGGCCAACAAAATAGGGAACATGATTTAAACCTAATTGAATGTATCTAGACAACTTAGTTATTTTTAAGCTTGTAATTAATATATTTACTCATTTGACTTAGTTTGAAAATATTTTTAAAAGAAATTCTCAACATCAGCTGCCTTTTGTTAGTGTTCCAGAAAACCTGGTTCCTAGAATCGCCAAAGGTGCTTATGCACACTCTGATTTATGGACCCTGTTCATGTAATTGGAATATCTTAAAATAATTTTTAAAAAATACAAAACATGTTTTAATACATTTCCTAATATGGTTTTTTTTGTATGTTTGTTGTTGTTGTTTTGTCCCATGCTATAGTTTATGACCCATCCTAAGCTAGCAGTTCTCAAACACACATATGTCTTTGAGACTTTCTGTATCAGCTGCACAAGAATCATTTGAGAGTGTGTTTATAGTACACAGTTTCTAATCCTCTAGTTCTGAGATCTGAGTTGGAATCTATATTTTAAAAATCTCCCCAGATAGGTCTGATGTGCTGTCAGCCTTGAGGTTTGCATCTTAGCTATCAATTAAATGGAAAGTATTCTATTTCTCGATTGATATGAGCTATGGCCTTTCTTTGTTTCATGTGTATGGCCTTTCTTTCTGAATATGTCACTAAATATTTCCCTACTCAAGAGCCCTAGACATTTCTCTACACCTAATAATTTCATGCCCAAGCATGATACTGATTAATCTCTTGATGTGGGTTGGGTTATTTATAGTCTCCAGTTCTTTTAAATCTGAGTGGTGTATATGTAGCAGTACATCTCAAGGTTGGATGAACATCTGAATCAACTAGAGAGGATTTAAAATTCTTGATGCCCAAACCACAAGTGGTTTGAGATAAGCCCCAGTGGCGGACAGTTGTAAAAGCTCCACAGGTGATATGAATGTGAAACTGCCTCTGGGAATCACCAGTCTGCATAAAAGACTTGTGTAATTTTTTTTTACCCAGAGAAATTATTAGGAACAGAAAAGGTTATATAACTTGAAAGAATATATCTCTTTATCCTTTTAGGCTCCAACTTTATGTTTGTATTTTATAACATAAAAGACTGGACTACCCAATTACCAGAATCTTTTACAGCCTTAAACTTCTATGCTCTGTGATCTGCTTCTCCTCTGTGTGTGTTTAAGAGACCTCTTTACCATGTCCCAGAGGCCTGGCTTGATGGGTGGAAAAGTAATTTACAATTGGGATACAGCAACATGACATAGCATCCAGATTTTATGACCATAAATTTAGGATTGAATCCAAACTCTGCCACTCATTAACTGTGAGTCAGTTACTTGACTTCTCTTAGCCTCAGATTTTGCATCTGTAATGTGGAGGCAGCATCTTCTTGATGGGTGTGTGTGTCTGTGTGTGTGTGTGCGCGTGTGTGTGTGTGTGTGTGTGTGTGTGTGTGTAGATGAAATGACACTTAAGTGACTATAATAGATAACATCTTTAATTAGTATCATTTACTATAATAAAACTCATTGTGAGGAATCCAAATCTAGTTCCAAAATTTCAGTTCTAAAAATCTGGAATTGTTAAGCAGAGAGCTTATAAGTATCATTGCAAATTTAAATAAGCCAAAGGAATAATCTTCAGGAGAAGAGAAACAAAAATAGTGCAGAAATGTGTGCATTTACATTTTTTGTAATTACTAAGTAATTGAAGGGGTGCAGGAGCTGGCAGTGAGTGGTTGTGCATAAACATTATTAAGCAAATACACCATTTCTTAAAATAATTGGAACCCATGCAGACCTAATTTTTCCTCACTGTTATAAGCAATCAGTAATCTAACAGACAATTTAGGGTATGATCAGTAGAATAGCTCAAGTCACAGACTTCAATAGCAGGAAGATTCTCAGAAATCATTATCTATTAAGGAAAGAGGTCTAGAAATGTTCAATAACTTGACTTAATCCATCACTTCAACTGGTCCACTAGTTTAATCCCAGATTAATGAACTATATAAGTTAGAATACATAACCAAGTTTCCATCTACTTTTTCTAAATTTAAAAGAATGCTAAAAGTTAGTTTTTAAATGATCGTGTATAAATTTAATAAACAGAAATACATTAGCTTAGTGGTGCAGAAATAAAATAATTCTTAGACAAACTGTGATTAAGACCATTCTAATTGTTAATTGCATAATAAATAGAATTTTTACATGAATAATATCAACTATTCATGTGCACAAATTCTAAATGGTACTGTAATAAAAAAAAGCAAGCTTAAAAATGTTTTCTATTCATGTGCACAAAAATAAATGATATTCAAAATAGTATTTTTAAAGTTAGCTCTTTAAAGAATATTAGGAATGTTTATTTCAGATACAACATTAGAAAACTTCAAAATTTAAGTTATTTTTCTGAGTTCTCTGGCAACCAGATTGTTGAAAGTAGTTGTACTAGTATAACTGTAAACTATGTTAAATTAGAGTTTGTTGAACTTTCATTGTGAAAAACAAATGAAAGATTTTTCTGACAATTTTTAAGAGTGACTTCTACAAAAAGGTATGTTAATTACAGGGATTCTTTAGACACGTGGCTGCATTTCATTTTCATTAATGAGGGTGTAGGAGATAGAAAAGCAGGCTCGGCATAAATGATACCCAAAGTGAATGAACAACCTAGTGCTACTCATTATGCAAGACATATGTGCCAGCAATCAGAGCGCATCCTCAGATTTCTGTTTAGCTTCATTAGCTATCTTCAGTCCTTTGGGTAGGACAATCCTGAAGATGTCATCCTCATCTAAGGTGAGATTGCCAGAGCAGAGTTCACTGCCATCTAGGGCAGGATATGTGTCTCCAGAGACTGTAATTAGATCAGGCCTTTCACACACTGGTTTTCTTTTTGAGAGCCCTTGAACAAATCAAGCATACCTGGTTGTCTATGTAAAACTAAGAGCTGTTCACTTTCTTAGAGCACAGATGACCTATCTCAAATATTTTATATATTACTTTAAAATAATGAATCAAAGGGCAAAGTCTACAATAATTGAAAGCAGGAGTTTACTAACAAAAAGAAAAACCTTCCAGCATGTAGATGTTCTACATTCAAATCAATGAGAGCTCTCACCCTAAAGATTGACAGGCTGTGTGGCATTGGAAATGGAGATAGAAAAAAAAAGTAGTGAAAATAATGGCATCTTTTTCACTCTTAAATAAAAATGTAAATCTCTAGAGCTATCAGCATGGTGTCAACCTTCAAAAACAATATTTATATTCATCTGGGGGGTTCCCCCCCCCCTCTTTCTCATTTTCTTTTGCTTAAAAGGTTGGGTTTGGTAGGAGTCGAGGTTAGATAAGTAATTGTGACAATTAACATTTTTATAAATCAGGTCTAAGACAAAGGTAAGCAGGAGTGTTTGCTGGCAGAAATACAAGTGGTCAAAAATACTTGGATGAAATTACTGAGCTTAATCATCTTCATTGGGATAATAGGGTTTATTCTGAAGCTGCAGAACACATATGAGTCATAACGGTTTTATTTTTTTAATATATTTTATTGATATTTACAGAGAGGAAGGGAGACAGTTAGAAACATCGATCAGCTGCCTCCTATACACTCCCCACTGGGGATGTGCCTTCAACCAAGGTACATGCTCTTGACCAGAATTGAACCCGGGACCCTTCAATCCACAGGCCAGCCCTCTCTCCACTGAGCCAAACCAGTCTCAGCAAATCATAGAGGTTTTAAAGGGCAAAAGTAGAAAGCTAAAAGTCTAAAGGTAGATTCAAGTACACAAAGCGGCAGGAGGGAGAGAAGTGGTGACGAGAAACAAGAAAGGGAACAGTAAACAAAGATCGGAACCCACTTTCCAGTTTGCACAATCAATTGTATAATTCACTGGCTTTTCTGAACTATAGATTTCTCATCTGTCAGTGGGATGTGGTGAACTTCACGTTAAAATTCCCCCAAGAAGCTCTTAATAAAATTTAATTGATTAGTTAGACATTCTGGGTTAATTAGCCTGGCACCAAGCATGGCTGCCATATATTCTAGAATTTTTTTTTCTTTTCTTCCTTCTCTTTTCTATGTGGCTATGTCACTGCTCTGGAAGGGAGAGAAGGGAGGGAAAGAAAACCACGCAATTTCTTCGGGAGCTCTAGTTGAAGAGCTGCCAAAGAAGAAAGCTGCAATGGAGTTTTTGCAAATGAAGAATGGAGACTCTTATCTCATTTCTTCAAGAACACACATATGCCTATACCTTTTTATGTAGTTTAAGTATGACTGAATAAAACAATTTACTTAAGTCAGGAAGCTCTAAACTATTATGATGAAACAAAATATGCCAATTCTAGCCAATCTGTGAATGTAAGGGTCAGTAATCCATAAACTATTTGGGCGGTAATTATATGCTTCATTAATGTAATGTGATTTTGCACTACTGTATCATTGTATTTAAGCAGAATCTTTAAAATACCCTGAAACCTAAATGCCAAATGTACAGTTTATAGGTTCATGTTATTTCTGATAAGGATTTAATTGCATTGTGCTAACAGTTGTTTAATGATATTAATGTTCTGTATGTGTTACTACTGTGATTCAAACCCATGAGGTTGTAAGCACACTAATTGATCATCTGGATTTTTATAGATAAAATCACCCATTGATCAGAAATCACTTTTCTACTTATTTTTTTGTAGAGTATTTTTCCACACTTGAAAAAAAAAACATGATTATTTTATATCAAACATCAGCTTTTCTTTAAATCTTATTTTAGTAGCCAGTGCATGTTTGAAATAAAATGTGTTAGAAATTATATAATATTAAGATTGTGCTATATTGGGGGGAAATGCATGCTGTTGGCAAATCATGCAACTTTGGGGAAATTTAAACTGCCAACTCACATGCAGGCATGTCTCAATCCATGTGCATGATTTATGTCCTTTCAAAAATCTTTTTTAAACTTTAGTAAAGTGAAAATGGCATTCTTAGTGTTATGAGCCAATAGACAAAGCTGCTTTGCTTTTTTTAATGTCGCAGTATATTGTGGTAAATTTACCCCTTCCTCAAATTTTCATCTTGGATTTTCTAGTTGGCAATAAATAAAATTATTTATTGGCAAATGATATAATTTACTGTATAGCAACTTACTATAATAAGCATGAAGATGTGGTAAAAATCATGTTAATAGTTCAAATCTATGAACACAATATTCTGGCAGCTTTTTCTACAATCAAAAATGGTATGTCTTTTTTTTTTTTTTTTTTTTTTTTTTTTTACACTGCCAAAATCAGTACTACTGCCAGGGTGGGGGTAACTTGAGGTCAGGTCTGCACTACATTAATTTGAGTAATAATGTAGGACATCTAGGAAGTGTGGACAGCCAATCAGTGTAACTGATAGAAGAAAAGTAAACTTCATTTTTTTCTCAGTAACTTAGGTAATTAAGAAAAAAATTGCATAGAAAATATGAATTTTGGCTGCAGAGACCAAGCCTCTACATGCTAACAATTTGCAGTAGTCTTTAGAAATAGAAATTCAGTGTAGTTTCCTTTTCTTGTTTGTTTTATTTTCTTCTTCAGAAAATATACTTGTGTTTTTGAAAGGGCTTAATTCCAAATGGATAATATTATGAACCAATGACCACCACCCCAATGAAATAAGTCATTCATCATATTATGTTATGTCTAGAACATAGCACTCGGTGACTTAAAACACCAATATAAACATTTACACTGCCGGAAGGTAATTTCATTGCTATGTTATTAAAGCAGTTGGGATCCTATTTATACATTTATTTATTTATTTACAGAAGTTTGGTTCATTCAAGTTCGATTTTAACAGCTTCAGTGAAGTTACTATATATAATTATAATAAAAGTTGACTCTAGCTACTACTCCAAGTGAAAATCATACAACAGAATTTCCCTACATCCTGGAGTAAAGCATTAATCCAAATGATAAGTAATCAGCCCACCATCATCAACATGATGTTGTATATGTGTGATATACAACAAAACTGATCTTGTTCTTAATTTGCTATCATATTGTTGCCTCTTCATAGATTCAACCTGTAAATATCAAAAAACATCATATGGCTAAGCCAATATTTTAATAAGCCATGAAAGGCAAAATGCCATAGGGAATCGATAAATTCAGCTATTTGGGTAACTTGTGTTTTCCACAAATTATACTGCAGATGTTATTTGAAATATTCTTCCCTTAAAAATATCAAAATGTAGGTTCCTGCCCATTGATGTCTTTCTGGGACTATAAATAAATATTTGGTATGATTGTTATAGTTAAAATTTTGTGAAATTTTTGTTCAATAATTATTGGTGATTTCAGCATCTGTGCTAAGATCCCAAGGCAGGAATAAATGTGTAAAGGATTTGAGCCTTTATGTGTAAGAAGAAATCTCTCCAATCATATTTCCTATATTTAGTGTAAGTACTTCAGTGATTTACCACTGGAATTATTCCTTGAATGTATAAATAATGGTGTTCTGTTCAAGCCTAATGAATTTCTGTACTGTGAATATTTAAAATAAAAGAATTCAATTTCAATGTGCAAAATAGTGCTGGTCATTTGTAATGCTTACATTGAAAATCATTCACTCAAGAAGATTCATTTTCAGTTACATAAAAAAGTCTAGATTCCCTATATATACTAAATTGAAATTAAAAAAACAATTATATTTTATATATTACACATTTAGTACAAATACCAAATTAAAAGATAACAATAAACATATACAAACTATTTTACAGCAGTTTGTTTTCTTAATCTTGCATTATTGTAATGAACTTGGACCAGCTTAGATCTATTAATGATTTCAATTTGTATGTGTGATGTGGAGGAATAGGAGAATCTATCCAACTCTCATCATTCAGCCTTGATCTAGCTTAAAAGATGCCTCATGTTGCATCCCCAATTTACTACTCTACATATTCTCCTAATTGTTTTTATTCAGGGCTATAGACTCAATGATTTTCAACAGGCTAGGGTTTCATTGTGTATGTATCTATTATGGACATCCTTCTTCAGCCACAAGTTTTGAATATCCAGGTAATTACTGTCATCTAACTTCCTTTAGACTCCTTGCCTTGGATAGCCCACTGTGAGGGGCTTTCAGCACCATATTCTCATCTTTTTTTTTATTTTTTATTTACTTACCTGTTACAAATTATGTTGCCTAAAAGCTTAGAAATCATTCTTGATTATTTCTCTTCCTTTTCTGCACATCCACTTGACCATGAAATATCTCTCTCAAATATGTCCCCTTTCTTCCAGCCTACTGCCATTGCCTCTTTTATCAATGAGGCCTTCACCATTTGCAATACTTTGTAAAGGTTATTTCCTCATTTAGTAGCAAGTCATATACATTTCTTAAAGTTGGCTTTTACAAATATTTCTAAGGTCTTGTTTGCTCCCTTGTAATATTTCATCACATTTGCATTTCTGTGATAGCTCCCACATCCATCCAGAACCCAGGCTGTTACTTTGCCCAGTGAACTTTTGGCATCCTTAAGATTACACTCAAGAGTCACATTCATTTACAAAATATATTTTGTGTGTCAAATAGATTTCAGAGGGTTCAAAAGTCAAGACAACAGGTAAGGTGATCTGTATTTTCATGGAAGAAGTTCTGAAATAGTTCTTGAAGAAAGAATTCAGTCAGGCAAGATGAGAGGCTATATGGATAGACTTTTCAATGAGGATATGAACAAAGACTTAGAGGCAGAATACAGTGAATAAACATGGGTGATTTTAATAGTACAATAATTAATAAAAATGTTAAATAAGTCATTAGGGTGTTGAAAATAAAAAGATTAGAATATGGAGAGCTTGACACTCAAATGGATAAATGTAGTAAGCTGATTGATTTGAAGTGGTTTATATTGAAGCATGATGGAAAGTCATTGAAAATTTGTAAGCTGATGTACAGCATGAGCAAAGCCACAAAACATGTCTCTCTAGAACTGAACCATTTAAAGAATGGAAACTAGCATCATAACATCTTATCCATCTTCATGTCCAATTCCAATGTCTCTTACTTTAGCTGAAGGGATGCCCTGTGATCCGATGTTTGCAGTGTTGGTTCTGGAGCAAAACTGTTCGCGTCCAACTATCAGACTCTCATTGCCAGCTCTGTGGCATTAGCAAGGTTATTTCACCTTGAATCACCTCAGTTTTCATCCATAAATACAAGAATAACAACACCTTACTCATAAGATTGTTGAGAAGATTAAATGACATAATGCACATGAAAGATTTATAGTAGCACTTGAAATAGTAAGCACTCAATAACTCTTAGCTATTACTTTAAAAGTAACACAAGCAGTTTCCTAAACATCTTTTCTTCAGTCCCTCCAGTCCCTATTAAGCCATTTTATCCTAAAAATATATTGCTTTTGTTAAAACTTCAGATCTCCAAATTACCCCTTTGTTGTTGAATAGGCAGAGAAAATGTTAGAAAACATGACTGGATGTATATACTAGAAGCAGGAAGAATATTGGATTTTTGATAATTTATTATAATAAATCGGAGACTCTGAAACACCCCACCGCACCCCCACCCATGTAGACTACCCAGACTCAGTTTGGGGAATTATCATATCTATAGTAAGCTGGTGATGTGGTAGCTCAGAAGACTTCTTAAAAATTTTAGAATACCTTTAACTTTATGTTGCCATAACCAGCAGAAAAATAAACTTGATTCCCAGAAGCCAGCAGGGATATGATTCCCCACAACACACAGTTAATGTAAAAAGAGCAAATAGGTTATTCTTGAAGGTTGAATATTCCTCTGGGATTGTCAGATTATATCATAATATTAAATATTGAGCACAAAAGCTACAGTCACCCATAAAGCTCAGGATTGTAATTATGCAAACCATAATTACTTCAGTGAAATCACCAATTTTAGAGATTATGAGTTTAGAAGCACAAGAAAACATTTGCACGACCATTTGGTCATCCATTAAATTTGTTGGCATATGTTATTTATTTTTGTAAATGACCATGTTTGCAAATGATTACTCTGCCTCTGAATACTGCATCAAATGTGGCCTTTCAATCTATGTCCCAAATTAGGCTAGTATCAAACACTTATTCTTTGCAATGCTCACTGAATAAAAATTGGGTCAGTCATCAAAAACATTTGAAAAATGCTTTGTAATATATTCCTTTTCAGAGATTTATACTGTACTTTTATATGTGAAAGTCCCTGAGATAACCTTCAATAAAGGAGTGTGTTTACTTTTATTAACTCAGCATTTCTCAAATATATTTTACTTCAGAAATTCTGTTTTCCTGGAGTGCTAATTACATTCCATAAAAATAGTGGTTGAGTAGCACTGTGGAGACTGCTGCTCAAAGGCCGGTTGTTTTTTGCTCTAATGCATCCTGGGTTCAGCAGAGCCTGAGCAGCCCCGGATGGTGTTGCACCGTTGTCTGCTTTTGCTAATGGACTGTTTTGGACCTTTGTCTGCCCTCGACCCAACAAACCGGAGTGGCTCTGCATTCACATTCCATGCTCATCCCAGAAACCTAAAGTCCTCCCTAGAAGAAATGTCCAATAGTTCTATTAGTTGTTTGCCAAAACACCTGGGCCCATCCAGATTCTTTATTAGACTACCCAATGAAACGATCCCTAGTACATTATGTGAAATGACCCTACCCGCCAAAAACAAAGAAACAAACAAAAAACTCATCTTCTATCTTAGAATTTGTAAAGTTTGAGAGGAAAAAAATCCTGAATATACTAATCCTGAAATTAGTGCAAAGCACATGCTGACAATGAGTTAGATTAAGCAAAGTCCTTGATCCACCCCCTCCTTTAATCACTTCCAGGCTCAAATGTCTTTCAGATACGGTCTTGTTAACTACACTAAGAAAGGAGAACCTGAGACCTGGAAATAGTGCTGCCAACCGACACCGAGCAGGTACTAAGAGGTAAGCCAGGGTTTTAGATAATAAAGGTGAGTTTATTCCAGTACATACAGCATAATGTGATATCCACAGATTAAGGCAACTGACAACAAATGATTAGGGCAGAAGGAGAAGCAAGTGCATGTCTTTATGTGAAACCAAAACCCAATCATGGACCAGGAGCATATAAGGCTGGGAGAAGAGAGTGAGGGAAGGCACTGCAAAGCAGACTTGGGTTCTTTGGAGACCAGGACTTCATGGCATCAGGGACTCAGGAGGATGTGGACCAAAGGAAGACTCAGACACTCAGCAATCAGAATGGAAACCAAAGGTGAGAGAGCACTTTAGACCCGTGGTTGGCAACCTGCAGCTTGCGAGCCACATGCGGCTCTTTGGCCCCTTGAGTGTGGCTCTTCCACAAAATATTATACCACAGCCTGTGGGAGTCTATTTTAAAGAAATGGCGTTAGAAGTTTAAGTTTAAAAAATCTGGCTCTCAAAAGAAATTTCAGTCGTTGTACTGTTGATATTTGGCTCTGTTGACTAATGAGTTTGCTGACCACTGCCTTAGACTATCTTAGAGTGTCTAACAGAGCTTTTTAAGTGACCTGGCCTTAATTTGGACAAGCCTCTGAGCTTATAGATGATACTCTATTACTTACTATATAAGAGAAGGTCAGGAACTCAGAATTCCCTAACATCTCATAGCTTAATGATCTGGTCAGATAATTCACATTTCCTGGCTGTAAAAACACTTATAGGCCAGGAATTTACTTTGGCAAAGCTAGAGGCAAATGAAGGAGTGGTTTTGAGAACTATTGTCTTCAGCTCTCTTCAGATGGCCTCTTTCTCAAAGAAAAGTAGTGTTCTTCATTGTTTACTCCTGGAGAAGAATCCACTCTCCTAGAGATATATTTTTATCCAGATAGCCATGTAACAGACCTGCAGAAATGCATTTATCCATAGCTAAATAATCTATACTATTTACCACATCTTTCTATTAGGGATTATAATGACTTTGGCACAGAGAAGGCAAAGCACAGAGAAGAAATAAATAATCCCAATTAACTGTATCCTTGTGTCTGGGAAGGGAGGAATAAGCAGTGATACATACAGAGTTAATGGAAACAAAGACAAAACCTGGTCCTTGCAGAACTCCCCAGTAGAGAAGGCAGTGTGATGGTTATGAGCATGAGCTGTGGCGAGATCTCATCAGTGGCTCTCAACCCGGAGCAGTTTTGCTCCCAGGAAGACATTTTTGGTTGTCATAATTATTTAAATGTTGTATTTAATATTGTAATAGCTTAAAGGGCTTAAAGTTACACCACATTTAACATTTAAGATAGGGATATAGCTATAGCACACTGCTTATTGACATTTAAAGGGAAAATATCATGTCTCTCATTTCCAAAATCAGTGGACTAAATATTTCAGAAAAAACTCTTCTGATGAACACAACTAAAAAGGATGAATGAAATATAAGGATTATCTTCCAAAAATCATCAAAGAGCTGGGTAGTAAGAAATCAAAATGCCAAGACACTGAAAAAGATGTGATTTCAGAGATTTTAACACAGCAGTTGGGAAAATGTTTCCCGGGGCATTTTCCAAACATAAATTGGTCTCCACCAAAAGCTGAGCTACTTTTTATTTACACATTTTTAATATCATCACAAGGCTTGAAAGACAAAATCAGCCTCTGGGACCTATGAAGTTGAATCCTGCTAAATATAAACGTCATTGTTGGCTTTACATTGGGATCCAAAGAGCCACATCCCAAGATTAAAAGGAAAGAAGGAACCACCCTCACACAGGCAGCAGCCAGTTATCTGGATAGACCAGAAAACTTCAAACCCAAATCTCAGTGTTAAGTTATAGACTAACTAGTGGCCTGGTGCATGAAATTCATGCATGGGGGAAGGGATGGGAGAAAGCATGTTCCTCAGCCCAGCCTGCACCCTCTCCATCTAGGACCCCTTGGGGGATGTCCGACTGTCCACAGGGATCAGGCCTAAACCGGCAGTTGAACATCCATCTCACAATGTGGGACTGCTGGCTCCTAACCGCTCACCTGCCTGCCTGCCTGATCACCTCTAACCACTCTACCTGCCAGCCTGTTCACCCCCAACTGCCCCCCACTATTGGCCTTCTCATCCCCAACTGCCCTCCCTTACTGGCCTGCTTGCCCCCTTCTGCCCCCCTTCCAGCCTGATCACCCCCAACTTCCCTCCCCTCCTGGCCTGATCATCCCTTACCACCTCTGCCTCAGCCCCACCACCATGGCTTTGTCCGGAAGGATGTCCAAAAGGTCTCCTGGTCTAATTAGCATATTACCCTTTTATTAGTATAGATAGTGACCCCAGAGACCCAGTTGTCAATTATTTCTATAAGTAATTTTTCTGATACAATGTTTATTATACAAAAATAAGCAAATGAGTAGACTAATCATGGATGAAAAGCAAGCAAAATTAGTTTTGAAAAGACAACAAAACCACATACTAAAGACTCCTGAGTTGACACTGTGGGACAGAATTGGTAGTCTGGAGAGGTAAGAGCAGCCATATTTTATAAGCACTATACCAAATAGAGGTAAGAGAGAGGGAGAGGGGAAAGGAGAAAGGGAGAGAGAAGAAACAAATATCCAGAGGGGTCCTGGTAAGTATTTAGCTGAGTGCAGATCAAAACATGAATTACCCAAGGCCAAAGGATTACAGGATACAATTCTTGGAAATAATACAAGGCTGGGACTAGGTTGTGTTTCTACCAAAGAGAAAAAGTTGAAATTCACAGAATTTTAGGTACTCAGAATGTAGTGCCTCAAATGGAGGAAAAAACAGTACTAAATTAAAGGCTGCTTTGATTCTGCCTAACAGCTAAAAGCAAGCCATAACAGAATCAAACTATTTCCAAGTAACTTAACTGTGTCCAAAACAAAGCTCAAGAATATTGGTAAGAATAAAAATATCTGTTATCAAACATAATAAGCTACATAATGTCTGACATCGAAAAAAAAAAGTTAAATCCAAAAAAGCAGGAGAAAGTATATGATAAAATAAAAGTAGAAATTAAAGAAATTGAAAATTAAAGAGGAAAATTAATGAAACAAAAAACTAGTTTTTAAAGGTAATTAATAATATTGAAAAATCTCTGGCTAGATGATTATGGGAAAAAAAAAAAAAAAAAAAAGAGAAGACATAAATCACCAATATCAGAAATGAGAGAAATAACGTGATTCCAGATTATTAGAGGATAATAATTAAAGAATAATGAGGGAATACAATAAACAACTCTATGTTAACTCATTTGACAATTTATTTTTATTTATTTAAATATATATTTTATTGATTTTGTACAGAGAGGAAGGGAGAGAGATAGAGTTAGAAACATCGATGAGAGAGAGTCATCGATCAGCTGCCTCTTGCACACCCCCTTCTGGGGATATGCCCGCAACCGAGGTACATGCCCTTGACCGGAATCGAACCTGGGACACTTCAGTCCCCAAGCCGACGCTCTATCCATTGAGCCAAACCGATCTCGGCTCATTTGACAATTTAAATGAAATATAAATTTTTTTTGTAAAATACCAACTATCAAAGTTCATTCAAAAAAAAATAAATTGAGGGTCCAAGATGGCTGTGCCCAGGTAAACACCTAGCCGCAGCTGCACACAACAATTTCAATAAAATACAACTAAAATATAAAATGGACATTACCCAGAACTACAGGAAAGTCGACTGACTGGAAATTCTACAATGAGAAGCAAGGAGAAAACCAGAAGGAAGCGCAGAGGAGCTGTAAAAGCCCAAGGTACGGAGACACGCTGCGCGCGAAGAGGACAGAGCCGGAGAGGAGGGAGGCTGAGGTGCTGGCTGGCGTTCCCTAGCGGGAAGGAGATAAACGCTCCGACTGTGCTGGGCCCCAGTTCCGACTGCTCTGAACCCCAGTTCTAGGCCAGACCCCAGGGACCCAGGCTCATCCATAGGGAGCTGGGCTGTAAGGAGGCGGAACCCCAGGGAAGTGTCGAAAGGAGGTCCCGGCGGTGCGCACATTGCGCTCAGAGAAGGGACAGTCGGCTGTGCCGCGGAATTGCCCTGGCTGGAAGGAGACTGGGGCTCCAGTCTGCTCTGAACGCCACCTCCAACTCCACTTCCAACTGAACTGAACCCCAATATCGGGCTCATTGGGGGAGAGCATAGACTGTTTGGCAGCAGGCGAAAATCGAGGGCACCTATCTCTCAGAGGCGCTTTGCAGTGAGTACTGAAGGACCCTGAGATGCAGGAGTCACATAGGGCGGGGCTGACGGAAGCCAAGGCTGTAGGCTCCACCCTGAAATCCTGTCCCATCTGTAACTGCGAAATGCAACAACGAAATAGATCACAAATGAAAGAAATGGAGGACAAAAAGCGACTGGATATAGAGTTCAAATCTACGCTTATAAGGTTTTTCAAGAATTTCCTAGAAAAGATAGATAAGACCTATGAGGATATGAAAAGAGATCAACTAGAATTAATAAGGAGTCAACAAGAAATGATAAGGGATCAACAAGAAATAAAGAATACATTGTCTGAAATAAAAAATATTATACAGAGTCCTAAAAACAGAATGGAAGATCGCAAGAATCAAGTCAAAGATTTGGAACATAAAGAACCAAAAGACACTCCTCCACAGAAGCTAGAAGGCAAGAGAATCCAGAAAATTGAAGATAATGTAAGAAACCTCTGGGACAACTTCAAGCAAACCAACATCAGAATTATGGGGGTCCCAGAAGATGAGAGAGAGCAAGATATCGAAAAACATACTGAAAGAAATAGTGACAGAAAACTTCCCCCACCTGGTGAAAGAATTAGACTTACAAGTCCAGGAAGCGCACAGAACTCCAAACAAAAGGAATCCAAAGAGGACCACACCAAGACACATCATAATTAAAATTCCAAGAGCAAAAGACAAAGAGAGAATATTAAAAGCAGCAAGAGCAAAGCAGGTAGTTACCTATAAAGGAGCACCTATACAATTGTCAGCTGACTTCTCAACAGAAACCATGCAGGCCAGACAGGAATGGCAAGAAATATTCAAGGTGATGAATAGTAAGAACCTACAGCCAAAGATAATCTATCCAGCAAAGCTATCACTCAGAATCGAAGGTCAGATAAAGAGCTTCACTAATAAAAAAAAGCTAAAGGAGTTCATCAACACCAAACCAGAATTATATGAATTGCTGAAGGGGGTTCTTTCAGAAGAGAAAGTAAATAAAGATAAAAATTATGAACAACAAATACGTAACTATCAACAAGTGAATCTAAAAACCAAGGAAATTAAAAAAATCTGATGAACAATATTAACTGTTGAATATAATAGAATCAGAGGTATGAAAGGGGAGTGAACTGACGATTCTTGGGGAAAAGGGGAGAGGGGGAGGTGGGAAGAGACTGAACATAAACTGTGCACCTATGGATGAGGACAATGGGAAGTGGGGAAAGGGCAGAGGGTGGGGTGGGAGCCTGGTGGAGGAGAGCAATGGTGGGGGGGGGGGGAAGGAACATTTGTAATAATATGAACAATAAAAACTTATTTTAAAAAAAAGAAAGAAATTGAGGAATACAGTATCCATTTTTTGAAATTGAATGTGTAGTTAAAAACCTTTCCAGAAATAATCTATGAAACTTGATAGTATATTAGCATGTTTTACCAAACACTTAATGATGATATAATACCCATTCTATATAAATTCTTTAAAAAATTGAAGATGTTCTTTTTATTGCAGTGATGTTTATACATACGTCCAAACTTTTAAAAAATTACATTGTAAATATATGCAGTTTATTGTATGTCAATTTAACTCACAAGTCTATTTTAAAAGGTTTAAATTTTATGTTCCCATGAATAGGCAATAGATAATTTCCATAGAAAAATGTTCAGCATCTTGTAAAAAAAAAATTGAGATATTATTTTGTATTTCTCACCAATTTTGAAAATTAAAGATCAAATGAATGCTGACAAAATTGTGGGATAACTATATTTATATGCTGGTGGAGTTCTAAACTTTTCACCCATTATGAAAAACAATGTAAAAAGTAGCAGCTGCCATAAATGGTTTAATATTTATCCAATGTCCTTTGTTTTTATCAAATGTTCTAAGGAAATGATATAACCATTGGGAGAGAGCTACCTGCACCAAGATGTTTTCTTCATTCTGTGTAATAGGAGGGGAAAAGACAATTCTAATACCAAATAGTACAAAAGGTTTTCTAAATCATGTTGCTGATACATTATGAAACTCCTTGTAAAAAAAAAAAAAAAAAGAAAAAAGAAAAAAAGAAATGACTGAACAAGTGCAAGCACAGATGTTAATATTAGATGTGTTATAACTGCAACAATTTTCAAATTTATATTCATGAATGAGAGAAACAACAAAGCTTGAAATTAATATGTGAAACTAAAAAATAGTTTTGTTATGGTAAGGACAATACTGATGATTTAAAATATTTCAATGTTTCTGTTACATTTGTTTTGACAGGAAAAGGGGTAACCAGCTTGATTTGCTTCCTACAACATAGGCTTTCTCTCTTTAAAATTACCGTATTTTTCAGACCATAAGACACACTTTTTCGGAAAAAGTCCCTGCGTCTTATGGTCCAAATATAGCCTACACATATACTTTAAAAAAAAAGTTTTTTTACTTGCCCGGCTCTGTGTGGTCTCTGTGTGCTTGCCCGGCTCTAAAATGGTTCTAAATGCTGCTGTTTACTTTACAGGGTTGATTACATGTGTTTATGACTGTGATGTTGGGTTTTAATGCACATAAAATATTTTAGGACACTATTTGTTTCAGAATCTTTTTTTCTTCATTTCCCTTCTCTAAAAACTGATGCGTCTTATGGTCCGGTGCGTCTTATGGTCTGAAAAATACGGCATTAATTCTTTGGAATAGCTTTCTATAAATGAGATATAATTTGCACTAATTCATCAATATGCTTTTGTCTCCTAATTTTATCAGGGATCTGAAGTATTACAGACTACAGCCATAGGACAGTGAGAAGCCCTGAAGTAGAAGATAATCTCATTAGCATATTTATCAGCTGAGCTAAGTGTCCATGAATATGAATGCTGTAGAAACTGTGACTGAGAAAGTTTCTGCTCTGATGGTTGCATTTTTCACTGTGCACAAGAAATAATAAAGTTTATGAAAGAAGTAGCCAAAAGCAATAATACAATACTTTTTAAAAAATCTTTGCACAGTTCAATACCTACAGAAATTTGCATCCACCTTCTTTTTGGTTAAACCTCACCGGAGGATATTTTTTCCATTGATTTTTAGAGAGAGTTAAAGGGAGGGAGAGAGGAAAGGGAGAGAAGAGAGAGAAAGGCGAGAGAGAGAGAGAGAGAGAGAGAGAGAGAGAGAGAGAGAGAGAGAGGTGATAGAGAGAGGTGATAGAGACACATTGACTGATTGCCTCCCACAGGAGTCCTGACTGGGGCTGGGGATGGAACCTGCAACCCAGATAGGTGCCCTTGAGTGGGGATTATACCCTTTGGTGCATGGGCCAATGCTCTAACCACTGACAACACTGGCCAGGGCACATTCACCATCTTGGTCAATTGATCCTGCTTAGAGATGCAGATCCTTTGATGTATTTGTTTTAAACAGAATCTTGTTTGACCAACAGTAAAAATAGATCTCAACATGCCGCTTCTTTTTCATTTCTCTCTATCTCTGTCTCTCTTTCTGCTTCTCTTCACAGCTTCGTCCCTCATTCACAGCAACTTCACCAAATAACTCTGTGCTTCTGGAAACCACTCGACTGCCTACTACCTCTGCATACTGCTAAGCTTTTTAGCTGCAGGAGTGCTTGTTTCTGCATGCTTCAAACATGTTTATACACTAGGAAAAATCACTCAGGAACCAACTGCATTTGCCCATTTTATAATGTCCTTATTTGCCAATCTCCTATTTGCACTACAAAAACAGACATTCAAATCTCTTGAGCTATTCTAATAGGTTATCATCTCAACATGCAACACCACAGTACATTATAAGTCCAAGGATTTTTTGTAGACTTCTTACAAATTTATTAAATCTGTCCATTTTAACATTTTGAAATATTTATCACTTGCCTAATAAGATCACTGTGAAAACTAAATGAGAATATATCTTTATAATATTTAACAAAGTAAAATATTTTTCATTACCATTAATTTCTGTAGATAAAAGAGGGATTTCTTGGTAAATGTATCAGAGCTAATTGGGTCTTTTATTTTATTTTATTTTATTTTATTTTTTAACTAGGTCTTTTAAACACATATTGATATGTATTGTTTTTACATTGCATCATGAAATTCAAGTTTTAGTTTTCAAGATTACTAAATTTGTCTTTGTTGAAAATCTAAAGTTAAACAAAAACAGTTGATTCTAGTATTAGGAAGAAGTTGACTTGAGAGGAATGTATATATTCCAAACTCATATCAACCATAAAGCTTATTGACTAATGTGTGATGCAAAGTTATTCACACATTATTATGAAACTGAACTGAGACCCTAACTGAAGAATACAAAGAATCTAGAAAACATTGATGATTTCCAATTTATAGTCAAAAATAAAATATTTCCCACAAATGGAATGTAAGGAGAATCTTGACACATTTATGGAATACTCTGGTGCCAAATATACTGAGTGGCCAGATTATTATGATCTCTGAATGCATAATAATCTGACCACTCAGTGTATATCCTATATAATAAAAGGCTAATATGCAAATTGTCTCCTAGACCAGGAGTTCAACCAACAGGCAGGCAGGCCGGCCAACTGCCCATGTACCCTTCCCCTGGCCAGGCTGGACCCCACCCATGCACAAATTCATGTACTGGGCTTCTAATATATATACTGAATGGTCAGATAATTATGCATTCAGAGATCATAATAATATGGCAACTCAGTGTATATTGCACAAAGTAACCTCCTTCAAAAGTAATCTAGAAACAAGCATTCAAGTAAAGAGAAAAATTAACAAATAATAGAAAAGAACAAAGGGTCACATTAAAACAGAAATAGATGCTCTGCTTTATAAAGCCAGGAATAAGCCATTTAGTCCAATTTCTTATTTTACAAATAAGTTTGAGTTCAGAGAAGTCGAGTAACTTTCTCAAGATTACATAGTCATTGGTTGATGTAATAAATACTGGTATCTTAAATTCTAGTGTTGTGCCTGTTCATATTCTCTACTATGCTTTTATGTCATGTCAGATAAGATGAGGCACTAAATGGAGCATGCTATGAAGCATACATACCATGCTCAAGGTCAAATGTTACCTGTAAGCCAAAGGGATTTCTTTTTCTTCTTCATTAATTAGAAAATCAGTTATATTCATAAGAAGTTAAAATACATCATGTCTTACATATTAACTATCATTATGCTTTTATTTCAAACCCAATTTAACCAAAATTCCCATGTGAATATAATTGTGATGAAAGAATAAGACCTTAAGTGATTATTTTTAAATGCTTGCTATTTTGATCAAAACATCTAATTAATTTGTTCATCTTCCATGATTTGGTCAGTAATCAGAATTAGGTCTTTTATTTATATTATGTATGTAAGTACGGGAAAAATTATAATCTTATTTAATTAGAAAATATTCATTTAATTCCTCACTACAAAAGTACCTGTAGAGACTAAAAAATAAACTGATAAATGCTGAACATTAATCCAATTATATTTTCTCCTGGAGGTAGAAGAGGCATTGGGGACTGAGTTGCAGCACCTTCATTCATTAGTGAACCATCCAAGACCCACAGATTATTCCCAGCGGTGGGGCTATTACAGCAAGAACAGAAATAGAATCCTTGGGTCTGAGTTATTCGTTCCAGAGAGTGTTCCATATATTTTAACATAGGTATCTGAAACTTTAGAGCCCTGGGATTGGGTTTTCAAGTTGATAACCACATAACTATGCACTCCAAACGACTTTACCGAGTGTGCTTTCAAAAGGAAAACACTTTAATCTAACTTTAGAAAGTATAATAAATAAAAGAGGATCTTACACACTGGCAGCGCAGCTTATCTCACCTTCCCACCTTAAGCTGCGTTTACCGAACTTGCTAATATGTGTCACCGCTGGGTCCCGTCCTAGAATAAAGAACAAGCATGGTGATTGAAAAAAAAAACAAGGAGTGGTAATAAAAAGGATAAGTGGAAATAATTCTTTCAGGAGGAAGCTTGATGTATAAAACAGAAAAGTGCCAGTTTTTTTTTTGTGTTTTTTTGTTTTTTTTTTAAGGAATAAATATATTATGAAGGCAGGTGGTTACAATATATTAAAGAGACACTCAAGGAGCATAATTTACTAGAAACAAGGAGCAAAGAAAAATGTAACCACAGACACAGAGAGAATCTCCTTCCATGCATGTAATTAGCCCTGAGGTGTGGGACAGAGAAATGAGGATAAAAAGACATCTGCAATAAATGAAGAGAAAAGTCACATTTTATTCACGTCGCAAGATCAGTAAGCATGGGGCTTGTCATATAGCAAGGATTTCCAGCACCACAGGTAAGACAAGATGAGAAAATATATATATATATAGTACAAATGCCTTAACTTTTAAACACACAAGGGAGGTGGGATAGGTCAACAGATGTGCAAACATTTGTTTTCCTAAGAGCAGAAGGCAGTTGCCTAAAATGATTTCTTGTTACTAGAGCTCCCAACAGTCACCATTCATTCATCCTCTAACCCAGCTCCCTTCCTCATTCCATTTCAGTTTTACCCTCACATCAACTAGTTTAAGATTCCAAAGATGTGCCTATGTTCAGACAGATTAATTTAAATCTATTAGTCACAACATTTTTTTAATGAAGCAGTAAACTTAATTAATGAGTCAAAACAAAGGATTAATAGTAAAACTGACAGGTATCCATCGGACTGCCAGTCTTCTTTCTAACTTCAAAAAAAAGTGATATCATAATTCAAAGATTACTGAATTTGGAATAACTGGAAAATAATATGTTTTCAGATACTTAAATAGTCGTTCTTTTACAAAGTTAATTTAGTCATGAGCCTAAAATTAATATGATATATATATATATATATATATATATATATATATATATATATATATTAGCCAGATGTTCATTGAAATTACAATAAATTGAAATCAATGTATGTACAGACTGTCTTCAAATGCGGGCAATAAGATAAGCCAGATGCACAGGTGTACCACAATCAGGGATTTTTCTAGAATATGGCACCTAAAGCTTCTCAGTCTCAGGATGGCTTAGGTTATACCACTTCATTAGAAGTTGTCATAACATCTCAATGGAAATGCAGAGCACTTTTCTATGTTATTCATTTTCATAAAAACAATCCTGGAGAGTAAATCTGAAAAAACTCACTTAGATGAAGAAACTGGGGCCAGTAACTGGAGATACATGTAGACCTCATAAAAGAGTAACAAAAAAAATTAACTACCAGTACATTGTTTGACTCTTGATTATCCTATCTTGCTTTTGAACTTGTACACCACACCTCACTCAATGGCTCACAGTATCCAGTATGTGGTTGAGTTTATCCACTCATTTTTTATCTAGTAACCTTGATATTTTACACCACTTAAGTTTTATTACCTGGAAATTACATCTAATTTATCTCCATAAATACATTGGAATCAAATAAATGTAATGTAAATCAGCAATCAGGTGGCTTTCAGACTGCCTTTTAATTAGATCTGTGGTAATTTGTCTAACCAATATATCACTATGCAATCAAATTAATGTATACAATAAATTGTAAAGTGTCTCCTCTGTTATTGGAAGACTGTAAGGCATGCTATGTACTAAGTTTTATGAAAGTTTTCTCTGTTCTGCAGATTTTCTGCAATGAATTTTTTTTTCTCATTAGGAAGTTAGTTACTAACTCAAGTTACATGCACATTCTCCCTCTTGCATGGGTAACCCAAAACCACAGCATGACCAAAGATTCATGCCTCCTTCTAGTAACATTTTGCCCAATTTGCAAGCTTTTCTGTTATTGAAAATTCTCATGGTCTTATTCATAAGCCATCTCCAAAGGCTTCTTTGTCAGCCACAGCAGTACACCTGTCAGGGGTAATGATAGAAGTTGGCAGAGAGAGAAAATCAATCAATGGTTCCTTCTTGTCCAAGAGCTTCCAATATAGAGACAAAAGTATCCTGTAAATTAATCCTTTCTAAGTACACAAAGCTTCATAAACCTGCAAAAAAATCAGTCATATAGAGAATGGGCTGGTCTGTCTTCAGTTCTCAAATATATTTGCAATTTGACTTGCCATTCCTCAGCGGCATCTTTAGTAGAATAGTTGTGTCTTTCAGCAAAAATTAATAACTCAGTTCTCTTCTTCAAATACACTTTGCCTCAAAATATTTAACATATCATACTCTGTCAGCTACCAAAGCATTTTGACTGTTGGTTCTACTGATAACTTTCTTTAAAACATACTCCTGGGCTGCATTTTCTTGAATTAGTCAGATAAAAATATCATTGTCCTATATTAAATGTTAGTAATTGCCAGTAGATTTCATTAACTTTAACAGAGAACAAAGCTTTTTTATTCAGTTTAGAATATTTGTTAAGGGTGGTATTATTACCACCACCATCACTACTACGACAACGACGACTACGACTACTACTACTACTATTGCCTATATTAAAAACTTCTTATTTATGGTATGCATACTATATGACACTCTATGTCAAGCCTTTCATTTACATTATACTACTTAATACAAAACACAACACCCGATGACGAGTGTTTTCACCCCACTTTTCAGATGTAGAAACTGATCTTCAAAGAGGTGAAACTGTCTACAGATAACTTGACTAATGAACGGAAGGAGCAGAACTCAGCTCTCTCTGACCCCAATATTCTAACTATCCAGCTAGGATGGTCTCCCCAAGGACGTGGATGTGTCTTAAGTTGGGATTTAAGAGCTCTGCTTCTCCACTTTATTCAGCTAGAGATCCAACAAGTATTCTCTCCTACATGCCAGACAAGGTGCAGAGACTGATGATGCAATGGAGAGAAAAACAGATCTGATTTTTACCCTCATGGAGATTATAAAGCCATAATCACAATAAGTAGAAATTGCCAACTGTGATAAGTGCCAGGAAGAAAGAGTAGAATTGCAGGAAGATAGGTGTCAGGGGATGTAAAAAGCATTTTCAAAAACCAGAAAGGCTCCCTGACCAAGACTGCAGCAAGGTGAGGCTGGGCCAAAGCACCTTCTGCACAGGTAGAGAGGACATAGCGGTGTGAAGGAAACGAGTCTATACTTGAGTCAGAACTCAGATTGCTCACAGCAACCTGCACACTGAACTCTCATAGCTGCGTGTAGAAGGGTGAATTATTGGCCTCATCTTATCCATGTGCAAAGGAAAATTATATGACTATCCAGGCACAGAGCCAGAAAGCAGGAGGGCTGAGAGTTAGATTCTGGTGTGCAGCACTTTCACTACATCCCACTGCCTGGGAATGGCCTGCTAGGAAGGTTGCTTCAGAAAAACACACCATGACTATCAGCTTGGCTGCTAATTAGAAACTGCTTCGTGACAGACCTGCATAAAAATTAAAAAAATAAAAATTAAAATAAAAAACTCTCAAAATGACAGGAACCAAAGGATGAGCAAATCAGCAGAAAGTGTAAATATTAAATAAAAAAATTACCACTGACCCAAAATAACTATTGAATGAGAATTACAACAAAACACCCATCCTTACCTGCCCTCCCCCCTTTTCATTCTAAACTCCAATGCACACCTTAGAAAAGATTTATTCTAATCTCCAGGAATGCAGACAGTTTTGCTGACAGATTCTTCCAAATTGCTGCAGACTAGAAACCTAAACACATACAAAGCAATTGTATCAATAGGATGAATATAACATCAAATCCTTCCAAATGAGGCTGTGCAACTGTGTAGTACTGAAATTGGTTCATTTCTCTTTGCAATACATAGACATTTGATAAGAAAACATGGCTCACTTTTATAGCGATTTTCAGTGTAGCCTAAAAGTAAAATAAAAGTGTTCATACAAGACCCATATCCTATATTCACTTAAGATTCCTTATCATAAATCTTGCGTTTGTGCAAATGTCTTCTAAAACACAGCATCATGGTCAAGCTCAAACGCATTGTCTTAATCCCTCTGGGGACCCTCCAACAGGCCTTCCAGACCCTAGATTAGTGCTTTTGCTAAAATAATCTTTCATCCCATTGTCATTTTTGAAAGCCTTAATTCCTCAAGGTCCAGTATAAAAAATGAGCATGTTAGAGAGTTTCCCAGATGTCCTATATAGAATTATTTTGTCCTCCACATACTCTCATGGGACTGCTTTCTTCCTCTACTATTATATTTGTTTTAAATAAATTTCTTAATAATTCATGAGTGAAAGAAGAAATTATAATAAAAGTAAGAAAATAATTAGAACTATACAATGATAAAAATATTTATTTTTACCTATTGGGATACAGCCAAATTAGTACTTAAGAAAAATGTATCCTTTATATTAATTTTGGAAAAGAAACAAAGCTGAAGAATAATAATGAGACACATAAGAAAATTGAAAAAAAAAAGAAAATGTATAATTAATACATATAAAAATAGAACATTTTAAAATTACATTAGAGAAGATAATTGATAAATTTGGCTTTTGGTAAAACTAGCAAAATTGCCAAAGCTTTTCCAATATTGATCAAGAAATAAAAGGGAAAAGCACCAATTATTCATTAGGATTTAAAAGGGCAACATAATTCCAAATTTAAGAAAGATTGAAACATAATAAAAGACTGTTATAAATAATTTTAAGTCATTACATCTGAATGTAGGTTAAACATTTCTACTAAAATATAATTGGCAATATTGTCTTAAGAAAAAATATAAATTGTCTTTGTAACAAATTTAATTGGTTAAAAATCACTCCACAAAGAAGATATAGCTCAATAATTTTAGTGTCAAATTTTAGCAATTAAAAAAAAAAAACCTTATTCTAATTTACATGAAATCTCATGAAGAGACAAGATACTCTCTTACTCATTAGTGGGTATACTCCCTAACTCATTCTAAGAAGCTGGCATGATCTTGATTTCAAAACCAAATGAGGACAATATAAGAAAGAGCCACTATAGGTTAATACTTCTCATGACTGTAGATATAAAAATTAAAGTAATCTCAACTTCAAATACACATTTATAAAGCAACAAGTTTGTTCAGTCCAATAGTAGACCAATGATGGCAAGTCAAAGAATTTACTTCACCAGATTAACAGATTAAAGGGAGGAAATAAAGGAGTGTTTTGATTTTTAATTTTTTAATATGGTAGACATACTTTCTCTTTTTCTAGATATCACTTGTCAGAATAAGGAAGAAACCTCAGTAAGGCATTGAGAACTGTGAAACAGTCAGAAAAGAGCATTTCAAATAGGAAAAACAGCAAGTGCAAAAGACTTGAGCTGGGACTGCTTAACATCATGAGTTTGGGAAACACCATGAAAGCATTTGCAGCTAGACAAAGTGAGGAAGTAGGAAGTAGTAGGATTTAGGGTCAGATCATGTAGGGCTTTGCAGATCATGATAATGACTTTGAATTTTGTTCTGATGATAATAAAAAGCAATTAGAGGGTATGATGAGGAAGATAACATGATTTGATTTACATGGTTGCTCTAGCTCAGCTGCTAATTGGAGAACTGACATAGGGAGGTAAGAGGACAAGCAGTTAGGTAGCTATCGCCCTTGTCCAGAGTATATTTGATTTAATTACCCACCAACCTGTGAAACTTCTGTTTGTGAACTAGCTTTTAACAAGTTAACAAAGAAAGCATTGCAGATATCTTCAGTTTAAAAAATGGTGTCTTTTCTTTTCCAGAAGCACCAACCTTTAAAGAAAATAATACTCTCCTTCTATCTCTGCAACCTGAGAAATAAGTATTCCGAATAGAAGTATAAAGAACATCAGAATAACTTCACTCTTCCTGTGGAGTGACACCTGTCATGTGATGACTGTATGTTGTTAGACTATCCAGTACCCCTTTGTTTGGGGAACTGACCCACCTTTATTCAGTGCTAAAGGCCCAGTGCTCAAAATTCGTACATGGGGGGTTGTGTGTCTCTAAGCCCAGCCTGCACCCTCCTCTAATCTGGGACCTCTCCGGGACCTGTTTGGCTCAATGGATAGAGCGTCGGCTTGGGGACTGAAGGGTCTCGGGTTCGATTCCGGTCAAGGGCATGTACCTTGGTTGCGGGCATATCCCCAGTAGGGGGTGTGCAAGAGGCAGCTGATCGATGACTCTCTCTCATCGATGTTTCTAACTCTCTATCTCTCTCCCTTTCTCTCTGTACAAAATCAATAAAATATATTAAAATAAATAAATAAATAAATAAATAAATAAATAAAAAATAATCTGGGACCTCTCTAGGAATTTCTGACTGAATGGGCAGTCGGACTCCCTCTCACAATCCAGGACTACCGGCTCCCAACCGCTCATCTGCCTGCCCGTCTGATTACCCCTAACCACTTCTGCCTGCCAGCCTGATCACCCCCTAGTCACTCCCCTGCCAGCCTGATTGACGTCTAACTGCTCTCCTGCCAACCCGATTGCCCCTAAGTTCCCTCCCCTGCTGGCCTGGTCATCCCTAACTGTCCTCCTCTTCAAGCCTGCTAGCCTCCCTTGCCAGCCTGGTCACCACTAATTGCCCTCCCCTGCCAGCCTGGTTGCCCCCAACTGCCCTCCCCTGCAGGCCTGGTCCCCCCAAACTGCCATCCCCTGCCTGGTTGTCTCTAACTACCCTCCCTTGCTGGCCTGGTCCCTCCCAACTGCCATCCCCTGCTGGCCTGATTGCCCACAACTGTCCTCCCCTGCAGGCCTGGTCACCTCCAACTGCCTTCCCCTGCTGGCCTGGTCCTTTCCAACTGCTCTCCCCTGCTGGCCTGATTGCCCACAACTGCCCTCCCCTGCAGGCTTGGTTCCTCCCAATTGCCCTCCCCTGTTGGCCTGGTCGCCCACAACTGCCTTCCCCTACTGGCCAGCTTGTGGTGGTCATCTTGTGTCCACATGGGGGTGGCCATCTTTGACCACATGGGCAGCCATCTTGTGTGTTGGAGCGATGGTCAATTTGCATATTACTTCTTTATTATATAGGATTATTATATAGGATGATTCCAGCAGGTCTGTTGTAACATTCCTCTTTCCCTCAATGCTGGGGATCTGACCTATGACATAAGCCTGACCAGTCATGGTATCATCACTCTGCCCAAAGTAGCTTAAAGGGTGACATGTATCCCAAATAGCACTGTCAGTTATTTACAGTACTGTATAAGATTTCATTTACCAAAAGGATAGGAAGTAAATAATATGACTTTATAAAATTTAAAAACTGTAAATTTAATGTGAACCAGAATCTCTCAGTGGTCATTATTTTTATCCCTATGGGAGAAAACCTGAGAATAAAAGAACATGGAGAAATGTAGAGCCAAGAGATAAAGTGAAATATGTAGTTCTGACCAGAGCTTTGAATACATATGAATCCATATGTACCTCAGCAAGTTCTACTTTTGGATTTGTCCGTTATTTTATTAAGAATCTCCCTCATTTATGGAATATAATGAACAACATAAACTGATGAACAAAAATAGATCCAGAGACAGAGAAACATCGATCAGACCACTAAACCTCAGAGGAAGGTAGGGGAAGGTGGGGGTAAGGAGAAGAGATAAACCAGAGGACTTGTATGTATGCATATAAGCCTAACCAATGGACACAGACAACAGGGGGATGAGGGCATTGGGGGGAGGGATAGGGAGGATAATGGGAAATAAGGACACATGTAACACCGTAATCAGTAAAGAAATTTTAAAAAGAATTTATTTCTCTATAGTAAATTAATCTAAAATATTGCAGCTTAAAATGACAAACATGTATGGTCTTACACAGTTCCTGAGAGTCAAGAATCCAGAAGTGGATTAGATGGGTGGTCTGACATAGGATCTCTCATGAGGTTGCAGGTAAGATGTCAGTGGGGTGACCCTTATCTGAAGATTTATCTGGGACTGCAGGATTCCTTCCAAGGGGTTCATTCACTCACATGGCTGCTGGCTAGAGGCCTCAGTTCCTCACTTAGTTTTGTTAAGAGGTATCAGCTCCTCATCACATGGATTTCTTCCCAGAACTGCTAGAGCATCCTCATAGCATGGCAGAGAGCTTTCCTTGGGATGAGCAATCCAAGAGACAACTACAACGCCTGCTATCATATGCCCTCAGAAGTCACATACCATCACTTCTGCTGTCATCTATGGGTCACACAGACCAATTCTGACATAATGTGAGAGGGAACTACACAGTAGCTTAATGACCAGAAGGTGGGGATCATAGATGCTATCTTCAGGGCTGAATACCCAATTACACAAACATTTTTACATTCCTTTTTTACTTTTTCTGCTAAGATGTTTTAGGTTTCTATTAGAGTTCCACTTAATATATATGTCACCAATGAACACCCCTCCCAAAAAAATATTTACTCTATTCTTAGACATCTTTAAAATAGAGGTTATAGGGAGTACCCTAGAATGAGATTGCAAATACATTAAAAGTGTGACTATATGTGATCGTTGATAAGTCATGGACTTCCTGTGCACCATTAGCACCTAAAAAACATCTGGACCAATTTTTCTACTGTTGTAAAGATCAAATAGACACAAACAATATTATTGTTTTAGAATGAAGTCAGCATTTAAAAGTTTATAAATCTTTCATACATATTTTTCTATTCAGTGATTATAATAACCCTGTGAAATAGATGTCAGGTATAGCTTACAGCATTTTTCAGATGAGAAAATGGAAATGGAAATATTAATACTCAAAGGTCTATGTCACCCAGCTGGTAGAGTTGCATAGCTACAGAGCCTGGGCATTTGCATAGCCATATATCTATCAATGTAGTTTGCACCCATATTGTCCCTCTGCTCTCTCACTCGGGCCCACTGGCCCAGCTAAAGGCATTTCAGCCATAATAAATGTCCCATTCCTGTTTCACCAGTAGCTCTCTCCTAAGAAGGTGACTAAGCCATGTTACCTACTTCTGTGCAAGCTTAACAAACATGGATTGTACTACAATCGGTAGAGTCATTAATTTTAAGCTCTTCATTTATGAGAACTTGAAGGATTAGCTATATTTTCAAGTCTATACTTTCCCAATAGTACATGCTAAATGTATTTACACAGAAAAAGACACTTGCCAATGTGTCACAGAAACTGGACAGAAAAAAAAAATCACTTGTTTTTCCTTTTCATGTTATAATTTAACAAAAGTCATACTGCAATAGGCAGATATCTGGTGTTTCTCTTGAAAATCATCAGAATCCTTCCTTGTCCATTGTCTTCTGGGAGATGTGAGTATCTGCAGAACTGAAGCCCATATGATACATGAGGACAGCGGTAGATTCCAAAGAGGGCATGGCAGCCTTTCACCCTCATATACAAGTTTGTGTGTGTGCTTTCTAAACATAAATAGCATGTAAGTGTACAATTAAATCACTCAGTGTGCAATGTAAGGTGTTTTCAAGTTAAGCTTCATTGCATTTTTTCTTTGCCAAATAAAATGCAGTTAATCAACCAATAAAGAAAAATAATAAATTCCCAATGATGACTTATGATATGAGCCATATTATCTCTCCTGTGAGGTTAATTACTCCCCTGTTGTTTGGCTAAAATCTCAGCCCCTTTTCTAATATCTCCTATAAATACCCTTTACTTTCTTCCCAAGAGAGCATGCATTTTCCTGATCCACAGTAAGTTCTCACACATTTTACAAAGTACTATCATCCCAAGGACGTAACTCCCTTCTCAGAAAATCATTGAAAATAGAGCAGGAAAAGGCTGCTGATTGTCCATCTCTTTTGGTGGCAATAGCAATTTTTCCTCATTACGCAGGAGTGATACAAAGAACAAAATTCAGGTATTCCCAGCCAGGCAAATGAACCCAGGGGAAACTACATAGTAAATTATACGTTAACATCTCAGCTTTGTGTGTTTATATATGGAAAGGGCAACAGACTAAGTCAATTCAAATGGCTTATCACCAAGACATTTGATTTATTTAAAAATACTGCTTGCTGAAACTGAAGAAGCAGAACATTTTGATAAGGGTAAAGCCTTTTTTTTTTTTTTTTTCTTAGTGAACATCAGTAGTTGTTATGGAATGAGATTAGTGGGTCCTTCACTTTCAGCTCACACTTTTTAGTGTAATATTAGCTTACCTGATAATTCGTTCTATGAAAATCACATTTAGATACTATGACCAAACTTAATAGTTCAATATAAGTTCAAACTCAGGAGTCAAAAAGAAATTGCTATTTCCAATTCCAAAAATTGCTTTTGTTTTTATTGACAGGAATTTGTTCTTCTCATTTTCTTCTGGAAATGTTGAAAAATTGGGTAGGAAAGAATACTGTTAATTTCTTCACTGTCACTCTCTCTTACCTCAGTTGAATAACTGAATACTCTATAGTTCCTGAAGGCAGTGCAAATTTCCTTCCTGACTCCTATATTTCACCTCAAGGACATGATGGAAACATGCTGAAAGAGAACTTTCCAGATGGTTCTTTACTCAGTGACCTATGGGATAAAAGGACTCTGACTTTTGATAATTAGTTTTAAAATTATGAGTCTGCATGAAGGTCAGTTTTGTATTTTTTTTTCTTTAGGTTTGTTTTAAATATATTAGTTCAGAGGATTTTACCCTGAGGTCAAATTAAGGCCAAGCTAGCTAAAAATAAAAGTAGGAAAAAAGGATAAAAAATAAACCTTATTATCAACAGATTTCCCAAACTAATTCCTGACTATCATCCTCTTTCTTAGCCTCAATCTTCTCATCCATCATTGCTCTCAGCAGTATACAGTGAGGTGATAGGACAGGTATGCCTGGAATAAAAGATGCTCAAGACAGAGGGAATCAGGGTGGGTGTAATATTAGAAAGGCAATTCAATAGCAATTGAAAAATGCTCAAAATTCAATGGCTTAGTATTTGTGTAAATGAAATAAATGATAATGAAAAAACGTCCTCAGTATGAAAGTGGTCACACACAAAAATGACCTTGTCAAATGCTGTACATTAATCTACAGTAGAATCTATAAATAAATGGTTGCAAATGGATTCTGAAACAGCAAAGAAAATAAATGAATTGCAGCTAAATACAACCCCACGAATGGATCTTAGGAAAATAATTTTTCAGTGGCAAAGAAAAATTGTAGAATAATACAAACAGCATGATTCAATAGGATCGAAAAAGCTTCAAACAATCATTAATCTAAACAACAGACTGTCTGGAATACAAACATAAAATTAAACTACATAGGAAAACAAGGAAATAATAAATCCAAATTCAAAATGGTGGTTACCTCTGGGAGTGAAGGAAACCATATGAGAATAGTGGCCAATTGGGAGAAGGAACAGATAGATTTATTTCCATTAAAATCTCCAATTTAAATACTTTATTTTTAAAAGGTGCCTCGAGGTTTGGGAGGAAAGAATCCTGATCTAAGACTTGAACATAGTTCCTAGGATCAATTCAAATTCAGGATGAATGGTGCGGTCAGCCCAGATATCTGGGACTGTAAAAGAAAAGCTCTAGGCCAAAATTAAGATTATGAACCTAAAAGAAATATGTATATACATATCGGGGTCCTATCTGTGCTGGTATCCATATCCCCTAAACTTCGGGATGTTCTTTAAACAGTGGAATCCTTTGAGACAATGAGGTCTGGACAGAGGCCAGTTTGAAGGGCCCCACCCCCCATCCCGCTCCGGGGTAAATCCGATTCCAGCTTTCAGAGCTGATTTATTACATAGTCGGTCCTTAAAATGTAAGGATTATTAAAACCGGGAATACCAATGAAGCCCAGCCATTGTTTATTGCAGACATAACACCGCTCCTTTCTTTGTTTTTTACTGTTATATGAAAATAATCCAGAAATATTTTTCTCTCAACAAAAGATGTAATATTTCTTTAAAATCTTTGCAATGAATGTCTGCTTTTCCAATTAAGAAAACATTAAATACACCTATCAGCATTTAGAGCAACCTGATTTTGTTAACATATTTGACTATAGAATTATTCATCTATATATTTATTTCCCTAAATGTCAAAGCAGAGATTTCTAGAATTTCCAAAAAAGTGTTGATGTATAATACAAATAACCACTTTCTTTTAGACAAAGACTCTTTAGCAATTACACATTAACTAACATGAAAACGCAGAGCAAGGATGAAAATGGAACCTATGATTTTAATTCTTGCCTTACTCGGTCACCAGGTCAGGGCCACAGTTTTCTCTAAAAGAACATTTAAACAGAGAAAAGGTAGAGGTGCAATACCAATAGAAATCTGGGTGTGAAAAAAAGTAGAATTCACTCCAAAAACTTCCATGGATATAGTCTCTGTAATACCACGGCCATATTTTAAGTGTAACAATTCTGCCAACCGGAGGTTGAATGTTAAAGGTACAATAATGTTGTCTTCAAAAGCATTGCACTTGACTACTCTCAGACCTCATACTTCATAAAATTAAAATTTAACCAACAGTTATCAGGAGGTCATGCTGTACACCTGAACCTAATGTAAAATAATATTGAATGTCAGCTGTATTTGAAAAAGAAGTTTCAAAATCTTAAGAAAAAATCAGAAAAGTAGGAAGGATAAAGGAATAAATAATCATGTATCTACCACCTAGAATTAACAAAAGTTAAAAAATAATAATGAACTAGCTCACCTATTTCTATCCACAGCCTAATAAGGCACATGCCCAAATGTATCCTTTTTTGGAAGTTAATGGTACAATTGCTATGAATTAGGTCAAATGCCTTTGAAAATAATTTTCATAGAGGAAAGAATTGAAAATAAAGTAGAAAGGAATAAAATTGCTGGTTGTATTGTAGGACTCTTTAAAAAAGTGTCTATGCCACATATATTATGAAAAGGATCTGGAACAAAAATCCCATAGAGTGAGCATAGAATAATTTGAGAAACTTAACTATAAAGTGATTCTGATGTATAGAAAGTTAACCTAAAAGAGAAAATGCATTTTGTTTCATCATTTTTAAAAAATCACCTTAAATATTTGGCTTATCCCACTCAGAAAGTAGTCGTTGGGAATGTAGGTAACATTTTAATGGGTACATAATTTTACAGGAAGTCCTGCTATCTGTTCCCTCCTATAATCATGAATTCAAGAAGGGCATAATTCCCTATACCTGGTGCAAAAGGCTATACCTGGCACAAGATGAGGAGGATCTAAGTATGATGTACAAATTATTTCTAAAATATTTCTTTTCAAGATAACACAGTCTTCAAACTTAAAACACAAACCAGCGGAATTATTAACTCACCTTTGAAAAATAGCAAATGCTTCTAAAAGAAATAAAAATGGATGCAAAAGCTTTAAATTAAGTCTCCAATTCAGAAAACATACTTTTAATATCAAAGGTATGACTATATGCTTGATTTAAATGTTGTTATTTTCAGTTGAGGTTTTTTTTTTCCTTTTATTTTTTTAAGAGGATGTGGATGCCAGAAATGCTTCTCTATTTGTTTCACACTATTTCCCAGTGTGAAATTGACAAGGAAAGATGGAAATTACAACACAAGAAGAGCATTTTGAGCTTTTTATTTTGAGTAAGATAAATATTTACTACTATTGTCTAGGCCTTCATTTGTCACAGATATGATACAGCACATACCATAAACTCTCACATGAAGGATTTATTGTCCTTAATAAAGTGAGATGGCAATTCATACGTATATATCTTCAAGATCCTCTTCCGCTTATTGACGGAATGGCTGATAAATAGAAGCAAAACTTCACAGAATAAACTGAAGAGAATGGCTTTACTGTTTTATAGGCAACATTAGAAATAGGTTTACTGAGCTAATTCCCAAAACTAGACAGCATTATAGGCCTGTAGTGCCACACTTTGAAGCATTTTATGGTTCAGTTCTCAAAATTAAGAAAAGTACCCCAGAAATTTATAGTCCTTCATTGTCTTTATATTCAACCAACCAGTATCCCATTTATCAAATGGGAATGGGATGGGAGGATCAACTTAGCTTTTAAAAGACTACACAAGGGAATTAAAACTCTTACGTTCCTCTAGATGTTTTATCACAGAACAAAAGAAAGTTAAGTAGGTTTTTATGCTGGTGTCACATGCTGGGAGCCCCATTTTTCCAACAGATACGGCCCCATCGTGCCCTCCAAGCACAGAGCACACTGTGAACTTGGCAAGTGCGGCTGGGCAGTGCCCAGGAGGATCCCTGACTGATTTTAATAGTGGGGGTGCTAGTTCTTTCCTGCACACACTCTCATCATTTTCTATCTTCCTCAAAGGTAAGCACAAATCTCCCTGACTTCTTGTCAGCAAAGCAAACAAAGAAAACACATTTTTTGGAAAATACTCTTGAGAGGGGGCAAGGCAAAGGTAAGGTGTCCTTCACTTTGTTCTGACTGTGAAACTGAAGGAGTGTAACATCTTCAAAATGTTTCCTGTTTGTCATGATGAATCAAGGAGAAACATCATTTAAACCATGAGTACATGCTGGTCTTGCAAGTTGCGGAATTTTTCAAATGGAAAAATATCGCCCTGGCCAGTGTGGCTCCGTTGGTTGGGTGTTGTACTATACACCTATTAACTCATATATTTGCTTAAGAATACTAGGATCTAATTTCAAAAGAAGCAGACTGCAACCTCCACTCATTTTGACTCTGGGAGATGGGCTTACTTTCAATCATAAGAAAACAGGACGATGCAAACCAGACCATGACCTCACCAGTTACCTGAACAGGCTGTGCTGACTTGCTTGTAATCCCCTCAATGGACAACACTCAAACCCCCTCCTTCAGATTCCTTTGTTCTGTTTTTCCTTCTTCTTCTCTTCTTATAAAAATCCTGCTTGCATCCAATTGTGCGACATTGGTCCCCTGTTTTCTTGACAGAAGACAACCAGAAAATTGCTGTGGCTATAAAAGACTTTCATGTTCACGTCTATTGTGTTTAAAAAATATACAAGGAGTTCAAACTTTCAAAGTCTTCTTTTTACAAAACTACAATCATAATATTTGAAAATGATGCTGTTTCATTTTCAAAGTCTATAAATAATAAAGAAATGAATTTCAGTTTTGAAGATATTCTAAACTACAACCAGGAGGCTGGTTTACAATTTCTAACAAATCAGCACTTTTACCAGTGGTTATTGTATGTACTTTATCCACAGAACAAAGTAGGGGTTTGGTTTTTTTTTGTACATTAAAAAAAGAAGGTAGTTTTTTATAGTCAAGTCATTTATATTGAGAATATATTGCCTAAGGGACATCTTCCCTTGGTTACTCACAACAAACATGTAATTTAGCAAGTGCCATAGTCTGAATGTTTGAAAACTCCAAATACTTATCCATCTATACTGAAAAATTCCTAACCACATAAAATATACATTAACACCGTTTCTATATTTTTATCAGTGTTTCCCATGTATGTGCCAAAATAATTTTTGATAAGAAATGTGTTTTAGTTTGTACCCATATTAATTTTGATAAAATATTTCAAACTTCTTTTTTGTAATTAAGACAAAAATAAATGCTTCTCTTAATGATCCATAGCATTTTGCCTCTCACTATTAAGAAACCTCAAATTTTTCATAAATGTTTATTGTGTTTTATAAAGTACTAAATTATCATACGACCCTAAACATTTGAAAAAATGGTCACCTTCTTCCAAATGCTTAGTTGTCCAATGCCCTACTACTCATGGTGGCTGTATGCCATGATTAGCTAACATCTCAAGGCTAAATAAAATGAAGACAAGTTTCATCATTAATGACACTAATGTATACATTTCAAACAGTTTTCTTGATCATTTCAACTTTTTATCAGTATCTCAGATATTATAATGTTACTGTTTTTAGCTTATAATGTGACTGAAAAATGGCCAGTGTTAGTTTTGGAAGTGAGAGATCTGCCATTTTCTTATTATCTGTCTTTGTGCTATTAGTAATTTATTCAAACTATAATGTCTTTCAGGAATCTTTTTTAAACAGTTGTATACTTTGAGAGGTTTAGTGTAATCAAATCTAATTATTATAACCTACAAATCCACCTGATCAGGAACAATTAAATTGCAATAATCACAATATGCTGAAATCAATGAGTGGACACAGGACTTTTGTCAGCACCTCTGTTTTGACACCTCAACTCCCCTCAGGATAACTCCTGACAAGTGAGTTCTGACTGTTTTCTGAGGGTGCCAGGTCATCCTTAAATTAAATAATAGAAAATCCTAATGAATAGGTTTTGCTGCCCCACTTTGAGGATCACTGGTATAAATGGCCCCTTGAATTGCATCTTATCAAAGTGATTGCATTTGCAAAGATCTTACAAAGACTCACTTAAGCCAAGGCTTCACTAAGACCTACTGTCTTAAAAAAAAAAAAAAAAAAAAAAAACAACCACAAAACTCTTTTAATTAAAAGTACTTTTGTTGGTCTGTAAATGATTTACACTATGCTAATTTAAAAGTATGTATGTACATAAATCCTGTGTTTAGAATAGCGTATGCAAAAAAAAAAATATTGGTAATAAGATAGTTTGCATACAATGGAAACAGCTCCATATTCAGGGAAAGGAATGATAAGAATCACATACAGTAATAAGAGAAGTGTTTTCACAATGAACACCTACTTTTATTATACTTTTCCTTCCATTTTCTTTCATATTAAGAATCACCTTAAATGACTGAATGATATAACTGGCCATGTGATGGTGTTTTTGTTTTGTTTTCATTTATTTGAAGTGACAGACTTGGATCCAACCTAAAATACAATTGGAATTTTTTTTTTACCTTCATGTAACTGTATCATGGCAGTTGACAGAAGAGTGCATTATTATTTTTGCACTTAAAAAAGTAAAACACAAGGCTTTTTCCTGCATATCTGAGAGAAACTATATTGCAATTATATCATGAAAAAGTATTAAAAGTCAGGTCCATCTCCTGGTAAATTGATGTGCATAAAACAGAAAATGCAATATTGTGAAGGCTCTTCTGTGAAAGCTACAGAGAAGTCCCTCTAGGAAACCTGCAGTGTAATTAGTGTAATTACACCCAAAATAAAGTGCTGGCTCTCAGATCTGCACAGGTGTTTCTACTATCTGAGGGTCGTTAGCTAGGATTCTTTGGAGTTTATGTCACTTATGGAAAAGCAAAAACCTCATTTCTCATTCATTCAGTCACACTGTCAGATTGCTCACCTTACATGAGCAGCATAAATAAGACAATTTACTTCACACATTTTAGTCTTTACATTTTCGTCAATATTATCCAGGCACCCTGCAACATCACAGTTGTATGCAATTAGACTGAATTCATAGGGATCAAGAAATAGGGCAGGCTCTCGTAGTGCTTGCTCTGGTGCCCCTGTGGCAACATAGCCTTTTAAAAGGCTAAAAACAGACAAGTTTAAGTTCAATTAAGTTGTTGGAAAGGCTGAGGAAATTGGCACCTTAGATGTGAGCTAGTTAGAAGCCATTGGCTGCCCTTTCTAAGGTCCTTTCCTCAATGCCAGCCAAGGGAAAAGTCCTCAACAATTTCTCTGTATGATCTCATAAAAAGAAAAATGAAATTACAGCATGAGAGTCTGCCTTTGATAAAATACAACTAATAAAATATTAACAGTTCCATAACCCAGAAATTGGACAGCTAAAAGATTATTTCCAGTTAAGTGTGCATTCCTAGCTTCCAGTTCAGAAGCTTTTAAACAAAGGCTAACTCATAAAGTAGTAATTCCTTAATATTATTTTGACCAGGAACCTCTAATGAATCATAAAAATCTCTACATTTGTCATTTAGCTTTATTTACAAAATTGCATGTGCCATTTTCAAGTAAATTTTCACAGCAGTTTTTTGAAAGAATATTCACGTACAAACATTACCTTTTTTTTTTTTTTTAAGGTACAATCAGGGGCATGGCTGTAGCAAATTCCTTCTGGTTGGTGGGTAACATCAGTGAGAAACGTAAGCTGATGCAAGACAGTAGAGCAAGATGGGAAATGAAACTAAATCCATTAAACCTTCACTTAAAGTCATCAATAGGTTCTTGGAAATTGCATTTTAAGTGAAATGATGCATATAATGAAATCAATTTATCATAGGTTAATTGATATAAACAAGAGTTGTTTCTATTGTCACATATTTTGGCTCACAGAAACATACCCAAACTTCTACTAAGATCCAAAATATTTCTAATATTAAACATTGGAATAAATGTGTTTGAGAAAGATGGAGAAAAACAAGTAATATAATTATTTCCACCCAGCTTATTTCAGTTTAGGATTAAGGGTACCCAGAGCCTCTCCCAGCAGCTCAGGCATAAGGCAGTACCATTTTTGACAGGACATCCTTCCCTCACAGCACCACTCACATACACACACACATACACTCATACACACATTCACACACTCATTCACACACTCACACATGCACATATTCACACACACATTCACACACTCACACACATGCACATATTCACACACACATTCACACATCACACTCACACACACACTCACACACTCACACACATACTCACAAATGCAAGCACACATGCACACATTAACACACACATACTCACACACACTCTCACACACTCACACACTCAGACACACACACACACTCACACTCACACACTCAGATTGGGACAGTTTAGGTCCACCAGTTCACCTCCCACGCACATCTCTGGAATGGGGAGAACATGCAAACTCCGCACAGATAGTGGTCTTGGCTAGGAATAATTTTTTTTTTTTTCTCATCAATGTTATAACAAATTGATGTTGAACGAAACATTATTGGAGAACCTGCTGTAGAATGAGCCCCATTTACAAAGTCACTACTATTCAGCTCCTGCTGACAGCTGGTCCAGGCTTCTCAAGTCTTCTGATGGGTTCCCGTGAAATCTAAACTCCAGTCAGACCAGTTAGAACAGGGGTCTTCAAACTTCGGCCCGCGGGCCACATGCAGCCCCCAGGGGAGTCTGATCCTGCCCGCCAGGTTTTTTGGGCAGTGAGCGCAGCCAAGGTGTTACAGTAGGAATTAGTAGTTCATATAGTCCGGCCCTCCAGCTCTCTGAGGGACCGTGATCTGGCCCCCACTTTAAAAAGTTTGAGGACCCCTGAGTTAGAAGAATTCCAAGGTAACAATCTAAGTGAGATATAATGGTGGTTCAGCTAACTGGCTGAGGTGCAGAAGATGAAAAGTTGGTCAGATCTGGGTATGTATCAGGACAAGCTAACAGATCTTAACATATAGCATTTCTGACAACCATTTCAAATGCAACAAAAAGATGCTGCTCATCCTATCTAATAAAGAGGGAATATGCAAATAGACTATCACACTGACACAAAGCTGGTGGTGCCCAGAGCAGAGGCGGGGTTTCTGTAACACAAGATGGCTGCACCCACAGAGGGACCAAGTTCCCATAAGAGCTTTAAGGAGCAATTAGCAGGGACCTGAGGCTGCATGGTGCTGGGCCAGGGCAGGGGACCTGAGCCTGCTCTCCCTGTGTGGTGGGGCTTGACAGGGGACCTCAGGCCATACCCCTACACCAGCATCAGGCCAGGGGACCTCAGGCTACAATCCCTGCCCTGGCACCAGGCCAGGGAACCTGGCACCGCACCCACCGCCCAGTGGAGCTTGACTGAGGACCGTGCCCCCTGTCTGGCAGGGCCTGACAGAAGACCTCAAGGTGTGCCCTTTGCCTCAGTGTTTGACCAGGGGATCTCAGGCTGCTCCCCCCCTGGCCAGGGGACCTTAGGCCATGCCCTTCACCCAGAGCTGAGGGGCCTCAGGCCACATCCCCCACCTTGGCACCAGGCTAGGGGACCTGAGGTTGCACTCCCTGCCCAGCAGGGATTAACAGGAGACCTCAGGCCATGCCCTGGCTGCAGGGGCTTGATGGGGAAGCTCAAGGTGTGCCCCCCCTCCCCAACAGGGCTTGAGGGGGACCTGAGGCTGCGCCCCTGCCCAGTGGTGCTTGACAGGGGTGGTCCAGCTGGGTTTGGGTCTTGCATGATTTTGAGGTGCCATGGGTGGGCAGGGACCTCACTCTGAATCCTGCAGTGCACCCCAGACTCTGTCAGGAGGAAGATTTTCATATACATTTTACTAATTTTCTTTCATCTCTGATACTTCTATTATAGAGAAAGGGCAAATAACAATATTAAAATATTTCCTCTAATTAATCCTCTTTTAATGTGCATGAATTTCATGCACTGGGCCACTAGTCTTTTATAAAACTCAACCTCTCTAATCATGGTAGTAGTAAAATATGATGTAGCTTCAATTAAGAGAAAAAATAAAACAGAAACACTTAATGTCTTCTGGAATCTGGCCCCAAATTTCTCTTTTCATCACTTATTTACAAGTGACCTCTCCCCCATCTCCACTCCTATGCTAGCAAATAATTGTCTCCTGAACACACTGGTTAGACTTTACTTGTTCCTCCACTTGTTAAATCCCACTAGTCTCTCAAGTCTGTGAGGACTTCCTTAGCACCCTAAGTGATCTCTTCCCATCTCCTCTCCAAGTTTGCAATGTGTTTTAAAGAAACAGGGCTTGATAATGAAGAAACTTCACATCTTTCCTAATTCTGCCTTTGAAAAATAAAAAGCCTAAACTTATAGCAATATGTTTCTTACATCCTCTTCCATCTCTCTTCTAACTCAGAGACTCAAATACTATACAATCAGAACACAGTATTACTCCAGTGGAAGCAGATGCGGGAGGAACTGGTAGCTGCGCACATTGAATTGTGCAGTTTTTCAGTGAGCAGTGACTGCTGAGAGGAGCAGATAACCAGGAGACACAGTTGGAGGAAGATAGACCTGCAATAGAGCAGAGGCACACCTGTGAGCATTTATGAGATTTTTGTAATATGAACTAGAGAGAATGAATTAAATAGACTGTGCTTTGTCAATCTGAGAAAAAGATTTAACCAACACTTATGTGTAGGAGCAAGGCCAAAGATTCATTCACTGTGTATTTTAGCAATCTGAGTTTTAGCAAATCTTACAAATATTCTATGGGAAAGAAGGTAGCCATGAAACATAAAGAAAAAATATACTTTAAAGTAAAAGAATGCAAACAGCATTATGTTTGTAAAAGATCTACTGAAAGATGTAGGAGAAAAGTTAAGGAAATCATTTGAGGTGTGTATGTGTATAGTATATGTACAGACATATTGTGCATAGCTTTGTGTTCAACTTTTTAAACCTGTTTTTTTTTTTCATGAATATTTAACAAAGTTTTAAATATTCTTGGAAAAAAATAAGTTTTACTTCACATATAATATTTCATGTAAGGATGTACCAAAATGAATCTACCATTTACTTGAATTCTTATGTTGTTTCAGCCTTTCACTTGCATATATTTTTGTAGAATATCTTAATTTTTTCACTGTTAGGAATATTATACAATGTGGTTTACTGAGCCAGAAGAAAAAAGAGTAATTTATTTCATAAATATCAATGAACAATATGGACATTTAAAACAAAACAATTTCACATATATTGCAGATGGAATATGGAACAAAGATGGAAAGAAGGAAGGGAAGGAGGGAGGGAGGAAGAGAGGAAGGGAGGGAGGGAGGGAGGAAAGAAGAAAGGGGGAAAGGGAGGAAAGAAAGAAGAGAGGGAGGGGAAAAAAGAGGGAGGGAGGGAGCGAGGCAGGGAGGAAAGGCTAGAGGGAGGGAGAAAGAGAGGGAAAGGAGGAACAAAAGACAATCCCTAGCTTTGGCTCACACAGAAAACAAGCCACCAGTCATACCAGCCTGAGGCAGTTGATCCAGGAGGGAGCTATAAAAGTGGTGGAGGTTCAAACAAAGCTAGGCGAACCACTCCTCAACCAGAGATCAAGGGAAAAGAGGACTGGCCAGGCCAGGAGACAAGGCTAGGAAGGAGATTTGCCGCTATCCTGAGGCAACATTCTTCTACCCAGACACCATCTTCTGGAGAGAAGACATTAGGAGAGTTCAGAAATTCCTGAAAGAAATTTAAACCTTGAATTGACCTGAAATGTTTAAAATGATTGAGGCTAAGGTAATTTGAATAAGCAGGCTTAATCTCTTTTTCTACTTTGGCAGAAGTGGAGCTTGAAGGAAATAAGAAGTCAGCTTTAAAAAAGTGGAAAGTTATATTTGGCAAACATAAAAATTTAACTTGTAAAATTATGCACATTGCGTTTGAATTTTTTTCATCCTTTTTTATGTATAATTGACAAATAAAAATTGTGTACATTTAAGATGCATGATGATATCATGATATGTATATATTATGCAATAATCATCTACATATGTAATCCTTATGACTCAGCAATTTTACTCCATGTTATATAATTAGCCCTTCAAATCAATCACCCATAGATAAAAAATAGTCAGGGGAAAAAAAATACCAGGAACTTTCAAAGCCAAACCTGAATTTGACATAAGGAAAAAGCAATTGACTTAATAAATATCAATGAACAATGTGGACATTTCAAAAAATTACATATATTGCAGATAAATTTTCCATTTAAACGAAGTGACCTGAAGGTCTACTCTGTTGCAGTCTATATGCAAATATAGGTTATTTGCAAATACTATGCAATTTTATATTGAAGATTTTGGTATCTGCAAGGTTCCTGGAACCAGTCCCCCTCAGATACTGAGAGACTCATTCCAACAGAAATGTTTATGAAACAGCATTCATAAAAATGCTCACAGCTGTACTATTTGTAATTGCCAAAAAGAAGGAAAAACCTACATGTCTTTCTACAGTAAAATGGATAGATTGTGCTATATATTTACACAACAGGGTACTATGAGTAATAATCATGAATCACCTACAACTATACATAACAATGTGGTTGATTAACATAATGCTAATCAAAAGAATGCATACACGAAAGAGTATGTACAATAAGAATCTACTTCTTTCTTTCTTTCTTTCTTTCTTTCTTTCTTTCTTTCTTTCTTTCTTTTTTTTAATGATTAAAGGCCAAGTTTATTCCATGCTTTTCTAAAACACATAAAAATAGGCTAAAATATCATTAGCATATAAATAGGCTAAATTATCATAGTCAGGATAGTGGTTAATTTGTGAAGGAAGAGTTACTAGAAGGGACTTCAAATGAGCTTTTGGAATTCTAGTACTAATCTGTTTCTTGATATAAGGGCTTATTAAAAGGTTTGTTCATTTTATGAAAATTAATTGAGTATATACTTACAATTTGTGCACTTTCTAATATGCATATTATACTTCAACAAACTTATAAAAAAAAACACACAGGTACTGTGAAATTAAAGATAAACAAAAAATTATGTATTTATGATATAGAGCAAAAGCAGCAGAAAAAGATATGCATTAAGCAGAGTCCAGAGAGGTCAGCACAGGCTTCCAACTTCTTCCCCATCCAGAGCCACACAGGACATGCTTTCTCTCTCACATCAAACCACAGAGACATGTGCAGTATTCAAGGAAGCCTTCTTTGAGTCACAAGAACAAAAACAATATGTATTTATGAAAAGTTGGTCACATAGACACATTTTGCTGTGTCACTGGCCATGACAACTGAAATTCAGGACCCCAATAATGAAATCAGGTGCACATCCTCAGCCACGATGTTAGAGCAGAGCAATATGAACATGCTAGTATGTCAAAGTCCACTTGTCTCCTGTGTACATAGCAAAAGCATAAATCTTTAACATAAAAAACCTTTCCTATTGTCTCATTCCCAGTGGTTGGCCAAGAGTCAACCATGGTTCTAGGTGCCCTAGGAGACATGCAAGGACTGAGCAATTGGGCCTGATGTGTTGACTCTTCTATCATAAGAGCCTAATATCCCCTCAATTATAACCTCCTTTCCTGTAAAAATGCTGGCAGTAAGACTACAAGCCCTATTTGAACCTACAGGAGTCAGTGTCAAATTTAGGCAAAGTTTGACTCTTCATGAAAAACAAGCAAAAACTATTCCTAAGGGATCAAGAGTAGTGAACTATATGAATATTTCTCAGAAAATAAAAACAGTTAATATAGAAAACAGCCTAATAATATTGATGAATTTTACACTGCTGGGGTCTTTTTCCTTTTTTAAATGTTAAGTGACCTGAGTTTGGGTGAAAGTAGATAATTTTTTGTGAAGGTGTAAAGTCATTTTATAAATTGAATGCTAAATGCCTTTCAATGCTAAATGTGTAATGATGACACATATTCCATTACACAGTTGTTTAGAAACTCACTAATCCTGTTAGAAATCTAACAAAATAAGGTATATATTTACATGTTCAATGCAACATGTAAATATATACCTTATTTTGTTAGATTTCACACCAATCTCCACACTATTACAGTCCTCTTCCCCAAGATAAACAAACAAAACAAAACAAACAAAAACAAACACACATTTTATTGTGAAACTTTAATATTTAGTTTAGTATCTGACATGCACTGTGTAAACAACAATATGTATTAAAGTAATCATGATTTTTAAAAATTATATGTCATTATAAACTTGTCCAAGCTCATAAAACATGCAATACCGGAGTAAATTCTAATATAAACTATCCTATACTAGAGGCCTGGTGCATGAAATTTGTGCACTGGGCAGGCGGGGGGCGGTACCTCAGCTTGGCCTGCGCCCTCTCACAGTCCAGTAGACCTAAGCTGTCAATCAGACATCCTAAGCATTGCCACAGAGGCAGGAGAGACTCCCACCACTGCCACTGTGCTAGCCAGCCATGAGCCTGGCTCCTGGCTGAGTGGCTCCTGCATTGAGTGTCTGCCCCCTGGTGGTCAGTGTGCATCATAGTAACCAGTCATTCCACCATTCGGTCATTTGCATATTAGCCTTTTATTATGTAGGATACGCTGTAGATGAGGCCCCCTAGAACCATAAGAAACGCAAAAATTCACTGTTAACTCATTCTCAAATTGGCCCCACTTAAAATCAAATTGCATCCCCTGTGGGTGTGTGCTGCACCTTGGGAACCAGTGGGCTTGACGCTTTTCCTCTCTGAGCTTCATTTCTGAATGCATAAGCTTATACCATGGGAATTGCAATCTTTTCTCCACCTACCTCATTGGGTTGTCATGAGGAGGTTCTGAGCTAATAAACTTAGAAATGTTTCACCAAGTAAGTGATGTCCAAACAAGAAGGGATTGTTATTTTTAAGCCCACAGGTACCCGGTGCTGATTAGGGGAGGAGGGCATGATTGTTTCCTGGGACTGTACCTATGGAAGCTTTGCAGAGGGCTCCACAGGCCTAGGAGGGGTGGGCTCTGGCCAGGAGCCCTGTAGTGATGGTTGTCCTTAGAGGCGCTGGTGGAGGAGGGCATTAGAGGGGCTCTAGGGGGATTGCGAGGTCGAAGAGAGAGTAACTGTCAAACCTTCCCACTTGGTGCCATTCTTTAAATTGTACGTGGCTGTTTTGCTACTGTACCTACTCAGGGCGGGGCTCCAATCTCCTGGAGGGGTGAGGGCCAGGCCAGGGCAGAGCCAGGTAGGCTAAGAGGGCACGTTTAGCCTTGCCCCCAGCAAGGTTCAGCACACTTCAGCTGTGGAAATGGCGCTGCTGCTGTAGGGGGAAGGGTCTGACCCTGGGGGGTTACTCAGGCCTGCCTCCATCTGGGTCAGGAGTTGTAGGGAGGAGAGGCGTGCCCGGCCCCAGCGGAGGGGACCCGGCAGTGGCGGGCTGAGGGCCCTGGGTGCATTGGGGGCACTGACAGATGGTCGCCAGCATGCTATTGTTGTGGGTGACCCTGGCGGGGGTGGCGGGGGAAGAGATCAAGAGTCAGAGGTGTACATCTACACAATGGAATACTATGCTGCCATAAAAAAGAAGGAATTCTCATCATTTGCAGCAACCTGGATGGAATTGGAGAACATCATGCTGAGTGAAATAAGCCAATCAATGAAAGAGAAACACCACATGACCTCACTCATTTGTGGATAATAAAGAGTCAGAGGTGCAGGCTGCAGCTACCCCCGAGGCTGGGTCTTCTCCCCATCCGGTCAGCCTCCCCATCCCTCAGGGGTGCAGGGGCGTGGGTGGGGTGCCCATTCAGGGGGATTGGAAGAGCTCCCTGTAGCCACTTTCTCTTCCTTCTTTGCAGTCCAGGCTCCTGACAGGCACTCTCCTCAGACCTCTGTGAACCTGGCTCTGGCTATCTCCCCTGCTGCTCGCACAGCTGCCTGCTGGTCTGTCAATAACAAATTGGTCATTTACTATGACACCATTAGGACCAATTAGCATATTACCTCTTTATATAGAGAGATAATAAAAGGCTAATATGCAAATTGCCTGAACGGCAGATGGACTGGTCACTATGATGTGCACTGTCCAACAGGGGGCAGAAGCTCAATGCAGGAGCTGCCCCCTGGTGGTCAGTAAACTCCCACAGGGGGAGTGCCGCTCAGCCAGAAGCCCTGAGCAAGGCTCATAGATGGTGAGCACAGCGGTGGTGGCAGGAGCCTCTCCCGCCTCCAAGGAAGCACTAAGGATGTCCAACTGCTGGCTTAGGCCCTCTCCCCTCTGGGCACCCAGACTGTGAGAGGGCACAGGCCAGGCTGAGGGACTCCCTTCCCACCGCCCCACCACCCACGTGCACAAATTATGTGGCTGATAATAATGGGTGATAATGGTATGTCAATATAGGTTCATTACTTATAACAAATGTGCCACAAATGTGCCACTCTGCTGGGGAATGTTGATAAGGGGGTAGACCGTGAACATATGGAAGAAGCAGGGGACATATGGGTAATCTTTGAACATTACGCTCAATATAGCTGTGATAATAAAACTGCTCTAAAAACCTATTGTATTAAAAAAATCACAAAGCTTTTTTCCCCATATTTGAAGAGCTGTGCTATCATGTAGACTTAAGTGTCACTTGCTTTGTAACAAAAACTTTAGGAAAAAAATGGATTTTTGAATGAGTTTCTAAAATAAGTTCACTCCATAATACCTCTTCTACCATCAAAATCATGCCCTCGTTTGAAATAGAATCCTCTTGGAAATCAACCATGTCATCAGGAAAACCTGTCTAAGCACTCGGATTCAATTTGTGCTGTCTCAGAAATAGCTGTCAGTCTTCATAAAAAGTACTGCCAACATATGTAATGGATGTAAGAAACTTCAGAAGGATGGCTTTGTGCAAAGAAATTAATTGAACGCACCTCTGTTTTCTCCCTGATTCACTGCATATAGCTGACAACCTGCAAGATGAGAAAACACGTGGCCAAGGGAAAAAACGGAATCGCACTTCCTAATGCTTCTGGTGAGGTCCTGGTAGGTGCAGAAGACATTTATGTGGATCAGTGAAGAATATGAAATGAGATTAATCTCTTTAGAGTAAGTTTTTAAAATATGTTAAATGGTTTAAAGTTTTCCTTCACAAAACTTAACTCAAATGTCAACCTCTGAGGGAGGGTATGTATGGGGGGGCGGCAATGTTAAAATATGTACACAGATAATAATTTAATTAAAAAATGTAAAAAAAAATGTCAACCTCTGTTCAAATATTTCATGCTTTGGATTGAATCCAATCATATCTGTCTGAAAATTATCCCCAGAGATCATATTGTTATTCCTCAAAGTGATAGAATTGTTTGAAGCAAACCAAAACTTTAAATCAGATGCTTAGAGGGCAGGGAAAGAGGATGATATATATATATAATCATTCAGGGAAAGCGGATATCTTGCCCCCCAAATGATCACAGTGCGAAAAAGATAAGACAGCCTCTGGAACAGATAGCCTACTGCATTTTTCTGCATTTCCAGAAATTAAGCATTCGATCTGGAATTGAATATCTGTAATCTTTAAGCTAAAAGTTGTATAGTTAGGATGTAAGGCAGAGAAGGAATTCTTATGGATATACTTACTCACTTCTCTATGGATATACTTACTCACTTCTCTATTCATTCATTTTTCTTAATCTATGCCTTTTATAATTCACTGTGCTTGGATCCGCTCCTTCCCCCAAACTGACCTCTACTTTTCAATCGCCAATTCAACAAGCAATTACTGAGCACATACTACACAGCTCTACAACTTGAAGATGAGAAGTGAAAAACTTAAAAGAACATAAAAATTCATGTTTCCTGTTATCTGAAATCCTGTCACTCAAGAGAATATAAGAAATGAAGAAACTCATATTATATAATATTATAAAAAAAAAAAAAAAACTTTTTGTAGAACCTTATAAACTAAACAAACCACTAGCTACCATAATTTTTTAAAAAAGAGAACACAGCCGAAACTGGTTTGGCTCAGTGGATAGAGCATCGGTCTGCGGACTGGAGGGTCCCGGGTTCGATTCTGGTCAAGGGCATGTACATTGGTTGCGGGCACATCCCCAGTGGGGGGTGTGCAGGAGGCAGCTGGTCGATGTTTCTAGCTCTCTATCCTTCTCCCTTCCTCTCTGTGAAAAATCAATAAAATATATATTTTTTAAAAAGAACATAAGAAAACCCTCAAATTTAGAAACAAAAAGAAAATTATCAAACAAAAGAAGTTAGAAAGAATATATTAGGCACAATTGTATTTAAATAAATTATAAATTTTCAATAAAATAAAAAAATTTTCTGGAAAAGAAATTGAATGAACACAGGTAGATTCCAATCCTAATAATAACACTGGGGAATTTTGAAATATTGTCATAATCCAGCAGATCAAATGGCCAATATTTTAAACTTCTTTGGAAGAGATCATTCCCCCATTAAGTAAAATGTTACAGGAACAAAATAAAAGGAAGTGATTTACAATTCACATAAAGATGCATATCCTTGTTATGTAAAAGCTCTAAATATAAAACAGTAAAGCAGAAAACACAAAGACAAAATGTTATAGTTGACTACAACAAGTGGAAGTATCTCATAAATACCATTTATACAGTTAATACACATAAATTTACACAGGAAACAATATTTGTTGAATATATGAGACAAATAGGGTAAACATGTAAAAATGTTTACACATCAAAATGATTGGCAATATCAAATGTGTCAATAAGAAATATGAATTAATAACAGGAATATATTCAGCCTTATTAATTATCAACTATATTAAATTAAAATAATATTAATTGTATCTATTATACAGGCAAAGATAGTTTTAAAACTTACCATACACTAAATACTGAGGAGATAGAAAAAAGAGGACTAGGTAGGCAGTCAGGGACAGGAACCACTGGAGGAAGGTGGAAGGGAAGTCAGACATGGAGGCAAACAAAGAACCTAGAACTAGGTAGGCTGGAGCCCATTTGGGCAGGGAAAACTTGACCCTTGACCCTGCCAGGGTGAACAGTGATGTCACCTCGAACCTGGAGTGGCAGCCCTCAGTCAAGTCCTCACATAAGAGGGAACTTGAACTTCAATATAATTGGATATTGCCAGAATTCCTTGAAGGGACCAATCAGAAGCTAGCAGAGTATATGAATATCACTAGACAAAGAGCTTAAGCAGTAACCCATTTTGGGCCCCCCTCCTTCAGTCCACAAATCCCCCCTAGGCTTTGCACCCCCCCCCCAATAAATGTTGTTTTCTTCCCATCATTTTGTTCCTGAATCCATTTTTTTGGTTTTATGAGACAAAGAACTCAGACCCGAACACCACATATTGGGTTTCAATACCATGGACAAGGGTGTCAGGAAAAAAATACTCTCATTCTATTGTTGAAACCCTAAATTGTGCATGGCTTTATATCAGGTATGATGATAACTGCACAAATATTAATAATCAGGGATTAAATTCAAGAAGTGAAATAGGGCCCTACCCAGTTTGGATCCATGATTGAATGTGTGCCTGTGGACTGAAGGGTCCCAGGTTCAATTCTGGTCAAGGACACATGCCTGGGTTATGGGCTCAATCCCCAGTATGGTGCATGCAGGAGGCACCCAATCAATGATCTCTCTCATTATTAATGTTTCTATCTCTCTCTCTCCCTCTCCCTTCCTCTCTGAAATCAATAAATATATATATAAAGAAGTGAAATAGGGAGAAGATAATAATATAATATTTGAGAGAATTGTGATTTTCTTCTGACTCATTGGTAAAGGGTGGACTGCTAGCTCTCAGGAGTAATTGAGGATAGTTTTAAACTAGAACCAAGGGAATTGACAGATTCCTGTACAAAGACACTTCTTCTCCCCTGCTCTGAGATGAGAACCTTTCCTTTGGTGGCAAGTTGTCTCTAAAGGAGTCTACTGACATCTGTTATGAAATCCTTAGTTCATGGTTGCTTGAAAAAAAGTAACAAAGCAGGGTGGTAAGGAAGAACACAGCTCTACTCTCACCTAAAGATTCTCTAGTGTTGTTTATTTTGTTGTTATTTTTACTATTTATTTATATATTTTTATGTTTAATTATTTTTTATTAAATTTTTGGGGTGACATTGGTTGATATGATCACACAGGTTTCAGGTGTTTCTGTTATAAGATCTGCATATTGCACTGTGTCCACCACTTGAAGTCAAATCTTCATTTACTAGTATTAGAAACCTCTTCTCCCCCCAGCCCCTTTCCTCTGGCAATCACCCCACTGCTATTTGTGTCCACCAGTTTCAGTTTTATATCTCACCTATGAGTATAATCATATGGTTCTTAGCTTTTTCTGACTGACTTATTTCACTTAGTATAATATTCTTAAGGTCCATCCATGTTGTTACAAATGGCAATATTTCATTCTTAAGGTTGAGTTGTATTCCACTGTGTAAAGGCTAATCCAAGGAAATAATTTTTATTTCAACATTTGCCATCCAACACTAATATTTCAGACTTATATCAAAAAGAAAATGCAAGGAACAAAAATGAGTCAGATATACCTGACTTTCCACAAATACAAAGAAAACTAAAAGTGGCTTGCTCATGAGTGAGATTTCCTAGACTCAGAGACATGAGCAAGTCTGCTGTTAACAAATCTGAAGAGGGAGCCAATGTTAATCTGTGGCCTGTCAAGTTCTCATTTTCTCTCTGTGCCCTTTTTCTTCCACTGTTAGTCTTCTCTAATTCCAAAGGTAGGAAGAAAGAAAACCAATTACCAAGAGAAAATGAGAATGGTACTAAGAATGTTTTTCCTCCTCTGATTTTTGATTAGTGGCTTTATGTGGCTCAGTTATTTTTAGCTATTGGCTGAAAGATGCTCCCTTCACTTACATAATTCTCATTGAATGTATGTTTTCCTTTCTGCTTATGGTGCTTTAAACATAGTATATATGATATGTACTTGAGAGTATATTTTGGAAATTTAATATAATAGTGAATATTGATTTTACATATGAAATAAGCAAGCTCAAATCAACCAAAAATTGTCTTAGGGTAACTGAATTATACCTGATAATTTAGACTATCTAAAACTATATAACCAGATAATTTAGACTAGTTATACAAAAGATAATAATGCCTTATTTTATGAACCAGTTCATTCTTTTTTTTCTTTTTTTTTAATATATTTTATCGATTTTGAGGGTTCAACCTGCAACTTAGGTATGTGTCCTGACTGGGAATCAAACCCACAACCTTTTGGATTATAGAACTGCACTCCAACCAACTGAGTCACCTGGCCATGGCCAAAAATGTGGATTTTAAAAAACAAACACAATTCCCACCTTTTGTATAACTAGCATGAATACTAGCATGTATACTTTTGTATACTAGCATGTATAACCAGATAATATATAACCTGATAATTTAGACTATCTAAAACTAAAACCAGAACGGCCAATGGCTATGACATGCACTGCGACAGCCAACCAGCTTGATCTGGGCCCCAATCAGTGCCCCTACCGCCCCATCCCTGTTGGCATGGTCCAATGGGCCTCATTGGGCCAGGACAGCTGGACCCCACCTGTGCACAAATTCATGCATCGGGACTCTAGAAGATAATAATGCCTTATTTTATGAACCAGTTCATTCTTTTTTTTTTTTTTTTAATATATTTTATCGATTTTGTACAGAGAGGAAGGGAGAGAGACAGAGAGTTAGAAACATTGATGAGAGTCATCGAACAGCTGCCTCTTGCACACCCCCTACTGGGGATATGCCCGCAACCAAGGTACATGCCCTTGACCGGAATGGAATCTGGGACCCTTCAGTCCCCAAGCTGATGCTCTATCCATTGAGCCAAACCGGTCTCGGCTGAACCAGTTCATTCTTAAAACTCCTTTATTATTGATCAAAATGAAGATTTTATTTTGTTTAATTTTATTTTTTAATCCTCACCCAAGAAATGTTTTCATCAATTTGAGAGAGAGAGGAAAGAAGAGAGAGAGAAAAAAACATTGATAGGTTGCCTCCTATACACCCCTGACTGAGGGTTCAACCTGCAACTTAGGTATGTGTCCTGACTGGGAATCAAACCCACAACCTTTTGGATTGTAGAACTGCACTCCAACCAACTGAGTCACCTGGCCATGGCCAAAAATGTGGATTTTAAAAAACAAACACAATTCCCACCTTTGTATAACTAGCATGAACGTTGTTTTGGAAACTAATGAGTTTTATTGGCCAAGCTATTATATAATTCTTTTATTTCCAACTGTAACTAACCATATTTTGGTTGTTATTTCCAAGTGCAAATATAACTAAAAGGGAATTTGCAAATGATAACCCTAATAAACAACTATGTAAAATAATTTCTCATTGCAAATAGTACAAACAATTTAATTTTAACAAAAAATAGACAGATAAAAATAAAAATTAAGTCTAATCCACTACTTCATTAAAACACATTACTAAATTTCTAAGCTAGGACAAACAGAAAATTAATGACAGCAAAAATAAAAGGCATTTTCTGGAAATATTTCTGTTGGCATTATTATTAGAATATTTGCAAATTCTTTAGATCATTCTGTTGAAAAATAATGATTTTTCTCAATATTTTGAACCCCGATGAGAATAAGAGGCACACAATGTTATTGTGTCCTGCACAGCATGATTGCAAATCCTAGACTGTCAAAATCAAGAATGTAGGCTACAAATAAAAAGCAGGAACATCTTGGAGTGGAGCCCAAGAGACTAAAATCTGAAAACACTACACCCTGAGTTATGTTGCTGGGAGAAAAAGCTGTGATTTTCTCTTGGTTTGAGTAGGTTTTAAAATGATCTATTCTGGACAAACTTCTTCCATGTAGGCTCAGAGAAACAGCAAAATACAGTTAAAGCCATACAATAATCTTTTATTTATTTACCACAAAATATATGAACCAGATTTCACAGAAAATCTCAGTTACTCGCTGATCCATATTCAGCATTTATCTGAACATCATGAGTCTACTGAGAGAAACTTCTACTTAGACACCGGCATATGAAACTATAAGGAATATAGTAAAATGGAAAATACAGTCCATGGAAGTTTGATGAGCTCAGTAAAATCTTCAGCTGGAGTTAAAGCATTTGACAAGGGAAAATAGCCAGGAGACGCAGCAGCAGTTTTTACCCTCTTTTTCTTCCCTTTCTTCCCCATGCTTTGCCAAACCTGAGAGTTACAAAGATGCACTCAAAGGAGCGGGAACCCTAATGGTTGTCACAAAATAGAAAACAAATTCAGAAAATTAAAAAAAAAAAAAAAGAAAAAGAAAAAACACGCATTTGAACATTGAGATAAGATAACTAAGCTGACCTTTTGTTTCTAACATGATTATGGAGTTCATGTTGCATACCTCTTCATTAGACAAAAAAAATTTCATGTCTTAAATGTCTGAGGACAAATTATATATATATTTATAAAGAATAAATGTTGAGAAGGGATGGCTTTTTCTGAAAAGAAAACAGGTCAGGCATTTTTATATGCAGGATTTGATTTTGACAACACCAGAAAATCCTCTACCATAAAAAAAAAAAAAAAAAAGACTTATTGCAAGGGAATGTTTTATGCTGTTAGAATCCTAGTGATTCTATATTTGGAAGAGAACAAAACATGACTTGCTCCATGTCAATGCTTTTCAAATTAGGTTCATCTGCATATGACAGATATGTAATTCATTGATAATGTTAAGAACAAAGATATTCTTAACCACCTGAACGAGCACCTTATAAGTGCCATGCAGATGGAAAGTATTACTTTGCAGCGTACAATCACAAAAGTGTCAAAAAATATAATTTTAAGCCAATAAGAAAGCTGTGCCAGCCCATGTAATAGCCGAAGCAGAATGGTGCCTAACAGTTTGAATAAAGAAAGGAAATAAGTTGCTACACAGTATAAATAAGATAAATCAAAGAATTCCTGTTTTATCATCTTATATAATAAAGAGCTAATATGCTAATTAGACTGAACAGCAGAACGACTGTCCAAACAACCATCTGGGTGAAGCCAGGGCTTCAAGGGGCTGCAAGGGCTGAAGTTAGTAAGTCTTCTGCAGGAGACTGGTGAGGACCTGGATCAGAAACGATGGCACTAGGAAGGAAATTGTGTGAATGGAGTGGGAGATGGGGAAATGGCAGCAGGATTTAGAATTAAGTATAATGATTGAGTTTGCATTGCTTACAGCCAACTTGGAGAAAGGCTGAATCTAGCTGCATGGACTTGGGCCATGGTTTATGATGGACAGAGTATGACATAAACTGCGCCTGCGGCCTGGACATTCCTGAGCACCTGACCAGGTACCTTATATGGACTGTACATTGAAACACCAATCAGCACCTGCCAAATACCCTAAGCCCTTGATTCCTAAGTATCAAAGTGCCTAATCATGTGCCTTATATGAAACCACCAATCAGCGTGTGCCGAGTACCCTAAGCTCCATCCCTTCCCGTTCCTCCCCTCAAAAGGTGTGTTCCCCTCTGCACATATTGCTACTCCCCGTTTCTGGGCCGCCGACAGGGGTCCTTCTCCTCTACTAAAGCCTGTAGTCCTGGTTTTTGGCCCTCTGTCTCATCTTTCAATTTAGATTGTGTGAAGCTCTTGGAATGGTGGGGACCCCTACAAGATAAACCAGCCTATTGTTTTCACAGCATGAGTTTGACAATGTATTCAGTCAAAATATGCAGTCTTATCAGTGTAGTAATTTTGCATAAACTAACCTCATATGTTGTTTAAATTGACTTGAAAACTTTTGAACAAATTTGGGTGCATACAAGTATAGTCAGCATTAACCAATCAAAGATCTGAGCTTTATCCAATATATCTGTTCCTTAGCACAGCTATTAAGTAAATTAACATACCTTTGGGAATCTGCTGCTTGCAGCAGGTGTTTGGCTACTGACAACAAATAATTATATCCCTACTAAACAGTCTGTATAGTCTCGCTTTGCTTAACTGATAAAGAATGCTGCAAGGATGGAAGAATACTTACTGCATTCTGGTAAAACCCTGGCTCAAAAGCAAATTTTAAAAATCCCCAGTTTCAAAGCCTACTGACAAACAGTTTGGAAGTGTGCTGATTAGCGCTGCTAATGCAATTGAAAGGAGGAAATGGGTTGAGTTATTAAAAGTCAGGGAGATGAAAATAAAAAAAGAAAGCAGGCTGCCTAAGCTGAACCGGTCCATTGAGGAACTTGTCTCAGAGCACATGAGGTCTGGCTGTGAATATAAAAACCTTTAGCAATCCTGACTAAATCTAAACCAGAGTAAGTAACTTGGGAAAATGCAGCTTACATTATGAGACTGCAAACAGACAATTCTTCCCAAAGAGAAAGGGGCACCTTCTCTGCAGTTGAATTGCTGCACTGAGGTCTGCAGCCTTGGGGGGAGGGCAGGGGAAATGCCTGCCAAGGGTCTGACCACCCAGGGAGGCTCTAGCGGCTGCCACAGCCAATCAGAGGGCCTCGTTCCAGTGGCTTGCTAGTTGGAAAAGACTAATTCGTGGGGACACTCAGACAGGGATTTAATGTGAAGCTTGGTCAACCCCTGGGGTAATTTTTCCTGGAATGGAAAAATTTTTACATTGAACAATGAATTTCAACTTCCTTTATTTCTTTGGATCGAAAACAAATCATTATTGCATCGACACCAACACCTTCAGTAGAAATAGGAAGATCTGTTTTTGCATTGAAGATATATGAGAGTATGTGTTGTTTGTCTTTTGAAAGTGTCTGCCTTTGACGACAAGGTCCCTGCCTTTCTTTAAGTCTGATGAGAGCCTAGGCAGTGGCAGGCAGGTCGCTCCTATAAATATTTGAATGATTCCCCTGAATTATTGTCACGGGATGCGAAGGAAATATTGATGCCGAGAGCTCTCCCCAGAAATCCCTGAAAGGCAATGGCTCCTCCAGAGAAGACCGCCTGGCTCTCACAGGGAGCTTTGTGTCTATGCTTCTCAGCACTGAAAGAAGAATGTGAACATGCTGGAAGGAGCGTGGGGCCATCATTCCTACATTGGCAATCCATGAGCTATGGGCAGGGCAGGTAAGCACAGCAGAGTACTAGCCTGAAATGTCAACCCCTGACTCCACAAATCAACCAAAAAGCTTGTGCATGTTGGCTCCAGCTCTTAACTGCTGTATCAGAGAAGCAGGCCTGCAGAGGAGGGCAGTTGCAATGGGGGGACCAGGCCTACAGGGGATTGCAGTTGGGGGGGGATATGCCTGGCACGGGAGCAGTGAGGCATTGATCAGGCTGGCAAGAGAGTGGTTAGAGGGTGATCAGGCTGGCAGGAAGGTGAGTGATTGGGAGCCAGCAGTCCTGGATTGTGAGAGGGATGTCTGACTGCCAAACATACCCGAAGGGCTCCCAGATTGGAGAGGGTGCAGGCTGGGTTGAGGGACACCCCCAGCCCCCAGTGCACAAATTTTGTGCACCAGGTCTCTAGTATATATATAAAATGTGTGTGTGTGTGTGTGTGTGTGTGTGTGTGTGTGTGTGTGTATATATATATATCTATATATCTATATATATATATATATCATATATATTTTATATGTTGAGAATTAAAGTGTATATATATATATATATATATATATATAATCTTGACTACATACCTTAGGCTGATGGTTAGTGCAGATATCAAAAACATATATATTTTGTTTAGAAACTTTACTACTTACTTGCTTTATGACTTTAATGTATCAATTTTCCACCTTCCCTATCCTTAGCAAGATTGTCTTTTGTGGTGGGAAATACATGGACTCTAAGGCATGAAAAGCTGAGCTTCACCACTTACCAGTTGTGTGATCCTAAGCAACTTACCTATATGCTTATCCTTAAATTGTGAATGATCAGCTTCCTAAACTGGGAAATGACAAAAATTATACCAACCTTGTTATAACGAAAGATGATAAAAAATCAAATCTATGGAGTTTGCCAGTCAGTGATATAAAATGAAATCCCTTTTTTGATAATTCTCTAATTCTAATAGCTCTAGCCAGCATCTTCTCTACTTTAGGAAATTTGAATTTTCAATTCTTTTGGCCCCCAAATACCAAGAATCTCATGTTACGTATGCATTTGCCATTGTAATCCACAAAATTTTAGCAAATCAAATCTGGAAAAAAATATTTGTAAAATATACATCTGATAAAATACTTTTATCCAAAATATAGAAAGGATGCTTAAATCTCAACACTAGAAAAACAAACCCAATTTTAGAAATGTGTTAAAGATCTGAAGACACCTCACCAAAGAAGATATGCCAATATTTGCCACTCCACCCACATTAGAATAGCTAATATTCTCCTAACTGACAGAAACAGTCACTGTGGAGAAACAAGAATGCTCCTTGTTGTTTTAATTGGCTCAACGTAACATATCTTTAAGGAAATGCAAATTAAAAAAAAATACAACAACACAATGAGATAGCATTCCATTACTGTTAGCATGCTTTATATCCAAAAAATCAACAATACCAATTACTGGTGAAATTGAGGCGTAACAGAAACTCTTATTTGTTGCTGGAAGGAAAAGAAAATGTGCAGCCACTTCATAAGACAAGTTTGGCAGTGTCTTAAACATGAAATATAGTTTTGTGTGTTTTGTTTTTTGGTATATTTTTAAATCCCCAGCCAAGGATATTTTTTTTCATTGATTTTTAGAGAGAGTGGAAGAGAGAGGGAAATGCAGAGAGAAATATGGATGTGAGGGAAACACATTGATTGGTTACCTCCTGCACGAGCCCAACCAGGGCCCAGGGCAGGGAGAAGCCCACAACCGGGGTACATGCCCCTGACCAGAATCAAATCCAGGACTCTTCGGTCCGCAGACCGACACTCTATCCACAAAGCCAAACCAGCTAGGGCTGAAATATAGTTTTAATATACAGCAATCCCAGGAGTCACTAAAACGATTTAAAATTGAAGGTCCACATCTATATACCTGTACACAAATTTTATAGTAGCTTTACTTAGAATTGCCAGAAATAGGAATTGAATGGCTTCACACACTGTGGTGCAGCCATAAACGCAATACTATTCAGTAATATAAATAATGAGCTATCATGCTGTGTGAAGACATGGATGAATCTTAAAATTAATAAAAATAAAAACATTAATTAATTAACTAGGCCAATTAAATTAATTTGTTAATTTAACTACTGAGAATTAATTGGGTAAGTTGAATTAAATTAATGAAAATGTAATTCATATTGCTAAATGAAAGAAGCTAGTCTGAAAGGCTTCTAATAGAGATTCCTCTTACATGAGACTCTGGAAAAGCCTCAGCAGGTCAGTTACTGGCAGGGGTTGGGAAGTAGGTGGGAGGAAGATTAAACAGTTGAAGGGCTGGTTGGGTTGAATTGTGACCCCCCCCAAAATCCATACTTGAAGGTTCAACCCCCTTACCTCTATAGGTAACTATATTTGAGAGATGATTCACTTAAAATAAAGCAGTTAGAGTGGGGCCCCTAAGTCTTATAAGAAGAGGAAGGGCTACCAGGGATGCTCGTGCACAGAAGAAAGGTTTTGTGAGGACATAGCGAGGACATAGCCATCTGCAAGCCTCAGAACCACCAAACCCGCTAACAGCTCAGTCGTGGGCTTCTAGCTCCTAGAACTGAAAAGGTGAATTCCCCTCATTGAAACCACTCAGTCTATGGAATTTTGTTGCAGTAGCTCTAGAAAACAAACACAAGGACAGGGGACATTTAGGGTAGTGAAGCTATTCTGTATGATGTTATAATGATGGGTACATGACACTATGCATTTGCCAAAATTTATAAGACTTTACAACCGTTAAAGAGCGAGCCTTAACGTATACAAATTTAAAAAAATCACGTAGGAGGTTAGGAGATCCCAAGATGAAACACAAACTGTGACAAAGCAACGCAAGCATATGAAACAATTTCACTGAAGGGGGTTGGAGGAGAGATGCTAACCTAAGTAACTTTGGAACTGAGTGTAATCTGTCAGATTAAGCCAAAAACAAATGACACACAACCACTGTACTCTAGTTGATAAAGTTGTTTCTCGTGGGGTGTTAACAATTCTGAAACCACCATATCTGTACTAGTGTATTGTAACTGAGGAACTAAGAAAATGGATGGTGGAAGGTGGCGGTCACGTTTCTTGTTGGAGTGGGAGGTTACAGACTAACAAGAGAAAACAAACACAAGGACAGGGGACATTTAGGGTAGTGAAGTTATTCTATATGATGTTATAATGATGGGTACATGACACTATGCATTTGCCAAATTTCTGTCCCCTGTCCTTGTGTTTGTTTCACTATTCATATGGTAATGGGGTATGTCAAAGGGACAATTGGGGATTTCAGTGTGAACTCATGCTGGGCTTAATATGAATACAGATAGATATCGCAAATTGAATTGCCTCCTCCCAAATAGATATGTTTAAATCCTAATTCCTGGTATCTCAGAATGTGACCTTATTTGAAAACATGGTCATTAAAGAGCTGATCATCTATAAACTGATGAGCTTATAGAAAAGAGGAATGGACACAGAGAGGGGATGGGCCAGACAGAGGAAAGATGGTGTGAAAACACATAAAGAGAATGCCATGTGAAGATGGAAGATTGACATACCCATCTACAAGCTAAGGAATTCCTGAGGCGAGGAGAACCTAGGAGAAAGACTACGAGAATCCATTTCCTTCCCTAAAAGCCTTCAGAGGGAGCTTGGTTTTGATGACACTGTGATTATTTCAAGCTTCTGACCTCCAGAATACTTAAACAATAAATTTCTTTGTTTTAAGTCACCTAGTTGGTAGTACTTTGTTAATGCAGCCCTAGGAAAAATACTAATTTACATGTAATTTTTGATAGATATGTGCATATACATAGGCTACCATGCACATGTACTTTCTTGCTTTGTCACCTGAGCCTAATGACACTCTAGCAGCAAGGAGTACACCTGGCATTCAGATCCGGATTTGCAGAGGCAATGGAAACAGAACTTCTTGGTTCTAGGACTGGGGCAGGACATAAATAACAAGGTCACATGCAGGGACATTGTGTAGTACCAGAAAGTATAGGAGTGTTTTAAAATATCCACAATGAGGGAGTATGCCAAAGGGACAAATGAAGGAGATCTTAATGTCCAAAATTGGAACAATCTGAGCGAGAAAATAAATAAAACAGTACTGGATTATTACGAAAGAGTACAAAGCAAGTCCATTCTGATATCAACAAATGACAGAATAAATAAATGATAGAGAAAAGAGTCAAAGTTATCAAAAACAACAAAAATGTGAGAAACTGTCCCAGCCTGGACAAGCCCAAGGACACAGATAATTAAATGTAATATGGTATCATGGATGAGATCCCAGAAAAGATGAAAGACATTAGATAAAAAATAAAGGGATCTGCTGAAACCGGTTTGACTCAGTGGTAGAGTGTCGGTCTGTGGACTGAAAGGTCCCAGGTTCCATTCCGGTCAAGGGCATGTACATTGGTTGCAGGCACATCCCCGGTAAGGGGTGTGCAAGAGGCAGCTGGTCGATGTTTCTCTCTCAGCATTTCTAGCTCTCTATCCCGCTCTCATCCTCTCTGAAAAAATCAATAAAATATATTTTTAAAAATTAAATAAAATAAAAATAAAGGGATCTGAGAAATATATGGACTTTAATCTATACTAATTATAGCCTAGGTTGTCATCACGCCCTCACACATCACTCCCTAACATCGTCACAAGATGGCTACGCATACAGCGGAGGTGGGTCCCAGCGGAGGAGGTGGGTTGCATCAGGGGAGGGCAGTTGTGGGCAATCAGGCCAGCAGGAGAGGGCAGTCAGGGGCTATCAGGCGAGCAGGGGAGCAGCTAGGCGTCAATCAGGCCGACAAGGGAGTGGTTAGGGGGCTATTAGGCTGGCAGGTGGGAGCAGTTAGGGGCAATCAGGCAGGCAGGCAGGTGAATAATTAGGAGCCAAGAATCCCAGATTGTGAGGGGGATGCCAGTAACTGGCAGTCAGACATTTTCCGAGGCATCCAAGATTGGAGAGGGTGCAGGCCAGGCTGAGGGACATCACCATCCATGCACAAATTTCATGCACGGGCCTCTAGTTTATAATAATGTATCAATACTGGTTTCTTAATTGTAACAAATATATTTAATGTAAGATGTTAATAACAGGGTAAACCAGACAGAGGTGAGGTATATGAGAACTCTTAATACTATATTTATAACTTCTATGTAAATGCAAATCCATTATAAAATAAAAAGTTTATTAATATTTACAAAATCAGTATGTGACAGTGGCCTACTCTGATCAATTCAGTTATCTCAAACCTAAATGTAAATGCATGTATTTTGGAAAAGAATGACACCCAACTCTGCTGGCTCTCTGTCACTAGATATCAGGATTTGGCCCAGTCAAAATAAATTAATAAGTAAACAAGGAAAGTGCCAGGAATAAAAATCAGTATCTTCTACATTTGCTGACATAGAAAGGCTCATGGCTGGCAGGCAAGCAGACTCAATAAGCATCTTGCTATTACAGAAAATAAGAGATGGATAGCCTGTGGGATCAAAGCATTTTTCTTCTGAAATTACCATTATTTTTATTAGTTTTGAGTCATATACTTAGATTATTTTGAAATTTTAAATAAATTTATAGCAAAGAAAGAGATAATTATGTCAATGAAAAATGGAAGTTTTTAAAAAGGTCTGAAAAGTACTGGTCTACAATGTGCACAGCACTTCTGCTGGATGCTGTAGGACACAGGATGAGGGTTTTGTTCTGAAGGCACTTAGGGTTCAGTAGAGGAATGAATATAGTATAAAGGAATAAGTGATTTTTAAAAATCTGAAAGTGACTAGGTATTTTAGTAGAGGATCAAACACCATTGCCAAAAGAGAAATTATTACTTAAGCTAATATCTGATACTATCATGCCTTTAAAGTAGAGTTTCAACTTACTAGGAGAATGTGTGTGTCACTGTTAGGAAAGGTTCAAGAGGATTTGTAGGAAGTCTATTATCTAAGAACTAGAGGCCTGGCGCATGAAGTTTGAGTACAGGTGGGGTCCCTTAGGGTGGCCTGTAGAGATCAAGCTCGAGCTCTTGCCCCCAGCCTCACAGCCCTGCAGCCCTGCCTGGCACCCCACTTTGGCTTGGGGCCGCCTGCTCACCTGCTCTACCATCCCACTGCAGTCCTGCTCTTATAGGGGCCCATTGGGGCTGGCAGTGCCTCCACTGCTGCCTGCTGCCAGCACCACGTTGCTGACTCCTGCCATGTTCTGTGCTGCCCCCTGGTGGTCAGTGCAACGTAATAGTGAGTGGTCGAACTCCCAGTCAGTCGAATTCCCACCCGAGGGGACTATTTGCATATTAGATTTTTATTATACAGGATAATTTTCAAGGGTTAAATCTCACTCTTTTTCAAGAGAATATCTGCATAAATAGAAGCAGCAATATTTAGCAAAACCATGTTGTAAAGTGGTTCATTATGATAGAAATTTAGTTCCTCTATCAGGCAATGAAAAGATTATAGGAGGGGTTAGAATTCAAACATGTTAAGTCAGATGATAAAAAGCTCAGAAAAGAGTTGCTATAAGATTATAATAAAATTGGATTGGAAATTTTTAATGCCTTGGTTGTTAAACCCACATTAAATCCTAGCTGAAAGGCTTGCATTTGGGGTCCCTGGATGATACAGCAGATAAAGACAAACTACCAGAATGGATCCAAGTAATAAATAAGTATATTTCAGGATAATTTTTCTGGAAATCATGACCCAGAATTCTGGACAAATAGTCAAAATCTCTGACGTAAATTTGTAACTTTAAGGACTTGATAAGTCTCCATGGTGATATGATTGATTTGGTTCACTAGGCTATGTTCTACCTTTCGATGTGCCTCCTGTTTTGAAGAGCCAAGAATTAAATATCACATCACTCAGGCTCCAAGGCCACTAGGACTCTGTGTATGAAATAATTTCTGCCAGTCAGAAAGACTTTTAGAAGACTTGGAAGGTAGATGTGAAACAAAGGACCCCCTCTGCCACCTTACCCACCTGGTAAGCAGCACTGTGGAAACAGAAGGGCAGAAGGAAAGCTATGGCAGCTGAAGTTGGCATCAGAGTCTAGTCATCAGTTTCAAAGGTGTTGAGACAAAGTCAAGGCAGCAGAGATGCCTGTGAGCATGGGAACTTTCTGGTCCTTCTATGGTAGATTTCCTGGTGTTTGTTTTTTTAAATTGGTAATTCCAGTCATGCCCTGTTTCTCAGGGCCTTTCAAAGATTTTCCCTGAACAGTACTCAATATTTTCAAATACACAGAGCAGCTGAATATTCAAATACTCAGAACAGCTGAATCTTGATTGTTATGGAATTACATGCTCTTTTTTTATTTTAAATATCTTAAGGTAATTATATTAAGGTAAAACATACAGATTTTTGTTTAAAGCAATATTTATAGCCAAGAAAAATACAATTTGTCAAATTAATATGTATAGGTTTTTAGACTTATAAGACATCTTTAAGAATGTATGAAGTCTATTTCATTCAATTTACAGGTCTGTCTTATTCTGTATTTAATATTCTTAAGAGAATTAGATATATTAGATTTAAGGTTTTATTGTGAAATAGCTAAAGATGTTCATTAATCAAATAATTAAGTTGTATTAAAATCTTGGGAATTTAGTCTGGTCAATCTATAAACTAATTGAACAGTAATAGAAAAAGTAAAAGGAGTATTTCAATTTAAGTAGTAAAATTTGTTTTAAAAATAAAACTTGTAAGTTAAACTTAAGAGTTGGTTTTTAATTCAATATATTACAGTTACAAATTTTAACACAAGTCATTGTAAGCACACAAAAGCTTTCCCCTACACTACAAGGCACTAAAACCAAAGTGATGGCTTAGAACTCTGACTTCATGTTATTCTTACTCCAACCATGTAATTAGTTTCCACTCTGATAATATCTTCTACTTAAGTAGTCTATTTGTTTGGTAAATACCTACAAGCAAGTTCCTAAATATCTTAAATTTCTGTATTTAGTTAGGCAACTTTATGACGCCATTAGGTACAAGTAAAACTGTGAATAAAAAGGAGACTCATGACAACATATAATCAGTAACACAATTAGGAAAGCTCTGAAAAGAAAGCCTACTGTAGATAAACAAGAGGAATGAACTCAAGAAGCATAAGGTTAGACAGTAAAGCAACTAGAGCAGTCAGGAAGCTGCAGTCAGCAATGCCCACAAGACCAGCTTAATCTGTGTGTCAGACCTGGCCTAGGATTGGCCACTGACACTACTTGCCATCCAGCAATGTAGCTCAGCTCCTCAGACTTCTATAAAATGTGATATTATGGCAGTGCAAGAAAGAAACAACAAATACATTTCTCAGTAAAAGGCAATGAAGGTATTCAACCCAAACCAAACGTAAAAGTCCGAGAGTGGTTAAACCATGTTTGGGGATTGGAAGAATAAGTAGAAAAATTGCTCTGTCAGGTGTGCCAATGTAGACAGAAAGACTGTAACAAATAATGTGGAAGCCAACAGGAGATGGTATTGGCTCAGAAGAGATAATTTTCTGGTTATCAGATTTTGAGCTCGTGAAATGTTTAGAGAAAGGGTGGAAAAGAACTTAGCATATATGAGTGCTTACCTTTTAATTTTCAAAATCATGCTATGGAAGGTAATAGCTCCATTCAAAACAGATCAGAAATGACAAAATTAATAGATCATCTAGAATTTGAGACAGGCTGCTACTGATTCTATGATGATCAAACCAAAGTCACTGATGATCACTCTTACCTTAGACAAAACAATTCTGATATTCAAATATAATTGGGTACTTATCCCAAGAAAACGTTAATATTAAAATTCTTCCCACTAAGGGATGTGCCTTTATTTAAAAACAGAATATAAAAAACTAGTACTGGAGAAGATGGGACCTGATGGAACAAGGCTGTTGATGAGAGAATTCATGTGGGCTTGGAGTAAAGGGAAGCCCAAAGGGTGATAGTTTGTCTTGCTGCCATATTCTTTCATCTTCCTAAACCTTTGTCAACTCCGTTTATTCAAGTGATTTCCCATGAGTAGTTTGTTTGGCAAAATTTAAGGAAAGGTATTGTGGTCCAGCTTGCACGGCTCAGTAGTTGAGTGTTGACCTATGAACGGTTCTCCTGTTCAAGTCGCATGCTATTGCCAGGGTTGCAGGCTCAATCCCCAGTGTGTGACATGCAGGAGGCAGTTGATCGATGATTCTCTCTGATCAGTGATGTTTCTGTCTTTCTCCCTCTCCCTGCTTCTCTGAAATAAATTTTAAAAATATATTTTTAAAATAAGAAATGGTTCTGTGTTTCACACTGAGATCAACATGTGAACCAAGGACTAAACAGCAAAGAGGGTAAAACAACCTTTAAAAACAAGAAAAGCAGAAACCAGAACTAGAGGACAAAAAGAAAGCATATGACCCTAGGAAGTCACAAAAATATTAGCAAGACATTATAACCTTCAGAGAATTGTAAAAGAAAAGGCTGGTGGAAGAAAAATAAGTTGTAGTAATGTAATAAGCAAATGGCTCCTCATTAAAGCCAAGAGACTTTTAAAACCTAAAATATACATCTCAATATATATCTTTGATTTTGAAACTATTTGTATTGTTGCCATATTCTTTCATCTTCCTAAATGAAAGACTATGGTAGCCCAAGAATTTTGAGGAAATCACTTATGAGTGGACATCATTAAGGAGGAGGTCAAATACCAAATTTGGGTTATTCCATAGTAGTAACCCCTAAAGTCACTTTCAGAATCGCAATAGTTTCTCCCTCACCCAGTAAAATGTCCTGTTGTGTTTCTTAATAGTATCTGTATATTGATGTCATTGCAAAGCAGGTTTTAGAGTGACCTAGAAAATAAGCCAATGAAATATGTTGTTCCTGTGGTCTATATCTCAAATTAAACTGAAGTGTTACTACAGAGATGTTGCTACAGAAAGGCATGGTTGAAAAAGTGCTTCTTGACAGTAATGAAATTGTCGACTTTTTATTTAAGAGTGCTGAGATATGAAAGTAATAAGGCGCCTTTCAAATAATTCATTTACACCTTTCATCAGTTCCTTCCCAGCAACAGCACACCTTTGGAGTTATTAAAACTTTCGTTTTACTTGTCAAACCCAGACAGGTTGTGTGTCCTCTTAGAAGGGAATTGAAGCATCATGTAAAGACAGCAATGCCATCAGAGATCTAGTGTTTGAGAGTGAACCTGTCATGAATTCTAAGTGTGGCTCAAATAAAATCATTCTCTTCTTGTGTCAAGTTGGGGTTCCAATAGCAAGAATATTTAACTGTGTTCAATGAGGCTTAATGTTTTGTCAGCCATTTATCTTCACATTGAATATATACTGTCAACCAGAAGTTAAACTTCTACTAAGATGAATTACAGGCCTCCAGAGGAGAAGTTCCTCCTTCCACAGCCATAAAGCATCTACAGAGACCAAAGAGATTGTTTTCCTCCTTTGTTTTAACTAATGGAAACTATAGTACTGAGAAATCTCCTTTAGTATGAGTAAATACGTAATAGATTTGTTTTTTTTCAAAGGATGTGTTTATGACTTATGTGTAATATTTATTCATTAGAACAATAAGTATAGTAAACTAAATTGGCAATGCAAATAATAAACAAATTCAAGGTAACTGGTATTTTAGACATTTTTTAAAAATACTTTTTTATTGATTTTTAGAGAGAGGAAGAAAGAGGGATAGAGAGATAAAAACATCAATATGAGAGGAACATCATCTACCTGCTGACTCCTGCACAACCCCTACTGGAGATCGAGCTGCCAATCCCAGCATATGCCCTCACCAGGAATCAAACCAACAACCTCAGTTGACACTCAACCGCTGAGCCACACCAGCTGGGCTAGAATAATTTTTTTAAAAGTTAACCTGTCATTTCAAAAATTTACAAAGAAAAAATGGACTATAAATAAGCTTAAAGTCTGGGATATTTATTTAACAAAAAAAATACTTTTTAAAAAAAATTTACTTTTTTTTTTTAAAAAAGTAAAGGACTATCTATCAAAGAAAACTGCTGCTGACACCACAGTGGCAAACAAGGAGCAGAGGCCACTAAGGAATAGAAAACGACAAGAGTAAAGAAAAAGAGATGTAAATTTATTCTTTGGTGTATATATATAATTTTTTTTATTGCTATGTAACTGCAAAAGTAAGAAAAGAAACTAACTCAAGGGAGAGACATATACATAACTGTAAATCTAATCAGAGCTTTGAGGGAGTGAGGACAGTTCAGGAGGACTGTGGGTAATGTTGGAAAAGTGGGGAGGGGGTGCCTTATACATGGAAGCATCTCATATGGAAAAACATGGTAATTCACACCTATTTAATTTCTTGAACAATTATAAATGGTACTTTTAAATTTTGAATTCCAATCATTCATTGTTATTAATTTAATTAGGGTATTCCTAAGCTGGCCTTTGCTAAAAACTCAAGGGGCCAAAGAGCCGCATGTGGCTCACAAGCCGCAGTTTGCCGACCACTGGGCTAAGACATCCAATACATGGCTATATAGGACTGGTGAGAGACAACATCCTGGCCTTGTTCACAACCTTAAGAAAAAGCATTCAGACTCTCAACATAAAATCTAATGTTTGTTGTAAATTTTCTGCATATGTCCTTTATTACACAAACAAGTTTCCTTTATTCCTAGTTTGTTGAGAGTTCTTTATTATCATAATATGAAATTGAATTTTGTCAAGTATTTTTCTGCAATTATTGATTTAATTATATGTTTTTTTCTTATTCAGTCTTTTTTTAAAAAATATTTTATTGATTTTTCTTACAGAGAGGAAGGGAGAGGGATAGCCAGTCAGAAACATCGATGAGAGAGAAACATCCATCAGCTGCTTCCTGCACATCCCCTACTGGGGATGTACCCTGCAACCAAGGTACATGCCCTTGATTAGAATTGAACCCAGGACCCTTCAGTACGCAGGCCAACGCTCTATCCACTGAGCCAAACAGGTTTCGGCTTTTTCAGTCTTTTAATATAATAATTACATTGATTTTTTCAATATTTTTATTCCTTGGATAAATCCCATTAAATTGTTGTATACTATCCTTATTTTATAGGATTTTATTTTCATATATAATATTTATGTTTATGTTTATGAGGGATATTAGTTTGTAGTTTATGTTTTGTGTAATATCTGTCTTAGGTTTTGGTATAAGTGCAGTGCTGGCCTTACAGAATAAGCATAAAACTGTTCACTCCTGTTTTCTGGGAGAATTTGTGTGGGATTGGTATGACCTCCTTTGTAAATATTTGACAGTATTTTCTAATGAAATGTCTGAGTCTAGAATTTTATTTTGGGGGAAGATGTTAACCATGGTTTAATTCTTTTGTTTAACTATTTGGATTTTCTATTTCTCCCCCAACTGCAAAGGTCTTCCAGGACCACAGTTCTTGCTCTTCCCAGTCCACCTCTGGCCTTTGTCCATAGGGAGAGAGAGAACATGGATCTGGGTAGCTTTTGGCAGTGACTGCTATTCCTCTTGCCCAGCCAGAACCACAGAGAACCTTTCTCAGGATTCTCTGTCATCTTCTCTCTGAGCATTCGCTAACTTTCACAAAGGAAAAAGCCTACAAGAGAGTACAAACCCCCAGAGGCTTCACGCTAGCACTTATTTGGCCTTTAGCAATTTCTTTACACTTTTCTTAGCTAAATCTTTGTACTGGTTGATATGGCTTGGGGCATCATCTAGCCAAGTAATCAAATTTCAGGGTCCTGTTTTTCCTGCTGGTACATGTTTCTCCCTATTTGTAGGGTTAGCTGTTTGCTCTGAAAACCCCTTACTTTGCAATTTATCCAGAATTTTTCTTGTAAGAGTGAGCGATGTCCTTTTCAGCTCTCTACTGCTGAGCTCTCAGCTGACATTTTAAAAGATCCTTTAAATGTACTTAAGGATATTGCTAAAATTACACTGTCTTTACTCAGCTCAAAGATCATTATGACTTTCAGTGATGCTTCATATATGGAAGTAGGTGAGCCCTTACGTTAGCAACACATAGATTGGCAACAACTACAATATAATATCAGTGCATAGGATGATTTTTTTAAATCATTCAAAATCTAATTACAAATGCTACAATGGATATTTTGCAAATGTGAATGTTTAGCCATCCTAATGTTAAAATGTACTTTTAAAAAATAAGGTCAACAACACAAGGAATGAATTTCATGAGACTTACCCTATTTTCCGGTGTATAAGACGACCCCCTAATTTTACAGTTAAAACATAGGTTTAGGCCTAAATTCGCTGTATAAGACTACCCCCCACTTCAAAGAAAAGACTTACTTTGCCGTCAAGATCTGCAGGTAATTTTTGTGCAATTTTGGTCTTTTGCCCCCGATTTTCGGTTGACTTTTTTTCGTTTCAAAGGTCGTCTTATACGCCGGAAAATACAGTATATCAACAATTCTATAAGAAAGGAAAAGATGGCATTTATAAGTAGCACTACCATGCAAGTTCATAAGGAGAAAAATCCAGAGTGTGAACATGGCACTCAGGAAAAAAAAATGGCTAAGAAAACCCAGCAGAATGTGAAGAGTTCAAATACCAACCTTCAAATTACCCTTCAAGGCACCGCCAAGAGAAGAATCTCACTCTAATTGTCACTTTTACAGAAAATCTGGATGCACTTATGTTTATGAAGAGATCCCAGTAGTAGTTTGTATTTCAGCTTTGTATAAGCCAATGCACAATATTACAAAAATGTTATACATAGAAAATGTTTCATAGACCTAACCTAACAGAAAAAATAACTATTATATATAAACACAAGTGCTTTCAAGGAGCAGGGATATCATTAATTTGTACTCTGAGCATTTTTATGGGTGTAGATTTGCAAGTCTGGGACAGAAACTAGAGGTAAATATTGCCCTACATAATCATAAGAGGGGAGTTAGGAGAAATGATAGAAAGGTCAAAAAAAGAGCAAGGAAGTTGGCAGTAGGTCAGAATGCTACATGGGAATAGCATCCCCGAGGAGAAATAAGCTGTGTAAATTTTTTAAAACATATTTTTATTGATTTCAGAGAGGATGGGAGATGGGAAGAGAGAGAGATAGAAACATCAACGAGGAGAGAGAATCATGGATCAGCCGACTCCTGCATGCCTCACACTGGGGATCAAGCCCACAACCCCAGGCATGTGCCCTTGAACCCTGACCTCCTGGTTCATAGATCAATGCTCAACCACTGAGTTATGCCAGCCTAGCAAGCTGTATGATTCCTGAGTTACGGTGAGGTGAGGTGAGCAAGCTGATGGATTAGTAAAGATTTAGTAAAAAAGATGCTTATGTAACTTTCTTTTACCCATGGTGCTTTAGAGTGTTAGGATCCCTTAGTAGAAGCTGTTTCCGCATTTGGATCAACCCACTGAGCAAAGATGAAGGACTTGTTCTGGAAGCAAGAATCAGTGAAAAGAGACATAAGAATGAAAGTCCCTTCACCTCTTGCCGCCCTCACTCTGTGCCGCAGAACTCAGCTAAGACTTGAAAGGGCTTTTAGATCTTCACAATTCCTGAAATGAGGCAACCTCCACATCTCCTGTGTTTGTCAGCAGCCATCTACCTACCTTAGTATTTATTTTTTTCATAACATTTAAGTCCTACTTGTTCATAGAGGACATATATCGCTCATTTGATAAATCAGTAAAACATACTTGGTACTTGTGTTTACAATTATGCAAATGAAAAACACAACCTGCTTCCACTTCTATCCATGCAGCTCCAAGCACAGAATCCAGAGAGCCCCCCAAGGATGCATGATGACTCTATAAAACAAAATGTTTCATGGGAAGTCATCTCAGTAATCTATTCATGATGCTTGCTGACGCTGTTTATAGCACATTGTACCTTGTAACGTTTTTCCTGAACATGACTTCGAGAAATGTGCAGAGATATCAGGTCTTCTGACTCCAAACCCAAAGCACGACCTGCCGACCACAGCTGTCTCCTCCTCACCTCATCACTTCACCCAAGACTGCTCACTTACAAGTACACAGAATCCTCAGACAGGGGTATTCCTATATTTTATATGACCTTCTTATTTGTTGTATAAAAAAAAATTAAGGTTCTTCAGAATAAAGAATCCTTTTACTTAAGCATGAAATGTTCAGGTAATTGCCTATACCCTGAAAGCAACAATTTTGAACAATATCATTCCATATTGAAAATATTTATGGATACAGAAAGACCATTAACTTTCTTTCAAATATTAAACTTCACACTTAATCTAATTATAGAGGACTGTGTTAAACAATTCCCTAGAAATATTTCAAAACAGAACAAAATGTATTAAATCTGTATAATAACATTTTAATGTCATCTCTCCATGGTGAGTTATCTGAATTTTTACTTCATAAATCTTTCTCTGCTATTTTCCAGCTTTTCCAACTTGTGTGAATTTAACCTATGAACTAAATAAGAAAAATGGGTTGTTCCACCATTGGTTTTTTTTTGCGGTAGATGTTGATATTCTCTAGTTAGAAGAGTTTTTCCTCCCATTCAGCCTAACTGTTTTATAATTTTAAAAATGAAATGCTATTTTTAAAACAGCCAAGAAACTATGAATATGTAGAAGGGTATAACTCTCTTAGATAAACCAAAAAGGCCACAAGCTTGAAGCACAAACCTGTGTGTTTTAAAATAGGGTTTCTTTTAAATAGGCCAAAATGATTACTTTGGAAAGAGATCAACCTATCAAATTGCTTCATTTTACAAGTGAGAAAACTAACATTACTTTCTCAAAATCACGAAGTGAATGTGATGGCCAAAAACAGAACTTAGGGTTTCTTTCCCTCAGTCTAGCCCATGATTTTTGCCTTACCACAGACATGTAGCCTATGTATTTATTACAAAATTACTTCTAGTCTTTTATAAAGGTAACTAATGCCAGTATCTTCTCCATTTACTCATCTTAACAGGTGTCAGATCTAGGGAATTAAAAATTAATTTTCAAAGTTGAAATCCTGACTTGTCCCACAGAATTAAAGTCCTTTCATCATCCATTGGTAAATGGATGGTGGGGGAGGAAAATAACATTTTATTTTGTCTAAACAGGAAAGCAAGTTAGGTGAATTGTGGAGAAATGGGTGTCATTAGAAAGAGGGGTTATATGGTTTATATTTTATTCCCAAAGTACAAAACAAAGAATCAGCTCTAAGAGGAGAGGTGTAGGCTGGGCTGAGGGAGCCTCCCCTGTGCATGAATTTTGTGCTCTGGGCCACTAGTCTATATGTATATAAAAGCCTAAGCAACCAAATAACCAGTCAATCTGTCACTATGATGCACAGTGATCACTAGGGGGCAGATGTTCAATGCAGGAGCTGCCCCCTAGTGGTCAGTGTGTTCCCACAGCCAACCTCCCACATCTGGCTAACCTTCCACGGTCCCTCCCCCAAGCTGGCCAACTTCCCTCAGTTCCTCCCCTAGGCCAGCCGGCACCAATTGGCCCCGATCATGAGCGATGGGGTGCTTTATTGGTAATATCTATTTAATCCCTAATAAATCTACATGGGAATGGAGGAGCTAATAAATTCATTAGCATTAGAACTGAGCTGTCAGACCAAAGAATGACCTTTGTGATAGAACTGCCCCTACAAGTGCCACATCCATTCTCTTCTTGGTAATCTGTGGATTATCCTACACTAGCATGGTTATTTTAGGGAAGGAGATTAAAATCAATTCCCTCTAGCTCAAAATATTAATCAAACTGATGTTGCATTTTCTGCCATTAACCTATGACATTCATAAAGCTGTCTTTAAGCATTAAGAAATTAGCATCCAAGTTGAAATATCAGTTAACATGACTGATGAAACAAAGAGAAATTCAAGAGCTGTCATCCAACTATAATTATATACAATTTAAAGTTTTATATTGTAAGAGTATAATGAATGCCTACCTTAACACATCTATAAATACATTTATGGTAAAGCTCAGAGTTTAAACAAAATGCTGATTTAGTCCACTTAGGCTATTTTCTGTAGAATCAGTTGCAAGGTTGTAAATAATATCCTTATGTACATAAATGACTACTTCCCTTGTCTCCTTGATGATTTCTCTTTATTCATTAAATAAAATCAAAGTTTAAATATTCCAAATTTTATCACAAATTTTATTATATTTGACTAGAGGCCCGATGCATAAAATTCATGCAAGGGGCTTGGCCTTGCAGCCCCAGCTTTATCTGGAAGGTCGTCAGGAAAGACATCTGAAAGGTCATTTGGCTGTCCAGTCTAATTAGCATATTATGCTTTTATTATTATAGATATAATTTTTAAACATCTTCTACTGACTTGTTGCTTTTTTCCTATCATTTAAATGAGTCTACTATACTAGATATATCTGTAATGTAATGAATGTTTATGATTCAAGTTTTTAGGGGTGAAAAATTAATTTCACATATAATTCATAATCTAGAGATATAGTGAAATATTCTGTAATTTTTATTCCAAATTTTAGTTGGCAGCATATGGGTGAAAAGTTCATATGAGGTGGCATTCAAGAGCACAGAGCTCTTTAAATATATGTAAGCAAAAGTAAGGGGAAAGGGAGTATGAAAATATGGAACTATAAGTAAAAAAGATTGATTTAGGAAAGAAAAACATTTCCATTTAGGCTTAAAACTAATACATAAAAAATACTGCAGTGTTTTAACTGAACATTATTCTGAATGCATGCATATATGTGTATGTGTGTGTATATATACAATAGCATTTTCTATTGTAAACTACAAACGTTTGTGGACATTTTATCTTTATTGCACAATACTGTGACTCCTTTCATGACTTGGCCATTAAAAACTATGTGCTTGTATGTGGACTTAAATAGACATCTTCATGATCTATTTGAAAGGATGTGATGAATAATATCATTCATGTAGCTTATTCCACACTAGTTTTCACAAAGTGCCAAACAGTGCAAGTAGTACAGCAAACAAAATCACAAGCTAAAATCAACACGATTTTAATGAAGAATGGCATATTTGTTCTCAAAGTGCACTGGGAAAGAACATTGGTATTTTGCAATGTTGAAACTCCAGAGAAAAACAAGTAAAACTCAGCTTCAGTATAGAAACATTAGTCTAGAGTCATCTAGTAAGATTTGAGATCAGAATGGATTATTCAAATCAAATTCTCAAGGCTCTATTTCAGGTTTTATTTTCTTTCATTTTATAAAAATCCCAAATGAACATTGAATTAATTTCTTAACTTGTTCCACAAATACATTTCTGAATAACTGGAAAAATTTTGTATTCTAAAGCCTCCTATAATATTCAATTTTTGTTAAAAATTAAACTATAAAAACTAAACTCTTATACAATGGTTGCTTGTGAGTCTTTCATGAATCAATACACAATCATTGCCATCAAGGAGAAATAATCCTAATATTTGAAACAAGATCAGAGTTGTAGGCCTGCCTCTATATCTTAACTAAAGGCCAGGTGCACAAATTCATGCAGGGGTGGGGTCTCTTGGCCTGGCCAGTGATCGGGGCCATCTCTCCCAGTCCAGGTCTAGGCCGATGGGGGCCAGCTAGCGAGGGAGGGACCATAGGAGGTTGGCCTGCCGGGGAGGGACCATGGGAGAGCTACAGGACATGTCTGGCCCATTTTGCCCAGTCACAATCCGCCTGCCTCCAACAGCAAGCTAATCTATCATTTGGAGCATCTGCTGCCAAGTTATCAGTGTGCATCATAGTGATTTGTTGAGCAGTCAACAGAACGGGCAACCCATCAGTCAGACACTTAGCATATTAGGCTTTTATATAGAGAGAGATTTGCCACATGCAAATCAAATTGTACATTTAATCACCAATATTTTACTTTACTTATTGTCTTACATAGTTTGATGTACTCTTTTACAAGATGAAATTCTATATGCTTCCTAAAAGTTTCAAGAAAGTTTTAAAATATATTCCAAGTCTTCAAATATATTCTCTTTACTATTAGATATACAAAATATCAGAACTTTCTCATTTATAATTACATATTAAATGTAATGCCATTGAAAACAACTTTAGTTTATTCTTACTAAAAATTAGTTAGATGATTAAAATCTGTGGAGAAAAATATTTTCTTATATAAATCATATAGAAGAATCAGATTTTCTTATATAAACTATTTTAGAACAGCTTTCTGTCCATAAGCAAAACAAATTTGAACTAAATCTATCTCCCCATCTCATAGAATATTACCAAGCAGGTCATGAAGATATAATTACATATATCCTTAATGTAATTACAGAAAAACTCATAATCTATGTTATTTTTTAAAACTCTGAACTCTAAAACAAACAGGAAATGTAAAATTTTTATTTAATAGATATTTTATAGGAGAAAAAATAACTTTTTGAATCAAAATAGTTGAATGTTTTCAAGTGAGATATAAAATGGAGAAAAAATAAGATTTCCCACCAGAGCCTAAACCATAAATCATTTTTTAAAAAATCAATGTACATTCCCTTCTGTGTCTGGGATTTCAGTCCCTTGTATAATATATCTTTCTAAAACAAATGGAACTGTTTTATACCCTTGCTAATAGAAAACTAATGGTAGGTTATACGTCAGATACCACATTTATAATATTTTATACTTATTGCTTTATATCTCTATAAAGCTTCATTTCTATATTTTATTGGGTAATTTCAAAGAAAAGAAAATATGTTCTAAATCATGATTTGTTTATTGGAAAACATATATTCACTGTGTATCATGTCAGGTTTTTAAAGTCAATTAGAATCTATCAATAAAAGTATTGCATAAAATTTGCAATGCCTGAACTAATCTTTAATAATAATGTTTTTTAAAATATTCACATAGATCTAAGTGACATTTATAACTCCTTTCAGGTCTGGATTTGTTCTGAAATGGAAAATAACAACAAGCTAGGATTAGACGATTACTGTGCTTTCATCTCTAATTTCATACAACTCTGCATTATTTATATTGAAAGGCAGGATTGGTGCTATATTTTGTGGGGTGGTACCTAGATACTGATGCCAGGGAACCTGGGATTTAAGAGAAGGGGTAAAACCTTTCCTCAAATAACTCTGACACCGGATGAAAGTTAAACGTGCCCATAAGCCAGGTGCCAATGAACAGCTATGGATGAGCAGGGTCCTCTTCCAGCTGGAGAGGAGCAGGGTCAGGGCAGAATGCCCAGAGGGACGTGGCTTTTGAAATGGACCTTGAAGGGTGAGTAAGAGAACTGTGCCAGAGGGCATGGATTTGTTTTATAACAACACACTTCCGACTGCCTGGTAGCATCTTATGAAACAGAGTACCAAGGTAACCCTGGGAAATGTGAAGATAGCAAAGACAGAGATCACAGCTAGTTAATTTCTTTTAAATATCTCCTCTTTGATTCCCCTTTCCTAATCTCTTTGCTGGGAAGTTCTGGGGCTCAGTAAGTGGGAGGCCTTTGATTTTTACCTATACATACTTCCTGATAATCTCAGGGCTTTCTTATTCTCAGGCATCAAGTGCCATTCCTGTGCAGAGGAATCCCAAATTTATATCACCAGCCCGGAAATTGCATCTACACCCAGGAATGACTATGACATGTCTGCGTCAGTGCCTAGGATTCTCAGTATTTTTTTAAGAGAAGAAGAGAGAGAGAAATGTGAGAAACATCCATCTGTTGCCTGCCTATGTGCCCCAACCTGGGATCAGACCCGCAACCTGGGTATGTGTCCTGACCAGGAATCAAACCCACAACCTTTTGCTGCCGGGGATACTTCAACCAACTGAGCCACTGGGTCAGGGCTCAAATTTACCATATTTAAAACTGGCCTTTGATCCTCCCCCACTGCCCCTTCCAGTTTCCCAGGCAAAAACTTCGCAGACATTCCTGACTCCACTCCTTCTCTTTCACTCCACAGCCATTGCATCACATAGTGTTGGTTTTACCCTTAAAATTTAGCCAGAATATGACCTACCTTCATATCTCTACTGTCATTTCTGATGAAAATCACCTGCCTGGCTCCTACCTGATTTCTGTGCTCCTCTGAGGTATACTTTAAAGTAGAAAAGCCAGGGGATTCCTTTAGATCATGTCTCAGATAATGATTGCTCTGATCCAAGCACAACGATAGCTCCTCATTTTATCCAAGGGAAAAGGCAAAATTTTATGAGGTCCTACATATCTTTACATGTTCTTCCCTCTCTCATCAGGCACTCCCAGACCTCATTTGCAATTTCCCTCGCCTTAGCTAATTCTACTCTAGGCACCAGCTTTTCTGCTCTTTCTGAGCTAAGCCAAGTAAACTCTGACCTTGAGTTCTGATACTGGCTGATCCCCCTGCTTAGAATGGACACCCTCGGGATAACTGTAGAGCTGAGTTTCACCTCTATTATGTCTTTGCTCAAATGTCACATTCTCAATGAGATCTACAGAGACCACCTAATTTGAAATTACAATAGGCTTCCTCACCCACCCAGCACTACCAATCTCCATTATCTTGCTCCTTTTTTTTCCCTATTTTCTTCCATGAAATTTACAGAAGAAAATTAACTAAGTCATGCAATATTATTTATTCATTGGATTCCATTTTGATTGTGTATCTCTCTCTGCTAGTAGGTAAACTTTCATAATAGCAAACATCTTTGCTCTATGCACTAATGTATCTCAAATACATAGGAATTGTCAGAATAGGGGCTTAATATATACTTCATAAATGAATGAATGAATACATGAATGAATACATTCTAAAATATCCAGGGACATAATTTTTAAAAATTTCGTATCACATATTTGTCCTCATCCCCCCATTCCCATCCCAAACCTCTCCCCATGCATTCCCCCACCCTCCTGTTGTCCGTGACCACTAGTTAGGCTTATATGCATGCATACAAGTCCTTTGGTTGATCTCTCTCCCTTACCCCCTTCTTTCCCTACCTTCCCTTTGAGGTTTGACAGTCTGATCAATGCTTCCCTGTCTCTGGGTCTGTTCAGGGACATAATTTTTTAATCTTATTTTAGCTACCAATGTAATTATATGATACTGAGATATTCATTAATTTATATGATAATATTTAACTGTGCTGCTTGCAATCTAGGAAAAACCATATTTGTAGCATACTATGTATGTGTTTAAACTATATTCCCTAAAATTCTTTTTGAAATTTTTATATCTATTTTCACAAGTAAGATGGATATGACTGGTTATTCTGCACTATCTTTACCATTTTGGTATTCGGAGCTGTGTTTTCTCTATGAAATAAGATGAGAGACTACCCCACCTACACCACAGGCTGTGGAGTATTGGATGTGGCATACAAATTACCTATGCATAAAAAGTCCAGGAGAATTTACCAATGAGACATTTTGTTCCCAGAACATTCAGCAGAATTTTTGATAACTTTCTCATGTTTTCCTGTTACTTTCTACTTTCTCTGTAAGAAAATTTTGAAACTACATATGTGTATATCAAATGATAAATATTTAGAACTACATGGGTACTTTCTAAATATATTAGCACAAGACACAATTTAGCTTGGTTTTTCACTCAAGTTAAGTCCCTGGGTTTGAATCCCATGACTTGAATTCCAGTTTTACCACTTATCAAACATGAGAGATTAGATAAGTAAATTTACATCTTCGTCCATCAGATTTTATGTCCCAACCATAAGAGGGGGTGAATAATAGTAAATATCTCTTTGGGTTGTCCTGAGTGATTTGACATAGAAAAATAACATCTGGAATTAAAATAAAGAGTACAGCATTTCAACTTCTTGTCAGCTAAAATGAAAATAAAACTACATGACAAGTGATAATCTTTTTTGTGACAGTTGCTATTTGTTTTATTTAAATTTCTGGTTTGTGTTCATGCTGCAGATACTGTGCAAGTCTTCAGCTTTTTGGTTTTCTCTCTTTAAAACGTTAATAATCTGCCTGGCCGCTGTGACTCAGAGGTTGAGCATTGACCTATGAACCTGGAGATCACGGATAGATTCTCGGTCAGAGTGCACGCCTGGGTTGTGGGCTCGATCCCCAATGTAAGGCATGCAGGAGGCAGCCGATCAATGATTCTCTCTCATCATTGATGTTTCTATCTCTCTCCACCTCTTCCTTCCTCTCTCTGAAATAAATAAAAATATATTAAATAAAAGAACCTAATGATCTCTAAACCAACACTTGATAAGGTGGAACATGGGAGGACCCCATGATTATTTTTGTGAATAAGTCACCTGCTAATTTATGTTTTATAGTAAAGTATTTAAGTTGCCTTTAAGCATTCTTTTACAATATGAAGGGACACCTCCTAGATCGCCATATCTGTCCTTTCTGGTCACCTATTCTCTAGTCTCTCCCTGAGGAAGGTATCCCTCATCAGCCTTCTACCCTCTGCCACTGTGGATTAAGTCCCCTAGTTACCAGAGCTCGCTGTTTTTGTCCTTTAGCACATTTTAGCTGTTGATTGCACATTTGCAGTTACTTGCATAATTACAATATTAGTATCAAGTCAGAATATGGGTTCTATAAGTGCATGGACTTGACTGTTGTATATACTTCTTATATCTGCACTACCAAATGCAAAAGCTGAGACCTAGTAGACACTCAATGCTTTGTAAAAATAAATGAGTGAAGAAATGGTGTTATTCAGCACATACCAAACAGTACAATATAGTTCTTAAAGTGCAGACTCTGGAGGAAGAAAATTTTGACTTTGAGTCTCTCTCTACCATTTGGTATAGTTGAGTGTCCTCCAAGAGAGTTATTTCATCTTTCCAATACTCAGCTTCCTCACCTGGGAAGGGGATATAACAAAGGTCTCTATCCTCACAGAATGATTATGGAGCTGAACTCAGCACAGTTGTCTAAACCTATATATAATATACTGTAAAAAAAATTTTAAGTTATTATTAAGCAGGTTATTATTTTACATTTAACCCTGACTATATCTTTCATTGATATAAAATGATCTTCTCTAGCCAACATTATTTGGTGTTTAAAATATCTTTCTCTAGAAAATATTCTGCAAGTTGATTTACGTTTTATTAAATTTATCTATTTGCTGTGAACTCAGTCAATCTGGCCTCCCACCATCATTAGATTCTTCAGAGGGCACTATTTCAGATGGCCTGAAATGCTTAAAGACTGAAGAAGCCTGCAGACCCTACCTCACCACCTAGTAGCAGGCTGTATGTTCCAGTGAAGGCAGGGCTGTTTAATAGCAAGTGGCATAAGAGCAGTCACATGAGCTGTTCATCTGAAGCTTGATGGAGTCTCAGCTCCTGTCCTGTGAAGCATTGTGTGACACTTGCAAGAAGGTCCACTTGAGGCAGATGTAACCCCCAGATAATCTTGTGGCAGAATCCAGCCAGATAATCACATCAAACTACAGAACCCTCTGTTTTGTGGTTCATCTCGGGGCCAGGATGGTCTAGCTCTTTGGATACTTCTCCAAAGAAAATGAACTCCTTGATTTTAAACCTTGTTTGTGCAAAGACCCTGGTGCTCTATTAATATCTCTAGACAGTCCACAAATCTTAAACGTCAGTAACTTCATCAGTGAAAGTTTGATTTTTCATATGACTTTATACTGATTATACTGATTAGTAAATTATCTAATTCTAACCAGAAACTAGTTGACTTGCTTATAGCAACTGTCTTTGGAGTTTTGAATGATGACTTTAAATAAGGTCTTTCAAATTCTGATTACTCACCCACCCATGTTAACCACTCTGGGGGTGCATCTGAATCGAAACTTGAACACACAGCATTTTCCACTCCTAGATATTTTAAAGTAAATTACAGCAATGTGAAATGTTTGGTAGATTATTTTATATTAAAGACTGTGCATCCTGTAAATATTAACTTATCCTCTCTGTGCCTCCATCTATGTCTACTAAAGAGGAAAACAAAAGTAGTTATTTTACAGGTTTGATGCGAGTTTTAAATAAGTTAATATCTAATAACTACTTAGGACAGCTTATACCAAATAAAGTTTGACAGCTGCTGCTATTATTATATTATCATCTTATAATTATTCATGCTTTTTAATAATATAAGCATATTTTAAAATTATTTTGGTTCTAGGTTGTAGTTGTTTTGGACAATACTATTTTCCTCTGGGTTCTTAGGATCCCTCTTCTTTTCTCTTAAAATGTTTCTGTTTGCTTTGTATGTTTTTGCCATTTGCCCACTGATGAATGCAACAAAATCTCCCTAGAGACTATGATCAAGATATGTGGATTACCCACAGCTTCCATACATATCTCTCCTTGGACAGCTCAGTCCAGTCCCCAAGAAACTAGGAAACCAAATGGCCCTTCTCAGCTTGGAAGTAAGAGTGTGTGTTGGTATGCACTGATCTGTGCCTGATTTCTGAGACCTCTGAAGTCAGGAGCAAATGTTAATTCCCCTTATGGGTGTGAGACCAGCTTTTAAACCTCTACAGTGTTTCCCAAACTTTTGACATATGTGTACCCCTTCTATAATTTTTGTAACGCTGAGTATCCCTCGTACTCATGAGAACGTAGAATTTGGCGCAGCTAAGCAGGGTGCAGTACATATCCCCACCAAACTCTTCCCATACCCCTGGGGGTACACTTTGGGAAACACTGCAGCATGGCCCCTAGCTTGGACTTAGATGTCAGTTGTAATTGCTTAGTCTACATACTGCCTTTGTTGTTGCTATTGTTTGCTTTGCCTTATATAACCTAAGTCAATGTGTAAAACTTGGGAGACCTTCTATTAAAGCCCACATTTCAGGTTTCTCTTGAAATATCAGAAGTTCAGGCAACAAATGAAAAAACAACAGCAAATGGCAGCTGCCCCTTTCCACGTGCTCTCCAAACCTGTCCCAGAGCTTTCATTGCTCCTGGACTCCCCACCGGAGGTCAAGTGGCTCCTACTGTTTATATCTGTGGCTTTGCTCTTTCTTTTCTTCTAGAGCAGATACACTTCCTGTACTCAGCCTACCTGCATCTGTACCATGTCCTCGCCTTCTTTAATGCTAAAATGGATAAAATGCCAGGTTTCTATCTATACTCAGCTCTCCACTTGTGTTCTGAATCCCTTTTTCTTTTTGCATGCTGAAAGATTCTGCAGTCATTTTCCCCTCTCAACGACTTACTCTTATCAGCATGCGAACATGCAGTAATATATTCCTTCTGTAAAATACTCCATTGTTTTCACATCCGACATCAGCTACTGCCGCATTTCTCTTTCATAGCAAAATCCCAACTAGTTGTCACATAAGTTGCTTAGCCTTCTCTTTTTATTCCCTCTTCAAAGTCCCTTCAATCATTTTTGTTATTCCCTCTACTCCACTGAAAACAGTTTTGTCAAAGTCACTGATAACTTCCATGTTGGTAAATTCAGAAATCAGTTTTCTATTTTTACTTTTACTAGACATCTCATGAGCATTTGAATAGTTACTTGATAATTTTGGTTTGTAGTATTTTATTCTGTTGGTTTCCATGACACTATACTTTCTTGTTTTTCCTTTTAACTCATTGACCCTTTTCAGGCCTCTTTGAATGATTCTACTTACTACATCCTATCACTTCATTTCCCAACTATACTTAATATCTCATGCCTCCTGCCCTTTCTCTTTTTCATTCATACTCATGCCATAGTCTTTAAATATCCCACTGTATACTGAACTCTTACCCTGAACTCTTCACTCAAATGACTCGACCCAATCAATATCTCCACTTGAATACAGATTAGGCTTTCAAGCATACATGTTTAAATTCAAAATCTTGATTTTTCTCTTCAGAACTAATCTTGTCTTAGTTTTTCCCATCTAAGTAAAAGGAACCATGATTATCCATGGTTTCTCATTCTTTTCTCTTTTTTCTCACATTTAATATATAATCTCTCAATGAGTCTACTGACACTTCCCTCAAGAAATTTTTCTGAATCTGACCACATCTTACTAGGAATTATTACCAAAACTTTAGGAAGAACTACCATCATCTTTCACTTACTACAGCAATAATAGTTACCTAGAAAGTCCTACTGCTTCTACTCTCACCTACCTAGTCAATTCTCCATCATAGTGGCTTTATAAAAGTTAAACCATATCATGTTATGCCCCTTGCCTAAAATCATCAAATGGCTTCCTAACAATAGTTTGATCAACTGACCTCAGTTTTCCTAGATTTAACATGAAAGCTTCATGATCCAGAACTCCCTCCAATCCAGGCAAAGTGAGATAGCTGGTCACCTTACCTATATACAGAATAGCATAGACAGAATCAGATAAAATCAGGTAAAATAAAAATCCCTACCATCTACTACGTGAAATAAATGATTTTGAATCTGTTATTCTCTTGGACATAATCTCCCATTACTCTTTACTTTGCTCACCCTACTTCTAGCTACAGTGCCTTTTATTGTTATGAAAACATATCAAGTTTGTTTTTGCCTTAAATGTTTGTTTCATAATTAAATGAATCTAATAAAAAGTAGTAAAGCAAAAAACAATAATGATGTTAACATGTTTTTAAAAATATGTACATATTTCTTTGTGGAAAATAAGATTTCTATTCATTTAATATAGAAACATCAATATGCTTTGTTAACTTATATTATCATTTGAGTTTTAAGTTCCTGCTCTAAGCCATGCTAAGAAGCTCAGTCCACGGAGACTTGTGTTCCATATATTCACTTTAGGAAGACAGAGCACCCAAGCTGTGTCTGGCATGTGGTTATAAGTAGTTAATAGAAGCTCTTAATTGGCTGAGTGAGTAGAGTTAGAAAGAGAACTAGGTTTTCTGTTAGAAACATGGGTCCCAGTCTTGGCTTCACCATTATTTAATTATATGACCTTCAACGAGTCACTCATTCTCAGGCATTTGCATTTGGAATAATTTTTCTGGATTTCTTTTTGTTTGTTTGGTTGGTTGGTTGGTTGCATATTTAATCTGAAATGAGCAAGTTTGATCATATAGTTGTCTTACAATTTTTAAAAGATTGATACTCTTTTCTTTCCCACTTATGCTATGCATCCATATTTTCCAGATACAATGGTAATAAATACACAATATACGTGAACCTAATGTATTATTAATGTCACAAGTCACAAAAAAGATGATACTGGCAGCATGCTGCTTTTCTCACTAAGCCTAGGCATTATTTTTTTATATTATTTTTAAAAAGATTGTTCAATGATATTCAGGTTGGTTAAAATTATTCATGTCTCTAAGATTTTAGCACTGCCTTGAAGCTCTGTTTCACTGTCACTGTTGAGCAATTTTTTGGATGGTGTTATAAAGTTCCCTTTGTTTAATTTCCTCCAATTTCTTTTCATTATTTCCTTTAAGATCAGACAGCCTTCTCCTTCCTATCTTGGTGCTTACAGTCTTCAAAGATTTTGTGGTGCTGTGTCATGCCCTAGTAGCTTTTTAAGTTAATTTCAAACCCCTGGAGCGTCATGGAAATTTTGTTGCTTACATTTTTTTCCCAGAGAGGTAGAATGTAAATCAGGTTATTAATATTTCAAATCTAGCTTCATGATGCCATATTTAAAATTCTATTTTTCTTTTAAATAGAATAAATTCCCTTACATATTCCATTTCTAAATAGTAAATATTCTAAGGAAACTGAAAAGCCATATCTCTTGCTGTGTCATTTTTCACTGCAGAATGGAAAGAAATTGTCACCTCGCTATTTCATAGTTGGATACTTCTGAAAACTAATCCGAACTTACATTTATCTTTATGTTTCTACTCCGTGTTAGGCATGCTCTCCTAATTTCCCCTTAACTATGAACCTTGCTTATTTTTGTACTTCTTGAAGTATAAGTTCCCTTGCTTTTTAATAATAACACATGTCTTTCTCTTCCTAGATGTTTAGGTCTCCATGGATATTTTATTATATGTTACTTATTTAATAAACTCTTCTTATTCATTCATATGAGACTCACTTTTTTTTCTCTCCTTCTGGTGAAGAACAGAAGATAGTTGTCCGCCATCAGAAAACTTTAGGAACTTAGGTCCTGACTTTTGCAAGAAAATAGGAATGTCTCAAGTTAGTGCAAGTGACCTGTAATATTTTAATTACAGATATGCTGCTGAATCCAAGGTAAACCTAAACATTTAGAACAGACACACACAAAATTGTGGCAAATAAAGAAGTTTCAGGATCTCTGTTATTTACTAAGTTGAATGGAGTCTTAGTATGTCTCAATCACTCCCCATCATAGTGGACAACAAGTAATACTCTAGTCCCAGGGTATTTACACAACTGATTTAAAAACTAAGTTCATGTGGAGACTACAAAAACCCCATACCGATTTGAAAACAAACACTGTGCCTGGGCCATCGGTAAGAGGAATTGTTCTCAACAAAACAGAACTCAAGTTTTTATATTGCATGGGGATCAGATCTAAGTTCACATATCCACAAAGTGCAGACACCTTGAACCAGAAACTAGTACAAAACCATCTCAACTGGTGACTCTAGTAGGGTCCTGACAACATTAAAACTGCAATACAGAGACTCTTGCAAAATCCAAGAAGTATCCAAGTCTTTTAGAGAAAAAAATCCCACTGGAGACAAGCTCAGAAAAAGCCATGATGGGATCATACATACTGAAGAAACAGAGATCAAAGAGATTGGAAAGAGATTGTAAAATATGTACATTTAAAATACTAAGAGAGGTCAAGGAAGCAAGATAATCCAGGAAGAATAAAGATTTTATGAATAAAACAAAAATTTCAAATGTATTTGAAACGGAACCAAATGGAGACTCTAGAAATAAAAGAAGTCATTGAAATTAAACATTTTAATAGAAATGTTAAACAGCAGGCTACTAAGAGGTCAAACCAGATGAGAATTGGAAATGTGACTTTAAAGCAACCAAGGATAAGACCGCTTAAATAAATAGTGAGGGGAGGAAGAAGTGGAGAAATGTAATAAGTATTGAGAAAGTAGAATGAACAAAATTTGGTGAAGAATATTGAAGCCTCAAAAAAAAAAAATTCATTTCTGACTTAAATGGGAGGCACTGTGGCTGAGGTTTGGGCTGATGTGATGTGATAGCTTCTTCATAATGCCTGCCCCTTGGTAAGCACTCAGTTGAAGCTGCTGTTCTTTCCTTGTGTTGTTATTGTCACTTTATTATGATGATGATCAAAGTTGATCAGCAATGGCTAAAAGGTAAGGTGGTGAGCCTCTTAATATGGCAGCGAACATGGAGCCTATCTTTTTTTGTTTATCATTGTCAAAATATTTTATAGGACAGGTTGTCACTACAGAGCTGCTCTATTTCAGACACATTAAATTAAAAAAAAATAGATTGGTATATGAAATAAACCAGATAGCTCAGAAAATATACATCGCTGTTTGTGATAATGTGCTAAATGATTAAGGAAGCCACTCAAATCAGCATGGGAAAGACAGGATTACTAAATTAATGACGCCAGCACAGCAGCAGCAGCAAAGAGCAACAACACACTATTATTACCTCATTTTGCAGACATATTTAAAAAATTCAAAAAGCAGATGGAAAAACATTTGTAACAAAATTAAAGGGATGCAGTTTTAAATATTCTTTTTAAAATGTGCAGATGTGATTTTTGTGGAAAATGTGATTTTGTGGAAAAATTCTCATCAAAATAAGAAATAATTTTATAGGAATGTGCAGTGCTCTATGGTGTGCAACAAAATAAGCATACTCTTGCATTGTTGATGGAAGAATAATATGTAGAGCTTTAAACCCTTGTCAGCAAGTTTTAAGAGGCCTAAGAACATTTGTACTTTTGAATGTAATAAATTCCTAAGAATTTGCTCTAAGAAAATTGTAGAAATAAAAAAATATGTGCATTTTGGTGTTATTTATAGTAGCAAAAACAGTGGACAGAGTCTAAATGTTTTATTAAAGGGTAGTGATTATATATATATATATATATATATATATATATATATATATATATATTTAAATAAATATAATCTCCTAGAGAAGGCAGCAGATCAAACAACAAATAAAGCAGAGTGGAATTCATTTGGGAAGCTGGTAATTCCCACACATCAGGACTATGAATGCAGGTATTGAACTTTTGTAGGTGTTCCCTTCCCTCTTATCCTTTAAACCTGAGACTCCCCCAAAATTTGGCAAAATTAATATCTGGGAACTATATAAGTCTTCTTAAAACTTTATTTTTTATATGACTCAATAAGGCAGCATTTAAGAATTAGGCCACTCTAACCTAGTAGATATTTCTTCCACATATCAAAATAGTAAATTACAGACACTGTTGCCTTTTTAGTTTCCAATATCTTAAGCATTTGTCATTCAAAAACTTTTGTAAGCATTTTAAAGGTACTTAAGTTTTCCACCAAGGAATTTATGACATTGAAAGTGTAGTTTTAGGACTAATAATTTCAAAATAGTATAGACAATGGGTTAGCCAGTCTCCAAACTAAATTGAGCATGTAGATTGTAGCTTTTAGAAGACAGAGACTACAGATTCCTTTTTTTTTTTTTTAAATCAGCTAATATTGGACAGAATTTATTAAGTGAATAAATTGAAGTAATATTCCCTAACCTGGCCCCAAACTAAGAGAAATTTTTCTCAGTGGGGAGTATGAACAAACAAAATGGTGCTCGTAGAAAGCAATGGAATGGTCACATTTGCTGTTGCTTTCAGTACAGCCTGAGCATAGACAGGTCATGCCCTGAGCACTAGGACAGAAGCAGAGGAACAAGACGATGGTGGCTCACTTCAGGATGGTGAGAAAGAATTACATGGTCCACATTGAAACTGTATTCATGAATTCCTATTAAGTAAAGAATAACTTACATGATCTTTGACAGCCAGACACTTAAACTTCCTCAAAAAAGGTATGTTCTATATTCTAAATCTTATTCTGATTATGCAATTCTGAGTGTTTTCATACTTACTCTAGCAGTTTATTACTGTAGTAAGATCTTAAACATGAATTGACAAATATGCTGATGAGCTTACATACTCAGAGAAACAAAGAAAAAAGTTTGGGGTGGTAAAGAGGAGAAAGAGAGAAGGAGAAAGAGAGAGAAAGAAAGCCTCTGTATTAGGTAAAACTGAAATAATTAATAAAGATATAATAAAAGCATAATTTGTGACACCCACTCCATCCCATCCCCTGATTCAGCAGCCTTAACACCTGGATATGTCTAGTCTGTAATGCTTCTCTCCACAGGAAAAAGCACAGGAAGAATTATATATGACATGGCTTATCTTTTTAGTAGTGATTTGTAAATTGTACAAAACTTAAATAAAAACTTTTTTTAAAAAGCACAATTTGTGACTATGAAGGAAATATATCTTAGATATATTTCTAAATATACTTCTAAAATATTTTCATTGCTTATGGATTAGGATATCACCATGTAGACTATTACCAAGTGATGAATTTTTCCATCCATGAGTGTGGTCATTTTTTGTATGATTCATGACTCCAATATACAGAGGCCTGTCTTCTATGCCACTGAGGGGAGATTTTAGATCAGCTCTGTGCCTTTGTTCCTTGAAAACTGTCAGCATATACTAAAGAAAATAATATATGCTCTATGCTCTGCTTTCTTTTAAGTACCAGGATACAAAAATAAGATTTCTTCTTGTTTGTAAACTGAAACTTTTCAGTGTGGGAGATCTAACAACATATTAGTTCAGTGACAAGAGAAACCATTGGTCATTAATTGATTGCAAGAAAACCAAAAAAGCAAAATGCAACCATGGCAATAGGTTTCAGGTATGTGGGCATCTACCAGATATCAACTAAAGGAAGAGAAGTACTTCTGTGCTCACCACCAACACAACTCTGTGTCTTTCAGAACTGAAACTGCCACTTGTCTACCCTTTACCTATACCTACCTAATCTCCAAAACACCTCTAAGTCAAAATTATTACTACTGTTTAGAGTTGTTCTGTCAAGTTTTTTGACCCCATAATGAAGTTCCACTTTAATCTCTCATTTGGATTTATTTTTTCAAAATGCATTAGGTGTTAGTGTTAATAGTAGACGGTGAAATGGCATATATTTAAGAGAGGTTCTGTGTAAGGTAGAAATATAGGAACTGTGCCAACTTCAAGATGAAATTGTTGCTTTCTTGCCTCTCAACCTCAAACTCAAAGCTCACCAGCAGGAGCATTATTGCTCCACAGATAAGAGTCAACAGCAAAAGCACAGTGAGTATGAAATGGTAAATAAAGAAGAAAAATCTAATAAACTCTGCCTTATTGAAACTGTCTTCTAAGAAACTTATGTGAGTCAGAATATCCTGTGGAACTTATTAAAAAATACAGGGGTTTTTTTTTAATCTACCCCCAACAGAGATTCTGATTGAGAAAGTCTGTTGTAAAGGCCAGACATCTAAATTTTGATCATGCTCTCCAGGTGATCCTGATGCCTGGCCTACACATTGAAATCACCCTTCTAGAAATTAGGGGGATAAATCTCTCTGCCCCAATTTAATCAACAGAGTAATTAATAGCAGGATTGATAGTGGTGAAGACTCAGGGAATAAAGGCCCAGGTCACAATAACTCTTATAGTATCTGAGAGGAAAACACGAGGCCAAAGATAGAACTCTTCCTTAAACATTAGATCCTCAGACTTTCTAAAGAGAGAGAAAATAGATTGAATAATAGGAGCTAAAAATACCACATTTTCTTTAGGTTGTTGTGCATTTAGGCCACTCAACAAATATTTATACTATATCTTATTTTCAACTTCAGTAAAAAGGTAAAAAACAGTATAAAGGCAGTATAGAGAGCAAATCCTATCCTATGTACCTACCGCCAAGATGTATCTGTATAAGTCTCCTCCAAAGATACAGCTTTAGTTGCTTGGTTACTGAGAATTCCAGTAAGTATGCCAGTAAATTAAAGTCAATAGACCAAGAAAAAACTGTAAGTATGACAGTAACTGAGAACCAATAGACCAGGAAAAATGGAATGAAGTTAGAGTGTCTTGTATTATGAAATAAATCTAAAGTGAACCAGGCCATTTCAGCAGGTAGTCCCATCTAAAATGAATATTTCTCATGTGTTAAAAATCCCCGGTGTGATCGTCATTATGCTTGCTGATATGAGAAATCCAAAAGTACTTTCAGATTTGACCTTTGTTCCCAAGCATCTAATATATAATTGGGTTAAAAGACAGGAAAATGCATATACAGATTTAAACCATATTTTTTTCTATTGAATTGAAATGTAATTAGCACTTACCATGTGTAAAGTTATACTGTTTGCTAGAGGAGACTCAATTGTTTAAATATCTTGCAAACAAGCAGCCAAAAATGATACCTGTATAAATAATTGAAGGGTAATCCAAGGAAGATGAAAAATAGAATTTAAGAGAGGATGTTAATATGGAAATAACCCCTGTCAAGTTTCCATAACAGCATTTTAAAATTCTCTGCCTATTTCATTGTTCTTGGAGTTTTGTATGATTAAATTATGTGATTAAGTGTTAAATTAAATGCATTAATTTCTCTTTTCATCAGTGAAAGAGAAGAAACATTGCAGAAGTCACCATGGAGTGCTCCATTGAGATTTTGAGAACTGAGGTGAGCTTAAATAGTTGAAAGTCAGACAGGATTGCACTCAGGCAAAGAAAATATCAGCAAAGAGATAGGGGTAAGACTAAATAGGGCATGGCAGTGGAACAATGAGAAGATAGTGTGACTTCAGCAACTTTCAAAAGTCATTTTAGAGAGGATGTGATTAGACATGGAGTGCCTGGCAGGAATGTAAATTTGATTATCCTATGAAAATAGCAAGTGGTTTTTTGTTTGTTTGTTTTGTTTTGTTTTTTAATATATTTTATTGATTTTGTACAGAGAGGAAGGGAGAGAGAGATAGAGAGAAACATCAATGAGAGAGAGTCATCAATCAGCTGCCTCTTGCACACCCCCTACTGGGGATATGCCTGCAACCAAGGTACATGCCCTTGACCGGAATCGAACCCGGGACCTTTCAGTCCCCAGGCCGATGATCTATCATTTTAACAGTTCTAATAAATGAATGTATCTGTAGCAGTGGCTTTTAAGGCAATGATATTGAGTCGATCTGCTTCCATATTATAACAAATTCTTAGTGAGCAAATAAATCAAAATTATTTTACTACTTGTTATCTCACAGTGATAAATGTCCAGGATTTGGGTTGGGGGTAAGGGGGGGACCACAGAAGCTGTCGAAGTTTGAGATGCATTGCTGTCTCTTGTGTACATATTTCTAGAACTTCAACCCATTTTCTTGTCTCATTTCCAGCACCAGAGTCGAGCACTGATAGTAAAAGCACAGACAGACCAATTTGCTGTCATTTACTTTATGAGTCACTGCTGGCCTCAGAGATGAAAAACAAAAGGAAGCATATCCTTTTCATGTCTTTATAAAAATTGAATGCCACTCAATTGAATAATGCAATGACATGAAGCATGTAAGAGAATGTCCTACATTAATGTAGAGAGCCAAAATACCTTAGAGAACTATGTGGATTGAAGGCTAATGGGATGGAATGAATTTTAAAGAAGAGGAAAAAAATATATAAGTGTTAAAGGTGAAAAAAAATGAGAAAAGAAAAAATGAAAGAATTAAGCTGACAGGAAGGAACATATGACATGCAGCTGTGATGCTCAATTGCTCTTCTTTTAAATGTGAATCACTTCTGATTTTCAAATCAAAGTCTTGATATTTTCCTGTGAAAATATAGTCATATATTCTCTAAAGAGTCTGTTCCCCAAAAGAGAGAAAAGTAGGAAAGATAATGTAGTTTTACTATAAGGGATTAAAAATAGTACTAAAAACCTAAAGTCATTTCAGTGTAAGTTGTCTGCAATAGACAACAACTTTAAAAACCTTCAAATTTCCTAGCCTGATGTAGGCTAAAAGACAGCCCGACTCAGTTGCCTGGCAACCACACTTTTCACAGGCAGCTGAAGTACACGAAACCGCTGGTGCCAAATAGCCTTTCACCTATTCCCCTAACGGAAAATAAGAGTAAAGGAGTTACCTTGCCAATAGACATATGGAAAGATGCTCAACATCACTAATCATTGGAGAAATGCAAATTAAAACCACAGTGAGGTCCCACCTCACACCTGTCAGAATGGCTATCATCAATAAATCAAGAAACAGCCGAAACCGGTTTGGCTCAGTGGTAGAGCGTCAGTCTGCGGACTGAAAGGTCCCAGGTTCGATTCCGGTCAGGGGCATGTACGTTGGTTGCAGGCAGCTGGTCGATGTTTCTCTCTCATTGACGTTTCTAGCTCTCTATCTCTCTCCCTCTCTGTAAAAAATCGATAAAATATATTTAAAATAAATAAATAATAAATCAAGAAACAAGTGCTGGCCAGGGTGTGGAGAAAAGGGAGCCCTCGTGCCCTGCTGGTGGGAATGCAGAGCCACTGTGGAAAACCATGTGGTGTTACTTCCAAAATAATAAAAATGGGACTGCCTTCTGACCCAGCAATTCCACTTCTAGGAATTTATCTGAAGAAAACCAAAACACTAATTCAAAAGAATATAGCAACCCTACTAGTATGTTCATTGCATAGTAATTTACAATAGCCAATATTTGGAAACAGCCTAAATGCCCATTAGTAGATGAGTGGATTAAAAAAGCTGTGATACATTTGCACAATGGAATACTACTCAGCTATAAAAAGGGAAGTCTTACCTTTTGTGAGAGCATGGACGGACCTGGAGAGTGTTATGCTATGTGAAATAAGCCAGTCAGAGAAAGTCAGGTATCATGTGATTTCACTTATGTGTGGAATCCAATGAACAAAATAAACTAACAAACAAAATAGAAACAGATTCATAAATACAGAGAACAGACTGTCAGCTGTCAGAGGGTGTGGGCTTCTGGGACTGGGTGAAAAAGGTGAAGGGAAAAGAAAAGAACAGAAAAAAAAACACCCACTTATAAACACAGATAGCAGTATGGTGATTACCAGAAGGAAAAAGGGATGAGGAGGTAGAAGAGAATAAAGGAGGGTAAATGATGATGGAAGAAGAAGACTTGACTTGGGATGGTGAACAATGCAATATACAGATGACTATTAAAAAAGAATTTCTCTCAAAAAAATGAAAACCAAAGAAAGAGTTATCTTTCAAGGGTCAAAGTTCTCCTTTAAAAACAGGCTGGAGATGACGAAACCGGTTTGGTTCAGTGAATAGAGAGTCGGCCTGTGGATTGAAAGGTCCCAGGTTTGATTCCGGTCAAAGGTGTGTACATTGGTTGTGGGCACATCCCAGATAGGGGGCGTGTAGGAGGCAGCTGGTCGATGTTTCTCTCTCATTGCTGTTTCTAGCTCTTTTCCCCTATCCCTTCCTCTCTGTAAAAAAATCAATAAAATATATATATATATATTTAAAAAATTAAAAAAAAAAAAACAGGCTGGAGAAACTCTCCTCTGCCTACACTTTATTTGGGGAGTCACCAGAAGGGGGACTTCCAATGCCTCAGTAATTAGAGAGGTGCTTTTTCTTTTCCCTTCCCCAACTCTGGGTACCACCCAGGATCTGAAGAGCTACAAGTGTGGTGTTATGACATTATGTACAAGGGAAAGAAACTCTCTTTAAACTTTTTGCTGTGAATTAATAAAATTTTAATATTGGGGAAAATGCTTGTAAATCTCTTAATGATGACCTGCCATTAATGTCTCCCCATTTTTTTCATTGGATTTGCTTTCTGATGATAGTAAGACTAATAAAGTGTATTCATGATGAAAAGGGACTTAGAAATAACTATTCAAATATTCTGTTTTTACATAAAAGCCAGTGATTGAATTAATTTTAGGAAATTTACTTGGCTGGCTATTCTGGTGGAAATGTGAAAAGTGCCTAGAGGTTATGTAATATGAAGAATAGTAAGTTCTTTCTGAAAGAATTCATACAGTGCATTTCTAAAGTAGAAAGGATTCTAATACATTTTTTTTCCTGTAGAAAATTTAACCTTTGCTAGAATATACATTTTTATAATAGTGGCTTAATGAGTAATCCCCAATTAGTCCAGCTCTCTTATTGTCCAACAGTAAAACGTGAGAGGAAATTGAGCAACTAGCTGCATAGGAGTCAGAAACAAAATAAGAAAGAAAGCACTCAGAGCAGTGGATTCTGGTCCTCGCTCCTGTCACTTAACACAGCATTGGAATGCAACGTCAATAACACAGACATACATAACTAACATACTTAGCTTTCACTGGGAGATTTCCTTCAGGTAAAATTCTGAATAGAAAACACAATTATATAAATGTTTTAGGTTTTTCAAATTGTATATATTTATTTCAGTTTTATTTATCACCAGTAAGTATAATTACTTTTACTTTTTATACCTTTTATATGACATGTTCACTCTTATTCCTTTATTTTATTATACTTTTCTAAAATATGCTTTTTATTTTCAAAATAATTCACCTCTTCACTTTACCTCCATTTTAAGGGGAAATATATATATATATATTTTTCTTTAATTCTCCACATGTCTTCTCCAAAGTGTTCTTCAGTGGTTGTCAGTAGCTATAGAATCATTCAGAAGATTTTGGTCAATGAAGGTGAAGAGATGTCAAGCAGCTAAAATGAAACAGAATAAATAGCTTGTAAGCATTCTGAATACCTCTCCCAGAGGTCACATCAGTTACTAAAGGCTTGGGTGAAAGTAGGGAAGAGGGGTGTAATTTTGCTGTGTAGAAGAAGATACATCTGACCTGAAGTTTATGGCTTTCACCTTCTCAGGAACCTTCACGGACATTATTATTCCCCTACCATTCTCTTAAAAGTAAAAATTCCCAGAAAATGTATATGTGACAAAACAAGGTATATTCGGTCAACCAGTGAGTCTTAAGTAATTAAATGCTTAAGCTGAGTCTTTTTCTCTTCCAGGACAGCTAGAGTGTTTCTATAATAACCTGTTATTTAAATAGATTTCTTAAAAAATAGTCTTAATTTAAAAAGTTAAAATGAAAGTTTTTTCCCCCCTTTATTTTAAAAAGCTGGCACCATAATTTCTTTGGGGAAAAGCAATTTATGACCCGGGGCCATGGGGACACACAAGGTTTTAACATTTGTCTACAAGTTAGAATTACCCAAAGAGCATTTTTATTTCCTAGTCCAAAACCCTCACTGTCGAGTCTGTGCTCCTGATTTCACATCTCAGTCAATTCTGTATGAAACCTGCACCAATATATGCTCATAGACTTTCTAAGTTAATTTAGATTTAAACTTTTAAAAACTGTCTTACTTTCTGGAAGACAGCCATTCAGACACTAGTTATAATATTGCAAGAAACATGAGTAACAGTGCTGAAAATTGTTTATGCCTAACTGCTCTTCCCAACACCTGAGTCTCTCCTCATGCAGCCTTCCATTCCAAAGATGTATCTTTATATGAATATCCTAAAAAAATCTAAAGAAGCTGTTAACAAAAATATTCTGAATGTTGTAGACATGTATGTAGTAAAGTAAATGTTAGCTCTTACTGTTAGCTCCACCAGGTTACAGTTAGCTTGCAGAGGGCCATTGAAGCTATCCTGCAACTGCACAACTTCAAGTGCACAAGTTACTTCATAGAAGAAATATATCAGCTAGGCTAGTTTTGCCAGTGCTAAGTATTCACTTTCAAGATAATCCTGGAAGCTCTTATTGTTACAGGAAGTAAAGAAATAAAGAATAAGCTGACATGTCAAAAAAGCACACATGAGTCAGTTCCAAAAGAGTCTACTGGCTAAGTCTGAGACAATTAACCACCAAAATAAATATTAATAATAATGATTTTAAGCAGGTGAATAAAATAAAAATCAATGACTCCATGCTGGCATAAGTTAATAGATAAATAAATAAATAAATGGAAAAGAAAATGTACTTTTAATGTAGAATATAGACCAATAAGAGAGGAAAGAATGAATGATGGAGTTAGAAAACTGTGAGTAAATATCAACTCTAGCAGTTTAAAGTTTAATGAACAGGATAGTTTGTATAGTCTCAAAATATCTCTTCATAAGTTACCTATTCATTACAAAGGGAAATAAATAGATGAATGAATAAATAGAAGGTAAAATAGTGACTTTACCCAAGTGATCAAAACTAACATCACTAATATTAGAGCAATCTGAATCATTGCTTTGATATGATTTACTGACAAAATTAAAATATCACTGATCACTTCTGATAGAATTCCAAATAAAAATGCATAACCTGAAACTAGTAATGATGAAACATCAGTTATACTCATTTTGAGAGATAGTCTGCCGTGACCTGCATGGAGAGGTTTAGGTTCTGAAGGAAGGGCCAACGTACAGATGAAAGTGCTATACAAGAAAGATGAATTTAGAAGGCACTGGTGGAACCTCTTTCCAGAAGAGGCACACTGAGCCAGGGCCCCAACTCCTTTTTATTTACTTTGAATACACATTTTCCCTTTAGCAATGTACACAGGAAGATGACAGGTAAAATTTGGTAAACAATGTAAGGATTATCAGGTCAGGAAATTGCCTCGAGCCCTTGCAATCACAGAGGGGGCAAAACTTGTGCTGATATTCAGCCCTATTGAATATCAAAGTCCATTGGACTTCCAATGTCTCTTTTTGATGCTAACTGCTGTTTGCTTTAGCCTCTGGCGATAGTCTACAAAATTACTAGTCTATACCCTTCAAAAAATTCAAGACCATCTGGATGGTATGTCTCAGTGGTTGAGCATCAACCTATGAATCAGGAGATCATGGTTGGATTCCCCATTAGGGCACATGAATTTCAGACTCAATTCCCCAGTAGGGGTCATGCAGGAGGCAGCTGATCAATGATTCTCTCTTATCATTGATGTTTCTATTTCTCTCTCATTCTTCCTTCCTCTCTGAAATCAATAAAAATTTAAGACTGAAGCACTAAGTATGGCAGAGGATCTGTTCCAACTTAAAGGATACCAAAGAGACATGAGAAATAAAAATAATTCATGTTCCTTGTTTGGATCTTAAATAGGGAAAAAAAAATAAGGAAATCTCATTTCTATTACTATCTTGTCAATAGGTAGGAGAATGAACATGTTCTTAGGAAATACACAATGAATTATTTAGGAATAAAGATTTCTAATCTCCCTAATTTACTTTCAAAAGATTCCAGAAAAAAAATAATATATAGGTAAACAGAGCTGAAGCAGGTATAGAATAGAAATAATTTAATCTGAGAATAGATACATGGGTATTCCTAGCTCCTTGTATAATGCCTAAAACATTTCTGTAAGTTTGAAAGTATATCAAAATAAAAAGTTACAAATAAATAAGAAAAAGTCAGACTCTCCTCACCACCCCCCAAAAATGAAAGCTGTACACAGAAGATTAGTAATTCACAAAGAATAGTACAAAATATCAGTGCTTCTAGCTTCAGGGACATTGGAGGATAGTTTTTAAACACAGGATGGAAGAAAACTCCTCTTTCATCCTACCAGGAAAAGTCCCTGAAAATAATACACACCTTCATCTCAAGTCTGTTTCTATCATGTTTGACTGCAAGAATAGGAAGAAGTGAGGAAGCAAGAATAGGGCTGACAATGCTTTTGCCTTAGGGGGAAAGTCTTTTATTGATGGAAGATTTTTGATGCATTTTTTATGAATGATAAAGAAAGTTTTTTCTAAGGAAGCAAGATATTTGCAAGCCTAGAGCTATTCTCAAGACTTGAATACACACAGCAGCTTGAGCACTGTCTATCATTAACTGTGAGAGGTTTAAGCATTCTGTTTAGTGAGACCCAAATTATTTTTGTTTAAGAAGAAAAAGAACTGAATTTACTGGGAGTAAGATCCCAGGACATTGGCATCATTTCCTTGATGAAATATTTCTTCTTCTATTTATTGATATCTTGTGGTCCGTAGACTGTATGTGATAAGTTACAACATAGTTTTCACCCACTAATGAACCCTGATTAAAGGTAATCTTTATGGCAAAGTCATATCAGAAAGGATATGAATCTTTCAGACATGCCCTCAGGTAACTTTGAAGAAATCCATAATGATAAATTATCCTTTCCTTTCCAAATTTATAATATTTACTGGAAGTGATATGTTCTGTCATTTACTAGATATAAAATGCATAATATATAAACTTATCATAGGAAGACATCCACATAGTCTATAACTGAAACCTATGTCATTTTATTAAACCGAAGTCACCTCAATAAGTTCAACTAAAAATTGAGAAAACAGTTTTATGAACATATGTTCATATGCCTATAACTGAGGATTGGATCTGTAATGACATACCTGAAGACACCGCCTCTTCCCCCCCTTCCCATTGTTAACGAAAAAACCATTGAAACCTGTAAAGAATTTTTGTAGTTTATTTGAGCCAAACTGTCAACATATGCCGGGAAGCAGAACCTCAACGGGTTGAGATAATGCTCGATGGCGGGTTACATTTCTATATTTATATATTGCAATTAAAGGAAAGGGACATAGGTGAGTTACATGAAATTCATTGGTGATGGAGTAAGGAGGCAGGAGAAAGCAAAGTGGTGGGAAACCCCTGGGATTGGATAAAAAGTAAAATGATGGACGTGTACTCAGGTGAGTGCAGGAACAATTAACATGATAACAAAGGAATTTGAGGCATCTGTCCTGGCGCCCACTACCTTTGGTTGTTCCCCAGGGGCTCCGGAAAAAGGGAAGTTACAAGTTACCCAGACATCTCACAGAGATGTTATCTTAGAGGCAAAAAGGCAAATGGGCTCGGTAAAGAGGATCAAAGTTGACCTTTGTCTGGGAAAATATCGGCCTAGGAAATGACTACCCACTATAATCTGTTTGCAGTTAAAATATTTAATTTTCAAACCATCTTTTGTGGTTATCTTAGGTCTCTGAGTTTGCAAGACTGCCACGCAGGCCTTCCCTGACCTGTCGGGTTAGCTTGTGGCTCTTTTCTTTCATGCCCTGGAAGCCAAATCTTAAGATGAGCAGAACAAGAGAGAGATTTTTTCTAATGGCAGTGAGTTGTCAGAGGTGCTCATTCAACGCCATGACTTCCATATCGGAGCAGGCTGTGTTTCCAGAGGCAGTAGAGTCCTGCACCTGAAGTGGATCGCAAGGATCCCTGGCTGCCAGTGAATAAGCACAAGCATGACATAGGAGAAAATATAGCTTACCCGCTGGCTATGGAGAGTCATGAGCAAAGCAGAACAACAACCATAAATACTGAGGGAAATGCTAACACTTAGAGCACATGACACTAAGCATGGTTCAGCTCCACACAGGGGCAGGCCCAGTGGCACATCAGCGGGAATGTATCAGCCGTGTCTTTCTCTACAGGAGGCACAAATCAGTAGCTGGAACAAAGAAAAGGGAAGCTGATTCTGATTACAGCTGCCATTTCCACCTACACTGCAGCCAACTCTCTTTTGGAAAACCTGAGGGACATAAAAAGTGGCCTGTGCTGAGAGCCTACCAGTCAATTAGGTGAAGCTACTTGTTCAGTGGTCCTAGGCACAAACCGCTAAAGGAAGTCTTTCTGGAAAAAATTCTAGTTCAAAAGACCAAAGGGGAATTTTTATATCTGAGATCTAGGTTTATCACTCACAACATTCCTGAAGCAGTTCTCCCAGCAGTGCCTGGTGGAACTGTGAGCATTCTCTGAACCACAACTTGGATGACAACTGCAGGAAGTTATTTGCTATTATCAGCTCAGCCACAGATATCTACAGAAACATGCTTTTTCTTCTCAGTGGCATATCCTGCAAACACCAAGCTTTGTGAGCGAGAGGCATCTCAGCAGGATGGCTACAGTAAGTGGCTTCAGATAGCAAGCACATCAAGTGTATTTTTCCTCAGATTCTCTCTCTCTCTCTCTCTCTCTCTCTCTCTCTCTCTCTCTCTCTCTCTCTCTGTCACACACACACACACACACACACACACACACACACACCACACACGCACACCCCCCATTCCATAACATCTGTATGAATCAGAGGGAAAAGGCCACTCTATAATCAAACGTGTAATATAAAACATGATATGGTATGATATACGGTCCATGATTTGTGATCCAGAAGTCTGAGTTATGCTTTCCTGTGACAGTATGCATAGTGTAAGTTCTTTAGCCAAGGATTTTTCAAGGAGCTGCCATAGTGCTGCCACTGACTTCTCTGTGACGGTGAGGAGGAGCAGGGGGTCCTGCAATGTGCTCCACTCTGAGAGCCGAGGGTTTCTCCGGTTGCCCTGTTTTTACTATTAAATGTTTGTATTGCTCTTGTCTAGTTTCCAGTTTAAACACAAACCTTTGGGGGAGGTTATATTTTTTTGTATGTCCCTCTCGGTTCTCTCCTTCAGGGTCCCTTCCACTCTTCCTGATCAGGACTCTTCCCTTCCACTCCAGTCTTTTTCCCTGCCCTTGGATAGCTGTTTCACAATCTTCTCCATTATTTACTATTGCTGTGGAACAAATTGTCCTAAACTTGGTGGCTTAAAATAACAACAGCAATTTTATAGTTTCTGTGGGTCAGAATTCCAGGCATGGCTTACCTCCCAGCTCAACTATGTGGATCTCTCTATAGAAGAGCTCACAACACTGCAGCTTGCTCCGTGAAAATAAAAAAGCTTTAAAACGAGAGAGAGCCAGCAAGAGAGATAGTGCCAGCAAGATGAAGTCATTGTCTTTTGTGATGAAATCACATAAGTGACATCCAATTAATTTTGTTGTAATTAATTCATCAAATGCAAATCACTAAATCCATCTGAGGAGAAGAAACACAGATGAGAATACCAAGAAGTGGGGCTCATTGGGGACCATTTCAGACATCGCCTACCATGCATGAGTAGAGTGAGGGGAGTGTTTGGACAGGATGGAGGAGAGGGCTGAAGTATGAGGTCATATCAGAGTTGCCTGCTGCTCTAGCTAGATAGCTCACCCATTCCAGATCCACATCTGTACTTTTCTTTTTACTTTGACCCAATACCCATCCAACTTTGTCCTTATCCTAAAGTCTGAACCCTTGGTTTTAACCATTTTTCCTGGTTGCCTAATTTTCTGTCCTGCACAACAGCAATAACTAACATTTATATATTAATATGCATATAGATTACAAAGTATTTCCCTTAAGAATTGAGTTTCAGGAAAAGATATAAACAGGGGTCTTCAAACTTTTTAAAGTGGGGGCCAGATCACGGTCCCTCAGAGAGCTGGAGGGCCGGACTATATGAACTACTAATTCCTACTGTAACACCTCGGCTGCGCTCACTGCCCAAAAAACCTGGCGGGCAGGATCAGACTCCTCTGCGGACTGCATGTGGCCCCCGGGCCGTAGTTTGAAGACCCCTGAAACAGAAAGGCAGAAAAGGTGGTCAGATAAGTAGAAACAGTCAGATAGTGCAGGATTATAGCAATGAGGAGTTTCAAGTATTCAATGACCAGCCATTGGAGGCTTATATTTCCCACTTAAAACTGGATTCCTTAAATCACCACTATAGATCTAGGGTATTATCTGCAAATAATAATAATGATAACAGAGTTTTATCATTCAGTTATTTTAGTAAGCTTAGTAAATTTAATGTAGTTGATGTTTGATTACTGTAGCAAGCAATGTTGAGTTGTGAGAGTTGTAAATTTTAAGTACCAAAAAAACCCCATAATTTTGAATATAACCATAGAAACTGAATTTATATCCAGCCTCTTTGCTTATTAAGGTCCGTTTCCAGCAGTGGTTGCTATGGTTGTGCTTGATGGTTTCCATTGACTGTATAACAATGAGATACATCTTCCTGAAAACTGATTTTTCTGGTAACCAGGGACTGACGTATATTCAGGTCCAGCCACCTTTTGTACTTTGATCTGGCCATTTCTTCCACAGACAGGCTCATAGCAACATACAAAAATCAATCTGCAGAATATGCATTTTTATATCAAAGATGGATTTTGCAGCAAATAGCATATGCAAACACCTTTCAGGTAGATAACACGACTAGAAGTAAAAAAGTACACTGATTTCCAGTCTTTATAGCAGGGTGTGGCTTTAATTACCAGTAAGTAATCTATTGTTAAGAAACCTAACATGCCCAAAGCAGGTCAGGATACAAACTGTGACTCAAATGAGGAGATAAAAGGGGGGAAAAAGAAGAGGGAGTCTATTCTGTCTTGTTGATTTCCCCCCCTCCACCATATCCCACTGTATTGCATCTGGGCATCTTTTCATTTAGATAAAGGGATGTAGGTGACAGCTGATGAACAGTGTGCTTATATTCCATGAGCACTTCCTCATAGCTCTGGATTGCATACGGATGAAAAATAGCCCAGGTGGCTTTTGAACAAAATGAATGGCTGGAAGCCCTGAAAGATGATTGTGGAAGGTTGGCGTGATAAAAGGTTAATTAAAATTGGACTCTGCAGGATGGATGTGTGTATTTATAGAACCTTCGGCTGATTTTCAGCAGCTATGTTTTCTTCTAATTAAAATGATATGAACAGCTAATAGCAATCAGCTTGGAGAACTGAATATTTTACAGAAAGGGATTTTCAATAACCATTTTAGAGTAGATGTCTCCACGCAAGAGCATACAAAACATTTGTATTCAGCCATTGTCTGATTCAAACTTCAGGAAATATTACGTTGGAAAATTGAATTATTTAAAGTTGTCTAAAATAAGTCACTGATATTATCATATATATCTTATATTTCCCTTAAGGTCCTGGAATCATTCTCTGACATGGCATTACTCATAAACTCTGTTAAAGTGGGCCATTATCCTAAACCATGGGAATTCCCTTTTATATTCACATTTATATATAACATACAATGGCAAATAATCATGTTTAAGAAAAGCAGAAGTTTGTCATGGGAACATTATGTACACATTCAGACAGACATAGAAATAGACACAGAGAGGAATAGGTAGATATAATAAGAATAATTCCATCACTTTAACTTCAGTAGAACTAATTATTATTTTCCCCAACTCATTGAGAATGAATAAAAACTGGATTAAAATCTGAAGTGGAAAGATGGAAACATGAATCAAAGAAAGTAAAGATGTTTTTAAAAGGAACCTGTCAAAAATGGATACTTCCCAGATAATTGTATATTCCCACTGCAACGGAAACAACTGGTTCACCCTCTACTCCGTACCCAATTTGTTTTTTTCTCTTTAGTAATAAAACCCATCAATTTTAGCTGGGCATATCACCTTTTAGCATCAAGACTACATATCCTAATACTGACCCATAGCTTGGCCCTGGTCAGTGAAGGTAAGTGGCAGTGACGTCTGAGAAGTGTGCATCCTCCCTCTCTCCTTTCTACTGACGGGAATGAAGATGTGTGTGCTCTGACCAGAGCAGCCTTTTGAGATAATGGGGGAACTTGAGGATGCAGAACCTGCAATACCAACCTATAAAAATAAAAGCAGCCAGGGTCTCTAATTCTGTGGAGGGTCAAACCAGTCCTGGATTGTTCTGCCTAACTTGTGCTTTAAAAGAGAAAACAATCTTACAGTTTAAATCCACTGTTATTTGGTTTGGTTTGGTTTGGTTATCCCTTTAGGTAAACTAAATCTCAATTAAGTACACTCTCTAAAATGTGAATTTATTCAAGAGAAATGAGAAGAGCAACATCTCCACCGTTTAAGAGAAACTACTAAACTTTAAAAACCCAAAAGTGCAATCTCCAGAAGGACATAAGTGCACTAAACCAATTATCCCCAACTTTCGTGCACATCAGAATCACTCGAGGGCTTGTTAAAATACACGCTGCTGGACCCCAAACCAAAATATCTGATTCAGCAGGTCACGGTGGGGCTGAGAATTTGCATTTCTGATGCGGATGCTGCCTGACTACAGGACAGACCCCCAGGACACACCTGTACTTCTAACACATGCAGATTCTGTAAGCCCCTCAGCAGGATACAACTGCCCTTGTCCTATCATCAGGTTAGCCTCATTTCTAATGTCATGCAAGGCCACTTTTAACATCTTGGAATACCTTACCATTCACCTAACAAGCTTCATTATTTTCAATTGATTATAGCCTATTAAAATAGTGAAATGAATATAAAGCAGAATCATGTTTTTATTACTTACTGTAATGGATTTATTTCAAGTTCCACTTCAGATCAAGTACAACCATAAACAACCAAATTATAGAAAAGGGTTTTATTCCTATAGATAAAGGGGAGGCAATATAATTACTTGATTTTTTTTTCCAGAATCGCCTAGAGCACATATTAAAAATGGATATTTTGAGTCCCATCCAATATGCACTGAGTCAGTGTACCTGAAGGCATGACCTATTATTTAGGGATAACCAAACCAAACCAAACCTGAAGGACTCCTATTATTTAACCAGCTCTCCAGGGGATTCTTATGAACTTAAATGTTTGCTAATCATTGATCTTGTTGAAGTGTCATCAGAGACACTAAGCTCAGACAAAGGAGGATATTTTTCAGCATGACCGAGCATGAAACAGACAGCTGGAACGACCTCCTTAATACTGCAGACAAAAGCTTGAAATCCACTTGTAGTTACCAGAGAATCCTTAATGGCATGAGATAGCAAGTAATTGCCCCCAGAAAAAAGAATCTAAATAATGGAATTCTCCTATTGCACATTGTGTTTGAAAGATGTTTTTCCCACCCAAATTCTGGCAAGTATATAAATTCACCTGTCGGGAGCTGAAAAAGAATTAGTGACTACATTTTAAAAGACACCTCCATCTTAGACACTGAGTTTCTGACTTACCAGAACTCATGTGACAAGCTGCGGTGTGGCAGTTAACTAGAAACAATCTAAATGCCTAGCAGCATATCTGGCCATTGAGCAAGGCACACCTGTTGTGATAACTCGCCCCGCCCCGGAGAATCTCTGCTGTATCCTCCCCTGCAGACACATCTTGCTGATATACAACCCTCCCCGCCCTGGAAAGTCTCCGCGGCAACTTCCCCCTACAACCTGTGTACATATATTGCGGCTGCAACAAATAAAATTTGAGGCTTGATCAGAATCCTGTCTTGCCTCCATTTCTCCGCATCTCCTGTCCTCCCTCATTCCTTTCCAGGTGTCTCCTCGCTCCCACGTTGCTGTCCCGCTGGCCGGGACATTCACCCATGTAGTTATAAAAGGCACTGTTCTATAGGAAGCCTTTTGCAGAAGGGACTAGCAGAGATGTTCATATTGAGAAGAAACCAATAAAGTCACATCCTTTTTCCCTCCCAGCATTACAGACCTAAGCAGTAGCATATAGTTAAGAAATAAGACATACAAAAGGCCAACAGGTATTGAAAGGGTGTTCAATATCACTCATAATCAGAGAAATGCTAATCAAAACCACAATGAGATACCACCTCACTCTTGTTAGGATGTCTATTAGCAAAATGACAAAAGATAAAACACATGGGTAATAAGTGGAGAAAAGATAACCCAAATGAATTATTGATGGGGATGTTGGTATAACTACTATGGAAAACAGTATGGAGGCTCTTCAAAAAGTTAAAAAAGAGACTACCATATGATCCAGCAAACTCACTTCTGGGTATATGTCTGAAGGAAACAAAATGATTATCTTGAAAAGATATCTGTACACTCATGTTCTTTACAGCATTATTCATAACAACCATGGTATAGAAACAACCTGAGTGTCTGTCAACAGATGAATAAAGAATATGTGATGAGTATATAATACCAAATATATATCAAATGGAATATTGTTCAGTCTTAAAAAACAAGAAAATTCTGCCCTTTGCTACAACATGAGTGAATCTGGAGGGTATAATGCTAGATGAAATAAGCCAGACAGAAGAAATCAAATACTTCACGGTATCACTTATATGTGGCATCTAAAAACAATACAAAAATAAACATAGAAAAGTGGTTGACAGGGGCTGGGAGGTAGGCGAAAGAGAGAGTTTGGTAAAAGGGTGCAAAATTCATTTATAAAATGAATAAGGTCGGAGGATCTAATGTATAATATAGTGAGCATAGTTGGTAACACTGTATTACATAATTGAAATTTGCTTAGGGAGTAGAACTTATAAGTTTTAACCAAGAAGAAAGAAGAAGAAAGAGGAGGAGGAGGAGAGGTAAATATGTGAGGTGGTAAAAGTGTGAATTAATGGGAGAAATCTTCACAATTTTGTATATCAATTCATCACTTTGTACAGTTTTATTTGTCAAATATACCTCAGAAAAGATGATGTTTTAATTTAAATTTTTAAAAAAGAAGTAATAACCAGAGCAGTTGAAAACTACCTTTTTAATATTTCTCCACTCTACTCACTTACCTTGAGTTCTGCTCTCATTACCATATTTTTTTTAAATCCTCACCTGAAGATATTTTTCCATTGATTTTTAGAGAGAGTAAAAGAAAACAGGGGAGAGAGAGAAAGAGAGAGAGAGAGAGAGAGAGAGAGAGAGAGAGAGAGAGAGAGAGAGAATGCGAGGCAGACACATGGATTGGTTGCCTCCCTCATGAGCACTGACTGGGGTCAAGGATCGAGCCTGTAACTGAGCCTGTAACTGGAATTGAATCCGAGACCCTTCAGTCTGTGGGCCAATGTGCTAACGACTGAGTATACCAGCCAGGGCCTCACTACCATATTTTAGGCCACCATCAGGTCTCTCTAGACTTCTCAAATGCCTCTTACATGGCTTTCCTCTCTCCGGTTTTACCTACCTCTAATCAATCCTTCACAGTGCTATCAGAAGGACTTCTAGACACAAATCTGATCATGATATCATACCACTTAAATCTTTTTGGGCTCCCCCATGCTTATTGGGAAAAAGTTCAAATTCCCTAGCAGGGCAAAAAAAAAAAAAAAAAAAAAAAAATCCTTCATATGTCATCCTTTCTTATGCCTCCCACTTTATCTCTCACCGTCTGTCCTCCTTCTCCCACTTGCACCACATCAAACTATTTGCAGTTTCTTTCATGTCTCCCACTTTCTCATCTGCAGGCTTTTCCCTCTGTTTGGAAAGCCCTCTCTGCACATCTCTGCTAGCTCACACTTTTTCTCCCTGGATACCTCCCACTCCGCTGTCAGGACTCCACCTGGCAACAACCCTTTTGGGAAGTCTCATCTGATTTTCCTCATATTACCTTTGATGTCTTCTCTCTCTCTCTCTCTCTCTCTCTCTCTCTCTCTCTCTCTCTCTCTCTCTCTCTCTCTGTTTCTACATGCCCTCCCCTCCCTCTCCCTCCCTCATGAGCTCTTCATATACACACTAATAAATAAAATTACTATTTCCCAGCCAAAATATGAACTTGCAAATCCCAGCATTGGGGAACATTTCTATACCATAATGCATCTTTGATACACTTTTCACACACTCGATTATGTGATTCCAAGGACTCACATAATATTGAACAATGATGTTCTGAGGAACACTAAGGAACAGGGAGTTTGCCTTGGCATTCACTCTATCCAGCTTTAGGATCTCCCTCTCTTTATGACCTTAATCAGAATGCTATTGTTCCCATTGTTACTAATAGGACTCATAATCTGGGTGTTTTCTCTTGAGCTCCACTTAATTTTTACCCCTTCAAAATTTGCCAATTCTAAAGCAAACCTCAACTTCTGTACTAAGAAAAAAAATAAAAATAAAAAAAAATAGAGCAGTTCATGCAGATATCAGAGGCACCAGATGAGCATGGCCTATGGACCTTAAGAGCAGAGGCAGTAGCATAGAAGATGGTAAGCCAGAAGATAAATGCAGAGAGAATTGCCTCAGAGGCACTGGGGCCTCAACCCTATCTGTGGTCTCAGCAGTATTCTAGTGTTTGGGTACTAGTCAGCACTTTTCCTGACACACATCCAACCAGTCTATTGTAAACAGTCCCAGGCCAGAAAGAGATGCAAGTTATCTGATGCACTTAGATGACTCAGTGACTCTGCCTCCTGCTATCTCAGCTGCTTTCCAGGTTTCTGTTTTGGCAAAATCTTCAGTGCTGTCCTGGCTCAGCTCTCTACTTTTATTCCTGGCAGTCAACCTTGGCTCCTTCCCACACATGCTTACCCTAGGCTTACCCTATATGTTATTCAATACCAGGCTTCTCTGTCTTCCCTCCATTTCCATGACTTCAAAATGTTTATGTCTCATGCCAGGATGGATAAATCAATAGGAGAAGGATTTTCTATCTAAGCCTTGAATATGCTGTTGTTTTACTTTTCATTTAACTTTTGGTGAACTCTATATACTTTATGCCATATTGTGGACTCAGCGCATCTCAAAAAACTCCAAGATAAAGAGATCTCTTTAGGGATTGACAAGATGCTGGAACTGACTGGATGAAATCATAAGACTGAGGAACCCCATAGTGACCAGTACTCGAGCATGGTTTCTGGGGTTGTCATCTCTTACAAATACTGTTGTACTTCCTGATCCACCTATCACCTGGCCCACTAGGATCTCTTAAATAATTCTGGCAAGATCCATATGATGGTATTACTGTTACTCATGGTTTAAATTAGTTTACATGTTTGATCAATATAGACTTTGAGTTACTTAGTATTATTTCAGTATTAAATAATTTGGAATTATAAAATTGAACTTTGCATTTATTACTAAGATTTATTTCACTGATCCTTGTGCAAAAAGAGTACCTTTCTATTTCTTAATCCAACAGGATAAAATATAAATCTACATGATGAGTGGAAATATTTTTCTCATACTGGTCACCCTCTTAGAGACTGTCATCTCTTTGTAATCTATACTTTAAAAAATCTTTGTTTTACAGTTCAAAGTGAATTCATCATTAAGGATGCCACCTTATAGCGGAGAGCAATAAATGCTTCTTAATTCATGACCAGAAAAAGCATTAATTATAAAGGAATGCTGATTCAAAACCTATTTTTTCCCACTGAAATACAATCCTATTTTGGCCCCTACTATTGAAAAGAAGATGATAATAGCCAATAATATCTCTCCAGCTAAATCTACCATAAATTTTCTCTAGCAGAAGTGACCTATGATAGCAATACATCCACCTTTTACACACACACACACACACACACACACACACACAGTAGCTACCCATACCTGATGAAATATTTTAAATATATTTAAATTATCTATTCTCAAGTATAAAATCAGAGGATTGAAGGTCAATGAAACTAAATTTTCTTCTCCAAGGAAACTAAAATTTCTAAAAATAGAAACACAAATAAATGAGTTGTCAATTCCTTGTCTCAGGTCTGCTTCTGGGAGAATCCAAATATTTCTACTGGTCCCATATATCTAGACTCTAAAATACTCAAAGCCAAAGAATATGTGTTGTTAAATATATCTACTCTTAGCCCAATTCTTCACATGTCAAATGTTAATCATCTGCTTTCTATAGGCAGAATTGTGTTAAGGATTGTCTCAGGAAACAACTATTGTGAGCTCCTGGAAGTCAGAGGGAGCCATGTCTTTTCTTCTTTGTACCCTCTTAATCCTATGAATCTCATAATCATCTACGGGGACATCCAGAGGGAAGTTGTTAGTGATATCCCACAAATCAAACCTCCTTTCCCAGATTCCCATAGTAAGTCATAATATATCAAAATGGAAGAAATTCTAGCTAGTGTGAAGTTCTCTCCATTTATCAGTATTTATTGTAATTTCTAGTTTAAAAAACAACAACACAGAACCAAATATCTGACATACGTATTATACTGATCTTCCCTTCTCATCACATTTTTGTCTTGAAAGTCTTCTTTACTTAGGTAGTTCTGTAATGTTTTCAATCAGATTTTCACAACTCTGTTCAATTGCTCTCAGTTATCCAAATAGCAAGCTCACTATTTCTGGAATCAAAAGTCTCTCAAATAGGATATTGTTCAAAGGAAACAAAAAATTTATTTTGTTTCCTTCTCCCCTCCCCACCCTCCCAAAATGAAATGTGTTCTTTAAAAATACCTCAATATGTTAAGGAGAAGATAAGAAGTTAAAGGAAGGGAAGTTTAAGAGACCCAAATAATGATACTTAAAAGACAAATATAAAATATTCAACTTATACATATTAGGAATTCCAAGGTAAGATGAATGAAAAAGGAAGATTTAAAAAGCTAAAAGTTAATCAAGGGGAGTTTTTTTATTTTTATTTTTTCCACTGAAGAAGAACCTGAGCGATGTCTGAACTTGGGAATTGGAAGCGAAGAAGAATAACTTTATATGTGCAAAGAGAGTGAACACAGTTTCATTTAAATAGAAAGAATGGTTTTTTCATGAAGTTATTCCTCATTGTTGTCTTACATAAAACACACCAAAAATGTAGGTTCATTTGCATCTCTACAATAATAAAAGCTTATACTTTTAAATTATCATTTAAGTACACTCAAAGTTTCTCTAGATTGATAAGTACTGCTTGGTATCAATTTAGTGGTGTGGTTTGGAAGAGCTATCATCTTCTTTGTTGTCAAGTCCATTGTGGGAAGCTTAGGCATAATGCCTTTATCTACTGAAATCTATGCTGATTTCATATTGTTCTCAATTTCCTTTTCATACTTAGTACTTTATTCTGTTCATGATTATGCTTCACAGATCCAGGTTCCAAAGAGAAATGTAACTTTTAAACATTTAAAAAAGTAAATGAGGACATTTAAGTAAGGTAGTTGAAGACAAACAAATAATAAAAGGCAATATCTGAGAATATTTTTGTGAAAAAAAAGAATCACTTTGGTTGGAAATGGAAGGAAGCAAAGTCACATGTCTATAAATTAACAATTAATAAAACACACTTACAGTACAAATTTGAATTGACTGAACTGATGGGACTTCATTTGGATGGTAAGTAACTCATTAACGTTGATAAATAAAACAATGATTTATAAAGTGGTAATTAAAAAAAGCTACATGGTCCCCCAGAGACTTATTAAACAATCACACAGCCCTGCTCCTCTATCTGACAGACTCACAAAAGCCTAGGGTGGGTGACATGAGTATGTTTTAACATCATGGCATACCCCACTTTGCTTCATCTACCATACTAATCTAATACTACTTGTTTCATGGAGTACATAATATGCTGAATTTACACACACACACACACACACACACACACAGTGTACATAGAAAATACATACAAAACTAGATTCCTTTGTAAATATAGATGATGACAAAGTCAACAATGCTCTCCCAAGTCTTCAGATAAATGCCATTCTAGTAAAATAACCCAAGCTTTACTGGCTGAGATAAACTTAGATAAGGAATAACCCAGAAGTATATAACCCCTAGTTCAAAAACTCTTGCTCTAAATATTTTTTGTCAAAAAGACTAGGAAATATTGCTAAAAATAAAGACTAAATGAGGAGATGATTGAAACATCATTGTATAGTTTAAGAACTTATTAATGAAGAATAGCAATGTTGGAATAAAACTGCTTAGGTTTGAATTTCAGCTTTGCAATAAACATTCTGTCACTTTTGGCATTGCTCAGTAAAGAGAAAGAGCTTCAAATTTGGTACAAGAAGGAAAAAATAACCTCTAGTACAATAAAAATAGAATGCAGACTTCCCAATGCACCAGAGGAGAAAAACACGCCCACACACTGAGTCCAAATAGAAATGCAGGAGAGGGAGAGAGAGAAACTGGCAAATCTAAAGAACTCAAAAGTATATAAAAAGTAAAGCAGAACAGTCATTGCCTTATCTTTGTCCCATTCTCCCACCTTCCCTTCCTGATTCCTGAAAATGCCAACTCCCATCTGGTTTCCTGTTATACACCTAAGCAAGGAGAGAAAAAGTAGACATTTGGCATTGCAACTGAAGCTAGAGAAAGAAGCCTCTTCGCATAACAGTGCACAGGACATCTACACTGTAATATGTCTGAGTAATGTGTCTGATTGCTTTGCATCTTCCCCTCCCACACAATCCAAAATGCAGCCACCCCACACAATTCCAACCCTATCTAAAATAGAAACAGATGGAAATGAATAATAATTCTCTTGAGGCTGAGGAGAAACTGGGGCCAGTTGTAGCTCGGAGGTGTAATGAGAAAGCAGAGAATTCAAAAGATGCAGGGATTTTGAGTTTCCTAACTGTGAGAGGCTTTGTGAGGCAGCTCAAGAACTGAGCCTGAAGACCTGCAAGCCCCAGAGGAGTAGGGCAGAGAAGGCATTCCTAAATTCCACTGGACACTGTGTGCTTGGAGCATCTGACTCAAGTAACTGTGATGTTACTTTTGCATTCCCCTGATTCCTGTGAGCATTTGATCATCTAAGAATAGGGCATTTATTTTATTTTTATTTTTCTGCCCAGCCAATGTGGCTCAGTGGCCGAGCATTGACTTATGAACCAGGAAGTCGCAGTTCAATTCCCAGTCAGGGCACATGCCTAGGTCACAGGCTCTATCTCAAGTGGGGGGCATGCAGGAGACAACTGATCAATGATTTTCTCATCATTGATATTTATCTCTCTCTCTCTCTGAAATCAATCAATATATATATATATATATATATATATATATATATATATAATAAAACTATTTTATTTTTCAATTAAATTTCATATCAATATTATTTTGCATTAGTTTTAGGTGTACTACATAGTAGTTCGACAACCCTATACTTTACAAAGTGATCCTTCTAATATTTCAAGTACACATTGGGAACCATGTATTGTAATTACAATATTATTGAATATAGTCAATATTATAGTCAAGAGTAGGGCATTTATATTGCAATGCTTCACCCTACTAGTAGTACAAGCATATCAAAAGTGCACAAAGGTAAGCTTTTCCTGATAATAAGTCTGTGTCTTTGTAAGTCTGTGTCATTATCTTCTTCCAATGACCTCTAAAGACAGTTTGCCTTCTTAGTAACTCTACACCCCTGTAAGACACACAGTACATTCCCTGAACACTTATTCAAATGTACAACAATTGGTCATTCAACTCCACTGGGTAGGAAGTATTCCAGTATCCAGGGAAACCAGCTTAGCGAGTCCAGCTCTCTGGGGTGCTAAGTGGTCAGCTATCCATTTTGAGACTCTCCTTTGGTTCAGCTTGACCTGTTCTGAATTCCTGACTTTTTTGTGTGTATTAGTGACAAATTCCTATCCATAAGAAGGCACAACTAAACATGACATCAATGCCTTGATGTTTTTACTTTTCTCCACTTTCATTCCTCTCCACATTGTCAAGGCAATCAATAAAAATAAAAAAAATAAAAAAAAATGCCTCATGTGTGATGCTGTCTTGGGCCCTAATCATAAGGCTCTTCACAGAAGGCAATACCAATAGACCCTATGAATCTTAGCTTCAAAACTCATATCCTAGACACAGCTACAGTTTGTTCTAGAGTTATCAAATCAAATGTTTTTGGATATGTGTTATTTAGTTATTAAAAATCTACTCATCATGACTAAATGCAATCTGTTATTCTGGAGTGGACCCTGAAATAGATAAAGGACATTAGTGAACATGTTGGTAAAATCTGAATGAAGTCTAGAATTCCCTCAAAGTGAATTACCATTAGTCTTTTGATATGTGTACCATGTTTTATACCAGGTGTTAAGCTTAGGGGAAACTGGGTGAGGGGTATACAGGAACGCTCCGCATCATCTTACATTTAATTTTTCTGTAAATTTGAAATTTTTTAAATTAAAAGTTTATTTTAAAAATTCTTTTTTACTCACGAGGTCCAACAAGTAAGTAGTTGATGCCCTTTATAGCCACTGGAGAAAACAGCTGAAATAAGCCACTGCATTATGTACACCAAAAGCCTCTGGCAGAAAGACCGCAGCCAGCAGCATCAGCAGCTCTTCAGGCAAGCTCCTGTGAGGAAGACCAAGACTTAGTCTGCACTTAAATCTTTGACATTTTATTAATAACAGTTTTATAAAATCAATCAACTTTCTTCTAGTAATAGAGACTTTTACAATATTTTTAATTATATTCAAATATTTTTAATGTTCAAAGGGACAGAACTACTCACCAGATTCGTTTCATGAATGGACTCTCTCATTGTCATTTCATGCCCACTAACAGGACACTCAGGCATGGCCAATATAACAGAAAGACCTAATCTATCTGCAAAGCAATAAATGTAAATGGGTTAAGTTCTCTCATTAAATGACAAAAATGCTTAATTTGAGATTAGAAACAATAAATTTAATATAAATAATAAATAAAAAGTGGCCTAATCTATTAATTCTTGAAAAATTTCTCTGTTTTAGAGATAAATAAATGACAAAAAAAAGTAATATAAGATGAGAATACCAAAGAACTTCATGTATTGGGGGGAGGAGAGGGTGTCTCCCTTAGTGCAGCCTGCACCCTCTCCAACTGTTCACCTGCCTGCCTGCCTGCCTGATTGTTCCTAACTGCTTCTGCCTGCCAGCCTGATCACCCCTAACTACACCCCTGCCAGTTTGATCTGATGTCTAACTGCTCCCCTGCCAGCCCTGATTGCCAGAGGGACACCCTCCCCCTATACATGAATTTTGTGCACTGGACCTCTAGTTAATAATATAAGAAATATTTAACTGATAATTAAAGCATCAAAAGATTTTGTAGTCAAAAGAAATATAAAATATGAATAAATGTAGATGACCTTCTAACTAATGCAAATATTAATCTTACACCACAAACTAACACAATTCTTACAATCTGGCACACTATATCACCATAAAAAATTCCAAATACAAAACAACTAGAAATCTCTAAAATTTAAAGTACGGGTTCATTAGTGGCTTAAAGACCATGAGTATAAGAGATCATATGTGGCATCAAATAGGAGGAGTATGAAGACTTAGGGAGATAACATTGGAATACAGCTACTATGTGTAATCTGCTTGGCCACTTCTAACCATTCGTCTTGGTAGGACCCAGAGGACATCTCCTCCACAAAGGTATTAACAAATGCATTGGTGTGGGGAAGACTAACACCCTGGAAAAACTCTTCAGTAGCTGTTCTCTATAGGATAGAGGTGATGGTTGCAGCTGCCATCCTAACATTGGGCTCCCTGCTTTATTTGCAAATGGATGGAGACCAGGTGGCACTGTGTAATCATTAGAGACTTGCTGTGTGCAATTACCCTAATAAGTCAATGGGGAGAAGCAGTAATCAAAGTCTTTTAATGTAAAATGATCTCTGGTGGTGGCTAATCGAGTATGAAGATGCTGAGGAATGAAAAAATGGGCAGCCATTAAAATATTCCTGGACACATAAACATAATAGTATTCTAGATCTAGAAGCAGAAACTTGATGTGAATCATTGTGATAAAAGAGAACTTACCTGGATCTTCAACTGAAGCCAATTCTCAAACCCATAGTCCTTTGATTGGGGGCTAGAGCAGACCCTTCACATGGCCACAAATGTTGATTAAAACCCTTCCTCCAAGCCTTCCACAGAGGGGCATGTGGTCATGCATCAGGTTGACTATGCCCAGAAAAAAGGGAAACACTCATTCAGAGATTAACAGGTACTACACTGAACTGATGCTTAGCACCAAAGAGCTGAAATGCCACCAAAGTCAGATTGTCAAAGAGACTTGTGGAGGTAAGGTAATAGATGAAATCTTGGCCCCAAGCCTTCCTCATAGTGGATCCACTGTGACTACAGATCCATTTTTTATTTATCTCCCTCCCAAACTGGAGGTGTCTGCACATTGGTTCTGTAATTCATGGTGCAAGGGTCATTATGTAAGACGCCTCCTTTAGCCCTAGCTGATTTGGCTCAGTGGATAGAGCATCAGCCTATGAACTGAAGAGTCCCGAGTTCAATTCTGATCAAGGGCACATGCCTGGGTTGTGGGCTTAATCCCCAGTAGGGGGCATACAGGAGGTAGTCAATCAACGATTCTTTTTCATCATTGATGTTTCTCTCTCTCTCTCTCTCTCTCTCTCTCTCTCTCTCTCTCTCTCTCTCTCTCTCTCTCCCTTCCTTTCTGAAATCAATAAAAATATATCTTTAAAAAAGAAGAAGAAGGAGAAGGAGAAGCCTCCTTTACTTTCTACCCTGTTATTGAAAGAATAGTATATCCCTCAGTGTTGCGGAGATTGGTGCCATGATCAAAGGCATGAAAGCTGCAGAGGTGATGATTCCTAGCATATCCTCTTTTTACTCCCCTATTTATCTGGTGCAAAAGCCTCATGTATATTCAGGGATACCAATGTATTGTCATTAAATTAATCAGGTCGTGACACCAACTGCAGCTGCTGTTCCCAATGTGGTATCATCAATGGAGCAAATTATCACAGCTCTTTGCATCTTTTATGCAGTCATTGACCCAGCAAACATTTCCTTTTCTACCCCAGGTAATAGAGAAAATTAGATGTGATTAACCTTCATTCTTTTACTTTAAGGCTATGTCAGCTCTGACTCTCAGTCTTATGTACTAGACAAACCTTGATTCTCTTGATATTCCACAGAATGTCATGCTAGTTCATTACATTGGTGGCAATGTGCTAATTAGATCAGATGATCAGGAAGTGGTAATAGAAGAAGTTTTTTGAAAGGCATGTGCAGGCCAGATGGAGGGGAGATAAACACCTTGAAAATTCAGAGACCTGCCACATAGATGAAGTTTCTAAAGGAGTGGTGGCCTGTGGTCAAGCTAGCCGCTCTAAATGAGAAAAATTGCCTAACCTTAGCATTCCTACTATGAAGAAAGAGGCACAGTGCTTAGTAGGCCTTTTTTAGATTTTGGAGAGAATATAAACCATATTTAGATGTGCTTCCCAATTCATTCACAAGGTAATACATAAAGCTGCCCATTTTAAGTGGGTTCCGGTGTAAGAAAAGCCTCAACATTGGGTATAAGGTGTGGTGTGAGTGGCCCTGCCATTTATGTTTTATGTCCAAGCATAGTAAATGATTCTTAAAGTGGCTTTAGAAGACAGAAGGCTCAATAGAAGAATCACAACACAGATTTTACAGTTTGGGACTAAGAATACACTATTACTTTCCAAGTACCATTCTTTATTTGCAAAGTTTATCTTGGCTTGGAGCTAAGTCTGGCTGAGGCACACAACACCATGTGACTATGTGATCAGAGCTGTTCAGCATGAATGAGGCTTTATTTGATGTGCCAAATTATGAACTTAGACACGTGCCACAGAACTGCACACTAAAATTAAAATGGTGCACTAAAGATCAGGCACAAGATGGTCTAGTCTAGACCATCTAGGCAGCATAAGTAAATTTTATGCGTTGGTAAATCAGACTGCATAGGACCTACCCCACTGCCTTGGTGCCTCTCCCTCACCGACTAGTACACTTGTTAACACATAAGCAGTGCTTTATGACTAACTGATAGAGGAGGAAAAGCACAGATTTTTTAGGAATATGTCTAAAGGTATTATGTCATCAGCCAAGATTTTTTTCTTTTATTTTTTAAAAATTCTTTATTGTTTAAAGTATTACATATAGTATTACATATGTCTTCTATTTTCCCCATTGGCCACTCCCACCCCCAGCACATGCCCCCACATTCCTAGTGTCTGTGTCCATTGGTTATGCATATATTCATGCATACAAGTCCGTTGGTTGATCTCGTATCCCTCACCCCACCTTTCCCTGCCTTCCCTCTGAAGATTGATAGGAGATCACTGCTTTATTACAACCCACTTAGGGTGTCTCTGAAAGAGAGTAGTGAAGAGAAATGCTCCCGCTAAAATTTATAAAAATAATATTCGCTCCACTTTTTGTAAAAGGAGAGTTTGGCACAAGTCTAAATTAATTATTGGTTAATGCACTGCCTATCTAGTCAGGGACCTTTAGAGATGTAAAGTTTGACAACAATATCTGAGGAAAAGGTACACAGATGGATGTGGTGTCCATGAAAATGCATTCCTCAGCTCTCCTGCTTTAGGAAACGTAGTTGACTGACCAATCAAGCTATTGGTCTTCTGGATCCACCACTATATTTTTGTCCAGGCCACAAGTCCAATGGGCTGCACCAACCCAATGCCTTTGCAGATGAATTTATTGATGCAGATCCATTCCTGCAGACATAGACTTTTCCAGTAGAATATTTTGACTTGAGGACTTCCCATCAGCTTGGGAAAACTATCCTGTAATTATATTGCAGCCTGAAACACTTCATACATTGCCCTTCCAGCAGCCCCCAGAACTACATTGAAGGCTTTCCTCATCATCTCTCATTCACTCCCCATTTTTCTTCACAGGTATTCTCCCAATAAATCTTGTACATGTTGTGAGAGGCAATATTTTAATATACAATGATATCAGGTCATAGTTTCTAAAATCCATAAATGTACCTTATTTGGACAATGGATCTTTCCAGATGTAGTTGGTTAAGGATATGGGGATGAAGAGATTATCCTGGATTTCCTAAATGCTATCATTAATGCCCTTATGAGAGGCTGAGCAAAATTTGATTTAAACACAGCAGAGGAGAGGGCAGTGTGAAAACCAGCAGCGAGAGAGACATTTGAAGATGGTGATGTGAAGGTAAGCCAGCAGCTCCCAGAAGCTGGAAGAGGCAAATAACAGATTCTACCCTAAAGCATCTGGAGGGAGTGAGGTCCTGCCAATAGCTGATTTCAGCTCACTGAAACTGATTTTGGAACTACCGGCCTCTAGATCTTTAAGAGAAAAAAATGTGTGTTGCTGTTTGAAACTACTACATTTATGTAATTTGTTGGAGCCACCTTAGAACCTGCAGTAAGATAAATGGTGACACTTGCCCAAGAAAAGAGGCAATGAGATAGGTTTGAGGATGCGTTCACTCCAACAGACTAGGATGATCCCATTCTGAGTGATATATGGGGCATGGATAGTCCTTGCTCCATACATCACAAGGCAGCCCACTTGCTAAGGTCATCAATGGTGACCGGGAAAGCATTTGGAAGACAAAAAGGAACAGTACCCACAAAGGACAGCAGAGTTGGCTGGTTACCGATAAATTGTATTGCTAACTACAAAGGAACAACAAGAAACCCAGTGCTCCTAAAAAGCTATTAAAGGTTCAGTGTGAGAGCACTGGGAAGTTTAATAGCTTACAAAGTGGAAAAGACACAGCTGAGCAGCAAATGAAAGGCCTGAAAGTTAAAGTTGCAGAGTTCCAGATGATTCAATACTTAGTCAAGGAAGGTCTGTGGTCCTAAGGTCAGAGCCCTGGGAGGAAAATCCTGGAGCCCTGAGCCACACATTCCCATGCTGGAAGATGTTGCAGAGGCCTTTCTTATGTAAAGCAAGACACTCCTCTCAGAAGCTGCTGCAGTTCCTCTCCTGGTCGTCAGCCTGATGACCAGTATTAAATCCCAGCATTAACTGCATGGGGCTGTGCTGTGCCCAACAAAGGAGGAAGGAGACTAAATAACCAAGGAGTTGCACAAATACCTACCTCACAACAGCAGGAGCTGGGGAAGTGTATTGGATTTAAAGAGAACTTCATCAAAGGGACAAGAATATACAGTTTGATGAACAAGGATTTATTGACGTAGGCTGGAATACCCATCAGATTATGTTCCTCCGAAAGAAGAGGCCAACAATTAAGGTCCCATTCAGCATGGTCATGAGAGAGGAGCACTAGCATCACTGGGAAGTTCTATAGTGGCCTTTTCCTCAGGCCAGGGCTGACTATGGGAGAGGTGACCACGGTGCTGAGTGTGTTAATATCAACGGAGATGAGAGTGCTGGTGGTGTTGTTTAGCACCAGAAGCCACGAGCCAACATTACCTCAACAACTGGCAAGGCCAGATGGGCAACCCAAGAGCTTTGACTTGGTTGGAGTTAATAGAGCTTGACACTTCTAGGGGTCAAACAGACATGCAGCCAACTTTGATGCTACTTAACCTGTACAACCAGGTAATAACTCAAAACGCAAAAAGCAGGAAGGTGAGAGTGGTCACTTCATTAAGAAGTCACAATCCCACTCAGTCCCCAAATATAAGCCATTTTTCAGACTCAGAACACATTAACTAAACAGATGAACTGGGTCATTTCAACTTTAAAGAAACTGAGACACAGCCAAGATAAACATGTTGTCCAAGATGACACATCTAGTGTCAAGCAATAAGCTCAAGAAAATATATTTGTAAAATCTGTGGCAAAATGTTATTATGTAGAATGAATTAATAAAGTATATGAAGATGCATGCAAAATGTGCAAAGGACTAGAGGTGATTAATAAATATACAAAAATTTTAGTAAACAAAAGAACAAATGAAAACAATGTGCTATCATATTAAGCTTGATTAATATATATTTTAAAACAATAATATGCTTAGCTAAAATTCAAGAGTATATCAACTGCCATAATCATGTCTGGAGGTAATTTTTATTGCATTTATAAAACAGTTAAATTTGGAGAATCATTTGACCTATTAATTATACATTTAGGAAATTTATTATACATGCACCATCAGATTTGGAAGAGGAGTTTATTTACAAAGACAATAATTGAGCATAAAAAATAACATAAAATTAGGGGAAAAAAGCCTTAATTAAAAAAAAAATTCGTCAAATCTTTGATATAATCATATAATAGAATAATATATGCCATTAAAAGCATATTATTGAATAATATTTAAATGACACATAAATGTTCACAAAACATTGTTAGGTATGAAATAAGGGTTTCAAAATAATTTTTATATTGGTATGTGTGAGTTTTCATACAAAGAATAAATGAAATTTTAATAAAATTTCAAAGATTTAAGGGAGCCAGATCTCAGAGATCAATTACAGCAACACCCTCATTTTTTATGAATTACAAAAACCCCCAAAAGTTAATATTTAAAGTAGAAACAAAAGAAATAGATGAGAGCAATTTTGAATCCAGAAAAAAAAGTTTGTGTGCATAAAAGAATTATGAAAGTGTATGGCAAAACATTATTGAAATTTATCTACTTGTGGTATAAGTATAGATAAATATTTCATATATTAAGTTTTCCTCTATTTTCATTACTTTCACAATGAACAAGTAGGAACAAACAAGAAATGTTATTTTTAAAATGCTTTCCAAAGAACCAGTTTGTGATTAACCCTCTATTCCAAACTTCTCAAGATCTGTCTGTGGTGGGGGCAATGGTATATGTACAAAGATAATTTTAAAAATTTTTTTAAAAAAGAAAAAAGATCTTCCTGTGGAGATCAGGTGGGCACAAATTCTTTAAGCTCAAAATCACCTTGGTCAGGGTGCAATTTATTTATTTATTTGTTTATTTGTTTATTTGTTTATTTATTTATTTATTTTACATCTGAAGCAACAATCCCATCACATGAGTATAGGGCTAGACTATATGAGCAATGGTGAATACATTAGTAAAATGAAATATTAGAATCAATAAAACTTAGAGTTTATGTGATGCATTTAGCTATGTGCATAATTGTTATTTTGGTGCTCAATAAATAAACCAAAGTTAAAATTAGATTACAAAAGTATTGTAAGTCAGGTTGTTGGTTTGTTTTTCATAAACTAAAATTTGAAATTTCCCTCCTTATGTTGTCTCTATGAGTACAGATATATAGTTTTTCCCAATGGCATTTACTATTTAGTTTTCTTCAGCATCATCGTCAGTATGATTACCCTTACACTGCACTAACATGGCACATTTGGAAAGCCTGGATCTGGGAATCCAGCCCCACTGGCTCCCATCTCAAACCCCATCAGTGCACTCCCAGTCTTATCACCACAATCTAAGAAGTCTTTGGGCAGGAACTGGACCGCCCCTGACATACCCAAGAACAACATGGAACTTTAAGGCTCTACCAGGGGTCCTCAAACTTTTTAAAGTGGGGGCCAGATCACGGTCCCTCAGAGAGCTGGAGGGCCGGACTATATGAACTACTAATTCCTACTGTAACACCTTGGCTGCGCTCACTGCCCAAAAAACCTGGCGGGCCGGATCAGACTCCTCTGTGGGCCGCATGTGGCCCGCGGGCCGTAGTTTGAAGACCCCTGCGTAGCCTGTAGATTATCTAACCACTTCTGCTTAAATCATAATGGCACCAAAGTTGGAGAGTGAGCCTGTAGATTATCCAGAGTATCAGTTCAGGGAGGCATGTGTAATGGGAGAAGATAGAATGAGGAATAGCTCTCCATCTCTGGCACCTGCAAATCGGAAGACTGAGAGATCAGAAACAAGAGACTTGCATTGAAGAACATGAAAGACAGAGGCTAGCTCAGTAACCATACTTCTAATGCAAACAACAGAGGCTTTACCTTCAGGGTCATTCTTAAACATAATTTAATTTAAGGATTAAGAGGCCACTTGCCAAAAAATATTTCTAACCACTCATGCTCAGTATTATTTTACATACACAGAGAAACGCAATGAAATACAAATACCCAGAAGAGTTCATCAGAAGAATAAATGGAAATTGTATGTAGATTAATAGCATTTTAAGGCCAGACTATAGAGATTAATTATAGCAACATCCTCATTGTATAACAAGCCTACTGGAACTCAGAAAAGTTATATTATGAACATTATAAGTAAATCTCACAATAATGTAGTAAATTCCCAAGCACTGGAACTAGAAATAAGCTTGAAATGTTAAAGAGATTGTTCTAAGACAAAAATAAAAATGCAAATTTTGTGTAGTGGTACATTAATCTAATTGAACTTGTAATCATGCAAATGTCTTTGGAAAACAGGGTTTACATAACTTAAAAAAAAAATAGACCTCCAGTGGATTATTAGGAAAGTTTGGTGCTACTATGATATAATCTAAAGACATCTGGACAGAGGTGAGAAGATATGCACTTTCTTCCTATTCCACTCACCCACTATATGGTCCTCAACAGGATAATGGACCTCTTAGGGGCTCCTCCAGGCACTCAAGTGTAAGAGACCAGGAGAAATGCATGATCTGTAAAGCCCAAATTCCACACAATACTATGAAAATCACACCTTCTGATAATTTCTTGAAGACTGTGTCAAGAAATACTACACCTTTGCATTTATTCACTATGAATCTCTCATGAATCCCACATAAACAAAAAACTTATATCATTCAATCAATAGACCAGTGCTATTCCTTTTTATTAAAATTGCCTTGATCTCCTATAGCATATCCTAAAATGATGCATAGTCCAAATATCTGACACCAACTTAATAAATACTAGAATGATAAAATTCTAAGAAAAATGTTAAAATGTGTCCCACAAAAAAAGAGACAACAAAAAAACACAATAACCATGTACCCCAATGAATGATGAGCTTATAAAGTATAGAACAGGCCTGATAAAGCCTATGAACATTTTCATAATTAAAGATTAAAAATAATAAAAAAGTAATTCTCTCTGTTATTATAACTGATAAGAAAAGCTTCTAAGTCAACACCAACTTCAAGTAAGTACTATGTATTGGTTCTTCAGATATCCAGTCAATTAAAGCATTTCTTTAAAATCACTACTTCTGCTTAAATTCTATGACTATCTCAAGACTTAGAAGATGATTTTTTAAATATATTTTATTGATTTTTTACAGAGAGGAAGGGAGAGAGATAGAGAGCTAGAAACATCGATGAGAGAGAAACATCGACCAGCTGCCTCTTACACATCCCCTACCAGAGATGTGCCCGCAACCAATGTACATGCTCTTGACCGGAATCGAACCTGAGACCTTTCAGTCCCCAGACCGACGCTCTACCACTGAACCAAACCGGTTCGGGAAGATGATTTTTAATTACTCCTTGTCTCTTCATGTAAAAATACTTTATAAATGGTTTTAAAAAGCTTAACATTGCTAAATGTCTCACCTCCCTTCCTCACCCTCTTCTAAGTCATGGAGAGAAGTACAGTGGTTGGTGTAGTGCTTGTTAAACTACTCCTCATACTCCAGAAACAGGAGTGCTCAGAAGTTAACCTCTGACACACAGGTTAAATGTAAGCCTAACAGGAAAAAAATGTTTTTCTAAAATTATTGGAATAGAAAAAGAGTCCAGTCTGATACCATTTTTTCAAGAAGTATTTTTCATTAAAATACTCAACCATCTGGAAAAATAAAAACTGAACAACTTCTGAGGGCAATTTAAAATTATCTCATGTTTATAGAAAGATAGTAAATAAAATTCTCTCTTTTTTGTTAATTTATCCAGCAATATTAGAGTCTCGGGCACATTCATTCCCATCAAATGCCTAACCTCCCTGAGGGGCTGGCGCACTCCCAGACATTTATCAAGAAAGGATTCAGATTTTTGAGCTTGCCTCATTTACAGTGTCAGGGAAAGATCCTGACATAGATTTTGTGGTCACTCTGATTGACTCCAGTTGAAGTCCTGCACACAATGCGGTAGTATAACCTGATCCCTCACTTAGCAGTCTCTCCCATAGAGGTATTTTATAGTTTCCATTCCTAAGTTTCTATTTTCTGAATCCTTTGCTCAGATCTACAGTGTTTTCTCCCTAACCCCTCTAATATCATAAAGCATGAAGTTCAAAATTTGGGCAAACCACTTTTAGTTTAATCTTAATTTAATATTTACTACACAGTCTCCATGCACTCAAGTGCCTACAAAGTTCAAACACTGTTACTGGCACTATCTTTCCAAAAGAAAAATTATCAATTATAATAATCTGAAGACTAACTTAGTTTATAGCACTACTATTAATAGCAGTTGTATATTTTTATTTTGTTGCTAATAGGAATAAACATTTTGTTTTCCACAGGAATTTGTCATTTAGAAAAAGTTCTGCTTCATGTAACAAAATGTATGAATTAATATGGCTTGTATTTTAAGGGCATTTTAGTATCAAGATTCCTTGAAATTTCAAAGTTGGCTACTTTAGCTGCTCAAACATGTCAGGGATCTGGGTTGGCACTTGCCTCATGGTGACAAATGGCTGCAGCACCTCCAAGCATCTTGCTCTCACACCACATCTTCCAATGCATGAAAGAAGATTGTGAGCTTCACATTATAATTTATTTCCCAGAGCTAATGGGCACGAATAAAATTTCATCTCACCTGCTCGCATTTCTGTCATACACTGAAACAAACTCATGGTTTTGCTTTCAATGAAGTGGAAAGAAGAAACCTAGGACAGCCGGTCAGTAATGTCTCTAGCTGGAACTTCTTGCTCTAATGCCACATTATCAGTTAATCTGTGTGAATTCTCTTGGGGTAGTCATATATGTACAGGAAGTTCCCAATAAACATACAGAGTATATACCGTATTTTTCGGACCATAAGAGGCACTTTTTTCCCCCCAGAAGTGGGGGGAAAAAGTCCCTGCGTCTTATGGTCCAAATATAGCCTACACATATACTTTTAAAAAAAAGTTTTTTTACTTGCCCGGCACTGTGTGGTCTCTGTGTGCTTGCCCGGCTCTGTGTGCTTGCTGCAGCCACTGTCCATTCCTCCGTGCCCAGAGTGTCTGCCCCGCTCTGTAAACCCCGAGTGGTAGAGGAGTTCCCATGTATGGTAGTCAGCCTCCATGCCCTCGCTGCAGCCATATCTCCATGTCAGCCCAGGTGCGGTGTACGGTAACTGCGTAATCCAAACCGTAATCATCGCCTGTACCCCTTGCTGGCCCGTACTCTGTGCCCGGAAGAATGCCGCGTCTATTCCCCCAATCATTCCTCTCCGCCCTCTGTTGCTGTGCTTGACTACTGGGTAGGCGTACTGTAGATCTCAGCAGAACCTTTACCATAAATCTTCAACTTTATTCTAATTTATTACTGAAGTCTCTCGTTATTGTGTTTTACAGTACATTTTGTCTTTTGCTGACTGTATTTGTTAATGATGGTTCTAAATGGTTCTAAATGCTGCTGTTTACTTTACAGGGTTGATTACATGTGTTTATGACTGTGATGTTGGGTTTTAATGCACATAAAATATTTTAGGACACTATTTGTTTCAGAATCTTTTTTTCTTCATTTCCCTTCTCAAAAAACTGGTGCGTCTTATGGTCCGGTGCGTCTTATGGTCCGAAAAATATGGTATGTAGAGTGGGGTGGTGCTCAGCCACTCAACATACTTTTTTGCCAATCAAGGACCCCATTTTTAGATAAAGCACCATAGTCAGAGATGTTGAGATAAGTTACCAATTCAAAAATACCTAATTACCTTTACTGTGTCATTAACCATTAGCATATATTTTATTTAACTGTGCATCCATTCATACGAGTAATAAAGGTATAGACTTTGAAAAATATTTAATACACTTGCAATGAGCAAATTATAGAGTGTGTAAGTTGTAACTTTATAAAACTCTAAAAAGGTAATGAAGTTTTTGTGTTGGTGTCTCTCTTTGGAATATGTGCCTTAGGAGCCAGTCACCATATTGTAAGAAAGCCCAGGACTGATGGAGAGGCTACATATATAGATGGCCCAACCACAGCCCCAGGTAGGCCCTCAGCTGACAGCCAACATCAACTGCCAGAGAATGAGCAAGCCGGCTGATAATTGCAGCCCAACTGAGGCTTAAGGCAACCTAGAGCTCTATCTTAATTCCTGAGCCATGGAAACCATGAGAGATAATAAGTTATGATTGCCGCATTAAGCCACAGAGCTTTGAAGTAATTTGTTACATCAATAGATAGCTAACACTGACACTAATTAAACCACAACACAAATGAGTGCAAAGTGATGACTATGGCAAGTTGTAAAAATGAAAAGGTGAAAGTGTATGATTGGGGGATGAATTTATTTCTCACAGTAAATTTTTAAAATTTAGGAAGTCAGGAAGGGCTTACATCTGTGATATGCTGAATGACTAGGCACCAACTGAATTCATTAAGTAAAATGGCTGTTAGAGAGTACATGAAACTTAGCATAGTACCACACTTAATAAATGTTGGTTATTTTTGTTAATATCATGAAATACCTGGGGTGCCACCAATAGAATGGCCTCAAATTATCTCTACCTACAAAGTTGCTATGTAACCCATGGATTTCAGAGACATGGAAATAATAACTCTCTGAAGTCTTTCTGGACATATTACTTGTTAGTTTAAGAATCTTCACATTTTCTAATTCCAATTAATTGATTAAAGTCCCTTGTAGAGCCGAAACCGGTTTGGCTCAATGGATAGAGTGTCGGCTTGGGGACTGAAGGGACCCGGGTTCGATTCCGGTCGAGGGCATGTACCTTGGTTGCGGGCATATCCCCAGTAGGGGGTGTGCAAGAGGCAGCTGATTGATGACTCTCTCTCATCGATGTTTCTAACTCTCTATCTCTCTCCCTTTCTCTCTGTACAAAATCAATAAAATAAAATAAAATAAAATAAAAAAAACTATTGAAAAAAAATAGAGTCACTTGTAGAAAATAATCATGGGATCAAGAATTGCAGCTGTTGCTAAACAGCTGAAGAATGAGCTTTCCACATATTTATTGTATGTAATTCATGGAATCAGATGGTAGTAAACATAACTTCAGATGATGACTTCATTGATAGAGAGGCAGTATTGCCACTTCAGTGTTTGCATGACTATTCTATCATGTGATGCCTTTCTCTACATGCTAGTTATGCTATTTAAGAGAACAAGTGAAGTCAGGAGCCTAAACAAAGATCGCTAAACTGTGTCAATCCACTTCTTCAAGGACATCAGCAGGAAGGACTTGCTCTCTGAGGACATTTATAAAATAAAGAACATTTTTCTATGATTTAGTGTAGTCTTACTGTCTTCTGCCTGTCTTTCTGCCCCTGCACCTTATATGCTATCTAGATAATAAGAAGTACTCAGTAAATGTTGCTGACCTGAATTCAAGTACCAGGCAAAAAGTAGACTCAAAGCTTCAGAAGGATACCCCACAAAGCCTTCAGCATAAAGAAGTGATATTTCCCCTCAGCCCCGTAAAGCTGCACTAGACCTTCTGCTGGACTTATCTCACTCTCTCCATGCTTTTCTCTGGCTAGGACTATAGACTAGTACAGGGGTCTGCAACCTTTAAGACATAAAGAGCCACTTGGACCCGTTTCCGAAGGAAAAAAAAACCTGGGAGCTGCAAAACCATTGCGACATTTAAAACAAATATAACACTGCATATATTGTTTCTTACCTTAATGCTATATACCAGATTGTGCAGTTAGCTGTCAATCTGAAGAAAAAAAGGACTTTTTCACTTAACAATGTAAAATATATTTTTGCAAATTAATAGCTAATTAAAATATTTAATTTACCTGGTTAATGGGATTTTTGCTCCTGAACCTCAGTGCACAGTGTCAGCACATCAGGGCTGTAAGATGTTACCTTCATTTTCACACAGGCTTGCAAGTTGTCGGAGCCACAGTAAAGCTTCAAAAGAGCCGCATGGGGCTCTGGAGCCACAGGTTGCCGACACCTGGGCTAGTAGATAAGTGCAGAATCTCTGGAGCATGATGGATGAATTCAAGTCGCAGTTCTGCCACTTTTTTAGTTCTGTTACCTTAGACCACGTCACTTACCCTCTCTAAATCAAGAGGCCTGTGGTGGTTTGCAGGCCAGCCATGCCCCCCGGCGATCCAAGTGGAGGCTCTGGTATCTGACGTATATTTACTTCTACAATTGAAACTTTGTAGTCTGGAGTGGAGCCAAGCCTTCTGCTGGCTCCATGGCAGCAGACATTTCTGTTGGGGTTTATTCACCTTCTATAATTGAAACTTTGTAGCCTGGAGTGGAGGCCTAGGTTGGCTAGGGCAGGTGGAAAGCTTGGCTTCCTTCAGATGCAAAATGGAGAATAGCAGTGCCATCGGTTAGGGTTGTTGTGAGGAATAAATCCATAAGCATATGTTATGTAAATAGATTCAAACTGACCCATAAACAGTCAATAAATGTTTGTTGCAACGAATAGGCATCCAATCTGGTATTGTCTGGTGCATGCCTTAACTCCTTCCCTTTGCTAGACTGGTCAGGGAGCCACTCAGATGCTGCAGGAGAGATGCTCTTTGCACTCTCACACTCTAAGAAGGATGGCTAGGAGAGTTTTCTTCCCACCAGTGCTCTAGTGAGCATGATGGATGGGGAATCATACTGATGACCCTTGGAAAGCCCAACTCTGAGTAAAAACATTCTTATTTTATTTTGTGGTCAAGCACTTTCCTTTCTGTACCATTTCAATTAATGCCAAATATGTCTTGAAAATTCAACAAGTCCTTGATTTTTCTCAGCATATTAGGGAGCCTTATCAAGCTTCCTCCAAATCATTACTAGTCACATTCAAGTAGGACACCTATCATAAAGGCTTGAAATGCTGCCACCTACAGACAACTATTTCAAAAAGAAAATCAAGGCAGTGAAAGACTGCTAAAATAGAACTCAGACATGCATTGTAACTGTCATTTTAAAATTCTATAATGCAAACTGGTAATTTACCTGTTCTATATAAAATAAATAGGATCCAGTTAGATGGATTGTCTACAGTATAATAAGAATGGAATAAAACAGAACCATGGAAATATGAGATGTATTTTTTGATCATTAGATAGAAAAATACCACAGTTAGAAAAACATATGAATAATTTGAATTTCCAAGCAATGTTCTAGCGTTAGTCCAACAGATACTGAAAGAATAAAAGCCAGCATGCCTTTTATTAGACACTTGGCCAAGTAACAACCAAATTTACCAATTATCCATACTCACTGCTTAGTGGCTGAAATCTCATATAATACATAATGCATTCAGATGTGAGATATAAACTTAGATTTCACTGTGCACAACAGGATAGGGTTTGATTGCACATCTTAGTGCAGCCACAATAAAAATTATAGATCAGTTGAGAACAGGCAATACAATAAGATGATACTATATCACATTTGTCTGGAACCCTAGATCAAGGATTAAAAAATAATGTATGTAATGAGAGGTTCAGCTAATGTTTTTTCTACCAATCTTATCATGGTTTTGCTTGTTACAGTCAATCTTGAGACTATTCCACTCATTTGAAGAGAATGCAAATTAGGTTCTGGTTTCCATGCAAACTCCATGCTGAATAGATTACTTGAAACTACTTTATAATATCTTTTTTTTAAAAAAATATATTTTATTGATTTTTTACAGAGAGGAAGGGAGAGAGATAGAGAGCCAGAAACGTCAATGAGAGAGAAACATCGACCAGCTGCCTCTTGCACACCCCCACAACCAACGTACATGCCCCTGACCAAAATCGAACCTGGGACCCTTAAGTCCGCAGACCGACGCTCTACCACTGAACCAAACCAGTTTTGGCTATAATATCTTTTATAAGTAATGCTTTTGAATGCCTTTTGTTAATATTTTACTTCTAATATGCATGAGGAAAGGATTCGTAAACCATGGAAATTACAAAAAGGGAGAAAACATATGAAAGCACACCAAAGCATTCCTGAGATAAAAAAAACCCTGACACATATACACTCTCTCTTTCTCTTAATATTACTCTAACTCAACTCCCAAAAATACAAGTGAATGTAATCAGAAATAGAGAGGCATGAAAGTAAGACATCTCTAAGCCACTGAGAGATGCAGATAAAAGTCAACATGCCTGCCATATTCATTCCTCATATTCCTAAGTGAGAGGCTTCTATTGTACTTTGTAGAAATTAATACTTTACTGATGTGAAATTTCAGAACAAGAAGAGATAGAGGATGGAGTAAAACTTTTTCCTCTCCACACTCCTTAAAGGTTAGCAGATATTAATTATCCCAGAGTTTATTAATAGTGAGAATGTCCTGGCCAAGTATTTGTCCATATTCTAACAAGAAGGATACTCATATGACAGATTTTTTTTTCTGATTTATTTTAACTGTTCCTTTAAAACTAGATCTTGGGAGATGGAAAATAATTCAAAAGCTATGCTTGAAAATTAGTGAATGTTCTTCAGGTAAAAGCACTTTGAAGCATACAATGATTTGTTCATTAAACAGTCAGGGATTCTGACCATCTACAATTAATCTAATATATTGGGCTTGTATAATAGAATTCTGGACAATATTAAATGATCTCCACATTCACCAAATCCTAATGACACATGTGAGTCAAACAATATATAAATGCTAGAAATTAAAATAAGTCAGAATTCACTGTTTTCCTAGTATTTTCTTCCATCATAAACAAAAAATCATATCCAGCCTAATTATTACCAAATTTTTCCTGAAATAACCTAATGTGTAGTGTCATTATGCTATCAAATTGAGAAGTCCTATTCCATCTTGCTCCCAGGCCCTGCTTTGATAAATATAGCTTCCTTGATATACCAGGGTGACTTAAGGAAGGCAGAGTAGAATTTAAGGAAATGTCATTGACTTTGCTGCCCACCAACATCATGGGTGCAGATGCTAGTATCACACAAAAAATAGCTCAAAAGAATGCATTTTTCTCTAAAGTTTTTTTCCACGTTAAAATATCTTCTCCAATCCCCTCCCAATTCAGTCCCTAACTCAATTCCCAACATTTTATAATAAAGAAAGAAAAGCACCTGAGATACTTTTTTATAAAGGTTCCATCTGATGCGCTTATCTGGTGGTGCACCATTTTGCCAACTAGTATATAGAGTTTCCAGACTCATGCAGGTGCTCCAGATATTTTGGTGCCTGAGTTACATACATCTTTCATAGCAAATAAGTAAAGATTAAAATGTGCTTCCACTTTATCAGAAAGAGGATTGAAACAAGCCTGAAGCTAAAATGAAATGCAGAATGAAAGCCCTTATGGATGCATTATTAATTCGTTTTTATTAATAAAAAAGTAAGTTGTTTTTTTTTTATAGAAAGCTTCTATCCCCAAGAGCAAAGGAGAGCTAATAAAGTCATGCCAAGATTCATTTTTAAATTCTGAGCCACTCCTCCTGGGGACTCACAGCTATTCATCCAACTTGAGTTCTAATCTATTAGGAAAAACAACTATATGATTACTAAAATGTCACAACTGGGGTCACATACATTTTCTTGAGCAACATTTCACAGATGCTCAGTAACATGTAATCTTCTCATTGAAATAGTTACACAATTAATAATATTAGCATTTATCTGCTTTATAAAGTTGGACTAGAGTAAATACGCCTATTCTTTCTCACATACAACTCTGCTTTCCTCAAGTCCTTCTCTGACTGTTCTAAAGGCAAAATGAAAGGAATTTTTATGATTAAAAATTATTTAATTGGCTTTATTCAGTCATTCAATTGGGAAGCATCCAATATAGAAGGCAGAAAGAAGCTCCAATGAATTGTACAATTATTGTTTTATAGATCAAATGAGCAAAAAGTAGGAAGTTACATAGTTTTGGTTTTCTGGTGTGGAGCTTAGCATAAACAAACCCATTTTGGGCTTAATCTGGTTACTTAACACTCCAAGTAGGCTGATAATTTTAAAATGATCCAATCAAAGTAATTTTATAAGAAATAAATGAATATTGGATTTTATTCTAAAAGTTAAAAATAGCATGAGTCCCCTCCTTTTTTTTTTTTATTTTTTTTTATTTTTAGGTTGTATTCATGCAAATAGTAAACAAATAGTTGATGGAATAAAACCTTTATTCAGAGTATGGTCCAGCCACTGAAGACAACTGTTAGCACTTTGCTTGAAAAACCTTCATATTCAGCCTGTTTGGGGTCTGAAATGATAGGTAGTATATTATTTTATTTAAAAAGTTGGACTATGGCTCGACCAGGGTGTTCAGTGGTTGAGTGGCAACCTATGAACCATCAAGGGCTCCTTGATCATCATAGCTGACACAACCCTGAATTCACAGCTTCCCATAATCTTGGCCCCGCCTGCTTTTCCTGTCTTAGGCACTGGTGTGTGGCCACTCAAACCCTCTGCGCCAGTTGGGCTCGTCAGCCCTTCGTTTTCAAGCACAATAATTTACTGGGCACAACAGTGTCCCCAGTTTCCTTCCCTTGGAAGGAGCTCTCATCCATTTCTCTACCAGAGCTCTCATCCATTTCTCTACCAGTCTGAGCCTTAGCCTTCCAGGCGCAGGGAAAGTCTCACGTTCTCTGCAGAGTTGTTCCCGATCAGTCCATCTCACAGTGGTCTATACTTCCTAGGGGCTTGTATTGCATTTATGGTCTTTGCTAGCTAATTAATATGTATCATATTCCCCGTGTTTTTTTTATTAACTACTTGAATTGTTATGTATCTCTTTCCACACGTTTAAATTTAATAAGGATGGACACTTCTTAATGCTGTTTTGCCTTTAATTATCCTCCTCCAGTGTACTGCATATTGCAAGTGTCCAACAAATTTTGAATTGATTTAGATAAACACTAAAAGCAACACAAGTGAGTCATGCTAATAAATAACATTCCTTTCCAGAGAAACCTGCTAAACATTGCTCTAAGTTGCCAAGAAGAATCTTATCTCCTGGGTGTCATTAAAAATAGATGCACACTATTGTGCTGAATGATATAGAGGAAAGCAATAACTTGGGGGAAAAATAACCAGGCTGTATCGGCCCCAGTTCTCTTGTTTCATTATTTTTTAGATATTTCAATGCCTTCCAGACTGTAAACATCCAAAAAAAGGTAATTTAGTACCTGGATAGGTGCTGCAGTCCCCAGTGGATGGAGAAAATGCAGTAACCCTTTGATGGTGAGTCCTATTTTTGACTCTAAAGTTAAGCCTGACAAATCTATGAAAGTTCTAGAATAAGCTATGTAGCAATATCACATTATATCAGATAATTTTCACAATATATAGCTTCTACTGAATAACATTAGTCAGAATCTACTATCAATGCATCTCTGTTTCATCCTTTTAAATCCATCTCTGTTGTCATCAATCTTGCCTTTGATTGGTCAGCTAGACCATTTAAATTTAATGTCATTATTGATTAGGATCCTTTTAAATACATCAGTTTGCTGCTTGAATTTATTTGTCCCATTTTTTTTTTCACTTCCTCCTTCCCTGCCTTTACTTGGGGGAGAAGGTTAACCAAATAAGTTTTAGAATTTCATTTTAATTCACATGTTTTCTTTTGAGCTATACTTTTTTAAAAAATTATTTTGGGTGGCCATCCTATAGATTAATTTACCACAGTGTAGTTAGACTTAATAATGTATTAATTCATGTAAAATCAAGAATCTTGCAACAGCCAAAACTGGTTTGGCTCAGTGGTAGAGCGTCGGCCTGCGGACTGAAGGGTCCCAGGTTCGATTCCAGTCAAGGGCATGTACATTGGTTGCGGGCACATCCCTGGCAGGGGCTGTGCAAGAGGCAGCTGGTCGATGTTTCTCTCTCACCGACGTTTCTAGCTCTCTATCTTTCTCCCTTCCTCTCTGTAAAAAAATCAATAAAAATATATTTTTTAAAAAAAAGAATCTTGCAACAGTAAAATTCCATTTAACTACCTCTTATTCGTTTGTTATTATTGTCATATATTTTACTTGTGTTATAAATGTTCTATAAACCTTAGTCAGGTTGTTTTTTTTTTAAAAAAAGACAAGAAAAAAATAACATTTTATGTTTATGTACATGTTTTGCCATTTCTTGTGCTTTTTTTTTTTTTTTTTTTTTTTTTTGCAGTAGCTCCAGTTTTCAGCAGGTGCTTTTTCTTCTGGCCTGAAGAACACCCTGCAGTATTTCTTGAAAGCACATATACTTTCAGTTTCCATTTATCTGAAATTATCTTTCTTTTGCCCTCATTTTTAAAAAATATTTTCACTGACTATAGAATCCCAGATTTATGATTGTTTGTGGGCTTTCTTCAATACCTTGATGATGCCATTCTACTGTCTTCAGTCCTCCCATGTTTCTGATGAACATTTCATATCTCTAGTCCCCTGTATGTTATATGTCTTGTTTCTCTGACTACTTTCAAAATTTAAACTTATGTTTCCTTCAGCATCACAGAGAGGTGCCAAAGATGTGGTTCCCTTTGTATTTATCCTGTTTGGAATATACTGAGCTTCATAAATTTGTAAGTTGATGTTTTTCACTTAATTTAGGCCATTGCTTCTTTAAATATTTTTATTTCCCATTCCATCTTTTTTTAAAATTTAAATTAGACATATATTACACCATTTGATATCATCCCATAGGCCATTAAAGCTGTGCTAATTTTCCCCCCAGTCTTAATATTCCTTTCTCCTTCAGACTGGATAATTTTCATTGCCCTGTCTCCTGCTTCATTTAATCTACTATTTAGCCCATTCAGTGATTTTTATCATTAGAGACACTGCACTACTCAATTCGACAATTTCTAGGTTTTTGGGTTTTTGTTTTTGTTTTTTTTTGAGATTTCCTTTTTTTTACTATTGCAGGAGGTTACCAAGAGGACATGACTGCCAGTTGACCTGCCAACTGGACACAAACAATCAGTGGTTCTTATCCCTTCCCTGTCCTTAGAATACATGTCCCACCCACCATTCTGCACTAGGAACCCTTTCAAGGATGCAGCCTTCAGAGAGCAATGTGTTGTTGAGACCATCTGAACTGTATACCCTGAGTGGCAGATTATTATGATCTCTGAATGCATAATAATCTGGCCACTCAATATATATATTTCCCCCTCGACCAGAAGTTATATGTATATTAGAGGCCCAGTGCATGGGTGGGGTTTGGCCAGCCTGGCCAGGGAGAAGGGATATGGACAATTGGCCAGTACTTCCTGCTGGTCGAAATTCTGGTTGAGGGAGAAATTTGCATATTAGCCTTTTATTATATAGGATATACACTGAGTGGCCAGATTGTTATGTGTTCAGAGATCATAATAATCTGGCCACTCAGTGTATGTGACTGAATTCCATTAAAGCCTCCATGTAAGATTTTGGCAAGTAGGTTTATAAATTTATGTGTGTTGCGGCCGCCCAACACTTATCAACTCATAGGTAATTTCCCTTGCTTATTAAAACTGACACCTACCAATCCAGAGAGGTCTGCCTCTTACTTTGGATTCACTTTGCCTTCCACAGACAAGAGCCCATTTTGAATTTCATCTGGGAAACTTGCTAGGTTGAAAACTAACATTTACTGAAATTTTTCATCTGTTTACTCTTTATAACCATTATTTCATTTAAGTCATTTAACATATTTATAAAATTTAAAGTTCTTATATGCTATTTTTGATATGTGATTCATCTTTTTAGTCTTAATTATGGACCACATCCTTTTGACTTTGCATATCTAGAAACTTGTATTATATGTCAGATACTGTGTTTTATTGTACAAATGCTGGAATCTATTATCTTCCCCCCAAAAAAGTGGTGTTTTTTTTCTGGAAAAGAATTAAATTACCTATGACTTGTGGAGACTTGATAGAGGGCATGAGTGGAAAACCCATGAGATTTACAAAGTCCCCAATTTAAAAGGACTCAAACTCCAAACAGCCTTCTTTGCCTTGTGAAGTATCTAAAACCCTATTCAATTTTCCATCCTTTCAATTATTACTTTTTAAGGGACTTTTTGGAGTTTCCCCATACATAATAAAAAGTCAGCCAAGAATTTGAAAAAAATTCATCTTCATATTTTGATTCTTGGTTTTCATCTCTCTTTCTATGAGTCCTCCTTTATGGAGTGTCCTAAATTTTCAATCACTCTGGCATCTTTGAGCTCCATCCTCTAATTTCAAGCCAATTAAGATTCTGACTTTTAGTCAGCTTTCAGCATCTTACTCTGAAATGTGAGCAGATTATCAGGGACCACCAGACTATTGACAAATGAGACTGGAATGAAGGAAAGAGAGCAAAATACCCTGTAAAAAGAAATTTGCAGGAAACAAGAATTCCAGATTTATTTTAAAAAATACTTTTTAAAGCCTCTGTAATTAATATCTCATAGAGCTAAGCTACACTTCTATAACAGTATTTAATAGAAAATTTAACTGAGGCACAAATATAGGTTGAATACTGAATATTAAAATGAGTTGAAAAACATTCAGTAAAATTTAAACATTTTAAAGGGGTGTGGTTGAGAACTAGACAACTCTACAATCCACACAGAGAGTATTAACAGGTTAACAGAGAAAGGATTTGGGAGGAGGGTTATGCTGGGGATGGTTACTGGGGAAACAGAGAATCTTCAGTAGAAGCACTAAGAAAGCCTGATCTCTGTCCCAGAATTAGGAGGACTCAGTGGCTATTGACTGACTCTTGCCCAAGAACTCTGGGGCCAGAGCATGCTGGCAGGTTGCTTTGGAGGTGGCCAGAAGGAAAAATATAACTGCTTTAGGCTTAGCTTCATGAAGATCATGTCTGATTTCTTTGGACAGATGTGGCCACATTAGAAAGGACAAGCTGGGAGCTATCCTAGGTGCCGTACAAAAATGTTATCTAAGAGGGAAAACAGGCCTCAGCAGAAGAGAAGTTGGGGATGGATAGTTAAACCTCTAGAGGTTGACTATTTTATTTGAAGGTGTGACAGCTCGAATGCAATATATTAATTAGTCTAAACCAAGAGAGAGCCACACCAAAAACTTTGTCTTCAAATAATCCGTTAAATTATTGGGTGTGTTGGGGAAGCAACATTAAATATCTTCCAGGTCCACTTAGGACAGGACCAGCAGTAAAATGATTGCCTATTGCACAGCAAATACAGCCAAGGGGCTGGTAATCTTAGATGTGTTGGTGATGCGTATTTGAAGCAATTAGAGACTCTGCAGTTTGTAAATAATGATTAAAGTTCTGTGTTACTTACTAGTATTGGAAAGGATAGCACTAATTATATCCCAAGCACTTTTTTTTTAACTTTATATTAATTCATTTGATCTTCTCAACATCTGTATTAAATAGATAATATTATTACCACCATTTTACAGATGAACAGTCTAAATCCAAGAAAGATTAAGTATTACTAAAGTCATACAGATGCTAAATAGCCTGGCATTAAGCACCTTAGTCTGGCTCCAGAGTTTGTGCTCCTAATCCATATGTTTGATGGACAGCCTTCTCATTCTAGGTAAATGGATTATTCCCTGTCACATTCCTGATTATAACACATACAAAAATATTATCCTGACATGTTTTCAAATTCATTTTAAACCACATTCTACGGGAGTAGCTTTCTATTGTTTTCAGTTGCCTTGATATTTTTTTTCATTTTTCTTCAGAAATAGAAGCAGAGGAATCTACTCAAGGACTTTTGCTGCATGGGATTAGCCACTGAATGCAGAAACACCAGCCAATAAGTACTTTGTTACTTTGATCAAACATTTCTTGGTTGAGACAATATTTAGATTATATGCATAATAATTTAGAGTTAATTTTGATAAGGGCTGTGTTTTAAACATGTGAACACATTAAAAATAAGCCTGGCTTAAAAAAAAAAAAAGCAAGCAAATAAAGGATATCAATTTTCTACTTGGAGTTCATATTTTTAATATGGCTGAGTTTGTTTTCAATCCAAGTAGTTGATAACTTTCTCAGTAATAAATTTCACAGTTCAAGTCATTCAAGACAAAGCTAACAGACCTCAGAATAAAAGTGAAATAGTTTCTAATCTTCAATTATCTCTAAAAGACAACACAGCATCACAACTGGGATTTTCAGGTTTCTCGGGATATTACATATCTGGTCCCTAGGAAAAAGATCTAGGTTTTCTGACAACCCTAATTAATTTTCATTCACTCATTTATTCAACAAACATGTCTTGTGCTTCTCCCATATGGTAGCATATGCTGGTCACTGGGAATGAAAATTTAAAAAGATCAACATGGTCTCTGCCCTTGTGGAGACTGCAGTCTAGTGGATTTCTCAGAGTTCGCTAGATTCGCCCGTTCCAAATACCTCTTGTAAGTTGAAAAAGTAGATAGTCAGGCATGTAGGAATGTTATATAAAATGCAGTAAGTAGCTTCTGAATGAGCACCCGAGAGGATTTCCTAGAAAATAAAGCACATGAGCTTTATGACATGAAGTTTAAATCCTGAAGTGCTTATTTTCTTTTCTCTTCAGAGTCTCTATTTTTATTTTATACCATTATCATTTTGTAAGAAGCAGTAACATTTGTCACACTCATAAATTAAAAACTTTCTGTAGCCATATTTTCAGCGAGCGGGTTTCTATTGATTTTGTTACCTGGCACTAGGTGCTTCCTTTGCCCCCGGCACAAACAGAAGCAGGGCATAGATGAACTGAAGCAGCAGGCGCTCAAGGGATTAGCATGTAACAACTGGGTGGGTTGGAATTGCTACCTTCCTTGAGCTTCCTAGATTGAGTCAAAATAATGAGTTTCAAAGATTTTTGGTAAGAAGTGTATTAATCCTAAAAATACTTTAGTCTGAAATACATCTAAATTTGGCCTGAAATTCATTTCTTCTAATTCTCCCTGTCTTTTAAAACAAACATCACAATGTTAAGATAACAGAAAGGAAATATTGGCAACCTATGAAACCCCTTAGTAACAAAACTGATTGTAGCTACTAAGTTATACAGGACTCTGTATTACCTAATGTTTTTCATGAACCTCCAGAGACTTGCTTGCCAAGAGCTGTGAGTTGCCCAAACCACTGGCATTAGATCAATTCCTTCCTTCCTTACTTCCTTTCATTCTGGGTACTTCCTATGTCTAACTCCTTCACCAAACCATATTGGAGGGGCTCTCTCTTCTTATTATCTTTGAATTTTACATTTTTAAAAAAACTTTTATCTTGTTTACTTTTTCCAATTCATTTTTTCCTTTTGTTGTTTCAGATCCCCTCCTTTTTCTTATTTTATGTTATTTCAGAATCTCCTGAACCAAAGTTTTGTTTCTGTTTTTTGTTGTTTTTTTGTGTTTGTTGTTGTTGTTGTTGTTTTCATGCGGAACATGCTAGGAGTGAAATCAACAAGGATCTGTCATCCATGCCTCATTTTCTTCACAGCAGGTACTGTGGTGGAGAGCATTCTGCATAGAAATGTGGTAAGGCTTTTGTGGCAGCTGCCGTGCTAGTTACCACAAAATCAATAAATGATTAGAACATCTAGCACAGTAAATGACTCCAGGGGCAGCATTGAAATGATGATACAGGAAACACCTAAAATCCACACAGGCACTGTTCTCTGGTTGTCAAGATTTCAAACTTGGCATGCAGTTCCTGCATATATTATTTGAAGGAGTTTTAATGTTGATTTTTCGTGTTCCCAGCCTTTCTATACACATTTAGAGAAAGAGGAAAAGCTATTTCAATATTCTGACAATCAATTTAATTAGGTAAAAAGGTAAAGAAATTCGGCAGAGTTATTTGTCCAGTATTTGTCTATGTAAGGAAATTTTCTACGTAGCTAATGTTTACTCTTTCTAGCACAAAAACTTTAAAATTTATAATCATTTCAACTTCAACGAAAGCTTTCAAAATGCCTATACTCAATTCCTTTCTTTCTTGAGATTTGAATATTGAATAGAATTTCATCTTTTTCTTGATGCACGATTCCAATTACTCATTTTCCCATGCTCTAAATGTGCCTTTAGTTTTAATCGTGATTTTTACAGTTTTTCCATCTTTCTATGCCTGAAAGAAAATGCCACAACCCCACAAAATAAATATGGTTCACATTGTCATCCACACTAAGGCTCTCAACACTGATTAGCATTCCTTGTTTTTCTTGATTACCTTCCTCTCTTTTTCCATGCAAAACCTAAAGTTTTACCCATGTCCTCAACTTCCAATTTCACTATCTTCTCTTCTTACCTCTTTGGTCTTCCTATTACATTGAAAAAATTGAACCACGAATTTGTCACAACCTTGTCCATTCTGAATTCAACATTTCAACATCAGCTTTCCTTCCTCAGGGGATAAATGGGCCTTTTCCCTCAACCTCTGCTCTTTTTGTTGTTGTTGTTGTTGTTAAATATATTTTTATTGATTTCAGAGGAAAGGAGAGGGAGACGGAGAGAGATAGAAAAATTATGATGAGAGAGAATCATTGATTAGCTGCCTCCCGTATGCCCCACACTTGGTATAGAGCCTGAAACCCAGGCATGTGTCCTGACCAGAAATTGAGCTGTGACCTCCTGGTTCACAGGTCAACTCTCAACCACTGAGCCATGCCAGGTTCAACCTCTGCTCTTGATCTTCCTTTTGATGTACTCCTGAATTTCCATCAGTTACATTCCCTTACCTTTCCAAATTAGATCTGCTTTTTCTCTTGACCTAGAAACATACTTGAAATGAATAAAACAAACCAACAAAGCAAAACAAAAACTCCCATTGATGCTGTACCACATTTTAAATTCTATTGTTTGGTGTCCATACCGATTCACTCATCGTGGTGGCTTATTTCTTGAGTATTCTGTAATTTTGAATTTTGATCCTAGTTAATTTAAATTTATGAAAATACTGGGCATCTGAGTTAAATATGGATTTTTCTAGAGTAATTTTATTTGCTTCTGCCACACACCCTGAGCATTATTTTAACCCTTAAAATTGGGATTATATAAGTCCAAGTACCAATTCCATATGAGGTCAAGGTTATATTTAGGAATTCTTAAGAAATACATTATTTTTTTTTATCGCTTCTCGGCCTTTTGGCTAAGATCAAGTGAAGAAATACATTATTTTTGCCTTGCCAAGTGTCAAAGCCAAGGACAAACAAGTAACCTCATCATATATGTTTGCTGGTGGGAAGATATTTTTCCCCTTAGCTTGTCTTTTCGCTGAGAAAACACCACTGAAGAAACTGGTAGTAGGAATCACTTTGCACAGGAACAAGGTATTATTAAGTCTTGAAAATACAAGTCTCCCTGTATCAGATAATACCTTCACCCATCCACAAATCTGTTATTTGCTTATCACACAAGATTCCTGATACTTCTTTATTTTTGGAAAAATTAGGAATTCTTCTTGTAAACTTTTAAAAAGTTGTGAGATTATATCCAACTCCTTCTCCTTCTGTTAGTGGTGATCTAGCCCTTTACTTTGCTGAAAGCAAAATCCTCAAGTTTCTCTAGCAGTAAAGATCTGAGTCCTGTTTGTCAAGGGGGTGCTACACTGAATCATTGTGATTACAGGAAGCTCCAAAATACCAGATTTGGTATACCTACAAAACAAAACATTTATATTATAACATTTTTTAATCGAATGCAAAAAAATTAGCCCAAGCTTCCTCACCTTTATATTACCGGGATAGGTAACACTAAAAATCTACATTGCACTACTAACCATGGAAATTGTATCTGACATAATTTCCATCTCAAACAGATAAGAAAAAATGAAACCTTAAAAATTAGCAAAGTGCCTCAAGTCTTACAACAATTAAGAAATAAATCTACAATAGTATGCCAATCCAGAGTTCCTCTTTTAAAAATTCATAACGAGCAAAAAGATTACATCATAAGAACTTCTACAATAATATTGCAGTAATTAAATAAACACTGTAAAACCATCTCTAGAATAAAAATAAAAGGATTATGACATACTAAAAAGTCTTTATAGAAAAATTTTAAATGTAGCCAAATTTTACAAAGAATAAAATAGAACTCATAAAAATGAAAAACCCAGTACTTGCTTCTGGTTTTCATATCCAGTAACTCCAAGCAAAGTTCTAACCTCATTCTAAAAATAACTTTTAAAGCTGGCAAATATTTTTTTAATCTGCTTGATTTCATTTGAGGATTAAAGAGACAGGAATGACTTAAATGACAAGACCTAGAATGATGTAGACAAGAAGAGCTCTGCATGTGGGGCCACTTTGCCTTGATGGGGTTAGAACATGATGCCATAGTGTATGTTTAGGATATTTACTTGTTTAAGATGACAACATATCAAATTTCTGAAACCAAACCACATACATAAGTAGTAATACCTTATGGACTTCTTAACATGTTTTTTATGTTGTTTTTCTCTACCAATTATCCAAAAGAAAGCTATCATAGACAGAAGTAAAATGTGCGATGCCTCCATATGGCTATTCTGGCTTTCCAAAGTATAGCTATAGAGTTGGATCTCAATTCTGCCTTTAGTGTTAGAATCATGGTCTCGAGTAGAACTACTGAATTTTTTCCCCTCCCGTATCTCCATCTATTCTAGTGTGTATCATTTGTGTGAAAGATAAATATCTCATATAGCAAGGAGCACAGATGTGCCTCTCCTTCTAGGATATAATGATGAAAAACTCCAGTAAGTAATCAGTTTGGGAATGGATTTTACAGAATACCAACTCATATTGAAAAACTAACATATTCTTCTGTGAACAGCAAACATTCACCCAAATTTTCCCCCGTGCGAGGATATATATTGTAACAAATGTAATATTTTAGAAAAACATGTATTTACCAAGTTCTGGAGCAATGTTCAATCATAGCAATACTATGGATTTTTTATGAGGAAAATCCATTACTTTAATGTGTTGCAGTATCTCCTAATCTAGAACATTGGACTGCTACAGCATTTCAAAGAAGCAATCTTGTTATGAAATTTGTTTTGGCCTCAGGGAAGCAATAGGAAACCTCTAACCTAACTTATGAGACATTATCCATACCTGTGGTGCTGGGTATTTCATTTCTGACCTTTGGCTTATTGTTTGCTTTTGTTTATTTGTAATTAAGTACTTACAGAAGAAATTTAAGCTTTACTGTTTGTCAGTGTAAAAGATTAAAACATTTGGAAAAAAAGCCTCCATTATATGTTTCCCATTATATTTGGGGTTTGATCTAATTTCTGGGTTCTTTCCAAATTAAAAAAAAAAAAAATCATTGCAAACGGGAGAGTCTCTAAATGCTTCACATACTGCATCACCTCACCTCCAAGATAATCAGCTTGTAAACAGCCTGACTTTTGTAACTCCCATCTGAAAACATCCCTTTTGGTTCCAAGTTTACCATCTTTATTAGTTTTCTGTGGCTGCTTTAAGACTAATGTGTGGCTTACAGGAACAGCAATTTGTCTTCCCCAGTCTCTTCCAAGGTCTGGTAGCTCCAGGTCTTTGACTTGAGGTTGTATCACATTACCTTCTTTTCTTGGAGTCTGCCTCTCTCTCAATAAGGATACATGGGATTGTGGTGAAGGCCCCCAACGTCAACTTTTCATCTGAAGAGCTTTATTTTTATCACATCTTTTGTCGTGCGAAGTAATATGCACAGGTTTCAGGAAACTGAGATGTCTATCTTTGGTGCTATTTTTCAGCCCAGCACACCTCATCTGTGATTTTAATCTCATTCTTTCCTGCCACTTCGGAGATTTTTCTCCCTCTGATAGCCATCCTTCCCACTGCCTCCTCCCTCTCCCTCTTTCATGACGCCTTATTCAGTGATTCCTTCCTCTCATCCTACAATCATAATGTATTCATTTTCTAGAGTTGCCATGACACAGTACCAGAGATTTGAGTGGTTTAAAAAACAGATATTTATTTTCTCACAATTCTGGAGGCTAAAAGTCTGAGATCCAAGTGTTGGCATGCTTGGTTCTTTTGTGGCCTCTCCTCTTGGCTTGTAGGTGGCTGGCTTTTCTCTGTACTCATACGATCTTCTCTCTGTGCATGTCTGCCCCTAATTCCCTTCTCTTATAAGGACACCAGTTATACTGGATGAAGGTCCACCCTCCTGACCTCATTTTATCTTAACTACCTCTTTACAGACCTTACCTCCAAGGACAGTCACATTCTGAGGTCCTGGGGATTAAGACTTCCACACATAAATATGAGGAACACAGTTTACCCCAGACACAGACCATCCCTTCCCGTTCTGAAAAAACCAAAAACCTTCCACCTAAAGAACTACTCCCTCTAAGTACCAGCTGTAGCAGGCATTTACTTCCCATCAAATCCGCTATGCTCCTCCACACTCCCTGTTCCTCCTGCTGTCGGGAGGAGCCTTGGGACTAATTTCCGGGAGGCAGTGCTACAGTTCTAATGGACCATCGGGACTAGGACTATGAAAATGTGGCTATAAAAAAAGAAAAGTAATTTCATTCTAGAGCCACAGTCTTGTAAGACTGGCAGCAAATGGATTCTAATGTTTGCTTCACAAAAACCATTTCTGTGGTAGTCTCAGTTGCATTTTGTTCTCCTGTCTTCAGTTTTTATCAATGGAGGCTATAAGAAACAGTCTTATGACATCCATTATGCCATTTGGTTTGGGGAAACTATTCAATGCATCTGCAAATTTCTTTGCTGCCCCCGAGGGTCCCTTTTCATCTTTTGGTCAATGGTAGTCTTTGTAAATGGGGTGTTTGTTTATTTTTTGTTTGTATGTTTGTTTGTTTTTGTTTTGCTTAAAAGCCATATTTGGGATGCCAGTTATAGAATGTTAAGTTCAATGAGGGTAACAACTAGGGCTGTCTTGGCCATTCATGTATCCCCGATGCCCAGACAGGTGCTCAATAAACATTTATTGAGTAAGTGAACGAGCCAACTTTATAAGGCAATGTGGTCTCAATATCTGCAGTTATTTTGTCCCCAAATCTGCACTTTTTTAGAGAGAGATTCTTTTTTAAATTATCTTTTTATTGATTTCAGAGAAGAAGGAAGAGGGAGAGAGAGAGAGAGAAACATTAGTGATGAGAGAGAATCATTGATCAGCTGCCTCCTGCACTCCCCACACTGGGGATTGGGGGGATTGAGCCACAACCTGGGCATATGCCCTGACCATGAATAGAACCCTGACCTCCTGGTTCATAGGTTGACGGTCAACCACTGAGCAACAGTGGCCAGGCCAGATGTGCACTTTCTATTCTTACTTGTGTTTCTTGGCACATAATTATTTTGTTTATCCTTGATACAACAATGATTTCTGTATCAATAATTCTGGCATGTACTTTCTTTCAATTACAAATGTATTTATTGCAAATGTTATAAAATATATTTAATAAACATTTAATTGACTGAAACATTTAATGGTTTGATATATATTATTTCCACAAACTGGATGCTTTTTGAATGCTGCAATGCTGAGGATAGTGCTAAGAAGAGACTTTCTGCATTCATTTTACAGCAGACATCCCAGCATGGGTTAAGGAAGAGGTTCTGAAAGTGTCAGTCAGAAACCTCCCCAAAATCTTCCAAGGGGGACTGTGAGATCAAAGCTATTTTTAAAATAGTACTAAGACATTATTTGCCTTTTTCACACTTATTTTCTCCTGACATATAGTGAAGTTTTCCAGAGACTACATTATGTGTGATAACATAATAAGTTGAATCAAGAAGGTAACTCTATTCTATTAAGCCTGTGGGGGGAAAAAACCAAGATGAAACCACAATTTGAATGTGCCCCCTAAACCAAACAGAGACACATAATTACATTTTAAAATTGTCCTGATTTCCATGAAATGCTCTGTCCTTAAACAAAACTTAAGCTTTCTCCATATTAGCATGAACTTATAGCTCCCTTGCCAATCAAGTACGGGTATTTACAAACAATTCAGTTTATACAGTGCCACTGCTGTAACAATCACAATAGAAGCAATGCACTTCTGCATTCATGCTTTATAACCTACACTTTAACTGCTGAAAACCCAGCTTCCACCACTTTCAACTTGAAAGTTTCTTTCTTGCTGAATAAAATATTCATATCAAGGGAAGTTCTCTGTGTTTCCTTTAGACAAATCTATTGTTAAAAAGATTTGCAAAAACCTGAAACAATGCCAGTCTTCTCACTAAAAATTGTTTTTGTTCTAGATTAATTTAACCAAAAAAAAATGTTATTTATGCTAACAGGCTCTTACTATAGTCATTTTCAATAGCTATTTTAATTTATTCATTTTAATTTTTAAAATATTGATAGATATAGCCTATATACAAAAGCTTTTTGGGAGATCCTCAAAATGTTTAAGACCACAAAGTTTCCTGAGACCAAGATGTGAGGATCACCGAGTTAAAAGAAGTAGCTCCTTCCTCGATGTTGTAGGAAAACAAAACAAAAAACAAGTTTCCTCTTTCACTCCTCCTTTGGACCACTACCTCCATGGAACACCTATGATGTCACAAAAAGGCAACATCTTGAAACAAGAGGAATCTAAGTGAAGGATACACAATAGACAATCGATGGGTCTACAGATACACCCCAAAGTGTTTTTTATTTTCACTTCCACCCTACATTTACTCCAAATTTAAACCAGAATTATCTTCTCTCAATTCCTGAGAAATTAAAATATTTACCTGATTCTCCTGGTACAATTCCCTATTCAAAAAGGTTTCTGACATACTCCTTTGTGAACCTTATATTTTTGATGCCGCAACCTAGAGATATTTTTTTATTTTTAATATATTTTTATTGATTTTAGAGAAGAAGGGAGAGGGAGAGAGAGAGAAAAACATCAATGATGAGAAATAATTATTTATCAGCTGCTTCCTGCATACCCTTCACCAAGGATCAAGCCTGCAACCTGGCCATGTCCCCTGACCAGAAATGGAACTATGACCTTCTGGTTCATAAGTCGATGCTCAACTACTGAGTCACTGTGGCCGGGCTCACAGATCTTTTTACATATGGCTTATTTCTTAGCAGTATGGCCTTTCTCCGGAATGACAAATATATTTTCTAGAAATGCCAACTCTGATATATTATTAGTGGTTAGCTGAAACATTGTTTGAAAAGGATTCTCAGGCATTTCCAGGCTTAGCAAGATAAATACCATAATTGATTACTCTGGGTAGACTGCGGGTGCTAGAAAAAAGAGTGTTAACTTATGTTCTGTGTATTTATTTACCGTGTGAAGTCAATTGGAATTGCTATAGTCAAACAGATATAGAGTGAAACAATTTTTAGTCCAAGTAAAAATTACACAGAAATATAGTTACTATGACCAGGTAAAACCAATAATGTCACCTGCATAAGCAAACTCAATCCACTTAAAATATAAGCATAGATTTTAAGATTCAAAGAAACAAATTGATAAGAATATAAGAATTGCCTTAAAGGTTTGCAATAACATAGCATGTGCATCTATATAACAGAATTTTTTTTTTTTTTACCTTTCTATTAGGATAGATGCCAACTACCCTTGACTTTGGCACTTTTACAACTTTGACCAGAACTTACATTCAGAAACAATCTCCTCAGAATGAAATTTCAGAAGGTGAATTTTAGAGATGCCAGCTATGGCTCTTTACAACTTCCAGATGTTGTGACTGCTGCTGCTAAGTGTGGCACCTGCTACAAGTTCTTGCTTTCTTTACACTGTATCATCTTGTTGGTATAATTAATTAATACGTGGAGAACAAAAACCCCATACTTACAGAGAACAGGCTGGTGGTGATCAGAGGTGAGGGGGTGTAGGTGGGCAAAATGGGTGAAGGTAGGCGAAAGATACAAAAAGAAAACAGAATAAGAGGAAAAAGAAAGATCAAGTTGTTGCTGGAGATTTGAGCCAGTCTGACTTTTCCCTTGCTTGGAAGGAAGCACAGATAACTATATATTTCTTTAGAATATGTTTCTATGAGTATTAATTCTACACACCACTGCCTTAGCGATGATACAAGCTGGCAATATATTCTTTTAAATCACATTCTGTTGATAAAATAGAAGAATTTTCAGCTTCTTTGAGAACAAGGCCCAAGCACTGACAAGAACACTAAGTTGCTCCTTTGCGGATTTGCCTTCTTGTCATTATGCCTGGGGATTATACTGTGAAGAAGTATACACAGGGAAGCAAGTGAAGCCTGGAGCTAATAAATCTGGCTCTAAATATAGCATTGTGAAGAAATTGGGGGGAGGGAGACCTGAAAAGACTAATGTAGAGTTTGTTCCCTTGGAAACAAGAATACTTATTGCTTTAGAAATATATATATATTTGTAGCACAGTTTTCCCAATGAGGCGGCTCCATAATAAATTTCTGACAATATAATCACAAAGAACACCAGTGAGAAGTAAATTGGGGGCATAAACATATACATAATTTTATAGTTTACATTTGTAGGCATTAACTCCATAGGTCAGACAACAGAGATTATGTACCAAAGATAAAGTGATGTGAACCAGAAGCAATGCCAGTTATTACTTCACTGATGAATGTGGAAGGTCACAATGAGTAGAAATTTGCTCTTTCAATTTCCAACAAAACATACAAATAATGTCAAAATGGAGTTTTAAACCTCATTTTGGAATAAAAATAAATAAAAATATATATATATATATATATATATATATGTGTGTGTGTGTGTGTGTGTGTGTGTGTGTGTGTGTGTGTGTATACACACAGTATATATGAAAACAGGAACATTACAAAATAGATAATAAATAGATGAACCTGTAGGATTTAAATAAAGAAGATGGTGATTATTAGGAGATAGCATGAGTTCCTTAAGAGTAAGTCTTGAAAAAATTTACTTCTTCTAGGAGCAATAAATTTGAATTCTGAAATTCCATAAATAAGGTAGCATTCCATGATTCCTCTTAAACAAGTGGAGAAATGTGGTATTTAAGCCAATCATATTCAAAGGTATGTTAAGCCTCTTTTATAAAACAAATTAATTAGACATAGATGTCCCTAAAGTCCCCTCTAAATATTTTAAATCTAGGATCCTAAAGGAAAAATAGGATCATCAGCTTATCAAAGGAACATATCCTTTATTCTCTCTTAATCAATTTTGTTAACTTGAATAAAATCTTGTTTGTTCTGTTTTGTTAATCCTCACCTGAGAATATTTTTCCATTGATTTTTAGAGAGAATGGAAAGGAGGTAGAGAGGGAGAAAGGGGGAGGGAGAGAGAGAGAAACACTGATGAGAGAGAGACAACTTGGTTGGTTGCCTCCTACACACATTCCTGCCAGGGTCTAAGATGGAGGCTGCAACCAAGGTGCATGCTTTTGACTGGAATCAAACCTAGGACCCTTCAGTCCATGGGCAGCCCCTCTACCCACTGAGCCCAACTGGTTAGAGCAATAAAGTCTTAACCATATTTTTCAAACTGATAGATGACAGGTAATCACAGAAATAACATTGTTTAATTACGCATTTAATTTTTTAAATAATCTCAACCGGTTAGGACATTTTGTACTTCTTGATATTCTCAGGGCATATCACCAAGGCTGGCATATAGTAGACCTCAAACACTATTTGCTGAAAGAATAATGAATAAATGAATAAATGGGTCAAACTAACAAGGTGAAATTTATCAAATAAAATTAATTTGTTCAGGTACAGAATAGACTAAACCGGGTTTGATAGCAATTTAGATAAATACCAGTCAGATGCAGTTCATTACCAGCTCAATTTAAGCCAAGAGTCCAATTAACAGAAGTATAATACCTAGGGAAATTAATCTCACTGTCATCTGCTCTAGTCAGACTAAGTGTAAAATACTAAATTCCTTCTGGGCATCACTTTCTAAGGCTGACCTTGGCAAACTAGAGTTCAATGAGAGAGGATAGCCAGGCTCTTTAGAGGTCCAGGAATCTTGTCAGAAGATATAATTGAAGGATCTGAGATGTTTAATGTGGAAAAGAAAAACAGGAGAGATATGCTTTGAATATTTGGAGAGTTGTCATGAGAAAGATATATTAGAGTCATTCTGTGGATCACCCAAGGAAAGAATATGAAAGCCACAGGGAACCAGATCTTGCTTTAGTATAAAGAAGGAATTTCTAACAGATCTGTCCAAAAACAAATTAATCTACCTTGCAAGGAAGGGAACACTTCATCATTTTAAGTGTTCAAGCAAAACGTATAGTCTACCAGGACCTTGCAGAAAAATTATTGCTGCGGATGAATATTACCATGAATGATCTGAAGAGGCTTTCCTGAGTTGATGTTCTGTGTGATTTGCTGCCTACCTCTTCAACATTATCATAATCTCCCTTTTCACTGACTACCTTCCTTTTATTTAATACCTTATCAGGTCTCTCTTTGTACCATCTATCATTATTCTTACTTATTCAGGAGGTAGTCTTACAATCTGACTTCCTTTGCAAAGATAGAGGAGAGATGACTTCTTAAAATCACAACATCTTTGCTCAAATAACTAATGGGCTTACAGTTATTTTCATTCTCTTTGACTGTTGAAGTATTGTTAATTATTCTATCCTATACCTTCTTATATCCCTTAGTGTTCTTTTTTTCCCCCCCTCTTCTTCTACCCATGAATAATAGTGATTTCTTAAGGAATTGATATTTTCTAGGTATAGGATTTACTGCCATTTTTTTGAGGTGGGATTAAGGTACTGTTAAATCTCTCACCACAATAACATGAGCAATATAATTTACATGGTCTCTGATTTGTAATTTCTTTACAATGACAAATAGTAAAGACAATTGCAAATAGTAAAGAGTTTCCCCACTTATCTGTGGTATATACCTTCCAATACTACCAGTTGACGCTTGAAACCATGGATAGTACCTGACCTTACATAAATACTATGTTTTTTTCTATACATGCATACCTATGACAAAGTTTAATTTATAAACAATGCACAGTAAGAGATTAACAACAATAACCAATGATAATATAGACCAATAATAACATACTATATAAAAGTTATGAATGTGATCTCTTTCTGAAATTATCTTATATACTGTACTCACCATTCTCCTTGTGGTCTGTTGGTGGAACCATTCCATAAATAAGATGGCTGTCATCCATGTTTTCTTACTATGTTGCCAGAGCACAGGCAAATAATTTTGTCTTTATTTTTGAGAGGACATGGTCTCTTCATTCTGTGTACTGCACTTGGCTTTATCATGTGCCCTACAGCATTGCCACATAGTGCCAGAATTCATCTGTCCTTCCATGTTTTATGCCCTGGTGCCTCCTTTGCACTTATGAATGTAGGTTCTATTGGGCATCTTCTTCCAGAAGAGCCTGGTTTCCTTGTAACTGAAGACTTGCTTTGAATGGTATCTTTTCTCCTTGATCAACTTCAACTCTCCTAGAAATGTGACAGCTTCTCCATTAGCAGATGCAGTTCTTCAGTCATTTTTATATTTTTTTAGTCCAAACCTACTCCTGAATCTGTGTAACCATCCCTTACTTGCAGTACATGGTTTGGTGTCACTCGTTTCAGAAAATCCCTTGTGGAAGTCTTCCGTTTATGCTCAATGCTTTCTGGTCCAACACATTGCCATCAGTCAGGACACATTTTCTGTGTTATGTTTTCCACCCACATATATAATGCCTTTTCCATTTTAACTAAGCACTTATCATGCACTGTGGCTATAATTTTTGCAGGTTGGGGTGAAACAGCAAAACTGAATTTACTTTTCCTCTTTTATAATTTCACGGATAAAGGATTCTTTCTTACCTTAGATCTTAGCAACCTCAGCATAAATTTTTTTGCCACATCAAGTTGAGAAAGTTCTTTTCACTTGAAGAAAGAATTTATGGCTTCTCTTTGACATATCTGAACTGCAGCACAACTACTCTTGTGCTCTGGGGCCATTTTAAGAAAAGTAAGGTTGCCTGAAAAGAAACACTGTGATAGCCCAACCGTCCATCAGGTGACCTTAAGTGATGCCAGCTCCATCTCGAGATGGCGGGAAAATGCAAGATTTCATCACTCTTTTAACAACCCAAAATTTAAAACTTATAAATGGTTTCTTTCTGGAATTTCCCATTTAATATTTTCGTTCTGCAGATGACCGCTGTAACTGAAACCACAGAAAGCAAAACTGCAGATAAGGAGGACTAGTATATTGACTTGTTGGACAATACCTATTTTACAGTCGTTTAGTTTTAAATTCCCAGTTGAGCTGAAAAAAAAAATACTTCAAATTTTATTGTTTAATTTTCCTGGTAAACAAGAGAAAATGCTTCAAATTTCATTAAAAGAAAGGTTTATCTTGGAGAAACTTTACAGGATCACACATCTTATATCGGTGAAACCATCAATCCACATTATAGATGTTAGAATATTAACCTTTGAATTTAAAATATACCTAAGGATACCCTGTGGAACCACACCACCTGCCTTCAACCAAATCACCTCTGTGACTTGATTTCTGCTGTTCCCCCTCCTGGCTGCCAATCACATTGCCTGTGGCAGTCCTTAGTTACAGGTTTTATGACTATGTTCTTTGCATTTTAAATAAAGTTGGGAACTTTACCTGGAAAGTGCATTTGTGGTATTGGGTTACAGTCATCCAGAATAAGATATTTTGATTGAAAAGAACCTGAAATTGCCCTCTTCACAAACATTATAGGGCTGGGGTTAAAAGGATTTTTTTTTTTTCCAGTGAAGAGTCAGTTCTAAAAGTAAAAGAGAATGAGAAAGGTACTGCTGAGTAAGTATCTATTGATTTCAGAGTAAAGTAAAGCACATAAAACATGCCCCCTTCTTGCCTCCATTTCATCCATAGCCATATACACTTATTTTTTTTTTTTAAATTCTCAGAAATGTTTAATATATTTTATATGTATCAGAGAGGAAGGGAGAGGTAAAGAGAGATAGAACATCAATAATGAGTGAGAATCATTTATCAGCTGCCTCCTGCACGCCTCCTACTGGGGATGAGCCCACACCCTGGACATGTGCCCTTGACCCTAATCCAACCTGGGTCCCTTCAGAGCGCAAGCGGAGGTTCTATCCACTGAGCCATTACCTCTATCCACTGGTTTGGCTTAGTGGATAGAGGTAATAAATGTATGTGGATAAGGTAATAAATGTATGTGGCCCCAATGCAATGTAGGGCCACATACATTTATTACCTTATGTTTATATTTCTTCATCATTTGATGGGACTAATCAACTCCACTGGAGAAATAGGAAAGGCTCTAGAATTAGAATGCATGGAAGTAATTCCCAGCCTTTATGGTATCCGAATTATTCATCCTTGTGCAAACAAATTATCTCCAGTAGTGTCTCCTAAATATATATACCGTGTTTCCCCGAAAATAAGACATCCTTCGAAAATAAGACCTACTTACAGGTTTTCTTCTGAGTGAAATATAAGGCATCCCCCCGAAAATAAGGCCCCCCCTAGGCTAAACATGAGAGATTTGGTCCACTGATTCTGAAAGAAATGGACAAGAAATTCACCAGGAAATTCAGGAATTGGATTGTTATTGATGATGTTCCAGAAGATGATGACATGATTGTCATTGAATAAATGAGTAAATTCTTGATACTGTAGGATTCACAGTTTGTCTGGTTTGTGTTGACAACTACCGTACTGCCGTACCGTATACAGGTAATAAATTTCCTTTATTTTCATTTAACAATAAATGTGTACTGTATTCTTCTTCATGGAAAAATAAGACATCCCCTGAAAATAAGACCTAGCGCATCTTTGGGAGCAAAAATTAATATAAGACACTGTCTTATTTTCAGGGAAACAGGATATATATATATATATATATATATATATATATAATCTGAGCCCATATGAAAATTAAACACGACTCCCTATAGAGAAGATGCTAATACGGCCCCGGGCAGAAGAAAAAGAAAAGGGTTAATTTGATTATCACTGCCCGGGAATATTAGGGATGATGCAAACCCAGACTGAAGTAACACCTAACCCTGTTGGCCCCTCCATCCCGCTTCTGCAATTTACAGAATCCCGGGCAGGCGGCCCCGGGGGACACGCCCCCGCGCGGGGTGGGCGGGGCCGCGGCTCTCGGCCAGTCCCTCCCCCGCCGGCGCGCGCGTTCGGTAATTGCTTGGGCGGCGGAGCCTCTTGTCCCTCCGTGCGGCCCGTTCCGCAGGCTCCCGCCGCCCGCCCTGGGCTGACGTGTCTGCTGTGTCCCGGCGGCTCCACCAGGAGGGCCGTGATGGCGGATGCCTGGGAGGAGATCAGGCGGTTGGCGGCCGACTTCCAGCGGGCGCAGTTCGCCGAGGCCACGCAGAGGTGCCCGACCCTCCCTCTCCTTTGGGGGGCGTCCAAAATAGCCCCTGGGCAGCCACCCCCACGATCCGAGGCCACTGGCCCCCGGTCTTCCCCAGGCTCCGTCGCCATCCCTGCCTCACCCCCCACTCCTCCGGCCGGGATGGTGGCTCCGAGTGTAGTTCTTGGCTCCGGGTTCCATACAAACCCGGCCTAGTGCGAGCGCGCCCCGCTCCACGAGGGCCTGGCTGCCGGCGGGCGGGGGGCTTGCTTCGCGCCCTGTCCACCCTCCCCGCCATCCGGCCCCTGTCATCGTTGCCTTTGGTGCAGCTCCCCGCCTAGAATGGGCGTGAGAGACGAGGGAACCCCCTCGCACAGTACTTTGCAAATACTGTGTTGACTCTTTAACGTGTTGCTTTTCTGCCCATCAGACCAGACGTGCCCCTAGGCCAGACCCATGGTCCCATCTGTCATTTTGAGGGACTCCTGGATACTCACATTTCCTACCAAGCCCCTAATTTTTTTTTTTGGGGGGGGATATGTCCAGAGCTCCCTAACTGTGCTTGTCTAACAGAACACACGTATAATGCTCATAGAATCCTTGTCTGTTTCTTGCCATTGATGTTTTTGTTCCTTCTGGGGAACAAAATCCCTTGATGCTGTGTTTTGTAGCACAAAGCAAACGAGTGCGCCTACTGTGTGCTTCAGTGCTTGGGTAGCAAAGGGTTGCAGTTCTGGTTTCCCTAGGCCAGATCTGCCTGCAGACCAATTAATTGTATGAAGTGCCACAGTTTGGTTTTTTCCTACCTAAATTATGGGTCCTCATCTTCCTATTCATTTGCACATTAGAAGCTGGCCTAAGAGAGAGAAAACTTGAAATCCATACTGGAGTGATTTGTACCAATTAAGTACATGATTTAAGTGCATGTGAACCTGCTTACGCCCAAGTGTTGTTTTTTTTAACTCATTGAATTAGAATTATTATACTAGTAAAAGGTAGATATAATATAGAGCCTAATGATTCTTTACCCAAATGTTAGTTTTGTGTTTTTTTTTTACTTTTAAAAAGCCCCTATTCATACATTAATTTAATTTTATTGAGCACCAACTGTAACAAGTGATTTTAAAAACTTCTTGTTTCCCTCAGGTTGTCAGAGCGGAACTGCATTGAGATTGTAACTAAATTGATTGCTCAGAAACAGCTAGAAGTAGTTCATACACTTGATGGGAAGGAATATGTTACTCCAGCCCAAATTAGTAAAGAAATGAGAGATGAGCTACATATCCGAGGTGGTAAGTAATTCCTTAGTGGTGTTGTGTGTGGTTTTTTTTTCCTTTTGGTTTTTTGGAAGAGAAGGAAAAAAACAAAAAACAAAAAAAAACACACCTTAAAACTATGAATAATACATTATTCCGAGGTTTTAAGACACCCATCTCAATAGTCAATATGGTGATATCTTTAATATTTTAATTCAATCAGGTAACATGATCATATAATTAAGTCAGATATTGTCATTTTACAAAATAATATTTTGAGTTATTTTTCTGTATGTGACTTAATAAGTTGTTTCTTTTCACAGTTCCTGAATTTATTGCATGACTGAGGGGAGGGTACTTAGCTGCCTAGTAGAGTGGTAATTATCAGGGGGAAACAGATTTTAAAGGATTATAGATAGTTGAAAACCAAAGCTGTGCTACCATGCCTTTTTATTAAAACTTACCTTTAAGTAGTTGCAAATTAGGAAACAATTCAATATGATGCTACACATATTGTATTGTAGGAAATGCTTTTACAAGCACACACAGAAAGTTTTTGTTTTCCTTTGTCTTTAAAAATTTGAACAAACTACACAGAGCTAACTTGAATGCGGATTAAAATAGAAAAAAAGCTAAGAACAACTCTTCATTGGATATTATAGTATACCCTCCTTGTTTGTTTTCTTTATTTTCCTACATAGTTCTCATAAAGTATTAGCCATTATTTAGAACTAGAGGCCCAATGCATGAAAATTCGTGCAAGAGTAGACCTCCCTTTACCCTGCAGGCACCTGGGACCCAGGCTGCTTCCCTCCTCCAGCCACCTACAGGAACCGGGGACCAGGCTGTCTTCCCCCTGGCCCCAGCTTGGTCAGGAAGGACATCCGGAACAATTAGCATATTATCCTTTTATTATTATAGATACTTAACAGATTTTTTTTTTCTAATGGGTGGGAGTCTACCAATTTTAAATAATTGAAAAAAGTTCATCTAAATTTACTGTAATTGTCAATATCTCTTTGGTCATAGTAGATAATTGTGAAGGGAGATAAATAGCCTCCTTAGGTCTGGTCAACTTGTGTATCAGTTGGTGCTCATAATTGGCCTCATGTGACAAATGATACATTGAAAATAAATTATAAGCATGAAGACTTACACATATGGTTTAAGACTTACAGCTAATGGTTTATTATTATTGCAGCCATATGTCTTTTGTAGGAGGACTTCTTCTGTCCAAAATGTAAATCTGTTGGAATTTACAGTTTCTGGCTAGTGTGTAGTTCTACATAATTAAGAATAAATGAATGTGTTGTGTGTTTTTTTAAAGGTCGGGTAAACATTGTTGATCTGCAACAGGTAAATTTTTAATTCATGAAATTTTTTCCTATGATTTGTCCATTTTTTGATACTGTGAATTTTTTCAATGTTTAAAGTATTTACTAGTTACAGGTATCAGATTTAGTATAATGTTATGAAGAATTAATGATATTTCTCACTAATACATGGAATCAGTTTAATAAGTCCAGATATATTTAATCAATTTAATAAGTTCTTTCTCAGTTCACTTACTTATTCTTTATTTTTACCAAATAAACTCAAAATTGTCATTTTATATAATTACAGGATTTATGTAATTTGGGGAGAAAAACTCACCAGTTTCATGTTTTTAGTATGTGTAAGTAATAGACATATTTAAAAAAGTAGAAGATGTTTTTAGAAAATGTAAGTGCACACACGTCATCACCAAGGTATACTGTATACAAAAAGCTGGTGAATCTTGTGTGAAATGATGCCTATTATATGAAAATGTCACTTCTTAACACAGACTTCCCTAGCAAGTATCAGTGTAATTGTTCAGAAATAAAAATAAATAAGCCATAAGCCTCTGCTTTTTTATTTGACTAAGACTTTTACAATATTTCAAATAAATTTAAAATCTAAGGCTAAGTTTTTAAAAAGGTAGTTCTAAATATATAATTTTGAACTTAAGAAACAATATGAACTTATCACTAATAGAATTTATATTTTCCAGGTAATTAATGTGGATCTGACTCATATTGAAAATAGAATTAGTGACATTGTTAAATCAGAAAAGCATGTTCAGCTAGTGTTGGGTCAGCTGATAGATGAGTAAGTACGATATTTAAGAGCACTCTGTTGTGTGTGTGTTTTTTTAATAGTGTTAATATTTAAATTTAGAATAATTGTGGCTAATTCAGTATTTTGTTTAGAACTCTTATAATGCTAATTTTCACTGTAAGGATCATTGTACTTGAAAAGTAAGTGCTTAATAATGTGGAGTACTTGGAATAAAGATAAACCTTAATTTTTTTTTCCTAATTAAAGCAACACAAAACATAATTTTTACAATCTTCCTGTATGTAAAGCAAATTTGTTCCAAAAATATTAATGAAAAATGACTGCAGAATTTCCATTGTTTAAAGAAATCCCAGCATTTATCATTTGATTAATTTTATATTTAGCTACATTGATAAGGAAAAAAAATTTCCAAATATGAGTAATGAATAGTTTTTACCTAAACATACTCTATTAATTTGGTGCATACATTCTTGCAACAGAAATTAAACATAAAAGATAGGAAAAGACCATTTCATTATTCCTAATTGTGTGTTTTTGTTTGTTTGTTTTGCTTGTTTTTATTGTTTAGAAACTATCTGGATCGGTTAGCAGAAGAGGTAAATGATAAATTGCAAGAAAGTGGTCAGATAACCATATCAGAACTGTGTAAAACCTATGATCTTCCTGGGAACTTTCTCACACAGGTAACTTTTCCTAGTAGTAAATTGTGTCTTTAGAAAAATAAAGAATCTTAATGTTTTTCAGTTCTAATTTTTCTGAATATCTCAAACAGTATTATGAAAGCTTGTTAAGAAATTGATTGAAACGTATTTTTCTATAACATAAAAATATCAGCTAGGCTGACTTGAGTAGATGTAACTTATCTTGGGATGTGAAATATATCCAGACTTATTTCCAGACTCCAGTCATATGCTCGCTGTGGAAAAATACTCTCGGGGGGCTACTAAGAAATCAGGGTTCCTGCCAGTGGAGATTTCTGGGCACAGATAAATTGTTAATACTTGCATCAAAGAAGATAACTTTTCAGGTCTTGGGTTTGCCTAGCTTGTAAATTTTTGTAATATTTCTCTCTTCTCTGTTAGTGTTAGAAGCTGCAGAGAAGGTATTTTCTAAGACTCATGTATTTGTCTTGGCTGTATATCTTTCACATTGCCTATAACTAGAAAAAGTGGTTAATTATTTTTATGTTACATTAGAAATAGCCCTTATTAGCATGTAACTAAGCCTTTTAACATATCAGCCACTTGACTCATTCAATTCTTATGATATTTCCTAAAGCCTGAATCTTGACTTTGACTTATATACCTGTTTATGTTTGTTGGAATTTCTCAATTATATGATTTATCCAATGTCAGCATGCAGCATGACTTTAAGACTATAAAAATGTGTTTGTATGATTTTTTTCTCTCAAATTTATAAAAAAATTTGCATTTTTATTCTCAGGCACTAACTCAGCGACTAGGTAGAATTATTAATGGACACATTGATCTTGATAATAGAGGAGTAATATTTACTGAAGCTTTTGTAGCTCGACATAAAGCACGCATCCGTGGACTGTTCAGTGCTATTACCCGGTAAGCATGTATAAAGTCTGAATATTTCTTTAATCATGGTTTGCATCAAACACAATACAGGCAGGGCAGATAGTTAAGTATTACTAAAACTGAGGTAAGAATTTTGGTGGGAAGGTAAATTGATCCTGAATTGGGGAGGCAAATCCATTCCCTTGCTATTTCAGTGGTATAATTCTTATTAAGGGTATAGAACTTGATGCAGTTTTTGCCCAATTATTTTAAATTAATTGATATTTTTCATAAACTATCCTACTTATTTTTAATTTATAAATATGTATATCAAGTAAGACTTTTTTTGTTTGCTTTCTTTCCCTAAAGGCCTACAGCAGTGAATTCTTTGATATCAAAATATGGATTTCAGGAGCAGCTTCTTTACTGTAAGTTTTGTTTATAAATTTTGTCAGTTAATTAGCTGCTGAATAGACTGTTAATATAAAACTTACTAATTATAATTTTACCTCTTTTAATCTTAAAACTTATATAACTAAAATACTATATCTGGCTGGAAAATTTATTTGTACCAGTTTTCATGTATGTGTCTGTTACATCCATGAAACATTTATTGTTGGCTGCCACCAAGAGAATAGGATGGAAAAAATGTGTGTGTGTGTGCTCGCGCACATGTGTGCACTCTGGTACACGTATACATATATAGAGAGATTTTGAATTGTAGTATTAAGAATAATTTTTACTATGTTTGTTACAGATTTTTGCTACATTTTCTAATATTGGAGTAAACAGTGTTTGTCTAAAAGTTTATAGTGGTTAAAAATACATTCTTAGCCTTCAAACAGACTTGGAATATCTCCAAAATCATCGTGGTTCATTATCTATTTTGTGTGTGTTTATGAAGCTTTGCAGGGTTTGAGAATTTTTTTAAAGCTTTGCTGGAATAATTTTAAAAAGCAATGGCTTTATCTTTTGCATCAGATATCTGTGCAAATATAAGAATTAAACTGAAGAATGGAAAATCAAGTATAGTACCAAAAATTAATTTTTATTCCCTATATTTTTCAGAATATGGAGTTAAATTTAAATTTTTAAATATTTATTTAAAGTTAAAATGACATACTTAGGAGTCTACGTAAATGGGGATTGGTGGGGTTCCATTATAATACATAGTTCTTGAAGTAATTCTTGGCAGTTAGATAACTTTGGTCTGAATTTAGCATTTAAAATTATATGCTGCAGTCTATTGAGAAGTCTAGACTTTTCTGATGAATTCTAGTTTATTCAGTTTTAAATTCTGAATTCATATGTAAACTGATGTTTATTTCTGTTAAAGGCTAATTTTCATAAACCTTTGTGCAAGGTATCTTTTGAATGTGCTTGTTGATTCACTTAGAAATAATTCCTTCATAACTGTTTTTGTTTTTTGTTTTTTTTTTGTTTTTTTAGGGAATGTTGATATTTAGTCTATTTAATGTTATTAAGTAAAAACTATAAATTTGGTGTTAGTTATAGCACTACCCACTTCTCAGACTGGCATCAGTCTTTTGATGTTGATGATTGTAGTGATGGAGGTGGGGGTAATCATATACAGTTAACATTTATTGAGTGCTTATAATATACTAGAGGCCCAGTGCATGAAAAATGAAAATACATGCACTAGAGGGGGGTCCCTCACCCCATCCTGCCCCCTTCACAGTCCAGGAGCCCTCAGAGGTGGGAGGCGACGCGGTGATCAGTGGAAGGCAACGCCCCCATTACACCTCTGCTGCTGTCACTGCCGGCAGCGCAAGCCTCAGCCGGCCCTGGTTACCTGCACCTCAGGCCCATCCTGAGTCACTGGGCAGCTAACATCCAAGGCTTGCCTGCGCCTCAGACCAGCCCTGGGCATCTAGGGGGCTGAGGAAAATGGAAGACTCCAAAGGCAGGTGCATGGAGTAGCCAGACCCACCTGAGGGCAGGCTCAGCCATGCCGCGCACCTGCCACCCCAGTGGAGCTGAGGGGACTGGATGCCGCCATCATGTGGCTGTGGGCACCACCATCTTTGAGGGCATGGCAGTCAAGTACATATTCCCTCCTATTGGCTGTGGGCACCGCCATCTTTGTGAGGGTGTGACAGTCAATTAGCATATCCTGTCTTTATTAGATAGGACTAGTGATGGATCCAAGAATTTTATGTGAATACAACTACTGTATGAAATAGATGTTATTATTATCCCCATTTCACACATGAGAAAATGAAAACAGTAAAATGACTTGCCCAGTTTTTGTCAGCTAGTGGGTGTCAGAATTGAGATTTGGACTTAAGCTGTCTGCATCTGGAACCATCCTCTTAACCATGGCATTATACTTCTCTTTATAGATAGGGTTAAAATGTGTTGCTTCAATTTAAACAGTAAAAATGTAATAATTTATAATTTTTTTTAAAAGAGAGGAAGGGAGAGAGAGAGGGAGAGAAACATTGATGTGATAGTGACACATTGATGTGATAGTGTGTGTCTCCTGCACACTCCACACCAGGGATCCGATACACCCACCTGGGAATCCAACCAGCAACCCCTTGGGGAGAGGACAACACCTCAACCAACTGAGCCACACTGGCCAGGGCACTTATAAAAATGTTTATAGCTTAATTTTACACTGTTGTTTATAATATGATCTAGGTATCTTGACTTTTCTAAATACGAGAAAATTGAATTTGGTAACATCTATTCTCAAAGTATTTAGTCATTTCCTTTTAAGCAAATCATGAGATTAAATAATGGCATGTTTTTCCCCCCAAAAAATCACTCAAACTAAAAACTTAGTGTTATTGACTAGTTTTTACAAGTTGTGGATCTTTACCTACTTGCAAATTTTTCTGAATTTATGACCTGAATAGTCTCATAAATGTCAGGAAAATTTTGTCTGAAACATAAGTTAGTCAATTTAAACTTTAAATTGTGTTTTTAAATGGTAAGAATAACTAAATTGTAAAATAGTGAAGTTTTGGGGTTTTATTGAGATCTATACCTGCTCTCATTTATTTCTATTTGTTTTGTTTTGTTTTAAGCTGTCCTTGAAGAACTTGTCAATAGTGGACGCTTACGAGGCACTGTGGTTGGTGGGAGACAAGATAAGGCCGTGTTTCTACCTGACATTTATTCCAGAACACAGAGTACTTGGGTGGATTCCTTTTTCAGGCAGAATGGCTATCTAGGTAACATTTTTTTTCTTTGAAACTGAAACTTCTTTCTAATACTATCCACTGTAGAGAGGGATTCCTTTTCCAAGTCCAGCATGGATAGAAGGCGATCCAGTTCCTGAGTAGGGGTGATGGGGGATTGAGAAAATGAAAGGAAGAAACAGACACAGATACACTAGGGAAAACTGGGACCAGGTGGGAGCACTTTTCTCTGATGGAGAGACAGGGACCAGAGCCAATACAGAGTGTTTATTTTATACCCCAAAATACCAGAAAGTTTTATCAAAGGCAAGACAAAGAGATTATGCACATTCTTGGTAAATCCTCACTTCTTTGTAAATCCTCATTCCAGGTATCTGGCTGGATTTACATAATAAAACCTACTTTCCAGCACCTGGGCTGAAGGTCCAGCTGAAAACACCCTTGCCTTTTGGCAAAATGTGTCTCCAGGATGAGGCTCTGCTGCCGTCACTGGACTCAGCTGGCAATAATTAAGAAATGCCCAATGTGCCTACCCAGGTGCTCTCCACAGTCCACATTCTTATAACTTTTGAATTAGCCTTGGGTGTACAAACATACTTTACTGTTGACCAGCAAATTATAACGGTTCTCTTTGTGTGTGAAAGTAGCCATACTGCAGGTTTTTGTGGGTCTTAGAAACTGAGTATTGAACTATTGTAGAAAGACCAAAAGCTGGCACTTATTACCATCCTTCCAGTGATATACTATTATAGCTTCAATATTTTTTAATACATAGAAAGGAATTATATTTATTATTGTGTATGAAGTTGCCCAGTTTTTCAGGTTATTATACCTGATAATATTAGAAATATTTTTATTGGCTGTTAACTTTATAATGTTCATTTTTATTAGTTTTTTAATACTTCAGAAACATAGATGTTACTCTAAATTTGGTTTCTTAGGTTATGTCATTTTGATAAAATAAATTGATCGAATTTAATCATTAAAGCAATTAACAAAAATATATATCTCACTTTAATTTTATAACCCAAGTCAGACCACGTAAGAGATCAGTTTCATTCTCAGTAATAAACTTGTATGTAAGTCATTAGTTTTCAAACACTTTAAATGCATTCTAGAAATAGGGTTTAGCTTATGTTTTCTTGACTTTCTGTAATATACTTCCCAGTTTCTTCAACCATGGACTTTGATTAGAATGTTGTTATAATTAGTTTTCTTAAACATCATTACTTGAGGATGGAGAAAGGATAGTAGATATGATACTTTCACTAACTTTAATGGTTTAAGTCTTCATTTTTTATTTTTGTTTTATATGCTCCCATACTAGTTTAAATTAGACTGGAGAATTACTCTGTCCTAATTTGTCTAATGAAACATTTGAAAAATAGCCGAAACCGGTTTGGCTCAATGGATAGAGCGTCGGTTTGGGGACTGAGAGGTCCCGGGTTCGATTCCGGTCAAGGGCATGTACCTTGGTTGTGGGCATATCCCTGGTAGGGGATGTGCAAAAGGCAGCTGATCGATGACTCTCTCTCATCGATGTTTCTAGCTCTCTATCTCTCTCCCTTCCTCTCTGTACAAAATCAATAAAAATATATTTTAAAAAAAAAGAAACATTTGAAAAATATATTCCACTCCTTTATTTAACTATAATAAGCAAAAGAAATTTCTTATTATACTTAAATCATTACATTTTCCTTTATTCTCCCTTTCTACTTTAATTTCTCTACAGTTCTCATGTTTCCCTTTGACCCCCTCAGTTAAAGAGAGAGTAAAGCAGCTGGAATTGGGGAAGTACTTGAACTCATTTTTCTACAAATATGTTTAGTAGTAAAAATTTGGGAAAGTGACATAAGCAGGGAATATGCTGTGGTACATATTTGTGCTTTAATCTTTACAAAAAAAGATATAAGAATACAGTGCATTCACAAAGAATAGGGTTTGGTAGAAGTTAACTTTTTCTAAGATTTCTGAAAAGTGTGAAGATTGACAGTTCTGTTCCAACTTTGGAATGTATTTCTAGAATTCGATGCTTTGTCCAGACTGGGAATTCCAGATGCTGTGAGCTACATAAGGAAAAGATACAAGACTACACAACTCCTATTTTTGAAAGCAGCTTGTGTTGGTCAAGGACTTGTGGATCAGGTGGAAGCATCGGTAGAGGAAGCCATCAGCTCTGGAACTTGGGTTGATATTGCAGTATGTTGTTTTCTTAATTTTTCTTTAAACCAATGATACTGATATTTCACTAGTATATGGCCATTTTAAGAATTAGGATGCATAAAGTTCTTGGCCTTAGAGTCAAACTATAACAGTCATTGTTTCAATAAAAACAATCTTAATTATTTTACGCTTAAAGATTTTCTAGCTTTTGTAGTAAGGTAACTTCTTTATATGGATAGTTAACATCCAGAATTCTGTAAATCTCAAACAAACAATATAATCCTCTTATAAGTCCTGCCATACAGAAACTAATAAGACTTATCTGAGCATTTACAACTTCACTGGCATCAGGAATCATGTTGCTTTCGTTTATCACTTATCCGTTAATCTCTGCTAATATATTAACACAAGCTGCTTTAGCACTGATAGTCTTTTACTTAAGTTTTCAGTATTGACTTGCCCTTATTATGCCAAGAAGGTGAGTGTGGGTATAAAGAATAAATTTTTCATGTATCTAAAAAATTCCTTGTTTTAGATACATAAGCTCCCAGAGATTCTAGATATAAGTATTTGTTTAGTGAACAAATTTTATTAAATGCCTTCTGTGTGCCAGGCACCATTTTACTTGCCGGGAATGTGGTATTCAAATAAGTTTCCTGCTCTCAGGTAGGGGTACTTTCATTGGGGGCAAATAGTTAATGAAAATGATATTAACTAAGATACTAAAAAGAGCTAAAATGAAATATATTTTGGAGGTAAAGTTATCAAGACTTGTTAGAGGATTGTTTGTAGGTTTATAAGAGGAACTGAGTGTGACTTGTAGGTTTGGGACCTGATCAACTGAGTGGAGAATGGTGCCATTTATTAATTTGGGGAAGCAGTTGGGAGGGGTAGATGGAGCTGGGAGTCTGGAACTGGTGCTGCAAGTCAGTGTTTTGGACATGTGAAATTTGCAATTTCTTTTAGGCATAGGAATGGGAAGGTTAGGGAAGCGGTAGGATATACAATTCCAGAACTCAGAGGGATGTTGAAAGCAGAAATGTAACTTGGGAGGTTATCAGCATATAGATGGTTCCAAAGCCATTGCACTTAATGAGATCTAGAGAGAGCACATATAAAACAAATGGTTTATCTGGATTATATTACATTTATGCATTGTTCATTTTGTTTTGTAATTCCAGCCTCTGCTACCCAGTTCTTTATCAGTTGAAGATGCTGCAATGTTGCTTCAACAAGTGATGAGAAGATTCAGCAAACAGCCTTCAGCTGTAGTCTTTAGTGACACTGTTGCAGTCAGTGAAAAATTTATAAATGACTGTACAGAACTCTTCAGTGAACTGATGCACCAAAAAGCTGAAAAGGTATGCCAGGTTTCCTTTTACCTAGTATTAATAGTATTTCACATTAGAATCATCTGGTTATCTTTTTAAAAAGTGAAGTAACTTTTATACCCAAAAAGGAACACTGTTTTATACATTACTAGAATCCCAGTGCATGAAAATTCATGGGGGGGGGGGGGGAGGTGAGGGGTGTCCCTCAGCCCGGCCTGCCCCTTCTCACAATCAGGGAACCCTCAGGGGCGGAAGGCAACCTGACAGTTGGGAAGGCGATGCCCCCATCACACCTCTGCTGCTGCCACTGCCAGCAGCACAAGCCTTGGCTAGCCCTGGTTACCTGGGCAGCCGCCATCCAAGGCTTGCCTGTGCCTAGGGCTGGGCCTGGGTGGTTGCGGGGGCTTAGGGTACTGGGGGACTCCCTGGTTGGGCTGAGGGGACCGGGTACCGCTATCTTGTGGCTGTGGGCACCACCATCTTGAGGGCGTGACAGTCAATTAGTATTTCCCCCTTATTGGCTGTGTGTGCCACCATCTTTGAGGGAGGGGCAGTCAATTAGCATATTCCCTCCTTATTGGCTGAGGGCCACCATCTTTTTGACAGCATGAAGGTCAATTAGCATATCCCTTTTTTATTAGATAGGATTTTCTCTTATTGCATCATTCTTTTTATTTTCTCTCCTGGATTTGTTTTTCTCCTTCTTTATTCCCATTAGCACATAGAAATTAGAATTTAGGGAGCTGATTTTATGAATTAAAATCATATAAATGAAATTATACACTTCACAATTAAGTTTTATGAGGGTATTGGTCCAACATTAGAATCCATAAATATATAGTGGTTTTTATCTATTACTACACAGTATATTTACTAAATCTGTTAGAGCCTCATTAATTTTACCTATTTGGGTGCACAAACTGGAAAAGTTAACTGAGGAAAGAAAGTGTTTGCTATTATTAAAATTGATTAGTTCCTCAGAGCAATTGCTGTCAAAGTGTTTAGAAGTAGAGATCATGCCATGGCTGTTTTAAGGATATTCAATTCATGTTTCTAGTTAGCAGCACCATCTACCTATAAAACCTACTCACAAATAGGTAGAACAAATCCATTTATCTTAGACTGTTAATTTATGAGAGCTTATTAAATATTTAAATAATTTGTATTTATCTATATTCCTTTTAAACTCTTTAATAATCTAAAAAAAATGAGATAATTTTCTACAATCGGCCTGCTAAGCATTAGAGAGGTGTAACCTACTCTCAAAAGGATAAATGGATGGTGGCTGAATCATTTGGAGTATTCCATGCATCAGAAAATTGTGGGTTCAATTCCCAGTCAGGGTGCATACCGAGGTTAGGAGTTCAGTCCCCAGTTAGAACATGTACAAGAGGAAAGTGATCAATGTTTCTCTCACATCAATGTTTCTCTCTCAAATCAATAAAAACATATCCTTGGGAGAGAATTTAAAAAAAAAGATAAATGTAAATGTAAATAAAGGAAGGATGCTATATAAAATGTTTGCTACGTGTTAGCAGTTACTAAATGCTTATATTATTATTTTTTTATTTGTGAACTTTTGCTAAAATAAAAACTTAATGTGGTCATCACTGTTTTCTTTGTGTTCTGCCTCTAAACACAAATTCAGAAAAAATGGTGATTCTATCATTTGAACTGTTAGCATTTAGACATTTTTCTTGGAAAACCAAAAGGGAAATATTTTTAACATGAAAATGGACTTTTGTCACTACAGATTTACAATTCTTTTTCATAATAAAGAATCAGTTCATTGGAATAGTTAATTATTCTTAACATAAAAATTTTAAAAGCAGAAATCAAGAATGAGTCCAGGAGGAGTTTATATGATAAGTGTGCAATTCATTTATATATGCTTATTCATTATGGTGGAGGGGGATAGGGGGAGATTTTTTAAATCTTTCTAGTAATCCTAGGTCTCCAAGTATGGGATTGGACTTGGGAGTCTCAAAAAGAAAGGGAGTAAGAGTCAATAACAGCTAAAGAAGATTGTATTTGATGCTGTATCATCACTTGTTCAGAGACCAGATAGGATTTCTCATTAGCTGGTAATAGATAGAAAAATCCAAGAATAGCAAAGAAAGAGACTGATTTTTTGACTAAGAAAAACAGTCTTAGTGGCAACTGTCAAACAGATCTCTGTAATCCGCAGAAATGAAACCAAACAAGAATAATTATGAGTATATAAACAACTTTTGTTTTGTGCTATACTGTATATTTTTGCCTACCAAAAAAAGCATGTTTTATTTTAGGAAATGAAAAATAACCCAGTTCATTTAATCACTGAAGAAGATCTGAAACAAGCCTCCATTTTAGAAAGTAGTAATACAAGTAAGAAGGATAAAAAAGATGAACGAAGAAGGAAAGCAACAGGTAATAAATTATTAACAGAAGATTCAAAGATGAGATTTTTATTTGTTGCAATAAATTCTGTTTTTGCTGGGCACATTGAAATGCCTTTTATTTGTTCAATTCACCTTTGATTGCAAATACTAACTAAGTTTTCTGCTAATGAATTAAATATTGATTATAAAAATGGAAATATTGGAGATGATTTATTCTGTGTTTTATTTGTGAGAGCTAAGTTATTTTATGCTTGGTCCATATCCTGTTCTCCCCTCATCTTTTATGTTTCAGCCCAATAGCCTTTCTTTTTATTCTGAGTTGGCAAGTTCATGTTTGCCTCAAGGTCTTTGTACTAGTTATTCTTTCTGTCTGGAATGTTCTCTCCTGAATTTTCAGTAACAGGTTCCTTTTTGTCATTTAGAGATCAACTTTAAATGTAAGTTCCTGAGAGAGGCCTCCCTAATTACCCAGAATAGTGGACACAGTCACTCTCCATCATATTATCTTGCCATTTTTCCCCCTTCACTTTTATCGTTGTTTGGAAAACTTGTCCATCTCATTTTTTTGTCTTTTATCCCTAGTACTTAGAGCCCTCCTTGACATATTTTAGGTGGTCTGTAAATACTTATTGAATGAATGTATTTTCCAAGGAGATATTACTTTTTTAGATTTTTCTTTTTTAATTTAAAGTCACTGGAAATTATAATAGGTAGCACCACTATACTAGTAACTTGCTTTCGGAAACTAGCATGTATTTTCTACAACTTTTATTTTATGTGGAAATTCACTCATATTTCTTTGAGGTTGTTTTCTTTCCTCTTCAAAAGCCTTTTTCCTCAATTTTTCAAAAATGATATTTTGAAATTTTTCTCTATTCTTCTAGGAAAACTATATATATAGTAAATTACTCCAATAAATCATAGTAGTATTCACAGCCATGGATATTTTATCATATGTGAAGATATAGTTATAAATTCACCTTAATTAATTGGTTGCACTGTGTCAATATAAGTAGTCTATTTTTCTCCTAAAAACTCAGTCTTTTGATGTTTTCTCTCTGGTAGTATTATTGTATTGTAATAGTTGAATTACAGTGCATGGAATAATACCAGATATGAATGTCTTCCCATAAAACAACTTATTACCAATGCAATAAAAAGTACATTCACTTTAGATTGGTGCTTTTTAAAAAATTGTATTTTTCTATCATAAAAGTAAGGAAAAATAAATTATAACTTAGAAGTATCTGATATGATGAAATTTAAGGTAATTTTACTTAGAATTAAAAAAAATCTATATAAATTATTTAATTTTATTGAAAAATGAATTTTTATGAAGAAATATATTTTCAGTAGTTTTCAATGTTTCAGTCCCACTATTATATAAGCATTACATTTTGTTGAATACATATTTTAAGTGTAAATATCTAATAAACACCTCAATAACATTTTTTACTTTTATTTACAGTGTTTTAGTTTGTTTCATAATTTGTGTTTTTTTAGTCTTTATTTAACTAGTAGATGATTGGAATCTATATTTTTCTACTAAATCAATTTAATATTAATGGTCCATATTTTTAGGTGCTCTATAAATACAGGAGTGGGCAAAAGTAGGTTTATATATATACTATATGTAAATAATACAACGATAAATCCTATATAATAAAAGGCTAATATGCAAATCTACTGAACTGACCACCAGGCGGCAGATGCTTCAATGCAGGCGCACCGCTCAGCCAGAAGCCAGGATCATGGGTGGCTAACACAGCAGCAGTGGTGGGAGCCTCTCCCGCCTCTGTGGCAGTGCTAAGGATGTCTGACTGGTGACTCCTAGACTGCAAGAGAGTGCAGTCCGGGCTGAGAGACACCCTCCTCCTCTCCCTCCCTCCCAGTGCACGAATTCCTGCTCTGGGCCAGTAGTAATAATATAAGAGTACACCCTGCAGTTTGCATACTCACAATTGCAAACCTACATTTTCCAACTGCTGTTTTATTGAGTAGTTATATGTGAAATATTGCTTTAACCCCAAGATACAAATATTAGTGAGAGATACTTTAAGAAGTTTATCTTGTTGGATTGTGGAAGAATCAGAATGTCTCCTGTAAATATGGATAATGATTTTTCAACTAAGAAGACAAAACCAAGTATAATTAAATTGTGAAGTACTATAATAGGGAATATTCATGAGGCTGTGGTAACAGAGGGTCAAAATGAGGGCACATTTCTTTTGGGCATGATAAGAAAGGAGGTAAATGAATGGGTTTGGCAAAGGAAAAGCTACAGAAAAGTGTCATTAAGAGAAGAAGGAAGAGACTGCATTTAGAGCACGGGGACTATCTAATATCTGAATTGCTCAAATTCAAGAAATTTTACATTTTTATTTATTGAATTTATAAAACTTTTGTTTTAATAAAGACATTTGGGCATTAAAAAGTGACTAAAAGTTTAATTATTTGACTTTTATCTTTCTGCTGTAAAGTATGATAACATAGTGTCATTATTTTCTTAAAATGGTAATTAAGTTATTAGGGAATACTAACTAATGTCATTTCCACCAGAGGGCAGTGGAAGTGTGAGAGGAGGAGGTGGGAGCAATGCCAGAGAGTACAAAATTAAAAAAACCAAGAAGAAAGGAAGAAAAGATGATGATAGTGACGATGAGTCATCTCACACTGGTTTGTAGCATTGTTTCACTCTTTCTTTGTATATGCATGCTTTTTTTTTTTTTTTTTTTAACATTTTCTTAAGGTGCATACAGTTAGGTGAATATCCTTATACAGGAAGCCCTTGCTATGCACAATGTCAGTGGTCATAAATTTCAGTTACAACTGTTTAGTAAAATGACATTAGTCCCCCAACAAATGTGGTTCAAGGTATGAGAAATCAACATGGTTCAGTGGCCAAGGTATATTAGCTGTGAGTAATTGCATAAAGTACTAACTTTACCGCTAGCTCCTGAACCCACAGATCAGCACATGAATAACAGATGTGTCATGATCTATGACAGTCACATCACATTTCAGTTTATTAGCAATTGATTACTACCCTGTTCCCCCGAAAATATACAGTGTCTTATATTAATTTTTGCTCCCAAAGATGTGCTAGGTCTTATTTTCAGGGGATGTCTTATTTTTCCATGAAGAAGAATACAGTACACATTTATTGTTAAATGAAAATAAAGGAAATTTATTACCTGTATACGGTACGGTAGTACGGTAGTTGTCAACACAAACCAGACAAACTATGAATCAATCCTACAGTATCAAGAATTTACTCATTTATTCGATGACAATCATGTCATCATCTTCTGGAACATCATCATACCAACCCAATTCCTGAATTTCCTGGTGAATTTCTTGTGACTCCATTTCTTTCAGAATCAGTGGACCAAATCTCTCATGTTTAGCAATAGCATTCTGAGACAGAGCCTAGGGGGAGGGGGGCCTTATTTTCGGGGGATACCTTATATTTCACTCAGAAGGAAACCTGTAAGTAGGTCTTATTTTCGGAGGATGTCTTATTTTCGGGGAAAGACAGTATGTGTCTCTATTCACTTTATGCACAAAGCATGTAGTTGTGTTGCCTCATTGTTTCCCAGTGATAAATCCATGTGACATTTTTCAAAAATGGATAATCAAAAGAGAATTGGCTGTCAGAGATGAAAGTGCAGCAAATAAATAAAAAGTGATAACACTGGAAATAAACTGTGAATCAAGAATAAATGAAGTTGTAGAAAAAGTAGCTGGCTATGGGAATTGACAGTGCCACTGTTCAAGGGACTCCAGCTATGCAGCCAGAAGAACTTGGTAAAGGTGCACTTGACATAAATAAAGAAAGTGGAAAAACCTTTACATTAAAGAAATTCTCAGAGATGTTTCACAATGTTGAAAGGGCAAAGTATAAAATGTTGTAAAGTTAAAAATGGAATTGGGCAGTGGATAGCAAACTCTGGTCAACAGAGCCAAAAAACAATTGAAATTTCTTTTGAGAGACAAATTTTTTAAACTTAAACTTCTTCTATTGCCACTTCTTCAAAATAGACTCTCCCAGGCTGTGGTATTTTGTGGAAGAGCCACATTCAAGGGGCCCAAGAGCCTCATGTGGCTCGCGAGCCACAGTTTGCCTACCACTGGGATTGGGCAACTTGCCAAAGCATAGTAAAGATATTTGATTGGTATTACAAATTACAGATGAGAGGGAGCAAATGTTTAAACTATTCTTGATTTGTTTGTTTTTTTCTGAGAAATAAAACTTCCATTCTCAGTGTTTGTAATGAGTTAAATTACAGTGTACTAAATTAGTTTTGTTTTTCTCTTCCCTATACGCCAATAAGAACTTTTAATATTTTCACAAACATTTTTAAAAGGTCACAGAACAATTGTAAATTTTCCCATTTTTTATTAAGAACACTTTGCATAGTTTTGGTTAGCATAGTCATTTTTATGGTCTTGCATTGCTTTGCAAAACCAATTATGCTATTTTGTGGACAATGTATTTCTGCAAATTTAAGTAAGAATCTAATTGGTTAGTTGCTTCTACCTAAGGGGGAGAATTAAGTATATGTATCTTTCTTTCCCTACAATTCTTGGTGTTTGATGTGGTTAAGTTAGCAAGCGACATCTTACTTTATTTTTCTAAATAAAATTAAGATACTTTGTTTCTGTTTAAAAAAAATAAACTATGATACCGCACATCTCTTTCCAAATAAAAAGAGAATAAAAATTGAAGTAATAATTTGAGATTTTTTATTTTAGTTCTTCCATAGAGTTCATTATGTATGGGTTAGAGCTGGGAGATATAGACATCAAGTGACATGGCTTCAGCTATTAATGTGCTACTACTTGTAACAAACAGTTGCTTAAACTGTCTTTAAAGTATCCTAAGATAGGTTAAAAAAAAAAAAAAATTTGTTGGCCTTGTTGCATAAAACAATGTTGATTAAAGGAAAAGTATCTTCATAGAAACTACTAGCTCTACCCTTATTTTTGATGTTGAGACTGTTCTATGTGGATTTTTAGTTTTCATTGTTAAATAGATTTCCCCTTTCCCCAGATGCAGTAGAAGTAGGAGTGAAAGTGCATTTAAGAAAAAATTTCTCTAATATCTGTGGGCTTAAATAATTATTAAATGAGGCATGTGATATGCCTTTTAAATGTAGATTATGAAAAGGGTCTATAAAGTATAGATAAATCATTTCTACTTAAAAAAAAGTGCTTTATTGCTTTTGGAAAAGGGTTATATTGTAATCTCTGAAATCAGGATATGATTAGGTTCTAGCTAATATATAGAGTCAATCAATGTGAAAGATTATTAGAAGGAAACACAATGTAATAACTTTAGATGCCTGCAGGAAGCAAATGAAGAAATTAGACACTATTTGGTGTGAAAAAACAAATAGCAGATCTTAGAAAGAAAGGATAGTACTCATCTATTTTAAAGTTGTGATCTCAACTACTTATATCTTGATGCATAGTAAAAATTGATTTTTGAGCTATTTTATTTTTTGCTAAGATTTTATTTTTTAGAATCAGTATCTAATTTAGCTGAAAGTAGTCACTTTTTTTACTTTCTTTAATTAATAAGGGAAATACTATTAGCTTTCTTTGTCTACAGCCTATACTTTTCCAAGTAAATGAATAAGCATGACATTTCCACAATTAACAATCATTTTCATTACAGTAGCTACATACAAATTTTCCTTGGCAGATAATTATTTTTGAGTTAAAAAATAAATTATGGGAGTAAAGTTATGAGGTTTCTTTTTAATCTATGCCTTTGGGGGGAAAAAAGACAATTTTCAGCTTAATTCAACTTCAGTTGTAGTTCACGTGATTATAAAGAGTTTTTTTCTGAAGATCTTAGGTAAATTATAAAGATGATTTGACTTTTAGTAAATATTCATTTTCATAAAAAAGGAAATTTTGTTCAGTATCCATTGTTCAACAAAGAGAATTTATCTTTTTCTAAAAGATTTCCATTCATTTATTGACTGGATTTCTAACTATTTTTTAGGTCAAGGAAAAATTATCTTTATTGTTTTCTGACTGACTTGTAGAAAACAGTCATTAAATGAAGTTAGTAAAATAATTCAAAAGAAATACCACTATATTTTTAAAGTTACTTTTGTAAGTTATTGTATTGAACATTGGCAATTGGTGACAAAAAAATATCAGAGTCTGTAGTGGGCAATGAATTAATTACCACTTTATTAAATATGTTAGTGAAAGTAATTTCCTTTATGTTGCTCATTTGTTTGTTTTGTTGTTATTCTTTTCCTTATTGCTCATTTCTTTATAGGAAAGAAGAAGCCAGAGGTCACTTTTATGTTCCAAGATGAGATTGAAGATTTTTTAAGAAAACGCATACAAGATGCGCCTGAGGAGTTTCTTTCTGAACTAGCTGAGTACTTAATAAAGCAAGTATAAAACACATTTTTTCTGTTTGATGATAGAAATTGAGTTATTAAATTAAATTTTTACCAATATGATAGAAAACATATATTTTAGGTGGGTTTTTCCCCCCAAAGCTTAGAATATAATCTAGTCACCAAATTACAGACTTTGCCTGCAGAGGAATTCAATTAACATTTAAATGCTTTGGGCAAGGCAGTGGGAAATAAAAGACAGGAACGTGGAGGTGTCCTTGTGCACTGATCTTACAGTCCTATTTGGGTGGAAACCACCAGCAGTAATCATTGGTCTCTTCCATGGCATGAAAGGTAACATCTAAAAGGAAGAAAGGACCATTTGTATCTAGATTTGACAGGAAGTACACAGTGCACTATAAGGGAGAAAATAAAGAAATAAACTGCCTTCAAAGAGAATAAATTTAGCCCTGGCTCTGTTGGTTGAGCGTTGTCCCATGCTGTGAAGGGTCACTGGTTTAAACAACCAATGTTTCTCTCTCATATTGATGTTTCTCTCCCTCTCTCTCCTTCCCTTTCTCTAAAATCAATAAAAACATATTTTTAAAAAAGAATAAATTTGACCACACTAACTTAAAATGAACTAGGCTAAATTTATATTGTTATAGAAGTCAAAGAAACTGAGGCCTACTTAACCATTAATAATTAATGTGATCTTTCCTCAGATTGGTAGTCCCAATGTGTAAGGTTATATAAATACAATCCAGGAGCCCAGTGCATCTAACTTTTTGAACTTAGAAATTCACCTTTTGTAATGAATTTTTTTTTGTTCAGGAATTTATTACATAATCTTATTTTTATGTAAAAAGCTGAAATAGATACTATTTACCATTCTTTAAATAATATTTTCTGAATTGAACATCAAAAGTTTTTTTTAGTACACGAATAAATTGGGGACTTTAAGGTATTATCTGTAAGGATGAGGAACAGATTTAGAGTCTAGTATTCTCCAAATTAAATTTGAGAAGCTGCTCTGAATTTGAATTGAAGCTTTTGTAGTTTTTATTGTCCTTAACACAATAACTTTGAGCACTTAAAAACTGAGAAAAACAAACCATTTAAGTTATAATTTCTGGGATGGAGGACAGATTCTTATAAACTATTCTCCAAATTAATCTTATTTGTTTAAAAAAAAAATAGAGATATTTTCATAAACCTTATTTCCATAGAATCAAAAATTTGTATACATGTAAACCCAGTATGTTTTTAAGAAACTGAATATATTTATCTTAAATTCACAGACCTCTTAATAAAATTTACCTTGAGGTGGTACGTTCAGTATTCATGTCTTCAACAACTGCCTCTGGAACTGGCAGAAAGCGCACAATCAAGGACTTGCAAGAAGAGGTTTCAAACCTATACAATAATATTCGATTATTTGAAAAAGGGATGAAGTTCTTTACAGGTATACTTAATGCTATATTTTCATTCATTGATTTTCATAATTTTTCTTGTACATTCATTTTAATAAAACACCTTTGTTTTTCAGATGATACCCAGACTGCCCTTACCAGGCACTTGCTAAAGACAGTCTGTACTGATGTCACCAATCTCATTTTCAACTTCTTAGCTTCGGATTTAATGATGGCAGTTGATGATCCTGCAGCCATTACAAGTGAAGTATGTTAGTGATTTTCTTGCCACTCTTGATGTGTTTTGTTTTGAAATCTGAGCATATTTTATTTTCTCATATCTGAAATAATTTAAAAAGATAATAAAATACAGGAAAAAATTTTAGGAAAAAAAAAATCGGTGAGGTTTTAGGTCAAGTTCAGTACAGTGTATATACAGTTCAGGATTGGCAATGTAACCAGTCTATTAAAAGTAATTCTGCTTAATTACTTGGGAACCAGCATTTTATTTTTTCCTAGTTATTATGCCACATTCCTTTTTCCTGCTGAGTTACAAGTTTCTTAATAATGTTCATATTAGATTCCATAAATTTGCAGTCATTTTCATTTAGGGACACCACTTATTTCAATATTTACACTGATTCTGAAGAGAATATTAGAGTCTCTAAAGAGGGTGTATGTACTCACTCACCCCCCGCTATCCCAAATCTCTCTCTGTCTTTCTCTCATTTCTCTTATCCTGCTGACACATGGAAGGAGTAAAGCTGTAGCTGCTCTCTTTGGCTGACCACTATTGGCTAGCTCTCTGATTTGAGAATATTTTTAGCATATTATTGTCCCTAGTTTGAGCTATAAAATTCAAGAACAAAGATAAATTCCTTTTTACATTGTCATAGTAATAAATGTGTGTTGTTGTTTTTTTTTCATTTTGTTTGATCTTCTATCTACCACCTGTTAAAAACACAATGCCGAAATAATTTTTCCCCCATAGGTAAGAAAAAAAATTTTGAGTAAATTAACAGAAGAAACTAAAGTAGTCCTCACAAAACTTCATAGCTCCTTGAATGAAAAGGTAAGTAAGGTTTGATTTTATTTAGATATATATTGGAGCTAGCATTTGTGATATTTGAATAAATTTTTAAAAAATATAATTATGAATTAAGTCTGAAACTAGTATTTTGCATTCAGATATCTTTTTGGGAGGTGAAGGGGGAGACCAAGCCAGGGGCAATTTACCCTCTTTAAAGTGCTAAGTCACAATTTCACATTTAATGACAAAATAACCTTTTTTTTTTAAATTGCATTTAGGGTGTAAAATTATAAAACAGTATTAAATGGCTGTATTTTCTTTAAGTAACTTATATAAAAGTTAATTATGGTACTTAACACCTTTTCAGAGCATAGAAGACTTTCTTTCTTGTCTGGATTCCGCAGCAGAAACTTGTGATATTATGGTGAAAAGGGGAGACAAAAAAAGGGAAAGGTAACACTGAATTAATCTCTTATTAATAAACTAGAGGCCTGGTGCACAAATTTGTACACAGATGGGGTTCCTCTGGGTGGCCTGTTGGGATCGGGCCTAAGTCTGCAGTCCAACACCACCTGCAGCTCCCACCTGCTGCTCTCCCTCATGCCAGCCCCACTGCGCCTGCTGTGGGCTCGTGCCCAATCAGTCCCAATCGGGAGAGCCTCGCACAGCCACAGTAGTGTTTGCCAGCCGTGAGCCCTACATTTGACACCCTTCCAAGGGAAGTGGCCTGCAGGATCAGGCCAAAACTGGCTCTCTGACATTCCCCAAGGGGTCCCGGATTGCAAGAAGGTGCAGGCCAGCCTGAGGGACCCCATCAGTGCACATCGGGGCTGAGGAGGGACTGCAGAGGGCTCCAGGGCATGTCCTGCCCCGCCTCACCCAGTCTTGATCAGGGCTGATTGGAGCCGGCTGGCCCAGAAGGGACAGGGAGGTTGGCCAGCCGGGGAGAGACCAAGAAAGGGCTCCAGAGCATGTGCAGCCCATCTTGCTCAGTTCCAATCAGCCAGACCCCAGCAGCAAGCTAGGTGGTCAGTGCATGTCATAGCAGCAAGATGGTCAGTGCATGTCATAGTGACTGGTTGACAGGTTGACTGTCTGCCCCCTGGTGGTCAGTGGACATCATAGTGAGTGGTTGAGTGGTCTTAGCATACATTAGCATATTACGCTTTGATTGGTTAAACAGTTGACCGGTCACCGGATGACCAGACACTTAGCATATTAGGCTTTTATTATATATGATTCTTAGATGTATTATATCTGAAATTGGAATTTGACTATCTGAGTCTTATATTGAGAACTGTTGTGTGTAAATTGTTGTATACCTTGAAGCATTTTGGTCTTAATAAACTTCAGTATTCCTCTGACTCATCTTGATAAGGTAGCAGAGTTGTCTAATCCCATAGTTCATCAAGCCTGGCAACTTTTTATTACGTTTGTGACTTTCTTTACAGGAAACCTATTTAAATCAGTGTTCTTTTGTTTGATCCCCTGCAACTCAAAATCATACTTTGAATAAACTAGCTATATTGTTTTTTTTCTATCTTTTTCTAACACATTAGTTTATTCATGCCATTTAGAGTTATAAGTATCTGAATCCCATATTTAAAGAGGTCCCTTCAAATATTTATTTAACTAGATAATTAAATTAGAGAAGTTAAAAATGAATACAGAAGGGAAGAACTGAAATTAGTGAGAATTTGTGTGTTTTTATTTTTGTTTAGACAGATTCTGTTCCAGCATCGACAAGCACTGGCTGAACAGCTAAAAGTCACAGAAGACCCTGCTCTTATCCTGCATCTCACATCAGTGCTTTTGTTTCAATCCTCAACCCACAGCATGCTCCATGCACCTGGAAGATGTGTCCCACAGATCATCACTCTTCTTAAGAGTAAAATTCCAGAGGTATTACATTTTCAGTGCTCTTGGAACTTTTAAAACTTTTAGATTGCAAGTATTCTTAATGGATGGATGTGAATCATTGTGACACCAAGACATATTCATCTTCCTGTTTCCACAAATGCAAACAATGAATTAGGAGATTGATTTTAAGGATACTCTTTTAGGATCCTATCTGATCCATGGTAAAGAATATTTTGAATTTGAAAATTAAGCTTTTGGAAAAGTTACAATAATGTTCAGTCTTTTATCTCAGCTTATTCAGATTTAACCTGTCCTTCAAGGGTCTCTTAAAATTCTGCATAAATTTTGCATAAATTCTTCTGAGAAACTCCTCAACTAAAAGTAATTTTGGCTTCTTTGAACTTCCATATCACTTCGATTATATCTTTGGTGATAGAACCTAGCCAAATTAACTATTAAAGTAACCTGCATTCGTGTTTTTTGTCTCCTAAAATGTAAACTCCTTGAGAGCAAGGACCTTGAAATTTAGCTTTCAATTTACATGGCCAGTGATTTGTAAAGATGAAGACCTTCAGTGTGTATTGGTTGAACAAATCCTACTTTGTTCCACAAAAATTAAATCATGTTTCTTAGCTTTTCTTCTCTCCCTTTTCACAGGACCAGCATACACTTTTGGTAAAGTATCAAGGACTGGTTGTAAAGCATTTAGTTCATCAGAATAAGAAGACTGGGCAGGAAGAGGATTCCTTGAGTGATGAATTAGACAATGAAGAAGAAGATAGCACCAGTACTACTCGTAAAGAGCTTCAAGAACTTTCTTCATCCATTAAAGACCTTGTTCTCAAATCCAGGAAATCATCTATGACAGAAGAGTAATGAACTTAATTTACTTTTGCCATGTAGTAAACATTTCCCCCCAAAGTTATTGCTGAGTTATAAATAATGTTTATTTCACAATCTCCAGCCTCCCATTTGCCCACAATTTAGTTAAAACAGTCGTGTTGTATTCATTGTAAATTTTATAAATATGTGAATTTTTGTAAATTGAGTTCTCCATAGAAGATTTCTTTAAACATTATAATTCTAAAAATTATACATTTATTTTCTTTCCCCCATGTACTGAATGAAGAATAAATTTTCTGATGTCTTTCATTTCTAGGAAAGATTTCGTTTTGTTGTGTTGTTATAGTTCGAGTGACATTATCATATTTTTACATTATAGGCAGAAATTTAAGATGTGGTCATGTTTTTTAAAAGAGAAAAATATCCCTCTGCTTTCACAAGTGAAAATTGTGTATTTTATTTTAAAGTCAATATAAAATGCTACAAAACTAACAGAAATTTGCAAAATATTATTTTATTGCTGAGCCCTTGCTCTTATTTCTGTCGGATAGAGGTTCTTCCATCTTCCCCACAGGAGAAATCTTTAGGGATGCTTTTACAGCTTCAGGACATCTGAGTGACCCATGTGTTCCTGTGTTCTATTCTAAAACAAGATGCTAACAAGAGTAAGAAAGAATAAAATTTGCTGCTAATAGGTATGTCAGAAGTTACCAATGGAATAACTAAAAGTATTATGCAAATATTTTTCCTATGTCATTTATTTAATCAGTAGTCACTCTAGAAACTAATACTTTGTTGTGGAGAGATTTCTAAGTGCATTTACATCATTGCAAACTTTAAAAAAAATAAAAATAAAAACGCTTATAAAAAAGTAGGTATTCTTGTTTTTCTAAAGATTATTAGTAATTAAAACTAATTAAATTAAGCTAATTAAAACTAAAATAGTTCCTTGGAGTAATCATTTTAATCTAAGCAACAATTTATTATATATCAAAAGGAATTTATTTTGAATATAATAGTAAATTAAATCTCAAATATTAAAAAGTACTGTTGTATATAATTCCTTGTGTGGCATTTAAAATTATATGTTTTAAAATGTTTGAATACAAAGATGAGTCTACCTACCTCTACTCTAATTCTAGATAAAGTAATAGTAACTGATTGAAAGGAATTATATATTTACAGACTAATTATTATTATTAAAGTTGATAGGAATGTAATGTAAATTTTAAAATGTTTTTCCATTGGCATTTTTTATTAATATATTTTCAGAAAAATGAAAATCAACTGACCATGAACCCCAATAAGTTTTATGTGCTTATTCAGCTTTCAAAATATTGAACACACAACATATTCTTTTATTCAATCTTTGCGTAAGGACTTTATCATTTGTTTTAGCAGATACCAAAGTAATCTTTGTTTTTGTCAAACCAGAGAGTAGTTTGTGAAAATAAAAATGAAAAAAATAATGAAGCAAATAAAAAAATCATTCTTTGTAGTCATTAAATATTTTTCATTTATCAAAATAGTTCTTATTTTTTCATAGTAAATAAGAACAGCTTTGTTTTTGTAAATAAATTATATGGCTGATTTTTTATGTAAAAATCTAATTTGTTAATTAAATTGTTCAATGTTTACTATGATCTTCATTGGCAAATTGAAGAATCTTATTTAAAATAAAATTGCCTGTTGTTTCTATTAAATATTATGGTACTTTAAAGCTTCTATTATTTTTATTATTACTAGTTCAATTAATGCATATATTATATGTATTTATATTTTTAACTGTTATTCTGAATATTTTAAACATAGTTTAATCTATTTTTTTATATAAAAAGCTTCATAGTCCTCAGTGTCCTTCATTCCTTGAAACTTTGCCATTCATGAACCATTTCACCATAGTAAACCTTTTCATTGAGCTAGATTTCAGCATCAGACTAACAGGTTACAAGTGGGAAGAAGAAGAAGAGGTTTATCTGGGACTGAGTTTGAAATGCCTGTGAATCTCTAAACAAAGATGTCCAATAGACAACAGGATACAGGCCTAGAATCTTTGAGAGTGGTAACAGTTGAGAACAAAGGGTAATAACAGTTTGGGAGTCATAATACATAATTGTTTGTTGTTGTTGTTACAACCCATAGAGGGTGTACAAAGAAGCATTCTGAACTGAGCATGAAGCTCTGGGCAATGATTAGGTGAAAAGGGGGAGGAGCCTGAGTAAGAGCTAGGAGGAAATAAAAAACAAAATAACTTAGTAAATCAAGAGAAGAGAATTTCAAAAAGAAATAAACATAGCCAGAGATGAGAAATTTCTGGCGAGATGAAAAACAGTGCTCTTTGGAGTTGTTAATATCTTTTATGAGCTTAATGAAGCATTTTTCTTTTTTTTTTCTTTTTTGTGAAGTGGTTCAATTGGAAGATAGATTGGAATATCTTGAGGAGTAACAGGAAGATCAGAAGTGGAATCAGTGAATGTAGATTACCCTCTCAGAAAGCATAGTGTAAACAAAGAGGGTAATGGCCCCATAACTAGATGGGGACTTAGGCATTTTGTATATCCTAAGCTCCACTTCCTCATTTATGAAAGGAGAAAAATAAAGCCTGGTTAGTATTATTATGAGGATTAAAATTTATTACCAATTTAATGCTCTTGGGTCCTTTTCCTAGCTCAAGTTTTTTTTGGTTTTTTTAATGTTGTATTTCTGTTTTGTTTTGTTTTTGTACATACCTGAGTTTGACCTCAGGAAATACTAACCATTCCTTTAGCGCTTAGAACAAGGACAGTTTAAGTTTGGTCTGGGAATTAATGTAATGAAGGCAAAATATTTCTTATCCCACCTTACACACTAAAGAAATGGCCGCCAATCCAGATTATAGGAGCAAATGCCACTTGCTTTGTGAGTCAGTTTGACCCACTAAGAGTTCCTGTTATGGATTACTTCAACATTTAAACATTTCTTTAAATTCAATTCTTGAAATTTCTTGCCACTTTTCATGTTTTGAATTGAAGATTTCAAAAAGCCAAATGAGCCTGTGCTTAAAAGGACATGACATAACAATCGCTGCCAGCTCATAGGGACATAGGCAGAAACAGGGAAAGCTCAGTCCACACTGCAGGTTGCAGGAAGCAGGTAACAACCTTGAGTTACTCTATCAAATTCAAGGTTTGGAGTTCCCAGATTTCCTAAGAAGACAGTGATAGAGGCCACAACCAAAGGCTCATCTCAAGTTACCAACTCTGCAGGTGAGAACAGAAAAGCTCTGTGGTTCAGCCATTTCTTCTGTGTAAAACAAGGGTTCTGTTAGTCACCAGGAAACAGAACCAACAAAACGGATTAATCAAAGAAACAGAAAATACATTATCCTCTTAGAAATTTTTAAAATTTGAATGTGCCCTTAATTTACCCTCTAGGCAGTGAGAATTTCTTGAGAGTGTATGTGCGGTTTGTATTCTAAACTTTTTGGAGCTTATCCAGATCCTACTTCACATACAAATCCAGGATTGCCCTTTAAGGATGTCCTGCACAGAACTTACTACTTGTAATTTTAAGTAAAACTTGACAAGGAGTGCTTTTTCAGCCCAGTAGGAGTCAGCTCTGTGCACGTCACCAGACTTGGAGGAAACCCTTTTAACCCTCCCATTTTCTTCTACAAAGCTGGAAAAGCTGCAGTTGGGAGGGACCCTCAGATAGCTCTGGTGGCTCCTTCTGTTCCTTTTGGAGTTGACCTATGAATGTGTTGGAAGAAAATAAAAACCCATCAGATTGTCTCCTTTCAGACTGTTTAAATTACAGGAAGAAGCAGCTTTAAGAGAAAGTAAGTTTTGTTTTCTTTCCCTTAATGTTTCCTACATGTTTTTTTATGTGGTGTTTTGGCTTCTTAAATACAAGAAATTCCTATAAACTTTTTAGTGACTGCATAAGAGAAAACTTATCCTTGGCAGATAAGTATAGATCTTAAAGTTTCTAAGAAACTTTTAAAAAGCCATTTGAGCCAACAGTTATCAAACTTTATGTGCTGAGCTGTTCAGATTTCTCATTTTGATGATATGCATGTGGAAGCAATATAGTGTCCAGCTAGCTCTGTGGAGCTGCCTCCTGAGTTCTGAAAATAGTCTTTATTCAGGAGGCATAGTTTCATAAAGGGGTGGCGGGTTTTATTTGACTTAACTTATTTGAATGACTAATTTTATCACTGAGGTTTATGGTGGATTTATGTATCCAGAGCACACTTAGAAGTCTTCTACATATTTTAAGTGCGATTCCTATTTTCAAGAAAAATCTGCCTACTTTCCAGTAGCAGGGATAGAGACAATTTCTAATTTTAGGTGTTCTAAGATTAAATTAAAATGTCTGTGTGTCTAGCCCACACATATATAATATGCTTCATGTATCTAAAGCATTGCTTCCTGGAACTGAGATAGCGTTACTTAAGCAAAAGAATGTATCCCATGTTTATGCTTCCTCCTTCACTGTTTTAATCAGACCCTCTTTTGTGTCTATCAGCCATTTGAAAACCAAATGCAACTTCGCAGTTAACAATTTGGATTTCAGGATTGTGGAAACTATTTTTAAAAAGTCATTAATAAAATGCATAATTCTCATAAGTAAAATGTGTAAGAAAACCTGCAAGTCATTTTAGCCTTCATTTCACATCAATACTATGGCATACTCGCATTTTTATTAGCCAAGTATATGGATTAAAATACAACACAAATATTGTGAGCATATGTCATACAAGAGATTTCTTAGCATATTTATTGTGATTTATGCCTAAATCCATAATCCAAATTGCTTGATGGGGAAGGTAAACGCTGATGTCTGTTTTCTACGCTTGTTCTATTTATTCCCACATGTTATCATTAGTTGCCAATTCTGGGGCCGTTCTACCTAAACAAGAGCAGCAGACTTGTGCTTTAATGTAGCATCACCTCACTGACAAGTTTACTTCTTATTTTTATTATACTTGCCAACAACATTTTGAATAACGCTGGATTAATTTGGGTTCCTTAGGCAAGACTAATAACTTTCTACTATATAACATTGAAAATAAATGGTTTTCTGGAATATGTTAGAGAAACCTTAATTTGTTTTTTGTTTTCAATCTAGGAAATGTGATCTCTTTAGAATTGAAAACCAGATACTTGGGTTCACATGGGAAGCTCTGAGTCAGATGTCAGTTAAACAATCTTGTATTTCCATGTTCTTGTAAATTGACTTTTTTTCCTGTCCTATTGTTATCATTTTTCTTTACCTTTTGGTACCCTCAGAGGGCTGGAGGAGAGGAAGAGGAAAGGGGGGGGGGGGGGACGGACCTCTTTCTGCCATAATACCTTGAATCCCTCCAAAATGATCAGCTTGAGCATTTTATCTATCCTACGTCTTTGGGATTATAGATCTCCATAATATAATAGGATCAATTGACCCTCTTCTCAGAAAAACCCATTGCAAATACGTAGATATTTCATTGACATTTCTGGGATTGAGAGACTCCTGAAATCTGTCCTTGAGTGTCCCCTGCAGTCCTTATCATGAACCACTATTCTCCATGAAGCCATACAACTCAGCTTCAAATGCATCCTGGGGCAGTGGGTTCACCAACTTGCCAAAAGGCTCGGGGAGGAAGGAAGCCTAAACTGTTTCTCTACACTTCCCTCACCTGAGGACACGTAAGGTTTAGGCAAGAATTATAGCTGAAGATGAAGTTCAGAGGTTAACTTTCAAAGCAGGTCCTTATTTAATTCATGGCCACCCTTGTTCTGGGCACGTCATGGGAAGAACAATGGAAGATTCAAGTAGCACAACAGTTTCTTTTGTGGAAACAAGGCTTAGGATGGAAGGTGAGAAAGTGTTGAGCCTCTCAAGATCCCAGAAAGTAGAAAGGATGGCTGCAGCGGACCTCCCTGTTTCTCTGGCCATCCTCCCGAATCCCTGTGCCCACCGAGCTGTGGATTGGAAGACAAAAGGGAAAAATCTAAACTAATGCCCATTATCTTATGCCCTCCACTTCAGGGGTCGCAGTCTCTCATTTTTCCCCCCTTCTGTATTGTCCCCTTCCATCAGCATTTAACCATGTTCAAAATTTCCTATCTTGAAAAATGTCCCCATTATTGAGCTTCTCCGGTGACCCTCATTCCTCAGCCTCACAGATGAATCTCCTGAAGAACCTCCACTTCCTCAGCCCATACTTCTCAATCTACTGCACTCTGGCTTTGGTCCTCATCAGTTTCCCTCCGTGCTCATTGAGGATATCAATTACTAGTGCATTGCTAAGTCCAACAGCCATTTCTTATTCTCCATCCACTTGGTGTCTCAAAAGCATTTTACCCTATTCTCTACTTTCCCCATCTTGAAACACCCTTTACCCAGGATTTCCATGATCAGCAACTCCCAGGTTTCCTCCACCTCTTGGACCACGATTCTCAGTCTGTTTTGCAGAGTCCCTTTCTCCCCCACTTTCTAGACTCCCTTTCTCTTTCTTGGCAATTGCATTGCTTATCATCCATTCCATATGCTTATGAATACAAAATTTTTTTTTTCTGAGCTACAGATCTAATTCTGCTGAGTACAGGACTGCCCAGAGCAGGATTGGACCCCAGTGAATTTGATGGGGGGGGGGGGGGGAGACACAAGACACATCAGAGACAAGCCAGGAAAATGTTCTTATTGATTTCAGAGAGAAAGGGAGAGAGAGAGAAACATTAATGATGAGAGAGAATTTGATCAGCTGCCTCCTGCATGTCCTACACTTGGTATTGACCTCACACTGGAATCAAGCCCACAACCCAGGCACATGCCCTGACTGGGAATCAAACCGTGACCTTCTGGTTTATAGGTCAACACTCAAGCGCTGAGCTACCCTGGCGTGGCCAGGTAAAATTTTTGACATGGGATTTGCCATAGGACTCCTTCCAAAATGCCCAAGTAACTTATATGGTTTCTCTGTCCCATCTCTAACTCTCAGCTGATCAGCTCTACTTGGCTGTTTCTCACTCCTCTCAAATGTTATCCTTTTTAAAATATAAAAGTAATTGTATTATTTCCCTCTCCTATTTCCACCCTGCTTCTTTCAAGCATATTATTGTATAATAAATGACACCATGATGCAACCAGAAACTTAAGAAGAATAACTCTTCTCCTTCAATCGTATATCCAAAGAATGTCTAAGTTCTGTGGTCACCCTTGTACATTCATCTACTTCTCTCCTTTGTCACTGCCATCACCCTATAAAGGTCTGCCATCTCCCTTTATTTGCCTAAGAGTAGCTTTTCACTGGCCTCCCTGCATCCAGAATTATTGCCCTCTTCTGCATCCCGGGTATTGAGGCCAGAGTGATTGACCTAAAACAAATGGTCTAAAAACACTTGATTTTTTGCCGAAACCGGTTTGGTTCAATGGATAGAGCATCAGCTTGGGGACTGAAGGGTCCCGGGTTCAATTCTAGTCAAAGGCATGTACCTTGGTTGCGGGCATATCCCCAGGAGGGGGTGTGCAAGAGGCAGCTGATCGATGACTCTCTCTATCGATGTTTCTAACTCTCTATCTCTCTCCCTTCCTCTCTGTAAAAAATCAATAAAATATATTTAAAATAAATAAATAAAAACACTTGATTTTGCCAACCTCTTACTTCAAACCTTTCCCTGACTCTCCACAGGCCTTTCGATACTAGCCAGATTCCTTCTCCAGGTTAAGAAGTAGCACAGTGAGTTATAGCCCATCTCTTCTACCTTGAAGGTGCTCAGGAACCAGCTCTGGGTCTTTGTAAAAATGCAGATTCTGGTTCTGTAGTTCTGGCTTGGGCTGGCGCCTGTGTTTTTAAATTTTAATAAGCTTTCAGATGATGCTGGTAATAGTGGACACGGACCATACTTTTTATGCCAAATTGGCTGAAGCTCAGATTTCAATTGTGTCACTCACTAGGTCTGGGAATTTAGAAAGGTCACTAGCCTCTGTGTTTAGTTTTCCTTGTATATAAAGTGATCATAATTGTGTACCTTCTTCTTAGGTTTGTTTTGAAAAAGAAACATGTTACATTAAAAGTAGAGGCCTGGTGCATGAAATTTGTGCATCGGGGAGGGGGATGTCCCTCAGCCCAGCCTGTACCTACTCCAATCTGGGATCCCTCTCACAATTAGGACTGCTGGCTCTCAGTTGCTCACCTCCCTGCCTACTTGCCTGATTGCCCCTAAGTGCTTCTGCCTGCCAGCATGATCACCCCAAATCACACCCCTGCTGGCCTGCCCCTCCCCCCAACTGCGCTCCTCTTCAGGCCTGATTGCCCACAACTTCCCTCCCCTGCCAGCCATCTTGTGTCCACATGGGGGCAGCCATCTTTGACCACATGGGAGTGGCCATCTTGTGTGTTGGAGTGATGGTCAATTTGCATATTACTTTTATTAGATTTATTAGGTAGGATACATGCAACAGAATAAGTGTTAAGTGCTAAGTATTATTACTAGTTAAAATCTTAAGTAATTTAGCCTCTATATTCTTCTCTAAGCCACACACATATACAGTCTACTAATTAATAGAAATAAATGAATGTCATTATCAAAAATCCACCTGGGAAACTGATACATGAAATCCAAAAATCTTATAAACTATAACCTAAAGAAAAAATAGATAAGTTAAATTCCTAAAAGCATTTAAAACAAGAATCAATGGTTATTTTGATCAACGTATTTATATAGAATATTGTCTTGTTTTATTAACCAAGAGCTTAGACATGATGCTGTTCATTCCTTCATTGTAAACTACAGAGCTAGCACACAGTCATTTAACATCGTGGTTAATAAAAGCTTATCTATCTATCTATCTATCTATCTATCTATCTATCTATCTATATCAGTCTCTCTTTCTTTTCCCTTCCCCCCACTTATACAGTACAACAGACTAAAGAATAAAACCACCTTGATTGGAACAGGTGTGTGATTTTGAAAGTTCCAGTTAACCATGTGCCCCCTCCTTCCAGAGTTCTAAGACAATTGCAAAATAGACACAGGTATTTTATCGGGGTCAATTTGTCATCAATTATATCACATGTGTCAAACACAAGGCCAAATCCAGCCCGCCAGGCCTTGCAATGTGGCCCGCACCGCGCTGTCATCACTGCACTCCGCTGTCAGTTTATGACATTGTCAGTTTATGACTGTTCAGTAAACCATTCGGCCCGCGATTTAGGCTGGATTTTAGATTTTGGCCCCTTCTCTGATTGAGTTCGACACCCCTAAATTATATTATTGTTAAAGCTGGATTTGAAAACAAAGCCTTTTCTAAAGACTGCACCACCCAACCTGACCCCAGCAGCTTTTTCCCAGGGGTGTGTGTGTGTGTGTGAGTGTGTGTGTGTGTGTGTGTGTGTGTGTGTGTGTGTGTGTGTGTGAAGCTGGTAGGCGTGGTAGAACATCTTGGACCCCTGCAGCACTCCTTGCGGGGTGGGGAGCTGCAGGGGACTCCCTCCAGGGAGGAGAGGAGAGTTTGGGGCCCTGCACTAGCATTTCCACTGAAAGTGAGGGGGGTAACACTTTGCGCAGTTACTTATCACTCCTCAGTGGAGTAGAACCAGTGAGCCCAAGGGAGGGGCATTGTATCCCCAATACTTTCAAAAGAGAGATAATTTTTTTTAATGACAAGTATAGAAATCTGGGAGAAATTAGAGGTTCCCCCATATAATTGTTTTAAGTATTCATCTTTAGAATTTTTTAAATTATTATTTTCAATTACAGTTTACAGTCAATATTATTTTGTATTAGTTTCGGTGTACACCATAGTGGTTAGACAATCACACACTTTACAGAGTATTTCCCCTGCTATTTCATATAATTTTTAATTTAAAAAAATCCTGGTTTCTTATAAATTTATCATCAGTATAAATTGTTGAAATGCCAAGTAGGAGAGATTTTAGTTGACAGCGTACATCACAGACCTACTTTTACAATGTGCCCTTCAGTTGGCCAAGAAGTGAACTAAATATATTCATAGCAATGTGTAGCTGAATTTTTAAGGCTCTGACAGGTAGAAGTATTATGTTCCATATGTGGCCTTCCTATTACCCATGTACGAAACGCTGCCCTCCCGGTGTGACCCCTCCAACCCCTCCAGCAATGCTCTCTGCTGTGGCCCACCCCCTTGGCATGCTGTTTGACCACTTGCACAGGTCTGTGGACTCCCCAGTGCTTAGGAACCTCCCCCCACCCTATCTTCCTTAGAGACTTTTTTCAAGTTATAGCTCCAGAGAACGCTTTACCTGAAAGTTTTCTAGAAATTTACTAAATTTTCCAGAACACCCTATGTGTATGTTCATATATGTCCGTATGTCCTCTTCCTTTCTTCCCTCACCTCCTTCCATCCACAGTATTTACTGAGTGCTCAACATATGCTAGTAATACTCGAGACACCAGCAGCCTGGAGGTAACAGCACCTGCTGTGGAAGCCTATTGTTGAGCGGGAACAATGGTTAGGGCTAATGGGCTGTATGTGTGCTCAAGTACCAAGGGCCACGAGAGTTTACAGCCACGGTCCTAATCTGGCAGAAATTACGTGTGAGTCTCTCCCGTGCTGGCATGAGTGCTTCCCATGGGTAGATAACTGGTCTCACCTGCCAACCCCCGTGATGGCCCAAAGCTGGCCTTTGAGAGCTCTTTGTGAAACCCACAGAACCACAGTCCACTGCGTTCAGAGCGCTAGCTGCTTATGCTGTTGAGATTAAAAGTAAAAAAGAGCCAGGTCCAGGCTGATGACTGCTTGTGAAAGCTAAAGAGCATGGAGCAGGTGCATCACAGAAAGTAGCATGATTCAAAGGCTGGGTGGGCCTCTATTTATAAAATGAAAAGGAAGGGACTGTTTGGCTCTAAACCTTTAATATCCTATCACCAGATATCTGACCTTCTTCCTCCTGCATTCACTCGATATTCACTTGTGCTAGGCTCGGTTTTAGGTGCCAGGGACACAGCCCTGAGCAAGGTCGGAAAGGTCTCTGCTCCCGTGTGTGTGACACGTTCCTATGCCTTAAAAATCCACACACGGAGTGATGCTTAGGGTGAACATTTAAAAAACACTAAAACGTATTTGTCAAGGCACACTGCGAACATTTGGTTTCCAAGAGAACAACAGATTGTCCCCTTTCCTTTACACGCCAAACTAGCACAAACAACCCGAGATTGACACGTTGTGTTTCCCGATAAAACACAACTATGAAAACACAACTGCTGAGTGAAAGCTGTGAGTACTCACTACAATCACTTTCCTTTGATGGATGCTGAGGACCAGCTTTGAATCTCTTGAGACTGGGAACTGATAAAAATTAAATTAAAGCTGTTTTTAAGTATCAGCATGTGACGCTTTAAATCAGTGTTTCCCAAACTTCTCTCATGATGAGAATCACCTGGTGGAGTTGTTAAAACACAGATTCCTGAATCCCAACTAAGAAGTGCTAAACTAGAATTTTTGGGAACATATAGGTAAAATTGTATACTTAACTAGTGCTCTAACACAGATGTTATATACAGAGCACTAAGTTAGGTATGCAATTTTACCTATATGTTCCCAAAAATTCTAGTTTAGCACTTCTTAGTTGGGATTCAGGAATCTGTGTTTTAACAACTCCACCAGGTGATTCTCATCATGAGAGAAGTTTGGGAAACACTGCTTTAAATGGTCACTCTCCATCACAACAAATGTGAACTAAAAAAAAAAAAAAAAAAAAAAAATGTGTAGCTGACTTTTTAAAGCCCTGTCAGGTAAAAGTATTGTGTTTCATGTGGCTTTTATTCCCCAATCCAAGGAAGGTAAACCAAGAATAACCACAGTAAACAAAATCCTATAGAAAATGAGTAGCCTTGAATGTCGCAGGGGCCATGTTCTTGCTTTTGAGGATACGTGGTTCATTTTTACAGATCATGGCCAACGGCTTCGGGCATGGAAGGACTCTCCCTGTTCATGCATGTGAGGCTGTTACCTGGTCAGCAATTAAAACCCAGAGTGCCAGTTGGTAATAAGGAGAGGGTTTCTATATATATATATATATATATATATATATATATATATATATTTTTTTTTTTTTTTAATCACTGCAGGAACTTAAGTGGTCTTCCCATACAAGTTTTTTGCCCATTTATATAAGAAAACAACATCAAGAAAAGGCCCCTGTTAGGAGCCTGGAAATCTGAATTCAGGCTGAAGCTTTTTCACTAGCCACTTTATCAGCTTACAAGAAAAGCAACAACTCAATTTGCCCTTCTTAGGTGAGAGTAACAAACAAGACAATTTCAAAAGTCCCTCCCAGCTCCTACATTTAGTGATTCTGTGAGAGTGGGCCTAGATCAGAAGCATGTTTTATTTTTTAAAATATATTTTTATTGATTTCAAAGAGAAAGGGAGAGGGAGAGAGAGGTAGAAACATCAATGAAAGAGAATCATGGATCAGCTGCCTCCTCCATGCCCCATACTAGGGATCAAGCCTGCAACCAGGGCACATGCCTTGACTGGAAGTTGAGCCATGACCTCCTGGTTCATAGGTTGCCATTCCACCATTGAACCATTCCAGCCCAGCCGGGCAGAAGCATCCTTTTATAGCAAAGAAAAATGATCAGAATGACAGCGGGACTAGGAGGCTTTATTTCTAAATAGCTTCATGTATTCATAGGAGATTCCTTTTTCTGATTTTCCCTACAAGTTTCTTCTGTGCTTCCCCTTCTACCTCCTTTCTCTCATCTTTTTTAAGATTTAATTTTTTTAGTAACCTATTACAGAAAGGGCTGACTGTGCCACCAATATATTGAAGTGCAGAAGTCAGTTCCTTCTTTCTCCTTGAGAAAATGAGATCACACAGAGCAAAGCTGAGAAACAAATTATTCAAAATATGGTAAATGTAAGATTCTTTCAATGAATCACCAAACTCGCATCCACTTTGGCCAATCTTAAAGAAAAGCTCACTTTTACTTAACATTCTGGTCCAAAATAGATCACCATTTACAAACTAGTAATCTAGTCTAAAAAGATTTTGTCACAGTTTCTTTTGATTACCAATGTGGACATTTTCTGTTAAGTAGTTACAAAATTTTATTTAGAAGATAGATTCCACTTTTCTGAATTTTTTAGGAAAGGAATTAGCTGACTAATACCCTCTTGGGAATTTAGTTTCAATCTGTGTAAAATGAAGAGTTGACACGGATACATCTCTCCTACTTCTTATGTGCTATGATCAAGAACAAGAGATTCAGGAAAATAAATTCAATCTTTTGTTTGCGTTGATGTTGTCTAACTTAGAAAATAGGCCACGCATTCATTTCGTGCACAATTCAAAAGCTATAAAAGGACACACAGTCCCACTCCCTTCCCTGTCCCTTCATCACACGCTCTGCAAGAGGAACCCGGAGGTTTTAAGCTCAATGTCAGTTCATGAGAAGCCCAGTTTAGTTTTGATCAGTACCAAATTTTACAGCACATAAAAATATTATGTACATATATTTTAAATTTTTATCACTATCCATGTACCATTGCTTTAATTTCCATGTACTCTCCCCCTCAGCAATGTTTATACATAAGTAACTCATAGTGGTTTTTTAAGATATTTCGATATGCATCATCTCATTTGCTCTAATGTACCATCTATAGAGATAATTTAAAATATTCTACCTTGCAAGGCAGAATATAAATGTCATGGGGGTTTTTTGTTTTGTTTTGTTTTATAACATACATATTTAGATGCTTCCAAAATGCTTAATGAGATGCTGATAATAGAGTGGTTTTATAAAATGTTACTGTGACCTCTCCCCAAAAACCATGAAAATGACCAACAGACATAAGAATTTGGAGACTAATTATAAATTGATGCGTATGACAGGGGTACATATGCATTATGACCAACCATTAGTGATAAGATGCTGGACCTCACAAAAGTTCCTGGGATTGCCCTCCCCACCTCCAGGTCTGTGATGGGCCAGGGAGTGCTTCTTCTATCAGAAGTCCAACTCAGCCAGTGTGGCTCAGTGGTTGAAATCAGCCTGTGAACCAGAGGTCTCAGTTGGATTCCCGGTCCAGGCACATGCCTAGGTTGCAGGTTTGATTTCCATTGGGGATCATGTAGGGGGATGGTTGATCAGTGATCAACATCATTGATGTTTCTATCTCTCTCCCTCTCCCTTCCTCTCTGAAATAAATTATATATATATATATATATATATATATATATATATATATATATATATATATATATATATGTTCCAGCTCTTCCCTCCCTAGCCCTCTACAGGCTCAGCAGATATCTAAAAGCTGCAATGAACACTAATTTTTTTCATTGATTTGAGAGAGAGGGAGAAAGAGAGAGAGAGAAAGAGAGAGAGATGAGAGAGAGAGAGGTTGATTTGTTGTTCCACTTATTTATGGATTCATTGATTGATTCTTGTATGTACCCTCTCCAGGGATCAAACCCACAACCTTAGTATATGGGGACCACATCTAACCAACTGAGCTACCTGGCCAGGGCCAATGACAACTAGTTTTGAAAATAAAATAGAAAGGTCCAAAGAGATAGGTAGCAAACACCCACTTCACACCTGCATCCAAATGCAACCTGCTGGTAAACTTGCAAAGAGAAAGGATACTTGTTATCACTTGACTTGGCCTTCCAGTTCAGGGGACAAGGAAGGGGATCTGGCATCCTCCCTAGAAATCACGGAAAGAATGCTCACCTGGAGCATGCTCAGTGGCTCCCAGTCATGTAGGGAATCATAATGATGCCTCCCAACAGGAAATCCCAAGACTAGGGGTGCTTCTGCTTATTTTCCTGGTCTTGAGCCATCATCATTTTCAATGAAATATAAATCCTTTGAAAATTATCGCCAGTTTTATTTGAGCCATTCTTCAAGGTCACCCAGTAAGTGTTTCAATTGAACTACAGAAATTAAGAAACAAAGCTTGCTCTTGTGAGCTTGCATTATGATTATAAGGAATACAACAAATCCCCAAAACATTTATAATACATCATAACACAACTTATAAACATGCCCTCAGATACCTTAAAATTAAAAAAAAAAAAAAAACTTTTAAAGGTGAAATAGAACTTGTTGACAGACTTGCTTTAGTTCAGAAAGCCCAGAAATAAGCTCTTCTTTCATTATTGTGTTTTATGGCTTTGAAGAAGATTATAAACCAACAGAATCTATAATACCCATTAACGTCAGAACACAGGAAAGTCAATATATTACACAGTTAGACTTGGCTTCGTCTCAGGAAAAGAGGATGTGGTTGACTGTGAAATCTTATTTATTGCTCTATGTTGAATGCTTGAGAGGTCTTTCTAATGAATTTGTTTAACTGGAGTTGTCATTAGGCTAGTCATGGATTTAAAAAACTACTGGATAGATTCCATTAGATAAAGAGTACATCTATCAGATTATATTGGTTACCTGCCAAATAAAGCACACTCTTCATTTTATCGGACAGTTTCTAGTACAATCTATGTGTTTTCAGAATGCAATTGATTTGTTCCTTATATTTGAAAATGTTTAAGAGAAAATTATAGAAAATAATTTTTGCTTGATTCTCCTGCATTATGAAGAGCATGTACTTTTAGTATTTCATGATTATGTAGGGTTAAGATAAGTCAACAGTACCATGATGGTTGGAGCACAGCACTTCTAAATTCCCGGATCCATGGTTAACCTGACATGCTCTCAAGCCACTGTTTGAAAATGTTTGTCATCCTCTTAAAGTAAATTAATTAAGGATTGAGTTTCCTAATCACTCCTTATGGAAGAAAATTGGACAATAAAATATGGTGGTTATAGTGATCAAGTTATAATCTTATATCATAGGATATTGAACTCAAAAATGAAAAAAAAGTTACAAAAGATATTGTCTTTTCTCTCTGATAAAGAGTATCTGCCTAGAATATGCTCCCAGACAGCATATTTTTCTTGTGATCTTGTGCACTCAGATACCTGATCTTTGTGGGTTTTCAGCTGATTAGCATGTGTTATAGATGTGGCCCAGGTTGCAGATTTAGTCCTTCCTCACTAGACTTAGTTTTCATAATGACTAAATAAGCTTGAGTTTGCTATTAGACACAAGGGAAAGCAGGTTGAAACGGTGTTAACCAGAGGGACCCATGGAGCTCCCTCTCCCTATTAAGAAAACTACTAGGGTTCAAATACTGATAGTAGTTAAGGAGCATGATGAATAAGGTGACCTTCAAATACAAAGGAAAACTGAAAATAAGCAACAAATTATACAATTACTACCCTTAAGAAATTCCATAAGGCACTTGTTGGATTTTCCAAGAATCAAGAGTCAGGAGAAATACTTTTTGATATTTATATTACATCTCCAGTGACCTCACAGACTCCATCTCTAGAAAATGGGATTGATTTGGGGTATTCATATATGAGAAACACTTACCCTGCCCCTACCATGAGCTGAACCTATCTATACTAAATAGTTTTAGATAATTTTTCTCTTTCAGTTCAGTCCTTATATGTACCAAACCCTAGCACTAAATCAGAGCCTCAAACAAGACTTTGAGGAGACCCTGAGGCAACATAGGAACTACATTTGCCCTTCCAGGATGCCTTTTACAGACAGAAGTTTTCAAGGATACACAGGAAGATTAGACTTATACCTACTGAAATGAGGGTGGTTCCTTTGGAATAAAGTTGTAGAAGGGAGCCAAAAAAAAAAAAAAAACGGTTTAAAAAATTTATATTAAAAGCCAATACTCTTTTTGTCTTGTACATTTTCATATATCCAAATGATGAAAAAAACAGAATGGTATTAAACCTACATATATTTTATTTTAAGAGTCCTGCTTTTTAAAAATGCCATAAAGTATACCATGTTTGATAAAATATGGTTATACTTACACATTACCATGAGCTGTACCTATTTCAGTACTAGCTGCCAAAATTACATGGTTCTGAATGTAATCCCTCCAAGAAAATCATACAAAGCACTTTTTTCTTTGCTTAGCATCTTCAGAACAAATTAACCACATGGAAAGCTCTAGTCAGCTGTTTCTGTTTCATGGGAGAATAATTCATCAGCTCTCAGGGGGATTCATATTTGGCCTCTCCACACAAGACATTCAGCTTCCAACAAACAGGGCTTATGAATGTGTCCCTAGAGATGAATACCAAAAATTCCACCACAATTCTACAGTGCTTGTTTTAGGTTATTTTTGATTAATGGCCTGAAGTTATGGCTTTACTTATTTTTAACATTGTTGAGTTTTTAAAATATCATGTGTAGGTTTGTTTGTTATTGGTTTTTTTTGTTTGTTTGTTTTTTTGTGGGGAGGGGGTGGAGAATAGCCTCCTTCTTTAAAATGGGAACTGCAGTTTTAATTGCACATGGCCCTCCTCAAGTCCAGTACACCAACAGCTGACTTTTCCATTCGTGCATCTCACTTGATCCTAAAGCAGGATAATAAGCAGGTGATATTGTTCTCATTTCACAGTTAGGGAAAGTAAGGGCCATAACGGTTAAACAGGTTCTATAATAGTGGCTTAGTTATATGCCAACTGGTGCTACAGTGACCAGTGCAACAATCTACAGCTCTGGTTTCTAATCCAACACTCTTCTCATCTGTTATGTCTTTGTTTACAAGCAAACAACAGATAAGGAAGTGCACACAGGTCTGCTCAACTCCACCCTCAGAACCTGGAAAAGAAATGAAAGAAAATGTAATAATAATAGAGCTTCTTTACTAGTTATTCTAACTCTTTGATAGTTTCAAAATATGTGAATTTTAAATGTTTATGCTATAAAACATATACTTATTCCATCTGGTCTAGTTTATACAGACTTGAACAATATATATATCTTAACTCCTCTACATTTTGTCAAATTCAGTCAATCAAACAAAATTTCAGTCAAACAACACTTCAGGTAAGATTATAGATCTCAGCAGATAAAGACCATTCAATCTTGGTAAAGAAATGGTTTGTCTCAAAGTGTCATGTACACAGAACCAGAAGGCTGGTATAGCTTCCAGCAGAGAACTGAAGTATGTGATCAAACAGTTGCAAAACTGTTAGTGAAAGCTTTTTGGTGCCACTAGTTTCAAGTAAAACCTTTTAATAATGTCAACAGATTAAGCATCTACTTCTGCTGTTTCTTTGATATCCTCCTCAGCTGGTTTTCAAAGGCATCTAGCTGTCTTCTACTGCTATTCTCACAGGGAAAGTAAAAGGATTCTCCATGCCATGGACAAGCCCTTAGGGCCTCACCCTCTGTTCTCTAATCTTTATTCTCAGTCCTTTAACATATCTGCCACAGATACAATAGATGCAAATTAATTCACAACTCAAGAAATCATCTAGCATACACATTCTTAACTTTCTTATACTTGAGCCTTTATCCTTAATTCTGTTGATTGAATCTTCTTTGCATGTGTTTTCATTAGGAAAAGAGATGAAAGAAAAGTGTAGTAAAAGTAGAACTTCTTAACTAGTTATTATATTCACTAGAGGCCCGGTGCATGAAATTCATGCACAGGAGGGAGGGTGTCCCTCAGCCTGTACCCTCTCCAATCTGGGACTCCTTGAGGGATGTCTGACTGCCCGTTTAGGCCCGATCCAAGTAGGATAGGGCCTAAACGGGCAGTCAGATACCCCTCTCATGATCCAGGACTGCTGGCTCCCAACTACTCGCCTGCCTTCCTCCTGATTGCCCCTAAGCTCTTCTGCCTGTCAGCCTGATCACCCTCTAACCACTTCCCTGCCAGCCTGATTGAAGCCTAACTGCTCCACTGCCAGCCTGTTTGCCCCTAACTGCCCTCCCCTGCTGACCTGGTCACCCCTAACTGCCTTTCCCTGTAGGCCTGGTCCCCACAACTGCCCTTTTCTGCAGGCCCAGTCACCCTCTACTAATCACATGTGTCAAACACAAGGCCCTCGGGCCAAATCCAGCCCGCCAGGCCTTGCAATGTGGCCCGCACCGCGCTGTCATCACTGCACTCCGCTGTCAGTTTATGACATTGTCAGTTTATGACTGTTCAGTAAACCATTCGGCCCGCGATTTAGGCTGGATTTTAGATTTTGGCCCCTTCTCTGATTGAGTTCGACACCCCTACGTCTACTTCCTTCCTCTGCCAGCCTGGTCACCCCTAACTACCCTCCCCTGCAGGCTTGATCGCCCACAACTGCCCTCCTTTGCAGGCCTGGTCTCTCCCAACTGCCCTCCCTTGCTGGCCATCTTGTGGTGGCCATCTTGTGTCCACATGGGGGCAGCCATCTTAGACCACATGGGGGCAGCCATCTTGTGTGTTGGAGTGATGGTCAATTTGCATATTACTCTTTTATTAGATAGGATTTGTTTTCTCATTTATAAAGTATGTTCTGGAGACCTGCTATGCTCAGACCTGAGACATGCAGATGAAATAAGCAACATCCTTACTCTAGAGTAGTGTTTCCCAAACTTTTGACATATGTGTACCCCTTCTATAGTTTTCGTAATGCTGAGTACCCCTCGTACTCATGAGAACATAGAATTAGGCTCAGCTAAGCACTTTGCAGTGCATATCCCCACCAAGGTTCTGGTGCAAGGCATACTCCCACCAAACTCTTCCCGTACCACTGGGGGTACACGTAGCACACTTTGGGAAAGACTGCTCTAGAGGAGCTAAAAAGTGAGGAAGACACACAAGGGCAAAGCAACTAATACAAAGCCTGGTGCAAGAGAAAACGGGCATCTGTATGAACTAATGAGAACAGCTACTTCATCCAGCTAGATATGAGAAAGTTACTGAGAGAAGGATTTTTAACTGGACTTTGACTAATGAGGAAAATCATCAAGTGGACAAACTCAGTGGAGGACAAGGAGAAGGGCATTAGAGATCAAAGAAAAGTCATGTTTCAAAGGCATGAAAAGACATAATGTTTTTAAAGAATAAGAAATCATGAGAGGTGTCTAAAGCATAGGTGGGGTGTGTGAATGTGTTGCACAGTGTAGGGTTAGGAAAGGGATAGAAAAATAGTAGGAAAAAGAGAAAAGCTAGTACAGGGTTTTTAAGCTAAGTAATAGGGTTTAGACTTTGACAAAGAAGAGCCATTGGGAGGTTTTCCATCAGGGAAAAGAGACCAAATAAGTCTGAGAAAGATTTTTCTTGAGCATTGTGGAGGACATTCTGGAACTCCCTGGGGATACTGAGCTTATCATCAGAGAACAGAAGTCATGTAGTAATGTGCTTGGTTCCACTCCAGAGAGTAAGACATCTTTAATAATATCTTCAGCTTGATATAAGCCACTGTAATCCATCAGAGATATGTGAAGAGTCTAAATTAAGACTTAAGTGTGTTGCCTTGCTGGCGTGGCTCAGTGGCTGAGCATGGACCTATGAACCAGGAGGTCACAGTTCCATTTCCAGTCAGGGCACATGCCTGAGTTTTAAGCTTGATCCCAAGTGTGAGATATGCAGGAAGCAGCCGATCAATGGTTCTTTCTCATCATTGATGTTTCTACATCTCTCTTTCCCTTCCTCTCTGAAATCAATAACAAATGTTAAGATAAAAAAAGAAAAGATTTAAGGAATGCTTCTTAAGTGGAATCAATAGGATATGCAATATCCAATAAACATGTAAGGGTGCAGGCAGTGAAGGAAGAGAAGAGAATGATGGAACAGTTACCTTAGGAGACTAGGCCAGTGGTCGGCAAACTGCGGCTGGCGAGCCACATGCGGCTTGTGAGTCGCGGTTTGCCGCTCTGTTGACTAATGAGTTTGCCGACCACTGCCTTAGGGAAAAACACTTAAAAACATTTTCATAATGTACTAATGTCTTTAACCTGAAGTCAAAACTTCTGGGTAAGGGTAATTAATGCCTGGCTTGGATAACTAAGCACTATCAATGGTTTCTGTAACTCTGTATAAAGCATAGAGCACTATACCTTGTTCAGTGAGGCTTCCAAAATGCTCTTGACTGGCCATCAACCCCTTGCCTACCCTCAGAACAGCAATCCTAATTATAATCCTGAATGGGAAAATGACCACGGGTAAATTCAGTTAAGTATAGTTCAAATTAAGATTCTGCATCCGGAGTCTGTCTCCATCCAAGTTTGGTATATCAATCAGATATGTTTCAAAGACTTCAACATTTTGCAGTAACATTTCCCAAGAGCAACTTATTATTCCTTATGCCATTTATATTTAAATTCTTTCAAGTTCTTTCCTGAAGAAAAACAGAGTCAAATTTGCTTTACAAAATCAAGGAAAGACCTGAATGGGCAATTGAAATAGTCCTGTGGCACTTTCAGATGAGCAGAGCTGTATTTATGCAGGCAGTGTGAGGCTACTGTGAGTAACCAGATGAAAATTAAGCCGGAAGTCAAACTGTGCAGAACAGTGCACTTGGGCATATGTGCAAAAGTAGTGGTTATGGCGTCACTTGCATCTACTTAGCAAAACTTACAGAGATAGAAGTAATCTTAGTTATCACTCACTGTATATCCTTTATTTTAATACATGTAAACAATGTGATGATTTTACATAGTATTATCAGCCTTATTGGGAAAAGGCTGTAATCAAATCAATGTAGTAATTTATAATTGATATTTATAATATAGGGTATATGGTCATTTAATTCCCTCAAGTAAATAAAATTCCTCTAAAGCACATTCACATAGACACATTGGAAATCAGAGTGCCCACATTATCATCTAGTACATTTCAACTCCATCTTAAGATGGTAGAGTCCTCTCATTTTTGAAACTTGCAATCTATGGCAGGAAAGTAATAGGACATGTACAGATTGTTCTTGTGCAATGCTCATGTATGAAGCTCATGTATATTGGAACCATGTCCTTGCTTTGCACATTTCCATGGTAACTGAGTACTGAGAGATAGAGAGGGAGAACTTTATTGTCTCCTTCCCTCTCCTGCATCTCAAATGGTCCCCCTCAGCAGTCGACCCTTTGCATCAGCCTACAGCCTAGATCTTCCTTTTCTGGACAACTTCCATGCCTACCATCAGCTCACAAAACCCTTCTCTGGTTATGCTACACCCATCTGGATTATTTCTCTGTTGATAAACATAAGGAAAGGACATATTACTTCTACTTATTTGTCATCCTCTTATTTTAAAAACCCTGTAGAAATTAAAACATGACATGTAGAAAACAATGTCTCTAATATATGTAAAGGATAAGAAATTACAATTTGACTTAAGAAATTAAACACTTCCTATATATTTCAAACTATTTACCAATCTTTTAATCTTTTTGTTGTTTCTTCATTTTATAATATACTAAAAGCCTTGCAAAGTGGAAGTACTTTGGGAGTTCCCAGTTCTAAGGGGCTATGCTTCAGGGTGCTATTCTATACATCTAAGGTTAAATATGTATCATGATGAAAATGACATTTTTCATATTAAGTGATAAAAGTTAGAAGTATATGCCCTATTTCACTATTAAACACTAAGAGATAAACACTTCATCATTGTGAATGAGAATAAAACTTACATTTTAAAGTCTTTCAAGGGAATCAGCTCTATTTCTTCCTGTCTCCACTCCCTCAGTAACACATTGAATGTACTTGTACTCAAGAGGAAAGGGCATTTCTGGGAAATTAATCAAATACAGAATTCAATGTTCCTTGCAGATAGATAATTTTGGGATGTTCCATTGGGAACTTCCTAGTCTGAATTTTCATATTCCTTGGGGAAAGACTCACTTGTTCCAAATCCTCAGTGTTTCCTCTATTAGTGAATAACACTATAGCAAAACTACTATATACAGAATCAGTGGATATGCAGAAAGACACTCTGCTGGAAAGGTCATCATTAAAATGAAAGAAGGCAAAATGTGTGGGAATACAATTTAAATGTAGCAAATAAAAACTAGCATATATGATACTGTAAAACGCATTATACTAATTAATTTACTTTCTGATTTAGCTAAAATTAAAAAAAAAATCTGAGGTGAAAATTTTAAAAATATTCATAGCTCTTAATCTAGTAAATCCAGAAATGACAAATCTCACTTAAGAATAAAATTGGTGCTACTGCTTTTGATGACAATGAAACACACATGTACAATGCATAATTACATCTTTTGACATCTTCAGGTTTTGTTCTTTAATGTTTTCTTAGATTTATAAAATAACTCAAATTCTTATTCTGGCTTTGGATTTATATTTCATATCAGTGTTTCATCCTGTAAGATGATGCACTGCTATTTGTTCTGTATACATGTTAGTTTAGCCCTAAAGTCTAAAGAGGGCTATGGCTCTTTCTATCATTGATGCTTCTATCTGCACTTCCGCATCTGGGCAATTGCTCAACTACAGTCACAAAGACATGGTGCTTGGACTGCATCCTCCCAGCTGAGGAGTTTTATTTGGTCATCTTGGTATTGGGGTGGGCCACTTAAATGAGATGTCCAGGAAGCAAGTCATAAACAGGCCAAAGCTATAGATTTTGGAGTCAATGGAATATTTGAAGCCACAAGTAGGTAGCATATCCCAAAGGAGAATATATGGTACAGGAAGATCTTAGGACTAATGTGTCCAAATCATTAGGTACCCAACAAAGATTTAAGAACTAAAAGAATGGCCTAGAAAATGTCCTGTACTTGATTAATGACTTCTATTGCAGTATGAGTAAAAAAGACTTCTTATTTCCATGGAACTCTGCCTCCAGACCTCTCCAGCAAAAAAAAATAAAAAAGTAAGTGATGACAGCTAGCGAAAGCCCTATCAACAGTTTCTATTTATATCCCTGAGGTGGAACCATCCTATTTCAACACATAGCACATTCTCATTGAATTCCACCTTGAGTGAATGATGAATGCAAGAGGTTTTCCACAAACTGGCTGCCCACTTGATGCACTTTGTTAGTAAAACACACAGGAGCTGCCAGCATCGGAGAGTAGCCTTTTCCAAATCCCTCTGTGTCAGCACGGCTACCGCATACATTCCTAAATTGGTGAATTTTCTCTTAAGAAAACTCAAATTCAGTTCAGTGCTTGACTCACATTGTATTGAGGCTTTACAATCTCTCTCATCAACAAAATTTGCTTTTATATATAATACATGGATCATTTTCTTATTTACAGGATTGAAGCAAAATGACAGCTTCTCAATTTGACTGTCAATACTGCTCAGTATCACTTCTTGGGAAGAAATTTATGCTGAAGGATGGCAATCCATACTGCCTCAAATGTTATGATCGTGTCATTTGTAACTATTGTGAGGAGTGCAAAGAAGCAATTGAATCAGGTTCCAAGGTAGGTTCTTCCGTCAGTTCACAGAATTATTGCATATGAGCAGACAAATGCTTTGGAATGCCTCTTTTTCCTTTAGTTAACTGTTAATACTCTACTGCTCTGCTGCTGGGTATAAGGATCTTCAAAGTTACCATCAACCAAGTTCCAGGCACTATGCTTAGCACTATTAAATATAACATATACTTTAATCCTTGCAATGATTTTAGGAGATAGTTTAGGATGCTAAATGTTAAAAAGGCTATTTGTCCAAAGTTACACCAATAAAATGTGTTATTTATGAAATCAAAAGAATATAAATGAATAAATATATAGATAATAGGATGTGTAAAGATTCAAGAATCTATTTTCTGGCTTCATCTCAGTCTCTTCTCCACACCCATTGTGCGCCGATGCCTATCTCACATGAAGCTCATTCCTCCTACAAAGCAAATTATTGCATTTTTTCTTTTTCTATTATTTTGCCTTTATTTTATCTAGGTGGTGTTGAGATTTTGTTTAGTCAAATCTCAAATAATAAATTATAATAATAAAATCATAATATGCCAATTAGACCAGGTATTCTTCCAGATGAAGCCGGGACTGCAAGAGAAGCCCGGGTCCATGTGCCAGAGGGAAGCCAGTGCTGGCAGCCACAGGAAGGAAGGCCTACTCTTGCACGAATTTTGTGCATTGGGCCTCTAGTAAGATATAACATCCTAAAAGTAAAGACTGTCTCTAGCCAGTGTAGGTCAATGGTTGGACGGCATCTATGCACTGAGAGGTTGCTGGTTTGATTCCAGGTCAGGGCACATGCCTAGGTTTTGACCTTGATCTCTGGTAGGGGGTGTACAGCAGTGACCAGTGTTTCACTCTCACATTGATGTTTCTCTTTTTCTCCCTTCTTCTCTCTCTAAAAAACAATAAAAATATTTAAAAATAAAATAAAAGTAAAGATTATTCCATGACAAGCCTCTCTTGTTTATAAAAGGAAGGTAGAGGAAATTTGAAGAAATAGGAGAGTCTCCACTTATTTTCCAACCAACAAAATCCCAGGCTCTAACTCTTAATTGCCCCAATCTCCTCTCAATGGGTAATAGTATCAATAACAACTTTCCCTCAAGCTACCAACACAACCTACTGGCACCAGAGTCCCAGGAGTGTTTAGTTTTGTCTTATAAAACGTCTTGTTTTGTTGAAGCGCATTTAATTAACTTTTATTCACTGTCTCCGAGGATCTTTGTTACAAAGGCCGGCACTGGCATGAAATATGCTTCAACTGTGCCAAATGCAATCACTCTTTGGTGGAAAAGCCTTTTGCTGCCAAGGATGAGCGCCTGCTATGCTCAGAGTGCTATTCTGATGAGTGCTCCTCCAAGTGCTTCCACTGCAAGAAGACCATCATGCCTGGTAAGATCAACAGGGAGTGCTGGTCACTAACCGAAGTCACCGTGCTTTCAACTAAACCCAAGCACAGAAGAGTATACTAGTTAACAACAAAAACATGCTTCTGAGAAAAATACCTTTCCAGCTATCCCTTGATCTCACTTAGTGTACTGTAGAAATAAGTCATTATTATTTCTGTCTTGAATGGGCAAACTAAACCTAGGTCATAGAACATTTTGAATGAGAATGTGAGCCGTAGATTAAAGATAGAATCTATACCAATAATGCTAACATTGCATTACACGCCCTGTCCTAGATATAACCAGTGGCAGTTTTGTTCTCTCTTAAGGAAGACAAGGATCCATGTAATCATTACACTTTTAGGCAAGCACTAAATTCTCTTTGATTTTGAGCCTCTTCTCAATCTGTACAGACAGCAGCATAAGAACATGACTCGCTTATTTTCTTATTATGGATTCAAATATTTTCTAGTTGATCATAACTGCACAGCATCAATCTTAATGAGTTTGTGCCCTTGGCATTCCCAATAGTCCTGTAAGGATGATTATGGCCTAATTTATCTAAACTATGTGCAGCCTCTCGGAGTCTCTGCTTATAACACCTACACATTTCAAAATTGTAGCTTCCAAAGCACAGGACTTTTCAGTGAAAGAGTGAATAACCATCATCATGTCTGAATTCTTTGCTTCCCCCCTCCCCCAGATAAATATTTTGGAAGCCATCAAAACGTTATTTTTTATAAGGATAATTAATTTATCACCTTAACTTTAAAATAGTTAAGCAATTTGACATATCTTCGCTTAAAAGGCTATAAAGTGATGCTTGATTTATACTAACAGGCTATTACTTTTGGGGTACAGGTTCCCGCAAAATGGAATTTAAAGGAAACTACTGGCATGAAACCTGTTTTGTGTGTGAGCATTGCCGACAGCCAATAGGAACTAAACCTTTGATTTCCAAAGAGAGTGGCAATTACTGTGTGCGGTGTTTTCAGAAGGAGTTTGCTCCCTCCTGCAACTTTTGTAAGAAGGTAATTATCTAAAGTAGATAAAGTTTGTGGAATCTTCCAGACCGCTGCCTTTTAGCTGTATTATATAGTGGAAGTGCACTGATACTACCAGGTAACATTTGTGTTTAGTGTGAATTCCAACATGTCCAAAGCACTACCTGTCACATTGAGGATGGCCATCTATTTCTTCTCACCATAAAATTCCACCCAGAACATTAATTTAACATTCCAACATCTCAAGTGACTCGATATTCCAGTTCCATTCACTGCTTTTAACTAATTTCATGTATTCCAGTAGAGAACACGCCCCCCCCCTTTAACAAAATATTGCAAAGAAAATAATTTTTGATCCATTTCATTTCAGAAAAATATGGGTTTGTCTCACGGAGTGATAAAGTGAACCAATTTAAGCAAGATGTTTAACTTCTCACATTATGTCTCAGCAATACCAATGTCTTCTGGCTTGAAGCTTTTATGTTTCTAAAGAGTAGATAGGAGGCTCAAGGGAGATCATTAGGGAAATTCATTGAACACAAAGACAGAAGACTAAGATCTTTGAGTGGCTGCCTTCACTTCCTTTAACTTTGATATTCATTCCAAAAATTTTTTTCCAATAGAAAAAAAAAGTCATTTTTTTCGAGTAAACTTTGCCCAATTCTTTTTTATTCTCTAAGCTTATTTTGTGAAAAAGTTGCTCATCTTTGTCACCTTTACAAAACCTGTCTATAGTCTATAAAATATATATTGATGTTCTCGAAGAAATCCTTGACCCTGAGGCATCATAAGTTTAAAATAGCACTATAAATTATGATGAGAGAGCTGAATCATGAGAATACATTGGATTACTGCAGTGATTCCTCAACACTTTTGATATATGGGCTACTTTGGCAGCTCTCTTAGGACCTTTTGTATTCTTGCATCTGGAAAGCTAGAGGTCTCATTACCACTTTCTACAAATGCATAAACAAACACACATGCATACAAACACACACAGTATTTTTTTAAATATATTTTATTGATTTTTTTGACCCCCTCCCTCTCTCCTACACATCCCCTCCCTCCCCAGAGTTTTGTGTCCATTGGTTGTACTTATATGCATGTATACAAGTCCTTCGGTTGACCTATTATCTCCCACAGATCTTCCACCCCTCCCCGCTGTAATTTGACAGTCTACTTGTTGATATACTGTCTCTATATCTATCTTTTGGTTCATCAGTTTATAATGTTCTTTATTATCCACAAATGAGTGAGGTCATGTGGTGTTTCTCTTTCATTGATTGGCTTATTTCACTCAGCATGATGTTCTCCAATTCCATCCAGGTTGCTGCAAATGATGAGAATTCCTTCTTTTTTATGGCAGCATAGTATTCCATTGCAAACACACACAGTAATTTTTTAGGCATATTTAAAATACTACTACTGCATCTGAGGTGGCATCAATAAACCCCTAAATTATCATTCTTAAATTACACTATAATGATGTCTGAAACTTACAAGTGATAGAACATGACATCCTCTACCTGGAGACTTCCATTACTCTACCAGAAACATTGACTTGAAAAATGGCTTCAAAAGATATAGACCCAATGACCCTGTAACATGTGAAGCTCCAAAGAATTATCAAAGTCAATGACATACATTTAGAAACAGATGTTGGAAATAAAAATGAATAGATCTATCTCACTATTTTGAGGGGCAACGAAGTTAGCCATTTTTTTTTTTTTTTACTGTTTCTTAAAGATTTATTTTAAAATAGTAATGAGACTTATGGGAATTATCTTAATGTCATCTGTTGGGGACACAATATAAAGTTTGTTCGAATACTGTAAAGATTCAAGAAGGGAACTACACTAGTACATCAGCTGCTGAGCACTGCCTGGGGCCAAACCTCTGGCATTTCCCAGGTTATAGGAACCTATCCTATATTTAGGACATGGCTTGAAGTCACTAAAAATTTATGGAATGTTTATATTGGATAGTAGACAGATCATGACAAGCCACATTATTTCCTGTTTAATTTTTTAAGCCATAAGTCCTTTAAGGAAAGCTGGATATAAGCATTTCTCATCAAAATGATCCTATCTGAAGAAAAACAATTTGTTTCAATCTAATCAAATATCAAGTACTTTTTTTAAAACTTAGGCAAAACTACTTGGCAATCAGGCACTTAGAAGTTTTTTTCAGAGAAATTTTATTTTGTGAAACTAAATTTTGTTTTCTACCCAACAGCAGGTAACCTCAAACCACAAGTCCTTTGAATTCAAACTTCTCAAGGTTCAAATAGAGTATTCTGCAATTTATCAGCTGTCATATACTAAATGTAAAATTATTATTGCCTCCACTTTGTCAGAGAAGAAGCATGATCTAAATCCTGGCATCTATCAGTGGCAAAAACTGAGCTTACATATTAGACTTCATTTTAGCCCACCTGCCTCTTCAAAAGGGACATGATCACAAGCAATCTGTTTTAATATCCCGGGGTGTCTTCTCCCTAATTAAACAGTCTTTGCTGTACATATCAAGTTTTACTTTGCTGTGAACACATTTTTTTTCAAGTTTGAATCTTTTAAGCATTCCCTGCTAATCATTTAACCAAACAAATCAAAGGAATCATGAATTCCACTGTGCCTGCTCTAAGGCATTTCAAGTCAGTAGGGAATATTTGAAATTGCTTGTTTTCACACACATCATCATGTATCCTGTTTACTTATTTTAGAATAGTTTTCTTTTTTTCCTTTTAGGATCAATAACTTTTCTTCATAATACCTTTAATTTTTAAGATGTTTTGTTATATTTTAAAATATCTTTAGAAAAATCATTTTAAAACCCTATATTACAGGCAAATAACATTTTAATAGCTTATCTACTTCATTGAAATACAAAGGTTATAAGAACCATCTCAGCTACAACGTTGCTTCAGTCATTTTAAGACACTTACATTAACACATGCCAAGTTCCACAGCTACTGCAGGTCAATAGCCATGGTTCTGAAAGGTGCTATGACTTAAAAATTGTTACATAGTTTTTACCTCTATTATCCCAAAGAAAGATGTCTCTGCCTTCTAAAAAGTAGAACCCAAGGAGTAAACTGGTATAGAAAAAAAACATTATGGAGGAATAATAACCATCTCTGACAAAAGCACATCACACATCAATGTACAACCAGTGCTCTTAGAGTCTTAAAGCTGAAAACTTACACTGTTGCCCACAGTATCCTATTTGTGCTAGATACAATATTGGAATTGCTTCACAAACACTCTTCCCCTTGGTGTTTATTCACTCATTCAACAAGGACTTATCAACTGATTACCATTGCAATGTTATCTTGCCTCAATATTGTATTCATGTTTAAACACATGGGTTCTGGGATCAGACTGTGCAGGCTTGAATGCTAGCTCTAGGTCTGTGTGACCCTGGCAAGGAACAACCACTCTACCCCCAAGTACTTACTCATCTCATAAGGGGGAAAGATAAAACTGCATTGGCATGTTGAGAATAGTAAGAGGATGCCACCCACTTAGCACAGGGCTGAAGAAAAAACAAAACAAAAATACTTAAGAAGTTTAGCTCGTTACTAACAGATGATGGTACTTACCCATTCCATTCAGGGCTGTTACTGCTGGATATTCTTGAGCTTGGAGGAAAGCCTTTAGGAAAGAAAGTGTCCTATTCCGCATCCTTAAAAGGCAAACATGGAAATAAGAACAGAGCATAGGAAATATGTTAGATCTACTGGCAGCTCTTTGAAGACCAACATGAAAGTCATAGGAAGATAAGCAAAGAAATCAACAACCGACTTCTTTTCATTTTTTATGGGTCCATTATAGCCCTGTTTCCTTTCTGCTCCATTATGGGAGAAAAATTAGGATGTGTATCCCCAGTTCATATCTCTATAGCCTTTTGCTTCTCATATCCATCCAAAAAAATCTTAGGAAAAGGACAGCCTGACACAACATGACCAAGTAGCCCAAAGAATCACCTGTGGACATAGAAGAGAATCACACAAGGTCTGAATTCTCACAGCTCCCACGGTCATTACTTTTTTTGTGATCCTTTGGCAGGTGATAACTTCGGGTTGGATAACATTTCATGACCAGCCGTGGCATAAAGAGTGTTTTCTGTGTAGCGGCTGCAGGAAAGAGCTCTGTGATGAAGAGTTTATGTCCAGAGATGATTATCCATTCTGCTTGGACTGCTACAACCATCTTTATGCCAAAAAGTGTGTAGCCTGCACCAAACCCATTACTGGTGAGTTCTTTAGTTGAATACAGTCCTTCCATGAGATAGTTATGGCTACATAAGTGCTATATAGTTCACTCTGGGGGGAAAAAGGGGGGGTGGGGGGTGTTAATATTTTTCTTGTGTTTTTTTTTCTAGATAGACACAAATATATAAGCATTATTATTACACAGACCCTTCCACACAAATATAGATTATAATTAGGGTAGCTATGCGCTAGAGGCCTGTGAAATTATTTGGTATAAGGCCAATGAAATCATTTGGTTTGGCCTTGTCAAGGCATTAGGGGTGAGTTAAGTATATGTTTGACCAAATATAGCAGGCTAATTTTTAAGTTGATAATTTTGTATGGCCTGTGAATGATGTTATAAATATCTAAATGGCTCTTGGCAGAAAAAAGGTTCCCCACCCTTGCTCTAGAGGATTATTAATGCTAACTGTAATGGTACTGACTCTCAATAAAAGAAAAGTTCAGAGGAAGAGGAGAACAGAATGAGCTGAGACATAGACACCTTGATGAGGAGGCCTGGTCTGAGCTGGACCTTTAAGGATTCGACTGGAAGGAAGGGATATTTGAAAATAAAAATCCTGCTTAATTCCAAACAAGGATGAAAGGGCCTTAAAAATGGGAAAAGTTTTAATTAAATGTAAGTATTGTACCGAAACCCAAAGCTGTACTAATTAGGGTAGCGTAGGTTACGAATTAATTATACTTCATTTTAAAATGTTTCTAACAAGTGTACTATTCTCTTTTCCCATGCATTAAGTTTTAATCATGAATAGATAAAATAAAACCAGATAGTATTCTGCCGCAGAAACAAAAGTACACATGGCATGATTTGAAAATAACATAAGTGGTAAACAATCTGTGTTAAATATAGGCTTTCAAGGCAACAAACAAAGCATTGCCTTTTCCTCAGAGACCCTTCTAACATGCTTACCCTGTAGTTAAAGAACTAAGGCTAGCACGGCCTCTGAGAAGACCCACCATCACTCTGCTGGGTAATTTATAGTCACTGAATGATGTGGGAGAACTCTCCATGCCTAGTATTCTTAGACAATATTTCATATTTTTGCTCAGTTTATGTAACATGGAATTAAAGTTTACTGTATCCCTCTCCCTCTCCTCCATCTTCAGATGTTTCACAAAATAAAAGTTGAATCTTCATGAATGTTTTACACATCAGACAACTCCTGAAGTTAAGAGAAAAAGCCATTATTGCCCTGATTTTATCTAGAAAATGGGTCTTATAGAAATGTAATAGTACCTGGAGCTCCAAAACCTCCTTCGTGGATTCTGCCATCACAACCCAACAGATTCAGTTGACTTATTCTAGAACACTTTTCTTGAACTAGTCAAAAAAAAAAAAAAAGGGGAGGGGGGGGAGCTTCCATGAGAAAATTAGAAAATCACACAACTCAAAATAGATTTGAAAACTTTGGGGGAACCCAACTGGCCAATACTAGTTTGTAAAGAGCCTACACAAGCCCTGAACTTGATCAGTTTCAGTTCTGATCCATAACAGATTCATGTGACTAGGAAATTTTTTTCTGATGGATTGTAGCAAGTTGATCACTGAACTCAGCTTTTTAAGGTTCAAACAGAAAAACCAGTTTTCTGGATGTCACATAAGGATGATCAGGAACCAGAGATTTGACCCAAAAGTAATCCAAGATTATCTATTTAATGTAGAATAACTCATCTTTTGATAATTATCTTAATCTCCTTTTGGCTCTGTAACTGAGAGATACTAGGTAATAAAATTCCAACTTGCTTTAATATTTTTTTTTATCTAATTCTTATACTTATTATATATGTCCTAGAGTAGTGCTTCTTTTAAATTGAGCTATTTGAACTAACATTCCATAGAGAATTCTTATACTATCATCTCTTCTGAAAGTTGCACATTCAAGCAAACAATATATCACTGTAAGGAACTATCGTATGTTAGAATGCTTTAAAAATACTATTTTATGTTAACTAAATCTCTAAGGCATCTGGTAAAAATTTTTAACCCCATCACAACAAATTTGAGCCATCTGAACAAACCCAATGTAAAAATATATTTTTTCTTCCTCTAAGATAAGAGTAACCTTTCAAACTTTTGGGGATAAATGAAGTAACTTGGTGTAGTGCAAAGTACTTTGGACTAGAGAGTAAATCACATACCTTAGTCTTGCCTCTGCTCCTGACTATTGTGTGAAAATGGGTAAACAATTCACCTCTGAGGTCCTCATTGGCCTTATTTTCAAAATAAGGAGTTGAGCAGGATTACATTTTAGCTTTCTTTCACTTCTGTTTATTTTAACTAAAAGGGGTTTCAAATATTATGATTTCTTCAGAAAGGGATGCTAATGTTTCAGATTATGTTTTTTTTTTTTTACAAAAGATAAATTCAGGCTTAATTTAGTGGGGTTAAAAGCATACATAGGCTCTGAAACCAGGGGGCCTTGGATTAAATCCAAATCTGCCACTTGCGAGCTGGGTGATTTGGGCAAAGAGTTGAACCCCTCTGTCAATTTCTGTATGCAAAGTAGGGTTGGTGATAACATCTTCCCCATAAAGGTGAGGTGAGAGTTATATGAAGTAATACATGGAAAGGGCTTAGAATATTGATGGGTTCATCTTTAAGTGTTCAATCAATGTTAGTTCTTATTTTACTGAATTTTTTGAAGTAAATGAAGCCAGATAAAAACAAGTGCTGGAGACCTGTTTCCTGTATGACTCTCTTACTGCAGACAACCCTCATGGCCTGAGGGCGTAAGCATATCTAAAATTGAAACAATTTATAAACATAACAGGATCAGTCAGGCCTTTCTTAAATTCCTGCTACCAAATGCTCCTGATTTTTCCCCTCTTTGTTAAATTCTAGAATTGTTTTTACTTTTGCCACTGTACAGGCTTACTAATAAACTCAAGAAAACCTCATGAGCATCACAATTCTAAATGTGTAATAATTAGTTTTATGAACAGAGATGATTTATATTTATAGAGAACATCATTCTTGCAATCAGCTTATCAATGTTTTGGATAACATTAAAGGAATTAATTGGTTCATTATTGATTTACTCTTATTAGAAAGTGATGATAGCATCAAAAATAGCAAGCTATAAATTTATTTAATCAAGGAAAGTAGAATAATTTTATATAAATCTATCTATGAATTAGTAAATTATATGTAAAGACATCAAATAATGTTTCTAGGGTGGAAATAGAAGTTCATTATAATATTAAGGAGAGTTTATCTGAAATAGAATGCTTATTCACTCTTTCTGCTTTACCATCCCAAATGGACTATTTAGAAATTATATGTGAATAAGCACATGGACTGTTTTAGCTTCATTCTATAATACAAATCACAGGAAGTTCACAGTTTTAAGGTCACTTGGAAAAAAAAAAAAACTTGGCAAATAAATAAAGACCCAAGCTTAGGGATATTCCAATTCCTACCTTTCTTCTTTTCTATAACTTCTCAAAACTAATTCCTTGAACTCTGTCTTGGATTCATATTAAGGATATAGAGATAGTGTCCACTGAAGACTCAAATTCTACCTTTCTTCAAACACTATGGCTCCAGAGAGGCCCAACAGGTTGAAGGATGACAAGGCACTTCTTAAAAGCTAATCATGGGATAGCATGGTTTCAGAGTGATCAGATCCACAGATCTTTGTCACAAGCTGAAGTTATCTCTGGGCAAGATAATGAGATCATCATGTTAGGCTAGCTACCTGATAATCTGGATAAAGGTCTAGATTTGGGGCATTTGGAAATTGTATCCCAAACCACAATATAAGCATAGAACTTTATCCTAAGTAAAATTTAAATGTGGAAAAAGAAGGAGGAGAACTAAAAGTCATCAAGAACTAAAGTCATCAGGCTATGAAGTACAATTTTATTTCATTTTATACAAATATTGTCTCTAAGAAAGCAAGGGCACAACAAGAGAAAAGAACAAGATATCTCTATTTGAATATTTATTCCCAGTGCACTACTGTATTTCCTTACCTGTCTTAGCAGTCCTTATCTGCTTCCAAAATTATGTGCTTTTTATATCCAAATTCTACCTACTTGTGTAGATAACGGAAAGCTTTCACTTGGAATCCGACTGGATCTCTTCTGGGGAACTTGTTGTCTGGGTGACATTCCCAGATGGATACAGAGCAATGGGAGCAGCATTCCTTTTTGGAGTTACTTGCCTCAGTGTAATCTTACTGCATCTCTAGTTCCTAAAAGAGGTCCCGATTGAATGCTCCATCTATTCATTGAAGGAATAGATTATTCTTTTTCTCTATTTTTACAGGTCTCAGAGGTGCCAAGTTTATCTGCTTTCAAGACCGTCAGTGGCACAGCGAATGCTTTAACTGTGGGAAGTGCTCGGTCTCCTTGGTGGGGGAAGGCTTCCTGACCCAGGACAAGGAAATCTTCTGCCGCAAATGTGGCTCAGGCATGGAGACCGACATCTAGACGGGGACCGTCCTTCCCTACCTAACATCCACCTTGCTTTTGTTCTCACTAAATCCGGAACTTGGTTGAAGTCGTATCTCTGACTTGAGTTTTAGGAAACATTAATGTAAACTGCAGAGCAGAAGGGTTTTGCACGCATTCTGATTGAACTGTATTATAAGAGCTCAAAAAAAAAAAAAAAGCACAGAAATGAATATATACTAAATCACAAAAGGAACCTCTGCTTGCAAAATACTGCACTCTGCTGTTAGAAGTAATAGGAGAATATTGTAACCAAGTAGAGCACCTGTACATAGAAGTCATGGATGTTGGTACTGAAGACAGATGTCATTCAAAACTACAGAATAAAAAGGAATTAAGAGATCAAATTAAAAGGCATACATAAGACTGATGTTTGTGCTCCTGGCAAGCTAGTGATAAGTATGGTGATATGAATAATAAAACAGTGATCCGGGAAAACTGATCAGCAATCAGCACATTTAAGGATTCTGTCATTTTATTATTCTTTTTCCACTCGCACATACTGGCTTTGAAAAACAAAACTGCAATTTGCCCTCATCCACACTGCTTCCGCAGCTCGTTGCTTCCCGTGGCTAATCAACGGCTCTGATACGCTATATAAATATAATGGGTTCTCTCTACCTGGGGATAGTCAAAACATGTTTTATTAAATGTATTTTCAAAGCCCACATAATTTTTCTAAAGACTTACATATTTCATGAGAGAAAATGTCTATTCTTTCAAGCTAGCTAACCAGAATAATCATTGTCCCCAAGGCAAACCTTTAAAGTAAATAGATCATTAAATCATCACTTGTGGAAATTAGTTTTAGGGAAGGGATTGGGTGTTGGAACATGACTTTCATCCAGATATCTAAAGGCATAATAGAATGCATAATTAGCTCTGAGCCTCATGCATTTTGACTTCTAAAATTACATAGATGATTAATGGAAAGACATAAAAGCAGGCTTTAAAGAAATCTAATATTAATAACTGAAAAGGAATAACTCACCGCTGGTAATTCAGGACCTGTAACTCAGTGGAGTAGAGCAATGTGGGCTACGGAGGAGCCCTTTCACTGTTCCTCCTCACCTGTGCCCCCCACCTCACCCATGCCAGCCACACCCCAGAGCTTCAGTCTCTGGCATGACCAAAGGGTGCACTCTCACCCCTAAGCAGTCATTCTACAAATAAGTCTGTTTTCTTTGGTTGGTCATAAGGGCAATAGCGGCCTTAGTGAAAAGTCTAGCTGCCCTGGACAACACTTTCCACGCCGTGTGGGACAAGTGAAAGCAAGCTCTGCTCTCTGTGATTAATTACCAACCTTTTTACGTGCACTTGCGTGGGAAGCGGGGAGGTCTGGAGAAGAAGCCCACCTAGATGTAACTTTTATGCATCTACTCCCATATTACTCCATAGCATCAGCGTCTCTGATGGAAATCTAATTATATGCTGTGGCTGATTACCATGATTAAAATGGCATCCCAGGAGATTCAATTAAAATTGTTATGGAAAGACAAGTTTTGAAATAGTTTAAAATGCAAGGACATTTGAGATGCTAACAACTTGGAGATACTAATAAAAGGTCAAGCTGCAAAGGCTATGTGAAAGTAATAATTGTCTCCCCTTTATATTAACAATGCCAAGATATTTGCTTACTTTTACATTATAAAATGTAGAAAAACCCATCCATATTTTTCCCGATTTGTTTAAAATTTCACATAACAGGTAAGGAACAAAATATGCCAATTTGTTCTAGGATCTAGAAAATAAGAGTACATTACATATTTAGAAAACCAAGTCATTCTAAGTCTGGAGAGAGATACAGCATTGTAACATTTTCTCAGTTAACCAATTACATGTAAATATGCAAAATGTAATGTTTTCTTGTTTAAACAATTGGTAATATGAAGGCATTTTGCTGGGTGTCTATGGGATTGGTGAGTGATCAGGCTTGTATTCTATCTGTACAATTAAAATTCACAGAACCATTGCTGAGGCAGAGATGTTATCATTCTCTGGTATATATACTTCTGCATATTAATAATTCTATATTTAGAATGTAGTTCAGTCATCAAATATGTATTAGGCATGTCTGTGCACAAAGGTAGAGTTTGAGCTGTTGTGGTTCTGGGATGAGGGATGGGGAGGTCAGGTTATGGAAATGTGGGAATGTCAGATAGAAAGATCCTTCCCTACAGCTTATAAAAGGTGCCATGTAGACACAACACACATATGCAAAACAACCAAGAAGGAAGGCCTCATTAGACTGATATGCATGCAATGGTAACAGTAAAAACTTTATACTATCATTGAGTTCGGATACAACATGCAATAGAAAGTTACTAACTATTCTTAATAGAGGAGAAAGCATCACAACAGTATTTGAGAAAGATCATACTGATGATTCTGTGTGGCCTGGAATTGAAGAGGACAAGGTCCAAAGGCTAGGCATCTTAATGCAATGATATGTGTGGTTAGTGGCAAAAGAAGTGAAAAGATAAAAACAGTAAGTAATGCAGGCCAAGGGATCCTCTCTCTGTCAATATAAATGTGTATGCAAGACAACAAATCAAAATATTTTATGTTGTCATGTTGAGATTAAAGATGACAAAAAAGGCAGAAAAGAATTTCTGCTTCCATGATAACTGGTAGAGTGCCCACGGATTCAATTTTTTTCTCAAACCAATGGACATTGGAACAATCCAGGCCCATTGGTTAAATGAAGTGTGATAATGCTACCATCATCAGTTCAAAACTTACATAGTCACTATAACTGTAAAAAAAAATCTTCCAACTCTGTTGTGCATTGGAGATACTGATCATAATGGTCATTGTTAAAAACCATCACAACATTTAGTACCACAAATGAAAAATCAACCCAAAAAGATGACTGATGTTAGTGACACCATTTTTTAACTTAAGGAAAAAATACTTATTATTCTAACTGACATAGTAATAACACTTCATATTTTAAATAATAAAATGATTGTTATAATATGTTTTAGATATATTTGATTGAGCACATAAATTATTCTCAAATACATTTATCAGCAGGTGTTTTTAAAAAAATATATTTTATTGATTTTTTACAGAGAGGAAGGGAGAGAGATAGTTAGAAACATCGATGAGAGAAAGTCATCGATCAGCTGCCTCTTGCACATCTCCTACTTGGGGATGTGCCCACAACCAAGGTATATGCCCTTGACCGGAATCGAACCCGGGACCCTTCAGTCAGCAGGCCGACGCTCTATCCACTGAGCCAAACTAGTTTCAGCAATCAGCAGGTGTTTGTTATTGCAATAAAACAGTTTTTACTTATTTTACATATTGTGGTTTTCAGACTATTTATGCTAAATAAATTTGCATAATACATATTTCTCAAGTTTTTAATCTATGTTTTTTTGCATTATCTGTGCAGTAAACAGGAAGGTTATGAAATAATTTATAGTGTTTTTACTTCTCTTACATAAGGGAGCCTGATGACTTTTACCTTCTTGTCCCAGCCATTTTTAAAAATATATATAACTTTTTATTGATTTCAGAGAGGACAAGAGAGGGAGAGAAAGATAGAAACATCAATGATGAGAGAGAATCATTGATCGGCTGCCTTGTACACACCTCCCACCGGGGATAGAGCCCACAACCCGGGCATATGCCCTGACCAGGAATCCAACCATAACCTCCTGGGTCATAGGTTGCTGCTCAATCACTGAGCCATTTTTACAACACCCAAATTAACTACCTGTTTAGATATTATTTCAGGGCATTAATATGAAAAAAGACATAATTGAATTCTGTCTGACCCAAACAGTAATGCTTGTCCAGTGAACCTCATCTGTGCTCTTTCTTACAGCAATCAACTTTCTAGATATTCTAAACTAAGAAGAATTATTTTATCGCTAATTATCATTCATATGAGTCTAAATATATCACAAGTAGCTCACTTCAATTGAATTTTCCTGTTTTGACTGAGATAATCTTAGCTAATTTCTTATTTGTATATTGGGGGAATTGTTAAGTCTTATTTAATCTAAAGTAAAATATGTGCCTGCAATACAAGTCTTTGTGAAACTTTAGCTAATCCACATTCAGTAGGTTATCTACAGAGTTGCATAGATTATGAATTCATTGAAGGTCAGAACATGTTTCATGAAGAAATATTTTGAAGAACATATCTCACCAAACATTTCTAGTTTATTTTTAAAATCACATGGCTTGGACATATAATGAAATTCTAATGGGTACTCAAAAGGTAAACTTTATGTCCTGGAATTAATGTTTCTTCAATGAAGGAGTCAGAAAAGCAATAGAAATTATACTTGCTCAGATAGTACTTTTATCCTGCACCTTTTCACTGGAAACATCAGACCTTTGGGTCATGATTCTACCAGAAATAGTTCAAGAGTCACCAGGGATAAGTGTAAAGGAACTTTGGAGGAACTTGAGATTCTCCTTCCAAGAGACCTATCAATATTTGGGGGAAATGTCATAAGGTAAATTTACCTTACAACTTCTCCAAAGTCAATGTATGTGGACTTTATTATCCCAACATCATACGGTACAGGGATACCAGGAGTCTTCCTTTGAACCATCCAATTCAAGAGAACTTAAGAAATCAGCCCATCCACTCAGTCACCTATGTGGCTTCCTAGATGTTCCTAAAAATGCATCATCCCAAGAGAATTAGAGAAGTTCTTTTTCAGAATTATGAACAATCTAAACTTTCCCAGATGACTAAGATTTAGGACCAGATATATTGTTAAAAATGGGGTTGGGGAAAATATTTCTCAAATGGGGAAATAAAAAAGAGGAAAAAGAAACAAAAAAGATTCATGCTCAAGTTTGAGTCTATAAAAGAAATAACAGGATTTATGTGTCTTTGGAATGACTGGATTATATATATTTGTGGTTGAGAAAAGGAACAGCTCACTGTGATAGAATTATGATCCATGTCACAGAGAGCAGAGAGTATTTGGGTCAAATATTTTCCCACGAATGGTAATAAACTTATAAAGTGGATGTCCATAAAGGGTTCTCTGAATGAGAGGCATTAATGAGCTCAACAGACATCCATTCCATGACTCAAACAGTGACATTAAATGCTATTCCCACCACACATAAAAACAAAAAATCAACTTTGATATTTATGGAAGTCCACACACAATCCAAAGGCTTATTTTTTCTTTATACACATAACAGCCTATCCCTGATTTGTCTCTGTAGCATCATTTATAAAGATGTCTATCTAAAAATTCCAACCCAAGCTTTCAAACAGGAAATAATTGAGGGAGGATAGATAGAGGAAAGATGGAAGAAAAAAAGTAGTGATGATCCCTGGATAGATAACTCACTTCGTCAGAGTACGGGTTCAGTCCTTGGTTAGGGCACATTCAAGAATCAACCAAAGAATGCAGAAATAAGTGGGACAACAATCCATCTCTCTCTCTCTCTCTCTCTCTCTCTCTCTCTCTCTCTCTCTCTCTCTCTCTCTCTCCTCTCTTTCTCTTTCTCTCTTTCTCTGTCTCTCTGGTTCTCTCTCAGAACACAAATTTTCTAAAAATTAAAGAGTGGTATAACAAAAATTGACATTGCTGAAAAGGAAGAAACAAATTGATTTTAAAAAATATTTTTCATATATATATTTTTTCAAAACTACAGGATTTTTCAAAGGAAGCAAAATAAGTGGACAAAATAAAAAATTTGATAAAATTATGGATTTAGGAACTATAACTTGGTATCTGTTACCTCCCCTCAAGGAAAATTACTTTTCAGTCACCAATGGATATGTAGTCACCAGAATCAACAATCTCCAACCTCCTATGCTGCTGTGAGGTATTTTGCTATTGTTGACTTTCCCTCGTTCCTTCAAAATTTGACTGTAGTAATCATTTTACTATGATACATATATCAAATCATCATGTTGTACACCTTAAGTATACACAATTTTCATTTTTTAAAATAATTTTAAAATTAAAAATAGCAAAGTGCTCACAGGCAATTGCAATTGGGTGGTTGTCAAAGCAATCTTAAAAAACAGATCCTCTCCGATAGTTATGATGTTCAATTTTTTCCTTACGTTTATAAAAAAAATTATGTTCAGTATATATGTCTCATTATTTTCATACACTGCTGGGTAGAGAAAAGTATTTCTAAAAGGCAATTTGAGAGCCTTAAATTTTTTTCCTGCACTTTGACCAAGAAAATTCAATTTATAGGAATTTATACTGGGAAAATCATTGGTAAGCCATACAATTTATTTCAGTACTGGAATGTTTATTGAAGTACTGTGCGTGTTTTTAAAACTCCAAACAAGAAATCAACTTAAAAATCCAAAATAAAAGAAAATAAATTCATTCTGGCACCTATTTACGATGCAATATTTTAAAAGCAGCCATTATTTTTTTTTTAACCTTACTCAGTTTTACTCAGTGGATGGAGCATTGGTCTGCGGACTGAAGGGTGCGAGGTTCAATTCCAGTCAAGGGTACATGCCTGGGTTGCAGGTCCATCCCCAATGTGGGGTGGGCAGGAGCCAATGATTCTCTCTCATCACTGATATTTCTATCTCTATCTTCCTTTTTCTTCTTCTCTGAAATTAATAAAAATATATTTTAGAAACTTTTAAGACTACTTAGTGGCATGAAAAAACTATAAATGATATAAGGTTGAGTGGAAATATAATGTTAGAAAATATGTATGATATCCCAAGTGGCTAAATTTATTACAATAATTTGTGTGTAAAGAAAAAAGTGCCAAAAAGTACAATAGCATATTAGCATTAGCTAAACAAAAAAATTTCCCCCCAATGGCATCCATAATACCAGTCTCTCCTTGTCTCCTGAAGTGCACCATCCTTTACCTATTTCTTTGAAACAGATATTCCTAAATATTCTCTCCTCAAGCTTCTTGCTCTACATTTTCCCTACCAGAGAACTCATCTCGTTTCATGATTTCAACTGCCTGTTTATGTAGATGGGCCTAAATCTTTGTGTTCTGCCTTAAATTCTTTTCTGAGTTCCAGATGCAAATTTCTCTGTTTCCTGGACAACTGCCACTCAGAATAATGTGGACAGCTCACAACAACTTTATTATTTTCCCTACGAATTCCGCTTATCTCCTTATTTCCTCTGCCGTAGTTAAAGCATAATCCAAACGGAGCCTTTAGAATTTATGTCCTGGGCACATAAAAAGATGCTCAACACCGTCCATTCATTATTAGGGAAATGCAAATGACCACCACCACGAGCTAGCATTTCATACCAATTATAATGGCTATAATATATAGGGCAAGCAATAACAAGTGCTGTTAGACACAGAGAAATAGTAACCCTCATAAATTGCTGGCATGGGGCCTCCACTTTAGAAAACAGTTTGGCAGTTTCTCAAAAAGCTAAATATGAAACTACCATGCAACCCAGCATTTCCACTCCTAGGTATCTACCCAACGGAGTGAAATGAAAGCACATGCCCACATAAATATTCATGTCAGCGTTATTCATAATCACCAAGAAATGGACAACCCAAGTGATCAGTTGATGAATAGGTATAATACCAAACACACAATGGAATATGATTCGCTCATTAAAGAGAATGAAGTACTGCTGTGTGCCGCCACATGGATGAACTTTAAAAACATGATAAGCAAAAAAAGCCAGAGAAAAAAGAAGGCTACATCTTGTATAATTCCACTTATCTGAAATGTTCCAAAGAGGCGAATTGATGGAGACAGGAAAATGTGTGGTTTCCTGGGGCTGAGTGGGAATGGGGGTGCATTGTAAATGGGCATGAGGGTCTCTATGGAGGGATGACAGTTGTCTGCAACTGGTTGATGGTGATAGTTGCATGACGAGGCAAAATTACTAAAGATCCTTGCATTGTATAAATTGAAGTTAGTGAATTATATGATACCCAAAGTGAATCTTAATAAAGTTGAGTGTGTTTTTAATCTGTCCTGGTTCCCCTCTCTCCTCAATCCCTTATATCTAAATCCTATTCTAAAAGCCGTAATTTTAAAAAGTTGCCTTGCAAGCTTTTTTTTTGTTTCCCAAGAACACTATTCCTTTTTTATTTTTCTGTAACTAGGATTCTCCTCTTACCTGCTTGTCAAGTTTTTAATCAACCTCTAAAGTCCAGATCAAAGTTACCTTCTGTGTGAAATCTTTACTAATATCTCTTAGAAAAAAAGTTGATAATTTTCTTCACCTTTTTTTTTTCAATTCTGTGAGCAGTTTAAACAACTTGATGTCTATTACAACTGTGAATGGGGAGACAATCTAATTAGAGTATGATGGTATCGAGAGCCAGAAAAGCGGGGTTCGGTTCCAAGGTGTGCCACTTTTTTTTGGTGTGTGACATCTGGTGGTTACTAAACTATCGGAGCCTCAGTGTTTCAACCTTTAATTGGGGTCTATAATATAAATTTCAAAAAGCTCCTGTGAATAGTAAATGAAATAAAAGCAATTTGCCTCACATCTACCTAGAACGTATTAACTTACTAAAAAGTTATTAAATGTTGATTACCTTATCCTTTCTTTTGCACCCCTACTCAACCTCTACAACCTCTAGATAATGCATTTATTCAACTTTTATAAATCCAACTCCTACCAAAATGTCTGGCACTTAGTAGACAACCAGTAAGTACTTGCTGAATTAAATTCTCATTGTAAAAGTGTTCTTGCTATAATAATACCCTCCCTATATTGGTTGCCAATAACCATGATAAATATATAAATCACTTTTGCTACTCACCTTGACGGTGTTATATGGAATTGCCCATGCAGGAAGCAACTATTGATAGATGGAAAATCAACACCTGCGATTTTAAGCATCTGCTTTAAAGTTTGGAATTTGAAATCACTGTTTTCCTGTCCACAGACTATTAATCTGTAGAGTGTGCTTCTCTCAACCAGCATTCGCATGGATGTCTTGAGACACTTGATTTTCAGGTTTTCTGTGCAATAATTGTCTAGTCTGAAGTTTCTCCTCTTGGGCCCCCAAAGTAGATTCTTGCACGCATTCATACCAGTACCTCTTGGGTTAAACCAGGCCATCTCAAATGTGCCTGCCAAATTCGGAGTCAATCTGTGCTACCAGTTTTTTTTTTTTTTGTTTTTTTTTTTATCCCGTACTTACATTAGAAGTGTAATTGTACTTACTTTTCTTAAACTGAAAAATACATCCTCTCTGTCTCTCAAAAATGCAGACAATTTAACCTATTGCTGAGTATGTGTAGCTTTGGGCATCTTAAATTCTCTTATCATACCGGAACAGCATCCATGGGCTGTCTCAGTCCTTCCGGGGTACAGCATTTCTCTGTTCCTCCTTATTAAGTTTCCTCTTTTCTTGACAATTTCACCTCTCCTACTTCAGTGTCCTCTTTCTCTTAATTAGCATTAATTTCCTCTGGACATTAATTCAGACTATTCACATAATTACTTTAGAAGGAGTTCCAAAAAGTAAACATCTAGGCACATGTTTTAAATCTACATAGCATGGTCCTAACCAGCACCCAATTGTGCTGCCTGTGACACCATACTGAACTCTCTATGTGGCTTCTCAGGATGGGATAAATGTCTACAGCTAGCATTTATTCAGAAACAGGTCCTGAGATCAGGGAAATGAAACACCGGGGTATTGAAACATCAGTCTAATTTGCATTTTTAGGTTCTTCATAAAATCTCTCTTTATCCCTCCTAAGAGGTACCTTTCTACCTCCTGAAATGAAGCCTTTGCCATTTTATGAGGAGAATCATAGCAAAACGCAGCACTGTTTTGACTCCCAAATGCAACATATGGTTCTTTAATTTGTGGTTTTTTCTTTTTTTTTTTTTAATTGTAAATATTTTTAAATTTATTTTTCAATTACAGTTGGCATACAATATTTTATTAGTCTCTGGTGTACAGCATAGTCATTAGACATTTATATACCTTACAAAGTGATCATTTCAATAAGTCTAGTACCCATCTGCCACCGTACATAGTTATTACAATATTATTGACTATATTCACTTTGCTGTATTTTATATCCCCATGACTATTTTCATAACTGGCAATTTGTGGTTCATTTTCTTTTTTTAAATATATATTTTATTGACTTCAGAGAGGGAGGAAAAGGGAGAGAGAGATAGAAACATCAGGGATGAGAAAAATTATTGATCTACTGCCTCCTGCATGCTTTCTACTGGGGATTGAGCCCACAACTCAGGCTTGTGCCCTTGACTGGAATCGAACCTGGGACCCTTCAGTCCACAGGCCAACACTCTAGCCACTGAGCCAAACCAGCTAAGGCTTGTGGTTAATTTTCTAAGGTGAAGTAATTGTTGAAAAATTCTCAGCTAATTATCTTATTGTGAATAATTGCCAACCTTAGGGTGGGAGCCACCTCTCCTCCAAATACATCTAACTCCAAATGCAGGAAGTGTGTGTGACTGTCTTACGTTCTTTACATTCCCCAATACAGCCTCAAAGCTCAGCCTCAAGGGTTGAGAGCTCTCCACGTCCCTAGTAATAGACTAGCATGTGTCCATATTTTCCACACCAGCCTAATAAATGGTACTTTTAATTATTCCCATTGTACTAATGAGGAAATTGAGGTTTAAAGAGATAAAATGGTTGCTTTGGTGGGTCTGACTCAGGAGTCTATGCTGCGCCTTTGCTAACAATTCACTGGATCCACTTGCTTCCTGTCTGTGCAGCAAGCCTAGCGTCACCATTTCCCACAGGCCCACTTCCTGCCGGCACCAAGCACTGCTCTACGCCTGTCTGTTCCTCCCTTTTCACTTTCACAGTTTAAGGCTTCATTACCTCTCACCTGGATTCATTACCTCCTATTGAAATATTTTCTATCCCTCCAAGGCCAGGGTCCTTCTATCTATCCTTCACACTCCCTCCACCAGATAAAATATTTCTTAGGTAGTGCCTGATCATAGCTCCAGCTTAGTCAGCAGCCTCTGTGGGTTCTCCATTAGGTCCCCTCCAAAATCTAGCCCTGCCCTCTCTTCCCAGTTATCTCTCTCCAGATTCCTCCCGCACTGGAATAGACGTCCTTGGGAAGAGAGTTTTTGTCTGTTCTACTCACCATCATATATGTACTACATAGAACGGAGCCTGGCACCGAGCAGGTGCTTAGACAATGTTAGGTGAAAGAATGAAGAATTATGGTTTAGCAAGATCTTATTACTGATTGCATCCAAAATAAATAAATCCTAGGTTGTTTCCAATCTGATTTCTTTGCTTAAAATACCTCCTGGTGGAGTCCTCCCTGTCATCTCCACTTATGCAATTTAATTTCCATGAAAACTTGTCCATTACTTCAGTTACAACGCATAAGTCAATTATTCCAGGTAAGAACATCCTTGCCCTTATATGCACTTTGTTTTTGATAACTCTGGCCTCACACATTATCTTTGCTTTGAATTATAGTGAATCCTCCCCCATTAGTTTATGGGAACAGTTACTCAAGAAACGGGGCAAAGTCTTACTCAGCTTTGAATTACCCATGATGTCGAGTATAAAACTAGCTTAAAAAAATGCTTGTTAATTTTTAAATCGAATTGAATCTCAGAAGCCACTTCTGAACTCCTTCCTCATAATTAGTATATACTGAAACACATGTAAGCAACAACAATGATAAAAATAATAAGACATTAAACACTAAGAGCTTTGCCAGGATTTAATCCCTCCAAAGCCCTCTGAGGCAGGTTTTATCATTATCAAACGGGAGGAAAGGCTGAGTTCTCCAAGTTCCCACTGGTAGTACAAGGAAAAACCCAAGGTTTGGCTTTGCTGTTCAGGCTCTTAACCTTGGATACTAGTGCCTCCTGCATTTCAAATAAAACATTTTTTATAAAGCCAAATATAAACACTTTTGTGTATGTCACAGACCTATATGTACGCAAACTTTTATGAATTGATCACATTGGCATTTATACTTTGTGGGTTCACAAATTTCTTGACAACTTTAAGAAAAATAACAGAATACGATGACATTTTTACAAAAAAAAAAAGTCAAATAAATCAAAAAAGGAAGAGTACATTTGAAAAGAAGGATCTCTCACCCTTTGGGACAACATGGAAGGACCTGGAGAGTATTATGCTAAGCAAAAAAGGCAGATCAGAGAAAGACAAGTATCATATAATCTCACTCATATGTGGAAGCTAATGTACAAAGTAAACAAACAAAGTAGATTCAAAGACATAGAAACATGGAACAGACCTATAAATCTCAGAGGAAATGAGGCAAGGACAGTGGGAAGAGATTAACCAAAGAATTTATATGCATATATACATAGCCTATGGACACAGACAACAGTGCAGTGAAGGCCTGGGGGAGGGGGGACGTGGAGGAATCAATGGAGGAAAAAGGGGACATCTGTAATACTTCCAACAATGATGAGTTAAAAAGAAATAAAAGGAAGAGTACATTTGAGACACAGCTTGTGGAATACTAGTTGTCTTACTGTGGGAACAATGCCAGGTCCCTGGATAGTCAAGGCTGGTAGGAGCACAGAGGCCTTGTTATCAATACACCAGAATGGCCAAAGGCCGCTCTGGCCACGTACCTAAATGGGATGTCCATGGACTCTGAGCCTGGAAATCCAAGATACCATGAGTGGGTGCAAGGACACACGATACACACTGCCCTTCTGCAATCAGTATGATTGATATAACTATTGGCACCAAGCCTTCTTCGTCTAAATGGTATAAAAGTAGGCTACTGACCAGTCTAGTTGGCTGAGGCGGGAGTGAGGAGAAGTCTGCTAGAATATGGAGAAGGAGAAGCTAGGGGGGAGTGTGTAAGGAAGTCTGCTAGAGAAAGCAGCTGGGCCGCACAGCTTAGGCACTGCTGCAATGTGAGGCAGTGAGTCAAGGAGGCAGCATGTGCTGCTCAGATAATAGATGTGGGCTCAGAGACTGATGCTGCTTTATGGGAAAGATATGTGTTCACCAGCTGGTGGCCAGCTGCCTGCCTGTATGGGCTTCGCTGTGAGGACTGTTCCTGTGGCTATGTGACCACTTCTGCAATGAAGATTCATTCTTATACACCGTAACCTCTCATGGCTTCTCCATCTAAGACCCGGCATCCTAGGAGGTCCAGCCCCAGGCAGGGGGCCTCGAACCCAACACCTGTTACTAGTGAGCAGAGGATAAAGGAGGAACTTGGACTAAATTTCCCCACAGTTAGTACAGGGGGCAGGGTTCAGCAGGAACCAGCCCTCGTGTCTTCGAATGGGAGAATGTAGAATACATGGACTCACAGCCACTCAGAACAACTCAGAGCACCAGACCTGGGGCAGGGCTCCTCGTGTGTGCTCTGACACTTACTAACACAGAAACTGTAAGGTTTGAGGCACAGAAAACTGACCACAAAGGCATGTTAAAGTAAAGTTTATTCCCCAGTAATGAGCAGGACTCATTATGGAGGTAGAGAAATCAGAATTGAAGGAGTGGGGAGGGGAGAAGGGACCAAGCCAGGCTGCCTCCAGATGGACATGGAGGAAAAGCAACACGTGGCTGGTCTGAGGATCTTTTTATTTTTATTCTTATTTATTTATTTTTTTAAATATATTTTATTGATTTTTTATAGAGAGGAAGAGAGAGGGATAGAGAGTTAGAAACATCGATATGAGAGAAACACCGTTCAGCTGCCTCCTGCACACCCCCTCCTGTGGATATGCCCGCAACCAAGGTACATGCCCCCGATCGGAATTGAACCTGGGACCTTTCAGTTCGCAGGCCGACGCTCTATCCACTGAGCCAAACCGGTTTTGGCTGGGGGTCTTTTTAAGGGGAGGAGCAGGAGGGGGTGGGCTCCAGGGCACTTTGGCAGGCGCTGAATGGTGGTTCGATGTCTTGGGGATGTCTCTGTGGCAGATGCCAGTAATGTCATAACTCCACCCACCAGTTGGGGGGAGGGAGAATCTCACAAAAACATTTCCTTCAGTAGCAGGAGACTTAAAAGTCTTGGTGTTGTGATAATGTTAGCTTTAAACCATAAAGATATGGTTTATTCTTTGAATCCTCCACTAGATGGCAGGAAATTGTTACTGTCCAAAGTAACATTACTGGATTAGTCCAGGTTCTCCAAGGTTCAAATTGATGCAAATTACTTTCACCTCAACCTCTAGCAATGCTGGCCTTTTCCCACAAGCCATTTAAAAACAAATGACTATTTTTAAGCTGGGAAAGAAAAAAATCAGGTTTTCACAGGAATAAATAGTAAGTATCAGTAAGCTAATTATGTTTGTGTTGCTCTGCTTGAACATAGTAGGAACAATTTTCTTGACAACTGTACAGACAGGCTGGGAGAAGGGTTGAGAAGGGAAAATGTTCCGTTCAGATGTCAGATATTAGAGAACAGATTTCAGTCACTTTCAAGTCACAGTTCTCCTCCCTGGCCACACATTAGACTCACCTGGGGGCCCTCCCGCAAACCTCAGTCCTCTGATGATAGAACCTAGACATTGGCATTTCTTTAAGCCTACTCAACTATAAAATAAAATGATTAGATGGACATCTTAGCCTTTTTCCAGAGCTAACATTCTAGTATTGAAGTCTAACAGCTAACCTGTTACTATAAGCTTCATGAGAGAAAGAGCTAATTCTGCTCTAGATCCTTTATGACTATTCACTTAGTGAATCCACAGCACTAGGGCAGGCTGGGGGAAGGTGAGACACAACTTGCCCGAGGCCACCCAGTAAGGAGGAAAGTTGAGACTCAATCCAGAGTTTGTCTCTAGACTAGTCTGAGTATACCACACGAGGCCATAATTCCTTCATTAATAGCTGATTCATGAAAGAACTACATCCATCTCCCTATCTAACTTTCTACCTATATCTAATTTTTTCCTGCACTAACATAATGGTTTCTACATTGTTATGTAAGCCATTGCTGCCAGCTGGGTTAGAAAATTAGCACAGCATATTCTGGGAACAGCTATAGCAAAGGCCAATTCTTTTTTTTTTAAGTCAGTACCTTTGGGAGAGATATTGTTTTTCTGGATGAAATTGTAATTGAATTCAGTAACTTTGCAAAAGAGCATTTGAAATGCACTTATTAGAGTTTTCAGGAAAACTAATTGAGCAAATCTTATAAGCATCGATTGACATGGGTTGGACTCCAGGGCTCCTGGAGACTAATAAAAACTAGATTCTGTGCACACTCTGTCCTCCTGTTTTAAACTTCGTTTTTTGGTTTGTTGTTTTTTTCTGGAATCTAAGCAGGTAGGTCTCCTGACCCAGCAGGGACAGCTTTAGAAACATAGGCGGATGTGGTATAGATTCTTCCACACAGGAAAGATAAAGCTGGATTCTCTGGGGCTTCTCTCTGAAAAGTCAGTGATACTTTTTATCAGCATTGCTGGCTAAATAAAGACCTAGGGGACAGAGCACAGCGTGAGCCTGAAGGACAGTGGCGATGAACTTCTGGATGACTTGTCTCTGAGGAGAGTTATCATGTTCACAGGAACTTAATGCCTCTGAGGGTGATCATTATAAACATATGCAAAAGTATAGTAAGCACTCTTGTATCCATCACCCAAATTCATCAATTATTAACTCCCAGCCAACCTTTTATCTGTACCTCTACCCAGTCCCTTCTCCTCACACATGGATCATTTTGAAACAAATCCCAGACACCCTAATGCTTCATCTGTAAATATTTAGTATGAATCTCTTAAAGAAAAGGACGTTTTAAAGAAAGCATGACCATTATATAATATTTAAAGTAATAATTAAATTTTAGAGCCTGTTTTATCTACATTTCATTCTTTATTAAAAGCCCTTGCCCTGAGGAGGGTAGGTGAATATTGAGGAATTAAATTTTTATTTCCAGGAAGTAGTTCATCGGGCCAATTTTAACCCAGAAAAATATTAAGGGCCTCAATACTGCACCAGACATTACCTTATTTTTCCCCTACCTTTGCTCAGACTTTACACTATATTTGGTTCTTCTCAAATAGTTGTAATTTCCTTAGTAACCATTTACTTTAGGGAAAAAAAATGTTTCATTTTTTCCTTTTGTTTCCATCACTATTTTTTAAATTTTTATTTATTTTAAATATATTTTTATTGATTGCAGAAAGGAAGGGAGAAAGAGAGATAGAAACATCAATGATGAGAGAGAATCATTGATTGGCTGCCTCCCGCATGCACCCACTGGGATGGAGGCTGAAACCCAGACATGTACCCAGACCGGGAATTGAACTATGACATCCTGGTAAATAGGTTTCTGCTCAGCCACTGAGCCACACCAGCTGGGCTCCATCACTACCTATTCCCCCTATACCTTCTTCCACCTCCACCAACCTCCTAACCCCACAATCACCACACTGTTGTCTGTGTCCATCAGTTCTTTCTCTTCCTTTTTTTTTTTTTCTCAACCCCTCCACCCACCCCTAACACCCACACTCCCTACCAGAGCTGTCTGCCTGCTCTCTTTGTGTGTGTGTGTGTGTGTGTGTGTCTGTGTGTGTGTGTGTGTGTGTGTTCGTTGTCTAAACTTTTACATATGTCTCCTTTCTTCCCCAATTGAACCCCCACCCCCAGCCATTCCCATCCCGGGCAAGCCCCCACCATCCCAGTTCTGTGTTCATTGGTTATTCTAATATGCATGCATACTCGGCTTATCAGTCCTTTGGTTGTTCTCTAACTGCTCCTCCCCTGCCATTTCTCTCTGGATCTATTCTTGTTCATCAAATTATGTTGATCATTATTTCCCACATATGAGTGAGATCATGTGATATTTCTCTTTCTCTGACTGGCTTATTTCACTTAGCATAATACTCTCCAGTTCTATCCATGCTGTTGCAAATGGTAAAAGTTCCTTCTTTTTATAGCAACATAGTATTCCATTGTATAGATGTACCACTGTTTTTTAATTCACTCATCTGCTGATGGGTACTTAAGTTGTTTCCAAATCTTAGCTATTGTAAATTGTGCTGCTATGAACATAGGGGTGCATATAACTTTTCTGATTGGTGTTTCTGGTTTCTTGGAATATAGTCCTAGAAGTGGGATCACTAGATCAAATGGAAGTTCCATCTTTAACTTTTTGAGGAAACTCCATACTGTTTTCTATAGTGGTTGCACCAGTCTGCATTCCTACCAGCAGTGCACAAGGGTTCCTTTTTCTCCACATCCACCCCAGCACTTGTAGTTTGTTGATTTATTGATGATGCCTGCCCTCTTATCTATGAGTCTGTCTCTACTTATTAGTTCAGTTTGTTTATTAGATTCTATATATGAGTGAAAACATATGGTACTTGTCTTTCTCTGACTGGTTCATTTCACTTAATATAATACTCTCCAGTTCCATCCATGCTGTTGGTAACATTTTCTTCCTTTTTATGGCTAAGTAGTTTTCCATTGTGTAAACATATTACAGCTTTCTTATCTACTCATCTACTGATTAACACTTGGCCTGCTTGGCTATTATAAATAATGCTGTGATGAACATAGGGATGTATATATTATTTTGAATTAGTGTTTCAAGTTTCTTTAGATAAATTCCCAGAAATGGAATAGCTGGGTCATAAGGCAGTTCCATTTCTAATTTTTTTTGAGGTAACTCCACACTGCCACTGTAGAAAGCAGTATGGAATTACCTCGAAAAAATCATTCCTATGGGTTAAATATCAGTAGCATAAGTTGTGTGAAATACTGGGACATGGTGATTTAACAAACCACAGAAGTTTACTGAATATCCCCCAAACTGAGGATTGGGTGATCATTTTTAAGCGATGGAGAGACTTTTATTAACGACTGGACAGTGCAATGAAGTGGGGCTGACTTCACAAGAAGCTCTCACCAAGAAGATGGATCTTGACAACAGCCCTTTGGGCACAGACTTTCTCCCTCGAAGACAACATGGGTGTCTTCCCAGACAGAACTTCTTATGTGCAATCACGTGGTCCTCAAAGTCCTGAGCATGGGTCATAGCAGGGAGTATTTCTCCATGGTCTGTTCAAACTCCTTGAAATCAATGGGAGAGAGTCTTTTTCTAAACCATCGTCCTGGCTCAGACTGGCAGCCACCCAATCCTTATCTGGAAGAGCCAGGTATAAATTCAGGCCTCATTAAGTGAAGAGGTGCAGGAAGGAAATGAGACAATTTACAATTGAAGACTCTATCTTTGAGATTCCCAAAGGGCCATAACAGTTATCCTAGAGTTAGAATGGAACTTAGCACTAATATGCTCTGGTTCCCGGAGTGCACTCTCAGCAGAAACCCAAATATGAGGAGAAGCGAAACAGAGCAAGCTACATGAAAGCCATATTTTCTTTCAGCCTAGAATTAACTGAAAATTAGGCACTGATATAATTCAGCAAACACAGGGAAACGTTCTTCACAAACAGATATACAAAACACACCAGGTATTTTCTTTCAAAGACCTGTTTCAATCTATCAGTCTATCACCAAACTGATTTAAGGTCAATTCTCCTCAGCTTTTTGTCTGTGTTAGGAGTCTGGTTTCCTTAATCTTTGTTCTGCACTGTACTTTTTTCCCCAAGTATGCCAGCTTTTTCAGCCACAAGGCTGGAATAGAAGAGGCACAAAGAAAACACAGTAAAAATCACCACCTTGTGTTTCCAGGGTCATAGATTCTTCAATGGTCTGATGTGCCTTCTGTCCACCCTTCAGACTCTTCTTGTGTATTTGTTTGCTTACTTATATAATGTCCAGGATTTTTATTTGTATTTAAAAGAGGAATAGGAAAAAAATTACATCTGTACTATCTTCCTGGAAAGTGTACCTTAACTTCTCAATTAAATATCAAGAGATATACATAAAGACTTTCTCAGCTTTACAGCTACAGGCTATCCTTTTGCAAGTACCAGAATTCATTCAGCCCTAATTTTTGAACCTTTTAGCAATCATCTACAATCATTAACAATTTTCTACAAGTAATACATAATACGTGTTATTTTGCATGCACACAACATATATCTGTTGGACAAGTAGAATTATGAGGTTCAGAGGGTATATGCATTTGTGATTTTGTTAGTTATTGCCAAACTACCCTCCATAGGAATGGTACCAATTTACACTTCAACCTTCAGTATGAGAATACCGGTTTTCCCATGCAATGTGTTTGTTATCAATTATTTGGCCCAGATTTATAGGTGACAAAACTATCTCAAGTTGTTTTAATTTGCCTTTCCTTTATTTTGAAAGGAGTCTAGCATTGCTATAGTTTTGTTTTGTTTTTTCAGTATCACTTGTATTTCCTTTTTTTTGTGAATTGACTGCTCATAGTCTTTAAAGACCAGTCTACCAGTTAGCTGGGTTTTACATTAATGTCTTTATAAATTAAGGGCAAGTTATGATTTAAATATAAAAAAAAACAACACATCTGTGATTTGTTTTGACAAATGTATTCACTCATGTAGCCACCAGCCCAATCAACATATAGGACATTACCACACCCAGAAAGTCCCCTTGGGCCGTTTTATAATCAATTGCTCCTCCTCAAAACATTCTCAAATATCATCTATTTTTTTTTTTTAATCTTACTTAAGAATGACAAGCAAGCCGAAGCCGGTTTGGCTCAGTGGTAGAGCGTTGGTCTGCGGACTGAAAGGTCCCAGGTTCGATTCTGGTCAAGAGCATGTACCTTGGTTGCGGGCACGTCCCCGGTAGGGGGTGTGCAAGAGGCAGCTGGTCGATGTTTCTCTCTCATCGACGTTTCTAGCTCTCTATCTATCTCCCTTTCTCTCTGTTAAAAACCAATAAAATATATTTTTTTTAAAAAAAAGATTGAGAACCGCTAAAAAAAAATAAAATAAAAATAAAAAAGAATGACGAGCAAATGTATTGTTTTGCTCACAGCCTAACTGTCACTCTCCATTGGCTCCAGTGAGTCAGTAGGCAAAACTATCTTATTGTCTTAGAGCAGGAGCTGGTAGATGACAGGAAACATGGCTCCCATGTGTTTTATATCGCACTTAGCATTTGCAAGTGTTTAATGTCTATTATCTATCAACACTTGCTTCTATCTTGAAAGTAGTCATCAATTGGTCATAAAAATGAGGAAATAACTGACTCACAGCCTGTAATATTAAAAAAATTGCCTACTTACCTGATGCTTTGTCCCTGACCAAACCATTGTGAGTAAATTGTTAGTAAATTCTAACAAAGAAAAAGGATGACAGCAACAGTATACAGGCAAAAACCCTCTCATTAAAATGAGTGGGAGCAATGTGCCAGGATCTGTCATCCTCATACGGAAGCCTGCTGGTGCAGAGCTGATGTGAAATCACTGATCCGCAGCCAGCTTTGCCGGGTTGAACAGGAAAGCCATTATGCACCCTCAGCCCAGAGTGGCAGCTTTCACTTACTGAAACTTGACTTATTTTTTTAGATTATTTGTCTCCATGTGGGGAGAATGGAAGCGTAGCATTTGGAGACAGATGAAGGTTGTCTGAACTCATTTTCTATACACAGCATACAGATATTGAACCTTTTGTACCAGTTATCCTGGTACATAAATGGGAACCGACTGTAGGGTACTGTGTTTCCAACACCATCATTTCAAATAGATTCCTCTAAAATTAAAAGCAAACCAACAAGAACTATTCTCCGTTAAAAAGATCTAAATATGATTAAAACGAGGTGCCCCTCACCACCATATTTAAGGTGAAGTTCTATATCAGTGCGGCATTCATCATCTGAAATAACAATTTGCAGATTCAAATAAACCTCCTTCAAATAGAGAGTCAAGGCTATTTTATAAAATTACCACAGAACCAAATAAGGACATAGAGTTTCTGGAGAAAATACTTCTCCATGCAGCATAATCTCTTATTTGGGCTACCTTCCAAGACATTGATTTTAGTCACTATTGATTTTGTATATTTTAATGATCAAATTCCATGTTTTGAGGAAGTATTTTTTATTTTATTGAACTAAATTGTAAGATTCTTAAATTGTATATCATGATGTTTTGATAAGATGGAAATTTCTTAGACATAAACAGCCTCCCCTACATGAGGATATTTTCCTCCTATCTTCATTGCTCCAAAGTATCACACAATTTTTAAACTGCTAGAAAGACTGGTCTCCCACTCGAAGCTTTAAATCCTATACAACAAATCTCAAGATGTAGGATAGTCATTTAGTTGAGACTTGAATTCCTTCTCTTCTAAAGAAACTAGTCTCTATGGCAAGGGATTGTAATTATTAAACCTTTTTAAATGCTTTTGAAGTGAGTAGCACGATGCCTGAGCAATAATCAGAGTTTACATGAAGAACCCAAATCATAGTATTTTTGCCTAGAAGGACATGTGCTTAGTGATCATGAAGTCCATTTTTTACTGGCCTTTTAATTCGTTCTCTCTGAGTGATCTATGTAAATAACCTTTTCCTTACATGCCAAGCTACATGTGCATTGAAAACTTACTCAAAATAATTAAAAGATAATCATCTAATTCTTGTCCTCAGCTTGAATGGCCGTTCATCTCCTGGGATCAGTCGGATGCTGAAGCAGAAAAGCATATCGGTTGTCCGTAGGGCGCTGCTGTTGTGCGCAGTGCAGGCTGTGAAACAGCCCTGTGGGAGCGGCACTCCGAGCTGGAGTGCCTTCCAGGGGCTGCCTGCACTCACTGCTGGTTCCGAGGAAGGCCTGGGTCACATCCTCAGACCAAATGCTGCATCTTAGTATATTGTGATTGTTTTCACTGAAAGTTTTAAAAGTAGATCTTTCATTATTTGAGTTTTATTTCAACCCCCAAGATTCTTGAGAGAGAGAGAGAGAGAGAGAGAGAGAGAGAGAGAGAGAGAGACTGCTACCTCTACAGACAGATGAAATCACTCAATTACCTTCCTCTTGGAGACTTTTCTGACTGAGAGGCACAGCACTTTTTTGTTCTTCCTAGAGGTGGTATGTTAATAGGAAAAGCTATCAAAAAGAGCTGTTTCTGTTTGGCACAGAGAATGACCCCTAGACATGTGATGTTTCTGTCTCAGTGTTCCCTTGCATATGTCATTATTTAAGAAAAAAATACACAAAAAGGTGTATATAGCAGACAAAACACATTCCCTTGTGGAGGCATGAAAGCAGATTTTATGTAAGAAAGTGCCAAAATAATAATTCATTATTATTTGGATTTACAATTTTGGGATTTACAATTCCTACTTACCTTAGATGTCAAAATAGAAAAATCAAAGGGGAACTTATCCTCAGAGACCTGCTTTTTCATATCTATTCTTTCTCCTCTATCTTATCTCTCTTCCTTTCTGAAACTTAATTTATGCGTATGTATAAACATTCCCAAATCTCTCCCAGTTCCCCAGTCCCAAGCAAGCTTCTAGAAACAGTGGCCCACACCCAGAGGCCCAGTTTGTTCCTCATGTGGCAGCCCCTCTGCTTCTGGCCCTTCGGCTCCTGTGCTTCATGAACTAAGGTTGGCATCAGTCCCTTAGGTGCTAAAGCCAATGGGCATGTCTGTCTAACAGCTGTGTTCTGTGTGAGCATGCTGGATCCGCTCCTCGAAATAGATACTTCCCTATGTTCCCAACTCGTTTTCCTCCCAAATTTCTGATTTCTCATTCTTACTTTTTTGAAGCTGCCTCGTTTCATAAATATTGGTGTTCCTCCTTCCCCCCCCCCTTTCTCTCAATACATTAATTTTACATGTAGAACTAATTAACTCCCATAGCTTCAAATTCCACTTGGATACCAATGACTCCTGTTTGCAGCCCAATTTCTCTCTTATGAACCCTCTTTTTTGGACAAATTACTTAGAGCTGGTAGCTCAAACTCCACATTCCAGAACAGAGTGTAAGATCTTCTCACTCCCCACTTTGAGATTTCCCCTGATTTGCCTCTTCTCTGTGAATGTATCAACCTAGAGTGATCATCACAGCTTCCATTCCAGTCTGCACTGGGAAGATTGCTAAGTTCTCCATTATGTGCTTTTGCATATACTGTATGATGTTCACTACAACTCTAAAAAGGAGGTGCTATTATTACACTCATTTAATTCATGGGGAATGGGAAGCACAGCAGCATCACAGAACCTCGTCAAAGTCAACATGGACTGACAGACTCTGACGGCAGCCCCAGAGATGGAGTCTTCACCTTGTGTGGCACTGCCTCTCCTCCATGCCTCAGTCTCTCCTTGTGTATATAAGCCCTGCCCTCCCCAACATACCCGTTGGAGGCAGAGAATTAAACAAGCAAAAGCCATAAAATGAGATAAGTACTGAAGGCAGTGAGGAGGCAGAAATAAGATTCCTTTGAGGTTTTAGTCAGACTAATCCACTTTGCCAGGAACAGACGTCCTTATCTAAGGTGCAGGTATCATTGCCACTGCCATATCTCTGGAGGCTACCATAACATTTTCCTTTCTGTGAGATTCTTTTGGCTCAATGGAGAAAATGATTCGCAGAATAAATGAGGGTATGGTCTTTTTATTTTACATTGGTAAGAATAAGGGGTGCTTTGAATGACAGATATTGAAATGAGAAGTCTCTACACCAAGTTTTCACTCATTTATTTTCTCAAGAGCTCTACAGTTCCACTCTCAAAATGGGACCAGAAGTGCTCAGAAGTAGCTCAGCCAACAGGTACTGAACACTCTTCAACTGAACATAGATAGTTTACACATGCACTCATTCTGTCAAACAAAATATAAAGTGGAAGAATGACCCAAACTCCTCCTTTCCTCAAGGCAATAAGCAATGTGATGACATATTCCCTAACTGGCTTTTTACTAACATATTAGATACATTTTAGTATATTTTTAAAAAGTACAATATATCACTAATATTATTGAATTGTAAAAAGGAACTAATTATTTTACAGATTATGATCATATTTAAAATGGATTTTCTGCCAAAACTGGTTTGGCTCAGTGGATAAAGCGTTGGCCTAAGGAATGAAAGGTCCCAGGTTCGATTCTGGTCAAGAGGCAGCTGATCAATGATTCTCATCGATGTTTCTAACTCTCTATCTCTCTCTCTTCCTCTCTGTAAAAAAATCAATAAAATATATTTTTTTTTAAATACACAAAAAAATGGATTTTCTTTTTCTCCTCTTCCTTACACCAACACATACAACTATCAAAGAATCCAGCTTTTTGAAAGAGAAAAAAAAGAAATATGACTAGACATCGGAAATGGAAATTAAATTAATAAGTGTAGGAACTTCGCTGCAAGCCTCTTGTTATTACTGTGAATTTCTGAAGAGATTACCTTAAAAGGCACCAAAACATGTTTCTGTGTTATCATTTTTTCATTAAAATGTTTTTCTTTTTACAAGAATGGTAGAAAATAACCTAACCAAAACTAAAGTCCCTGGTCCAAAGGGTAGGAACTGATGCTTCAGTAGCTACGATGTATTTCTTTTGAAATAGTCAAATATAACCCTTTAAGTTACAAACCAATAAGAAATATAACTGAACATATTTCTTCACTCTGAAATAACTAAATAACTTAACATACTGAAATAAGTATTTTGTACTCCAATTGCTATAGCATTTTATACATTTTTCTCTCCCCAAATTTCAGACTCATTTCTGACCACTGAAATCTTTTCATACTGCTATTTGAACATTAACAGAAGATCTTTTAACCCAGTTCTTTCTTTTATCACCCTCCCTGCCATGTCAAATCGTTTGTTCCACATTCCTGAGTCCTAAAGATGAGAGGTTCACTGCTTGTCAGGGTGCTAACAAGATCATCTAAAATAAACCTAGTGGGTCGCACTTACAGATAAAATACAGCATCATGAATATGGATGGACAGGCACATTTGAAACCTTAGAATTTCACCAGTGCTACAGTCAAATCTTAAACTTAAAAAAATTTTTTTTAGTATTTTGCTGCTTCTGTTTTTTAATGAGCTAAATACTCTTCAACTCTGCTGTAGTAACATTTCTCATACATTTTAAAATGGCAGCTGAAAATTCCCCACTCATGATCATCTGACTCGTTACCATAAAATCCACCAACACTGGTGCATCTGTACGTTCTCATTCTCAGAATGGAAAGCTTCTCCTCCTCTTTACCACATAACTGGTGATCCAGGTAACTGGGAATGTGGTTCTGACTCATCGCTGTTATAATTGCCTCCTCTAATCCCAATGGAAAGTAAGGACATCCTCTGAGATACTTTCATGGGTACGGAGTCGTAAAGGTACCAGACTGCAAAAATTTCATTTCACAGATAAAGAAACTAAGAGCCAAATATGTCATTACACTTGCCCCCCCTCAAAAAAAAAACAAAAACAAACAAAAAAAAAAACACAGATGAATAAACATTACCAAAAACTGTCATGATTTAATTAACCTCTCATTAGTTCCTTATTCCACCTTACTCCATGAGAGTATATTTTCTCAAAACAGCAATTAGTTTTGGCTTGAATGTAGTGAACTAATATCAGTACTCTGTAATCCAGACATGCCAAAGATAAGAAAATAGACCAGAAAACTGAAAAACATTTTCTGTTTCTGAAATTACATTGAGTGGGGATCTGCATAACTTGCTATTTTAAAGGTACAATTTTTATACTCAGGAAAATGATTATAAAATGAATGGTTAAATCATGAATTCCTTTTTTTTTTATCTCTTTTCACAGAAATGTTCAAGTTCTTCTTATGAATCACAGAGCAATCTATGCTTTTTTTCTTTTTTTCCAGTTAGAAATGGATTTACTCATTTCAATTCCAAGCTGCTTATCTGTGCCTGCTATTGGTTCGCCTTATAAGCCTTTATCTTGTTGCCTCACAGAGCCAAATCCACCTGTCTCTTCCCTCCTTTATAATGCTGGATCAGAACTCTGCAAACTACTTTTCTTCTTTGCCAGCTAACTTCATGTTAGGCTCTGCCAATAGCAGGTGTTGGAGGAGACAAGACTAGAGAAGAAGACTTGTTTTCCAGCAATATCTGCCACAAAACTTCAAGAAATTAAAGATTTCTTTAGAAATGCTATGGAACTCTTTGGTCCTCAATCTGTGACTTGAGTTGATCTTGTCATTTTCTTTATGCAAAACCTCCAGTGGACTCAACAGAATCTGTCACACATCTGAGTCCGTGTTGTTTACCATCATTACCACCATCATGTCTTTACATTGCTCCTTTAACTTCAACATCAACTTTGCGTCAGTGTTTTAGCAAATGGTTTTGTAATTTATGTTCTGTAATAGTCAGAATCTGGTCAGGAGACAGAGATCACACCAGTAATCATATGAACTGGAAAATTTTAATTTAAATAATTAACTAAAATTAAATACAAAATGTAATATCTGGTTACAAAAGTGGAATTTGAAGCTTTACCAACTTTCTCGTGTAAAATTTATGGCACTATTTGGTGAGGAATAGGACCTTGAACCAGTTAATGGGATATCTGGCTCCATTCAGACAAAACTGAGAATCTCCAAATCCTGAGTCAATCATCCTCTCTTATCAGGAGAATGAACTTGCTCTCCTGTGTAAGGAGACTGTCCTTCCTTTACTTATAAATCCTATAATAAGCTCACCTGAGACAGATATCTTACTAGGGATGCTCATTCTTCTCAAGATGCACCTAAACCATCCCCTTGCCACAAGATGAAATACAAATTTACAGACTCCAGAGCAGGGGTCTTCAAACTACGGCTCGCGGGCCACATGCGGCCCGCAGAGGAGTCTGATCCGGCCCGCCAGGTTTTTTGGGCAGTGAGCGCAGCCGAGGTGTTACAGTAGGAATTAGTAGTTCATATAGTCCGGCCCTCCAGCTCTCTGAGGGACCGTGATCTGGCCCCCACTTTAAAAAGTTTGAGGACCCCTGCTCCAGAGGGTCAAATATAAGCATGACCAAAGAGAAAGTAGTAGTACACCGTAAGAATTGCAATAGTATTTTGCTAATGTACATTGGGGAATCTTGGGGAATATGTATGTGAATAATTTTTTAGGTTATTATACCTAGGAGGACAAATATATATATATATATATATATATATATATATATATATATATATATATATATATATATATATATATATATATATATATATGGCCAGCGACAGAATGCCATAATGACTAGAATGACAGGTCGCTATGATGCCCAATGTGGCCAGTGAACTGACTGGATCTGGAGGTAGGGCCAGCCAGCCAAATCCCCCCCCCTGCAGTCTCTCCCCCTGGCCGTCCCTGCCCCTGGTCAGCCCCCACCACTTTGATCAGCCCACAGCCCCTTCCCCCAGCCAGCTCCACCCTTGATTACCCCCCTCACACACACACACACACACACACACACACACACACACACACACCAATTGGGAGCAGAGCCAGACAGCCCACTGCCTTCAGCCCCTCCCACTATCTCCTACTCCCAACAGGCCCCACCCCATCTGCTCTGATTGGGGCTGGGCCAGCCAGATCGCACCCATGCATGAATTCATGCACTGGAACTCTAGTAATTCTATATCAGGCTGATATAGAATTTGATATGAGTACATTTACTAGATATACTGGTTTCAATGCTAGCTTGCATGGCTAGAATGTGCTCTAACAGTTTAATTGGTTGACTGAAACTTGGACTCAGTGATGACTTAAGTTTAATGAAGTTGAGATGCTAGTGTTTTCCCAGCACACTATAGAGAAAGGTGTGGGGAGCTGATCAAAGTGGTACAACATTCCAAAAAAGCAAAAAAATTTATAGATCATGAACATCATCTCATATTTTAAGTGCGTTCAATTCTTAGAAGACAGCTGACAGAGATTTCCAGCAACTTAAAAGATAGACCTCTAATTTATTTCTCCTATGGTTGGAAATTCTCATCTGGCACTGCCTCTTCATTCCAGCAGCCAATCGATGCTGCTGCCAACATTGCAGAGTTTTCTTAATCTGACATACCTACCTATCTATCACCCCCACTCCGATGTGATCCTACTCACTTCCAAAGCTTATACCTCCATCCACTCTCTTGCAGCTCAGGGAATCAGTGAGGTGGCAGTGACAGAGCATGGTGACCCCCACTCCCTGCTGCTTCCTTCTCTCCCCTTCCCCTGCTGGAAGGGAGAGCTGTTTATTTCTAGGATTATAGTTTCATTCAGATTATTCAATACTTTAAAGTCTCTCTATGTATGTGGTTGATTTCTCCTGTTATCTGCTGTTCTGTGTTGAGAGCTTATCTTCCACAGAGCTAAAGTATTTCCTGGGTCTTTTTCACACATGTACTAGTAAGGCACATGGGAGATGCAATATAAACATGCCTCAGAAGACCTTTCCTTCATGACTGAGGGAAAGACAAAAAACAAAACAAAACTGGGTATAGCAAGAGAGAAGCATGTATACATTTAAAGACAAAGCAAAGATGGATTGAATAACACAACAAACTCTAAAGAAATAAGATTTCAAGATATTGTGAAGAGCAACTGGTGTACAACTTCAAAGTACTTGTTTGCAAATTAACAAATAGAAATAAATTGAAAGCAATTAGAGAACAGAAAGTTTACAGCCTAAGCACAGTTTGGTGAGGATTATTTTGGCAGCTGTATCCAATACCAATTCTACAGGGGTGATGGGCGGATGTAGGAAATTCAGCCAAAGATGTGAGAAGTGGTCTAAATGAAGCGTGGTGAGTGCTCAGACAGGGGGGTAGGATGCAGAGAAAAAAGGAGCAGTCAGAGCAGAGTAGTTTTTCCACAAATAGTTGAGTGCCTATAACATGCCAGGCTCTCAATAGAATACTGGGCAAAACTAACCATGGCCTCTGCACATAAAAAGCTTCAAACATAAGTAGCATGAAAAAGGCTTCCTTGAGAAATTCCCTTTCCTGAAGGATAAGTCAGAGTTATCCGAACAGGTTGGAGGTGAGGAGAACATACACAGAACTTAGAAAATACTAATTTTCATCAGACTAAGTCTGTAAATTTTTGGTTACCTCACTATCATTGGTGTTCCACAGATGACCTCATGGCTTACTTAAGACCTCATCATTCACTCATACGTCAAATATTTATTGAATGCTGCACTCTGTATGGGTCAGAGTGCCAGATGCTTGGGATACATATCATTTCAAATACAGAATAAAATCACTTAAGAAACAAATCTTAAAATATGGTGGAGGAGATAAAGTAAAATAACCATTTCAACCCACTCTAATAAGTGCTGTGTAATTCTAAGAAAATGATAGGCTTAATAGTAGTAACAGCATCTCCAATTACAGAGTAATAACTATTATTACCTAGTTCTTGAGAATCATCCTCACCGTCGATTTTTAAGTTGCATTAAACACCTTACACGAGAGCACACAGTCCCAGGGAGGCAAATGATGATTAGAACATTTGCATGTCCTTCCCTGCCTCGGTTGGTGCGTGGGCACTGTCATCTCAGACAGGAAGGGGCCCGGGTAAGGTTAGAAGCACCTTTTCTTTGTCTCAGCTTTGTGACTCCTGCTGTCTTCATTTCAAATACAGAATAAAATCCCATAAGAAACCTTTTCATAAACAGCAGGGGGAAAATGAAGGAGAGCTAAAGCTAATGTAAAGCTGATGCTACCCTAGGCAATTCATTTAAGCGGCTTATCCTCTGAGAGAAACAGTTGTTTTGCCAGCAATCACCCTTATCACGGCGAGTGGACGTGCTGAGCGACCACAGGCCTCCTGGACGATGGAGGCAGCAGGCAGGTAGGAGCCTGTTTCCTGAGTCCGGCCTCCTGGGCCCCACATACAGGGAGAGCTCAGAGAGGGAATTTTTGCATATCACGAGGATTATTTGGGCATCTTCCATCACCAGAATTGTGATGTCTCACATTTCACTTATTTAGCAATAACACATTGAAGGCGCCAACTTCAGACTTCTCAGGAAACTGCAGTGTTCGTGGAATTCTGCCAACAGCCTACCAAGGTTTTAAAGGGCTTGGCTGAGAAAAGGAATCGTGTCAGAATAATCCAGCGTGAAAGGTCACACGAGTCAGTCTGTTGCCAAAATGCTGCTGCTGAGGATTAATTAATATCAATGGAACAACCAAGAGTGTCTGGCATTTTACCAAGACTGAGTTTCTCAGCCCTCCCCTCCACGGAAAATGATTATGGAGATTAAAGCTGGCAGGGCCAATAGACCATCACCTCTCTGGCCATAATGGAATGAAAAAGAAGGGTTGACAAAAGATCAATGTTGTCATCACTTATCCAGGAGTGTTTCTTTTTTTTTTTTCAGATAAACAAAGAAACAAACAAACAAACAAACAAAAAACTAAAAAAAAAATCACGTTCTAAATATATGTCAAACCCTGAGTCGGGCCCATATTTATGTTTAATCGTTAGCCTTCACAATAACCCTGAAAAGTATTATTATCCTCATTTTGCAGATGAGGGAGGGAACTGATGATTTAAGTATGGGCCAAAAACACAAACCACACAGGTATTCTCTCCCTGCAAAGCTGATGCCTCCCACCCCACCATGCTGCATGAGTCTTGTGGGGCCTAAGAAATTCATGCTTTGCTGCAAAAAAAAACAACTTTGCATGATGACCAAAATAGTGTCTATTCTGTTGACTAGCTTAGAGTGGGCCACATCTCTTTGGAACATTGAATGATTAGTGTGGGATCATTAGGGTGGAGTGTTGGCTTAACAGTTTTCCTAGAACCAGACGAATCCTTGCCAGTAGCCATAAGCAGGGGTCTTCAAACTACGGCCCGCGGGCCACATGCGGCCCACAGAGGAGTCTGATCCTGCCCCCCAGGTTTTTTGGGCAGTGAGCGCAGCCAAGGTGTTACAGTAGGAATTAGTAGTTCATATAGTCCGGCCCTCCAGCTCTCTGAGGGACCGTGATCTGGCCCCCACTTTAAAAAGTTTGAGGACCCCTGGTCTAGAGCATAAATAGAGCATAAATTCCACACCTTGGAATTCTACCGTGGTTCACTGGAAGCAGAAACATGCAGAACTTAGTTTTTCGGTGGGCAACGAAGCTTTAAGTGCCTCACTTTGTCTGCCTCTCTTGGTCTGCCTCTCTTGCTCTAAGACTGGCCCATTTAATGTGACACATGAAGGATTTGGGGGTGGGTGGGTGTTCTTTCCACTTCTGCAAAGGCACCATGTCAGAGCACAGAATTCTAATTACATGGGCATTTTGGAGGGTGCAATAGATATTCATTTTGGAGGGTGCAATAGAATTGTGCTCAATTTCTTGGATGTACATTTTTTAATGATGAAGTAGTACACATAACATTTCAAAGAAGCATGAAATAATCAAAAAAAAGATGGAATGGCTAAGATATTGATTAGGACGGGATCATGGATATGCCATAAAACTAGTGTAAGTCTAACTTCTGGTTAGTTATCACTGTGTCAATCAATCTCAAGGACTCTGTTGTATTTGTTTTTATTTTTGTCATCTAATTTTTTTTTCTGCTTTCCTCAAGCACAGAGACCAATGCTTTGGATTGTAGAGAGAATGGGCATTCAACAAAACAAACATGTTTATTGAACTCCTGTTTTTCCTCCTTTTTTTGCAGCCAAGCTCTACATAGCTAGTAAATGGGCTGGGAGAATGAGGTTTGCTGGTATTTGAACCTGAGTGACTCAGCTCCAGAGCCCGGGTTCTTCACCACTAAGCTCCACTGCTTCCCCCGCTTCAAAGGTAGGGACACAGCAACCCGTGAAGGTTGGGTGGTCTGCTCAGGACCATTGATACAAAGAGGCGGAGTCAGGGTCTTTACAAGTCATTATATTTCTGCTATGTTCTATTAGCTCCCTTTACCTGCCCCCATTATAACTCCTGTCTCTCTGGATTTCCTAATTCTGTTGGTAACTTTATTGTCCTCTGTTACCCTGGCTGAAACCCCTGACAGTCTTTTTCCTACTCTTTCCTTATCCAACCAGTTGCCCAGTCCCATAGACTTAATTTTACAGCTCTCGTCTAGTCTAAATCTCCTTTCGTCACTGCTCCTGCCTCAACTCACATTCAGCTAATTTTAGACTTCCTCCCACTTCCTTTTCCTGATCCCCAGAGCCAACTATTTTCAGTTCTTCTAAATCTTCTCCAAAAATGTATTATTCTTTGTTGAAAATGCTATATATGCTGGAATTCTAAGCTGCAACTATGAATGACTTTGGTTTAGGCTTCTCCTGTGTTAATAAACTGTTGTTTTTCTCTTTTTAGTCTTTTTGTTAGAGTCCCTGCTGAAAACCTAAAATGGGTAGCGGTTTAAAAAAAAAAAAAAATTGCCTCCCCTGTCTTCTACCTAAAAAAAAACAAACAAAAACTTTCAATTAATTCTTCCGTTTATAGCCCCCAATTCACTTACATTCACAGAGTCACCTGATGCCACCATTCTCTCTTGAGAATTGTGTAATGTAACTTGGTTATTTTTCACCTCTTCATATTCCTCAGGTCTGCTAATTCAGTTTTTGTTCATCCGTCTACTTTGCCAGCTTCTAAATTGTTGCTATTGGCTCCTTTCCATTGCCCTTTGTCATTTTAGGTTTAAAAACTAAAATCTCTTTACTGTCACTGTAATGCGGTTTGGAAGAGAGAGCAGAGGTTCAGTTAATGTGTTTAGCTGCAGTGTGTAACTAGACACTTGCCTTCATTTCCTCGTGTGCAGTAAGTTACTAGAGTCTCCGTACTCCCTGATCATGTCAATTCTCTGCTTAGAAACAGTCAGCTTTTCTGTTGACTAAAGCAACTATTTCCGGTGACAGAGCAGTTGTTCCCAACCCGTCTGCGGTCTCCACCTCTATTCAGATGAACAATTTTTCCATCAGGATTACCTCCAATACGATGATTCATTTGCTTACAACCCCTGAAGTTATGATGCCTCATGTGTGTCCTTAGCCTGCCATTATCACTTCCTACATATGATTCCTGGTACCCTCCCCCTTGCTCTAGCCAAAATTGGCTACTTTTTGTTGTTGTTGTTTTCCCAACTACCAAATATTTTCTTCTCTCTGTGACTTTGCCGATGTCTTTTCTGAAAAGTGGGATGCCCATTTCTAGAATGCAGATTCTTCTGAGCCTCCAAAGCACAGGTCAGATGTGTCTGTGTACTTTAACATAGCACTTTATACATCTCCTTTTCTTGTAATAAAAATTTTAATTATATCACTTTCATTCCTTTATACAAACTCCTTGAGAGGTGGAATTAGGTTTCATCCTCATGTCTTAGCCAATGCAGCAAACACATTGGCTCATTTCATCACAGTAAGCCTTTCCAAACTATAATATGCAAAAATGCGTAAGAATTTCTATAAACCTTAAAACATTTTTCCTAACTCTTATATTGTATTCACTGGAAAAGCAGCAGCATTTTAAGAAAAGAAAAAGAAAGCAAGGAAACAACAAAGAAAGAAAAACAACAACAACATTCATTTCTTCATCTCTGGTATTTCATTGACCCCAAGCAATTGTATCGTTCTGAGCATGATCTGAAACTTGATTGCAAGTTGTATACCTGTGAGGGGAAACTCATTATCTAAAAATGTAATTTTCCCCTTAAAATATATTGATCAAAATTTCTGTGCAGCTTGCTGCTGAGAATTTGCACATGACTCACTAAAGCAATTTCCTCAGATAAAAGAACATTGCTGGCTGGAGGTGTTCATGTGTATTATTGTAGTGACTTCAGAAAGATCCTAAGCATCCACCCTTGAAACATTTTTAAAATCTACTTCAGCACCTAAAATATTGTGTGTCAGCAGAAAGAAAGTTGATTGACATTAGTACATACTGCAGTAGAAATATCTACAGTGTTGTCAAAATAAATTCAGTTTTAGACTCAACATCCTCCCAATTTTTATTTTCAGGGCCACATTTTAATAACATTTCTGATTAACCATTAGTCATTCCATATTACTCCATTTAACATAAACAGTTCCTCTTCATTGAGCATTCGTTTTGTGTTAAGCACTTTATATACATTTTCTTATTTAATGGTTACATAATCCCGTTGGGTGCTATTGTTCCCATTTTTACACATATGTAACTAAGGCTTAAGAGGAAGCTGAGTAAATTGCCTAGGGTCAGATAGCAGGTGAATAGTTCTTTCTCTTACTAAATAGTTTTTACTTTGCGGTTATTTTTAGATGCTATTATCAGTTTGTCTATATAATTTTGCTACTAGATGTTTACACTTTGGCTTTTATCCAAGAATCAGTGGAAAAGGAATTATGCATAAAGGTCATCTGGAGTGAACAAGTAAAAGGAAAACTATCACCCTAGCTGGTTTGGCTCATATAGAGCTTCAGCCTGCGGACTGAAGAGTTCCGGGTTTGATTCTGGTCAAAGGCACATGCCTGGGTTGTGAGCTCAATACCCAGGCAGTCAATCTATGAATCTATTGATACTACATCTGCCTTATTTTTGAACTTCCCAGACTCCAGAACTGTGAGAAATAAATGTCTGCTGTGTATAAAACATTCATTCTGTTACAGCCACCCAAAGGGACTAAGACACAAACAAAGGAAACACAGGTGGTGGGAAAAGAATGTTCGTTGGAAGGCAGTTGGAGAGAGAGAAAAGGGTAGATTTATTTCTTTGCCTTAGCAATGGTTCTCAAACGCTAGCATCTAACAAAATTGCCTAGCGAGTGTCTCATACCTCCTCCCCTGCACATGCAGTGTGTCTGGCACAGATTTGGCATTTAGCACACCTCCCAGGAGAGTCTGATGCATGCAGCTCTGGGAAAGACTTCTTCTGAGAAACCTGTTTCATAAATAGGAGGAGGGTTTTCTTTTACCTAATTGATTAATAAGTTCCCAAGAATTGAATCCAACTATATCCCGTCTAGACCCTCCCCCCTAGTCACATCTACTTCCTACTGAGTTTACCACATCAGTGTTCAGATTCATCAAGGAGTAATATGTAGGTGTTCGGCTGTCTTTGGATAGAGGTGTTGGTTATGATGAGGACGTGAGATCCAGGGAAAGACTGGGAGGAAAATTCACAGTCTTGATTGGAGAATGAATGTCTATGAATATTGGGTTGTTGCAGACTCTGCAAATTTGTAGCCCACGTGCTATTGAGAGAAGTTAGCTTGAAACGTTGGCAGACAGGGCAGGGGTCCAGTGGGAAACAAAGGCAGGTGGAGCATAGGCAGAGGCTGACACTGCAGTTTGAGCAGCCTAACCACAGAAACCAACCAAGCAGAAATAATAAAATGTTTCTGGACTCAAAATGAGAAACCAAGGGAAGGCCTGCAACAAATAAGATGTACGGACGCATAGAAATAGAACGTTCATCATAGAAACGGAAAGTTCAGCATAGGAACAGAGAACGAACACAGAGAAACAGGGAACGATCAGGTCTGTTGCTGGGCAAGAACAATTGAAGGTATCAATCAGGTGACAACACAGGAAGACATAGAGCAGGCTTATAGCAAACATATATCCTGGACTACAATGGGCAGCCCATTATTAAGCCCCTCCTCTCTCGCGGAGAGTCTGAATCTGCTGTGATACATTTTCCGCATTTCTGCTTAAATCTTCTGGTCCACACACAGAGCTCATTCTTCGGCTTCAGGAGACACGACCCCGGGAAGAAACCCTCAGCTCACCATTCCAGTCATCACTATTAATCAACTACATTCTTCTTCCCAAATATTTCCAGTGACTGGCATCTACATTTATAGCTTCCATAGAGTGGTCAGAGCAAATAACAATTTTGCTCCGTAGAACAGCTCAGGATAGCTCAGCTCTAAGGCCCATCATAGCTATTGCAACCCAAGTCTAAATTTCACACATTGTCTTTAGTCTGGAGGCTCGTTTATTGGATCCGTATCCCTAGTTTGCATGTAAGTGCAGCTTTGCAAGTTTCGCTGGGGAATGGCACAAGAATAAAAATAGAAGTGTCTGAGCCGCCTCAATGTGAGCCTGGATCTCACAGGACATTGTATGAGGAGCCAAAAGACTCCTCCGGGGATTTCTTGCCACATCCACATCCTCTCACTCTGCAGGGCTTGCAACTGCCCCCCTCACCTCCATTTGGTAGTACCACTGGGAAGCAATCAGGAAAGCAGCATCTGACTTACAGGAGGAAAATGTGTGTTAGAAGAAAGGAGATCTTTAATTTTGATTAGTTTTTTTCAAATATACCGTTTGGAATATGAAGCTCAGGGAGGTTTGGAGTAAGAGTTAATTATGATTAGTTTTTTTCAAATATACCATTTGGAATATGAAGCTCAGGGAGGTTTGGGGTAAGGGATAACAGAAGAAAATGGATTAAAGCTTACTTGCAAGGCTGTTTTAAAGAAATAGTCGAGTCTGTGTTTTTCTGTTCTGTGCCCATATGCAGTGAGTCATTTACAGGAGAGCTTAGAATGAATCCTCTGAGGTCATTAGCGCCCGAATGTGCTTCTGTGAATGACCGGTTCAGATTGCAGACATACACTTTTGTGGAAAGAGTTGTAGCTTACTCCCTTCATTATGTTTTGAGACTTCAAAGTTGTGCACCTTTTGGGGGGCACTGTAGATGGATGGTATATTTTGTTATTTTTTATATATATTTTATTGATTTTTTACAGAGAGGAATAGAGAGTTAGAAACATCGATGCAAGAGAAACATCGATCAGTTGCCTCTTGCACACCCCCTATTGGGGATGTGCCCGCAACCAAGGTACATGCCCTTGACCGGAATCGAACCTAGGACCTTTCGGTCTGTAGGCTGATGCTCTATCCACTGAGCCAAACCGGTTTTGGTGGATGGTATATTTTGAAAGAGCATGAGTTCCGTGTCTACTTGTTCTACTTGACCTTGACTAACTCACATCCTCTTTCGCTGTGATACACACACACACACACACACACACACACACACACACCACACACCTTGACATCTTCCAGTTCCTCCAAGTACAAATTCTTTCCTGCCTCAGGGCTTTTCTGTGCTGCAGCCTCTGCCTCGAATGCTCTTTTTTTGCCACAGTTTTTTATTTGCTTTGTCCCAGCTTTATTAAGATACCAGAGGCCTGATGCACTAGAGGCCCCCTAACCATTCCCCTACTGGCCTGATTTACACCTAACTGCCCTCTCCTGCCAGCCCGATTGCCCCCAACTGCCTCCCCCTGCTGGCCCAATCGCCCACAACTGCCCTCTCCTGCTGGACCATTTGCCCACAACTGCCCTTCCCTGCCAACCTGATCACCTCCAACTGTCCTCTCCTGCAGGCCTGATCACCCACAACTGCCCTCTCCTGCCATGACCGGCCTCCTCCGCCAAGATGGGCCTCCTCTGCACTGCATGGAGCCGGGGGACCCCCAGGTCTCACTGTGTGGAGTGGCATCCAGGCCCTACCTTCACTGTGTGTGTGGCCATCTTGTGGCGGCCATCTTGTGACAATGCTGTGCGCCAGGGTTTTATCTATATTTTTAATAGTATAGATAACTGACATCATCTCTCCTTGAGTCCCCATCATTCCCCCAGGCCCAGGTGACTACCATCCTACTTTCCATTTCTATGACTACCATTCTACTTTCCATTCCTATGACTTTGGCTTTTTATAATTCCACAAATTTTTATTATCTATTTCAATGCAACCTTCAAGTTTTGGCTTAAATATCACCTTCTCTGACAGGCCTATCTTGCTTATGTAATTTGAAGTTGTCCCAGAATATATCCCGTGTGTGTGTGTGTGTGTGTGTGTGTGTGTACAAAACTGTTACTGTCATGCTTTCCTTTACTTGTCTGCAAACTTACATACAAAAGAAATGTAAATTTTATCTTTTCTGAAACTGCTTTTTTTAGCCTCCAATCTTCAAAGTAGCAGAAACTTAATTTCAATTTGCCTAAAGTTGCATCTGTGTTCTGATGGAGTGTGGGGTGAGAGGGAGGCACCAGCTGGTCCTCAATACCATCATCTCTCCATACCGGGGTCTGGTAGAATGGATTTGTTCCCGGCTGATATTTAATCAATTTCATCCATTCCACTGCTGCCATCCTCCTTAATTTCCATTTGCAAGTTGTCTCAGACAATATCTTCAAAATTAAAGTTTCCCAAAAACCTGTTTATTCAATAACAGGCTACTAGATTGGGAAGGGGACCATCCAGTACATCATGAAAATTATTTTCTGTCTTTGAATGACTGAGAGTTCACACCGTGAATAGAGATGTGGTAGTGCTGAGTGGATGGGGGTTAGATCAGTACAAGAGTTTGTCCACAGATTGCATTTATAACACTGAAATCCTATAATTTTTACTAAAGCAAAATATTTTGAAAAACATATAAATTAGTATGAAAGCACCGTATGCAACTGTCAGTCGTAGCAATGACTTTAAGTATGTAGTGCTCCTGAATGTAATTTCATATAACCTAAATTTCTTTTAATCAATAAGCTATTTAAATAGTTTATATTCACCTGCCTTGTATTGAATTATTTCTGACAGCAAGTTGCTATAATTAATTTGTTTTAATTAGGAAGAATAATGGCTGTCATTTTGCTTTTCATTTAAGCTTTAATCATGAGCATTTCTCCAAGTTTTAAATTTTTATTTAAAATTAATGTTAATGGCTACATAATATTCCATCATGCCTCATTAATTCACCAATTTCCCACAGTTGAGTATTGAGGTTATTATCCCATTTTTTATGGTATAAATTATATGGTAAGAAACATCTTTGTGCTTAAATATTTATCTATTTACTTAGGCTATATTTTGAGAACTGACATTTTTACATGAAAACACATTCAGCTCTTGATTGAAAAAGTTTTTGGAAATTCTGTAATTTCTTTTTACTTCTCTGGTGGAAAAACAGTATCTTATTCTTATTTTAAATTTGGATTATTCGACTACAAGTAGAATTGGGCAGTTTTTAAGCTTCTTAATTTTATTTTGGATTTCTTCTGTAAATTGTCTATGTTTTTTGGCTAATTTTCTATACAAATTATCTATTTTTTGTTTTTGTTAGCCTAATTAGTACTATTGTTAAGGTTTTCCTTATTGAATTATAAGTAGAGGAATGAACCTTTTTACTCCCGCTTGGTCTCTGTCGTAGTCCATTTGGACTGCTAGAAACAAATACTACACCCTGGGTGGCTTATGAACAACATAAATTTGTTGCCCATACTATGAAGGTTGGAATTCCAAGACTAAGGTACCAGCATGGTTGAAGAAGGGTGTTGGGGTTCTTTTCTCAGCCTTACAAAGGGTTCAGCATTCTGGAGAAAGGGGCTGTGTGTAGATTCCACAAGGAGTCCAAGGACAAAAGATAATTTTAAAAGACATTGGGGGTCAGAGGATCTCCAGCTAAAGGAGCTAAAGACTCTTTCTTGTCTAGGACCCAGTGCTATATATTTAACACAATTTGTCCTAAGGCAAGGTGGATATATACACTTCAAAGGGAAGGGTATCAAAAGGTAGAACAAAGAAGCATTATCAGTTTGGGGAATAGCCTACAGCTATTCAGGTGTTTGGCTAAAAGGAGGCCATAAAATGCCCTGAGCCGTCTGATAGTTAACAATTATCCTATTCAGGTTTGGGGGAAGTGCCCATTAGCCATTTCCAACAGGTATATTTACATATGTGGCTCACCCTTGTTGAGCCACCCAAGCTTCACCAACCTTTTGGTGAAACTCTTGTAATTATTACATGCTGGAATTGGTTCCCAGCAGGAGGGTCCTCTTACTGGTCTTCTATTCTTCCTTGTGTCCATTCTCACGTGGCAGAAGGAGCTCGGGGCTCCATGGGGTCTCTTTCATATGGGCACTAATTTCAGTCATGAGGTACCCACCCTCATGATCTTATCATCTCCCTTTTCTCCTCAGAGTTATTCTCTCCCAAATAAGAACATCCTGTTCTCTCAAAGCTCTGCGAACCTCCAGGGGGCGCAGTGACGCTTCTCGGGGAAACTCTTTTGTCCTTGGAATGAAGAGAGGGCCGACCATTGGTTTTGTTCGTCTGCTTGTTTGTTTGTTGCCATACTATGTGCGAGACTGACTCTGCATATCAATGTCTAGACTTCCCCTTACTTCTGACCTCCGCTTCCGATTCCTACAACTCTCGTGCGTGTGTGTGTGTGTGTGTGTGTGTGTGTGTGTGTGTAGTTGAAGTATTATAAATACTGTTATATTAGGTGTGAGAATGGACTATAAACTTCCCAGATATTTTCCAACAGTAACGTCCTATGAAAGTTTTAACGTTTCTACATAACACTACTACTGCACTTCCATATGTTAGTAAAATTATATATATATTTAGAAAGACTTCCCAGAGCTAAATTGGGAAACAGTAGTAAACAAGGCTTTGGTTTTGTTTTCCCTGTTCTCTGGATCTTTTATTCCGCATTATAAAGTGGGAACTATGGAAGCCTGTGTATTCGGAGCCGATAACTCATATCTTACACACAGGATCTGACGGGATGGAAGCCTCACCCCATCTGGCCCCTCAGCCCTGGCTCAACATCCTAACCGCTGGGCTCAGCTTTATTTTTATTAATTTATTTTTTAAATGTATTTTATTGTTTTTTTTACAGAGAGGGAGAGAGATAGAGAGCTAGAAACATCGATGAGAGAGAAACATCGATCAGCTGCCTCCTGCACACTCCTACTGGAAATATGCCCACAACCAGAGTACATGCCCTTGACTGGTATCGAACTCGGGACCCTTCAGTCTGCAGACTGATGCTCTATCCACTGAGCTAACCGATTTCAGCATGGGCTCAGCTTTAAATCAGTGCGGATGCAGGCCCATCAAACCTGATAGTTCTCAAAGCTCCTCAGATCCTTCCCCTGTGAAGCTCTCGGGGGGGCACAGCTCTTATAGATTCAATCCTAACCTGAGTGCATAAAGCGAAAAGCAGCAAGAAAAGGGTTAGAGACCCACATTCTTTAGTGCAGAGTTCTTTCAACTACAAGGACTATAGGACTGCAAAAGGTTTCCTAAGGACCACAGTCTATGTTCTGAATTTCTTTCAATTCAGCTCAGGTCGTGGAATTTGCAGGGCCCAATGCACAATAGAAATGTGAAGCCTCCTTTTCATAAGAACTTCAAAAGTTGGATCAGAGATTTAAATCAAGCGCAAGGCCCTTCTAAGACCAGGCCTGTTGTTACTGCGCAGGACACACACAGCCATGAGGCCGACTTTGGCCTGGATTTTGAAGATATTCTGTGTTCAAAGACAATATGTTAGCTAAAAAAAAATCTTTTTAAAGACTTCACAGAGATAAGTTGGGAAACAGTTCTGAACAAGTCTTTTGGTTTTGTTTTCCCAGTGCTTGTTTATTTTATTTCTTTAAAAAAAAAAAATTATCTTTATTGCCCAATGTGGCTAAGTGTTTGGGCATCTACCTATGAACCACAAAGTCACAGTTTATTTCTCTGTTAGGGCATATGCCTGGGTTGTGGGCTCCATTCCCAGTGTGGGATGTGCAGGAGGCAGCCGATCAATGATTCTCTCTCATCATTGATGTTTTTCTCTCTCTCCCTTTTCCTTTCTTTTCCTTTCCCTTTCTCTCTAAAATTAAAAAAAAAAAAAAAAAAAACCACAACAGTATCTTTATTGGTTGAAAGTATTACAGATGTTCCCTTTTGTTCCCCATTGACACCCTTCTCCCCACCCTCATCCCCGCCCCAGGCCTTCACTCCACTGTTGTCTGTGTCCATGGGTTATCTGGCCACTCTCTGTGTGTGTGTGTGTGTGTGTGTGTGTGTGTGTGTGTGTGTGTTAGAGGCCCAGTGCACGAATTCTTGCATGGGTGGGGTCCGGCCAGCCTGGCCAGGGGGAGGGAATATGGTGGTTGGACAGCCTGCCTGCTGGTTGAAATCCTGGTCAAGGGGACAATTTGCATATTGGCCTTTTATTATAAAGGATATACACTGAATGGCAAAATTATTATGCATTCAAAGATCATAATAATCTGGCCACTCAGTGTAAGTTCTTTGGTTGATCTCTCCCAATCCCACCCATTTCTCTCTGCGATTCCACACTCTGTTTATGCTTCCATGTCTCTGGATCCATTCTGTTTATCAGTTTATTTTGTTAATTGTATTCCACGTGAGATCCTGTGATACTTTTCTATCTCTGCCTGGCTTATTTCACACTACAGGCCAAGTGCAAAAATTCGTGTACAGGTGGGGTTTGATCAGGTGGATTGGGCCAGGTTAGTCAGGGGGAGGGGCTGCAAGTAGAGGGCCAGTGAGTCCTGTCCCCTGGTCATACTCCCAGTCGAACTCCCCATCAAACTCCTGGTGGAGGGGACAATTTGCATATTAGCCTTTTATTATATAAAATACCATAATACTCTTCAGATCCCTCCAGGCTGTCTCAAAGGGTAAGAGATCCTTCTTTTTCATAGCTGCACTAGAAGCTCAGTGCATGAAATTCAAGCACAGTAGGGGAAGAGTGTGTCCCTCAGCCCAGGCTGCACCCTCAAGGGATGTCCAAGAGACAGTCAGACATCCCTATCATGATCCTTACTGCTGGTTCCCAACCACTCACCTTCTTGCCTGCCTGATTGCCCCTAACCACTTCTGCCTGCCAGTCTGGTCACCCCCAACTGTCCTCCCCTGCTGCCTTGTCACTTCTAACTGCCCTCCCCTGCCAGCCTGGTTGCCCCCAACTGTCCTCCCCTGCTGGCCTGGTTGCCCCTAACTGTCCTCCCCTGTAGGACTGATCACCCCCAACTTTCCTCCCCTTCTGGTCTGTCACACCTAACTGCCCTCCCTTGCCATCCTGGTTGACCCTAAATACCCTCCCCTGCCGGCCAGGTCATCACCAACTGCCCTCTTCTGTAGGTCTGGTCATCCCTAACTGCCCTCCCCAGCTGGCCTGGTCACACCCAGTGCCCTCCCCTGCAGGCCTGCTACCCCCTCAACTGCCCTCCCCTGCCAGCCATCTTCTGGCTGCCATCTTGGGTCCACATGGGGGCACCCATCTTTGACTACAAGGGGGAGGCCATCTTTGTGTGTTGGAGTGATGGTCAATTTGCATATTACTCTTTTATTAGATAGAATAGTATTCCATGGTGTAAATATACTGCAGTTTTTTTTATCCATTCATCTACTGATGGGCACTGAGCTGTTTCCAGATGTTCAAGATTGTAAATACCACTGCTATTTACTTTTTTAAATGCAGGAGCTCTCAAGAAACGTGATAAGCTAACATTCATAGTGACTGCTTCAGCCTTCCTCTCCCTCCACCAGAAACAGAATCTGTGAGACAAGGGCTTTGATTTTGGGAAGTGATCCCAGAGAACCTGCCGAGGGGATGGGCAAGTAACACAGGAAAGGAGGAAATCAATACAGGGGTGTGTTTCCAGGCCTGCCATGGGGAAACCGGGCTCCCTCGCCCTGGAAGCCTCTGATAAACCACACAGACTGTGCCTCGGCAGCACACACCCCACCCGAGAGGCAGCAGGGGGAGCCCTTGTCCTCGGGGTCCCCTGTGGGCCTGTGAGGGGCTAACCCGCGGGCCTTTCTGATCACACGTGGAAGTGTCAGAGAGAGCAAGGATGTCTGTGCGCGTGGTGCCTGTGCCAACCTGGCTGCAGCCGTGCGGGCTGCCCGGCAGAGAGGCCCTCATGGCACGACCCTCCGAGCTGGGACTCAGCCAGGGCATGCCCAAACTGATAGAGTTGGGCTAAAACTCCTTCCTTCCCAGAATGCCTGTTAACATCTTTCTGGACACATGTGCCATCCACGGAACACAGTTTGGTACAAAGTAGAGACATTGCTTTTATTAGAGTTGGAGATTCCTTTTCAAATAAGTCACACACTGGGAAGGCCAGGGTAGGTGTCGGAAAGACCAAAGGAAAGGGTGGGACATGGAGAATGAAAGCCTGCCTCCAGCCTGAAGGTCACCAAGTGTTTAGAATGTCCTCCGACCGATATAAGCACAGGATTTGGCCCCACCGACTCTGCTCTGTGCCAGCCCTAAAGGCCTTCCATGGATAGCCAGAGAGTTTTAAGGCTGCTTCCAGGTTTATGCCATCCATTTTTTAAATGAATGCTAGATGAAACGAAAAATAGCACTTTCTGCCTGCAGACTGGTAATAGTAAACGGCTTAATGTGAATGTGGCTACAGCTAAAATTTACCCACAGAGAAGCCATGCCTTTGTTGAGTCAATGCCGAACACGCTCGCTCTTGTCCCTGAGACTTCTGCAGCAATGTGCACGGACATATTGTGCATAAGTGTCTTCTTACTACAATTGCTGAGCTGTGACGGCAGACTCTGAGCTATCTTAGAATTGAGAGGAAGCCGAAACCGGTTTGGCTCAGTGGATAGAGTGTCAGCCTAAGGACTCAAAGGTCCCAAGTTCAATTCTGATCAAGGGCATGTACCTTGGTTGCGGGCACATCCCCAGTGGGGGATGTACAAGAGGCAGCTGATCGATGTTTCTCTTGCATCGATGTTTCTAACTCTCTATCCCTCTCTCTTCCTCTCTGTAAAAATTCAATAGAATATATATAAAACAAAAAAAGAAGAAGAAGAAGAATTGAGAGGAAAAACACCCTAAATATGTTTGGTGTAGGTGTCCCCATAGACGTGATACAATTAACATGGAAAAGTGGCAAAACAAAAAAAGTATCTCTACATAATAATGTTATAATTTATACTTTCACTTAGGAACTCTGTATGCTAATTTCTAAGTTAACAAGTTTCTATTTAAAACATTCCTTTCAAACATCTTTTATTTTATGTCAGTCTGGCAACATTTATTCAGTGTTGATGATGTCCAGAGCCTTGAACCTGAGGTGTGTGTCAGCAAGATGCCTATGTATTTAGCCAAGTACAAAGAGCTGCCTCTCAGGGAAGCTATAACTGAGATACCAAAGTGACAAAATTTCCTGTGTTGCAGAACATTTCTTTCCATAGGTTTTCAAAAGCCAGATTTATCTGAGCAATTCAAATCTTTAGAAATAATGTGTTTATCGTAATTTTCAAAATGTAATTTCATATTCTTAAATATTGACTTAGAAAACATGACTTTATTTTTTAATTTGTCTTTATTGTTGAAAGTATTACAAATGCCCCCCTTTTTTTCCTGATTGACCTCCTCCATCCCACTCCCCCCGCCCTGGTCTTCACCACATTATTGTCTGTGTCCAAGGGTTATACATATATGCATATAAGTTCCTTGGTTTGATGGAAAACATGACTTTAAATATTTAATTTTCCATGTTTTAAAACATGACCACACCACCCACAAAATCTGTGTGTTGCTATTTTTTCCTACATTCCTTTTTATGGCCACACTTTTTTCCTGCATATACACCAGGAAACATCACACAAAATCAACTCACTAGCATGGACCTATGAAGTAAGGTAACTAAATCTGGTTCAAATGTGTATAAAAAACACTGCAAAAGTTATTTTTTTCCCAACACTGTATTGTACTTAACTTTATTCTGAGATATAAGGTTTCAATAAAAATCACCGTATACCAATAGGGGCATTGTTTTCAGGCCTCACACGAGCAGAAGTTTCCTTTAGTATAAAAGCTAAAGGTCATGAAAAATATTCAAGCTTATGTACCTGGAGTTCAGTGTTCTTCATACTCATATTGTTTATCATTTTATTTCTGTGCTTCCTATTTTCTCGTTGCCACATCTCTATTTGCCATTCCATAAGATAAAACCTTGAATTCTCTGATCCTGGGTTACTCTTAACTCAGCAAATCATAGTGTCTGCACTTCAGTTATTGGATATGTAAAATTGGGATGTTGAAACAAATAGCCAGTGTTCTCTTTAAATGTGATAACTAAATGTTGTCACTGTAGTTTTAGCGTAGGCTTTCTTGTGGAAGACATGTCCTGAATACCTTCCCATATGTTCCTTCCGTAAACCCCATTGCAGTAACTGCATATTTAAAGAAGAGGAGGCTGAAGAGTTAAGACAGAGTAAAAAACCCTGACTATAGGCAGAATAAGTAACTCCAAACCCCCTGAAAGTTGACTGCATAGCCCACCCGCCCTCTGATCCCACTGGGCTCACAGAGACTCCCGCAGCCTGGCACATGCTGCCCAGGCAGAGAATCTGACCTTTCCCAAAGGAAAGAATCATCTGTCACCATCTGGTTTGGGGTTGATTATCACCAGTGACATAATTACTTTACAGAATAAGACAAATTGCTGGTTAGAAAGCAGGTGACTCAGATGCCCAAAACGTGTAAAAATGGCCAGAGAGGATGTTTAGAAGGTTGAATATAGTTGGTAGTTACAAAAATAAAAAAGATAGTTACCCAGTGTCCATCATATGTTTCTAGGCTGTATTTGAGAATGTTGGGGAAATAGACTAAAAACCAAAACTTCCAACCCAGAAATATCTCCACAAAGTAAACAAAGAAAACACTCTCCAGAAAATAAAATCTTTATGTCAGAGAGTAGTTTTGCAGCTAGAGGCAAGGTGCCCGCTGCCGTTCGGCTCCCACCCTCCCACAGAGACCGGGGAGCAGCCATCCCCCTCGATGTTACATTTTAAGGAGGGATGGCTCTTGGAGCCTTGGCGATCATTCTTGGGTAACAGCTGAAAACAAAAAAGGCCTATCTCATCTTCAAAGGACATGTATTCATTTCAAAAAGAGGAAAAGGAGTTTAAATGTTCTAGTTTATTGTGCAATTACAATTTTCTAAAGTAAATGTCCTAAGAAAAAATAGGAAAGAGAAGTTTCTTTCCCTTTTTTCAACAGAATTGTGCTAATTGTTTTTAATTTTATTTGTCCTTAAAAAGACAAGTTCTCAACACAAACTCCAACTGCTTCCAGGGTCTTCTTATTGTCATGTAAATCTAAATTTTGTTCTCAAAGCCACATGTCTTCAGCCCTTCCCATTCAAATGTGTGCACTGTCATTGCCTTGGGGCCTTTATGCTGCCTGGCAAAACCCAGCAGTTGGCAGCTGCCAGTAGGAAGGAGGACAACATTCTCATTTACTCAGAGACTGAGCAAAAGATGGGCTGTTGGAATGCCTCACGTGCAGTTGGAGCCATAGAATACTCTAAGTGTTGGGGAAATATAATTAAAATCTCTTCCCAACTCACAATACCGCTCCACAAAAAAAAAAAAAAAATGTTATTGCAGAAGCTTTAACGTGCACTCCACGAAAGAGACTGCAGAGATGGAAAACAATGTTAGTGTTTTATATAGCTAAGTGGATGCCACCCAGGACCTTCAGGTTTTCAAGATAAAATTGCCAACTTTCCTCCGTCTTTATGACCTGATGGAGAGTTTGCAATTTGGAGTCAGGTGACAGCTGAAGTTAGGCTCACAACCGCCCAGGAGACTGGGAGATAGGATGCAAGCTTCCTTGATAATTACATTTCCTGGAGAGGGAACCTCCCTAACCTGTGAGACAGCAGGAGGCTTATTTAGTGTGGTACCTTCCACAAGAAGGTGAAGCAACCGGGGAGGGAGGAGCCTGCGTTGTACATCTAGGGATGCTGGACCTGAGATTTCACAAAGAACCCCACGCCCACGTTTGCCAAAGAAGTAGCGTACTCTCATGCCTCTGAGGGATTTGGAGAGCTTGGAAAATGAGCGTATCAAATGTGACCAGTGGAGACTGGAGCGTGTTGTGCTCCTTCCTAAACGTTTGGTATAATTTTAACATTCCTGCTATCGTTGAATAACTGTAGATAAAAGGGGAGAAACTGTACATTCATGACTCAGATTAAATTTCTTGGGAACCAGGAATGGAAAGAAAGTCAAAGCAGAGTTACCAATTTTTTTTTTTTAAAATAATGAAATGTAATGGTCCCACACAACTTGTGGTGCTATTCAGACCTGCCACATTTACTTAGGGCCTATTATATACCTGTCACTGTCCCATGTAAACAAGACCATGGCAATTGCTATTGCCGTGGAAATTACAATGTATTAGGGAAATCACACAAGAAAGCAGATGATCACCCTGGCCAGGAAAAATAGAGAACAAAGACCCAATTAATGCCATTTGTGCCAGGTAACCCAAGGGCAGATAAAGTCTGGGGTCAAATAACAAAAACATTCACATGGTATCACATGGAAGGGGGAATGTTAGACAAGATAGATAGCTGTTGGGGCAGGAAGAGGGAAAGGGAGAAAAAAGGGAAGTTTATCTCACCTACTGAACAAAGAAGTCAGCAGTCTTAGGACTAGTCAAGATAAAATCACCAGGTGTTCTCATAAATTCTGGGAAAAGCCACAACAAAGTAAAAGGGGAACCTTAAAATCTATAGGGAAAAAAGTATAACACCCTTGAACCCTCACCAGGTGGGGAGCTCAGAATAACTGAGTTGCCTGCTTGTGCTTTATGCCAAGTGTATCCTTAATAAAGCTGCTTGCTTTGTTTCAACACTACTTTCTGTTACTCGTCTGAACGCGTTCATGCCAGTGTGACAAGAGCTGAGGAGGAGAGAACCCCTTCTCATTGGGGAGGATCTCTGGTAACAAACGCAACAGACATTTCCAGCAGAAGAAACTCAGTGGAAGGAGAATAATTTATTTTTCCACTTAGAAGAATGATAAATTCAACTAAAATGTATTTAGTTTATTGGCTAGAAGTTATGTAAAGTAAGTATTCTTTTATTCTAGGTCACTGTAAAATACATGCTAAGTGGCAGATAATGGTAAATTGGAAGTTATTTAGCTGAGCTTTTAAAGTTAAATATTAGTATGTGCTGACATTACACATTACATGGAAATTAATCCTTAAGTTGGAAATTTAGGTATAATTGCAGCTAATCATTTTAATTCTGTAATTGCCTAATCTAAATAGGCTGCCTGCTATAGCTGGGTTGTAAGTAACTTTGTAATTAGATATATATGTTGAGGAACAAAATAATCCAACATCAGGTTATCCAACAAAACTATTAAGCAATGATCAGAAGAAATTTAAATCCATGCAAATACTAAAATAGCCCTAGCTGGTTTAGCTCAGTGGATAAAACGGAGGCCTGCAGACTTAAGGGTCCCAGGTTTGATACAAGTCAAGGGCATATGCCTCGGTTGTGGCTCGATCCCCAGTGTGGGACATTCAGGAGGCAGCCAATCAATGGTTCTCTCTCATCACTAATAAATTCAATAAAAATATTTTTTTAAAAAGAAAATCTCTCCCTCTCCTTTAAAAAAATATTTTTATTTTTATTTAAAGTCAATAAAAAATCTCCCCCTCTCCTTTCGTCTCTGAAATCAATAAAAATATACTTTATATATATATATATATATATATATATATATATATATTTAAGTATATATATATTTAAGTATATATATATTTAAGTATATATATATTTAAGTATATATATATTTAAGTATATATATATTTAAGTATATATATATATATATATATATATATATATATATATATATCCTTAGCCAGTTTTGTTCAGTGGATAGAGCATCCACCTGCAAACTGAAAGGTCCCAGGTTTGATTCTGGACAAGGGCACATGCCCAGGTTGTGGGCTTGATCCCCAATGAATCAAGGCAGCCAATCAATGATTCTCTCTCATCATCATGTTTCTATCTCTCTCTCCCTCTTCCTTCCTCCCTGAAATCAAATATATATATGCATAAAATAGCTCATGGATTGTAATGGTCCTTCAAAATCCTTAGATTGACTATTAAGATGATCTCTTTCAATATAAAAATAATTTTATCTCTTTTCAGGTTATAAAACAGTAAATGTTGACTTTCTAAAATACCCATACAAGACAGAATTATGTTGTTACCCTTAATGTCTCCAATTAGAAATAACCACTAATATTTTCCTTTATATATTTCAGACTTTACCTTAAATACAGATTTTTTTTTACAAAAACTGAATAATTTCTAAACAATGTATCTTATCTTATTTAATTATTACACTACTAATATGTATTTTGGTATCTATACATATTGATATATTCTATTTTCTCTAAGGTATAAATATTTTCAATGATGTATTTTTCTTTAACCAATCCATATTTTAATTACATTCTTTACACATTTTTTGATGATTATAAAAATATTTTAATAAAAATTCTTACTATACTCTCATGTACTTCATTAATAAATTTCTACATTGGCAATTGCTGGATCAAAGGAATGTATACTGTAAAAACTTTTGTCAAATATTTCTAGAATTTTTTTTCCAAAATAGTTATGTCAATTTAGAGTCTCATTAATAGTATATAAAATGGCCTATTTCCTGACATTCTCAAAAACACCAGTTCTTATCATTATTTTTAATTTTTGCCACACTAGTTTGGCTTTTAAAAATGTAGGAAGAAATTGCAAAGAGGAGATTTGGAGGGTAATGAGTATGTTATTTTTCTTTATTTTCTTCCTTTGTTAAGTTCTAATCATTTTCTTGATTATAATGTTCTTTTACAGGTATATGCACATGCCAAAACTCGTCAATTATATACTTCACATACGTTCAGTTTATTGTATGTCCTATATACCCAATAAGGCAAGTAACAGAAATGATTTGTTTTTACATTTCTTGGACTATTGGAGAAGTCAAATGTATTGTAAGTGCTCACTGGCCATTAAGCAACACCAGCCTACAAAAGGAGTCATATTTCTTGGGGGCTAATAAGTGGTCTGTCTAAATGCAAATTATATACTGTGAGAGGCATTCGTTAAATTTAACAAGAATTTACTGCGGTCCTGGGCACTGGGATAGAGCAGTAAACAAAGTAAAGTTCTTGCTCACATGGAGGGCATTGTTTGATGGGATCCTAGCTTAACTATGCTGTTATATTGTATCCTAGCTAAGCATTCCTCTGCTGACCCACATTTCCCCTGGAGGCACCAAGCACTGGGTGGTGTAGCTGCGTGCCCACTAGACCTCAATGGACCAATTGAGGTTTCGTTTTGATTCTGGATATCTCTCAAGTTTGTGATTAACTTTCCTTGGTTTGGATCAAAGGGTAAAACTGATATTAGTTTGTATAATAAGGCTTTTCCTTCACAAAAAATTATTGTGGCTTTTTTTCTTCTTCCCTTTGAAAAATAGAAGCCCAGACTATACTAATAGTCAGGGTTGATAATACATTTTGGTTCAAAATGTATCATGAATCAGAGAAATTTTTTAAACTACTCAAAATGTCCTGGCAAAGAAATGTTCTGGGTTTTACTATTGCTAAACTTTTCTCAACATTAGATTGACAGAGTGGAGCCAAACATCATTGCACTCTCCTTCCTCCAACTGGATGTGGAGGAAGAAATAAATCAATAAAGCATAAACACTCATTCCTCATACATTGTCATATAAATGCTCAGGGGGACAGTTGCTCAGTGGAGTGCTGTGCGGGATGGCAGAATTTTGAAACTCAATTTCTGACTGCCCCAGGAATAAACGAATTAACTGAAAATGGGGCCCAAGAAAGCCAGTGGTGTCCTGCAGGGGCCATTGGCGCCTTGCCCACCTCCAGCACTGTTCGTCCAGGGAAAGAAGGTCAGACCAGAAAGTCTTCAGCACAAGAAGCCAGCAAGCGGAGGTCTTTTTTCCCCTCTCCTGGGTTTTGGTGTTCAAAGAGCATAATTATTGGAACATATACTTGGATAAGTGGAATAGGCTATCTGCACATGGAACTAGCCCCGAGCCATTCTGCAATATCTCACAAATATGAACATCCCTCCCACTTAACTCACAAGTGTATTGTAAAAACTTAATGAAAGAATTTAGTTCAAAATGTCTAGCAGAATATGTTCCATAATACAAATTCTCATTAAATGATTTAAGAAAATACCAGTTACGTTTATTTAATATACTACATGGGAAAGCTGGGCATACATAGCACAGGTGACATATGTAGACAATGCCTGACCATCACTCAAATGCCACCTGTCAAAGGGAAGGTAATACAAAGATCCCTAACCCACACTCTCACTATCTGATTTCTCAATTATAAAGATTAGCTAAACTTGGGAAAAAAAACAAGATGATTGAGTGGGAAGAATTGCCTTTTACACAGGTAAAAAATATCACTTCTTGATGAAGTAACCACAAACTCATTTCCTGTGTATCAATTTATTACCCACACAATTCTTGAACTCTAGTGTAACTATTTCTCAGAGAATAAATACAAGAACCAATTACAGTGATTATATCCATAATGCAATCACAGTAGTCATTAGGCTCAATTTACTTGGGAATATGAAAAGCAATTTTGAAAGAAAACATTTTTAAACATTTCAAATTCACTTCTAAAAATGAATCAAATGTTTTAGAAGGCATCAATTGAGCAAGGGAGAGCAAATGGGCTTCAACACAATAGCTTTATTTTTTTTTAATGTTTTTATTTATTTCAGAGAGGAACTGGTGGGGACATCAATGATGAAAGAGAATCACTGACTGCTGCTTCCTGCATGCCCCTTACTGTAGACTCGGCCTGTAATCGAACCATGATTCATAGGTTGATGCTCAACCATTGAGCCACACCCAACCAAGCACAACAGTGTTCTTTAAAACAATTTTTACCCATCCAAGGATTTGTTTCTTATTGTTTCATTTAATCCTATTTATGATCTCAATAGCTACTTTTGCTCTTTACCTGTTTTATTGCCACAGCAATAAGATACACTCCTCTCATTTTTACATCATTCAATTACTTTTCCTTAGAGAGAGAAAGGGTGAGAGAGAAATTTGATATGAAAGACAAACATCAGTTGGTTGCCTCCTGCATGTGCTTCAAATGGGGATCAAACCAGCATCCTGGGTATGTGCCCTGACTGGGAATCAAACCCTTCAATCACTCTTCAATTACAAGTCACAAATTATCTATCTCTATATATAAAACCCTAATATGCAAATAGACCGAACAGCAAACCAACTGAACAGTCGCTATTACATGTGTTGACCACCAGGGGGCAAGTGCAGAACATGTCAGCAGCAGGCGGTAGAGCATGGAACATGGTGGAGCAGGTGAGTGGGGGCGCCAGACCAAGGGGGCCAGCCTCTGGTGGTTACTGAAAATTCTTTGCTCCTGTGCACCATGGTCCTGCCCAGTGCTTGCACCTGCTACTGGCACCAGCTCCACACACACCCACTGCCAGCTCCTGAGCTGCCACTTGCACCCACTACCGGAACCCAGCGCCAGTCCTGATCTCTCAGCACTGTCAGCAGGAGGTGCAAGTGGCGGTTGCCAGCCCCGATCGCCTCTGCAGGCTTCTTCACCTCCCCCTGCTCCTGAGGGGCAATCGGGGAAGCAGCCACCACTCACATCCACTGACAGTGCCAGCCCCGCTTGTAACCACTACTGGTGCCAGCCCCTTTCACTTAACACTGTCAGTGGGTGCAAGCGGGGCCAGAACCTCACCATGTGGGAGCAGTGTGGTGGGAGTGGGGCTCCGCAGACAGGAGACTGGGGGCTGTGGTGGGAGGGGCCAGGTGGGGGCATGGAGGATGAGCCAAGACCTGCCCCTGTGCCCACCACAGCTTCTCGGCCCACAGTGCCTTTCAAGGTGCACGAATTTGTGCATTGGGCCCCTAGTCTTATATAATTAAAGCCTAATATACAAATTGACCAAACAGCAGAACAACTGGTCATATGACATGCACTGACCACCAGGGGGCAGACTCTCAACACAGGAGCTGCCCCATGGTGGTCAGTGTGCTCCCCCAAGAGGAGTGCCACTCAGCCAGAAGCCAGGCTCATGGCCGGTGAGCACAGCAGCGGTGGCGGGAGCCTCTCCTGCCTCCACTGCAGGTTGGCAGTGAGGAGCGAGAAGTTCCAGACTCCAGGCCAGGATTCCCCCTGCCACAATGTTCGAACCTCGTGCCCGGGGCCTCTAGTACCAATGTAAATTGCTCTATGGGACAATGCTCCAACCAACTGAGCAATAGCAGCCAGGGCTACATCATATATTTTTAATTTATCCAAGGAAGTTACCTGTAGTGATTTAACTATGATAAAATCTGCTTATCTGCTTTATTTGAGGGTGTTTTGGAGAGTTTTTGTAAAAACAAACAAACAAACAACAAAAAAAAAAACAAAAAAACAAATACACTAAAATTAAAACTGCCAGTGAATGAGCAAATAGTTTGTAGATGAAGTTTAAAAATGTAACCAAGCAGTGTACTGAATTTGGATATATTATGAGTTCACAGTTCTTCCCATGACCCCTCAGTATTCCTCTGTTCATGTTTAGCTCACTGTATGCTTAGGCAGCTGCTCTACAATTATAAAGGGACATATACACTTAATTTCCAGGTTTTTTTTAGGAAGCTTATTCACATACAATATCAAACTTTGCTGTAAATCAAGGATTGTTGCAAATATTCCTTCAATAATTTTAATGCTAATAGTTTACAAAAATTGCATTGCTATGTTATACACATTCTTATATACAATGACTTTTACTTGGAACTGTTAGATATGTGGATATTAAAAAGCTCCAAAGTCATAACCATCACTCTTATTCACATGGCTTCTGGGAAATTTTCAACAGATTTCTGGGAAGAGTTTGAATACGTTAAGGATTTCACACAGTTGGTGGTTTTCTGGGCCGTGGATTCTCAGCTCCAGACAAATCCCCAGCCTGTTCATTTCTGAAAACGTCCCTTGCTCACCCAAGCTTTCCAAACGTGCTGTTCATCACTGCCCGTGTCCCTCTGGCTTACACGTTAATTTACTGCAGGGTGTTCTGTCTTGGTTCTCTTTGGTGGTATTTGGCTGATTAATACTGCTTGGAAATACTGTGACTGCCTGTGTCATGCCCTTATTATAGTGTCAGATTAAGTTCATATCATTCTCTCTCTCATTCTCTCTCTCCCCCCCACCCCCCTCTCTGAAATTAGGTTTTGTTGTTGTCAAGTATGAATTGTTCCTTGGGGAAAGCAGGAAAAGTCCTGATTGTGTGCCACCTTGAGGATAAGTGTGGTAAGTGGAGATTTCCCTCAGTTTAAAACCATTGTTTTCTCTTCTTCCGCATCTTCAAAGCGAGGTGGGGAGACTTCATTATAAAGTCATTCACTACTCACTTTCAACTATAGCGGATCTACTAACAAAGCATTGAACTCTCAACCAGCAAGAATTAATGTTTAATAGAGCTATTAGAAAAATAAAACGTTACTAATGAAAAATAAATTAATATGCCAAAGAGTTACATTTTCATATCAAAGGAAGAACACAAGTCATTATTTGCTGGGTTATGGTTAAAATCTTAAATCTTTTGGGTTTTCATCAAGTTTCTCGATCTCTCATAAGGCCATTACTTCATTATTTGCTGCTGAAAAGTCTCCCTCAAGCTGTTCCTCAGGTGTGATTTCTTGCAAAGGGCACAAAGAAAGAATGCCCAGTTATTATAGGAAGGGGGCGGGGGGAGGAGAATCGTCTGCTTTTAAAAACAGGGGGGGAAAAATCAAATTTCAAAAATGGTACATTGGATACCGCCATGCTTGTGAAGCTTACATATCCTTCACATTACCCAAGTCACTCCACCAACCACAGTTTTCTTCTAATGCTTCAAATTTGGAGACATAATTCAAGTAGTACAGCCAAAGAGGAAATAGTTAAAGGCTTGGTTACGGTTAAAAACAAGAATTGGAATAAAACTCCATGAGAAAGATTAAGCAGAGCATAGATGCCTTTACAGTGTTGTTATTAAGAAAAATGAGTTATATCTATGTAGACTGGCCTGTAAAAACAGCTGTGATCTATTAAGAGAATAAATATATTGCACAATAATGTCTACAGAATAACCCTGTTTTTGTAAAACGAATAAGTAAGCAAACAGAACTAAACACCATAGAAGGCTATAAGCTTCTATAAGCACAGAGGAAAATGCACCAGTGCACATGCACAGCCAGCTGCTAAGACTGGCTGCCTCGGGAAGGGGTAATTAGAAAGAAATCTCCGCCGAAGCCGGTTTGGCTCAGTGGTAGAGCGTCGGTCTGCGGACTGAAAGGTCCCAGGTTCGATTCCGGTCAAGCGCATGTACATTGGTTGCGGGCATATCCCTGGTAGGGGGTGTGCAAGAGGTAGCCGGTCGATGTTTCTCTCTCATAGACATTTCTAGCTCTCTAGCTCTCTCTCCCTTCCTCTCTATAAAAAAATCAATAAAATATATTAAAATAGAAAGAAGTCTCCTATTTATATGTGGACCTGTGACCGTGTGCCTCCCACAAAGCTTCCCTCCTCAGACTTGGGAGGAAAAGAGGTGAGGTTCAGAGGGCATTTGCTGTGGCCTTCTCTAAGGTCCTACAAAGAAAAAGATTCCCTTCAGTTAAAATCAGCCCAACTGAAAGCAAAAAGGGATGAACATTAGGAATGTGCTCATGGAAACAGTTTATGCCTGTGGCCTGCAAGCTGAGGTGGCTAAAAATACAATGAAGTGAAACCAGAAGTTTGAAAATGGAATGTTTTGCTGTCAGTTACGGTTCATGCCAGGACAGGCAGGGAGGAGACAAAATTGGAACATATTCCCACTCAACTATCTGCTGCCATGCACGCCAGGAGTGACTGACAAAGGGAGCGACTGACCCAATTGCAAAGGAGAAACTGGGATGGAGGCTACGAGCAAGAGGCACATTCCTGATGACTCCTAGCACAGCTACTGTTGACCTTTATCCCCAGGCAGAGACCAAAAGGGAAGCCATTCGGTTTAGTCAAGTACGTGAGCTAATGTTTGCAAGGCCAGCGGCTAAAGAGACTGAAATCCTCATGCCCAGTCTCCCAGGTCAAAAACTGTATCAAGCACGATATGATATATAACTTTGGGTTATTAGCCCGTGGAACCCAAGGACTGAAAATGAGGGTGTTTATGGAAAGCCTCCTACACTGTTAAGGGAGTTGCTTTTTTAAGCTAAATTAACTCCCAGGATCCTGAAATTTTACTAACCACAAGCAGACTACTCCAAGATAGCACTATTCAATAGCTTATTCTCCCCAATATCCATCCGAGTTGTAGCCATGGAATGCAGTGAACAGGAGAGAACCCCTTAAAAAACAGAATAAGGATCAAACTGTTTATAAATCATTCTAATGCAGTAGGTTTTGGTTGGTGCTTTGTAGCTTTTTAAAAAATAGGTATTTTTATCAATTTCAGAGAGGGGGAGAGAAACAGAAACATCAGTGATGAGAGAAAATCATTGATCAGCTGCCTCCTTCATGCCTCCTCCTGGGGATCGAGCCTGCAACCTGGGCATGTGCCCTTGACCAGAATCAAACCTGGGAGCCTTCAGTCCACAGGCTGACACTCTATCCATTGAGCCAAACCAGCTAGGCTAGGGCTCTGTAGCTTTAATAAACTAAACACACACACACACACACACACACACACACACACACACACACGGAATACATGTAGGATAGTTTAGGGACAATGGAATCTGAGTCATAAGTAACTGCGGGCATTGAATTTCATCACGGGTTTGTCCCATCCGTTCAAATAGTCTCTCCTGACCACTCCAGTCCTGAGGCCCAGGAAGCCCCTGAGGAGAGCTGCAGATGAAGGCCGAGGTGAGCCAGGGGAATCTGGGGACATTTTTTTGACCAGGTGAAATGTTTTCCCAAGAAAGCTCACAGCCAAGATTCTAGGGGCATAAATTTGAATCCTCATCAAACAGATGTAACGTAAATTTATAGGCAAGCATCAGATGCTGAGAGTGAAGTGAACTCCTAAATGGAAGAATTAAGAAATGAAGTTGGAAGGCAGGAGAATCTCACTCATGAGTCATCACAAACGCTAAAGACGTGAAACACATGAAGGTGTTTAAGATCCATTTTTTTTATGGAATGCCTGTATATCCTTTGGTTGTCCTCCAGCATCAGTCATCCCATGTCTTCCATCCAGACATTCATGGGTCGTGAGCCTTCTCCCAGTGTCCAGTCTCATCAGTGGTAACCACGGTACTTACTTAGAGTTGAACAAATCTGGGGCAGCTTGGCAGCTGGGCCCATGCACCAGGATCCAGAGAACAGGAATTTTTATAGCTACCATCCTATTGGTTTGCACCTAGCCATCTCAGCCCCGTGAGCATGAAAAGTCCACTGGTTTATTGGAATAAATAAAAGAGGGGAGAGAAAGGAAGGAACCAAAGGGAGAGGAGAGAAAAAAACCAGCGGTTGCACTTACTAGAGCAAGCAGCACACTTTCCAGCATTGGTAAATGGGCACATTCTGACAACAGCCAACCTAGAGGATTAGTCTCAATACTGTCCTCTGGTGGAAAGGGATTAGTCTGAATAGCATCTTCTAGGGGGCATTCTGAGAACAGCCCCGTAGTAGGGGATTATGCTCGTTGACAATGCCCACCAGAGGGAGCTATAGAGCCTAATCCATTATTAGGGTGCTGTTGCACAAATGCCCACAAAACAGCGTTATTGAGCATAATCCCCTCTAGTGGACGTTAGGAAAACATCACCCTAGAAAGGGATTAGTCTCAATAGCACCCACTGGTTGGAAGTTAGAGAACAGCACCCTGTTAAGAAATTCTGCAAGTCTGAAAAAAAAATTCCTTGTCTCACAGATCTCTTAAGCTGTACTCCTGTTTTTTCATTGCTTTTTCTTTTTGGTTCTTTGATTGAGTGATATTCTTTTCAACCCTGACTTCCAATTCACTGATCCAATCTTCAGCTTCCCCTAATATGCTGTGTATTCCTTCCGATGTGTTCTTTATTAGTGCTATGTCGGCCTTTATTTCTTTTTCATAGTTACTATAACTTCTCTCACGGTGTTGAGCATCTTTACCATCCTTATTATGAACTCTATATCAGGTAAATGTCTTATCTCCGTGTCACTTAATTCTTCTTCTGGACAATTCTCTTGTTCTTTCACTTGGAGATTGTTTTTCTCTCCCCATTTTGGCTGCCTCTTTGGATTTGTGAATGTGTGTTAGGTAGACCTGCTACACCTCTCAGTCTCTAGTGCAGGAGAGTGTCAGATGCTGTTTCTGGCTAATGAGATCAGGCAAAGACTCAAAGCCTCCAGAGACTGCCTCTGCCTTCAGACTGCTTGGATTAACTCTTGAGTAACCCTCAGCCAATCGTCACAGGTCTGGAGAGAGGTTTTCCAACAGGTTGGGGCCTTGCTTCTGCCCAGAGGCTAATTGTCATTCTCAGTATCTTAATGAGCCTCAGAAACTCCACAAGGTGGGCAAGGTGTTTCCCAATAGGGTGGGAAAACTGTCTCCCCTCAAGGCAAAAACCACCTTGATAGTAAAAGTCTTCCCCTGAAAGATGACCTCCCCAGCGTGAGGGAATGACTCAGCACAACTGAACTCTAACCCAAGAGCCCACCACCCTGGCTTCTGCATTCACAGCTCCTGTTCATTCTGCCCTCCCTCTGCCACAGCACAAGGTGAGTTATTGCACACAAAATTTTGTGTGTTGGCCCTTTAAGGAGGGGGGGGGGGGGGGACACTGGATTTCCAGCCACCTCTCTTCCTGACAGACAGCAACTGTGTTTTTCACAGTCATATGTTATGTGGGCACCTTTCTCAGTTCTATTGCTCTATCTGCTGGGGCGCCCAGCTGGGCGATTAAAACCCAGAGTTCTCAGTGGAAACCCCCCACAGCTCAGATATCTCTCTGAAACTTCAGCTGCTGTCGTCTGTGGAACCCCGCCAGTCCTTTCACAATTTTGCCCTTCCTTCCAATCTCTATGTGGTCTCCATTTTCTGTCCTTGATTATTAGTGTTAGCTCCACCTAGTCTTCAGCGGATTATTCAGGATGTCTTTTTAATTTTAGTTGAACTTCCAATTTGGTCTAGGGCTGTGAGTGGCAAACTGCAGCTCGCGAGCCGCATGCGACTCTTTGGCCCCTTGAGTGTGGCTCTTCCACAAAATACCACAGCCTGGGCCAGTCTATTTTGAAGAAGTGGCGTTTAAAAAAAGTTTAAGTTTAAAAAATTTGGCTCTCAAAAGAAATTTCAATTGTTGTACTGTTGATATTTGACTCAGTTGACTAATGAGTTTGCCCAACACTGGTCTAGGGAGTATGTCTCTGTACCATCCAGTTACATTATTAATCTGCCTTCTTTTTAATCTGATTTATTTTGGACATTCTGAGAACAGAACTCTAGTAAGGTATTATGCTCAATAGCACTGTCTTGTGGGCATCCATGGAACACCTTGCTAGTAAGGTATTAGGCTCAATAGCACCATCTTGTGAACATTCTGAGAACAGCACCCTAGTAGATTAGTGTCGATAGCGCCCTCATGTGGGCATTGTCAAAACAGCATCCTAGTAAGGGATTAGGTTTAATGGCATCCTCTTGTTGATAGAGAACAGCAATCTACCATAGTAAGGGATTGGGCTCAATAGCACCCTCTTCTGGGCATTTAGAGGATGGCACCCTAACAAGGGATTATGCTCAGTAGCGCCATCTTGAGGGATTCTTAAAACAATATCCTAGTAAGGTATTAGGCTCAAATGGCGCCCTCTAGTGGGTATTTTGAGAACAACACCCTAGCAAGGGACAATGCTTAACAGTGCTATCTTGTGGGCATTTGTAGAAAAGCACCCTATAATACGATTAGGCTCAATTCTTAGCACCATTCTAAGAATAGCATCCTAGAAAGGGATTGGGCTCAATAGCACCCTCTTCTGGGCATTGTCCAAACATCACACTCATAAGGGATTAGACTCAATAGTGCCAATCCTGCATGGTGCTCCAGGAAGAGTCTGAAGGGGAATATTTACAGAAGTATCAAGCTTCCTGAGATACACCTGCAAATGTACCCACTGACTGTACTTTTATATGGCAGTAACATGCTTTCTCCACTCACATAGCTCATCTCCTCCTATCGAAATGATACAGTTAGCTTGCCAGCTGACCTTCTGTGTGCAGACAATTCATAGACAAATAAATTATGTCAGTGCCCAGAAAGCCTTCCTGGTGTCAGACTCTGGTTCTCATTGTTTCTGAATAAAACCTGTGCTAGCAACCAGAACTCCAAGACACAGCAACACACTGACTGACACCCCCGTAGAGGTGACAAATGTGGTGGAGGCACTTGTTGCCAGGCCGGATGACCTGACATGGCCTGAAACACTCCCAGATAAGCTGCATGATGCTCCAGGGGCAGTCTGACTGGTTAGAAGAGTGGGATTGTTGATCTATTTGTCTCTCTTCTTTACCAGGATACCAAGATTGTTACTCATCCTGCTTCCTCATGAATTTCACAGCCTGGGTACAGAGTTCATCAGTGGCAAAGGAAAGTGAGGCACTAGTCAGAAACAAAGGGGTCACTGCCAGCTCCACTGTAGCAGAAAACAGTTTCCACCAAACTCATTCCTTCATCTGAGACACACAATTAGATCACATTTCTGATCTCCATTGTAGGAAATTCTACCCAGGGGAATATGAGGGAAAAGTGGTGAATGCCACTTCCAGGCTTGGACTATAAAAATATCTGAGCTGTCCAGCCATGGTACCTCTTTAATCCAGTCTACTGGCTGAGTATTGGCTGGAATCCACATATTGAACCTAGAACTTCCATCATCCTGGATTCCTGAACAATTGATTGGGAGCCACACACACACACTCACTCACACACACACATACTACAAATTCTGTCAGAATTGCATTGTTATATGTAAGAGAAATTAATGACCCCTGTGTTGAGTCACTCATCTGAGGGGTTTGTTGTCACAAAGGCTAGCACTACTTTAAGGAATACACGGATTGATGTTGGTGTCACATCTGGGTGGCCAGGGTAATACTAACCAGAGTCATGGTTGGACCAGAGGGGATGATCACGCAGGGTTGCCTGAAGAAGCATGGCTAGCGAATTCTATTTGTAGTGTATGAAGGAAGAAAAACCAACTAGAACAGCATCCCAAAAGTCAGAATGAAGGGAGGAGGCTGCTCACAAGAGAGTAGTAATGGAATGGAGCTAGCAGGCCAGTGAGCGAGCTGGGTGGCAGAGCATGAAGACAATCACAGCACAAGGTGTAGCAAAGATCCATTTTCCTCAGCTGTCGATAGGGGGGTGTGGGAAAGAACAGTGCACGTTTGCCTGCCTCCCTGGTTGCCTGCTGTGCCTCTCATTAGCTCCCAGAGCCTCTGCCCACTGGCCTCATTCCTGCAACGCTCACTCCTCAGGGTGTGCTCATTTCCACTTGTCTCTTATTTAACCTTCCTCTGCACCTGCCAGACGCTGGCAGGGTTGTCACACTTCACTTCCACGTTCTCACCATATCCACGCCTATATGTGACTTTTCTCATAAGCTGGTGGTTGCTGTGTTATGTTACTCTGGGAAACTTGCCCTTATCCAGAAGAGAAAAGAACTGCTGTTTTTGCTCTACTGTTATTTCTAGCCCCGTGATTTCATAATACTCCTATTTATGAGCCCCTTCTCAGAGTTAACGGAAAGCACTCAGATGAGCACTCAGGCTGCAAGAGGGGGCAAATTCCCACAAGGTAGGTCCTGCTTCTAAGAACTCGGGACTTCGTGACAAGAGTCATAGCGTTTAGGTATTTCATAAGCTCTTGGCCAAGCTAGCATTCCTGGGGGAAGAGGTATACGGCTTTTGGTTAAAGGTCTGAATAGGAACTTTTTCAATCTGAGTCCCCCGCTACTACCAAAATCGTGCCTGCCTTTCTAGTGGTCACCATGTCTGAGCATCTTCCTGGGAAGAACCCCAACACAAAGAATCTACCATCATGTGGACTGTTTAGATCTCAAGTCTTCTGTCGGTCCTGGCCTCAGGATCTGTGTGCCAGCCTGGCCTCCAGGACTTCTGCCCTATATTCGCAAGTTCTCTCAGGATACAAGGGCCAATCGTGTTTAATAAGGATCCTTGGTTCATTTCCTGTGCTCCATTTCCAAGCCACAATGAGGGCACTCATGTTTTATCTCCTGGGATAGCATCTGTGCAAATTACCAGTGCTGGGAAGTGGTTAGCAATGCTGAGCCTAGTATTACACCAAGATGAAGATGTGAGGAGCAATGCAAAGCCCTGGGTGAGGAGACATACTAGAAGAGTTGAGGACAAGCTGAGGGCAGGACCGGAGGCAACTGGGTGAATCACAAAGCCCAAGCTAGGTTGAGCGAGCCAATCAGATTCTAAAAGAAAATCCTTCATGAATCGAGAAAAAATAAGGTGAAGGAAATAAGAAAGTAGAGGTAAGAGGTTGGACAGATGATACTATAATTTGAAAAAAAGCCTGAGTTTCAGTGTCCACTCAGATAGTCCTGTGGCCTCTTAAAATTCAATTAACTACTTGGAGCCTTGGGGGATTTGTAAAATAGATTACCTACCTCCTGGAGTTATTATAAGAATTAGAGATTATATGTTTATATTGGTATAATAATTGCATCACCTAGCAAGCATCAAATAAAAGATGACTGCCATTAATGTGATTGTTGGTTGTGAACTCTTTATAGGTAATAACAGTCTCAGCCAGGAACTGATGATTGAAATCATTCACAGCACCTTGCTTCAGCCAACAATGAATCTTTATTTAGTATTTAAAGCTTACTATTCATTCACTGAACAAAGTAAACTCCTTTAATATGTAAAAGTCTGAGCTAGCTGCCAAAAACATGGTACCCCATGCATACACTATAACGTTATGTGTTTTTATGTGATTATCCATCTTTATTTTAAACTGCCAGTATTTTAAAAGATTTGTTACTGAATATAAGTTTGATTCACTTCTATACAATACTACACTGATTTGGCTGCTTTTTTGTTCTCCAAAGTTTTCTCTTTTTATTGAAGCAACCCTTTGTTCTGGCACCATGTTAATATACCTTTCCCTCTATTCATGTATATGACATCTGGGATAGGCTTTTTATTTCAAGTTTCTTCCTGGCAAAGACAATGAACACAGAGAGCATGCTTAATAAATGTTACATAATAATAATTATTAAATGTGCTTTTAAATCTCAAGCAGCTTTTTATCTTTAGCTTCTACTTTGAGATAATTATATACTTCCCCGGAGCTATTTATAGGCCCCATCAGGAAGCACGGCTGAAAAAAAAATGTGTTCCCAGGCCTGCCAGCACCATGGTGAGAGTGATTTAAACTCTGAATTGCTGTTGCCAGTGTTCAAATGACATTCAACATATGGATATCTAATCCCAGTGACAGAAAACTTTTCCCACCCAAAATCTCCCCGATGGAGGTGTCTATTGAATATGCTTCATCCATGTCACCTTTCTCATTCATCAACAAACTGAAATTATACAAAAACGATTACAAAAACACACCTCTTATTTGCTGTTATCTGTCCATCTGTATCTGACTCATCTCCTTCCTTTATCCTCTGAAGCCTGAATCCAAGCATATTTAGTCAAGACCACAGATGTAGTCATAGATCAACCTTACAAATAAAGAAACATAGGACCTCCTCCATAACATGATTTGCATATCATTGGATCAAAAAATCTATAATAATAAAAGCATAATATGCTAATTAGACTGGACAGCCAAATGACCTTCAGGACATCATTCTGGACATCATTCCAGACATCCTTCCAGATGAAGCCTTGGTGGCGGGGGCCGAGGCAGAGCAGTTAGGGGTGATCAGGCAGTCAAATGAGTGGTTAGGGGCAATCAGGCAGGCAGGCAGGTAGTTAGGGGCAATTAGGCAGGCAGACAGAGTGGTTAGGGGTGACCTGGCAGGCAGGCAGGTGAGCAGTTAGTAGCCAGCAGTCCCGGATTGCAGGAGGGATCAGGCATAAACCAGCAGTCGGACATCCCCCGAGGGGTCACAGATTGTGAGAGGGTGCAGGCTGGGCTGAGGGGTCCCCCACCCTCATGCATGAATTTCATGCACTGGGCCTTTAGTTATACCTAAGTTATACCTACTCTTAGGCATATCAGTTCAGCAAATAAAAATTTAGCAGCATTATCTGCTCTCCACACTTGTCCCCCAGACTGGCCTGCCTGCAGTGTCAGAAAATCCCCAGATTACCTTCTCCCCTAAATCAAGGATGCAGGATTGTACAGTGGGCAGGCCACTGGACTTGGGGACTAAAGACCTGGGTGCTGGTCTCAGGTCTTGCCAATGTAAAACCCACTTGTTTTAGATGAGTCCATTAGGATCTTTACCACCAAGATTGGCTCACTGGATAGAGTGTCAGCCTGCAGGCTAAAGGGTCCCAGGTTCCATCTCAGTCAAGGGCATGTACCTCCATTGCAGGCTCTTCTCCAGCCTGGGCTCTGGTCAGGGCTTGTGCAGGAGGCAACCAATAGATGTGTTTCTCTCACATCGATATTTCTGTCTTTCCCTCTCTCTTCCACTCTCTCTAAAAACCAATGGAAACATTTCCTCTGGTGAGGATTAAACAGACAAAGATTCTATCACTGAAAGGTCCATTTTCAGACTTTTGGGAACCACTACATTCTGTGTGTCACAGTGCCAGAGCTGGGGAAATAATAATAAGCGCAGTGTCTGCCATCAGGAAGTGAAGTGTCTAGAGGCGCAGAAACCTGTGAACTCAAAGGAGGAGGGGTCTAGACAACAAGACCATTGTTATTGTTGTTTTGTTCCAGGGGGGTTGTCATCACACCTCTCGGATTACATTGCTGTATATCCCCTTCCGTTTGCCTCTCGTTTCACTATCTATTTGTTCTCACGAGAAGCCTTTTGCCCTTGACAGAGAGATCAAATCAAACCTGGTGCTTGGCCACAATGGCCTTCACACAGGTGAACCCAAGACATCCTGATGTCTCGCAATCTAAGGTAATCATAGCTTTTGAGGCTGTAAAGACGTTTGGGGAAGGGGTTCTCTTCTTCCTGTCAGAGGGGAACGTGCCATTTGCAGTTACTTTGCTCATTCGATGAGTCCTGGAAGAGGAGGTGGGAGCAGAAATGCTCCGGCTCTGACAGTTCCCAGGGAGTCCCCAGCATCCGAGGGAAAAGCTCTTCCAGGGTTAAGTCCGGAAGGGCAAAAGTGGCAGCAATGCTCACCGAAGCAAGTGGGGGGTGCACACCCCACTTGGGTCCCCTCAGAGTGTCAGTCCTGACCGAGGAGAACCACCTGCTGGCCACACCCTGGGGAGCAGCGAGTCCTGGCCTCCCCACTTTGATCTGCCATGTTCCTTTGTCTATGAGCTCGGCTGTTTTCGTGGTTGACTTTGGGTGATAAACTAAAAATTATATATATATACCTGGTATTATTTCCTTAAAAGTATAAACGTTCTGTAATTTTATTTTCTAATAACAATGTACCTCTTAGATTAAGATACTTTCCAGGATCATTTATCTGGTCTCTTCTGACTTGATTACTGGTTTTTCCACACGTGCCACCTCACTATCCAGCCCTTCTCTCTCTGACAGGGAAATCTCCCTGACTCAGCGTGAAGTGAAGAGAGACCTAGAGTGGGAAGCCATCGAGCTGTGTTTGAATCCCAGCTCTACCTCCCAATTGCTGGGAGAATTTGGGCAAATCATTGAATTGCTCCAAAACTGTTTCTTCGTCGGCTTATTAGGGTATAATGTATTTGAAAACTTCTAACAGATACTGCCACAAAACAGTTTCAGTAAGATAAAAGTACACCATAAAAATTTTTTTTTCATTATTTTTAAAAATATATAATAAACTACAGTAACAGTGTTGGGGTGCAGTTTTGGTTTTGTTTAGTAAAGTGACTCACTGATTCAGAAATTATAATTACTGTACCAGTCATGAGTTGAGATCTTAAAAATACTGCCATTTTATGTCACACTGAGAGCTCCGGTGACCCAGCAAGGGGTGTCACAGCTGGCCCAAGACCCTATGGCTTCTGACTTCATCACCTCCACCTCTTCTCCCAAGTAGTCTTGGCTACTATCGCTAAACCCCAGTGCTTCAAACAAATTAGTACACAATTAAAACCCAACTGTGCACCAAGGTGACAGCCTTCCAAAAGGGGTCCTGATATTTATGCAAATTAAGGTAAGTGTCTGGGTGTTGACATGGCCCTAACATGTCAGCCACAGTCGGCAGGCGCCATGAAAGTTCTGTGACATTAGAGATGGTATCCAAGGCTCTCAGGGGCCCCGTTAGCTTCACATGCTCCCGACTGAGCCATATATAGCTCATGACTCCAAACCGAGAACCAACCCACCTAGGTTTTGCGTTAATATCCACAACTTTGTGTATAGGTGTTGCTGTTCTGATTTTTATTATGCGATGTGTGGAGAGTAAAAATCATGCAGTATAATGCTCAGGAAGCTCTTCCCACTAGGAACTCAGTTCTGTTACCAGAGAATAATAGAAGCAAGGAAGCCTAAAATATATGAACTTTGGCATTAGGCCTAGTTTGAATCCAAGCTATGCCTGACATGTTACTTAATCTCTTGGGAACATAATTTCCCCAGTTGGAAAAAGGAGAAAATACTTTGAATTAAAATAAAGTAGTATTTTGACTACAGTAAGCGACCAAAAATAGCACCCATCATCATTATTATGATTTGCATACTTATATGCTGAGATTAAATAATGTTATACTTTCAAATTCCTTAAAAGAAAGGCATCAGCCTTGACAAGTATCACAAATAATAAAAGCTCACATAGAAAGGCAGTTGGTTTACATAAACATCAATTAGTACTCCCTTTTAAGGCATTTCAAAACAGATATAGTGAAAATCAAAGATAATTATAACTGCGATTCCACGAACCTGAACATAATGTGGTCAGAATGTGTAGCCAATCCTCCGGAACAAGTTAGTCTTGGTCATTGTTTTAACCTCAACACTGAGATTTATGGAACTGATTTTTTTAGACTACCACGATAGCACCACAGGAGAATTTTATCATAAATGTGGCTATCACCACAGTGGATAATCTTTTGATGTGTCTATTTGTGTAGGCTACATTACCGCACTTATTCCATCAAACACTAACCTAGGTGTTGCTGGGAAGGTACTTCGTAGGTATTATAAGAGCCCATAATCAGTCCACATCAAGAAAGATCATCCTAGATAACCCGGCGGCGGGCCTGACTCAATCAGGTGAAAGGCCTTCAAAGCAGAACTGAGGCTTGAGGAAGAAATCCCACCTCCAGTTCCCAGCCTCCCTTCCGGATGGCCTGTCCTTCACATTTCCGATTGGCCCAGCCAACCCACAATGACATAGGCCAATTCTTGAAATAAGTCTCTTAAATTTCTTCCGCTAGTTCTGCTTTTCTGGCTAAACGCTGACTGACAGAGCTAGGAAATATTTGTTTTTTTCTTTTGGCCTTGACTCTTATTGCACCTTGATACTTAAAGTGTAAACTGCTCCTAAAGGTTCTTTGTATTATGAATGAGTTGAGTGGGGTTCATTATTTTCATGGTAGATGCGAAAATGCTTTCAGTTTAACATGTTCCTCTATTTTGCTATATCTTCCTTACCTTTCCATTTCAAAAGAAACTGTTAAATGTAGATTCAACGACAACTTTCTTTTGTAAATCAACCTTCTTTTGTAACTTAAAAAATATATTTAGCTATTGCATGTAATACAATAAAATAAAATAAAGCCCCATGTCTAACTGGGAAACATTAAAACTTACAAATATTATTTCCTATGGATTTAAGAGTGGATTTTAGATAAACCTAAAAGTGGATTTTAGAAGCGTAGTTGAAATCATTTTGTCAAAATAGGAGCAACTGCTGTCATTGTTTTGCCAAGTGACAATCTAATTTTACATGACTCAGCAGTAAAATTTTTATAACTCTTCCAGACAGAATTTCTTGAAACTGTTTTAATATTAATGCTCTCTTGCCAAGTTTTATTTCATCCTTAACTATCCCAAGAACTTCTAAAATTAGAGTACAGTTATGCATACACTAGGTTTGAGGTCAAATATGAAAATAAGAATCCAAAGAAAACAAGATTTGAAACTAAATTCAGATTTTAATTTAACATAAAGTATTATTCATGACAAGTTTTCTAAGATAGAATGAACTAGTCTTTAAAAAAAAAAAAAAACTTCCACTTTTAGAAATGTTAAACATTTATTAACTTTCTTATTGGGAGCACTTTTCCTGGTTGTAATAAGAATATGCACAAATAACCATACTTGTTGATTTCTGAATATTAACAGTCCCAAATTCAAAGTGTTTTTTTCCCTATACAGGTCAGGTACTGTTTTAAAATAAATTATTTTTAATTACAAAGTCCTAGTACCAATATATATATATCTAAGAAGTGTATTACCATTTACCTGTAATAACAAACATGTGTTTTGATATTTTCATTATAAAAACTGAGTTTTCAATGAAGGCAGTTTAGAAGGACTGTCCTTGAGAAAATAAGTTTGAAATAAGCAGTCCTTTAAACTAAAAATCATGGCAGAATAATATGTCAAGCAAGTGAAAATCTTTCTGTGATACATACATAAATATTTTCATGTAAACAAAAGCAAAGACCAAGAAAAAGGTAAATATCTTTGTTAGCAACCAAAATACATGGATTTGAAAAGCTTATTTTCTCTTTTCACACTTCCGTTAAATGAGACTGGCATAAAGAGAGCAGTGGGGATCTGATGACTTTACATTCCCCTCATCCTCTTCAGGAGGTTCCATACCACAGACACCTCTCCGGGAAAAGATATGAGAGGAATGAGGCTCCAGAAAGTCATGACTTTCAAATATTAAGTCCCTCTTTCTGCTCTCCTGTGAAACGAGATGGTTTATCAGAATTGTGCCAGCTGAAAGAAGGTAACTATTACTGGTGCGACCCAGCACTAAAACATGTGGCAGCAAATTAGGCACAACGATGAGTAAGATTTTCCTCTGGATTCAGATTACCCATGCACTAGAAGATAATGGCTTCCAACACAAAACAAGCGTTTTTGAACAAAACAGACAATATTGAAATGAGTATATTTTTCGACAGAAATGATTACTGAAGTATGCCCGTTGGACCACCTGCATCAGAACCAGGCAGGGTACTCCACAGAATAAAAGTGTGCATCCCTGGGCCCAATGCCAGACACTCGGGAGGCCCGGGGCATCTGTGAATGCCCCCCTGGGAATACTTAGACACATACTCATATTAAAGCTTGAATATCACTACTCCAAACTATAGGGGATTTCTTTTGACCACACATATTTCACTATGTCTTTCATGCTTCTTACTTATTAGCTAGAAGAAAAATGAAAACAAAAACAGTTCTGATTATGTCAGTCAGTGGTGATAATTAGTAGTGGTATTTATTTTCCCCTCAAGAAAATACAGGGGAATAGGCAACATAGGAGTCTGCACCTAATTTTTTCAAAGGTACTCCATAGTACTTTTTTTTTTTTTTTAAAGCTTTCAAATTGTATACATAATAAAAAAACGTTCAAAATGGTTTGTAAACTGTCATCTGATCAAGATTATCCAGTGTAAAGAGAACTGCTGATCGGTGTTGCTCAATTCTCACAAAGGCCCCTTTCTTCTTCTTTCTTCTTCCACAAACACCGAGCATCTCAGCAGGCAGTCCAGAGCTCTTACCATATGATGCACTGCCTAACAAGCAGCACAAAAGTACCTAAGGATTGCTCATAAAAAAGGACAAAGAAAGCCAGAACTCAGTCTCCACTCCAAACAAAAAGCAGTCTCAAGACCTACTGCCAATATATATATATATATATATATATATATATATATATATATATATATATATATATATTGTAAGATGAATACAGAGCATGCGTACTTTCCTTAGAGAAAGTCTAATTTCAAACACACTCATTAATATCTGCTTGAAATCCAGTTGAAAATGGAAAGCATGATACACTTCAATGTGCTACTAGTATCTACTATAGTGTTTATATTCTGTAAGGTCCCTAGTATAGACGCAACAGTTTTACCTGTGAATAATAGAAGTAGAAACCAAAGAGGTAGGTGACTATCATCATCAGATGATCCCAAACCAACATATTAAATAATATGCTCACGTCTGAAATAAAGTTCAACTGGAAGATGAGTTCCAACACTGTTAACAATTGCAAGAGCAGGGTTTCCCAGATCTTTAGTGGTGTCATCCAACTTTGGAAGTCCCAGCTCCTGATCCTGTGCCACATGCTCTTCGGACGGTCCATGCTAAGAAATGGCTAATGGAATGAAATGCAAAGAAGTAACACTGGGGACCAAAGAGTGAAGCCAACGGCAACGGGGCTCTTCACACATCTCCACGCTCACACGGAGGGAAGCGCATTACAGTTGGGCCAGACCTTAGATTCATCTAATCCAACTCTCTGGCTGTACAACTGAAAAAAACAGAGGTTCACAAAACACTAAAATTCCAAAAAGATGCTATAAATAAAAAAAAGTTCATGGTGCCGAAACCAGTTTGGCTCAGTGGATAAAGCGTCGGCCTGTGGAATGAAAAGTCCCGGGTTCGATTCCGGTCAAGGGCATGTACCTTGGTTGTGGGCACATCCCGAGTGGGGGGTGTGCAAGAGGCAGCTGATCGATGATTCTCTCTCATCAATGTTTCTAACTCTCTATCCCTCTCTCTTCCTCTCTGTAAAAATTCAATAAAATATGGTTTAAAAAAAAAAAAGTTCATGGTTTGCTTATCTATCTATAAAGCGCATGGTGTGGCCACGGGACTGCACTTCAGCCCCTATAGCTTCGTCTGCAGCGCCAGCCCTGTCAGCTACTGTATCAAGAATATCAGTGGCTCCAGGAAAAAGGGGACCAAAGGGTCTGGATGCACCAAGGGGGTCAGATCATCAGCAAGAGAAAAATAGTTTGAAACCCCAGACTAGCCCTATTGCAACGTGCTCTGCGCTTGGACCAAGGCTCATCTCTGCTTCTACATAGGAGACTCACTTCGGAGCATATTCACCAACCCCAGCTCTGCTAGGGGCAAGCACCCCTGGACCATTCAGAGACAGCTGGACCACTGGAAGCCTCCAAACCCACAAAGCCAAGACCCACACACAGCTGTACCGAACTTCTCCATAACCGTCAGCCCTTTTTTTTTTTTTTTTTTGTAAACTAAAGTGTCACCTTATTTCCTGATCGTCTTATTTATCTACGACTTTAAAGTTCCGCTGTGAAAGGGTGGCTGTGTGATTTCATTTCATGCTTATACTTCCCAGACTTTCTGTATTCGTTTCACATGTCTTTCGGTAACTTAAAAGAAGTCATTTTTTAAAAGGTTTTATAGTCTTAAAAAATAAGGCTATGCAAAGCCTCCTCTCGACTATGAAACGTCTGAAGCCGGATTTGTGTCTGCGTGGCATAGGGAGACAGCACAGCTTCGGGACTCCCACAGACGTGCTGGGTCCCAGCTCTGGGACTAACCTCGGGCACGACTTTAGTCTCTGAGACTTGCTTTCTTCATCTGTGAAAAAGGTACAAATAATACCTACCTCACAGGATGCTGTGAGGATAAAAGGATACGTAGTGCCTGGCATATGGCAGGTGTACAATAGTGGTGGGTCCTTCTCCCTGCCTGACTCAGTGAGAATCCTGGAGGAAAAGGAGTCACCACAGTCCACACCAGCCACTCCTCACTGCATCCCATTTAAATCTGCAAGAAGGTTCTGTCTTCTTGACTTTGCCCTATTGCTCTAAAGAGTTCTATTGTGCTTAGGAAAATATCTACATGTCTATGTTCTCTCCTTTAAAACTGTACATGCAGATAAAACACTTTTTAAGACGATCTCTCTAGAAATGATAATGCAATGTCTCCTAAAGCACAGCATGTCATGTATAAAAACAATTCTGAAAAAACATGACTGAATTCGTTTGTACATTATTTCCTAAAGTGCACCAAAGTAAATATTAATGACCTTCGAAATGTCACTAACCTCCTTGGGTTATTTCTTAAAATAAAAGTAAATATTTATCTACTGAGATGTATGTGGTTTTTGGCTCCAATACAATGGCAAAAGAGCAGCAGTGTTTTCCAGAAGAAAAAGAATAAACTCCACTAAGCACACCTGAGCAGCATCCCAAACACCGACAAAATTCAGTGTGACTGCAGGCTCAATAAAGCACAGTCCCGATTCCTACTTCCGAAACAAAATCAGCCAAAGATACAAGAACCATCTTCCCACCCTAAACAGTGGATTTCTGTTGAATCCTGGAGGTAACATCTGTGATCACTGCCCTATTGTGTTTCCTTGGTAACAGAATTATAACTAGTCACCATTCTTTCTTTATACTGCACACACACCACACACACACACACACACACACACACTTACACACACAAGCCTATAAAAAATGGGAACGTGTAAGTGGAAAAGCCATGTGAAAGGAAATTCAGAGTCCAGTAAAGAACCACCACCACCCCAAATTTCAGGCAGTTCCCATGCTCACACCACCGTCCGATGCTCCCCGCACACGTAGACGGCGCTGGGGCGTATCCGTCGCTTTGTGTGCCGAGGGAGCTGCGGCAAGAACTTGAAGGACTTGGGCATCATGTCCAGGCAGGCCTCGTGGAATTTCTTAATCCTCCAGTAGTAAATCAGCGGGTTCAATGCAGACTTGAGGTAGCAGAGCCAAAGCAGCCAGGTGCTAATCTCAAAGAAGTTGTGCTGATAGTAAAAGTGCTCATTGAACGTGGCCACAAGGCTGTAAGTGGTGAACGGGGCCCAGCAGACGATGAAGACGGCAAAGAGGATCAAGATGGTGGTGAAGGCACGTGTTTTAAAGCCCATGTCGATGCTCATCTGGAAGGGCCTCTGCAGGCTCATGAGACCCAGTTTGCTGGCCTGGCTGAGGCATATGCCCTCCGGGTAGCTATGGATCCTCAAGGCGTTGTGCCGGAGCGTGTTGAGTATACCCATGAAGGAATACAGTATCACCAGGAAGGGTATGAAGAAAGAAATGAGAGAAATCAAAACCACGTAAGCCTGGTAACCTGGGTTGGTTGTGTACCCAAACACACACTGGGGCGCTCGGGAAGGGACCTGCAGGTCAGGGTTGCCCACCGCCAACGGGAAAGCTATACAAAAGGAAGCTGCCCAAGACACTGCGATCAGAACCTTCGCCCTGTAGGGGTTGAGCTTGTCCTGCCTCTGGACTATGATAAGGAACCTGTCGATGCTAATGATGAGCAAGATGGCTACTCCCTCAATCACAAACAGCCAGAAAAACATGGCAGATACCCTACAGAAGAACTTCCCAAAGATCCACCTGGTCGTGAGGATAGTCACCAAGGCAAAGGGCATGTTCAGCACGGCGAGCAGCATGTCTGCGAACGCCAGGCTGGCCAGGAGGATGTTAATGGCAGATCGCATGGCGGCCCTTTGGTACACCATGAGGCACACCACCAGGTTCCCGAGAAAAGACACACACAGGATAAATATCATGATCGCGGAAAGGATGATTTGCAGAGGCAGGTGTAGGCTCTGGTAAGCTGCTGGTGTTGGGGGTACAGCTGTGCTATTCACGGTCAAGGAACTCATCCCCGTGGGAGCCAGGGTGTCCAAATTGTATCTAAGCCCAATGCCAGGATGCTGGACTGGTGGTGGGGCCGTGATATTCACGTACGTGTTTTCATAGACTACGAACGTCGAGTTGGTGGCCCCCGTATGGGGCGCAGTTAGTGCTGCGGAGAGGACCATGGCTTCAGTGGGAGGGAAGGCGCTAGCAGCTCAGCGGGTGTTCTCCCAGCATCTCAGTACCCAGCAGCAGTTTCACGTTTCCCTGGCAGGCTGGGGAACAGGTTCTGGAAAACAGACAGCGTTCCATCTTCCACGGAAGTCCTTTTGCCTGAAAATAAGCCCAAAATATGGACAGTAAATGAGAAACGAGCTTCATAAATAGCATTTGACTTCTTACCTTGCATCACGGAGGACCAGTTTGGCTCTCTTGAACCCTTCAAAAATATTTACATCTCTAGCTCAAGGTGCACTAAGATATTCTTGTTCTGTTGTTTCATTTTTAGTCAGCCGTGACCGAAATTTCATGACACTCGTGTGTGAAGTGAAAGTGAAAAGAATGAAAACGTATTCCCACTTCAAAGTCAAAAGTCAGAACCTTCCTTACTTTCTTTTAAATTTCCAGTAGCAACTTGGCCTTTCCACAGTCACTATTAATACAGGTATTATTATCATCTGATTCTCCTGAGAGGACTAATGTTTTTCTTAATAGCTTTTTGGTACAGATTCATATTCTGTGTTTACGTGAGCACAAAACTAGAGGGGGGAAAAAAACCTGAACTCCGTTTTCTACTCACCACTTTTATTATAACACCTTCCAGGTTATTTTCTATGAAAGGTCTGAAACAGTTTCCTGGCTTTCTATTTCTTTGTGCGTTTTTTTCCTAGAAATCTCACCATCACCACCTTGGAAAAGTTATTCAAAATGACAAGAAAAATTATATGTAAAAAAAGTCTTGATCATATTTTCAAGACTTCTCTTTTCAAAGCTTTCTTTATATTCTCATATTCCCCCTTCTTTCCCATGACCACCAACTTCCATCCTTTATTTGATGATACAAATAGTTCTATCTGAAAAGATCAAAGAAATTGGAATTTTTCTTTTCCCTAAAACTTGATAGAAGATGTCAACCAAATAATGAAGATGGAATCTCTAAAGGAGATGGCCATAAGAATATTCAGCAGTAGAGAATCTATCCCAGAAAACTTCCATATATTTGGTTATCTTACTCCAACAAGTTTCCAGTCACCTTTCTCTTATCCTTACCCCCAATTTCTGTAACCCTGAAGTTTTCAATATGGGATTTTATTAGTCTACCATCTTACTAGCCCAGTTTTTGTGATGTGGATTGTTCCTTCTTTATTGCAGAGATAAGTTCTTTAATTAGGAAGAATCCTCTTTAGATTTCTGGCTAGATTCCTTTAATAAATACCAAAGATTGGTGATGAAATAAAATAACACTATAACTTGCTCGTTATTTTGACTTAGAATTAGTCATTGATTTTAGGGGTAAATGTCGAATGTTCACTTATTCATTTTTTGGAGGTAGGGAGGGTGGAGGTACCCCATCTGACAGGCCCAAGATCCAGCATTGTAGATAAATCATTAGCTCTCTATCATACTTGTTTCTTTCTACAGTACCCTCTGTTGTCAAGGCTAAGAAAGGAGAGTATTGATCTGCTTGTTCAAAATATTAATTTTACAAGTTACTCTCACTTTCACAGCTTAATATCTTTGTTCCTACAAGATATTATCCATTTTCACTTTGAAATGCAAAATATACTTGGCTGAGATGCCACACTAAGCCAGTGATTCTCAAATTCTATTAACCACAAAGGGCCAATGGTAGTTAGGAAGCTATATACCATAATCACCATATTTTCTTTAGAACTAACTAAATAAAGACTGTGCTTGCTACATAAATCAGCCTCAATACAAATCTATCTATAGGAAACTATAAACAGACAAATGTGTATCATCAGCCTAAAATAACAGCTATAATTGTGCTTGACCAAATAAACAAACATCTATCCTGAAATAGTACACACTTCATTTTTTATATTTTTATTAAAATATAATTGCATACAACATCAATTTCATTTCAGGTATACAACATAATGATTTGATATTTGTATACACTGTAAAATGACCACCACAATAAGACTAGTTAACATCTGTCATCACACAAAGTTAAAATTGTTTTCATTGTGATGAGAACTTTTAAAGATTCTCTCAAATATGCAATGCAATAGTATTAACTATGGTCACCATGCTGTATATTACATCACATGACTTATAGATTTTACAGCTGGAAGTCTGTACCTTTTGACCTCCTAGACCCATTTCAGCCACTCTCTCCCCCCGACATTTGGAAACCACCAATCCATTCTCTGTATCTATGAGCTTGTGTGTGTTTGTTTGCTTCATTTTTAGAGTCCACATATAACTGAGATTACACTATACTTGTCTTTCTCTGTCTCACTTATTTCACTTAACATAATGCCCTCATGATCCATCCATGTTGTTGCAAATAGCAAGATTTCATTCTTTCATTTGGCTGAATAATATTCTATTATGTGTATTCGTATATACATATACATTTATACATACATACAGATGCATGTATATACATTTTCTATATTTATTCACCCATCAATGAGCACTTAGGTTGTTTCCATATCTTGGCTGTTGTGAATAATGTGCAATGGACATGGGAGCAGATTTTTTTATGTTATACCATTTTCTTTGGATAAATATCCAGAGTGGAACTGGTGAGTCATATTGTAGTTAATCTTTTTAATTTTTGGAAGCACCTCCATACTGTTTTCCATAGTGGCTATACCAATTTAGATTCCCACCAACACTGCATAAGGGCCCCCTTTTCTCCACATCCCTGACAATACTTATATCTTGCCTTTCTTATAATAGTCATTCTAACAAGTGTAAGGTGATATCTCATTGTGATTTTGATTTGCATTTCCATGATGTACCTATCAGCCTTCTTTGGAAAAATGTCTGTTCAGATCTTCTGCCCATTTTAAGTTGGATTGCTGGGGGGGGGTACTATTGAGTTGTGTGAGTTCTTTATATATTTCAGATATCAACTCTTTATCAGATATATGACTTGCAAGTATTTTCTCTCATTCATTACATTGCCTTTTCATTTTGTTGATGGACACACTTCAAAACAGTTTCCTTTACCAGGTTGAGAAACAAACAAACAAAAAAATTGTAATGAAGCCAAAGCAAAACCACATTTAAAAAGACACTTTTTAGGTTGTATATATATTTATAAAACTTCTAATTCATTTGATTCAATTACTCATTCATCAAATATAATCTAGTGTGTGCCAAGCACTAGAGAGACAGCAATGAACAAATGGTTCCTGGATTTCTGGTTAAATGAGGAAGAGTGACTAAAATGACAGTAGAGGGATTAAAAAAAAAAAAAAAAAAAAAAAAAAAAAAAAAAAAAGGTACAACCCAAAAGGTTTGAATGAAAGACAAATAAATAGATAGGGATTTTTATTTATTTATAATTTTTAAAATTGATTTCAGAGGGGAAGGAAGAGGAAGAGAGAGAGAGAGAAACATCAATGATGAGAGAGAAGCTACCTCCTGCATGCCCCCTACTGGGGATCAAGCCCACAACCCGGAATCAAATCCGGGACTCTTCAGTCCACAGGCCAAACCGGCTAGGGCAATAAATAGAGGTTTTTAAAAGCAAAAAGCAGATGGTGATGTGGTAACCGACTGGACAAACCAGAACAGAGATCTCCTTATCCTCAATACTTCCAGAGAAATAGGCTTAGAAGAATCAGGCACACCCTCCAGATCCTCAGAGTTTTAGATTGAGAAATGCCAATTAAAGTAAGACAGGCATCACAAGCAAATTCATATTCTTTGCCCATAACAGGCCCTTATTACATGTCTAGAGATTCTAATTAGAAAATGAAATGATACACAAAGATCACACTGGATAGAGGCAAGTATACTCCTGCTCTCTTGTGAGGTGGGTGGGACTAGAAGTAAAGAGCCACTCAGTTCACTTCAGAAGATAACTCACATTCCAACTTCATTTCTTTAAAAACAAAACAAAAAGCAACTCCTTTCAGGGGGCAATCTGCTTTAAAATTAAAAAGAATAATAATTAAATTTCTATCACAACAGCACTGTCTACTTTTGGGGAATTCTATTATTTTGTTTGTTTGTTTGTTTATCTGTAGGTATAGTAATAGAAAGCTTTGAACAAACTAGCCAAAAGAGAATATGCAACACTCAAGTACAGTGGATAGGGTAGGGGAGGATTTATTTAAAGTAATTTTTATACAGAGAATATCATTATTGCACTAAAATTTCACTTACTTTCAAGGTATATCTAACTTAAACCCTAGATGCAATAAAACTAAAGAGGAAAATGCTGTGTGAACATTTTAAGTATAAACCATAAGCAGTGTTCTGTTCCATTTCTGATATTTTTTCTAATTCCAACTAGAATGTTCACCACACACACAAAAAAAATATATCATGATGAGACAATTAGTTCTTCCATGGACATTTTAAAAAAATTAGATTGTTAACTGTGAGGATTTATTGTAGTCATGTTACTTTTCCCCACAAATGCTACGTAGAAACTAAACTAGATGTCAGCAAGGGCTCTGCTTCAAGGGGAATATTCTATGTGACTTCTGGTGACAATTAGAACTGAAACTCAAGTGGCAAGAAAGGTCAGCATTTAATAGAAAGGAACGTTAATTATAATTAAAAGCTAGGAAAATGTATTTTTTTTAAGTGGCTAATAAAAGATTAACCTTCTGGAATACAAAAAAGCAAAAAAAAAAATTATGAGCCCTATGGGTGACAGGATTTATTCATATTCCTTTTGTCTCCTATTTCTATTTTTATTCTCAAGCTCACATTCATTAGGTCGTTGTTCTGCTGAGAATCTTTACCTGCCTTGGAACTATTATTGGGGGAAATACTGGCCAATTTAATTTCATCAAACTTTTTGAGTAGTTCACAGATATATTACTTACCTGTCATGGGTGTTTCTCACAATGATATTTGTCTATAAGTGCAACATTTAGAGTGAAATACCAAGTCTTATTATTAGATAATGAACCTGGAATCTTAAAACAAATAAGCCTGCCTAGACACATAACTGCTATGTTAAAACTTGAATATCTCCTGTTATTCACCTATAAACTATTTGCATAGGGCAAGGGTGAAAAGTTTTGTCTTTTTATGCCTAAGGGTGTACATGGGCACTCAGACTGAAAAACACATGCTAATTAAAAGCAATTATAATTTAGTCTGATTTTAGAAACATACATTAAAAAAAATTTTAAGGTTTAGAAGCTTTGCTTTTTTCTTCTCATGCCATAAGCAATCTCCTCCTGTCTACTCCCTCAATTACCTGCATGCAAATACCTGATTTACTGTATTAATGGTCCAAAGCTCCCTTCTGAGTTCCAGCCTCGCGCACCCAACAGCTAGCTCATTTAACATTTCCACCAGGATATCTCAAACTCCGTACATCTCCCCTCAAGCTACCCCACATCAGTGTTCTCATGATCAGAGACTAGATTACCACCCATTTGGTTACACAAGCCAGAAACCTAACAGTCATGTTCACATCTTCCTCCCTCAGTTATGATTTATTCCATCCCTTAAAACTGTACATTTTAATTCTTAAATGTTGTTCCTATCAGGCCATTTCTCTCTAACGCACCTACACCATCCTGTCCAAACTATCAATAACTTGTAGAAGGCAGCACCTTTTGCCTGGCTTATTCACAAGTGGATTCCCAGCACCTATGACTGTGCCTGCCACAACGCATGTTCAGTAAAGATTTGTTAAGTGGATAAACTGCCTCCTGTCCACCCAATCTTAGTCCCTGTTCACTTTGTGAATTCTTACTCTTCCATCACTATCGGAATCTTCCCCGGTCCCCTGAACAAGCCAATCCCCACCTCTAGTCTACTGTCTCATTTTAACATGTACTTCTCTGTGATAATATTCGACTCACAATCATTTTATAGTATCCTTGGCATCCCCTGACTCATGCCTGTGCCCATGCCCACCCCACTCCGCCCTTACCCCGTCTGGAGAGCAACTCCAGGAAGGCACAGATGTGCCATTTCTTTGCTTAGCGCTGTATTCTGAAACATAGTTAATAGCCTGGCATACAGTATACTCAAAAGCTACTAAATCACTAGCAAAAAATTCTGTTATCATACTCATAACCTAATGTCTCCTTTTATTCCTTAGTTATAAAACCCTTAAAATAAGAGTTCACTGTACAGCCCTAACCGGTTTGGCTCAGTGGATAAAGCGTCGGCCTGCGGACTGAAGGGTCCCAAGTTCGATTCCAGTCAAGGGCATGTAACTTGGTTGTGGGCACATCCCCAATACGGGGTGTGCAGGAGGCAGCTAATCGATATTTCTCTCTCATAGAGTTTCTAACTCTCTATTCCTCTCCCTTCCTCTCTTTAAAAAATCAATAAAATATATTTTTTTGAAATAAGATTTCACTGTACAGTACTACCTTCATAGTTCTTTACTGAAGCATGTAGTGTATCTTGTCTATTTGGGAAGCAAACACAGGGAATAGATGGGATAAGTACCTGGTGGGATATGACCGTCAGGACAGATTTCCGTCTTCTGCATACTGAGCCACAGAGTCCCTCTAGTCTGAATACTTGTGTCCCTTCAAAATTCATTAGTCAAAAAACTAATGGCCTGATGTGATGACATTAGGAGGTGGGCTCTTCGGGAAAGGATTATGTCGTGAGAGCAGAGCACTCAAGAATGGAATCAGTGTCCTTTTAAAAGAGGCACAAGGAAGCTCCTTTGCCCCTTCTTCCATGAGCGAATACGGTGAGAAGTCAGCAACCTGGAAGTGGGCACCCTTATCTCAGACTCCCAGCCTCCAGGACCATGAGAAATAAACGTCTGTTGTACACAAGCCAGCACCCCAAACAGACTAAATAAACAAAGAGGAACACAATTATATAAACCTGTAGTCTAGAAATTCTGCAAGTGGAGGCATCAGGTTCATAGAAACTAGGGATATATGAATCTAATATTAAAACCTGAAGAGTAATAAAAATAATAGTGTAACAAAAATCAGAGCACTAAAAAGCTCTTACAGACTATAAAAGGGGAAACTAAACTAGGAAATGAGAACAGTGTTGAGAGAAGTTGGGAACATGCTTGGGACCCTGTTGGCATGCCTCTCTCTATGCACACAGTTCCACCTGCCACCTCGGCTTCCTTAAATCCCCTGGACCTCAGCTGGTTGCCCACATCTGACCCCACACAACCCACCAAGGTTGCAGCTCCTCCAACCACTTCTTAGCTCATGTTACTCTGTTGGGCATGAGATCGCCTCTCCACTGGCTGCCCAGAGTGGCTCCTCACCCCAATCAAAGAAGGAAGGTCTAACAGCACTCCCTGGTGGGAATTTCGCCTGAGAGGATGTAGAGGTCAGAAAGGATGTTGCCTCCTTACATCCCTGACCAATCACCAGGCCTGTGGAGAGTTATTTAAAGTCTGTCTGGAAGACAACTCACCTGATGAAGTAGTAGCCAGATCAATAACACACTACCTTCCTCCCTGCCTCCCTTCCTTTATTCCCTCACTCCTGCTGCCCAGAGATTGCACTTCCAGGCACAGTCCTTCAGTAGGCTAGCTTTGCCTCAGGCTATGGTTTCTAGAAAACCCCAGCTAAGAAACACCAAGCACAGAAAAAGAGATACTGATCTAAAAAGGAATTATCTCTACTACTTTTCTTCTCTACCTTAATTGCAGTTAATGACTTCACCATCTATTTACTCCAACCCCATCGTTGGGAGTAAAACTCCATTTCTTGTTGCCCCTCTCCCAGCACACCCAGCCAGTCACTCCGGCTGCCAATCTCACCTCCTAAGCAGTTCCTATTCGGTTTCCCTTTCTCTTACCCCTGTGACCTTGTCTCCAGTCCAGGTGGGAGCCTCCGAAATGGTCTCTCTTCCTCAGTCTTGTCCCTCTCCAGTAAATCCACCCACCACACTGTAACCAGATGAATTTTTTAAATCACAATCCTAGTCGTTTAAACACTAGATTGAGTCCCATCAACTACAATAATGGTGACCATTTTTCACCTCAAGCCTGAGGGACCCAACATATTCATAACTGATAGGAATTCAGGGGCCAAGGGGTTATGAAAGGATGGTCACCAAAAATACGTGAACACAATTTCTAAAGGAAATTCTACTCTCCTCGGTTATAAAATATCCACCCATTTCTTGTTTTATTTTGTTTCCTGACTCTTGCTCCTTCTCCCAGCATCAGGTAAAGGCAGGGTCACTGGGCCATGGAGGTAGTCACGTGACGGTCATGCACTCCATCTCCATGCAGTGACTGTCCTGGGAATGGGCCCCTGACACCTGCTGGTCCCTCTGTGCAGGGGCCTTCCACGTTTCTATCAGGTCCCTTTTACACACCCAGGCTTGCTTTAAGATATCACTCTCCAGGTATCCTTCTCAAGGATGCAAACTGGACAAAGCGCCTTCTCTCTGTGCTCCAAGTGTACCCTATGCACTCCTCCAGGTTAGCACTGACTGTGTGACAAAGACATCATCTCTCCAGCAGCAAGGCACCTGCTTACAAGTTTTCATCAGTCTTTAAGGAAGGCCAGGTGGTAACGAAAGACTAATTTTAAAAAGTAATACGGGATTCCTCTGGATTAAATACATTCTATAAATATAAGTACCCACAAAGTAAAATGCCCATCTCTGAATCCCTTTAATAAAGTAGCAGAACTTTAAGATTAGAGATAACTTTAAACTTAGAGGAAAGAAGAGATACCAAAAGAAAGAACATCTCCTCTCTATCCATCTACTTCTACTTCCCATTTCCCTACATATATTACAAATACTGACTGCTCTTTAAGGCTCTTTCAACCTAAATGACCAATATTGAAGGACCTACTTAACTGAATAAGACATTTTTCCAACACTTTAACTGTTATTTATGAAGGCTATAAAAAAATGGAGAAATGCTTATAAAGTCTTTAAAAATGGGATAGAATATTGCAAATAAAGTATAACTGCTTTACACACACACACACACACACACACACACACACACACGCACAATCAAAGGACATAATCACCCCAATGCTGGAAGTAATGTAAATGGAGGTAGACATACGGGCTTTTTTCTTTCCTTTCTGCATTTTAATGTGCCTTTAATATTTTATAATAAAAGTAATTAACTTGAATCCTAAAAATATTTTCAATGTATTTGAAAGGAAGCAAGAAGTCATGCCTCATTAAAATTCTAATATAGTAAAACCTCCTTCTATAAGAATTGTTCGGGAAAGTTGAGTGACCCAGTAACACAGGTGAGTGAGTGAACTGCACCGCCTTGCTGGAAGACCTGTTTGGACCTCACCATTCACTTTCCCAGCCTCCGTGGTTGTGCTGGATGTCAGTAAGGATGCAGATCACACTGCAGGGCGCGGGGCTAACACACTCAGCATCCTAACTGGTTTGTCACTGTTCATCTTGAGAGCTCCCCAAAGACTACAGAGAGGCAGACTCTGAGAGGTGAGCTTTTCTCAGTGGGATGCACGTTGTCCCTGGGGGTTACTGAGCTGTACGTGAAGCCCGTACTGGGGAACCCATTGCCAGCAGGTCCCCAGTGCCTGTGCTTTTGGCCAAGGCAGAGAAGAGCAGTGGCTATCTGGCCCAACTTGCACCACCTCAACAGCGCTATTTCAACTTTGGCTTTGACTGCTCCTCCCTGCTTGGCGTGTGCTCAGCCTCCCCCCTCACCTGTGCTCTGACTTCCTGCAGGGCAGGCAGCTGAAGCTCTCAGGACTTTAAGGCACTGGCTGTCTGCTCCTCTTTCCTCCTTCTTTTCCTGTCTTCTGTCTCCTACCATTGCACGCATCCTCTGAAAGGATACGCCTTTACTACGAAGCCAGTTGCTGTCTTATTTCTTGTCTCTGGAATGCCACATGAAAAAGTCACAAATCTGCAGTATTATCTAGGAGTCTGTTACTCCAAGTGTGGTCTGTGGACCATCTGCATCTGCATCACATGGGAGCTTGTTAGAAATGCAGAATACCCCGCTCCAGAGCTGCTCAGGCAGCATCTGCATTAAAAAGATGCCCATCAGCAAACGATTGGGTAAAAAAAACTATGGTACATCTACACAATGGAATACTATGCTGCCATAAAAAAGAAGGAATTCTTATCATTTGCAGCAACCTGGATGGAATTGGAGAACATCATGCTGAGTGAAATAAGCCAGTCAATGAAAGAGAAATACCACGACCTCACTCATTTATGGATAATAAAATAACATTATAAGCTGATGAACAAAAAGATAGATACAGAGACAGTAAAGCAACAAACAGACTGTCAAATTACAGCGGGGAGGATAGAGAGATGTGGGGGAGATAAGAGATCAACTGAAGGACTTGTATACATGCATATAAGCAAAACCAATGGACGAAAAACTCTGGGGGGGGGAGGGCATTTATGGGACTGGGGACAATGGAAAGATATGTACACATATAATACCTTAATAAAAAAAAAATTTAAAAAGGTAAATTACAAAAAAAAAAAAAAGATCCTGGGCGATTCCCTGGCATGTTAAAGAGGAACTCTGATTGAGGGGTCTCTGGCTAGGTTGTTTTTGGTTGCCAAACCCCTATAGTTCTTACACAGCTGATGCTGTTCTAACCTGAGGAAAGTGGAGGTAGTGCCTGCCCTTCACCTTACCAGAAAAACAGAAGCACACTCATTACTCACTCCCCATCTAGCAGAGATGATGGAGCCATACGCCAGTCAGAGGAAGACAGTATCACATTATCTCCCTCATATGGGGAATCTAATGAACAAAATAAACTGATGGACAAAAACAAGCAGAGACATTGAAGCATGCAACAGACCGTGGAATCTCAGAGGGAAGGAGGGGAAGTGGGAAGAGATTAACTGATGAATTTCTCTGCATATATACCTAGCCCATGGACAGACTATAATGCGGAGAAGACCTGGGGAGGGGAAGGGAATGGGTTAATGGGGGGAGAGGGACATCTGTAATAATTTCAACAATAGAGATAAATTACAGAAAAAGAAAGCTTGAACTTTTCTTAGCATATTTGTTGTCAGTAGTGATATTAATATTTGGTAAAACAATTTTTTATGCATCACAAGATAAAGCTTGTATAGATTTATATACCCATTCCATACAATTCTGTGCACTTAAGGGTCAGAAGCCATACTCCAGATACAATGAGTAGCCAGGTCTTGGTTTCCAAACACCATTAAAAGTAACGAAAGCTTGACGAAACCGGTTTGGCTCAGTGATTAGAGCGTCGGCCTGTGGACTGAAAGGTCCCAGGTTCAATTCCAGTCAAGGGCATGTACCTTGGTTGCGGGCACATCCTCAGTGGGGGGTGTGCAGAAGGCAGCTGATTGATGTTTCTCTCTCATCGATGTTCTAACTCTCTACCCTTCTCTCTTCCTCTCTGTAAAAAATCAATAAAATATTTTAAAAAGGAAGGAAGGATGGATGGATGGAAGGAAGGGAGGGAGGGAGGGAGGGAGGGAGGGAGGGAGGGAGGGAGGGAAAGGAAGGAAGGAAGGAAGGAAGGAAGGAAGGAAGGAAGGAAGGAAGGAAGGAAGGAAGGAAGGAAAAGAAAGAAAGAAAGGAAGGAAGGAAGGAAGGAAGGAAGGAAGGAAGGAAGGAAGGAAGGAAGGAAGGAAGGAAGGAAGGAAGGAAGGAAGAAAGAAAGATAGATCCTCAGGAAAATGGCTGGCTCCAGGTCTGGGATAGGAAAAGCATGAGATGAGGTTGAAGTATCTGCTATACCAGAAAGTAAAGAGGTGCTCAAGGACAAATGGGAACTTGACAATCTCATTTTTCTCTCTAGAAGCTTTTAGGAACCATAGCTGAATGTTCTTAAATTTTAAGAATTGGTCTGAATTTAAAGTTGCCTTCGTCCATTTTGCTTGGTTCTCAGAACTTGTCGGTCTGAAGACTATTTCCCAGAGCAGAAGAGGAGCTTCTTTATGTTTTTGATATTTACTCTGTTGTATCTTCTGGAATTCCAAGTATTTAAATATCAGACCAACTTGACTGAGCCTGTCTCTTTGCCCTTCTTTCAAGTTTTCTGTCTCCCTTTTGCCCTGTGTCCTAGGAAATTCCCTTATAGTCATCTTTCAAATTTTTCATTGAATTATTTTAATTTTGGCACTTCCTCAAAAAATTAAAAATGAAACTTCCATTCAACCCAGTGATCCCACTTCTAGAAATATATTCCAAGAAAACAGAAACACCAATCAGAAAGAATATATGCACCCCTATGTTTATAGCAGCACAACATACAATAGCTAAGATTTGGAAAAAACCTAAGTGCCCATCAGCAGATGAGTGGATTAGAAAACTGTGGTACATCTACACAATGGAATACTATGCTGCTGTAAAAAAGAAGGAATTATTCCATTTGCAACAACATGGATGGAACTGGAGAGCATTATGCTAAGTGAAATAAGCCAGTTAGAGAAAGAGAAACATCACATGATCTCATTCACTTGTGGAATATAATGAACAACATAAACTGATGAACAAAAATAGAACCAGAGTTATAGATGTGTCCAATTAACTGTCCAACCTATGAGATAAAGGGGTAAAAGATCAACCAAAGGACTGTATGCATGCATAGGAACAAAACCAATGGACAGAGATGGGAAGTGGGGATGGCTAGAGAGAGATAACTGGGGGGAAAAGGAGATATATGTAATACGATAACAATAAAGAGTTTAAATTTAAAAAGTAAAAATTAATAAAAAGCAGTCACTTGAATTTGTGCCAGCTCCAGAGTTGCCAATTTTTATCTCACTAGACTTCTCTGTGCCTGTTTCTCCTCCTACCCATGAGCCATCATTCATCATGCAGCAATGCTGCCTCTAGTCCCATTCCATTCCAATCCTATTACCTTAATTAATAACAACTAGAGGCCCGGTGCACAAAATTCAGGCACTTGGGGGAGGGGGACCCTCAGCCTGACCTCTGCCCTCTCACAGCCCCTGGGAGATGTCCGACTGACTTGAAGGCAGGAGAGGCTCCCTTCGCCACCACCACTGCACTCGCCAGCCATAAGCCCAGCTGAGCGGCACTCCCCCTATGGGAGCACACTGACCACCGGGGGGGCGGGTCCTGCATTGAGCGTCTGCCCCTTGGTGGTCAGTGCACATCATAGCAACTGGTTGTTCCACGTTTTGGTCAATTTACATATTAGTATTTTATTATATAGGACTAGAGACCCAGTGCACAAAATTTGTGCATGGGGGTGTGTGTCCCTCAGCCCATCCTGCACCCTCTCCAATCTGAGACCCCTCGAGAGATGTCCGACTGCCCGTTTAGGCCCGATCCTACCTGGGAAGTCGGACATCTTCTTACAATCCAGAACTGCTGGCTCCCAATTGTTTGCTTGCCTGCCCTCCTGATTGCCCCTAACCACTTCTGCCTGCCAGCCTGATCACCCCCTAACCACTCCCCTGACAGCCTGATTGATGCCTAACTGCTCCCCTGCAAACCTGATTGCCCCTAACTGTCCTCCCCTGCAGGCCTGGTCACCCCTAACTGACCTCCCCTGAAGGCCTGGTCACCCCTAACTGCCCTCCCCTGCAGGCTTGGTCCCTCCCAACTGCCCTCCCCTGCTGGCCATCTTGTGGTGGCCATCTTGTGCCCACATGGGGGAAGCCATCTTGTGTGTTGGAGTGATGGTCAATTTGCATACTACTCTTTTATTAGATAGGATAACCAACTAATGCTGGCATTGAGTGTTTAATTTTACATACCAAATGCTAACCTAGTGCTTACAAAATAGCCAGACATTATTCTTGTACTTTACAAATATTAACATTTGTAACAACTTTAGAAGGTGGGCATCATAACCATCCCCACTTGAAGATGAGGAAGAAACTAGGTAACTTGCCCAAGGTCACACAGAGAATGTACAGCAGAGCTAGGAGTTGCACCCAGGTAACCTGGCTCTATCCTGTGAATCAAAGGAGGAAAGGAAAAAAGTCTTCTTCCATAATGAGAGGGGAAAAAATTAAGATGTTCAATTATAGTTACCATTTCTTAAACGCCCACCATGGATCTGACCTTCACACACATTATTGCGAGTCCTGGAAAGCAGCCCCCAAGACAGAAGTTATTTTCCCCATTTTGAAGACAAGTAAACTGAGGCTTCGATTGTGACCTGCCTCCAATCACACAGCTGGTCGGGGAGCTGGGGGTGGAACCCAGAGCAGCCGGGCTGCAAAGTCCCTGTTCTTCCCAAAATGCTGTGCTGCCATCCTCATCCTCTGAGGCGAGAGAAGGGAACTTTTACTCCATTTAAGATAGCAATCTGCCACGTGAAAAGCACTGTCCCTGGAAATGGCCTCATCCCTGGCCCAGTACGCCGAGGACTTTATATTTTTAGACCAGCCTTCCCCAAAGGTTTCTGCTTTTTCTTCGGAGCACCCTGAGGGTTAGAGGCAACATGAGGGCAGACATTATTTATGCTGAGTTGATGAAATGACCTAAAAAAGGTAGAGTAGTGACTAAAACGAGCCATTTGTGGGAGTAAAATTATACTTCCAATTAAAAGAGCAGAGTGTGCCTAACATGCTGAGGAAAATTCCACTATCCCTCACCCTCAGACAGTGTTTTCATAACGTTCACCAAAAATTAAACTGTCTGGATAATCTCTAGAAATCCAAACAGTTGGTTAGAGTTGGATAAACTATGTGAATGGAAAATGCTTTCGATTTTTTAAAATGTTCATGTGCATGCTTTAGATTCTGGCATCAGTCTAAAACTGCCTTACACTTAAAATCCTTCAAAGAGAGCTGATGAGACTGCTATTCAGCACTTGGATGATATTTCTAGGAATGACATTAACTTCATGTGAGGAAGGTAAGCTATTCAATTCCCTTTTAGATTTGTGGAGATTTATCAAACAGATACTTATCCCCCACAAATGTGGTAATCACCAAGGAAAATTTGATCTTATATATTAGTGATTTGGATAGATGTAAGAAAAAAGATAATGACTCAAAAATGGGGTGATACCTCATAGACTTGGGACCATGCTCCTAAATGAAATGATGTAAATTAATAACTAAATAAATTGTTCACAGTGGTTAATCACTGAACATAGCATGACACAAGAAATAATTTTCTTTTTCAAAATTTAATTTCTTTATTGATTAAGGTGTTACGTATGTGTCCTTATTCCCCCAAGAAATAATTTTCATGAGCATAATGCTCCCACCTCTGCATTATTTTTAATGCATCTGCTTTATGGACTATACCATGCAGCAGGTACTATGAAAGAATACAAAAGGAAAGGAGATACAACCCTTGCCTTCAAAGGTTTCCAACATTATAAACATTAATAGAAAGGCTATTGTTAAGTTCATTAAGATAACAATCCTTTATCTACAGATGAATCAGTTCTTATTTATTATTACATGCAATGTTACACCGTCCTTAAACATCAATTTAAAATAATGAAGAATTTAAGCCATAAAGAAAAGATACCAACCATCGTTTGAAATAGTATTCGCTCTCGCTAGAACAAAAATAAAAAAATAAAATAAAATTACAATGTGACTTCTTACCTTGCAAATTTTCAATGGTTTTTAAAAAAATGAAAGTAATCCTGGCAAACTAGTACTCCATCAATAGAAATGCAACCTCACAGTAACTCAATAAGCTTTATCCACAGTCTTAGAAGACATTTCTAGAAAATTCCTCCCCTGGCAAAAACAAACAACAAAGCAAAAACTCCCCACAAGCTTATGGCAGAGCAATACTCCCACCAAGAACCACCAAAACAGCTGGATACTTCTTTAAAAAAAAGCGATTGGAAGACATCTAAGAGCTACCAAGCAAGGAGCACCTCAGAGGCCGTGATCTCTGGAGAAGGAAATGTGAGAAGTGAGGCAGCTCTGCATTCCATGATGCTTTCCCCAGGAGGTCTGAGCCAATTCGAAAATGCCAGCTCGGAAGTTCTCTCAAGGCAGCTGAGAAGCTGAAAGCCTGAGAAGTGGCAGCTGAAAGGCTTTCAGGCAGCTGAGCAGCTTAAAGTTGAGTTAAGAAAGGCAGCTGGAGGCTGAGGAGCCGAGCAGAGCAGTCTATCAGTCTCAAGGGGCTGGAGGATGGTGTCCAGGGTTCATGGGCGGGTGGGGGAAAGGACTTCTGAAGGACTTCACTCTTGAAACAGGCAGGAACAGAAAATGGAAGAGCCCTCATAGCAAGCAAACGCCAGCCTCTGGTTTCCTACGCTTAATTAAGTTTCTAAATCAAGATTATTTTTGAGAGACAAATAAACATTAAAAGTATGAGCCATGTAAAGGAGAGATGAGTAAATTGACCAAAAGGCATCATTATGAGAATGAAAAGGCAAGCCAAATGGCAGATACAGTTGCAATCGCATAATTGACAACAGGCTCATACTCTGAATAGATACAGATATCGATATTTTAATGCCAATAAATTAGAAAAACACAAAGCCAGTGAAAGATGAGCAAAGAAATTTTTAGTTGTGCCTGCTCTATAACCCAGCAAAGCCAATCCTGAATATACACTGAACAAAAATGCTCGCATTTGTGCACCAAAAGTCACGTATGAGTACTTTCCTAGCAGCGCCATAAAAAATGGCCAAATACTAGAAAAGCAAAAATGCCCATCAATAGAATTGATAAATAAATGTGGTATACTCCCATAATGAAATAATATAAACAGCCATGACAATGAACAAACTACAGCAAGACACCACATGGGTGAATCTCACAAATATAATATTGTATAAAAGATACAGTCACAAAAATGGACATATAATACTCCACTTATACAAAATTCACATCACAGGAAAAATTAACCTATGGTATTAGTATTATTGGTTACCTTTGGGGAAGAGTAGGAGTCATGACTAAGAAAGGGCTTCAGGGGAGTTTAGGAGCTTCTGACAGCTGGTGATATTCTCTTGATCTCTGCAGCAGTTATATACCGTATTTATCTTTTTAAAAAATTTCCCTGGACTTTGCCCTTATGTGTACATCTTCCTCTCTGATGTAATACTTCAAAAGAACTAATTAAAAATAAGTATAATGCAGATTTGTAGAATGTTTTACTTCTCAGGATCTGTCCTTAAAAAATATTTTACAATATCCTTTTAAAAGTTCAAATAATTAAAACACTATATATAATCTCCCAGACCTGAGTGAGGCAAAAAACTCAAAGAGATCACACTGAAAGAACAGTCCATAGAAGAAAAAACTGACAAATTGAACCTCATCAACATTCTAAGTTTTTGTGTTTCAGATAACCTAATTAAGAACATTAAAAAGCTAAGCAACAGGCTGAAAGTATTTGCCAAACACATATCAAATAAAAGACAATGCGTAAGACTCCCTACCCCACAACCTTACTACGTCACTTCTCCGGCATAACAGGACACATCCTCTCCTATGGTATAATAGAAATTTCACAGAATGTGAAATCGGAAGACCTTAATAGATTACCAGAGACCTCAAATAACCTGGATATACAATAGTAAACCACATACATATCATTTTTTAAAAAATATGCTAAGCCCTGGCCGGGTAGTTTCATTGGTTGGAGTGTCGTCCTATATGCCAAGGTTGCAGGTTCAATCCCACACACAAGAAGCAAACAATGAATGCATAAATAAGTGGAACAAATTGATGTTTCTCTCTCTCTCAAATCAATAAAAGTAAATAATAATAATAAAGATACTAAAATCCTTGGCCCAGTCACATGTAAATGTAACTCATTACATAGCAAATTCCAATAAACTTAAGAGATATATGGAATTACAGTAGTCCCCTTATCTACAGTTTTGCTTTCTGCAGTTTCAGTTATCCACAACCAATTGTGCCCTAAAAACATTAGATGGAATATTCCAGAAATAAACAATTCAAGATTCCGCATTGAGATTTTAAATTGCACGCTGTTCTGTGTAATGTGATGAAATCGCACACCCTCCTGCTCCATCTTTCCCAGGACACGAATCATCCCTTTGTCAAGCCTATCCTCGCTGTATCTGCCACCCGCCTATTAGTCACTTAGTAGCCATCTCAGTTGTCAAATCATTTGTTGTGGTCTCTCGGTGTTCATGTTCAAATAACCCTTATTTTACTTGATAATGGCCACAAAGCACAAGAGTGGTGATGCTGGCAATGCCAAGAGAAGCCACAAAGTCTTTCCTTTAGTGGAAAAGTAAGTTAGTACAGCGAGATATTTTAAGAGGGGAGAGAAGACCGCATTCATTGTGGGGAAGCACGGGACCTGGTTGGAATGTCTACAAAGAGGATTCTCCGAAAGGGCTGGGGCCTGTGAGGGGTTCTGAGGCAGCCCCTCCCTTGACTTTTCCAAACAAGCCTGACCCCCCAGGTATTTTGCTAGAATCTTCATGTTTAGACTTCAAAACATCCTTGCTTAAAGGACGCATGTGTTTTCTCAAGGATGCTCACCCTGCTGATAGCATCGAACCGTTAATTTTAGTTCCAGCTGTTGTTACAATAAAAGCCAAAGGAGGCAGGTGAACAGGGCTACTTGGTGGCCATAGCCAAGGAGTCCCTTAGCCTCTCTTTCACAGAAACATGTGTCAGAGTAATCATTCATTCGTCATTCAGGGTCTGCTGGTCAGCCCTGGCAATTCATATAACTTTTCTTACAGTATATTGCCATCATTGTTCTGTTATTGTTGTTGTTAATCTCTTGCTGTGCCTAATTTATTAAACTTTATCCCAGATATGAGTGTACTGAAAAATATGGAGTTCATATATAGAGTTCAGAACTATCTGTTGTGTCAGGCATCCATTGGGGGTCTTAGAACATACCCCATGCAGGTAAGGAGGAACTACTGTACCACGTGTTCTCATGAGTGAAAGGCTAAAAAATAATGTAAGAGAAGCAGCAAAGAATTAAAGGTCTTTCTGCTCTTACTATCCCATTTCAAAATATGATTGCTGAGGAGCAGCGTTGACTCATCCTCTGAAATAATGGCAAATCAGTTTTGACCTTGATTCACTGCATGGTCAGAATAATTCTGGTTAAATTGAAAAGATTCTGAAAAAAAATCTAAAGGTCATATTTAAAATACTTAAGAGTCCAAAAATGTATGACTAAGACTTTCTTTTTAGTATTCAAAATGGCCACCAGGTAAGACAGAGAAAAGGTCAATAGTCATCCTGTGCCAAGGGATTGCACTTGCATATTTTGCTGTGATCCTCAGTCTTCAACCAGAATGTCAATAGGTATTATCTAAATCTTTGACATAAACTTTTAAACTTGACTTACACACTCAGTTCTATTTATTTCTTTCCTTCCCTTAATAGTTATGCACCTGCTCTAAGCCAGCTTCTGATTAAGCAAGGTATACAATGAAGAACAAAACAGATACTGTATATCTCCTGATCTTATGTAACTCACAACTCCACTGGAGATATTCATTGTGATGGTTAACTTCACATGTTGACGTGACTGGAATACAGGGCACTTGGATTACACATTATTTCTGGGTGTGTCTGTGAGGGTGTTCTGGATGAGATTGGCATTTGAATTGGAAGAATTGAGTAAAGCAGACTGCCCCTGCCAATGTGGATGGGCACCATCCAATCTGTTGAAGGCCTGAATAAAACAAAAAGATGGAGGAAAGGAGAATTCGCACTTTGAGCTGGAACAAACCCAGCTACCCTCGACCTGTACTTACACCACCAGCCCTTTAGTTCTCAGAAATACACCAGAGGCTTTCCTGGGTCTCCAGCTTGCAGATGGCAAGTCATGGGACTTTTCAGCCTTCATAAACATGTGAGCCAATTCCTTAGAAAAACTCATAAATATAGTATTATACATATCGCCTATCAGCTTTATTTCTCTGAAAAACCCCAACTCATACCAAACGTACATAAACATACCTAGGAACATGAATAACCATTGGAATACACCAGGTTGTGTGTGCTGTGAAGAAAAACTCAGGATGCTCCAAGAATAGAAAATAAAGGAAACATAATTCATCATATATATGTGTCCATATTTTTTGCAAAATTCTCTAAGTCTCATGTTTGATGATTGAATATGATCCACTCAAATTAATTTTAAAGTAGTAGGCTAAAAACTAATATATTTTGGTTTTGAAATTACAGTTCATTTTGTATTGTTTTATTTTATTTTTGGAGAGGAAGAGGTAGTAGTAGTAAATTATAGGGAGTAAGAGGTAAAATAAAGTCATAATGACAAGAAGCAGGAATCTTTCACTGCAAAATTAAGTAAAATTTTACAAAATGTATGTGGTCTTTTTTATATACTATATATTTTATTGATTTTTTACAGAGAGGACGGGAGAGGGAGAGAGAGTTAAAAACGTCAATGAGAGAGAAACATCGACCAGCTGCCTCTTGCACACCCCCCACCGGGGATGTGCCCACAACCAATGTACATGCCCTTGACCGGAATCGAACCCGGGACCCTTCAGTCCGCAGACCGATGCTCTGCCACTAAGCCAAACCGGTTTTGGCAGTGGTCTTTTTTTTTTATATTTTTTTTTACAGAGAGGAAGGGAGAGGGATAGAGAGTTAGAAACATTGATGAGAGAGAAACATTGATCAGCTGCCTCCTGCATACCTCCTACTGGAGATGTGCCTGCAACCAAGGTACATGTTCTTGACCAGAATCGAACCTGGGACCCTTCAGTCCTCAGGCCAATGCTCTAGCAACTGAGCCGAACCAGTCAGGGCAAAATGTATGTGGTCTTAAAGAAAATCTTCTAAAATGAAATTGTTGACAAATAATTTTAAATTCAAAAAAATGTTTCTTAAAAACTCACTAGCTGAAGGACTAGTGAGTTTTTAAGAAAACCTGATAGAGAGAATAGTTCATACATAAAAATGATTGTCTCCTATAAGCCAACCTTATTTCCATTTGTATTATTTCTAAATTTTAATTTTTAATCAAGTTTGCAGTGCATCCAACAATGGGGAAGGCTCATTCTAGTAAAAAAAAAGGTTACACAATTGTCATTCAAAGTACTACATAGATCACCTCCCAATAGTCACCCTGCCTCCCCACACACACACAAAAATCATGCCTTAGCAAGTAAATGTTGGTTTTTGTTTTAGTTTGCTTTTTAGCAAAGAACTGTTTTAAAGAAAATTTGCAATATCCACTTCGAACCTTTAGAAATGGAGAAAAAGTTAAGATGAAAAATGGCTATCTTATAAATACCAAAGAACAATTTCTCATCATGCATCACAAAATCACAAGGAGAAAGGATTTGGAGTGAGGTTGTGCTGGTGCTCATTGATAGTGTCCCAGTGATGCTGCCATTCAGGAAGGTACCCGCTGCTAGTCCATCGGGCCTCTGCTCAGAGATCAAAGCATCAGTAAGAGCTTTGCAAGTCCACAAAGTGCTGATGCAACTGACATGTAGCGGGTAAGACCAAGTATCCATAGAGAATTCACTGCCCCAATGTCAACTATACACACAATAGTCTGAATTGCAATTCCTGGATTTCCTATTATACAAAAAACAGGGGGAAAGAGGAGCACTAAATACTGATATATAAACATCACTGCTTATACTGATGGAGAATTTTTCCAGTTTTATTATACTTTATATCTGACCACTTCTCATTTGATTTCTCGTAGAAGATACGGTCTATGAGAAAGTGATACCAGAAAGTGCTGTGTCCATGCACATGTATATGTGTGTATGTACTCAATATATATTCAATAATGGCAAGAATTCATGCATTAGAATGACCCAAATATAGAGTTTACCCAATGTTGGATGAAACAAATGTGACAATTCCTCTTAGAGGCAGAATATTTCTTATGTTGGAATTGAGAAGAATAAGCAGAATATAACTTAGATTCTGGAAGGGACACTATTTAGTAAACTGATCACTGTACACCCCAAGTTTATATTAGATAAAGAGAAGATTCCCTTTCTATAAGCACCACAAACCAAATAGATGTTGTATGTAATCTGGCTTTTCCTGGGTGTTCCCTATATATTCACTAAGAATAATAATTACCAGGAGGGTATTTTCCTGGAACTGTATTCCACCCTAGAACTTAGATATGAAAAAAGACCTTTCCAGAATGAGATTCTAGTATGTGAGCTGCAGAGATCACTTCAATTGTGGTGCCCCTCTATGCAAGATGTAGAAAAATAGTAAGTTACAAAAGGAGAGACCTTAAACACTATTTCCTAAAAAGAGCACAGACAATAGTAAAGGCTTAATTTTATAACATGTATAATTATCACCTGATAAATAAAATAATTATCCAGAAGTTTCAAGTTAGTCTTTTTTTTTTTAATTTGGATTCATTTTACCATTGTGTCTAAGTTTTTATAGCTAATCTAGAGTAACTAAGTACTGAGAGCTGTACATGCTGAAGTTCTTAAACTCTTTCTACTTTAACTGATGATCACAACTTAACCTATCCCGTATATCAAAATCATGCAGGGTTAAAGCAAAGAAGTTGAATATGTTACAATGACAAAAGAAAGAAAACTAAAAGTTTAAGATGTTTACCAATATGTAACCATTTGAAAAAAGCACAGAATTCCTCCTCAAAAAATGAACCTCCCCAGAACAGCCCTGCAGTTTGCCATCTTTTAACTTATTTTTAGAGTACAAAGCAGGGCAATGAAGCCCATGGGTGGTTTTTCACTTTTCCTACTACCTTTTTAAAGGCAAAGCCCAGAAATCTGGAGAAAGAAAAACAGATGTGACTGAATGCTTTAAAATAAGATGCCTGCACTGACTCCCTAAACAACAAAATATAAACCAAATACTAAATGAGTGTAAACAAGATGATGCTTAGGGCTTAGGAAGGGCAAGTACAAATACCAATACCCGAACAGAGATTTTAAATGTATCAACAGAGGAAATTGTTAAATTATAAAATTAGAATTAAAAGGGAAATAGAAAAGTAAGCAAGCATTTGCCATCGTATCTTGACACATACATGTCTGCTTTTTCTCTTCAAATGCAAAAACCCTAGAGTGGTTAGCTAAGGTATGCACATTGACCTGAATAATAAAGGTGTCTTCTTTTATAATCTCAGAAACAAAGTTGTTCCTTTAGTACAGTTAAATGTAAATAATTTGAGTTAGGATTACAGAATTATAATATTTGTCAGAAGAACCCAACAGCAACCAGGACACTGAAGGACCACATTTGCTATTAAAGGTGAATAAGAAATAAACTCCTCTGTGCCAAAAAAGGAAAAGAATTTCCCTCCCAAAATGTATAATCATGAAGTAGCTCTGAGATTAATAAAGCAATAAAAAAAAAAAAAAAGTCAAGCACAAATTTGATTGAAAATGTGCCCAGGTCAGTAGAGCACCCAAATTAGTGGCAGAAGCAAAATATTTTTCCCCTCTTAAGAAATTTGCCTTCATTCAGACCTGAAAAAATTACCATAAAGTTCCGAGGGAAGTGACCAGCTTATCATTAAAAAATAAATAAATAAATAAATCAGCCCTAACCAGTTTGGCTCAGTGGATAGAGCGATGATGGCCTGTGGACTGAAGGGACAGGTTTGATTCTAATCAAGGGCATGTACCTTGGTTGCAGGCACATACCCAGTAGGGAGTGTGCAGGAGGCAGTTGATCGATGTTTCTAACTCTCTATCCCTCTTGCTTCCTATCTATATAAAAAAAAAATCAATAAAACATGTTTTTTTTAAAATCACAAAACCTCAAAATTATTAAAGCAATCTTTTTTTCTAAATGTTAAGAGTCCAGGAGTTGGCAGCAAAGGGCAGAAACAGAATATTTTTAAATCTTAGATATGACTATATAGGAACCAATGTTTATTCATTCAACCATACAGCAATTTCGTATGCATCAGGGTCAGTACATGTGGGCAGGAGGTCCCATGGCAGCATAGTAAGGAGACTGAAAGTGAAAAGGGGAGAAGGTCCTCAGGGCGTACCATCACCTGCTGCACCTGTTTCGGTGGAAGTAGCACTGACAGCTATGACTGGGCATGAATGAATAGGTGCTGAGGCAGAACCTTACAGCTGAGTCTTTGTAAGCATTAGGGCTACTTCAGTTGGATGAAGCCCTAGTCAATCATGTCTGGGTTTAAATACTATCTAAATCGAATCTTTCATATTATACTGACCCACAAAACTACAGAAGGTAATTAAAGGAGACTATGATTCAGAGTGTAGATTTTATAGTAAGCATAATGAACTGCCCCAAAGTCAATGCAAAACATCAATGCCTTTTATCGATACTCATAAATTCTACTTTTAGGGCTTTATTCAAAAAGGATAACCATAGATGTATATAAAAATTGAACTGTAAGATACTGTTATAGAGGAGAGAGGGGAAAAAAGGAACATCTGTCTGATGTTATGTTGGCATATTCCCAATAAATTATGATATATCCATAAAATAAAATACCATTTAGTATCAAAACGTTACAGAAGATAATTTTATGATATAGTTAAATGTAAATATGTTATATTAAAATGTTTATATGAAATGTGGATCATCTTTTTAATGAAAATCAGAAAAACATATAATAAAGTGTCATTTTTAGAAAGTAAAATATTATAGTATTTCTCTATATGTATCTAAAAATATACACCAAAATGTTAACAATAATTATCTCTGGGTATAATTCTTCTTTTGTTCCTTTGGTTTCGTTTTTTTTGCTTGTCTAAATTTTCTATAATAAACATGTTACTTCCATAATAAGAACAAATATTTAATATAGCAAAATAATGAAGATTTGAAACCTTACAATAGCAAGTATAGTACATGAAACACGGATACAAAACTGACAAGTCCCCAACATCATTATACCTTTAAGTAGGAGCAAATTTACACAAAGCCTATCATGTAAAATAAGGGAAACAAATCCAAAACTCATGGTATCTTAAAGAACTCAAAAATTCAAGAAAAGAGAGAATACTTAAATAAAAATAAAAAATAAAAAATAAAAAAAGGTGGGAATGAGCTGAAAGAATTAAAGAACAGACTTTCGGTTAGTGCTAGATAATGTGAAACTTCAGAAGGCATCACGGACTGGGAAAAGTTAGAAAAGTAATCAAAATAGAGCAAGAAAACAGCCTGGAGGAAATGGGGAAAAATAAGCTAAAATGATTAAAAGAAATTTTATTAGAAGTAATTTTATTAGATAAGCGTTTTCCCCCCTGGAAGGCGGTGGATGCTATGCCTGGAATATGCCCCTTCCCACATCAACTCTCTCTGGATCTACATCCTTCCAGGAGTAACTTAGATTAAAAAACAAGCAAACAAAAATCTGCAGCAGACACCCTCAACCACATACTGTCCCAACACCCAGCATAGATGTTAACTGAATCCTACATAACTTCCAGTTGAAACCCTCATTCAGACCCAAACATCGGGCATCTTTTAAATGCCTACAAATGTTCTTTCTCTATTGCTCATACATTTATTTTTGTTTTAAAAAAAAAAATGGAAAGAGGTGACAGCACCTCCCTTCGGAAGGTAACAGCTAGAATCAAGAATCAATTCTTTTTTGTAACACTTCCCCAAGGCAAATCTTTACAAGTTTTCACATTTAAAAAATTGCCTACAATATTTTTCAAATGTTCTAGTGATAGAGATAAATTCGGCTAAGCCAATTTGAGAGAAAAATACTTAACTAAGAAGCTTTGCTCAAAACCTCAAAAGGCATGTAAACCTTACAACTATAATGACACATAATGGTTTCAACTGAAAAGTATCTAAGAATCAGCTAACATGTGTGCCAGGTGATTGATAGAGCATATGGCTGGAGATGTTTTTTAATCTAAATTGGGCCTGGGAAACACTGAAAATAGCAGTGTATTATTCATTTCAATAGGTGATCACTAGATTATCCTCCTGAAAATAAACATACACTCTTGCCCAAAACCTGAAAACTATGATAAAATCCAACTTTCCAACTCTTAATTGTATTTTTAATTAACATGAGTGACCTTTCCCAATATATTAAGATAGAGAGGTTCATGCTTGAGTTTTCTGAATCTTCTGTCATATAGACGGAAATGGAAACAAATTACTTTTACCAATCTTGTCCATACTTACTGGCAGAGAAACTAAACGGCGCTTTATCCTATGTGTCAAACCCTAAGACAGAAACAGCTTGCTGTCTGTCAGCTTCAGAAACCATTTTTTACAAGCATGGCACACTGCCTCAAGCCACCTAAACACTAAACCATGTTGGGCTGCCCACACTGCAAATTATTTGGAATGTTCTCCATGTTCTGTGGTTGCAAAAGTACCTATTTCATGGATTATCCAGTTCAAATTAGGGACACAGCTGACCTTAAACAGAAAATTCCCAGGAAACTTGAAACTATAATTGTCTGTGATCTCAGGCTCATAGTAAAGCATTTCACATGTTATTTTTTGAGAGCCCAAGAGACACAACATAAACTCTGGGACACATGTTACTGTTTCAAGTCAACAACTAAGAAATCACCCTAAATGTATACATGTCATAGCTTAAAAAAAAAAAAAACACCCCTGCTTCATGCATTAAGTAACTGGCATTGGTAGCAAATATACACACATTTCTGCTAAACACTTAGCAAATGAAAGCAAAAATCAATCTAAAAATTATTTCATTGCATTTCTAATTGCATTACAGGTAGCAGCTTCAGCTGTGGGATGTGGTAAGAAATATCTCAAAGCTTGAATTGTAGTGATTGGAGCCTGTAGCATACGTTTGTTTGTTTTTCCCATCCACTGAGCAAGTTTATTGTAGAAATTGTACATATATTATAGGATTATGCACTGAATGCCTTTTATTGGAGGTAAGCCTCTTTTCAGGACAGAGAAAACATCTGACATTGAACATTGTTCAGTCTTTACTAGAGTGCCCAGGTACAGAGTAAGTATTCAAAAAATGTTCTACCTACTTATTGCTACACAATAAACCTCTCCTAACTTAGTGGAATACAACAAGTTATTTATTATTATTAACAACTCGTAATTCTGAGGGTTGAATAGTCACTAGATGGCTCCTGCTCAGTTAGAGGCGGCTGAGTCATCTTACACACTTCGGATGTTTCACACATTCAGATGTCTTGCAGTGGATGCTGGCGGTTAGTTCAGTCTCAGTGGGAATACCTACAGGTGTCCTCTCCGTGTGGGATGGGCCTCCTCGGAGCACGGTAATGGGTTTCAACAGCTAAATCCGGAAGAGAGCGCCAGGCAAAAGCTATTGGCTGTTTTCTAACCTTACCATGTAAATTACATAGCATCCCTTCTACCACATTCTATTCTTTAGAAGTAAGTCACTAAGTTCAGCCCCTAGAAAAAAAAGGAGATAATGGGACAATAGCAAAGAAGTTGTGGACATTTAAATTACCACAATAAATATTTGAGATACAAATTCTATTATCCCTCCCTTATCTTCAGTCTTCCAATCTCTCCTCTCATTGCTCTATCACTTACAAACATGCTCAATTTTCCCATTTCAAATTTCTTACCCAACACCCTCCAGGCAAAAACTCCTCTCTTGACCCTGTATGTCCATGTAACATTAAATTTCTCCTTCTATGCTCATCCAAACTCATCCAAACTTCTTAAATTTTTAATATAGGAATTATTTTTCCAAGCATTAATGGAAATCAACTAATTAGGACATCATTTCGCAAATTGGAATCAAAATGTGTCTTTGAGGTCTATGCTCTAAGCCCAGACCAATAGGGAATGACCTGAAGTGACATTCATTTTTGAAGTGTTAAAAGAAGAAAACTACATTGACAAGCAAAATTTTACCTAGGGATTCTTCTACCGAAGGTTAAGAAGGGCCCGATTCAATCATTCATTGATGGGATAATTCAATCCATTTCAATAAGCACATGATTAGCATTGTTGGCACATGGCTCCCTGGTCCAAGCTTTGTGTAAGAATAAGAATGTATTGAAAAGCATAATATTTTTAACTGATATTGATGAAAATGCTGAAGAGATAACAAGCTTTATTTTTAGCTTGTGATCTTTTAGACCTGCTGTTCTCAGTGCATGTGTATTATCAAGTCCCTGAAGAGTAACTTAGGGACTCCTAAGTTATATATTTTTATTATACTAGTGGACTGGTGCACAAAATTCGTGCATGGAGGTGGGGGGGGGAGGGGTGTCCCTCAGCCCAGCCTGCACCCTCTCCAATCTGGGACCCTTCGGGGGATGTTCGACTGCCAGCCTAAACCAGCCGTCAGACATCCCTCTCACAATCCGGGACCACTGGCTCCTAGCCACTCTGCCTGTCAGCCTGTTTGCCCCCACCTGCTGCCCCCGCTGACCTACTCACCCCATCTGCCCCCCATCGCTGACCTGATTGCCCCCAACTGCCGCCCCTGCCAGCCTGCTCAACCCCAACTGTCCCCCATTAATGGCCTGACCACACCCAACTGCCCCCACATCCTGCTCACCCCAATTGCCCCCCCAACAGCCTGGTCACCCCCAACTGCCCCTCCTCCTGGCCAGATTGCCCCTAACCACCTCTGTCTCAGCCTTGCCACCATGGCTTTGTCTGGAAGGTCTCCCGGAAGGCCTCTCAGTCTGATTAGCATATTACCCTTTTATTAGTATAGACTAGAGGTCTAATGCAGGAAATTCATGCAAGAGGCTCACAGCCACAGTGGCTGCCTCGGCCCTTGCAGCCTCAGCCTTTGCAGCCCTGGCTTCGTCCAAAAGGTTCTCCAGAGGTCATTAGGCTGTCCAGTCTAATTAACATACTTCACTTTTATTATTATAGATTATTATAGATTAGAGGCCCGATGCATGAAATTCATGCAAGGGTAGGCCTTCACAGCCCCAGCTGATTCATAGCCCTGGCAGCCTCGCCCCTGCCTCACGGCGCAGTGGCCACCTTGGCCCTCACAGCCCCGGCTTCGTCCAGAAGACCATACGAAGTCATTCTGCTCTTTGGCCAGTCAATTTGCATATTACGCTTTTATTATTATAGACATTGTTATATATTTTACATATAGTATCTTACCTAATAATAGACAAACATGTAAACTGACCATACCTCCGCTACACCCACCAGCCAATCAGGAGTGACATGCAAATTAACCCAACAAAGATGGCGGTTAATTTTCATTCACAGCCATGAGGATGGTTGGGAGTCTCTTAGGGCCTCTGGGCAGTGTGGGAAGGCGGGGCCAGAGCAGAAAAGCAGGAAGGCCCATTCTAGCATGAGTCTTTGTGCATCGGGCTTCTAGTAGTATATATTATAGATGTTGTTATATGCTTTATATATATTATTCATGATACATATATTATTTCCCTATTATATATTACATATAGATAGATAGAGATTTTAGGATACATATTGTGATATATACATTAGTTTCCAAAAGAATCATTTGCAAAGCAATCATCTCAAATCAAATAAACCACATACGAAATCTCAAGGCACTCATATCAATCAATAAATGCTGGGAACTAAATCCCATCTCTCTTAGAAACCCAAATTCTAATTAAATACAATACTTACTTGCCTGGAGTTTAGCAAACTTAAAGTAAATGATAACTGCAGCTGAGGTTTTAAGTATGTGACTTTTCCAAAGCAATTTTTTTTTTAATTTTATTGATTTTTTACAGAGAGAAAGAGAGAGGGATAGAGAGTTAGAAACATTGATGAGAGAGAATCAGCTGCCTCTTGCACACCCCCTACTGGGGATGTGCCGGCAACCAAGGTACATGCCCTAGACCAGAATTAATCCTGGGACTTTTCAGTCTGCAGGCCGACACGCTATCCACTGAGCCAAACCAGTTTCAGCCAAAGCAATTTTTTTTTTAATAAGAATGTTCAGTTTGCTGAAATTTTTCAGTAAATGCTTGAGATTGTGAGTTACTTTCATAAAGTTTCAGTTCTTGTATATTTGACAGCAGAGTATCAAAACTGTGCTCCAAAATGAAAATCTATATACCCAATAAAATGCTATAATATTAATAGTTATTCTTTAATAATTATCTTTCAAAACTTCTCCACTGCAAACAAGATGTTACCTACAATATTCTCTGTCTATTTTGGTAGTATGCATCAACACACAAAATTATGTGTAAAGCATAAATTCTCATCTTGATTCAGTACTTGATTAAGTATTTCATGATACTCTTCCCTTTAAACAAGTCCCCGCATTCTATTCTTACTTTTCAAAATAATCTGGATGATGTAATCAACTGTCACTAAAATTTGGGCTATACAACAAACTCTTCACAAAACACAGGGACTTTTCATCAGAACCTTTGATTTTTACTCAACATCAGACATGCACAATATAAGTGAAGAAGACAGACATTTATGAGGGAATGGGCTCCAGTCACCCACAGGACACACGAATAAAAAAAAAAAAACTTACCCATTTGCATAATAAATGCACTTATATATTAGATTTCACCAACTAATTACATGTATCATATACCTCATCCAAGGGTAAAACTGTCAGAAGCGATGTCAAATTATACAAGAAACACCAGGTTTTATGCGATTCTTAGGAATAGCACTCCTGAAATTAGTCGGAGCCTCTTAATCCAAGACAAGTAAAGAGAAAAATCTCTTTCAAAAACATATGGTTAAAAACTCATCTTCTACAGGAATACCTGTATTTCTAAGTGTAGAGACCAAGTCTCACTACTCCATCAGGGACTAAACGATCCCTTTGAAAATGTGGGTCAGCGCCGGGGGGGTAAATTTCATAAAGATATATTGTTGGGTGTTTTCTTTCTTTCTTTTTAAGCACCCTGAGTCTACTGGATATTCTTCCGTGTGTGTGTGTGTGTGAGTGTGTGAGTGTGTGTGTGTGTGTGTGTGTGTGTGTGTATTCCAAAAGCAAAAGGGGCAGAGGAGGGAGGACGAGGAAATCAGGGCGACGCAGAACACCGACCAAGACAGAGAAGACACCAGCGCCCCGCTTCCCCGCGGGCAGGAGGCCCCTCGGAGCTGCCGGAGCCCCGGGAGCCTCCCGCTCTGCAAACGGGGGCGCTTTCACCCCCGAGAGCGATGCGACCCCAGCGGGAAAGTTCACGAGGTGCCATCCCCCTTGCCTTCCCCTTCCCTCCGGGCGCGGAGCCTCGGGGAGCCAGCCCTGCGGGGCCAGCAGCTCCGGGCGCCTCCCTGCACTCCGCCCCCCCCTTTCCTGGAAGGCCCGGCTGCTCGGACGGCGGGGCCGGGGCCGGGGCGCCGGGGACACCGAGTCCCGCCGGCCCCGGCGGCGCTGGCGGCTGCATCCAGTCCGGCCGCAAACCCAGCTCCTCCCGCACAACTTCCTGCAGCCTCCTCCCCCGCCGCCCACTGCGCCCGCCGCCCGGCCGCCGCACACCCTCCCCAGCGCGGCGGATCGCGGCTCCCGCCCGCCGCCGCTCCGGTCCCGGGTCCGAGGACCCGCCTCACCTCGTACAAAGGGCGGCGCGCGGGCGCCCCGAGCGCGGGGAGCGGCCCCGGCGGCGCCTCCGGAACTTTGCCGGCATCGCAGGGGCTCCCGCCGGGGGAGCCCGCTCCGGAGGGGTAGGGGGTGGGGGGAGGAGGAGGAGGAGGAAGATGGGGAGGAGGAGGGGGAGGTAGAGGCGGGCGGCGGCGGCCGGGGCCGGAGCAGAAAGTGGGGAGCGGGCCGGAGCCGCCGCCTCGCGCGCCGCCGGGGCTCCCGCCCCCGGTAACCACCGCTGCTCTTAAAGGCGCCCGCGCTGCAGCCCGGGGTGCGGGGGTGGGGAGAGGAGGGCAGGGCGGGGAGGCGAGTGGAGAGCGTGGGCAGCAGACGCAGAAATTCCGGAGGCCAGCCTGGGGGGCCTCTGCGTTCGCCCTCTCCCAGCCGCTGGGTCCAGCTCCCTGCCAGGTCTGGTGGCCCCTTAGTCAGGACAAAGGTGGGGTAAGGGCTCGGACCCCATATGGGGGGTGTGAAGCCACCCTTGCCCGTGGCTTGAGCTCCCTGACAAAGGTCCTTGAAACCTTGCCAATTCTCCTGTTCTCTCCTCTTTGGGGTCTCTTCTTCTACAACATCATCCTCTGATCCTCCTCCTTTCTCCCCCGCCCCCCACACACACACCTACACCCACCGGGCACCACTGCCCGGGCCCGCGCCCCAAAAGCCAGTAGAACTGCGTTTCCTTTCTTGTTTCCTGCTTATTGGTCCTCAGTGTCCAGTACAGTGGTGAGGGTTTCCCCCAAGAGTCCAGGAGACTGAATGACATAGACCAGCTGGAGTCCCTAGATTGGCCTTGAAGGTGTCACTGGTGTGTGGCATGGGAGCCTTGCCAAATGCCTGCTTTGCCTTGGGCCCTGTTCTCTGCCAATGGCCAATGGCCGGGTGGCCTCCATCTGGATTTCTTGAACCACTGACTTCCATCCACAAAGTTTGGACGCAAAGATCTGTAAACTGAACACAGGAAGGCGCTCCAGAAACCATGCCATCTTAAGATGCAAAAGACACAGGGAAATGCTGCTTTGAAGTGATATTGTTTTTCCAGCTATCATCAACATGTGTGATGGCTGCTGAGACTATCGTGGGGTGTGCTCACTGTGGGGACACCAGGAGACACAGCATGAACAGCGAGCATGGGCCTAGGAATAGACCACAGTCAAGTGGGTGTTAGCAGCAGAGAGCCTGCTTGTCTACCTCATGGCTCCCACTCTGCTTCTCAGTACTGTGGGGCCTCAGCATAGTGTTGTACCATTTGTATCGCAGTGTCCTCTGGGGAGGAGGAGGTAGGCAGACAGTTGAGCTGGACATCCAGCCTGGATTCCAAAGGCATGGTGGCGAGGCTCAGAGGGAGGGTTATTTTCTAATTTGCACACAGACACTTGCCTCAGTACCCTGAAACTGGACGTCAGATCTTCCTCTCCTGCCACCTACACTTGTGAAATAAGCACATGAAGACTTGTGAAGGGAGATGGCAGGGAGACAACATGCAAAAGGTTGTAGCGATTTCTGTTATAAGAAGGAAAGATCATAAGCCTTGGGCTCTAAAATAAAAAACAGGAGGTGTGGCCCTGCCTGGACCAAATGGTAAGAAGAGGGAGAAGGTTAGCAGTGAGCAAGACTGAAGATACACTGGTTCTATGATAATCTTTATAGTCAGGATAGTTGGATATTATAGACACCCAACTCAAACGGACAAGAAAACCTACAGTGCAGGAGATTTGAATGTATTGGCTCATCCTAATATATAAAAACCCAGGGTCTATAACAACCAAAGGTTCAACCGACCCGAAGTCACTGCAGGTTCTGGGGCCCGACACTGACTGCCTAGGGGGCTGCAGATCAGGCCCCAAGAGAGGCCTGGAGAGAAAAGCAGGGTCTGATTCATAGCCTCTGTGGCAGCTGTTGATCAGCCCTTGCCTCTCTCTTTTTCTTGGGCCTCTGCTGGGGCTGTTGATCAGCCCCCCTGTCTTATCAGGCCCATTGATAGACCTGGAGATACTGACTGGCAAAGAAACCAACCAATCAGAACCAAATCTGGATGAAGTGCGAGGAGCCAACGACTGCCTAGGAAGCGGAGCTTTTGATGATGATGGCATAGAAACTGACCAATCAGAACTTAATCTGGGTGAACTGCGAAGACAGATGTAAGGTGGGGGCTGAGGAGGGGTTTTAAGGGCAACAGCTGTTTGGTATAAGGTGTAAGAAAGTGGTTCAATTTTTTAATAAGCAGTTTGGCAGTATTGTGTATATGGCTGGCTATCAGTCCAGATATAGAGATTATGTATTTTTATCTTCTAAGAGCATCTCCTCCTGCTGAAAAGGCTTTCCCCCCAATTAAGCAATTCTATCCTATATAATCTATCTGTACTACTAAAAGGGTAATATGCTAAGTAGACCGGTCGACCAACCATCTTCCGGATGTCCAACTTCCTTCCGGACAAAGCCATGGTGGTGGGAGCCAAGGCAAAGGCTGTTAGGGGAGATCAGGCCGGCAGGGGAGGGCAGTTGGGGGTGATTAGGCAGTCAGAAGCAGTTGGGGGTGAGGTCAGGTCAACAGGGGCGATCAAGCAGTCAGACAGAGGCAGTTAGTGGCGATCAGGCAGGCAGGCAGAGAGGTTAGGGGTGATCAGGCAGGCAGGCAGAGGGGTAGGGGCAATCAGGAAGGGAGGCAGAGGCAGTTAGAAGCGATCAAGTAGGCAGGCAGGTGAGCGGTTAGGAGCCAGTGGTCCCAGGTTGCAAGAGAGATGTCCAACCACCAGGATCAGGCCTAAACTGGCGGTCGGATAACCCCTAAGGGGTCACCAATTGGAGAGGGTGCAGGCTGGGCTGAGGGGACCCCCCCCCCCCCAATGCATGAATTTCATGCATTTGGCCACTAGTATATATATATAAAAGCCTAAGTGATCAAATGACCAAACAACTGGTCAATCAGTCACAATGACACACACTGACCACCAGGGGACAGATGCTCAATGCACAGAATCAGGCTAAAACCGGCTATCCAACACCTCCCAAGGGGTCACAGATTATGAGAGAGTGCAGGCCAGGCCAAGGGACCCCACAGGTGCACAAGTCCGTACACTGAGCCTCTAGTCTATATATATATATAAAAGCCCGGCCACCAGAATGGTGGTACAACCAGAATGACCGGAAAGACAGGTAGCTATGACATGTACTGCGACAGCCAATCAGCCTAATCTGGCCCAATTGCCCCCCCAACCAGCCTGTCCCCAATGAGCCCTAACACCCCAATTGGGGGCAGGGCCAGCCAGCCAACCATCCATGGTCTGACCCCCTTGCTGGTCTGGCCCATTGAGCCCCCATCAGGGCAGGCCAGCTGGACCCCATTCATGCATTCATGCACTGGGACTATAGTTTGCTTATAAATTCCAGGAGCTGAGGCAGGGATTGAGGAGGGGGAATTTTTTTAAAAAATTGTTTTTTCTCTCCTATATAGGATTCAGTGTTAAGATTCAGTTTCTCTCCATATCTGGCTGTGTTTTCATTGCACTCGTTTTATTTTCTCTAATGTGTATCAAGACCTACAGGCCTAGACTCACCTCCTCCTTAGCAATTGATCCCAAGGAATGGGTCTGATTGGACTCACTTGGGTTCAGTGCCCATCAATAACCATGGTTATAACCATTATAACTGTGGGCTGGAACACACACAGCCAGGTTGGGGTCATTGACGTATTCCTGAAAAATGTCAGAGGACACATCTTTAGTGCCTACTCTCCCCCCAGTACATAGCCAAACCACATGGACTGAGTGGGAGAGAGGAGGTTCTCGGAGGGAAAATTGAGGTTGTCAACAAAGAGGAATGAATGTTGAGGAGGTCAAGACCATAGATGACCTATGCCCACAGCCGCCGACTCCCCAAACACACACATGCAGACCACCACCAAAGGGACTGACTATCTCCCTGGTTCCTCTGTCGGTTGCTTCTGAATAAGAAGAATGATGATGGTCATGGGATTTCAAATAATTGAGCCAGCCAACACATCTTTTGGTTTCAGAAGCCACTGGGAAGGTCCTCAATAATGTTTAACAAACCACTTGTAAACAAACAGTATCTAAAATGTAATTGTATTAAATAATATTTTTTTCTTAAATCATAATACATCTGCCTTCACATGCCCCCAACCCCACACTTATCGGAAAGCCTTGTGTTATTATGTAATCAATTCAACTTAATAAGAGTCCATGGAAATTTCTTGTTGCATAAATATTCATTTAACTTGAGTGCAAATTCGGCCTATGAGTAATCACATTTCATATCCAAGTGACATAGGGCCCAGCTTCATTTCCAAACTCCAGTAAGTTGTTGTTAATCTTTTCAGAGATAGCACCAAGTTTATATTTTGTGTATTAAAAATGCCAAACCATATGAGCCTTTTTCTTTCCACACAAGAACTTTTCTGACAGTTGTTCATAAAAACGTTTTATATATTGTTTTATGGAAGAATTTCTTAGATATTTAAAAAATAATAATAATAAACTTAAAAACCTGGAAGATATCCCACCAGCATGGCTCAGTGGTTGAGCATTGATCTATCAACCAAGAGGTAATGGTTCAATTCCAGTCAGGGCACATGCCTGGATTGTGGGCTTGATCCCCAGTGTGGGACATACAGGAGGCAGCCAGTCAATGATTCTCTCTCATCAGTGATGTTTCTCTCTCTCCTTTCTTCTCTTTCCTTCTCCCTTCCTCTTTGAAATCAATAAAAATATATGTTAAAAAATAAAACAAAACATGAAAGAGACTTTAGAATTAACCTGGAATAGTCCCTTTCATGTTAGGGATGAAGAAAGGAAGCTCAATAGAGTGGGATGAAAAGGGTAAAGGAAGTCAAGTATGTAGTGACAGAGGAGACTAGACTTTTGGTGGTGAGCACACAATGGAATGTAAAGATGTTGTATTATAAAGTTGTAACACCTGAAACTTATATAATGTTATTAACCAATGTTATCCCTATAAATTTAATTGAAATTAAAAAATAGTAAAAGCTCAGAGATTAACTTGTCTAGGGTCACAAAGCTGTTTTTGGCATGTGTGATGTGCTAGACATTTTGAAAAGTAAAGAATCAAAAGCATACAAATTGTCACTGTCCTCAGAGAGGTTAAGTTTAATCAAGGACACATAACTGTATAAGATATAAAACAATTACAGAGTATCACAATATGTAATTTAGTATTTTAAACTGTGTGATGAACTCTCTGTGTTAACTGTACGCATTGAAATAAGAGGCACTGTGGACTGAGGTAACCTGGGAAATGCTTTTGAGCCAGGAACCAACTTGATGATCTTTAAAAAATGAGGGGAGGATAAAGGGTGGGGATTTCCAGATGAGAAAACAAACAAAAATTAGAAGGCATGGATGAGGAAAAGATCTTGCCATGTATTTGGAATAGGTATGGGATCTATACTGTCAGGTTCAAAAGAGTGCTTCAAACTGCAAGTCATGAATTGATTTCAGTAGGGTGTTTTTTTTTTTAAATCAGTATTTTTTCATTAACTAAAACAAAATATCAGACTGCATCATATGTAACAAGATTAAGTATTATTTGTTAAACTAGGTTTTCATTATTTTATGTGCTTTAAGTTATGGTGTAAATTACATGTTCTACTTGGGGTCATTTTCAAAAATAAATTTTGAAACCATTCAGACTGGGTGTGAAATGCTGCTTTGTAGCGAGACATTGAGCGCATACCATCTCTCTAAGCCTCAATTTCCTTATGTGGGAGAGATTTTCTGCACAGTAAGACCTACAATTGGTGCAGATTGTATAATTTAGTCCTGATTGTATATGAGAATGGTCTGAAGAGCTTTTTCAAAATACCAATGCCTGGGTCCCACCCTCAGAGACCCATACTCAGTTGTGGGGAAGAATCAGTGACTTTAAAAGCTCCCCTGGCTGCAAACGCCTGGGCTGGACATGGCAGAGCACAGCCAGTACCAGAGGAGCATGGTGCTGCACTGTGTCTAAGTGGGCACATTGACCCTCATGATTTATGTTTCTATTTCTTTGCCAAGCAATGGTTAGCATGCGAGGTAGTCAGCAGAATTCTAACTACTTTCTGCTATAAAAACCTTTAACTGTGGTGCAAACTGCTCATGGTTCATCTCAATCAGTAACACAGCATGGATCCTGAGTCATATTCTCTAATGTGCTCCCCACATGTACAATTTATGGTTAGTTATAAGCATACAGAAGTTTCTGGAGGTGTTAAAAAGCAGTAAAATGGCACCTAAAATTCCCTAAGACAAAAAGGGCTAGAAGCAAATGGAATTGGAAATCCATAAGCTAATTAGTGAATAGGTATAATTTCAGCAGTTTTCATGCTGACTTTTTATAATGTAGCTTATAAATATAGTAATTAGTATTTTTTTTTGTAATTTTACATCCAATAACCCCTAAGTGTTCATATCTTATACATTTCCCCCTCTACAGTTGATCCCTTTGTCTATGAACGGAAGCTTCTTCAAACACAAATTGTCTAAGAGACTCAGAACCACTGCTACTCTGCCTAGTCATTTTGCCTATATAAGTTTCAACTTTTGTTTTCAACTTGATTGGACAAAGACAATAAATGTAACAATTCTGAATCTTGCCAAAGAGACAGAGCAACTATGATAAGAAAGGAAAAGAAAAATACTAAAACCTGAATATCTGACAACCAGACATATATATGCATCAGGATATGACAAAGTCAGAATACCCAGAACCAATATGAGGTCTTAGAATCTGAATCTAATCAAACCTCTAGACCTAATCTTCTTATAATAATAAAAGTGTTAATATGCTAATTAGATCAGAAGCCATGGGGGGGGGGGGGGAGGGGGGCAAGCTCCTTGCACAGATGTTGTGCATTGGGCCTCTAGTAGAAAATAATAGAGACAGAAGATCAAATTTTTAAAAAACACCTCATGGAAGCAATTCGTCAAATCCAGAATGTCAAACATTCAGTAAGAAAAATGACCTAGTTCCTCAACTAAATCAATGGCATGAAAAAACAGGGGCAGATTGTAAAACAGTAAAAGAGATCTAAGAGTCATAATTATGCAATTCAATGTGTGGTATTTGTCCTGTTTTAACAAACCACCTGTAAAAAGAACCCTTGAGACAATCAGGAATATCAGCCATAGACTATTAGATACTATAAATTAATTATTGTTAAATTTGTTAGATGCGATAATGGTATTACAGTTATTTATGAATCAATAATGTCTTCAAGGGTGCATGCTGAATAATTTTATAATCGGGGGGGGGGGGAGAAACAGAAGGAGGAAAAATGAAAGGGAACAGAGGATATGTGAGGAATAGGGATAAGAGGGAGAGAGAGAAATGTGTGTGCCCTAGAAATATTGAAGACAAATTGGGATAAATAAATCGTTTACTGAAAGGCATGTCTTTTTTTCCCCCATTTTATTTGGTAGGTTTGTGATGTGGAGATAATGTAGGAGCTGTTGGTATGGCTGGGTGTAGGTATATGACCCCAGAGGAGCTTGAATAGTCTAATATGAAACTACATTGACTTTTAATTCAACAAACACTTTTTTTTTTTTTTACAAGACTCTTTAAAACAATGCAGGAATTAAGAAGAAAATAGCTCACAAGACTTCCAAGCAAAATTGCTTCTTCTTCCCTTTTGTGTTTTCTTCACCCAGATTTCCAGCCAAAAAGACTCAAGGAATTACATTCTTGAAGATTTTAGAAAAAGATTCTTGGGTCTTAAAAGATGACTCAAAACATGGAGGGGAGAAATACAACTGAAAAGATATTTTTCTTTTTAAAAAAGCATTTATCTGATTTATGTGATCAAGAATTCTATTTCTATTCAGAAGCAAATGTTGTAATGTCCTTAGAAAGGCAGAATTTCAAAAGTTTTAGTCTTATATGAAACACTATTGTGAATCTTTGTCATATCCTCAAAATATCTGCATTTTTATTGACTTATTAGAGGCCTGGTGCATGAATTCATGCACAGGTGGGGTCCCTTGGCCTGGACGGCAATCAGGGATGATTGGAGCCATGGGAGGTTGATGGGGTTGGGGGGAAGACATGGAGGTTGGCTGGCTGGGGGGAGGGACCACAGGAGGTTGGCTGTGGGAGCACATTGACCACCAGTCTTCCCCTTGGTGGTCAGTGTGTGCCATAGCAACTGGTTGACTGGTGGTTTGATCATTTGGTCATTTGGTTGTTGGGTTGCTTAGGCTTTTTTAATTGACACTTAAAGAATAAACTTACCTTCTAATAAGAAGAAACATCCATGAGATGGATCTGCTAGTTATGTTTTTTAAATCATAATGCATTAAATAGCCATATTAAAGGCTACACGCTCTCCTAAAATTCAATTGTGCCAATAGCGACCCAATACCAGTGTGGGAGATACACAGACTAAGAGATGGTCTAAAAGCAGGGTAAATGGCTGCTCTCCATTTCTTTTTACCAGTCTTGGCAGCTGGATCTTACCACTGCAATGTTCATTGGTTCTGTGTATGTACGTGTGTGTGTGTGTGTGTGTGTGTGTGTGTGTGTCTACTCTGGTGTCTGATTGATAAGGTTGGGGCAGAGAAAAGGCCAAGCTATCATATTTTCACTAAGGTTTATAAAAAGAATAGAAGCAACCAGCTAGTTAGTCCTTATAGACACACCTACAGACTTTACCATGGACACTCTAAGGCAGACACTCAAAGTCAGTCACTGGAGAGAGTCATTGGGGCATACTTGGAGATACTTGGAAAATGGGCAACCGCGACACAGAGAGCCAGGTGTGGGAGGCTGTGTACTCTTCCCATAGAGAACCTCACTGGTCACTCTTTTGGTTCAAACCTATGCCACTGAGGGGTTCCTTAACAAAGGGCTGGAATTAGAGCTTTGTCCTCAGTGTATAGTTAGTTGAAAGACGCCTTAAATGTAACTACAAATATTGGCCAAAAATATTATGGTAAAAAGACTTTTGAGCCTAAAGCCTTGTTTATAAAGGTACTCTTGATGCAACCAGACCCAAGTCACAAATACTTATCACTGTCCTATTGGCAAAACCAAGAGAAATGTTTCAATAAGACATCTTTAGAATCATCAAACTAAAAGTTTTTTTAACATCGAAAATTATAGTGTTTTATTTCTTTATGAGCATCTGTTCTATGCCTTGGCAAATCCTCATACTCCTTTCTAAGTTTGGATTAGCTTCCAAAATTTTATCCTTTGTGCTTTCAATGGCAGAAAAAAAATCCGAGAGTTCTTTAAACATGAAGTTTTTCATCTGTATCACTTTCTCTGAGATGCATTCATCCTTTGCAGAATGACCATTTTCCTCATGTATAACTATATGTTTGCCTCCACTAAGTTCCTCTAGGCTGCATATCCAGAACTATTTCTTGAATGGAGGCAGTGTCAACCTCCCATGGTCATCCACGTCTCCATAACTCCATTTACCTTCATTCCATTTATGTCTCACCCTACTGTGCAAGCCAGGACCGCCTGTAATTCTTGGAATCTAGGTGCAAATTTCACAGTAGCTTGTAGCTTCACCAGCTAGTTTAATGAATCATGCAGACTTCTGAAACGACGAAACCAGCCTTTACTGACAATAAAATGTTCTTTTTGTTTCCTTAAAGTAACCATTTCCCTCAGTACAGCACTTCGACACTTTGGCCTGAATGCTAGCCAAACTGGTTGGGATTTGTTTTTTATTACAGTCCTCAATCTAATGTAGACGTAAATGCTCCATTTCAACCACAAGCAAGCGGCTTTCTGTTCCAAGTGCAACTTAAACTAAAAGATGATGCAACAATTTTACCTTATTTTTTATATTCATCAGACTTTTAAAATATGGTTTGCACTGTAGCTTCACATAGGCCCATGTCTTGTTGTCTTGTCTGCTTTGCTATCACCATTTTAACTCCCAGTTCAAGTGTTCTCTCTTTCTGTTTCTTTACTGCTGTCATCTTTGTTGACCCTCTTAAGAAATTCATTTAAAAACAACAACAACAACAAAAAAAAAAAACCAGAAGCCAATAAAAGTTCTAAAGAATGACCTGTTATAAGAGAGCAGTTAACTCCATGAATATTCTTAAAGTGCATAGTGCTAACCCATAGCTTCTTCACTGACAACTGGTTATATATTTACTAAGATTATGCTATTGCCACCCAACCAGGGAATTCACATTCCCACAGGGAACTGCATTCTTCAGCTGGTTTCATGTGTACACAGTTTATAAGAAAAGCATCAATTAGTATAGTCTTCAGTAGAAAATATTATAGCTATTAACAATGTGTCACTTGGATGACTTTTTTGTTTGTTTCAACCCCCAAACCAAGAATATGGACTTATATGTGTGTTGTTTGCGTGCATGCGTGCGTGTGTCTGTGTGTGTACAAAAGCATCAAGACTGTATTGACTGTCTCCCAACTAGTATTTAAGAATTTCTGATAAAAATCCTTGTCCTCTAGTAAAATTATTTTTAAACAAAAATGGGAATGCAAGTTTTTATCCATCAGTATACCCCTCATAGAAGTTTGTATCGGTTCATGAAGTGGCATGGCAGGGATGAGGATGCTGATCACTGTTTTGGGAACAGGGACTATCGAAGGCAACCTGGATGCCTATCATTTGGAAAATGAATGTTAAATACAATTAAATGCCACGTAGTGATGATAAATATATGAAAACATGCTATGAAGTGAAAAATGTAATAAACAGTACAAGACAATGCTGCTTATGTAAATTAAAAACATATACACTGAGTGGCCAGATTATTATGACCATCTGACGTTTGTAGGCAAATTAGCCGTACACTGCATCATATTGGATATGGAAGCCGAAGGCCTGTTTGAACACCTTTGCTGTCTGCAGTTACCAAGATAAAACGTCTCCAATTCGCACAGGAACACAAGGATTGGACAGTCGAGCATTGGAAAAAAGGCATGTGGTCCAATGAATCACGTTTCCAGTTGCATCATGCAGATGGCAGAGTGAGAATTTCGCAGAAACAGCATGAAAGCATGCACCCCATATGCATGAGTACAACCCTTCAAGCTGGTGGAGGCAGTGTTATGGTTTGGGGCATGATTTGGGCCATTTAATTCATGTGGAACAACATCTCTGAATAGCAAAACATACCTAAGTATCATTGCTGATCAAGTAAATTGCTATCATGTTGATGGCATATCCCAATGGACATGGCTTCTTCCAAAAAGACAATGTGCCATGCCACGGTGTTCGCATTGTGCAGGAGTGGTTTCAAGAACATGAGGGAGACTTTACCTTGCTTAGGTGGCTCTCACAATCACCAGATCTCCATCCAATTGAGCATTTGTGGGACGAAGTTAAAAGAGCCATCAGGCAGCTGGTTCCACAACCATCAAATCTCACAGAACTGGACAGTGCCATTCATCAGGCATGGTGTCAGATTCCTCGCATCACCTTTCAACATCTCGTGGAGTCAATGCCAAGAAGAATCATAATATTGAAGGCAAAATGTGGCCCAACAGAGTACTACTGTGGTGGTCATAATAATCTGGCCACTCAGCGTATATACAAACAACACTGCATACTTCTCAAAGTCATATATCTTTTCAAAGATACATAGAAAATTTTAGATGTGAACATCAAACAGGGACTGAACCAGCTGAATTTTATATGTGAACATTAATCAGGGACTGAATTCCTCTTTCTCTCTTTTTCTCCCTCTCCCTCTCCCTCTCTCTCTCTTTCTCCCTTCCTCTCTGAAACCAATAAAAATATATATTTTTAAAAATTAAATTAAATTAAAATTATAGTCATTTCTAATGTAAAATGCTTTAAAAAAATTTTATGAAACAGAACTATTGTAAAATGTTGGACTATAATAGCATACCAGGTTGGGGGTGTGGGTGGTAACTGGAGTTATTGTTTTAAGGCCTTTGAGTGTCCAGGAGGGAAGCACAGATTTATTTATCTTTAGACTTGTAAAGTTAATTATAAATGTTAATTTTTCAAAGATAAACATTAAATAAATGAAAATAAAGTGTATAAATTCAGAATATGTAGAGGGGGAAATAGAATAAGAAAAAAGCAAAAATAATGAACACTAACAACTAAACTCAATCTCTCCAAAACAAACAAAAAATATACAAAACAAGAAGCACAGAAAAAGTATAACAAAAGTAATATCAAAAAGTAAGATTGTAAAAGTAAGTCCAAATATATGGACTTGATTAGTTAAAAGATCTTTCTTTGTGTGCTCTTTGTATCACTATTGATTTATGGATTTTATTTATTTAATACATTATAATTCATTATAGCATCATCCTTTTGTTGCTCAAATTGTCCCAAATTTGGCCCATGAGACCTTCTTCTGACTGACTTCTGTATCTTTTTTACATTATCCAATTAGTCTTTGGGTGTTTGCTTGCTTTCTGTAACAAGAAAGAGGGAAAGAATTAAAAGAAAGTATTTCTTTACAGAAGAATCCAGGGTAACCAATGCTAACAGTCATGTAGAATTAGAATTATCGTTATTCTACAATCCATGAAGTATTTTTCAGGGTAAAATTTTTTTAAAACATTATATAAAAGATTGTCGAGGAACAGTATATTCTCAGAGTGCAAAATTTCATTCCAAGGGTCATCGAATAGCAAAGGAGACAATGTGGATTTATTGTGGAGATTTCTAGGACATATCACTTTAACCAAGTGATGCAACTTATCTTTCATTAGTTGCTTCCTGGTGTGTACGAATTAAGAAGTATACACTATCACCTATGAAGTAGCCTTGACAACAATGTTTAACCTAAATCTAATCAAGCCTTAAGACTCAGTCCACCACAGCATCTGAAATGTGTTCCTCGACAGTCTTGTAGACTGCTTCCATAGGTCTGGTGAGCCATCTCTGGAGACTACATCCTTGCACGGAGGGCTCCTCCCAACGGACTAGCTCTACCACACCACTGGCAGGCTTCTGAGGAGGCCCTTTCCTCTCCAAACAGGCCAGAATCTCAGCCTTGGGGGACTTTGCGCCTGCTATTCTAGACCTCTTAGGTTCATTTTTTACCACTTCTATTAATTAACAATTCTTTATATTACATTTTCTATGTTCAAGTAATTGATGGGGTTTCTTTTCCTGATTGAATCCTGACTGATTATACCACACAACCAACATAAGAGCAGTATTCATAATACGTAAATGACTCCAGCTAGTCAATATGAAAAAGAAAAACACTCTAATAGAAAAATCAACATGAGATTAATTATGCTTTTCATAGAAGAAAATTAATGGCCAATAAATAAATAAAACACACACAAAAAAGTCCAATTTCATTATCATGCCATTTCACAGTGGCTGTGGAGAGCTGTTGGATCAACAGAAACATATCCCTGGCAAGAGGGAAAAGCTCTTGGACATTATCTCTAAAAGTGAACATTGTGGCTCTTAACTGGGTACCTGGGAGAGACACTGGCATGTGCACACTGGGAGACCCAAGAATGCTCTTCATCTCAATGTGCATAACAGGAGGGGGAAAAGGGACAGAACACATGTCAGAGACAGCAATAGAATGGATGAATACATGGTGTTATATTCACATACTTAATTGCATATGTAGCATGAGATAGAAGAAATGTAGAACCGGGGCTTGTTAGTTTTCTTCCCAGTCTTTCTGTGTGTTTTGTTAGGCATGGTTTAGTTTTTTTTTTTGAACAAATAATTTTGTTTATATATGTACCTTAATAAAATACATTAATTATGTAAAATATTAGAAGCCCGGTGCACCATGGGAGGGGGAGGGAGTCCCTCAACTCAGCTTACACCCTCTCCAATCTGGGACCCCTTGACGAATGTCCAATCGCCCGTTTAGTCCTCTCACAATCCAGGACTGCTGGCTCCCAATTGCTCGCTTGCCTCTGCCTGATTGCCCCTAACCGCTTCTGCCTGCCAGCCTGATCACCCCCTAACCACTCCCCTGCCAGCCTGATTGACTCCTAACTGCTCCCCAGCCAGCCCAATTGCCCCTAACTGCCCTCCCCTGCCAGTCTGATCGCCCCCAATGGCCCTTCCCTGCTGGTATAGTTCCCCCCCCCCCCGCAACTGCCCTCTCCTGCAGGAATGGTCCCCCCACAACTGTCCTCCCCTGCTGGTCTGGTCTCCTCCAACTGCCCTCCTCTGCTGACCCAGTCACCCCTAACTGCCCTTCCTGCTGGCCTAATTGCCCACAACTGCCCTCCCTTGCAGGCCTTGTCCCCCCCAACTGCCCTCCCTTGTAGGCCTGGTCCCCCCAAACTGCCCTCCTCTGCTGGCCTGATCACCCCTAACTGCCCACAACTGCCCTCCCCTGCTGTCCAACTTATGGTGGCCATCTTAGGTTCACAGTTTGGGATTCTTGGGGAGATGGGGAGTCAGGGATCTCGAGACCCAGGAGCACCCACGCAATGGAAGGCTTCGATTCTAATCTGGACTCTGCCACCAACCAACTGTGTTATCTTGGTAAGTAATTACACTTTCAGGTCAGACCACCTTAGCTGTGAAATGAGAGACCTTGTCTGAGTCATCATTAAAGAGCATTCCAATTTTAAAATTCAATATTTTACTATAATTTCAGTGCAACATTTAACTTTTGGTGATAATATTATTATTATTATTTAAATATATTTTATTGATTTTTTACAGAGAGAAAGGAGAGAGATAGAGAGCTAGAAACATTGATGAGAGAGAGACATCGACCAGCTGCCTCTTGCACACCCCTCACTGGGGATGTGCCCGCAACCAAGGTACATGCCCTTGACCAGAATCGAACCCGGGACCCTTCAGTCCGCAGGCCGAGGCTCTATCCACTGAGCCAAACTGGTTTCGGCTGGTGATAATATTATTAACTATTTTTTAAAATCTTTGTTATTGAAAGTATTATATATGCCCCCCCTTTTCTCCCTCCACTGACTTCTTCTAGCCTCTCCCTACCCCAGGCCTTCACCATCCTATTGTCTGTGTCCATAGGTTATGCATATATGCATATAAGTTCTTTGGTTAATATTTTTATCTCTTAGTGAGCATTAACACAGGCCCAATATCCCTTCACCGCCACCTCTGTTAGATTTTCCATGCCTGACAGCCCATTTACTGAGAAAAAGTTTCCTTTACATTGAGATCTCCCCAAAGTAATAGGAGACACCTCCCTTTGAGATCCTTTCTATTGTACTCCTGGATTTAAAAAAAAAAAAAAGGTAAAAAGGTTTGTTCAGTGGGGAGGGAGTGAAGACAGGAGGAAGAAGGGGAGGGCTGGAGACGCAGAGTGCTGCACAGAACTCTACTGCCCTTCCATCTCTGTGACTCTGAAGAACAATGGATGTGCCTGTTCCAATCTCATCTGCTTCACACCTAGACTGTACACTGTGGACTTGGCACATCCTACCATATGAAGGGTGTCCTTCCTTTTTGGCTTCCAAGTTCTAGAGGATCTGCTCACTCTGGAATCATTATCCCCACAGGCGTAGTGGTGGGAATGATAGATTGTCAGCCTGGAGAAAGGAGCACACCCAGACACCAGGAATCCTCACCCTTACTGAGCCAAAGAGACTTGGGCTCAGGTAATCCTGCTGTGAACTGGCACCTTCACATTACTCAGGCTCCACTACCCTCATCTTTTAGAATTCAGATTCATATGCATTTTCCTTTAAAAAAAACAAAACAAAACAAAAAAAGCACAAGTTTTACTTTTCAAAGAAAATGGAGGGCTTTAGTTTTAGAATTGAGTAGCCAGAGCCTTTTACATCTGTATTCCTGGGGGATAGCCCGTCACTACACCATGCACTATCCTATTTATTGGCTGTGTTTATCACTCTATTTTATTTCCTTAAAGGCCCCGAGTACCAATAAAATAAAGTTATACCGTTCTGAATCACTCCTGGCAATTTTAATTTAGTATTTTGGATGTTTTGTTGTTTTCATATTTCTAATCCCATTAGAAGTTGTGATTCAGTGTGCCTGTCTAGCTTCTAGTTCTTGTTTTCATAACTGTGTCACTTAGAGTGGTTTTTCTGATGTATTTTTCCCAGCGAAATTTAATTATATGGACTCAAGGTTATAGTCTTTAGAACAAGCTCATATGAGTAACTAACTTCAACCCAACTATAATACTATGAAGTCATAAATCCCTACAGCCTGTGCTTAAATTATAGAGGGGGGATGGTGTATTATAGGAGTTGCTGTTGTTGTTTTTAATTCATCCAGGTTGTATCTGATTTTGCCAAGTCTACTGCACATGCAATTGCAAAATGATAAGCATCTCTTATCTCTGCAAGTTAAGCTTATCTGGTTTTGATTCAGTTAACACAACAAGCATTTGTTGTACACTTGTTTTGTGCAAAGGATTGTGTGAGTACGTAAGGGATATCAAAATGAGTAAAACAGAATGGCTGCTTTCAAAAGAGGAAAGCTTCTAGAGCAGATGGAAGCAAGGGCCACAGCGCCCTGAAACCAACTGGGGGGAAGTGTGGAAGGGGGAAGTTTCATTTCACCTCAGGGATTTTGGGAGCCTTTTAGGAGGACATAAGCTTTGATTTGGTCCTTGAAAAATTGATCAAAACTTCAGAGTGACATGTAAAGGGACAAAAATACATTTCAAGAAAAACAGAATTAGTCATCTTAATAGAAGCACCATACCATATATACCATATCATTCATAACGTATGTCACAAATATAACGAAGAATTTCTATCCTCAATATACATAGCAATATATGTGTTAAGAAAAACACTAAAACCCTCAGTAGAAAAGCAAGTCCAAGACATTTTTACAAAAGAGACAATGTATGTAACTACAATAATACGCTCATGCTCAAAGAAGTGCAAATTTAAACAATGATACATTTTTAAGCATTTCAAATTGCAAAGTTTTATTTATTTATTTATTAAATATATTTTTATTGATTTCAGAGAGGAAGGGAGAGGGAGATAGAAACATCAATAATGAGAGAACATCATTGATCAGCTGCCTCTTGCTTTTCCATCTCCCCCCCCCCCCCCCCCACACACACACACTGGGAATCCAGCCTGAAAACCCTGGCCTGTGCCCTTGACCGAAATCAAACGCAGGACCCTTTAGTCCACAAGCTGACGCTCTATCCACTGAACCAAACCAGCAAGGACAGCAAAGACTTTTAGAAGTTACTATTCAGGACCTTCAAGGCATATTAGGTCTAGTAATAATTAATGTCGTTTTCTAATACTTTTTAAAATCGAATTTATTTAAACAATACAACAAAATTTAATCAACAATATAGTTGCCATTGTTTTCTACTACTTGTGCCCAACGCTCAGGAAGCATTTTAATCCCTCTGTTGTAAAATTCTTGTGATTTTGATGCAAAAAATTCGGTCAATGCATTTTTGAGGCATTCTTCATTATTAAATTTTTTTCCAAGAAGAAAGTTTTGCAAAGAACGAAACAAATGGTAATCGGAAGGGGCAATATCAGGAGAATATGCAGGTTGAGGGAGAACTTCCCATTCCAACTGGCGCAGTTTTTCAGCAGTGATTCTTGCAGTATGCGGTCGTGCGTTATCGTGGTGAAGAATTACGCCCTTCCGATTAATCAGCGCGGGTTCTTTTTCTCTTAAAGCTTGGGCTAACCTTTCCAATTGGGCACTATACACTGCACTTGTAATGGTTTGGTTAGATGGTAAAAGTTCATAATGAAGAATTCCTTTAAAATTCCACCAAACACACAACATCACTTTTTTCGCATGCAAGTCAGGTTTTGGCATGGGCTGCGGAGCCTCATTTTTGTCCAACCATTGAGGCCGCCTTTTCAAATTAACATACAGCACCCATTCTTCATCTCCGGTAACAATTTGCTCTAAAAACGGCAAACGGTTTTGACGAGAGAGGAGCGAACAGCAAATTGTGACTCTTTGATTACGGTTGTTGTCAGTCAACTCATGAGGAACCCATTTTCCAAACTTTTGGACTTTGCCAAGTGCACGCAATTGATTGGAAATTGTTTTTTGTGAACAATTTAAAGTTGTCGCAAGCTCTTGTTGGGTAATTTGAGGATTTTGCACCAAAAGAGCTTGAAGAGCTTCTTGATCAAAATTGGACACACGGCCTCGACCACTCTTGTCATCTAACGAAAAATTTCCCTCGCGAAATTTCTCAAACCAACGCTGGCATTTTCTGGCGCTAACTGCATCTTGACCAAGAGCACTACAGATGTTTTTTGCAGCCTCACTTGCTTTTCTTCCTAATTGGAACTCGTAAAGCATGCAGTGCCGAATATGCTCTTCATCAGCCATCTTCTTAGCCCTAGTTCTGCAACGAAAACCAAACCAAACACAAACTTTTTCAAGCAAAACTTGTTAATTGCACTTCACACATTCTGTAGATACCACGTGTTTGTAGGTTATGTCAATACAAGTCAACGCCAAGCAAGATTTTAAACGAATGTTAAAAAACGACATTAATTATTATTAGACCCGATAATAAAATTAATATTCTTGCATAAATCGGTACAATCTTTCTAGATAACAACTTAATAATATAAATCAAAAGCCACAGAAAAGTGCCCCCCCCAACCCACATGATCCACCATCTAAAAATCTGTCATGAGGAAATGTTGCAGTATGTCTAAGGTTTATTTGCAATTTCACCATAAAAATATCCTTTACAAAGCAGAATGGTTAAATAGGTTATGCTATACATTTCTGAGGGAATATCAGTCACTCAAAATTATGATCAGAAATAATTTTTAAAGACATGAAAAATAGCTAGTGATTCACTATTGAGTGAATAAAAACAGGATACAAGCAGTGTCTGCAGTATGTTCCCAGGATATATATTAGAATATATATAAAGATTATAGAAAAATACTACCAAAATATTTACAGTAGTTATCTCAGGATGAAATTAGATTTGCTTTCTTCACTATATTTTATTTTCTGCTTTTTTTTTTTCACTTGAGCATATACTTTTATCATTAGAAAAAGATAACTCTTTAGACAAATTTAGTATCTTTTCATCCTTTCCCCTTCACAACTGAGCCCAACGAATTTTAAAAACAGAACCACGTATCTCTGGTAGTGTGCTCTCCAGCTCAAAATTCACGTTTCCTTTGCAAAGCTTTCAGCTCTTTGTAGCGTTTGCCTAAATCAAATCCAAATCTGCCCTCTGTTGCTCTACTTCACAGAAATTTCTCTCAAGGCAAGACCCCTAAGATGTCATCAGAGATTTAAGACTTTACTGCTCCATACCCTAGACCTTTCATCTGAGAATTAACACACACAAACAGAGAATACGGGGCTTTGATATTGCTTTTTAACTAGGAATTAGCTCCACCCAAAACTTTTTTCTCTAAATTCCAGGTTTCATTTATACAAAACAGGTCAGTTGCCTTCCTATATCTCCATTTCCTATATTCTATCCTCTGAGTCGAGCACGGGCAGGTTCAATGAACCTGAGGAGGGGCTGTAAAGGATTAAAGAAAACAGACAAGAGAATACAGCTGGGGCTCCGTGGGATGCTGCTTCTCTGATAGAGAGACAGCATCACGGCCTGCAAGCTGAGTTTTATTTTTATAGTCAGAGCACACAAAGCAAAATAAAGGTAGTGGTCAACATGTTCACAACGTTCTTGTGAGTTTCACTTTTTTTTTTTTTTTTTTTGGCAGCACTTGCTGCACCTCCCACAGCACATTAGCTATACCTAGAAAGGAACTAGGGAGGACTATAAGGTCAACCTTAATTATGCTAAGAGGTCTCTGCCCTCCAAGGTGGGATTTTGTAGCCCAGCCACAGGTTAGCCCGAGGCTTGACCCCATAGCCACTCCCTACACAATCTACATAGAAGAGATACCTGAAATCTATGACCAAATTTGCTGAAGCCCTGACTCTACAAATAAACCCTCATCACATATATTAATATCTCATTTTTATAACCAGAATTTTTTAATGATAAGTAGGGGGAAATTCCATATATTTTGGGAATCCTGAAAATTCAGGGCAATTGCAAATGCATTCTTAGTATTTGGACAAAGGCTAATGTGGGGTAAAACTATGAAACTGGTGGGAACCCCAAGGAGAGAGACTCATTTGATGTGAATTTATTTGCTGAGATGAACTCCCCACGGTTAACTGAGGGCCAAAATTTTGTAAATAATGAGTCTAGTGGCCATCTGCTGACATGGGCTTTTCTTGTACTCTGTATACTGGGAGGAACCTCAGACTTCACTCTCGGCTTCCCACACTGTACCCTGCTCTGTTATGCCAACTGAGTTAACCGTTTTAAGGGAGTTGCTGATTTCATCTTTTGAAGCAATGGATTAAGACCTACTCCATGCAATCAGAATTGCAGAATTGCGGAGTTACCTTCTTATTTGTATATAAACTGACCAATAAGCACTGCTCCATAACAACTAATTGGGACACATAATGCCGACCAATCAGAACACAAGCCAATCAAAACCATACAAATTTGGATAATAACTGGAAACATGGGTGGGAACTTTCTCTACTAGTATAAAAGGTGGTCTCCCCACTTTGCGTAGTCAGAGCACTCTTTTTATTTCTGGTGAAGGCTGCATTTCCCATTTTGCAAATTGTTACCTGAATCTAGTCTCTCCTTCTTGCCGCACTTTTGTATTTGCAATCACTGGTAAGAAACTCAGAAAATGTTCCAAGCCCCTTCTACTCTCTACTTCCAGGGGACTCTCTCTGCAGGCTGAGGAAGTCCCTGCTGGTCTCAGCTTCTCCCTGCCCCTCTGCTTTTCACAGCCCTATATTTCCCCCATTCTTTCACAATGAGTGAGGAGGCCCATTATACCCATCACCTAAATCTTATAACTAGTTTTTCTTTTCTTGAAGGAAGGGAGGGTTGACTCTTCAAGCTCTCCTTGATGGGGAGAAAATATTTAAATTTATACATTTAGGGCATCAAAGAGAACACAAAACAAAATACGAAGTGTCTTAAAGCGAACAAGTCTGAACATTTATATACTGCCTTTCCATGTTTATTTTCTCAAGTTAATATATTCTTATATGGCTTACAATCACAGTACACTAGTTCCACATTATTTTCATCCACTCACTTCCCTTTCTCAACCCTTTTTCAGGTGCCTGAAGTACAGGTGCCTTCATATCTCTTCTCTGTTTAGAAATTGAAGCAACTTCTTCGAGAATGGATATTCATTGATATTTTACCTATGTCAATCTTACATAATTTCTTCTAAAGTTATTCTGAACTAGAGGCATGAAAATTTGTGCACTTGGAGAGAGGGTAGTCCCTCAGCCCAGCCTGCACCCTCTCGCAGTCTGCAATCTCTCGGGGGGATTGACTCCCTGGGAGATTGAGCCTAAGCTGGCAGTCAGACATCCCTCTGGCAGCCTGAGTCTGCAATTGGACATCCTTAGAGCTGCTAAGGAGGCAGGAGAGGCTCCTGCCACCGTAGCTGCGCTAACACATGAGCCTGGCTTCTGGCTGATTGGCACTCCCACTGTGGGAACACACTGACCACCAGGGGGCAGCTCCTGCATTAATCATCTGCCTCCTGGTGATCAGTACACATCATAGTGACAGGTTGTTCCCAGTCATTCTGCCATTAGGGTCAATTTGCATATTACCCGTTTATTACATAGGATTCTTGATTTTTTTTTTTTCTCCTTCCATTCTCTACTTCTGGTTTCTTTCTTTTTTTTGAATCGTTATTGTTGAAAGTATTACATATGTCCCATTTTTTTCCCCATTAACCCCTTCCAGTCCACTCCCACCACTCACACCAGGTCTTCACCACCCTACTGTCTGTGTCCACGGGTTATGCATTTTTTTTTTAATTATTATCTGTGTACATATTTTAACATTGCCCCCACTCCCATACATACCCTCCCTCCCCAGAGTTTTGTGTCCATTGGTTGTACTTATATGCATGTATACAAGTCCTTCGGTTGATCTCTTATCTCCCCCAGATCTCCCTACCCTCGCGGCTGTAATTTTACAGTCTGCTTGTTGCTTTACTGTCTTTATATCTGACTTTTGGTTTGTCAGTTTATAATGTTCTTTAGTATCCATAAATGAGTGAGGCCATGTGGTATTTCTCTTTCATTGACTGGCTTATTTCACTCAGCATGATTTCTCTAGTTCTATCCAGGTTGCTGCATATGATGAGAATTCCTTCCTTTTTATGGCAGCATGGTATTCCATTGTGTAGATGTACCATAGTTTTTTGATCCAATCACCTGCTTACGGGCACCTAGGCTGTTTCCAGATTCTATGCATCTTTATCTCCCAAATGCTCACCCTCCCTGCCTTCCCTCTGAGATTCCACACACTGTTCCATACTTCCATGTCTCTGGATCTATTCTGTTCATCAGTTAATTTTGTTAATTAGATTCCACATAAGTGAGATCATGTGATACCTATCTTTCTCTGAGTGACATAGTTCACTTAGGATGATACTCTCCAGGTCCTTCCATGCTTTCTTAAAGGTAAGATATTCTTCTTTTTCACTGCTGCATCGTATTCCATGGCATGCTTCTGGTTTCTTTAGAACAGCATGGAATTAGGAAGTGCTGTCAGGATTAGAGTAGGTATAACATCTCTTTCCTGAAATGCCTCAGTATTGTGCTGTACATATGGGTATCAACTCCCTGAGTCAAAGGTAACAATGGGCCTTTGCACTCTCTCATACCCTCATAGGGTTTTGCCTCTCTAAAGTAACTCTGTGACTGCTTTCTACTTCAGATTACTTTCCTTCTCCTCTGGACCTGGAAATCCTCTCTCCGCGCGCCCCCCCTCCCCCCCCCCCCCCCCCCCCCCCGCCCCCTGCGAGAAATCCTGTAGTAGCTCTTTTTCCATACCTATGTTCCCGGAGAACTGACTTAGTCACATACAGAAGAAAGAATTCAGATAAGAGACAGAAAGTGGTGTTGAAGCAAAGCAAGTGCATTTATTAAGAATATACTTGGCATAAAGCATAAGTGAGCAAATCAGCAGTGCTCAGCCTGGTGGGGGTTCAAGGGTTTTATATTTTTCTCCTATAGGTTTTGAGGTTTTTCTGCCAGACAGACTATATTTCAAGGTCCCTCTTTTACACTGTTGCAACTTTTTCCAGAATTTATGAGAATATCTGCTTACTTTATTTTGACAAGTCCTAACTGCTGACTTTTTTGTTCAGTGGGTGAGATAAACTCCCTTTTTTTCCTGCTTCCCCTCCTCCTGCCCTACCAGCTATTTATCCTGCCTAACATCCCCCCCCCCCCCCCACCACCACCACCACCACCACAAGTGATACCATCCAAATGCTTTTTGGGTGTTTGTTATTTGTTCCCCAGACTACATCTGTCCTTGGGTTTAGCTGGCACAAACAGTATTAATTAGGTCTGTGTTCTCTATTTTCCCAGGCCAGGGTGATTTAAACTATGTATTCTCTGATTAAGAAGGAGAGGTATAAACCATTTGCACTCAAGTGTCTTTGGTTGAGGAAGATAAAGTCTTGTAATTCGCAAACTAGCTGTAAGCTGCTCAAATTGTTTGGCCTTGTTTAATTTTCTTGCCTCTGTTTCTCCATTCCACTTTCTAGGGAATTTTCCTAGCTTCTCACCATTCTGCACACCTATGAGGACATTCACTGTTAGACCCTGAGAGGCAAACAAGTCTCAGCATTTGAGTGTTTCTAATACACTCCTTTCTGCAAAAGGTATGTCATCAATTACATTTTTAAGACTTCCTAGCTTTTCATATTATTCACAGTATTTGTGAAGACAATTTTAGCTGTGAGTGACAGAAAACAACTCAAGGGCAGGAGAGAAGCCAAGAATCAGCAAGCACTCGTGAATCTCTGTCATTCCCTTCTCAGCATTGTCAGTGTACCCGCTGGCTCCCACTGTCTTGGTAAAGCCTGGGTTTCCACTTTTCCAGTCATAGAGTTGCCCTTGTTCACAGGTAAGAGGGGTTTCCTTCTTTGCTGCTGTTGTTATTGTTTTCACTAGCAGAGTCTCAATGGTTGTATTTTTAAGATTCTTGCTCATTTTTCACATTATTCGGCAGCATTTGGCTTATAAAACCAAGCAGAGTCCATATTTGGAATCTTAAATAATTTGTTTCATTTTTTCACCTGTTAAGATTTTTAAACAAACAACAACAACAACAAAAAACACACAACAAACAAAAATCCAAACCCTTAAATGCAGTAGCAGTGAGTTTGGATTACTTCTTCAACTGGTACTGAGTGTTAAGCAAACAATATTAGATTGCTCAGGTCAGCTCCACAGTGCTTAAATAGGAGGTGACATTTCACCATTATTAAAGGGCATAAAGAAATGAAATGATCCTGACTAGGTAGAATGGAGTATAGTCTTGTGTGGCATAGCTGAGGAAGTTCAAGGTATCCAAACAGCTGAATCAAAGAAAAACCAAGTCTCCATTAAAAGCAAGTCTTCTCCCTCTGAACTATAGCCAAGTGAGGGGGAGGGAGGAGATGCAGGGAGCAGGAGGGAATAGGCTGGGGAGCTCTGGGCTACATCTCAGAAAGGATTATTTTTCTTCACATTCGACTATTATGTTCCCAACCTCTCTGTGGAGATAGAAGGTGGAATGCTGAAGTAGGAGGGCACATGGGGAAGAAAAAGAACACACACGCTTCTCAACAAAACATGCCCCAGACCTGGCACGTTATTAAGCAGGCAGACAACAAGATACACCTTCACAGCAGAGTATAAAACACTGCGAGCTGAAATGTATGTGTACATCGGCCCAAGTTGAACCCTTGGGCATTGCTAGCACATGATGGGCCGTTCCCAGATATTGCACTTCCCTCTTAGTCAACTGAGCAAATGTCATTCAGAGTTTCAGTCTGAACAAAATGTCTGAGCTAAAATTTGACTTAATGATGTCAGAAGTCTCAAAGCAGTTTGAACTGAGTGAAGCAAAACAACGCCTCCATTCCCCAGGGGGCTCACACTCAGAGCACTGAAGCAGACAGCAAAAGCCGCAGTGATGGTTCTCAGGGTTAGAATGGTTTAAACAAACTGTATGCCACCCGTTGTCTCAGATAGTCCTATGCACATGTTTTTAGCCCAGTGATGGGAGAAACAAGTTTCCTGTTTTTAAATAATATCCCTTTTTTGTGGCTGGTAACAAGCTGCATCTGGGCAGGGCTGCTAATTGGCAATTTTAAAGACACGTGGGGCCAACAAGGTCTCCTGAGCAGTGATCAACAGACCTGGTATCTTATGGGAATGGAAGCATTGGGAATTAATAGCAGAATGTGTCTATTTGATTATATTTTTAAAGGGACACATTTAAAAGAGTAAACCACATAAAGGCTCTTTTTGCTCACAAGAAGCACAAACTATATATATATATTTTTTTTTAATAAGTTTTTATTTTTCATATTATTACAAATGTTCCTTTTTTCCCCCCCACCATTGCTCTCCTCCACCAGGTTCCCACCCCACCCTCTGCCCTTTCCCCTCTCCCCATTGTCCTCATCCATAGGTGCACAGTTTATGTTCAGTCTCTTCCCACGCCCCCCTCTCCCCTTTTCCCCAAGAATCGTCAGTTCACAGTATGAAATAAGTTGCAATATAGATTGTTTGAAATGCTTTTTAACCCCACTAAATGATTTGATATGGAACTACTCGAGGAACTTAAATTCATTAACCTTATCCAATTTTTGGGTTTTCTTAGACTCAGTTATATTGCTATTTCAGATGTAAGAAGAATTAGAATTATAAACAGCTTTGATAGTAGGATTTCAGCACCACATTGAGTACTGATAAAATATTTGCCTACTTACTAACCAATAATCAATTGCAAAAATTACAACTAATGTCCTCTGATCATATTCAGAAGCTTAATTCTTCCTGTTAAGGAGTGAAACCCTTATAGAAAGGACAGGGGGAACAAGGAAAAGCAGAATCCCTTTACCCTTTAGGGGTCAATAGGGTACAGATTTGCATTCTAATCCCACAGTGCGTCTGGGGTCAGCTGCTCATTAGCATTGCTGCTGGAATATTCTACAGCATCATAACACCTAGAAAGTTTGTAGAACAGGTGCAGTTTGAAGGTATATTACACATAAAGCATTTATTAATAGTAAAATGTCTAAAGAAAAATATATGCAAATCTGAGTTTCTCACTGTTTATATTATACTTACATGTTTCCTTTGGGTTTATATCTGTATAAGTGAGAAATTATAAGATCACATTTAATTTTTTATGTTTTAAAACTATATGTAAACAGGGCTACAACTTTGTATGTTTAAGATTTATAAATTCAGCATACTGCTTTTGCTACCTTTTCCTTTTTACCACCTAAATGTGGAATATAATTACCTGTTTTAAGTTTAGAAAAGTCCAACTTGAAATCCAGCGATTTCGAACATCACTAAATTACTGAGTTAATGTACCCAAGAATACTATTTGGAGGAGTCTGCAGCTGATAAAATATTTCGGTAGTCTCCACCTTTAAAGAGCTTCAGGAAAATTCACGGCTGTAGCAGAGTTCAGCAATGCGTTCACCCGGATGCATGGAATTGAATAAGAAGATTGTGAAGGATTCCTTTGAGCTCTCGAGTCTAGAAAAACTCAGGATTAAAAGCAAGCCATGAATTTCACACTCCTGTTTGGAATCACATAGAGCAGCCTATTCTTACTCAGAATCTGGCCTCCTTCTTACCAGGGGGACATCTCTATCACAGCCAGCAGCTCTCTAAGGCCTGTTAATAAATGAGCACTCGATGAGCAACTGCTACATACGCAAGGCATAATGTTAGGTGCTGAAAGGCAGGAAAGATGGACACAGTCCTAAAAGTACAAATAGTGGGATAGGATCAATAAATACTTATTTCTTGTTTGCTACATGAAGCAAAAAGCTATACAAAAGATACCAGAGACATAAAACAACCAAATTTATTTTTTAAAAATACATTTTTATTGATTTCAGAAAGGAAGGGGAGGGAAAAATAGAAACATCAACAGTGAGAAAGAATAATTGATCAGCTGCTTCCTGCCCACCCCCTACTGGGGATCATGCCTGAAATCCAGGCATGTGCCTGACTGGGAATGGAACTGTGACCTCCTGATTCATGGGTTGACGCTCAGTCATCTGAGTCACACCAGCCAGGATCTTTTTTATATGAATATACATTTCATACAAACACACAGTGCTCTTTCTACCATAGAAGAAAGTTGAGTGGAACTACAAAAGTAAACATATGGCCACACAGAACACATATGTATGTATACACACACAGACAGGCATGTGTACAAAACTCAAAAGGAAGGCCCATGGGGTCAAATTAAAATTGTTTCTCTTTGACAATTTGTAAACATTCAAAATTGAGTGGTTTTTACTTAGAATTAGAAAAATAGTTATTAAAATACAAAATATCTGGACTTTAATTTTTTATTTTATATGCTCATTTAGCTTCAAAAAATCTAAAAGCACATTTCTAATCTAGAAATCAAATGTAAAATGTAACTAGTGGATTAAATCCTGCATTTTGGACATCATGTCTAATCTACCATATTAACACAATGAAGGAAGAACAGAAAGTAATGTTAAAATTTGTATTCTAGTCTAAAATCTTTCTGAGCTTCCAGACACTGATGATGAGTGTTTTAAATGCACAAATGAACCAAATTTTAACATAAAATCAGTGTTTCTATCACAAATAAAACCAGCTGTGTTTAGAATTTATGTCTTGATATTTTAAAAAGCCAACACATTTAAATGCACCATAGAAGCTAATTACTTTCAAAACACTTTTCCTGTGGCCAGTAACAGAGAAAAAGCCAGTTTCATTTACTCCACTGTCTTACTCAACAAGCCTTTTAAAATATTTTTAATTATCAGTCACTATGCTGAATTTAGGGAATTAAAAAAGACAAGCAATATATGGTTTTTTCAAGGGTGAAACAGTTGATGAGACATTTAAAAAATTTTTCCAAGTGGTCAATATGCAAATAAATAGGTGGTCAGCATCATTACTAGTCAGAGAAATATCAATTAAAACTGCATTACATATCTACCCACATGACTAAAATTAGAAGGTCAGCCAATCCAAGTCTTGTGAAGCAACTGCAAGGCTCATTATGGTGGGAGAGTAGAAGGCTAAATCACCTTGGAAAATGATTAGGCAATTTCTAATATAGCAAAACATATGCCTACCCTATGACCCAGCAATTTCACCCCTAGGTACATACCCAAGAGAAGTGAGTGCATGTGTCCCTAAAAAGACATGTAGAAGAATGTTAAGATCAGCTTTATTTATAATAGATCAAAACTGAACCATTTAAAACAAGAAAATAATATACTCATACAATGGAATACTAAATAACAATAAGAACAACCAACTGATACAATGACCCAAAGGAACCTCAAAATTACTCTGTTGAAGAAGAGAGAGAAAACAAAATTCTGTTGAGCAGGAAGAGTATACACTGAATGATTCCATTTATATGAAGTTTGAGAACAGGCAAAACTAATCAGTTTGGCTCAGCTGTTAGAGCACCAGCTCACAGACTGAAGGGTACTGGGTTTGATTCCAATCAATGGCACATACCTTGCTTGCAGGTTGATCCCTGGCCCCAGTCAGGACCTGTGCAGGAGGCAACCAATCTTTCACATAAATCTCTCTCTCTTTCTCTCTTCCTCTCTCTCTCTCTCTCTCTCTCTCTCTCTCTCTCTCTCTCTCTCTCTCTCTCTCTCTCTCTCCATTCACCACCCCTCTCTCTCCCTCCTTCCATCCTCCCTTCCACTCTCTCTAAAAATCAATGGTGAGGATTAACAAAAAGAACAGGCAAAGGTAATCCATACAATAGAAGTCACAATAGTGGCTACCTGGGGCAGGAGCAGGGGCATTTATTGACTATTGACTGAGAAGGAGCAGAGAGGACTTTCTGAGATGATGGAAATGTTCTCCATTTTGGTGAAGGTAGGAGTTGTATTTTAATTATCAGTCACTCCTACCTTCAACCAAATGTTCTCCATTTTGGTTGAAGGTAGGAGTGACTGATAATTAAAATATCAAGACATAAATTTAAATGCTTTTTAAAATATCAAGACATAAATTTCCTACTTAATGTGGGATGTATGAGTGCATCCATAAGTAGAAAGTAACTGAACTCTACATCCCCAGGTGTGTGCATCTTAGCACGTGACATTTACGCCTCAATTTAAAAAAATTAACATGAGTGGGTCTCTACCCTCATGAAGTTATAATAGGAGAGAACTAACAGTAATAAGAGAAGGAAATATCTACCCTCAAAGCCAGTGGGTGAGATAAACAGATCAACCATTTCAAGTCTTTGCTTTATTTCTTTATCTACAATGAGATAAAAGCAACAAGGTAGGTACTTAGTGAAGAGCATCCATGGACCTTACAGGAGGAATCAAGGAATTCTTTCTGGGGAAAGCTCAAAGGTGCTGGGGCTGGCCAGCAGACCCTGAGGGACTGATGAACAGATTCCTCTGACACAGGTTTCTGTGAAAGAGAGAGCTAAGGGACCCTTTGACTTCAGTAGTCAAAGCAGTCCTGTTCGCCTGCCTCCTTGGCTTTTTATTGTAACAACAGCTTGAACTCAAATTAACCTCTAGATACAATCAGCAGGGTAAGTATCCTTGAGAAAGGTCTGGTCTTTAAAGATTCTAGCAGAACACCCTGGGGGATCGGACTTGTTTGGGAAAGTCAAGGCAGTGGCTGCTGCCTTCAGCCAGGTCCCCCCAGAGGCCCCCGACCTTTCGGAGAATCCTCCTTGCAGACATTCCAATCAGGTCCCTTGCTTCTTCACACAAAGGCACTGTAGCAAGTAGGGAACTTGTGTTTGATTATGAACTTTAGCTTGGGGAAGTCTCTCTCAGGGACATCACCATTTTCCTATTTACTGGCATATTAGGATCATTTTTAAAAAAATATAATTGAGTATTCTTCCCAAACAACCTACCTTAGGCATTGCAGGCACTGTTTGCTTTGTATTCCATTTGTCATGTCCTGTCACCTGCATTCTACTCTAGCATGTCCTTTGGATCTGAGTGTCCCTTACACTGGGGTGCTGAAGCAAGCACAGAGATAAGTTGAACAAAATTCTGGCTTTCAAAGGGTTTGTAATTTTCCTAAATACCTCTTCTATCTATCTCCATTGCATTTCTACTCATACTGTCTATAAGCAGTTATCTTTCCTGAAAAATCTGGACAGGTCATAGTAGAATCCTACCTACCATTTCTGCTTCCCAGCCCCAGTTGTCCTGCTCTATCAGAATCCTTCAGTAGCCCCCAGGGCTCAGGCACCCTGTGTGAACTTATAAAGCCCTCTATAATCATTGCTCCAGAAAAGGTAACATCCACTAAGTAGTAATGTTACTATGAAGACCCATGAGAAAATGACAATTCTTAGCTTGCATGTCCTTCAAAACTTTTATTTTAAAGGAGAAGTTTGAATTGATTTTAAAAGAAAAATGAGTTATATCACTTCTAGATAGGACACATGTTGGTGTCTGCCTATATAGAAATCTGTTCTAGTCCTTCCTTCATTCAAAAGTCATTCACTGATCATTTTATCTGTTCCATCCAAGAGGAAATGTAGAAATATAAAAGACAGCTCCACTTTCAAAGAAGAAAAGACCAACATCTATCTAAAGCTCATACTTTTTCTTTTATAACTTCATAAAATCTTTCTCCCCTACAGGAGCAAGCACATAATTTCCCACTTAATGTGGGATGTTTGAGGGCATTCTCTTCCTCTACAAAATGTTTAAAAAATAAAGAAATAAAGCAAAGACTTGAAATCTGTTTATCTCACCCACGGGCTTTGAGGGTAGATATTTCCTTCTCTCATTATATCCAATTTTATAATCATCATGCCTTCAGATGTAAGTATAAAACCATTTACAAGAGCCCAACATCACTATTTAAAAACAAGAAATTGCCATCATACATAAGCAAAAACAACCTCTGATGTAAATGTCAGTATCTTTTAAAATACTGTAATCTGATTTTTCTTTTGCTAGGAACCATCACACAAGGGTTTTTTGTTTTTTTATTTGCATATAAAGTGGGTAATATTGTCTACTAGAGGAGCAAAAATGCAATTACCAGGTTTGTTTTTTTTAAAAAAAATATCATCTGGCTGATCATCTTTATACATTTGCCACTGACGTTTTACATCTTATTTTTCTACTCTACATTCCAGGCACAGCCTTCTGGCAATGTGATGTTTTCAAGCACAGATTTGATATGCATAAGCCATCAGTTTTCCTGGTGATTCATAATCGGTAATTTTAGAAAGATTCAGTTCTTCATCACTTGTCTCACTTTCATAAAAGATCTTTGCTAGTATTTTCTGGCATTCTTTTAGAAACAAAATCCTCTAGAAGATCTCCAGTCTATGAAAGTGACAAACTCATTTAAGAAATCAGTTCAGAACAACATTTCTGTTTATGGTAAGAATGCTTCGCTGATATTTAAAGTGGCTTCAGGAACCTCAACCGGTGAATGCGATTGTCTCTGCTGGGAGCGCATGGAGGCTGCAGGGAAACTGGCAACTCACAAGGTGGGGGTGCCTTGCTGCCAGGGGGAGGGCTGAATGCGGAGCGGCTTTTGGCCCCTGCAGCCTATGCTTCCTCCCTGGCTTCTCAAGCTTTCCTTACCCGCCCCCCCCCCCCCCGCCCCCACCCCTTGGATGGTAGCCCACTTAGCTAGGCCATTATGGATCGTTCCAAGGCTCCTTGACCTTTCCCAAAAGTCTACTATAAGTCAAATATACATGATAGAGCCTCTCTTCCCCCAACCGATGGACAGAGTATGACGTAACCTGCACCTGCGGCCTGGACATTCCTGAGCACCTGACCAGGCACCTTATATAGTCTTATATGGACTATACATTGAACCACCAATCAGCACCTGCCAAATAGCCACAGTCCCCGATTCCTAAGTGCCTTATATAAAACCACCAATCAGTACGTGCTAAGTACCCTAAGCCCCATCCCTTCCCGTTCCTCCCCTCAAAAGGCATCTTCACTCCTGCATGTGTGCTCTCTTCCTTTGCAAGGCAGCCCAGCAGGGTCCTTCTCCTCTAATAAAGCCTGTAGTCCTGGTTTTTGGCCCTCTGTCTCATCTTTCAATACACTTCATACCAAGGAGGACCTTAGTTGGCACCAAGGCCAGAGCTTTGAGAGCCTGAACAACTCAAAAGCTGTACAAGTTGACTCATTTTGGTTAACGTGTTGAGTGTTCACTTCACTGCTGTCTTTGAGAGAAATGCACCTGATGGTGTGAGGGGGTAAGAGGGAACTGCGGCAGCCTCAGGCAGGCTATCCCCAAGCAGTAGAGGTTGGATTCAGAGGATTCCTTAAAGACCCCAGGGAAAGTTCTGAATTCACTGGTGCTGTCCAAAGGAGTTCCACCCCAAATATTCTGACTTGCTCAGCAGGGCACCAATTCTGGGGCCTTGGGGAGCATCGCAGATTAGAGAGGAGGCTGACCCAGGCTTCTCTGACATTGAAACCATCTACCTCAGCTTGCCCTCCTTCCAGACCCAAGCTCCCACCTCCAGGAATGCAGGGCAGCGATAAGTCCTGTGAGGGCAGCTCCTAGAGTGGACATGTAAGGCCTGCTCTTGGGGATCCAACTTCTTCTCCGTGGAAGTCTTTCTTGTGCAGAGCAGGTCTGCACACCCAGTCAGCCACACCAGCAAGGACAACAGCCTTTCCGGTTCCTTTCGTGGGGCAGTAATCTTTTTCAACTGTTCCTCCACCTTTTGAAAACCACAGCCATTATTTTATTTTATTTTATTTTTTGCCTCGCTCACATTTACTGAAAAACTTTAATGGGTGGCTAGCATAGATGTAAATTACTCTGTCCCTTATTCCACATTCTTCATCAAATCTAACAATGCCTCATTATGGGTTGAAATGTTTATTCAGAGCTGGTGAAAAATTCCAGCTGGTTGGACAGCCGGAGGGCTTTTTTCATGGTAATGAGAAATGAACATTGAGTTCTGACCGGAAGAAGCCATGAACTGCCTTGAAGCAGGCACTGTAGGCATGGGTTTTCAGGAGAGTCGGAAGCCCTAATTCAGGTTAAAATGAACCAGAAATGCACCGGCTCTGGGCTGTGTGCAAGTTTAGACTGAGTGCCCTCATTAGCGGGTAAAAATAGAATTACCTGGATAATAGTGTGTTGGTCCGAGATTAAGTGGGGAATAAGCCTGGGTGACTGCGTTTTCTTCTGGAATCCTTCTGAGGACAATATGTTTGTGAAGTCCTGGGTATACAACGTAACGAATGAAGACAAATGATATGTTAAACTGTACACTACGTTGAAAAAATAAACATGGACTTGGGATTTTGCAAAAAGAAAAAAGAAAAAAGAAAAAAAAGAAGGAAACTTCTGGGAAAGAAAGGAGCTTGAGTCCTAGAGGAAAGCGGCTTAATCTCTTTTCTCTGTTCCCTCTGCCATATCAATGAAAGTAAACCACGGCTGCTGGTGGGTATTTGCCTTCTTTTAGAACCTTCACAGTTGCACTCTCATCTCTAGCTTGCTGGCAACCTCTTCAAAAATTATCATTTTTCTCTTTCCCTTTTACGTGTGCAAATACTGTTCTTTAAAATACAGGAGGAAACACACTTGAAACCATCTTCTCCTAGTTCTTGCCAACTTTTCCTGTTTTCCTCTATAACAGGAGACCTGACTTCTCTCCTAATGGACAATGGGGAAGCGAACGTGTTCAAGGGATAAAGAAAAAAGTAGTTTGCTGCTCCACCTTCAAAAAGGTTTCTAATACCGTGGAGTCCAATTGCTTTCTCTTACTCTTTGTTGTTTCAAGGAGGCCAAAACAAAATCTAGACCAACTCCCACCTTCCAAATCCTAAGTTAATATAGCAGACAATGTGGAGGGAGGCTATACCCCAGACCTGTAATTGTTTGGAGGGCACTATATGGTCCCCAAATTCTGATTGATAGGGTGTCCTCCTCGTCAGCTGGGAGGAGAGAAGCCCAGGAAATGTCCATTATGATATCTGGCCATTCAAAGCCCTATCAGTCCAAACTGTTAGATAAGGGAAGGAGGGGACACAATTGCTGGAATCTTAGGTCTCTGTATGATATTTAACCATTAAGATTAATTAGTTCTGTCTCAAGTAGAAGTCAATAGCTGAGCCTTGAAGAATGGTAATATTTACTTGATTCATAGATGCATTTCTTATCTATGGAAAATATATCAGCATCACAGATGTAGGTGACATGAGAGCCAAGACCCTTTAATGAGTGAAATGAGTCTCTTTGTATCAGGTTAAAGAGACTGGAGCTTACAACCCTTCCCTCAAAGCAAAACCTTTCCCTACCCCTTCCTTGTTCAGCCTTCTCTCCCTTACTGTCACCAGAAAAATCAAATAATATGCCATAGTAAATATCTACACTAATAAAAGAGAAACGTGCAAATTAAACATCACTCTGCTACGCCCAACAGCCAATCAGGAGGGAATATGCAAGTTAGAAGGAGAAAGATGGCAGCTGCCCAACTGCTTTAGGCTTGGAGTGGCCGGGCAGGATGCCTGCTGTGGGGGAGGAGAGGGAGAGTAGTTAGGGATCTACAGGAGCAGCACTCTGGCCACAGTGAAGACGAAGACTGTAGACTCCGGAGTCTGCAGCAAACACAAAGACGGCAGACTCAGGCCAGAATCTGCAGCGAAGCAGCAAAGATGAAGATGGCAGACTCCAACTGGAGTCTGCAGTGAAGACGAAGGTGGCAGACTCTGGCCGGAATTTGCAGCAAAGACAAAGAAGGCAGACTCTGGCCAGAGTGGGCAGCAAAGGCGACAGACCCCAGCTGGAGCAAAGGCCTGTATCCCTGGTGCTGGAGGAAAACCAGTGCTGGAAGCCAAGGGAAGGAAGGCCTACTGCATGAATCTGTTCATGCAATGGGCCTCTAGTAGTAAGATATTGTTCAAAGAGGAGAAAGCTTTTGGTGTTTGTCTTTGTGAGTCTCATTTAGAGAGCTGACCTTTCTTCTCTGAGCTCTTGAAATGCCTGAGGAATGAAGGTCTAATTAATCAGCCTTTCAAAGCCTCTATCAGCAGCCATCAACAAGGATGTTATGCAGAACCATATGTGTACAACTCAAAGGCCAGCACTGATTCATCAAAGATAAGGCCAACTGCAAGACTGCAAAGAGTCTTAAGATAGAATATTATGTAAGACAGGCTCAAGCAATACAAGATAGTCTAAGTCCCCTACACATGTGAAAGTAAAGAAACCAAAGGCATAATCCTTGGTTGAGGGCAGAAGGATGAGGGATAAAAAAAAATGCAAGGCAAACTATTAACCCAGATCTGAGTAAGACAACTGAGCATTTCCACATTCTCTCGCCTCTAAGTCTTGATGTATGTTGTTCCCTCTCTCTATACTAAACTTTTCTCTATGACAAACTCTTATCTCTCTTTTATGTCCAGCCCAGTACCATCTCCCCCAACTTACTGTTCATTGTGGCATATCACTAACCTTAGACGATTTATTTTTCTGGGAATTTTGATATAGGCATTAGTCATAGTTGGTTCTAGCCTCAAAGAGTCTTGCTTGCTTGGCACTGACAATTACAAGTAGACAGCAGGTGTGGTGATGGTTAGTAGCCCACGACCACTGTGGTCAGACCTGGCTTTGGAGAATAACTGTCCCTGGGATAGCCCCTCCCTCACTAACTAGCAACAGGACAGGTCATACTAGTCTTAGGCACTTATATTTTCAGCTTCCTCACCTGTAAATTGGGGACAATAAAAGAAGTTACCATATAAGTAAGGATAACTGTGAGGATAAAATGAAATAAGGAATGTAAAGCACTCAATGCTTCATATATTTATAGTACTCTACAAATAAATAAAATGTGTTACTTTAGGGTTTCCCACAGATTATTTATTTCATAAAAATTTACCATCATTGGAGTTGGATTGAAATCTCCCAAATCAAGCTAACAAAAATGAAAACTGCATTAATGACAATATTTTTAAAGGAGTGCGGTTTTGTCCCTTGTAAAGTTACGGGATAAGCAAAGGCATATAAACATACACATCTTGTTTAATGGAAATCCATTTGGGGAAAGAATAGGTGATCACACATTTGTAATTAGCATAATTCCCTCAAATACATAGCAATATATTAAGTTTTTATAGTAACGTTGGGGTTTTAAAGCAATTTATTCTTTAGAACATGTTAAATATGTTCTCAGTATTTTATTCTTGGAGAGTGCCTTTATTTAAATTGTCTTCTAGTACTATCAAATAATAAAAATCCAAGTGATAGAGTCTGACTATATTACACTATGTATCAGGTTAAATAATTAAGAATTAATCTTCTCCCCAATTTTTTATACCTCATACTATCTCTCATCAATCAAGTTTAACACTCTTCTTAAATTAAGACTCTTTTATAGAATTCTCTTTCCTTTTAGTTGAACTCTCAGATAATGGTATTACTTTATTTTATACTCATAAACTGTACTATAAATTCCAAAAAATTCATTGCAATAAAAGTTTATAAATATGACAGCACATCTGAAGTAGATAGGATTTAAATTTACAAAGCCATAAGGAAAATAGCAGAAAAGAAGACTTTTCATTAGACCTAGAAACCAATTTTTAAATTATTATCACAGATGTGTTAGTATTAGGCATTAAAATGGTACATTGCTATGATGTGCTTTTTTGTTTATTATGAAGTTCAAGATCAGACATTTATTTCTTGTTATTTTGATATATCCCCCCAGCTAAATAAATAGTGGGGGAACTTCAATGGTGGAGGAATGAAACTGAACGTTTGAGTAAGTTCCCAATATGTGGGGGAAGCTGATATTTGAATGCAGGTGTGCCTTGCTTTTATTCTATTTAACCTCCAATTCACTTCGGAAAAATTATCATAGGTTTTACCTATAGGTTGCAAATGTTTTCAAAGCACTATAATACAATTAGAAGCCTTAAGCCTAACACTAGACCTATTATTAATTTTATTTCTAATTGCAAAATTTTGCAATGTTTCCATGTCATCTTTAGCAAATTATGTAGTTTTATGAGGCAGGTATAATATTGCATAATGAATCAGAAATCAGAACCCTAAAATCTAAACTCTGCTTTTAATTATTTGACTTTGTCACCATAACGGATCTTCGAAAATGAAGGAGTTTGACCTGATCCTAAGATACCATCCAATGCTACAGTGTCCCTCAGTGGGTAGAACTCCCAATTATCATTAATAGAAATGCTCAGTTTAAACTGCAGCATAAACCAACTCTATGAGATACAGAAAGCACCAAGATCAAATTATGTCCTTAAAAAATAATTGCATGCAGCTAAAATTTGACAAAGATTAGTAATATGGATTAAACTGTGTCCTTCCAAGTTCATTAGTTGAAGTCCTAACCCCAGTATCTTAGACTGTAACTATTTGGAGATAGATAGAGCCTTTAAAGAGGTGATGAAGTTAGGTCATTAGGGTGGGCCCTAATCCAGCATGACTGGTATCCGTACGGGAAGAGATGATTAGGACACAGACAGGGACAGAGGAAAAAAACCTTGCAAAGAGACAGGGAGAAGCCTTGCTGGTGTGGCTCAGTGGTAGAGTGTCAACCTATGAACCGGGAGTTCATAGATTCCATTCCGGTTGGGGCACATGAATGGGTTGCGGGCTTGGTCTCCAATGTGGGGCATGCAGGAGGCAGCTGATCAGTAATTCTCTCTCATCATCATTTCTATCTCTCTCTCCTCCCTTCCTTTCTAAAATCAACAAAAATATCAGAGAGAGAGAGAGAGAGAGAGAGAGAGAGAGAGAGAGAGAGAGAGAGAGAGAGAGAGAATAGCTATCTTCAAGCCAAGGAGAGAGGCCTCAGAAGAAATAGCCCTGCTGACACCTTGATCTCAGACTTCTAGACTCCAGAACTGTAAGAAAATAAATTTCTGCTCTGTAAGCCACCGAGCCTATATTACTTTGTCATGGCAGCCTTAGCAAACTAATTCCATTGGCTCTTCTCTGGCTACTTTATAATCGAGGAAGATTAATGTATAGAAGTGTAAATGCTAGGTGTAAAAGGGACATTTGGTACGTAATAAAATATGAAGATCTGAGACTTTGCCAGAGGTCACACCTTCTCCGTAACATTAAAGAGGGCTCCTCGGGATAGATAGCACACTCTGCACCAAAGCCCCACAGTGAGTGTCACAGTGAGTCTCAGCCTGCGCTGCACCAGGGCAGCCAGGAGAAGTGGAAGCAGTGTCTACCAGCGTGGGAAAATCAAAGCCATGCAGAAGGCAGTAGCCTCTCAAGAAACATGGACATGCCGAAACTGGTTTGGCTCAGTGGTAGAGCGTCAGTCTTCGGACTAAAAGGTCCCAGGTTCGATTCCGGTCAAGGGCATATACATTGGTTGCGGGCACATCCCCGGTAGGGGCTGTGCAAGAGGCAGCTGGTCGATGTTTCTCTCTCATCGACGTTTCTAGCTCTCTATTCCGTCTCTCCTCCTCTCTGTAAAAAATCAATAAAATATATTTTTTTAAAAAGAAAAGAAAAAAGAAACGTGGATGTGATACTGTTGTAGTAACCTGGACAGGAGTAAAAGAGGAGACCAAATACCACTTGTTCAGCTTTGCCAAAAGCTGCATTTAACACTCCAAGTCTGTTTACCGCTCATTGATGGGGGAAGGGACTGGACAAAGGCAGTTTAGACACATGCCCAGTAAGCTCTGAGTGACAGGAAAAGGTACTTGACCATCAATCACACCTGGAAGCAAGTCAGTGGCCAGGATGGATAGGCCAGAAATCTAAATATATAAACTCCCAAGCTAAGGAATCTCTCTCTCCTCTCTCTCTCTCTCTCTCTCTCTCTCTCTCTCTCTCTCTCTCTCTCTCGGCACTCCAGTTCTGACCCTCTTGGGACTCCTGCTGCAGGTGGCTACGCTGTGCCCACATGAGTAGGACCACGTGGGACTCCACACACGGACTAATAGACTTTAATCTGGCCTGAATGCTGAATAATACTTGGCTGCAGCATGGAACAGAAACTCTGGAAGCTGGCCCTGCTTATGGCTCTGCTGAACTCCCAGCTGTCCTTCTTCCAGGACTGGCCTCAGGGGCAGAGGCTTTGGAACCAAGAAATGTAACTTTACACAAATAAAAGCCTTCTTCTACAGTCCATCCTCCCATGCCATTCTCAAGAAATACACTTTCTGAAGATATCATACAAGTCTCATTCCCATTCATGTCTGGAAAGTTTGGCCCATTAATTCCTCCAGCACCAGAAGTGCGTTCACAAGGAGTGGAAGACCTGCGTGCAGTCACCACATACACCAGCCACAGGAAGGCAGTGGACTCTGCAGAACCTTAATTCTAAATTACTTTTATACTAGAGGCCCGTTGCACAAAGATTTGGGCAATGGGCCTTCCTTCCTCTGACTGCTGGCACTGCTTTTCCTCCGGCACCCGGGACACAGGCCTTTGCTCTGGCTGCCACTTTCCATCTTCACTCCAGCCAGAGCTTTCAGTCTTTGCTGTGGCCAGAACCTTCAGTCTTCGCTCCAGCAGGAGCCCTGCTCCTGTAACTTCCTCTGCCCCGCTCCCCCTCCTCCCCCACCCTTCCCCTCATAGGAGGCATCCCACCCCGCCCATTTGCTTCCTGCTATCCAGAGGCCCAGAGTGGCTGGGGGGGTGGGGGGTGGGATGGGAGAGGGGGCCTGAAGCCATCTTTGTTGGATTAATTTGCATACTCACTCCTGATTGGCTGGTGGGCGTCGTGAAGTGGCAATCAATTTGCCTATTTCTCTTTTATTAGTGTAGATGATGTCCCCTGAAATGGCAGCTTCATTCTTCTTGTGACAGCAGTATTAATTAAGACAAATAAACTCTTCTCAGGAGGGCTCTCATTTTTTCCTTCCTTTGATTTCCCATTGCATAGTTTATACTTCCTTATGGTACTTAAATACCACCCTGACATTGGATAATTTATACACTTTTATTATCCCAACAGGAAGTCAGAATTGTGCTTATTCCTTATCATAACTCTTACCTCTGGTCCTAGCTCAAAGACTTACACTCAATACTCAGTAAAATTCATTAAACATAATGGAACTAAATTGCCATTCAATAAACCACAGACAGCTTTCCTTTTTCTTTTCTTTTTTTTTTCTTCATTTTGGGTCATAGATAAATACATACCTCAGTTAGAAAGGCTAGAATTCACATTGATAAAGTCATGAGATATAAGTTTGGAGAGATTAAACAGCATGGAACTTGTATATTATTCTAAGGGGTGATGAGATAAATTTAGCCTTCAGATAACACCAACCCCAATCGCAGCTACATGAGAGAGCCCAAGGGAATACTGCCCAGCTGAGCTCCAACTATCTGCAAAACCATGAGGGGTAATAATGAGTTGTTTTAAATTTCTATGTTTTTGAGGTGATTTGTTATGGAGCGAAAGATAGTTGAAATGGCAACTAACACTGTACAACTGCAAGCTCCATGAGACTTTGTCATTTCCCTGGCTGTATCCCCAGCTTCTGGAATAGTGCCTGGCATACAATAAACAGATCAATAAAGAATTGTGGTGAGTGAATGAACAAATAAATAATTGACAATTTGAGGAAATGATTTGAAAAGCCACTTCTCTTTTATAATTTATTAAGCAAAGTTGAAATGTTTGCATTCTTTTTGCTTAATAAATTACTTCTAAGCAGAGAAAGTTTTACAAAATCATGACATTAATCTTATATCTACATTTGGAAGTGGGTCACACGTTTGACCTACCTAAAAGTGGGTCTCTTAAAAAATAGAATGTGGCAACCTAAATACAGGATGTCCCCAAAAAATGTATATATGCTTTAACAGCTAATAGCTCGATTTTGAAAGTGAAATGTATTTTAATAAACACTGCCTTTACAATTATTCAACGTGTGTGTATACATTTTGGGGGACACCCCATATTTAAAGGCCTTGATAAAAATGTCAATTTGGGGCTTCAGCATTTCTTAAATCTGGACCTTTGGAAATCTTACCTTTTGCTATTTATCTTACCTTTTGCAATTCCTCCAGAAGCACCATGACAGCAACATAAGGAAAACGAACAACTTAAGGGGCCATTTACTCATTTGCTTTAGTGATGTAATTATGTGAATCTGTAAAGCAAAAGAATTTTCTTTTCTTCCTCCCTCCCTCCCATTCTTTCTCTGTCTCTGCCTCTCTCTCATTCTCTCTCAATGTTTCCTTCGATAAGGCAAAATTTAGTGATTTTTTCCATTTCCTAGCTCCTTATCTGAAATAATAGCATCAGTTGTGGACCAGTAGCAGGAGCAGGAAGGCTGATATAGACACTATTGAATAATGAATGGATAATGGCTTAAGGAGCAATAGATGAAGTTAATAAAGAGTTGCATACTCTATGCACTAATAGAAATCTAAATAATAAATAGGAACCTATTTGTATCATTTCTTATTTGGGAAATTAAAAAGCAACTTCTGTTTATGTACTAACCAACCCATATGAACATACACTGAGTGGCCAGATTATTATGATCTCTGAACACATAATAATCTGGCCACTCAGTATACATATTAGAGGCCCGGTGCATGAATTCGTGCATGGGGGGGCGAGGGGTCCGGCCAGCCTGGCCACGGGGAGGGGACATGAGCAGTTGGTTGGCCTGCCTGCTGGTCAAACTCCTGGTTGAGGGGACAATTTGAATATTAGCCTTTTATTATACAGGATATACACTGAGTGGCCAGATTATTATGTGTTCAGAGATCATAATAATATGGCCACTCAGTGTATATGATATCATAATGTCATATATTAAAAAAAGGTAAACTAAGAAAAGTAAAATTTAAATGTTATACCAAAACATTGTTATATAATAAGAATTATTGAAAAATGAAAGCAAATTATAGATAATTCTAAAATAATAATCTCCATTATATAGTTGTTTAGTTACTGGATGGTATTTGTGTACCTTAAAATGCAGGAAGATATTTTTAAAAATCTGGCTATGATATTTCCCATATATACATGCTACAAAGTACACTAAAATAGCAAAAAAAGGCTCAAAATCATTATCTCTAAATGGAATTATTACTACCAAATACATATGCATTAAACTTAATCAATAATTATCCTTCTGGAATAAGAAAATAACCTGAGGCTTTATTTTAGAAATGAATATTGTTTATATTTACTTCAGTGTCCCCTCTATTTCCAGATGTGAATGTCAGTAAGCAATCCCACACTTTTATTTTAGTTGCTTCAGAACCATAGGCAGAGTTCATTGTCAGTCAGATGGCATTGCAGTGGCTTTCCTTTCTCAAAGCCAGACAACTTTCTAAGGGCTATGGTCTCTCATCCAACCAAGAAATGTTCCTGCTCACCAAGACTTTACACTGTTATCTATTTCCTTTCATCTCAGAGATTGCTTCTCAAGTCCCAAGTACTAACTAACCTATTTTGACTAAACTCTTGTTCCAAAATTATTAATCTTTATAATGACCAATGTGTTGCCTTTTTCCTCGCAGGAAGCAATTTTAATATTACCTACTTATCATCATTACATTAAAAATTACACAACTTCATCTCTGCTCAGGATCCTGTTCTTCTAACTGGTTAGCCTCTCTTCTCCAATTCTGTGCATATGTGCTCCCAAGACATAGTTCTATTGTTAGAGCAGTGACAATGGCAAACAGAGAAGAGCCCTGGAATTAGTGACCCAAAAGCTCTGAAAGTAAAGCCTTGGTTTTCATATAGGGATTTAGATCTTATATTTCATCATTTCTCCTAACCACTAATCCAATCCTGTTAGTAAGATCAGAGCAGCTATCAAGCAATAAGTGATAGCTATTTCAGATGCATCAAACCATTTTAATCCTTTAGCATGCTCATTTCCTATACATGTTCAGCTTGTGCACGAGCTGTCTTTAGGCATAATCCCAGTTCAGCATACTTTGAGCCACTTCAGTTCAAACTGTCCTACTATGAGTACAGAAGCTTTCTCATCACACCACCAATAGTTCAGGGACTCACCCTCCTTTTCTTAGTGTTTAAGGGCATGGAGAAATATGGAGGAGGGGATATCCATTCACAAATTTGGACAGACGGCTCATTTCTGAACGTTCAGTGTTGATGGAAATAAGAGGGTTGCATGCAGATCCCAAGTGGCCTTCAAGACCTCCATTATTGTCCTTGTGGTTAGGGTGACCATACTGCCTAGTTTGTTCAAGACATTCCAGTTCATGCTATTGTCCCTGTTGTCCTAATATAATTGGTCCATTATCACTCTCAAGTGTCCCTGTTTGGGCAATACATTATATGGTGGCCCTGTTTATGTTAGAACTTTGCCAAATTCACCCACTTGGGCTGCTTTTCCTTTATCAACTTCCTGGATCCCTGTTCTGCCTACTTTATGATTGACCTCCTTTCCTCCTCTCTGGACCTTGCTGACCCCAAATCTTCATCTCCAGGAATTATTTTTTCCTTCTCTTTATGATGCAGAAAGTAAATTTTAGACCCAGACAATACTGATATGCAACCTGCACAGAGGGTCAGCATACATTGTTTGGGTAGTCTGGTGCCATCGTAATTAATTATACTAAAACCATCCCTGGCCCAGAGCCCATCAACAAAGGAGTCCCTCAGACTTACCAAGCCAGTCCATCATGGCAGACAGGGCTCCACGGGTGAGTCTCACAGGAGTCACTGTATAGTCCTGGCTCCACACGGACCAGGCACCTCACATGTCATCTCACTTAATCATTATAATCCCAGGGAGGCAATATAGTGTGCAGTAGTTAGAAGCACAAGGTTTTAAAAATAAACTACTATGGATTCTGATTTCAACCAGTATGCTGCAAGAATTTTTAAAACATGTAATACCTGACTATTTAGTCAGGGGTACTAAACTCTTGCTTTAGATTGTCAAATAAAAATGTGACAACAGCCAATACAATAGCCATCCAGTGTGAATGCCCTGTCTTGAACCGTAAACATATAGGTGATATAATAGAACTGCATTTTACTGGTCACATTGCATAATAAGATTGCATCTGATTAATTCTTGGTATCAGAAATTTTCATACACAAGTATAGGCACCTGCTTTTTTAAAATTTGTTTGAAGAGTGTTAAAATGCTTTATTAATTTTTTTATTGATTAAAGTATTACATATGTGTCCTTAACCCTCCATTGACTGCCCCCTACCTCCCTGCTGATGCCCTCACATCCCTAGTGTCTGTGTCCATTGGTTAGGCTTATATGCATGCATTCAAGTCCTTTGGTTGATCTCCCCCTTACCCCCATCCTCCCATGCCTTCCCTCTGAGGTTTGATGATCTGATTGATGCTTCTGTTTTTGTTCATCAGTTTATGCTGTTCATTATATTCCACAAATGAGTGAGATCATGTGATATTTATCCTTTTCTGACTGACTTGTTTTGCTTAACATAATGCTCTCCAGGTCCATCCATGCTGTTGCAAATGGTAGGAATTCCTTTTTACAGCAGCATAGTATTCCATTGTGTAGATGTACCAGTTTCCTAATCCACTCATCTGCTGATGGGCACTTAGGCTGTTTCTAAATCTTAACTATTGTAAATTGTGCTGTTATGAAAATAGGGATGCATATATCCTTTCTGATTGGTGTTTCTAGTTTCTTGGGATATATTCTTAGAAGTGGGATCACTGAGTCAAATGTGAGTTCATTTTGTTTTTTGAGGAAACTCCATACTGTTCTCCACGGTTGCTGCACCAGTCTGCATTCCTACCAGCAGTGCACAAGGTTTCCTTTTTATCCACATCCTCGCCAGCACCTGTCATTTGTTTTGTTGATGATAGCCATTCTGACAGGTGTGAGGTGGTACCTCATTGTTGTGATTTGCATCTCTTGGATGATTAGTGACTTTGAGCATGTTTTTATGTCCCTTGGACTTCTGTATGTCCTCTTTCAAAAAGTATCTATTTAGGTACATTGCCCATTTTTTGATTGGTTTATCTTCCTTTTGTTAAGTTGTAAGAGTTCCCTGTAAATGTTGGAGATTTAAGCCCTTATCAGAGATAACATTGGTAAATATGTTCTCCCATGCAGTGAGCTTTCTTGTTGTTTTATTGTTTCTTTTGCTGTGCAGCTTTTTATTTTGATATAGTCCCATTTATTTATTTTCTCTTTAGTTTCCATTGCCCTAGGAGCTGTATAAGTAAAGATATTGGTTTGGCATATGTCTGAGATTTTGCTGCCTATGGATTTCTCTAAGATTTTTATGGTTTCCTGATGTTTAAGTCCTTTATCCATTTATTTTTGTGTATGGTATAAGTTGGCACCTGATTTTTAAAGTCACTTTGGAGCAAAAATGGTAGGTACTCTTATTTCTGTAAATCAATCAAACTTAAACCAATTTTTCTTCTGATCAGGAAAAAAATGTATTTTTTTGGTTTGCCATAGAATTTAATAGTTTATATGTGCCATGAGATGAAAAAGAGTTGAAAATCATCATACTCGAGTTTAAATGCATGTTCCAACACTTACGAGGGTAGGTTTGAAAGGTTACTTTAGATCTCCATGTTTTAATTTTCCCTATAAAATGTGGTTTACAGTACTTATCCTCGACCTGGTAAATATTAAGCAAGCTAATACATATAACGTACATAGATCAGTGCCTAGTATAAGAGTTGCCTTTAAGATGTTAGCAAGCCAAAACCGGTTTGGCTCAGTGGATAGAGCGTCGGCCTGCAGACTGAAAGGTCCCGGGTTCGATTCCGGTCAAGGGCATGTACCTTAGTTGCGGGCACATCCCCAGTAGGGGGTGTGCAAGAGGCAGCTCATCGATGATTCTCTCATCGATGTTTCTAACTCTCTATCCCTCTCTCCTCCTCTCTGTGAAAAATCAATAAAATATATTAAAAAAAAAAAAAAAAAAGATGTTAGCCAGTATTACCTGTTTTACAGTCAAGAACATTTCCACAATCACATGGCTAGTGGTGTTGCTGAGATCTATAGGCAGGTTTTCTGGGTCTAACTCCTCTTTCTGCGATACCACTACCACCCAAACACTCTCCTAAGCTACATAATAAAGATGTAATATGCAAATGGTCGTTATGCTGTGAAGCATAATGACCAATTGCATTATTGACTGGATCACAGATCAGCAGGAGGGTGGGGCAGCGAGCTACAAGCAGGCAGCAGAGAGCTACAGGAGGGGGCAGGGCAACAAACTATGAGGGGGGCGGCAGGGGGAGACACAGGAGGACGGGGCAGCAGGCAGCGAACTACTGGCACACGGATTCATACGCAGAGCTACTAGTATGTAATAAAAAACAGGAATAGGCCAATGAATGATATGGGAAGTACTTTATTTTAACATGTGACACCACATAACAGCCACATTTTTACAGCCGCCCAACCACAGTATAGATTTGAATAGGAAAAATGGCTCAGAAATAGCAGTATTAGTGATTCAAGTATTGATCTTTATTTGATAAAGGATAGCAGTTTTGATGATTGATTTACCAGTTTTAAAATGTAATTTTATACTGAATTCTTTTCTTAAAAATAACGTTTTTTAATTAAATATAAATTAGGTCTAGTCACATAATGAAACTGCATTTGAAAACATGCTTAAAATTCCCATCTCAGTCAATTTTGCTCCTAGTATTAAAAATGCCTAATTCCCTCATGCTGTAGGCCTCAGCGCCTCTTATACTATTTCCAAGGAACTTCCTAGGAAGTAATGAATGTCTATCTTCCTTCAGAAAGACAGTGATAATCTGGAATTTTCTTACCATATTCCCCCATATACACCTTCTGCCCTTTTGAGATATGCTTCTTGTTGACACAGCAGAAAAATATAACAGTATAATTTTGAAAACCTAAATTCTAAGCCTATGTCATAACTGTAAATAGGTCATGAAACTTACTTAGATCTCTGTTTTCAACTGCAAAGTCATACTTGTTACTTTTATCTTCACAGTAACCCTTAGTTAAGTAAGATAGCATTACAATAATTTTTAGAGGAAATTCATTCTCTAAGAGGTTACACAATCCAGACAAAATCTCACAGGTAGTAACATAACAGAGTTGGACTCGAACAGTTTTGCTGAAGACCCTAGTACTGCTGTGCTCATACATTTGTTAAAGGCAGCAGCATTTCCCAGGTCCCTTCCAGTGATCACATTCCAATGATCATATGCTTCTACTTGCTATTTTCTTTCAATCAGCATTTAAATAAGAAAATATGTATATTTGGTCACCAAATTTATCATGGTGCTTTGATTTAACCATTCTTTAAATTTTTCTTTAATTTGTACAGTAAATCTAGAGAAAGTTATTTTTTTCCGATAGCTTCCACTACTGCCTGCCTCTATGAAGGCTCTTGGACTTACCCGTTTGCTTTCAAAGTACAGATTTGCTAAAATTTTAAAACACTAATTCTTTTTTATACTTTTAAGATATTTCAAAACAAAATTTAAAAAAGGCCTTACTAATCCTTATTCCCTGTAGTAATAAAAATGTATTTTCTATTGGTTTTATATCCAGTTTCCTGTCAGCCTTTAAACGGGAAATACTGTTCTACCTCACCTCACTGTCAAGCCTCCCTTTCCCTAACAAGGAAATGTCAGTCATAAGTGTCAGGAAAGCTTACTTTGACTATTCCATAGGAAGAATAAAATAACCACCTAAATTGGAAAGTTTAACTTTAAGTGTCAAATAAGGGAATCAGGACATTTCCTAAGAGGTCATATGACCAACTTAAATGCTGATATGCTTAATAACACTTAAAATTAACTCTTTTATTTGAAATAAATTTATAAACCTGATAGTTAGTCATGCTTATATTACACCCGTATATATGCCTAAACTAAATTAAAGTTGAAACAAAATTTATTCTATCAGCGGAGGTCAATAAATAGGATGCACTCATAAGGAGGGAGCGTTAAACATTCAGTAATTTATACAATTTAGTATGCTAAAAATGAGAAAATAAACAGGGCATGGGGACAGGAAAAGTTAATTCCAAGAGTTCCTTCATTTTGATTGAATTGCTTTCTTGTCTTCAGAAGGGAAGATTTTGACTTCAAAAGTAGTGAAGTATTTGAGAAGGGAATTTACGTCTTTCTGTTCTAGATGGTATTCTTCTGCTAATTTCTCAGCAGTCCATGTATCTGGATAAAGTTTATGATTATTGAGAAGTGTCAAAGCCTCTACAATGGAAACTTTGCCTTTGGGAATGTTCTCAATATTTATGTCAAAATGATTGCCTTTCGGCAATCTGAACTCCTTTGGCTCTGTAGGTGTTCTAGCATCTTTGTCCTGGTATCAAAAGACAAAAACAACAAAAAGGCTTTCAAGATGACAGAAAAGATTTGACATTTACAGACATGCTTCTCAAACCTCCACTATTCTTCTTCAAGTAAGTACTACACATGTTCTCCAAACTACATTTTCTCATTATGACGAGCCAAGTTCAATGGCAATCACATCACCACTGAATCACTATAGCTCAACCATCATGAAGAAATTCTAAAAACAATATTCGAATGTATACCATCTATTCCCAATGTTTCATTTATATATTAAAAGAACAACAATTGGATCAGGTTAAGACTGCTTTAGAAAGGCAGGACTCTGACACTGCCCTAAGTTTACTTGATGATCTCCATTCTGATTCTAAGTTTTGCATTTCAAATTCGATGCCTCAAACACCAGGAATGAATTTAAATATTGCTAGAGATTTTCCCTCTTCAGAGAAAATAAACAAGCATTTCTAATACTCCAACAAACATAAATAAAACATTATATGCACACCCATCTTTTCACCTGTCTGTACAGTAAAAACCTCGATATAACAGACTAATTTGGGCAAGGAGATGTCTGTTAAAGCTGAAAATCCATTATACAGTAAAGTAGGTTTTCTGAATACGTATGTTAAAAAAATTGACAAATTAGTTTACCTATTTTTACTTATGTAGACATGTGTAATTTAAATTAAATATGTATGAAAAGTTTGATTTCACAGCAAAGTTTTTTATATGTACTACTATAATTTTAAATTTATACTGAATAGGGTTGTAGTAAATGTGTGCATTAACCAGTCACCTTGAGTAAACAAATGCATACGGCTGGGGCTGGTTTAGCTCACATGGGAACATTGGCCTTCATTTACTCCTTACAACTGCTGCAGAAAGTCATGCCACTGGAACTATATACCTCCAGTGATGAAGTGTGATTATTCACCGAGTTGTGACTCTTGGATTTAAATATGTAGACTATAGTTGCAGGTATGTAATATTTATTTATGTCAGTGAAATTACTATGGTGCTTTTTCCAGCATATGGCCTTTTCTCTAAAATTTGTTAAAAATAACAGTGAATTCATAACAATAATAAAATAGCCTATTAATTTAATTATAAGTAAATCTTGGTTAAAAACATTTTAAAATTAACAGGATATTAATCTTCACATGATGTATAGACTAGAAATTTAATCCATTAAGTCGGGGCTCGAAAAATTAAAGGTTTACTGTACCATCCAAGCTTAATCCTTGAACTTGTGCTCTGTATTTCATTCCTGTTACCTACTCTGCCAATCGTTCATTCCCATTTTTCCTCTTGCTTTCACCTGTATCCTGCCTAATGCTGCTGTTTGGTCCAAATGTAAAAATGCTGTAGTCGCCAAAGCTGGTTTGTTAGTGGATAGAGCGTAGGCCTTCGGACTGAAGGGTCCCAGGTTCAATTCCAGTCAAGCGCATGTACCTTGGTTGCGGGCACATCCCCAGTGGGGAGTGTGCAGGAGGCAGCTGGTCGATGTTTCTCTCTCATTGATGTTTCTAACTCTCTGTCCCTCTTCCTCTCTGTAAAAAACCAGTAAAATATATACTATATATTTTTAAAAAATGCTGTAGTCACCTTTAAAAACATCCATAAACCCAGTGATTCCTTCTTTGTCTTCCTTGTGGACCCCTTCCCTTCAGCTGCCCCTTACATGTTAGTGGGCCCCAAGCCCTGGTGGGCCCTCTTTTCACCCTATACTCTATTACTCTTCCTAAGTAATCCCACATGCCACATTCAGTTTCATTACTACCTACATGTTAATAACTTTCAAATGTGACCTCTAACCTAGACTTTCTCCTATTTCCAGACCCAAATTCCCAAATGCCTAATGGGCATCTTTACTCACTTAATCTACAAGCGCCTCAAAATTAACATGTATAAAATTGAATTTATCCCTTTCCTCTGAAAACCTAATTCTAGCCCCATATTCTCTGTCTCATTGACTAACACCACCTACTTCCCATATCCCATACCAAAATTCAAAGCTTCTCTTGTCACCTTATACCTGACACCTCCCTCTCCCTCACTCATAAATATCCAATCAGTGACCAAATCCTGTTGATACTGCCTCCTAAATCCCTCTCAAAGCTATTCATTTCTCTCCTAGTTACTAAATCACCTTAGTCCAAGCCAATGTCTCTTGAAGAAATTACTGCAAAAGCCTCTTAACTGGTATTCTCTAACGCATTTTGTTCTCTCCTAACCCACCCTCAAAACTATCCATATTAAATCCTGGCGTTCCATCTATGTTTCTTTCTCACATCAGTGTTTCTCCCTCTCCCTTCCTCTCTTTATGTAAAAAAACAAATAATTAATTTTAAAATAATTATGAATATAGATAGGCACAGTATCATTGATGTTCAGAGACATCACAAATGAATTGCCGAAAAGAAAAAAGGGACAAAGAACATAAATAGGTACCTTCAACCTTTTATTAATTACTCTCTCTTGAATCTTTTTAGACTTTCCTAATAACCCCTTTAAATTTTAATACCACCATATATCTCTTCATGCATTGTATCTATATGTCATGCTTTACATGTAAAATCATTTTTTTTTGCTCTCCAAAAGCTAATTTTCAAATGCATGATTTAACATGAGAGAAAGAACGTTTATGGGAGCATTATTCAATACCTGCCTAAAAATAACAAAGAACATGAACATCAATTCCTATTATCTTTTTTGTGAGCATTTGGTGATACCTAAACCCTGTAACTTCTACTACATGTAATAATGTACAAACTTTATTGTACACATGAGCTTTATTTTTCTTTTCTGTGGAAAATTATACTATTAACTATATCTTTGTCAGTCTATTACCTATCCAGAGAGAGAGAGAGAACAAGAGAATTTTAGAATGGGAAAAATTCTGGAAGCTGTCGCTGGCATTTGCCACTTCTTTAATCAAACTCTTCCCCTTGCTTAGGCCCTTCCTGCCCCCACAAACTCAGCTGGCTAACTCCCATGCACCCCTCAGGCCTCAGCCTGCATGCCACTTCCTCAGAAACCATCCCTGATGCTCCAATCTCAAACAAGTCCTCCTGATACACTCACAGTGCCTATTTCTCCTTCCTATCCGTAATTAGGTACCATAGTTGCTCATCTGTTTAATGCCTGTGTTCCTCCTGATAATATGAGCACCGTGAAAAGAAGGACTAGGTCTATTTTGTTCATCACTATATACAAAGAACTTATATCTGGCATTTATATATGGATTTACAGATAAGTTCCCCTTCTCAATGTATTCTTCTATGTACCCTATCTGAATATATCCTTAAATATCAAACAAACATTACCAATCCACCACTAAAAGAATCTCTGAAATTAGAACATATCTCAATACACTGAAAGGAAAATCAATAAATATATTTTCACTGATTTCAGAGAGGAAGGGAGAGGGAGAGATAGAAACATCAATGCTAAGAATCATTGATCGGCTGCCTCCTGCACACCTCCTACTGGGGATAGAGCCCGAAACCCAGGCGGGTGCCCTGATACGGAATCCAACTGTGACCTCTTGGTTCATGGGTCAAAGCTCAACCGCTGAGCCACGTGAGCTGGGCAAGAAAACAGCATGAAATCTCTCCTTTGGTCATTCAAATGACAATCAATAGACATACCTTGCCAAATCTTACAAATTCTGAAACAATACAATTCACATAGTTGCATTCAGTCAATAGCTTCACAAATCTTTTGGAATCTTGGTAAATACCCAATGCACTGAGGCCTGTGTGTCTTGCTTGGACCACGGCGTTTAAACTTGGCCAATACACTGCATTCTGGCCAAGACCGCACGGACAGCTAACATCTGCAGAGCATCTCCCTCTTTTACCACCTGCCACACTTTTCCGATCATTTTCCTGGAGTCCAAAAAGGTGAAATTCTTGACTGAATTAAAACACATTACCTGCGCAGAAGACACTGGATCTCTGGAATTAACGTACACATCTCTCAGTAAGGACAGCAATTTGTCATCCTTTCTAACAATTTCTCCCTTAATATCCGCTTGGTCTAAGGAAAAGAAAAAGAATGTCAACACAATTAAAACCAAGTAAGAATTCCCTCTAAGCCCCTAAACACTTAACACGTGACAGTCAGTCACTATGTGTGTTTTTTATTTTATTATTTTTAAATATATTTTGATTTTTTACAGATAGGAAGGGAGGGGGAGAAAGAGTTAGAAATATCCATGAGAGCCAAAACCGGTTTGGCTCAGTGGATAGAGCGTTGGTCTGCGGACTGAAAGGTCCCAGGTTCGATTCCGGTCAAGGGCATGTACATTGGTTGCAGGCACATCCCCATTAGGGGGGGGTGTGCAAGAGGCAGCTGGTCGATGTTTCTCTCTCATCGATGTTTCTAGCTCTCTCTCTCTCTCTCTCTCCCTTCCTCTCTGCAAAAAATCAATAAAATATATTTTAAAAAAAAAAGAAAGAAAGAAAGAAATATCCATGAGAGAGAACATTAATCACTGCCTCCTGCACACTCCCTATTGGGGATGTGCCCGCAACCAAGGTACATGCCCTTGACCGGAATCGAACCTGGGGCCTTTCAGTCCGCAGGCAGACGCTCCTGGCGGGCTGTCACCCCGGGACTGCGAGGTGCGGAGCCGCCACCCCGAGGCGGGCCTAGGGGGCCGGCTCAATGTCACCGGCCTGGCGGTGCACCGTCCGCGCTCGGCGGGACCAGCCACTGCGGGCCCCCCCCCCGGCCCCCCGGCCCCCCGGCCCCCAGGCCCCCCGGCCCCGGACCCACACCCACCCGCGCGGCCCCGCCCACCACCCGCTCCGGAGCCGCGAGCCGGCCCCCCCTCCGCGCCGCTCACCGCTCATCTGCTCCCGCAGGAGGCTGCGGGTGGAGGGGTGCCTGGGGGCGGCCGAGGGCTTCGCCTTGCTGATCTCCCGGGCCGCCCGGTTCTCCAGGTTGAAGTTCCTGATCGCGCGAACCACCGCGGCCCCCATCGCCTTATACCATGATGCCCTCGGGTTCACGCCGCACGTGGGGAACCCGGCAAGGGCGACCTCGGGACACATCGAGCATGCGCGAGGCGGGGACAGACAGGGCCGAGCGCTGGAGAACGGAGGACGGGAGCTGAGTGCGCGCGGTCTGCCCCCTAGCGTCCGGGAGGGCTCACGCCGCGCCGCCGCCAACGAAACAGAAGGAGCGCAGCTCTCCGGGGCGGGACTGAGGGGCGAAGAGGCGGGGCTAGGGGCGGAGCGGAGGGGCTAAGGGGTGGGGCTATTGGGCGGAGGGGCGGGGGCGGGGCTAACTGGCTGAGGGGAGGGGCGGAGGGGCGGGGCTTCGGGGGCGGATGAGGCGGGGCGGAGCTTCGGGCTCAGACTCATGCGGGTTCCTCGCTGCGGAGGCACCTGCAGACACGGGGAAGCTTTAAAACAGCTCCATGCCCCCCACACTTTCGGATTTCAATCCCGGGAGCGAGGCTCGGCATTGGCTCAAGCTTCCCACGTGATCCCAAAGTTGCAGGACGCGCAGAGGAAGTCCTAGGAAGTTGACCTTGAAGTCCTTTCCCAGGTTTGTGCAGCGGAAGAGGATCAGATAAAGATGGACTTAGTTCACCCGGATAAAGAAAGGCTCGAAAAGTGCCCGTTCCCGACTTTGTGAAAGGAACGTGATGAACGTGCATTCATTTGGGATGAATATTTGTTCTCTGTCACTCTTATTTAAATACCTCTTACTTTTCTGTCCCCTTACATGGTGCATTTCTGAGCCACCGCGTTCTCTTTTTCTTGATTTTTTTTTTTTTACATCCCGCTGTTGTAATTCCTTTGACCCAATTTTATTAATTTCACTTATGCTGCCCTTTTATTAATTTGTGTTATTTGTCCACACCAATAAGTGCTGAGTCGCTGCGTCATTCCCGTTTTCCCCTGCATGACTAATTGCTTTTTAAGCCAAGGAAATCGTGCAACCTAATGGAAGGAACAGCCAATTAAACATGAGAAAGAAAGAAAAAAAAAAATACACGGTTGTTGTGTTCTCTCCCTCTCCCTTCCTTCCATCTCTAAATGGATGACTATTGCTGGTTTTATTTATTAAATAATGCCATTAATCCATATTAAAGAACCTACCAGGAAGTAGCAGGGTTTCCAAAGCTACAATATTTTTCACAGACTGTGGCTGCAAAGCTGTTTTTGGTGTCCCCAGGTATGCTCAGCAAAATGAAGGTGGCTTTGTTTTGATTTTTAATCGCTTCAACACAAGAAAAGAGTCCAGGTAAAGATAGTCTAATTGAAGTAATAATAATTTTTAAGAAAAGAATTACAGTAAAGAAAGGGCAGTTTTATTTAAAGAAAACTGCAATTATTAAATATATTTAATCCTAGGAAATGTATTACAAGGACCCTAGCTTTCCACCATTGATCATTACAAGTTTTTACTGGGGTTGGTATACGGTTAGTTGGTAAGTTATCCTGCAGATGGCAGGCTACTCCAGGATTTCCATCTTTGCAAAGTAAGCGTGTGCCTAACTGCCTTTTAGCCCAGATTCGTCTTTCCACAGGTGCCGAGAAATTGTCACCTACCCCATCCTGTCTATGAGCTTCAAAAATTATGGTAGTGATTCCACTCAATGTCTGTTAAAATATTTTAAAAGTGAAAAACGATTTCCATGGAAATCCCACCACATTTCTGGCAGCATGAAAAAACGTTAGACAAAAGTTACAGGAAGTGTAGGTTGCTGTGAGGATTACCACATAAAGAATTCCTTGAATCCCCACATTTAGGTAGAGTTGGGATTAAATATTGATGGGACTTCCAACCTATGCCAGCTGCTTTGCCCGGTTCTGGTCTGGTGCTGCTCAAGCCTACACGGAACCAAAGACAAGAGGGACTCCACCAGAAACGCACAGCTGGCTCTCACCCCTGAGGAATCATCGAGGAATCAAAACTTGAACCACAAATGCATAAATCCAGCTCTTCTTGTCAAAACATAAATTAAGAGGAAGTCTGAATTCAGAATCCCTCCAGACTTACGTTAAGGGTCAAATCAAAGTCAGGTCTCCAACCAGCTTGCCTCTCAGAATTAAACATCTGTCTGTCTGAGAGGAGTGTTAGGATAGGAGCATTTTGCTGAATACCTTAGGATACAAATAAAATAGATCCAGGGTCTTGCCAACACGTTAGAATGTAAATTCTATCAGGAAAGGATTTTTTTATCCATCTTGTTTACAGCTGTATTCATCACATTGAACAGTGCTTGGTACACAATAGGAACTAAATGTCAACTAAATCTCAAATGAACCCAAAGACAAGCAAGTCCCCTGAGCTGGCATTTAGACCTTAAACAGGTTCACTCTGCCTGAATACTAGCCCCTTTGCTTTCAAAGTGAGTCCTTGTACAAGTCACTAACTCTAGTTGAACCTACCATCCTCACCTTGACATTGGGATGATGGTCATTTCTGACAGGTTTCATACAGTTTAAAAAATGTAAAGTGCCGCCCTAGCCGGTTTGGCTCAGTGGATAGAGCATTGGCCAGCAGACTGAAGGGTTCTGGGTTCGATTCCAGTCGAGGGCACATACCTTGGTTGCAGGTTCCCCAGCCCAGGACAAGGTGTATGATGTTCAGTATTTGCAATATTTTCATTTTCCAGAGGAGCAAGAAGTTTGAAAAAGAACCAGACATATTCTGACACCCTGGTCTATCGTGAAGAAAAGGGGTAAAATAACTAAAATGTCTGAAAGTAAAGTAAGACCCATGTGGTTCAAGAATTTAATTTTCAAAGTAAATGACATACTAAATTTCATTTTTATATTCTGATTCGTGTGCTCTGCACACATTGTGTCATTGCATTGCTGCTGGGCTCACTAAGGGTGGAATTTGGGTGGCAGTCATCAGCTCAGGAGCACAAAATGCCACCTATCTTTGTCTGGCATTGGCAGAAGAAATAGCCTCAAGCCAGTCCCCTCCTTACTTTCCTTCCCCCTCAATCTTTCTCTCTCTGCCTAGACTCTTACCTTTGTGCACCCTTCCTTTAAATATAACTTAACAGTATTCTGTATTCTCCAAAGAATGGCGGTCACTAAACCCAGATGACTGGTGATTCAAGGAGCTCAGGATAGTTCTCAGGGATGTCACTGACCACACCCGAATTATTAGGGGGCAGCACAGAAGAAAGACTCATCCTGGCGGAGAGAACCTCTCCAGGGCCTGGACTCCAGCTCAGCACCAGGGAATTAGTGAGAGTCCAACCAGGGTCATTGACAAAGTTCCCAAGCTGGGCCAGTTCTGTAGTGTTGTATTAGTGTTTGTTATTGAACCTTGAATTTTTTTTTTTTTTGAGGGAGGGTGGGGAGGGCAGGAGTTGAACCCCAAACAAAAACCAACTAGGTTTTGAGCAGATCTAGTATTCATATTGAGGAATACTGGGTCTCAGGTTTAGAATTATCAACCAGCAGTTACACCCGGATGCCAGCAGTTACACCCGGATGGGTACTGCACTCATGAATATTGTCATTGTATGAGTTTCCTATTGGTGGTAACAAATTACCACAAAATCATGCCTTAAAACAGAACAAAATTATTGTTTTATATTTCTGGGGGTTAAAAGTCCAAAATGGGTCTTAGAGGGGTAAAATCAAATTGTCAGTGAAGTTGTCTTCCTCCTCGAAACTCTAGGAGAAAATTCCTTGTTTTTGTTTTTCTGTTGTTTTATTTTTTTAGCTTCTAGAAACTTCCAACATTTCTTGGTAGCCAGTAATTGCATAACTTCATCCTCATATCTTCTTTGACTATGACTCCTTTGTATTCCTCTTTCCTTTGTAATATTTTTGTGATTACATGGATCTAACATGAATAAATCCAGAATAATCTTCCTATCTCAAGAGCCTTAATCACATCTGCAAAATACCTTTTGCAAGTTATTGGGAATTAAGAAATAGACATCTTTGGTGTGTATGTATGGTGGTGGAGGAGGAGGTGGGGGGAGGGAACAGGCATTGTTCTGCGCACCATAGTCATCATCTTCAGAATATTCATTTATGCTGATATGGCTATTATCATGTAGTAAAAGACAGATAGAATGATGGAGAAAATGCCCAGTATTCTTCATTCAGCTCCATGGAGCTTATATGCCAATAAAATTACCTTACTGTTGAAAGAATAAAACCAACCTATTTGGGTGGTAGTATTCTTTCACGTTTGTCTAAGGGCCACGGTAGCTCACTAGTAAATTTGACACTAATGTGCCAGGTCAGCACTGCACAGGGAGGCAATTCTATGTCTCATCTTCCCTGGAACACCTGTATCTGAGAAGCCTCAGTGAGCAAGACTATGAATCTGCCTTGTATATAAAGCAGCATGACCCGTTTCCCTAGTTATAGCATCTTAGAGATGCCAGAAGTCCTCCACTTGTCTTACTCTCCTTCCCACTCCATTATTTCCATCTTGGTTTAGAATTTTACAATTTCACCCACCCAATTCTTTAATTGCATTGATACTTTTCTCCTCTTTTCTGTCTGTATACACCTTTAAAAGGCAGGTACTTGTGGGGATGGTAAGCCATTTGTGGAAGAGTTTATCACTTCTGTGAACTCTCAGACTGGAAGAAGATAGCTGTCTGAAAATCCGAGGAAGAGAGGAGAGTAGAGACAGGCTACTGGGAAAAAAAAAACAACAACAACAACATAGAAAATGCTCTAATTAACTGAGCCACTCCATTTGGGCTATGCCAGGTTCCTTGATGATGGTCCAAAAGAGTTTAAAAGTGTCAACTCTTCCACAAATTAATCTATGAGTTTGATATGATTCCAGTGGAAATTGTGAAGTTAAACATGAACACTGATACTAGAGTTCACCTGGGAGATAAAACATGAAAAAATAGGCAGTTAATTTTTGTAAAACAGCAATAATCAAGGACGTAAGATATTAGAACACAATATAAAACCTTACTGTGTAATATTGAAATCAGAATAGGTAAATAGTCAGTAAATATAATAGTGACAGAATAAATCTAGTTATGTATAGAGTGACATTTAAAATCACTCTGCGATGTAGGGAGCTAACTTTACCTCCTCTCCCCAAACAGAAAGTCAAATTTCCAACTACAAATGCTTGCCAGTCTGCCATATCCCCTTGCTCTCCATTCCCATTTGTCACCTGGTTCCTTGTCTCTTTTCTTCTCTCCACTTTTCCCTGCATCACTTAGCTTTCATAATGGATCTGCCCTTCCACGCCGCACACACAGTCTTGGTTTTTTATGGAAGTAGGGAACATTTTGTCGTGTCTTTGATTTGATTCCAATGAGGTAATTTCATTCTGTCCTTAGCAATTTAATCAGTATAATAATTCTTTATCTTGGCCCTGGCTAGAGAAGGTACTTCTGATGATTTGGCAAGGAAAACAAGTGAAAAGTTCTGAAGAGCAAGCAAATGCACTCTAGCCAGATTGCTAAGTGGTTAGAGCATCAGTCCGCAGATTGAAGGGTTGAGGGTTTGAGTCCAGTCAAGGGCATGCATGTACCTCAGTTGCAGGCTCAATGATTCCCCAAACCCGTCCAGGTCAGAGAGCATGTGGGAGGCAACCAATCAATGTGTCCCTCTCTCATGGATGTTTTTCTCTTTGTGACTCTTCCCCTCCCTCCCATTGTCTCTAAAAAATCATTGGGGGAAAAATATCCTTGGGTGAGGATTAAAATAATAATAATAATAATAATAATAATAATAATAAGTAAATAAATAAATAAAATAAGCAAATGCTCAAGAACTCATTTTAATTTCAAATCTTATGAAGATAGAGAATATGAAACAGCTATTCCAGAAAAGCTGTGAACAGAGAATTGCAACTAGACCAGTAAACCTTAACTAATGCACCCAATTCAGCAACTCTGGAGCTAATGTCCTGTGTTTGTTCTCTCCATCTGTCTGTCCATCTGTAGGTCTGATTCTTTCTCCCTGATTGTAACTGTCTCTCTGGCTCTTTCCTTAACAGCCATTGTATCACACAGTGACCTACAAACAGGTTGGGCACCATACGTACCTGCACTGAACCTATTTTTATCTTCCTGACTGCATGATTTTTGGAAAAGCCCCTTACATTTTTTGGTACTTAGTTTCCTCATCTGTAAAATGGGAATTACAATACTATCTACCTTATTGTGAGGTGAGGGAGACTTATTGCTGTGAGACATAATCCAAATGAAGGACTTGTCATAAAGTATACATTTAAATTATTACTAATAGTTATTTTCTTATATGTAACAAAATATTAATATTATATGAAATATTTTAATAGTGGTAATGTAGGTTTGCTTTATCATTTAAAAATTAGTTTTTTCAGATATTATTTCATTAATACATTATTGCAATACTCTTTAGTATTTTAATCATATTTTGGATACTTCAGAAGATTCATACAGCTGCCTGGCATTGTTTTTTAAATGGTGTCCAGCAAGTATATGAAGTACCCTGGCCGGTGGGCTTTCGGGAGCAGTCTCTTATTGTCAGGTCAACCCTGCCTTTTTATCCCAACCGTCTCCCCTTTCGCTAGTTTCTCCCTTTATCTCTAGGAATTGCACTCCTCCCCGAACTTTAGTACACACAACCTCCAGCCGTTGGATTTCTGTTGGATGTGACACTGTTAGTCGAGTCAGGGAGGCAGGTGTGGTAGGCAGACTTCTGTGGCCCCAGTGACCCTAAGCAGAGAGCCTAGACAGGCCTGCCCGGATTTTTTGACCTACAAAAATAAATGTAGGTCAAATGGATATTGTCTGAAGCCTCTAAGCTTGTGGCGACTAGTTTTGCAGCAACAGACAGTGAATAGAGCAGGTAGTCTGAGAGTATGATTGGGGATGAAGTGGGTGGCAGGGGATCCAGGCAGTCAGAAAGCCCGAGGAAGGTATGCCCCTGACTCTTGGATCCACCAGTCCAGGTGAGAGCCCAAGAATTGCATCTTCCCTTCGCAGCTCGTTCTACAAATCAAGTGCATGACAACATGCCAGAGCACTGTCTAGAGTACTAGGAGCAAAGATGAGATCAAATCCTTGTGTCCAGGAGTGATAATACTGCAATGCAGTGCTATCACATGGGACTATTAATAAAAAGCACAAGAGGGTAGGGGCAAACATACATGAAGTTACACAAAGATTTTTCCACTAAAAGGGAAAATATGACTCCTCTATAATAATAATAAAGACATAATATGCTAATTAGACCAGACATCCTTCTGGACCACCTTCCAGACAAAGCCAGGGCTGTGAGGGAAGCCCAGGTCCCGAATGTCAGAGGGATGCTGGTGCCAGCAGCTGGGGGAAGGAAGGCTTATTCTTGCATGCATTTCATGCATCAGGCCTCTAGTACAAATATAAAAACGTGCCAGTGATTTTGCTTAACTTAAAATAAATGAGGAAACTAGTGATATTAACAACCAGTTAAAAGAATAAAAAAACACACCATCAGGAAGGAGAGAGAAAGAGGGAGAGGGAGAAGGAGAGGGAAGAAGGCAGGGAGAATGAAATGAAGCTATTGTGGAAGTCATTCTAAGTCAGCTGGTAGAAATCTTTAAATGATGAAATATAGAATTTGGTCATTATTCTCTATGTGTGAAAGCCTCTTGAATGGAAGTTAGAGAGTCATAAACCTGTTTTAGAAAAACGATTGACATCTGCATAAAGGATGGTTTGGAAGAGAAAGAGAGACCAGGTAAGATGGTGTTACTATTGTCCATATGGGAGGTAAGCTTTTTTGTCCAATTCCCTTAGGGATGCCTATTTAATAAGAGATCTTTGGAAAGCTGCTGTTTAGATTTAGCTTCCACTTAAGCTGGATGAATAAATAACAACCCAGACAGTGGGAGTTGGGATTCAGAGGCTGAAGCATGAAAATGTAGTCATCTATTTTAATATTCTCACGTGACTCAGTAAAGTTCACGTTTTCAGAGCTGTTTCAGGGTGATCCTGTCGATTTTGCAGGTTCCAAACCCATGGCCACAGGCTTAGTAGCACTAATACTTCCAGGGAAAGCTAAAAGTATCAGTTCTTTCAAAAGATCTCAGCAGTGTGACTTAGTAAACCTACAGATGAGGTTTCTGTTTTTGTCAAAAAATTCGTAATTCATGTACCTGGCTAACTTTATTTTTCATAAGGAGTTTTAATATATTTTCTGTAAGAAATTATAAGTGTTTTTGCAAGTAAGAGAGAATGTTGTTTCGTGGGAGTTTTTTAAGCATTGTAGCTTTGTTAGAAAACTAGTGGTAGCCCTTTCAAAAACAACTTTTGATTCTGAAATTTTCAAACACATTTAAATATATTTCTTTATTGATTTCAGAGAAGAAGGGAGAAGAAGAGAGAGAAACAACAATAATGAGAGAAAATCTTTTTTAAATATATTCTATTGATTTCTACAGAGAGAAATGGAGAGGGATAGAAATATTGATGAGAGAGAAACATTGACCAGCTGCCTCCTGCACATCCCCTACTGGGGATGTACCCTCAACAGATGAGAGAAAACTTTGATTGGCTGCCTCCTGCACTGCCCCCGCTGGGGACTGAGCCCACAACACAGGCATGTGGCCTTGGCTGGAATCAAACCTGGGACCCTTCAGTCCGCAGGCTGACACTCTATCCACTGAGCCAAGCCAGCTAAGCTCAAAAACATTTAATGTACAGAGTTTAGTATAATGAATAACCATGAACCCTTTATCTGGTATTAATGATAATCAATTCATGGTTGATCCATTCTTTTCTGTATACTCTACTTCCCATTTTCCTACCTCCCCTGTTATTTTAAAGAAAATCCTATACCATTCTAAGGGCATATAAACAAAGACATTAAAATATAACCATAAAATAATATTACTCATTTTAAAGAGCCATGAATGGGAAAAGTCACAGGCTTTGGATAGGTTTACATGTGGTGATTTGTTGTTAATTGTTTTCAATGAACTTGAGCAATATTGTCTTAATATGACAGTTAAACACTTCATGCACAAGAAGCTCTGGAAGTGGTGTCTCGCCCTCTCTGCACACTTCACTGCCCACAGGCTTCCCTCTCGCTGGCTTTCCTCCCTCTGAAAGGCTGGGAGTTCACTGTTCATCAGAAGAATGACTCTGTAATCTCACGATGCCAGAACAGAGCTCATTTCGGTACCAATTCCTGCTACAAGGCCATTTTTGTTTTTAACTGCTTGGTTGAGCCAGATGACAAGTGAAATATTATTCATGTGAATAATAACATTCTATTCCTGCTCCCTTGCTAGCCCCCACCCTCCTCACCTCCATCCCACTCCCCAATCAAGGGTTTTGGTGAGTGCCCAAGATGTTCAACTAATAGCTCTACTTTGCATGCAAGTGACTAATTTTCCATCTTCCAACTCAGAATCGATAGAACAGAAAGAAGATTCATGTACTCATGAATAGTAGATCATGCAGCAAAATTCCTAAATTTAACACATAAGACAGCTGAGATCTAGAGGAATACTTGGCTGAATAGTGGCCCCAAAGACAGCCAAGTCTGTGGAAGTACCTCACAGGGCAAAAGAGACTTTGCAGGTGTGAATACATTAAGACTCTTGAGATGAGGAGATTATCCTCCTGGACCCTAAATGCAGCCACAAGTTTCCTGATGAAGGAGGCAGAGGAAGGTTTGACAGAGAAAAGGACTATGTGATCATGGAAGCAAGATGCTACTTTGCTGTCTTTAAAGATGGAGGAAGAGGCTCTGAGTGAAGAAATGCTGAAACAGATTCTCCCTTACATACTCCATATGGAATGTGGCCCTGAAGACGCCTTAATTTTGGGCCAGTTAAACTATTTCAGACTCTGACCTCCAGAGCTGTAAGAAAATAGATCTGTGTAGTGTTAAGCCACCAAGTTTGTTGTAATTTGGTGCAACAACCATAGGAAATTAGTATAGAAGGTCTTCACTGCCTTGTCCAAGACAGTGGCCAAGGTGATATATAGCTGCACTGGATCCCATGTCTTTTCTTTAAATATATTTTATTGATTTTTTACAGAGAGGAAGAGAGAGGGATAGAGAGTTAAAAACATCGATGAGAGAGAAACATCGATCAGCTTCCTCTTGCACACCCCCTACTGGGGATGTGTCCGTGACCAAGGTACATGCCCTTGACCGGAATCGAACCTGGGACCTTTCAGTCTGCAGGCCTACGCTCTATCCACTGAGTCAAACCAGTTTCGGCTAGATCCCATGTCTTTATATATATATAAAATAAATCTTGTTCAGATTATTACAGGTGTTCCTCTTTCCCCCCTCTTCCCCCATAGCTCCCCTCCACCTGATCCCCAACTTCACCTCATGCCCTTACCCCCCGCCCCTGTCTTCATCCATAGGTGCAAGATTCTCAGGGGGTGAGGGAAGAGATTGGACAAGGATCCCATGTCTTTTTGACTCCTGGTTTTAATCAGTTAACTGCCATGCGTCCAAAACGGAAACCATTGCTTGCATCTATAGTTGCTTGTGGCATACAAAGGGTTAAGGAAAAAGGTTACCACTCCACTATTCTAATGATTTCTAAACCATCTCAAGTCTTATTTGTGAAAAGCAGGATGAGAGATAGGGAGTTTTCACAAAAGACATACAAATAAGAAAAGGTAATAACTACACAATAATCACAGGGCATTCACAACAGCCTCGTGTTTACAACTTGTGGCTCAGAGTTTATGTTCAACTTCTTCCCACCTCTCCCAGATCCTAGTATAACTGGACTATCAATGGATTTGGGCTGCTCATCACTAGTTTGAGCCAATTCAGCAGAGACAGGGTTGAATCATATATGAACATTTAATGCTGGCAAGTATGGAAGAGCAGCAGGTCATCCACAAAAATCTGCTCTACACCCCACTATAAGCCAGTTACTTATCCTATATAATAAAAGCCCAGCAACCGAAATGGCAGAACAACCAGAATGACCAGAGACCCGAATGACTGCTGTCCCTTTCCCTGGCTGGCCCCGCACCCCAGTGGGGACTCCCCACCCCAACTGGGGGTGTGGCTGGCCTGCAAACCACCCACAGTCCCTTGCTTCAGCTGGCCCTTTCCCCACCCCAATCGGGAACATGGCCAGCCTGAAACACCCCCACAGTCCCTCGCCCCCATCCCAATCTGGGGCCACCACCAGGGAAGGCGGGCCAGCCCCCAACCATGCACTGGGCCTCTATTCTATACACTAGTAATAAAAGGATAATATGCAAATTTACCCTAGGGGTGGAGTGACCAGAACGGCAGCTCGACCAGTCACTATGAGGTACACTGACCACCTCCTGGTCCCTTTCCCCGGCCAGCAGGCTCCGATCACCCAATGGTGAATGGGAAACTGGAGTGGCAGGGAACACGGGTGGCACCAGGCCAAGGCCCCCACCCCACCAGTCACCCCACACACAGAGGGAAACCTGTGGCAGGGACGTGGCGGGTGAGTGGGTGGAACGGCCGACCTCTTGGTTCCTCCCCTGGCAGACAGGCTCTGATCAATCGATGGCCAATGGGGAACCTGGGGTGGGTAATTGTGGAGGGCAGGGCCTGCTGTCATCAGCTGGGAAAGATGGCTCTTATCACAGGCCAGGCCTAGGGACCGTACCCACGCATGAATTTCATGCACCAGGCCTCTAGTATTAAATAGAAGGACAAAAATTACATAGAAAAGTAGACAAAAGGAATAAAAATGAATATACAAAATGGGCAGTTTGCAGGTAATGCAGGCCTGATGGTATGCAAAGGCCTGATGCCTCTGATTTCTGCAACAAAGTTATTATTTCCATAATAATAGGCAACTCCTGGATATAGAGGATGGACATTTTAGGTGAACGCCCAGATCCTATGTACAATTTCCAGCACTCTCTTTAATCAGAACAAAATCACAGCTAGCAAAGCATGATTAATATTTCTTATAATTATAGCTGGTCCCCAATATTATATTTCTGCCCCTAGCACTAGGAATAGCTTCAGACTGGACAGTGGCTTTAATATCTATGTTGTCAAATTCCCAAGTATTTTTATTCATTAACCTTGTTAAGTTTTGGATGCTCACAGTTCGACTTTATCAATTCTTTTGCTAAAGAGTAGCCTCTATTGAGTTAGGATGAAAGGAAATCATGAGGATCAGGCTAATCTGCCATAGCTTCACCTTCCCTCTCAGACGCCTCTGCCACTCTTTCCCTTGCCTCAGTCTGTGCCACGTCCACGTATGGTCTGCTACTGACGCCTTGGCCAGGCCTGCCACCTGGAAGTGTCACAGGCTCTCCAAGTGGCTAAAATCTTCCCAGAGCCTTGGTCCTCAGAGGCAGGCTTGGAGGCAAGCATCTGAGTGCTCACCCTTAGCTGCTAGTGATAAAAATTCTATCCCTAATAGACAGATTTTAAATCAAGTGATAAATTTCTCATAATGGAATTTCAGCTTATAAGAGCCTATAGGGATGGATATACCCTGGGCAAGGGGGCCTGATCTATTTTCTCAAATATCTTGGTGGAATGAAATCTGCCTACTTGAGGTTGAGGTTACTCATCCAAAGCTTCAAAGAGGGAAGGAGTACTCTATCTTATGTATTTGAATTTATTAAGTCATTTGATAAACATGTATTGAGGGTCTATTATGTGCCAGGCATTATGCAGGCCAAATGGAGATCTATTGTAGTACTGATTAAAAAAGATAAACATCCCTGCCTCCGTGGAGCTTATGTCCAGGTAAGTAAAGATAATAAATATATAAGTATGTATAAATATTGATAGATGCTAAGAAGTGCATTGTGGAAAAATTTAACACCCTTGTGTTGATTTGGGTTTTGGCCTATGCTTTACAAACCAGATTATCTCACAGTTTTAAAAAGAGCAAATCTATTGCTACCCTGCTTACCTTGTTCTGGGTCACTCTTTAGCTCAGACAGTCTCATCTCTTAGCTTCATAATGAACAAGCTGAGAGGAAACTGAAGCCAGAGAGATGGGTGGCTAGCCTGAGATCCCAAAAATGCTTAGAGGCATGTTCAGAACTGGAATACGGGTATGCTCATTCACCAACCAGTGTTCTTTCTTATGGCATGGGATTCTTTTCAGTCCAGCATTTGAGAGCGAACCAGAAAAGGAGAATAGAGTTCTTTCCAGGACATCAGCATATTCAGAAGAGGTTGAAAGTGCTGTGCCTTTTATATGTAGGACTGGAATTGTGCTTTGGACACATTAGAAGTTATAAAGAGAATGTCAACATGTTGTCCTGCTAGGATTGTATAATTAAGAAAATTATACATTTTTAGAGGACTTTGCATTTTTCCAGTCAGGTGGGAAAGAAGGGGCAGGAGCGGGACTGGATGTATATGCCAGGAGTTCAGAGACAACACACATGGAGCCATCTTTGGAGGGTAGCCAGGTTACCATTTACTGCAACGTGGCACTTTCTCTAGACCCAGTGACTACAGCCCCTCCCTCTGGGAGTGAAGAGCTATATTAGGATCCTGTATCCACAACCCACCTCTTCATTACCCACAGCACATCCCTTCCATAGAGTCTCCCTCCTTTTGAACCAAGAAGAGGCATCTGAGGAGTCCCAAACCTAGGACTACCCTGTTTTTAATAAGCTTGGTCTGGGTGGGAAAGAGAAATATTCCAATAGAAGATAATGCAAGAAGTAAACAAAAAATTTCCTCTTTCTGGGTCTAAGTCAGAAAGATTACTCAAAGGAGAATATATAAGGATGCATTTATTTGACAGTGAAGATTGGCTCCCTTGTTTATGAGGGAAAATGTCAACAGGAATGTACATAAGCTACAGCATTTTGTGTGAATATGCTATCTTGTGTTGCTTATTGTTTTGACTTATTTTTTTTATTTGTTGTGACTTATTTGTTGCTTATTTGTTTTGACTTTTGCCCTGGCTTCCCTAACTCTGGCAAAGTATTGTGATAACTTGCCTTTATATATCTACAGCACTTTATAGGGTGATTTGCAAATAGTTCATGCTTAATCAATGTTTGTTACTGACAATAGAATGCAAGTTTGCAATTTTCGTTTATTTTCAAAATCAGTGTATCATAATGGAAGTTACTGATTTATTCCTCAGTCGTTGCTGCATTTCCACATGTAATCCCTTAAGCCTTTTAGGTAAATCCTCAGTATTAATGGGAATATGATTTTAATCTGGATTACCATGCAGCAATTAGATTTGGCACATTGTTTTCTCATAAATTGGAAACAGAGCTAGAAGAGACTCAAGTTTTGGTTCTCAAGCCAACACTATCCTAGATAAATAATTGCTTATATTACTTAATATACTACTACTTACTAAAATTAGTTAGTTTTACCTTATATAAGGTTAATTCTATGTGAATCTGTATTAGGGTAAAGCCTATAAGTAGAAAATAAGACACAACTGTATTTTAAGTTTTTATTTTTAAAGCAGTTCAGATAGTACTGTGACATTCTGGGTTAGTTTGCTAGGGCTGGCATAACGAAGTGCCACAAGCTGGCTTAAACAATAGAAATTCATTGTCTTACAGCTCTGGAGGCTGGAAGTCTGAGGTCAAGGTGTTGGCAGGGTTGATTCCTGCCGAGGCTGCTAGAGAACCTCTGTTCTAGGCCTCTTACTTAGTTGCTGGTGGTTTGCTGGCAATTTTTTGTGTCCTTTGGGCACCCCATCTCTGCCTTCTCCTACACATGGCTTTCTCCTGTATGAATATCTATGTCCAAGTCTCCCACCTCCCTTTAAAAAAAAAAATATATATATATATATATATATATACTTTTTTATTTCAGAGAGGAAAGGAGAGGGAGAGAGAGATAAAAACATCAATGATGAGAGAGAATTATCACCCTCCACTTGAATCTTTATTCAAATAATTTTTTCCTGGAGCCCACTGTGGTTTTCATATGCTGTTCCCTTTACTGGAATACTCTTATCTCCATTATCCCTTAAAATGGCTAACTCCTGCCTTCCTAGTTATACCTCTCACTGTGAGACCATGGGCCAGTTTATGTAACTTAGCTGTGTTTCAGTTTTCCCATTTGTAAAACAGGGATAATAATTATACCTACACCATGGGTGTCAGAAGAACTAAATGAAATAAAATAAGTTTAGATGCTTAGGACATCAACTGAACCATAGAAGGTACTCAATAAATATTAGCTACCTAGTATTACTTGCTGGGCTCAGTTTATATTTTAACACACACACACACACACACACACACCTCCCACCAAGGTAGTATGTGAGCCTTGTGGGAGCAGAAACCATACTGTTATTTTTACTGTAGTATTCTTTTTTTGTTTGTTTGTTTTTTAGCAGAAACTCAAAATTCTCTGTTGACTGAAAGAATATGGGTGCAACATAATCTCAATGTGTTATTACTTTCTACTTCTGCTAATTCTCCACTTCTTGGACCAGCTCTGAAGTGCTTGAGCCCTCATCAAGTATGAATTTGTAGCTATCTATTATCTTGCTAAGATTAGGAAGTATTATTAATGAAGTGCACCTTCCTGACATGCCTGTCCTATTTAGATACATCATAATTCCGATTAGCCTTGGCAGTAGCGCAGCAGCTAATAAATTGGATCCTGCATGTTCTCCTGGACAGCAGAAGCTAATTAGACAAAATTGTGATCCATTTGGTCTTGGAATTTGTCTGGGAGATGCAGACTAATTGCAGTAGCTAGTCACTGTCTTTGAAATGTAATGTGGGTTCCAGCCTGACTGTTGCTGGTACTTACTTTTAAATTTATACATACCCAGCGGCATAGCAAATGTATAATACCATGGTCTCCCCTGGAGGGTAGTAGGGGGCTCTGATTTTTCATGTTTGCTCATTCCCATGGTGTAATATAAATAGTTCTTCCTTGGCTGATGTAAACCTGATATTGCAAACTTTCTGAAAATGTAATAATAATTTTTTGCAAGTGGTACAGGCTGGTTCCAGCACAGCACATTCTGGATGGGTGGGTATGGGAACTTTTGTGAACTTTATTTTCATGAATAATTGTTCGCTTTAAGTACATCAGAGTGCACTGTTCATGACTGGGGGAAAAAATCTGAAAGTGATGACTTTGAGAGTAGCCTGGCTTGTACTTATCTCCAGGCTTTTTCTTAATGTCTGTGGACTTTAGCATCTAGGTTTCTTGGAGGCCTGTCCCCTAGGGGAAGGGTGTGGTAGGCAGGATAATGGTCTCTACAGGTATCCACATCCTAATTTTTGCAATCTCTGTTGTCTTACATGACAAAAAGAAGTTAAGAGTATAGATGGAATTAAGGGTGCTAATTACCTGACTTTAAAATAGGGAGAATATTCTTCATTATTTGGGATTGCAGGTGGGGCTGCTCAATGTAATTACAAGGGTTTTGAAAAGTAATAGAGAGAGACAGAGAGTATGAGCCAGAAAATGGCAGCATGAAAAGGATTTGGTCTAATGTTGCTAGATGTGAAGATAGTGGAAGGGGCCATGAGCAAAGGAATGTGGACTGCATCTTGAAGCCAGCAGAGAGGCAAGGAAAGAGATGCCCTCCTAGGAACTCAGCTCTGCTGACATCTGTAGAGCAGACCAATGAGACCCATGCTGGACTTCCAGGCTACAGAACTGTAATGTAATAAATTTGTGCTGCTCTAAGCCTCTGTATTGGTGGCAATCTGTTATACAGCAATAAGAAACTAATACAAAGGGGTATCGCTATTAAGCACTACCAAGGTCCCTCTGTACTTGCTAAGGACCTACATACCTTTGGCTCCTTATCCAGCGGGCTCCGAATCCTTGGCTCTGAAACTTCACTGTGATTCTACTCTGGCCCTTTGGTCTTGTACTTGATTGTCCTTGGCTTTGCTGGCATTTGGAATGTGGCTTTCCCAAATAGAAAAATTTCTTTAACTCCCTGTACCACTGACTATTTAGCAGGTACACAGCTCAGTCACTCTGCATCACATCTCTCCTGAGGGAGAAGGAGATTGAGATCATCATAGCCTCAGCACTGTTCCTCTCCTTTCTACTTCCTCGGTCTCCACTGTGTGCCCTGCTCCTAGCACCTAAATCCTAGACAATTACAGTAATCCTTCCTCCAAATCATTAGGAAAGTAACTCCCCCAAAGAGAAAGAATGAATGTCACTGTGCCCCCTGAATAAGTGCAAATGCCTTAGGTTGGCATTTACCATTTTGTTCTGCTCTACTTTACTGAAGGTATTTATAAATATAAAACCCTAATATGCAAATAGACCGAACTACAGAACAACCAAACAACTGGTTGCTATGACGTGTGCTGATCACCAGGGGGCATGCGTGAAACATGGCTGGTATTTGCCGCAGAGGGATGGTAGAGCAGGTGAGCGGGGGGTGCCAGACCAAGGCAGGGGGCACACAGTGGTTGCTGTCATTGGGGTGAGCCTCTAGTGGTTAGTGAAAATTCTTTGCTCCTATGCCAAGGTCCTGCCCGGCACTCATACCTCCCTGCTCCCATCTACAGCCAGCGCTGGCCCCGCTTGCACCCACAGCTGGTGCTGTAGTTATAGTTGTAGCTATAGTTGTAGCTTGCACTCGCTTCCAGCACCTGGCGCCAGTCCTGATTGCTTGGCACCGTCAGCGGGTGCGAGCGGCGGCCCTGATCGCCCCTGAGGGCTTCTCCACCTACCCCTGGTTTTGAGTGGAGATGGGGGAGCAGCTGCTGCTCACACCTGCTGCTGGCGCTGGCCCCAATCTCTCTGTGCCTTCAGTGCATGGGAGTGGCGGCTGCAGGAATGGGGCTGCCAGCAGAAAGGGGACCAGGGGCCATGCAGGGAGGGGCCGGGCAGGGGTGTGGAAGATGGGCTGATATTCGCCCCTGTGCCCACTGCAGCCTCGCAGCCTACAGTTCCTTTTAAGGTGCACGAATTCATGCACCGGGCTCCTCATTTCTCAATATTCCCCTCCTGAGGTGTATAATTTCATCACAATGATGCCTAATACTGTTTCCATTTCACTGCTTCTTAACTCCTATCCATCCATTCACCTATCCATCTATCACCTAACAAATTTACTGAGTGCTTTTGTAATACCTGTGCTTGGCCTAGATTTACAAACAGCACAAAAAGTAAGACCAAAAGAGTGAAACAATGGCTGTGCTATTAAAGAGCTCACAAACTAATGGAGGACATTATGCATAAAAAGTTCAGTGAAATACGACTGTGGAGGATAGGGGTACATGCCAGGCACCCTGGGGCTCAGTGGACGCAGTGGCCTAGCCTGTCTTCTTGGTGATTGTTTCCTCCACTCGGAAGAAGAAAGGCACTGAGCTTGGGAGCTGGAAACCTGGGTTTCACACCCAAGTTCTGCAATTAATTTTGTGGCGAATTAGGTGAGTTTCTGAGCATTCATTCATGAAGGGGGGGGGGGAGAGAAAGATGGATAATACTCATAGAACTGTCAGTAGTAAGAGTGAGCATTAACAATGCCCTGAAATCTTAAAGCTACTATATGTATATGATTCCAAGTTTCCTCAAAACAGATTAAAACATGCCACTATTGACATTTGGGACCAGAAATTCCTTGTTGTACAGGGGGCTGTCTGTGTATTTTAGAATGTCCTAGCCGCATCCCTGGATCTACCCTCTAGATGCCTCATTTCCAGTCATGAAAAAACAGTAATATCGCTAGACCAGTGGTTCCTAATCTTTTTTTGTCCATGCCCCACCTAAGCATCTCTAAAATCCTGATGTCCCCTCCCCCTGAGACATATAATTCTTATTATTCAAAAAGTGAACTCCTATTCACATGGAGGAAGCCTAAAAGGCCATTAAGTTGGTCTAAACAAGTTTCCAAAGAACATGGCAACCATTGAAAGAGAAAAGTAAAAGAACGAAAGGACAGTTTAAGTATCAAGGAAGAAATCACTAAGAAATTGTTAAAATTAATAATAGTAAGAAGGGATATGAAAAAATACCAAATAAAGTTTCAAAACATAATAGAGAACTGAAATGCATAAATATGTCACTATATATTTATATACTGTAGGTGAGGCCCCTAGAATCATAATAAATTCAAAAAATTCACTGTTAATAATTCATTCTCAAATTTCCCCCCTTAAAAATCAAATTGCCCCCCTGTGGGGTGTGTGCCCCACATTGGGAACCACTGTTCTAGACATTATGTCCCCTGGGAGGCATGACTACATTGTCTTAGAACCATTGGTTTGAAAGAAAGGAGCTATTTTTATTAAAGGTAAGTAAAAAGGAAAGAACTAGCTTACAAGGCACTAATGGAAGCAGCAATTACAGTGTCTGCAACCACAGGACCATCTCCTGGGCTCCAAGGGTGTGTTGGGTGAGTCAACAAAGCTCCTGGTAAAACACCGTTGAGACAACTTGAAGTGGGTGGAGCTGGGGAAACATTTTTGTTGTATTTGACAGTTATTATGACCTATTTTTTTTTTTTTTTTTTTTTTTTTTTTTTTTTTTTTAATAAGTTTTTATTTTTCATATTATTACAAATGTTCCTTCCCCCCCCCCCCCCCACCATTGCTCTCCTCCACCAGGTTCCCACCCCACCCTCTGCCCTTTCCCCTCTCCCCATTGTCCTCATCCATAGGTGCACAGTTTATGTTCAGTCTCTTCCCACGCCCCCCCTCTCCCCTTTTCCCCAAGAATCGTCAGTTCACTCCCCTTCCATACCTCTGATTCTATTATATTCAACAGTTAATATTGTTCATCAGATTTTTTTAATTTCCTTGGTTTTTAGATTCACTTGTTGATAATTACGTATTTGTTGTTCATAATTTTTATCTTTGTTTACTTTCTCTTCTGAAAGAACCCCCTTCAGCAATTCATATAATTCTGGTTTGGTGGTGATGAACTTCTTTAGCTTTTTTTTATTAGTGAAGCTCTTTATCTGGCCTTCGATTCTGAGTGATAGCTTTGCTGGGTAGCTTATTTTTGGCTGTAGGTTCTTGCTATTCATCACCTTGAATATTTCTTGCCATTCCCTTCTGGCCTGCATGGTTTCTGTTGAGAAGTCAGCTGACAATCGTATAGGTGCTCCTTTATAAGTTACTACCTTCTTTGCTCTTGCTTCTTTTAATATTCTCTCTTTATCTTTTGCTCTTGGAATTTTAATAATGATGTGTCTCGGTGTGGTCCTCTTTGGATTCCTTTTGTTTGGAGTTCTGTGCGCTTCCTGGACTTGTAAGTCAAATTCTTTCACTAGGTGGGGGAAGTTTTCTGTCACTATTTCTTTCAGTATGTTTTCGATATCTTGCTCTCTCTCATCTTCTGGAACCCCCATAATTCTGATGTTGGTTCGCTTGAAGTTGTCCCAGAGGTTTCTTATATTATCTTCAATTTTCTGGATTCTCTTGCCTTCTAGCTTCTGTGGAGGAGTGTCTTCTGGCTCTTTATGTTCCAAATCTTTGACTTGATTCTTGCGATCTTCTCTTCTGTTTTTAGGACTCTGTAGAATATTTTTTATTTCAGACAATGTATTCTTTATTTCTTGTTGATCCCTTATCATTTCTTGTTGACTCCTTATTAATTCTAGTTGATCTCTTTTCATATCCTCATAGGCCTTATCCATCTTTTCTAGAAAATTCTTGAAAAACCTTATAAGTGTAGATTTGAACTCTATATCCAGACGCTTTTTGTCCTCCATTTCTTTCGTTTCTGATCTATTTTGTTGTCGCATTTCGCAGTTACAGATGGGACGGGGTTTCAGGGTGGAGCCTGCAGCTTTGGCTTCCGTCAGCCCCGCCCTATGCGGGTCCTTCAGTGCTCGCTGCCGGCGCCTCTGAGAGAAAGGTGCCCTCGATTTTCGCCTGCTGCCAAACAGTCTATGCTCTCCCACAATGAGCCCGGTATTGGGGTTCAGTTCAGTTGGAAGTGGAGTTGGAGGTGGCGTTCAGAGCAGTCTGGAGCCCCAGTCTCCTTCCCGTCAGGGCAATCCCGCGGCACAGCCGACCGTCCCTTCTCTGGGGGCAGTGTGCGCGCCTCCGGGACCTCCTTTCTCCGCTACCCCGGGGTTCCGACTTACAGCCCAGCTCCCTATGGCTGAGCCTGAGTCCCCGGGGTCTGGCCCAGATCTGGGGTTCAGAGCAGTCGGGGGCCCAGCACAGTCGGAGTTTTATCTCCTTTCCGCTAGGGAACGCCCGCCAGGCACTCGGCCTCCCTCCTCTCCGGCTCCGTCCTCTTCGCGTGCGCCGCGTGTCTCCGTACCTTAGGCTTTTACAGCTCCTCCGTGCTTCCTTCTGGTTTTCTCCTTGCTTCTTGTTGTAGGATTTCCAGTCAGTCGACTTTCCTGTAGTTCTGGGTAATGTCCATTTTATATTTTAGTTGTATTTTATTAAAATTGTTGTGTGCGGCTGCGGCTAGTTGCCTACCCGAGCAGCCATCTTGGATTCTCTCATGACCTATTTTTACCTTTAGCCTGATGTAACCTGGGAAACATTAGTTAAGTAAGTTTGAATGAAAAAGTGATTTTAATGAATAAAGTTAACAGTGTGTTTTTCTTAATGACATGGTTAAATTCATACATTACTGCTGTGGAATTAGAATTTTAGAAGCATCAGGTACATTAATCTACATTATACTGTTGTAAAATAGTGATGAAATCTCTTGTGAAAATTGATACCACACAGAGTTCTAAGATTAAAAACTAAGATTTTGATGTATCTTCAAGTCTTAAGTTTGAATTCTGTGATAGATGGCCTAAACATAAAAGAGAAAATTTTCCAAACAAGGTTGCTGCAATATCATCTTTATATTTAGTGGTTATTCATCGCTTTTTAAGATAGTTTTTATCTTAAAAAGCGATGACAAAGAACTTTCATTATTTGTTACAAAATAATTTTGATTCCATCTGAAATGTGTTTTGAAGCAGTAACAAGGCAGGAGAGGAGATAATGAAAGGAAATAGTAATACAATTATTTAGTTTAAATCTCCCTTCAAAAGATGGAGGTAACGAACAGCTATTTTATTTATTTATTTATCTATTTATCTATTTATTTATTTATTTTTTCCTGTGCTGAATTCCTCACCCCTTATTGAGGCAAGAGAACATCACTGCTCCTTTTGGGAAATATTCCTTGCTTATTCCATTCCATATGGTCCTATTGCTCCCTTTCTTCCTCCCAGCATAGCGATAAGCTTGGGACCAAGATTGAGCCAATTATACTCTCCAGAGACTTTGAATCTTGGATAGAGGGATATTATTTGGGTTCTTGATCCTTCTTAAAGCTTGACGATTCAGGTTTTCCCTCAGTTCTTTGAATCTCTGAGCCACCAGTATCTTTCCAATAAGGCACACTCTTGCTGAAGTAATCCAGAATCAGTTTCTGATGCTTAAAACGGAAGTCAAAGATCTATGACTGTTTAAGGACACTCTGACCAAAATATTGTAACTAGTTGGTCACTATGCTAAAGAGACAGGGAGAGGATCGGGAAAGAGTACGGAGTCAGAGCTGAAAGGTAGAAATCTTGGTTCTATGTTGACCAAGTGTTGGAAGCATGGGGTCCATTTATTTGTGTTTTCTGTTGTTTGATTATCTTTTACCTACACCATACTTACATGCAGGTACAGCTGTATAGTTGCCAATTGGCCTGATTAATTTCAGGACTCCCAAAATATTTAACTTTTTTCTAACTACAATGCTTACTATTTTTCAGTAATGCAGTTATAAATATTACAATAACCATTTTATAGGTCAGTTCTAAAAAGTGATACTTTTTATTTACCAATGCATTTTAATATTATGTGTTCCTCATAAGAAACATCAACAATAAAGGTATAAAATGAATGATGAAAGATCCATAACACTCCCTCTCCCAAAAAGAATACATTTTTTATCTAGGCTACTTTTAGATGTTACTGATACACTTCTAGTTCCTGGTGTTCCCTAGTACTTTGGCCTACTCACCACCATTCCAACAGGTAGGCTTATTATAAAGCTTGCCTCAGAGGAGGGATGATGGTGGAGACGAAGCTTGGGAAACAAACAAACCAGATTTGCTTCCTAAGTTTAAGGGTTCCAAAAGGCCTCAGAGGAAAGGAGGGTCTTGTGTGCCCAGAAAGTTTAGGGGAAGAACATGATGGGAGTGGAGCTTCCTAGTTTAGGAGACTGGGTAGGCTTCCCTGAGTTGGGATAATAGGAACATAGGGGATTGGTCATGAAGAATCCTTAGACAGGAGCAGAGCTGGTATCCAGAGACACCATTCTTCACCACTGTGAGCACTGTCTGTCACCCAGCTTTCATTCAACTGAGCCTAATGCAACTGCCACCTGTGCTTGAGAGTGTGTTAATTTTCCTTTTCATTGATGTCACACCACCATCCAACATCCAGCAAGAGAAGATCCCATCTGTGTCCTGAGAGGGGTCTATATGGACGCTGTTGATGGCCTAAGTCCGTGGTTGGCAAACTGCAGCTCGCGAGCTACATGCGGCTCTTCGGCCCCTTGAGTGTGGCTCTTCCACAAATATTTGGAAGTCTATTTTGAAGAAGTGGCGTTAGAAGAAGTTTAAGTTTAAAAAATTTGGCTCTCAAAAGAAATTTCAATCATTGTATTGTTGATATTTGGCTCTGTTGACTAATGAGTTTGCCGACCACTGGCCTAAAATATATGCCAACTGGACCATAGGGTCTAGGGCAGTGGTGTGTTAGGGAAGATCCTAGCATCTTATTAAATGAAGCCATCTTGAGATTCACCCCTGTCCTTCTGAGCCAGTAAAATGGAAAAAACACACTATCGCTCACGTATCTACTGCTTTCCATCCCTGCTTTCCTCTACTTTTACGTAAACTATATTATATTATATTTATTATATTATATTATATTATATTATATTAATTATATTATACATATGGATCTTCAACTTGCTTATTTTTTTCACTTAGTGATATATCTTTGCCATCAATGTATAAAGATCTACTTAATTTTTTAACTGACCACTTAGTATATTAATAATTTGGCTGGTCCCCAAGTGATGCACTGTAGCTCTCTACTTGTCTCTCCCTCCCTATTCTGCTCCCCTTACCCTTTCTCTCTCTTTCTTTTGGGTATCACTGTTTTGTGCTTTTGTTTGAGAGAATTCTGGGATACATTCTTAGACATAGAGGTGCTATACCAAAAAGTACGTGCATTTGAACAAAAGCAAACACAAATATTAATAAGTTGTCGTCTAAAATGTTTGTATCCACTTGAATCTCATACGTTATTTGTCCATATTCTCTCTAACACTGGGTATTATCATCTGTTCACATCTTTGCTTATCTTATCACATGAAAAAATATATAATTTATTAAAAAATTTGTCTTACCCTCATAATTACTAAGAATCCCTTCTGTATTTTGTTTCTACCTATTTAGTAGTGCAATCAAAATATTCTGTCTTGAGGATAAGGACTATTTTCTATTCAATGCAATAAATACTTACATGTCTAGTTGTACTAAATTATACCGAAACAATATAAACAACCCTAGCATTTAATACCATAGAACATAACAGAGAATATAAACATTAAAAATGTTAACAGTAGCCCTGGCCCTTGTTGCTCAGTGGTTAGAGCATTGGTCCGCACATAGAAGGATCACCAGTTAGATTTCCAGTCAAGAGGTACATACCTGGATTGCAGGTTCTTCCCCCAGCCCAGATTTGGGTGCTTGTGGGAGGCAACCAATCGATGCATCTCTCTCATCTCTCTCTCCTCTCTCTCTCTCTCTCTCTCTCTCTCTCTCTCTCTCTCTCTCTTTTTCCTCCCCCCTTCCCTTCCACTCTCTCTGAAAAATCAATGGAAAAAATATCCTTGGGTGAGGATTAACAATAACAAGAGAAAAATATTAACAGTAAAATATTTTCCCACAGCAGAACTGGTTTTGAGTGGCAGTGGCTCCTAATGAATAGAATGAATTAGCTACAAAATATACCCTCAATTGAATAAGTGGAAGCGTTAGCTAGAGTTATTTTGTATTTTGCACTTGAAAATTGGATATTATCAGTCAAAAATAATTTTTTGGCACAATTAATAATGATCTGTTCTCCCTGGAAGTAGAATAATGTACAATAATAAAGTACTGCTCTAATGTCACTACTTGTTTGTGACAGGAAACCATGACATTGGCATTAAGAATGACACCTCCTCAAATGCTGTGGACAAAGCAACTGTGACAGGTGTTTATTCTGGAATTGAAGAAGGAGCTATGGCATAGCTCTTTTATGTTGTAGTTTTTTAAGTTAAATTCCTATCAATCTAGAGACTATTTCAACTCTGTCACAGAGCTGTTAAAAATGACAATTTTATAAAAGCTTTGACAACACTGAATATATGCTATGACTTCATATCTTGGTCCATGGACAAGCTGATGATAGATAGAAAAATACTAGCATGTTCCAAAATGCTTCTCAAATTGATTTAGGAGGTAAGCTGTTCCATATTCAGCCAAACTCCAGGATAGTTGTTTAGGAAAGTGAACGAGCTTCCTTTACTTTGAGATCTCAGGGTCTTTAATGCCACAGTGTGACTGGGAGCCAGTTTCCAGTGTTTCCTCAACCCCTTTGACCCCAGCCCCAATTTCCTATGGTAAAATTTCCTGTGCTTCCCAGACATTCCCAGGATCCACGTTTCCTTCTTAAATCGGATGGGGCTCTGCTCAGGAGGCCTACCCTCTCCCAGCTAAGGGACTGGGTAGTGCACTAAGTTAAGACACCTGAAAGCTGGAATCTGATTGGGAGTATCAAAGAACAATAGGTTGGGGTCCACTTATTCCAGCATGGGAGATACCTGGTCATGACATTTCTGCCCCTACACCATCCGGCTGTCACTGCCATTGTGCTCTCTGGAGTTGCTCTCACTCCTGCAGCTTCCTAGCTTGGGTATCTAGGTAAGATGCCCATCAGTGATCAGAGTTCCTGTTGTTCCTCCATCGGAGTCCTTTTTATGTACACGGGGTGGAGTTTTCTGCTGCTTTGCAACCAAAGGACCCACACATTTTCTTCCTTAGCTTACTTGTCAATAACACTAGATCAAAACAGGGACAATGCCTGTGTCTCATTTTATTTTTTTGACAACTGAAAGCCCTATCCTAATAACACTGCCTAACACATCCTAAGAGCTCAGAACATTTTTGTTGAACAAATTACTAGTGTTCCAAAGCAGAGCTTCTGGGAAGCATCGTTTTAAGCTATGTCTTAATAAGGAAAGACCATATATAATGGTACTCAAGAGAGAAATAGTGCCTAAAACCTATTCGTTCCTCTAGTAACAGTATACCAGAAAACACACTCGTGTTGGTTGAGTTTTGAAGGCTAGTTAACAAACTATGGACTCATGTACTTTAGAGAAGTAAACTTTTTTTTTTCAATTAAAAACAACAACACAGTAAATCAATCTTATGAAGTCATTTAGGAAAAACATCGCACTCTCTGAACTAGACGTTTACTAGGCATTTAACATACACTTTCTTATTTAATCCTCAACATCTAGGTGTTAGTCAGCAATATTTCTTGAGCCGCTGATATGTGACAGACATTGTGCTTACACATAGGAATACAATAATGAACAAACAGACTCGGCTAGGGCAGAAAGAGACCATTCTGCAGTCACACAGATGGTGAGTTGGTGGAATAAGGATTATATTTCTGTGTAAATAGCTATATCTTTGCTCTTTCTATTTAACTGTATTTAATGATACACAGCTTCTATTTATTCTAAACAAACAGATAAACCAGTCCATATAAATGGGTTTCAGGTTTTAAGGATAGCCACCTTAGTGACAAATACTTTATAAATCTTAAAGGCGTGTTTTATTGACAGCAATCATTGTCAGTATTTTGAGTTCAAATATGCTGTAACACTTGTAACATAACACAGCATCCAATGAAAAATGTCAAGTTGTGTATGAAAAATTCCAGAGAACTGCATTGCACCTACTGTTTGCCATCAGTCGTTTGTCATTCTTCCTCCTGCTCTCAGCTTGGTGTCCAGGACTGTCAGATAAAGTAGGTCCCCAGAATCCTAAAGTTCAAATATCAAGACCATGTGAATCAAGCCCTGGGAGCCAGCCAGACCTACAGGCCACAAGGAGTGAGGTGTGGTGCACACAGCTTCAGAAAACCTGTAGGTCTGAGAGTGGAAAAATTGCTGAACCACTGATTTGAGACTAATGAGAATGTTAAGGTCATCTCAAAATAGATCAGGGTACTGTTCCTAGCCCAAGTGTGGAAGAACACCAACCTCCAAGACATGGGACTTAACATTCTGTGAAATTCCATTTTTTTGCAGTAGTTTAAACCTTGAACTTCGACCAAATAGTTTATTTTAATTTAGAATTGCATCAATTGGTAGCTTAACTCCACATAGGGCCAAGGTTTTCATTTCAAAAGTGGAATATGGTATGTTTATATCTAGTAAAACAACCCACTATGCCCAACTGTACTTTTCTGAGCATATTTTTCACAGGAATATGAAAGACCCACAAGTGGCACAAGAATGGGCCAGGCCCTGGAATTTAATGGTGGTGTCTGGGGTTTGGTGTTTGCAGTTTTCATGCTGAAGTGGCTGTAACCACACACCCTTCCTCATGCCTAAGGTTCAAGGCTTCCATCCACCCCTGGTGATCTCCTATCATTTCTTTTTTTTTTAATTAATTAATTTATTTTATTGATTATGGCCTCACATAATTGTCCTTATACCCCCATTCCCATCCCAACTCCCTCCTTACATATGCCCCCACCCCCCTGTTGTCCATGGCCACTGGGCAGGCCCATATGCATGCACACAAGTCCTTTGGTTGATCTCTTCCCCTTACCCCCACCCTCCCCTACTTTCCCTCTGAGGTTTGAAAGTCTGATCGCTGCTTCTCTTTCTCTGGATCTGTTTTTGTTCATCAGTTTATGTTGTTCATTATTTCCTCTAGATGTGTGAGATCATGTGATCCAAGAAATACCCTTGTAAAACCTAAACTGCGACAAGCAATAATGGTTATGCTGAGAGGCAAATGAATCAGTCTGTAGTGAGTTCCTTTCTGGGTCAATAGTTCCTTTGAGTCCCCTATCATTTCTTAAGGTCACAGTGATGCCGGTCTCTTCAGTACCATAAAGGCTACTATCCTAAGGGGGACTCCAAAGTAGCCTGTTGGAATAGCGGCATTTTGAACTTGACCCCGTAAGTCGGGTCCTGGAGAGGGAAGCAGGGCCAGTGCTTTGCAGACACACCAAGTTGGGCTCCTAGCGTCTGTTCCCGCAGGTAAGGGAGAGGGAAGCCAGCAGTCTGGCTTCCCGGTATCGGTCGTCGCCAGAGGGGCCGCAGCAGAGGCGGCCGGTGACCCCGCATCCCTGCAGCACAGGTGCCCGAGGGGAAGGGAACTTCCGGGGGGAGCGGGCGCGCGCCGGGCTGGCCTTGGGCACCGGGCGGGGGTGCGGGGTGCGCGGCGTGCGCGCTCCCGGGGCAGGGGAGGCGGGGGGCGGGCGTGTGTGCCCGGTCGCCGGAGGCGGGAGGGAGGGAGGGAGGGGCGGAGCCGCCGGGCTGTCTGCGCCTCTGCGCCCGCCCGGGGCCCCGCCGAGGTGCGTCCGAGAGCCGCCGCGCCGCCCGGGGCACAGCGAGCCGGACGTGCCACCTGCGGGACCGGCCGCCGCGGGGGCTCCGCTGGGAAACACGGTCTCGCCGCGGGGGAGCCCCGGAGCGCGCAGGGGCGCGCGCGCACGCAGGCACACGCGCACTCACTCATTGACACCCGCGCGCGCGCACACACATACACACACACACACACACTCCACACACACACACACGCACACACACGCTCACGCACACACCGCTCCTTCTTCACAACCGCATCTCCAAACCGGCAGAGCGAAAAGCCGCTGCGATTTCTCTGAACCCCAGCACCGCGGGGCGAAGCGGGGCCCTTGTGCACCGGGGAGAGCCAGCCCGGTGCCCGCGCCGCCTGCCGCGTCGGGGACAGAGCCCAGCAGAACGCTCTCCTCCACGTCGGGTGAGTCCGTCTCCCTCCCGGTCACCTGTTCGCGGCTGCTGGCTGCAGACTGGAGGGAGGAGGTGGGAAGCTGCTGCCGCCGGGGCGCCAGGGGCGTGGGGGTGGGGCGAGGCCGGAGTTGATTGAAATTTCAGGGGCACGCAGCGTCTTCCTCTGGCTGGAGCCAGGACTTACTCCCGGTGACTTATCCTACCCGCCCTGGAGTTGCCATCGCCTTCCTCCCCTCCCCCCAGCCCAAGGTATGCTGTGCTCCTTGGTTGCCAAGGAGACTTCCTGAAACATCAGCCTTGGGACATCTGTGGAAAGAACTGATGTCTTCCCCTGGTGCTCTTGTTTGTTTTTGATTATTATTTTTTTTAAATAAAAAAATATGCACTGAGAACCATGTGGTAATTTGGCGTTCGTTAATCTGTATTCAGGCGATGATTTCATTCAACTTTAGGAAAAGCGGTAATTGCACTATATGATATGCTTTACAGAAGATTCGTCAGATGAAATTTCTTCAACGGGTGTGTGTCTTGAATCATACATTACTCTCATTTTGGTGATCTTATAAAGAAAGCTGATTCCAGTTAAAATCCTGTCTTCCTCTCTATTTCATTGTATTCCGCGGTTCATTCAACAGGGCGTGATTATCTTAACATTGAAAAAGCAGAAGATAAATACATTTATCACATAAGGATGACCTTCTGTTGTAAATTGGCCAGAACAGGAATACATATGCGAGATTGCCTAATGTGAGGAGATAGCATCCATAACACATGTCTTTGCTAACATTTCTCTATCCACTGCATTATTATTTCAGGGCAGCTTTCTGCAGCTCTTCCATTTCGGAGATTTTTTTCCAGTCTCTTATTGATTATTTGACATATGTAGGTAGATGTAGATATAAAATGTGTGCCATGTCTTACTACTCCAGGTTCTAAGTTTTCAGAGCTCCTGTTAAAACATAGGAAGGACACACAGAGAAAGCTTTTTAGACCACGCTGTTGTTTTTCCTGATGGAGTGAGCCCGTTCCTGGAGGACTGGGTGAGACCTAAGGAGGAGGCCAGTGCTCTAATCTTAGAGGATCTTCTAATCACTGGCTGTGGGTTTTACCTTAAGGCCTCAGGTGCCTCGTGGGGGAACGTATAACACAGCATTGGAAAGGGTCGGCCATCTGGTCATTACACTTTGCACTGATTTCATACCTTCGTCACAAACAGCGATGACCTAGTAAAGATCCAGTGGCATTCAACAATTCATTTTGTTTTCCTTTAATATTTGTCCATCTTTCCTATTTTTTATGAAGTGATGTAAGTGCATATATAAAATTCTTTTTATTTGGATTTTAAACTGTGTTGTACAGAATGCAATAATGTGAGAATCAAGGAAGCCAATGTAGCTGAGGTAGGTAGAGGGGATTTATGCAGCTGAAAGGGGCCTGGGAGATGAATAACGATGACAAACACTTGACATGACAGTTCACAAAGCGCTCTCTGTATACTCCCCTTTGAATCCCCATAACAACCTTGTGAGGTCAAGGAATTATCTTCATTTTAAAGCTGAAGGGCCTGAAAACTCACAGCTTGCTGAAGGCTACAGAGCTAGCTTTTTTTTTTTTTTTTTTTTTTTTTTTTTTTTAAATCCAGGCTCTTTGCCTTTAAAACTTTCCCGTACCTGCATTGCCAGAGTGTGCAGAGCTCTGACAGGTGAGACGAAGGAGTGGTAGGAGACGCATGGGAGGCAGGGAGATGTGGATTTTGGCTTCTGGAAAGAGAAAACCACTATAAATGGGGCTGCTCCTACTGTAGCTGATTGTTGCCACAGTTCTAAACATGCTTTTTCACAGAAAACCGAAGTTTCCAGATGTTTTTTATGTGATATGTCCTTAATTTTAAAAACTGTAAGGACCACATTTTAAATGTATCTAGGCCACATGTGGCCTGTGGCCTGCCAGTTTGCAATCAATCCATAACTACTAGGTCTCCTTCATTTCTGTACTATTTTTCTCTAACAAATACATCCATCATTATAAGAGTCATTAAGAGTTTTCTGATTGCCGTAACTGGTTTGGCTCAGTGGGTAGAGTGTCGGCCTGCAGACTCAAGGGTCCCAGGTTTGATTCCGGTCAAGGGCATGTACCTTGGTTGTGGGCACATCCCCAGTAGGGATTGTGCAGGAGGCAGCTGATTGATGTTTCTAACTCTCTATCCCTCTCCCTTCCTCTCTGTAAAAAATCAATAAAAAAAATATTTTTAAAAAAGTTTTCTGATTTTGATATTAAAATCTCTAAAAATGTTCCTCATCATTTCTCCAATAAACAGGTCCAAGTTTGTTTTTGAGGGTTCCTTGGTCCTTTATATTGTATTTCAGAGAATATAAAAGAGAATGAAGTGCTCCAAAATAGGAATGTTTCAATCGGGTGAAACAAAAGCATTTGAAGTTTAAATATCTTATGTTCCTGGCTTCATTTTTGTTTTGGGCATAGGGCCAGAAAGTATAGAAAATGTTAGTTGAAGAAATAGGTGGAATAAAAAGTTGGTCCGAAAACAGAGTATCCTAGATTGTTTGGCTCAGTGGATAGAGCATCGACAGGGGGACTAAAGAGTCCCGAGTTCGATTCCAGTCAAGGGCACATGCCTGGGTTGCAGACTCCCCCCAGTAGGGGGCATGCAGGAGGCAACCAATCAATGATTCTCTCATCATTGATGTTTCTATCCCTCCCTCTCCCTTCCTCTCTGAATATATATACATTTTTTAAAAGAGTATCCTAAACCTTTCAATGAAAAATTCCTCTTAAGATTTTAGGTAGTTAAAGCCACCACAGAATACTGCAAATTCCAAAGGAACAAAAACATAAATGGGAACTCAAAGGGACATTCATTCCAGGACCCTGGCAGAGGAAAGTCTGTTTATTTCTTAAGTAATCTTGCAATGTAGTAAATACCTCTTGAGAAGCTGCCTCTTTCTCACATTCCTTCTAAAGCTGTAGAGATGTCAGGAGATTTCTCCGAGGCATATCTAGTAATCAGAAAGAAGGGAGAGGACAGAAAGAGGTTAACCAAAGAACATACATGGGTATATACATAGTCCATTGTTGTAGACAATAGTGTGTGGAAGGCCTGGGGTGGGGTGGGGCTGAGTGGAGAGGGGATGGGAGGAAATGGGTGACATCTATAATACTGTCAACAATAAATAATAAAATAAAAAAGAAATGATAAAAGTTATTTTATTTACCTTGTTTCTTGTGGATCCCAAAAGGTGTCTTTTAGAAAAGAAAAAAAAAAGAAAAGAAAAAAAAAAAAAAGAAAAGAAAAAAAAAGAAAAGAAAAAAAAAAGAAAAGAAAAAAAAAAAAAAGCCAAGCCTGGCCAGCATGGCTCAGTGGTTGAGCATTGATCTATGAACCAGGAGGTCAATGTTAGATTCCCAGTCAGGGCACATGCCCAGGTTGCAGGCTTGATCCCCAGTAGGGAGTGTGTAAGAGGTAGCTGATCAATGCTTCTATTTCATTATTGATATTTCTCTCTCCTTTACTCTCTGAAATTAATAAAAATATATATTTTTTAAAAAGGCAAGTTTCTCAATAAATTTTAAAAAGCCAAGATTTGGACAGGGACTTCTAATAGTTCTCTTACTCTAAAATCATCCTCTAAAGCAATGGTTCTCAACCTTTTTAATGCCACGACCCTTTAATACAGTTCTTCATGTTGTGGTGACCCCCAATCATAAAATTACTTTTGTTGCTATTTCATAGCTATAATTTTGCTACTGTTATGAATCATAATGTAAATATCTGTGTTTTCTAATGGTCTTAGGCGACCGTGCTAGCAGTTAACCTGTGGAACCTCTGCTGTAGAGCCTAAGACCATTGGAAGACACAGATAATTACATTACGCAGGAGCAGAAGCCACAGGCATGGAGACATGCAGATGTTAGTCAATAGCATAACAAAGTCCTGGCTGAGTGCTCTGGAGGTCACATGTCTGCCTTCAAGGATTCACAGCAAACATACACAACTGCTCCTGCGGTTTCCACTTTCCCAGTCCCTACAAACTGCCTACTCCATATTGTCTTTTCAACATCCCTATCAGTGGGCATCTTACTTCCATTTCACCGATAAAGAACCCAAAACTTTATGAAGTTAAACTGGATCAATGAAATAAAACTTTAGACCTCAGCAGCTCCTCTCCTTCACACCCACCCTTCTCTGCCGATTACCTGATGAGGTTAGAGACATGTATAGAATTGTGATCAGGAGACAGTTGTGTGTTAAATTATACAATACAGAGACAATATCCCATATAGCACAATACAGGAAAATTTTTTTTAAAAATATCCTGATTGTGGCGATCAGGTAAGTCCTGTGTAGGAGAATTAGTTCTGGACTTGGATGGCTGAGTCTGGTGACAGTAAATGATCCCGTTAGCTGTGGCAGGATGGGAAGCACTGCCAATCAGTTGGAAATGGGAGTTGAGAGGATAATGTACTAGAGGTCTGATACTGATGAGCTCAAGGGATGATCAGACTGTGAGAGGAAATACAGTCTGTAAGATGTAGTGCAGCAAGAAGATGGAACTGGAATGTGTGGGGAGAGGTGGAAAAAGACAAGTTGGTGAAGGAGGCTAAGGGGGGAGCTTGTAGACACAGAGGAACATCTGGAGAGTACAGTGCGGATTCTTCTAAAAGGCTGAAAGGAAACAGCAAAGGAGGAAACAAGCATTAGATTCTCTATACAGGGTCTGATATACAGTAAATACCCGTGAACTATTATGGCGTGCCTGTCTTCTTAACATACAACATTTGGCATGCAGTTTCCTCTTTTGATACCACTTTTCTGTGGAAAGGGAGCCTACTTATATATTTTACATGAATTCAATTGGAGTAGACAAATATTTGGGTTTTCAAAACTTGGGAAAGGGATTCTGCAAGTTATATAAAAAAAAAGAAGAATGTATCAATGTAAACATTTTCTTTTGTAGCGTCATAGACTCGAAGATTAGGGAGGCTCTTACAGAGATTTTAACATTGAATGCACTATTGATGATGTCTCATATCTGTGGGACAAGTAAGGAGAAATGTAAGCTGTGTGTTAGCTATTTGAAAATCTATACTAAAACCCAGATGAATGGACTCTGCTCTTGATCCTGATTGGGTGGACATTTTTGTTACCCTGAAATGAAATATGAAAAAAAAAAAAAAAAGTGATGAGCAGATGGAAGTGAGACTTATATTCGAGTACTAGCTCTGTGATGACTGGTTGGGAGGGCTACGTGTTAGGATGATGGCCACAAGGTAACAGGATGAAATAAAGTAGAAAACGTGTCATAGCTAGCTAGAGTCTAGCACGGAGGACATTTGGTATGACAGGGATTTGCTTTAAAGTTGGAGGGATTTTAATTCCCATCAAGCACAATGCAGTAGTCCCCCATTATCCGTGGTTCCATTTTCCATGGTTTCAGTTACAGTCGACCACAGTTCAAAAATATCAAATGGAAAATTCCATAAATAAATCATACGTTTTATATTACAGGCCATCCTGAGTAGTGTGATGAAATCTCACACTTGACCACTCCATGCCTCCTGGGACATGAATCATCCCTTTGTTCAGTTAATCCAGACTGTATATGTTACCTACGTATTGATCACTCAGTAGCCAACTCTGCTGTCAGGTTGACTGTCAAGGTATACTAGTGTTTGTGTTCAGGTAACCCTTACGTTACTTAGTATTGACCCCAAAACACAAGAGTAGTGATGCTGGCAATTTGGATATGGCAAAGAGGAGCTATAAAGTGCTTCCTTGAAGTGAAAAAGTGAGTATAGTACAATAAGATATTTTGAGAGATCACATTCACATAACTTTTACTGCAGTATATTTTTATAGTTGTTCTATTTTATTATTAGTTGTTAATCTCGCACTGTTCCTAATTTAGAAATTAAACTTTATCATAGGTGTGTATGGAACAAAAAACAAACAAACATAGTTTATCTAGGGTTTGGTCCTATCCGAGGTTTCAGGCATATACTAGGGGTCTTGGAACACATCCACTGTGGATAAAGGGGCACTACTGCATAAACCAATAATGATTTGCTCTTCACACCTTTATTGGGCAACTAATGGGAAACGTTAGAAACAACAATGTAAGGAGCCCATCTTCTTCCACGGGGCTATCTGAGGACAGCAGAGAGAGGCCTGGTTATGTCTCTTGTCGGGCAGTGCCTTCCTTCCCCTTTCTTGTCCTTATGTCAGGGGTTCATATTATTTCAGAATTTCTTCCAGGTTGGGGAGTGGAACTGGATAATTTATCCTAGAATCTTACTTTCCCTCCTATTGGAAATTAATAGATGGGATTTCTTTTGTTCACCTTTTCTCTGGTTCTGTCATTTCTCATTGGCTCCTTCATTTCCCATGCCCTTCTAGCTGAGATCTTTACCCTTTAAGACAGAGGAAGAGCCGAAACTGGTTTGGCTCTGTGGATAGAGCGTCAGCCTGCAGACTGAAGCATCCTGGGTTCGATTCTGGTCAAGGTCATGTGCCTTGGTTGCGGGCATATTCCCAGTGGGGGTTGTGCAGGAGGCAGCTGATAGATGTTTCTAACTTTCTATCCCTCTCCCTTCCTCTCTGTAAAAATCAATAAAATATGTTAAAAAAAAAAAAAAAAGACAGATGAAGCATTCAACTTTCTTCACATTTCTTTTGTCCTTGCATTGCTGCCTGTGCACAGTGTAATGCATTACTGCACTGAATTCAACTCGATTTAGACGTGTGGCACTATACATTTGGGTGAGATTTTTAAAAGAACTATGCATAAGAAATAACAGTTTTGCAAACTTTGCTTGGATTCAGGTTAATTCCGCATATGGCAAAAGCACTGGAAGCTGTAAATTTGTCTAAAATAGTTTTGCAAGATTGAAATTGCCAACCTGATAAGATGGTTTTTAAATGAAGAAGGAAAATCTTTGGCAGTTTTCATAGACGCTTGACTTTCTCCTACATGTTTATTTGAGGCATAATATATTCTGCTTCTCATGCCAGATGAGCCAGTTCCAGTTCGAAGCAGGGCTTCCCTCCGCCCTCCCACAGTACAACCGGTTTGGCACAGAGAATATCGATGGGATAAGTAGTTTGATCCTGGCTGATGGTTTCCCTGAGAACGCAGTCAATGCTAATAGAATAGACACCAAGCTCAGAGGAGGAGGCATTTTGCCATTTAAAAAAAAAAAATGACATAGGTTCTGGTACCTCATTTAAAATCATTACTTGTTATTTGTGAGTCTTAGTTATTCACGTGTATGTGCAATGTAGTTTGGCCGTCAAAGAACCTAAGCCTTGGGAGCCAGATTTGAATACTAAATTTGACACTTTTGGGCTCTGTTATTAACAGTCTAGTTACATATCCCCTCTAGGTCTCATTTTCCTGATCTGTAAAATGGGAACTCTATTACCTAGATTATAGGCTACACTGAGGTGGAATAAGATATACATAGAAAAAACATCTAGGACAGTGGTCGGCAAAGTCAACAGTACAACGATTGAAATTTCTTTTGAGAGCCAAATTTTTTAAACTTAAACTTCTTCTAACGCCACTTCTTCAAAATAGACTCGCCCAGGCCATGGTATTTTGTGGAAGAGCTACACTCAAGGGGCCAAAGAGCCGCATGTGGCTCGTGAGCCACAGTTTGCCGGCCACGGATCTAGGACAATGCCTGGCGCGTAGTAAAATCTCAGTATTTATCAATTCCTTCCCTTTGTCGCTCCCCTCCTCTCCTGACCTTCCTCAAAATGAGGGTAGAATTCACTTAAAATTTGGGCACCATATAAAATGTCTTAATCTGGCTGTCAGCCCGAGAGGGTAGCAGCTACCCTCTTCCTGCATTACCGCTTAGTGAGCAGTGGGCTGCTTGCGTGGACTCTCCTGGGGAGAGGCATGTATGGATTGGGGTTACTGGTGTCACCTCTCTGGCAAGCCACCTCCCCCTCACATTGGCGGCTCCTGTAGCCCCAGCCTGGCCCAGGGAAAAGGAGGGAGGGCCCATTGCTTCCTGTCCAGGCAGCTCACCGGGGCTCTATTGTTGGGTCTCTTCAGGGGTCCCCAGCTGTGTAAAGCCCAGAGGTGCCCCTTGTGTCCCCTGTGGGTTGACAAAAGCAGCACCAAGCAGTCACAGACCTCCTAGCGTTTCTGTGAGATCAAGTTCTAGTTGTCTACATCTTTCTAGACAATTACAGGCTTCTCTTTATGCTGAATGACGATTTTATGAAAAGGTCAAAAGCCCACCATGCTCAACAGAAAAATTCAAGTCAGATAGGATTAAAACCTTCCCAAGGGGAATACGTTCTTAGTTAAATCTATTTTTTTTTCTTTCTTTGTACCACTGTCTGTCCTCTCCTGCACCCCTGCCAAGCAACTCCTTACTCTCATAAGTGGCAGAGTAATTTTGCTGCTTTTTTTTGATACCGTTTGGTTCTCTGATGACCAAGGAATGCAGATGAGATTATAGTGTTTTGACTTTTTTCAAGGTCACCCTCTCAGCTCCTGGGCTTGGGGTAACCTAGACAGCAGTGGGTACTACTAGCAAACCACCGTGCTGGTGACTTTTGTAGTAGTGATAACAAGGAATGGTTACAGGAAGGTAGTCTGAGCAGTACATTTTAGGAACCCGTATACCAAGCTAAGTTCTGTTTTATGTAATTCATCACATAAATTATAAAGCACATCCTTCCAGAAAATACTGCTTCTTGTGTGCTGTGGCATGTAGGTGTTTATGTCTATATGTATGTATGTATGCAGGCATGGATATGTGTAAGTATTCGTTTCTATGTTTCTTTAAATGTGTTGCAATTTAATAATTCAGATGCACTAGTTTTAATAGTTAATGAGTAACGTTAGTTTAGATACCTAAAATAAGAAAGGCTTAGGAAATTGATAATGCTAAATTTGTGATCCTTTGTCAAAATCAGAATATCCTTTAACCTCTATGAATCCAGAAGAGAATACAGTAAAAAATTTTTAAAGATTCAGTATGTAGTGGATATTAATCATAGTTAGGTGTGCATATGTGCATACTCAGACAAAAACTATGGCAGCCAAGATGGCAGCAGTGCCAGATCTTGTTTCCACGTCCAATTTGCAGGCCAGCAGTCACAAAATCATATGCCCACTTTAAATATGAGCATATTTTCAACCACTTCTTACATGACAGCTACGGTTATTGTTTAAGAAATTTAGGTTCATAATCGAGGTAGGTATCTGAATAGAAGAGATTTATTTTGATAGAGTCTGTTTGCTTCCTCATCTAATCCGTTTGACATTTCCTGAAAGGAGATGTTTTTTTAAAACCCTGCTGTTGTGATAGGCAGCAGTGTCCTGTAGATAAAATCCAATAACCTTTCTCTGTGAAGATTCACTACTCTCTCCCAGATGATGACCTTGAGCTGATATGGCTGATTGGTGTTTTGAGAATTCAGGGCCTAAAGAAATATGGAATGGAAGTTTTGGTTTTTTCTTCTGTGAAAACATTAGTAACCTACAATCAGATTTAATTTGGGCACAGTTTATCTTCTTTAGCTTCGGTCACAGAGCAATTTATCATTTCTTAAAGGTCTTCCTAATTGATCAAATGTCATTTGAGAAACTCATGCACAGCCTTAAGGCCTTTATACACAGCATTTCACTTGCCATTTTACTGGAATTCTAATTTGTGTATCTCAGTGTCATCTGTGGGTTTTATGATAAGCTTCCCTTCTCTGACCTTGTAATCTTTCACAAAGTTAACGGTTTTTTATTTCTGCATTGTATGTTGTTCTATCAATATAGAAGCCTGCAGTTAATTTATTGTATCATGGTATTTTGTTAATTGCTATCAAATGGAGCACTAATATATTTGATGTATATCAACGAGTTTGGAGATATGGCTGCAATTCTTTGGTGAGCATATTCTCTCCTTGTGGCCGAGTGTTTGGTGAGCATAGACTAGGGACAGAAGTTAGTTACATGGTTTAAGTATGTAGTAGCGCCAGCCCTACACATTGTCTTTTAAAATTAGGACTTTCTTTACCCCTGGGCCTAATGAGGCATGAAATTCCCAGACCTTCTACATATGTGTTAATTACTGCATTTTCCTCTTTGGTCACAGTCTTCTTGGGGTTCTTCCACTTCCTGTAGATTGACCTGTTCTTGGGAAATGATTGTTTCCAAATTTTCTTTGCTCATGTGCAAACTTGCAATGCTTCAATCAGCAGCCATTGGTATTCTGTTCATTTCTTTGATGAGGAGACAGAGGCAAGGGTGTAAGAGGACTTGCTGCATGCCAACATTAAGTGAGCCTGCTGAAGGGGTTGGGCCAACTGTTGACCAAGTTATTTAGGAAACCCAGGTCTCACTGACTTAAGAACTTTTTTAAGATCAGGTGCCTCTCTTTTTCTTATCTGGAGCCTCGTGGTTGACTTCCTATGGGAACATATTGAGAGTTTCAGGAAAGGCTTTTTCTATGTGGTAGCACAATACTCTATAGTACCTCAGCCAGGAAAGAGGATTATCTCACAGGAGCCAGCCACTTCTCCCGGGCCAGCTCCCAGCTTCCTAAGACCAGTGCCAGAGTTGATAAGGCCTTTTCTTAAGGCTGCTCACACCTATGGTTGCGCTAGTCACAGCAGAACTCTCATTGGTAGTATTCTGTGGGGTGAAGTGAGACTGGGCAGGGCATAGTGAGGTGGGTTGGGAAAGCAAGAGTCCTATTTCTTTCTTGGGTTTCTAGCTCTGCCCGTGGCCGGGGTGGTGGTGGCTTGATTTCAGAACTCTGTGCTTAATTAAGTCTTCTCGATTGGGATTACATTAAGGATCACGAGAACAAAATAAGACATAATTTTAAAGTGCTCTGTTTATATTAAGAGTATTCTGTTACTGCTTTTGATTGGCAAGCCTGCAGCCTTGCCTTAGAAATTCATGTTTTACCACTCTTCTACAAAGAAGTCCAGCCCAGCTGTTCGCAACCAGGCTGACCCTCGGAATGCCCTGGAGTTGTTTTTAAAATACAGATTCCCAAAACCTCTATGATCATTATGTTGGAATCGGCATTGGTGCCAAGCCTCTGCGCGCTGAAAAACCTTCCCAAAGCGTTTCTGATGCAGGTCTAATTTGGGAGCCGTGGGTCCGAGTGCAGTGACCTGCTCACATTCTTGCTTCTTTTTCCTCCCTCCCAAGTACAGCTGTGCCACCTGGAACTAGGCCTCTCAGCTTTCTTGTCATTTACATTTAACAAAAGATAACAAGTCAATTCAGTTCTGAGCTCACGCAGCTCTCCGGATGCTCGGTGGACATTTGAACATTGTAGGCAATTCTTTACTAACCAGGCTCCCTGTGTGGATAGAAGCTGTGATGTGCGATTAACATCATCATGCCGAGACAGAAGTTAGGATTTTCCACTCAAATTTTTGCACAACAATCAGGTGGCTTGTGTTAGAGAGCTTCTTTATAAATGTCTTCATCAAAGTAGATTGAATTGTGTGCATTTTTGCCTAAGATAAAATCAGATGCTTTTTATTTTATTCCTTTTTTTTAGATTTAGAGCATTGATGGTGACTATATGGCATTATGTAAGCCAACTGAAGAATGCTATTTCTACTGTGGATGAAATGTTATGAGTCATTGATTAACAGGTCAGTAGTGAATTGCCGCAGAATACTATAGATCTTTGTGGCAGGATTTTGGGAACAGAGAAGGTATGGTTTTAGTTGTCATTTTTCTTTATTTTTGGGAGGGTTCAGAATGTGCTTTGCAGGTTTTTAATAGACTTCTCTGTCCTTAGAGATTGGCTGAAACAGAGTGTGACTGTGTGTGTGTCCCCGAGGGGAATTTTATGACCTTTTTTTTCCCAGTAGTAAATTATTTTTATTTTATTTATTATAAATATGTTTTTATTGATTTTTAGAGAGAAAGGGAGAAGGAGAGACAGAAATATCGATGAGAGAGAAACATCATCAATTGGCTGCCTCCTGCATATCCCCCTATTGGGCATGGAGCCCACAACCCAGGCATGTGCCCTGACCAGGAATAGAACCAATGTCCCCTTGGTTCATGGGTCGACACTCAACCATTGAGCCACACCAGCTGGCAATGATCTTAACTATCATGATCTTAAAGCATCAAAACACTTGAATACCAGGCATTTTGAAGAGATATACAAATGTTAAACACCAATATCTAGATAAGGAGAAAAATAACCCTTGCCTATTCGACTGCTTGTGAAATTATAAATGAATTTTTGATGTGTATGAAAATAATCAGTTATGCATGGTGAGGATATTGCCTAATTATAAATTTAAGAGAAGTCACTTTGAGGTATATGTGTGAGAGAGCAGATACCATACTTATATTTATTCATCCCTGATAATTTAATCCTTATTATGACTGTTGTGGTAGTTCCTCTGATAATGTGTTAGGTACAAGCCAGCTTGATTTCTTTTTTATTTTTATTTTATTTTATTGATTTTTCACAGAGAGGAAGGGAGAGGGATAGAGAGTTAGAAACATCGATGAGAGAAAAACATCGATCAGCTGCCTCCTGCACACTCCCCACTGGGGATGTGCCCGCAACCAAGGTACATGCCCTTGACTGGAATCGAACCCAAAACTCTTCAGTCTGCAGGCCAATGCTCTATCCACTGAGCCAAACCAGTTCTGGCCAGGTTGATTTCTTGAAAGAAAGGTTCGGCTCTTCCAGAACCTTTCTTTATTTTAATATTTAGGAATATTTTTGAGTTAAAGAAAAAGTCTTTTGATTTAAAGAATAACTGTTTCAGAACTGGAATTGTTTTATTGATTTACCTTTTCCTCCCTAGGAAATCAGGTGAAATGCTGTGTTGCTAAATTCAAGTTAGGGTGTACTCTCCTGCCTTTTATGTCAAGGACAGGAGAGAGACAAATAGAGACAGGGAGAGAAAGAGAAGAAGGGTGAAGATAACTATAAAATTAGATAAGCTGGTTTTGAGGCTGCAGCATCAATTAGGTGGTTAGCACTGGGCCAGTCTGCCAAAATCATCTCTTTGGCCATCTGTGCCAAATTATAGGAAGTAATGGCCTTGGGCACAGCTGCTGAGTTTAATGTGTATTTCTAACTGGCGTATTAATGATAATGTTCACACAGAGAAGTCCGGTGGCCCAGTGTGCAGAACAAATAGAGAACCCAATTCATGCATGTACATTTAGAAGCGGAAGAAAGAAAATCTGTATTTTTACATTGGCAAATGAGACTTAGGTGTTATTTAAATCTCCAGGTAGAAATTTAACCTTTTCTACCTTCGTTTCAGTATAGTAGCTTTCTCCTAAGGAATAATGATTCATACGAAAGATTGACCCTGAATTTTGACATTTCTTTTTTTAAAATAAGTTTTTATTGATTTTCTTTTTAAAAAACATTTTTATTGACTTCAGGGAGGAAAGGAGAGGGAGAGAGAAATAGAAACATCAATAATGAGAGAGAATCATTGCTCAGCTGCCTCCTTCATGCTCCACACTGAGGATGGAGCCCGCAGCCTCGGCATGTGCTCTGACCTGGAATTGAACCCGTGACCTCCTGGTTCATAGGTCAAGTTAGACTTTATTGGTTTTCTTTAAAGAGAGAAAAAGGAAGAGGGATAGAAACATTGATGACAGGGAAACATAATTGGTTGGCTGCCTCCTGCATGTCCCCTACTGAGGAGTGAGCCCACAACCCAGGCATTACCCAGACAAAGAATCGAACCCGTGACCTCTTGGTTCCTGGGTTGATGCTCAGCTGCTGAGCCACTCTGGCTGGGTGTATTTTGTCACTTCTTTGAAATGCTTCACACGCTGACATTTCTCTCTGACATTGATATTTTTATAGGAGTTGGATTTCATTAATGTATCCCAACCTCCATTGATTGGATCGTTTCCTAGCTCAGCTGGCCCTTTAAGGGGAATCGCTTGGGGATGAGTGACTGCCATTCGGGGTCACTGTGCTTTTCATTGGTTAACTTGGACCGGGAGCGGGACCTTTCCAGCAGGTTAAGTCTAATGTCATAGAAGGATCACTAAGAAGTTACAAGATTATCTGCTGTTGCGTAGCCCCAAAGATAAAAGAAGGCCAAGAATCGGAATTTTAAAAGAAACATTTCTACACTTTCAGGGCCAATTCATTTCTAATGAATGTATTGGGAGGAAACCTACCTTACAGTGAAGTTGATCGTTAAAAGAAAGTTACTAAAATTTTGTGCAGGGATTTGGGCATATGTAATATAGCCGAGTGGCAAGTCCCCAACACGTCCTTTTCAAGTTTTCCTTCTCCAAACCTGCCTTGTCCATAGCTTCTGTCTGTAGGTTTCTTTTCTCTCACAGCTCACATCCAAGCAGTCAGGAAATTGTGTACTTTCCAAGTATTCTCAGAACCTGACCCTTCTCCCCACCTCTTGCGGACACGATGGTCCCCATCAGCATCATCTCTTGTTTAAATTAATGCCACAGATCCCCTGTCTCTTTTACCTCCCATTAGGTTCTTCTCAATACAGCAGCCAGAGGGATCCTTTTAAAACACGAGTTAAGTCATCTGACACTTTTGCTCAAAACTGCAGTAGCTGCCACCCCAAATCAATACTCTGGCACCATCCATCCTCTCTCATCCCCTGACCTCACTTTCTATCCGTTCCTTGTCCACTCCTGCCCTGGTCTCACTGGCTTTTCTGCTTAGAGTCTGTGCCCTCAGCTCCTGGTTCCCTGGGCCTGGATGCCCCTCCTCTTGCCTGTCCCTCACCTCCTTCAGGCCTTTGCTTAAATGCCACCTTCTCACTGAGGCCCACTGTGATTATTACCTTATTTAAAACAGAAATCTACCTGCCACCACCACCACTTCCCTCCCAGTTCACCGTACCTGTCTTACTGTTTTACACAGCTCCTAGCACTTTTTACTGGGGGATATGGATATATCATAAACATAACCCACTGTATTGGATTTTTAGCACATGTATATAGAGTTTCACAGCTCTCACCACAATCCACTTTTAGAATATTTCCCTCATCCTCTAAAACTTACTTGTGCCCGGTTTCAGTTATTCTCCACTCTATCGTAGGTAGCCTCTGCTCAGCCTCTGGACCAATAAACTTGCCTTTTCTAGACGTTTGGATATTGGCCTCCTCTGACTTCAGACCACCAGTGTTTAACAGAGCTCAGCAAATGTGTGTTAAATTGTATGCAAATATGTTCATTTGCATACAATTAAAACAGGTCCATGTTTCATAGGCATCTGAGCTTATTTGAAGATAACTGGAGTGTTATCTCAGTATTCAGCCACCGGGGCCTCTCAGTCTCCCTCCCAAAATCTTCCCTGTGCGCCTCCCCGCTTCCCATCTCCTGGCTGCTCTCTGATGCAGGTGCTCAGCGCTACAGATTCTTTGCTAGTCTCTGAGCCACTTCCTTTCCCTTCCTGTAAACTGCTGTCAGAGTAATAATCGTTAGAAACTTGATTTCTATAATTGCACTCTCCTGTCTAAAAACTGCCAGTGATTTCTTTAAGACCTTTATGGGTTAATTATTATCAACAAGCACTTTTCCACTTGCCTTCTAATTCTGCTCAGTGCCAACCAGCTCTCTTTCCCAGGCTCTGTAAATATGAATTTGGGAAATATTGATTTCCATACAACCTCTAGTGTTATGTATGTCTGACTCCTAAGCCTCTTTGTCAAGCAATGTGCCATTTATTAAAACAAAAACAAAACCCTTAAAGCCTCCAGGAATTGGCTATGTAAAGAAACCCAACAATTTACCTGTATTATATTTTCCCAAATTGGGTGTTCTCAACACAACACATTTCCGAATGTGCTTCATACCAAGGATTTTTGTTTGCTTCTTATCAGGGGTTTCTCTGGCCACCAGTGGATGAAGGAAAGCTATGGGAATAATCCCATCGTGGAAACAAAACAACACACGTCTGGCCAAGGCCCTCCAGCGTCAGGACCAGACCTCAGCTCTGTTGGGTTCACTGTTGTTCCCTGCCTGAGGTCCTGGGCAGGCAGGGCGCCCCCCAGTGGAGGTCTTTTCTTCTGGAATCCAGCCTCTCCTGTGCTTGGCCAGTGCTACCAATGCCACATCCACCTTTCTCCATGCTGTGCACCGCTTGGGGCTGCTCAGGTCCTCCCTGATGACCAGGGATGTTAAAGCTGCCTCTGGGCTCCCCTGTGTACCAGCCACTTTCCTCCCCCATCGCCCGTGGGCTTTGGCTGCTTGTAGCTGCCTATCTTCCTTTGTGCACCAGCCACAGTGGGGCCTGCACACGTGGAACTGGCTTTGAAGACAGGCAGCCCTAAGGCTGAGTCCCAGTTCTTTTCATTTACTAGTTGTTTTGTCTAGGGAAACATATCTCTCTCTTTGAACCTAAGTATCCTCATTTGTGCTCTGGGGACAGTGATACCGTATAATTATACGCTTTGCCGTATAATCATGTGGATCAAGTCCAATAATGTACATAAGTGTCCTTGTCCCGCCCAAAGTAGGCACTCAGTAACTTTTTGCTGTTGAGATTGTTAGGCCGAAGCAGGAGAGCCCTGGGAAATAATGGTCGCTCCCCTATCGCTGGGGGAGAGCAAGCCTTTCTTCCCAGTTTCATCTCCCCCTGGAGGTGGTGGTGATAAGAATGTGGACAGTGCCATTCTGACCGCCACCCGGGTTTTCCAGGACTCGGCCCCAAGTGCTGATGAACAGCGGTGAGTCATGCACCACACCAGGTCTGCTTGTGTGACCTCCCCGCTAGCTCACTTCAGGATGAAAGCCACGAAGTATTCTCTGTTGTTATTCTTCTTAAATATGCTGTCAGGTGTTTTTGCTTAAAAAGCACCGCCAGTTTTGTCGTGACAGCTATTCTGTTCTGTAAAGAATGCATACTTGTCACACAGTTACTGGGCGTCCGTTAAATGGCAGGCGCTGGCCAGGTGCTGATGAGCCAGGGGTGAAGGAGACAGACCAGACCTTTGTCGTCTTGGAGCTGACACTGTCGTAGATGTGACAGGCATTCTTCAGATGATCTCACAAGTGAGGGTAAATGCCCCTAGAAATAAATGCTAGGATGAGGAGGTTTGTGATATTAGGTCTTGACCTGCTCTGGGAAAGAGGGTAGAGTGGCATGAAATCTTCCCCGAGAAAGTGGCATTGGGGTTTGAAGGATGTGACAAGTCAATGCAGTGAAGGTTAGAGGACAAAAAAATGCTTGCAGTAAAGGGGAAAATGGTGTGCACTGCTGTCACCTCACAAGGAAGGGTGCAGAGAGCCCGGCAGAGTGTGGGGGAGGGTGCTGGAGGGTGGGTGGGGCAGGACCACACCTGGGCCTGTAAAGATACTGGTCTTTTTCCTAAGAACAGTGGGAAGCCATTGAGGAGGGGTTTTGATCAGAGAGTGACAGGACCTGGAAGGCTAACAGTGGCTCTGGTTAGAGGAGAGTACTCCTCAGTATAGGAAGACACTGAGTCCATCGCTCCGGTTCTGGTCAGAGATGAAGCTAGCAGCTTGGCTTAGAGAAATGGGGAGAGAGGAAGAGAGAAGACTATTGAAGGAAGGTTTAAGAGGTAAATTTTTCAAATCTTGGTGATGGATTGGGTACTGAGGGTGAGGGAAAGAGACACCTAGAGACTCCTACATCTGTGTGGGTGGTGGCGCCATTCCAAACAGCTGTGTGGGTGAAGGTGCCATTTGCATGGGTGGTGGTACTAATCTATATAACTGCTTGGTGGTGACACTCTGTGAGACTGTGTATATGTTGGTACTTTTCACAAAGAAATGAATTCTGGAAGAGTTTGGGGATGGGGAGGGATGGGTGAAGGCAATTACCAGTGTAGTGATGGCAATATTAAATTGGAACTGTTTTTACAATGTTTAAATGAGGATGCCAAATAAGAGGTTATTGTATGATTGGACATCGTAGAAGAATGGACCTATGATACAATTTTAATATTTTTTCCATCACTATTTATACCCCTATATCCTCTTCTACCTTCCCCAAATCTCTCCCCACAGTCACCAACCACACTGTTGTCCCTGTTCATGAGTTCTTTCTATTTTTTCCCCTTTTTGTGCAATCTCTCCAAGCACACTCTCCTCCCCAGAGCTGTGAGCCTGCTCTCTATCTATGGCTCTGTGATACAATTTTTTATTTGGGTTGGAGTTGCCTAGGGATAGAGTAGGTCATTAAAATGAAACTCAAGGAGCACTTAATGATAGATAGAGAAGGAGGAGCACATAGGAGTAAACTAAATATGTGACCAATGAGGAAGGAGGAAAACCAGAGTAGATGGAGTCACAGAAGCCAAGGAAATAGTATGATTCAGGAAGGAGAGACCGTGTGTCGATGTTCAGTGCAGCCAGTATCCAGGTCAAGCACTGGCAATGACAAGTGGACTTAGTGAGCGTCCAGCTAAGGTATGCGTGCGTCGCCTGGAGACCAGAGGCACTCGGCAACCCAGCCCTTTTCACTTTGCCATGTTACTTCCAGAACCGTGCCATGCCCTCCTTGAGCAACCTCAAGAAGGCAGAACTTCCAGCTGGTAGAATAGGGTTAGAGAAACAGGGGGAGGAGCTTTTAATTTTCTTGCGTGCCAGAGTCTGCAGTAAGATTTTACCTACTCTCATTTATTCAGTTATAGGTGCTCCTGTCCTGAACACACTCCCAGAACAGCAGAGGGCAGATATAACTGTAAGATTTATACAACTGTCACCTGGGCCTAATGGAAGCATCCCTAACACAGGCATACATTGTTGGAATTTAAAGAAGGGAAAGCTTAGTAGATGAGGTGGAATGCACAATCACAAATAGAAAGACATGAAATGCACAACCAGAGATTGAGCTTACCTCAAGGTTAGAAGCCTGGGGGAAATGCAAGATACTTAACACTTTAGGATTTAGACTGCCACGCATAGCTCATTAGTCTTTCTTAGGTGTCATTTCTTCCTTTGTACTTTTGCAAACAAATTTTTCAAGTCATTTTCAAAGACTTGCTTACCAGGGTGAAATTTCAAAAAATAAAGTTATCTGAAAATGCTTTTCAAGGTACAGCTTATAAAATGCACATGTTCCAATAGCAAACTAAATTTTACTGAAGGAGCCAAAAAATCAGTACTTTGCGGGGAGGGAGGAGCCTGTTGGTATCCCCATTAAGAATTACTATACTTTCCCAAACCAGTTTGGTTCAGTGGATAGAGTGTTGGCCTGCGGACTGAAAGGTCCCGGGTTCGATTCCGGTCAAGGGCATGTACCTTGGTTGTGGGCACATCCCCAGTAAGAGGTGTGCAAGAGGCAGCTGATCGATGATTCTTTCTCATCGATGTTTCTAACTTCCTATCCCTCTCTCTTCTTCTCTGTAAAAAATCAATAAAATAAAAAATAAAAATAATTAACCATACTTAATTTGCTTTAATTCCTTAAATTAGTTTTCTGAATGACTTAGGCACATTTTCATCAAATGAAGCTCTGGGAAACACTGATTTTATTTTTTTATATTTTTATTGATTTCAGAGAGGAAGGGAGAGGGTTAGAGAGATAGAAACATCAATGATGAAAAAGAACATCAATGGGCTGCCTCCTGCACGCCTCCTACTGGGGGTTTAGCCCACACCTGGGCTTGTGCCCTGATTGGAAATCAAACTGGTTCGTAGGTCGATGCTCAACCACTGAGCCATGTTGGCCGGGTGAAACATTGATTTTTATTAAGCAGCAAAGGGTTACTATCAGGTGATAATCGTCATAAAAAATTTCAGGTGAAGACTGGGTGTTGTAGCCAATATAGTATAATCAGTGGAGGCCCCTTTAAAGACACCCCCTGAGAATGTGAACCCAGGAAAGTACGTTCTCAGTCCTCCTTTCTGGAGCCTCTGGGGGACGAGCATCACTAGGATGGAACCACTTCGCTGCTCTTTCTCTTTTACCCTTTATCATTTTACCCTACCTGACAACGAGAAGACCCTAAGGAATATTTGCAGCATCTTTTTCTACTGATCGCAGTTTTCCTGTGTTGTGTGTGTGGGGAGGGGATGAGGGGCGAGGGGAGTAAGGGGTGTCACACACATTTTTGATAATTTAATAAATGGTGTGCATCCTTTTCCCTGTGCTTATAGATTCAGAGGAAGAGTGGGACATAATGGCAGGGGCTGTGGGCACACTAGAAGTCTTTTCAGGGGTCCCAGGTTAGGCAACAGGCCTTGAAGGAGCTTCCTGAGCCACATGTTATATCCCAGCCTTCTCCTGTGTCACAGCTGCTGGTGGCTGCACAGTTGCTGTGGGAGGTCGGGCTCTGCACTGTTTGCAGCCTGAGGTCAGCTAGCCCCACCTATCCTGGTCAGCCCAACCTGGCACTGCTTCTGGCATAGACGCTGTCCTCCTCACTTCCTCCGGCTTGTGCCTGATCCCCTGGCTCGCCTCCTCACTTCTCTCTATTAGTCCAAAACCTGTGCACCAGCATCGAGCTCAGTACCCTTTCCCTCCATGAAAATTCCTGATTAGCCCTACCATATGATATTTTTCCTTCCCTTAGAAGTCTTTACTCTACCACTCGGTTTGCTATATAGCTAATGTAGTAGTCTCTCCGTAACTAGAAAGCATAGAAATGGTAGAAATTATGTCCTAAAGTGTTGGCACTGGAAAGGACATTAATACTGAGATCCTCAATCTTTTATTCCACCGCAACAAGTCAGTAGCAGTGACTTCCTGCAGCTGTGTGCATATGTGTGCATGTGTGTGCCCATTAAGATCAGCATCATTTTAAAATCTCAAGGAGGGAGGCAAACAGTGGGGAAAAACCTTGTCCTAGGTGATTCTGATGCCACCACCTCCATCATTAATTCCTTGTTGTCCCCATTTTGCAGAGAACCACTCACTAATGTGGAATGGCTTCGGAGCTAGTCTGAGTAATATGGAGGCACCTTGTTTCACCTCTCTCTGGTCTGCATGCTGTGGTTAAAAATTAAGCACAATGCCAGAGATTTAGAAGAGACAATAGGCCAAAGGGAGAAAAGAGGCACCAAATGGATTGCCAATGGGCCCCTCTATACACATACATAACACACTCCTAGCCCCCCCACACACACACATACACACACACACACATGCACACATTTACGCATGCACACTCATGTACATTCTCATTCCCCCATCCTGGGGTAGGGACTATGATGGGTCCAGTAACCTTCTCAAAACAGATGGGGTTTACAGAAATGCGGATTCCATATCCCTCCAGAAACAGTTCTTCAAGGGCTGGGTCTCTTGGAGTTGTTCACACAGGATCCATACAGTCGTGTGATTTTTACTTCTATTTCAAAGGAGGAGAAAAACGTTATATTCCTCTGCCAAGGAGCTTTCTCCCCTGCACACAGGCTGACACCTGCTTACCTGTTTGTGCTGCCTCCCAATGCTGGAGTTCACCTAGGCTGCAAAGAACTTTACAAAAACTCTAGTGATTTACTAGTAGTTGGATCCCTTACTTTCTGCCTGAGAAAGCAGACATCCGGAGAAGTGACCTGGCTTAGACGGGGCAACTGGCAGAGCTGGACTGTCACGCAGGTCTCCCAAAGCCTGGCCTTCATTGGGCCGGGCCTCTTTGGATTCATGGCCCCAGTGCTGTCTTACACAGTACACGTTTCGTAAGCCTTTGCTTCTTTTTACAATTAAGTACTTTGAGCTTCCTGCTGTTTTTTCCCTTGCCATATGCACAGACACTTACTCACCCCAGCCATCTGGAGAAGGGAAAAGGCATATCTGTCAGAGAAATGAGTATGCAAATGCATTCTTTTTATAATTACTCAAAAAAGAAGGTTGCTGAAGGTATGATTTATTTAGCCAGTTCTTCAGATCTAGATTGAAAAGCCATTCTGATGTTCGCAAAATATTTTATTTTGTATGCAGCTCTCAGGACATCTCTTCATTCGCAGTCTGTGGTCTCCACTGTCGGCATGTGTCTCTGCTTATTGTAGCTCCGTGAAAGCTAGTGTAACGCCAGCATTAATTTGACCCCCGGCTGTATTCTTTCCCTGTCGGTTCCTGTCCTCCAGGCTCGTGGTTATATCAAAGATGGGAGCAGCTGGAATCAGATGCCTGTGATTATTAAGACGGTAATTACTTATCATGCCAACACCAACAATATTAAGTAGAACTTAAATAATTGAAAATGTTACCTAAGGGGCAAGCATAGATCAAGGAGTCAGAATAAAGGGCATGATCAAGAATCGTCCAGGCAATAGTAAAATGTCTTCATTCTTGTTTTATTCAGGTAATCTGGCTAAAAATGCTCTGTGGAGATAATAAATTTCCTCAATTTTAACCAGCAGACTTTTATAACTTCTTTATAAAGTAGAATTATGTAAAAAAAAAAAAAGTATCTGGAGCAATACTCTTTTGCTGGAACAAGTCAGTTTTCTCAGAGATCTGAGGTTATTAGGAGAGAAATGCCCCATCTGCCATCATAGCAGAATGAGTTTGATGAAGCTCTATACTTACTATGTTTCCCCAAAAATAAGACATCCTCTGAAAATAAGACCTAGCGCATGGAAAGATAAGACATCCCCTGAAAATAAGACCTAGCGCAACTTTGGGAGAAAAAATTAATATAAGACACTGTCTTATTTTTTGGGGAAACAGGGTATATTGCACCTCATAGTTTAGAAAGTATTTTCAAACTTATTCCATTTAGCCTCACCAAAAGTATTGCAGAGGAGATAGTTTTTACCTCCAACTGATGGAGGAGTAAATGTTGGCTGAGAAAGGCTAAGTGATTTGCCCAAGTTACACAAATAATAAGTTGTGAGGTTGGGTTAGCATGTAAGATTTGTTCGTGATTTCATAACACATTCCAAACCTGCAAGGTGGTAGGAAACTATAATATACTCTTGCTACGTTTCTTATATTTTCCCAAAAATGAAGGCATTTTCTTTGGTGGGATCTTCTGGATCCACTCTTCATCAGAAGAGCAAATAGTCACAGGAAAGAAAGATTTAATAGACAGTTTTCTTCATTGGAATAATGCTTATCTTTGCTCTGAAATTTTTAATTCTAAGAAGACAACACCCATGGATAACTTTTCCACCTTTGGCTATGACTTCTGCCCTTTATTTGGTAGTTCTAATATTTCTGTACTGAATTTGTAGATCTTATTATGAACCACGCTAAACATTTTTATTTTTATTTGAAAAGCAAACATTTCCTTGATAAATTTGATGTTGCTTCCCGTACTTCATTTTTATTTGCTGCTGTTTTTAATTGTCACCCCCTCATCCCAGCACATTGCTGTGCCAACTCGCTGTGCTAGTTGTGGGCAGTGTGTGGCTGGGCTAACTCCAACACTCTCCAGTGTTCACCAGCATGCCACATAACCCATGACTATGCTTTCCTTCCAAAGAGCTGGAAGCCCATATCCAACTCCCTTAGGCCAGAAATCCCAGCATGTTTCCTAAGATTGGGGCATGTCTGAAGAACTTGGGGATATGCTCTTCTGGAGATCACAGACCTTGTAGAGAGAAGAAAGCTTACAAGCTTAGTTTTAGTCCAGATGGTTTGTGTCAAAGATAAAACTTGATTCCAAACACAGCACAGTGTTTTCCACCCAGATTGTCCCCTAGCCCAAGTCCACCTGCACTCAAAGCCCAAGTTCTAGAAAGAGGAGGATTCTTTAAAAGAGCAAGAAAGATTTTAAAAAAGGTATTGTTTGACTGAACCTCCTCTGTCATCTTGAGTGGCATTGGTGAATGGGACAGCGCTGGTGCTTAGATGACATCCTTAGCATTGCCACCAAAACGGGAGAGGCTCTGCCACTGCCTCTGCACTCGCCAGCCATGAGCCCAGCTGTGGAAGCACATTGACTACCAGGGGCAGCTCCTGGGTTGAGCATCTACCCCCTGGTGGTCAGTGCGTGACATAGCAACTGGTTGTTCTGCTGTTTGGTTGATTTGGATATTAGCCTTAAAAAAAAACCAAAACACATATTTTTTATTGAGTTTTTACAGAGAGGAAAAGAGAGGGATAGAAAGCTAGAAATATCGATGAGAGAGAAACATCGATCAGCTGCCTCTTGCACACCCCATGCTGGGGATGTGCCCACAACCAAGGTGCATGCCCTTGACTTAAATCAAACCTGGGACCTTTCAGTCTGCAGGCCGACACTATATCCACTGAGCCAAACTGGTTTCAGCATGGATATTAGCCTTTTATTATAAAGGATAGTATCTATTTTCAGTTCCTGGTAATACAATTATTATTATTTACATGAACCCTTCACCCAGAGCTCGTTTACCTTGCGGGACTTTGTCATAACACTTAGCCCCTCCTGGTGCACTACAAAATTTACTTATTTGCCCTGTTAATTGTTATCTGTCTTCTCATATAGAAAGTAAGCTCAAAGGGGTAGGCATATTTAGTCTTTTCTGCTCATCAATATATCCCAAGAACCTAAAAGAATTTCTGTAGTGGTTGGGCGTGCAGCAAATATTTGTTGAGTATTAAGTCAAGAATATGTCATTTCACTGTCTACTCAAAAAATAAAACAGGTACAATAATTCCATTTATTGTACCTGTTTTATTTTTTGAGGAATAGATAGCGAGGAATAGGGTCCTGGAGAATTCTTTTATGATATTGATCACTGGGTAGATTTGAGTATGGGGGAGGGCATGGTAGTGGCAGGCAACTTCTGAATTTGTGATTTTCAACTCACTTTTTTGCCCTTCCTAGGCTTTTAGCTCAGAAGTAGATTCCAATCTGCTCCCACAGACCTGACAGTATAATGAGATAATCATTCTTATGTCTTCCTTTCTTTCCCTTTCTGATTCCTCCAGATTATTTCATATTTTATTTATTTAAAAAAATAAGTTTAACTTAAATGAGAAGTGGCTGACAAAGGAGAAAGAAATGGCCATAAAATGAGTCATGAACAATAAATAGAAGAGTGCCTACTCTTAGGTTCTAGGTATTCACAGAGTAGGAACGTGTTTCATTCTAATTGTTTTTGACAATCATTGTAAAATGCAAATCTTGATTAGTCACTTGATATGATGCATTTGTGAATAAAACAAAACCAATTGTTTAGGAGCATCAATACGATTCCTTTCTTTATACTATCAATAGAACCAGAAAGAAATCTCTTTTAAGATTCTCATTGAAAAGGATGATGAGGTAGTGAATGTAATGAGCAATGTCTTACAGGCATCTTTATGGAGTTATCACGTCACCTTCTCTGGGACTTTCATTTACCTAACACCTCAGTATATAAAGATATGGTAATTAGGAATTGCAGACAGGAGGTAGGGAAGGGTTGAAGTCTGTAGACTTTTTTTAGTCTAGCATAATAATGATGACAGCTAACACTTTTGTAGATTTTATGTTCTTAACACCAGCCTTAGTTCTCTGCTTATGCTGACTCATGAAACCCTTATAACTATGTTGTGAGGTGGGTGGTGTTATCAACACCATTTTATAGGATAAGGATGCTGAGGCACAGAGGTGTTAAATAATTGCCCAAGGTCATGTTGCTAGTGGGCTGCTGGTGTTACCAGACAGTTTGACTACAATGCTTGCTCTCTTATCCTCCTCCTTAATGCCTTTCTGGAGCCCAAGGCTAGATTTTTGAGGGTCCACAAGGGAAATGGTTATGCTGACTATTTTCCAGAAAATTAACTGTGATAGCTGACATCTTGGAAATTATTGAGCAGCTATAATAGAGATTTTACTTTCTGGAAAACCTCTAGAGTCCAAGCATTCTTTGTTGCTAATGCTGGAGGCAGTATAGTCTATGGTGAGAATGTAATCTAGTCAGACTTGCCTGGTTTCTAATCTTGGGTATTATCTCCATGAACTTGGGAAAGTTACTTTACCTCAAATTTGAGATTTGGTTCATATCCTCTGCTTGGTACTAGTAGATTACTATAGGTGGCATTATTGGAAATTTCTCCACAGAAACCAAAAATATTTTTTAATGGTATGTGGATAAAAAATATTCAGCTAAGACATTAGCTAGTTCCTGAGATATAAATAAAAATTTTGTGATGTAGGTAGGCAAGTCTATTTTTTCTGTGATACACAATTATTAACCAGTTAACTGCCACAATATTTTGAATTTAATTTAAAAAGGTCCGCTGTTTGCATCTGTAGATGCTTATGGTGTACAAATGGTTAAAAACATGGGTTATAATTCTAGCATGCTTTCTTCATGAAATAAAATAATGGTTTTGTTTTTACTAATAGTATATAGCACTAAATACTATGTATTCTGTATAAAAAGGATATTACCAAAGGGCAATAATACATGCATTAGAAAATACACTAGAAAAGAAACATCAACATTATGTGAATATAGATTTTGTACATTGGGAAACCTAGGATTGATAAAGGAGGGATTCTACCTCAGTCATTGTGAAATATCAAACATGATGGATTTGACAGCCATATTCCCCCTCAGGCTCTCCCACACTATTCTCTCTGAATCCATCCTCCCACGTATTGAGCTCACCCAAGCCTATTGACTGAGCCCAGAAAACAGACTCTACTCTCCTCCTCCTCTTCTGACTCATGCCAAAAAGTCATGTAGCAATTCCAAACATGTCTCAAATCACAAAACACAATGTGGAAAGCTTTCTTGTCTCTGACCTTGAAATATTCTTTAGTATTTTGACGTTTGTGTAATCAAGTGATATATTTAGATTACCCTCATTTCCTGGGAGACTATCTGACCACTCAAGCTGAATGCCTATTGACTTCACCACATGCCATTATTCAATATAGCACCCATTACTAAGCAGTGTTTTCTTGTCTATCTGCTGTTTCATCCCCCCCTTGGATAGTAAGGTCTATGAGAATAGGGGCATCATCTGTCTTGTTTGAAACTGCTTGTACTAGAGGACAGCGTGGCACACAGAGCTAACGAATGTTTGTGAATGGATGAGTAACATCCTCATACATGTTACTTCATGTGAATTTTAGTAAGATGATCCGGATCTGATACTGTGGTTAATTGGTCTTGTTTTTCTGTCATTCTTTTTCTGCCATACTTCATATCTGACCACACCTGTCATCATTACTCTTTAACCCAGATCCAGAGTCTCTGAGTCCATCGTCCATTGTTGCCACCATCTTTTTGTATAATGTTGACACATTTTTTGAAATTTGATAATTTCATTTTTAGTTTTTATTTTATTTTTGTTAATCTTCACCCGAGGATATTTTTTCTATTGATACTTTTTAGAGAGATTGGAAGAAAGGGAGGGAAGAGAGGGAAAGAGAGAGAGAAACATTGATGTGAGAGAAACACAGCAATTGGTTGCCTCCCACACGTACCCCAATGGGGATGAGGATCGAACCTGCAACCCAGATACCTGACCTTGACCAGGAAATGGACTTGATATCCTTCAATGCATGGGTGATGCTTAAACCACCGAACAACACTGCCAGGGCTCATTTTAATTTTTTAAAGTTATTAATATTTTCTACTTGATTGAATCATATATAACAGGGTTGTGCAAATTAATGACCTTTCTTATTTAATTTCATAAGAAAATGTCTTATGAGTTCCCCAGTCTGATGAATGATTTTGCATTGTTTACAAATAAGTATTCACAGTGTACTTGGTATTGTGATTCAGAAAGTATACAATAAATTTTTATCTTCATTTACCCCCTATATTTGAATATTTCTCAAAGATTGGTATTATCAATAATTAAAATTAAGAAAAAGAAACTCAGTATTTGAAGGCTTGCCACTACTGACTTTTGGATTTTAGAAATTGTTGCTCAAATAAATATTCTGTGTTCTCTGATAATTGTAAAATTATGACTTTAGTATATTTTGAGCGCCCATTGTATTTTCAAAGTTTTTCATCTTGCTGCTTTGTTATTCTGTATGCAGGGGAGAAAAAAGTATTTTTTCTCAGCTAGGGCCCTGGTAACAAAAGTTTTCTTTTGTGTGTGTGTGTGTGTGTGTGTGTGTGTGTGTGTGTGTGTGTTTTCCTGAGAGAATTAGCATGTTTATCCCTGTCTTTCCAGATGAGAAGTGCTACATATTCAAAGAAATGGAGTTTTCTGAGTTACACTTTCATAAAATTAGAATCCTTTACCCACTGGAGATTCAGGGTGGGTTCTAGACGGCCTAGGTTTTCACTCTGGCTCATATACATTGGTTGTGTGACCTTCATGAAGTTACTTCATTTTTCTAAACCTCAATTTCCTAATCAGTAAAATGGGTATGAAAAGGCAAGTAACCCAAAGGCTTCCTGTTTAAAGATAGCTGATTGAAGATATGTCTACATTGCATCTCCAGTTGGTATAGTTCTTATTTTACAGAAGTATAACCTGGAAGCCTCCATATCTTTTAATGGGGAAAGCCTTTTCTTCCTCTCCATGTTCTTCAGTGCTTCTCCACTTAACTTTCCTCCACCACTCTAACCCACCCATCTCCCTTCATTTAACTTTCCTCCACCACTCTAACCCACCCATCTCGCTTCATTTAACTTTCCTCCACCAATCTAACCCACCCATCTCCGTTCATTTAACTTTCCTCCACCACTCTAACCCACCCATCTCCCTTCATTTAACTTTCCTCCACCACTCTAACCCACCCATCTTGCTTCATTTAACTTTCCTCCACCAATCTAACCCACCCATCTCGCTTCATTTAACTTTCCTCCACCAATCTAACCCACCCATCTCCGTTCATTTAACTTTCCTCCACCACTCTAACCCACCCATCTCGCTTCATTTAACTTTCCTCCATCACTCTAACTCACCCATCTCACTTCATTTAACTTTCCTCCATCACTCTAACCCACCCATCTCACTTAGTTTAACTTTCCTCCACCACTCTAACTCACCCATCTCGCTTCATTTAACTTTCCTCCACCACTCTAACTCACCCATCTCGCATTTGGTAGCCAATGCGTGCAGCAGAATGTAACAGAGCTGGATCTGAACATCAACTTCACCAGTTACCAGGTCTTTTTCTTTTTATCTCAAGCATTTCAGCTTATTGAGTCTCTGTTTTTTTCTCCTTAAAAAAAATGGGCCTATTTAGTTCTTAGATCATTGTAAGAATCAAATGTAATGCTGTGCGCTGAGCTTCCTTAAGTAGGTACATAAATTACAGTGCTTACCCAGTGCTAATGCTTCTTGCAGATGTAAGATACACAACAGCTTTTCAAGGGAGAAAATAGTAGCATACCAGTAAATATACTGATTTAAGGTACAACCTCAATTTTAGACATTTTAAAATGAGGAAAATATTGTGCGTCTCTCAATAGAAGAAAACGCAGAATGCAAGTGTGGATGTTATGTCTTGCTTTGCAGATTATAAGCTCTTTGAAGGGCAGAGTCTGGGTTACATCTAGGTCATAGGTTGGGGAACTGTAAACCATATTTTCTGTTTGTTAGAGAATAACTATTAATCAGAGGGGACTGTTCACTTACTGTCTGATGAATAACTTTTTATACAGTTTTTTAATTATGTAAGTGAAGCTTATTGATGTTTTGCCATATAATAATGTTATTTATCATATAAATGATTTGTATATCAGCATAAGTTTCAAGGTCTACATTGTGCCATCTATAAATATTCAGCTGGAAGATTTAAAATTTTCAGTAGTGATCTCTATAGAATATTCTTTAAGAAAAAAGTTTTCATGGCAGCATTTTTCAAAAGCACCTTAGGATGTTATAATTGCAGGTTAGGTTATTTTGACAAGACTGTGTAACTGATCCAAGCATTTTGTGCTTCTATTCATAGAGGAGTGATGGAGCTAAAAATTAAATTAAAGGAAGAACTGAAAAGGGGTGTGCTAATGTGACTGGAAGAACTGACTTAAACACTACATTTCAGTTTGGTTCCCAAGGTCTTTAGCTGTATTCACGAGGGTAGCTAGAAACTTCATCTTTGTTCTTATTAGAGAACTTTTTTTTTAATATTCAGTGCAGCACTTTATTCTTTTAGGGCATGAATTTTGTAATATAAGTTAACATGTTGTGATTCAATATATGCAAATAATCTAAGATTAAGATGCCATTCTCTTCATTCTAAAATGGAGATGTATTGTACTTTTACTCTGTCTGCTTTTGGGGATTTTTGTGAGCACAATTGTCATTCTAACAGATTCAAGACTGTGAACAAAAAGATGTGGATCCTGCCTCTATAGTCAAGATGGCCAAAAAAAAATGTATCATCCAAACTGGGAAACAAAAGAGAACAAATAGGGATGCAACTAGGCAAAACCAGGCAAAACTATGACTATCCCAAGTTAAATAGTCACCCTCATTTAAAGAGCTTACTACCTGGGGGTAGAGTATGGGTGGGAATGAGGTGGGTGCAATAGATTTTGCCCCCCCCCCCCAACAAGTAATTATACAGAGTGTTTCTCCAAACAAGTAATTATACAGAGTGTTGATTCTGTGCGTGTGGGTGTTTAGGTATTACTGGAGCATGTAGAAGAGTAATTAACTTAGACCTAGGAGGTTACGGGAGGCTTCCCAGAGGAAGTAACATCTGGAACTTGCAGTATGAATAGGAGCTAAATGGGCAAAGAGGAGAGGTACCTGAAGGGAGAGAACAGTTGTGCAGTGTGGAGGAGTAGATTTGCATGACTGTGACCAGAAAACAAGAAGTCACGTGTCAGGATACAATGCTAGAGATGTTGTTAGCAGGAGTGCCATTTTAGGGAACTTGACTTTATCACAACCTTTTGAAGCAGAGCAATGAGGTAATCAGATGGCTAAGGGTTTTTGCCTATATTCAGTTGACTGCCATGTACCTGGGTATCTTGGCTGGAGCTGGGTGTGCACAGCATGTGGAAGTGGGCAGTGTCCCTCCCTCTCCTCTGAGGGTGGATCCAGCAGCAGGACTGAGTGGGAAAGGGTGTACACATCTGTAATCATGTGTGACAGACTGGCGGGGTTATCCTTGAGAGGCAGCCTGGTAGAAGGCCCCTGAAGGAAAGTCATCGCTGGAGTTGTGGAGAAGGCTTACAGGTATTCAGCGCTTGGCCTTGGGACCCAGGGAGATGGCAGGTGCCCCTCTCACATATTCAGGACTCTCTTCCCTGGCTGCTGGGGCCCCCACAGTACTTGCTTGACCTGGGAAGGAAATGGCTTCAGTAAAACAAACAAACTGTGTGCCTAGGAGTCCAAGCAATGTTCCAGAGAGAATTTCCTTGCAAAGTGGTGGGCGGTAGCACGCGGAGAAAGGTGAACACTGGCTGGAAATGTGAAGGTGAAGCCAGATGCTCCTGGGGAGCATGCGTTGAGAGGCACCTGTCAGGCCAGGGGTTCCCTGTGGCGGGCGGTTTCTCAGTGACCAGTGTCCCAGCTTTGAGCAGAGCTTCAGCTGTCCCAGACCTAGAGGGCCTTGCACAGTCTATCAGATGAGGAAGGAAGAGACGGGTAGGCCAAGTCAGCAGTGGCTGGAGATGGGTGATTCCGGCGTACAGTGGTGGTGAGAGGGCAGCCAAGGGCAAGGACTGGCCCATAGTGGGCTGTGCCCCACTGTGTTAGTTCGCTAGGGCTGCCCTAACAAAGTCCCACAGAGTGGGTGGCTTAACCAACAAACATTATTTTCTGTTTGCTCTGGAGGCTGCATGTCCAAGGTCAAGGTGTCCACAGGGTTGGTTTCTCTCTAAGCCCATCTCCTTGGCTTGTAGCTGCTGCCTTCTCATTGTGTCCTCACATGGTGTCTCCTCTGTACTCACGTGTGTCCTAATCTCTTCTCATAGGGACACCAGTCACATTGGATCAGAGCTCACCCATATAACTCATTTTACACTTAGTTACCTTTCTAAAAGCCCTATCTTCAAGCACAGTCACATTCTAAGGGGGGTAGCATTTGAACATGTGAGCTTGGAGGGACACAGCTCACCCCATAACAGGGACCTCCTTAGGAGACACCAGCCAGTGGTTGTAGGTACTGATCCTGCCGTGGGCTTCTATGGGGCAGGCAGGCCTAGGCCCATTTGGGTTCTCTTTGGAACAACCTTGAATGTGCATTATAGTCTCACTTTTACTTTCAGTGATGGAGGTAGTACCTTGCGTGGTAAATTATCCAGTCTTTGGTCATTTTAGATTATTGGAAACTTCCTTCATTTCGAGTCCAAGTTGATGTTGCTTTAGCCCTCTGGCCCTGGTGCTTGTGGCTATTGGTCCTGCCCTCTTCAGCACTGTGTCCTGGGGTACATTCCTCTTATTAGTGTCAGGTGTAGTGAAGAGTGTGGACTCTGGAGTAAGTCTTCTGGGTTGAAAGCCTGGTTTCATCACTTACCAGTTGTGCACCTTTCCACATATTACCTGACCTCTTTAAGCCTTAATGTACTGATTCATAAAAAGGGGGATAGTAAGATGCCTGATGGATTAAATCAGGTAAGCAAACCAGTTCTTGTGCTGGACACTTATTAAGTGCTTAATCAAGGTTGTCCTGTCATCTTCATCATCGCGACCCCTTCCCTTTCACGTGACACTAAGAAACAACTACACTGCCACCTGTGATGAACTGTGCAGGGGGGGGTGTGTGGGGGGCGGGGACTAGCATTTCCTCCACTCTTCTCTTATGTCACCTGAGAGTCTCTCAGGTACGTTCTTTATAGGGTTGTCTTTTATTGGACTTCCTGTCAGCCAGTAACAGCAATCAATGTTCATCAAGTACTTTACAGTTTCAAAGTGCTTTTTGCTTTTAGTTTTATTCTCATACTGGCCCTGGCGTTTGTTATTTTACCAATTTTATATACAAAGAAACCGAGTCTTGGAATTAACTGACTTACCTAAGTTATATGTCTGGTAAGTATTGGATTTTGGACACAAAACCTCATTTTCTTGTCCATCCTTGTTTTTAATTACACATATACATAGCACATGTTTACCATAGAAATGGTAAAAAATATAGATAATTAATTTTAAAAAGCGTTTCTATAATGAAGAATAATCATTGACATCTAAAATATATATTCTTACACAAGTGGTTTTACAATATGTATTGATTTATTATTTTTCTCTTAAAGCATGCATTTTTTAATGTTAAAAAGTATATACTAGAGGCCCAGTGCACAGCATTCATACACTGAGGGGGCAGGCTCCTCAGCCGGGCCTGCACCCTCTCGCAGCCTGAGACCCCTTGGGAGATGTACACCTGTCAACGTAGGCCTGCCTCCCACAGACATCCCCCAAGGGGTCCTTCGTGCTGTTGCAGAGGTGGGAGAGGCTCCTGCCACCACTGCTGCACCAGCTGTGAGCCCAGCTTCTGGCTCAATTGCACCCTCCCTGTGGGAGTGCACTGACCACCAAGGGGCAGCTCCTGCATTGAATGTCTGCTCCTTGGTGGTCAGTGCACATCATAGCAACCAGTTGTTCCACTGTTCAGTCAATTTGCATATTAGGGTTTTATTATATAGGACATAACCATTTTGAATTACTCTTTGGTTCTGCATTGAAGGAAATACAGCATTTAACTCATCTCCTAACATGATTGCTTGTACTTTTTGCTTGTATAAACAATACTCCAGTGGATCTTCTTGTACATACATACCTTTGCACACTTGCCTGATTAGTTTTATTGGGTGGGTTTTACTTGTGGAATTTATAGACCAAAGGATTTTCCCATTCTAAGGCCTTTGATATGTATTTACAAATTGCCCTCCAGAACGCCTGTGCCAATTTAGATATCCAGCTGCATGCATAAGAACGTCATTTTCCTTGCTACCATTGGCCGCCATTCTTCTTCTCCAATGTGCTTGGAAGGAAATGGTATCTTGATGACTCATTTGCATTTTTATTCCTAACCAGAGGGAACATTTTAATATGTTTTCAGTTCCTTTATATCTCTTCTTTGATTATTTGCCTGTTTATACTCTTTGTCCATTATTTCCTATGGCATGATCAATCTTTTTCTTATTGATGTGTGCGTACTTTACATATAAACAATATTAATTACTTGTCTTCTAACACTTGTTCTTTTGACAACTACTTCCAGTTGTACAAACTATTGGATTAAAAAAAATTGTGTGGCTGATAAGTTACACTTGCTCCATTTTGATAATTATTTTCTAATGAAATGCGGAACAATTTCTTGAGCCCTGTTAACTTCATCTGAACAGGTGCTACCTGGGGCTGGCTGTGACATCTGATATGCTCAGTTTCTCTCCCAGCCATGCTCCTATCTACACTTCTGTAGAGAGTGGCCTCTATATTTCCATGTGGGAGACAGGGAAGGGGAGTCAAATGAATGTTTATGGAGCACCACTGTGTATGAAGCATTTCACTTGATGCTTTCAGACATGTGAAGTGTTAAATATCTAGAATAGAAGACCTTGAAGCTCTGCTGCATGAGCTTTCCTAAATTCCATGGGCATTGGCTCTCCTTTCCTAACAGTAAGAAATATGGTCACTTACCATCTTCTTCAAAACAATTGGTGGTTTAGTGTGTTTCATAATTTAAAAGGAGTTTGCTCTCTCCCTATTACAAATATTTGTTCATTTTGGATTATCATACCAGGCCAATGGACGGTGGTTGTTCGTGCGTTCAGGCAACCTCTGATGAGATCCATCTACAAAAAGATATTTTGACTTTTGCCTTTTGATATTTTTTCTCTCTCTCATATGATTATTAAATACTTTGTATACCATTACATATATATTTGTGTCTTATATTGTTAAGCATTCTTTGACTATATTTCTTCTATAATTTTCGTGTAATGTGTATTTTTAGTTTTTGACATGGTAGTCCTCTCTTCTCTGCAGGTTCACTTTCCATGGTCAACTGTTGTTGAACATATCAAATGATAACTTCTAGAACTAAATAATTCATAAGTTTCAAATTGTCTGTTATTCTGAGTAGTGTGATAATATTTCACACCATCCTCTCTTTGTCCAACTTATCCATACTGAATATGCTGCCCACCCATTAGTCACTTAGTAGCCATGGTCTTTCTTTGTACTTAAGTCAGACCTGTTAGACATTTACTTTATTCGTTCCTTTTCACATTGTTATGGCTTAATAAGATATTTTTCTTCTGAAAGTACTATTTTCAATGTCCAAAAAATTTCATTCTAAGTGAAGACCTGGCAACCCTGAAGCATTTTAATGAAAATAAAAGCTATGAAGATTAAAGAAACCCCATCCATCCCACGTACCAAACAGATATGGGAGAAGAAGCTCCCCAGTAAGAGAGGGGATTGCAATCATGAACATTTTCTAAGAGCGATGCCAGGGAGTAACATCACCTATGTGCAAGAACTACTGTAGCTTTGAGAAACGCTTTCTGTGTGTCCCCCGATGAGTGCAGGCTTCCGCTGGAGAGCTTGAAGCAGGGCCCGGAGCATCCCACGCTGCTGAGGCCATGGGAACAGTCCGGGGAGGATGGCCGCCATCCATAGTTTTGGCATGGAAAAAAAAAATAGTACTTAGCACACGAACTACATTAGCAAACAGTGAAACAAAAGTAAAAACTCACCTACATACCTGTCCCCTGAGCAAGTCACTACGTGTGATTCGGGCTTGTGAATAAAAGGAGAGACACTGATGTGGGCGGCGTGGGTTGGGCCCGCTGTCATGACTGCACGTTGATGTGTGACCATGGCTCCATTTTGTGAAGTTTTTGCTTTACTTGTGTTCGCAAGCTAAGCTTATTTGGTTGCATTTGTAACCACAAAGACGGAAATCTGTGGCACTGGTCTTTGGGGGACAGTACATGTTTTGTTGGTTCCACTGTTTAGCACCCAGTTCTACACTGATAAACAGACAGCACTGTACCTGCCTTGTTCTCACATAGTAATTAAGCTGCAGAGGGAAATCCCCTTCTCCTTTCCCAAGAGCATTAGGCTAAGCTTGAAAGCTGATTCAAAGATACTTAAAATCTAAACATATGTTTTCCTATTTTTATAAATCGAAGCCTTGCCTTTCAGTTATGTTTAGTGAAGTCAGTAAATTCTCTGTCCACCAACATCATATTTTATACGTTCATTGCTTGACCACTAGGCCACAGGCATAGACAGCATTTGCCTTCTCATATAATGAATTTGTGTGGAAAGCAGTTAAACGGTGTCTTCAGTAGCTTGGTCATTTAAAGGATGCCGGGGAAATAGCTTTAAGTGTCACAAAATTGTGTACATTACTTATTTAAACCTATGTTTTTCTGGAAAGTTCTTGGAATGCATTTTCCCAGAGAAGCAATAGGAATATGTGTCTTGTGTTTTTAAAGCAGCAGAATCCCGCCCCCCTCCCCTGCTCCCCACTGTCCCCAAACAAAATCTCAGACTGTGCTCTGCTTGATTTTCTTGGGGATCTTTTAATCTCCAGCTGTGTTAGCCTAAATAAGACATGGAATTTGTTATAAAGGTCTAGGTTATTTATGTACCCCCAGAGGCAGGAATGCATGGAAAATCCAGAATGTCCTCTCCTTCCATCTCTTGCCTCTAGCCTTTTCTCTGTATGTCCGCGTTTTGTTTTTTTTTCTGTTTCTTTTCCTGCAGAATTGCTTTCTTAGTTTATTAATCTACATGACAGAGAACAGAGCTGAGATGAGGATGAGGTGAATGAGGTGCAAAATTTCAGAGCGAACCAACAAATTTTGGATGGAGAGAAATAATATGTTAATGTAATATTTCAAAGTTAATGATGAGCACAATATCAAAATTTTAAATAAAGGTAGGGCTAGTATAAACATAGCTCATTTAGTGAGTCGGTTTCCAAATAGTAAGGGAATTTAATTTATCTTATGATTTTTTATTATAATTTTTGGAGTGTCTGAAAAATATCAAGTTCAATGTGTCCTTTAATTTTGGATGATTTTAACTTTTAGGATATTGTTCTTCACTTGCCTTGTTACTGGGTGAGTTTAAAAATATTTGATTTTCAGAAAGGTTAAGTCTGTTTTCCTGTCTGTAATAATAAATATTCTTTTGCCATTTTAAAGTTCAAGTGACCATCCCTGTTAGTGTTTGCGTTAGGCAATAACAGCCTGGAGATGATAACCTAGATTCTGAAAGGAAACTGTAGCAGTGATAGGTCACTAAGAAAGTGTCTTAGGCCATAAAACAGTGAGCCTTGAATTATTCTCAGCCCCTGCCCTACTCAGTCATAATGGAATCATTGAAAATGATTTAGGTTTGTCAAAACAAATTTGAAATAAATGAAAGTATAGATAACCTATTTTTTATAATTATAGTTGAAGAAAGAAAGCAAGAAATGTAAAACATAGTTGTGTGAATAATATTAGAAAAAAACCTGATGTTCAATAACAATGGGATACTTAAGCAAATTATGATATATCTATAGAATTACTATATAGTCATGCCCAATTGAGGGTTTGTATACACTGTAACAAATGCTGTATTTTAGTCATGTTGGAAGCCATAGTTTCCTCTTTTGTACAAATCAGCAGAAATAGGCACAGCTTAACACATCAGTTTTATAAGTGCTTTTACCTTGTTATTGCTTTTCAAAATATAATTGAGGCAGAAGAGAATCTGCTTAAGATTTTCCAGGTTGGAATTAATTTTTCCACTTGAGTGTATTAGAAAGTAGGTGCTAGACCCTCTAATGAGAGTTGTAAAGCATAGCCATGGACCAGGTGCCAGACTATTCAAATAATTTAATTTTCTCTTTAGAGTTACACCAGTGATTGAAAGCGCAGGCTGGGGAGTAGAGGGGGTGGTTAAAGGTTTGGGGTGAGATTAAATGAATATATAGGCAAGGAACAATTTTAAGCTTGATAACTTCATCCTATTATATATTTCCAACTATGCTAATCCTAAAGCTCTTCTGAGAATCTGTGTTCTATTTTCTACTCATTTTCATCCTCTCTGTATGTTATCGTTTAAATCTAGTTTTCAGAAATCTCCTTGAACAGAAAATCATATTTCTGTAGACGTTTAACAAAGACATCCTTTTTTAAAATCTTAATTTCCCCATTGTTCATGTTTGGAAGGAAAGTAAAATCGCATAAAGGATGAGTCAACTAGTACTTGTGGTTTAGAACTTTGTAGGTTTTAGTTTATCAAATGTGAATTTTTCCCTTTGGCTGCCTATTGTTTTAATTTCTACTGTAGCCCTATTTTAGCTAATGTTGGGTTCTCTAACACATTTTTACTTCTTATTCCCTGAAGTTCCAATAAAGTGAAAAAGCTTGAACACTTAATAACTTTTGAACTATTGTTTATTAAAAGAGCATTCAGTCGGAATGTATGTCTCAATTGTAAAACTCTGTGGGGATCTGGAGGCCCAAAGGGTGCGTTTTTGCGTTTAGCTCACTGTGCTTTTCTTTCGTGTCTTTCTGTTCAGCTGGAATGCTTGCCAATTCTGCTGCAGACCTCTAAGGCTGACCTTGCGGACCCCAGACCCCTGCTGGAAAATGCCGTCTGAACACTGCCTCAGGTGAGCCCCGCAGCGTCTGTCCTGCGTGGTGTAGCCAGCCCCCCAGTCTTCACCCCGCACATCCCAGGACCGAGTGCAGAGCAGGGGTGCAACACATATTTGAAGGAATTAAGCCGGGACCGTCAGGGTGTGTATGAGTTTCGTCTGGTAGCACAGGGCTAAGTGCTCTGATCTGGTTACTAGTCAGACCTAGACATGTTTCATCATTCTTGGACTGATACCCGTTTGTATCTTTTTCTTATTTAGGTTATTAACCTCCCTCAAACAAAAGGCATACTGCTATAAAGATATATGGTTTTAAAAAGTATCAGGCCCCAGCTCAGCTGGTTAGAGTGTCATCCCCACATGCCACTGTTGCAGGTTCGATCTCCAGTCTGGACACATACAAGAATCAACCAATGGCCCTTGCTGGCTTGGCCCAGCGGATAGAGCTTCAGCCTGAGGACTAAAGGGTCCCAGGTTCCATTCCGGCCAAGAGCAATGCCTGGGTTGCAGGCTTGATCCCCAGTGAGGGGCATGCACGAGGCAGCCAATCAATGATTCTCTCTCATCATTGATATTTCTATCTCTCTCTCCTTCTCCCTTTCTCTCTGAAATCAATAAAGAAATATATATATATATATATATATATATATATATATGTGTGTGTGTGTGTGTGTGTGTGTGTGTGTGTGTGTGTGTATTTTTAAAAGAATAAACCAATGAATGCATAAATAAGTGGAACAATAAATCAATGTTTCTCTCTCAAGTCAATAAATCATCAGAAAGATATATATATATATATATATATATATATATATATATATATATATATTTGACTGTCATCGTCAAGCAATCACTGGGGAGTATGATACGTATTCTCAAAATACTCATGACATTTTCTCTTAATAATTTACTTATTTAACATATTTATTGAGCTAAGTACCCTACTTGGTGCAGAGTATCCAGCAGTGAATATCATAGGTGAGGTTACTGCCCTTATAAGATGTAGTATATGCTATGGTCAAATCACACCAGGAATAATGCAAATGCCATCGTGAGAAGTGCTTTGAAGGAGGAGTACAGGATTGCTGGGATGAGGAAGTGCCTTCCTGAAGAAGTGCTCTGTGATCAGAGTTCTGCAGGATGGGATGACCAGGGGGAATGCCTCAGGCAGAATGGAGCTTGGCAGGTTCCCCAAACCGAGAGGCAGTCAGTTAGAATATGCAGCATGTTCCTTTGAATAGTTTCAGTGGAGGCAAGTCTTCATCAGCCTCTGAGGAAACAAATGGATCTTCAGATCAAAGAATAAGAAAGGTGATAAACCTGGGAAATACCTTCTTTCTAAAAACATTAAGAATTGGATTTGTCTATGAAATAATGAGACCAGCTTTCCTCCACAAACCCCGAAGCTATTAGGGATGACCGGTTCCCAAAATGTGTTCCGAAACTGAGGCACTGCTGCTGATGGCACGGCGAAGGGACTCTGCTGCTCTAAACAGTGACTCTCTAGGGGGATGAGTTTGCCCTCAGGATACATTATGCAAATATCTGGCAACATTTTTGGCTGTCATTCAGGGATGGGGATGCTGAATATCTTAAAATGCATAAGATAACCTTTCCTCAATGCTCTCCCCCATAGCAAAAAAAAAGAAAGAAAGAAAGAAAGAAAGAAAGAAAGAAAGAAAGAAAGAAAGAAAGAAAGAAAGAGAAAACAGAAACAGATCTAACCCAGAACATGGATTTCACTGACATGGAGAAATCCTGCTCTAGATTTGGCCTCTAGGCAATAAAGATCATGGTATCTGTCTGCTACCACCTCAACCAAGTGCTTTATTTCTGGCTACTAGGACCCACGTGCATTCCTTTGAAAATGATTTTCTTCTTCTTTAAATCTGCCACCTCTGTTTTTACTGATCAACCCCCATTGCCATCTGTCCTCCACAGCACTATCATCTCCACAGTGGTCTTTCCTTCTCTGCTCAGACCCAGAGCCCTTCCTTCCCCGCCTTTCAAACAACCCCTGTGTGCTGTAGAACTATTATCATCTCCCTCACCCTGAAAAATTCTGTTCGCCTCTTCACTTCATTGGGACCCACCGTTTCCTGAGGCATCACTTCTCTCGTAGCCCTTCCAACATGGTGGCATTATTATCTCCTCACGTTTGTGTGTTTCAGGGATAAGTAGAGAGATTATTGTCACCTTGGAACATTGTTTTGCTTCAAGATCCTTACTTCTCACACTGGTTATTTGAAGGGAAAAAACAGCAAAAACATCAAAGATTTGCTTCTAAAGGTGGTGCTCTTCGCCTCTCACCCTCACCTCCACTGCACTATTGTCTGGGCCATTTTCCTCATTCATTGAGTGTTTAGCACCTGGTCTCAGCCTCCTTCCTCATCAGGAATCCTTTACAACTTCCCCGTGCTCTCTGTTTGCATGGAGAATCTGTCCAACTTCGTGGCCTTGGATCTTCAACCTGCTTATCCCGAAGTCCTTCTCCCTTCCTTGAACCGCCCTCTCCCGCTCTCACACCTCGGACCTTGAATCTCCAGTAGTTGCTCTGTTTCTGAAACCACATCAAACACTTTACTCCTTCCAGGACCACTGTTTCTAGCTTGCTCATAGCTGCCTCCATCCACCATGGTTATACTCATTGCAGTGTCTCATCTACTGGCCCTTCTACTTCCTACTACCCATCAACCTTTTTGTCCCCTCATTTCCCTTTCTCATCCGGTTGAGATTCTACCACTCTTTTAAATCCTTAATTTCTCTGGCTCCCTGCATTTCCAATGCATTTCCCTGACAAAAATCACAACTCAGATAAACCCAACTATCCAGGTCCTATGGAGATTGGTTCCCCTAAATCTTTAGATTCAACCAGTCCAAAATGCCCAGAGTTTTAATATGTTCTGGTCCACTTATGCCCTCTCTCCTGCCACCCAGAGGGCAGTCCTTTTCCATAGCCGAGCCCAGCCCTGTTTCTGTGTTTTGAATTCTATCTTTCTTATCTTCTCAGCAACCTTTGACTGTGGATTGCCTGTCAACTGTATTCTGGAGACACAGCTGGCTGTGCTTCTATTATACTCTCTATGGAGGAGTCACAGATTTACACCTCTAGCCAAGACCTCTCGCTGAGCTCAGGTCCTGTACCGTATCCTGCCTTGTCCTCAGAATCCCGGCCATTAACATTCTGTGTGAGGGCCATGCTCTCTCCTGCCAGGGGATTCTAGGACTTGCTGTTCTCCTCACTAGAAACCTCTTCTCTCTCCTGTCAGCTCCAGCTGTACTTCAGGAAGGCCAAATTATTTGACTAATATGTAACTGCCTTGCTAAACTGAATGTTCCACAAGGGGTACTACCAAGCTTGGTTTGTTCACCATTTTATCTCCAGGACCTAGTGCAATACCTGGCACAGGACGAATAGATATTTCTGGAAGGACCATGTCATGAACAGCATGCTCTGCATGTGATTTTTTTTAGCTTTTGCCCTCAATTTCAAAATGAAAGTTAAAGACTCAAGTCATGAATAGCCCTATTCCCCAAGACATCATTTATTTACCTCCCTGTTCCTGGCTGCTGACATATGGCCAATCAAACAGTTGCTCCCTGGCATCACCAAAAAGCAAATCTGCTGCTCAGGGCATCTGGGGCTTGCCCTGCTGTAACCCAGCGTGTGGGCCCAGTGAGGGAAAGGAGCAGCTATGCTCGTGGGCAGCTCCAGGGTGCCTGGTGCTCTCGTGGAGCTCAGCGGAAAGAAATGGGGCCACATCCCCCTAGGAACCTGTACACTGTCCAGAAGAACCATAGTGCAATGCATATTTATAATTTAAATTTTTCAGAGGGGCACATTTTTTTTAAAAAAGACAAAAAGAAACAGGTAAAATGAACTTTTGCTATATAGTTTAACCCAGCATATCAAAAATACTTGGCAGGCTCCCCTCCCCCCCCCCCCCCCCCCCCCCCCCGCCCCACTACGTCTGGCATCCGGTGTGCGTTTCACACTTACAGCACATCTCAACCAGGCCTGCCCTCACTCCAGGGGTCGGCAGCCACAGGCAGTGGGGGTTGTGTTGGATAGCACAGTGCTAGGGGCTCCCTCTGCACTCACCTGTGGATTTGGAAGGGGTGGCATTACTTTCATGGAAGACCTTTCCCAGTTTTAGGAAGACATTCAAATCTGTACATCTTTGGGAAATGTGCCTCAGGTTTTGGTCTTTCCCAGTACTTTAGGAAGTTTTAGGAATATGATTTTCCTACCTTCTTCTTTGTCCCCCTCACGCTGGGAAGACATGACTCTCAGTGGGGAGGTTCAATGTGCTAATTTGGTATAAGTTACGGATGCCAAGGGAGCTGTTTGCAAGCATGTGTCTCTCCCCACCTTAATGTCGTCATGGCACATTATAGTCTCTGATGCACCTCCTCCTTGTTTATTATTGTTGGCTTCAAACGGGCCTGCCATCTTCCAGCTGTGTTCTGTGGCCACCCATGCCTTAACATAGAGGGTTGAGGTCTTCTGCAGATTTACATCTGAGAGTAAGTGGGAAGTTACTTTCAGACTACAATGACGGCTTGTTGATTAATAGGCCTTTATTTCTCGCCAAATGTTGCAGTATTTGTTTCTGCTTTGAAGAATTCCTAGCATATTGGTTCCAAAATATTTGGAAATCTTTTGCCTTAAATATTTAGTGTGTTGTTTTCTTTAAGCTTGACTATTTCCAGCCCAGCTGAATGATCCTGGAAAATTGGGCAGCATCACCATTGTTTCAGAGCTAAGTCCTTTATTCTTGGGCAGATTTCAGTTTACAGCTGTTCTTTCCCCGGCAAAATTTATTCCCTGTCAGTTGATATCTGAAATTCAAATACTGACTCAGTCTTGATAAAAGGACACAAATTGTGGCACTATCTTTGGAAAATGAGTAAGGAAACATTTTAAGGCAATTATTTTAATATATTCTTCTGTTCCACTACAAATGAAATTTCAAGATACATTCATTAAGCATTTAGGATGATATTAAAAGGGAGAAAAGTTATGAGGGTTTTAAATAAAATTGTTAAGGTTATAAAAAAAATCTATCCTCTAGTCTAAAACTTAGTTATAGTGCAAAGATAAATGTTTTGAATCACGATTTCAAACATTTCTTATTACATGAATATGTTCATGTATATTATTTTTAAAAAGCAACTTTGATTTTGCGATTAAACCATGCATAATATAAATATAAAATTACTGCAGACCTTGTGATGTTCTTTCCTTGCAATCATAGATACTTGATGTCTTTTTTATAGATGATCACATTTTTTGTTTTGTCTTTTTTTGTTTGTTTTGTAAGCAGGAGGATGAATTTACATTATTGTGTTGTTGGTGATAGCTACTCAAAATGCCTGATCTTAGACTTTCAGCTTTACCTGTAAAACAGAGATAATGATGGTCTCTGCCTCATAGGATTGTTATGAATGTTAAGTGAATTAATAATTATAAGTCATTAAGAGTAATTCATGAAGCCTGGTAAGAGCTTTGTGTTTGTAAAATATATCAAAATGTTCTTTTATTTAGGAGAGATTTAAAAAAAAATCATTTTAAAGCTCTACTTATATGATACAATATTTCTGTTGCTATTGTATTCCTTCATTTCTTTAATTGAGCCATGCTAATGAATCTCCATTTTAGGCTTTGCATAGAAATTTGTATTGAACAGTTATTGATGCTTCTGAATGCAGTTTTCAATTGCTGATTTAAAAAGTCTGCCGAATGCCACAGCCACTAGAAGATGAATATTTGATGACAATAACCACTTCAAAACCCACCGCTGCATTTCAACTGAAAATAATCCTCCCACCTTCCCACGAGAACTTCCTATATCATCACCTCCTGTCAAGTTTTTTTTTTTTCTTCTTTTCTTTCAACGGTTCTGACATTTCGGAGGCTCCCCAGTCAGAAGTGCCCGATGCAGCTTCCTGGCTGCTCTCGGGCGTTTGACAGGAAGCACTGGCTTCCATTGCAGGTGTGATTTGTGCTGAATCGTAACCTACCAGCCACCTGGCACCACGGGCTGGGCAGAGCCACGTCAAATGCATTACTCATGCAGTGTAGCCAGCGGTTCCTCCCTCAGTCCTCTGAGAGGCTCTTTCTCACTCAGCCAGAGGCGGGCCACAGGAGTTGTTAGGAGAGGAGAGACAGTGCTCAAACATCCATGTGGGATCTTTCCCCAGCTTGACGAAGAGGCTGCAGACCTGAAACAGGGTGATGGCCCTTGTTCTTGTCCTGGGGGTGATTTATGACTGGTGCCACTCCTCTGTCTCAGCCCAGTGCCGTTCTGAGAGTTAGAGGGCTGTGGAGATTTTCACACATCTGAGCTGGGATTGTTCATAGCTGCCTGCAAATGCCGTTTGCGTTTGTGCTTATGGCATCACTTACACATTATTTTAGGGAGATCAGAGGTTTCACCCAGGAGTTTTGAAAGGATATGGAAAAACTATTTTAGAATGGAGTAGGGAATGAAGGGGGAAAGTTTCACAATGGATAAGTTTAGCAACTTCGAAGAACAGAAGAGAAAATAAAATTGTAGAGTCATTCATAAATCTAGCTCAGTGATCACATAGAGACATTGGTGGCTGAAATTATAGATATATTTTACTTTCAGCCTTAAGTGTTTTTCACTTACAATGGCATTGCCTTTGATGTTCATAATTTCCCAAGTTGAATAATAAGCAGCTGTGGTTAAATTAATTGCTTTTTGCATGGAACGGTCACAGGCAGCCCTGTTTTTTCTTACTGGCATTTGCTTCGTTCTGTTTTATTTACCAATAGAGTACTGTGTGCTCTGGGGGGCTTGGTGACGCGCTGGACCTCTGGTGAGTCAGGCAGGTGCAGTGGATTCTGTGCTGGACCCGTGCATGGCTGTGACCTCGCCCTGAGCTCGTGTGTCCTCGGAGGACAGAGTTGGTGCAAAGCTGAGAAGGAAGCAGAGAGCTCGGGAGGGGTCCTGGGTGGACAGGAACACCTGCAGACATCCAGTTGGATGGCCTTTCACTGAGACGTGCACGTCCTGAGGACAGAGGCTTAGACGCAGAGGCTCACAGGCCCACGGGCATGGGTCAGTGCACAGACACAGGTAGACACACACACACACACACACACACACACACACACACACACGGACACGATTCAGAAAGAGAAGCATGAGTAGGAAAGAAAAAGAACCCTGAGGGGGCGAGGTAAGGGAATTCTAGAAAAGGGGAGCAAGAGCATGGTAGAGAGAAAGAAAACGGGGGAGTCCAAAACCCCACTCTAGTAGTACGCTGGAGCCCCCGTTCCCTGTCGGTGTTGAGGGAGTGAGGCACGGGGGCAGCCAGGGCTGGTGGAGGACACACGCTGACTGGATTGCTCTCCTTCACAGTATTCAGGAAATGCTGACGGGCCAGCGGCTCTGCCACTCGGAATCTCACAACGACAGTGTCCTGGCAGCGCTGAACCAGCAAAGGAGCGACGGCATGCTCTGCGACGTCACCCTGATTGCGGAGGAGCAGAAGTTCCACGCCCACAAGGCCGTCCTGGCGGCCTGCAGCGACTACTTTCGGGTACGTCCAGCCTGTTTGTTTCTCTTCAGATGCCAGCTAAGCAGAGGATGATAACATTCCTGAAGGGCTACACCACCAGCAGCCAACTAGATGACAGTTCTCAGAGTTGTAGGTTTTGGGGTAGAATGAGGCGGGGCCCCATTGGGATCTGTCCTCGGCTGGATATCTGGATGTCTCTCCTTTGTGTCTGAGATGAGGGGCATTTAACATGTGACCGCCCTAAGAAAGTGTGGTATTGTAGTGCTTCATCACAGGAGGTGTGAGCTAGGATTAGGATGTTTCTAGATTCAGGATCAGAAGGAGAATCTGAAAACAATTTGCTAAAATAAACCAAGTCCCCTAAAGATATGTAATGCCTCTGATTTGGTTTTTATGCATGTTCCAGTCTTAGTGCTTACCAATATTTGCTCCAGGATCAGCAATGCAATTGGCCTCATGGATGTTTCTGGTTGACATGTGTGTCCACAACGGCTGAAGAAGACATGTTGTCTTGTTTAGCAGGACTCTGGAGTTTGAGTGCTCGTGGCGAATAAGATGTGGTGGCGTGCTTATTGTTTTGGAGATGAATGTGTACAGTGAGGTTATAGCTAGTTGAATGCCATCTGTTTAGTACTTCAGGTGATTCAGGCACTCCTGTGATTCAGGTGGTAGAAAAGGATTTTATATGCATATCTCATTTAATCCTCCTGACAACCCGTTTTACAAACACATACAAGTGCTATAAAAATAAACATTTTTTATATATGGAAACAGAGTCTTAGAAGTTAAGTAATCCTATATAATAAAAGGCTAATATGCAAATTGTCCCTTCGACCAGGAGTTGGACAGGGAGTTCTACCAGGAGGTGGGGCCAGCCTGCCAAACTCCCACAGCCCCTCCCCTGTCCAGCCCCACCAATTGGCTCCTCCCACAGCCCCTCCCCTGTCCAGCCCCACCAATTGGCTCCTCCCACAGCCCCGCCAACTGCCCATGGCCCCTCCCCCCAGTCACCTCTGCCCCCAGTCACCCATCCTACTCCGATCAGGGGTGGGGCCAGCTGGCCAACAGCCCATGGCCCCTCCTCCTGGCCAGTCCCACTCCCAGTCACCCCCACACACTCTAATTGGGGGCGGGATCAGCTGGCCCCCACCCATGCATGAATTTGTGCACCCTGCCTCTAGTTTTAGATAACTCAGAGGTTAAGTAATAAGTCACATAGTTCCTAAGTGAAATTAAAATATGGATATAAGAAAAAAATCTTGATAATCATTAACCAGAATATTTTTAAATATTAATTTCTAAATATACATTATTTAATTCATATTTATTTTTTTTCAGTGCTATTTTGGTTGGTAATTTCAAAACATTACAGTGTACAATCTATATAAATGAGAATATACATATATGTGTGTGTGAGGGAGTGAGGCACTGGGGTAAATTTCCCTTATGAAAGTCTCAAAAATGATATAGAAACCAACTTAGGCACATGGGCAATTTGTTGGTTTGATTTGTATGTTTCCAATAATCTTGTTTTTTATTATTAAGAGACAATATCAACTGCACTCAATTGTGATCAAGCAGTTAAAGAGAATTTTCAAAGGTGCCAAATCATAAAAGTAGACTTATGATTTACCACTTATTAACACACTTAAAACACTTACAAAAAGGGTTTTAAGTGTGGTAAAACCTAGTAATGTAGAGGATAAATAGGTAATTACTTAAAATTTCTATCTAAAATAAAAAGTAGGGATTTAATTATAAACTGCAGCAATGAAGCAGACTATCTGAAAAGTGACCTTTCGTTTCATTAGTATAATGATATATTTTATGCACTCTCAAATTGTTGGGCATTGATCTTCCAGAAAGTTTAGATTAATTAGAGGTCATTTCAAACAACGTACTTTGAATTGTTAGATATAACATGTGCACATTACATAATAGGTGTCCTGTCTTCCTGTGTACTGTCTTGGTGCTTAGCTGCTCTCCTCTGAAGTCTCTCCTGATTGGGTTTTTAATTTAATTTTGGAAAATACGTAGTTTGATTTTGTGCATGTGTATATGTGAGCCAGAGCATGCATGTGAGTACAAGAGAACATTTTCCTTGTTGGCATTTAATAGTGTTTGTTACCCAGTTCTTCATCTCTTCCACCTTTATGCCCCAGATACTCTGATATGTTAGGCCTCTTTTACAATACCTGTGTTATAATACCTATGAAGAAAGCTTTATTGTTCCATTCTGCAGAAAAGGAAGCTAAAGTGCAATATGTGTAAATAACCTGCCCAAGGACTGCCAGACATTAAGGAGAAGAGCTGATTTTCACACCCCAGAGCATCTGTCTCCTTGAGTACCACATGTACTTATTCCACTTAACCACATGTCCTGCTGGGTTCATACACAATTCCTTCAATGTCATCACCTGTTTGTGAGATGAAAATTAAGTGACTGCTGAAACTGTTTTGGCTCAGTGGATAGAGTGTCGGCCTGCGGACTGAAAGGTCCCAGGTTCGATTCTCGTCAAGGGCATGTATCTTGGTTGTGGGCACAACCCCAGTAGGGGGTGTGCAAGAGGCAGCTGATCGATGATTCTCTCTCATTGATCTTTCTAACTCTCTATTCCTCTCTCTTCCTCTCTGTAAAAAAATCAATAAAATATATTAAAAAATTTTAAGTGACTTGTGTATTGATTGTTCTGATCAATAAATTGAGACGAAGTTGGAACAATTGTCACCGTCTGAATAGTACAGTCCATAAAAATTTAATTTTTTTAAATAATGGGTAGTAAGTATGACTGTCCTTTACACTAGAGAGAGACATTATTATACTGGACAGAATAATAGCAGGAGAATGGTATCTTCCAGGATTGTAAGCAAGACTACCTTTTGCTCCAAAGGGAAAACCACTCTGTCATTCAAATCTGCTTGCTATAGAAACATCCTTGAAAAGAGAATTCAGAACAAAGGACAATCAGTGTCTCACTCTCAATACATGCATAAATGCAAGAGACCTGTGGAGGATCGTCTCCCAATAACCACATGCCCTAACTCACATTATGTTTGTCTTTCTTGTGTCTTATGCACTGCCACACTGAAATATCTGGAAGCAGTCCTGTGTATTTCACAAGCCTTATAATGTTGCTTCAGGCTTAATAAGTGCTCAATTAATATTTATTTAAGTGAATAAAGAAATGTTTTCTAATTGTCATAGAATATATGTATATTTCAATGCTTAATATCCTGCATATAAAATATGCAAATTATTCATGAGTGGTTTCTTCTAGTGTGATCTGTTCAGGTTAATTAAGTACTTCGATGTAAATAGATTCTTGTACTCTGTATACTGATATCTGGCAGATTATTTTGAAACTGAAGTAATGTTTCTGATTCAGGAGAGGTGGGGCTGCAAAAGTGAGGAGAAGGCCCCAGTTTTTACATAAACAGTTTCTGTACATTAATCTGAGAGTTGGCATCAGCTTTTCTTGATTAAAATATGAATAATGAGCAGTTGAGCATAAAGTACTGTGTCTTCTTGTGAACATCAACATTTTAAAAGGAAGGGTGAAAACAAAGTATTTGACCAAGTAATAATGATTTTAAAATAAGGTTTAATACTAGTGGTGTGCCAGGGTTCTTTTCCCAGCCTTACAAACAGTTCAACATTCTGGAGAAAGGGGTTGCATGTAGAAGATTAAAGAATCTGGAGATGAAAGATAATTTTGAAAGGCATTGGGAGTTAGAGGATTTCTAGCTAAAGAAAGCTAAAGACTCTCCCTTGACCAAGGACTGGTGCTTTTATTCAACACAATTTATCCTAAAGCAAGGTGGAAATATACACTTCAAAGGGTTAAGTATCAAAGGGTTTACACAGATTGTCAGTTTCAGGAATAGCCTACAGATGTTCAGGGGTTTGGCCAACAGGAGGCAATAAAATGCCCAGAGCTGTCTGGCAGTTAACAATCCTATTCAGGTTTGGGGGAAGTGCCGTTTAGCTGTTTCCAACAGGTAGACTATATATGTGGCTCACCCTTGTTGAGCCGCCCAAGCTTCACCAACCTTTTGGTGAAACTTATAATTATTACATTCTGGAATTGGTTCCCAGCAGTGGTGTGGGATTCGCCAAATGCGATAACTGACTCAGACCAGGGACTTTTAAAATAAGGATGTAAAGCAGTGGTAGAAGGAAAGAAGGGAAAAGCTTATGAATCAGATCTAAGTTTGAATGCAGTGGCAGGGATTGTGTTCACCACAGTTTCTCCCAATCCCTGACAAATAGTAGGTGCTATTCTAATTAATATTGGATTATTCACTCTCTTTACTATCTATTCTTCGATCATAGACACATCATCTTACTTCTGTGAACCTACGTGTTTTTTGTTTTGTTTTTTTCACTTGTAAATAGATGACCATAAAGCACAGCTCTCGGAATGGCTTGATATAGAGATTACAGGATCTGTTGTAATGCACTAAGTGCTGTATCTGACACAAAGAAGACCTCCAGGGAACACTAGCTGTTTCACTCCTTGCACTAACTTGCAATTCCTGTCATGCCCTACCTGACTATTTGTAGGAAAAGAGAAGAGTTCATACTTAGGCTCACCTAATTACAGACTCATTTTCCTTTTGATGGGTGAGAATAACTTTTTGGTTGCATCCTTTTATCATCTTTTCATTTTTCTGAATCTGATAACCCCTTCCTTCTTGTGTAGAACATTCTAGTAGCCGTCTGACATTTCTCCTTTTTTGGTTGTCCCTTTGCTAACCACTGTACAAACGACTGTGTGATTACTTGCCCTGCTCAGGTCTTCCAAAGCTCCTCAGTGCCAGTCTGCCAGGCTCCTGGAGCGAGCTTTCATGCTGTGCCATCATCATTATCCTCATCTTTGTTCTCCCACCTGTTCATTTGATGTTGCAGCCAGACCGTTCTCTAAACACACTGTGTTCCACCTGAGGGCCCTTGCCCTTCTCAGCCTCCTCAGCCTCCTTGCTGATGACTATTTCTTCTACATGGAACTCCTGTTCCTTTCTTGGTTCATCCTGTGCATCTACCAGCATGTATTGCAGCTAACAGCAAGTGTCCTTCACACAGGCTTTACCCTCTGCCATCTCCCTAAATTCATATGCAAGTCCCCCCCTTTATGAAATCTTTAGACTGTATCTTGTCTCCCTCAAGGAATTAAAATGCAACCTATGGAATGGGAGAAAATATTAGGGGGAAAATCCAATTAAAAATGAGCAGAGGAACAGAATAGACATTTCCAAAGAAGACCTACAGATGGCCAACGGGTACATGAAAAGGTCCTCAACGTCACTAATTATCATGGAAGTTCAAATCAAAATCACAATGAGATGGCGCATCACATCTATTAGAATGGCTATTATAAAAAATATAGGTGATAGAAAATGTTGACAAAGATGCAGAGAAAAGGGAGCCCTTTTATTTGTTGGTGAGAATGTAACTTCATGAGCCACTATGGAAATGAAAGATAAATTTTTGAGGTTTCTCAAAAATTTAAAGTAGAACTACTATATACGATCCAGCAATTATACTTCTGAATATGCATCCAGAAGAAATAAAATCAGAAACTCAAAGATATATTTGCACACCCATGTTCATGATAGCCACGACATGGAACAAACTAAGAGTCTGTGCATGGATGAATGGATGAAGAATATGTGGTTGTGTGTGTGTGCATGTGCTTTTATATATAATGGAATATTATTTACCCATAAGAAAGAAGGAAATCCTGCTATTTGCAGCATCACGGGTGAAAGATGAAAGCATTATACTAAGTGAAGTAAGCCAGACAGTGAAATACAAATATTGCATAACCTCATTTATAGAGAAAGAGAGTGTAGAATGGTAATTGCTAGGAGCTGGGAGTGGGTGAAATGGAAAGATGTTGACTTTTAGGGTAAAAACTTCCAGTTATAAAATTGATAGATCCTCCCTTCCTCTAACTGATGGATGGAGAATGACGTAAACTCCACCTGCAGCCGGACATTCCTGAGCACTGAACCACCAATCAGCACCTGCCAAATATCCTAAGCCCCCAATTCCTAAGTCCCTAATCATATGCCTATCATGAAACCACCAATCAGCGTCTTCTGAGTGCCCTAAGTCCCGTCCCTTCTCTTTCCTCCCCTTAAAAGATGCCTGCACCCCGGCCCTCGCTCTCTTTCCTCTCTTTCTCCTCCAGAAGGCAGCTGGCAGTGGTACTCTTCCCTTCAATAAAGCCTGTGTCCTGGCATCCTGGTCTCAGGCCCCACTCTATTTCATCTTTCAAAAATGAGTAAGTCTTGGAGAGCTAATCTAAAGCAGGGTGACTATAGTTAACAAAACTGTACTGTAGGCTTGGAAGTTGCTAAAAGAGTAGATTTTATAGTCCTTAACCCACGCGTGAGCGTGTGCATGCACACACAAGGTGAGGTGATGTGTTAACTAACCTTATTGTGACAATCATTTTACAACATAGATCTGTATCAAATCATCATGTTGTACACCTTAAACTTACACAATGGTATATGTTAATTGCACCTCAATAAAACTAGGGGGGAAAAATTAAAAGGAATTAATTTATGTCATAGTTCTTTTCACCAGTAACTTCTCTGAAAGGGACTGTGACTAACTGAGGACTAGTTCATCAACATGCTGTTAAAAAATGTTGAATGAGAATGTATTGAACCAGAGGTATCAGGAGAAATTAGCAACCTTATGATCTGAAAGAGTGTGTGTGTGAAACGTAGGGGCTAGTCAACCTCTCACCTTCCTCCCTGTGGCAGCCCCTCTGCCTGTGTAGGCACAAAAGTTGCAGGTCCCCCATGTGGGCAGTTCTGGGCTGCAGGCTGCCCTGGAGACTGTTGTTCAACATTTGCTATCTCCATCTTAAATCTCCACCAACGCCTACACTTTCTGGCCAAGGAAGCAGATGTCTTCACTGTCTAACACAGCTTCGCATATGTGATGGTAAAGTGATTCAAATATGACATTTCGGAAAGTTAAATATTTGAGCATCATTTTCCATTAGAGCCTGAGTGTGCTCTGCCTATATAATTTTTAGTTTTGAGAGAAGATGATAGTAAAGCCCATGATAAAAATGGTGTTTCATATATTTTTATAATTATACTAGGGGCTCAGTGTATGAAATTCGTTCATGGGGGAGAGGGGGGTCCTTCAGCCTGGCCTGCACCCTCTCCAATCTGGGATCCCTCTCACAATCCAGAATCACTGGCTCCTAAGCACTCACCTGCCTGCCTGCCTGATGCCCCTAACTGCTCCCCTCCCCACCTGATGGCCCTAACAGCTCTCCCCTCCTGGCCTGATCCCCCTAACTGCCCATCTGCTCTCCCTTCCTCTCTGCACCTTCAGAGCCCAGTGCAAGAGTGTTGAGAGCTCTCTACCGAGGCCCTCCCCCTATCCTGATGCCCCCCCTCCTCCAGGCTGGGCAGCATGGTTGTCCTGTGTGCACCTCTGTTGGGGGGGAACACCGCAACCTGTCCTGATGTCCCCCTCTGGGCCAGGTGGTGTGTCAGGCCTGCACCTCTGCCAGTGTGTGGGGGGAAGAGGGGCTGCCCCCAGCAGCAGCTCTATGTCCCAGTGGCACAAGTCCCTGCCCCCATGCCCACCCAACAGCTCTGTGTGCACGTAGCCTGTTAAAAGGTCATGACTGGGACACAGTTAGCATTAATTAGCATATTATCTCTTCATATATATATATATATATATATATATATATATATGAATATATATATGGTATATAAATACACACACATATGGAGACTCTTTAGTCACTATTAGATCAAAATTGATTAAAGCGCTATTAAATGAAAAGTGAATTTTTAAAAAATTCAATAAGTATTTGTTACATACCTACTATTTGCTAGACACAGAATGAATTCATAGTCTGGTAGGAGATACAGACAAGTGAACAGATACCTACAGAATAATCTCCTGGGTCTTGGGTTGTGTTTTGGGGCTTGAACCTTGTCTTTATCCTCTTCCTCTCTCTGGCATTCTCAACCAATAATAACAATAATAATAATAATAATAACTACCATTGATTGGGTAGTTACTGTGCTATGGGCACTTACTCTAGTGCTTTGTGTATATCAACTCGTTTTGTCCTCTAAAGACACCTCTAAGGTAGGTATTAGTATTATTATTATATCCATTTTTAAAATAAAGAAAAGGAGGTCCACAGGTAAATAATTCACACTAGGGGCATGTAGAGCAGTTAAGTGAGAGCCTGGGGACCGGGAAATAGGGAAGCGGGGGTGCTCGCACTCACCACAGTCCTGCAGTCCGGAGGGTGTTGGAAAAAGAGCAGCTGCGAGGCATTTTGAAGACAGTTGTGCTGTTGGTGGAGCCAGCCGGGGAGGCCTGAGGACTTCAAGTTCCCCTTGAGGGGTGTATGCAGCCAATACCTTTTTTCTTTTCTGATCATTGCATCTCTAGCACCACTACAGTGCCTGGCCTCACCAACACCCTCCTCAGAATCTCCCCCCTAAGAACACCCATTATAGGTACTGTTTGTTTAACAATTAGCTTGTCTCATTTCCTGAGAAAGTTTCCTGTAAAGACTCGAAGGTGATAGCATTGCTGAGGTTAAAACGTAAGTGAGATCATTACTACGTTTCCACTGTCTCCTGCTTAGTGGTTTTATAGCTTCTTCATTAACATTTCCGATTCTCTGAAATCATATACGTGTAAGACATACTGTGTTTATCACATGAAGGATAAACAGCGACATAACATTGACAGTTATTTTGCTTCTAGCCGCCAAGCCTGCAGCCTCCTGTCTTTCTTCTGGTCTGCTGCTCCGCCTCCATCCATTCTGTGAGCCCCCAATATGCTCCCACTGAAGATGAAAAACTAAAATTAAGAATGAAAATAAATGTCCTTCTAAACCGTCAAGTGCTATCTGAATTTTAAAGGACTTTTCATAGTTTTTCTCTCTTACTCAGTCACCTTTGTCACAGCTTTCTCCTGGGCTTAGTGCTGCAATTAGGATTCACTCATTTGACCTCTGGGAATGTCAAGTCTGAATAGTACAGTCCACAAAAATTTAAATTTTAGCTGGGAGCAACTTACAACTACCCTCCTTTTCAGGGAAAAAAAAGTGAATAAAAATAATAGCAAAATCATCCCCAAGTTCTTAATACATAATGGTATAGGCATTATTTTGGGTTTATCTTTTGGGTGCTACTGTAAGGATATAACTATCTACCCCTGTCCTACATAGCAAAGCGTTTTTCTGCAGTGCTTGATGCATGAATATCACTAAAATTTAAATCACGGGATGTTCAATATTTTTCATAGTGGATATTTCACTGGCCTGTCCTGTGATTAATTACTTGCTCAAGGCCAAGCAAACACTACTGAGTTCTGTGGGTACTTGGTGTTTATGCTGAAACAGCAGCATTGCTAATTCTTGCATATTTGCACACTGCTGTGTCCTTTCTTTTCCCCTCTCATCTTTTTATTTTTATTTTTATTTTTATTTTATTGATTTTTTTAAAGAGAGGAAGGGAGAGAGATAGAGAGCCAGAAACGTCGATGAGAGAGAAACATCGACTGGCTGCCTCTTGCACACCCCCCACCGGGGATGTGCCTGCAACCAACGTACATGCCCTTGACCGGAATCGAACCCGGGACCCTTCAGTCCATAGACCAACACTCTACCACTGAGCCAAACCGGTTTCGGCTTTTCCCTCTCATCTTTATTTCATGTGTCAATCATGGGGGATCACAGTATCATTCTTATATTACATTTGAGTTATACATTATATGGTAAATTGACCATTTTCCATCAAATGAATACTTATTTTAACATTAAATGTAATAAAATCTGTTTATAGAAATAATTGAAAAGTAGAGCAATGTCTGTAGGAATTACACAGTATGTCGAGAGAATATGCCTTTATCAGCTTTGAGGTTGGTGTGAAGATCCCAAGAAGAAGGAGGGCAAGAAAAGCTTAAGGAAGTTTAAGAAGACTAATGTGCAGATTAAGAAGAAAACTGCTTTTGAAATTTGTGACAAGAATGTCTGGGCCCCTAGATACAGTTGTAAATATAAAAACAGTCCGTTTTTTTCTGTTTCTCAAGTAAAAGTGACTTCCGTTAAAACAAAATTTTTTAAAATGTATCCATACAGAACCCTCTGTGTAATAGACGGTGTGGGGGTTGGGAGCAAAAGAGACTCAGAGACATTGGGGCACATATATCTGCTTTCTTCCCACACATGAGAATATGGCCTTGCCGATGCTGAGTGCGTCAGAAACCAGGAGCGTAATGATTATACCCACTCCCCAAGGTAGGACTTCTTAGAGTCCTAGTGGATGTGTACTGTTGGAAAAGAGATCTAAGTGCTGAACCCAAAGGACTTGTGACCTAACAGACATGTGGCTGTTTTCCCGGATCCAGCTGGCCCGAATTCCTGAGTCACCTGAAGTGACTAGGGAGTGAGGAGCCAGGGAAAACTGGACACCTGGCTACTCACAGGTTTTGGAGTTCTTGACTAATTGGCAGAGAATGGTCTTTTCCCCTCAACTTGTAACTCTGAAAATTCCAGAATCTGATTTAGGAGAGGAACCTAAAATGCTGCAATGGACTTTTCTTTTCTTTCCTTTTCTTTTCTTTTCTTGTCTTTTGTTTTGTTTTGTTTTGTTTTGTTTTCTTGTCTTTTATTTTCTTAAGGCAATTGTGACTTAAAAACAAACACTTACAAACAAATATAGTCCAAGAAACTGTGAAAACTGACAAAAATTGCCCACAGTTGAAAATGGGCTCAATTTCTTCCATAAGTAATAATCACCTGTTGTCTATGAGTAGATGTTGGCATTCTACAACTTATATCTGATGATTAATTATTCAGTTAGTATCTACCAAGAAGAGGCCTAATGAAATAGCTTTTAAAATTAGCCAGAAAAAAATGGCACCATTAATAATGGCCTTGACATTCAGCAAAGCCAAATTAAGCAGTCAATCTGATGTTTTATAGACTGTTATAGAGCCTCACACCCCGTGGATGTTCAATAAGCATTGATTGCCTGGCTGGCGATGAACAGCTATACATCTGCCTGTTATAGAACCTGCCATGATGAACTAAATAAGAGAAGGTTAATTTGAGATGTTTTGTGGGATAGGACCTTGTGAGCACCAAAAGGTGGGTGGATTTTATTTTGTTTTTTAAAATTAATCAGGTTTCATAATTTCCTTTTAATGGAACACATTCATTAAAAATATAGTTCCCTTGCCCAGCCGATGTGGCTCAGTGGTTGAGTGTTGACCTATGAACTAGGAGGTCACAGTCCGATTCCAGGTCAGGGCAGCCGATCAATGATTCTCTCTCATTGATGTTTCTATCTCTCTCTCCCTCTCCCTTCTTCTCTTAAATCAATAAAAATATATTAAAAAAATAGAATTCCCTGTGTCAATTCAAGGTAAAGTGACAGCTAATAGTGGTAGTGGTCAAATGTTATTTCCTTTTTAAATGGAAAGCTGAGAGCCTCTAAAGAATCAATGTCACATTCCCTTTTTAAATTATTTGCATCGATGCCAGGGAAATCATTAACATTTCAGGTCAGATGACTGTTATTTTCATTAGTGTGCTGATAATGCACTGTGTTCAATGTAGTGAATGGAGAATGGGGAACTCTGATTTGAATTTTTTTCTTTTGTTTAATATGGATTCACTTTTACTAAATATAAATACTATGAAGCTAGAAAATATTTATAAAGCATTAATAATAGCTGACTTTTTTGTCATTGTGCTAAGCTCTTCATATGCATTTGTTTCAAGGGTGCGTTGAAAGGTTATTTCACATTTTCTGCCACATCTTTTTTATGCCTTTGAAATGATAACTTTTACACTGTTCTATTTAAAATCACAATTTTACTCATGCTTATTTAATTGCAGTGATACAGTCAACCATAGCTCCCTCTGAAAGAGCAAGAGCACATGTGTGAAGGATAATAAAGCTGATGAAAATTTTAAACCTTTAGAAATGGAGTAATTAGCGAAGACAGATGTTTTATAAAAAGAAGGGCGAGACAGCTGATCATGTGAATCTGATGAATTGGTGTGGAGACTTACTGAGATCTATAGATATGCCTTGTTCCTGCATATCATTTTTATAAAAACTGATCCAAAATGAATTGTCCACACTGTGGAATGACCCAGCTGCTTGTTGAAGCAATTGCTTTTAATTAGCCCATCTGATGTTGATTGGATTTGGGCCTTGCATGCCTGGATTCCTGAAAGATTGAATTACCAGTTATTCTTCTCATTTAGAGACGTGTGGTTTTACCACGGTAAAGTGATTAGATATCAAGTCGTTCTTATCACTTTTGAAATTATATATGTGTATCAACAACTTCATGGTATTAAAAGAAGTCCTGCACCTTAGTTATTTTTGAAAGATATTTGAACTCTCATGGATTATTCTTAAACTCTCCCCCCCGACATCCCTCGCCCCCCATTTTGTAAAATGTGGACACTTTTTGTGTAGTCTGCATGGACAAACGTGGTTGCAAAAGGAGTAACATATGGGACAAACTGAACACTTCATGCTGAACTGGCCTGTTCTGCCCCGGATCATGAGTGGTTGCTTAGTAACTAATGGAGTTACCGTAGAAGAAACCGTGCTGGCAGGGGTGCTTGCCCCCGTCTGCGTGTTTGCCTAATAATGGGAGCCTGGCTTGCAGCTATTAAACCAAACTGACGATTAAAATGAGAGATTGAAGAGAGATTCCACAGCTGGGCTGGGAGCCTGTATGTATAGTCTTACACACCTTATTTTATGTTAGTATGTTGAAGAAAAAGATATTAAAAATGAAGAGTAACTACTGAAATTTGGGGTTAAAATTTTAAGAGTGATTGTTAACTTAACAATGGGTTTTTAAAGAGTAGAACAATTATTATCTTCATCATTCTTCCAAAAAGTCCTCCATAGAAAAGGGTTAACAGGTTGTATGTGATGGAGCCATGGATTCTAGGACAGACACAGCATGGCCTGTGCTTGTCCGTATACATACTTCATGATGCAGTGCTGGCACATATGTTATTACACCCGTAACTAGATTCTGAGCACTCTCACTTGAGCCTGAATATGGCCCCACAGCTCTCAAAAGGACTGCAGGCAGCCACTGCCAGCCTTTGAGGGGCAGGCAAGAAACTGCCTTTTCATTCTTTGTGGCAAATCAAAACTACTTAAAAGCTTCTGCCTTCTGAATTCCATTAGAATAGGTATGAGGGATTTGTGACAATAGCAGCTCTGAGTTGGCCAGGCAAAATTCCTCTTCAGGAAACTATAAAAAAAGAGATGGACCAGGGAAAGTCAAATGAAATAATTGGGAAAAGGAAGGTGGTGTGATAGATTTACTCCTTCAAAGACTTTATTCTTGAAATCATGGGAGGCAACCAATGGATGTTTCCCTCTCACATTGATGATTCTCTCTTCCTTCCTCTCCCTGAAGTCAATAATAGAAATGACTTATAGAATATATTCAGTAAGGAAGAGTAAAAATATCATCCCTAAATATGTTTAAAATATTTAAAGATAAGAGAATGGACTTCTTTACATAATGGGTAGCAAAATATTGAAATCCCATACCCAAGAGATGTAACCATAAACTAGAACAGTGATTCCCAGAGTGGTCTATATCGACCCCCAGGGGTCTATGACAACCTGCAATGGGTCTACGTCAGCGAAAAAAAAATTTGGGGGTCCATGAAATGAAAATGGGGGTCCACGATAGTGGATCTCAACATACACTGATAGTACCTATTTACTTACATCATATTATCTTATAATATAAAAACATATAAATTATTTATAAAAGTACCTATGAAGTAAAAAATTTATTATATATGTTTATAAAATTGTGTAAGTTGTAGGATAAAAACCTGCACATAATGATATACCAGTATCATCTTGTTACAAGCATACACGCAGTAAACATTCTTGCCAATTTTTGTCTCAAAGCTTCACGAACTTGCACCGACTTGTTCAGTTCGTCACTCTATAAATATGAATGTGAGAAAAATACATTCATTCGTTTCCTGAATCTTGAATAGGAAAGTGCTGAGAAAATATTTAAAAAATATAAACTGGTAGTTTATCATACAAATTATGGTGAATCAGTGTTATTTTGTTTGAGAATGCCGGAGAAAAGTAGGTACATTATTTTTTATTAAATTTTAACACTAAACTTCACTACAGTTAGAAATTTACAAAAAAATCAATATCAGGTAAGTAGGGGGTCTACCCAAAACCGAAAAACATGGCAAGGGGTCTACGGCACAAACAAGTTTGGGAACCTCTGAACTAGAAGATAAGAGGAGCACTAGAGGAATGAGTGGAAGCCAAGGGATCAGAGAGGGGGACCCAAGGCTAAAGGCAGATGTGTGAATGCTGTTTTCCAGAGTATGTAACAAGTAGTAACAAGGATAAATACCATTCATGGATAGTCTGACTTCATGATGGGCAACAGATTTTGGCCTACACACTTGCCAAATCTTTAGTTAAGAAAACAACAACTTGATTTGTGTCTATTTCCACTCCATTCTCTCCCAGAAGACCCCAGTGGTTGAGGTATGGTCACATTCAGGAGGAGGAGAATTCTAAAGAGAAATAGAAAACCATAATCATGCTGCTTTTGAAGGGCTCATTATCACCATGTAGTTAATTTAAGAAGCAACCGTGCCAAGAGCAAAGCCGTGAAATATAACTAGAATTTTTTAAAAATAAACAAGCTACATGTTTGAAGCTGTTGGGAAAACCAATATGTTTTATAGTTTATAGTATATGAGATTTTTTTTCTTTATATGGTTAAGGTGAGAGAAAACTGGTATTTTAGCAGTCTAATTATAATTACAGTGATATAATCTTACTGCTTTTGTTTGTCTTGATATTTTATTCTCTGAGAGGACTACTATACTATTTGAGGAAGAATTAAAACAGCTATAAAAAATATATCAGGGAGAAAAAAACCCTCCAACCCAACCACCCCAGTCTTTCAGACCATTAAGCTCCCCCAACAGATTGGATTACTTTTGCATTTGGGAGATCATGAAGATAAATGATCCAGTTCAACTGTGGTCAGGACCCTTCTCAACTAAATGCTAGGGGATGGGTTATTATGGTTAATTAAACAGTATCATTAACTGGAATTTACTACAAATTTTATCTGTGACGTATAACCAAAATTCAATAAAGGATAATCACCATTAACGCTAAATTGAGCAAAATGTAATCTTCGTTGATTCAGAAGTTAGCTCCAGTCTCTGTAATGCCTCATGGCCATTGTAAACATTGCTAATTGTATAACACTGGGCATATAAAAGAGGAGGAGGATCAGGCTAGATCTGCTGCAATCAACGCAAATTACTTTTTTCAATAACTTTCATAAACATTCTTGTTTACTTTTATTTAACTCTCTTGTAAAAAGATAAGGGTTGGATGTGCTCAAAACAATCCAGTTATTTCACCTGGAAAATCAATTGGACTCCTTGTAACTTGGGAGTACATTTTGCTCATGTCTAGCGTTAATTCTAAGGCTACATATAATAGTTTACTAAAAAGAACATATTTCACCAACTTAAAGTGCTTAAAAAAGTCTTATCAGCTGTCATTCTACTTATCTTTGAAGATCTAGACTTTTCATTGGTCAGTTTTGTGGCATAAAGTACCAACCTAAAATTGGTCATAGCTCATCTTGTGACTGCATGACAACTAACATGACCCAGGGGAACTTAATTCATGGGCTGTGATGTTAGGACTCAATTTGTGTCACTTCTGTGTGAAATATAGGAGAAATGACACACTATAAATCCATAACTCTCTCTCTGAGGTAGGCACTTAGTGGATTGTGGTCTCACAAACTGGGTTTTCAATTAGAAAGATTTGTGGAGGTGGCAGTACTTTATCAGCCAAGAGTGAGAAATGACAAAATTGTAAATCTCAACCCGGCCAAGGCTTTCCCAAAGACAATACAGTGTGGACCAAAGAAGAACCTATGCAATGCGTTCATATTTATAGGCAGAACCTTATCCCATGCTTTGGGATATGTGGCTTAATGGAGGACATTACCATATGTTCTTAATTTTTTCCAAATGTCTATCTTTGAACATACTTGTATTTGACTTATGGTAGATACTCTTTAACTTTAGCTATGTTTTATATCCCAGGTTCTAAAACATCTTACATCATGAAAATTATTTCTTTCTTTTTTTAAAAAAAAATATATATTTTATTGATTTTGTACAGAGAGGAAGGGAGAGAGACAGAGAGCCAGAAACATCGATGAAAGAGAGTCATCGATCAGCTGCCTCCTGCACATCCCCTACTGGGGATATGCCCGCAACCAAGGTACATGCCCTTGACCAGAATCGAACCCGGGACCCTTCAGTCCCCAAGCCGACGCTCTATCCACTGAGCCAAACCGGTCTCGGCTGAAAATTATTTCTTATGTCAAATTATTTTTGTTTATAGCAGTGTAGAACAGCTGGACATCATCCACAGATGAATTTCTGAAGAGCTTGTTCATTTGTTCATCAATTCATTCACCTGTATTTGCTAAGGCTAGAATCTCCACAGTGAATTAGGAAGACGTGGAACTCACTTTCATGAAGCTGTTACCTTTTCAAGGAGATCAATGCTAAAACTAAAAGATAGCACTCCTGGTCTCCTCACCTCTTTTGCTACCAAAGAGGCTTTGTCCTTCCCCATGGACTCGGGCAGATCTCCAGACATTGTTTCACAAGCTCGGGCAGCCTAGTCAGCTGGTGTTTTAATCTGTCAAATGGCCAGGTTCTTTCTTACTTTGGTGGTATCCTGTGAGCCTTTTCCTATTTGAGGTTTCTTGTAAGGTTGTTAAACTCAAGACATTGACCTTGATTTAATAATTACCTTTTTTTTTAATTTTCTACTTTTTTAAAATGGTGATGCATTAAGTTTGTAACAACAAATTTCTAAAACTCTATGATATGATAACAGAATGGAAACTACGTGATTATAGAGATAGCGGTGATGGTTTTTATGATGGGGTCTGTCCTTAAAGTAGGGTTAGGAATATGGGGTGAAAGTGAAGTACTGCAACCAATCAATTTTGAGTAGGATTGTCATTAGGAAAGTATTTGAAAGGAATGGATTTAGACAGAGGAGAGAGGAGAGGGCTGCTTCTTAACTCTTAGTCCAATGAGGATCAAAAGGATGCATGGGAGAGTAGGACATTCAGAGTGGATTAGAATAGCAGTTTCTATTTATTAAGCATGTATTATGCAAAACTGGATCTAAACCTTAAGGCAACCCTATGAAGTTGGTATTATCCTCATTTTACAAATAAGGGACCTGAGGTTTAGAGAAGTTAGCCAGGATCACATGTTCAAGGTAAATTGCCTGGTTGTAGAACTAGGAGTCGAACCAGATGTGTCTTCCTATATAGTCCTGGACATTAGAAATAAAGTTTTCAAAAGGCACTTGTTAGAAATAGACCGGTAACATGACCATTGTAATGGTCCAAATAATACTATGCAAATGGACTAAATTAATAGTCTCTTCCTTCCTCTACAGCCATAACCTATAATAAAACCCCAGTGACCAATTTGGTGTTCCTTTATTGCTGATGCAAATGCATATGCACATTATTTAAGGGGTTGTTTTCTTGCCCCAACTCTTCCAGGCCAGGCTTCACGTTCAGTAGCTCACAACCCTCTAGTTGAGGAAGCCTGTTCTATGCCAATTGCCCTGGTTGTTTTTGAAAGACACCTACGAAAGCAAATTCAAAAAACTCCCTTGGCAGCTTGTTCTGTTATTTAACTTTTGCTCCCAGGAACTTTTTTCCATTTCATTAACCCAGATAATTGTCCTGCAGTCTGAGTCACTTCTTCTTGCTCTGCATATGGGGTTGATGGAGAGCATCTGGTCACCCTGTCAGGTGCAATTTCAACTTAAGAGGATCTGAAAAAAGAAATTCGTGCGGGGAACATTAAAACCTGAAACACTAAATTTAATTTTTAAAAAAGGCATTGAAAACACCTGAAATGTCTTTCTTTTTTTTTTAAGTGGCTATAAGAAGTCTGGAAGCAAATTCAGAATTACACAAATTGAAATAATTATTTTTATTGTGACCTGTACTTTTTAATTTTAAGATTTTAGATCTTCTATAAATATATAAGCATAATACACTTAACATTAAAGTCAATTTCCTGTTAGCATTTTTTAATGTATAGCCCACACTTGATTTCCAAAACCCCCCAGAAACTGGTACTTCTAATGTATCAATCATTTTAACCAGAGAATGAATAAAAGAAACTTTATTTTATTATCACAAAATATAAATTTCACCAAGAGCACGCCTGTTATCAGGACATATATCATGTGCTGAATACTTTACATATATACTGTCATATAATCTTCAAACAAGTTACTAGTCCCATTTTTCAGGTAAGAAAACTGAGTCAGGTTACATGTTTGTCATTCTCACTTGCCAGTGATCAAACCCAGAATTGTTTTGTTAAAGTTTGCTTTAAACACTGTGCTTCACCAAACCAAGGATCATGTGACTTCAAATATAGTCTTTTAAACCTGCCAAACAGTGTCTTAACTGCTGGTGACACCAGTGGGAAGCCAGATCAAGTCACTAACTAACCAGTTCCCATATTTACCCCATTGACCATAGGCCTTTAACAGATTCTATAGGATCAATTTAGAAGGTTAAAATTTAAAGGTTAGATTTTATTTTAGATAAAGTAAATTTCTGAAAGTTAAATATATTCTTAATTTAAAATGTATAGAATTATGAGCATCAAAAAAATTTATCAAAATTGAAAATTCCTAAAGGTACATATTAATACTTTGGCAGAACAAAATATGACATTTTTAAAATGAAAAAGATTTAAGGGGAGCTGAACTATTACCACATAGAACAATGAGGTAGGTATGTTGTATTGTTGGTTTTTTTTTTTTTTTTGTGTGTGTGTGTGTGTGTGTGTGTGTGAATGAGCCAAATTATAAAATCTCAAGGGACAGTATAAGACTTCTCTCATTCAGACACCAATGACAAGTTTGAGGGGATTCTAAAGCTATTGTACTTTCATAATCAATAGTTTGCTAGACAGAGTCACAGAACTCACTGAAAGCTTTCATACTCGTGGGTTTGGCTTATTACAGGGAAAGGATGCAAATCGGAACCAGCCAAGGCAAGAGGCACGTAGGGCAGAGTGCAGAAGGCGACTAGATACGGTGCTTCTGGCCACCCGCCTCCTGTGGGGCCGTGTTACCTCCTCCGGCCATGCTGTGCAGCGTGTGCACAGGGGACTGCCAACCAGGGAAGCTCGCCCAGGCTTGTGGTGTCCGAGTTTTTACTGGGGCCCAACTGCAAGCTGCCTGTATGTCTGGCCTTTCCCCTCTAGCCTCTCCCTGGACCTCCAGTTCATACCTTTAACCTCCAGTTCTGCTGAGGTCAGAACTGATATGGTATGGCTCCAAACCCCATCATAAATCACGTTCCCTAGACTCAGTGGTCAAAGCCTCAGACACACCAAGACACTCTGATCAGCAGGATAATCTGAGGGCCTAGAGATCACGTCCCAGAAACACAGGGCAAAGGCAGACCTCTCATTGGGTGAGGCTAAGTCTTCACTACACAGAGTAGTGTATTTCATCATCAGTAACACAAAGTCAAACTTGTTACAGGCTTTTGTGGTGGGCAAGGCAAACCTATGCATTTGTTTAATGTGGCAAGTTTTTATGGTTTAATTTTCAAGTTTCCGTTTGACATATTCGTCATTCAGTGGAAGGACTGATGTAGGCCATTTGAAGAGTTAGTTTAGGAGCATGTTGACTTTCACTGAATAACTTTGACAGTGGCTCTCAAAATCCAGTGAGCATCAGAGTCACCTGGATGATCCTTACAACACAGATTGCTAGACCGACTTTGAGTTTCTGATTCAGCAGGTCCTGGGACACTCCCCCGCCATCCCTACACACACACACACACACACACACACACACACACACACACACGTCCCAAGAATCTATAACGATTTTCTGGGCTGTACCGATGTTGGCAGCCCAGGAGCCACATTTTGAGAACCACTGGACTAGAGTGTGTGATGACGTAGCAGAAGAGAGGAATGGGCTGTGTCATGGAGACGGGGAATGAAGGAAGAACAGTTGGAGACAAGGGTGTGCTTTCCATGTCCTGTTGACCAGAGTGTTTGGGAGTGCTGCACATTTCATGAAATCCCAGGATCCAGAGAAGGAGTTCAGGGAGTGAGTCTAAACACAGTCACCCCAGAAAAGGGCTGTGGGAGTAAATGAGAGTCTGCGTGTGGGGTGTGCAGTGCTCTTTGTGTATTGCTGTACCTGGTGAGACAGTGGTTTGCAGTGGCTTGTGTCAATGAAGCTTTGTCATAGCAGTGCAGAAACCAGTATCAGTCTTGAACCTATAACACTTTTTTCTTTCCTAGCCTCCCTAGGACTTTTCCTTGTTCCCTTGCTTTTTAAGTTCCATAACTCTCTGTCTCTTCCTTTTCCCCGCCTCAGGCCATGTTCAGTCTTTGTATGGTGGAAAGTGGAGCTGATGAGGTGAATTTGCATGGTGTGACCAGCCTTGGCTTAAAGCAGGCTCTGGAGTTCGCATACACAGGACAGGTATGGTACAGGGCATCTAAGAGGCCGAACATGTTAACTGTAGCTAATCAGAGGAGATTCTCCTTGAGGCAGGAGACGTCATTATTTTTCTTGTTATGCATCTCGATGTTTTAACAAATTTTCACATCTTTAATTTTATAGCTACATGATGGAAAGGTAAGTAAAGCACTGTGATTTTTAAATAGGACCAGGGAACATATTTTCATCTTAGCTCAGTGGTTTGTTGGTATAATTTTAAAACATCCTAAAGGACTATTATACAGGAGTTTGCAAGATAACTTGAATTCTCGTTGTTATCACTGAAGCTCAGTGATTCAGTTTTGGCTTAAAAACAAGACCCCCCCCCCCCCAAAAAAAAAAAAAAAAAAGTAAAGCCCCGAAAGACTATGTCTAGCATCTTGGCACCCTGTCCTCTTCAAATATCTCAAAGTTAAGGTGTCAAAATTAGAATGTGATGGTTTAAAAGGCAAAATTGTTCATTACTGAAATTGTTGTGGAACTAACATGTATCTCCAGAGAACAATTTCTCTCTCCCTCTCTCTCTCTCTCTCTCTCTCTCTCCCTCTCTCCCTCCCTCTCCCTCCCTCCCTCCCTCCCTCCCTCCCTCCCCCTCCCTCCCTCCTTCCCTCCCTCCCTCCCTCCCTCCCTCCCTCCCTCCCTCCCTCTCTCCCTCCCTGCCTCTCGAATACAAGAGCCATGTTAGTGTACAGCTATCAGCAAATCAAAATAAAACTGCATAAAGACAATATGATTCAGATCTCAAACTTTGTGGTTCTTAGCTACTAGTAGTTTTAAGTTAGTGAAACAATTATGCAGTAGGGCAGCCATATCCTATTTCTTAGAAGTCATATGCTCATATCCCACTTTTACAGTATGAGGAGAAAGAAAGCCAAGTGTGAAAAATATATAGTTAGATATTTGGTATTAGTGCTTTAAAAAAAAAAAAGAAAGAAAGAAAGAAAAAAGAAAAGGAAAAAGAAAAAAAAAGAAAAAAGCAAATCCTAGGGCCAGATTTGAAGTTGTTTTTATTCTGCCCAGTGACTCATTGTTGACCACCCACAGAAGGGTGAGAAGCCTGCAGCACAGGTCTATAAGAATAAAAGCGTACTATGCTATAGACCAGACATCCTTCCAGATAACCTTCCGGATGAAGCCGAGGCTGCAAAGGAAGCCTGGGGCCCGGGTGCCAGAGGGAAGCCAGTGCCAGCAGCTGGGGAAGGAAGGCCTACTCTTGCATGAATTTTGTGCATTAGGCCTCTAGTGCGGTAATAACTCCACTGTTCAGATCATGTACTGAGGGGACAGGCAGGGGGCTGGCATTTCATCGGGCACCTCCTACAAGAGCCAAGGCACTGCCCTGAGCACTTTCTGTGTGCTGTTTACCCCAGCCTTCTTGACAGCCCCTGGAAATGCAGCGGTCCCATCAAAACCCGACCAGCCCAGGAAGCGCGGTAAATGACTGATGCTATTCTCCAGTGCATAGTGATCTATGAGTCAAACCCAGTTCTCTTCCCTTCACAGCCATTGTTCTCTCTTAATGTGCTGTGTCATTAGAAAATGTTAAGTCATACTTGTTATACTTTGGTGAAGGAGGTAAAGTATTTAGACATTTTAGAGATTGAACTCTTTTTAAAAAAATATATTTTATTGATTTTTTTTACAGAGAGGAAGGGAGAGGGATAGAGAGCTAGAAACATCGACCAGCTGCCTCCTGCACACCCCCCTCCGGGGATGTGCCTGCAACCAATGTACATGCCCTTGATCGGAATTGAACCTGGGACCCTTCTGTCATCAGACCGACGCTCTATCCACTGAGCCAAACCAGTTTTTGGCAAGTGAACTCTTTTTAAAAAATATATATATTTGTATTGATTTCAGAAAAGAAGGGAGAGGGAGAGAGATAGAAACATCAATAAAAGAGAATCATTGTTTGGCTGCCTCCTGCAAGCCCCCACTTGGGGATCAAGCCAGCATGTTCCCAGACGGGGAATCAAACCCTGACATCCTGGTTCATAGGTCAGTGCTCAACCACTGAGCCACACTGGCCAGACAGGAGCGTGAACTTTTTGGATGATTCTCTCAACCTGGGCACCTTTCCAACATCAGCTCACAAGGGCCCGAGATGCTGCTCTGTACTCTGTATGTGATGATTCTTTGCTGCAGAGTGGAGGTTGCTGTAGTGTTCCTTGGACAATATCTATGGCAGTGTGGGTTCTTGAACACGCAAATAACTATATATAATAAACGTGTCTTCCCTTTGAGACCTGGACACAGATGATGGCAAAAAGTGAAATTAGAGTATGCTTAGGAAATATAAAAAGCTACTTTCTCTCACTATGAATTGAAATTAACCCTGAGCAAAGAATTTGGAATATGAAAGTGTGAATAAATTCATACTTTTTCAAATTGTTAATTGTTTTTTACTATTGTGAACATTGTGCACAGTAAAATGTTATTAGACTTGTAAAAATCTGGGATAACGTTGAATTTCTCTAACTATAGCATTTCTCCTGACAGTTGAGTAGACATTTAGTCAGTTGTAGTAAGCACAGTATAAAATGTAAGTATTTCTAGTGTCTGGAAATGGTTGCTGTATTGGGAGAGATGTGGCAGTATAGAGGGGGTGTGATGAATGAATGTCGCCAAGTGTAGCAAGATGTGTGCATGTTCCTCCTACACACTGCTCTACAACCTAGCCTTCTTAAAATTGGTCACAGGTTTTATCTAGGAGGTTTTAAAGAAAAAGTGAGCTTTCCCCTAATGCTAATTCATCCTCTGAAAATGCATGCACTTTTCTTATCACTGGGCTGAGCAAGCACACACTCTGCCTTTGCACTAATTAGGGGCACGCCCTCTCTGTGGGAACACCCTCCCTGGGACACAGGTTGAGCAGAGCGTGCATTGCATCCCCCATGGTGACCTTGCACAGCCATACCCAGCAGAGCCAGCCACTGGGGGCAGAGGACACAGGGCAGGCCCTGTGCTAAGCTGGCCCTGGGAGCTAGGCCAGAAGCAAATGGTGTGATGTGAACTGTCACTGGGCAGATCTGCCTTAGGGAGAAAGGTGAACCTAAAAGCACCCACAAGCTCTCACTTAATTCTTCTTCTTTTTTTAATATATTGATTTTTTTTTTTTTTTTTTTACAGAGAGGAAGAGAGAGGGATAGATAGTTAGAAACATCGATGAGAGAGAATCATCCATCAGCTGCCTCCTGCACACCCCCCACTGGGGACGTGCCGGCAACCAAGGCACATGCCCCTGTCCGGAATCGAACCTGGGACCCTTCAGTCCGCAGGCCGACGCTTTATCCACTGAGCCAAACCGGTTTTGGCTCTCAATTCTTGTGGGCAAGAAGACCCTGTTGCCCTGGCCTCCCTCAATCTCTTCACTTTCCAACTCTGGCCAAGAATTAATTCATGTTTGGGACCAGTCCTGAGTAGAAGAGACACCAGGAAGAAGGGGGCAAAGGGGATTCTGATGGAGATGTGGCCCGGGAGGAGAAATCCTAGAAACTGGTCAGCAAGCAGAGGTTGATAAGAAAGCCCAGCCAGCTGTGAGGAGCAGGTGAACAGAGACGAGATCCTTTTATATAGAGAAAGGAGCACTACTTTGAACGGGAGAGGACTTCCAGCCCCAAAGGACTTGGGATAAGCCTCTAGGAATTTGAGTTACTGGCCCAAAATGGAAGCCGGAAGGTCTGAGAACCACAATGAGGTTCACGTGTAGCACGCTGGCTATGAGGACACCAAGGGAGAGAGACTGTATGCCAAGTACTGTGATAAGTACCTCCCATTAAACCTAGTTAGCTTCCCCTTACTTCCCGGAGAACTGTCCTCCTGTTCCATCCCTTATAGTCTGATGGAGAGATTCCAGAAACCCAGTAAAGAGGAACTACGTACTGATAGTGACATTTGTAGTCCCTTTAAAATGTCCCAGCTCCAGAGAATGCTGGCTTGGTCAGCCATGAACAGCTGTGCGATCTCTGAGCAACTAAAGAAAAACGTTTCTTTGGTATCTCTATCCCCTTGTTTTCTCTTCATTATCCAGTTACTCCTTCCACGTGATGGAAGAACCAATCTCTGTTCGTGGCTTTCCCTGATCCAGAGAAGGATGCTTTAGCACCAAATTCACAGAGCTATTTTGTGTAACCATAAATGTTACTGTTTGAAGTCTTTGGAACTCCAAACAAGTGTGGTACTCTATTAAGTGAAAACAACTTTTTTTTTTTTAAAGCTATAATTTTGGTCATGTCAAAATGCTCATGAAATCCAAAACTAAAGAAAACTGCCCCTTAATTTTCCATGGCCTTACATTACAACGTTTTTCTTCATGATTCTCAGTTGATTCCCTAATACATTCCACATGTTTTTTTTGTAGCTAGCTCTGATAAGGCAAATACTGTAGCATTGCATTTTGATGATCATTGAAACGGTATTTATTCTCCAGAGCAGAATACTTCTCCTTGGATACCTGAGCATCAGGCCCGGCTGCAGAGTGATAGGAAACTTGGTGAGAACTGTCTTCCCGTGGACCATCCCTTGAGGGATAGATGTGTCGCTTTGCATGGAAAAGGTCCCCATCAGACTTACTTATAAACATAACCAGCTGCAATAAATGGTTGACATGGAACAAATCTGGGAGAGAATTTTCTTAAATGCTTTTCTTGGGAGCAGTGTTAAGGTAGTCAGTGGTTAAACATTTTAGCTGCAGAGTCCTTCCTTCACCCGGCAGTACCTCCAGGTTCTCTCTCATTAAATCTGCATGTGCTGTCTGCTCACCATGTACCCAGGGTGTAGTTTATTCTGCAGGAATCATAAATCTATCTGCTTAGCGCTTCAATGTCTGGAATATCTCTGTGGGAGGAAGTGTAACTGTGGCCAAACTGCTGACATCAGCTTTCCAATCTGGTAATAAATCCGCTATTTTGGTTAAGATCATGTTTCCTAGATTTTCCCTAATAATCTACAAGGCTCACAAGCAGGTCCAGAATGGCCTGAAAGGGAACGTAGGGGTGAGTGACTTCAGCATTCATTCTGGTTATGGGGTGGAGCTAAAGGTTCCCCACAAAGGCAGGGACTTCCATGGTTTGAACCTCCCACCAGCGCCGAGGCAGAGTACTTGGGCTTCCCTGTGCTTTTCCCCAGGTGTGGGGCGAGCAGGGAAGAGGGAGAGGCGGGGCTTCAAAGCTGTCAGCTCCCACACATCCAGAATGCAGTCAGACTCTCTCCCATTAGTCTGGTATTCTCCTTGAGTAATAGTCACATCGTGGGCAAATACTTTCCTTTGGGACATTGTGAAAGTCAGTCACTTACTGAAAACAAAATGTATTTGAACAGTATTCTTATAGCATTCATCAGCTTCCTTGGCATTAGTTCTGGGCCAAGGTGCTTGAGCTCTTGTGAATAGAACATGCCCACAGGTAACCCTGTGAGAGTCTCTGAGTATCTGAGATAATGGTAGATGACAAGGATGGGTGGGGCCCCAGCCTTTTAACCTCATCTTCATTATATATAAAACTCCCTTCAAATGAGGAGGATTTGGTGCCCTTCTTCCTCCACTCTCCCTTCAACTCTGTCTATTTCCCAACCGCACCCTACTGCCAGCATGCGGAATAGAAAGGGAAGTTTTTCCTGAATGCTCTTGTTAATGGCTTTATTGTCAGAGTGGAGCATTAAACAATCAGTCCTTCCCCAGCTGACATCCTTCAAAGTAGAAACAGCTAATGTCCAGAGACTCAAAATAGAAGGTCACCCCACTTAATTAATTGGAAGTGGATGTGCACTTGTTTCTCTTGAATGTCTCGGTACCAAGTTCTGTAGCCAAGCATTTTATATTTTACTAGGGCATGGTGCACAAAAATTTGTGTACTCAGGAGGGTCCCTCAGCCCGGCCTGCACCCTCTCACATTCTGGGACCCCTTAGGTAGAGTCCCTAGGCCTGGCCTGAGATCAGGGCCTGTTGGGACTTTCCTTTCCTGGCTACAGGCAGCTGGCCCCACCCCTGCCGCTGCCACTGCTACCCATCTGTGCAGCACTGCTCCCTCTCCCCTGCCACCAGTGGCCTCCCTCTGCAGGCAACAGGCTCGGGTGCTATGGCTTGGCTGGCCTGGGCCTCTCTGTGATGGGCCATCGACCTACCTGATCACCCTTAACTGCTGGCCTGCCTACATGATCTCCCCTAACCACTCTGCCTGCCTGCCTGATTGCCCTTAACTGTTTGCTTGGGGGTGGGGCCAGCCCACAAGGGCCATGGTGGTCTGATCTCTAATCATTTCGGTTGTGACACCCTTGGCCTTTTATTATATAGGATGGTGTCCATATGGAATTTTTTCTTAGGTTTGAGGAGCCATTTGCTCAGTAACTCCTGTTTTGGAATACTTCTAAGCAGAAATCATTACAATTGTGTTCTTTCTTGATCATTGGAATTTGGGCTGCACTCAAAATTATTCTCTAAGGAAATTCTTAGTGTGCTCCATCAAATCACCTCTGAGTGGAGGGAGATTGACAGTTTATTTAGTGAAGAATCTTGATTAGATCCTTATTTTTGATAAGAAGAAGTACGCCTCTTTAAGTATATGAACTTTCCCCTTGTTCAGTAACAATTGTACCTAGCCTCAGCCTGTTTGCTGGAGAGCTCTTACTAAAAGTTCATTTGAGAGGAATTATATACATAATGGATTCCCAGAAGATATGCAGTCTGTCCAACTTGGTGGTTCTCAACCTCATCTATTAGGTTCTCAACCTCATTTATTATATTTATCTTAATATAAAAAGGCCACCTTTACTATCCTGAAATGAAAGTTTTAGATAATATAACCTACTCACACAAATTACCCTAATATCGATAAGAAAGCCTTAATGATATATAAAGAACAAACAGAAGGAAAGAAATTACAATAAAAATAATTTATATTTCAGTATGTAAATGTTTGGGCAGAACCCTTTCAAAAGACGTAATGAAATAGTCACCTATCTACACCTCCAGGTGGATTGGCCATGCCGGGGCTCCTGCATATAGATGTAGACTGACACCTAAATGTTTTACTGGAAACCGAGATACCTCAGAGGTATGCCCTAGGGCAGTGATCGGCAAACCACGGCTCTGGAGCCACATCCGGCTCTTTGGCCCCTTGAGTGTTCTAATGCCACTTCAAAATAGACTTGCCCAGGCCGAAAACTGACTTCTGCGCATGGGCCACGAAGTTTTGATCACACTGTACGTGCGCGCCCGCACATGGTATTTTGTGGAAGAGCCACACTCAAGGGGCCAAAGAGCTGCATGGGCTCCTGAGCCGAGGTTTGCTGCTCTGTTGACTTAAATGTTTACGACCACTGCCTTAGGGAAAAAACACTTAAAAAAACATTTTAATAATGTACTAATGTCTTTCACCTTAAGTCAAAACTTCTGGGTAAGGGCAATGCCTTACGCAGTGATCGGCAAACTCATTAGTTAACAGAGCAGCAAACCACGGCTTGAGAGCCGCATGTGACTCACAAGCTGCAGTTTGCAGACCACTGCCCTAGGGGACATGGTTTTCTAAAAGAGTGAACAACTCTTAGTTAAAATATATACAAAAATATAGTCTTCTTTTGGTTTTTATTGTGGTAGCACTCCTGGAAATTTTAGTGTGTTTTGACACACACAAAATTGTGCTTACATATGAAACAGAGTTAGATTCTGGGCTTAGATTTTTATAAACTGTTTGTACGTCTGTGCACGTCCAGCAGGCATTCACATGTGCAGGATATAAGGCAAATCTTTGTGGTTGGTCCTACATTTTGCATAACATCTAGCACCCCTGACTGCTGCCCAATAGATGCCAGTAGTGCGCCCCCTCCTGGGACAACCAAAAATACCTGAACAAATTTCCAGATTGCTCCCAAGAAAGTTGTGTTGCCGTCATTAAGAACCACTGCTCAGCTATTTTAATTTTATACCTGGATCATGGTAGAAAATGAAAACAGAATGTCTGGGTTTTAAGGTTGTTGTTTTTTTTTTATTATTAACTTTTACTTTTTATGCAATTTTCTATAAAAAATACACTTTTGATGGTATTGAAAGTGCAGACATTCAATGATACTCTTTGATTTTTAAAATTATTTTTATTCAATTTATTGGAGTGACATTGGTTAATAAAATTATATAGGTTTCAGGTATATAATTCTATAAGACATCATCTGTAGATTGTAATGATACGTTTAATGTCAGCAGGAACATTTCCATTGGATCTCAGGGCCTGGAGAAGGTAGCTAGGATTATTTTAGTATTTTGATATTTTCATGTCTTAGATTTCATGATTCTCTTTTTAGTTTTTATGCTAGGGAGCTTAGGGCCATATTTGTGGCTCGTTTTTAATAGTTATAAGTACATATTCATATGCATATATATAATATATATATGTGTGTGTGTGTGTATATATATATATATATATATATATATCCTGAAATGAAAGTTTTAGATAATATAATCTACTCACACAAATTATCTATCGATAAGAATACCTTAACGATATATAAAGAACAAGTAAATATCCTCTTTTAATCTCATAATACTTTTTGTTTTCTTTAGCTTGAAATACTTATAGTTCCTAATTTTTAAATGCTTGGGTTGATACCTCAGATTCTTCTCAAAATAAGATAGACTATGAGTAAATCAATGAAGTGAATAAAGAGATCTGGGACCTCTGTCTGGAAGTTTCTGGAATCTCGGGGGTACTTAAATGTTATTTGTAGGCATGAATAAAATGCTACACCCAGTTCGTTCTGCCTACAAAAATAAAATGTTTCCAAATTTCTGAGTTGTTCCATAAATAAGCCATTTCACCTCTTTCCTAAATTTTTTCCATCCTTATTTTTATCACTAAAAATATGGGACATACAAATGCTATAAAAATAAATTATATTTTTCATCTTTGAAGATGAAAAAAATCGCTCAGATGTTCACACAAACATAAACCAGAATAAAAGTGTAAAACAATATTCACCAAAATTCTCACTTACTTACACATTCTATATTAACTGTCCATGTTTTCCCTGGTATTTTTCCATATGCCTAAGTAATTATATAAAGATTTTTGTGATTATAATTTACTTCAATTTCTTTTCTGAAATTAGGTGTAAACATCCATTTATCCATAAATGAATAATATGTAAATAATCTCTTATTATAATCAATTTTTTCCTTTTATTTGGATTGTTTTAAATAAATTTATAGATCTGAGATTACTTGATCAAGAGAAGGAACTTCTTATTCGTGTGTGTGAATTGCCTTCTGGAAGAGTTTTATAATAGCTGCTGTTGGATAATAAAATTTTTAAACTTCTTTCCTTAAAATAGAATTCTTGAGCCCTCTGCTGGAAGCATTTAGTATCTGTCTGAAGTAGTAGTGTATAGGAGTTTTACAATTCTAAATAGAAGATTTTTAAAAAGAAAACCAATTGATGGCAAAATATATGGTCTTTGTGGTTAATTTCAAGATAAAAAACATAACTGGCCAAACATCAATTTTTAAGAAGACTTATATTTTAGCTAGATATCCATTGAATGTCCTAAATTAATTTGTGAGTATTTATTTTCTTTGTGTACTTCACAGAAACCATCCATTTGTAGTTTACTCTCAAACTGAGATCCATTAATTCATCAAGTACTTACTGAGCACCTACTATGTATTAGGATTTACTAGAAGTTAAGGATGGATTGATGAAAAAATGCTCAGGGAATGTTTTCTCAGAGTGATTCAAATTTCCAGACCAACACACTATTGCACTTATTAGAAATGGATTTCCAGCGGCCTGAATTATTACTGTGTATGGAGCACAGTGAAGTACCTGAGGATATTCAATGCTCCAAAAGTTACTCTAGTTCAGATAAGAGAATGGGTAATAGAGCCTTAGTGCTTTGTAGAATACTCCTGGATATTAATGGTATAATTTTCATAAGAAGAATTACTTCACAGCTTCCTTCCATGACATGAAGCATCCCTAGCCAGGTGCTCCTGAACACCCCGTGTCCACCACTCTCTCAGCATGGACTGCAGTCATTCCTTTTGGCTCTTTGCTTCTGTCTCTGCTCCAGCACGCATTAGTAACATAACGGTGGCCAGCTACACATGAACAGTGGCTTCAGCCCTATTCATTTTTTCAGAGACCTTCCATCTTTGGCTGTCAGTATTTTAAGTCATGTTTCTTTCTTCTCTGCTCATGCTAGCATTATAAGAAACTAGTTCTGTGTGGAGAAGCCCAGCTTCATCAGTAAAACTTTATGGGATGTGTTCATCACCTTGAAAGAGCACTAGTTATAAAAGTAAGTCTTAATTATTAATTTGGCTTTTTTATAACTGGTAATGACCATCATGTTTCATTATATCTAATTGCTGGGACCACTTCTTTCTCTTAATGTTAGAAACTATCAAAAATTTGTTCTGCTTTCTCAAATAATGAGGCCATTATTTTTAAAGGTGATGTAAGTGTATATAATTTATCTTTACATTTTGCTAAATAATATATATTGTTAATTTAAGCATAATGAAGAACACTGTATTGGACATGACTAGCTGACAGAATGATTAATCTCACAGCTTTGAAATGCCAAAGTCACACTAATGGAGAAGGAGCCAAAAAAAAGTAGGGTTTGTTCATCCAATGTGAAGAAACTCTGCTTTCTCATAAGAAGAATTACTTGCAACTTCATTAAGTGAGGCATCCCAAGGCAAGTGCTGTGACAGCTCCCTGTGGCGACCGCTATCTTAGCATTAATCATACCACATCTAAGAATTCCATTTGACTTCATTCTTCCCTCTCTTCTCAGGCACCTAGAGTATTTAATCCATCATCCTTCCACTGTTCTAAAATAGGAAAGAAAGAATCGGTTTCAGGGGCGATGGACTGGAAAATTCCTTAATTCACATTAATGGTAATAAAATTATTGCAGGATAGCAAAAGTTACCAGTTTTCCTGGTAGTGCAATGTTAGATCCTCATCTATCCCAGGGTTTCTTCTTGGCATCTTAGAGAACGCTAGGCTACGCGATCTTGTGTAAATGTGTGAAGGAAGATAATAGAATCTCAAAGTGATAAGTACACCTCCCTTTTAAAAACAACTACAGTGTTTTTATTGATGGATTTTTTTATTTTTTATTTTTTAGAGAGAGAGAGAGAGAGGAAGGGAGAGAGAGGGGGAGATAGAAACATCTATGATGAGAATCATTGATTGGCTGCCTCCTGCATACCTCCTACTGGGGATTGAGCCCTGACCAGGAATCAAACCCCAATCTCCTGGTTTATGGGTTGATGTTCAACCACTGAGCTACACTGGCCAGGCTACACCATTCTTTTTTTTTTTTTTATTAGGATGTTTTAATTATATTATTTTTTCTTTGTGGTTTTTAACAGTCTTTAAAATAGTCTGAAAATCAAGTCTGTTTTTTTCTTTTTTTCATATTCTAATGAATATAAGTTAGTCCTTTTTTTTTATTAAGAAAAGCAAATAAGAATGTATTGGCTGCAGAAAAACAAAACAAAACAAAACAAAAAAACTCAGAACAGTGAAACAAGGAAGGGCATAGAAGGAACAGGAAAGCCTAGGCTGGGCTGCTTTGTCTCACTGGGGAGTCAGAGAAAAGGGGCCCTGGTTACAAGTCTCATGGGGTCCCTTAGAGGGTAAGGGATATGTGCCTGTGGGGGGAGTAAAGGAAGGAAATGGCTCAAAGTAGTACTTTTAAACATTTGATATGAATCTTCTAGAAATTTGTAGAAGTGTTCTTGCTGTGTTTGGAAGGAAGCCTCCTTAAAAAATTAATTAAAGGCTCGCCAAAACCGGTTTGGCTCAGTGGATAGAGCGTCAGCCTGCGGACTGAAAGGTCCCAGGTTCAATTCCGGTCAAGGGCATGTGCCTTGGTTGCGGGCACATCCCCAGAAGGGGGTGTGCAAGAGGCAGCTGATCGATGATTCTCTCTCATCGATGTTTCTAACTCTCTATCCCTCTCCCTTCCTCTCTGTAAAATATCAATAAAATACATACATATATATATATATATATATATATATATATATATTTTTTTTTAAAGCTCAATCATCAAATCACAATTGTATTATATACAACACAATCCAATGGTTACCTTTATGTGGATACATTATTACAACTCTTAGTTGAAATGTCTGTGTCCCTTCATTTAGCACTTTCAATTAGATTGTCCTTGATGAGGATTAGCACATGACCAGGCTCCCTATGAAGGCTTTTGACATCATTTTTTTTTTTAATTCAAAATGTGTTTATTGGGATGGTTCCCCACTCATCTTGATTCAAGGTGCTTTTAGTGCTGCTTCCTTCTGAAGGATCATCCTTCTGTAAGCCTTGCTTTCCTACTGTTGGTTGGAAAGAACAGTGGAGCAATCAACACACAAAACTACTGTTTGCACATGCCTAAAGATGGTGGTGATTTTATAGCATCCTGGGCATTTGACATCCATGGAGTAGGAATTGGGGCTCTGCACTAGGCGCTTCGTGTGTTTCCTCTTCTCTTCGGAGAGGGGTGGAGGAGGTCCTTAGCGAGAGGCAGGTTGTAGGAAAGTAATCACTGCTAGAAAGGCACTTTTGACATTTTTTTAAAACATTTCTTTCAGGGACTATAGTTTTCAAACTTGTGAATTTTACTAAATAATTCTAGTAGTTTCTCTTCTAGGATGTACAACAGCCATGAACATAAAATAGGATGGACCCTGCCATCCATCTCTCGTAGGTAAAACATGAGATAAGATACACACACATAATTCATTCACAGCAAAAGCACATACCTGCATGAAAAAGAAACATGGTAATTAGCATTTGTTGCAGATTTGCCATCGTAGAAACAGTGTTCAGAGCCTTAGTCTATATTCTGATTGCCTACACAATATCCATTTCCTCTTTTTTCTTTGTACAGAGCTTCAATTAGATTGGAGACAGTAGTGCTTCTAGCCATAAAAAGTCAACTTCCTGAGTTCTTTTATAGATATGGTAGTCATGTGACCTTGACCTGGCAAATGAAATGTAAATGGAAGTCTATGTGGCAGTGGTTGTAGGAAACCTATTGTTTTCTGCTGAGTAATGACAGACTTAGCTGGCACGTGGTTTTTGTTGTATTGCCTTCTCTTTTCTTTCTCATCTAATGGAGATGCAATGTCCAGAGATATGGCAGCTGTTTTGTTGCCATGAAACCATAGGCTAAGATTAGCCACATAGGAAAATACAAGGAGCTTGGTTTGTTTGCACGCTGGGCTGCCTAATCCAAGTGTTGTGGAAAAAATAAACCCATACTTGTTTAAGCAGTTTTGTTGACACAAAGCCATACACAGCTGTAGTGATACAAAGCATTTTCTCAGTTCTTAAAACAATCTTTTGAGATAGGTATAATTTTCATTGTACGGGGGCACATAGAATTGAATCATTTTCCCAATCTCATTATTCCAGGAGTAGATGAGCCAGGATTTGAAGTCAGACAGAGTGACCTAGCACCCATGGCCTTAGTTCAATGTCTGTGGTAGTTTGTAGTCCCAGGAGATTAATCCCAGCTGGAGGTTGCATGCAGGGAAGACCTTGAAAATCTTTGTACAGGATGTGGATCTTGAAGACTGGGTAGGGTTTTGACATATGGATATTGAAGAAGTTAGGATGAAGATTATCAAAGTGAAGAAAACAGTATTGCCTGAGTGTGAACAGTTGACTGTTGGCTTTAGCAGAGGGAGCATAGAATGCAGAATTAAGTTGTAAAAACTTAATTGGGGGTCACATCATGAGAGTTTCTAAATACAAGGACAAAAAGTTTGAACTACATTAAAATCTTAGTATCTGATTTATGGAAAACTGAATTCTAATCAGTATTGCTTAAATCAAGCATTTCGACAGAAATATTTATGGACATTTCTCAAATGATAGAAACATTTTAAAAGTAGATTTCATATGCTTTATTATCCTTACTTGATTTGTTTTTCTTTTCTAAAAATAAACTTAAGGCGTCAGTGGTAGAGGTGCTGTACATGAATAATTTAGAAAGTTCTTTTGCTTTTAACATAGGCGCCACCTTGTGGAGAAACATATCCTTAGTGTAATGGCTTAGAAACAAAAATTACATTCATGGCAGTTTCTTACAGCTATCAATAGATCTTATGGTTCATGTTCTGTCTACAGAAGTCTCTTGAAGAGCTTTATGCAAATGGTTTTATTTGTTTTGGATATATGATCATTTAAAATTTATTTATTCAACTGTATTTAATTTACCTGATGGTCTATAAATTCAAAATTGTGGTAATTTGACATTTTGCTTTACTATACAGAAAAAAAAAATCCCAAATAAACAAAATATTAAAAAGAGGGGAAATGTACTCATTTATTCCTATAAACAATATTAGGCCACCTCTAATTTTCAGTTGAAGAGTGCTTGTGTTCCTGTGTGCACAGTTGTGTGTTTAGTAAAGAGCTTAGCTGTCTAGATTTAACATGTTCAATTCCTTCAGGCTACTCTATCCACAAATCCAGAAGTAAGCAATTTAAAAGTTTCCTGTAGCACCCTAGACAGTTTTGCTCAGTGGATAGAGCGTCAGCCTGCAAACTGAAGGGTCCCGGGTTCCATTGTGGACAAGAACACATGCCTGGGTTTCGGGCTCGATCCCCTAAAGGGGGCATGCAGGAGGCAGCCAGTCAGTGATTCCCTCTCATTAATGTTTCTCTCTCTCTCCCTCTCCCTTTCTTCTCTGAAATCAATAAAAATACCTTACAAAAAATAAAATAAAATAAAAAGTTTCCTAAAGCAAGAAATGAGGAAGATAGCTTTGAAGACATGAGCTATAAAATTTTCTGAAGATGCTGACTTACTGTTCACAAAGGAGGGGAAAAGGTCATCCTACGACTTGTCATGCTGATTCAAGCAAATCCCTACCAGCAACTAATTTAAGAAGCAACATAAACGTGGGAGGGAAAATAAAGGGAAGAAAAAGAATAACAAGACCGATTTGAGAGGGTGGACGCTTGGTGATGTGGGAAGAGGAGCTGCCGGATGAATGGCAGGGACGCCATGGGGTCTGTGTACCACATCAGTCCTAGCCCTGCCCTCCCGGAGCCAGCCAGGTGACGCTTGGGCACTGGTGGAGGTGGCCTATCCCATCATGCCTTGTGCAGAGTATCACCCGAGACCCCTCACTCCTCTTCCATTTGTTTCGGGTCCCATGTCCTGCCTGAGGAACTGGAACCAGGAGCCCTAGTCTCATTCTAGTGTGAAGGGTCTTCATTAGTTTGTACAGTTTCAACTACTCACTAACCACCCCTGCTGCTCAGGACACATTTGGGCTAAGTATTCAAGGGTGCCTCCTTCCAGCAGGGCAATGGGACCACTTCATGACTGAATTCTGATTAATAACGCTCACTGGTAACTTTAGAGACCACCACCTTCTACTGCAATTGTCGCTCTTACCTCTATTGCTTTGTCACACCAGCCAGTGTCACCCTGACCACAGCCCCTGGCCGGGTGTTATCCCAAGTTGATCAAAAGGAGTGGAGTCTCAGCATTTGAGGTAGGGCTCGGCAGTGGACCTTTCCTCGGGTCACATGACCTAGCTTGCCATAAGCTGCAGGAGAGGTTGTACCATGAGATGGTCAGCTCCCCCGCTGGCACTGTCCAGTTCCTCTATTTCAAGTTCAACCCCTCTGCATTCTGCCAGTGGAGGTCCGGGGGGAGTGGGTTCCGGGAGATAATATTCCGTGCCAAGAGGCACTCGTGAGCCGCCTGAGATTGTACCACAGCCTCTTTGTTTAACCTGGAGAAGCCCCAGGCCTGCCTCCACGTGAGCAGGTGAGCATCACTGAGCAGAGGCAGTGCCCAGCCCCGTTAGGTGTCTGTAATGTTTCTCACCTTCCCCACTGCATCCTGGACCACTCGGCTTTTAGCATCTTGTATTTCTTGATCTCTGTTGTTATTCAGACATGTTTTGTCCATTGTTAATGCCTCCCTCGGAGCTAAACTCCTCCAGTTTGCTGAGTGACAGGATGTATCAAGATACCAAACATTAGCTTCCACTCCTCCAGTCTGTGGTCTGAACTCTCTGGGGACACCCTCCCTCCCTGGAGGTGCTCCTCAAGTAACCTGTCCTCCCATCTGTCCTGCATTGAGTGCCAGACTGGATGCAGACGGACATTTGTTTCCGAAAGGCCTCAATGGGACCCGCATAGGCTTTGAAGGACTGGACCTTAGCTTCCTCCGTTGTCCTCCGTACATGGGCTTGTCTGAGAGCCCTTCCTTCTGCAGGAGGCTCTTCCTTGGGCAATGATCCTTGGCAGGTGACAGACAAATTCATGATACTGTAAATTGTAAGCCTTTGTATTCCTGCCCAAACACAGATTCTCTGGGAAAAAAATACACCAGAACCAGTCACCAAAGATCAACAAAGTTGAACTGAAAAGACTCTAGTGCAACTGGTGCTTGCAAACGCTGGTTCTGTTTCCATCTGTGAGACCCAGCTTTCCTGGTAGGTTTTTTTGTGTGTTTTTTTCAAAGTGGGTCCTTTAAGAGCACCTAGGGATTTTCTGTGATGCAGTGTCTTTTAGAAAAACTTATGTTATAATGAGGGAGAAAAAAACAACAACTACAGAACAGTGAAACAAAGGCAAAACCCATCCCGGCAGGGGTTTTCCAGGGGAGGGGTTCTCCAAGGGGGCCCGCTGGACGTGTTGCACGTGCTGTGGAATATTCCTCTTGTCTCTCTGTGATATCTGCCTTTGTGCTTGGCATTACCGAGCCTGGGAGGTTATCGTGAATGCCAGTCCTGTGTAATAAGCGCAACTGACAGGATTTAAAGGCTAAGCCTAACCTTTCTAATCCATCTATTCCCCATTCCGTGCCTCAGGCCATGCCTCTTCTGCAAGAATATACTGCATTCTTGCGCCTGTGATGGGAGCTGCAATAATTTCCCGACTGTCAGTCAAAGCCTCTCTCCTGGAGGAGTTGGGGAAATGCAGGTTTCTCCTTCTGACTAGAAGGAAAAGGAGCTATAAAGACTTTTCAGTATACGATTATAGTTCTCCCTCTTTTCTGTTAGGTTAAATTAATTAATAGAATAGACTAATTAAAATTAGATTAAAAATTAATTCTGAATCTTAAAGTATACTTAGAAGTTAATTTATCCATAATTTGTTATAAAATAGATTCACTGATATTGAGAGCTATGTGTTGGGCATTGTTCTAAGCACTGGAGATACGAAATAAATCAGGTCTCTGTTCTTCTGTATCTTCTTTGAGTGAGGAAACAAAAAAAAATAATCAAATAGACAAATATGGACTAAGTCACAAGGTGGTAAACGCTGTGAAAAAGATAAAGCAGAATAAGGAGATAGGGAAGGAGGAGGGCTGGAGTCCGATAGGGCCTCTTCGGGAAGATGGCATTTGAGCAGAGGTGTGAAGGACATGAGCGAGGGAGCCACGCTGGTATATGGAGGAAGAGTGATTGGCAAAGAAAGCAGCTAGTTGTAAACACTAGGGTCCACAGTGTATTCAAAGACCTTTTTATGTTACAGTGAAGAATTTGGATTTTTTTTTCAATGATGTAAAAAATCATTGGCGAGTTTTAAATAAAGGAGTGACATGATTTTATTTATGTTTTTAAAGGATCAACTTGACTGATGTTAGTAAAAACAGCATGAGGGGGCAAAGGAGAAAACAGTTCAGTGGTTAGGAGGTTATTACATTTCATCCAGGAAGACAGTGGATTGGATTAGGCAGTGGTCGCCAACTTTTTGGACCCCATGACCACCAGTGGTCCGTGGACCACCGGTCGGCGACCGCTGGACCAGAGTGATATCACTGGGAGCAGTACTGAGTAGTGATTGGGGTTCTGGAACTATTTTAAAGGTAGAGTCAACAGGAGTGGCTGGTGGGTCAGATGTGAGATAGGAGGAAAATAAGAAGAGTCAAGAATGATTTGGGGGTTTTAGCCTAAATCACTGAGAGCAGCTGTTTGCTGAGATGGAAGGATTGAGACTGGAGCAGGTTTGATGGTTGGTGGAGAGGATCAGAGTTCAGAATGGGGCACGCCCAGTTTGAGCTGCCTTTCAGACATTCATGTGGTGATATGTCATAAGCAGTTGGATATAATAGTCTGGAGTTCAAGAGTGAGGTTGGGGCTGAAGAAACAAACTTGAGTATAATCAGCATAAATAGTTTTAAAGCCATGGGATTGCAGGCATCATCCACAGAGTAAGTGGAGAGAGGGGAGGAGAGATCTGAGAATGGAGCTCCGGGCATCTCCAAAGCTTACAGATTGGGAAGGAGATGGAGAGGGGTGGTTAGTAAAGCACAAGAAACCAACAAACCTTGTGCCAGAAGCAAGGGAAGGAATCATTCCAGAAGGAGAGCAATCAACTTTGCTGACTGCTGCTGGCTTGAATAAGATGAATTATTGAGAAATGACCATTGGGTTTGGCCACTGGATTTGAAGGTCACTTGTGACCTTTATCAAGAGCACTTTTAGAGGAACCATTTGAATAAAACTCAACAGGGGTGGGTTCAAGAGAGAACATCGTAGAGCATATAGCGGCATTATTTAGACAACTTTTCCTGAGGAAATTTGTTATGAATGTCGTATTTGTATGCTAATGCAGATATGGGTAGGTGGCTGGTAGATGTGGTGGTGAGAGCCTTTGAAAGATCATGAGGTTTGAGTAAGAAGAGGATGGGGGAGAGCGATACGTGTGGGAAGTAGCAGAATGGGACTGAATGGACCACGTCAGTGTTTCTCATGCTGCCCTGCGCATCAGAACCACCAGGGGCCTTGTTAAAGCACCGGAGTCTGGGCCTCCCCTGGAAGTTTCTGATGCAATCAGGTCTGGGGAGGTGCCCAAAATTTGCAATTTTTACAAGCTCCCAAGTGGTGCTGGAACAGGGACTCCACTTTGGGAACCACTGGGCTTGGGAAAGGGAAATGAGTTCAGAGGTTGGGAGCAGCACTAAGGCCTTCTTGGGTCTGGCAGTCATCCCTGTAAAGTGAAGCTAGCCAACGTGGCTATGGGCTTTTCTCCAGCCTTGTTCTGTAGCTCAAGAGCTGGCAGCAGGGAGCACAAAGTTGGAATTCACCAGAAAAAAATGAAGAGTTGATATCATCAGTATATCTGAGAAGTTTTACTTCTCTGTGATGTCTTTGTTATGAGGATGCTATTTCTTCATCTTTCATTAGAAATAGAAAGTATTAGAGAATCGGAGATTGAGAAAAATGGGAGTTTATGGTTGAAATTTACTGTTGCTGGACGTGGAAGTAAAAGGAAATAATATCACCTCTGGTCTCATATTGCAAATAGAAATATAAGTCCTTACCCCTGAAGTATCTGTTAATCATACTGTTACAAAATTCTGAAATATACTTTGAAAAACTAAAATTTGTTTTTTAAATATTATGAGATTAGTTTTTAGAAAAAGTAAAATTTGTTTGTTTTTAAATAGTGAATTTTAATACTATTATATTATTCTTTGCAAATGGTTTATATACTCCTACAAAAACAAGTTGTTAGGTGCAGAGCCTTACACACATGAAATGAGTATAGGAAATGAGAAGTCTGCTATTAGAGCGAGGGCCACAGCTTGTTAATCAGCATGTGGGAAAGAACTGACTTCCAAATTAAGATAGGGCATGTGAGGTGGCAATTTAAATATAGCTATCTATTTTCCATGTTAAGCTGGTATTAATTTTTAAGTAACTGGTAGTTTTCCTTTCATTAAATAACAGATTTTGCTGGAGCCGGGCGTGATCCAGGATGTGTTAGCGGCTGGCAGCCACCTGCAGCTGTTGGAGCTCCTCAGTTTATGTTCCCACTATCTCATCCAGGTATGTGAGCTAGCATCCTGCCAACACGCCCTTCACAGTCCTTCCCTCTGTCGTGACAGGCGGTAACTCACCAACTGACAGGTAAAATGGAATGGGGGAGGGATGTGGTCTCTGCTCTTAGAATTTCTCCAGGACACAAGCTGAGAGGTCCTAGGAGCCAGCTGCAGCTGCAGCTCTCGAGTCCTAGCTCATGGCCTCCACCCTCCCTGCCCACCCCAGATCCCCACCACCCTAGGGCAGCAGAGTAACTCAACAACCACGCACAGGGGTCACTGCCAGGGTCAGAGAGATGACGCAGGAACAGATCTTGATTTGAGCAGTGCTGTCTGGATTCCACGTGAAATAACCACAAATGCACAACAAGTTGGATAGTCCTTTAAGAATTCAGTAACAGAAGCTAATATATCACAAAGTCATATATATTTAATTAGCACATGAACTTCCCAGGCAATACATGCTGGAAAAATGAGTGATCTATGCATTCTTCCCTTGACTTGCTGGGGTGATCAGGAAGGCTCTGTGAGGGGCAGGGAGAAAAAAAAAAGCCTATTGTGAGTTCACACCAATGTTTCACCTTCAGTCCTCAGCAACTTTAGGTATTTTGTTTTATTTCTTTTTTTTTTTTTTTTAAATACCTCTATTGATTTCAGACAGGAAGGGAGAGGGAGAAAGAGCTAGAAACATCAGTGATGTTTGGGGACTGAGCCCAAAACCTACACATGTGCACTGACCAGGTATCCACTGTGACCTCCTGCTTCATAGGTCAATGCTCAACCACTGAGCCAGGCCAGCCAGGCTCTTTGCACATTTTTACAGGCGAAAAATCAGAGATCCAAGGTGACATGGCTGATGAGTGGTAGGCCTTTCTGATTCCGAAGACCATTTTTTCTTCTTGGATGAAAACCCTTTGGCTCAGGAGGAAGATAGGGGACTTCTTGGGCAGATAGTAGGAGATATTTTACAGAGAGTTCAGTAATAATTCCCTGTTTTGGGATCCTCCCGTTTCCCTCACTTGTATGAATTTTGCTGGCATTTGTTACAGCATTATAGAGACAGTGGAAAAAAATTTTAAAAAATGATAAGTCCACACAATTTAATTCTGCTATCCTTGTGAATATGACATGAGGTTAGTAAATAGAAAAAAAATTTTTTGTTTGTTTCCTGCTCAGTTATTTTATTTTCCTCCTGATTTTTCTCTCTAATTTGAAATATGGCCTTGATTATTGACTTCCGTTATTCACTAGGCAGTTTCCAAATCTCTTTTTCTGCTGCATCATCTTACTTCATGTTCCCAGCCACCTTGGGAAGTAGGAACCAGTGCTTCCTAGGGTGATGGCGTGAGGGATGTCAGCTGTGTTCAACTGAGGAACAATTCAAATACAGAATATGAAAGTTTTATCATCTCAACACATTTAATCTAATAGTAAATGTTTAACTATTTTTATCTTTTTTTTCTTTTTCCCCCCTCGATATTGTTGGGTGATACGGGGGAGAGATTTTTAATCTCTTTATGCAAGTAGCAAATGTAGAAAGGTTACCTGACTTCAAAGGTGTGGGTTAGACTTGTGAAATTGAAATTACTTTTATATGACATTTCTACATCAAATATTGTAACTTGAGCTTTCAACAGCATCACCTGATTCACTTTTTCCATGACAGGTGTAATCAGTGATATATGTGGACAAAAATTTGTATATTGCTGCTTATCATGATGCGTGTTAAAATAGTGTGTCTGTACAGGTGTGTGTTCACCTATATATTAGTTTTCTATAAATGAGAATTCCAGACGAACATTAGAAGGTCGTGAATATTTTCCCCTACCCCACCAGATGAATTTGTTGAAATATCAAATGACTGTGGTCTTTGGAATTTAATTCTTGCAGTTTATTATTTTGCTGAGGAAAACATGTAGCTTGCATACAGATATATTTTGTGGGCACATCGTTTATTATTAGCTTGCTTGAACAGTGGTTGAAATTTTTACTTTCTTTTCACCAATATGCTTTCATCTCATTCTCTTGTGTAACTTTACTCTTCCGTTTCATCTGTGACCATTGCAAGATGTCCAGTGCATGGAAGGAAACTTTGACTATAAGAGAACTGAAACCATGTGTATGTAGAAACCTTCATTAGTCTTTTAAAAATATATACCCTCCCTCTCCTTGGGGATTCTAAAATTACCAGACTGGGTCAGTCTGCTTTTATATTTTGACACAGTCTTATAACAATACTTATTTACATTTTTTTGTATTATTGCTCAACTGAGTTTTAATTTCGTATAGAACCATTTTATTGAGTATACAAATGTTTCGTTAAAATGAAAAATCTTTAGTGCTTAAAATGTACTTAGAAATGACGCTCCATCAATTAAGGATAATCTCTATCCTTGTTTAGTATTTGATTCAACTAGGAGTCTGTGAAGCCATTCTCCTCACTAAAATGTCTGCTGTTATCAACTTACCATCCTCTCTTTGGCTTTCTTCCGGAGGTGTGCAGGGTAGAACCCTCTCTTATACTGCCTGCTGTCCTCCAGGGCTCATTAAAAAGCATGTTCAAGGAGAGCCCCTTGGTTGATATTCAATGACCCACCCCTACCCCAAGCCTCCCTGAGCCTCCTAACCACCGCTGTTGCCTTGCCTGAAGCTCTTCTGCACATGCATGGATGCTGCTCTCTCCCACCACCCAGCAAAGGGTAGGGCACTTTCAGGTCACTGTGAGCTCCTTTGTCTTGTGTGTCCTCCGGGAGGCTGCTGAGGGCAGGGACCCCGACTACCCCTCAGTGTCAGTGAGGACAGGCATTGAATTAGCCTCCCAGGCTTATGAGGCCTCCACCTTATTAGTTTTCAGTCCCCAGGGCCTGTCACTGAGAACACACAGGTCCTCAGTGCATGTTTGTGGAATGAACGGGCAGATGAGCAATGAAAACGATGCTAACTGATGGGGATGGGATTGCGGTGGGCAGGGGCTACAATAGCCCATCATCCCAGGGTAAAGGATTTACAAACAACTCCCCAAGTTTGCATCCTTTCTCACCCTTCTGCAGTGACATTTCATAGGACTGTCCTACGGAGACTATTGTGTTAGTATATTAATAAGCATGACCCATCAGGCTTTTATGTGCTACCTGCCACCTAGTCCCAAATAAAATGTGAATATGCCCTTCCCTTTTCCTCCTTCTGCTCCTCTTCCCCGTCCACTGTGCCCTTTTTTAAAATCCCATCAAAAGATGTACCAATTCATTAAACAGCAATCATTGTCTTTAAAATGGGTCCGGTAAAATGCACGGATTGCCTTGCTTTTCAGAGTACATGTGTCCATACATGCCACTCCCTGTTTTAAGTCACATAAAGGAATCTCTGCACATGAAGTAGTTTCAGTGTGTCTACTGGTTTACTGAATCCCTCAGACAGACATTACAAACCTTTTGAATCCGGATTGTTTCCCAAACTCTGATTTTTTTCCTAGCCTTTTTTTTTTTAATTGAACATCACTACCTAAAAATCACGTAGGATTGAAAATTAACATGAGAAAACCTGCCCTTTTCTCTATTGATGGTCCCATGGATCCATTAGTTGTCTAGAAATTTGGACATAGTGTTAGGTTCCTCACCACCATATCCAGTCAGCCACCAAGAGGGGTTGATTCTACCTCCCAAATACCTCTCAAACCTGATCCTTTTCTCCATTCCTAATGCTCTTCCCTGTCTTTAGTCTCACACCATTGCTGGCTATCGGTTATGATGAGTTCATGATCTCCTCCAGGGGTTTGCTTGTTTCTAGCCTTTGTCCACAACCACATTCCCCGGAGCCATCGCTATCTTCCCCAGGGAGGGGAGCCAGCATTTGGGAGGACTGTTTATACTGGGTTTTGCACAAGGATTCCCATTTCTCCTCTGCAAAGTAATCCCTTCAGGCGGGTCAGTGTTGTTTGCTTTTTGCAGATATAGAAACTGAAATTCAGAACTAGGATGTTGATCCCGCCTGGAAACCACCACTTCCTCCCCTGACCACCATTCAAACTCATCATTTCACCTACAAAAGTCTTTAGCCTCGTCTCCAAGTCTAGGCCTGTTTCTCGCTTACCCTAGTGTCTTTCCTAGCCTGCTGTGTCCTGGGCCCTAAGGCCTTCTCTCATGTTGATACCTGACAAAAGGGGAGATGACAAGGTGGGGAAGATCCTCGGTGATAGACGGAGCCTTCAGTCATCTCCTTTCGATGGTATTGAGGGGCAGGAGTAGGGAACACACACACACACACACACACACACACACACACACACACACACCCTCCCCTCTGTGACACACACTATGCTAAGATCAGGGGTACTGACCCCACTGGACTAGGTGTTGTAGCCCCTGAAAGTGATGCATTAGGAGAAAGTTGATTTGCTGAAAATGTCTTTTTTTTCTTCTTCTTTGTAGTTAGCTTTACAAAGAAAATTTGTATGTTTTGCATCACCTCCCTCAAATAGCAAATAGTATATTGTATTGTTTGATTATCAAGTGTTCTTTGTGTTCACCAAGTATCAGCCTTTATTATGTTATGCAATTCAAATATATTGATAAGGAAGGACCCATCAAGTAGACTTTCCAAATAAGATCAACAAAGTGATGAAGAAACCCCTTTGGATGGGAATATACTTTTAATATATATTTCTAGGCAGCAGGGGGCAGTGTGAATCCACCAGATTTCAGTAGTTAATTTAAAGCAAAAATCAGGGGGGAAAAAAATGAAAAGAAAAATTATTTATTTTGCTACATATTAGTCTTCTGACCTAATCAGTAAAAAAGTCATTATTCACATCACACTGGGCAATATGCATTGTAATTTTTAACAAATAATAGGAAACTGTTAATGTGTTCACAGGAAATACAGTTCTGTCTCGGGCTGCTGTGGTCATTTATCACTGCACTTTGTGAAATCACTCATTTGTTCTAATTTGAATGTAAATGACTCTAAGGTTTTACAAATAAGGTGACAGACTCACATAAATGTAATTGCAGGGTTCATCTCCCTCTCTTTATATATCACTCATTAGGTTATGAATTAAATACATCGTATTAAACCAGGGGCATGTCCAATGATGATATTGTAATGGCAAATTACTCCATGCTATTAGAGGTGTATTTTTTATTCATGGACATTAATTTGTCATTAAGCGGCATTAGTTTAGCACTTTTATGGGAAAGACGTGACCTGAAAGAGACGTGATGCTGGGATGTGAGAGGAAAGGGATCCAGTGCTCAGGTAGAACATTTATCACCGCAAGAAAACAGAGAAGGCTTATTTCATTTTCCCCCACTTGTGGTGTTCTCTGCTTTTGTAAGCATTAAAGACCATTCCCCCAGACTGAAGGTGTTGTTCTGTTTACAGTGTGCACGTTGGAACATCAAGTAAAGCCAAAATTCTTACTATTCATCATTCAGACGCCAAGGACTCAAAAGGAGCAGGAGGGAGGAAACTCCCTGCCTGCATCTCTCTCCTCTGTGACTGATCGTATTAGTCATCCCGTGTCTTCATTTAGTCTTACACTAAATGGGCAACTGTGAGAATTCATTTTCTCTCTTCAGTGTACAAGGTGTGTGTGTGTGTGTGTGTGTGTGTGTGTGTGTGTGTGTGTGTTGATGAGAGAGAAAGAGAGAGAGAGAGAGAGAGAGTGAGAGAGAGAGAGAGAGAGAGAGAGAGAGAGAGAGAGAGCGCACACCAGTTTGTGTTCCACTTCTTTATGCACTCATTGATTTTTATATGTGCCCTGACCAGAGATCGGACCCACAATCTTGACATATAAAAACGATGCTCTAACTAACTGAGCCACCCTGCCAAGGCCGATATAAAGATTTTAAGAATGTTATTCTCTCATGTGCATAGGAAGAATATTGGGCATATTGTTCTTCTCTTGCATAAATGGCAATTTTACTGAACTTTTACTAAAAATACATTTTTCCCTCTTTGAACTTTGAGAAGCACTGGATCCTTAAAATAGCTTCAAAGAAACTTCAAGTATCTAAGTGCTGCTTTTGCATCAATTTCCTCATGGGTTTAACGTGGTTGGAAAATGTATTATAGATCCTAGACAGGGTGATTTTAATAACAGAAATTTGTTTATTAAGTACTTAGACTGTTCTGGAGGTGGGATTTCCAAAATTAGGGTGCTAGCATGGTTGGGTTCTGGTGAGAGCTCTCTTCTTGGCTTGATTCTTGCTATGTTCTCACATAGTAGAGAGACAGAAAGCTCTTTGGTGTAACTTATAAGACCACTAATCTCATTTTGAGGGCCCCACCCTCATGACCTCATCTAAGCCTAATTATCTGTCAAAGATCACATCTCCAAATACTGCTACATAATGGGTTAGGACTTCACATTTTGAATTTTGGGGGACACAGAACAGTTCATAGCAGTATGTATCCAGAGAATTAATGGTATGTCCATTCAGTAAAACACTGAAATTTTACAATATGTTAGGACAATTTACAGGGCAGAACAAAAGTAGGTTTACAGTTGTTCATGTGGAAAATAATACAATAGTTAGGGTAATACAAGAATAAACTCTGTTTTGCATACTCACAATTATAAACCTACTTTTGCCCCACCCTGTGTTAATAAGTCAGCTTTACCCATCAAATTCATTTTTATGATAATTTTTATTGACTTATATATGTGACAGGCACCATGCTAACTTTTTGAAATACAAAGATGGATAAGACATTTTCTGCCCTTTGAACATTTTGAATTTTAGGGCAGAGGGAGAAAGATATGTGGGCAGATAATTTTTTAAAAGTATACTAATGATTATGACAAGGGGGTATACTGTGATGTGGGAGAACCTCAGTCTGAGTATGTGCACATTGGGGGAGGTCCAAGTCAGAAAAGATGTCCTGGGGTCTGTACTTGAGCTGAACTTTGAACCTCATATTGGTCTCTGACTCTGTGCATGTACACATCCAGGAAGCCATTACCCCAGCCCTGTGGGATATTCCGACATTCCTCATGCCATACTGAGTAGTGAAAAGGCCATTCTACCATTACAATAGGCCTCCAGCTCAGGGTAATGGACAACATGGTAACACCCGGGAACTTCACAGACAGGAGCCGAATGCCACACATTAATTTCTGTAAGATTCGTTTGTTGGTCAGAAGCAATCTACCCGTTGGTGAAAAAAAAGGTATTTTATAATTCCATCCATGGGGAGATTGGCAAAATTACTGTGGGCTGGGATACCAAACCTCTAATGTGTCTGTTCAGAGAGAAGATAGTTCACCTCTCCCCCGATGGATATGCGGTCGGCCTGCCATCAGAGGGTGCTGGTTGTCCTGGGATCTGGTACCACTAAGGACTCGGTGTTGATCTCTGCGGTGGGCATTTTGGCACCTACTGGTGGCTGTAGCCTCCTCAGCCTTAGTGAGTGGAAGTCCTTGTTGCTGAGCCTACACCTAACCTCTTTCTGTTCAAGAGTCCGTTTGACAAGGTCAGGGAGCAAGGCCATGGTGGCTGGGGAAAGAGGCTGTCAGACACATCATGGGGCTGATTTCCTAGTCCCTATCTGATGAACTTGCCCTTTGGAAAGCATTCCCATGGAACACAAATATATTCACACTCTGTGTCATTGGAGAGGTCTATCCACATGTTTCTTCCCAAGACTGTCTTACTACGTTTTCCAGTTGTACTCCCTCCAGCAGCTCTTTGATTGCTAAACTGATAGCCTGGACGCTAGGTATCTCTGGCCATATTTCCTTCTGGGAAAAATGAACAAGCAGATGCTTTGCTTCAAATTCCACTTGCTGAGAGGACTACCCTTGACCACCACCCTTCAGAGCCCTCCCGTGTGGGGCTGTCGTGCTCCAGGTGCCCGTGTGGGGTGGTAACAGCACATTGTGCACACGCATCTGTACACCAGGCATGAGCCCTTCCTTCCTAAGTCAGCAGGAGACTCTTCCTGAGGCCACAAGAGAAGGCGGACAGAGGATGCTGTGTGGCAGAGTGGGAGCTAGGGGAATCTAAGCCACTTACTCATGTAATTTGTGCTTTCAGAATCTACTTCAGTCTAGTCTAGCATTTGTCATTTCCGCTTGATGGTGGAGAGCTGCTATGCAGGCCCAGTTTTATGACTTTGTGGACCAAACAACATCCAGTTCATGAGGAAGAGCAAGAAAAGGAAAGCAGGGGTCTAGGGCGAAGGTAGAATTCAGAAGTCTGACGTTGTTTTTTTAAATGTATCTTAATCAGATATTTGAAGATTCTGTTGGTAAATTAAAACCAACAGATGCTTGTAAAATAAGCAGTAAATCATGTTTCTTGCCTTTGAATCCTATATATTTTATTTTTTTAAAATATATTTTTATTGATTTTTCACAGAGAGGAAGAGAGAGGGATAGAGAGCTAGAAATATCGATGAGAGAGATACATAGACCAGCTGCTTCCCGCCCACCCCCCACTGGGAATGTGCCCACAACCAATGTATATGCCCTTGACCGGAATCAAACCTGGGACCTTTCAGTCCCCAAGCCGATGCTCTATCCACTGAGCCAAACCGGTTTCGGCTGAATCCTATATATTTTACCTCCAAAACTTTTAACCTTATCTATTCCTTCCATTCCAATATTTTTGTTACTTTTACTGTGAATACTGTAATATAAAAAAGGTATTTCTATATCCATCTGTAATTCTTATACACAAACTTCAGATGGAGAATCTATCTAAAATGCATATTTCACCATGATACTTCCCCATATTAAATACTTCAATGGCTCTCAGTGGACTCATTCAGCAAATATTCATGCTGAGTGTACGCTGCATGCCAGGTGCTGTGCTAGGCAGTGGGATGCAGTGATAAACAAGGCAACTGAGGCCCCTGCTCTTGTGGAACCTAAAACTGAGTAGACAGCGGGGTGGAGACAGCTCACCCTCAGAAATAAGAGTACAGATCACAATGCCAGGGCCTATTCTGGACCAGGGAACTAGCCCTGTCAACTGGGAGGAGAAAACAGTTGTGCTTCCTGATTCCACCTTGTTCAACATCTGATCAACGGGCTCAGTGGAGAAATAAAGAATACCCACAAGTCTGTGAGGGATACAGAGCTAGGAGAAATGGCTCAGGCCCTTGTCTGGGGTACTCATATCTAACCTTGGGTGCCAATTACACACACCTAGGGAGCTTTAAGTATGCCCTAGCAAAGCAACTCAAAGTCTTAGGTGAGAGGGGCCCTGACACCTGCATCCCAGCAATCCCTTTATATTCTTTTTTCACCAATTTAAAACCAAGAAAAAATGTTCAGTCCTTTCTCCTGTCCCCCACCCCACTTATGTATTACAATTTCTTTATCCATTCGTACATGAATGGATGCTAAGGTTGTTTCCATATCTTGGCTATTGTAAATAATGCTGCAATGAACACAGAAGCACATATATCTTTTAGAGTTAGTGTTTTCATTTTCTTCAGATAAATGCCCAGAAGTGGAATCGTTGGAACATATGGTAGTTCTATTTTTAACTTTTGTAGAACCTCCATACTGTTTTTCATAGTAGTTACACCAATTTACATTCCCACCACAGTGCACAGTTCTGTGTTTGTTTGTTTGTTTTTTAATTGGAAACACTTTCTGTGAATATTGCAATTAACACTGAGGATCTTGTGTATTTTACAGTGTTATACTAGATAATCATTTTTTAAAATATATTTTCATTTATTTCAGAGAGGAGGGAGAGAGAGAGAGAGAGAGAGAGAGAGAGAGAGAGAGAGAGAGAGAGAGAGAAACATCAGTGATGAGAGAGAATCATTCATCGGCTGCTCCTGCACACCTCCCACTGGAGATCAAGCCTGCAGCTGGAGCATGTGCCCTGACCAGGAATCGAACCGTGACCTTCTGGTTCATAGGTCAACACTCAACCACTGAGCCACACCAGCTGGGCTAAATTATCACTTTTAACTAAGTAGTACTACAATGACTTATAGCAAGTTATCTCTCCCAAACAATGTATTATTATGATTTTAATTTTTAAATTAGCAGTATTTCTTGAATACGTAATATGAAGTGGATATTTCATATGGAATAATTTATCCCCGAGATTGAGAAATTATAACTCGTGCTCATTTTTCTTTAACACTGAGCTATTTTTTTTCACATTAGCGAAGACAAATAATTGTTCCAATATATATATTTAATATGCCTCTCATCCAAAATACAATGCTGTTTCATAGTTCACTAGAGCAGATCCACACATTTGAAGAAAGTTACAGTACAAAGTTTGGGAAATATATTTCAAATTATTTAGTCTTTTGGAAATTGTATTTAATCAGTGAAAATGATTAGAAATGTTTGGAATGTATCAGCCCTACTAAATCATAGCCAACTGCTAATTATTTGTTCTAATCAAGACTGTTTGCTATTTGGCATGTGTAATCCAGAATATCTTATTTGCCAAATGTCATTAATATTAATATTTGCCTGCAAAATATATCATAAAACCCTTTAGTAGCCATTTTAGGATCCCAATTAATTTTTTCTTATGCCATTACGTTGGCTCTTATTCCCTAAGCCCTCACCAAGGATGTCAGTAAGTGACAGCCCAGAGGCATGCTGTCTGGCCAGGGAAGTCATTCAGGAATTTTAACTTGTTATGTGGATAATCTAGGGTGGACTATGTTTTCCTTTTAAGAGAGATTATCTTTTAAAAATTTTTTTCTTTATTGATTAAGGTATTACATATGTGTCTTTATCCTCCCATTGCTCCCCCACTCCCTCACTCGTGCCCTCTCCCCACTTGTGTCTGTATCCATTGGTTAGGCTCATATGCATGCATAAGAGTCCTTTGGTTGATCTCTCTCCATTATCCCCACCCTCCCCACCTTCCCTCTGAGGTTTGACAGTATGATCAATGCTTAAGAGATCTTGAAAGAGTTTTTTTTGTTGTTGTTTTTTTTTTAATATTAGTCATTTCTATTCTAAGCTGGCTGGGAAATTTTAAAATTATTCTCAGAATATTTTTCTCAAAAAATAAAATGTTTCTAAGATTTTATTAATGCTAGAGTACAGAATCAAACAAAGCAAACAAATATCAAGCTTACCTAAGTCCATTATTAAAACTTGGAAAATAAGGTCATTGTAGGACAATTAGTTTCATTTGAGATATTTATCTTCCCCACCCACCCTCTACCCACAAATATTTCTACCCACAGTTAAGTCTGCCGTTTTCTCAAAGGCTAACCCAACTTTATGCTCCTTACTCCATTGGGCACGTTCTGTATGCCCTATGGTTTCAGTGTCCCCTCCTTCCACTGGCACCTTTTCTTTAGTTTATAAATAGGAGCAATAAGATGAGAGAAACTTTTCTTATTATCTCATTACTGCAACCCTCTCCTTCCAATCACTGCCAACCTGTGATCAGTGTGTGCACTTCCTTACCTTCTTCTATTCACTCTTCAATCTATGGAACTCAGGTCTCTGCCTTCATTACTCCTAAAAAGCCATTCTAACAAAGGTCGCCATGCCTTCTAAATGTAAATGTAGTGGGCCTTTTATGGCATCTGAATGCGACCACTCCACTGCATGTCGACACTGGTAGCTCCACTCTTTCCTACGCCTCTCTTTTCTAAAGACTGTCCTATTCTCTTACTTCTTTTTTAGTTCCTTTATTAGCTCATCTTTCATCAGCTCCTTGAACATCCCTGTGGTCATGGTGGCTGTGTACGGGTTCTCTTCTCACTCTCCTTTATCCACGGGTGGAGAGTTACTTATCCTAATCCCTTCTTCTGAGCTCCAGATCTCCACAACCAGCCAACATTTCCACTTGACATTTCCCACGCACCTCAAATCCATCTGCACTCTGTCTCATGCACTTGAGTCTCCTTATTTTTGTTAAGGAACCACCATCTTTATAGTAACCCAAACCAGTAACATTGACATATTTCACACTGTTCTGTGATCCCACTGAATTTTGTTGGGTGAGGCTCCTAAGTAGCTCTCAAGTATGCCTTCCTCTCTTTCTCTTAATTGTCACTGACATCATTCAGGTATAGGTTCTTCTTCCTGGACATTCCTGCAGTAGCTCAGCTGTGCTCCTGCCTGTTGTCAATTACTTCCAGGAAGGACTAGAGAAACTCCCTGCTAACCAGTGAGCCTGTGTTCACTCTTGCCCTACTCCAGTACCCTCTCAAAAATGTTGTTTGATTGATTTTTTTAAAGTTTTTTTCTAAATCCATGAAAAATTCTGTTCATTGATTAAAAATAAATAAATAAACTGATCATGTCATGCTTTTGCTTTAAGTCATTGATTTGTCAGTGGCTCCCCATTACCTTCAGGATAAGGTTATCCCTCTTAATTTGGCACACAGGTCCCATCTTTATTATGGAATTTCCTCGCTCTTTAGTCTTTTTTTTTTTTTTTTAACAGTTTACTACCTACATGCTATGCCACAGTGATTGTGAGCTTCATGTATCCCCGTACTGAAAGATTTTCGTATGAAGCCTCCTTCTTCATGGGTTAGTCTTCCATCACTCTGTCATCTGCTGACTTCCTGTTTGACCCTCAGGTACTTTGCTCACCTCCCTTTCCAGAGATGCCTGGTCAGTCCACCTCATTGGAGTTAAAGTTCCCTCCTTTTCATTCATGATGGGCAGTCTTCTGGGGTGCTCATCACACCACACTGATACACTTATCTTTCTCCCCCTGATTAATATAAGGTCATGTCCCAGAGTTATGTGACTGGGTGAATTACTTAACCTTTTTTGCCCCCACTCCTCATCTGTAAAATTCAGAGATGGTGTCCTATATACAATCTACCTCTTAGAGGTATTGGAGGATTCAATGAGGCAGTACTAGTAAAGTATCTTACAGCTTGAGATCCTACATGCAGTGGGTGCCCTGAGCCCATAGAATGGATGCTTCATCTGTGAATTCCCCTGTTAATTCCAGTTATCTTCCTACCCACTCCCCGTGCCCCCATTTTTTCTCATTCCTGGAACATCAGCAATTTTATTACCTGCTATCAATCAACAACATGATAAGTCTGTTCCTGAAATTTTTGGAAGTGATCACCATTCTGTAAAAAGGTGTATTTTCTCTCGGCCACTTCTCTTTGATTTTTGTAGGAGTGTATATATTATTTCAAAAAAAAAGTCACAAAAAAATGAACCATCACTTTCTCCCCTGCCTCTGAAATGTGAAAACATTCCGATAAAATTGGATTTTAATAAATAGTAAAATCAATGCTTTTAAATAACAACACATTAGATGGTATCGATGCTTCATAAATAGGAAGTTTTGCTTTATTATTTCCCCTGTCCTTCCTAAAAATAAAACATTTTGCCCCCTCCTCCTATACAGAGTCCAAAAAACAATTAGGAAAAACCTTTTTGCTTAAAAACCCATATTGCTTGGGTTTCTTCTACATGTGCCACGAGAGCTTCCTCTGATAGGAACACTTTATGATATGGTTGCATGGTGTCCTAAACCCCCTGATCAGAGGAAATAAAGCAGTGCTTTTGTTTAAATAAATAAACACATGCTGTTTCTTATGAGGAGACTGCCATTGCATGCACACCTCCCACCAGCTGTCTTTCTATCCCAGACTTCTCTCCCACCCGCTTTCTCACTCTCCTAGCTACAGATATCCTTTAGAGCTGGCTGCAGACCTTGTCCCTGCTGCAAACGAGGGGCATATGCTCAGCCCCTGGAAAATGACTGCTTATCTCTGTGTCATTAATTCAGCTCAAGGTACCCTGGATTCTGCTCCATACATTCATTGAAATGTTTGCCACTTCACAGGGTAGGATGAGGGTCTGGTGTCAAACAATTAGTCTTGCTACAAAAATATGTTTCTGTAGGTTAGAATCATTCCTTTCTTCACTCATATGCATACTCCATGTGAATGGTTCTGAAACTTGACTGCGCATGGCATCACCTGAATGGCTGCTTAAAACAGGCTGCCGGCCCCACCCAGAGTTTCCAATTCAGGAGGTCTGGGGAGGAGCCTGGGGATTTGCATTCTAACCAGTTCCCACGATGCTGATGTTACTGAGCTAGGGACCACAGATTGAGATCCACCACTCTAGACACCGTTGCCACACTGCTACACACCAATTACCTGCCATTAAATCAGTGATACTTAGATAAGTGTCATATGTAGATACATTTGAACTGACCTTGGTTTATACTGATAAAAGTGTCGATGTTATGTATCCTTCATAACATTGAAAATATAAAAAGTCCAAACAATATGAATTTGAAACAAACACACACACACACACACACACACACACACACACACACACACACAAAGACTCTTCTAATCCCCATTCTTATGTATAATAATTGACTAAGACAAATAAGTCTGTATGGTTAACTGGAAGATTGCTCAGAGTGTGGAGAACTGGTCTAATTTTCAGCACTCTGACTTTGCATACCAGAGCTACGGGAAGATATCATAATTACTTCTATACTCCACTATTATTTTTTAAAAAATTTTACCTGATTTTTGTCTCTCATAGTTCAAAAAAAGCTTGTAGTTATCGAAATTTTCATTGTAATGTCCTAGTTGCACAGGTAAACTATTTTCAATTAAAGAAAGAAAAGTGTACGTTAATTTCCTCTAGCTCATCCATAATTTAGTAGTAATTACCTGATGTGCTGAGGCAGCGTTAGTAAACTTTGCAGTAGCATTCTGCAGTTCATGGTGACTGCGCCTGGAATTATTAGTTGTCGACGATGGCTGCATCTCTGTGCTCCCTTCCTCCTGGATTTTCAGCTTACTACAGACTTTCCCCAGGAACAATATAAAATTATTCATGAGCCTGGGATATTATGCATACAATTGATTATGAAAATGTACTAGTAACCTAATTGTAGAATTCCTCTCTTATACAACACAGATATATTTAAATAGGCCTTTAAAGACTCCCAGAATTAGAGCATGCTGAGTTTTTTTCTTCTATATTTTGAATTGCTGCTAATATTTTGTTTTATTTTAATCAAATTGTATCATGTGCATATCTTTGTCAAAATATGAATATACAGTTGCACATTCATATTCATAGTTGTCCTGATATGTTTATATACAAATATAACTATAGATCTCTAAATAAAATACCTGGTTTTTACATTATGTTATCACATCACAAGTAATCTGGCCTGAGTTGTCCATGAATTGCTCACTTTTTCTTCCATAAGAATTGGACTTTATCCTAGGAACTGGAATATAAGATATTATGGACAGAACTCACAGATCCTTTATGTATATGATATGTGTGGTTATTTTTTTCCCCCTACATGATTCACCCCAAGTCTGTTAAAAGGTTTGGGTTTTGTTTATTCATTACAACCTGTCCCAAAGGGCCAGCCCTTCACAGCCACAACAAAGCCCTGCCTGCTGCCTCCTCTAGTCCTGGAGTGCAGTCCTCTCCTGCAGCACCAGGGTGTGTAGTCGTGTAACACCTTGATTTATAGCCAGGTTGTAATCCAAATTGGAAACAGGTGGAATCACAACTGGATATGGTGCCTTGGATATTAATAGCTTGGCTCAGCAGTGGAATTTCTAAAGCTGTATACACTTTTTTTTGGCCTTAATTATGCATTCATTAAAAGCTTTTATACCCAACAGAATAAAGTAAATATTTTTTGATCTCCATAGCGTGCTCCCAGACTGTAGATTTGCACAGCAGGGTCTTGATAATCTGAATAAATTGTATTTCTCCAAGGAGTTTATCTTTCAAATAAGGTCATAAAGCAGTGCAGCTCCTGCACCCTTAGATTTCTCCATGTGCCTTCTCTGCCGTGAGTAATGTAGAGCCTGGGAACCAGAGTGTATTACAGTGATGCATACTTGGTGAAGGTCCATATAGTGTCTCATCTGTTCTCCTGGTTTATCTTTAGTGAAGTTTTTTTTTTTTAAGCACAAAAGAATGGAAGATTTTACATGACAACTATGATTTTTGCTGACATTTGCAGAAAAAGTCCATATTAAATATGTTATGTGTTCTTCCTTAACCCAATCAGTGAATAGCATTTATAGAAATGAAAAGCTAGAGTTTAAGCACTGTTGGTAGCAATTTTAAAAAGGAATAATAATGATGATAGCAACTGTATGTTGACCATCACTATCTGAAAGTCACTTTACATATATTCTCGGGAATCCTTGCCACAGATCATTATTCCCGTTTTTTTTAGATGAGAACATTAGACTCAGAGCTAACTATTTATTGAGGCTATTCAAATGGTCAGCTTCAAATCACATGCTTTCCCACCTTCAGACTAAAGGGTCAGCTAGGTTCTTGTCCCACAAGTTAGTGAAAGAGATGAAAAATATAAAATTATAAACCCAAATAAATATGCACAACCAGTTGTACTTATAATTATTCTGAGCCATAAATAATAAAATGACTCCCATGAACCCAGTAATCAAACTTCTAGGAATATATCCTAAGAAATCAGAAACACCAATCAGAAAGAATATATGCACCCCTATGTTCATAGAAGCACAATTTACAATAGCTAAGATTTGGAAACAGCCTAATTGCCCATCAGCAAATGAGTGGATTAAAAAATTGTGGTACATCTACACAATGGAATACTATGCTGTTGTAAAAAAGAAAGAATTCTTACCATTTGCAGCAGCATAGATGAACCTGGAGAGTATTATGCTAAGTGAAATAAGCCAGTCAGAGAAAGAGAAATATTACATTATCTCACTCATTTGTGGGATATAATGAACAACATAAACTGATGAACAAAAATAGATCCAGAGACATAGAAGCATCGAACAGACCATCAAACCTCAGAGGGAAGATGGGGAGAGTGTGTGTATATGTGGGGAGGGAGGAAGGAAGAGCTGGGGAGTGGTAAGAGATCAACCAAAAGACTTGTATGAGTCATATAGGCATAACCGATGGACACAGACAATAGGGGGCCTTTGCTGGGAGGCAGGAGCAGGTGGGGAAAGGTCAATTGGGGGAAAAGGAGACAAATGTAATACTTTCAACAACGAAGAGTTTAAAAATAAAGAATAAAATGGCGATAAACCTATATTGAATGGTAGCCTGAAAATAGCATATGATTGTGAACAGTTTAGACAATAAACTCCTCCCCCTACCCTTTAGACTGCCGTAGTTTTCTCCAGTGTGACCAACATTTCAGGCATGGACTTTTATTTTTATTTTTTCTTAATTGCATCTGGTGTTGAACATCTTTTCATATGCTTATATGCCATCTGTATGTCTTTTATTATTATTTTATTTTTAATATGTTTTTATTGACTTCAGAGAGGAAGGGAGAGGGAGAGAGAGACCTGTGACTCACTGTGAAAGCTACTAAGCCTGGTACACCTGCCACCTCGCATGGCCCTTCCACCGCACCTCCCAATCGTGTGAGGACCCTGGCGTGACGTAGCATCAAGAGAGAGCCTCTCTCCCCCATCATTGATGTTTCTCTTTCCCTCCCTCTCCTTTCCTCTCTGAAATCAATAAAAAATATTTTTTTAAAAAGAGAATGAATCTCATAAGCTCACATCAAATATTTGAGAGCACCCTTCTCAGCTAATGGCGGGAGATAGGTTCCTTTCGCCCAGTTGTAGAGCCAAACCTACAACCAAGTGTCATTTCCTCCTTCCGTTTATTTTAAGAACTTTAAAAAGTGTTGCTTTTTAAAATTCCTTATCTAACAAATAGTTCTCAATTACAATCTATGCTAAAGGTGTTATGAACGGCATTGTACAAAAAGGATACAAAAAAAGCATCAGATACAAAACAGTTTTCACTAGTTTACTGGGAACATTAGGAGATACATGCATGAACAGATCGGTGACAGTGACTGGCATGCGATAGGACACTTGAAGTGGGAAGATTTAGGATTCAGTCAGTGACAGAGGGAGGGCTTTATATATACAAAGCCCGACTTGATACTTGGTTCCTAAAACCGGATACTGATATGTTTTGATTTAGCTTTTAGTTAACGTTGTTGAAAAAAAATGAAACCATACTGGTTTTATACACAGAGAGGGTGTATAAAGTTATTTGGAATAGGCTCTGGAATGTTGGTGTGTTTTTTTAAATTTTTTATTTCTTTACTTCCTGAGTGAGGGTGACTTTTCATTTAGAGGAGTTCTCAAAATGTAATGTAGTGTCACCGTTTTATAGTAGAAGGTCAAGTTTTATGGGTGTCCTTCCTGTTGGGGATAGTACCACTGTCTCCTGACCATGTTTACCTGCAGTAAACTATTGACATGTGGTACCTATGGTGACATCTGGGAAGGGCAGTATAAGCGAAGGGCTCCGTCCCTGGAAATGAAAGATTGTAATGACAATGGTGAAACACAGTATTGTTAAAATAGTCACATCTGTTGAGTACTATTTATTAGCCAGAAAAATCTGGAATCCTGATACATTTGGTCCTCTTATAGGAGGAAAATTCAGGAGATCAAAATGGTATTACTTTTATTTTGACCTTGAGACATCTTGAACAGAAGTCACCGTCTGAGAACCCTACTAAGGGACATACAAAGCCCACACTTGTCATTCTCCTGCTTCCTCCCCTGGTATGGGAAGAGTGATGGAAGGGCCACAGAGTTTCCCCACAGCCCCTAACTGCCCCACATCCTCCTAGCCATCTTCTCACCACCTCATAATTTGCCTCACAAATGTAATTACATTTGAATATAACCCCAAAGAAGGTAATTTCAGCAGTTAATCTGGGGAATAACTATTTTAGTGATTTAATTAGGGGAATTGATCACACAGAAAGATTGAATTTAGGAAGCATATAATGTTTAAGAATTAATGCACATGGAAAACTGGTGTTTATTCAAAAGCTAGTATAGTATTTGGGAACATATTTTAAGGCTCTTTTTCTGTTAACTTGTCATTCACACTATAAGAAACAAATAGATGGGAAGAGAGAATCCAAATAGCCCCAAACCAAAGGAAAATAGGTACTATTTAAAAAGATTCCCCAAAGAACAACAATGCATATACTATAATTCTGAGTAGAAAGTAAATTTCAAGTGAGAATGTGATAGAAATTAAATCTTCTTAGAAAAAATATGTTTTCATTTTACTCAAGAGGGTTCCTTATTGCTTAACTATAATTTTTATTCAAAACTATCGCCTCTTCCTTTGTTCTTGCCTTTTTAAGTCACAGAATGTGAGAGAACAAAGGCAATCTCATAATTAGAACAAAGTATCATTTGAAAAGGTACTTTGATCTGAATAGCCAATTGATAGAGAAAATTATTCTCTCTTGAACTTTAAAAAAAAAAAACTTGGATAGATTGATTTTTTTTTTCACAGTAGTGCAGTTACATTGCAGTTGTCTGTTAACATTTTCAACTTGGGTCATTAATACCAATTTTCCACTTGGAAAACTGAATGGCCACTGGCTTTGCCTTTTTGTGTATATGTTTGAAGGCCAGAAGGAGAAGGAGAAGCAACGGAGGCCAATGAGGTTTGGAAAATGGCCTGATTTGGATGATGTTCAGAATTGGATAGCCGTGTTGGAAAGACATGGTCTGTTCTGGCTTTGCTTAGTTATAAATAACAGAAAAAGCTCATGATCACCCTGGCTAGTGTGCTCAGTGGGTAGAACGTTGTCCTGTGCACCGAAAGGTTGCAGGTTCAATTCCTGCTCAAGGACGTGTACCTGGGTTGCAAGTTTGCTCTCCAGCCCAGTTGGGGCACACGTAATAGCCACTGGTCAGTGGGTCTCTTTCACATCTCTCTCTCTCTCTCTCTCTCTCTCTCTCTCTCTCTCTCTCTCTCTCTCTCTCTCTCTCTCTCTCTCTCTCCTTCCTCCCTTCTCGCCCCTCCCTCTCTTCTACTCTCTAAAAAAAATCTATGAAAAATTGCCTCAGGTGAGGGTTTTTTTTAAAAAGCTCATGATTGTTCTTTCATTAAACTCATCTGTATAGAGCATCTTCTCCCTGCTAGATACCAGGATCCATTACAGTCCTTGGCACCAAGGAGCTTAGAGTTAGTGGAGAGAGACAGAGTTATGCTTAAAGGGTGCTGACAGGGACAAGTGCTGGGATAGAAATCTGCAGAGGGAGGGCTGGAGGCACAAACAAGAACATGGTTAGTTTGTGACATACTCCTACCATTGTTTTAGGCACTAAGAACACAACAGTGAATAAAAACAGACTGGCCTTTCCTCCTGTAGAACATCATCTTGGGGGCTAGAGGATAAACACATTGTAAGTAAGTCAGCAAATAAATGCAGAAGATAATTATGGATGGTGGTGAGTTGGCCAAAGCAAATAACATGGAGTACTGTGCTGGACGGTGAGCTGGAGAGGAAGGGAGGTGCACTGATTTAGGTAGATGGTCAGCCAGAATGAGGGGAGCACGATTCCTCATCCACAGGAATCGTGCATATCCTGCTTCCTCTGTTGGGAACATTCTCCCTGCAATCCCAGTACCATCCTGTGTTTAAAATATGGGTTTTATTATTATTCAGGTATGGTGAATGCAACAGGTCAGGAAGACAATTGCCAATAAGAAGATACGTTGACACTCACAGTTCCCAAGATGGGGGGAAGCAACCGGGCTGGTCAGATGGTAGAAGGAGTGAGGGGAAAGCATGGGTTAAGAGCCTTTGCTGTGGCTTCTGTGGGAAAGGCAAGACAAGGCAGGTAACCAGGCCTATGGTTGTCTAGTTTGAATAGTTTGAGCAGGCAGTGCCTTGTCCTTGGACCTGGAATGATTAGGGCGAAGGAGAATTGCCTCCTAGAGTGTAGGAGCCAGAGACAGGAGGTGGTTCAGAGTATGTCCATATGCAAGTCATTTGCTATCTCTAACAATTTTCAGTTGGCTGGCCCTGGTAAGGACAGTCTCTTCTTGGTCAGTGAGGTCCCGAATGCCAGAGCATCCAGAATACAGAAATTTCAGAAATAAAGTGAATAAACATCTCACCCCACCCTTTGCCAAGTTAACATTGCCTTTAGCTGTCAACTCCATGTAGCTTTTCAGAGAAGCCTTTACTAACTTTTTGCTGTAAGTCAAATCACCCATGCGAGCACTCATAGCCCTATGGTAACCTACGTTTCCATTTATTTGTAGTATGTTTTGATTAATGACATGCTTTTCCAATAGACTCTACACTCCATGAGGCCTGGCCCTTGTCTGTTTTTCCTCAATGCTTGGTGTGGTCCTGGCACGTGTTGTGACTGAGTAGGCCATTGTAAGGTGGAAGCTAAGCCAGGGTGTGGGATTGTCACCCTTCAGGCGAAGAAGGCTGGCAGGATCCAGGCCATGGAAGGCTTTACACTGATACTGAGTTTAGACTTTTAACCATAAGCAAATGGGGATTGATGAATGGGTTTTAAACAGGTGATCCATATGACCTTTTTTTTTTTTTGTAAAAATTGATGGCTGAGAGTTTGATACTGGAGGCAAGACAAGATGTGATGATTTTGCTTAAAGCTTACAAAGCCTGTCTGCCCCAGTAAGAGGAATGTCTACGGTGGCTTCATCACCTCAATGAGGGTGGGTTCTTTTTTCCCCTCAACCTTCCACTTTATACAGTTTAACTACTGAAGTGCTCAGTATGCATAGCAAAGGGAATGAAAACCTTTGACATGTATAGAAAGTGCTGGAGATTTGGGGAAATCATGTTTATGAGCAGAAGAGAGGAGAATAGGAAGGTAAAGATAGGGAGCAGACTTGTGGTTGATGTTTCTCTTGCACATGAACCTGTGTCAGTTTGATTCTTTTGCTGTTTATTTAGCCGCCGACACTTGTCCATTTAGCCTTCTTAGTTCTCTACCAGTGTGCAGTGCTGTATTAGATTGGACTTGAGCATTATAGAGGCCCGGTGCATGAAATTCGTGCACGCGGGGGCTGGAGGGGTCCCTCAGCCTGGCTGGCAGTCGGACATCCTTAGCACTGCCATGAGATGGGAGAGGCTCCCACCACCGAGGCTGCGCTGGCCAGCCATAAGCCTGGCTTCCAGCTGAATGGCGCTCCTCCTGTGGGAGCACACTGACCACCAGGGGGCAGCTCCTGCGTTAAGTGTCTGCCTCTTGGTGGTCAGTGTGCATCATGGGGACTGATTATTCCGCCACTTGGTTGATTTGCATATTAGCCTTTTATTATATAGGATGATACCCTTTGGAAATGAAAACATTTCAGGACTGTGGAGACAAGCATTAAACAATTACCTTCAAATGAAACAGCAAAAAAAAAAAAAAAAAAAAAAATTGATTGTTAGTTTATTTGGTGTTGAATTGTATGAGTTCTTTATATATTTTGGATATTAGCTCCTTGTTGGAGCTGTTGTTTGCAAATATCATCTCCCAATTGGTTGGTTGCCTTTTGTTGTTGTTGTGGGGTTTTTTTGCTATACAGAAGCTTTTAATTTTATGAAGTTTCATTCATTTATTTTTACCTTTACTTCCCTTGCCTTTGGGGTCAAATTCATAAAATATTCTCCAAAATCAAGGCCCATAAGCTTATTACTTGTGTTTTCTTCTATGTAACTTATTGTTTCAGATCTTATATTTTGGTCTTTGATCCATTTTGAATTAATTTTTGAACATGGGGACAAACTGTAGTCCAGTTTCGTTTTTTTGCATATGGTTTTCCAATTTTCCCAGCACCATTTAATGCTGGAAAAGGCTTTCATTCCTCCATTGTGTATTTTTGGCATCTGTGTCAAAAATAATTTGCTTATATACATGTCATTTTATTTCTGAATTCTCAATTATGTTCTATTAGTCTGTGTGTCTGTTTTCTGCCAATACCATGCTGTTTTTATTATTGTTGCTCTGTAGTATAATGTGAAAGCAGGTGGTGTGATACCTCCGGCTTCATTATTTTTTCTCAGAATTGCTTTGGCTATTGGGGTCTTTTGTGGTTCTATTCACATCTGATGATTTTTGTTCTATTTTTTTTTTTAAGTGACATTGAGATTTTGATGAGGATTGTATTAAATCTGTATTTTGCTTGGGTAATATGGTCATTTTAATTATGTTGATTCTTCCAATCCATGAACACAAAGTATCTTTCAATTTTATTGTCTCTTTTTCAATCTCTTTTAATAATGCTTTATAATTTTCAGTATACTAGGTGTACTGGTTAATAAGGCAGATTTTTTTCAATAGATGGAATTACACGTATGTTGATATATATGTGATTTTATATGTATGCTATTTTGTTGTATTGACAACAAGCTTCAAAACTTCATACGTCAAATTTTTAAGTGTAAAAATTTCATAGATATTTTTACACTTAAAAACGTCGAATTTTGTGCCAAAAAAAAGAGCATTTGTGGAAAGTTATAATTCATTACTTGATTTTGAAGAAAAGTGCTGCTGAATACTTCGGGAAGCTTATGATGAACATGCTCCATCTCAAGTTCTTGAGAACACTGGTTTAAATGTTTTAAAAGTTATGATTTTGATGTGAAAGACAAAGAACATCCAGGTCAACCTGGATGTTTGAAGACCAACAATTACAAGCATTATTGGATGAAAATAAGTGTCAAACTCAAAAACAACTTGCAGAAAGATTAAACATTGCTCAGCAAACAATTTCTGATCGTTTTCAAGCAATGGCGAGGATTTTAAAGGAAGGAAAATTGGTACCACATCAACTGAACAAAAAACAAATGGAATACTGAAAAATCATCAATAAAATGTTGTTTCAAAGGCACGAAAGAAAGCATTTTTTGCATCGAATCGTGACTGGTGATGAAAAGTGGATTTATTTTGAGAATCCCAAATGCACAAAATCATGGGTTGATCCAGGTGAACCATCAACATCGACTGCAAGGGCAAATCGCTTCGGAAAGAAGACAATGCTTTGCCTTTGGTGGAATCAGGAAGATGTATTATGAGCTTCTTAAACCAGGTGAAACAGTTAATACTAATTGCTACTGACAACAAATAATCAATTTGAGCCACGCTTTGATCGTGAAACGACCAGAATGTTCCAGAAGACACAGCAAAGTACTTTTGCTTCATGATGACGCACTATCACACACTTCAACCAGTTAAAGACACTCAAAACAAGAAAAGTTCTGTTGGGACGGTAATCACAGATTACCTGAAAGATGGGGGAAATGTGTAGCTAGCGATGGACATCACTTTGAATAAAGCACTTTTGGTGTTTCTCTCGAAATTATACTAGTATGTCCTTCACATCCTTTGTTAAGTTTATTCCTATGTATTTTATTCTTTTGGTTGCAATTGTAAAAAGAATTGCTTTTTGTTTTGTTTTATTTTTTTCATTTCTTTTTCTTAAGTTAAATTGTTAGTTTATAGGAAAGTAGTAGATTTTTGTACATTGATTTTGTATCCTGCAACTTTAATGTACTTGTTTATTGTTTCTAATAGTGTTTTTGTGGAGTCTTTAGGCTTTCCTATATAAAAAAATCATGTCATCTGCAAAAAGTTACACTTTTACTTCTTCCTTCCCAATTTGGGTGCCTTTTATTTCTTTCTCTTGCCTGATTGCTCTGGCTAGGACTTCTAAAATTACGTTAAATAAGAGTGGTAAGGTTGGACTTCCTTCTTTTGTTCCTGGTTTTAGAGGAAGAACTTTCATATATATGATTTTTTTTTTTTTTTTTTTTTTTTTTTTTTTACAGAGAGGAAGGGAGAGGGATAGAGAGTTAGAAACATCGATGAGAGAGAAACATAGATCAGCTGCCTCCTGCACACTTCGTATGGGGTATGTGCCCACAATCAAGGTACATGCCCTTGACCAGAATCAAACCTGGGACCCTTGAGTCTGCAGGCCAATGCTCTATCCAATGAGCCAAACCGGTTAGGGTGAGCTTTCAGTTTTTTAAATCAATGTTTATATTTCCAATTAAGTTAAATTAGTTCTCTGGCTCTTCAGAGTTTTGAATTGGCCTGCTTTTAAGTGGAGGCATCTAATGGGAAGAAACCCAGCTTCTCTCTGTAAAGATGCTTAAGAAAGAATATTTGGTTGCTAATACATACTCCAGTCCCAAGTTGCATGCACCCTCTTTGTGGAAACAGTGGGAAAATCCCGTTCCTGAGCTGTTTGTGTTCTCCGCTCTTACTTTGCAGAGCTTGGCTTTGTCTGCCTCCGCACGTGCTCCTCTCTCATGCGGTGCTGCCAGGCACTGCCTCAACACCTTGAGCCATGTCTTGGCTATGCACCTAGGGACCTGAAAGGCACTGACCCCAAACCCACCCACAACCCATCACACCCCAGAGTAATTTACTGGGATGCTGAAATCATATCCAGGGTCCTGAAGCAGTTAAGCTTGCTTCATAGATATACTGACCAGAAATAATGTCTTCATCCAGAAGATGGTATTCAAGTTTGCTACAGAAGCTCTATATACCAGGGTTACATCTACTTTCCCCTCACAGAAGAATTTATCAATCCTGAAAAATAATATTTGGAGAATGAGCTTAAACATTACTTGGGGGGGAAAAATGGTGCTGAAGTAAAAATCTTCAACATTCACTTTATAAAATCTGCTGAATGAGAAGCCAGGATGTTTTTATTGAATAGCTGGGAGCAGCCGGCTCTTGGGTATTTGAGTTGCAACGGATTTTAGTGGTCACCTGAGGTAACCTTTATTGTAAAGAAACACTTATTACTTTTCAGTTGTGTTGGCAAACAGCTATTAAGCACTGGTCTCTTATGGCTGGTTCCTGACATTGAACTTGATTCCTGTTAGGAATATAATTAAAGTGTCATCTCCCACCAAAAGATACAGAATCTAAAATAAAAAAAAATAAAAAATAGGTAGCCGTGGTGATGATGCAGCTGTTACTTGAAGAGCTGTTTTTACAATATCTTCATTATGCATGTTATCATTTAGAGCAGCATTGTCTAATGGGAGTGTGATGGAAGCCACATACATAATTTTAAATTTTCTAGCAGCTGAGTTAAAGAAATGTAAAAAGAAACAGGTGACATTAATTATGATGACATCTTTATATATCTATATATATTATTGATTTTTTACAGAGAGGAAGGGAGAGAGATAGAGAGCTAGAAACGTTGATGAGAGAGAAATATCGATCAGCTGCCTCCTGCACACCCCCTACTGGGGATGTGCCCACAACCAATGTACATGCCCTTGACCGGAATCGAACCTGGAACTTTTCAGTCCGCAGACCATCTAGCCAAACCGGTTTCGGCTAATTATAATGACATCTTTAACTCACCATACCCAGAATAGTATTATTTTGGCATATAATTAATATAAATATTATGAATGAGATATTTTATATTCTATTTTTCTTACTTCCTGCATTCAGTTTATGTTTAACTCAGCACATCTCAAATCAGAGTAGCCACATCTCAATGTGCTTGTAGCCACATGTGGCCAGTGGCTACCATGTTCGGCAGCACAGATTTAGAACATATTCCTTCAAATATTAAAGAAATAAGTACATTAAAATAGAATAAACTATTTTAGAAAGAGTTCTTAATACTTTTAGACAACTAGAAAAGGGGGAAAGTATGTTGAAAACTACTTAAATAGGTCAGTGGAGTAAAATAGCTATCTGATGTATTAATAGTCTGCATTTCTTATTGGAAAATATTGATCACATGTTAATGATCACAAGTTAAAAATTAGGGCAAACTAGGACACAGTTTGCCTTGTAACGAGTAAGTTTTCTATCAACAAGCCTGTGTGCCCACTCCGATTCCTGCAGTTACAAGACAAAGCTTCCCAAGGAGCCAGGCCTCTCTGGAGCATGATCTTAGAGGCCTGGTTATGAGTGTGAGAACTTGTAGGGACAAGTAAAAACCCCCCAAAATGAAACATTGCTACAGAAACTCTTCGAAAAAAAGGGAAAGATTACCACTGGTTGTCTGAGGCTAATAAAAAAACAAAGAACTATTATATTATAAATCGTCCGTCTTAGGTGGACTCAATATAGAATTATTTATAGTGGGAATCTTTTCTGTGAGAGTTCTTTATTTCCTGAGACCTTTCATGTAAATATCTGTGTTTTCATTTCATTAAATCAGGGTGGATTATTTTTACTCAAAGATGTAATTTGAAGTTTTGGAAAAAGAGAAGAATTAGTCTATTTTCATATAGTTTGTGTTATCTACTCATGACTCTCATTGTACCTGCCCTCACATCATCTTTAGTGGAAAAAACGTATTGCCTAAGAGCTCTCAAATAAGGTAAGGGTAGGAAAATTGTCTTCATTGGTAAATGTTTCTAAAAAGTTGGAAAGTATCTTAGTCAGTGGAACCAGAAACCCCTTTCAATCCCTTTGTTAAGATGTCTTTAAATATATAGATTTTAAGAGGGACAAATTGAGGGGAAAAGGTGAATTCTAAAATAGCAGTTCTCTGCTCAGAGCCTTATAATTAAGGTTTTGGGTGCTTTTTTTTTTTTTTTTTTTTTTTTTTTTTTTTTTTAAATTCTCAATGGAGTGCAGTCCCATTTGTCCCACTCCTGTCATGCAAACCTCAATCTGAATTTCTTGCCTGCTCTTCCTTGGATTGATTTCTAAGATATTTTCCCCCCTTTTTTTTGGCACCCAGGAATTAAATATCTTTAATTACTTGGATCTGTACAGACTTGCTGACCTCTTTAACCTCACTTTGTTGGAGAAGGCAGTGATCGATTTCTTAGTGAAGCATCTCTCTGAACTCCTGAAGAGCCGCCCAGAAGACGTTCTAACGCTTCCTTATTGTCTGCTTCAGGAGGTCCTGAAGAGCGACCGCCTAACCTCCCTGAGTGAAGAGCAGATCTGGCAGGTAAGGGTGCTCTGCATGGGGCTCTGTGGGTGTGGAGAGGGCACGAAATGATTAAAAGTTAAAGGATTGTCCTGGCCGGTAGCTCTGTGGTCAGAGCATTGGTCCACAGAGCTGTGGGTCATGGATTCGATTCCTGATCAAGGGCATGTGCCTGGGTTGCAGGTTCGATACCTGGCCCCACTCCTGGGCACATGGGAGCTACCAATTGATGTGTCTCTCTCACTTTGATGTTCCTCTCTCTTCCTCTCCCTTTCTACCTCTCCTTCCTCTCTCCCTCACCCCTTCCCTCCTCCCTTCAACTGTCTAAAAATCAATGGAAAAAATATCCTTGGGTGAGGATTAACAACAAAAAAGTTAAAGTATTGAGGGACAATGAGAAGTATTTTGTTTGGTTTGGTCCTTACTGGACTCGAAGTCTCAGAAGTCATGCTCCTTGATGGACAAGTAACTGAAGAGCTAGCCTGTGACGCTTGGAGGCCTTAGCCAGCTCAGCCTCCCCTCGGGATTCGCTGGGGAGACGCCTCAGGGTCTCCCCGTTACTTCCCAAATCCCCAAGCCAAAGGCTTTGTGTGTTTTTTCTTCCGATAAAAGTATTTTCTTAAATTGAATATGAGAAGGATGGATTGTCAAGTGGTACTTAGGCAGTTTCAAGACTAATGGAATCAGAATAAGTTCTGGGCTTGCCTATAAACATTTCAGAAACAGTCCTTTGTTGCAGCGGAGAGCAACTGAGACCTTAAACCCAACGAAGCTCTTCTGGCACTGCAGTGGAAAATCTCCCTCCTTGGTTTCATGCCGCATTCATCGCTGTTTCCTGAGCCCTGCCTTTTCACCGGCATGGCATTCTTTTTTGAATGCCCTTTGTCTCGGGAAAGGAGGCTGTGTTGTGTTTTCAAGTTGATTGTTCAACTTAAATTCTTCTCCGCTCGCTCGGCCCCAGTGGCTCTCCTCGAACAATCTGCTTGATGTCTGGGAAACCGTCAGAGCCCATCTTCCCCCTGTGTCTAAAGGCTGTCTCACTCTCGGAAACACGGGCAAGCCATCTTGTTACTCGTAGGGCAGCATACCTTCAAAATGTCATGCTCATGTGAAAAAATACATGCAGACTACTTTGGGGAAAATAGGAAGTTTTCTATAAACTGATAAGGCAGTGAATTACCAAATAGCATTCAGAGAACCAATAGCCAAAACAGAGTGATACCTGGCCATTAGTTAAATCCAGTTCTGACTCTGCAGATTAATTTTCTGATGTCTTTCTCCTTATTTCTTCCTTTGCATTACTTTAATCAGCAACTTCTTTCTTCACTGTTGCTTCCATCAGTGATGGTAATGAGAGCTGTGGTGTACTGAGGACTTTCCAGACATGGGTTCTTTTCAAACTTTTGACTCATCCCAGCAGGCCTGAAGGATGGCTGTTATCACCCCATTTAACAGATGAGCAAAATAAGGCTTTAGTGCCTTGCTCAGGGTTACAGAGCAGAGCAAGCCTTCGAGCCCAAGTCTGCTGACAGCCTGCCCTCATTGCTGCCGTGTTCCACACCACCTTGGAAAACAAAATATCGGGCACAAAAATAAGCTCTAGTTTGTGTGTTTTTTTCTGCTTCTTAGGTATTTCTCATAATGTTTGTTCAGACAGAGGTCAAAAGTGTTTGTGGAAGATGAGTTTTGGATATAAATTTTAATTATCTGGTATTCTCCCTGTAAACACAAATCATCAGAATTTGGGGGGCAATTCAAAGTGGGAAATGGCTACGTTATTTTTCTTTGCTTTCCCAAAGGGGAAAAGAAAGACTTGGAATGAATTCTGCATTTAATTGTTTATAACTGAACTGAGATCTGAACCAACCATCATCCTTGTGGCTTCTGCTTCTTTTGGGATCATGGATGAAGGCACTGCCAGAGATGGACATGGCAATATGCACAAGTCTAGTCTGAGTGTCCAAAAATCCACACTGTCCACTTTTATGAGTTACCACAATTGCCTCTCTAAAGGTTACTAATATTATAATGTCAAATTTTAAAAACGGCTTTTGGCTGCAGGCAAATTTTTTTACACCTGGTCCTCAAGAAAGAATTAAAAGATTCACATAAATATGGTCAATTTAGGCTTTCAGCAGGCAATAAGAAACTGTTTGTGCTTTATTTTAGTATATAAGTAATTCCCTCATACTCAACCCAATAGAGAAAAATCAAATCAGACCAGCTATATTGCCTCAAGTACAGTTAAGTTCATCATTTTTGCCGAGGTTATACTAGTAATGCAATATACCATGGAAGAATCTAATATTCAGCCCAGGGTGAAGATTGGGTATGCCAGAGGATTAGTGTCAGGGTGCTTTATAGAAGTGAAACTTGATGGACAGGCTGGAGACAGATCTACAGAATCTCATTAAATTGCTGAATTGTTCATTACGGAGTGTTCTCACTGTAATAAAGTGCTCATTGACTTTGACAAATCCCCATCCCATGTCTTAAAGAAGAACGGTGAGGCTCACGGTGTTGGCGAGGAGAAAAGAAATTGGCACAAAGTCAGATAGGTAATATAAAAGTGGATGGAGGGTAGTGCAACTTTGATTAATGTGTGCAACTGGTAACTTATGGGAGAGCCCAGTAAACACCCCCCACACACACACACACACACACACGTGTGTGTGTGTGTGTGTGTGTTTATACATGTGGCACTTCCACAATCTACTGACAATATAATCTGGGACATTCCCTTTATTTTGGTGAAAGGTCTTAATTTCATTCACTAGACTACAAGCAGTCTGTCTCTGAAGACGTGTCATAAGGACCTTCAATTTATCCTCACTGAACAAACTCTTTTTCCTTTTTTTCTCCTGTCCCTTATTCAGTCTCTTTCCTGATAAAATGTGCTGCAGGCCATAATAGCCATTCTGTGGATCTGGAAACCTGTGAAATCCCCCAAGATTATGCCTTATATCTGTTCTTTTATTTTCATCTGACCTTTTCAAACTTTATCTTAAGTCTCTTCTCTCACAGAAGGTTTCTTCATCCCCCATAGACAATTTTTTCCTCCCTTCCATCACCTGCAACTATTTGTCCTGTTAGTGTAACTTCACTTTATATTCACAGGTGATGTAGATACTGCACCCTATATATAGGTATGTGGTGTATAAGGACACAGAAGTCCCCTCAAAAAAATTTCTGTATAAAAATTCAATTCAGTTCAGCTCAACAATTTGGCTTTACAGTTTCAAGGCCAGCAATTTCTCAGGTTCCAGATGGAAGACACAATTGATTATGGGCTCAAGAAAGGAGGGGCTAAAAATGACAAAGCAGCTGAAGAGGAAGCATGGGGCATGACCTGGCGAGTCTCCACCATTTTTATTCTGCTTTGGGATTTAGACCTAACTTAGGGCTTTGTTTCAGTAGGACCCTGTTAAATTTCTTCATATAGATTCAACATATAGCTTCAGACTATTGAGCCAGGATCCTGCTATAAAGTCTGGAGTGGAATAGTGAAACAATCTCCTACCACGCCCACACATCGGGCCTGTTTCCATTTGCACAGGAAGCTCTGGCTAATCTCAGTTTTCTTCTGAGGAAAGGGGGATCTCTGCCTTTCCTACCTAAGATCGTCTCTCAGCAGAATGAGGGGGAGATTGCTTCCCATGGGAGAACAGTTTTTAGAAAAAGCCTGAATATAATATAAGTGCTAATGTTTGCTAGCACAGGGAAAAGGTGTGGCTCTCTCCTTCAGGACTTGTTGAGCACCTACCAAACGGCCCAAGCCACACTGCAGTGGAAGGTGCGGTACAGGTTTGCTAACTCCATTCCCCTCTCTCCAGCCTCACCCCATCTGGGAGGGATCCTTATGATTTCAAATCATTGATTCAGCTCCCTGGATTATTATTTTTTTTTCTAAAGTAGCAAAACCAAGAACCATCTTTTTAAATGGCTATAGATATTGTGTGGAAACAAAAATGAATATTTCATGAGTGTCTATTATATGCTATGCACAGGATTAGAAGCCAGATCTTGAGTAAAAAGCTTTATAAAGATGTTTAGTGATTGGCTTAGAAAGATTTGGTTTCCTCTCTGAATGTAGAGAAGTTGTCGTTTCCTTTAATTATGAACTTATTAACTGTTTTTCTACTCTTAGTGAAAAGGGCATATTGTTTATCAGAACAATCCATGTATTAATGTTTTTCTTCCTTTTTAACCTTGTGTTTTGAGCCTAACTTTGCCTGGATTTAATGGACCAAGCATTTCAGTGGTCACATCACTGACATCAAACATGATCAGACCTTAGCAGGGAGAGTCTGCTTTATCTTAGTTATATCCCATTTTAGCACGGCAAGAGAGACCAAATCACCTGGTTTGGGATTGGGGCTGATCCTGTGTGAACATTGGTCTTTGAGTCTACATCCCCAGAGGCAGACGCTGTGCCTATTTTATTTGCATTGAACGCTGCCATGTTTTACCCTTGCACTCTATAAATAATAAATAAGGACAATAATGTAGAGTTTTCACATTAAAATATATTGGATGGATAATAAGACAGCCTATTATTCCTATAAACAGTTGGATTTATTCTAGGAACACTGGTATACAAAATGATTTTGGCCTTTTAAAACTGCATCTTTTCTTGTATTTTTGTTGGAAATTTGCATCCGTAAGTCATATTGTCAATAGCACATGTATTGCATTTCCCTAGAGATGTAAGTCACATGTTGCATAGAGAACCACAAAAGTAGTGTTTTTTATGGTCCTTCCTGGGCTTTTATCTACACCACAAGATGACTCATTTCACAGCTTGATTTAATCATGGTCCTCAAAAGAAGTTCCAGCAGGTGAACCCAAACCAAAAGCTACTGTAGTATTTCATAACAGGTGGAAAATAGAAGACACTAGTATTGTACTCAGTTTTTATATTTGATCTCTTAGATGATAAATTGACCCAAATACACCTCTGGCAAGAGAGAAGTTAGGACTTCAAACAGCACTTACTATATGCCCAACAATATCATCATATTACATTTAATACTTTGTATTTGATTATCACACCAGTTTTGAGAATGCTTCTGCATGTATCATTGCTTCGCTCTCCTGTGGTGCAAATGGGGAAACGGAGGTAACAAAGTTAAAAATCAAATTCATGTCTTCTAATTTGGAGGCTGTTTCTACTTTGGTCCACAGCTACTGAATTCATAAGAGAAACTCAAAAATACCTGGGAGTGATGGGTACAGAGGTGAATCAAGTTAATCCTGTGACTTTAAAGGAAATCAGGAAGGGCTTGACTGAACATTCCTGTTCTTCGGTGTGGTGCCCACAGATGAAGAGGGCATTGAGTGGCCTCCTCTGCCTGCTTGTCTTTGCCATGTGACTCGTTCTAACTGTGCGTGGTGACATGATCTTCGTTCATTCTTTCACTCGTGTCAGAGAGTTACTGAGGACCCACTCTGCCCGGCCACTGCTCCGTGCCGGGTGCCGGGCGGGCCGTAGGGGAAAAGGCTGACGTGGTCCAGCTTTCACGGGTTTTGGAGTCGGATGTGGAGCTTTCCTTGCAGCTCTTCCTCAGCAGGCCCAGTTCCTCCCCACGGGAGACTCACCTGCGCCAAACAGTTTAATGATTTCTGTGCTGACTTCGGGCTTGTTGAGACAGTACTGCTATATCAGAAAATACAATGCTTTTGTTTGGCTATTTCAACACCAACCTCGACTTTATTCATTGTTAGCTCCTGTTTATTGTTGTGCCCTTAAACAGCTTTGCAAACCATTGTCAGTCCATGGGGTGAATCTCACACCTCAAAGAAATCAGACTGTGGGTGATCATTGAGTAAAAAAAACTTCCCCGTAGTGTTCTCAGTTTAAACACTTGGACCTTGGTTACTAGACATGGAATAAAATTCTATGGCCTGAGAACACGTATCCACAAACAAGATTGTCATCTTTCATCAAATTCCTGCTCTTCCTCAATGCAACGTCCTATGTGTATGCCATTGCTATTTTTTTTCCAAGTAGGCACTTTTTGAGCATCTTCATGATGTCTCCTTTTATTTTTATTTTTTACTTACTATTCCTTAAACTAACTAATTGGGTGCCATTTCTCTACTTTCTTCCTGGAAGTTCTGGTAGCTCCTCCCAGCTACATACAATATTTTCTACAAATGTGATGAGGACATCTCCACTTCCTTTTTTATGAGACACTAATGGAGAGAATAAACAGAGGCTCCTTCACACCCCAAGTAGCACTGTGCTGGAGGATGCTTTATCCTCTGAGGGCCCCCAGCTAGGCACCGAGCAACGCTGCTATTTCAGGGCTTGGCGCTTGCGTGTGTATTTAGTCATCCATCCTCATCTCTGTGCAGCTAATTCCTCTGTGAGGACTCATCCCCAAGGAGCTTGACAGTGGTCTTGCAGTTGTTTGCCTGGGCTGTGTGCCTGTGTGAGACGCATGACACATTCATTTCCGAGGGACTGTGCTCCAACTAATCCTCCGCTCTCCTCGGTGCCAGAGCTGTGCGTTCTCAAGTAGCTGTGAGGGACAACGATTATCCGAAATTACAGGAGACCTGACTTGTATTCATGGAGTGCCATTCCCATGAGTTAATAGTTTTTTGTTTTTTGTTTTTTTCTTCTTCTTTTTTTTAATGAGCACAACAGCGTAACAAGGTGATTCATGAGATATGACGTATTTATGTTCCCTGCTTCTAATTTTCGTTGTGATTCATGTTGTTTCCAGACTGATATGTTGTTATTGCTGCTGTGAGAAGGAAAAAGGATGACTGGAGAATATTACTTATGCATTGGTGGCCTGCAGTAATATTGCTGCTACCAGGATTATCAGGGATTTAAAAAGAAAACCCAACCATGAGCTATACATGAGGTAGAAACCCCAAGGCCAGGCACAGAAGTTAATAAGTAATAATAACAAAATGCTCTGGGAATGTGGCTTAGTTTATTGGAGCATCATCCTGTACACCAAAAGGTTGCGGGTTCGATTCCCAGTGAGAGCACATACCTAGGTTGCAGGGTTTGATCCTCGGTTAGGGTGTGTATGGAGGCATAACCAACTAATGTATCTCTCTCTCTCTCTCTCTCTCTCTCTCTCTCTCTCTCTCTCTCTCTCTCCCTTTCCACCCCTTCCCTCTTTTTAAAATCAATAAAAACATATCTTTGGGTGAGGACTGAAAAGAAAATATCCTCCCCATTAAAAAAATAATAAAAATAGTAACAATAATAATTCTTTACAGTCTTAGTGAGTGTTATATTTTAAAAGCACTTTTACACATAATTTCATTTGAGTCTCTCATCAACCTTTAAGGTTGATAAGTTAAGTGTTATCCACATGTTAACAAGTGAGGAAACTGAAGCTCACAGAGGTTAAGTGATTAACTCACTTCACAGTGTAAGTTTTAATGTAGGTCTCACTGTGTTCTCTTGAAAATACACCAAGTCTCTAAGAAAACAGAACCTCAAAGTACCAGCTACATCTTGTCATAAGTCAGAGGTTACACTAACCTATAGTGGGTGAATCAACAGTATACATTTCTTAATAAATCACCTAGTTCTGTTTTCACCTATTGTGCAGCTTTGTGGGAAATTGCAGAAATTACTCCAATAAAAGTAGTACAAGAAAGTGTGCTGAGGGTTTTCAATATCAGAGCAAAGAAAATCGGCATTTTAGCTGTTTTTGTTCAGGAAGAATGGATAGAGAATTCTGACCGAGGCAGAGAACAGCTCTTCATTCCTTCCTTTAAGGTACAAAATGATGGAGTATAAAGCAGGAAGAAAGGCCCATAAGGAGGATCACTTTAAAATCCGATCAAGAGATTTAGATCAGCCAAGACCGGTTTGGCTCAATGGATAGAGCGTCGGCTTGGGGACTGAAAGGTCCCGGGTTCGATTCTGGTCAAGGGTCTTGGTTGCGGGCATATCCCCAGTAGGGGGTGTGCAAGAGGCAGCTGATCGATGTCTTTCTCTCATCGATGTTCCTAACTCTCTCTCTCCCTTCCTCTCTGTAAAAAATCAATAAATATATTTTTTAAAAAAAGAGAGAGAGAGATTTAGATCAGCGTGAAAGAGAACCTGGAGTGCCATTATTTTTTGCTGCGCTGGGTAGACAGTGTGATGAAAATCTGCAGGTGCTGTTAGAGACTGGATGGGATGAATGGGAATGATTAGTCATTATATATTCATTTTACACCCAGTAGATTGAAAATGTAGAAAGTTATGCAGCAGAAATCAGTAGTCATGTGATGGCCTGGTGTGGGGTTTATGAGACAGGGAATGTTGACATAAGAAATGTCCAAACCTCTTGAGAATTTTTGTAAGAGTTTATTTGAGCCAAACTGATGACAATGCCAAGAAGCAAGATCTGAAATGCTCCAGAGAATGACAGTTTTTCAGTTTCTTTTATACAATTGGATTAAGGAGGGAACATACGGAAGATTACGTGAAGGTGGGAGAAAGCAAGGCACAGGATAGTTAACAAGCTTATGGTCTCCCTTGAGGGTGGTTACACCTCTGAGGGGCCTGAAAAAGAGGCGTTTCACAGGCGTGTTAACCTAGGTCAGTGTTTTTCAACCTTTTTTGGGCAAAGGCACACTTGTTTCATGAAAAAAATCACGAGGCACACCACCATTAGAAAATGTTAAAAAATTTAACTCTGTGCCTATATTGACTATATATAAAGTAATTCTCTTGAATAGGAATCAAATAAACACAAAGAAAGTATTTTATAATTACTTTATTATGAAATATTAAGTAAACAAAATAGTGAAAAATTATAAAATTCTTGTCTTGTCTGCACCTATGGCACACCAGGCAACATCTCTAGTGTGCCGCGGAACAGCGGTTGAAAAACGCTGACCTAGGTGCACCAAAACAATGGGCAGGGCTTGCTTACTGTGACAATGAACCTTTTGTAGGCCTGGGATGTGGTTAACCCACCATGATCTGCCCAGTTAGGAATTGGTGATCAGATCATCCTGTGAAGTTGCTTTTGTTCACTGAACTTGTACAAACCCTTTTTTTCATCCTCAGGAGAAAAATATATTAATTTATTGGAAGTGTTAGTCTCTTTCCAATAGCAATGAGCCTGAAGCCCATATCCTGCATCCCCAGGTTATTTCTATGGGAATCGTTAGGAGGCCAGGCGAGTGCCCAGTAACCATGTGTCCATGCGAGTTGGCCACGGCAGGCCACAGTCATTTCTTGTTCTGGGCATTCTAAAGAAGGGATCTGAACTCAGCTGTGGAGTGGCCTAGAGGCTCTCGAATTATTTATATTCCAAAGAGACATCTGGAGAAGCCTTGATGTTTACCGTTGAATACTGGTGCCCTTACACCCTGCTTCTCCCACCCCTGTTTCCAGAACTTTGCTACAAGCACAAATGAAAAACACCTCGACTTGACACACCTGGGAGAGAAAGGTGGCCATTCTAAGATGGTAAACAGGGGAAGCATTCATAAGTAAAGGTGTTTCGTGGGCTTCTTTTGTGCCCATAATACAGAGCAATGTGTTCTGTGTGGTGAGGTTCTACTCTTTTTGTCGGACACCTCCTCATTATTTGAGGTGGCACAGTGGAGGAATGAAAGCAGATTTCAGCCGAAACCGGTTTGGCTCAGTGGATAGAGCGTTGGCCTGCGGACTGAAGGGTCCCAGGTTCGATTCCGGTTAAGGGCATGTACCTTGGTTGCGGACACATCCCCAGTAGGGGGTGTGCAAGAGGCAGCTGATGATGATTCTCTCTCATCGATGTTTCTAACTCTCTATCCTTCTCTCTTCCTCTCTGTAAAAATAAAATAAAATATATTAAAAAAAAGAAGAAGAAGAAGAAGAAAAGAAAAGAAAAGAAAACAGATTTCAGTTGGTAGGCAACATAACCAGGGAGAAAAATATCTTCGAGAAGAAAATCCTCAATGGGTTGTAGAGATAGATATCACAGATTTTTTACATGATTCCCCTGTCTATAAGAAGGGTTATAAGTCAGTTTCCATAAATGGCACGGATCATATGCTACAAGAACAGAAGCTAAAAAGAGCCCTACCAGCTGGAAGCTAAATGCACACATCTCTCCTCCTTCTTCTTCCAACACCATTTATCCGCCCTGTACCCCCTTCCATCTCCATCCACTTGCACAGATCTATGTAATGTGTGTTCTTGTTGAAGAGAAATGCCCATATGTCACCTCCTCTGGCAACACAAGAAAATAGGTAATTGGAGGAGTGATGGACGGTGCGCTAAAGTGTAAGTGTTTTAGGAGGACTTATCTTCTTAACGCTTTAAAACAAGTGAGCAAAATACAATTAATTTTGATTAATTCATTTACTCTTAATATAGCTTTTAATTTGTAATTCTATGTGAATTACAATGTGATTTGGCATTAATTTTACTAAATTGACTATAAGCCAGCCAATCACAGTAAGAAATTACCCATAGCTGAATGAAAGACTGAAACTCCCCATCCAGAAAGGACTGTGCTTAATTAAGAGGCAAATATTTAGGCATCTCTCTCGTTGGCTGTGAGAATGGCATTGAACCTGCTGAGGACTAAAAACCATTTCTTCTATTAATAAATATAGGATGTCCCTCCAAAAAAAGTATACACACATCTTGAATAGTTACAAAGACAGGTTTTATTAAAATACATTTCATTTTCAAAATTGAGCTACCAACTGTTACAGTGCGTATACATTTTGGGGGGACACCCCGTATGTATACTCACTCTTTGGAGTGAAGTTAGCATTAAGGGTAAATGTTAGCATTAAGGGTAAATGAGAGGTGACGGTCAGGCTTGCCAGGTCCTCTGAAGAATCTTGCTCTCATCTCATATACAGTTTGGGCCATGTAGTGCCTTAGAATGGTACTTCCACCCTTCTGGATTCTAGGGGTTAAAACAGGCACTTGCCTAGGCTGGCCTGTTGTTCCTCCCCACGCTCTGTGAACCAGCTAGGAAATCCTGTTCTAAATCCCATGTGCTGTCAGTACCCCGAAGCCAGTCCTATATGAACAGTACATGAACTGCCTCCTGGAAAGAAGGAGGCTGTGCCTTGGAAAGCCGGAACCAGGCGGTGATGGCACATGTGTCATCGGTAGAGCTTGCCGGAGGTACCAGTGCTCACACAGGAAGGAAAGTGCCCATTGAGCATCATGGACACTTGGGAAGGTGGCAGAAGGCAGGGATGGGTTTGGGAAATACTTGTGTTTGACGCATTTTCCAGACACCTTTCTTTGAGAATTGTCTCCTAAAAAAAAACAACAATCAAAATGAAGCTTTGTGATCCCGCAGAATGTCGTGTGAGAGAGTTAGCATATCCTGCTTGAAGCGTGTTTACATGCAGTTTAAACTATGGGAATTTTGTACATTCTGAGTACATGGGTTCAGCAATGAAGTAATACATTTTGCTAATTTGTGTATAGAAAAAAAAGAACCTATTTTTTTTTTACTTTCTTAATTATGCATCTCTATCTCATCATTCCAACACACAATCTGGCAAGTAAAATGGCCGAAGTTTTATGTAAGCATTTTGAGTAGAGAGGTTAAAAACTACCCTGAACCCTGAGCCAACAGCCACCCGGGCCTTATCTCTTGCACACATGTAGGTGGGGTTTACACCATACCCATACTTGCAGAGAGACACACATGCATGTGCTTATTAATCTTGGCAGCTGAAAGAATTTCCTTTGTTTTGCGATGCTAACTCATCGTACTCTCGTGAATGGCTGGGTGATCTCAGGATTAACGGGGAAAATAGAAGTCAGAAGTTTATTTTTGCAACCCCGAATGTATATATCCCATTCTTCACTAAATTTTACAAGGATGTTCATGTCTGTAGTTTGTGGACAATAGCTGCTGTATGAATGCAGCTTGATATTGTTTCCAATGTCTCCAAAAACTCATATTTATGATACATTTAGCCTGTCCTATTACAGATTTTTTATTTCTTTTCTCACATATTCTTTCTGATATATCAGCATTGGAGTTGGTGGGTTCCAGCCCCTTTCTTACTCTTGTAGTCCCAGTGTGGCTTCCATGGTCTTCACCCACCATAACCCCTGTGGATCGAAGCCCTCTGATGGATGAGTTCGTCTGAGCCGTTAACGCAGGCTTCTTTGAGAGAACGGTGAGGACTTGGGGCAGAGGAACTAGTACTGAAATAAAAGGAGCAGCAGGGTTGAGAGAAAAACAGTCACAGATACTGTGTGCCTGCCCTGGGTTTTATCTTCCTGTCATTTAGAATGCCAGCGGAATAAATGGGTCTGTTAATCAAACAGCACTGAGAGGTTAGGTCACTGGAAGCTTTTTAGTCATTTTGTGCTTTTCAAGAGGGAATTTGTTAGAATTATGCTGAATACCCACTTAAAGCCTCAGCTGATAACCCTACCTGTGTTTTATAACTCGGCACTGTCAGAACTCATAATAAGTCAAACATTCTTTCAGTGGTGCTCATGAGGGAGGGAAGAAAAAAAAAAGCCCCACACATTTAAGAGTAATTTCAGATTGTAAATGAAAAGGAGAGGCACGACTGTTCATTTGCACCAATCATGCCTTCCTTTCATCGGCTCTGATTAGGCCTGGTGCGGTTTCATCAGACCCCTCCATCACCGAGCTGTCACTCCAGCCGGCTGTTGATTGAAAACAATCAAGGCTCTGAAGGCACAATTATTCTGACCCTTTAACTAGAGGCTGCTGTGATAATGAAAGGTTGATTATGATAGTTTGTGCCTCTTTCAGTTTGCCAAGAAGGTTAATTTGGGCATCAGACGGATGTTTAATGGGCGCTTGCTGGCTACACTGAGGTAAATGAGAACGTGCAGTCTTGGATATTGCACGGATATAGTTTGGCTGTCAATCATTGTCATTTGGAGTTTGTGCCTCACACTCCGGAAATCACATTTTATTTTTTTCCTCGGGATTTAATTTATTCTGTGCCCCGAGGAAGTTCTTTCACTTGGTGACCTTCACAGCAGCTTTCTCTGCCCTTTTTTTTCTTTTTCCTTTTCGCTTTTTTTTTTTTTTTTTTTTCAAATGGCGCTCAAAGGCACAACACATCTAGAAGAGCATTTTTTTCTTTCATTTTCACTTAAAAATGGAAACTTTAAAAATCCATCCTTATCACTGCCTTCCACTAGAGCAAATGTTTCCATTCCGATTGTGCGGCGGGGAAGCAGAAACGCCAGGGTGCTTTGGTCAGTTAGCTCAGGCAGCAGCTCACACCGCCGTTCTGCAGTTTCCCACACTAACCAGCAAGCATAGTCACTTCCAAAGGGGCGCACACGGGAGCGAAGGCCCCATCCTCCTCACAACTGGTGTTTGCATTTCTGGTTCCAAGCTCAGCATCTTACTCCTCTTCCCCCCTTCTCAGGCAGTATGGGCGGGGGTTGAGGCAGGGACACACACATATATGTGTCTGTGAAGTATGTAAGGCCATTAAAAGTTGCAGATTTCAATTTGTATAAATCCAACACCTGATCTTGTTGCTATTGGAAGCACAGGGTAAATAAGATGAAGGCACCTAACAATGCTAGTGTTTACAATATTTAAGCTCATTGCAATCCTCCTTTATGCGTACCCTTTAAGAAAAAAAAGAAAAATAGAGGAAAAGGAAAACCTTTATTTCTGTCTCCAAGCTGAGCAGGGTGGTCTCACAGATTAGGCTCCCAAAAGCTAGACTCGTTCTGCTTTTTCATGTATGTTGTCTTCATTTTCTTTTCCCCCCAGTGAACATTCAGCAACATATTTCTATCTACCTTGGCCATTTTGTCTCACAGTCAATTGTAAAGCAATTAAGTCTATAGATGTCCAAGGGATGGCATCATAGTGATTATAATTCTACATCAAGTGTTCTGTTTTCACATTATTTTTTGCTTTTAAAAAATGCTACTTGTTTTTGAATGATCAAGAGAGGCATGAAGCGATAATTTAGTCTCACCTGAAGAGGTTCCAAAAAATGAATTAAGTCATTGAATCCAGTCACTGTTTTTATGCAACCACAGTGCTGTTTTATAAGCCACAGTGATGTTTAAAATGTGTACTTAAAAATAAATGGGGATGGAAGGAGACTTGACTTTTAGGTGGCAAACACGCAAGACAATATGCAGAATTGTATACATGAAACCTATATAATTTTATTAGCCAATATCACCCAATAAATTCAATAAGAATAAATACATAAATGATAAAAATTTTAAAAAAGAAAAAGAAAGAAATGAGCATAGGATTGTGCTATAATCTCACCCGGTTCTTCTCCACACCAGGACAAGAATGTTTAATTTCTGTCTAGCTGCATGAACAGCATGGATAAAATAGCCCTTAGGAATACTTAGTAAAGTTATTGATTAGTTAGGTCTTGTTTTGTTTAAGTATTGGGAGTAAAAAGTAAGTAGGAGAGAAATGTGTCAGTCAACTCGATCAGTATTGTTTTTTGGGTATTTAGAAAGTAGTGTGGATTTTCATTTTAATATTAACAATGTCTTATATATGACAATGAGTGGTTTTATTTTATAGATTTAGTATGCTTGCAAATTAATGGTACTCAAGCAAGGACTGCTTTTTCTTAAAGGAAATATAGCTGTTATTTCAAATTGTCTTTAATTTAAGCCTAGATTCCTGCCTTTCCCCAATCTTTTCTACCCTTTATATCTAACTGTGGAAAACTAACGTCCAGAACGAAGGACCTTCTTATGTCCTCTCAAGTCCCCCACCTCACACCCACCTCGGCTCTCACCTGGTGCTCTCACCAAAGCTGTATCCCTCAGCAGTGATGCTGCCCTCAGAAGGCCCCACACTTCGCCTCCTGGCATGTGCTGGCCTCTCTGCTCCCAGGGCTGGAGCTGGTCTGTGGGTCCAGTTTCTATTTCCTTTGCAATCCTCCCATCTGCCCTTTCAAATTCCCCTTGCTCTTCATACACATTGCTTCTTCTAAGCTGATAAAGATGTCTCAGATCTGTGTTTCTCCGGATTGCAGTCTCCTAATTCCCATTTACCTGACATTCAGCAAACACTGTGGGTTTCCTCCTGGACACCAGGCACTGGGGCTGAAACACAATCCTTCTCTCAATATAGCCATTGGAATGGCTACTGCCTACTCCTTCCTTCATCCATTGCAGCCTCCTCTTCCCTCACCAGTCTTCCGAGATTGTCAAGCCATTGGCTGTCCTGCCCTGGGCCCTTCTGTCCACATCTTCATCTCTTCCTTACATTGCTATTATAGATCTGCTCTTTAGGCCACTCCCCCACCCCAAAACTGACAAATAATGGTGCTGAAGAGTGTATCTTCTTTGACAAAAATATTACTTGTGTATTATGTATATAATCAAAAGTGTTGCAAGGCGCGAATAAAGGATTCATTGCTTTCCAGTTACTTATATGATGACGAAATGAAGTTAGAGAACGCAGTGTGAGATAATCTGTTTATGTAAACATCATAGCCAGGCTAGAATTCACATAGTGACAAAGGTTGGCATCGGGTTTATGTATATTGTCTGCAACTTACTGCGGGTATAACCCCTGCTCCTCGGCCCCAGCTCACCGGCTCCATCCCTTGATAGCAGGGTCTGGCCCCTGACAATTTTTAGTCATACGCTTCAGTTAGCGGGCTCCCCACTCCAAGCTCTGCACTCCTGAGCTATAAATTAATGTTTAAAGTGGCCTTTGAGGATCCTTTTCTTTTTTATTTGGAGGCTGCCAACATCAAACCTTCAGTGCAGCTTACTAGTAGATACTTCCTGGACATCCAAATTAATCATCATACCCCTTGTGTGAGGAGTCCGACTTTCTCTGTGTCTGTGGCCTTAGGCTGCTGCTTGAGCCTGTGAGGTCCTTTTGGTCACTAAAAGTTTAATTTCAGGAGGGAGTATGTGTGTAGTGAACCTGCTATTGGTTCATTATTATTGAATTAGTTCATAAAGAAATAGTCAAGAGCGTGATGCTCTCAGGATGCTCCAGGGCATGTTTACAAATTAAACAGCTTTTTAAAAAAACATAACATTTATAAATGTACCAGCAATATTTAAAAGACCTATGAGGGAATTGTGAACATAAAAAGATGGGTTTGACTTGTATCTGAAAATCTGCCTACAATAGGCTGAAACTCCCAAATTTGCAGGTTTTTTCCCCCCCAGTTTCATATTCTGTAAATATATTTTACAGGAATACATTAAGACCATAAAGGTGAAGAGTAAGCCTTGAGTTTTATTAACTGAATTGAATGGCAAGTAAGACTATGTATACGTATTAGAATCTTCTTTCTCATCAAGTAAGTTCCTGATACATAATAGACACTCATTAAAAATCTGAGAAATAAGTGAATGAAAAAAAACTAAAATAAAAGATTCATAGTTATATCATTTTCCCCAGAGCAACAAAACAAAATGAAAAGTAATCAACTCAATCATTGTTTTCATTTTCTTAAGACAGATGGTTTATATATATTTTTTTCCTTGCCACTAAGTTAAATGAGTTTAGATTTGAGGGAACTCGGACATAAATTCAAGTATTTTTAATAGGAGACTCAAGCCACGTAAAGGAACTAAATATACACTAAGTGTTATGCAGAGATAAGTGGGTGTATGTCTCTGTCTCTCCATTCATTCATTCATTCATTCATTCCTTTATTCATGCTTCTCTCACTTTGGATTTAACAAAGCTGCAGACCTTAAATTATGGAATTCATTTATATGAAAATAGGCTCATCATAAGGGCAAGTTTATAATCTGCATCAGATAATCTGCCATATTTTTATTATTACTTTATTATCAGTTTGTAACATGTGAAGTATTTAATACCTGTGTAGCACATTTCTATTATATTAACTATAGTAATCTCTCAAAATCTACATCAATATTACATAGCAGTGTGCTGGCTTTATCATGAATTCAAAAGGGTAATTGAATTGAGGATTAGCACCATCTCTTGGTGGTACATTGTAATTATATTAATTCTGTATGTTGTCTAAATGTCAGATTTTACCAACCACTTTGACATGGTATTCAGTCTTGTGACATAACTAACATCATCCTTGCTTTACAGATGATGAAACAGCAAGTTGTTTGTCTTTTTCATAACTGCTTAAACACATAAAGGTGCAGAAACAGGTCTTTTGACATCAGATCCTGCCTCATATTCACTGTGTCACGTTCACCTTCATGGGCATGTACCAATTAGTGGTAGGAAAAAGCATCTGGATGCCCATGGCCATTTTGGCTGGCTTCGCCCTGATAATGCACCCTCATTGCATGAATTAGCTGGGGAATTAATGCAAAATCATGTAAGCCATGTGGGATCAATTTAGTTCCTGTTGCCAATGGGATTGTCTTCTATTGACCAAGCTGGCTTTCTCTTATTTTCCAGTGTTGTTCTAATCTGGACTTCATATCTCCCCGACCACATGTTAAGGCCCTTTTACATCCAGAAGAACATCATATATAAATATGGGAGACACTAACATTTTATTGAGCAGTCTCATGTCTTTAGTCCAGTACCAAGTAATACTCTGACGCCATCAATGATTAGATGGATAAGTATTATCTTTTGGCTCAGAAACTATTGTCAGGGCATTGGAGGGCAAGTATAGGAAGTTATTTATTTTTTTTTTGAAGGAAAAAAAAAAGATTTCCATTGATTTTTAGAGATATAGGAAGGGAGAGGGAGAAAGAGAACATCAATGTGAAAATGAAACATTGACCGGCTGCTTCATGCAAATACCATCCCCCCCCCCCCCCTTCCCCACACCACCAGGGCGGTCAATCAAGTCCAAAATTCTGGCATGTGTCCTGACCAGGAATCAAAACGGCCTTCTTTCAATGCATGGGCCAATGCCCAACCAACTTGAACCACCTGTCCAGGGTGGAAGTTATTTCTAATTGCTCCTGTATTCTGCACAAGTATGAGGAGAGCAATAATGGGTTTAATTTTCCTTGCAACATCACTGGCATAGGTGGCAGAGGTGGTTGCCTTTCTTGTCCTATGGGATATGTTTCCTATCTCAAAAGCTTTGTATATACTATTATGGGAATTGCATATTTAAGTAAAGGTGATCCTGAGGTAAAAATTTATATTAGTAGTTTAAAAAATATTTGCGTTCATATATAAAATTTTATTCTGGGATTCTAAGTAGATAGTACCTTGAAGCAGTTGCTGTGCAAATGTAAAATGTGTCCGTTGACTGGGATGATTTTAGCTACTCAATGCAGTGATATGATCTGAACAGAGTTGTTCCAGGGAGGAAAAGACTAGGTGTAACTAGGATGTGTACACACACATGCCTGCATTTCTGGTGAGTACAGAATTATAGACCAAGAACATCATTTCATTTTCTAAAAAGAGATCTACAAAACTGTGCTGTGGATTTGTAGAATACAGCTTTGAGCTCTTTTCCCCAATGTTACCCTGTATAAACCTGGGGAATTTGAATAATACATTTATGCATATTCATATTCCTCCAGTACATTTCCTAAGTGTACCTAGAATGAGTTGTATTTCTTTTTTTTAATTTCTTTATTAATTAAGGTATTACATATGTGTCCTCATCCCCCCATTACCTTCCCACCTGTGTAGTTGGGAACCTCCCACTACATGAAAACATGGCCCTCACCTCCCTGTTGTCTGTGTCCATTGGTTAGGCCTATATGCATGCATACAAGTCCTTTGGTTGATTTCTTCCCCTTACCCCTACCCTCCCCCACCTTCCCTCTGAGGTTTGACAGTTTGATCGATGCTTCCCTGTCTCTGAATATGTTTTTGTTCATCAGTTTATGTTGTTCATTATTTCCCATAGATGAGTGAGATCATGTGATATTTCTCTTTCTCTGATTGGCTTATTTCACTTAGCATAATGCTCTCCAGGTCCATCCATGCTGTTACAAATAGTAGGAATTCCTTCTTTTTTACTGCAGCTTAATATTCCATTGTGTAGATGTACCACAGTTTTTTTTTTTAATCCACTCATCTGTTGATGGGCACTTAGGCTGCTTCCAAATCTTAGCTATGGCGAATTGTGCTAACAAATCATAAAGACAAATATAATAATTAAAAAAAAAACAAAACAAATAGAAATAGACCTATCATTGACCAACTGGACATTTAGAGCTCATATGAGATTGTCACCAGAGCCCTCAGGCCAGATTTGTACTGTGGAATAGAAAATAAGAATAGAAAATAAGAAAAAGAGTAGAACAGAAAATAAAAAAGGGTAGAAAACAATGCTGATTGTAGGTTCACATCTCAAATGCTTGGGTAAATATATGTGAAAATAAGAGTCCTTCAAACTCAGATTTAAATTGTGAATTAAACACACAATTAAAAACACTACATATCAGAGGGAAGGTGGGGGTGGCTGAGTAGGAAGAGATTAACCAAAGAATTTGTATGCATTATATGCATGACTCATATCACAGACAATAGTGTGGTGAAGGCCTGGGGGGGGGGGGGCGGTGAGGGTGGGCCAGCAGGAGTCAGTGGGGGAGGGGAAACATATGTAATACTTTAAACAATAAAGAAAAAAAAACACTCTAAAAATATAAATAAAATTAAAAAAAATTATGCTGTGGAAATGTGCATGGGATACTAGACACAGTGATTAATTTTGGTTGCTTCTCCCATTAATAAGAAATTTGGAGGATTCTACTTTAAAATATTACTTTTTTGGTGGGTCCATAGGTGCCAAATATCCTATAGGTTGAAGAAACTTTCTCATCAACTCACTCATTTTACTGATGAGAAGCGAAGTGACTGGTCAATGTCAGCCATGTACTCATGCTGCTCTTTGTATTGACTTTTCAGAAATCAGTTTAAATTGGTGGTTAATTCTCATAGGTAGACAGGACATTACAGTACACTAACCTCATCTCTTTTCCTATATTTCCTCTTCATCTTGATATACAATGCACCTTTCAAAAATCCTCTTTTGTTATAAGACTAAATCCAAGGACAACCCATGGCACTTTTTATTTGTCCTCCTAAATACCTGGGGTTTAAATGTAGCAGGCCTCACAGTAGCAGGCCTCACAGTCATTATTGTGGTCCTTCCAGTCCTATGGTTTGTCCCTGTCTATGAGTAAGAGACACCCTTGGCTGCAAGAGCTCTTGCTTTCAATGCTCTGCAGTATGTATTTAAAAAATATGAATAAAGATGATTATTAGGCAAATATTTTATTCTTTCAATTCTTAATTAAAAATAATTTCAAACAGAAAAGTTGCAGTAATAAAAAAAGAATACAGAGAAACCCATATAATTTTCATATTACCTTATTTGCTTTATCATATGCCCTCTCTCACTAGATATTTATTTATCAATCCAAAGATAGATAGATAGATAGATAGATAGATAGATAGATAGATAGAATGTAGATATAGATGTAGTAGGAGCATATATACAGGATATAGTATTGATATATATAGGAGCAGAGAGGGAGAGAAGGGGAGGGCACTACTTTCTGAGCCATTTGAGAATAAGTTGTATATATCAAGTTTTGTTTTGTTTTTAGATCTCTAAAAAACACCTCATAACTGCTCCTCTTCGTGGAAATCTGTTGTAAATCACGAAGGATTTATATAATCTGAAGAGAAACCAGAGTATTATCAGGCACACATTTTATTCTGAAGATAAAAATAAGAACATTTGTCTGTCTCCCAACTTTATAAAGTTTTAAATGAACAATGAAAGAACATATGTTATTATCATATCTGCTAAGCTGAACATTCTTTTAAAAATCTGTCAAGTCGTTTTTTTCTGATAGAACATGAACCTGGGGCCTCATCAGATTTGATTCTACTGAAATGTATTTCTTAGAGGAAAAACAGCCTAGGTGTCTGACATAAGTCTGTAGTCAGCTATAATGGTTAATGTGCAACCTCCCTTCAAAAATGTGTTTTACAAGCAGAATGTTGACACGATTTTAATTATAGCACTCAAGTGAGCACTGATATAATTTTTAATATTCCTCCATGGTAACGTTTCCATTGTTCTGGTGGAGGAAAATGCTCTGGTCCCGAGTCCCTAGTTTCTGGTGCTTTTGGATTTTACAGGGATGTTGTCTTTTTTGAGAATGCTGTCTTTCTGAACAGAAAATTTTCATGTGGTCACAAAGAAGAGAATATGAGTCTAAAATTTGGCGCATTTATTTATTAACATGAATTGTTCTCTCTGTGGCAGTCATGATTCTGGTTTAATATGTCACTGTCTGGACCTTGTGTGACTCACCTTACAGAGATGAGCTTCTGTGGAGTTTAACCTCTGCTCACTGGCTCTTGGGGACCTTTTCATATTCATCATCTGAAGAAGCTGTGTGTGTGATAATAAAATGGTATATTGCTAAAGTTTTACGCTTCTGTTTATTAGAATTTAAGGCATTATAAAAATAATCTATAAAATAGTCCATGCAACTTCCCTTGGAGGGCGTATTTTAGAAGATGGAGAGTATGCTTGCTACCTTTTAGAAACAAACAAATCCTATCTAGGCATCGTCCCTCATTCTACTAAAGCGCATTCTGTGGCTTCCCACTCCTTGTTGCCCAAGAGTTCTTTGACATGCCTGGCGCTTTGGTGGAGGTTCAGGAATGCCAGGTCTCTGCTGGTTTGCTCCTGTGGCCTTCCTTTATCCCTTTTTGAAATCGTGGAATGCATGCTGCCTTATGGGCACTGAGGGGAGACTGGTACCTGGTTTATCTCAGTGGCATGACAGGACTGGCAAGGAGATAGCCATGTGTGCTCCTGCCACAGGGAGGGCTCAGTGTGCCCTACAACAAAGCTATCTGCAACCAAGTTTTAAGTAGGAAAACGATTACAGCTACCCCTGGCTGAGAGGCGGAATAAGGCTATGGGCAAAAATATCACTCTTTGCTTACTCAACTCTGGCAGAGAAGTTCTGTGAAATAGTTATTGCTTTCAGACAATGCTGTGAGCACTTTATCTTTTGTTAGTGTTGGTTAAAAACTCATCTGATGAGAACTGCTTTGGTAAAAGGCATTTATAGATACAGTTGACACGTGTACATTGTGGGGCTTAGGAGCGCTGACCTCCCATGCAGTTGAAAATCTACATATACATTTTGACGCCCCGTAACTTACTTACAGTTTTCCCTTAGTACCCATGGAGGATTGGTTCCAGGTACCCCCAAGGATGCCAAAAACTACAAATGCTCATGTCCCTTACATAAAATGGCATTAAACAATGCATACAATCAGCCCTCCACATCCATGAATTCCCAACCGTGGATCAAAAGCCCTGTCTTGAGATGCTTGAACCAAATGTACTCTAAAGTTGCTTCTTGCCCTAGTATCTTATTATTTATTTGAGGGCTTAAAAGACTACAGTGGTTATTGCATTGCCAAGAATCTCAAAGAGATGTGGCAGTACCAACTACCTGAGGGAGTAAAATAAGAATTGTCATGTGGAGTTGAGAGCTTATGAGGACTTTATATAGGGAAGATACAAAGATGAGATAATAAATTAGGAAATTGAAGCCTAGTTACAGATAAATAAAAATATATAAGATTTGATATTATTTGTTCCAGAGAAATATGAGAAATAGCCTGAGAACATCCTAGGAATTTTCAGTGTATGCAACAAGTATTTATAGCCAACTACGTACCAGCCACTGTTCTCATTGAGGATCTGAGGATGAGATGAGTTGAGGTACAAATAAGCTGTAGCAAATGCTTCCTTAGGAAGCAACATGTCACCACTAAGATAAGATAAACGAGATTGCGTCAGGCAGGGTGCTTGGGTGATGCCCTGTGGTCCTTGGAGGTGACAGTGCCCTGTGTTTCAGATGGCTAAGGAAACATCTTGCCTAATGATCATCTTTCCTAAGTACTCTTTATTGTGTCCTCCCAGACTGAATCCTTTATTTATTTCCCATTCTTGCTGGCTATTTCACCAAAAAGAGGGAGATAAGACTTGCACTGAATGCTCCATTTCCCTCCCAGTCGATATATGCTAGAGTTTAGGGTAATGGGGATGTCATCACACCAGGATAAGTAAGGTAGAATAGGATTTCAACCTTCCCTGAGAACATAACCATCAAAATACACTACAAAGCGAACTGTGCCTTTGGATCCTAGGATGCCCCAATGATGAATCAGCCCTCTGCTTATGGTAGTCTCTAAACCCCTTAAATGGGCTGCAGCATTCCCTCTGCCGCCTTGCCTTGCCTGTAATGCAGCATGGCAGGGAATAGGGAGTGCTAGGTGGGCCCAGTTCACAGGGGAGAAGTGATTTTGACGTCGCCCATTTTTTAAAATTTTTTGACAGTGCTTTCATTACTTGGATAAATAAGAGTTATCCATGGTTTTAGTGGGTTTTTTTTCCTCTTTTATACTTTCAAGAAAGTAAAAACTGTACAATAACACTATTATATTAATTTATCTATTATATTTATTATATGTATTTATCTATATGACTTGCCTATTATATTTATTTATCTATTTTCTGTGACTTGCCTTGTGCCATCAGAATCAGCTGTTGAGTTATAGACCTTAATAGAACCAAGGTCTCAAAATATGCTGCCTTGCCCATAGTAAGAACTTACCCACATCTTACTATGTAGGAAATATGCTGTCTTACCCATAATAATAAGCTATAAGTATCCTGTATCTTTGCTAAAGGATCCTACTTAGACATCATTGATTTAAACCTTCTTAAATTGGAAACAACATACTTAATTTACTCTAATAAAGCAGCATTTTGCTATTTCGTGAATGGGGGGGAAGCTATCTAAAACTTTCCTGTTCTAAGGGTGGTCTGCGGCCCAGAGCATACACATCAGCTGGAAGCAGTTAGAAATGTAGACTCCCCATCCCCTCCACCCCATCTACTGAATTAGAATTTGCATTTTGACCAGAAACCCCAGGTAATTCTTGCGCATTGTGCTACGTTGTTCATAATACAAAGATAATCTCTTCTATATCCTGTTTCTGGGGGAAAGGCTCTAACAAATTGCCAATATCTTACATGGGCAAATAACAACTGTCTTGAAGATGAAAACTAATTGACAAAAGAAAATTAAATTGATAGATTTCAATCTTCCTTTTTCTTCTCTTGCTTCCTGACTGATATACTAACCAAAGGGGCAGGGGGAAAAGTCCTTTTCCTTTCTAAATCATTCTACTAGCGTCATATTGATTTTCTCTCAAGTGTACCCGGTGGTCTCGGATGATCACATGTTTTCTTACATTACTTACATTGATATAGCACCTTGACTCCTGGGCTGACATATATTGCTTTGAGCTGTGATGACACCACTCACCAGTGGCATTTCTTGGGGATGGGGTGTGCCAGGCCTCTTATGCATGAAATGTAAGGGGACAGGCTGTCTCCCAGCAGTATTTTTATTCTTTGAAAAGTGATTGCCAGGTATTGCCCGGCTGGTGTGGCTCAGTGGATGAACACCTATGAACCAGGAGATCATGTTCGATTCCCAGTCAGGGCACATGCCCGGGTTGCAGGCTCCATCCCCAGTGGGAGACAGCCAATCAGTGATCTTCTCTCATCATTGATGTTTCCATCTCTCCCTTTCCTTCGTCCCTTCCTTTCTGGAATCAATAAAAATATTTTCTAAAGTAAAATAAAAAATGATTATTGTTCACTCCAAGTGATAGCTTAAACTGTTGTTTAACATTGTTTCTAGCGCCTACAACAGTGTCTTGAGTTCTTTCATGTTCTGTTTTGTGCTGATGCAGGGAGGTGGGAATTCTCAACAGGTATCAAAATACGATTTGTAGGGAAAAAATGCCAAGTGTCTGAAAGAATACCCAGTGGCCTTCCATATGCCCTTGCTCAGGCTCTCTTTTTCACCTTTGTATCGCCCTCCCCCCTCCCCTCCCTCTGTTTCAGCTAGCCGTGAGGTGGCTGGAACACAACTGCCATTACCAGTACATGGACGAGCTGCTGCAGTACATCCGCTTTGGCCTGATGGACGTGGACACCCTCCACACCGTTGCCCTGTCCCACCCCCTGGTCCAGGCAAGCGAGACCGCCACGGCTCTGGTCAACGAGGCCCTGGAGTACCACCAGAGCATCTACGCGCAGCCCGTGTGGCAGACCCGCAGGACCAAGCCCCGGTTCCAGTCGGACACCCTGTACATCATCGGCGGGAAGAAGCGCGAGGTGTGCAAGGTCAAGGAGCTGCGGTACTTCAACCCCGTGGACCAGGAGAACGCCCTCATCGCTGCCATCGCCAACTGGAGCGAGCTGGCGCCCATGCCCGTGGGGAGGAGCCACCACTGCGTGGCGGTCATGGGGGACTTCCTGTTCGTGGCGGGCGGGGAGGTGGAGCACGCCACGGGCCGGACGTGTGCGGTGAGGACCGCCTGCCGCTACGACCCCCGCAGTAACTCCTGGGCCGAGATAGCCCCCATGAAGAACTGCCGCGAGCACTTCGTGCTAGGCGCCATGCAGGAATACCTCTACGCGGTCGGCGGCAGGAACGAGCTGCGCCAGGTGCTGCCCACCGTGGAGAGGTACTGTCCCAAGAAGAACAAGTGGACCTTCGTGCAGTCCTTCGACAGGTCCCTCTCCTGTCACGCTGGCTACGTGGCGGATGGTCTTCTCTGGATATCAGGTAAGAAAATACCTCCTCTGTGGGATGTATCAAAAAAAAAAAAAAAAAAAAACACTTCCATGGTGGGATACATTTAAAAGTCAAGCTTTTTGGTGGGGTGGCCCATGTGTAATTGAATGAATGCGCCAGAACTGCTATTTTTTGGCTAATTAACATTCATTGATTGAGTACCGACTCTATACAGAACTATGACTTTCTGAGTGATTAGTGGAGTAAAAATTCAAGATGGAAATTAATAGCCCATCGAAATTCTTCTTTTTTTTTTTTTTTTTTTTTAACCAAACCTTCTGTTGTTTAGATTGTCAGCTTTTGATATTCATGGGTTGTATTGCACACATTTTTTTAAAAATATATTTTATTGACTTTTTACAGAGAGGAAGAGAGAGGGATAGAGAGTTAGAAACATCGGCGAGAGAGAATCATCGATCAGCTGCCTTTTGCACACCTTCTACTGGGGATGTGCCCGCAACCAAAGTACATGCCCTTGACCAGAATTGAACCTGGGACCTTTCAGTCCTCAGGCCGATGCTCTATCCACTGAGCCAAACCGGTTTCAGCTGTATTGCACACCTTTGCTTTTACCTTTACCCTGGGCTACCTGACTTTGAGTCTTTCATCAAGGACAGGGCAGGCAAAATAAGAGCCCAGTAACCCCATTTTGATGAGTATAGCAATAGGTATCCGGGTAAGAGGATGGCTGTGCATTGAGGGATTGAAACTATTGGCTAAAATAGTGTTTTATATTACCTGTGTAGTGGCTTGTGTCATCCCAATCCTTCATTCCTAATTAGTCTTCATTCTTTCTGATCATTTAGGAGGCATTATTATTTTAGTTTCCTTTTTTCATCATTTTTTAAAAGCCTTTTGATTATGAAAAAAAATAGAGAGTCTAGTATAATGAACTTCATGTACCCATAACCTTAGCCCCAGCAATTATGCACTGGCTTTTTCCACTCTTGTTTCATCCACACCCACATTCTTCTTCAAACTCCCCAGGGCTGCCTTTTTACTTGTGCAGAAGGAGTCTGTGGGGCGTGTATATTAGCATCCCATTATCAACCTGTGTTTCCAGTTCTATTATTGAAAAGACCTAAAATGTTCTCCTTTGAAATCCTTGCCTACTGGGGAAGAAAGTTGTATCTTCTCTTAGTTGGAGGATACTCAAGCACTTAAGCCCTGACTTGATGTTAAACAACTCAAATAGAACTTGTTGAATTTCTATGTCAAGGTCAAAGAGGAAAATCAAATACTATAAGTCCTCAATAAATGACATCAATAGGGTCTGTGACTTTAAGCAAAATGACATATATAAGGAAATCTATTTTACCATAGGTGATTGATATAAACAAGAGTTAAGTTCCTGTGGCATCTCATCAAAATCCTAACAAAATGACATTGAAGGAAATGATGTTATTTGAGGACCTGCTGTACTAAGAGTAATTCTGAGATGTTTGCAGGTAGAAGAAACACTCGTTTTTAAGTACACCTGTGAATGCGTCTCAGCTTCCTCCAACAATCTTCCCTGGTTGTTTAACATCTGCTCTGACAGCATTCTCCCTTGCATTTAAACTAAATCTGTTTGGATTCTGCCCATGTTTTCCTTCCGCTGTCCTCAGTAACGAAGGAGAAAGCCCAGTCTTGCTTTTTTGTGGGTAATGCCTCAGTTATTTTCCATTTACCAATTTTCTTTGAAGAACCTAGCTCATGTCAGGGCTTAAGTGCTTGGTAATAAATGAATGAAGCTGAGATTATGAATAAAGAAGAGGATAGTGAGGTGGACCCAACAATTACTGCTCCTATATACCAAACAAACATTATATATAAGTGTACTTGTTAGCATATATAGATATATTTCAATAAGACTCATTTGGTGATTTGTTCTTTTCTCTTTAAGTATAAATAGCTAAGAAAATAACTACCAGGGCTATAACCCTCTGCTGAAGAAACTTCAAAGTTGGCTATAAATAAGTCTTTGGTTTAGAAAGAACAGATCTCTACTTGACTTGGATAACAAAGCAATGATGAATTTATGAACTTAATGTAATTTATATTTTCTTCCAGTTTATATTCCTTCCATTGACTCATTTAGTTTTCATATGTTATTAATGTACTGTATTCCTACATTAACAACATCTTCTGAATTTTGCATGAATTTCTCACAAATAGTTTTATAAATATTCTTTTTTTTTTTTTTTTTTTTACTACAAAACTATAGCTTTTTTTAAAAAAAAATGCTGGAGTTTTCCTTACATAGTTTTAAGGATATAACTACTTACTTAGTGCTTTCTTTAGTGGAGCCTTAAAAAGGCACTGAAGCTTACCTTAGACAGGCTAGATCTATCACCTGGTATCAAGCTGACTTCTACTTCAATACGAGTCCATATATTTTCTTTTCCATTATATTAAATGCATCAACTTATTACAGCCCTTATTGCTATATCACTTTGTTTTTCCCTACTGTAAAAATAAATACATTTTCTTTGTTCTTTTTTTTTTTTTTTTTTTTTTTTTGGCACTAATGTACGCTGCCTGAGTTAACCATACTTAATGAAAACAATCACAATTTTCTCAGGTTTGTTTCTCCCTACTGTGTACTTGAGATGACAAACCCACTTCCCTGTGTATAGTGCAGTACTTTTAATTAGAAAGAAGGGGAAATCACTAGTGACATTTCTAAGTCGGCTGCCTCTTTCTTCAAGCCCAGCTTATAATAAATTAATTGTGGATCTAACCATCCATAGGGAGTGCGGGCAATAAGATTTGCCAATGGGCCCTTTTTAAAAAGACAGATATATTTCACCCTGACTATCACTGATTTTGAAGGGCTACCCTGATTTATTGGAGCAGATGAAACTATTTGAGGCTATTCCTTATCCTTTACTAAATAATCAATTATTTCCAATTTAATTGATGAGGGATTGGGTCATTGACATTCTTCTGGCATTTTGAACGCTTTGCCTGAGGTAGAGGTAGTAAGGATTACAGAATGTGGATTTAGGCCTTATTTTTTGTGCCAGAGAACACAAAATGAATGTTCTTCGGAGACTCATAATTTTCAGGGTGCCCTATTTCTCCTCACACCCCCTTCCCTTCCTCTGTTCGTTTTGGGGTCAGGACACCTTGAACACCCTCTCATGGTTTTTAAAGTGAGACAAGGAGAGATGAATTCAGAAAATCAGACTGTATGGATATGCCCATTAGCATTCGATTTAGAATATTAGAGATAGTCATATTTTACAGGCTCCTGTAATATTTGACATTGCGACCCAATTCACAAATGCTGCACATCATTTCTACTTGAAATTCACAATACCGAAATAAAATAAGAATTAAATATCCTCCAGTTGTGCTTTGAAAAGTCTGCTCTTCATTGTAAGGTATCGCCTGTGAAGTACTAAAAAGATCCTTTTGTGTGTGTGTGAGTGAAAGTTAATCCTGAATTCATCTTGCAGAACAACTTAACTTTTCATTTTTGTCAAAAAGCATCAGGATAATGGGAAGGTAATGACAAAATCAGTGCTTTAAAACTATAAAAATAAGACAAATGCTACTGCATTTACCCAAATGCAATGTTTTGTGCTGTCTTGTTCCTTTGGTGAATGCTACATTCTTATTAAGTTTAATGCTGGCTCATAGATAAATAAAACTAATTCAACAAACATACTTCCTGTCCTCTAGGAGCTGACAGTCAAAGATTTTTGCAGATATTTCATTAATGAGAGAACAGTTGTTAAAGCTTCTCTAGAACATATGTTTAGTTTTATTTTGAGTAAATTTAGGTGAAGCTTGCATTGCCCCATTTTAAATAACTTTAATTTATTCAAACCTACTAAAGGGGCTTTGGCTCTTCTAGTATTCATTAAAACGAGAACAATGTAAATTTTCCTTAACATTATTTTAACTGCCATAGCATCAGCTTTAGTCTGTGCAAATACTGTCCTTGCATCTAAAAAAATTGTATATAAAATATTGGGAACTCACAGATGGCATGGCAGAGGCTGGATTGTGGTGCACTGAGGTCACAGACTAAGGTCACACACATGAAACTTGCTCTACTTCTTACCGACCAGGAGATGCTGAGCAAGGTTCCTAGCTCATTAAGTCCTATTCGGGCTAGTGCTGAAGGGACAAAGGAGAGGAAGACGTAGGTCTTATGCTGGAGCTCTTAGTACAGCAGAGGGAACAGACTTTTAAAAAAGAATTTCAGTATAGCAGATGCTCTGTGTGAGGGTAGAAGTCTTTCCTAGGTACAGAAATAGTGCAAAGCAGGGAGGCATTAGTGCAAAGGGCATGAGAGAGTTCGAAAAATTTTGTAGCACCTTTCGCCTAACTAGGCCTCTGATCCATTGGCTACTTCCTACTTACTCATGAGCCCTCCTGTCCTCATGCTGGGGCTTCATGGTCCAATCATTTCCGTCATTCCCTTGCACCCTGGCAAGCACGGTGGTAGACAGATTCAGCGGTCCGCTTTGTCTGTGTCTGTGGCTGGGCAGCAAGCCCCGTGGGAGGAGCCGGGTAACAGGAGCCCTCCAAGACCTCTCTCCACTCTCCTCCTCCCTTCCCTTAGAAACCCTCCCCTCAGACTCAGAGAGGGGGTCTTGCCTTCTGTTTCTCAGAGCAAATGTAAGCGAGGAGGTTCTCACCGCAAATCTAGTGAGATGCGCAGAGGTGGTGGGGAGTGTGAGGAGACAGATGGGCAAGAGGTGCTCTGGAAAGGGGACAAGGGCGGGAGGTTGGGAAACACTATGGAGGAGGATGCAGAGGAGGGGAATGAAGGATGTTACAGAAGGGCGGGTGAGTGGCATCTATGACTACAGGTCCAAAATACCTCCTCCGCGTTTCTCAGTCAGGAGCTACTTGGTAATTTCAGTGAAAGCCATGCCAGGGGAGTGGAGAAGGTTGAAACTAGAACGCAATGCTAGGAATTGGAGGCTAGAATGCCATAAAAGGAAAGCGAGGAAGTGAAAACTGCCTTCTAGCTTCCACTGCATTCTAGCTTCCACTTTAGACTAAACTTCTAACTGTATCTGATCTCACCAGACAATTTTCTGATCATTATGCTCCTGCCTACAGGGAGAGAATGTGCTGTTTCTAGGCACACACATATTTCTTCTGTCCATGTGACAGCACATTTTTTTATTGTAAATTAATAAATAGCGCTTTGGCTTTAAGAAGAAAAAAGAGGGTAGGAAGGAAAGAAAAGGACATAAGTTTGGCTGAGAAGAGAGAGAGTAGCCAGAGGAGGAAATCCAAGGTCAAAGGAGGGATTTTTTTTTTTTTTTTTTTTTTAAGGATGGCAAATATCTGTCCTATTTTTTGGTCGTGCTCAGCAGAGAACTGGAGAAGGCAGATCCTTGGATTCAATCATGATGGATGGTTTTTAGGGTGGGAATACCAGTTAGGTGAGTGTCAAGGGCCTAAGGTTTGCTGAGGGAGAATCAGGCGTGCTGAGGGAGTGAGCACAGAAGACAGCGTCTGTTTACTGCCTCTAGAGGCAGCTCCCACAAGATGAAGTCACCTGCCTGGTAGAGGTTTGGAGCTCTATCACTTGGCCTGTCCACTTACAGGTTCCTTGAGAACTGGAATGTCCACTAACATTAAAATCCATCTTTGTTGCTTCATGGTAGCAAGCAGCTGCCCTGGCAGTTACTTCTTCTCCTCTTCTTTCACTGCTGCCCCAACCTTTACTACGCCCCATCTGAAAGAGATTGAAACAAAACCACTGCAATATACAGACCACGTATCATAGAATTGTACACTTGAAGCCTATATAATTTTATTAGCCAGTGTCACCCCAATAAATTTTATTAAAAATAAATATAAAAAGCCCTAGTTGGTTTGCTTCAGTAGATAGAGCATTGGCCTGCAGATGGAAGGGTCCCGGGTTCGATTCCAGGCAAGGGCACATGCCCAGGTTGTGGGCTCAATCCCCAGTAGGGGACATGCAGGAGGTCTCACCATTGATGTTTCTATCTCTCTCTCCCTCTCCCTTCCTATCTGAAATCAATAAAAATATATTTAAAAAATAAGTAAATCATTATAAAAGTAAAAAATATATTTTTTTTAAAATCCCACTACAGTACTGAGCTAAGATGGAAGCCAAACAATCAGATCACCTACTTTCTCCAAAATAATTAACAAAGCTTTCCTCCTCACTTGCTCCCCTGAAGAAATAGCATTTTGTTTGCCCTCAGAGTGCTGCTCAGAGAATGAGGCTTAAAGTAGTTAAATGATTTTTCAGATCACATAGTTATTATAGTATTTTACAAAATTGGAATTTGTGCTTTTGGCTTCTGAAAAGCCATGTTTTTCCCATGAAACCACACAAACTAGTTGTTTTTCACTACAACGAAGATCTCAAAACGCCCACATGGTCAGAAGAACTTCCAAATGACATGATACACTGGAGAACAGTCAAACCTGGAGAGCTGTTTAGAATCAACAATCATTTGATTATCTTTTATGGTTTAACTGACCGTCTTTCACAGGACACAGAACAGAGCCACATAGCGTCTTCCTTTCTGTGGTTCTGTAGTTCAGTTTCTAAACCATAAATGTAATACAAAGTTAAAAAGAAATTTAGTGAGCTAACTCTAAACTGCATTTGTTTTAGATTAGAACATTGTTTTCTCGCCGGGACCGGTTTGGCTCAGTGGATAGAGCGTCGGCTTGGGGACTGAAAGGTCCCAGGTTCGATTCCGGTCAAGGGCATGTACCTTGGTTGCGGGCATATCCCCAGTAGGGGGTGTGCAAGAGGCAGCTGATCGATAACTCTCTCTCATCGATGTTTCTGACTCTTTATCTCTCTCCCTTCCTCTCTGTACAAAATCAATAAAATATATTTAAAAAAACAAAAAAACAAAACAAAAAACAACAACATTGTTTTCTGCAAGGATTACATGTTATATACAATACTAGAGGCCCAGTGCATGAAGTTCGTACATGGGTAGGGTCCCTAGCCCTGACTGGTGATCAGAGCCAATCAGGTTCCCCGCCCCCTCCTTCCCACACTCCCTCAGCACCCTGCCACCACCTGTGGTCACTTGCCATGTTCTTCCCCCTGGTGGTCATCGCACATCATAGCAAGCAATTGAACTCCCATTTTCCCTGTCAAACTCCTGGGGGGACAATTTGCATATTAGCCTTTTATTATATAGGATAGTCATCCAATAGCCTTTAAAATTGTTAGCTTAGTTAATTAGGAAAAAAAATGTCTAACCCATTGACTCCAGAATTCTTCTCCAGGAGAGAAAAGAGAAAAGCCTTTGGTTAGTTGATTCATTTGTTTCTAGATGAACCTAGAAAAAGAAGGTAGAATAAATAGTAAGCTAAATTCCTCTACCTAATAATATGGGAAATAAGTCATTTTTTTTCTTCCTAAGAGGAGAGAAGGTTAAAGCTTCATCATAGAAATGGGGGGGGGGGGGGGCTGAATAATTGGCAAATGGCAGGAGGGTGATAAAAAGCAACAACACAGCTAAGCCAGGGCAACAGAGACAAGCAGAGGTGACCTTCAGAGGTTAACCCTGCGAGGAACATGCAGAAATCTTTGGAGGCAGGATTTCAGCTTTCGATAAATGAGGAATGGGAGAGGGAATTTTATTAAGATTTTGAAGGGCAGCTGACATCTGCATTGTGGTAGATTTTACCCTTGTTTATTATTTCACTAATTTAAAATAGCACATTTGGCATACTTTACATATTTTGGGTCACAAGTTTATATCTGTTCACTCTAGGTAACATAAATACAGTTTATTTTCAGCTGCATCAACCCTTCCTTTATAGTTTGTAAATTTGAGACTTTCTTTGCAGATTTTGAGTATATTAATTAGCCATCCATTTGTGTGGTTTGCTCAAGTGTGACAGAAATAATATGGATACTAGTTTCAATTTAATGCATGGATTAAGTATACTTCTACTCATGATGCTAATTTAGTAGAATGATTCTTGGCTTTAATTGTTTATGTAGCATTATAAACACTCCAAAAATATGGCCAGTCTAATCTGTAAAATAGATAATAAAAAGCTTATTTTTGCATTTATTGCAAATATTCCCATGATGTCCCTTTTATCAAGGATTAATATTGAGTTTGACTCTATAAAAAATAATTAATATGAACTCACACCTAATATCAGGTCATTCTTTTGATAATTAGACTGTAAGTGTGAAGTTTTAGTCTTTTGAAAACTAGAGTGATTTTACAGAGGAGATGCTTAAACTATTGAAGAAAACAACCTTTGATATCCTATTTATAAGCCAGCCAGTAATTCTGGTTATCGGAGGAAAAAAGTTATAAACAATCTATTTCACAATACAAAATTAATTCATTATTAATTAATTCAATATTACATACTTAGTTATTTTTTCAATATTCCATACATACTCATTTGTACCTTTTATGAAATTTATATAAGCCGAAACCGGTTTGGCTCAGTGGATAGAGCATCGGCCCGAGGACTGAAAGGTCCCAGGTTCGATTCCGGTCAAGGGCATGTACCTTGGTTGTGGGCACATCCCCAGTAGGGGGTGTGCAGGAGGCAGCTGATCGATGATTCCCTCTCTAATCGATGTTTCTAACTATCCCTCTCTCTTCCTCTCTGTAAAAAAAAAATCAATAAAATTTATTTTAAAAAAAGAAATTTATATAAACCAACTAAACTTACCTTTATGGGTTGCCTCTATACCATGCACTATGGTTCGTCTGAAACCAGTGAGAGACCTCATCACCTCCGCGTTGATTATGAGGAACCCGAGTTTGGCAATGTTCAATGATCCCCCCAAGAACAGAGTCATAAAGGAGCCTGTTGATAGCACAGTCTGTCCATAAACTCTCCCCCTCGACTAGCATGAAGCTGGGCACTGCAGGCCTCCAGCAGACGTGCAGAGCACCCTAGATGGTTTTCCACAACCTTGAACTGGCCCGCAGAATTCCAGCTTGGAGCATCTCCCGTGAGGGCACGGGCACATTGAGTTTTTGCATCACGGTGCTGTGCTAGTGTGGGACTCTGTCAACAGAGGTATTTTCTGTCCTTGAAAAAAAAAAATAGCAGAGCTCCCAGACGTGACCTACCTTGATCACCAAATATTGAAAGTTGTTTTTCCTAAACACGTGATTTTATAGACTCCACGCGCATTGACCAGCGGCTGCTGCTGAACAGAGTGGATTTTGGGAGTCGGTAAATTCTCAGTGGTGCAGACAAAGAGTGCTTGTTTGGCAGTCACCTGTCATCCTCTCTCCGGCACGCACGCTTCCATTTGTCACAACACTTTGTAGGGAGGTGAGCCGGGAAGCTTAAGAAAAATGCTTTCCTCTTGTCTTGATGATAGAAAGCATTGCTCACCGCTGGTAGCATGGTGGTAACTTTTCATTCCTCCTGGCAGTTTTTAAAGACTTATTTGACTTTGGGGGGAACCTGCTGTATATCTTTAAGTCACGGTGCAGAAAAGTATGAGACAGGGCCGTTCATTTTCAATTTCGGCGGAGAGTCCTCACTCTGACGGTGGCACTTCAAAGTTAGGGGAAACTTGGCTTTAAACGCGGATGCTGATACGGGATGGCATATTTAATGACAGATGCATCTATAGAAAGCTGTTAAGATGCAGATTATTCCCCCCCTGGGGTGGGGGAGGGAGATCAAAACTGCCAATCTATAAAATATACTCGATGGCCCGGAATCTATCTTTGCCAGCCTTTGATTGCGGGGGACAGTGGAGCAGCATGAGGCATCGTAACCCAGAGCAGACAAATCAGCCTGATGACTTTCAAAGGCAGGAACACCGCTGCAGGCAAGGGTACTCCCGTCTGGGAGGAATTAAAACATATAGCGCCTGTTATTAATTCCATATCTATTTTTGTATAGTCAAATCTGTATGCAAATCCTCAGCATCTCATTTCAGCAGATGAATCTGAACGTGAGGAGGGTTATGTGAAGGGAATGTAATGACCAAGCTTTCTGCCAAGGAGTAACGCTGCCAGAGACATGTGGACGGAGAACTTGGGGGGCTTTTTAAGAAACGTATGTTTTGTACTGAGAAGGAGCTGTTTTTATTTATGTGCTCATTTGTGAATGATTTCAAAGAGAAACACAAGAAAGCCAATTTCTAAGGTTTTTTCCCTTACAGTCCTGACTTGGCGAAAATTACAGCACTCGGCTTTTTAGGCGCCTCCTGTGGTTTAGCAACTAGGACTTCTATTCTAACTAAGTCTCTATTCCCAACTAGTAACCCAATATCTCATTTCTAAACATTGTCGTGTGAGTGAAAATTTGTTTGTAAGGGTAAAGAATCTAATTACTGAGTGCAGATTTTACTGCAGCTGATGCATCTGTGGAAGACAGTAAATAATAATTCTGAAGAGGGTAAAGATAAACTGTGTGCCCTGCTTCAGAGAGAGGATGTAATAGCTACATTCTAATCCACTGGTGGTGCATTTAATCTATAATGGGCAGAGTTTGGTGCATACAGTAGTGTAAATATTTTCAAATAGTGTCATAAACAGATAGTTTACGGCAGTAGATATTAATTCTGTCCCATATTTCTAAAGCAAGTAGGTAAACCATCAGAGTTTTGAAATAGTGGGTGGGAGCCTTACCTTCTGTTCCCTCTCATTTGGAGAAATGATTACGGGTGAGCTGGCTATTAATCTGGCGGTTATGGCCCAGATCAAAACTTGGCAATCATTTTCATACTGAAGACTTGCGAGGTCTCAATAGGTTTGATTATTCTTGTGTAGAAAGAATTATTGGACATTCAGTTTTTAATCAGATAAGAAAAGGAAGGTTGGGAGGAAAAATCAAACATACCGCTGTATTTATTTTGCAATGCATTTTCACTCCATGTAGGCACTTCAGCCTCAGCTTTCTCAAGTGTGTTTTCTTTTCATTTTTAAAATGAGACGTTCAATGAGAAACACAAAGAAGACTTTTTTTTTTTTTGAGGGCAGGAAACTAATTTCTCTCTGTTATTTGCATTTCCTCCTTGGACAAATCTTTCATTGAGCTTAAAAAGTGGTTGCAAGCTTCAGAGAGAATTACAAAAATAAAAAGCCCTCAGTTAATAACAGCCATGGTCAATTACATGAAAGATGTAATCTCCTTACTAGAGTTGAATGAGAGAATAATGACTGGCCTGGACAGGTTCCCTGCCCTTCACGTATCCTTAGTATTAATTGATTATTTCAGTTCAGTTGAAGGCTATGTACTAACTCTCTGCATTCTGGTTGACTTGACACCTGCGGTGGAGTTGATGGTGGTGACCTATTCAAAGTATCTGAACCTTCAAAGCAGAAGTTATAATGAACAAAGTAAAACAGACAAGGAAGACTTTACCTAAGACTATTATTGCACTAGTGGAGAGAGACCAGAAAGCAGTCTGAAATCAACTCCTCTGAAAAATAAGAGGCCAGAGGGTTTTAAGCAGAGGGGTGAACTCATGGAAAAGTACCGAAGGACTTGAGAAGAAGGCTCATCAATGTGGTCTGTTGAGCACGTTCTGTTACCCCTGAGTTGGTAAATGTTTCTCTCTGTATTTGGGACATTTGTGTTTGCTGATTGGCACCCCCGAAGTTAGGCTCCTACCCTCCGTAGAAAATGGGAGATAGGGGCCTTGTCTGCCTTGATGATTACATTTCAACGGGATAGCTCCAGGTCTTGGAGGAAGATGTTCCTCAGTCTAAAACGTGCAAGAAGCTTCTTAAATGATTTACATCTTATGGAGACAGAGAATGAATTTATAATTACAAGTTTTCTAAAGTGTGTGCTCTATGAAAAGGGAAGTTAGGGGCCTAGAGGCAGGAAGGAGCATGTGTATAGTCAGGCTGACAGGGATATGGATGTCTTGGACAGTACTGGAACAGTACTCATTAAAAAAAGTTATCTTTATTGTTGAAAGTATTACAGATGTCCCCTTTTTCCCCACTGACTCCTTCCCCACCTGCTCCCACCACCCCCTACACCCAGACCTTTACCACACTATTATATGTGTCCATGGTTTATGCATATATGCATATAAATTATTTGGTTAATTTCTTCTCGCCCTTCTCCCCACTTCCTGATCTATTTCATGCTTCCATGTCTCTGGATCTTTCAAAAAAATTCAATAGGAAACATTTTAGTCTAGCTCAACTTTAGATATTTATTGCAAAAGTAGCTGCTTCTTTGTGATACTTATTAAAATAAGGATGTCAATTTAGCTAAAAACAAGTATCTAGTAATGTGTGTGAGGCAATATTTTTAAAGATAGAATTGGAGGGGGAGTACTTATATTTCTGTTATTACCTAACATTTGATATTATGTTGTTTTCTTTTTGCTGTTTTGTTTTTTAGCTTTTCCATTTAATGGTAAAAATTAAGGTAGAATCAAGTATTCCTGTGTTTTTTAGGGCTCAGTGTATACCACAAACATGAAAAGAAGTATGAGAAATTTAGCTAAACATGTAAGGATTTTTTAGTTGTTCTTGATTAAGCAGAAGGTTTCAGCTTGTGTGTGTGTGTTGTTGTTTTTTTGTTTGTTTGTTTGTTTTTAATCTAAGCAGTTTTCAAGAGGGGTGAAAAAAAAGTTGAGGACAGCAGCAGCTGTGCTCTAGAAGTATGCTGTCCAGTATGGTAGCCATTAGTCACTTGTAGCTTACTGAGTGCTTGAAATGTGGCTAAATCTGGATTGAGATAGGCTTTGTCAAATATACATTTTGAAGACTTAATATGAAAAAAAGTCAATATTTTTTACATTGATATGTTGAAAAGATAATATTTTGGCTATTTGGCTATTTTTAATAAAATGAAATTTATATTTGGTTTAATTTCACTGTTTTTACTTTTAATGTGGCTACTAGAAAAAGTTAAAATTGCATATGTGACTCAACATTTGTGAGTCTTGTTATATACTATTAGATAGCATTGGTTCTAGATTTCTTTTTTAAAATAATGTTTTTATTGATTTTAGAGAGAGAGGAAGAGAGAGAGAGAAACATCGATTGGCTGCTTCCTGCATGCCCCCTATTGGGGATCCAGCCTGCAACCAGGGCATGTGCCCTAACAGGGATTGAACCAGTGACCTCTTGGTGCATGGGACAGCACTCAAGCAACTGAGCCATACTGGCCACAGCTAGATTTCTTTTTATAAGTAATGTCTTTTCTTAGATATGGTTCTTCTAAAGAGATATGAGGATATCGCTGTGTTAGTATATAGAAGGTTAGAGACGTAGAACTGTCTATTTAGCTAAAGACAAGAATTTTCTGAAGAACTATGTTCCTAGCATAAATTGCAGAGATTTGTCTGTGTGCTGTATTCACTCCCGCTCCCTCTTACTCATTTCCCCTCATTCTGGCCATGTTGAGCAGCTTGCCAGAATTGGGGATCTCTTACTAATCTCTGCATACTTGCTGCTTGCTCTCAACTGGATTGCTTCTGAAATGTCTCTTGAAAATGAAACTGCTTCAAAATAAGCTTCTTACTTATGTCATAGGTTCACCGTAAAGGTATACAAACAGATTCTCAACAGTAGCTAATTTTTCTTTAATTATATCTCGTTCTCATGTTGGAATATCCTATTTCTTATTCATGAAAGCTCTAACACGTGTTAATCCATTACAGGTGGAGTAACTAACACCGCACAGTATCAGAATAGACTAATGGTGTATGAACCTAACCAGGTAAGAATCCTATAGGAAGAGCTCATTACCTTAAGTAAAAATGAATTTTAAAAGATGTCTACAGTAATTAGTAGTTGGAATGCCAAGTCTACACACACACACACACACACACACACACACGCATCTAAAACCTATATAGAAAAGGAAGCATCTGGATAAACTGCTTTTTGCTTTTTTTTTTTTTTTCTCATAAAGTTTCAGCTCCTTCAGTTTTATTCTATACAACATGTTTAACTCTTTTAGAGTTTTGCCCAATGTAGAAAAAAGGGGAAGATATCTCCATAATCTCAAGTAGCTGTTCATATTTAGAGGCATCTAAAGAAAGGATTTAGATTGTCCTGTTGCTATGTCCTTTTAGAAGGCATATCATGGGCAACGGGGGTGGGCTTGCTTAGGGTTTCATTATTCCAAAATAAAGTAATGACTTTAATTTAATTCAATGTAGCCAAAATGTCCTAGAACAGGGTCCTGGCCATGTCCAACACAGAAGTGGCTGACGAGTTTGTTTTTCATCTGATAACTGGGGCCTGAATGGAAAGCTTTATGGTGGCGCCTGACCCTCCTTCTGCCACTTCTCATGCGCACATAACTTCTCCACTCCCTAGAAAAGAACTATTTTTTATTCTCTTTTCTTCTACCAAAATACCTGTGACTTTGGCAAATATATGCTGAAACTTGCTATTTCTATGATCTTGGTCATGTCAGTATTTTTTCATGATTATGACAATATTCCAAATGGTTTCACCTGGGGGTTTAATATTTGTCTGCTGGAAATACTGGAACATGAAACAACAGGTTGGCATTGGCTGTCCATTTGGGATTAGCCATCAAATGTGTCCAAAGTGACCTCAGTCCATTTGGGGTCTTTTTATTTTTACAATTACTTAATTCTGAGTTTAACGAAGGTATTTCTGTCTTTGCAAGTGTGTCTCCTGATGTCATTAGGGGCTGTAGATTTCAGAGAGCACATGGGGGCCAGCTGTCTCAAGAGAGATCATTAATTGCAGTTGCTTGAGTTCAGTGCACACGTGGTTAAAGAGGAAGAAGGCGTTAACATTTCTCAAATGACTTCTGTCTCATGTTTGTACACACATGCTCTTTTTAAGAATTCTGATGGCATATTGTTTACAGTGGGTCCTGGCAAACATCACATCTGCTTGCATCTTGCTCGGAATCTCAATAACGCTATCATTCAGCCCCGGTGCTTATTTCACTGCTAGGCCTTTGTGGAGAGTCGATAATGCCTGCCATCTGCCACAGAGCACATCGCTACCTGCCAACAGGCAGGCTGGGGTGACCTCTGCTTCCCCAGCACTGATTAGTATTCACGTGCTGGCTTATTAGGATTGACCCCACCAGGCCTCTCTGTTTCCTTGCCTTTGCAGTGGTTGTCGGCTCACCTGGCAGGCACGGCAGTGAAGGAGGCTAAAGATGTAATCAGGGGATGCAGGCAGGCTTTGCAAACCAGATGGAGTCTACAGTCCTATGGCAGGGGACCGGACTGCTAATGCAGGCACCAATTTCTGACATTACACAGGGTTGCTCCATAGAAAGCATCCTAAGGAAAGTGTCATCAGGGTTTTGAGGTAAAGCCACTCCCACGTAATGTATTAAAGATATTTACTAGTGGAATACCTGAAAGCAAGGTTTGACTATTTTATTAAAGAAGACATTTAATTGGAAGGAGATTCTTAGTACGACATGTTTAAAAAGGAGAAGCAGCCCTAGCCGGTTTGGCTCAGCAGATAGAGCAGTGGCCTGCAGACCAAAGGGTCCCAGGTTCAATTCCGGTCAAGGGCAGGTACCTTGGTTGCAGACTTCTCCTTGGCCTGGGTCCTGGAAGAGGAAACCAATCAACATGTTTCTCTGTCTTTCCCTCTCTCTTCCACTCTCCCTAAAAAATCAATGGAAAAATATCCTCGGGTGAGGATTAAAAACAACAAAAAAGGAGAAACAGATAAATGCAAGCCTTTCAAATTGTACAAACCACTTTCATTTTTGTTTTGTTTTGTTTTTAATGTGTCTTTAAAAGAGAAATTGGAAATAAGCTAATACATATACCTTTAGATAATACTCAATATTATAAAAAACATTTTCTTCTTTTTCCTTTACAGCTTCGTGAACTATTGAAATTCTATGTATTCTAAACATCATATAATTTTTTTTTCTGATCAAATTCAAAATTTTCCTTGGCAAAAAGGAATCTGGTTGTTCTTGTATGTTTTGTGTTTATGTAGAAAGAAAAATGGTTATGTTTACTTACCTGTCCATTACTTAGTTGAGATATAAAATTAGTCATATTTTATTTTCATCTAATTTTATATTATATTTTAAGTAGGAGCCTTATTGTAAGAGGTACTAAGCATACTTTCTTATTATTAAGAGTAACCCAGAACCAAATATTGCCTAAAATTATCATATAAACCTTGGCCTTCTACAAAAACCAATACATGCCTAGAAATAACTTTTCTCAGTTTGACAGGAAATGTGATTGCAAATACATTAAAGGAGGCCGATAAAGGCAATGAAGGAATTCATTGCCGAACCAAATCTTAGCTTGCATCTTGATCTCAAGAGCTTAATCTTAGAAGAACAGCAAAGCCACCCTCACCCTAGCTTAGGTAGGGGGTGGGGGTAGTCGGTGATTAAAACAATGCTTTTTTAAAAGTGGATATTTATTGGATATTTGTTATGTGTGAGGCATTGTTCTAAATGCTGTGTGTGATAGCTCATTGCACCTCCACAACAGGCTCGGCAGGTGGCTATTATTGCCCCAATGGGGAGGCACCAGTGAGGGCATCACCAATGACAGAGGTTCAGGTGTTTTGCACTGAGCTGCTGTGTTTCGCAAATGAGGAAATAGGCACAGAGACGTCAAGTAAATTGTTCAAGGTTACACACAGATTATAAAGTCGGTATTCCGGGTCCAGAGCCTGTTTCTTAATCATCACACCACCTTAGTCCGTATACTTAGCCATGCACTTTCACTCTGAGGTAATTAGCATACGTAAATTCTCTCAATTTCTATATTTTCCTATCCTTTCCTTACAAACAAGAAAGGCCCTATGAAATGCAACCTAAACCAGAGGAAACACTTTATGTGATTGGAAAAATAGAGCTGGACTGTGTGGGTGTCTCTGCCCTTGTTCTCAGGGAAGAAGCCCGTTTCTTTCAAAGTTTATGAACGACATTTGAAAGGTGATTGACAAGCATTAGGTCCCCACTGCTAACGAGGCACAGCTGTTCCCTGCCAGGAAGTTCTGCTATTCACAGGATTCACCTGAATTTCTCTTTCCAGAATAAGTGGATAAGCCGCAGCCCCATGCTGCAGAGAAGGGTGTACCACTCCATGGCGGCCGTCCACAGGAAGCTCTACGTCCTCGGAGGCAACGACCTGGACTACAACAACGACCGGATCCTGGTGCGGCACATAGACTCCTACAATATAGACACCGACCAGTGGACGCGCTGCAACTTCAACCTGTTGACTGGCAAGTAGCTTTGTTAAGTAAATCAGGAAAAGCTAAGATTCAGGAAGCTTCCTCTCTAAATATACTGAGTACACGGCACTAGAACAACTTGCTTTTATTAACTGGAAAGGTGCACATTCTTTATCTCATAAAATTTTACCCCGTCAGGTGGCTGAGCATCTAGTTTGACCTTTGGGTGTGCCCCCATGTGGCTAAGAGCCATGTCAAGTCCATTACTGTCAATATATTCACATAGGAACTGGACTACAAATAGGAGGAACCAGGTGCAGAAAGAGTTAATGACTCTTTACAGAAGCAAATCATTTTTTTTATTTCTCATTAATTTTAGTCGCCATTTCCTTCCTACCTTCCTTCCTTCTTTCCTTCCTTCCTTCCTTTCTCCCTTCCTCCCTCCTTCCTTCCTTCCTCTTTATTTTTTTTTTTTTTTTGCTTTTTCACTGCTGCTATAATGCATTTTGTATTTCATATAGCAAAATATGAAATATGTTTTGTCAAAACAAAACAGTCATTCATGGTCAGGGTACATCCTTCCCAATGGCATCAGTTCCTACTCCACAGTCAGACACTGAGGAGACCTTCTGGTTGGGAGTAACTTAGCGAGAGGCGGGATGGCCAGAGTTGGAGTGACCATCTGCATCAGTGCGCTCTGGTGTCAGAGTGAGGAGAGAAGTCCGTCAGGAAAGCTTGCAGGGCACAGTTGCAAGTTGGGAGGCTCTCCCTGGTTTTCATTATTTGTCAGTGTTGAATGTTGTTTCTGGCTGTTTCCTCCTAAAGATGAAACCTTTGAGCAGTTCTGAGCTTAGGGGTTTGGCAGTGTTTCTGGGCACACACAACCATCTCAGCCTTACCACAGGGCAGGACGAGTTATGGGCCATCCTTGTCCCGAAAGGGAATGAAAGGGAAGCGGTGAACAGCTTACCCCTGAGACATTTCTTTCTGGAGTCGAACACTATTTCTCCCTTGTCAGCAGCGTCATTAACAATCACAGGTGACCAAATCCCTTTCCAGGGTGCTCTGCTAATAGGAAAATCACAGACTCAGAATGGTGGGCAGGACTAGTGCTTGGAGAAGGTTTAGTATGCCCAGCGGGCCCTCAGCCACCTGCTGCTGCTGGGGAAACACCCTTGAGGGCATACATAGCCAGTGGGAGAGGCTCAAGTATTTTGCACTGAGCTGTTGTTTTTGTTCTGTTTTTTTTGAAAAACTGATTTTTGAGGCCCACCTGCCAGTACTTAACTCTGGTCTAAGTTGCTGTAGAGGTGCGTGAGCCCTGGGTCCCTGGATCTGTGTGCTCCAGGATCCAGCTTATTTATTACCCAAGTCAATCCTGTGTCAGCCCATCAATAAAAGAGACTGTCTCACTCTTTGATGGCCTCAAGGGAGGAATATGCGGTAGAGAGTTATTCTGTCTTCTTTTTTAAACGGGGAAGGGACCTTTCATCATGTTGGCATGACAGTATCTAGGGACCATCCTGGCTGGTCTCAGCTCACAAACTTTAACACAGTCTTAAAGCTGTTGTGTATGTAAAGAGCGGAAGGGGAGTGACTGCCTTTTTTGTCATTTGTCTTCATTGTGGGGCACGCTAGGGGCATGGCTCTGTTTTATTGGTTTCTTGGGGTTGCAGCTGTTACTTTACAAGTGTAAGCACTTGCCTTAAAAGCATTTGTAGTACAAGAGGTTTCTTGCATTTCTTTTTTTTTCTTTCTGCTACTGTAAATGTATGGCATGTAACAATAAGATACTGGTAGTTCTCGATGGCTTATTTTTACTGTAGTTTATGTTGTTTTCACTAACGTGGCTAACCAGTGGTATGGCCTGGTTCTGATCGACACAGATTCATTTGCTGAGAAATGGTGCTTCATTTCTCCCTCCGAGTCGTGGGAGGCAGCGATTAGTTGCTGTAGAAATCCTGTGGAGTATGCAAGTCCACCACAGGGCATATTGTATCTCTCAGGGGCAAAAGGGTTAATTAAAACATGCAAGGAGAGGGATTTATTTTTTCCCCTTTTTTTCTCTTTACTTTAGGCCAAAATGAATCTGGAGTTGCTGTCCATAATGAGAGGATCTATTTAGTTGGTGGATATTCGATTTGGACAAATGAGCCTCTGGCTTGTATCCAGGTGAGTGGTGGAAGTTCCTTTTGAAGTTTGTTCCAGCGGTTCAGGGAGGTTATTTTTTGCAGAGCTGCTACTGAAGGCAGAGATATTTACATGTAGAAAGGGGCTTGAGCTCCCACTGTGCAGCTAGTTCAGCCACTAAATCTCATGCAGCATCCCCAAAATGGAATGTATTATAAGAAGGAGCCCTACTGAAAATAGAGATGAAAACTTTGAAAAATCTAGACATCTATGAAATAGTACTTTCACACCCTAAAACTTCACAAATTTCTTTCTATTCCATTTCCTTATTTTCTATATGGTAATTTGTTCATTTCCATAAATGCCATCTACAGAGGTGTTCTATCTTCCCGAAGAGTGACAAGCAGGGGGTTTGTGACTGGTCTGATGGGGCCACCTTTACCCCAAATAATAGTCTTGGCAGGTCAGCAGGTGAGCAGCCCGACTGGGCAAGTTGCCAGCGAGGCTGCTGAGAACGGCAGTAGCTTTTGTTGACATACATATTCAAGAATTATTATTATTTATTTTTTACAATTTGTATCTTAGTTGTTCTTCTATTTTACATATTCTCTGATATCATATTAACACGTATTAGCCCTGACCTTTTTCCTGATCTCCATAAAAAATACATCCTTATAACTACTCATATTATCTGATATATTTGTGGAATGATTTTAAAAAATATATTCATTGATTTTTAGAGAGAGAAGAGGGGAGGGAGAGAGAGAGACATACCTATGTGAGAGGGGAAACATCAATTGGCTGCCTTCTGCACCCTCCCCACTGGGGACCGAGCCAAAACCCCGGCATGTGCTCTGACTGGGAATCGAACTGGCATCTGATTGTGACTGAAGAAAAAATTTATAAATCTTTTTTTAAAAAAATGTTTAAGTAACTTTCTCATTTGTCTTAAATTTTCAAAATGTTTTCTTCTCTTGATTTGTCTTGCCAGATATTTTTCTGGGGACTTTAACATACTTATAGTGTTGATATAGATAAAAATTAGCAAGGGTAGCATAGATATGAATACAGTAGTAGTTCCTCTCTTATCCAAATTTTCTTTTTGCTGTCTGTTACTCATGGTCAACCACAGTTGAAAATATTACACGGGAAACTCCAGAAATAAGCAATTTGTAAATTTAAAAGTGCACACTGTTCTGCATAGTGTGATAAAATCTCTGACCCGTTCCATCTGCCCAGGACTAGAATCATCCCTTTGTCCAGCATACCCACACCGTACCATAGATGGCTCTCCTTTCTTTAGTCACTCAGGGGCCAGCTTGGTTATCTGAGCCACTGTCGTAGTCTCTCAGTGCTTGTGTTCAAATAATCCTTATTTTACGTCATAATGGCCTGAAAGTGCAAGAGAAGTGATGCTGATATTTTAGATATTCCAAAGAGAAGATGTGAAGTGTATATATTTATAGGAAGAAGCAATATATATAGGGTCTGGTACTAACCACAGTTTCAGGCATCAGTGGAGATCTTGGAATGTATCCACATGGATAAGGAGGACCACTGTAACATAATTAACAAGCTTTTCCGAGTGGATCAAACAATTAGTGAGGGTAGTTTTTTTTCTGTTTGAGATATAATTGATATTTAATATTCTATTAATTTAAAGTGTACAGCAGAAAGGAAAAATACTTGCAAATTATATTTTTTGAGGAACTGTCATGTTTTCTGGAATGGCTGCGTCAATTGATATTACCTACCAAGAGTGCACAAAGATTCCCATATCTCCACATTTTCATGAATACTTACCTCTTGTCTTTTTTATGACAGCCATTGTTTTTAACTTTATTGTTGAAAGTATTACAAATGTCTTTTTTGACCCTCTCCACCCTGCTCCTGCCCCCTCCCCAGCCAGGCCTTCCCCACAATAAGGTTTGAGATGACATCTTATTGTGTGTGGTTTTGATTTGCATTTCCCTGTTAGTGATGTTGAGCATCTTTTCATGAACCTGTTGGCCGTTTGTTATGTCTTCTTTGGAAAAAATATTTATTTGATCCTGTCCTCATTTTTTCAATCAGCTTGTCTTTTATTTTTTTTCTTGATGGGTTTTATGAGATCTTTATTTTTTGGGGATATTACCTGGCTATCAAACATATGATTTGCAAGTATTTTTTTTCTTACTCTGTAGGTTGCCTTTTCATGATCTTTAATTCCTTGAGGGACATCTGCTACCTTTTTAAGGTTTCTTAAATGGGGGACCTTGCATGTGAATTTAGGAAGTTGGCAGAGAATGGAGAGGATAAACCTTGGAAGATGGACAGGGTTCATTGATTGTTTGGAGTTTTTTTTTGTTTATTTTGTTTTGTTTTTTAATTCTTTGTTGATTTCAGAGAGGAAGGGAGAAGGAGAGAAACATCAGTGATGTGAGAAAACCATTGATTGGCCACCTCTTGCATGTCCCCTACTGGGGATCAAGCCCACAACCCAGGCATGTGCCCTTGGCTGGAATCGAACCTAGGACCCTTCAGTCTACAGGCTGACACTCTATCCACTGAGCCAAGCCGGCCAGCGCTGTTTGGAGTTTTTACAGACAAATTGTATGAATCCTTTATATGTTTTGATTATTAACCCTTCTCAGATATACGATTTGCAAATATTTTTTCCCATTTGATAAGTTGCATTTTCATTTTTTTTTTTTTTTAATGCTTTCCTTTGCTGTGCATAAGCTTTTTAGGTTGATATAGTCCCACTTGTTTATTTCTGCTTTTGCTGACTTTGTTTTTGGTGTCAAATACAAAAAGAATCATTGCCAAGACCAATGTCAATAAATTTACCAGTAACTGTGTTTTCTTCTAATTTTATGGTCTCAGGCAGAAGCGGTTGGGGCAATCAGGAAGACAGGCAGGTGAGCAGTTGGGAGCCAGCAGTCCTGGATTGTGAAAGGGATCCCAGATTGGAGAGGGTGCAGGCTGGGCGGAGGGACACCCCCCCCCCCATGTATGAATTTCGTGCACCAGGCCTCTAGTCTATATAAATAAAAACCTAAGTGATCATCACAACTGAAACAACCGAACGGATGACCAATAGTCTGCGTGGGATAACCAGGCCAGCAGGGGGGTTAGTGAGGGACGACCAAACAACTGAATAGCAGGCTGTGTAGGGCGACGACCAGGCTGGCGGGGAACCCGGGTGGTGGGGGGGTGGGCAGTTCAGGGCAAGCAGGCCGCCAGAGGGGGTCAGTGAGGAGCAACCAGGTTGGTGGGGGGCAGGGGCTGTTGGTGGCAACCAGGCTGGTAGGGGGGGCAATAAAGGGTGACCAGGCCAACTGGGGGGCAGTTAGGAGTGACCAGGCCAGTGGGGAGGCGTTAGGGGTGACCAGGCTAGCAGGGGGGCAGTTGTGAGTGACCAGGCCAGCAGAGGGGGCATTTTGGGGAGATCAGGCAGACAGGCAGGTGAGCAGTTAGGAGCCAGCAGTCCTGGATTATGAAAGGGATCGGGATGTCCGAGGGGTCCTGGATTGGAGAGGGTGCAGACTGGGTTGAGGGGACTCCCCTTCCCCCATGCATGAGTTTTGTGCACCGGGCCTCTAGTATGCATATAGTTCTTTGGTTAATCTCTCTCCTATCCCCTCACCTCTGAGAATTTTTATCATGAATGGATGTTGAATTTGCCAAATACTTGTGCTACATCAATTGAGATAAACATATGATTTTTATCTGCCATTTTGTTAATATGGTATATTACATTGGTTGGTTTTACAAATGTCAAATTTGTAATAAATTGCTAAATAACTTAAAGGAGTCATAGTGGAAGTTTAAAAAAAAATACCCAGAACTGAGGGATAGTGAAAAATAATAGCAAAGCTTGTGGGACAGATTAGAAAATAAATATAATACATTAGAAAATAAACCAAAGAATAAACTAAAGGTAGGAGATAATATAAATGAGAGGAAAGCAATAGACTATTAAACAGCAATACAATAGAAAAATATCAAAGCTACAAGTTAGTCCTATAAGATATTAAAGTCTTTAAAGAAGTCTTTAGTTAATTGAAGGCTGCTTTGTACTGGTGCTTGCTTATATCTTTTGGATAAAAATAAGAAAACTGCTTTCCCACAAGGAGTGCTTTTAGTCTATCATCCAAACATGTATTTGCCAGTCTTTACTGAGTTTTGGATTCCTTTTTATTTTTTGCTTCTCAGAATTTAAAACTTTGAACTCGGCAATAGGCAGTGCTCTGTTAATGACTTTTGGCTCTTCCTAAACAAATCTGTTGTCCTCAAAAGATGAAGTACTTTGGTATATTTTAAACCACTGAAGTTATTCTAGAGTAGCCTCAGAATTAAGGTGATTTTACTAGTGTAAGAGGTGATTCATAAATACTTTGAGCAATAGCTGTATTAGAATACATTTTACCACTTGAGATCACATATTCTAATATGCTTGCTTTTTAAAAAGTCAGCATTCTGGTTAGTTCTATGTTACATTAGCCATTTTGACATACAAAATGATTTATTTTGCAAATGCTATGTTTTTTCTCTCGGCTGGCACACTGATCCCACAAAGCACAGGTAAATTTGATAAAAGCCTTTGCGAGTCTTTACTGTTTATATATAATAAGTGTTCATATAAGTATTCAGATTGCCACTTAGATATATTTGGAATGGAAGTCTTCCTGGACTTATCATATATTATTTTTGTTATTGGCAACTGGTTACAGATGATATAATCACTCATTCTAAACTATGATTGCATAATCTCAAATACTACTTATTTTATGGGTGACGATGGAAGTGCTTATTTTGGATCACTAATAGTAATGTATTGATGGTTGGAGAGACTAGCTACATATTCAGAAGCAAACTTCTTTACTACTTGCTGGAAGAATATCCAAAGACAAGCAAGATAATGGAAGACAGGAATAGTGTTTATGAGAACATGTTGGCTAGACATTAGAAATTCCTAAGTATAAATCAGCAGGTTGAAAAGTACAGGAAAATGGTGGAGAAAATAGTCCACATCTAAAAAAACATCAACACTTAAATTTTTCATACATATTCCTTTTCTAAGGGCATGCATGGTTGACTAAGATTAGTGAAGTTCACACTTAAACAGTTCACATTGGTCTGTTAACATCCACAACTGAAGTCTTTTTTTTCTTTCTATTTAAAATATCAGTCAATAAATTGCCCATTAGATTTAAAACTTTTTAAAAACTGTCACATTAGATTGACCATTCTGTACTCTAATTAAAGCTTAACTGCCATCTGAGGCTTCAGCCACACAGGGATGAAGCATGTTAGATGTTGAGAAAGCCTATTATTTTATTTCCTTCTACTACTTGACTTAACATAGGAGGCAACTCAAACAAGAGAAAAGCTTGCTCTCCAATGCATACTTGTTTAAAGATTGAGATTTGGACTTGCTAGTAATGAAGACTCATGGCAAATATTAAGAAGACTCCTTTGGAAAATGAGGTGCTCTTGTTTATGCAGTGGGAGTACAAGCAAACGTCTGGCACAAAGGTTGATTCCGATCTGGCGCACCATGGATGATGAGCAGCACAAAAGGGAGCAGCTGCATAAGTGTACACAAGATTAGTCTGTGCTTCCAGATTACCTCCACTCTCTTCACTTTTTTTTTTTTTTTTTTTTTGGCTAGAGGGTATGTTGTCAAGCTGGTACCTCCTCCTCTCCAATGCCTTCTTTCTGGCAGTTTACAGGAGAGTACTTTGGAGAAAAACTGCCAACACTTTTTTCCCTTTTCACAGATTAAAAAAATAATAATAATAATAATAATAAAATATATATATATATATATATATATATATATATATATATATATATGCTTAAAATATACAGTCCCTGTTGTTCCATGGAACCAGAAAAAATGCTCTCTGAATGACCTCAACTATTATATTGCCTTCTAAAAATTTATTCAGATGAAGGGGTGTCATGAATGGCACAAAATTCTTGCTCTTGGGATGCAACTTTGAGTTCCATTATTGGCGCTACCACCTACTAGCTGTGTGACTTTTAGAAGTCACTGAACTTTCTCTGGAACTCAATTTTCTTCTCTGTTAATTGAAGACAATAATTAACTTTATATAGTTGAGGTAAATATAGAAAGATCCCTATTTTCTATATTCAATGACTACTAATCAGAATCCCATTTGAGATTTTCCTTTTTTCATAGAGTGGGGAACAATTATCAAATTCTCTAGGAAAGTAAACAAACATTCTCTAGTTAAGTATAACCAAGAAAAAATTTTGAGTGAATGGGGGAAACTTGCCTTACCCAGTCAAAATAACTGTAGTCATAGTACTGCACGAAGACACATAAGTCAACAAAAAATAAAAAACTTAAGTTTGCATCTAGCCTAAGTAGAGATATTTTAAATTAGCAGTCTCTGGGTAAATTGTTTAGTAAATGGGGTGAGATACCTAGTTTCCACTTAGGGGGAAAGTAGCAACAAGTGTAATTTTTCTTTTACTTTATGCCTTAGTGATTTTCTCCTTTATGAGCTTGGAGCACCAAATCTCAAGAGCCCCTTTCATCTGCAATAATGCATTATTACAGTTAAATACTTCAGAATTATTTACTGAGGTGATAGTTGGAGGCATGTGAGTGGACAAGATTATTAAAGAAGAGTAACAATAGGTCTGTAGTTGGAATATTGAATCACTCCTACATTTAGCAAGCAGGTGGAGGAAAAGGGACCAGAGGTGGAAAGCTATTAACAGGGCAATGTCAGTGATAAGTATGGAATCCAAGGGAGAAAAGGTCTTACTTAACTTTTATTGTAAAAAATTATTTAAGTATAATTGGCACGCAATATTATTTTAGTTCCAGGCATACAGCACAATGGTTTCACACGGGATTTCTTTCTTTCAAACATTTTATTTCTGGTTATCTTTTCTTTTCCACTGAAAGGAGATCCTTTAACATTTCTTGTAAGGCAGATTTGGTGGTTTTATGAATTAATTTACTTTTTTTCCTGTCTGGGATACTCTACCCCTCCTTCAATTCTGAATGATCTTTCCAGGAGAGTATTCTAGGTTGTGGATTTCCTTCCTTTCAGTACATTAAAAATGTCCTGCCACTCCCTTCTGGGCTGTAGAGTTTTTGCTGATAAATCAGCTGATAACCTTTTGGGGTTTTCTTTTTTTGACTAATTGTTTCCCTCTTTCAAGTTTTGCCATTTTTATTACAATATGTATTGGTTAATCTTGTTTCAAACTCTGTGATTCCTGGATCTGGATGTTTCCTTACCCAGATTAGAAAAATTTTCAGGTATTATTTTTTAAAATACATTTTCTGTCCCTTCTGGGATTTCCATATGCGAATGTTTATGTGCTTGAATAGATGTCCCAGAATCCCTTAGATGACTCTTTAAATTTTTTATTTTTGCTATTCTAACTGGGTGTCTTCCACGTCATTAATCTGTTCTTCTGTATTATCTAATATGCTGTGGGTTCCTCCTAGTGTATGTTTTCATTTATTTTATATTCTTTAGTTCCGATAGACTCTTTTGTTATACTTGGTAACTCTTTGTTGAAGTTCTTCTGGAGTTCTCACTTCTATTCTCATGTTTGGTGAACATCCTTGACTTTTTCTTTGAATCATCAAATTTCTCATCTCCACTTCATTAGGGTGTTTTGTTTTTACTTTGGGTTTCATTCTTTCATCTGGGACATATTCTTTTTCTCATTGTGCTTGTATTTCTGAATTTATATGAACTAGAGGCCTGGTTTATAGTTTGTACACCGGGGGTGGGGGACGGGGAGGGAGGTTTTATGGTGGTGGTGGTGGTGTCGCTCAGTCCAGCCTGCACCTTCTCCAATCTGGGACATCCCTCTCATGCACCTTCTCCAATCTGGGACATCCCTCTCACAGTCTGGGACTGCTGGCTCCTCACCACTCGCCTGCCAGCCTGATAGCCCCCTAACCACTCCCCTGCCAGCCTAATTGACGCCTAACTTCCCTCCTCTGCCAGCCTGAATGCCTCCAACTGCCCTCCCCTGCTGGTCCAATAGCCCCCAACTGCCTTCCCCTGCAGGGCTGAGGGGATTTGGGGACTCCGGCTGGATGAGGCAGGGCTGAGGGAAGTGGGCACCACCATCTTATGTCTGTGGGTGCTGCCATCTTTATGAGGGCATGACAGTCAATTAGCATATTCCCTCTCCAAATCTAAAAAAAATGGCCTTACACAGAAGCCATTGACCGAGTGTGCCAGGTAGTTTGGGAAGGCACATTGGAACGTGGGATAGGTGCCTGGGATACTGGCTGGTGTGGGTTCTGAGGCAGCCCCGTGTGCATGAGCAACAGTGGGCTCTGGGAGTGGTGACCCAGTGCACAAGTGTGTTGGCAACCTGTTAATCCCGCTGTTTGAGGGTGAGCTGCATCACCTGTGCTGCTGCCATCTTGGACATCTTCCACGAATGGTTTTAAATGAGGTTAGAGATAGATTTAGGTGTTTGAGGCTTTGAAGAGCTTAATGAATTAAACAAATGAGGTATAACCAACTTTCCTAACAAATAGTCCTAGTAGTAAGATTGTCAGATTTGGTGAAATGTCAGCAGGCACAGACTAACAAAGAGACTCTCTTCCATAGAAGAAGAGATAGAACTCTAGGTTGAAAAAGAAATGACTGGAGAAAATTTCCAGAATCAATGGAACTGATTGTGAATTTGCTACTAAGCTGTCCTGTATATTGTGTGTTAGACAGAGCTGGATGTCACCAATTTTGAGAACAATGCTGGAAGGTCAATGTTGTTTTCCCCATTTTACAACTGAGCATCTGTAACCTAATATATGACTACACCTACTAACTAGTTTGAACATGTTATTTAAGCAGTCTAAGGATAATGCTACCTACCTCACCATTCCTCTGAAGATTAAATTATTATATGTATGTACACACACAAGTATATAAACACTTAGCATGAACTTAATACATATTTGGTATCCTATATAAAAGGCTAATGTGCAGTGTCCCCTCTGGAGTTTGACCAACCGGGAGTTCAACCACTATGACATTCGCTGACCACCAGGGGGTGGCATTGAATGAAGACCCCAGCCAGCAGCCAGGGAAGACTCCAATTGGCCCTGATCACTGGCCAAGCCTAGGGACCCTACACATGCACGAATTTCATGCACTGGGCCTCTAGTTTTAAGGAAAATAGCAATGGCTAAGGTATGGTCATGATGGTGTAACTGAACTTAACTGCAGGCTTCCTTTTATGTGTACACAGCTTTATTTTGAGCAGTCATGTCTGACACGCAGGCTTCTTCTCTTCCTTTATAGGTTTTGGATGTAAGTAGAGAAGGCAAGGAAGAAGTATTCTATGGGCCTACACTCCCTTTTGCTTCCAATGGAATAGCAGCATGTTTCCTTCCAGCTCCGTATTTCACATGCCCTAATCTTCAAACTCTTCAAGTGCCTCATCACAGGATTGGCACCATCTGAAAAGCCAATGCTCTGTTAATTACCATCACAACAGGAGGAAAAAAAGCCTGACTTTCTGGGCATGAAAAGACTGAGTGCTCAATGCTTCCCTGTCTTGTTTTATAGGTCTTATATTCAGATAAACATTAGAAAAAAGGAAGAGAAAAAAAAAAAAAAAGAACAGTTTTCTAAAATACATAACTGAAAATTCCTGTCACCCTTTCCAGTGTGTGTAATGTACAATACAATAGCATATGTATGAATGACTTTTATTGTGGTATAGCTTAGTGCCAACTTAATGGTCCATTTCTGTTTTATGGGTCTTTAGAGCATTTTTTCTACACTTTTTCTAACCAGAGCTGTCTAGGACAACATGCCAGCACTAGGAAGTCAATTTATTTACAAGTACTGTCCTCATTGATCTCTAAAATACTTCAGTACTCAATCCCTTTGCTACTTAAACCTGGGTTTATAATTTTTCTTTAAAAATTTAACATTATACAACCCTATTCAGTGGAGACCCAACATTATGACATCATGAATTTTAAAATGCCATAATGCATTTAAGTTAATATGAATAATAGAAGTACAATGGATCAGCAATCGGAATATCCAGAGTTTTCTTCCGCCTTTATTACTCTGTGAACTTGGGCTTAACTTTACAGAGCTTCAGTTTTCCCACTGTTTAAGAAGGATAATTAGTGATTTCCATATAAATTTAGAAGAATGGTGTGAGGATTAGGCAAATGCACTGAAGTACTTCACCCAAGGGAAAAAAATGTTACTCAAATTCCAAGGTATTTTACTGTCTTAGGAATGAGATATTATTGAATTTTAAAAATTACTATGTAGAATTTCAAACACATGCTATAGAATAAATGATTCCAAAAGCAGGTGAAAGAGATAATGCTAATTAGAAAAAAGGGACTTTACCAAACCCAAAGAATCCTAAACTTGCACAAATTCTTGCCTCAAACAATAACTCCCTCAAACATCTCATTTAAGTTCATTTATTGAAAAATGACATTTTATACTCCAAAAAAATTAGATGTACTAATTTTGGTATCATAAAGTGCTTTGACATAAATCTGAACCTAGAATCAGTAATTCTAACAAAAGTTTTTTCACTTTGTTAAAGGTTATGTCAATCTTGAGTGCTTGTGGGATTCTTTCCTACGACCAATGAACATTTTATTACTACCACTTTTAATAATGCATAAGGATATTTTTAGGCTAGGTTTTTTGGATCTGCTTTGTTCATAACCAAAAATAAAACTCAATAATCAATTTGAACAAAGTCAACAACAAAAAAATGTGTCTTCCCTTTTTCCTAATCTAAGTCACCTCTATTAAAAGACTTCACTGACATTTTCCCTAGACATAGTTTAATAATCCAGCAATCCTGAATTTATAGGAAATTCTAATTATAATCATGTAAACACTTTAAAGATTTTTATTGTAAATACAGAATTCACTAATCTTATACATTATAAGATACTTAAAATATATGTTTTCTGGCTACCCAGATTTAAGGGTGGGAGGGGAGAGAGATTAGGAGCAAGAAAACAAAGTAAATTTTAAAGAACAGAGATTTAGTTTAGAGAAACAAAATCTTGAGAGTATTTGTACAGTTCTGAAAGGGACATTGATAAATTTATATTTAGAAGGATGACAGATAATCTTTTTAAAAGGTGTAAACAATCCAATTTAAATTTTAAAAATGCCTTACCAGGTCAGAAAAATGGACAGCATTTCAGAAGTGTTTTCAACAAGGACCTATGCAAGAAATATTTCAGATTCAACAATTCTTCTACTTGACATACAGATTTTTCCCTGTAGCAGTTTTACCTTGTAAAACAGTCTATTTGTAACCCCAGACCGTATATCCAACAAGTGAAGGGGAAATGATCTAAAAATAAGTTTGCTTAATGGTAACTGAAGACAGCCTGAGAGTACTCTTGATTTTCTTCTGTGTGGATTTCTATTCATTTTAAACAAATCAGTATATATTACCAAACTCTTCCATGGTGAACATAGTATTAAAAGAATTGAACTCATAATTTTTAAAAGCTTTACATGATTTTCAAAAACTTTATAAAGTATAGCCCAAGAACAGAAGACATACTACCCTGTTTCCCTGAAAATAAGACAGTGTCTTATATTAATTTTTTCTCCCAAAGTTGCGCTAGGTCTGATTTTCAGGGGATGTTTTATCTTTCCATGTGTTAGGTCTTATTTTCAGAGGATGTCTTATTTTCGGGGAAACACGGTACTATATTCTCCCCTAAAAAAGAAAAAGAACTTAGAGATCACTTATAATTAGATCCTTTCCCTCAAATCACCAATAGTAAGAGCTAATAAAGGAAAAAAGACTATGTGGTCAGATAAACCAAATTCCATTGAAACTATTCAAACAATTTTCCATTTAAGTGTACTATCCTATAGCAATTCATCTTCTAGTTTCACTCTTCAAAATTAAAGACCATATTGTTTTTATATTCAAATTATCAATTTGAATTTCCATAGATCATGAAACCTCCAACTATTTAAGCATCATTTTAGTATTTTACTTTTAAAAAGCAGTACTACATAGATATTGGCAGTGTTCTTAGTGTGGGAGGAAAAGCCAGCAAAGATATGAATCTCTAAAATGTAAAATGCAATAAAATTCCTTGGGTCCTTAATAACATAATGCCAGTTAGGTTATGATTAGGGTACTTTTTACACTTTTTCTCTTCATGCTTTCTTCGTTAAACTAGATGGATATTGTATTCCCTTCAGACACTGCAATAGCCGGAAAACTAGTGTTTAACTAAAAAGTATGAAAGCAATCGTATAGAGTAAAAATTATTTTGGTTTTCAAGTAGTCAATCTGTCATAAAAAGGGAAGTTGAATAATCATGAGTACAGGCTAAGTTAAATAAATACATTTTTATTACATATCCTTAATATATGTACAAAATAACTTATAAACATGTTTATAATACAAGTATGGTCAGAATTCTTCTATAAGTACAATTTGCAAATGCAATAATCAAATAACTATTATCACACCAAAACTTTAATAAGCAGAAAATGGTCAATTCCAATCATTTGGTACTGATTTTGGTAACCTTATATATCAAAGAATCAAAATACAAGTCGCATATATGTAAAAGAATGTGCTACTTAGCTTCCCAAATCAACCACCTAACAAAGCATGTTATTTACATAGGTATACTCTACACTTGACTGACAAGGCAATATTTTTAACCCTAGGAGGAGTGGACAAGACATCTGTTTTTGGAAAATGTAAGTTATGTAAAAAGTATCATTCAAAAAGCAGTGGTTTAGCACTGATAAATACAGCTTTTAGTGAAGTTCCTATGATACCTATCTTTTATCTTCAAAAGACAAGTGCTGTGTAAGATTTAGTATTTAAAGAAGGTAGGTTTCAATACAAGCTTCTCCCCACTGCAGAGGCTTATCAATTTTTTTGTAACATATAATCTTAACAAAGGGAACACAAAATTAAAAACTGTCAAAGTCCAAAGACAGATCCATGTAATTCTTTAACAACAAAGTAGCTTTAAAGTTTTGTGATAAAGCCTGAGAAAAATTAACAATGACAACATATACGTAGTCTAATAACCCACAACTATTTTTTTTACATAGATGCCCAGGTAGAAATAGTTACATTTGAGAAGAAAAGAAAATACGCTAGGAATAGGTAAAGATATAAAAGTCAATAGCCTATAACTAATTAATTTTTTTTCATAGATGCCCGGGTAGAAATAGTTATACTTAAGAAGAAAAGAAAATATGCTAGGAATATGTAGAGATAAAAAAGTCTTAAACTATGAAATTCTTCTAATGCAAATGAACTCAGTATCAAATGTTTTTTGTATAGAGTCAATACTCCATTTTTTTCTCTCCCATGGAAACATTAAATGTTCAATTAAAAGCATTCAATCATTACCAAATCTGAATGTCTAATAAAGTCACTTCATCACACTGTTGTGCTTCAATCATCTTCTTCACACTCCATCTAATAGTTCACAAAAGTTAGTTGACTGGCATACTCTCAGTGTATAGAATGAACATGCATTCAGACAGTCTAGACATCTATTCTTCTGCGGGAGGTAAGTTTGAACAGAAAAGGTAAAGTCAGATGGCAGAAAGTCTGATTGAAGGATTTGTCTAACAATGTGAAGTAATTCGAAGGCTTTGAGCAGAAAAGTAACAAGAGGAAAGTAGTATTTTAGGAACACTAATGTCAGAACTGGGAGAAGGATTAACTGCAGAAAAAGAGACCAGAGGTAAGAGATTATAGTACTCAAAAGAAAAAAATAGCCAAGAAGCATGGAGTGGAAAAAAATAGCAAGAGCCTCTGCTGCTGATCAACAAAGTGGGAACAATGAAGAATCCAAGCTGCCCCTGAAGTTTCACAGCTAAGGAAATAACAGTGTATTGCCTGGGTAGAAAATAAAAACAGGTAGACTGGAATAAAAGGTGACAAGGGCAGCCTGACATGTTGCCTAGAAATTTCAGGAATGATTTAGAGAGAAATTAGCCCAAGAAATAGATACGAGAAAGAAAATTTTGAGCTAATGTTACCAACAGACTACAAGAAGGATGTTGAGGCAGAATAGGTAAAGAAGAGATCTTACCACTGGGACATGAAAAAAGAATGTGAAGGTGCTCTCCAAGTTGAGTGCATGTAGGAAGGAGCAGTTTCCCTGAGAAGGGATGAGAAAACAAATGAAAATGAAAATGCCACAGAGGCCAAAGAACATGAAAAATGAGGACGTACTTTCTGATTTCACCAAAAGAGAGCGACTTACAAAACAAAAGGTAGAAGAGCAGTAGCCTCAGAGATACGGTATTTTGGGAAAAATGGATATTAAGGAAGCAGTTATAAGGTACTCTTAAGTCTGGGAATGGAAAAAGATAAGATTATAATAATGAGTGAAGGGCCAGTGAAGATTTTAAAAGAAAAGGAACTGAGTCATAAATTTTTTCTTCAGTTAAAAACAGCTTCTTTAAAATGTTCCTTATAAATAAAAAACATATATATATATATATATATATATATATATATATATATATACACACACACACACATCTGTATTGCTAACAGACTTTTTGTTGCAACTGATTTCTTAAGTATAAACTTTAGTTATTTTTTTTAAAAATATATTTTATTTTTTTTTTTTACAGAGAGGAAGAGAGAGGGATAGAGTTAGAAACATCGATGAGAGAGAAACAGAGAGAAATAACGATCAGCTACCTCTTGCACACCCCTTACTGGGGATGTGCCGCAACCAAGGTGCATGCCTTAGACCGGGATTGAACCTGAAACCTTTCAGTCCGCAGGCTGACACTATCCACTGAGCCAAACCGGTTTCAGCTAGTTATTCTCAGTATCCACAGTTATTCACCCTAATGCATGACTCAGCAGCAGCTTTTCTTATCCTTTAAGTTTCATACTCCAAGGAGCAAGATTCTCAGATATCGTTATCAGTCTCCCTCGGAAAATAAAAATATATAACCTATACATAAAACTCTTTTAAAAGCATCATTTTAAGTAGATAAAACAGTTTAACAAGTCATTATCATAATGATCATAATGAAAAGAAATTCATTTATATGAAGTCTTTTAAGTGATCACAAAGAGACTCATTCATTTCACTGAAGGACAGAAGCTGATTTGGGGGGGAAAAACAGACCATTTGTATATTATAATATGAAAATAACAGATACTTCTATAGACTTCAGACTTAAGTATAACTATTTTGCTGATTGTAATACATTGCAATTTTAAAATACTTTTGAACCAGAAAAGGGTTGAAATGTTTTCTTCAAGGAATAGAACCATGATAAAGACCAGAATCCCAGAAGAAAGAAATTAAGAAAACATCACAAAAAAAGTAGGATCATTCATCCAGTACATTAAAGAAAGAGGAACAAAGTTGAGGGTTTTTTTTTTTTTAACCTTTGTGTATAAATAATACAGTAATCATATCTGTGCACGTACAAACAGAATACAAGTTACCAAATATTTTACATTTTTCTACTGAATCTTATCAGAACATTGTAAAATAGGAAAAGCAGTCTTCTTTTTTTTCTCCATGAAGAAACCAAGGCTCAGAAAGGTTAAGTAACTTGCTCAAGGTCACAAAGCAGAGCTAGGGTTGAGACTCAGGTGGGTTCCAACACTAGGACTAGAGCTCTTTTTATCAAATAATGCTTACTGTAAAAAGGAGTCAAGAGCCCAACTGGTAAAATAAATCTGGATGAGATTGTTAAAGAGTTAAGAGGTAAGAGCTGCTTAAAGATACTAATATATAAGAGGTTCTAATTGATGAGTAAGGGGATAAATCAGCTGACTTCTCAGACCTCTTCAGCTAATTTGTAATACTAAGATTTTCCAGGATATTATTACTTATCATCTCCTTATTGATTCTCGTTTATCTTCTTTCTGATATATCTGTTAATGACAACTGTCAAAGAAAGAATGAGTAAGGAACAACATCTTGCAACTGTTGGAATCTACCTAAACACCGTTGGCTTAATTAAAACAACAACAAAAACACACTTATCTGTACAATCATTCAGGCAGATTTTTGGTCACATTCTTCACAGAGTTAAGTAGGTTTGGTAAGGGTTTTACTCATTCATTTGCCTCATATATAATTAAATACAATTAACAAACAGTTCTATCTCTTAACCCTCTCCCCGATTCCAAAAAAACTTAGGAAGGTATCTTATTACAACACTAGGTGCTTGATGCATGAAATTTTTGCAAGGGGCTTGGCCCTCGCAGCCCCAGTTTCCTTGGGAAGGTCATTTGGCTATCCGGTCTAATTAGCATATTATACTTCTATTATTATAGATAAGTTGTAAAAAATCTCAACAAACACAAACAAGTCACAAGACACCAAGTCACATTATTGTAAAAAGTCCATGGATCAACCAGTATGTACTGCTATACACAGGTAACACTCCCAGTTAGAAAAAGTTTCTTTAATTTAGTTCCAGAGATTCCAAAACACACTTAATGAACCTTTATTTACTTATTTATATGTTTATGTTTAGTTATGTAAGGAAAAAATCCTAGAAAATAATTTTAACAGAACAGCATACAATTAATTAAAAGGGGTCAGAATGATGCAACCTGGGTTAGGATAGTTATAATTAATAAAAAAGATGAATCACAAACATATTAGTTGCTTTCATTTTCCAGTCTCTGCATCTCATCTTGTCCCACTTGTCCTAGGTGACATAAAAGTTTGCTATAGGCTTTCCTGTGTAAGAGAAAAGAAGGCAGATAGATTTATTCCTCTTCCATAACTTTTCATTTATGTATTTACAAACTGAACTTGCTGGACTCTGTTCGTACACTCCCACAATGTGATTAAAATACTTTGATTCCTTAACAAACCTTGGGACATACGAATTTCAGTATGAGGCTGACACCTCAAAAACCATCTCTTTAGGAACTACAGGCGTATTTCCACAATGTTGTACTACCCTGACTATTTCAAACGCTATCCTTAGTTGGGTTGTAAACCTATTAAAAAAACAAAACAGAAAACCTTATCTATTTTTTACCAAAAACGTTATTTTCTAATTGGGGCACTCAGCCTATTAACTGGATATACATGACAAAGTTGATCCAGTAAATCAAGCATCCTTAAGGACTGATTTGCCTCCATGGAATTTATACAAAAACAAGGCACATAAGGCTTTCCCGTCCACTTCCCCATGAGGAACATGTGTTGTGAGCAACAGCAGCAATACAAGAAAGCTTCAGAAATAGACAGCTTTCTAGGGCGGTCACTTTGAAATGAACAATGTGTGTGGATGGATGTGTCAATCATAGCACTAAAACATGTTTTAATTAAATACACCCCAAATTTTTGGGAATGAAAAACTAAGCCATTTCTAGAAAATGAATCTAGATTTTTAGTCATGCCCAAAAGAACTTAATCAAATTATCAAACCTACCTTTGTGTCATATTTCTGCCCAGGCCCCATTTCTGCTCTGAATCCTTCAGAGACTGAGTGAGGGTAGGAAGCAAGTGGATGACAACCTGCTGGTTCAATGCTGCTACTGTTTCTAAAATGCTGTAAATCTGATTATCGTGTCTCATACCATAATCCTGGATAAAATGCCTGAAAGTAAATCAAGTTCCTTAGGATTACTTCTGAGGCAATCAATTCCTTGGGCTGGTATCTATATGGTAATCAGCTATAACCTGAACACAAGATAGATCATTTTATGTAAAAATACTTTAAGAATCTAGAATTAAGAGTAAGAAGAAAATAACAGTTAAAAAGGAAGGACAGAAATGGCTTATTTCAATGTAAGCTAAGAAAGCAGAGGCACCAAGAGGAAGCGGAAAGAGTTGGAATCCCAGGAGGGGATTTCTGCTACAGTCTGTATGTTGAAATCTGGGTGGTAAAGATGTGGAAGAGACTAAGAAAAAAACAAGTCTGGCTTCCTAGGTATTAAAAAATTTCTTCATGACTCTAGATAAACAAAACAATATTTTTATAAGGAAAGCAAGTTATTCTTAATATATTTTTGTATTCTGGAACTAAACAAGAGACTTTAGGCCCATAGGAGACCTTTATAAATTAGAATTACATATTTTAACCCTATAACAAACATGCATGCTTTATTCATCTAAATTCCTTTTCCCCTTCTAGGGTTTTAGTTTTCACAAATCCATTATTTATTTCAAATGCTCACAATTTAAATAAACTAGACACCTGAAAAGTGCTAATTATGTGATAAAAATAAACACTGAGGAATCAAAGATCCAGCATAGATGAAGAAAATTACAGTAAATTGCTTATTATGGCAGTGCTAGGGTAGAGATTCATACAATAAAGGTAAACTGGTAGAAACGGTGAGAAAGAAATACTTAAAATGACCCACATTTCCCACTTTTTCCTCTTAAATACATGTAAGAATCTTCCTTATTAAATACACAGGTAATCTGAAGTAGCTCACTTATCTTTCTCCCTGGCACCTTTGTTTTATTTAATTTTTAATATGGAACGCTTCATGAATTTGGGTGTCATCCTTGCACAGGGGCCATGCTATCTTCTCGCTATCATTCCAATTTTTTTATACATGCTGCCAAAACGAGCATGCATCTTTACTTTTTTAATAAAACAACACAATGCAACAAAACTGCCAAAAATACAATAATTAAAATACTATAAACAAGTAGTAACACATTATGTTTTGGATAATTAGTTATTTAAAAAACATGTTGGCTGTCAAATGGCTGGCAATAGTCTCCTTGCCAGTTGGCATGATTTCCAGTTACCTAAACACTGCAGTCAGCTGGGCGGCAGGTTCTCCTTCTGACCCCGCTTGGCAGGTTTTCACCATACACTGCAAGTTCTCTGTGGCTAGCCTTTTAACTAGAAGGAAAAATTTACAGCATTATACATTGTGTCTGAATTGACCAGCTGGATCCTCATTTTTATAAACACACTTGATTCAGAAAAATATGTTGTTTTCTTAAAGTATGTATATGTTTTTCTGTTATTTCTCAAAATGAAATCATTAAGAGGTTTTGTTTTCTTCAAAAGTATATCTCCCAATCTATCCCCCTCTCGTTTTAAGAAAATATAAAAAGCTCGAGTCTATTTTCTACAACCTTATACCTAAAAAAATACATGTGAGAATAAGTCTTTCTCTTAGTAAAGAGCCCATATTCAATAATATTGTCCGATCCTAATCCTGCAAGCACTGTTACATACTGACAAAAGTATTGTTTTTAAGAAAAATATATTTTACTGATTTTTTACAGAGAGGAAGGGAGAGAGTTAGAGAGCCAGAAACGTCGATGAGAGAGAAACATCGACCAGCTGCCTCCTGCACACCCCCCACAGGGGATATGCCCACAACCAATGTTCGATTCCTGACCAGAATCGAACCTGGGACCTTTTAGTCCGCAGACCGACGCTCTACCACTGAGCCAAACCGGCTTCGGCAACAAAAGTATTAAATCAGCCTTTAATAATCCAGCTGATTTACAGGTGAGCAGATCTTTTAAAATTCAAAAGCCTACTCCTCCCACTCACTAACAAATATGTAAATAGCCAATTAGAATCCAACAACTTACCTTCACTTAAAATTAGTCAAAGATGTTTATATTAAAATCAACTATATTTGATGCTAACTTCCTTTCAAAGAGCAAAGTCACAAAAGGACATCTGTATTCTTTAAATATTTAACCAAATCCTTTAAAATTGCATGCTTGTATATAAAATTAAAAAAAAATTTGAAAAACAATGTAGAAAGTGTTTCCTACAGATAGAATACAGTTACATCTTTTTAAAAAATCCATTCTTATAATCTCTTTCATTGGATTGTTCAATCCTTTCTGTTATCACTATTGAATAGTTGGATTTACATTAGCCTTTTTACATTTTGTTTTCTAAATGTCTTGTGTTTTCTGTTCCTCTACTATTCTGAAGTCTTTGTCTATTAAACCCAGTATTTGACTGCTCTCAATGGCAGCTTCCGCTGCCTGCTTTTTTTTCCTTCAGCTAATGGATCACACTTCTGATTCTTTGTGTCTTGTAATTTTTTTGTTGAAAACTGGACATTTTTTTTAGCGAAGTCTACTTCTTTTGCCTTCTTCCTGATCCCCTGTGTGAAGCCTCTAAAACTGCTCCTCAGGTGTAACCTTAGGTCTGCCTAGTCTACATTGGAGGACAGTGATTTTGACAGTGTTCTCTTTGTCCCTTCCCATGTTGACACCAGCTGTTAAACTCCACTAATTGCTGGCTGATTATGCTATTATTTTCAATAATGCCCTGGGGCATAAAGTGCTTCACAGACTGATCTAATCCAGTTCAGGCTTTTTAAAAAGGATAAAACACTGAGAACAGTGTCTGAGATCTGTTCTGAACCGAGGGCTCTAACCAGCTGTCCCTTTCACTAATTCTCTCACCAAACTGGCTGGCCTACAGATTATCTTATAGTCCAGTGAGTCCATTATTCTTCTACCTTTTGCCTTTCAGCACAAACTCCACTGTTTTTGACAGTACTGTTATGTTAGGCTTGAACTTTTCCACACTGTGTTATGAATGAAATCAATTCTTTTGGGAGAGACTCAGAGTTCCATGCACAACCTCCCAGGCATGGCTCTGGTGCTAGGACAGAGACAACAGTGCCCACTACTTTCTGAGTGGCACACCACTTTAGGAGAAGAGCGCTTGTGGAAGGAGGGGCAGCTGCACCAGGTCCCCTCAGTCCCTTCTCTTGGCTTGCAACCTCTGAGCTGCAGCAAGAATGATTGGCAAACCCTGTATTCTCAGTGGTGTCGCCCTCAATGCACTGCAACCATCCCATGAGTGAGGGCTGAGCAGAAGAATGGAGCCCCCACTTCTAAGCTGTACTTGTCTGAAACTTAACATTAGCCTGGAGTCATGACGAGAAATGGAGGAAGCCTGCCTCTCACAGGACTCTACTGGAAGCTGGGGGGAGGAGGAGCCCTATATTCTTGGATTTACCAGTCTGAAGTAGTTTCTGTCTTACTGTGCTGGCGGAAAAGAAGTGGTCTTGGTTCAAGTACTACAGATTCTTGCTGTTCTTACCAAGTTTTAATAGATTTTCTTAAAGATTTCTCCATTTGCTGTATACCCTTACGGCTACTTCTGGAGACTTTAATGATTTCTTTTAAGTAAATTTTTCACCTGTTTTGTTGAGGAGCAGGTTGGCAAAGGTCCTTTTATTGTCATGGAAAAAGTGGAACTCATCAAGCTCTCTGTACAGGTTGTAGAACAGACATGTGTTTAAAATACTCTTATGCACCTACCAAGGAGTGGATGTGCTGAGTCATTTATAACACCTCTTGTGACTGTACAAACTGTCCTTTTAGACACTGAGACAACAAAAAAGTCAGAATTTTCTCTGAGCCAAGCACACAAATCTGCGTTTATTTCTCCTTCAAGGTCACAAAGACAGTAATGTGAAGGTAGAGAATCTGCACTCCAACTCTGTTGATTATGTCAAGCACTTACTAGCTAATGTGGACCCCAGAAGAAAGATGTATGTGATGTGAACCTCAAGAAGGAATTTAGATATTGAGATGAACTCCCTAGGGTCACCCAAGGGCCCAGATCTTATAAATAATAAGTCTAGTAGCCATTTGCTGACAGGAGATCCTCACATACTATGTACCAGAAAGAACTTCTGGCTGAACTCTCGACTTCCTGCACTGTGTCCTGCTTTTTTTAATGCTGAGTCAACCACCTCAAGGAAACCCGGTTTTCTCTTTCTTCCATCAGAACTGATCAATTTGAAAACTTCATTTGCATAAAATTGGGAACATGGATGGGAACTAGATGGCCTCTCCTTTGTCTTTGTGGTGCACAATTTAGATTGCTATTTGAATCTGTGTCTTCGAACTACAGTTTCTTTTACTCAAATAAATACTTTTTAAAATTATTTATTACAAGTCTAAAATTAATTGGTTTACACTAGGTATCAAGAGGCAAAATTCACCTTCCAAACTATGGTCTTCTTCATAATAAATATTATCATCATCATCAAAATAAGAAGCTACCTAAACTTTATACTATCTATTGTCTCAAGAAATTTTGTATCGCACAATACAACAAGCATTCACTAAAATTAAAAGTATGTACAAATCTTCAATGGGGACAAAATTTCTAACGAAAAGTCTGGGCCCATCTGAGCATTCTTCAGGGAAGGGATGTTACTATGAAGTAAGGGTATTCTAAATTAACAGACATACCATTTTCCACAAAATCAAGCTTGGGAGCAAGAAGAATATTTTTAATTATTAAAGTGAGGATTAAACAAGTTATGCATATAGTTTTTGAGGTAAAACAGAACATTTCAAAGAGGTGTCTGAGCTTTTAGCTACCACTTTGGGCCCAGCCCTCAGATTCCTGAGAATACACCCTGTACTCACTTATCACACCAGTTACTTAAGTAGAAGCATTGGGGAAGCCCTGCCCTGAACAATCACATTATAATGATAAACACTGCACACACACACACACACAAACACACGGCCTTCTATTTACATTTTTAAAATTCCTTCAAGATAGAGCTGTGGCTACTGTTCTGCATATTTCTAATAAGCTTATTAAAGCATGCTACTCACAGTGGGGATTAAATAAATGGTGTTTTAAAGAGATCAGTGACAGTAAGGCTGGGGACACTGAAAACAAAAGGAATAGGATCAAAGAATCCTTACAGGTCTACCCAAGAAGTTAGCTTAGATCTTCTAGCAGAAACCTGAATGGGAGAAAGTATGCTGACTTTTCACAATTTAATATTTAACAAGATATATTTAATAATTGGAGTCACATTAACAAATATTCTTTAAGAACTTAACAAGTCTAATCAGAGGAAGTAGCATTTAAGTAAATTATTTGCCTTGCGAAAAACTAAACTAAACTAGACTGGAACATGCCAATTTTAAACCATTTTTATGTTCAACCTCAGTTATTGGCTGATGTTTGTTCTTTAGCCATAATAAATACAAACTGATATATAACATAAAAAATACAGTTTTAACTATCAATTTAACTGACAGGAACAATTACTTTCAAATTAACAGAAAAGTATAACAAACACAAACTCAAACTCACCTTGGGATTCACTGACCAACACCAAGCATTTTAAGACAACAGGGAGGAGTTGTTCAACATCAGAAACATCCATGTTAGTTTCTTTGAAGAGTTGAAGGATAAAAGCCAGAATGGATGCTAAACGTGGAGGAAGCAAGATCCGTTTACTTTCCAAGCAGAATTTCCTGAAAAGAAGTACAATTTCGTTTGTTCTTCTGTTCTGTTTCAATAGAGCAGAATCAAATGACATACACTTTATAGATATTGGCAAATTTTACCTCCCACAAATTAATAAAGCACAATTTCTAAAAAGTATGTATATCTTACCATACACAGAATGTTAAGAAGCAATGATTACAAATTCTTTTGGTGTGCTACAAGGACCAATGTTGAATATAGACATACACTAAATTTTAAGCAACCTGGCCTTAAAAATGAACTTAATTAAAATCCAAATAAAATTGTAATTGTTAAATTTTTTTTCCTTTCTAATATAAGCCTATACTCCTCTACCAGCTGTTTAATGATGCAACATTTATGCCAAATTTGCATAAATAAATCTCTCCTTACATCATTAAGGAATTTGGGAGGGGTCTCCACTACCCCCAATTCAATAAGACTGTCCTGGGAATTCGCTTCCAACTCTAGCTTTACCTCTTTCCTTCCTTTGGAAGTAAAATAATCAGAGAGGTAATTTAGGATTTAATATCTTCTCTCAAAGCAGGACACATTTTAGCAGTAGAATTCATCCAAGATCATCAAGGTAATTTTTCTGACTCATATATACATCTCTACCTCTTACAACAAGTTTTGGCTCCTAACAGGTGCTCAGTGTCCATTTGTTAGGTGAATAAATGAAAGCGGGATTGCTCAATTTCTAAAAAGTCTAGACAATATGAAAAAATTGTCAAATGCAGCAAAATCTAAGCTAGACATCTGTATATATTTGCAAAGCAATAATAATAATTTGCCAAAAGGAGGTATAGAAATCACTAAGAATTATAAATCCCATAGAACAGAAACTATCTCTCCATCATTTCTAAAACTCCATATGTGGCTTCCAACAAATTTCACATATAAGAAGATTCATTCTTTTTTTAGAACAAGGGTTTTGTCTTTTTTTGCTCACTGCTGAATTCCGAGTGCCTAAAAAAGACGTTTATATTGGGTACCTATATTGCACCAGGTACAAGTCTAAGGATAAGAATGTAAAGTGAAGTAAAATATGGTCTCTGAAAGCAAGAGGCTCGGTGTCCAGTGAACAAGCTGGACAAGAAAAAAAGGCTATCATAAGATAGTGTGATAGGTGCTTTGAATAGTAAGTCCAGAATTCTCAGGAATACTGGGAAGTATAGGAGTAAAGAAGCATGCAATGTTAGAAGGTATAGGAGGAAATCTCTCTTTCTATCCTGAGTACTTAAAAAAAAAAAAAAAAGGAAAGAAAAAAGAATTGTTATATTTTGGGTCATCAAACTAGAAATCATGAGAAAAATGTTTTCACAGGCAAATACGAAAGTCAGCCAGGGTCTTTATCACTGGGCTTTTCAAACAGTTTTATGACCTTAAGGATTTAACTTCACTTCAGCACTTGTCATTGGGTTTTATACTAAAGCTACTTATACACTGTCTTACACACAGTGGTAGAGGACTACAACCATCTTGATGGGAATTCAGATACAAGACAAAATACGACAATTTTGAGAATTGAATCCTATAGAGCACATAACTTCAGAAGGAGAGAAACATCGTGGTACACTGACATGTTAGGTGTAGGTCTCATAATGCCTATGTGGAATTTAGTCCAGATGGATGGCATTTTAATGGAGAAAATGCTGTAACATAAAGAACTACAAAGCATTTTAGAGGGGCAATAATAAACTAATCTCATTAGGGTTTATATAGGATGCCATGGAAAAGTTAGTGACATATCATGTATGAAGTTTATTCCATAGGCAAAGAAAAAAAAAAGAGCAAATGAAGGTCTGGGGGCAGGAAAGTGTCATAATGGAACATTATTTCAGAAAAAGTAATCTGGCAGCACTATTTTGGCTGGGCTGAGAGAAAAGCCGAGATAGGGAAAGTAGTTAGGCATAGTCTAGGAGGTATAATGTGATAAGGAAAGAGAGATGTGAAAAGAAGGGAAGGGAAACTATCATTTGCCAGAGGACGGCAAAGGGGAGAGAACAAAACTATAAAACTTCCAAACTTGAGTAACAGAACACTAGGAACACACACACACACACAAAATGGTTGGAAGAAAGCACAGATTTTAAACATCAAATTCTGTAATGAGGTGATGGATAATATCAGTTTATTAAAAATACGAGGTAATTTAAAAAGAGAAAACAAATGTTAGACAAGAATACATAGCACCATAGCATCTTAACTTTAAAAACTGATTTCACATGAAGTTAAATACTTTATGATGGCAAAGAAAAGATAATTCTATTATTGAATCTCCTAATGTGGTAGTTAAAAGGTAAGGAGTTTAGTAGAAAGCCTTAGAAGTTTCATTTATTCATCTGCCTAATAATAACACTGAGCTATTAGACAGAGGATAGGCTAACAAAATAGTACTTCATATGGCTTTTGGTTTTTTTAAGCAATTTTCACTTATTATCTTTTATAAAATATAAGTACTGTATTGTATATAGTATAAAAGTTTATCTGATAAAAAACTAAAATAAATATCTACACCTTTAAGGCATATATTAGAAAATAATTATTCTGTAGAAAAAAACAAGCAAAAAGCTTTGTCTTATCCCAGCGGGTGTTGCTCAGTGGTTGAGCTTTGACCTATGAACCAGGAGGTCATGGTTTGATTCATGGTCAGGGCGTATGCCCAGGTTGCGGGCTCCATCCCCAGTAGTGGGAATAGAGGAGGCAGCTGATCAATGATTCTCTCTCATCATTGATATTTCTCTTTCCCTCTCCTTTACTCTCTGAAATCAATAATATATATATACTTTTTAAAAAAAAACATTGCATATGTAAAAATCATTTTAGTAAAATCTTAGATAATTCTTCTCAGAAAATTTTTTTTCTAAACTATTAGTGTTTTAAGGGAGGCCAAGAGTTTTGAAATACTTTGTTTCTTTTCAATAGATATTAATAAATTGTAAATACAGCTTATTTTTAATTTTTAGAGTTACCTTATGACTTGTACAATGCATTTCTTTAGAAATGGCATCAGTGCAAGAGTGGCCGAGTTTCTTAATGCCAACAAAACAGGATGTTGTCCAAGATCTAAAACATGTTGTGGCGAAGCTGGAAGAAACCGCCCAATATACTGCTCAATAACATTCCCCAGCAATTGATTCAAATAGGCATTTTGAGACTGACTGCACACGATACACATGCCCTACGGGAAGAAAAGACAACAAATAAACAAACAAAACAAATTAATATCAAAAGGTAAAAAAAAATTTAGGAACTTACTAATTTAGTCACTCACATTAATACTGGTCTGAATTTGTAACTTATCACAACCAACAAGGACTCCGCCCACTATCAATAGATAATGTTTGTATGAAGTCCAGGGAGTTGCTAAGCTTGGTAATACCCCTGCTGTGGTATCTAACCACATACTTGTTTTGGGGCACAAATGAAGCAGGAGAGAAATGTAAGAGACAAAGGAAGCTTTCTTCTTCTCATCCTCAGAAAACTTGACCACCACACTCAACTGCATATATATTTACCAAGTTACAAAATGTATTTTAGGGCAGTTTTTAAAATGGAAGGCACTCATCATTTACAGTTATCTGAGTACGGCAAAACTTATTTCTAAATGTCCCCTATTACTAAGTATAATCACCAACACAATAAATTATGATCTAAAAGTTCATTTATAATTTGGTATTTTGTGATTCACAATGTTTTTTCCCCCAGAGAAATAATTAGAAATGTTTTTGTCTACATTTTAGCTACAAGTATTTTCCCAATAAGAAATTTTGAAAGGTTATTTGTAATGAAAAATAGCCTAGAGCTGTTAAAACACTAGCAATTAAATAAACAATTAAAAAAAATAATGGGTACTCCCTACCCCATTTCTTTAATGTTTTAAGGAAAAGCATATTAAATCAGAAGATGAAATAATAAATGGATACATTTTAGAAATTATGAAGGAAAGAGCTAGGTACCTTTAAGAAGTTAAAGTTATAGCTCCAAGTCATTTCTGTCAAATGGATAATTCAACAAAATTTTCAATTTACAACTATGGATATTTATAAGAATTCTTATTCAAGATAAGAATTACAATTTTTGGTTTAAGGGAGCCGCATGGAACAAGCACACCAGACTCTCCTGTAGTTTATTTTATTATTATTAAAATATATTTTATTGATTTTCCACAGAGAAGGGAGAGGGATAGAGAGCTAGAAACGTCGATGAGAGAGAAACATCGACCAGCTGCCTCCTGCACACCCTCTACCGGGGATGTGCCCACAACCAATGTACATGCCCTTGACCAGAATAGAACCTGGGACCTTTCAGTCTGCAGGCCGACGCTCTATCCACTGAGCCAAACTGGTTTCTGCTCTCCTGTGGTTTATAACTCCCCTGTCCACATCTTCCCCTCAGGATTGGCAGTGGTTTATCTTGCTAGCAGACACCCTAAACTTTGCTTTAAATGTTATTTTGAGTACAAAATTAAAGAGTCAACTGAAAATGTCTTAGAAATAATAATGTTTAGAAAACCCATCTGTGAAAGAGGCTGCTTATTACCTAATCAAAATCCATTCCGCCTCAGCTTCCCTTGCTAGAGCCCAAATTAAGAAGCACTTACCTTTATTATCAGACACTAAGTTGTAACAAAGTACAGCCTAGTCCTTTCTCCTGCATTATACATCAATATTTCCAAGTGCCTGCTAAACATCATGACCTAGATAGTCCCAGCATCTCAAATTGATGCTGTTCAGAAAGTCTTACCTTCATCCCCAGAATATCCCATTTCAATAGTACCACCACCTGCATAAGCAGCCACTATAGAATCTAGAAAGTATTCTATTTTTTCTGTTGCTCCATAATACTTACTTCGCAAGTCTTTCTGACTGGCGCTCCTAAATGTTTCTGAAATTTACTGAATGCTATACCCAGTGCCTTAGTTCAAAACCTTCAGATAATGTACTTCTTACTGCCTTCCCAAGTCTCCAATTTAATCTCTGCACCAACTACCTTGGATACTGTCACCAGAATCACCATTCTAAAATGTAAATATATGTCACTCCCACTTCTCTACTCAAAATCCACCAATAGTCCCCATGTAAAAGAAAAAGTCCAAACTTCTTAATTTAGATAAACCCCCATTACGTGGCTCCTCCTATATGCGTGTCCAGCCACCACAGAATTATTTGCTTTTCCCCAGTATGTCCCATTTCTCACAAAAACCATGCCCTTCCAATGCTGTTCCCTCTGACAAAAGTAGAACTTCAACTCCTACCCACTCTGCACTTTGACAAACAGTATCTGTACAGTGTCATCTCTCTCATTTCTCCTATCCCAGTCTGGGTGACAGACAAAGGAGGGGGCCCCTCAGAAAAATATGGAGCACATTATTATAAGTGTCTATGGTAATCAGCATTCTCCTGAACTCTAAGCTTTTCAAGGGTGGAAATTTTATCTTTTACATCTTTGTTTTTAGAGCCAAACACAAAAGGAATTAAAATCATGCTAAATGGAAGTGCCCATGTACACCCATACATTGAAATGGCAATGTAGGTTTCAAATGTGCAGTTAGTAAGCTGCTTTAAAACAAAGTTTATTTATTTATTTTTTAACTTTGAAGCAGCCACATTTACTATACCTGGAGATACAAAGGCAGGCTCTTTTGAATTGCAGTCAACAGAGGTGCAGGCAGCTCCTTCTCTTGCAGTAACACTGAGTGTGGCAGCAGTAAACAATCTATGATCCGGAACAGTAATTTCTGGGCTTCAGAGGTAGCAAAGATCTGTGCCCAGGATTTAACAAGAATTCCTAACAGAGAAGAGCAGTAACAGCAGCTATGGTTATCTTCCAATGAGAAAATTTTGTCGTTCCTCTAAAAATTGATATTCAAAGCATACATGAGCAAATTAAAGTACGCACTAGGAAGAAACATTTAGTGTGAGTCAAAAAACCTTGTCAAGTCATGGATTTCACTAAAAAGACCAATTTCTCTAGGCCAAGGAAAACACAGATTTCCTGAGCAACTGATATTTAATATACACATGCACACACATACACATAAACACATACATACACATTACATAAAATGTGATTTGGTTACTAGTATACATTATGTGCATTCATAACTTGAATGTTGTAATTAGTAAGACTTATCTTTGCTTTGGCTGCTAGGAAACTCAGAGGCAAATACAATCCAACTTCACGAACACTGTGAGATCATACACTATGTTTTCACGTGCATACTTACTTGTCCCTGAGCTTCATTATGCACTCCACATTTATTTCTTTCATACCCTTATTTCTTTGTATTTTTCACTAGAGGCATGGTGCCTGAAATTTGTGAACTCGGGGGTGGGCACGGTTCCCTCAGCCCGCCTTGCTCCTTGCCAGCAGTCGGACATCCTTAGCACTGCACAGAGTCGGGAGAGGCTCCGCGCTCGCCAGTCGTGAGCCCGGCTTCTGGCTAAGCAGCGCTCCTCCCCACCCTCCTCCCCGTGGGAGTGCACTGTTGCTCTGTTGTTTGGTGGATTTGCATATTAGCCTTTTATTATATAGGATCTTACAATTTTGTACGCTGACTCAACCCAGTTTGCAACAAGAGGTATAATTAAATAGTTAAAATAGGAAAAAATGATTAGTTGTAACACCTTTAAGCAATTATTTAACCTCCTTGAAATTCAGTTTTTATTAACTTTCAATCGTTTAATATAAACAAATAGTGAGTTTAAATTTTAATTTTGAAAGAAGAGAAACAGAGTTCTTTACTACCGGAAATATATTATGGGTTTTGTAATACTGGGAGTCTGTAAATTGCTACATTTGAAGATAGTAAAGCTTAACAAATGAGTAACCTTTGTTTAATAAAGTAATTAAAAGCAGATTTACAATTCCCATTAGAGTGTATTATTGCTATTGAGGTCTCCCTTTACTGAAAAACAAAAAAACAAAACAAAACAAAACATTTAAAAGATCACTAAGTGCTAATCTAAATGGCGGAGTGGTATATGTACTGCAGAAGCTTTTATATTTTATCATATCTTAGAAAGCAAAAAGGTGATAAAATTCAAACAAAAAGTTTAAAATTGAACCTCTGAAGGAATACAAAAATATGCATATAGCAGAGTATAATGACATTAAAAAAACAAAACCCTAACCAATAATCACTTCTAAGAACAACAAACAGCAACATTAATCTTCTGTTGTAAAAGGAAATGCAATAATCAATCATAAAGAAACACAATGCTCACTTAGCAATATTTTAAATAACGCTGGCTGCTCCTCATTTTTCCAGTAGGTGGAAAACTTGAGAATGACAGCAATGTAAGAAGAACTAACATTCTAACGAACATTAATATGCCCATAAGAGGAACTGCCATCATCACCGACATTTCAAATGATTCATATCACTCTTAGGTGTCACCCAGGTACTAACTTATAAAGAGCAAGGACCTTCCAACCAAAACTGCATCATCGAAACTCATATTTCATCTTTTGCGATGGTTACAATGCCTTCTGAAGACCTTTTAAGTTTTATGAGTTCACTGAAGGAAGAGGTGACACATTTGCTTTTCTGCTGTCATAGACCCCCTATTTATTTTTTTAAATTTCAGCAGAGAACATTTCAGTGCATGTGGTAGTAAAAATGTAAAAAGAAAAATATCTTAAGTAAAAAAGTCTGGGAAAAGTTTAAATAAAAGTAGCTTTGTAAAACAAAAACAACCAAACCAAAAAACCAAATCCACAAGTCATTTTCCTGGCTATAGAAATATTACTTATTTATTGATGAAGGGGAAAATACAGATAAGTTGTGAGAAACATACTCCCACGATTGAAAAAGTGCTGCACTATAAGAGTTCTTATTTATTTACTTGTTTTCTGCTGTATGCATGTACAATATTATGCCTTAAAAAAAAAAGTTAAGTGGGGTCATTACAATATATATATTTTTAAATGTAAAGTTAGAAAGTAACTTTGCTCATTAAGGAACATTAAAAAAATGCATTGTGTGAAAAAAGAAATAGAGGAAGACATAAATGGGAGAATATACAATGTTCATGAATTAGTAGAATCAACATCACTAAAATGTCCATACTACCCAAAGCAATATATAGATTCAATGCAATCCTCATTAAGATATCAAAGGATTATTTCAGACCTAGGACAAACTCTCCAAAAATTCATATGGAATAAAAAAAGACCCCGAATAGTTGCAGCAATCCTGAGAAAGAACAAAGTAGGAGGGATCATAATACCAGATATCAAGCTGAATTACAAAGCCACTGTTCTCAAAACTGCCTTTGGATCAGTGGAACAGGACAGAGAATCCAGAAATTGACCCAAGCCATTATGCTCAATTAATATTTGACAAAGGAGGCAAGAGCATGCTATTTACGATAGCTAAGATTTGGAAACAACTTAAGTGCCCACCAGCAGATGAATGGATTAAAAAACTGTGGTACATCTGCACAATGGAATACTACGCTGCTGTAAAAAAGGTACTCTTACCATTTGCAACAGCATGGATAGACATAGAGAGCATCATGCTAAGCGAAATAAACCAGTCAGAGAAAGATAAATATCACATGCTCTCACTCACTAGTGGAATATAATGAACATAAACTGATGAACAAATATAGAGCCAGAGGGGGGGGGGAAAAAATCTTAGAATACAATAGAAGTAATTCTGTTATTTGCAGATTTTTAATATTTCTGACAACTTTTGTGATATTGTCCTATGCTAGTACAGTTTGGGTAATATTATTATATTTAAAATCTTTTTTCTTAAAATATTAATATTTATTTAATATAACATATTTAAAATCATTTTTCTTAAAATATTAATGTGTGTTGCATGTAAATGGCTAATTATTTTGTATCTACAATATGGTAATCAATTTGTTTTGTATATTTAAAAAAAATAAAAATAAAATAACAAAAAGATGCATTGTGTCCTATTGGCTAGGTTTATAAAATTATTAAATTCCAGAAACATTTATTTAGTATATATTTCATCTCCTACATTGCAAAAACTCTTTAACTGATGCATCCCCAGTTCCCATACACATACACACACACACAAACACACACAGAGTAAATGCTCTTATTTGTTCAAAATACAATATGATGATGGGAATAAAAAGTTCAAAAATATGACCAACACCATAAGTTTAAAATTTAGTGGAGCCATGCTTAGTATACAAATAAGTACAATAAATGTCAAACTATGAAAAAACGCCACAAGATCAGGACAGATGAAGCACAGTGGCGAGATCAGGACTCCTGGGGGTGCAGGAAAGTTGGTACTCTTGGGCTGGGCTTGGAAGGGACAGGGGAAGAATTTCAATTACAAAGACAAAAGGGGAAGAATTACCAAAGAAAGAAGGATGATCAAAAGGAAAGGCCTGGATAGAGCAAAGTAAAAAAATATAAAGTATCCAATATATTATAATAAACTCTAATATGCAAATTGAACAAATGGCAGAATGACTGGTTGCTATGACACACGCTGACCACCAGGGCACAGATGCTCAATGCAGGAGGTGCCGCTGGTGGTCAGTGTGCTCCCACAGGGGGAGCGCTGCTCAGCCAGAAGCTGGGCTCATAGTCACTGAGTGCAGCAGTGGTGATGGGAGCCTCTCCTAACTCCGCTGTAGGTGAGTGGTAAGGAACTACAGTCCCGGACTGCGAGAGCCCTGGACTGCAAAAGAAATGTTTCTCTGCCAGCTGGGAGGCAGATATCCCCCGAGAGGTCTCAGACTGCGAGAGGGCACATGTCAGGCTGAGGCATCCCCCCACTCCAAGTGCACAAATTTTGTTCACTGGGCACAAAAAGATATAAAGAGGAGGAAAGTTGAAAATATTACTTATTGATCAATTCTTCTTTAAAAAAAAAAAATCACTGAGTTACAATGAAGACCTCAGATGCCTTAATCTGAAGTGTGATTTCATCAAAAGTTTGCACCTTGCAAGTGAATGGCAGTAGTATTCCCAGCTAGGAACTGGCAATGTAAAGCACAATATTTCAGTGATTCACTCCCTTTCTCTCAAGAGGATATTTCATCCCAGTCCAGACAGGTTTAAACTTTCTATTTCTCCATTTTCTTCTAAACACTTAAGACAATAAGTTATCTGTCCCTAACATCTAATAAATTAAATGGGCAATATTGTAGCAGTATACTCTATTCCCTTCTATGAGATCTATACAAAAGAAAAGAATACAAATCAATCCACAAATAAATTAAAAACAATCTTGTAACAAAACAAATAAGGCACTCATTTCTTGATCAGGAGACTTTTGCTGTGGGTCTACATATCACCAATCCAAAGATGATTTTGCAGTTCCTGGTTAAGTCTATTATATATTTCATAAACATAAAGATATACCTGGAAATCATATTAGCTTGGAAGACTAATAAAGTATAAGCCTAAATGCTAAAACACTTATTAATATACATTCTACTATGTTAAGTTTATGATAAAGTCTCACATTTTTCTCTGAAATTAAGATGCCTGAATTGCTACTACAGCTTTCACTATATTCTAAGACATTCATATTTACACATTTCAAATTTTCCTTTATATTTTACAACAAATATAAAAGGTTTCAGACAGCCCAAATCAGTTTTATTCATATGTTTACAAGATCAAAGGGAACAGATATAAAGTTTTGGCCACAGAGAAATAAGAAAAATAAAACACCTTCAATTCTGCATAAAAACTTCTGAGGAGATCCTTCTGAGGAGATCCTTTCTTTTTATCCAGTTTCTATTTTTGGTTAGCAACATGACTTTAGAGAACAAAGGTATTCAAATTAGTGACTTCTTAAAGAAGGATGCACTTTGTTATTACAGAACGGGCACAGAATAAGATTTCTTTTTGAAAGAAGAAAACATAATGTTGGGAGAAACAAGGTTTGAAGCATAAATATCTTCAGTGCTGTGATAAATTCTTTCCTGACCTCCTTCATAGAGAGCAAACCATAAAAATAAAAGGAAGTGATGGTTTTCTGATATTTCAAATCCTAACAAAGCATAGGTAAGCACTAAAAAGAAAAGTCCATTTTAGTTATCTAGGTATTCACAATGTGTGGATTCATAACAGACTATTGATGGCAAATTGGTGTTGGCATATTTTCGGTATTGATCATAATTAATTTTAATATTGACACAAGCGGATAGAGCATCGGTTTGCAGACTGGAAGGTCCCGGGTTCGATTCCGGTCAAAGGCATGTACCTTGCTTGCGGACACATCCCCAGTAGGCAAGAGGCAGCTGATCGATGATTCTCTCTCATGGCTGTTTCTAACTATCCCTTTCTCTTCCTCTCTGTGAAAAATTAATATTAACACAAGCATAACAAGAAAAGTTCTGAAGGAAGGTGGGGCAAGACAGAGATACACTTGAAAGCCAACATGAATTATTTTGTCTTTCAGATTATTCTTATGATTGTGAGAACAGTGATTTAGCTACTATATTGATATATTCCTATCCATCATGAAAAAGACTCAACCTCACGAAGTTTTAATAATGTCAGAAATACATACCCATCATCCTATATGTCAGTTGCAGCCCTGCACTTGAAATTTTTTTTCCCAAATAAGGTTTTATATATTTTAATATTTCACCAAGGTATTCTAAGGACTTTTTGACCATGGCAGATTTATCAGAATGTTTCTGCAGATTCCTGTAAGTTATACCAACAGCCTATAAATAAGGAAAACATGATTTAGCTTTCCAAGTTTTATAAAGTATAGACTTTTAAAAATAAAGGTAATTTCTCTCTCTAGACACATACCTTATATTTAAGCCTTCATCCTTAACTTTTCAACAAATGTTCACAGAAATTAAAATGCAACTAAGAATTGCCTTTTTATAATTAAAATACAGTTTAAAGCGAAAAACAACAACACAATTCACCAATAATTACTCATTAATTTGACTCAGCAAAATATTAGTAAAAAGAAGTAAAAGAAGCTTATAACCAAAATCACAGAGACTTCCAAATATCCTAGCATAAAACTGGGACTTCAAAATCCCCAAATTCATACAAAGATCATCTAGGGTCAGGTTATCAAATTTTTACAAGACTTCTATAAAATTCAATCGCTTCTCGACCTTTTGGCTAAGATCAAGTGTAGTATCTACAAAGTTCAGCTTTGAGATTATGAATTGACACCTCCCCCCCCCACCCGCCCCCCAAAAATGTGCTTATGAGCCATTAGATGCCAGCTTAGCTTTCTCAGAGGAAAAAAGGATGAGGTACAAAGAGTAGAGATGGAAAAACAGGAGATGGAAGAGAGAAAATGTAAGATGAGACAGTAAGAATGGTGAAGTGGGGAGAAGAGGAAATCAAAGAATAAACTGAGGAAGGGTGAAAATAAGCACAAAAAGAATGGAAGTCAAAAAAGTCTAGCTAGAGATGGGTTAGAAGGTTTGAGTACTAAAGTTTTCAAACTATTTTTGGGAACTTATGGTGGAATCCAATTACCTGAACTGGACACAATGGTACTGATGTATACAATTAGGTGATTTTTCTACTGCAGTTTCAGCAGATAAGACAGAGAGAAAGTAAGCGGTTGCACCAAACCAAAGTTGAGTGTTTGCAGATATGACCAAAGACAAGGGTAGATGATTCTGTGGGTATTGGTAAGGGTAGTTGAAGTGAGACCTCAGAGATACAGTCTAGGTGGATAGGTAATCAAGTGACACCTTAAGAAGATGTTGCACTTGGAGAAAAGAGAGTGGAAAGTCATGATGATGTCACGCAGAGATCAGGAGAGACAGGTGGTTAAAGTCAAAGAGCTTTTAGACGCTCCCAGAATCCACTCTATAGTTATTAATTTTCCTGAAAAGTCATTTAATCAAATTAGGCCTACTTAAAAATGTATAAAGCCTTCACACTGTTTGTGGCATAAAATTCAAACTACTTATACCAAGATGCTCTGAATTCTTAATCTACTGATTGATCCATCAACTAATTAGCACTTAGCATATACTGTACTGTCTTATTATTTTAAACTTTGTGTATATTCCATATTTTCAGACAAGTCCTTTAAGATCAGGGACTACTTCTTTTTGCTCTTCAAATCCCTAAGAAATCCTAACATAGTATGTACTATCTATCCAGCATTTAGCACACAACGATTATTTACTGGTTGCCAAGAGAACAATTAATGTGGACTGGCTTAAATTAAAAGAGCTTTTCAGTGGAACGCATGGCTTCTACCTCCCTTTCTGGTCCAGGGCGATGCCTAGCACATTTAATTAATTACAGGTTGAGATCCAATCAAACATCAAATAAAAGAACAAAAATGTGTATTTTATTTTAAATATGTTTTTATTGCTTTCAGAGAAGAAGAAAGAGGGAGAGATAGAAACTTCTGCATGCCCTTTCCTGGGAATCAAGCCTGCATGTGCCCGGACCAAGAATCGAACACAATGACCTCAACCACTGAGCCACACGAACTAGGCAAAAATGTGTATTTTATATCTGCAGGTACTATTATTAGGTATTTTTAGGATTTATATGGCATTGCTAATTATCATAAAACTGTACTTTAACTTAATGAAAACCAATGGAAGATTTCTCATTTGAAAAAAAATGCTTATGGGTTTTAATTGTTTGCATTGCAGTCAAAACCAATCTCTTTGTGGGAAAATAAACCAACTTTTACTACGAATAGCTTAGAGAAACATAAATCCAAACACATTAATTACCTCAATTAGGCAATAAAGCAAATACTATCACATAGATTCCTACAAAATTAATATTTGAAAATAAAATGTTGACTGAAACTATTTTTTATGGAGACAGAATAAATAGATTAAATTTTAAAGCCCCAATCACACTATCACATGAAGTAGGGTGCTGCTTATGCTGAAGAGATTAAAATTTTTTTACTCTAAAATGTACACTGTTTATTACAGTAAGTTAGAAGTATTATGAACCATATACAAGAAAATTTAGTTCCCAAGTATCAAAAGAATATTGTTATCTAACAATTCAACAATAAGATATTCCTACAATTTAGGTTAGCTTTAGTGTAAAGTGTAAGGCTTATATGTAGCATTCTTTCCTCCTATATTTCATTAAATGTAATTCTTCTGCCTTTAAGAGTGAATTGTACTATACCTTAGATCCATATTTTTACTTCTCCAGAATTTCATAATATTGGGCACCCAATAATATGATTCAATTTACAAGATTTCCTTTTATATAAGAACAGTATAAATACTTCAAGGTGTTTGGAAATATGACTGTATCTGATCTAGACAATTATATTAACTGAAAAATACCTCAAGGAATTGAATTAGTGCTCTTTTAGGGTCTTCTGGGGTGGGTAAACATTCAACATGAGCCTCTGAGAAAATATTCTTTACTTCTGAGAGTTTAAACAGCAACCTTGTCAGTTCGGACAACTGTTCCATGTACTCTTTTTCTGTTAAAATAAAGTAACGATATTTATGTAAGGTTTACTATATAAATTTATATTTTATATATGTATAAATAAAAGCAGGAAATGTAGTATTCTTAATTTATGACATGCTTTCCTTTAAATTCAAATTTCCACATAATTAAAAACTTCAAATTTTTTGTCACTAAGGAAAGGTTTTATTTAAAAACAAACATGTACTTATTTGAACAACACAGCCCTAAAGAAGTTATTCATGTAAAGCCAACTAATGTAATAACATATCAAAGAAAGTCTGAGGCATTTTTCAGTCTACACTTTGTGCAATTTATAAATGGCCATAAAGAACAGCTTTAGGAAAGGCATGCCCTCCAGGCAACCAGAACTGCATAAAAATATATTATAAAAAAAAAAGGCACAAATATCACTCGATGACAAAATAAAAAGCAAAAGCAAAGCAAAATATCTACTACAATGGGAGAAAATTATCATAATTGGATATTTTTCTTTTTAGGGTTTTCACTGTGTGATATCTGGTTATTTACTTCATATTTCCACTTTTTTTGTGATCAGTTTCTTCAAGGTAAAAGATGGTTGTCACCCAAGAGCAAGTTTTTTGTTTTTGTATTTTGGCTTCCAAGGAAATAAGTTCTTTTATCTTTACAGGAGAGAAATTATCATATATAGTAACAGGAAAATATCAGGAAAACAGAAATGGGCTGCAAAAGGAAGTAAATTTTTGTTTATATTCATAGTTAATTACAATATTTTTCTTATTTTTTCTCTTAATTTTTGGAAAACAGAAAATTTTAAATATATTTAGCTAACTAAAAAGCACAACACCTGCAATACTTACCAACTGCCTGTTCCAGATTTATATCAATTAATAAATCATCAGGTAAGCTGAGGCTTTTTACATACATTTGCAAAATGCAACGGATCCATGATCTTATAGTTAAGGCTTGAAAAGATACACAGCCTGAATAAGAAAGTGCTTCACATAACATGCTGAAAGATAAATTGATAAATATTAAAAACAAAAATAAAACCTGGCATCATTACGTTCCTGTAGTATAAGAGATTAGAAATAAAAAAAATAAAAAAATTCGGACATTCCTCACTTGTTGGCCTCATAGACAAATTTAACTAATGCAGACATACACTGCTGAAAATGAACACTACAGATACACACAGTAAGACATTATACATAAATACAGAGTTGAGCAAAAAGACGTTTCCAGTGTCCTTATAGAAAATAATACAATCCTACATAATATAAACCTAATATGCTAAGTGTCTAGTCATCCAGTCATCTGCTCAACCAATCAAAGTGTAATATGCTAATGATATGCTAAGGCTGCTCAACCACTTGCTATGACGTACACTGACCACAAGGGGGCAGACAGTTTACGGGTCGACCAGTCGCTATGATGTGCACTGACCACCAGGGGGCAGACGCTCCAACTGGTAGGTTAGCTTGCTGCTGGAGTCCAGTCAATCGGGACTGAGACAGGCCAAACATGCCCTGGAGCCCTCCCACGGTCCCTCCCCAGCCCTGATAGTGCACTGGTGAGGTCCCTCAGCCTGGCCTGTGCCCTCTTGAAATCCCAGATCCCCTTGGGTGATGTCGGAGAGCCGGTTTCAGCCCGATCCTACAGGCCAGGCTGAGGGACCCCACTGGTGCAGGAATTCATGCACAGGCCTCTAGTAAATAATAAGCAACACTAATAAAAGAGAAACATGCAAATTGACTGTCCCTCTGTTACGCCCACCAGCCAATCAGAGCGAGCATGCAAATTAACCCAGCAAAGGTGGCAGTTAATTTGCATACACAGGCCTAGAGTGAAGACTGAAGACAGCATAGAAGGAAGCCAAACACTGCAGAAGGGAGTGAGCCAAGGCAGCGGAGATGGGAACAGAGCCCACCTTGCGGGCCTTGCTCCCTTCTTTGCTTCACTCTGTCTGCAGGAAGTCCCATTCTTACAAGAATCTTCCTGCAATGGGCTTCTAGTACAAGAATAAATTCTATGTTTGGCATACTCACAACTGCAAACATACTTTTGCCCACCTTGTACTTTTGATTTCATTTGTAATGTTCTTATTTAATTTTATTTTTCCCATTGATGGCTATGTGTAGGGTTTTTGCCAAGGAAAAGAGGTAAAAAAGAATATAGTTAAAGGGGGAAAGCAAGGAAGGTGCTGATAACTAACTAGATGAGAGAATAATGAAGGAAATGCCAAGCAGACAAAATAAACAGTAAATAGAGAAGAAATCATGCCTACATATGTAAGAAAAAAGTTAAAGATAAAATGTTTTCTGTGTGGGTGTATATATAGATCAATCCCCTTCCTGTCCCTTCCTTTCTTGCTCCTCCACATAGAGGCTGTCATTATTAAATAATCCAAAAATAAGATCTGGCAGATTTTTTAAAAAAAATTCTTTCTACAAAGCCTGGCTGATTTGATTTCTAATCATTTTATAAGTGGGCATAGAAAGGGTAAGGATGATCTTAAGCTCACTATAAAGTGTTATGTGAAGTCAGAAAATTTAAAAATACTTATACATCATAATTCCAGAAACACTGCTTTAAAATACTTTGACCCTGGCTGGTTTGGTTCAGTGGGTAGAGCATTGGCATGCAGATGGAATAGTCCCAGGTTCGATTCCAGTCAAGGGCACATGCCTGGGTTTTGGGCTCAATCCCCAGTAGGGGACATGAAAGAGGTACCCAATCAATGATTCTCTCTAATCTTTAATATTTCTATCTCTCTCTCTCCCCTCTTCCTTTATCTCTGAAATCAATAAAAATATATTTAAAAAAATACTTTCAATACAAGTTGTCATAAAAAGAGTATATAATACAGAAGAACTCAGGTTGGTCACTTATTATCTGTACAACCTTTCCAAAGCTACTTAACATCTATCTTTGCACTTCAATTTTTTAAACTGTTACTAATACACTATTATTTTAAAACTAAAATAATTTCAGCCAATGTGTTAAATAAATAAACATGTTTGTTGTTGTTATAGAATTCTCAAGTTAAAAGTAATTCAGTTGAAGCTGACCTCCATTATTTGACAACTGAAAGCCAATGAGAAATGACTTCGTGAGAATATCTATCACCGAATCACTCATTTTCACTGACTGGTCTCTTAAGCTATTTTATTTTTCATCATATTAATATTCTTATTTAAGTCTTCCTAATTATACTATTTCTATTTTAACCTTACTTATTGTATATTTTTTCCTACTGGGGTTCCTTAGATTTCTTATGCAATGTGGCAGGAGATACTTATGGATAAGGAAACCAATGTTCATGGTGCAAATGTGTCTTGTTAATCATCATCTAAGAGTCAAATCTTTGAAATCTAGTTGTCAAAAGGAAAGCTATTATTAAATCTAAAACCTCAATAACATACCAGTGTCTACAGATTCAACAGTATCAATGTATAATTTCTTTCACAATGGTGAGTGTAGATAGGTCATTTCAGGACGGAAAAAAGGAAGTCTCACAAAAACAGTTTTGAAAAAGGGCTTAAGCAGTAACTTTTTTTTTTTTTTTTTTTAAATCCCCATCTGAGAATTTGTTCCCATTGCCTTAGAGAGAGACAGAGACAGAGACTGAGACAGAGAAAGAGAGAAACATTTATGTGATGCCCTAACCGGTTTGACTCAGTGGACAGAGCATCGGACTGCAGACTAAAAGGTCCCAGGTTCGATTCCAGTCAAGTGCATGTACCTTGGTTGCAGGCACATCCCTAGTAGGAGGTGTTGCAGGAGGCAGCTGATCGATGTTTCTCTCTCATCCATGTTTCTAATCTTTATTCCTCTCCCTGTCTGTAAAAAGTCAATAAAATATATTTTTTTAAAAAGAATAGACCTTAAAAAAAAAAAAAAAAAAAGAAAGAAAAGAAAAACATCAATGTTGATTAACCCAGCAAAGATGACGGTTCATTTGCATACAGAGGCGTGGAGTGAAGACTGAAGACAGCATAGAAGGAAGCCAAGCACTGCAGAAGGGAGTGGCTGCTTCCTGCACTTGTCCTGATCAGGGATCAAACCCATAACCGGGGCATTGACCCTGCAACCCCTTGGGGCACGAGATGGTGCTCCAACCAACCGAGCCACACCCACCAGTAGCATTTTTATAAAGCAGGTCATGAGACATACGTTAGCTTTTTCTACTGCTACTTACTGTCAAAATGCTGATAAATCTAAAAGCAAGGAACTGCCAAAATGAGAGCATGTATAGTAGAGACCAGGTATTATTTATGAAATTTTTTCCTTTCCTGGTATATTAATCTATCATGGGTATACATTAATGTTAATACCTGAAATAAAATTACCTGTTTTGGAGTAAATGACTTAAATATCTTGCTGCAACTTGAGGACAGATGATATCATCCCAACCAAAAAGTTGTATCATTGCTTTCACTGGTTGAGGCTGAAGATCTGAAGGAGCTGTGCTGGGCATGTCCATTGCCAGCAAAGTAAAATCTAGATATAAAATGAGAGAAACTTGTGGTGAAAAATTGTAAAAAACCCTTTGCCCTCCTAAAATTATATCAACAGTGATAAAAAGAATTAGCCCTAAATAATAAATGTCATATTTAGAAACATAGAAAAAGCAAAAACTGAATTAAATTCATATTTTCAAAGACATTTCTGTTGTAATCATCTAGATCTCTAAGAAAGGGCTCAGATAATTTATCTCAGCATTACTCAGAATCTGTAATGGCTCCCTCAATTTGCAAATTCTAAACTGGGTGTTTCTAATGTGCCTTCTAAAACTATTTCTGGCATCTGCTCTTCTCCAATCAGGCTAATTTACTTGCCACCTGCCACAGATGAAGAGTTCACTCTTACCTTAGACACTGCACATTCTCTTCTATTAAACTTTGACCTACAGAGCATCTATGACACTATGCTTCCTTCAGAACCCACTAAGCCCAGGAACTAGAATTCCTTAATTAACCATGTTAAACAAATATACTTTACTTTGAGATTTCCAGGGAATCCAACTTAATTTGTACTATATTAATTTGTTGGTCAAAATTCCGGATTAAGCACTAGTTCCATGCAGCATTCTTAAATGATGGCTATTTATTCTCCCAAACCTCTCATACAACTTGCTCTATAGATAGGGTGAGTTTACTGCTGCTTCTAAAATACTTTCCCTTCTTCCTTCCAAAAACCTCTAGCTTTGGTTCTCATGTCATCAGACTATACCATCCACCAACTCTCCTTGTTACATCTACTGCTTCCTAGGTCATCTGCGCTCTTTCCTTGAAGATTGTAGCTCACTATCATACTAACAGAACTCTTCATAATCCTTGATGAGGTTCTCGCAGTGTCCTGGCCTTTCAGTTTTGTGAAATCGTCTCCCTCAATGAATCTATCTCCCATGGTGATGATACCAAGAGACCTGGCATTAACAATAAATTCAATCTCTCCACAATTTCAACTCTTGAGAAATCCACTTTCAGACACCAAACTAGCTTTTCAACTCTCCTCCTGTAGGTTCTCAACTCCCAACAAATCTTTGATTCCACCACGACCTACAATTCACTGATCCTACCTTTATCCTGTCCCTCACTGCCTTTGTGACCGACTTCATTTCCCTTTTTAGGCAGCTTGATTGCATGGCTCATTTGTGTATATTATTGTATATTATTGTACTCATTTGTGTATATCATCAAACCCCTTGCTTCTCACTTGATTTGTTGTACTTGCCTGGAAAAAAACACCACCTGTTTAATTTCAACTCTTGGTTTTCCCCCTACATGTATCCACACCAGTAAATGGCTGGTGAGCAGCCATGCTGACTGATGTCACTTTAAATTTTTAATTACAAACTTTACGTGGGTCCTTAGAACTGGTCAGCATCCCTACATTTCTCTAGTTCCATGGTTGGCAAACTGCGGCTCGAGAGCTACATGCGGCTCTTTGGTCCCTTGAGTGTGGCTCTTCCACAAAATACCACGGCCTGGGTGAGTCTATTTTGAAGAAGTGGTGTTAGAAGAAGTTTAAGTTTAAAAAATTTGGCTCTCAAAAGAAATTTCAATTGTACTGCTGATGTTTGGCTCTGTTGACTAATGAGTTTGCTGACCACTGCTCTAGTTCATTTCAGTTTTTTTTCTCCTCTCTCTTCCCCATCTTCATTTCCAGCTAATACCGTTAATTACTACTTCACAGAAAAATGAGAAACATCAGAGGAAAACTACCACCAGCTCCCACCACATCTACCCAGCCGCTGCCATGGGGCCCATTTACTCTGCCTTCTCTTCTGTTATTAGATAATCTGAGACCAAGTCCTCTACAGGATCCCTCTTCTCCTGGGTACTGACACTCTGGCACCATCAAGTCTCCCCACTCCAGAAATTCCTGTTTACATTATGCTGAAAAGTCTCCCAGGTTATCAAAAAACCTTTTTGACCCCACATCTCTCCCTAGTTAACATCCTCCTTTTTCTACTTCCTGTAAACAGCGATGCTCAGAAAGATTTATCTATGTATGCAGTCTGCTATTCCTATTTTCACATTTTCTCTTGAACCATCTTCAATCAGGCCTTTGCTTCTACCACCACACCAAAACTACTCTTCTCTTCAAGGTTACTAGTGACCTCCCTCTTGCTAATAAATCCAAGGACCGGTTCCCTGGCCTCATCTGACTTGACCCATTAACAGCATCTGAGCTATTGATCACTTCCTCTTCCTTGAAATGCTGTCATGTGATTTCCAGGGCATCCCACTTTCTTGGTTTTCTCTTATTTCACTGGCATTCCTTTTGTAGTTTTCTTTCTTACTCTGTACCTTACAAACCTGAAGTTTGTCCTCAAACTTCCCTTTCACCGATCCTTAACTCTACAGGTGATCTCATCTAGTTTATAGCTTTACAGATTATTATCAGCAGTTTCCAAATTTACATTTCCAGCTTGGACTGCTTGGATTGCCTAGGCTCATCCACATGCCTACTTTACATCCCTACTGGGATTTTAATGGATATTAAAAATATGTCTATGTCCAATGTCAAAATCCTAGTCTCCCCTCGTAAAATCTGCTCCTGCCACAATCTTCCTCATCTCAGCACACACAGGGAATTTTCTTTTTATCTATTTTGCTTACCATACTACCTTTAAAATACTTTCTCTACCTTTGGATTGGAAATTTGGCCACTGATCCCAACTCTGTGCTACCACTTCAGCCCAAACTGCTCATTTTTGTGCTGTTGCAATAGTTCCCTAAATGGCCTCCCTGCTTCTCTCCTTGCCTTCCTATAGTCTGTTGTCAGTCTAGCAGCTAGAGGGATCATATTATTCATTTGTTCAAAACTTCCCAACAGTTTCCAATCTCAGAGTAAAGCAAAAGGCTTTATAACTTCATACAAGGTAGAATACAAACTAGCTTGAGCCACAAGCTACTGACTACTCTCTGCCTTTCTGAACCATACAAGCTTTTATGGTTTCCCTGTAGTTCCTAAATCACACCAGACATCCTCTTGCCTCTGCATAGCATGGATCTCTTTCCTCCATTGGGTTTGCTCGGGCCTCCCTGACTACTCTATTTAAATGAACAGCCCTGGCTGATTTGGCTCAGTGGATAGGGTTTCAACCTGAGAAATGAAGGGTCCTGGGTTCAATTCCGGTTAGGGGATGTGCCTGGGTTATGGGCTCAATCCCCAGCAGGAGGCATGCAGGAGGCAGCCAATCAATGATACTTTCTCATCATTGATGTTTCTATCTCTCTCTAAAATCAATAAAAATATATATACATATTTTTAAAAAGTAGAACCTGCCACTGGCCTACCCTAACCCTAGCCTATTCTATATTATCCCTAGCGTATTCTATATTTTTTCTTTTTCTCCACAGCACTTATTATCATATTATATATTACATTACTTATTTATTGATTATTCTGTCCCTCTACTAGACTATAAGCTCCATGAGAACACGTAACTTATAAAATTTTCTCTAACTTATCTTTATTTCAAAACAAACCTTAAGCCCACATGAATTTTGATTTACATTTATATACCACTTACTTTCAGCACCTAGGACAGCACTAAACTTGTGTGCTATCATTTTTGTTCACTGGGATGATGAATGGAAGATAAGTAACATCAGTTACTAATGACTGCTTTGATTATACTGATTGAATATCAATATGTGTTTTCATGGACATTACAGTAGTTGGAAAACCATTGCCCTGTCAGAAATTTTCAATCTATCATTATTTATGTTTTAGTTATCAAAGTGCTACCAGAATACAAGATCTTTTAAAATCTGTACAAGGGTACAATAAAATAAACTTTGGGTTTTTTAAAGCATTAGAATAAAATACATTAAATACCTTCATATAAGTTGCATTTAAAGACATACAGTCACCATACTGATCTCTGTCTATTCTGTCCTTGTTAACATATTTTGGGCAAAATATCCCTTGAACCCTCTTCTTAGAAAACTGCATATATGCACATTCATATATTCAAATCCATGCCTACAATATCATCGAATTCAGAGTCCCTTAAAGCCTAAAATGTTGTTAGTTTAATAATCAAATCAAGTACAAGTTATAACATAAAATAGAATCAGAACAATAATGTTCTATATATTCGACATTACTTTGATTTCACCTAGTTGGTACTGAAATGAAACTCCAGCTACATTCTTTTGCTCTTGACACAACGTGCAGATACTGAGATATCAACACACATAATTTGAAAATAACTTGGACTAGAATAAATCAAACACTATTTACTTTCCAAATATTGCATGCATAAGAAAAGTTTATCTACATTCAATAATCTTAAGATTGAACATTATCTTATCTTTAGCAAATAACCACTTAATTTTTACCTTTAAGAGGAAAATAATAAACAAAGCCAAATGTAATTTTTTTCATCTGGTTATCAAAATATTTATTACACTGCTATAAGTTTGTTACCAAACAACAGAAGGAAAAACTGACAGAGTTTGAAAAATGAGAAACTAATTAGCAAATTACAAAGCTGACCTGCAGCAGCATCTGCAAGTTGAGAGGAAGGCACTGCTTGTGACATTCTCTGACCCTTCAAAAATGAAAAGAAATGTCTCCACAGTGCACTGGCAACTGCAGCAAGGTGGCGCTCTCTAGCCGACAATGAAGACTGCACAACTAGGTCCACATTTTCCTTTCGAAGTTCCTGACACAATTGTTGATGCATATTCCTAAAAAGAAACAAAAATATAGCTAACATCCGACAAACGCTTACAAAAATCTTTAAATACATTTTGGACTTTTAAACATTCATGCCACATGAAAACTGAAGAACCATTTTATATAATTAAAAGCTTTATGCTAAGACATTATGCATTTCTGGTTATTTGATGGATGAATGATGGCATATTAAGCACCATAAAGTTAATGTTAATTACTAATGTCAACCATTAATTATATGCTTTTTAATATGTCAGATCTAAATGAGAAACAGGCAGCTTCTGAATGAAGGTCTGCATTTTGCAACTCACTGTGACAAGTGATTTTACTTACAATCTAGACATGAAAACAATTTTTTAAACCATCTTCTCCTAAAAGCTTTAGGACACTGCTGTACCAAGAGGAAAGTAAGTATATGTGGCTTATGTGTGGCATTCTAAGTTAAAATATTTTCCTTGTTTAGAAAAGACATAGGACTTGTACTATTATACAAAATTGTAAAGGAGACAATCTTAGCATCGTGGTCCAGAAAGATCCCGTCATTTTCACATAGCACATAACAATAAACAAACGTTAGAAAGTTATTCTCCATAAAATAGTAAACCATGAATTCAGTACTGTCTCAAATTTTGACTCATGATTTGCTCACTTTTTTTTATTTCAATTGAAAATTTAGACAGAAATATTAGAAGAGGAAATACTAAGATATTTCATAGTGATCTGGATTTAGAAGGCATTTATGCAATACGCCCAGCAATTAATAATGGTTATTTAAAACTAAATGCATACTATGATATTATTCCTGTTTCTGTTTACATTACTGCTATATCAATTGAGAGTATACACAAATGCATGGATACCATCCTTACATGTTCTTTTTTCAATTAAAGGAAAATCGGTGAAAATAACTGATGAAACTAAGGAAGAAGACTTTTTGAAAGTAGAATTTCACTTAAAATAATTAGTTCTTGAACAAAGAGATAAGACATTAATCCCATATTCCTGATGATTTAAATCAATTTACCTAGGGGAAGGGGACATATGAAATAACTATAGAAAACACAGAATTAACTAGTACATGTAACTAAAGCAATTCCACAAAAAGATCAAACTGCTGCAAGACCACATCTTAGTCCTTTTCATGTAACTACAAATAAGCAAATATTATTATTATAATAATCAAGTATACAACATTTGGACTCTGTGACACTTTACACTGGAATTCTTGGGTAATATCTAATACTACTTCAAGTACTGAAAAAAAAAGAAAAGCATATAAATGCCTGGGGAAAGAATATCATAGCAAGCAGTTCTCAGAAAAAGCTAACTAAATATCTGGTATTTTCTCTCTGTGTAAAAACCTGCCTGGCATGCTTTCAACTTGAACTAGTGGTTAGAGAATCATTTCAGGTCCTTTAGTTTTCAATAAGATGAATATCAAACCACTAAAATACATTTGGCAACTAACTCAACTGCTTGCATCAATATAGCAAAGTTCATGAGTACATTTTAACACACCAGAGTCTAAATAAAATAATACCACCATTTGCACAGCCCATTTATAGCTTTTTCAAAGTACTGGTTTCAAATGATAATAAATAACTTTTACTTGGATAGGATGGATTTTTTTGCCCATTATTTCTGAATCAGTAAGCTTTTCTTCAGTAACTAAAACTATTTCCTAGGAAGGGGTATCATTTCTGATCATCCTCTATGTGCTAGAAATTCTTTTAAGTAAAAATCAGAACAATTGTATAAGATAGGTATCATTAATCCTCTTTATAAATGATAAAGTAAAATAATGTACCTCAAGGTCACATGGATAAGAAGGGCTGGCCCTAAAATCTGAACATAAATCTGATTCTGAATCCTGTACTTTTCTTTTACACACTAAGATACACTCTTATGCACTAAGACACACATGTGCACGCACACTTTAAACACTGATAAATTCTCTCCCTACTTGGGTTGAAAAAAATTTCACTAAGCATAGGAAAAGAAGCTGGAAAAGCCCTATGTAGGTTTGCCTTGCAAAGAGCCAGAAGCAATACCAGAATTCTGTATGGGGGAAAAAACTATAAGATACCAAGAAAAATGCACTGAAAAGCAGTATTTATTTGTTTACTTATTTATTTGTTAATCCTTACCCAAGGATATTTTTCCATTGATTTTTAGAGAGAGTAGAAAGGAGTGGGAGAGACAGAGAGAAACATCAATGTGAGACACATTGATTGGCTGCCTCCTGCCCATGCCCGACTAGGGCTGGGGAGCAAGCCTGCAACTAAGGTATATGCTCTCTACCAGAATCGAACCTGGGACCCTTGAGTCCTTAGGTCACATGTGTCAAACACAAGGCCCGCGGGCCAAATCCAGCCCGCCAGGCCTTGCAATGTGGCCCGCACCGCGCTATGATCACTGCACTCCGCTGTCAGTTTATGTCATTGTCAGTTTATGACTGTTCAGTAAACCATTCGGCCCGCGATTTAGGCTGGATTTTAGATTTTGGCCCCTTCTCTGATTGAGTTCGACACCCCTACGATGCTCTATCCACTGAGCCAAACTGGCTAGGGCTCAAGGCAATATTTAAAATGGGCAACAAAGCTGAACCATTTTTTACCTCTCCACAACAAAATGTTGAGGTACAGGGGAGTATAACTAAGAGTATTATGGGGATCTGATTCAGAACTCTGAAAACAAACAAAGAAACAAACAAAAACAACCACAAACCCCTTGGTTAAAAAATTAAAGCTAGCAATTAGACTCTCCAATGTAAGAGTTAACACAGCAAAAACAAGTTTCAATTAAGTACAAGACACTGACCCCTATACAGACTTGTTTTAGAAATGTGCAATCACTTAGTATTTTGGTATGAAAAGAAGCTATATATCCTGGAATATGCAAATACTTCCTGCTCCATGGTTTGTATGCTAAAGCAGTGTCAGTCTGAATAAGAAGAATGATAATCTGTTATTGTAACACAATACAAATGTTTTTAAAACCTTATAATCATTTCTGTAAACATGAAGAAATCAGAGAGGCAAATACAGAAAATGCCAAGGATTTACTGCAATGTAGATCTGAGGGAAGAATCAAATTTCTGCACTATAGTAAATATAGTTAGAAATACCCATGCAGTCATAGGTAATTTTTTAAATCACATTTTCTGCACCAGAATACTAACTACGCAAATATTACAGAAGAATACGTTTATTATATTAGACGTGGCTGCATACCTCCTGAAGGTATAATAGATAAAAACATAGATAAAAACATACACATTGAAAGAAGCTCTGTCACTAGTGGTAACATTATTAAAGAAAACACAAAACATATAAAATCTATAAAGAATCTAATATAGTTCTAGATGTCATGGCTATTTTACAAACCATTTTCTACATTCTTCTACAAACAGTAGAAAAGTAAAACTCAATATATAAAAGTAAAAATATGAAAGCACTAAAGGTAAAATGTGATTTCAGGTAAAAAGAAAAAAAAAAAGAAAAAAAAAGGTATCACAAGAGATGTAGACTCTCCCAACACTTGGCAAAATGTTGTGAGTAAAGACAAGCTTACCATGGGTTAAAATCACGTTGGAAAAACACACATGGAAATATACATGCATAACTAGCCCACTTATATTCTAAAAGGTGCAATATAGTAGAGTAGAAAATAAAATTTTCCGAATGTCTCAATTCAAATTTCAGTTCACATAATAAAAACAATAGCAACATCCAGCATTTATTGGAATTTACCATGTGCCAAGCAACATGCTAAGTGTTTTATAAGCATTATTTCTCACCCTATGGATTAGGCAAAGTTATGTTTCTGCCATTTATTCTGTGACTGGAGCTAAAGTTTAACCTCTGGTTAACAAGTAATAGTCCTAAACTTAACACAAATATTCAAAGAAAAATTATCATGCTAGAATTCAGACTTAAGTTTTACAGCTCATCAAGATGATTGAGGGTAAAGACCATATTTAAGCTTGGTTGAAGCCCTTTGACATTATAGCTATAAGACACTCTAGGCAGATGAATGGTATGACTTAGGGATTTCTAAAAAAACAAAAACAAGACAGCAATCACCACTTGACCGCGACAACTCATTTCCAAAGGCATAATGCCACATAACCTTGTTCTGTTTATATTCAGTTTAGGCACTCATTTCCAGAAACTCACCACCAAATTCAATAGCAAGTATGTGGTAGAAGAAATGGTCTCAATATAAAGTCAGTCAGTGTCCAAGTTTGCCTGTTAGCAGAATACCACATGGATAAGATCTTGAGTTATGATCCAGGATCTTTGTCCTTGATGTTAGAGGTACTTCAGAGGTAAGATCATCTCTGTAAGAAGTCTCACAATAAAATACACACACACACATGCCTAAACGACCAAACGATTGGTTGCTATGTTGTGTACTGATCACCAGGGGGCAGACGCTCAACACAGCTCAGCTGACGGACAGGCGCCAGATGTAGGGTTCACTGCTGATGAGCACAGCTGTGGCAGTGCACCTGAGCAGTGGGAGGTGCAAGCAGGGCTGGGATGAGGGGGAGCTGTGTGGCCTGGGCTTGGGCTCCTCCCTTACTACCTGTCCCTTTGCACACTACTACATCCCCAGAGGGGTCCTGGATTGTGAGAGGGTGTAGGCCAAGCTGAGGGACCCCACTGGTGCACGAATATGTGCACTGGACCTCTAGTATTAGATAAAGTGCTAAAGTCATCACACTAGTCTTTTGGGATTTCAAATATGTTTTTCTTTTTCTTTAACTATAATTAGCAAACATACACATACACATACACATAAAATAGTAAATTAGGTGTAGATTTTGCATAGAAGAAAAATAAGAAGGAAAAATCCTTAGCAACTAATGGCTAAAAAAGAAAATTAGAATACATTTATCTGCAACACAGGTAATAATGTGAACAGTTTATAAAAAAATGGCCTTTATTTTAGAACAGAGATCTCCAATCTCTCAGTTTGTTTTTTTCATTATACATGGCCACAAATTTTTTGCCACTCCTTGGATCTAGCAGATTTGTGACTGCTATGACCAACAGACATGACATTATGTGACTCCAAGACTTGGTAATAAAAAACTATGAAGCTTCTTTCTTCTTTGCTGGGAAAACTCAGTCTTAAGAGAACTGAAATGCCACGTATTAAGTACAATTACACTGAAAAAACACTTTCAAAAATAGGTAGTACTTGAGTTAACTGTCCTGGCTAAGCCTGTCTTCAGCCATTCTAGCTCAAACACTCAACATGTAAGTGAAGAGGAACTGGATCCTCTACCTTCACTTGGTTTAGTCCCCAGCCCTGTGAATTACCCTCAGACAGAATCATCTTAGTTGAGGCAGAGAAGAGCTGTTCTTGGCTTTCCAATTCCCACCTTATAGAATCCGTAAGCATAATAAAAGAGCTGCTGTTGTGATATTTTATGCCACTATGTTTTGTCATGGCTATCTACTATATACTAAGTACTATGTAGCAAATAGGGATTAAAAGGTGAGAAAGATATATATATCTGACCTCAGGGAATTCACAAATGGGAAGAGGGAAGCAAATTCTTTTCATTATAAGTATAATCAAGGGGTAAGATCTGCAACAGAGCAAAGGCAGACTTAAAACAAAATAGCTATGTTTTAAGGCTCCTAGGAACTATCTATAATAATCTCAGAAATTCTATAGTTGTTTTAGGACAAATGAATTGCAAAGGTAAAAATCATTTGAAAAAAAAGCTACTTTATTTTTCTCCTGTCCCCCAAAACAGCCATATCAAGCATGTACTGAAACATTTTATGCCGAGTATCATATTTACTTTTAATAAATTTTATACAGTTGTTGCTTTCACCATTCCATTAATAACTGGTAGATTTTTATAAGTTTCATTTAAATTTCCCCTAGATATAGGATAATATATTTATGAACCTAAAATCATCTTTTAAAGAAAATAAAAACATCTTCCACAACCTAGCTTAAGTCTCACCATCTCACTTTTTTGTGTATCAATCACCAACTAAGTCTGAATTTTATTTTTAAAAAGTTGTTACTAGTCAATGTATAAAATTAATAATCAAAATCATCAAAAAGAAATAAAAATACAGACTTGTTCAGAAGAAAACTGTATTCAACCATCAATATATGTCTTAATTTTAATTTAGTTATAGTTACACACAGTCAGCTCTATCCACAAATTACTGCTGCAATCATTAGAGTACATTTTACTACACATGCTCTGTGGGGGAATGTGCTTTTGGTTCAAAAGAATTCAAGATCATTTTATTAAAGATAAAGACACAAAACACTTTCTGAGGTCAAATATTCTACCACAAGTTTTCTAGGTCTAAATTCCACCTGTGAGCACTTTTTCCTAATTGGTGGTAATAAATTCCCCAAAAGAAAGCGTCTAATGGTAATGTTGACTGATTCTTTAACTACATGTACCCAAATGTTCCTGTCACAGTGAAATTTGCTCTGTAATTTACCTTAATGGACTAGGTGTTTCAATAAATAACTGAAAATGTCTAGTCTCTTTTCCCTCCATTTAAATCAAACCCACTTCTAAGTCAACAGATCGTCTCAATGTATAATTACAATAGTTAATGCATTGGGAAAAGTGACATTCTTTGATAAATAATTTTTTTAAAACCTCTTAAGCATTCTGCATCCTCAATATTTCCTTACACTCAAGAAATGCAGTAAATTAAAACAATCAGACACTACTAACCACTGCCAATTGTGATAATGGAGCTAAAAATCTTATATTTGGCTCTAATAGTGACTGTTTTCAGTTAAAAAATCAGTCAAACAAAGAGTCATAAAGTACCTAGGGATATTTTAGAAAGAATTTTCTTCATAAAAAAATATAACCAATTTTAATAGAAATAATAGCTTAGTTACCACTGTAATATAATTTTAAACCTGGGGTATAGAAATAAGTCCTAGAAGTTTATAAACCCCTGGAAATTATGTGTAAAGTTTGCATATGTAAATGTGTTTATTTTTATGACAAAAGAGACTATAGTTTTCACAAAAAGGTCTACCTCAAATGAAATGCAACCTACCACTTAGGTCTGTCACTTTTCTTATACGTACCACTTATAAACATCTAAGTACAACCTGAATGCCTCCTCTAGATTTCTTATCCCAAATCCTCTTCTCCCTCTTTTTTTATTTTCCCACTCTGTGCTTCTTCTCCTGTCCCCAACAACCCAGTGTAACATCTGTATATCAAATACACTAACCTAAAAGAAAACTTTGAATTTTATAAAGAAAAAGCTGTTACTAGTCAATGTATAAGAGTAATTTTCAAAAAGAAACAGAAGTATAAATTTATTTGAAACAAATTTATAGTTAACAGTCAATAAATTTCTTAATTTTAATTTAGTTATTCCAGGTACTTAGATATACACACATTTCTTTCTAGAGATGCTATTTGCCCTGTTTATTTTTATTCTAATTCCTTAAAAGGAAGAAAAGATAGGTTGAAGAAAGTTCTCCTAAAAGATTACCCATTGAGTCAATGATCTGTGGGGGTTATTATAAGCTCTATTATTAGGGCTGAGAGTCTCAAAGATTGTTATGTTACTAATTTTTTTTGCAAGGCTTCAGCAAATGAGCCGATTTATCTGGCTCTGCATGCTTGGGGCTTGATACATGCTATTTGTACATGACAGGTTTCATCTGCATAGCACAGCTGATAACATTTATCTGCACATCAAAAACACACCTCATGTAAAAAAAAATTACACATATGCTGGGATAAGAAGAGTTGAGTAAAAGACCGAGGATATCTCATAAAATGGAACCAAACTAAAGGAAGATCTCCAATTGAGTATGAATGTGCAACAAAACTATAAGAACAGCTACAACACACACACACACACACAAAAAGAGAAAAAAAATACTTCAAACAATAATAAAACTTTATGTTCAATGGTTCATACAATTTTATGACCAAAGAAGAAATCTTTCAAAATAAGTATTAATAAAGTCCCCATTGATTATAACCAACAAAAGAAACTTAACCCCTGAAATTTACTCATGTGGGGGGAAAATGTTTAAATTGATTGTCGCTATGGTTCACAATTAAAAACCCTCTGCTGAAACTTAAATTCCTATAGAAAAGTAATTTTAGACAACAGAGAAACAAACAAAAAGATAACCAAATGTAAGACTGCTTTCCTTTCAGAAATGATAATTAGCTTAAAAGCATCTGTGTCTAAGATTCTGAAAGAAGAGCATAACCTATGTATCTGAATTATAAAGTAATAGCAAGGTTATTTCCAAATTTCCAACAGATGATATATAACATTCTTTTGAGAAACATCAGTATTTTTCTTTGTGAAGTATACATCAAGTTAAAGAGTTTGCTCCTATAATTCATCATCTTTCAGAGCATAAGGCTATATTGGACTTCAAGAAACCTCTACTCCTCCTCTTCTCAGCATTTGGTAATATAGACATTAGAACTAATTTTCTATCATTCAGGAACAACTGTTGGATCACTAAACTTGTATCATCATCACCTCTGCAACACAGTAAAAATCACTGCTAGAACCAATGGTTTATTAGATCGAATCCACCATCAACAATGTCAACTCTGCCTGGTTGTGTTAACAGGAAAATGTTTTACGAGTTCCACCAGTGGGCATCAATTTAACTTGCAACACCAGCTATGCTGTAAAACTGTGAACATAATTTATAGGGTGACCTGTGTGAGTGGGAAGCAATATCTAGGTGAAACTTCTCACAGTCTGACAAAATGCTTTGATTTGCACCATTCAGATGATTGAGCAAAAAGAGTTTAAGCAATCACCACCAATAGCCTTTATCTCCAAATGCAGTAAAAATTTATTACTCTATGAGTGCAACCTATTGCTTTAGAATCAGGCTTGATAGAATAGAAATGATTGGATAAATATTACATTTTCAACTGGTACACATCTTGTCCATTAGGTTTAAATATTGGACAAACCGTGTGTTTAAGATAAACATCAGTCTTAGCTGATTCCATCACACAGTACATTTAGAAAGCCTCCGAATGTTTCCATAGTAACAAGTTTGTGCTTACATATAGCTGAGGGTACATGTTCATTGTCAATTAGGAGAAAGTAAACTGAGAGACCACCGAACTCTTCTTAAATAATTTACCTTTATCTTTTACTTAGTACTTAATACAGTTGACAGTATTTACACACACAAATATATTGCTTTGTATGAAGTAATCAATCACTCAAACAGACCCTTTCATAAATACATGGCTCATCCACCCATCCTAAATAACAGCTTACTATTCAGGCCCTCTCAGAAAATTTGAACTAGACTAGATTTCATACTCATGGCTACTGCTATGAGCTTAGGGAAAGATATTTACCTGACAACTTCTCTATCTGCCTCCCAAGACCATACACCTTTAAAGATGGAAATGGGCATCTCTGATTTATGTATCCAGAGCACAGCTCTCATGATTACTATATCATGCCCTTTAAATATCCTTTCTAGCATCACGGGAGGGATCCCATGCATATATCTTCAGTGCCATGGGCTCCTGAGGAACCACAGTAGCCTTGACTAATCTGATTAACACAGTGTTACTTTTTACTATTTTCTAATTTGGTTTAATTAGATAATGCAAGGTAAATTATATTATCTCCAATTTGGTGGTGGAAAAATGAACTCAATTGTTACATAACTTGATCAACAAGTACAAAAATAGAAATGTAACCCAGGTCTGTTTCACTCCAAATCATCTTCTACTATCAGCCATAATGAGGATCTTTGTTAGAAATGAGACTATAGTAATTAAAATCTTACAACTGAAGGTTTTAGAAGGTACCAAATAAAAGTGAAATTAGATTTAAACATACAAAGAATTATTTATAACAGGCATATCTTTATAATACCTGATTTACCAGTCTTTATTCATTAAAGAAATATATTACTAATCAAGGGATCATCCGGCAAAATGACTACTGGCCATTAACCCTGACAGTTGACCTGTTTTCCTTAATCAAAGTTTCTAGCCATGTCTTCATGCATTTTGTTTGCCACATTAAAACAAATGACTGCAGTGTACAAAATGGGTATAAAGCAAAAACCTACTATTTAGAGACAAATCATCCTACACAAAGCGATCTGTTATAGTAATACTATTGGGTCGGCAGCTAAGTAATTGCGGGTTTCACACATATATGCTTCAGTTGAATTTTTAGGTTTGCAGACGTAGTACAAATGTAAAACACATTTTGTTATTTGATAGTTGGCTATTCAGCTGTTAATCAGTAAAAAAAGTTTTTTGATCTGTTTTGTAGTTTTCGTTTGGCATTCGTTGAAAAATGGAAAATCAAAAGGAACATTTTCGTCATATTTTGCTTTTTTATTTCCGCAAAGGGAAAACGCATCGCAAGCTCATAAAAAGTTATGTGCTGTTTATGGTGACGAAGCCTTAAAAGAACGGCAGTGTCAAAATTGGTTTGCCAAATTTCGTTCTGGTGATTTTTCACTCAAAGATGAAAAACGCTCTGGTCGTCCAGTTGAAGTTGATGACGCCCTAATCAAAGCAATAATCAATTCAGACTGTCACAGTACAACACGTGAGATTGCAGAGAAGCTTCATGTATCACATACATGCATTGAAAATCACTTAAAACAACTTGGCTATGTTCAAAAACTCGATACATGGGTTCCTCACGAACTGAAAGAATCACAGTTAACGCAACGCATTAGCAGCTGCGATTTGCTAAAGAAACGTAATGAAAATGATCCATTTTTAAAACGACTGATAACTGGCGATGAAAAATGGGTTGTTTACAACAATATCAAGCGGAAAAGATCGTGGAGCAGGCCAGGTGAACCAACTCAAACAACATCAAAAGCTGATATTCATCAAAAGAAGGTTTTGTTATCAGTTTGGTGGGATTACAAAGGAATTGTCTACTTTGAACTCTTACCACCCAACCGAACGATCAATTCTGATGTCTACATTGAACAACTAACGAAATTAAACAATGCAGTTGAAGAAAAGCGGCCCGAATTGACAAATCGAAAAGGTGTTGTATTCCATCATGACAATGCAAGGCCACACACATCTTTGGTCACTCGGCAAAAATTAATGGAGCTTGGTTGGGATGTTTTGCCACATCCACCATATAGTCCTGACCTTGCACCATCTGATTACTTTTTGTTTCGATCTTTACAAAACTCCTTGAATGGTAAAAATTTCAATAATGATGATGATGTCAAATCGTACCTGATTCAGTTTTTTGCTAATAAAAACCAGAAGTTTTTTGAACATGGGATTATGATGCTGCCTGAAAGATGGCAAAAGGTCATTGATCAAAATGGGCAATACATTACAGAATAAAGTTATTTAGTTCCATGAAAAAATTGTCTTTGATGTTCTTTAAAAAATCCGCAATTACTTAGTTGCCGACCCAATAGAAGAGACTTAAGCATTTAACTTGAATGCCTAGCAAGATCTTTTAAGCTGTTTTTCTTATCTTGTTCTTCAAAATTCAAAACTAGAAAATCCCACTTGACTATAAAATTTAAAAAAAAATAAAAAGAAAAAGGAAGAAGGTTGTCCCTTCTAGGATTAACAAATGCTTTTTGTAAGATTTTAAGTGAGATTAACCTTTTGCTCACAATAGGACTGGTTATTAGTTTTATGTTTTTTACTGCCTTTAACTCAGGTAAAAATCAATATAGAGCGAGACAAAGGGCTCTAGAGGGTTTGGCTACACCAGCTTTCAGTTTGGCTCCTGCACAATTCTACAACCTGCTGAGGCTGGGAAGGATTAGCCTGCTTGTGTTGAGTAAACTGATGCTACTCAATAAACAGTTTCTGTTGTAAACCCCTTAGGACTTGCAAAGCCACACTAGTTGGCAATAGACCAGATAAGCTGCAGAACCAGCTGTAATCTCATTTAGACCTGAGCTGATCCTCCTGTCCTTTCATTCCACAGGATCAAAGCAAACCACTGAGGAGGCAGCTGTATTATAGCGACTCTGCTTGCTGGATGCAGTAAACATTTCATAAATTCCACTCCTTGAAGCAAGTCTCTACCTAATCTACCCAGAGCTGGGACAATCAATGGATTTCTGAATTCATTAGGCTGATTATTACAGGGTAACCAATTTCTCTCTGGAGAAATGTGATGATTGCAGGCCAACTTTATAAAGCAACTCCTATTTCTGACCAACCTTTTTTTCTTGAAGGGCCCAAATTTTGCCACACAATATCAAATAACAATGATATAAAAAATTAATTAGCTCATTATCTTTAATGCACATTAACAACTGAACAATATGTGGAATTGAATTCCTCTAGTTATAACAGCTGACCACCGCTCAAATACATCCAAGTTTTAACAGTGGCCACATTTCCATGCTCAATAACTCAGGGAGAAGGCCAAGCCTTGCTGTGAACACACCATATGCTGGCCAAAAGTGATATTAAAACAGAACACAACATTTAAAGTTCCAAAATGAGAGTATTAAGTATTTTTTTTAAAAAGTGTTTCTTTCCCCTTACTATCTCATCTTATTGGAAATTTAATAGGAAATTAAACTTTAAGTTGTAAAGCTTTAGAAAGAAGCCACCACTCCCAAATTTAAAAGAATACAATTGGATATATAATGGACACTGAAGAAGCAGGTATTAGTTATCACATCACAGGTTACTATTCAAAGTAAACATAAAAGAAATGAAACCAAAAACAGATGTGCAGGGCTATATATAAAAAATCAGCATTGAAAATTATCAACTAATAAATAATTTAAAGCTGAATTCCAATAATTCAGAGGAACCCAATGGAACATCAACTCAAGGAGTACAAAGTTTTTTTTTGTATTTAGGCTCTGCAGTACAAATATGATACCACACATTCTAGCCATTTTATAAACCTTTAAAAATGTAAAAACTATTCTTACAGTTCAATGACTGTACAAAAACAGAACATTGGCCAGAACTGGTCAGTAGCACTTTAGTTTGCCAAAACCTTCTAGTCAAAACTACTCACTGTACAGTAAGGACCCAGGCCCTGAGGAACAAGGGGTTCTTGTGTGTTAACTGAGCAAGCAGGTGTCAGCAGCAGAATTCAGATACATGGAGTCACACTCTGATGCTTTCTACTGCCTTCCAAATTTACCCCAAAATTATTTCTGAAAGAAAATGTGTAAATAACTTACTGCATTTCAGAAACATCTGAAAAAGGTAATCAAGAATATCTAAGACATGTCAATCTAGATAGCGCACTAAAGTGATCACTCATTAACTGTTCCAATCCTTTCCAAGAGAAAAAATGCTGCATCTAATGATTCACCTCTTTCTAATCCATTCTTCAGACATAAAAGGGTCCCATTTAACATAATCACAGCAAAAGTGATAAATATCGAAATCTTAACTCTTTTAATATTTGCAAAATCCAGATCTTTGTAATAATACACAATAGAAAACTGCAAAACTGTGTAATTATATTTTAATTGTATTGTGAGGCATGCATTAATCACAAAGTTTAAGTACCAAGGATAGAATTATAATAATTCTGTAAAACAAATTTAAGCTGGCTAAGTAGGTCAGAACCACCAACATGCAACAGGAGACCTCTGGGAATTTATCAGTTAATGGCTATTTATGTGCAAATGAGTGCCCTCCAACCCTTCAAAATCCTGTGTAGCTGAAGGGTATTTCTGTTAACCAGGAGCACTGCTTAACTGCAGAGGCATAAATTAAACCATTTTATTGGAATGATTTTTAATTCCTCTACTTTTCTCTTACCACACTCCCTGCTACCTTTCTAGAAGCACAATCTGCAGAATACATTTAACAGAAGGTAAAAAAAAGAAAAAAGGTGGCTAGAGTTTTCAAAATTGGTCTCTGCTAACCCCCACATGCGCATGCTCGTGATATCTGCAGTAAAGTGAAAGGAAAACATGTCTTACATTTCACATTTTCCAAAGGGGACTTACATTATTACCAAAACTAAAAGTTTCAATATAAACACTACATTAACACATTTTTTTTTTTACAATGAACTATCCTACATAATAAAAGGCTAATATGCAAATCAATTGAACAGCAGAATGAAAAGTTTCTATGATGCACACTGACCACCAGGGGGCAGACGCTGAACGCCTGAGCTGCCCCCCAGGAGTCGGTGCACTCCTAAATGGGGAGCACTGCTCCATCAGAAGCCAGGCTCATGGCTGGCGAGCTCAGTGGCGGTGGCGGGAGCCTCTCCCCCCTCTGAGGCAGCACTAAGGATGTCTGACTGCCAGACATCCTCCAAGGGCTCCCAGACTGTGAGAGGGTGCAGGCCAGGTTGAATTTCGGGCACTGGGCCCCTAGTAATAAAATAAAATTCTATTTTATATCCTATATTCTTAATCTTCTAGAAGACTAAGAAACTCAATGGAGTTTGCATAGATCATAATTCTTGTCATAAACCAAACTATATACATATCAAAGTATACTCTGAGGAAGGGGAAAAGGTGTTTTCTCTTTGTTAAAACCAAACCAAACCACACCAAAACTCTAAACACTTCATTTCTAACTTGCCTCAAAAGAAAATGAAGCATCTAGATGTATTCTAAAGGGGGTAAGGGATAAGCAGAATAAAATGATCAATGTGGCATAAAAAATGGTTAAAAATCCCCCACTAAACATCTATTATCATGACCATGCCAAACTTATACAAGGGGTGTGATAAGTTAGATACTATCTAACTTTTAGATTTTAGATAGAATAACAATTATCTAAAATTACTCTTTTTAAAGATTTAATATAGCAGTAATTTAAATTGTGCTAACATTTCCTTGGTGTTCTTTATTTCCCATCAATAAATAAAAAGTAACCTAATGCTAAGTTAAAGACAAGTACAGTCCAAAATATGACATCTAGTATCTTTAAAATTACAGTATTTTATATAGCACAGGTGACACCATGGCACTTCAAGCTAGAATAAAAAATGTAGTATTTGTGGGAATTCTATTTCCAAATAAATGTATCCATCTGTTAAAGGTCATGACCCCATTTCGAAAGGAACTTTCAGAAGCTAAAAAGAAGGGCTCACTTGAGCTCCCCTGCACCCCCTTTTGGTTAGGAGTAATACAGTGGTCATGCCAGCGTCTTGGAGTCACAGGGAGATTATTCATCAGATCTTTAACAAGCACTGCCCCAAGGCTTAATTAACCCTGCCCATAGATCCACAGGACCTTCTCTTATTGACGAGAGAACAGACACATAGGTGGCTTGCTGAAGGAATACCAAAATGAAGAGCTAGGCCTCATATGAAGACTATCCCCTCCAAAACAACGTAACACAAAGAAGAGAACTGTGGACGATATGAAGTCACTGAAAGCTACCAATTTCTGCATTTATATGGCTGAAATACAGAACAAATGATATTATTTTGACATCCTTAGGGTAATGAGGTCAACAGCATCATGAGAGAAATCCTAGACTATAGGATTAATGAAAAATTTTAGCAGTCTGGAAAAATTAGCCAAATCTAAAATTTCCCTAATTGCTCAAAATGTTGTTTAAATATTATGGTCCGAGTATAGAGCGCCATCCTGAGTCATTATATCATCATTTTTCTTTTGTCCCTTTATCAGTCAGCCCAGACTTCTAAACTCTTTCCATACCATATTGTCTTTTAAATTACTTTTAGTTCTTTTCAATACAGCCCTTTCTACCACAATGTTTCATTACAATTACTTTGTTTTGTTTTTAAATATATTTCTGGATTAGTAGACTTTTTAATTTTTTTAATCACAATGGCTTCCTACCTGGTGTCCTAGCCTCAACTTCCCTTTTAATCCATCATGCATATATCTGCCAGAACTATCTATGTACTCATTCATTCATTCATTCATTCATTCAACAAAAACTTTATTAAGCAACCCTGTATGTGAGGCACTTTAACTGGATACCTAAGGCTGAAAATAAATATATAGAGAGTCTTATATTCCCTGACCTCAAAAAATACCATTCTTGTAAAGGAGATGAACAATTATGTACAGGGTACCCCAAGGAGGAAGCCACTTGCTCTGCCTGGGGAGCCTGGAAACCTCATAGGAGAAATGCGTATTTTCACACAGTCTTTTCAATGAAAGGAATTATGTTTCCCACACAGAAAAGGAATCAACGAATATTTCAGGAAGGGGGATTAAAAGTACCTGGTAACATCTTTTTCTCAAGGAGCTTATCATTCAGTGGGGGGAGAAGAAAACATGATGTATTTAAAGTACTGTTCTCACGTCCCTATATTAAAAACCTATAGTCCTTAATTTCCTCCTTGTCCACGTCTATAATCTTTTTAAAAAAATGTTTTATTGATTTGTTTAGAGAGAGATGACAGAGTGAGAGAAAAACATCCATGAGAGAAAGTCATGGGATCAACTGCCTCCTGCATGCCCCCTACTTGGGATCAAGCAGGCAATCCAGGCATGTACTCTGACCGGGAATTGAATCTTCAGCTAGAGAATACCTGGTGCCTCTCTCATGTCCTACCTAGTACAAGGTAAGAAAAGCCCACATAAAGCATCCAAAAATATCTGCCTAAGTACTACCATTCGCCCACTCAACCTACTTACTTAAAATCTAGAATTCTTCAAATTTTTATTCCCAGCTGAGGCATAGGAAAATGAGAACTGCCTCAGCATAATAAATATGTTATTAAGTAATAAATTAATACTTGATTATTATGACTATAAAAAAAAATCCATGTACAAGGTAGCCACCTCAATATTTAACAACTAAGTTGTTTTTCAATGTATAACTAAAAATCACCAATTACTGGCCAAAGTAAAAATATTTGATAATATTTCTAGCACTGTAAGTTGGTGCTTAATAAAATTCTTTTTAATTTTAATTTTTTATTTTGTGCAGGCTATATAAAACAAGTAAAAAATTGGGGGAAGGGGAAAACATTAAAGTTTCAGAGAATGAAAATAGGAAAAAAGTAGATGTCAAACAAAAGAAATGTGAAAAAAGAAATGTAGAAAAATATATCAATGAGAGTGCTATAATTAACAATTTATTAAAGACCTTACTTGTGTTTACAAGTGACTAGGTTTAATAAAAAAGAGACTGTGTTAAAGATTCAAAATCAACTTTTGTGCTGCTATCTACATAAACACAACTGCTAAAGATTTTTAATAGTGCCCTTCTAACACAAATGCCACCAATCACTATGTGATGTAGTGTCTCTGACTTATTGAGATATAACCACAAACTTTATTTTGTATAGGGAAATCTCAGTTAAATTCTGTAAATGACAAAGTTTTAAGAGTCTTTTCAACGTTTGTCTATTGTTCACAGTGTATTTTATTTGTTTATATGTCTGACTCACTACACCGTGGGGCACTGGTGAGTAGCGATCTGATTTTATGTGTGTCTATTTTCTCGAACACCAGCACGACATCTGCCACAACAGGTACTCACTGGGCTCTCAATAAGGCTGTACTGACTTAAAAATAGTTTTCTGTTTCAGACACAGGCACAAAATCAATACAGCCAGAATTCTCCAAGCAAAAAAAAAAAAAAACCTAGGGAAGGAGGGACACGACCAAGAAAGTAGAGCAATGTGTGCTAGTACTTTTATTTCAAGGATAAGCAGTATTCTTTTTGTGGGATACCAATGAACTCTTTCAGAATGGAGCTCTAACAAATTTTAATTTGGAGAGAAACTCTGAATATTAAATTTACTTACACATTTACTTCTCTAAAATAATGGACAAACAGTAAGAAAAATAACCATCATTAGGTACTCTGCTAGATACCTGACATATATTATCTCTTGTACTTTTCAACCCAGTTCTTAAATATGTATTATTATACACATTTTACAGATTAGAAAAATTGAGGTTCAAAAAAATTACATGACTTAAGAATAAGGTGGAAGAAAGTGGCAGTCAGGATTAAAACTCACATTTGCAGCCTTTTGAAAAATACAATAATATCTTTTACTATTATCACAAGTAATTATTTATTCCATATATAATTGAAAATTTTATGTGGAATATAATACAAAATTAATTATTCCATACATAATTCACACATAGTAAGTTGCAGAAGTAGAAATTTGTTCTGCTGGTTTTGGTGTTGGGTATGTTAATAACTTACAAAGTTGAACCACCACTAATATCCCAGTTAATAAACTGAGCAAGACAAATTTTCATGAGGATCTTGGAAAATCCGATAGGTACAAGAACCAAGCCAATTTAAAATCATGTAAAGCTTATAGCTCCTTCAATGTTCACTGGGGTTAAAGGTTTATCCTATATAATAAAAGGCTAATATGCAAATTGTCCCCAAGGGTGGAAGCTCAACCGACCAGGAGTTAGACATGCACTGACCACCAGGGGGCACTGGCAGTGGAGGAGCTGCTGGCCCCGATGAGAGCAGGACCATGCCAGGATGGTGGAGCAGGTGAGTGAGCAGCGCCAGGACAATGTGAGTGCTGAGGGAGGCCCAGATGGCACACGGGTGGCGAGGGAAGGAGGCGGCGGGGAGGCCAGGCGGTGGGGAACCTGATTGTCCCCGATCGCTGGCCAGGCCTAGGGATCCTACCTGTGCACAAATTTCATTAACTGGGCCTCTACTTTATATATAAAAGCCAACTGACCTTAATGACTAGTCACTATGACGCACACTGCTGTGGCCAACTGACCTCTCCCCACCCCTGGCCCAGCCCCAATCAGCCCCTATTGGGGCAGGCAACCAGATCCCACCCATGCACGAATCCTGCACCCAGGCCTCTAGTTATAAAATAAGATACTATGCAGTCTTATACAATGCTTGTGCAGACAGAGATGTCTTTGATCTTTTATAGAAAAACTGAAGTTGTAGAAATTTCCAAGGTACAATCTCATTTTTCCTTCTTAAATTACAAGAGGTGGTAAAAGTACTGTGGGTAAAAGAAGAAGTAACAGCAGTTTAGAAGAACATTCTCCACAAAAGTGGTTCCTTTTGTGAGAGGAAGGTTTAGAAAGGGGATGACTTTTAGGTTCTGCAGCATACATTTCTGTATTATTTACATGTATATAGCTACCTTTAATCCTCACCCGAGGATATTTTTTCCATTGTTTTTTAGGAAAAAAGGGAGGGAAAAGACAGAGAGAGAAACATTGATATGAGAGAAATAGATCGATTGCTTACCCTTTGCACATGCCCCGACCAGGGCTGGGAGTCGAGCTTGCAACTTGTTCTTGACTGAAATTGATATGGGACCCATCAGTCTGCAAGTTGACATTCTATCTACTGAGTCAAACCGGCTAGGGCTGCATTATTTATATTCTTAACAGAATAAGTGAATTTTGACAATATAAAAAAGAAATGCAGTAAAAACTCTCTCTAGAGCTCTAAGTGCTTTAGAGTTATATTTAAAACTTTAGTTTATATTTGATATTAATAGTAAGAAAAAAAAGAGGCTTAAAGGAAATAGTAGGGAACCTATATTGACAAATACAAGAAAATTCTTTTTTCAATTCTGGGATAGTATAGAGTTTTACACCTGTCGTTTTATCCCAAATTCTAGAAGCTTTCTATCACTGCGTTTTCAACATATAGAATTTATTTTGTTCTAAAGGATAATTTAAAAAAAATTTTTTCCCAAAGTTTTCAACCAGGTAAAAATTTGCTTCTCTAGATATAATTATGGATACATGTCTGTTGTATTTGTACAATTAAAATATAGCTCTCAATTTTAAAAAATAAGTATACCTAAGATACTGTATTTTAAACCAACTCATTTAAAAAAGAGCTTCCACACATAATCAAACAAACATGTCCAGGAAGATCTAAGCCTCATTTAGAATGCTGTAAATGGCACCCTGGGATTGTGCAGTGCCGTTTATACAACAGGAACCATGAACCCTGCCAAGACACAAAGACAGTCATCACAACTTTGTATCTAAAAGTAAAAACTTCAAAACAGTATCCACTTTCATCAATAAGAAATGGTCAAGCTGAAACCGGTTTGGCTAAGTGGATTGAGCCTCGGTCTGCGGACTGAAGGGTCCTAGGTTCGATTCCAGTCAAGGGCGTGTACATTGGTTGCAGGCACATCCCTGGTGAGGGGGTGTGCAGGAGGCAGCTGGTCGATATTTCTCTCTCATCGATGTTTCTAGCTCTCTATCCCTCTCCCTTCCTCTCTGTAAAAAATCAATAAAATATATTATAAAGAAAAGAAATGGTCAAGTAAACTATGGTATACCCCATGGTAGAATATTATGAAGCCACGAAAAATAACATTGTAGATGTCACCGATATGAAAAGCCATCAATGACATATTCAGTGAGAAAAGCAAGACATTAACAGTATTTAATCCCAATTTTGGATTTAAAAATGTATAGAAATAAGAAATATCTAGAAGGCTATAAGAAAATATCAATAGTAGTTCTCTCAGCAAGGTGAGATAAGTAATTTTTAAAAATAAACCCGTCTACATTTTAAAAGTTTATATCACAAACACATAATAGCCTAATATTGATTTTTTTTTAAAAAAAAGAAATTACAACTGCAGGAATAAAATGAAACAAAAGAGGTCTCACATCATAGTGTTGTTCTGGTTTTTTGTTTTTTAAAAAATAATTTGACTTGTGTGAGAAACCTTTTCCTTCCATCCCTTTCCCTAAGAGGGAGATTTATGCAGCATAAGTTACATCATCAAGGGTGTTTTTCACTTTGTATTTTTATCAGGTATTTTTCAAACTGTGCTAACACTGTGGTTGGCAATCTTTTGTTAGATCTTGAAGATTAGTTGTTAGTAAAATGCCCCTATTGATAAAAATACATAATTGAGAGGTCAACCAACCCAATTGAGGCCCCATGAAAGAACACTGTTCCAGAAGGAGTAGACTGGGGTTTCTTGATCTGGGTAGTTTCACTTCATAAATGGATTACTCTTGGTAAACTAGAAAATTCTAAAACAACCAGTTTTCCAATAATGATTTTTTTTTAAAGCCACCTGCTGCTAAATATGCTCTAAAATAATAGACTTTTCTTTGCATCCTACTATGGGCAGCTTTTCATGACCAGAGTCCCAAATTCCTGGATGTCCACTGAGGAGGCTCTTTTATTCATTCTCTTGTATTGGCTTCCAGGAAAACTGCCAGTAGGAGGCAGCAAGGACTGGCGGAGGCAACAGTGGCGGCTCTCCTCTGCACAGTAGTTAGCTGCTGGCTTCATTCTTCTGTCATTATATAAGCAAGATGACACTGTTCTCTAATCCAGCCAAAGCTGATAAGTACCATCAACCTGTCACTTCCTACATTTCAAATTCTAACATCACAGCATCAAAGAGTTTTTACATTTAGATTTCTTTTGCTGGCAGCAGCCGGTAGCCTCTCATTCTCCCACGGTGTTCTAATGCCGCATTTGCACACCGGGGTTACTCCCAGACTGAATAGCAGGTCATCCCCTGCTCACTGAGCTCATCTGTGGCCCATGTGCTAGGCAATTTAGATCCAATCAGCCCTTATTTAGCTCAAGAGTAATGAGCAGCATAGTGACACAGACTTAAGCCTGACCCTCAGGACACTGCTCATCAAGCAGTAAAACTGTGACAAAATCATTCATCTTCCACCCGCTGGCAAGAAATAATACTCGCACTCACTGTATTACTTTTCAAGATAAAAAAAAAAAAAGTCCTGAATTTTCATGATGTGAGACATTAATTTGCAGAAAGCTGAATTCCCTTAAACCCCCCTGTTGCTATGAGCTCACCAGGGGGAAAGAGACCTTAGGAGACTGAAATGGAATAAAGAAAATTGCTCCAGCTTTCTTTCCATTTTAAATAAGCCTTAAATCTGACAAGAGATATCCTAAAGAGAGAAAATATATATATCTTGTAAGGTAAAGAAGAAACTATTGAAAATGAAGAATTCCAGATGCTAGTTTCACTCTTTATATTTGTCCTCAATTTTGTTAAAATATAAATAAAATTTGAAGCAGAGCAATTACTCACCCTACTTCACAAGGTACATGGAGAAAGGTAAGGAATTGTTCTTATAGGCCATATGGTGGCAAAAGTAAATTCATATCTTGAAACAAATAGGTACTTTGATGCTAAGAAACACAAGTTAAAGAAAATAACTTTAGAGTAATTACCAGAACATGGTAAGGATACCTAGAAATATTTTACAACTATAATGAATATACTTTTCTACAATTTATAGTGCCTTTGGAGGTTTTATTAATCCAAAAATAATTAATGGAATAATTAAGAGATAAGTTTCCTTCCCTCACTGACATATCACATCATTAAAAAATACATCTAGTAGCACTACACTTATTAGACATAAAAGTTTAAATTATTATTTGTTTCCTCTATTTCCCTTTGATAACCAAAAGCCACAATAACCAATTTATCTTAATTTCCTTAGCCTGGGTCCATTTACTGAAATGACAATTTCAACTGTTTTTACAGCAGAGAGTTAACTTTAGCAATCCTGTCACGAATGGGATTTACCAGCCTTCACTATTTATTATGACAACATGTCTCTGGTTGAAAAAGCAGAGCAGTGTGGTGCCATGCAAGAACAAAGTAGTGATACCTTCTTACAAACTCATTGCTGAGTTCATCCAAAGCTTCAAAGATCTGGGGGGTCTAAATACCTATTGTGAACCATGGGGTTCAGACAAGGAACTACAGTGACATAAATAAGATAGGGAAAAGTAGCTTTCACCTCACCCCAACATCTTTTGATTTATTACCATTTGCTAAAGAGAAATATCCCAGTGCTTGGTACAGAAAATATTCATGGCACTACTGTTCCCTAAACAACTGAGCTGATACACTTCAGAAGAATGACATGTTTCCTTTACAGAGTATAATTCTGGTTTTCCTTGTCCTTTCATCCCAATTTCTATTTCAGTGTTCTTTCTCTACTCCTCCCTTCCCTTCTTTTCTTCTCTAAATGTAAGAGGTGGATTTATTGTTTCATCTCAGAAAAAAACATCTTCATTAACTTCAAACTTAAAGAACTATCAGAGGTCATAAAGCTCCATTCACCTACTTAAAACCAGAAGTGATCGTCAAAAAAAAAATCTTCTATACCCGTGGTTGGCAAACTGCAGCTTGTGAGCCACATGTGGCTCTTTGGCCCCTTGAGTGTGGCTCTTCCACAAAATACCATGGCCTGGGCAAGTCTATTTTGAAGTGGTGTTGGAAAAAGTTAAAAAAATTGGCTCTCAAAAAAAATTTCAATTGTTGTACTGTTGATATTTGGCTCTGTTGACTAATGGGTTTGCTGACCACTGTTCTATACTAATAAAAGGGTAATAAGCAAAACAGACCAGAAGACCTTCCAGAGACCTTTCAGACAAAGCCGGGGACTTGGCTGGCCTGCAAACTGCCCCCAAATGGTCCTCAGCACCTTGGCCAGGCCAGCCACACACCTCCTCCCTCCCGCTGCCAGCGAGTAACCCCACACTGAAGGGAGTGTGACCAGCCTGTAAAGGCCCTCAGTTCCTCATCCAGGCTGGCCACACCCCCACCCGATGGGGGCGTGGATGGTCTGCAAACCACCCCAAGCCCCTCATCCCCCAAGAGGACCTCCCACCCTGATCCAGGATCCGCTTCAGGGCAGACCAGCTGGCCCCCACCCATACAACAGGCATCTATACTAATAAAAGGGTAATCCTGTCTAATAAAGAAGGAATATGCTAATTGACCATCACACCTCACAGAAGGTGGCACCCACAGCCAATAAGGGGGAATATGCTAATTGACTACCACTCATTCAAAGATGGTGGTGCCCACAACCACAAGATGGCAGTGCCTAGTCCCCTCAGTGCCCCAGTTGCCCAGGGTAGGCTGGAGACACAGGCAAGCCTCAGATGTTGGCTGCCCAGCTGCCCAGGGTCAGCTGGGGTGTTAGTGAGGGACAACCAAATGACTGAACAAGCAGGCTGCATAGGGCAACCAGGCTGGAGGGGGGTTAGTAAAGCACAAGCAAACGACTTTACAGCAGACTGCTTGTGGCGACCAGGCCGGTTGTGTGGGGGGGCAGTTGGGGACGACACGTCGGCAGGCAGGTGAGCAACTAAGTCCAAGATTGTGAGAGGAATGTCTTCCTTTTGTACTACCTACTTAGACAACCCCCAGTTCTCTCACTGGAGATGTTAAAAAAAAAAAAAAAAAGTCTTAATAAATGATACCATACAATAAAGGTTAAAATAACTAGAACTATTGAACATGGAAAATATTTGAGAAATAATAAACAGATATTTATGCATGCATACTCTTACACACACCAATCCCAAATGTCAAAACAAATATATAACAAACAGATGACCTTCTAGGCTCAAGGGAAAAGAAAAAAAAAAAAAGGGATTTAAAAATATATTTATTTTCAAAGTGTATTTTAGAGCCAGGAAAAAGAGTTTTAATCTTTTAAGAAGTTCTTTTTGAGTAAATAGAGTGTGTGTGTGTATATATATATATGTAATTCCTTTTGAACTATTTCTTAGCCTCAACATTTAACATTTTAGGTAAGTTTCAACTGCTTTAGACTTCTTTGAAACTAGACTCCTGTTTAGTACAAAATAGGTTATCAGTTGATCAATATCCATTTGGCTTAAATTCATAAGTATACAACCCCCCCTTAAATGGTAGAACAAACAGATACAAAGCCTGAAAATTTGTTTCTTTTTAAACTCCAAATGATATTTGCAGATGCCAAAGGCATTTTGAAATCACTCACCCTTACTTCAGTAAAAATGAAAAAGGGGGATGGGGAGGAGGGAGAATTTCATGAGACCTTGTATGTCAAGTTTTTGCCCAAAGCTAATTTTCATAGCTGTGTTATAAAACCTTGAAAATGGAGGTTTATAATGGAAATGCTGACAGACCCTTAACTATAGCAGCATGAATGGATATAATTAAAGGAAAGCTTTTGGCTACACCTAACTCCACAAATGAAAGACTGGCATTTTTACATTAACCTCAAATAACAGCAAGTGAGAACTAGAAATATGATTCCAGAAAGGTAATGTGAAATGTTAAAGATGACTGCTAAAACTATTTGACATTTGAAGTTCTACACACAGAGGCATTTAGTTAACATAACCAAGTCAGTATTTTCATAATGCTACTTAATCAGCAATAAAGAATGCTCTGGTGAGCCATCAGCTTCAGTTAGCGGAAAGTGGCATATGAAGTTATTATTTCTTAACAGCCTAGAGGGAGCCGCTTCTCCCTTAATCAGTGATCTTAGTCCCTGCCTACCTGTAATTTCTCTGTCATACAGTTATAAAACTATTACCCTGTTCAACATACAGACTCACACATCTTGCTCACATATTTATGCAAGGACTGGTACCTATTCCCACCTGAATTTGAAAACAGAAGAGATTGCCAAGGTAAAGTATTTCATTCTTTCCCTTGTCAGGGATGCAGCCTGGAATAAATATCATCAATCTATGTAACTCATCTTCCCTGTCTAAATCAAAATTCAAAGAATTTAGCTGTGTTCTTAACTTTAAAAAGGGGGAGAAACCTATGCTTAACAAATATCCAAACTGTTTTTGTACTTTCTAATAATATTAAAAGTAATAATTTAATAGCATACTAAAAAGACTCCTATGGAAAGATCTTCAATGAGGCTCCTGATTTGGGGGAAGAAATTAGGAACACGTATCTATGATCATATATCTGAAGGACTTTTTCTCCCGTTTCCCCTCTCTGTCTCCTATCCTTCTTTCTTTCCTTTAAGGTAAATAATCCTGAATGATCTCTGGGACCTTTCCACAAAAGATTCCAAACTGAAAGGAAGTCTGCCTTGACATTATCTACCTTGGAAGTGCTAAAGACTGACGGAATAAAATTAAACTGTGTAAGTCACAGCCCCTCCTATTATCCTATATAATAAAGATGTAATATGCGAATGGTTGTTATGCCATGAAGTGTAACGACCAACCAACTGCATAACAACCGGATCACGGATCAGCGGGAGGGTGGGGCAGTGAGCTACAAGTGGGCTGCGCAGAGCTACTGGAGGGAGGGGTCGGGGCTGCAAGCTACAAGTAGTCAGCAGAGAGTTGCAGGAGTTACCAGTGGTGGTGAGTTGGCAGTCCAGCTGAGGCAAGGGGCAGCGAGCTACTCATCCATGAGCAGGGCTACTAGTTTATTATAATTAGTCTCATTGAAGAACTGTGTGCAAATTACTACATAGTTTCAGAAATTTAACAGATGACAGTGACTAAACTGTGACAGCATTAATAAAGACCTGCACACTAATTCACTCTTACACACTGACTTCATACTTCCTTGCTAAAATCAATCTACAATTTTGACAATGAACGTTATACATGACTTGATATGCATTTACAGCAATTGTTTTCAATTACAGTTGAACAGCATAAAAAAAAAAAAAAAAACATTTGTGCAAGGAATTAGGCAATATCAACATAAACGTCCTTTTTTTCATAGGTTAGTCTTAAAGATCAACATCTTACTTCTTGCCCAGGCTCGAGATAACAGCAAACTATATACTCAAGCCTGTTCTAGTTAAAAGATACTCCTAACATGAATGTAAACTTAGTTTCACCTTATATAACTGACACTCTTTACTTTATCTTCTTGATTCCTACTTCAGTACTTCTGAATAGTGATCCCCATGGATTAACAGAGATGCTGTATAGCTTCCAAGATACTTGTAAGCAATATTTTCCAACACTCCTTTAATGCTAAAGGATTTCTATGAAATTGAATTTAAAGAGCAAATATTTGTTTTTATTACAAAAAATGAAATCTAGATGGTTATCACAGTTCTAATAAACCAAAGATGAATTATTATTATTATACATAACATGTGATTTGTGTCCACATCCCTCTCTGATTTTTTCCAACTAATGACTCATTAAAAAATAAGCAACTTGCAAAATTATGAAAACATAGTAATGAAAGTTCCCCAATAAGCAACCATCCTTTTTTTAGTAGCAAAAAAGGCAAAACACTCCAAAGTATACATGTTGGAACAAAAATAGATTTACAATAGAGTGTATGAAAAATCCTATCCTATATAATAAAAGGCTAATATGCAGATGGAATGGCAAGATGGTTACTATGATGCTCACTGACCACCAGGGGGCAAACGCTCAATGCAGGAGCTGCCCCCTGGTGGTCAGTATGCTCTCATAAGGAGAGTACCACTCAGCCAGAAGCCCTGAGCCGGGCTCATGGCTGGCAAGTGCAGTAGCGATGGTGGGAGCCTTTCTGGCCTCTGTGGCAGTCAGACATCCCCCAAGGGCTTCCAGACCATGAGAGAGCCTAGGCTGGGCTGAGGGATCCTCTGCCCTCCCTCTTCCCACCGTCCCTCCACTTCCCAGTGCACAAATTTCATGCACCGGGCCTCTAGGAATACAATAAAAAATAATACAAAAATAAACTGTGTTTGTGTACTCACAATTGTAAACCTATTTTATATGAGTAGTGGTAATACTTTCAGGTTTGCAACATTTTACAGATTTCATTCATATAATTATCTCTTAATTTTTAAACAAATGTAGTGGTATGATTAATTTCTGTTTGGTTATTTGTGAGCTATTATAAAAATGGTATAAGAATATGCCTATGGTATAGTGGGTTAGGTCAGATTGCCAATTCTGAAACTTAATGGCCTTATTTTAGGGAAATCATAAAAAGTCTCCAAGTTTTCATTTCATCTATAAAAAGTATGATATGGTTGGTCAAGACATGAATGAGATAATATTTGTAAATTGAACATTTTTAAAGAATGAAAGAATTATTCTTGTGTTTCTAGATACCAGTTTTGCAGAAGAACCATGTTCTAGTTAGGAGGTTAAAGACAAAAAGAAATTAGTAAATGAAAATGAAATTTTAAAAACTAATTTTCCATTTTATTACTTTCTTTATATTTACATTTTTAAAATATATTTTAATGATTTTTTACAGAGAGGAAGAGAGGAATAGTTAGAAACATTGATGAGAAACATCGATCAGCTGCCTTCTGCACACCTCCAACTGGAGATGTGCCCGCAACTAAATGTACATGCCCTTGACCAGAATCAAATCTGGGACCTTTCGGTCGGCAGGCTGATGCTCTATCCACTGAGCCAAACCGGTTATGGCTGTATTTACATTTTGAAAGCCTATTCAAACTTTGTCTGATTTTTCTTTCACCAAGTTTCCATTAACATTTTTAGCAGACTCCTGTATTTAATATCTTAGAATGCATGCTTTGTAAATATATTCCATACACTAATCTAATAAAAATGAGGAAGAATACTTTCTTCTACACTAGGGGTGTCGAACTCAATCAGAGAAGGGGCCAAAATCTAAAATCCAGCCTAAATCGCGGGCCGAATGGTTTACTGAACAGTCATAAACTGACAATGTCATAAACTGACAGCGGAGTGCAGTGATGACAGCGCGGTGCGGGCCACATTGCAAGGCCTGGCCGGCCGGATTTGGCCCGCGGGCCTTGTGTTTGACACATGTGTTCTACACTATTAGAAAGAGTGAAAACTGGTGCAAAAATTTTTTGTAGGGAATCTGGTAATATCCATCCACATTTAAAATTCAATTTACACTTAGGAATTAATCTATAGATATACTTTCCAAGTACACAGAAAATGCATGTATAAAGATGTATAAACAAAACTGTGTTTCTAATAACATAAAATATTAAACAATATAGATATCCATTATTTGAGGATTGGTTAAATAAAGTTTAGTATATCCATACAATAAGATACTAAAGCAGCCACTAAAAAAAATTAGGCTTCATATACTCACATGGAAAGTTACTGAGGAAATACTATAATAAGTGAAGAAGTTGAAGAATAAAGATTATCCATTTTGTGTTTTAAGCTTATAAATGAGAAAAAATCTGGAAAGTTCTATAGAAACCATTTTACTTTTGTGGAGTAGAACTCAATGAATGTTTTCAATCTCAGTACCACTGTGGCTGGTTGTGTGTTCTGTCCTATGCACTGTGGAATGTTTAGCAATATCCTTGACCTCTACCCATTACTAGCAACAAACCCCAGCCTCCAGATGTGACAATCAAAACCTTCAGACACTGCAAAATGTCTCCTTTGGAATAAATTCACCTTTAGTTGAAAATATAGGAATAAAGGCGGGAAAAGAAATTTTTACTTGTCACCTTATATACCTCATATTTTTTTCTTTTACCAATAACAATATATTTGCAATTTAAAGAAAATTTTTAACAAAAAGCTTTCTCCAAATTTCTAAGAAAATGAAACCATCAGTATTTGTGGGATATAAATCTTCTAAAAACACACACACAAAAACATATGTAAGAAGTAATGCAACCCTATTCATAAACTATTGTTATTAAAATGATAGTTCAAAATCATCCCTTTCCTCTCCTCCAAAATATGATACAGTTCTAATTTATCTTTAGATACCAGAATTTTTTTTCCCTTCTCTTACTAAATCCTTGAGAAAAGGCCAGTCTGAGGAAAATAAATTTTATGTCTTTAAGAAATTTTTAATAAGAAGTAATGCAATCACTGATTAAAAGGGACTTATCCCATCTTCAGTAGAAAAAGCAGAAAAATATACAGATTCTGACAGTTTCCATGACTGCCTCTTCCCAAGATGCCCATACTTCCAGCTTCATTTTCTATACCTTTGACGCTGTAGCTTTTGGGGGCTATCGTTCCTCATCACCAGGATGGTTTAGGCCAGCAAATCCTGTTCCTACCTATTTTATATATTCAGACAAATATAAAGCAATAATGGTGCCAGAAATAGTGGTACAAATTTTCTAATTTTGCTCAGGAAACACAGGGAAATTACTACTTACCACTTACTTAAAAATTGTACAAACAAAATGAATTTGACATTTGGGAAAGTATGTTTAACAAACTCTATTAGACTAAAAACAAACAGTTCATAGAGAAGATCCAGAATTAGTAAAAGCTTCTTCTAATAAAGTTGCTTATTCATTTACTTTCCATCCATCCATCTGTACAAAAATTTGAGAGCTTTAAGATTGTTACTTTAATATATCTGACACTGGGGGGAAAAGGGAGTGACTGTCTGATCAAGAAGTCTAAATAAACCTTTAGAACCTAAACTGATGAGTGCAGATAAACAATAAAGATACATAAAATGTAATAAGAAATGAAAACCTGTGGATTAATCAGTATGACACACAGACCAACATTAAGTAAATAACAATAAGTAAAACTGGCAATAAATAAATTTCCATAATTTGGAAATCTTGTCAAGCTTAGTACCATTGAAAAACAGATGCTACTTTTGTAACGTGGTCTTAGGAAGAGGAAAGCAGTCTGTTCATTAACTTCAGACATAATTTAAAAAATAAAGTATTTCTATACATAACTTTTACCTAACTTTTCAGAGACAGTGACTAAGTACAATGAGTCGTAGCATCTAACTTGTTAAGAACATGTACTTCAAAGATAAAAGTGCTATGTAAAAACAGCCTTACAGAAAATATATTTCATTACCACTGTTCTCTTAATTACTGTTCAGATCTGAGTGCATTTGTACATTTGTATAGTTTAAGTGGATCTTAAAACTTAAGTTTTGTATAGGCGATTGGCATTACAAATGGAACAATCCCATCTTAAACTCAGAATAAATTGTTTTAGTTGTATTTGAGGCAGTTGAAGCTATTAACTCTGTAGCGAAATAAAGAAACTTACTTTTTTTAATGGTACTAAAAAAATCATATATGCAATAAATTACATAGTTTCAGTAAAAGCCACTTCAGATTTGAGCTCAGGTCCTGCTTAGAATATCTAAAACATACCTCTAGATAATTAACACTCTTTTAGGAAAGAGAGAAAGGAAAGGAGGGGTGAAAAGGCACAGGTCTGGGACTGTACTAGAGCTGTTCCGAGTTTAATGTGTTTGCATATAAGTTTTCTCTTAAAGAGCTACTGTTAAAGCAACAGTTTGAAAACTACTGATTTATGCCAATGTAGTACTAAAACCAACTCCTTTCTCTACATTTGGACTTCATGATTAAGTCAAAAGTAATAGAATCAACACAGGTAACAATAATAAACAAATTAATAAGTAAGCACATTACTAGAAAACATACCTGATTCTAGCCAGAACAGCTTGTAGAAAGTGCAATACCGTCCTAAGTTCAGGTTCTTGACAAGCTGGCAGAAGCATACTAAATCCATCACTAAGCAGTTTTTCATGGGAGGGATGCAAACAATGGCTTATCTCAAATACTTCTTGAACTCCATCAATATAGATGGAAAGAAGTGTCCAGAGAGTCTGTCTTTGTCCCATTTCATCATTCTTAGATAAAAGCAAGAACTCCCTTGCTTTTGCCTGGAAAGCATCTGAAAATTTTTCAGCCAAAACACCAATGTCCAGATTTTTCTGGGTATACATTAAGAGGAAAGCTGCCTGACCCTTCCAAATGAGAGGTGATGTTTTCAAAGCAGGCTTGAGGAAATTCAGCAGGTCTAAAACACGACTTGCTACATCTTCTACCTCTGCAATAGCTGCTAACAGTAGAAAAAGATTGAAAAAGTTTTGCAGACCAACTACAGTTAGTTCTTCCATTCTTTTTTGATGGAATTTAGAATATATTCTGTAAAACATAAAAATTGGTTTTATTACTTTTTTATTCACCAAAATCTATCTTTTAAAATAACATTTCACTTAATATCATGAATCTCATTACCATAAATTTTTGGCTAATTCATTACAATGCTGCCATATCACTTTGTTTATCTAGAAAACAAATGAACCTTCAAATATTTCAATGATGTAGCAGATCACCTAGAAGTAAATCAAAGGGCTCAGGGTGTTGTCAAAGTACAGTAGAAATAGTCTTTGCATAAAGTACATGACTTCCTTTTAGTCCCCCATCATGCTTCCTTCAAATTTTTTATTGACAAATAAGAAAGAATATATCATATTTTAAGTACAATTTGATGTGCTTTACAAAAATCCTAATAGGACAATTTTATATAACAATTTTCCTTAAGTCTTTTCTCACTCTAGCTCTCACAAAGACTTGCTATATGTGAGTGTGTGCATGTGTGTGTGTGTGTGTATATATATATATATATATATATAGCAGCAACTCTTTGTGACTTATATACACACATACCTACCCACAGAGAGAAATTGTTCCTATTAAAATGTCTAAGACTAGCCATTTAAAAATCTCATCAACACTACTTAGTAATATAATTTTAATAACTGATAGTCTTTTCTTTCAACAATTATGGGATTAGAAATGGAAATCATTCATGTTAAATCCTACTTACAAACTATTAAGTTTTGTAGCTTCTATAATTAGTAAAGTCAAGATAGAAATGATTAATGTTCAAGAGTGGTTAAGTTTATCCCATATAATAAAAGTGCAGTATGCAAATTATCCCCTCAACCAGGAGTTGTCCTAGAGTTCAACCAGGGGGCGGGGCTGGCCAGGGGAAGGGATGGCATACCCAGCAGGCAACTGCTAGGGATCCTACCAGTGCATTAATTTCGTGCATCGGGCTTCTAGTTTGTAAATAATAAAATTGATAAATTCCTGAAAATAAAAATGTTTAATTAACTTTAAAACTTCCATTACACCAACTATAGTGCTTGGTATACAATATCCTATTCCTATATAATAAAAGGGTAATATGCAAATTGACCGAACGGAAGAATGACCGAACGCCCACAGCCCCTCACCCAGCTGGCCCCACCCCTGGTTGGGCCCTTCACCCCAACCGCCCTAGGGTCCTCATCTTAACCACTCAGCCCCCGAGTGGGCTTCTGACCCCAATCAGGGGCAGAGCTGGCTGGCAAACTATCTACAGCCCCTTGCTCCAGCCAGCCTGCCTCCAATGACCTCCCATGGGGCAGGCCAGATGGACCCCACCAGTACACGAATTTGTGCAATGGGCCTCTAGTTTCCTAATGAAGAGACTTGTTATTGAATGGATTCCAATGATTCCTTTTAGCAATAAAGTTCTAAGGATGATCTATCTATATAAAACCCTACTGGCAGAACTGGCTGGATGACCAGTTGGTATGACGTGCACTGACCACCTGGGGGGCAAATAATCAATGCAGGAGCTGCCCCAGTCTGCAGGCCCTGACCAGCGGTGGCAGTGAGGTACAGGGCCAGCAAGTGGGCAGCACCAGGCCAACCTAGGTGGGTGCGAGCAGGGGCCCCCGATCATCCTACTGGTTGTCCCAGATTGGCCCTGATCACTGGACAGGCCTAGGGACCCTATCCGTGCACAAATTTCATGTACTGGGCCTCTAGTGTATTGTACAAAATGAATTAAGGTTCAAAAACAAACTAACAAACACAACAAAGAAAAAAACTACTGTCTGAGGCACATAATTACTAGCGGTTTAACAAAGAAACTTCCATTAGAAAGTATAATCTAAATAAAAAACCTAAACTATATCACTATAACCTTGCAAGAATCATTCATTGTGAAAATCAAGTAGGAATTTCATTTAGTTATTTTTGAGAAGTCCATACCTTGAATAAGAAGCATTCTGTTGTGAGAATTCCTACCCTACAAGGTGAGGAAGTGGTAGATGGCAGTGTGTGCACAAAGAGAGCTTGAAAAAGGGCCAGTAGGCAAAGGAAATAGTACATGGGAAGACAAAAATCATAGCCATGTAACAGGCAAAACTCTAAAAAAAATAAAGAGTACATGAAATGTGACCAAAGTTTATTTTACCACAGAAATTAAAACTGGGCACACTCTCCAAAAGAAAATATTACCGTTTCCCCGAAAATAAGACAGCCTCCGAAAATAAGACCTACTTACAGGTTTCCTTCTGAGTGAAATATAAGGCATCCCCTGAAAATAAGGCACCCCCCCAGGCTAAACATGAGAGATTTGGTCCACTGATTCTGAAAGAAAGGGAGTCACAAGAAATTCACCAAGAAATTCAGGAATTGGATTGTTATGATGATGTTCCAGAAGACGATGACATGATTGTCATTGAATAAATGAGTAAATTCTTGATACTGTAGGATTCACAGTTTGTCTGGTTTGTGTTGACAACTACCATACTACCATACCGTAAACAGGTAATAAATTTCCTTTATTTTCATTTAACAATAAATGTGTACCGTATTCTTCTTCATGGAAAAATAAGACATCCCCTGAAAATAAGACCTAGCGCATCTTTGGGAGCAAAAATTAATATAAGACACTGTCTTATTTTTGGGGAAACAGGGTAGTTATTTGGTTCTACTAGGCTCTGGTTAGTTTTCATTCAAGAATGCAAAGTTTTGGGACACTAAAGAACACAGAATTTAGAGATTGAATCTACCGTGTTTCCCCGAAAATAAGACATCCTCCGAAAATAAGACCTAGCGCATGGAAAGATAAGACATCCCCTGAAAATAAGACCTAGCACAACTTTGGGAGAAAAAATTAAGACACTGTCTTATTTTCGGGGAAACAGGGTATTACTTGCAATGTACGATTTGGAGACAGTTTTTATTTTTGTATGTAATTCGTTTTTAATAAAATAGAAGTATTAATATGCTTATAACATAATAATTAATTCTGGTAAGAAAAAACAAAAACAGCCGTTCTCTAATATCCTTGCATATAGTATATGAAATTTCAATTTTTAGGACTGATGAGATAAATAAGAAACTAAAATCCTCTACAAGGTACAGATATTATTTTGTTCCTTACTATAAAAAATTGGCAGGCTCAAACAACTCCGTATTTTGCTGTCCTACATAAGATATACATTTTAAGTGTGTGAACCATAAAGACCTCCAAGCACAAGTTAACTTAAAAAATACCAAGAGTAACACTTTTCCAAAGATGTAAGTGAACATGATAAAGAAAATACTATACACACCTTCCTTTGACTTGTTTCCAAAGATGAGGACCATTGTTCTTCATGGCTTTCTTAACGACTTTTGCCAAAATGCAAAGGAAAATGGTGTAACTACTTCTGGATTTACAAATGTCAGAATCTTGTTTATCACAACAGCAGGTCTTCACCATTTCTAGCATAGACAAGGGTGACTTAATATTTGTAAGGCCTTTCAAAGGAAGCCAAGAAATACTGAAAGAACTATTCTAAAAGCCAAAAAAGAAAACAAGTATTAAGTCTGAGTAAATCAAAATGGAAAGCTGCAAATCCCATTTAGCTCATTAAATGTCTAACTCATCTTAATCACAAAAATTACATAGCCATTACCACATATTCCCTCAAAATAAAAATTCCATTAAAGTATAAAACATGAAGGGATATTCAAATTCCTGGTTTATCCCACAAAATGTTAGGATTCATACAGATCCATACATTGCATTTGGTTGATGTAAAGCTCTTTTATTCTGTAAGTTTTCCAATCTTTGTTCATACCATTTATTTTTATATCCAACCAGAGGCCTGGTGCTTGAAATTCATAGTACATTGGGGGGAGGAGGGGGTGTCCCTTAGCCCAAACTACCCTCTCAATCTGGGACTCCTCAAAAGATGTTCAACTGCCCGTTGTACATAATGGAGCTTAATAAAGCTATCACTCCTTGGCTAAAACCCGGGGAGGGGGGGGGACCCGTGCAGGTGGCAGTTGATCAATGATTCTCTCTCATCATTGATGTTTCTAAATGGGCAATGGGACATCCCTCTCACAATCCAGGACTGCTGGCTCCAAAGCACTTGCCTGCCTGCCTGCCAGCCCAATCACCTCCTAACAATTCTCCTGCCAGCCTAATCGATGCCTAACTGCTCCCCTGCCAACCTGATTGCCCCCAACTGCTCTCCACTATCTGACTGGTCACCCCCAAATGCCCTCCCCTGCTGGCCTAGTCACCCATAACTGCCTTCCCTTGCCAGACTGGTCATCACTAACTGCCCTCCCCTACCGGCCTGGGTGCCCCCAACTGCCCTCCCCTGCAGGCCTTGTTGCTCCAAACTACCCTCCCCTGCAGGCCTGATACCCCCCCAAGTACCCTTCCCTGCCGGCCTGCTAGCCCCCAACTGCCCTCCTCTGCCAGCATTGGGTAACGAGAGCTTCTCAGGCTGGCTCCTGTGTGCTTCTGACATGACTCCAGTTTACTTTGATAACCTTTCCTTTCAGTTATGACAAAATACCAACCTATACTCACCTTTTACACATTCTGCCTCAGAACTAAATTCAATCATTCATCATGCTTCAGAGAAAGGTATTTTTCCCCCTCATTTTTATTAAGCTCCATTATGTACAACCCAAAGTTGAAATTTACTTGTAAATATTCCATTTCCATTTTCTGTCTTGAGGGGTTCACTATTTATTTATTCAGAAAACCAAACATACCAATTCTTGTCTCTACACACTACAGGTAACTAAATCCTCTAAGTCTATCTTTCAAATTTTTATCTTCAAAATTTATCCTCTCCTTTCTAAATCAATTATCTGTATTTTAGGTCTCTTACTGCATTATTTGCGTAAACTACTAAACTGGACTACTAACTTATCTGCCCCCAATTCATTTACACCATTTTTCAGAAAAATTCTCAAACACATACTTAGTATGCCACATTCTTGCTTTCTAATATCTCCAAAATAAATCACAATTCAACTGTATGGTTATCTTCATACTCTAGCCCCTGACTACCTTTCTCTCTAGTGTCCTGATTTCCTGTCTCTCTCCAAAGCCATCTCAGACACAGCTCTCAAAACTCTTAAACCTTGTATAAACATATTTATTTTTTTTCATGTACATTTGTTCATACTTTCTCTTTGCCTGGATGCTTTTTACTTCTGTATTTGGAAAATTCCACTCATTCCCTAGGCCAAGTTTTAAATGATGACTTCATAAATTCTTCCAAAAGTCCATACACTAGATCAGATACTCCCTTTTCTGGAGTTCCACAGTATTATCTATTTTGTCTAAACAGCGTATAGGTTACTCAAATGCCAACACTGCATCTTAGTCAGGATAACATTAATTGTTCAAAGTGTTGTAAGCAATCAACAGTTATTAAAAAATATTTATAAATAAGGATTAAAAAAATCTTTCTGGTATACTAGATATACTGGTTATTAATGGCAGATTTTGTAATTTCAGCTACTTTGCTTACTTTGCTCTGTTCCTTTATGACAATGCTCTAGATAATGTTTGTGAAAGATAAAATTATTCTTGAGCTATCCTAATCTACTTTGAAAAATTAATTATTTAAGAAAAATCTTTAACTATTCATAATTAAGCTATAAAAATATTCCTCAAATATCATGAACAAATTCTTCAAATTCCTGCTTCAAATTCACATTGTTTACTCACCAGGTTCTTACTATAATATTCCCATAGAATGGTGACAATTGTAATGTTTGGCTCCCAGAAATCACAAAGTGTCAAACAACAGTGAAGATGCATTCGTAATTGCTCTTCTAGTATACCATCCTAAAAAATAAACTTAAATTGTGAAGAAGTAAATGGACAATAGCAACATGAATATTATTATCACATGATACTGCATTAAATAACCTGCTTCTAAAAAGAACATGAATACATATCAACAAATCATATCCACTATTATCTTCAGACCAGAAAGTCTAAGTCAGCAAGGTATATGTCTAAAAATGCTTTAGAGACTATTAATTATTCAGTTCATGGAAATTATATACTAACTGAATTTGATTTTTAACTCAATTATTTAAAAATTAGAGGCCAGATGCATGAAAATTTGTGCAAGAGTAGACGTTCCTTCCCCCAGCTGCCGGCACCGTCTTTGCTCCAGCACCTGGGACCCAGGCAGCTTCTCTCCGGCCCTGGCTTCTTCCTGAAGGATATCTGGTCTAATTTGCATATTATCCCTTTTATTATTATAGATTACAATAGGTCTTTCATGATGAGATTGGAAAAGAAACCCAAACCAGGAAGAGGTAACAAAAATGATTTAATAATTAAGATGTATACAAATCCCAAGATCATATTTAAGTACTAGGTCAAATTCTTTTTAAAAAAATGTTTTTATTGATGTTGAGAAAGAGAGGAAGGGAGAGGGAAAGAGAAACATTGTTGAGAGAGAAACATCGCTCAGCTGCCTCCTGCACGCCCCCTGTTGGAGATCAAACTTGCAACCTGGGCATGTGCCCTGACAGGAAATCAAACCCCTTACCACTTGGTTTATGGGTTGATGCTCAGCCACTGAGCCACATCAACTAGGCTAGAACAAATTCTTTGTAAGAATACAAGAACTGTTCTTAAAAAAAAAAAAAAAATATATATATATATATATATATATATATTGATTTCAGAGAGGAAAGAAGAGGGAGAGAGAAAAACATGAATGAGAGAGAATCTTTGATTGGCTGCCTCCTCCACACCCCTACTGGGGATTGAGCTTTGCAACACGGACATGTGCCATGACCTGGGATGGAACCGTGACCTGATGCATAGGTCAATGCTCAATCACTGACGCACATCGGCCAGGCTAAGAATTGTTCATTTAAAAACCAGAGGATTGGCAGAGTACATATATTTTAAACTTTTAGGAAGTGCAGCAGGAGAAAGAACTTTTCTGTGGAAAAAGATGATGATAAATTATCCTGCCGTCCCTGACCACTACAGGTAAATGGATATGTATCCATATGAATCTTTGCAGTCTTTTAAGGAATGCTGTTAGAGCTTAAAGTAAGTTTATGAGGTTCTAACCTATCCGAAGGTATTAAGACTGAATTAGTAGCTTTTGTAAAAAAAAAAAAAAAAAAAAAAACAATGACCAATTTTAGTGATTCCCTATTACCTTGAAGTAAAAAATACATGCAAGAAACTTTTGAGTTACTAAGTCAGCATATTCTTAAAAACAACAAAGAATAAAGCCAATTAAAATGACAAAAAATAAATATAAACAAAAACTTTTATAATAATTGGGATAATAGCTCTTTTGTTTCTGATACAACTGATGTAAGGGTCTTTGGTTTTCTAACCCAGAAATCTTAGCTCATACTTAGAAAATTTATAACTAAATGCACTTATATGTTTCACCTAAAAATATTAAGCGTTAATAGATAAAAGGGAAAAGAAAATGTCAAGCTATTGAAATGATTCTCAAAGATATGGCTATAAAATAAATGGGTGTGCATGTCTGTGTTGTGTGAGTGCTATGTATATAACAATCTTTTACTACCACATTTCCTTTTTATTCATTTTCAAGTTTTAACAATCTTTATTTTCAAACAGAAAAGTAATTTATTTCCCATTTAAAAAATTATTTACTAAAAATTTCCCTTAAACTCTTACATAAATAATTTGTATGACAAAACTGTATAGAACTACAATATATAGTATGTTTAAAGATGTGATGAACAGCACATTTAAAACTATTTTAAAAGGAGGTCAAATCTGACCTGTGGGCCACAAAGCACTACATTAACAGCTTTGCAGAAAGAAAAATGATAAGGTATGAAATGAAGGCTCAAAAACTAGGACCTTATCAGCTAGAGTATGATTCAGGCCTGTAAGACAAATTGCTCAGCAAGGCAAGTCTCCTTCCTGCTGTGATGAGAACAGAGCTGAATTTCCAATGCCACTGGCTATCTCCCTCATCTTGTTTCCTAGACTTGGTATTATACAGTCAAGGAATGGCTCAGTTCTGAAGCATCTACTACTTTAAATACATTTTGTCAAAGTCACCAACTAGGATAATTATCTTTGTCCTTTAACTGGCAACTCAGTGTTAAAACTAAAAAACCTTCAAAAGATAGTCACTATTAGGAACTATTATATGTTGATACTTCATTGATAAAGAATGATGATTTCTATCACAGGTTATTAGTAAGTAAACTAAGTATGTTATTTAAATCATGTTAAGTTTGCTTGGTTCTTACAAATAAATTCTGTAACCTAAAAATTTAGCAAAGCCCACAAATCGTCTCATTTTAAGTGAGTAAATACCTGTACATTGATGGACCTTTTCAGCAGTTCTTCTACAAAATTCCAATTTGATTCCATTTGTCTCTAGGAAGGGAGAAAATATTATTGCATCAAAATTACTACTTATAATTATAAATTAAAATTATGATATAGGGTGAAGTACAAACATTCTGTTCAACATCACACCTCACTACAACTTCTTAAATGTTTAAATTACTTGGGCAGAGCTAGTTAAGACTCAGAAGAAAAATTTACAACTATTCCAATTCAATAGAGTCCTTTGAGTTGTTTCATTAAACAATGGTTCCTCTATAAAATTATGTTTTGACAAATATTTAATTTTTGCTGTCAGATGTAATCTAACAGGAAAAAAAAAAAGCTTTTATTTATTTATTTATTTTGAAGTTTTTATTCCCCGCATGTTCTTCCTTTATTCTGGTACTTTACTCACCAGAGACTTTTTCCTTCATTTTATGCATTAACAACCTAAAGACAGTCTACTCCAGTAAACAAGTAACTAAAAAATTTACAGAAAATAAAGAAAAAATTTACACAGTGCTCTTATTTAGGTAATGGTCATTTACTAGAGTAGAAACAATAACTATCTAATAGATTCTCCGAAGTAAGGAAGAGAGCCAGAAAGAGCTTTCTCAGAGCCAAAATATTCCACAATGGCTAGAAACGGAAAGTGACTCCACGTTTCCAACAGAAAAGCCTGCAGACCTCTCATAGGATACTAAGTCCACTGACACTCAGTCTGCGCACTGCAACACAGTGATGCCAGGAGACTAGCATGTACTGATTCCAGGGGGAGAGGAAAACAGAAACTCCACATTTGGTACTTCCTTGATCTCTGCATTATGTACCCTTGGCTAATTTTAACTTAAATCCTTTCCCTGTAACAAACCATAGCTGTGAGTATAATAGCATTCAATAAGTTCTTTAAGTCCAAGTAAATGATACAGTTTTGGGAATTCCTGAGCTTGCAGTTGGTGTCAGAAATGAGAGCAGCCTTAAGGACTGTCCTCTAAAGCTTAGTAGTTGGCCCTAAAAGGTTCTCAAAAAGGAGGGTCTTTACATTATTACTTCCTCAGAAAAATCTTACCCATTTCAACGATAACACAATTAAGTCTCAGAAAGATATATATATATATATATATATATATGATTTAATGCAAGTTGGTCTGGCTCTAAAGCCAGTGTTCCTTCCGCTATAACAAGTTATCAGCAACTAATTATCTAACAAACCTTCTCTCAGCTTTGAACAATTTACTGTTCTATCATTCTGTACTAAGAAAACAGTACCACTAGGCCCAAATAGGCAGGAACATGACAGGTTGATGTTTTTAGCTTCATAATTTGATAGTGTCAATGAGTATATTTCAATTATTATGTTCTATCAAGGCATTTGAATCACATGAATTATAAAGGAGTGTAACTTTTGTCCAAAGAATTTCAACTTTATGGATCAATATTGTGGTTATACTCTAAAACTTTCTTCCATAGAACTTAACTTTCAACAGCTACAGCATATTTTTCTGTATACTAAATGATACATAACTTAACTCCACTGAGGAAAAAAACAGAAGTAGGGAGTTATGAATTTGGGACTGTTTTACATTTTTTAGCCCACTATCAAAACTAAACACCAGCCGAAACCGGTTTGGCTCATTAGATAGAGCGTAAGGTCTAAGAACTGAAAGGTTCGATTCTGGTCAAGGGCAAGTACATTGGTTGTGGGCACATCCCCGGTGGGGGGTGTGCAGGAGGCAACTGGTCGATGTTTCTCTCCCATCGATGTTTCTAGCTCTCTATCCCTCTCCCTTCCTCTCTGTAAAAAAAAAACCAATAAAATATATATTTTTTAAAAAACTAAACACCAAATTGAGCTTCGGCCTAGGTCAGTTGTCATCAAACTCATTAGTCAACAGAGCCAAATATCAACAGTACGACGATTGAAATTTCTTTTGAGAGCCAAATGTTTTATACTTAAACTTCTTCTAATGCCACTTCTTCAAAATAGACTCGCCCAGAGATCCCAACTCTTCTACAAAGTGTTTTTCTTAAACAATAAAAACATAAAGATTATATCTTACCATTTCATCTGGTGTTCCATGGCGATCAAATTGGTAAAGTGATGCTACATGAGTAATAATCCACAAACTAAAACCTAATGGATCCCTGGACTGGATTGTAGGCACAGAAGGTCTTCTTTGCTCACTTGGTGTTTCAAAGAGTGTTTTGAGTAGTTTATTCAAACAGTTCCAAAACGACTATAGAAACAGAGGTAATATGATTCAATTAAAATAGACACTGATCCAATAACCTTTGACTTGGGTATTTCCCTCCATTCTTATAATGAACTGTGCATGCAAAAGAAAATATAAAATATACAAAACTTAAAGAATAAAAGAAAATACCCATCTTAAGAATTAGAACATAAATAGTATTTTTCTTTTCCCAACCTGGGTAACTATTATCCTGAGTTCCATAATAAATCATTTCCCTGTTTTATAAGTTTTGCCACATACATATGTAAGCCCAGATCATGTTATTTTTGGCTTCACCTGTGGTTTTGTGTGTTTTTAATGCATGTTTTTTATTATTTTAAATTGAACTTATTGGAGTGACATTGGTTAATAAGGTTATCTAGATTTCAAATGTTCGATTCTAGAATACATCATCTGTATACTGTATTGTGTGTTTACCACCCCAGATCAAGTCTCCTTCCATCATTTATCCCCCTTTACCTTCTTCTACCTCTGGTAATCACCATTCTGTTTTCTGTGTTGTTTGTTGTATATCTGCTTAATCCCCTAACCTGTTTTTCCTTCGAACAGCTGCCAATCTCTTCTCTGTACCTGAAGCTGTTTCTATTTTGTTTATTTTGTTCAGTAGATTCTACATGTAAGTCAAATTGTATGGTATTTGTCTTTCTCTGACTGGCTTATCTCACTTGGCATAACACTCTCCAGGTTCATTATGCTGTACCAAAGGGTAAGACTTCCTTTTATTAATAGTCAAATAGTATTCCATTGTATAAATATACCACGGCTTTTTTATCCACTCATCTACTCATGGACACTTGGGCTGCTCCCAAATCTAGGCTATTGTAAACAACACTGCAATAAACACAGGGGTGGATTTATTCTTTTGTGTTTCATGTTTCTCTGGATATATTCCCTAAAGTAGAATAGCTGGGTCTAAAGTTCCATTTATAATTTTCTGAGGTAACTCCAAACTGCTTCCCACCAATCTGCATTACCACCAACAGTGCATGAGGGTTCCCTTTTCTCCAAAGGGATAAACACTTGTTGTTTGTCGATTTATTGATTATAGCCATTATGACAGGTGTCAGGTGATATTTCGTGTGGTCTTAATTTGCATTTCTCTGATGATTAGTAATATTGAGCATCTTTTCATATGTCTATTGGCCATCTGTTATGTCCTCTTTGGAAGTGTCTATTTAGTGGTCTGTTTCTATTCTTTGGTAACTTGCCCCTTTTCCTCAACATTGTGTTTCTGAGATACATCCAACTTAATGGGGTCAATCAGAGTTCAACAGAATTTTCCAATATATGACTATATGATAAAACAATTTGCCTACTTTACATTGAACACTTTATGTCTTTTAGTAAGATTTTTCTCTAGGTATTTGTCACTTTATATATTCACATTAGGCCTAAGGTTGTTGACAATATCTCAACTTTTTTGAGTCTTTTTTTTTTTTTTTGCATTTATGTATTGATATTTTACAGAAAATTTTTCCAACATTCTGTTTGTAATGCTTAAAGGTGTCAAAGTATATACATATACACATATTCAAGGCAGCTGAAATATAATGTGGACAGGCCCAAAACTCTTATCATATTGTCCCCTACCCATTCATGGCACTTTGGGGAATATGAGCATGCATATAAAATATATGTTGGTCTGTTTCCCCAAAAAGAGTAAATTATTTCAGCTATTCCTTCATTTTCTTTTTCTAACTATTAAAATGTGCATTTCCTTACATAATCATGTAGCAGAAAAAATAACATGGTCTGTGGCATCAAATAAATCTACATTTGAAACCCACCTTTATATATTTTGACTGATATTTGAACAGTTTACTTTACCTCACACCCATTCTGTTTTCTGGCACATAAGCAATATCACTCAAGGAATAATTAGCTTTCTTTCTCTTCTGGGAAATTGAATTAAAGTCTAATTGAAATCTACTGGATAATGAGGGTTGGGTTTTTAGGAAAACACTCATACAGATACATCCAGTATTAACTACATGTTTGGAATATTTTCTGGGACACTGTATGTCTTTGATTAAATTAGTTTATATTCATTCTTAGAGTTCCCACATAATTTGGGGTATGTGTGAATTTCCCAAAATTCCTAAGCCTTTCATAGGCTTCTCCAATTGTTTCTTATCCTGAGATAAGCAACATCCTATTGCCTTCACAAAGTAGCAACCTAGACATCTGAAATAACTTAATGACCCTGAACTGCCTCACCCCTTTGGATAATTTCCTTAGAGCATTAATCTTTTAAACACTGGTCGGGTTGCAGAAAATGTCCCTTTCTCAATGGGAAACTTCAAATCTCATTCAGTATTTCCTGCCTTCTTTCCAGGGATGGGGTAGGGGCAGGGGGTAGGAAGAATTAAATAATTCTTTCTGCAAGAATGTTAAGTGTACACACAAATACAGATATAATTTCTTTTTGTAAAAATAAACTGAGTATACTGTATAAATTAGTATTGTCACACTGTAAATGTTTTAAATCCTTGTATACTGATAAGATAGAAAAAAGAAAATATTTGTTTTCCGCTGTCTGGAAACCTAAGAATGGCCCTCTATGAGCCTTAGTTTACTATCAGTATTCTGTGATACCATGAACTCCCAGGCAGATGAACATAGAAGCTTCTCTGTTCCTTCTGAAGCTTTCAAATGATTTTTCTGTTTTTCTTTCATGGCTAATCCATATCCATATTGGTCCCTAAAGCCACTGCATGTCTGTTAGTCAGTGCGAAGAGTCATTTTTAACTTGCTTATTTGTTGGTTTAGAACATTTTTGTTTCCTTCTGGTTTTGTCCCTTTTTCTTAGTCCTGAGCTTTTTATTGAGAGAGCACCTCATAGTTGTCCACATGATCTCCACAGAGTAAAAGGTGGGACCTATGTTGCTTCTAAGATGAGGCTTTTTCTGTTGTGTCGTATTAATTCATTCAGTTCTAGAGGATAAATGTCTGGGATCAGAGTGTCAGCATGGTTAGATGATTTTTTCTGGATCACAGACTCTGCCTCTGTCCTCCTGAGGAGGAAGGTTTCATGAGTTTTTTTTATATATTCACAGTTGTCATGTTTTTAAATGTCATTTCCGAGAAGTCTGGTGCAGGTCACATTATTTTGCAATTATAAGTTATTGTATCTTTTTTGCCTGGAAGATTCACAGATTTCCTAGAGGACTTGAAGACATTTTATGTCTGAGGTCAGAGTTTTAGCAGGCTATATGTCTTAGCATGGATTATATGGAGTTAATCTTTCTAGTTAGCAGTAGGTTTTCTCAATATGTGGACTTAGTTCTTTATTTCTAGAATATTTTCTTGGATTCACTCATTGTTTTGAATGTCAGTTTATGTCCCATCGCTTTTTCTTCTTCAGGGACTCCATTTAAACAGACAGTTATTCTTTGCTTATCTTCAACTTCAAACATTTTCTCTCTAACCCTTTATATTCCTTTATCTCATTTTTATTCCTTTGGTTGCTTTTCTTATATGCCCCTTATTACATTTTTCAGTTGAACTATCCTCCTTGGGGACTTTATAATTTAGTCAATTCTAAATGATTTTTATTTCCATTTCTCTGTTGCATTTAATTTACTCCATTCATTCCTGGCTTTTGCTCTATCTATTTCAACAATGGAATAGCTCATTCAGGGCATGTTTTTTGTTTGTTTGTTTGTATTTTGGCATTTGTGTGTGTGTGTGTGTTTTTTTTTTTTTTTTTACAGACCCAAATGCTGTCTATTAAATTCAGTCTGAAGTGTTGTCTTATAATTTTCTTCTGCTTTATAGTTATTTCTGGAAGAAAAGGTATTATAGGCTAAAGTATATCAATTCTATTTTTGTGTAGTAACTTTAGAAAGACCTGTTTCATTTCCTTCCTTTCATTTTGTAGATTTGGACTATTTTAAGATTCCTAGTTCAGTGGAGCACTCTTTTGTCAATGTACCAAAACTCCATTCTTTATTGGGTTTCAGTCATTATTATTTTTTTTAGTTTTGTTTACTTTTGTTTGTTTTCGTTTCTCTTATTTTATAAGACCCTACATTTTCTGCTTTTACTTCCTGTCACTGTCACCACTCAGTCAGCAAAGCGGAGGCATTTCCTTTTTGCCTCTGTACTCTCCAGAAGCTCTGCCTTCAAAGACTGCCTCCTCATGTAATGCACACACTTTTATGTTCTGATCCTATAATCAGTTCTCTGATCTATAAGGGAACTTTTTCAGTATTTTCACATTCTGACAACGGTTTTAAACCAACTTTTATGACTACTGTTAGTTCCCTTCTTCTCTCCTCTGAGCAATTTTTCTGACTATCCTTGCTTGCTAGAAAGTTTTGTACTAGAGCTTTGGTGGCTTTTACTTTTAATTTACAGCTTTGAATATCCCTATCTTGTAGTTATGCTATCAACATGTTTTTTGTGTAGTTTTATTTGTTCTTGCTGTCCTATGGTTTGGAGGTTAGGATATAAGCTTAGAGTTTAAGCACCCACCTGTTCTCCATGGTTTTTAGACACTGGTTTAGAAGTCACTGGCTTAAATTTTTAGTACCATCTACGGAATCATGAACTCACTGGCTTACAGTAATAAATTCATAACTTTAAACTGCAATACACCACAGGTAAAAAACAGACAATCTTCCTTACAAATTTAGTTGAGTTTTGAGTTCATTCTTTTGGTAACTCAGATTTAAGAATAGTGGTATATTAGTAGGGTACTGACTTGGGTAAACTCTGAGATTTATTGTCTTGTACCTTATAATCTACGAAAGCTACTGTTCAAGTTTATATATACAATTCAGCAACTGTCTCTAAATTGACAAGGCAGCTTTAGTGTTCAACTGACCTGAGTTCCCATCTATATTTAGTATTTGGCCTTAGTACATCTTACTTTCTATAAGCTCACTGACACACTTAAAATGCTTCAGACAAGATACCCAACATTATGTTAGATTATATATATATTTTTAACAAGAAGATAAAACTGCCTTACTATCAAGAATATAAACTTCTACTTTGACTTTAAAGTAAAATAAGGCCTTGAAATCTGAGAATAATATAACTTAATTTTAGTACTATTTTAAAAAGAAACTGGCTTCAGACATTACTTTAAGACGAATAAGTATGGTTATTACATAAAATGAAGAGCATACAAATCATTTAGGTTATATATGTTACTACACAAATTTCTACAATTAATATTTTAAATTATGCCTACTCTCTGTTTAAAATTTAAAAAAATTCTAATAACAAGTATAAACATGCTTACACTTTATGTGGTTCACACTTTCAAGTCTGAAATTTATAAAATAAGGACAATTCTAAAAAATATAAAATTCTTAAATAATAAAGATGCTTTGCAGAAAATAAGAAAATTGATTTTTACCATGTCATTGAAATAAAATACCCTGGCAAATAATCAAAGGGGGGGGGGAAATTCCTAAGACTTTGTAATATTTTAAAAAAATATATTTTATTGATTTTTTTACAGAGAGGAAAGGAGAGAGATAATCATCAATGAGAGAGAAACATCGATCAGCTGCTTCCTGCATACCCCCTACTGGTAAAATGACCAGATCATCCAGCTTTAGGCAAGATAGTCCCGATTTTTAGCAATTTGTCCCACGTCCCGTGGCATTTTAAAACAGTTTTAAAATTGTTAAAACTCGGGACTGTCTCGCCAAAAGCAGGACGATCTGGTCACCTTACCTACTAGGGATGTGCCCGCAACCAAGATACATGCCCTTGACCAGAATCAAAGCTGGGACCTTTCAGTCCACAGGCCATCATCGCTCTATCCACTGAGCCAAACCGGTTTCGGCAAGACTTTGTAATATTTAAATCTCGCAGAAAGCTGAACTGTACTAACAATTCAAAATACCATGAAATAAAAATTTCCTTACTCAAAAGTAAAAATATAAGAAATTTATACTTAGTAAACTTACTTTATTTTACTTGTATTTAGCAAATTTACTGTTAAGATAACTCAGATTAAATAGTGTATGGACCCTAGCTGGGGTGGCTTAGTTGGTTGGAGCGTAATCCCATACCAAAAGATTGCAAGTTTGATTCCCAGTCAGGGCACATACCCAAGTTGTGGGTTCGATCCTCAGTCTAGGCAACCAAATGATGTTCTCTCTCAAATCAATGTTTCTCTCTTTTCTTTCTCTCCCTTCCCTTCTCTCTAAAATCAATAAGCGTAACTATACGTGAACAATTAAAAAGCAACAAATAAATACAGTGCTTGTAAATCTGTAAAAATACTTATTATTAAAATTAGATAGCAGTAACCAAACCCCAAATTGTGAAAAGTTGGGAAAATTAAAAGACCCATAAAATATTGAAAGTACTTATTCATGTAACATAAACCATTTTAAGTATCATTTCACAATGAATTGTTTATACTTACTTCTGCCTATGGATATTTCTCTTTTTCTCCTAATCGATAATACTCGAAATTAAATAAAGCCCCATTATGAAGACTTTGCTCAAAATGAAGTGAAAGAAAATGTCCTATCTTCCTCTTTGCGCTTTTCTTCATCCCTCCATGAAATAATACTGAAAAATTGATTAACAGAAACCTGTTTTATTTCCTCCCAAATCTAAATCTGCCACATTTCCTAACAGAAATGTTTCTTGAGTTATTGAAGGGATTAATAGGTATTTTAGCCTAACAGATTCTTGATAGAACAACACCACCCCCAAAAACCCTTCAGAAAATAAGACAACCATATTTTACACTTCTCTTAGATATTTCATATTATCAATTTAGGGTTAAAAATGTATCAGGTATTTAGTCTTCAGTTAATGCTCTTTTTGGTGATGGTGGTGGTTGTCTTATAAAGAAGGAAAGTTGTAGGTTTTTCTGGCCAAAACCACTGCATAAATTTAATATAATTAGTTACAATAACTAATACATCAATTTTACAACTTACTTCTGAGAGAGACCATTTACTTCTTTGGTCTAGAAGATGAATGAGTAGAACCCATAATTCTTTAATGCACGGGCATGGGCAATGATCTCTCGTTAATGCTTCAGAAGGCCTAACCTGTAGAAAATAACCAAAATGAGTTAGAGAAGAATCTTACATGCCACACATTTTTCTAAACATTTTTAAAGAATTATTTAGATGTCTTAAAATTTATGCTTTATAAAAAATTATTTACAAAAAAATGTGCCATTTCATTAACTTTTAAAAATTCCCATTGTAAAACCAAATGTACAGAATTTTATTCTCAACTTAAAAAAACCCTCTGCTTTAATTATCTAGTCTAATGTTCAGCAAACATCGTGTATATAAGAAGCTAGGTAATAAATATTTGAAGTTTTATTCATGATACAGTCTTTGTATATTTACTAAATTCTGCCACTGTTGTGCATCAGCCACTAACAATTCATTAAAAAAAAAAAAAAAAAAGGATGAGGCTGTGTTCTAGTAGAGTTTTATTTACAAAAACAGGGGGTATGTTAGATTTGACCTCAGCTTCATGGTTTCCAAACTTTGATCGATTTCATCAAACATAATAAAAAGACATGTAATAAAAAAATATTAGAAAATAACTTTGATTCACTGTTGAGACTAAAAATAGTTACAAGTCAGAATAAATACAATTATTAGGGCTATCTAAAAGTTAAGCAATTTTACCATATTCTTTTTAAAGCTGTTGTTATTTCTTTTTTTAATTGATTTTTAGAGAGGAATGGAGAGGGAAAGAGATAGGAACACCAATGACACAGAAACATCAATCGGTTGTGTTTTGCATGGCCCCCACAGGGGATCAAGATTGCACCCAGGGCATGTGCATTCCTAACAAGGAATCAAACCAGCGATCTCTTGGCTGGGCTTTACCATTTTTATAAAAAAATATATCCTCAATGACCCTAAATAATGCAGAGAATATTAATATTGTCTATACTTATAGCTAAACTTCTAAAACTCATATATGTTATTTCACATACATTACATATACATTTCTAACATAATACATTAAGATATTACTATATCATATCTGATTAATACATTCCTGTTAATTATAAATATGTAGATTAAATTTAAGAGATATTGATAATACATAAAACAATCTACATTTTAAAAAATTATAAATCCTGATTTTCTATTAGTAAGGTTTATTGCTTGTAAGTAATGACAATCTATATATTTCCATTACTTGAAAATGAATGTGTACTATAATACCTTTAAATCTGTCTCTATTAAACACTATATATAAATACAATTTAGTAAAAACAAGTAATTTCCACCATGATGCCAGAACTTTCATGAAAACTACCCTTAAAATTTGTCAACTAAAACCACTTTTGAAAAAAATATGTATTTTTTTTATTGATTTCAGAGAAGAAAGGAGATGGAGAGAGAGATAGAAACATCACTGAGAGAGAATCATTGATTGGCTGCCTTCTGCACACCCCCCTACTGGGTATCGAGCTCGAAACTTGGGCATGTGTGCTTGACTGGAATCGAACCCGGGACCCTTCAGTATGCAGGCTGATGCTTTATCCACTAAGCCAAACCAGCTAGGGCAAAAACCACCTTTTAAGCTTGCCAACCAACTTTAATTACTCATCTCTTTCATTATCCAATAGCAATATACTACGATTAAAGGGCTGGCCTCTCCTATATAAACAAAAGTTAAATTCCAGTCATTACCATAAACATCCTGTTTTCATTTATTTATTTTTGACAAGATGAAAAGGCTTAAAACAGCTCTAAAACACTAATTCCAGCCTCTTTTAAATGTTTAAAATCAATTCTTTCCCATTCAACTCCCAGATAATTTTTTAATTTAGATTAAATTCTTAAAGCTTAAATCACATAGATTAAGGACTATTCCATTAAGTAACAAAAATACAAATAAATTCTTAAATCATTACCTTGTCATACCTGTTGAGTGACAAACTTACTAAATCACAAAGGAGATTTTCACAGTGCTCTTCAAACAGACTGACATTGGTTAAATTGTCACCTGCCAGATTCATAAACTGATGACCATATACAACATGTTCTAAAATGTAATAAAATGAATTTTAGTTAAATCTACAGTAGAATTACTGTACACATTTAAATTATAACAAGACTGTAACATAGTTGAAAGCAAATTTTTGCAAGCAGAAGTTAAATTTTACAATTCCTTTCTTATATGAACACTGATAAACATCATGTAAAAAAGTTTCAATCCTTCCAATTACTATTAAATAGGCTTTTCTGTTGTTAATGTGGCCATCTTTGTGAAGTAACCATCCAAGATTAGTTAAGTGAAAAAAATAAAAATAAATTAAAGAAGAGGGTAAACACTAGAAATTCTTCACCCTCATTTCTAACCAATAAAGCCTGTACATTCTTTTAACAAACAATGATAAAGTAGCCATATCCAACTGCATGAAATAAAGCAAACAAAAGTAAGATACCAAAATTTTACCTAGAGCAGAGTAAATCCACCAGTTTGCTCTAAGAAAATACTTAAAATACAGAGTTCACCTGAGAGAAAAAAAGTATGTATTTGTGTACATCGCTGCATATTTGTGTGTGTGTGCGTATATTATATATATGTACACATAGATAAATACATATATGTATTTTTATATTTATTAATTAATTAAAAAGCAGATATTGAGATAATGGATGTCTTTATAACCTAAATAATTACTTTACAACTAAATATTTCCAGAATATCACTAAACTTAAAAAGAGAACCTAAACTGGGGGAAGGACAATTGGGGGGAAGGGGGGAGAGGAGATATATGTACTACTATGTGTAATACTTTAAACAATAAAATTAAATTAAAAAAATAAAACCTAAGCATGCCAAGGAGCAAGACCAAGAAAAAAACAAGCAACATATGAAATAAAAGTTTACTATCTTATTATGAACTTATACTAAAAAGGAAAAATTTGCAAAAGATCATGAATAACTAAGTAATAAAGGAAATGTATTATAAAGAGACAATAAAATTATGTGAAGATGTTCAACTTCACTGGTAATCAAGAAATTGCAAAAATAGAGATTCAGTATCATTTTTCACATATTTGTTGGCAAAAAAAGAATAATTGATAATATCCATTACTAGAAATAGTATGAGGCAAGGAATGTTCACAGATAATGTATACAAATTGGGAAAATGTACTCTACAGCAACAAAGAGCATATACAATATTAAAACTGCAATATGCCACCCCAATTCTAAGAATCTATTCCACAGCATAACTTATATACATATTGAACAATGTATATATATACACAAGGATAGTCAGTGTAATATTATTTATAATATCAAAAAATGGAAATAGTTGAAATACTTAAAAAATAAACTTGGCTAAATACATTATGACAGACCCTTTACATACAGCCCTTAAATAAATAAAGTAAAACCATATGCATGAACATGATCAAATTTCTAAAAAAAAAAAAAAAACAAAACACTACACAGAACAATGACAGCAGCATATGTGGTTAGAAAGCAAAACAAAAATCCTACCAATGAGTTTCCATATATATATATATATATATATATATATATATATATATATATATATAAAATAGAAAGTATAGAAAGATAAACAGACCAAGTTGTTCCCAGTAGTTATCTCTGGAAAAAAGGAGTGAGATTTTCACTTTTTACTTAGGTTACTATTTGATTTCTAAAAATCAGAAAACATATTACTTGTGTAATTTAAAAAAAACACAATAATAGTTTAGATTAGAAAAAGGACATAAATCAAGTATCTATCAACTTACTCAATTTTACACCAAGCATATGTAGAATTTCTAGCACCAGCCAATGGATATCCAAGTGGAGATGTAATAAATGCCAGGATGGTGGGAAAAGCTGTGAATGACATTATCAACTGTGACTGATAATTCATAATACATTACAAGGTACTTGATAGCATATCACAAAAACGCTTTATCAGCCAAAACCGGTTTAGCTCAGTGGGTAGAGCATCAGCTTGTAGACTGAAAGGTCCCAGGTTCGATTCCGGTCAAGGGCATGTACATTGGTTGCGGGCACATCCCCAGTGGGAGGTGTGCAGGAGGCAGCTGGTTGATGTTTCTCTTCCATCGATGTTTCTAACTCTCTATCCCTCTCCCTTCCTCTCTGTAAAAAATCAATAAAATATATTTTTTAAAAAAACAACAAAAAACCCTCTATCAGCACCATGACATTGTATCAATTAATCTACCACTAAGCTTAAGAAAAACTTTTATCATGTTCATTAGAAGATCCTTTCACTGGAGATTTTGAAAGCAGGATAGGATATATTTTCATCTAATTTAAGACAGACCCACCTTGGGGCTGCTGAAAAGATTTGTAAAGGACCTTTGCAACCAACTTCTGATTCTATCACAGCTGCGAAGCAGTAAATAATTTTAAAAACCCTTATGTGGCCGAAACCGGTTTGGCTCAGCGGTAGAGTGTCGGTCTGCGGACTGAGAGGTCCTGGGTTCGATTCCGGTCAAGAGCATGTACATTGGTTGCAGGCACATCCCCGGTTGGGGGTGTGCAAGAGGCAGCTGGTCGATGTTTCTCTCTCATCGACATTTCTAGCTCTCTCTCTCTCTCTCTCTCTGTAAAAAGTCAATAAAATATATTAAAAAAACAAAACAAAACACTTATGTGCATGAATTTTAAATTTTAGTTAGCAGTATGTTTTTAGCCCGGCTGGTGTTGTTCAGTGGTTGAGCATAGATCTATGAACCAGATGTCATGGTTGGATTCCCAGTCAGGGCATATGTCCAGGCTGTGGGCTCAATCCCCAGTAGGAGGGCATGCAGGAGGCAGCTGGTCAATGATTCTTTCTCACATTGATGTTTCTATCTCTCTCACCCTCTCCCTTCCTCTCTGAAATAAATAAAAACATATTTTCTTTAAAAATGTAATACATACCCAGGAACTCCTATAAAGAATGTTAACAAGAGAACTTTAATCTATCATGCAGACATTATTGTTATGCCTTTTAAGTTAAAAGAGGTAAATAAATTATATCTCAATTTTCACATTAGTATTCAAATCTAATTATGACTAAAAAGCCAGTGCTCTTGCCGGGACCGGTTTGGCTCAGTGGATAGAGCGTCGGCCTGCGGACTGAGGGGTCCCGGGTTCGATTCCGGTCAAGGGCATGTACTGTGGTTGCGGGCACATCCCCAGTAGGGGGTGTGCAAGAGGCAGCTGATCGATGATTCTCTCTCATCAATGTTTCTAACTCTCTATCCCTCTCTCTTCCTCTCTGTGAAAAATCAATAAAATATACTTAAAAAAAAAATAAAATAAAAAGCCAGTGCTATTAGCTATCAATAACCTACTCCCAGTCAGCATTTAGTATCACTATAAAAATAAATAAAATGAGGCCTGGCTGGAATGGCTCTGTGGTTGAGTGTTGACCTATGAAGCAGGAGGTCACAGTTCGATTCCCTATCAGGGCATATGCCTGAGTTATGGGTTCGATCTTCAGTGTGAGGAGTGCAGGAGGCAGCTGATCAATGATTCTCTCTCATCATTGATGTTTCTAACTCTCTGACATCAATAAAAGTATATTTTTAAATATATATATACACATATATATACATATATATGTGTATATATATACACACACACACACACACACACAATGATACATGTTCTAGTAAAACAACTGAATGATGCAGAAGGAACTTGCCATATCAAATATGCAAATAAAGTAAAACACTACGTTAATAAATAATACTGGCTCAAAAATAGATAATAAAAAACAGCAAACATAGGGAAGAGAAATGGATAAATGTGATATCCAAATCAGTGGGGAAACCATGGGTCATTTAATAAGACAGAATTAACTTATTCATTTGTAAGAAACTAAAGTTAGACTTCCCATCTCACAGAATTATTTTTAAAAAAATAAATCAAATAGATAAATGTAAAAACAAGTATATTTCTAACATCAGCACAGAGATACAAAAAAAAAAAATAACTATTATATATAAAAAACTTCAATCTAACCTAGTAAGTCAGCTTAATTGCTGAAAAAGATAAAATATCTGTAATACATAATACCCAAATATTTCTAAAAAGTTTCCCCAAAAAAAACTAAATAAAACATACTCAACAGAAAATACCAATTAAATCAATACTTTTCATATATAAATAAGACTGGTAAAATAGAAGAAATACATAAAATCTTGGAAGATGCTTTTTATTGTGTAAGATGTTTTTGCTATTGTTTTAGAAGAGAATTTTAGTGTATAATTTATTTTTTATGTGTTGAAGACTACATTCCCCTGCTTTAAAAATTCAGTCTTCTGATCTTCAAATAACCTATCTTTTCAAGTTTGCTAAATTGAAAAGCCTATGAAGGGCAAAACCTAATTTGAGAACCGGAGCACACAATCTTTATTTCTGCTCCTAAATTATTTTCTTAACCATTTAATGGATGTCCATAAAATAAAAATGATTTTAATTTACAAAGACTAAAATGAAGGAAAACTATCCCTCCCCCAAGATCTAACTATGAGTCTTTATTAAGTGATATAATTAAAGGCAATTACCTATATGCTTTCTATGGATTATACATATAAACCTGAGTTCAACTGAAACCCTATTTACTTTTATTGTTAGATATATTGACCCCTTAAAAAGAGTCAATATTTGTTTGTTGTTGTTAAATTTCACAGAAATATATAAACACTTAATTGTACTTTACATTTTGACAAATATATGTTCCTAAAAACTAAATGTTCAAATTGATGAGGTCAAATAGAATGGAAGAGGTTAAAAATTCAGGGAATCAATGGGGAAACATAATTTGTCATCCACTTAAACTCACATTATCTTATAGAAAATTTGTTAATTATATCAGGAAGCTGGGTTATGCTACAATACAAATTTAAAAAAAAACTTCAGATGGAATAATAAAAGGTAGGGGGAAAGGGGCTTTAGTCAAAACAATCTTTTTTTAAACCTCACCCAAGGATATGTTTTTATTGATTTTAAAGAGAAAAGAAGAGAGAGAAACATCAATCGGTTGTCTCCTGACCAGGGATCAAACCTGCAATTTGGGTACGTGCCCTGATCAGAAATTGAACCTACAACCTCTTGGTTTATGGGACTACACTCCAACCAATGGAGGCACTTGGCCAGGGCAGTCAAAACCATCTTAATCAGCCCTAGCCAGTTTGGCTTGGTGGACAGAGCGTCAACCTGGGGACTGAAGGGTCCCAGGTTTGATTCTGGTCAAGGGCAGGCTTGATACCCAGTGGGGGGCATGCAGGAGGCAGCCAGTCAATGATTCTCTCTCATTGTTAATGTTTATATCTCTCTCTCCTACTTCCTAGATCAATAAAAATATATTAAAAAACACACACACACACACAACAAACAAAAAAAATCAATCATATTCTGAAAGTCTCAAAGGTCAGAATAGACAAAATGATGTGGTTTTGAAGGTGTAATTTTTACAAGGTAATCTTCTTGAATTTACTATAATAAAAAAGGAGCCCTGGCCAGTATAGTTGTTAGTTGGGCACTGTCCTGTGCACTGAAAGGTTGCTGGTTGGGATTCTGGTTAGGACACATGCCAGGATTGGGGGCTTGATCCCCGAGTAGGAGGCAGTAAATTGATGCTTCACTCTCACATTGATATTTCTCCCTCTCCCTTCTTCTCTCTCAAAAAATCAATTTTAAAATATTTTTAAAAAGGAAAGATGACACATATTTTAGAAAATAAGGTTATTTGATTTGAAACTTTTAAACATTTGCACTATTATAAATTGGAATAGAGAAGTTATCAGATTTAGTGTATACTATGTTTTAAATGCTTTATTCATTTTAATTTTATTTAATTCTCCCAATAACTCTAGGAAGCTATACCAATTATACAGATGGAGAAAATGAGACAAGAGGTATTACTTGCCCAACGGCACATAATTAATAAAAGGAGGAGCCAGAATTTCAACTCAAGCAATCTGGAAGAGCTACACTCTTAACTAATTTCCTTCATTCTTGAATAAATATTCCTTATAAGAAGAAAAACTGATAACCTAAAAATTAAATAAGACAAACCTGAATCTGATTTTGACTTATAAATGCTCCTGGATTAATATTGGGAAGTTCAGATAGGTGTCCAATATACAAGAGTAATCCATGAAGCTCATCAACCAACAGTGAGGGAAGCTGAGCCTCCAAAACCTCATAGGGATGAACAGGACCATGATTCTCAGTATTCTGTACTGTCAGGAACCTAAAAAACAATTAGACACAATAAGCCACCAGTCTGGATGATTACATACTCAAAAATTCACAAAGTAGTCAAAAGGTTCAACTGATGTCCTACCTGACGATGAAAACTTTAACATAATGAAGAAATGTTACGCATTGACGCCTAATATTGTCTGCTTTGCAGTGTAGAGTTGATATCTTCCCTGAAACCAAAATAGAAGTTAGTCATAGCTTAAATAATTAGTGAGCAGTGACATACAAGCAGCAATTCTCTTTTAATCTTGTCTACTGATTTCTATGTAATTCTTACCACCCCCAAAAAAAAATCCATTATGAAGGTCACCTAATCAATGGATATACTACCTGGGCACAAGTAACTTGCCCCTCAGTAGCACTGACTACACCTGGCTTCACTGACACCATACAGTGCCAGTCTTCTTTCTTCCTCATGTGTTCTTTCTCTTGCCTCTCCTTTACTGGCTCCTCCTCCTCTATTTTACCACTAGTATGGGGGCTCCTCAGAACTCAGTCCTGAGTCCTCGTCTCTCTTTTCCTGTATGATTAGTTACTTTATTTCAAAACCATTACTTGAAAAAGTTTACCTATAACCCAAACCTCTATTCTGCACTCCAGACCTTGCATGTGAGATTGCCTAACATCTTGTATTTAGAATGCTCAGACACTGCAAATAATACTTCCATGATTTCTTCCAAAACCTGTTCATGCCCATGGTTTTGCCACTCATTACAACTGGTTCCAACAGTTACCTGTATTTCATTCTTTCTTCTTTCATTTCCTTAAAACTTATATTTACCCACCAGAGTCCTACTTAAGTTTATGACCAAAATATACCTTCAAACTATCCATCTCTCTATAATCTCTTAAATTATTCCAATAGGTCTTCCCATACTCTCCTCCTTTGTCCCTCTACACTCTAATTACAAAAATGCTTTAAATATATGTCAATTCCTTCCCCCTGAAAGGTTATCCACTACATTTAGAAGGAAATAAAGACTTCTTGTAGTGATTTATAAGGCCCCAAATGATGTATTAATATTGTCTGTCATTCTCCCAACTTCAACCCATGCCATCTTCCCCTCACTTGAACATCTATATCAGCAAAAATTACCTGTAACATTACTATATGCATATTACTGACAATCACTATAAGAAAAATGAGTAAGAAACAATCACTAAACAAAAGCAGAAAAAAAAACCATGATGAAACTTAAGACAACAAATTCTCGACCTTATTACACATAAAGCAAAACTTATTTCTAAATTTGAACTTAAGTAAACATGACCACTGCTTTGTCAAAACCAACAGGATATGTTAATGCAAACATTTCCATATTAGTACAGGGCATTTTCATAGCTTAATTATATTTCACCTACAAAAATCACATCATCACTGTTTCACAATTCTCAGTTCATAAAGGCAGTACTCTGTTACAATTGCTGTGACCTCTTGCATCCAGCCAAGACAGAGAAAAAGTAATCAGATTTACAAATATCCCATCTTTAACTAAAAAAATAAAAATAAATCAACATTAAAAAAAAAAAAGTTTTCAGACACTAGAAACAAGGCAGTGCAGGATTGCTATCCCAGAAAGAAGGTGATTCCTAAGACTGTTCCAGCTTCCCATCCAAATACAATTTCCAGGCTGCAGCACAGAGAGAGAGAACCCAAAAAGAGCCCAAATCATTGAGCTGAGGAGACATAGGTTTAAATTTATAGGGAAAAGGTACCAAAGAAGAAAAAAGCTACATTAAAATAATAAAAACAAGCTCTGGAAATGTAGAGGGCCCCACTGAATTTCTGGCAGAGTACTGATCTATTCAAGCATGAGAAAAAATAACCCAAGACCAGGTAAGAACATAGGAAAACAATTCCCTACAAAGCTTACACATGCCAGAGAATAGTTCAAGTTCCTTCCAGAAAACATAAAAATTAAAAAAATCATAACACACTGAAAAGAATCATCAGAAGCTTTATTAGAGCTAACTTAACATTAGACTAAAGGCTACTTTTTAAGAGTCCTAACAAAATTTAAACCAAGATTTGAAAGGTCCAATGGATTATAAGTACTTAACAGCAAACCAGAAAGAATACAGTTTAATAATAGCTAGTGAAATACACTAAAATCCAGAAAGCAGCAATGTAAAAACTACAATGTCCACCACACAATAAAAAATTGATAGATTTTCAAAGATCCAGAACACTGTAACACAGAAATAAGAGAAAAATCAATCAATACAAACAGGCCCAGAAATGACAATGATTAAAGAATATGTAGTCAACAAAGTTAAAAAAACAGCAATATATATATATATATATATATATATATATATATATATATATATATATATATACACTCTTTATATTCTAGATTAAATATATATATATACATATATATATATGGATAGCAATAGAAAATAAAATTTAAAAAATCCAAATATAATGTCTGTAGACAAAAAAACAAACAAAACATTATCTAAAAAAGGAATAACACCAACAGCTACATTTAAGGACAGGGATCAGTAAAACATACATTATTTTGTTTGTTCTGCCTCAAATGGAAAGCTATTCGGGTAGCATAATGAAAAGAACATATACACTTCACTAAGTGTCCTAAGGGCTTTCTGGTGAGGACTGAAGGCCAAAACTAGCTACATGAGTTTATTAAGAGCCCTGATACAGCTGCAAAGATTAAATCTACATCATGAACAGTTGGGGCCTCTCAATAAGAGGGAGTGGGGAGGGATTGTAACAGGGTTAGGGCTTGTGCCAGCTGAGTTTTGGGGGAGTTTAAGGACTTTGTTCTGGATTGGACATTGTTAAGAAGCGGGGGCAATTTGATGATTATGTTAATTTTTATACAGAGGCAGGACAAATAAAGGAAGTCTAGGGAGGTTCTACTTAGTTAAGAAGCAATAATCATGTTAACTGGAAGGGGAGGATGTTCTGTTTTAGTATTTTATATTAGTAAGCCACTAAACCTTTTTTCTTTAATCAAAAGTGTGTTCCAGCTGAAACCGGTTTGGCTCGGTCAATAGAGCGTCAGCCTGATGACTGAAGGGTCCCCGGTTCGATTCCAGTCAAGGGCATGTGCCTTGGTTGTGGGCACATACCCATTAGGGGGTTTGCAAGAGGCAGCTGTTAGATGTTTCTCTCTCATTGATGTTTCTAACTCTCTGTCCCTCTCTCTTCCTCTCTGTAGAAATCAATAAAATATATATATTTTTAAAAAGTGTGTTCTAGGTAATCTTTAGTTGCTAAACATCACTAATAAGATATTAGGCTAAGCACTTAACCTGCATTATGTCATTTAATTTTCATAAGAACTCGATGAGGTGAGAAGTCTTACCTAATTTGAGACCCATAATTAGCCTGGGTAGAACTCAGGCTGACTACAGAGCCATGATTCTAAATACAAACTGCACCAAAACTGCCAGAAAAGAGCAGCAGCTGGTTTGCACTAAAAGACTGCCCTTCAATTCTTTTCACTACCTTAACTGTAACCTTTGCCCCCACCCCCAAAAAAATCAGTAATCCATTAAATGTCAAAAACAGACAAACAAATAAAAAAAAAAAAGAAAGCAGAAAAAAAACAAGAAGATAGTGTAAGGTCAAGTGTTATTTCTCTTATGATTTCCTATCCCACTCCCCACCTCCAAAGCTTGTTACTAATTCATTTCTGAGATATTTAGCCTTAAATCAATTTTACCTAGATTTGAAAAAATACTGTAAATCTCAGCTATAACAAAATTGTATTTATTGTTCAGAAAGTGTCATACACTGAATCCTGAGCTTCTTACTTAACAATTCCTCCATGTTATTATGATATCCCAATTATGCATCATAAAACTCACGTGCAATTCACCGTAACTAGTCTTTAAATACACAACTTACCAAAATCACAGCTGGCCGGTAATAAGGTTTCCAAGTTATAGAGTTGTTGCCTAATTTAAAAAAAGTAAAGTGAGAATTTTAGATTACTTTAAAGCATGTAATAATCACACAGATAATGTTCCCAATACTTCATGAATGTTTATGAGGATCAGCTTCAGTAGCAAAGACTTCGAGAAAATATAAAAATAACATATTAAAAGCTGCATATATCTCAGAAATTATGTCAAATGTCATAAATGTCACTATCAATGAGATACTATTTAAATCTTCAAGAAGTTTAAAATACTTATATAAAATATCCTAGGTTAACAGTTATATAATAAAATGCTAAGCTGTATCACACAAGGAGTTCAAAAAGGAATAAGGTACATCAGAGTAATCAGGAAAAGTTATACTTACAATGTTTCACCTCAATTCCTGAGAGTAATCTTCCTAGTTCCCTTTCAACTCCTATCTGTATCCTAGATAAAGACTCAACTTATTCTAAATGTTCAAAATTAGAAAATCACTCACTCAGCCTGGTCTCCCAATAAAGCACACATCATGGCACACATACAGTGAATGTCTCTTCCCAAGGTCTATGGGATGAGGGTAGGAGAAATTCCTGCACCTTTCCATTTTCATTTAAATATACCATATAACCATATATGATACATTTAATTTGCCCTCAATAACTGACTATTTCAACAGTATCTAAAATCTGAATATGGACTGGGTTTTAAATGAAACATTATTTCAACTGTGTTCATTGTGATAATGAACAATGTTAATGTTTGAAAAAAGGTATTTTTCATTTAATACATCATTTAATAATTATACATCATTTAATAACATGATGCCTAGAATTTACTTAAAAATACTTCAGCAAAAAAATAAGAGGGGAGGTACAGATGAAGGAAATGTGATGATACCTTGATGGTTATTGTAACTGAAGGGGGTAGAGGTAGAGGTTCATTATACTATTCTCTATATTTGTGTATGTTTGAAAATTTTCATTAAAATTTTTTAATGTTGTTCAAATTTATCATTGTAATTAATCACACTTCTATTACACAGTCTGAAATATATTAGAGAAGTCTAAATTCATTCTCTCAAAATCATTTAAGACTATGATTATTAAGCAACGAAAGTACTTTGGTTTTCTTCCAAAACTATAACATAGTTTAAAGCCTTAAAGATTTGTCTTGAACACAAGATGTCAAATAAAGATTCTGGAAAAGAATAGATTCACTAAAAAGCATTTCATTAAAACCATTATTCCATAAAATGTTACTGTTAATTTTGTTATTGATAATATAATCAAGTGAATTACAACCACAACTCTACTGGTGCTTCCGTTAATATCAGTATTAGAAACCACACAGCAATGTAACTTACAAAAGTGAACAATGGCATCTCTACTCCAAGGAAATGTAAAAAACATACCTGAATAAATTAAATAACACTCTAGAAGAATTCACTAATGCTGTTTCAGTAACCCACTGGATGCCAAATAGTTCCACTGTATCCTCTTCAAAATTAGTTGGTAAAGGATCAAGATTCAAAATTAATCTGAAATGAAAACTATGATTAAATCTCATGAAAAGTATACTAAGTCCCATACTTAGCATGTCTTTTTTGACATTTTAGGAACCCTTATAACACATGATATGGCAGCAATGATATTATAAAGTCAGGATATGCCTTGGTACTATGCATACATACTAGTAAAGGCATAAAGCATACTATATTAAAAATCCAGTCCTGTATACTAATAAAAAAATATAACTAAAGAGCAATGTAACTTATGTGTAAAACATAAAAAGAAGTCTAAGGAATATACTAATAAATAGATATAACTATTTACTAATAGTAATATAACTATTTATTAATTAGTATATAATTTATAGTATACTAATAAATAGATGTGACTATTTACTAATAAATAGGAATATACTTTTGTCTGTGTTGAACAGTAGCCTTCAGATGTAGAATTCATCCTTTGAGGGGACATTTAATTTTTAAAATAGCTAAGTTATTCTGAGCCCTGTCTGGAGAAGAGCATAATCAAACTGGGTAATGTCTTTTTAGGTCTCAAAGTGCAACTGTAGCCGAAACCGGTTTGGCTCAGTGGTAGAGCGTAGGTCTGCGGACTGAAAGGTCCCGGGTTCGATTCTGGTCAAGGGCATGTACCTTGGTTGCGGGCACATCCCCAGTAGGGGGTGTGCAAGAGGCAGCTGGTCGATGTTTCTCTCTCATCGACATTTCTATCTATCTCTCTCCCTTCCTCTCTGTAAAAAATCAATAAAATATATTATTCAAAAAAAAAAGTGCAACTATAAAACCACAAAAATTATTTCCTTTCTAACTGAAATTGCCTCAGAAGGCATTCCTAAAATATTTCAATAACAGCAGTTTTACAGAAATATGTGTATAATTAACTGCCCAAGGCAAGAACTTTCAGAAATAACATCCCCTGTTAACTTAGACAAAGTAGTGCATTTATTAGGAAAGAATTTTTTAAGACTTCTATATGTAACAATACAGACTTAGAAGGAACTGGGGCAACAAAAGATGTGCATGTCTTCCTTAGGATTACTAAGAAGCTCCAAAATATTATTCCATGTTTTAGGTTAGGAGGAAACATCACTTCAAAAAGCCCAGGAAGTTCAGGATTCATTTTAAGTAAAAGGAAAATTAAAGCCCAGCTCCATACCGCCAAACTGAGGTAGCAGCGAAGTAAGAGAACATCAGGGAGCAAGAATGTTCTCCTTCATACCCAAAATCTTTTAGGTATTCGCTGAACCAGAAAGCCAACAACAGAGCTAGCAATAGCTTGCCATCTGTCTGATATACCAAGCCGATTTACAAAAAAGATGGTTTGAACATAAAAGTGTAGCCGCCTGAAATCTTAACTAAATAACATTCCTAACAAACTAATGAAAAATCTGATGAGGGTGAAACAGCCTCCGGTGTTTTACCCACCGCTTAAGGGCTCCGCTGGAAAGGTAGGACTCTCCAGAAAAACGTTTCCCTCCTGCTCTGTGGTCAAAAGCACAAGAAAAGCAGGGGGGTTTGCACCACTCGGTCCCCAGCTCCAGTTCCAAGCTGTCGGTCAGGTACGTCGGCGCGGCAGAACCGATATCCATTGTTTACTTCATATCCTGAAACAAACAAGCATGGGAGGTTCGCCGTAAGGATCAGGAAGGGCTCTAGAGAAGTTGCGGGAGATGCCTGGAGGTGGGGCGGGTGACGTCAGAAACTTACCCAAACGCCCCCCCCTCTCCCGGCACAAAGAAAACCGAGAACCATATTCCCCACAACTCTTCTCCCAGCGGCTCCCCAAGATCAAGGCTGTGATCAAGGCTGTCAGGACTTAGGCAGAAAGCACTCACGGCAGGCTGCATCGGGAACTTAAACCCTGCAGGTCTGACCCTGCAGCAGCCCGGGGCAGGGTCCAGAGGAGAGCAATGTTGGCGGCGGGACAGATACTGCTTCCCCTCCCGAGCCCGCCGGCACCGGCACCGGCACCCCGCGCCACGTTGGTAAACCGCACTGCGCCAGTCGCCCCGCAGCGTCGCGGGGAAGCTCCTGTGCAGATTCGAATGGGGACCTGCAGGGCCCCGCGCCAACCCCCACTACTCCTCCCGGTCGCGGAGCAAGTCTCCCCCGGAATCAGCACGGAGGAGCCCGGCGAGAGGAGCCACAGTCCTGCGCATCAGGGCACCCCCTCTCCGGTGCCCGTCGTACCTACTCACGCTCTCACTCCCCGAGAGGCGCCCCGGCGATCCCCAGCGCAGCCCCGGACTCCATGCGGCCCCAAACCCGAACAAGCGAAATTCCCGCCACGCAGAGCGCGCGCACTGGGAGGGCGGGGCCACCGCTGAGCCCGCCCCCCCCGCCCCCCCGCGGTGCGCTCGCGAGGCCTCCGCGGGAACGGCCGGCACTGGCGAGTTCTCGCGAGAGTCTTCCAGCCAAGCACTCCTCGCTGCTTTCCGCCTTCAATTTCTCTCCCGCCCCTCCAGTCCCCGGTTTTCGTTTTCATTGGCGCGTTGGTCCGGAAGGCGGGGCCTCACAAGGCAACCAACGCGATCCCGCGCCGAGAAAGTGACCCGCGCCCAGGGAGGGAGGCTACCTTCCTGGTGGGGTTTGGGAAAAGCACTTTGGTTCAAAGTGACATTCACACCCGGAGCCGCGCGGTGCCACCCACTCTTCCCTGGGATCGAGGATGCCTGTGGCTCCTGGATGGTGGACCAGGCAAGTGCAAGAAGGAGGCTAATCCAGCCTCTGGAAACACCGGTATGAAAACTGTTGCTCCACTTTTTTTTTTTTTTTTTTTTTTTTTTTGCAACACATCCGGACAAGTTTCAGTCGTTTAACGTAAACATGTAGCCCATTCGCAACGTTTTTAAGTGCTCTGTAAAATCTGCTCAGAAGACTGTTCCGTCTAAGTCAGAGGTAACACATTTCAGTATATCCCTGTCTACAGAGTCCAGAGAAACATGAGAATTTCGCATTCATATGTGCTGCTACTATAATTTGAGTATTCCCCAGTGCACATTCCTCCACAAGACAGTTTGTCCTGCATTTAATTCCTGCAGAGGGAACCTACCATCACTCCTCTGTTCAAACCAAATACTGTAAATTTCCTGACAAATGGGATAACGTCAGTGAAAAACATAGCATGATCCCTATTCTGATTACAACCTAGGGCTGCTGTGATGAATCTGTTATGCTCACCTTATGTATCATGAGACATGCTTTTTTGGGGACCACTGTAGCCCAAGCTTGCTTATGGACATGGGAATCACTAGCATGACACATGGTGTCATCTACAACAATGCCTAGGAAATAGTGCCTAAATAGGAGAATATAGGGCCCTGGCCCGGAGTTTAGGAGAACTGGGTCAGCAGAGTCGTTATTACAGCTTCTTCCATTCAAACCATCCAGATAGACCCTTTTTTCCCCTTCTTCAAGTGCCCAATGTTGAATGACATACTTAGTTGAACCAGGGAATGACACACTTAGTTGAGCCAGTGAGTTAAATGGAAAGAACCAAATAAATTCTCTAAATAAGCAAGTACTATAACATGCTACATCAGTAAGAATCCCTAGCGGGTAACAGATGGCATACTGGAGAGAGGTAATTGAAAGAGCCATTTAAAAGGCGTGGACAGAGTTACCTGAAAACTAAAAGTGATGGTGAAGTAACCAGAACTCATCAGAGAATCATTATGACCCTTAGGCCTAAGGGGTCAGGAAAGGAGGGATTTACCAAAGCCCAAAGAGGATTTATTGCTGTAACAGACAGCCCCCTACCCAATAGCTACCTACAGTGCCTTCATTGAGAAACATTACCACTGCCAACCTGCTACCCAGCAGGGAGGAACTGAAAGGATTGAGTACCCAAACCTCTCCCTGCACATTAATGTCCCTGTCCCCCTGGTGTCTTTCATTGGCCAAAATTGAACTAAAAATAGAGGGCAAGGATGTAATCTATAAAGTTCAGCCTCATTGGTTAGAGTCCAGGCTAAAGAAGGATACAGTGGGAATCTGACAGAAAGGGATCTGTTATATCAAGAAGACATAATACTGCCCTGATAGGTTTGGCTCAGTAGATAGAGCATTGGCCTGCTGATTAAAAGGTCCCAGGCTTGATTCCGGTCAAGGGCATGTACCTTGGTTGCGGACACATCCCCAATAGGGGGTGTGCAAGAGGCAGCTGATTGATGTTTCTCTCTCATCGATGTTTCTAGCTTTCTATCCCTCTCCCATCCTCTGTAAAAAAAAAAAAATCAGTAAAATATATTTTTAAAAAGAAGACATAATACTAAATATGTACATATCCAGTGATAGATCATCAGCATACAGGAAGCGAAAAATACTATTACTTATAGAAGAAATACTCAAATTAGTGATTATGACTGGGACTTCAACATTCTTGTCTATAAGTAGACAGAAAATAAGTATGGATTCAAGAAGACTTGAACAGCACTACCAACCAATTTACCTAATTGACATTTACAGATGTCTAAACCCAATAATAGTAGAAGTACACATGAAACATTCACTAAAATAGACAATATTCAGAGTGATAATACAAATTTCATCAACTTTAAAAGGATTGAAATCATAAAAGGGATATTGTTTGATCACAATGGAATTAAACTAGAAATAAATAATAGAAGGATACCTGAAAAAGCTCTAAATATATGGAAATTAAGTAACACACTTCTAATTCATGGAAGAATTCACTAGGAAAATTAGAAAATATTTGGAATTGAATAAAAATAAAAACATGAAAATTTATAACATTAACTGCTCACATTAGAGAAAAAAAGAACTCAGTTTAATAATTTAAACTTCTAGGGGCGGAGCTTGAAGATGGCGACCGAACAGACGGACTTGTTCTGACCCCGGTCCCAAAACAGATAGAAGCAACATCTGAGTCGCTCAGGGAATGTTGATTAGCAGCTAAGGGGCAGCGGATCACTCTAGGAAGGTAAGGAAGTGTCCGCTGGACAATTTTTCCTGACCAAGCGGCCAGCACTCCCGACTTCTCCCGGAGCTCCGGGCTCAGCGCAAAGGCGGCGCCACCCTACCAGGAAGGGAGCAGCTTCTCTGAGGCCTGGAAAACCCACAGCCGAGGAGTCCATCGAGCACCTGTGGCGCCCCGATCGGAGCAAGCGGGTGGATTCAAGGAAGCTCTTCAACCACCCACAGAAAGGTCAGAGTTTGCGTGGCTAGGCTGAGAGTTCAGGCTGCGATAGCGCCATTGCTCCAGCGAGGCCCCGCCCCCAGAGCGGCCCTGAGCGCGCCACCAGGAGCGCCGCGAGGCCCGGCCCCAGTGCGGCCCAGAGCACCGCGGCCCGGAGCGCCGCGAGGCCCCGCCCCCAGAGCGGCCCTGAGCGCGCCACCAGGAGCGCTGTGAGGCCCCGGCCCCAGAGCGGCCCAGAGCACCGCGAGGCCCCGCCCCCAGAGCGGCCGTGGCCCCGCCTATATTGTAGCCCGGGAGAGCTGCGAGGGCCCGCCCCCAGAGAGAAAGAGGGCCAGAGCAACCAAAGTCTGGGAGGTCAAACCAGTAACACTGACACCTAAGGGCTGAACTACAAACTGCCTTTTTTTTTTTTTTTTTTTTTTTTTTTTTCTTTTTTCTTTTTCTTTTTCTTTTAATTAATCAAAAATAAATAAATGGACACAAATAACTAAGATATAGCCTGCCTAAAATTAAGGACTACCTTACAAAACTGAGGTGCAGTGGAAAGCTGGGAACTGCAAGACTCTCTGATCCAAGAACCAGGCATACCAAATACAATAACAGAGGAAGTGATTGAACTCTACTGGACAATTTTATGCTAATTATACTATTCTTTATTTTATTTTCATTTTTTACATTTTTTATTTAATTTTCATTTTTTACATCTTTTACTTCAGAAACGATTTTTTTTCTTTTTTCCTTACTTGATTTTACCTTTTCAATTATTACATTTTTCAATCTCTATCTTCACTATTACTACTGCTATTTTGCAATTTTTTTTTCTTTTTCTTTTCCTCCCCAGTACCATTTTACTTCGTCTTTATTTTACATTGGGAGTAACCTTCATTCTATTTTAATCTCTACTATAGCATCATTCAACCCTATCTCAATTCGACCTTTACCCCATCACTCTCTTACTAAACTTTAACCTTTTAGTCTCCAGTTTATCCTATCCCTTTCCGGCTTTAGTTTTTCCTCTATTCTTTCTGTATACCCCCTGCTAAAGCTCTCACTATACTCATAGATCTAAGTTCCAACCCCTGATACAAGTGTATAAATATCACTCTCTGCACTATATTAACTAGTTAAAAAAAACACAAAAAAAAAAACGGTTCTACTTTCTATCCTTTTCTCATTGTTTGAGTGAAGGTTGATTATTGTGAATATTGGTGCTTTTCAGTGAAATTGTTATGCTTATTCCAGTGTTGTTATTGTTGCTTTGTAATTTTTTTTAAATCCTCTGTTTTTGTTTGTTTCTTTGACTTCTGTATATCATAACCTTACTTAATAATAGTGGATATTGTATTGTAGTTTGTATTAATCTCCAAGTATTGTTACCGGCATTGGCTGGGCTCAGTGGTTGATCTATGGCAATTTTCTCCACATATATATAGTTTGTTTCCCATTTTTTTAGTTTGCTTCTTCTCTCTCTCTCTCTCTCTCTCTCTCTCTCTCTCTCTCTCTCTTCTCTCTCTCTCTTCTTTTTCTCCCTGTTTTCTAACTTCATTTTGTCATTACTTTATTTCTTCTTTGACTTTTTTTTTTTTTAATTTTTCTTTATTTTATTTTTACCTTCCTTCCTTCCTTCTCTCCTATACCCTAATTTGCCTATCGCTAGGGGTTACCTTTATTAGAGGTTATTAATATTGTAAATACATTCCTGTTAAGTGCCTCTCGTGTTGTACATGGTAGTGTTGTATTTTGCACCTATAAATTAACGCAAGAGAAAGAACACCACATAACCAGACATCCTGAAAAGAGATACCATGGGAAGACAAAGAAACACCCCACAAATGAAAGAAAAGCAGGCATCACCAGAAAAGGAAGTAAACGAGCCAGAGGCAAGCAGCCTACCAGAGCAAGAGTTCAGAATAATGATTATTGGTTGGCTAAAAAGAATGGAAGAGAAATTTGACAATAACCAAGAAGAAATGAGGAAGAACCATCAGGAATTGAGGAAGAACCAAGAAGAAATGAAAAATGACATCGCTACCATGAAGAACTCAATAGAAAGCATCAAGAGTAGACTAGATGAAGCGGAAGACCGCATCAGTGAGCTAGAAGACAAGATGGAAAAAAATACCCAATTAGAGCAGCTTCTAGAAAAAAAGATTAAAAAGCAGGAGGAGAGCCTACGGGAGCTTTGGGACATTACAAAACAAAATAATATTCGAATAATAGGGGTTCCAGAAGGAAAGGAAACTGAGGTAGACGTGGAAAAAGTATTTCAAGAAATAATGACAGAAAACTTTCCTGAGATAGAGAAGAAAAAACCCACACAAATCCAAGATGCTCGCAGAGTCCCAAGCAAAATGAATCCCAGAAGACAGACGCCAAGGCACATTATAATTAAAGTGGCAAACAACAACGACAAAGTAAGAATCTTAAAAGCAGCCAGAGAGAGACAGAAAGTTACTTACAAAGGAACCCCCATCAGACTAGCAACTGATTTCTCAACAGAAACATATCAGGCCAGAAGGGAATGGGATGAAATATACAAAGTCATGCAAAGGAAGGGTTTGAATCCAAGAATACTGTACCCAGCAAGACTATCAATCAAAATTGAAGGGGAAATCAGGAGCTTCACAGACAAAAAAAGACTGAAGGAATTTATCTCCACCAAACCAGCAATGCAAGAAATGCTAAAGGGTCTACTGTAAAAATAAAGAAATAGGAATTGAAGAAGGAACATGGGTATAGAATAAAAATGCCATCAAATGAGTACCTATCAATAATAACCTTAAATGTAAATGGATTAAATGCTCCAATCAAAAGACATAGGGTGTCAGATTGGATAAGAAAACAAGACCCTTACATCTGTTGCCTACAAGAAACCCACCTCAGAAAAAAAGATGCACACAGACTGAGGGTGAAGGGATGGAAAAAAGTTTTCCAGGCAAATGGAAAGGAAAGAAAAGCTGGGGTAGCAATACTTATATCTGACAAATTAGATCTCAGAGTGAAGGACATAACAAGAGATAATGAAGGTCACTTCATAATACTAAAGGGTACAATCCAACAAGAAGAAATAACCCTGGTAAATATATATGCACCCAATACAGGAGCACCCAAATACATAAAAAAACTGCTGGAGGACATTAAGGGAGAGATTAATAGCAATACAATCATAGTAGGAGATTTTAATACCCCACTGTCACCCTTCGACAAATCATCTAAACAAAAAAGCAGCAAAGAAATATCAATCCTAAACGACTCACTAGACCAGATGGAATTAATTGACATCTTTAGAACATTCCACCCCAAAGCCACAGAATATACATTCTTCTCAAGTGCACATGGGACATTCTCAAAGATAGACCACATTTTGGGACATAGGCAGAGTCTATTCAAATTCAAGAAGATAGAAATCATATCAAGCATCTTCTCAGACCATAGTGGCATAAAACTGGAAATTAATTACAATAAAAATAATCCAAAGAAATCAAATACATGGAGACTAAACAACATGCTATTAAACAAGGACTGGGTTACCAGAGAAATCAAGGAAGAAATTAAAAACATCCTGGCAACAAATGACAATGAAAACACAACAATCCAAAATCTATGGGACACAGCAAAAGCAGTTTTGAGAGGGAAGTTCATATCCTTACAAGCCTATTGCAAAAAACTAGAAAAAATGGTAACAGATGAACTAACTCTACAACTCAAAGAGTTAGAAAAAGAGCAACAAGAAAAGCCCAGTGTAAGCAGAAGGAAGGAAATAACAAAAATCAGAGCACAGATAAATGACATAGAGACCAAAGAAACAATACATAAGATCAACAAAACCAAGAGCTGGTTCTTCGAAAGGATAAACAAGATTGATGGACCTCTAGCCAGGCTAACCAAGAAACAAAGAGAGAGGACCCAAATAAACAAAATCAGAAATGAAAGAGGTGAAATAACAACAGACCCCACCGAAATACAACAGATTGTTACAAAATACTACGAACAACTCTATTCCAACAAACTAAACAACCTGGAGGAAATGGACATATTCCTAGAAAAATACAAACTGCCAAAACTCAATCAGGAAGAATCTAAAAATCTCAATAGACCAGTGACGTGGGAAGAAATTGAAACCGTCATCAAAAAGCTTCCAGCAAACAAAAGCCCAGGGCCAGATGGCTTCACAGGAGAGTTTTACCAAACATTCAAGGAAGAACTAAAACCTATCCTCCTCAGACTATTCCAAAAAATCCAAGAGGAAGGAACACTTCCGAACTCCTTCTATGAAGCCAACATCACCCTAATACCAAAACCAGATAAAGACAACTCAATGAAAGAAAATTACAGGCCAATATCCCTCATGAACATAGATGCCAAAATCCTCAACAAAATTCTAGCAAATCGACTCCAGAAGAACATCACAAAGATCATACACCATGACCAAGTAGGATTTATTCCAGGAATGCAAGGATGGTACAATATCCGCAAATCAATAAACGTGATACATCACATAAACAAATTGAAAGATAAAAATCATATAGTCATATCAATTGACGCAGAAAAAGCATTTGACAAAATCCAACACCCTTTCCTGTTAAAAACTCTTAAAAAAGTGGGAGTACAAGGATCATACCTCAACATAATAAAAGCTATATATGATAAACCCACAGCCAACATTATACTCAATGGGCAAAAACTAAAACCATTCCCTCTAAGAACAGGAACAAGACAGGGATGCCCACTCTCGCCACTCCTGTTTGACATAGTTCTGGAAGTACTAGCCATTGCAATTAGACAAGAGGAGGAAATAAAAGGCATCCAAATTGGAAAAGAAGAAGTAAAGTTATCCTTATTTGCAGATGACATGATATTGTACATAAAAAACCCAAAAGACTCCATTAAAAAACTAATTGACTTAATAAATGAATTTGGCAACGTAGCAGGATATAAAATTAATGCCAAGAAATCCATGGCATTTCTATACACCAATAGTGAAACTACAGAAACAGAGGCTAAAAAAGCAATTCCATTCACCATCGCACCAAAAAAATTAAGATACCTAGGAATAAATTTAACTAAAGAAATAAAGGACCTATTTGCGGAAAACTACACGACACTGAAAAAAGAGATAGAGGAAGATGTAAGGAGATGGAAGAACATACCATGTTCATGGATTGGTAGGATCAACATCATCAAAATGTCCATACTTCCTAAAGCAATCTATAGGTTCAATGCACTCCCCATTAAAATACCAACGACATATTTCACTGACCTAGAAAGAACTCTCCAAAAGTTCATTTGGAACAATAAAAGACCCCGAATAGCCACAGCGATTCTGAGAAAGAAGAGTAAAGTAGGAGGGATCTCAATACCAGACTTCAAACTATACTACAAAGCCACTGTTCTCAAAACAGCCTGGTACTGGCACAAGAACAGACAAATAGATCAATGGAATAGAATTGAGAACCCAGATATCAACCCAAATCACTATGCTCAATTAATATTTGACAAAGGAGGCACGAATATACAATGGAGTCAAGACAGTCTCTTCAATAAATGGTGTTGGGAAAATTGGAAAGACACATGCAAAAGAATGAAACTAGATCACCAACTTACACCATTCACAAGGATAAACTCAAAATGGATACAGGACTTAAACATCAGACGGGAAACCATAAAAATACTAGAAGCATCCACAGGTAGCAAAATCTCAGACGTATGCCAAAATAACTTCTTCACTGATACTGCCCCTAGGGCAATGGAAGCTAAAGAGAAAATAAACAAATGGGACTACTTCAAAATAAAAAGCTTTTTTACAGCAAAAGAAACCATCAATAAAACAACAAGAAAGCCCACGGTGTGGGAGATCATATTTGCAAATATTACCACTGATAAAGGTTTAATCTCCAACATTTACAGACAGCTTATACAACTAAATAAAAGGAAGATGAATGATCCAATTAAAAAATGGGCAATGGACCTAAACAGAATATTTTCAAAAGAAGACAGAAGGAAGGCCAAAAGGCACATGAAAACATGCTCAAAGTCACTAAGTATCCGAGAGGTGCAAATCAAAACAACAATGCGGTACCATCTCACACCTGTCAGAATGGCCAACATCAACAAATCAACAAACGACAAGTGTTGGCGAGGTTGCGGAGAAAAAGGAACTCTCGTGCACTGCTGGTGGGAATGCAGACTGGTGCAACCACTGTGGAGAACAGTGTGGAGTTTCCTCAAAAAACTGAAAATGGAACTCCCATTTGACCCAGTAATCCCACTTCTAGGAATATATCCCAAGAAACTAGAAACACCAATCAGAAAGGATATATGCACCCCTATGTTCATAGCAGCACAATCTACAATAGCCAGAATTTGGAAACAGCCTAGGTGCCCGTCAGCAGATGATTGGATCCAAAAACTATGGTACATCTACACAATGGAATACTATGCTGCCATAAAGAAGAAGGAATTCTCATCATTTGCAGCAACCTGGATGGAATTGGAGAGCATCATGCTGAGTGAAATAAGCCAATCAACGAAAGAGAAACACCACATGACCTCACACATCGGTGGATGATAAAGATCTTTATAAACTGATGAACCAAGAGACAGATATAGAGAAAGTAAAGCAACAGGCAGACTGTCAAATTACAGTGGGGAGGGTAGGGATATCAGGGGGAGATAATAGATCAACCGAAGGACTTGTATAAATGCATATAAGTACAACCAATGGACATAAAACTATGGGGAGGGAGGGGATGTGTGGGAGGGAGGGAGGGGGGCAATAAAAAAAAAAATCAAGAAAATATGTAAAAAATAAATAAATAAATAAATAAATAAATTAAAAAAAAAAAAAATAATAAAAAAAAATAAAATGTCAAAAAAAAAAAAAAAAAAAAAAAAAAAATAATTTAAACTTCTAGCCTGGCTGATGAGCGTCAACCTATGAACTAGGAAGTCATGGTTCAATTCCCTGTCAGGGCACATACCCAGGTTTCAGGCTTGATCTCCAATGGGGGTTGTGCAGGAGGCAACCAATCAATGATTCTCTCTCATCATTGATGTTTCTATTTCTCCCTCTCCCTTCCTCTATGAAATCAATAAAATTATGCTTTAAAAAATAATAATAATTTAAACTTTCAACAAACTAGAAATAAAACAGCAAAATAAAACCAAAGCAAGCAAAATGAAGGAAATAATAAAGAGTAGACATAAATGGGATGAAACAAGAAAAATAGGAGAAATAAATGAAGCCAAACATTGGTTCTTTGAAAGATCAAAATAATTGATAAAACCCTCTATCCAGACCAGTCAAGATACAAAAGAGGAGAGACACAAATTACCAATATCAGGAATGAAAGAGGTGTAAATTCTACAAACATTAAAATGATAAGGATATTAAAATTTTTACGCAAATAAAATTGATGAAATGGACAAATTTCCTTGAAAAACAACTGCCAAAGGGGAAAAAATATAATTTGAATAGCCTAGATTCATCTTAGGAATTTTAATTTTTAGTTAAAAACTTTTGTATCTCATAAAATATATAGTAGCTTATTAAATTGACTGCAAAGCTTGACAAAGACAAGAAATTACAATTTAATATCAATGCAAACTAAAGGAAACATTTTTACCAAGCAAAATATAGCAATACATAAAAAGGATTACATATACTAAGAAAATTACGTTTATCTTGGCAATACAAGATTAGTCCAAATTTCAGACCTGTTTCTTAAAGAAAATCGAGGCATTTGGTGCAGGTTGGAAAGAAGAGAAAGCGGTCCCTGGGAGAAGGAACACCACATAACCAGACATCCTGAGAAGAGAGGCCATGGGAGACAAAAACATAGTCCGCACATGAAAGAAAAGCAGGCATCACCAGAAAAGGAAGTAAACGAGCCAGAGGTAAGCAGCCTACCAGAGCAAGAATTCAGAATAATGATCATAGGATGGCTAAAAAGAATGGAAGAGAAATTTGACAATAACCAAGAAGAAATGAGGAAGAACCATGAGGAATTGAAGAAGAACCATGAGGAACTGAAGAAGAACCAAGAAGAAATGAAAAATGACATCGCCACCATGAAGAACTCAATAGAAAGCATCAAGAGTAGACTAGATGAAGCAGAGGACCGCATCAGTGAGCTAGAAGATAAGATGGAAAAAAATACCCAAGTAGAGCAGCTTCTAGAAAAAAAGATTAAAAAGCAGGAGGAGAGCCTATGGAGCTTTGGGACAATACAAAACAAAATAATATTCGAATAATAGGGGTTCCAGAAGGAAAGGAAACTGAGGTAGACATGGAAAAAGTATTTCAAGAAATAATGACAGAAAACTTTCCTGAAATAAAGAAAAAACCCACACAAATCCAAGATGCTCGCAGAGTCCCAAGCAAAATGAATCCCAGAAGACAGACTCCAAGGCACATTATAATCAAATTGGCAAACAACAATGACAAAGTAAGAATCTCAAATTTCAAAGCACAATCAGGGTAGTTCATTATATCAACACTGTAAAAGGAAAACCACATTATCATTTCAATATGCATAAAAATCACTTTAGAAAATTCAGCCTTCATTCATGAAAAAAACTCTTGGCAAACTACAAATAGGAGAAAATGTCCCTAATCTGATAAATGGCAACTATGCCAAGTTTATTAATATCATGAAAATTAATGCATTCTTCCTAATATTGGGAATAAGACAAGGATGTCTGCTTTTTCTACTCCCAGTCAACATTGTACTAACCAATACAATATGGTATGAGAAAGAAATAAAAGTAATATAGATTGGAAAAGAAGTGAAAGCTATCATTATTCCAAGGTGATATAATCATTTATGTAGAACATCCTTAAAAACCTATAAAAATGGGTTTCTAGAGAATTGATAAATTCAATAAGGTAGCAGTGTTCAATGTCATTATAAAAAATACATTTTATGTTTCTAGACAAGTAATGAACATTTAAAATTGTAATTAAGAAGCAATACCATTTTAATGGCATCAAAAATACTTAGAGATAAATTTAACAAAATAGACACAGATATTGAGGGTTACAAAATATTGCTCAGGGAAATGTTTTAAATAGAAATGTTTTAAAAATAAATAGAAAGATGTAGCATGATGATGAATTGGAAGACTAAATATTATTAAAATTTATTCTGAAATGTATCCAGAAGTTCAATGGAATGCCAATCAATGGGATTCTTTTGTAAGAAATTTACAAATGTTTTCAGAAATTTATATGGAAATGCAAAGGACTTAGAATAACCAAAATAATTTTGAATAAGAACAGTGTTGGAAGATTCTAAATACCTGATCTCCTGACTTTTTCTAAAGCTAATACTAAAATAATCAAAACATTATAGTATTATTCAAGGACACACGTAGTAACGGAACAGAATAGAGAGTCCAGGAACAGACAGATCCCTGTACATTGATTTTTGGTGAATATATTCAATAATGAAAAAAAAAAATAGTATTTTCAACAAATGAGGCTAGGACTATTGGATACTAATACACTAAAATATGAAGTTTGACCTTTATATCACACTATTTACAAAACTGAAATCAATATAGACTATAAACCTGAAATATAAATTATAAACCTAGGTTAAGTGCTAAAACAATGAAACTTAGATATTCAGACAACTAGTAAACATGGATATACCAGCAAAGAAAGGCAAGAAGTATGGTCAGTTTTCAGGAGAAAACTAAAGTGTGTGTACTGTTTTGTAATGACTGTCATGAAAGTCAAAAGATGTGTCTCATGCCCTAGCTGGATGGCTCAATAGATAGAGTGTTGGCCTGTGAACTGAAGGGACCTGGGTTAGATTCTGGTCAAGAGCACATGCCTGGACTCAGCCCCTGATAGGGTTTGTGTAGGAGGCAGCCAATCAATGATTCTCTCTCATCGTTGATGTTTCTCTATCTCCCTCTCCTTTCTCTCTGAAATCAATGTAAATACATATTTTTTTTAAAAAAAGAGACATATTTCATGAAATAATAAATAATCTGTATCAAATGTCGCTGATTAGTGGAATAATAAAACAAATTGACCATTGAATTTGGCAAGATGTAGATCATTACTAATGTTGATAAAAAGCCATTTCAGTTGAGTAGTGGGGGGAAATGTTAGGTTGGAATGAATTGGATTGAAAATGGAAGGTGAATCAGCAAATATAGAAACTTTACCCAGGAATTTTATTTAATACAAAACAAAAAATTATGGCAGGAGTGAGATGTGGGGATCAAGAGAAGATGTTTTGAAGACAGGGAATGTTAGAACATGTGTTTGAAGTGATGGCAGTTATAAAAGGATAAATATATAAATAAATTATAAAAGGAAATGATGATACTGAAGAGAGGTGAGTGATTGCAGGACTCTTAGGACAAGAGGGAATGCTGTATACTACACAGATAATATACTGCCCTTTAAGAGGATAAAGGATAAGTTTTCAGTAACAGGAAGAGTGAAAATTATGTAGATAAAGATAATTTAAGTTGATGAGTGGTTGGAAGTTGAGATAGTTTTTGTTTCATCTATTTCTCTATGATAAATCAACTGGAAAGGAGAAGAAAGTGATTGTTAGAGATTTGAAGAGAGAAAAGATGTGCCGTGGTCATACTGGCAAGTAGAAAAGTGCCTTTACTAGAAAAGTGTAGTAGGAATGTTTGGGACTATTGAAGGACTATTTGAGATTTATTATTTTCAAAATATATATATTAAGAGTTCAGTTAGCATAGCTTTGTGATTTTCTCCAACAGCATTCAGTAGGACAGTACATAGGATAGAATTTAAATGCTCTAATATTAGTGAACCCATTCTGACTTAAAAAAATAAATATATATTTATTTATAAAAATGAATATATATATATATTCAACCAAAGAACTTGTATGCATATGTGCATAACCCAAGAAAAAGACAATAAGGTGGTGAAGGCCTGGTGTGGGGGGTAGGGCCAGCCTAGAAGAGGTCAATGGGCGGGGGGTGGGTGGGGGGGGGGGCTTAGTTAATACTTTCAACAATAAAGATTTTTTTATTTTATTGATTTTTTAGAGAGAAAGAGAGAGGGATAGAGAGTTAGAAACGTCAATGAGAGAGAATCATTGATCAGCTGCCTCTTGCACAGCCCCTACTGGGGATGTGCCTGGAACCAAGGTACTACATGCCCTTGACAGGAATCAAACCTGTGACCTTTCAGTTCGCAGGCCGACACTCTATCCACTGAGCCAAACCGGTTTCGGCCAACAATAAAGATTTTTTAAAATGTGTTTACAAACCATCTTTTTTATAAGTATTATATTATCTAGTATTATGTTATCAGGCTGAAAATCAAACAATTTAATATGAATGTCAGGCTTTGAGTAGGGAAATTTTTTATAAACTCAACTAAATATAATATATCCCAAAGATTGAAATCCTCAATTTCAGAAACTTTATCATCATTTTAATTGAGATCTTATTTAAGGCTTATATTTTCTTACCTTAAATAAAACCAATGATCACTTTACCCATAAGGCTTAAGACTATATTTTCTTACCTTAAATGAAACCAATGATCACTTTACCCATAATAATTGCTCATAAACCCAGAATTGGATTGAGCATTTTAGTAAAATCTGACCAATACCAAATCCAGTTCTAATTATCTTTTTATATAATTGGATATCATTGAGGATACACTGAGATACCTATACTTACTTGTGATTTTTAGCCCCAATATTGAAAATATTAGGTTGTATCTATGAAATATCTATTGCAAGTATGTATACAATTCCTTCAGTTAACTTTCTTTTAACTCACATTATTTTATTACACTGATTTTGAGCAACAGATAATGAAGTCCTAATGTTCTAAGTACTACTCCCTGCACAGATATCATGACTCAAATAACTACTTCAGTAGCAATGGTGAGGTTGAGTTAGTTGAGAAGGAGCATCATTCCTATAGTAAAAGGAATGTTCATGCAGCTGTTCAGGGTATGGGTAATTAACAATATGATGTAATACCCTGTATGGAACTTTAACAATTGCACTGAACCCAAGAAAATTCCATTATTAATCCTCATTCTTTTTTGGTATGTTTAGCATCTTTCCTTCCTGCATGTGTTCTCATTACATATCCGTCTCCCTCCGGTACATTGATTCATTAATTACCCCTCTTGTTTCTACCATCAATCTCCCCCTATCTCCTGTCTTTTTCCCCTAAGCCGTGGTTGGCAGCTTCTAACATGGGCCCCAATCATTTTGCCACATTATATTCATGCCCTTGTGAAACCTCTTCTTGAGTGTGGGTTAACCCTAACGACTCACTACTAATGAATAGAATAAAGAGAAAGGTGATGGCATATCACTTCCATGATTAGGTTAAAAAATACTGTGAGTTCCATCTTATTAGCACTCTCACCTGCCTTCTTCACTTTGAGAAGTAAATTGCCATTTTAGAGAAAACCATGTGGCAAAAACTGAGGGCAGACTGGCCAACAGCCATTGAGGAACTGTGGCCCTCAGTCCAAGAGTCCACAAGGAAGTGAATTCTGTGGACAACCACTTGAGTGAGTTTGGGAAGTGGATTATCCCCAGTAGAACCTTGAAATGACAAAGCCTTGATAGACATGTAGAATTGAACTTTGTAAAACAAAAAAACAGATGGGTCTGACCCTTGGATTCTGGGAAGTAATCTTTAGTAACTTTTGGAATGTTATATATAATAAGAGTGTCCTTTTTTGCTTGGGGACCTTGGGTCACACTGAATAGGCTGACAATATGGTGTAGAGTAGAACTGGTCACACTCAAAAGACCAACATTGTAATTTAGGGTGAGCCTTTGGGTCATGAGGTATAGTCAACCTGGGGACTGAGATCAACCATGTGGGATTCACTGGATCATACTTAGATATGGAGCCCTAATAAAAACTCTGGGCCTAACCGAAACCGATTTGGCTCAGTGGATAGAGCATCAGCCTGCGGACTGAAGGGTCCCGGGTTCGATTCCGGTCTAGGGCATGTACCTTAGTTACGGGCACATCTCTCTCATCGATGTTTCTAACTCTCCCCCTTCCTCTCTGTAAAAAATTAATAAAATATATTTAAAAAACAACAACAACAAAAACTCTGGACCTTGCCAGCATGGTTGAGGATCAACTTATGAGCCAGGAGGTCACAGTCTGATTCCAGGTCAGGCCACATGCCCGGGTTGCAGGCTCCATCCTCGATCAGTGATTCTCTCTCATCATTGATATTTCTATCTACCCTCCCTCTCCCTTCCTCTCTGAAATCAATAAAAATATATTTTTTAAAAACTGAACTAAAAAAAAAAACAAACTCTGAACACTGAGGCTTGAACAGGTTTCCCTGGTTGGTGGTCCTCCATGCATATTGTTACAATTGACACTGGGAAAGTAAAGTGGCCTGGCTCCTCTGGGAAAAGACATTGCTATTTGCTCAGACTCTACCCTAGCATATTTTCCTTGGCTAATTTGATTGTTTCCTTTACCTGTAATGAACCATAGTTCTGAGCATAATATCTTTCACTTAGTTTTATGAATCTTTAAGGCAAATTATCAAAACTGAGGGCAGTTTTTAAAACCCCAAACCTGCAATTGGAGTCAGAAGTGAGGGTAGCCTTGTGCGGACTGCCTGCTTGCTAACTTCAAAGATGGCTAAACTCTTGGAGCAGCGTTACTGTCAGCTGTGGCTGACAACTCCATTGCCACCCATGAATGATATCTACATTTCCAAGAAAAATCAACTATTCTCTTACATTTTTATAAGTAATAAATAACGTGTCTTCACCTTTAATCTGTCACAGCATAAGAACTGGGATGTATCTGCCTGTATCTCAGAAGCAGCTTCCTCCAAGATTTCACCCCACTGATAAAACAGTGTAGTGCTTCCGGCTCTGCTTCTAGAGACAACTTCTTTTTCATTAGTTACCAGGTTCTCCCTTTTTTCTGATGCCCATCCATCTTATAGATCCTTAGCCTTATTTCTAAAACTTCGGTAATTTTTTGTTTAGCTCAAGATATTTTCTGTGGAGACAGTTAGCTGTGCAGGCATTGTGGTGAGTAAATAGTGTGGATCCAGATGGGAGGAGCCAGATCTGAGGTGTTTTAAAAGGAGGCTTGTCCAAGAAAACTGCCTGGAGGGCTCAGGTGACATCAACACAGAGGCTAGACAAGGGCCACTGGAAGTCACACCCTAGGGGGCAGTCATTAGCAGCTGAGAAGGGGAGGCCCAAATTGGATCAAATCTCTTCCTTGCTTAAAATCCTTCAGTGGCCTTCTTCTATACTTAGAGTGAAATCTAAACCCCTCACATTTGCGATTTGACCCCTTCCTATGTCCAAAATCTTACCTTGTACCACTCCATTGCTTTCATAAATTACCAGACATGCTGACTTTTTTTCAGTTCTTCTCACATTCTGTATTCTATTTATTTTATTTTTATTGATTTCAGAGAGGAAGGGAGAGGGAGAGAGAGATAGAAACATCAATGATGAGAGAGAATCATTGATTGGTTGCCTCCCGCATGGCTCACACTAGGGATCAAGCTTGCAAACCGTCCAGGCATATGCTTTGACCAGGAATCAAACCATTACTTCCCAGTTCATAGGTCTATACTCAACCATTGAGCCAAGCTCGCCAGCCCAGCTACACTCTATATTTTTTCCTGCCTCAAATGTTTGTACAAGCTGTACCTTAATTCCAGAGCTGTTTTTTCTCCCCTCTTGATTTTTCTAAGCCTGAGATCTTAGCTAAAACCTCTTGTATGAGAATATTATCATACATTTTTACAATACTTTGAGTTGGAAAAAGCTGCAAATGACATAAAACTCAGAATAATTATGGCTTACCAACAACAACAAAAAAGCATCTTTCCATCTTACATGAGAGTCAAAAAATTGGTCTAGACCTGGTGTCAGGAAATCAGGATCCTTCTATCTTGTATCTCTGCAATGTGTGGCCTCTATTTTAAGTTCACCTCATGGTTTATAAGGGCTGCTTCTGTTGCAGCTAGCACAGAAGGGATGGACAAAAAGATTTACACTTGTGAGTACAAGAAACATAGAGTTTATTCTTGTATTATTATTTATTAGTTATTATATTATTTTCCATATAAGCAACTATAAACTTACTTTTGGCCCCTATCTGTATATGATTTTTAATTTTCTCCTGGGGTATGGCTTGTGTGTATTCTTTTGTATTTTCAATTCCATTAATTTCTGCTCTTATCTTTCTTTTTTCTTTTAAAAAATATGTTTTTATTGATGAGAGAGAGAAGAAGGGAGAGGGAGAGAGAGAAACATCTATGTGAGAGAGAAATATCGATCAACTGCTTCCTGTGAGCCCTCTACTGGGGATCGAACTTGAAACCCCTGCATGTGCACTGACCAAGGATTGAACTGAAGATCTCTTGGTACATGAAAGAAGTTCACTTAACCAACTGAGCCACACCAGCTAGGGGTTTGTTTTCTTTTTCCTTCTGTTTGCTTTCATTGTAAATTTCTCTTCTTTTTATAGCTTTGCACAATAAAAGCATCTTTCCCTAGTTCTTCTATTCCAAGATATAGATTTTTACTCCAAATTTTAGGTGCTTACCCTTCTTCCATCTGTGATAATGGGTGCACTTGGAGAAGAGCTAGGAAGGGGCCTCTTTTCCTGGTTTTCTAGCAAGAAAGATGGGTTTCTCATGCATTTTTGCTGTGCATTCCCATGATAAAATTTCCCAATTCAGTTCACACTTGGGGCAAAGGTGTAAGATAAAGGAAAAATAATAGGAATCTAATGATCACCCCACTGGTCTTTAAATTTTGACTTTCCTCTCTATCCTGCATGGAATTCTTTAAGTTTCAGAATCCTCAGGTATTTGCTTGTTCAGAGTTTTTAGTTGCAGTGGGTTGGAAAGATGGGCTGTAGGGTGCTTACTTTTGGCTAGCATTGGACCATAGGTGAACCTATCAAACATAATTTAAAAAATATTTTTATTGATTTCTGAGAGGAAGGGAGAGGGAGAGAGAGTTAGAAACATCAATGATGAGAGAGAATCATCAATGGGCTGCCTCCTGCATATCCCCCACTAGGGATAAAGCCCCAAACCTAGGCGTGTGCCCTTGATTTGAATTGAACCTGGAACCCTTCAGTCTACAGGCTGACACTCTATCCACTGAGCCAAACCAGCTAGGGCTCAAACATAATTTTCACACTTAATAAGAGGATGCAGAGATCAATCAAGGAGGCAGTAGCTGCTGTCATTGGAACAGCCTGTTATTTAATTTCTGTCTTTATTTATTAGATAGAGATAATTCCACCTTGCTGTTACTTCATATTTTAAGTTGTCATTTAAAGTTTGTTTTATGAACTCATTTATGTGTCACAACATAAGTTATAAGTGTAAGGTTACACAGATAAATAAATAAATATACACCAAAATAATTACTAGTTAAAATTTGGAAGATGGGAATGAAGGCAGACTGCATTTTTTGTTGTTTGTCTGGGCCTAAAAAGATATTGAAGGACAATCCTATCCAATAAAAGGGTAATATGCAAATTAACATCACTCTGTCATGGAGATGACAGCACCCATAGCCACAAGATGGTGGCACTTAGTCCTCTCAGCCCACTGGAGTCCCCAGTCCTGGGGGGGCGACCACTAAGAGCGGGCAGCGTGAGCCACCTGGTGGGACAACTAACTTCTCTCAAGTATAGAAATAAGTAGAGAAAGCCAGACAGCAGAAAGGGGAGAAAAAGACACAGAAAAGTATACAAATGAAAGACCAGGTGGACAGAAAAGGAACTCAAATATAGCAAAAATGAGCCAGCATAAACAATAAAGTAAATTGAGAGAAGAGCTGAGTGGCTCCTTAAGGTTTTTAAATTTTCTGGTTCTGGCACCTTTTGTGGTGCCAACATTCAAGGATGCAATTATGTATTAGTATAATAATTATCCCATTTTCCTTAAACTAGATTAACTAAGATATTTTGATTTTTCACCCTACATAGGAATCCAACATCACAGGTAAACTGTCATACTGAAAAGAAAGAGATAGTTGGGATTGTACATATGTGAAACAGCTCTAAAAAGCATAATCTAGTATTTTAACACCATGTTCAGAGTTTATCTTTAATGGGAGGCATAGCATGAACCAACATTATGCTGTGGTTGGGTAGAGGTTGAAGCATGTGGACTGATTAGGAAAAAACAACTTCCCCAAAATTCTGGAATTAACAATCTTCCTAGAAAAAAAAAAAAAAGTATGTTCATTTGTTCAGCACATATTTTTTGAGCAGTCACTAAATACCAAGTATTTTTGTAAGTGTTGGAGATAGAGCAGTGAATAACAAGAGGCTGTACCCACATGGAGCTTAAGTTCTAGTGGGGGGCAGCAGGGCAATAATAAGCAAATACAAAATATAAGTGAGTACTATAAAAAGATAAATTAGGATCAGGGTTAGAGATTGTTTGGGCAGGTATTCTGGTTTTATTTTTAATTTAATATATATTTTAATTTATATATATATTGATTTCAGAGCAGAAGAAAAAGGGAGATATAGGAAGAAATGTCAATGATGAGAGAGAATCATCAATAGTTGCCTCCTGCATGCCCCCCACTAGGGATTGAGCCTGCATCCTAGGCATGTGTCCTGACTGGGACTCTAACCGTGGCCTCCTGGTGCATAGGTCTACACTCAACCACTGAGCCACGCTGGCTGGGCTGTTTTATTCAGGAAGGTCCAGAGAAAATTGGCTGTTAAATAATGTGGCAATGAGCACAACCAACACCCAAATCTTGGTTTCTAATCAAATAAACCAGGGATCTTAGCACAAAAGACTGATTCTAAATCTGGTTTCTTGGGGCTGGCACTAGCATCCTTCATTCTCTAGTCCTGACCATTAGTAGTGTTTCCAGATATTGTAAAATGTTCCACAGAGGACAAATGTCCACTGGTTGAGAACCATTCATATAGAGATAGATGTACAGAAAATTAAAATGACACAATATAATATGGAGCAGTGGGGACACTGAAGGAGTCTCTGAGCCTGTTCAGATATTGGGGAAGGATTCACAAAGGAGGTGCCATTTGAACTGAGAATTTGTTTGCTATTTTTTTGAGTAATTATCATGAGTCAGAGAACAGGTATTGTTTTACTTTTATTATCTCATATAATTGCAAATTTAAAAGCAGGTATTTTACAAGTGAAGAAATTAAAGTCCAAAGGGACAAAGTCACTTGCTTAGAGTGCCTGAGCGGGTCTTGAAGAGTTCAGTCTACATGTGGATAGAGACTTCAGCTTTGAGGAATGGACATCGGCTGATACTACTCAAATCAAGACCATCTCAAACACTCCTTTGTTTATAAAAGTGTAATGCCATTTCATTTTAAATTAAAATTTCCCCCTGAATTCTGGGTCCTTGAGAGTAGGAACCATGCATGTTCATCTTATGTCCCCTTTCTAGTGCAGTGCTTGTCACATTATAGATGTTTGATAACTGTTTGATGAGTAAATACTAGTCTAGTCCATAAAATTTCCCACCCCAGATTATAGAAATAGAATTAACTCATACTTCTTTTGGTCAAATCGCTATCCTACCAGCACCTCTAGTGGAGGGCTGACCAGCCCACCTCCAGTAGTTTTCAGTCACTCTGCCTCATTATTTAACTCTCAGCACCACAAAAGAGTAGTTGGCTGGTATCAGTGACATCCTCAGATTGATTATAGGTAGTAAGTAGCATTTTGCCATGGGTTAGAGCTGTAAGAGGTGTTCTCTAAGGAAAAAACATTTTACACCTCTGATTAAAATGCAGAATGTATTGCTACTGGTTTCCATATACAATGTCACTTACCTACATTTGACAATGTTTTTGTCTAGTATGATTCTTTTATCATTTAAAGACAAATTTACCCAGATGATGAAAGGTATATATATTTTTTCTTTTTTCCTTCCTTTTAAATCCTTTACATTCTTATCCCAATTTCCTTTCGAAAGGACAGAGGGGTCTTATTGCATATTAAACAAAACAAAGGGGGGGGGGACCACACACACCCCCTGTTTCTTGGGTTCCTTTTCTTTTTCCTACAACTTCTGGATCTGCTATTTGCAGTTGCTATGAAATTTTAAGTGTATTGAATTAGAAGTTGCTCTCTCTGGTTTCAAGACTCACTTTTTTTCTTTCCGTCCTCTGCTAAAATTCTGGTTTAATTAAAAAAAACAGTAGATCATAGTTAAATAAAACTGTACCCAGGATAACCCTAATTTCCATATGCAGATTTATCTGCACTGACAGCCACCCCCCTTACCCACACACACTCGCTCTCTCATTCTCCTCTCCCTCCTCTCCATCTCCCTATTGCATTGTGTCTGACTGATTTTCAGAGCACCTTCGCTGTTTCCCATTTTCATTCCCTTTCTGTAAAATATCTAGACAGGAAGGAGGTGGCTACAGAGGCTGAACAAACAATCTCATATTCTGCCTGCAATGTCATCGTTTCTTCTCCCCCATTTCAGGGGCTGAAGTTGCCCGGGGAAGGGGATGCAGAGGAGCTGGAAAGGAAGAGGGGAGCTCTCCAAGCAGCTGCGGGCAGGGACAGGGATTGTCGCCAGATGTGCCTTCCTCTCTGGGCTTTAATGTGCAAGGGGCAGCAGGAGGAAATATTGGGAGACAAAAGCCCTGGTTTAAGTGATCATTTTCTTTATTTAACATGGCAGCAGACACTCTCTGCGTAGGATCATCATGCCGAGCATAAACTGGACTTTCCCACTTGCCTGGCAGGAGTGAGACAGATCACTGTGTGCTAAATGAGCATCTGAGGTAAGACCTACTCAATTTTCTTAAATATGTGTTTCAGCCTCTATCACAACCAGCATAATGGGGGCAAATCTGTGTTAATCCGCTTCTAAAGAGCCCAGAAAAAAGCAGAGATACAATATATTTTAACTCAATTTGGGGAGATGAGTTACTTTGTCAATTCTGTGTGTGCTGTTTATTTTTTAGTAAAAGTATTTGGTTTAAGAATAGACTAATGTCATCATAATCCACCACTGTTATAATACTGATGTTTAGACTCTTAAAAAAAAACTTTGCAAAGAGATAGCTACAAATGCATGTGCTGTATTTTTAGCTCCCATACAAATATTAGAACTCTTATTAAAATGATAGGGTTTTTTCCCCCCCTTTTTTTTCTTTTTCTTTTTCTTTTCTTTTTTTTCTTTTTTTTTTTTTAGCAGAGAAGGAATGAATGCTGCATAATTAAGTACAGTATTTAATTTGGCTGTTGTGAAGCAAAAGAATAAGGTAATAATTTTTATTGTACTAATCAGTCTCAAGATGTTCTCTGTGTTAATTGGGTTAAAAAAATTGCAGTACTTATTAGAAATTCTAATTTCACAATGCAGCACTGACAATAAGCTCAGCCAGTGAATTATTCACATCTTTAATTTGCTCACTTAATGACAGTGTTCTGTAATCAGAGTGCAGAGACTGCTGCCTATGCATTATGTATGATGCTCAGGACTTAAATGCAGGACATTATGAAGCTCTCAGTGGTTCAGTAATTAGTTTTCCACAAGACAGGATTTAGATATTCACAGATAAAAGTCCACAGTTGGATAATGCCAAGGTTGCAACACAAAATAACAAAGAAAAGGAAGCTCAAAGTTTAGACAGAAACTTTTTGTCTCTCAGGCCTTGTCCACCGTGGAAACAGAATCGTGCCACCTGAAATAGTTGCCTAGCTCTGATCACATGTTTGAAAACTGGTTTTGAACAAAGTTGTAGCAGGCAAGGCATTTGAACAATTTCAGTGGACCTGAGGGGAAAGATAAAATCTTTTTAATTAGTGTTCACAGAAGCCCTGCAATATATCCTCCTAATATGTGTGTAGTATGCATAGCAGGCATTCTCAATGTGCTTTGTAACTTAGTTAGTGCAAATGCAAATCAGGTTACAATAGTGTTTGGCTGTAATTGTGTTAGTAAAAGGGTGACATGCCCAAATGGAGATTGAGCTTGCTCATGGTTTTGTTCCAATTGCTTCTGAGGGGAGGTTTGAAAATCAAATGAGATATTAAGTGAATCTGGGCATGAAAGGAAGTAGATCTGAATTGTCAGTGAAACTTTGGAATTTCTTACACTTGTCAGTTTAGAGTTGTCAGTTTTTCTTTAATGATACTAAGATTGTTCTGTCACAAATGATATAACCTACTCTGAACCATTAGCAATACTTTTCAGATTTACACTAAATTTGGGAAACCTTTCACAGTATTAACTATAAAGTTTAAGGATTAAATTGAAATCATTAACTATAGTGACTTTAAAAAATTTTTTTTAAAGAACATGCTGCTTGGTAGACTATATTTTTGAGAACTTTTAAACAACTGCCTTATATAGCTTAGAACATTTTTTTAAAAAGGAAGTTGACTTGTAAAATCAATAGGCAAATGTCGTGTTTAGTAAAGGAATGAACTAGTCAAATAAAAAATTACATTCTAACATAATTCGAAATATTCTAAATTGAAAAATTTGTTACACTTCCAAATTTGACTTCTAACATCTAGGACCAAAAATTTTCTTCAACAAAAGAAAAATAGTTTTTTAAAAATATTTGTTTTGGAAGCTATTTGTGATACTTAAACATACTTTTTGGGAAAGAATGGTTGGGGAGTAATTATTATATTGGGCAGCAGAGGCTAACGTGGTAGCAGTGGTGCTGGTGGTAGCTCAAATAAATGGCTGGAAATTAGGAAATTTGAGTTCTAGTCCCATTTCTGCCACAAACTAACTATGTGACTCTGTGACTCTGAGCAGTTAAAATCACTTCCCATATCCTTATATGTCAGACAGGTATAAGAAACATTTCTGTAAAGTTTGGAAGATGTGAAGAGTGAAAGTTTTTTGAAAGTTTAAAAGCACTAGACCTTAGAGTATGGAAGCTATTTCAAATCCATACATATAAAGAGGTAATATGCTAATTTGTCCATGACGGTGTACCCATAACGACCTATTTACATATTGATGGTGCGAAGCAGGGGGTGGGTGGCCGGAGCTAAGTTCCAGGGGTCTGAGAAGAGTGTCTGACAGGAGTCTGGACTGCAAAGAAGGAAGAGGAAGCGTCCAGTCCCCTTGTACAGACACCCTACCCAGCCCCCGCACTCCAGGGGGGACAGATGAACACCCTACCCAAACCCGTGCACTTCCCCGGGGGATGGGGAGGCTGACCGGATGGGGAGAAGACCCAGCCTTCGGGGTAGCTGCAGCCCGCACCTCTGACTCCCAATCTCTTTCCCCGCCACCCCCGCCAGGGGCATCCACAACAGTAGCACACTGGTGACCACCCGTCAGCGCCCCCAGGGCCAGTGGCCCGCCACTGCTAGCCCCCCATGTTGGGGCCCGGCATGCCTCTCCCTACAACTCCAGACCCGGGTGGAGGCAGGCCTGAGCGGCCCCCGGGGATCAGACCCTTCTCCCCCACTACCTGTGATCTTAAAAATAACAATCCCTTCCCGTTTGGACATCACTTCACTTACTTGGTGAAACATTTCTAGGTTTATTAGCTCAGAACCTCCTCATGACAACCCAGTGAGGCAGGCGGAGAAGAGATTACAATTTCCATGGTATATGCGTATGCATTCAGAAATGAAGCTCAGAGAGGAAAAGTGTCAAGCCCACTGGTTCCCAAGGTGCAGCACACGCCTCATAAGGGGGCAATTTGATTTTAAGTGGGGCCAATTCAAGAATGAGTTAACAGTGAAATTTTTGCATTTCTTATGGTTCTAGTGGGCCTCATCTACAGTGTATCCTACATAATAAAAGGCTAATATGCAAATGACCAAATGGTGGAATGACCAGTCACTATGATGCACACTGACCACCAGGGGGCAGACATTCAACACAGGAGCCGGGCTCACGATTGACGAGCACAGCGGCAGTGATGGGAGCCTCTCCGGCTTCCGTGGCGATGCTAAGGATGTCCTACTGATGGGTTAGGCCAACTAAGCCGTCAGTTGGACATCCCCCCAGGGCTCCTGGACTGCCAGAGGGAACAGGCCAGGTTGAGGGATCCCCCCCCCCCCCACCAAGTGCATGAATTTCATGCGCTGGGCCTCTAGTAATAACATAAAGCTCAATGTGTTTCTTGTATCTGTATTTTTTATTATGACACAGATACCAGTTCAGATTTGCAACACTCTAAATACGAAATGTTGAAATATTGTCAAGTAAATCAATTTAAAAATCAATGAAAATAAGTGATGAAAAATGTTCTTCTTAGGTATTTGGAGAATAAGAGATCTTTGTCTTCTCATAAACATCAATTTAGTGTTACCACTCCAAAAAATTTAGCAATCATCTTGCTTTAGACAATTCTTTCACCCATCACTCAGGAGACGCTTACATGTTAATACATGAAGAAGTCTTATGTCTGGAATGTCTGCAGTCACTAAAATTTCACTAAGGATTCTTCTCTTTAGATTATGAGTCAGATTAAAATCATTTATACCACTAGAATTTTGGTGCACTTTTCCTCACCAAAAAAAAATCAGTGAATAGATAAACCAATCAATCAGTAATTGATTATCCATTAATTAATTTATATCATCTATTAAGAACTTATAATGCTATCAAAAGTAACATGCTATCACTCCCTCATTTTTAAAATATGTTTTTTTTTAATTTTTATTAATTTTTAAAGAGAGAGGAAGGGAGAGGGATAGATAGAAACATTGATGAGAGTCATTGATTGGCTCCCTCCTGCACGACCCTTACTGGGGATCAAGCCTGTAAACCTTGGTTATGGGTTCCATCCAAGGAATGGAACCTGTGACTTCTTCGTTCATAGGTCAGTCAGTGCTCAACCACTGAGCCACATCGGTTGGGTCTCTCCCATGTCTTTATGAGGCAATTATCTCCACATTCCAGATGAGATATTGAAGCACAAATAAAATAAACACGGCTGTGAGTGAGTGGTAGTGTTGCAAGTCCTGAGGTCTCAACCAATAGACTATATTGTCAGTTTCCACAGCCCTATGCTAAATGCTGAGATAAGGTGATTGAGATTCCTGCACTCAAACTATTGTAACTGCTCACAGTGGTAAAGCTTGAATTTCTCCCACCTGCTGCTAGATATAGGTCAACTCTTTTGCTTCTCACAGTATGTTCTACAGACCAGCAGAGTTGGCATCAATTGGGACCAGGCTCAGATCTTTGCAAACTTTGATGTGACTTTTAAGTCACCTGAGAATTTGGTTAAATGCAGAATCTGATTCCTTAGGTCTGGGAAGACCTTGTAACTTTCCAAACAAGTTACAAGGGGATGCAATGTTGCTTTTTGGAAAGTCTCCATTTGGTGAGTTCTAGAATTAGTTTTATTTTCTCCAAGTTTGGTACTCAGTGTGTCTAGGACAGGCCGATTGCACTTGATTCCTTATTGAGTCCGACTCTTCTTGCAGTTCTGATGTTTTATTGATCCAGGTCGACCTTGATTTTCTGACTTTGGCCCTCACTGCCCTGAGTCTCAGTCTGCATAGTTGTGGCCCTGGCTACCTGTTCATCTCTGGCTTAGACCTCTGTGGATTTGATTCCACACTCCCAGTTACTATCTTTGACTGTTCTCTCTCTGTGTGGCATAAGCCTGGTTGAGCATCTTTATTCCCTTTTCTGCATCAGAATTCTCCATGATTCTTATTACAAATCTCCAAGACTTCTCAACATCACTTTTATAGATTCTGATTCTCTGAGCCTGTGGTGGGTCTTAGGAATTTTATTTATTTACTTATTTTAATTAAAAAAAAATCCTCACCCAAAGATGCTTATTGATTTTATTTTATTTTTATATATTTTTTTTTATTGATTGCAGAGAGGAAGGGAGAGGGAGAGAGAGAAACATCAATGATGAGAGAGAATCATTGATCAGTTGTCTCCTGCACAACCCCTATTGGGGATGGGGCCCACAACCCAGGCATGTACCCTTGACCAGAATCGAACCTGGGACCCTTCAGTTCACAGGCCGACGCTCTATTCACTGAGCCAAACCGGGTAGGGCACCTTCCTCCCATATGGGGATGTGCCCTTAACTGAAATTGAACCTGGGACCCTTCGGTTTGGAGGCCAACACTCTATCCACTGAGCTAATCCAGCTAGAGTCCAGCTTACTTTTTATCTTGCCTCTGAATTTTTCTGCATTAGAGTGACAGCTCAAGTCTACTTTCTTTTTATGTCAGCACAGATTTATTGCTTCACCAACCTTCACCACTCACATCTATATGGAGAGTTCATTTACTTCTAACAACTATACATATTGCATCACAGAACATATTTTGTATATAGTAATACCTACTCTTAAATGTGCTAAGGTATTTCACCCATTTAAAATTTTAACTTTAATTTATTTTTTGTTAATCCTCACTCGAGGATGTTTTTTCCATTGATTTTTTAGAGAGAGTGGAAGAGGTGGAGAGAGAGGGGTTAGGGGTAGGGAGGGAAATATCGATGTGAAAGAGATATATGGATTGGTTGCTTTTTCCATGGAGATGGAACTTGCAACCCAGTTATGTGCCCTTGACCAGGAATCAAACCCATAATACTTTGGTGTGAGGGCTGCTGCTCTAACCACTGATCATCAGGGCTTATTTCACCCAGTTTTTTATTGTCTGTAGTACTTCCTTGAGTGTTGCCTTGTCCTTAGCTACACTGTAATCCACATCTGCTTAGGTGGTAGGCTGAATAAGGTGCCCAAAAATAACTCTCAGGACCTGTAAATACGTTACCGTACCTGGCAAAAGAGATTAGCAGATGAGAATCTTGAAATGGGCAGGTTTTCCTGGATTATATGGGTGGTCCAATGTAATCACTAAGGTTTTTAGAAAGTCAGAGAAAGTGATTGGAAGATGCTTTGGTGCTGGCCTTGAAGATGGAGGGAGAGACCAAGAGACAAGGAAGGCAGGCGTCTTCTAGAAGCTGAAAAAGGTAGGGAAACAAATATTGTCCTAGAATTTCCAGAGAGAACCAGCCCTGTCAACACCTTGCATTTAACAGCAAGACAGATTTTGGACTTCTTGACTCTAGAACTGTATGATGGCAAATGTGTGTTATTTTAAGCCACTAAATTTCTGGTAATTTGTTACAGTAGCAATAGGAAACTGTTTATTACATACATTTATGTGACTGACTTTTTTGCTACTCAGTTTGTCCCATTGATAATAACTTTATAGCTTCATTGTTGCCTTTCCTTGAATAGTTCTCTGTTAGTGGGCCAACACTTATTTTTCTGAGCTTTGAATTCCTCAATGACAAAGGTATTTCCTAGGAGGTGAATGACTGATGGGACTGTATTGAGCTAAGTGAGCTAAAGCCAGTAAAGCACTCTATATAGTGTCTGATGTATGGTAGGTTTACAATGAATGCAGGTTCTTTTCTTCATGGGATTTTGGTAAACCAATTGTGGCTTTACTCACAGTATTGGAGAAATTCAAAAGCTATTATGAATATTAATGGATCACATGATAGTCTATTTAGGATTTAGATTAGTAAGTGTTTAGTGCTAATAATAATTACCTTTGATCCATTTTGAATCTAATTGATTTTGAATGTCTTTGGGGATAAAATATTTTCTATATGTGGCCATTTCTATCTTATGCAGACTAAAGTAGCTAAAGCTTAGTAGGACACCATTATTTTCTCAGAATTTTCACCCTTCTGCCCCATTTGGAGTATATTTTAACACACACATACACACACACACACACACACACACACACCCCTACTTAGAGTGCACAGCACAATTAGTGTCCTACATAGAATGATACTGTTTGTTTTAGATTTCACATATAAGGGAGAGCACATGGGTTAAATGAGAATGCAGATAAAACACTTTGTCAACTCTTTGACTATACAGTGTAAATTGTTAGTACATGTGTTGTACTGACAAGGTTATGATCTCTTTAAGAAAAGATATTGGGCCCTGGCCAGTGTGTCTCAGTTGGTAGGTATGTCATTCTAAACACCAAAAGGTCATGGGTACGATTCCTGACCAGGGCACATACCCACATACCCAGGTTCTGGGTCCCTGGTCAAGGTGCATGTGGGAAGCAACCAATCAATGTTTCTCTTTCATATGGATGTTTCTCTTTCACATTATTGTGTTCTCTCTCTCTCTCTCTCTCTCTCTCTCTCTCTCTCTCTCTCTCTCAAAAATCAATAAAAATGTCCTCGGGTGAGGATTCTTTTAAAAAGATGAGAATATGTTGCATATCTTTGCATCCCTAAAGCCTTATAAGATTAAAACCATTGTTAAATAAAAGTTGGACACAAACAGCAGCATGGTGGTTCCCTTCTTCCTTCCTTTACTCCCTTCCTCTCCCTTCTTCCCTCCTCCCTTCTTTCCTTTCTTCCTTAATGGGAGCAAAGATAAGAATTGATATGGAAGAATCATGTAGAAAATTAATACATATATATTTAAACCTCACACCACCCCCAGGGGCAGTTTTATTAACTCCACTTTATGATAAAGAAAAGAAGGCTCAGAGATGTGAAATAACTTAACTGAGGTCACGTAGAAACCAAGTTTCAGCTTATTTGGTCTATTAAGCCCATTCTATCAACCTCTCCCTCTCATATTTCCTGCCCTCTGGCTGCACAGAAACTTCAGGACTTTGTGGCCTATGCAGAGTAGCTTGAACCCCTCCCAGTTTCTAGTATAAGTATGTCCCAAATATTGCATGGAGGTGAATGGCATGGGACTTTTTAAAATTTAAATTAAAAAAATATATATTTTTACTGCTAATTTGTTCTCTATACCTATAAGCTTGGTGGTTTTTCCTATTTGTTTGTTTTAGATTTCACATATAAGGGAGAGCACATAGTACTTGTCATCTTTCTTTGCCTTATTTCACTTTGCATACTGCCTTTGAGGGCATTATTGCTTGCTGGCAGTTGAAGACTTCTAAAGCCAACTTCTGAGGCCGCCTGCATTCCTTGTCTTAAAGTCCCCTTCCCCATCTTCAAAGCCTGCAATGGCAAGCTAGATTCCCTCTGTGCTTCAAATCTCTCCTTATTCTTCCATATTGTCTCTCTGATCCACTCTTCTGCCCTCCTCTTCCAATTTCAAAGACTCATACAATTAAGTGAACCTACCTGGATAGCCCTTCATGTAAAGATCCTTAACTTAATCATACCTGCAATGTCCCATTTGATTTTAAGTAATATATTCACAGGTTCCAGGGATTAGGAAGTGAAAGTCTTTAGGGGGCCATTATTCTGCCTATCACAGTCTATAACTGACAGCATTTGCCTATATTATAGTTCCATATTTTTAAATTTTGTTCTATATTACTTTCAGCCTTTCTCTTAGCCTCAGTTACCCAGTCTCAGTACTCTATTAGGCATCTTATTCAAGTCCTTTGTCAATTTGGTTGTTCTGTAATATAAAGTCATTTTCTTCCCAATTTGTTTTAATTCAGTTAGAGTTAATTCAATTCAATAAGATTTTATTGTCTACTGAAAGCATTCCTGGTATAAGGTAAGGTATTGAGTTTGTAATTTTCTTGTAGAGGTAAGATGTATTCACATAAGTAGAGAAAAATGCTAGAAGACATAATCACTATGTGTACATAACAGACAAGGGTGCTGGAAGGGGAAGATTAGTATGTACTGGTGGGAATAGGAAAGCAAGATTGTGATTCTGTCTGGCTGAAGTAACTTATAGGATATGACTTAAGGACAGTGGTCAGGTTTTTCTGCTTGAAAATGATCTCCTTACATAGGTTGAAATTAGTTGCTTCACTATGTCACTGTTAGATCCACTTAGCATCCTCTTTTACCAAGCCATCCTATGGAGGAACTCTTGCTCAAGGTATCTATATTCTTAATTGTTCACTTAACAATGAAGTATTAATTCTTGAGTATTAATCCCTATTCCTTAGTCTGAATCAACTCTCTGTAGATCTTTAAAGAATATTTCCCCCTTCAAATTTATTGCCCAACTAATCTGATAGGGGTTTTAGCATCAGGCATGTTAGGACCTCAATAGCATGTAGGTGGAATGAGTTAGACAAAGCTTGGAAAACTGACCTGGGCCTGGACCCCTTTCACTAGCCAGAAGTCTTTATTCCATTGTTTAAGGGAAGTAGTAAGGGAAGTAGTTCAAGTCCAAACTACCATGAACATCACAAAAGTTCTTAAAATGAGAAGTAGGGCCCTATTCAGGTGGCTCAGTTAGATGGAGTGTCGCTCCATACACCAAAAGGTTGCAGGTTCAATTTCCAATCAGGGCGCATACCTAGGTTATGGATTCGATACCCAGTTAGGATACATTTGGGAGGCAACTGATTAATGTTTCTCTCTCACATAAATCTTTCTCTCTTTTCCTTCCTCTCTCTCTAAAATCATATCTTTGGATGAGGATTAAAAAAAAAGAAGAAGTGGGGACTTAGTCATAAAGTATCTGGAGTGAGTAAATAATTATGATTAGGTAGAAGTAGCTTGTTTCTGAAAGAATAGACCAGACAGAACAGAAGAGAATCCTATCTAATAAAGAGCAATATGAAAATTAACCATCACTCTGCTCCACTCACAAGCCACACCCACCAGCCAATCAGGAGTGAGTATGCAAATTAACCCAACCAAGATGGCTGCGAAAAGGAGGCTTGGGTTGCTTCTGGCGATGGAGGAAGCCAAGTTTTCCGCACACCCTGGCCAGCCCAGACCTCTACTGAAGGCTACAAAATTTCAATTATAGAAGATAAAAAAATCCTAGATACCAGGGCTTCCACTTGGGTCACCTGGGGGCATAGCCAGCCTGCAAACCACCACAGGCCCCTCACCCAGGCCACCCAATGCCCCAAGGGAACCCCCACTCTGATCTGAGACACCCTTCAAGGCAAACCAGCTGGCCCCCACCAGGGGGGCCAGGCACCAGGCCTTAATCATATCTAATAAGAGAGTAATATGCAAATTGACCATCACTCCAAGATGGCTGCCCTCATTTGGTCAAAGATAGCTGCCCCCATGTGGACACAAGATGGTTGCCACAAGATGGTCAACAGGGGAGGGCAGTTGGGAGGCACCAGGTCTGCAAGGGAGGGCAGTTGAGAGGGTCCAGGCCTGTAAGGGAGGGCAGTTGGGGGCTGTCAAACCTGAAGAGAAGGGCAGTTAGGGGTGACCAGGCCGACAGAGTAGGGAAATTGGGGGCCACTGAGCCTTCCGGGAAGGGCAGTTGTGGGAGGAACCCAGCCCTGCAAGGGAGAGCAGTTGGGGGTGACAAGGCCTGCAGGGGAGGACAGTTAGGGGTGACCAGGCCTGCAGGGGAGGGCAGTTAGGGGCAAACAGGTTGGCAGGGGAGAGCAGTTAGGCATCAATCAGGCTGGCAGGGGAGTGGTTAGGGGGTGATCAGGCTGGCAGGCAAAGTGGTTAGGGGCAATCAGGAAGGCAAGCAGGCGAGCAGTTGGGAGCCAGCGGTCCTGGTCTGTGAGAGGGATGCCCAACTGTCCATTTAGGCCAAATCCTATCGGGATCAGGCCTTAAAAAGGCAGTTGGACATCCCTCATAGGGTCCCAGATTGGAGAGGGTTCAGGCTGGGCTGAGGGACACACATCCCATGCATGAATTTTGTGCACCAGGCCTCTAAATAGTATAAACAGATAGAACTAGAACCTCAGTTAATGGCTGAGGAGACAGATATCTAGGGTCCAACCCCATTAGGGAGACAAGAGGTAGGCATACTGTTGGCATTTCAGGTCAAGATACTAGAATTTAGGATAGGGAGCTTGCATACGGGGTGAAAAGTGTGGCCGAAGTCCAGAAATAGAGACTTGGAAGGGACTGTGGGACAGAGCATTCAGTCTGGGGCTTGGGAACACTAGGGTCAGGGAAAATGTGAGTTTAGGCTGACAGACAAATTCCAGAATTTTAGGACCATGACTAATATTCAGTTGGGTCTCATTCTGATAGGCTCAGGCACAGCAGGGCTCACTGACTGTTGTGTTTTAGGACTTGCATGAGGACATGGACAGTTGTAGGTTCCTATTGTCAGTCCGAGGGGAATAGGATGAGCATAGTTGGACTCTGAAAGATTAAGAATGATATAATAGAAATTTGCTCCATCCGGTTGTGGAGTATTTCTAATGCCACATGACTCCAGCCGCAATTGAACTGCACTCACAAGTTGTTTGCTCCTGTTAGAATGTTATTTCAAATGTAGACATTTATCATTTACTTATTTGGTCATTTTGTTAATTTCCTAAGTTAAAAACTTAGGTCAGATTTGGCAGAATAAAATAAATTCTAATAATGTATGCTCTCTGATGATAAAATGAAACTTGCAGAATTCAAATATTCACTAGGTGATCACTTGGTGAAGTTATGATGCTGGGAGATTAAACAGGTGACATTTAATCATAAAACACCATCTAAATCAGGATAATATAAAAACTGTCTAGACTTCATAGATATTTTTATTTATTGAATACTTGGCTTTTTTTTTAAATTTTAGAAAAGTACTTATTAATTAGAAAAGAGATATTTAAGAAGGATACTTTTCATTAAGCATGGTTGGCCATTTTAAATGACAACTTTCTTCTATTTAAAATTCCCTTAATATACTGATTATTGATTAGATAAACCAATAATTTAGATTTTCAGTAAAATGAAAATTTATGCATAAATATTTAAGTGTTACACATAGTAATTTATTGAGGACCCTTTTAAAAAAAACAACACATAAGATCCATACAGAGATATTTTACTATAAGGTTATTTTAATATTGAGATAAACTCAGTCTTTCTTCTAGTTGCACTGAATTTCAATGGCCTTTTTATTAGCAATTAAGCAAACAGTTTTCAGTGTTCTTTTAGAATGGCCTATCTGTATTTTAAAATGTGTGTTGCCTTAGGTCCATGGTCAGCAAACTGGTTTTCGAGCCACATGTGGCTCTTTGGCCCCTTCAGTGTGACTCTTCCATAAAATACCATGGCCTGGGAGAGTCAATTTTGAAGAAGTGGCATTAGAAGAAGTTTAAGTTTAAAAATTTGTCTCTCAAAAGAAATTTCAATCGTTGTACTGTTGATATTTGGCTCTGTTGACTAATAAGTTTGCTGATCACTGCCATAGGTAATGCTGCCACTCAAACAGTCTCTGCTGTGCCTGGCAGTCTATGAAGGAAGAAGTTTACAAAAACAGTTTGTGATTTGGGAGTTGGTGTCTGTATCTAGGAATGAGGTTCATGGAGAGGGAGAACTGTTAAGTGCAATATGTGAATAGATAAGCCACTCAACCTCAGCTGGAATAGAAGAAGTAATTGTAATCTATAATAATATCGCTTCTCGGCCTTTTGGCTAAGATCAAGTGTAATCTATAATAATAAAAGGGTAATATGCTAATTAGACTGGATATCCTTCCAGGCGTCATTATGGACATCCTTTCTGACGAAGCTGGGGCTGGAGGAAAGCCAACCCAGGTCCCGGGTTCCTGCGGTGGCTGGAGGAGGGAAGCTCTGGTCCAGGTTGCCTGAGGGAAGCCAGTGCATTGCATTATGATTGCCATTCTGCATGTATGGAGATTGAGGTTTTGAGTGGTTAATTGTGTGCAAAACTCAGAATGTTTTTTCTATTACACAAAATTTCTTATTTATTATATTTCTGACAGAGAGGAAGTGTGGGGGGAAGAGAAAGAGAGGGAGAGAGAAACAATATCAACAATAACACTTTATGTCCAAGAAGCATTTTAGAAATTTCTATTTCCTAGCCCGTTGTAAGCTTTGGTACCTTCAAATTTAAGCCTAGAATCACAGAATTTACATGTTTCAAAAATTTTAGAGATAATTTTCATATTTAATTTTACAGATGAGAAAACTGCCTTACCTTTGTAATTCATACAACCATGAGATATAATCAGAAAGGCTGTCTTTATTTTTGTTTTTCTGCCCCTTTAAATTTCTTCAGTGGTGTTTGTCTGTTGCTAGATGGAAACATAGGCAATTTGATAGTTTTTCTGCTCTCCCTCAGGGTCCTATAGTGTCTCATTTTAATAATAAAAAGTGTCCATGCCCGTGAGTCTATACACATTTCCATCTTTATTCAAAACTAGAGGCCCGATGCATGAAAATTTGTGCAAGAGTGGGTCTTCCTTACCCCCGCTGCCGGCACCAGCTTCCCCGCAGCACCCTGGATCCGAGCTTTCCTCCTCCAGCCACCCAGGACCTGGGATGGCTTCCCTCCAGCCCCAGCTTCATCAGGAAGGAACTCCAGAATGATGTCCGGTCTAATTAGCATATTACTCTTTTATTATTATAGATTACAATTACTTCTTCTATCCCAGCTGAGGTTGAGTGGCTTATCTATTCACATATTGCACTTAACAGTTCTCCCAGCTATTATCTTCCATTTGACCCTGATAGCCACGTCAATTGCTACGCTTTTAAAGAAGAGGAAAGATGGTGTCACTTGGGTAAGATCACAGTCAGGAGATGGGGGTCCCGCTGCCCAGCTTGCCTGGCACCTCACTTTCTCTGATCACCACAAGGTGATTAAATCAAACTGTATTCTTCTGAATGTAGCTAAAATAAAGTTCTATTTACATCGAATCATTAAATTGATCCCTTTTGCTCTCTATCTGTTGATCTTTGAAAATCTTAACTATCTGTTTAAAGCTAGTGATAGGCAAGGATTTTCACTGTAGTCTTTCACATCTTGTGTCCTAAGAAGTCACTTTTCCAAAGGAAGAGCATCTTTCTTACTTTGCTCTAAGCCCAGATGTGAGCATCCTACAGTTTTTCTGTAGTTATGCAAGAAGCTCTCCCTTGCATAGAGAATATGCTTTGAACCCACTTCTTTCGGTCTCCATGACTGTGTCTGTGCTCACTGCTGGGCTTTTCACAACATGCCGCCTCTTCTAATCTTACAACATCCCTGAGACCTAAGCATTGCATTGTGACGCCATTCTGCATATGTGGAGATTGAGGTTTTGAGTGGTTAATTATGTGCAAAACCCATTCAGAATGTTCTATCTACTACACAAAACTTCTTATTATATTTTTGACAGGGCGGGAGGAAGTGTGGTGGAAGAGAAAGACAGAGAAAGTGAGAGAGAGAGAGAGAGAAAAAACAATATCAACAATGACACTTTATGTCCATGGAGCATTTTAGAAATTTCTATTTCCTAGCCCATTGTATGTATTACAGTGTTCTCTAGAGGATTAATGTGGAAATGATAATAATAATATTTGATGTATGGCAGGCACTGTGCTAATGCTTTATGTATATTATCTCATTTCATTCTCACAGCAAACCTATGAGGTAGAAATTGTTATGCTCACTTTTAAGTTGAGAAAATGAGGCTTAGAGAGATTAAATAACTTACTCAAGGTTACTGCTGTTTAAACCAAGAAATCCAACTGCAGATTCCAGTCCCCTAACTGCTTTTCTCTGTTGCTTTCATTGTTCCTAAAGCTCTTCTTTCAGCAGTGTGTGGTGCCTTACCTTTGTAATTCACACAATCATGGGATATAATCAGAAAGTGTCTTTGTTTTTTTTTTTCTGCCCCTCTAAATTTCGTCAGTGGTGTTAGTTTGTCTGCTGTTGGATAGGAACATGGCCAATACTTTGGCTCTTCTGCTCTCCCTCAGGATCCAATAGTATCTTCCAGTATAACTCACCTGAGCAGTCTCAATTCAATAATGAAACTGTCTACTCCTATGTATTGATAAACTTTCCATCTTCATTCAAAGTTACAATTACTTCCTCTACCCCAGCTGGAGCTTTTTGTAGGTGGGAATCCAGGTAGAATGTGTGGACTTTTCTTTCTATTTTACTATTTCAGTGGTTCTTATAGTATTGTCCTGTGGATCAGAAAGCATCCACTGGGAAGCTGTTAGAGCTGTGAGTTGGGGTTGGGGCCAGCACTTGTTAAAGTGACCTCAGTGAACGGTAACACGCTAGAGTTTGAGAACTGCTGCACTATCTGACGCTCACCCCCTCCTCCTCTTCCTTAGAACCTTAGTTTCTGTGGTTAGAGCAAAGAGGGAAGGAATAGAAGAGGGGTCAGAAAGGCAATTCCTCCTCTGATATTATTGTTATATGGCTTCTCATTGTAGTCTCTGGGACTTACTTAAAGTTGCCTCTTTTTCTGATAGCTGCTTTTTCAGAGGCGTTACTGAGACTGTCCAAGCCCCTTTCTATTCTGCCCTCTTTCTCGCAGTTATGCTTCTGTGTGACACAGAGCCTCTCTGTTGGGGCCTATTGCCCTTCTAGGGCCCATTCAGAATGGCCCCAGGAATGCTTTATTTGATGTGGTTTACAGGGTACAATGTTTTAAAATAAACAAATGAATCTGTTCCTTTTCTTCAACTGACTTCCAGCCATTTTCAAATGTGTGTGGAAATCTATGGATGGATCTGGGGCTACATTAGTAATGTTTTTAGGTTTCTAAATCCAAAGAACAAGATTATAGACCCAAACAACAGTCACAAACCAAGCAGAACTGCTTGATTATTACCTGGTGAACTGGACCCCACTTGTATACCACTTTACATAATCTTGGCCAGTCCATTGTAGTGACCAGGTACCTAGACTGACAAAACTTACATCAATATAACCTGACAGGGCCTCAGCCTGGGCCGATTACTTCTTGTTTCCAATCTTGGGTTTCTCTGACTTCCTTGAAACAGCTGGGCTCACATGCATGATCAACCAAAAGAATGGGGCAAAGGAGTTAATGCCCATGGAGCCATTCTTGGCTACTAGGGAATAGACCAGATAGATAAATGCTTCTTTCTTTTAATGCCAATTTAGACATTCTTAAATGCTTCTCATCCTACAGAACTGGGTGATTATTGCCCATAGAGGTTTTCAACTAGATGACACATCTTTTTATTGACTTTCCAAACTCTTCCCACACAGATTTTACCATCCCACACTCTTTTTTTAAAAAAATATATTTTATTGATTTTTCACAGAGAGGAAGAGAGAGGGATAGAGAGTTAGAAACATCGATGAGAGAGAATAGCTGCCTCTTGCACGCCCCCCACCGGGGATGTGCCTACAACCAACATACATGCCCTTGACCAGAATCGAACCTGGGACCTTTCAGTCCACAGGCCAACGCTCTATCCACTGAGCCAAACTGGTCTCGGCGCCATCCCACACTCTTAATCCCTGAGATCACTTCCTAAATAAACTACCTGCCTACAAGTCTTTTTTCTTGGGCTTTCATGGGGACCCAGGCAAAGACACTTACCAATACTAATCTTCCTCATTTCTTATCTCTTGAAGATTGGCGCACACCAGGATATTAAAGATTATAAGTTCATATAAAACTGAGGATGTCTATAAATGGAGTCCCTGTGTTTTGTTGAATTCAATGGAATAATTTGACATGAAGCATTGATATTATGCATAAGAGGTTAATGAATGTAGGTAAAAGAAGTTGGAATACCACCACGCTGCCATCATCTCTTAGAGGCAAGGACCAAACTAGATAACTTCTTTGGGAAACAGTGAGGATTTCAGTGACTATTCTGTTAGAGCACATGTGTCAAACACAAGGCCCTCGGGCCAAATCCAGCCCGCCAGGCCTTGCAATGTGGCCCGCACCGCGCTGTCATCACTGCACTCCGCTGTCAGTTTATGACATTGTCAGTTTATGACTGTTCAGTAAACCATTCGGCCTGCGATTTAGGCTGGATTTTAGATTTTGGCCCCTTCTCTGATTGAGTTCGACACCCCTATGTTAGAGGGAGGCACTTTCTTTTTGGCTTATGAAGTTATCAGAAAAGCTTGCCATTCATCTGGGCTCTTGCATAGCTATACACCAAAGAGATGCCTTACAGTTTACTTTGATTTAAAAAAGGGAAATATTCTGACAGTTCCGTTTTTCTAGATGACAGTGTTGCTTGGGTCACTTCCAGCTGCCTTTGTGTTACAAATGTTTTCCTTTCCATAGCTATGCTAAACTAGTCAAGTCGTTTCTAAAAACTGGTCTACAGATTGATTATTGCAAAATCACTGAGGAAACTTTTAAGAAGTACATGCTTCTGTGCTCTACCTCCGGAGGTTTGGATTGGTTCTGGAGTTTGGGCAGTGGCAGGTCCTGGCTAATGAGAGCCAGTTATGCATCTCTCTTTCTAACTCCATGTTCAGTGACTACCTTGCTAGCTTGAAATTAGTCCCAGAGTTAGTATTTATACTCTGAAAGTTGGAAAATACTATAAATTAGAGATATTCTCCCCACTCCCCCTAAGGAGGTAGTGTCAAACATAACTAGATTGGGGCCTCGGATCCCATACAACTCTCACTCAGCTAAGGAATCTGTTTTATAGGAATTAGTGTTTTTATTTCTGATGTAACATGACCTGTTCACATTACAGTACTGTTAGCCCTTTATCACATTTTTTTTTTGCACATGTAATTTTAATGATATATGTTAACCTTTTAATTTTAAAACATTATTATTGATATTACTTTAGCAAAAATACCAATTTGACGTGTACTATAACATCTAATGTAAATGACCTCTTCTTTAGCACCTCCTTGGGTTTTCTAAAGGAAAACCAGTCCATATTATTTTAACTCCTGATGTGATACTGTTCTACAAAATTAAAATATTTGGTTTGGTTTAATCACAGTTTTTAGAATAAGTGTCTTATCAAAATCTTGGAATATCATTAGCCTCCTGAACATTATAATTTAGTGATTAGTTGCTATGCTAAACCAAATGGTTACCATGATAAGATTTAATTTGGAAATCTGGAACTAAGAGGGGTGACCCATTAAAAAGGATTCCTATTCCTCATCCTCTGATTATCAAATATTAAACATAGGGAGGTTTGATAACTTAGTACATATTTATAAGGAAAAAGACACTGATTCTCAACACAATGTCTGTATTTCTGTATCTGGCAACAGTGATTAAACTACTAGCTAAGATCATTCAAAACACTGGCAACAGGGTTTACAGTGATAAACCTGGAATGCAAAATTCAGTTTGGTTTTAACACAAAAGGGAAAATGCCAAATTATTCAATGTGGTATACAGTATAATATTCAGAAATTTGAAGAAGTCTTCATATCCTGTGATTTATTTGTGCTTTCTAATTTAAAAAAAATGAAAGAAGTGCAAAAGTTGTTCAAGAGTTAAGAAAAATTGAAGAAAATATACCAACAATTAAACATTTTGCAGATATTTTAAAAAGAATTTTGTTTCTTAAGCATATGAAAGTTTTAAGTAAAATCTTAAAAATAATTTATTCAATGCAGTCAAGAAAGTATTTCAAGTTGAATGGGGATGGGAAGATATTCCTTCTAATCCTTGAAGTTGGTGTTACTTTTGTAGGACAATTTTCTCAGAAGTTAGATATTAATGAACTCATAAGTACATTTACATATAGTCCAAAATGTTTAGATCATTAATAAAAATAGTTTACATATACTCCTTAATATGATAATTTATGTAAAAAAATATGTAACTTTAAAAACAATAAGCAAACATAGGGCAGTATTTTTATTTGGGCATCCCTTCCACATTATTAGTAATTATTTTATAAGCACTGTTAGGTGCTGTGGAATATTTAAAAAATATATGTTTTTGAAAATTCATTTTGAATAGTCAATTGGTTCATAATTTTTAAAAAAAACCAAAAAGGTACACAGTGATAATACCATGAAAATTATTGCTTTCCCTCTGTCCCTATCCCGAGAGGCAATAAATATTACCTATTTCTTATGTCTTCTTATGCAAACATTTTATGCAGATATAAGCAAAGCAGGTGATATTCTTCCCCACATCCTTGTGCAGCTCACTTTACACATGTGGTAACATATCCCATGCATAGCTCTGAATCTTGCTTTTTCACATGCTATCTTAGAGATGATCCCATAATCCAATAAATAAATTGTCTCCTTTTATTGTTTTAAATGGCTGCAAACTATTTTCTTTTTGGAGCTTTCACAACTTATTTTACCAGTCATCTGTTATGGATACTTAGGTAGTTTCCAATCTTGCTATTACAAATCATATTTCAATGAATGACCATATAAAGGTCTTTTCACCCATAAATAACTCTGTTTTTAAGAAAAATTCTTTGAAATGGAGTTGGGTTAAAGGGTATCTACTGCTATAAGTTTGATAGATATCATCAAATTACTCTCCACTGAGGTTGTGCCAATTTATATTTTGACTAACAGCATACAAAAATGCCTGTTTCCCTACTGCCTAGCCAAACAGTATTATTAATCTTTTGAATTTTTGCCCATCTGATAGGTAAAGAATGGTATATTAGTGTAGTTTAATTTTCATTTTTCTTATTCTCTTATTCATGTGTTTAAGAGTTATTTGTGTTTCATTTTCCACATACTCTCTGTGCACATTGTTTGCCTATTTTTCCATTGGGTCATTTATTATCAAATAGTAGCTGTTTATTGTTTATTGGTTTGTGATAGGAGTTGCAAATATTTATCCCAGCTTGTCATTTTTCTTTTGCCATTGTTTATTGTATTTTTTGCTATAAAGATTATTAAAATTTTTTATGTTGTAGAATTTATCAATCTTTTGATTTATAGCTTCTACGTTATATTTAAATAGGCCTCTTCACACCAAGATTATAAAACACTTCTCCCAGGTTTCTTCTAATACTTTTATGCTTTCACTTTTACAATTAAATCTTTGATTCATTTGGCATTTATCCTTCTGTAGAATATGAGGTATAACTCTAATGTTATTTTTTTCTAGATGGCTACCCAATGACATTTATTGAATAATCTATCTTTCTTTAATGATTTGAGATGCTGTCTTGCTACCTTTTGTTATATTAATAATTATGGAGTATACACTATGAATCAGATATTGTATTAAAACTGGGGTACATTTTTAAAATGTAATATAGTTCTTGCAGCCAGAAATTACCATCTAGTTATAACAGCAAAACTAACACTCCTGGGGGGGAAAAAAATCAAACAGTGAATTGTATCACAGAAGGTTTTGTGGAGAGGCAGACATTAGTTCTTCCTTGACACTTGTAAATGGATTAGAGAATAAAAGCACACAAAAGAGAAATAGGGGAACAAAAGGGAAGGAGGATACCGGTTTACAATCACTAACCCAAACTGAGAGGCCTAGAGGGCCTTTTTAAATTTAAATGTGGGGGAAAGTTATTTGTAGAAAATGACTTTAACCCAATGATCTCTGTCAAAGCAAGCATCTTGTCAGTTGATTTGGATTTATTTGGTTATAACTCAATTATTTTCTGTTGTATATTGTTGTCTGTTTAATATTAAACTTCTTTGTATGAAATTAGTCATACTGGACTGATGATTTTTCTCACTTTATATTTTTTTTCTTTCTGTGTTTCATATAGGGTCATTTCTTTTGCTGTATTTTCAAGATCCCTACTTTTATTTCTTTTTCAATGTTTAATATGTTGTTAATCCCATCCAATGTGAAGACAGTTTCATAATTTTTAAAAAAGCAATTTCTGTTAAAGAACACGTAATATGTTGAACAAGGAAATTAGAATGTTCTAGTAGAAAGAGATTGTTAAAAATAACCAATATTGTCTCTCTTTTTAAGATGTTCTAGCCACAATGGCTCTTTTTCTGTGTCTCCCATATTACTATACCAGGCTCATCCTCACCTAGAAGCTTTTGCGCTTGCTGTTTGTAATCCTGGAAAGCTTTTGTTGGAAAGCTTTGTCCAGATATTTGCATGGCTGCCACATTTTTCATCTTTGAAATCTTGGTACAAATGCCTCCTCAGAGAGGTCTTCCCTGATCACCTGTAGCTAAAATATTGACCCACTCTCCTTCACTTCCCAAGATATTTCCTATCTCATGTCAGATTATTATCTTCATTGTCCATATAAGGAGCTGAAGTAATTTCATTTATTTATGTATGTATTTATCATCCCTTGAAAACAGGCTTTTTGTTTTACCAAATAAGCAGTTTTGTCTCATAGAAGCCTTTAAAATGTTTTTGACCAGTTGTGACTAATTTAACACTGTTTCTTCAACACGTGTCCCAATTTGTTTTCCTCTTTCCTTTCATTTACTTTGGCATATGATTACTTTTTCTTTTATTTATAAACTTAGTTATTTTTTTAGGGATGTCGCTTATTAAAATTTTTGTTGCTTTATGTCCAAGAAGTTCAAGTGTTCAATCACACAAATAAACTTTCAGTCATTAGAGATTTTTTCCAAATTATATAAACAACTATTTTTCTTTTCATTTTTAAATTAATAATGGACTCCCTATGCCATTTTCTATTGTTGTGAACTTTTGTTTTAAGCTTTCATTGCTATTTTTCCCCTGTATATTTTGTCTTGCCAATTAGATAATAACCTACCTGGGGCAAGAACATATTCAGCCCATTGAATACCTATAGTGTTGAGTGATTGAACAGTGTTGATCTACTCAATAAATTTGGCTTAGCTGTTTTCATTGCCATTTAAGTTAAGAAATAAACAGAGGAAAGTTAAATTAATAAAATATTATTAATAGTTATACATGTAACAGACTTGGTGGAAGAAGGATATTCATATGATTTAAAAAATATGGTTCATGTGTTCTATTTTAAAAACTCTCTAAATCACTCTCCATTATTATTTGAAAGCCATTAATTCTGTTATTGTGCTTATAATATCATGGTATTTGTAGTTGGTTGATGTGTATAAATCAAAGCGTGGGTGCCTACAAAAGAAAATTTGGTGTGAAAAGACACTATAATTATAATTCTATTAGGAAATGTTTTAATTTCTTTAAGAAAAAAAAAAGCATACAAGTAAATGTTTTAACATCTTAGTTGGGTTCAGACCTCATTGGAGTTAAATGCATAAATAGGTAAACAATACTCTTTCAGGAAAATCTGATGGAAAAACTCTTTTGCTACAATTGAAAAATGTTATTACATTACATAGTTTTTGATATGCTGAATTTATTTGTAGTGTTTTAATACATCTCATATATTTTATGGAAGTAAGAGTTTTAGTATGTGTTTATCAAATTAAAAATTGCCTCTAAGATAGTTCATTGTGTTTTCTAAACTTTATCACTGATTATAGATATAAGGCACTTCTATCATTTATTTTAAAGACTGTTTATTAACTTGTCTTTAGGCTAGCTCAGATTGCATATTGCTAAGAAATTAAGTGCTTTGGACAATCAGCAATTTGCATAATTATTGTTTTGGAGATAATTCTGTAAGGAATAGTCTGCTTCTATGAATATTTATAAAGTATCTGATTTATAAATGTAGAAACAATGAGTATAAGGTATTGTTATATAGTTGTTTGAAATATAATAAAATATCCAGAGAATAAATGTATTTTTTATATGGCTCAAATGACGTCGTCATAATCATGTAATAGAAAAAAGAGAGTAAAGGGGGACTTTCATTATTTAGATTATTCTCTCATGTTCAGCACACAGTTCCTAGATTGAGTAGTACAATACTTTATGTCTGAATATACGTATGTATCCATATATGAAGATATATATGTAGCATGTATATATAATGGACGTTACATATCATAAATGAGGGAAATTAATCTAGTTTAAGGTTTGGTAAATTTACTGTGTGTGGGTTGAATCTGACCCAGTGCTTGTTTTTGTAAGGTTTTATTAGAACACATTCATTTGTGTATTATCTTTGGCTGCTTTGGTGTTATAACAGTAGAGATAAACATGGCCTGCAAAGTGAGTTCTGTTTGGGAAAAATTTGTGACCCCTGATTCATATATGAATCATATAGAATCATATAGGTATCAGTCTAAAATCTAAGAAATCTTTTTGATCCTTGTGTTCTGCCTATCTATAATACACTAATAAAAGAGAAAGATGCAAATTGACCATACCTTCACAATGCCCACCAGCCAATCAAGAGTAAGTATGCAAATTAACCCAACAAAGATGGTGTGTTAATTTGTATTCACAGACACTGAGTTGCCCAGGTTGGATGCTTGCATCATTGCCATGGTGACGACCTCAGGCATTCTACCCAGCCCCAGCTGCTCTGGACCTCTGGGCAGTGTGGGAAGGTTGAAAGGTGGCTCTGGTTGGAGCAAAGGCGGTGCCGGCAGTCAGGGGAAGGAAGGCCCATTCTTGCACAAATCTTCATGCATTGGGCCTCTAGTGTGTATAATGATAAGCATTCAAAGTAGAGGTATATAAAACACATTAATACAAAAAGAGAAGCCTTTGTCATATATTTAAGTCTACTAATGCTTTTTGAATACTCAAGGCCTACCTAATTAATTCTAGGAAACTGAAGACAAAACTTAACATGTCCTTAGAATCAACAAGAGTAGTTTCTAGTCTACTGGTGTGGCTCAGGGGTTGAGCCAGGAAACAAGGAGGTCACCCATTTGTGGGGTGTGCAGAAGGCAGCCAGTCAATGATATTCCTGTCTCATCAATGTTTCTATCTCTCTATCCCTCTCCCTTCTTCTCTCTCTAAAAATCAATTAAAAAAAAGTATTTCCAGGTATTCTCCCTCATTTTATCATTGAAATCAAATGAGGAAAACCAGTTACATAACTATAAAACTATTTTATATCTTGATTTAAAGGCTTCTGGTTGGGGGATGGGGAGGTAAGAGATCAACCAAAGGACTTGTATGCATGCATATAAGTATAACTATGGACGAAAGACATAGGGAGAGGGTGAGGGCATGTTCTGGGAGGTAGGAGAGGCTGGGGGAAGGTCAATTGGGAAAAAGGAGACATATATAATACTATTTATAATATTTTAAATAATAAAAATGTAAAAAAATAAAATAAAGGCTTCTAATTTCCATAAAAATAAATTATTGGATTAAATGAGCTTCAACTTTTAAAAAATTTTAACATTTTAGGACTTTTTCAAAACTAGTGTAGGCATTTTTCAAGTGAAAAAAAATGCTCTCTCTTTTTAAAATATATTTTTATTGATTTTAGAGAAGAAAGGAGGGGGAGAGAGATAGAAACATCAACAATGAGAGAGAATTATTGATCAGCTGCCTTCATGCCCCCTATTGGGGATTGATCCCACACCCAGGGTATGTGCTCTGACCAGGAATTGAACAGTGACCTCCTGGTTCATAGGTCCATATTCAAACATTAACCACACTTGTTGGGCCAAATGTTCTCTTTGAAAGAATCAACTTAGTTAATTGTTAATAATAAAAATAGCTTTTTCATAAGCTCATTGAATGAAGAGATAAGTCATAAGAAGGTAATTGCAAAAGGAGAGTTAAATAAGTGGAGAGATAAACCTTGTTCATATATTACACTCAGTATTGCTAAGATATCAATTCTTCACAAATCCCAGATTTATAAACCCCCCCAAAAATGCCAATAGTTTTTTATTTTTGTATTTTGGTGTAGAAATTGGCAAATTGATTCTAAAGTTAATATGTAAATGCAAATAACTCCTCCCACCCACCCACCCCAAAATCTTGAAAGGAGCATGTTGAAAAACTTACTTAAACCACTTGATTTTTAGAGTTACTTTAAAGCTAAAGTAATGAAGACAGTTGTGCTATGGCACAAGGATATACACGTGGATTAATTGAACATGAGAGATGTGGGAGAAAGGCACCAAAGCAATTCAACGAGAAAAAGGAAAACATCAACAAAAGGTTCTAGAACAACTAGAAAAGGAATCTCTACTGCTACCTCAAACAATAAAAATATAAAAAAAAATGAATTCAAGATGTATAATAGTTGTAAATTTCAGAGCTAAACCATAAAGCTTCTAGAAAAACAACTAAGGAGAATATCATTGCGACTTTGCATATTTGACTTTTTTATGTACAGAGGAAACTTATTATGACATTTCTTTGAAGACAGATGGGAGTTAAAAATATCTTTATTTCCCGATTTTGTATTTTTAATGGATAGTAGTAGCAGAAATTGGGTTGGAGAGGCATTGTTTGTTTCAAGGTCAGTTCTCTTTATGAAAGGGTCAATGAAGAGCAAAAGCTTGGGAGATTCTGCTCTAGACTATACTAGTCAGATAACAAATTAGTAAGTGGATATTATAAAAGAGACAGATTGAGCAAGTCAGACCAATAGCCTGCTGCATAATCTTTTGGATTCTAATTTAAACCACACTGCTTCAGCATTTATTTCATTTTCATCATTTTATTTTATTTTATTTATTTATTTTAAAATATATTTTATTGATTTTGTACAGAGAGGAAGGGAGAGAGACAGAGAGTTAGAAACATCTATGAGAGAAAGTCATCGATCAACTGCCTCTTGCACACCCCCTACTGGGGATATGCCCGCAACCAAGGTACATGCCCTTGATTGGAATTGAACCCGGGACCTTTCAGTCCCCAAGCCGGCGCTCTATCCATTGAGCCAAACCGGTCCCGGCTCATTTTCATCATTTTAGATGAGCCTCCTGCCCTCTGAAAAATTCTTTTTCTTTAGCTCATTAACCCATGTCTTTTTGATCTTTTAATACATGATTCAGAACATTGTAATTGCTTCTCTCAGATCACCCACCGAATTACCTCATCATATGTAAATTATTTGCACTATTTTAATGTGCAATTATTTATAGATTATTTTGGAAACCCTCTTTTAGTACATTTATATAGTATGTATAATCATTACTATTGAAAGTTCCTTGGTGTCAGGGGCTGTATTGCATCTCCTTAGGGCACCTGAGGAGACATTTACTGAACACCGAGTGATGCTTAATGAGTGTATTGACTGGCAAGTGCTATTGCAGTTGAGACAGCAGCAAAACATCTGAGAGATTTCTGTGAGACAGACAGAGAAACAGAGGCCAGAGATGTACAGATTTGAGTCTTATCCTTATGATGAGAGTATTTTCACCAGACAAGAGTCCTCGTTTTTCTTAAACCTGACATGCATGTGTCTTTAAGCATTTCTGATGTCTTTTCCGGTATTTGTATCCATTTCTCTCCAAGAAAGATGACCTTAATTTCAAGGTGAAAGAATATCATAATTTATATAATGGCATTATATTTTCTTTCTAATATTCTCCAATTATGGGAAACTTTAAGTTTGTTCCTGTTAGCTAACTATGCCAAGTACTATAATTTAAAAAGTAAATTCATCTTACCATTTTCATTTTCTTGTGACATATCATCTTCTGATTTTCAATAGTGTATGTGACTAGCATGTAAAAATCTAAAACAAATCTTATGTGGTTTTTGAAATATATAAAGGATATTTAAATTACAAAATAGTTTGGTATATATTTTAATTTAATGTACAAATATTATATACATATATATATATTATAATTATATATCAAAAGATGCCTAATTTTTTCCTTTTTAAAATTTTCTTGAACTAATGCTATAAATGCCAGAGGAAGAGTGAGGATTATATAGCAATGCAATATATACATCCTTGCAAGGAAATACTCTGGTGCATAATTGACTCAATAATTACCTACCATGAAAAGTAGTCAATGACTTTCACTTCAGTCATATCAAATGGCCCATAGGTCAGGTGTAATCACAATATAAAAATATCAGTTTTTCTGTATAGCATTTATGGTAATATATGTTTGTGTAGTATTGTGTGCTTTTATGTAGTTGTAGACATCTATTTATAATAGATTCTGATTAAAATATATGTGGAAATGTAGAAAAATGTTTAAGATAGTAATTTCTTTTTAAAGTAACTTTAAGAAAGGAAACAATAAGGACAGTGTCACAAACCCTGAAATTTACATAATATTTTTATAGTAATTGTCATTTATATTAATGGTGTTACCTATGGAGTATGTAAAAAAGAAAAAAATATGTTTTTCTGTATGTCAGCAAAACACCATATTCATGGATATAAACACATAGGGCATATAAAATAAAATTGGTCATCTCTACTAAGCATATCAGGAATTCAATACCAATTAATTATACTTAAGAGGCTAACATATAACTAAGGTTTATGGTCCTTGGGCCTCCATCCTTTCAGTTGTTTTAATAGTGAGTGCCTTTTAGTTCAGGTGCTATTGTTAATATGGGATATTCAAATAGCAATCAGATAACAATAGTTAAAATAAATGAGGGTCTATTTGCCTCAGAGAGATTGGAGTGACTTTTTTCATCACCTTCTCCTCTCATGTATCATTACTTTCTATCCCTTGTCCAGATGAATACGGCACCAGGTCTAATATAAACAGTAATTTCTGTAGTTCCTGATCATAGCTCATTTTGAAGGAATTGTGTATTGGATTGTTGTGGAGCCTGAAAGAAGCCATTAAAATGCAAATACCAGATCCTTTAACTGGAATATCTTTATGATTTGCTAAGATAATTTAAAAAATTTTTTTTTTTTGCATTTTTTTCATGCAGTAGAATTGTAAGCCAAATTTAGTATCTCATAAGAAAAATTAGGTAGACACACTTTTTGCTCTTATATACTTGAGATAAAAAAGAAAATTAGTGTCTTTTCCTTTCTGTTCATCAGTCTGTTATATAATTCTATCAGTCATGACTAGTAACTAACACAAGGCTGTGTAAATGAGTAGCAAAATTGCAAAAAATGCTGCTAAAGTTTTATTTTTGTTCATACTATTTTCTAGTTTCTAAATATCTGGAATTTGGCAAATGTATAGCTATTTTATTAGGCAGGTTGATATGAAAGAAAAAAATGAGGAAATGATTTGCTTAAATATTTTATTTTTAAGCAAATGATATCTGATGTTTGGGAAAGCTGCAATTTAGAATTGTTCTGCATTTTTTTCAAAGCAAAAGGGAAATGCTTTGAAATTCTACCCAATGTGTTGGTATGAAATATCTCTTGAGACACACACACACACACACACACACACACACACACACCTCTTCCAAAAGCTGTTCACATTGTGAGTGGGTGGCCACATGGCAAAAACATGCATATCAAAATAGAAAGGCTGGATATATCTAAATGCAATTTACCATCCTATATAATAAAAGGCTAATATGCAAATTGACCAAATGGCAGAACGACCAGTCGCTATGATGCACACTGACCACCAGGGGACAGACACTTAATGCCGGAGCTGCCCCTCAGTGGGCAGTGTGCTCCCACAAGGATTGGATGATACTCACCCATAAAGGAGAGGGCAATCTGCTTTATCCAGTCTACCAATTCAAATTCTAATCTTTTCTAGAAATAACCTCACAGACACAGAAATAATGTTCAATCACATATCTGGTACCTTGTGGCCAGACACTTGACATATATTTTAACCATCACACCTTACAAATAAATGACTTTATAGTGTTAATTGCCTTTTTAGGAGCTTGAGTTTCTCTTACTCTACAATGAGAACAATATCTACTGTGAGCCTTGAAAATAATGTATATATAAAACATGGTGCCTGGTATATGATGTGTGCTTAATCAATGTTACTTTTATGTGTATATCAGTGTAGAGTTTTACCCCCTGTGATGCATCATTTACTCATCAACATTATTGAATATTTGATCACCTCTTCTTTACACCTTTGATGAAGGAGGAATTCTTATCGTAGAGTTATGGGGACAGCCAAACACATGATACCTGGCACTAGACAGATGAGATTGAGAGAAGTTTAATAGTCTCAGGTGGATAGGTGCCATATCTCCCCAAAGCCACATGGAATTGCACTTGGTAACACAGTGAACAAGCAGGGGCTGTAGGAAGCAAACTCTGTAGTACCAACTTTGTAGTTGGTACACCAAGAGTGTACTAACTTGCAGTTAGTCCATTTGAGGCCCTCTCAGTCTTCCACAGGTGTTAATGCAGCACATAATAGTAATTGTAAGCCTTACACTACATTTGGGGTAGAGGAAAAAGCACTTGGCTTTGGTTAGAATTCCTATCTGCCATATGGCCTATTTATATAATAAAAGCCTAAGTGACTGTTATGGCAGAACAACCAGTTGCTATGATACGTACTGATCACCAGGGGCAGACGCTCAATGTAGGAGCTGCCCCCTGATGATCAGTGTGCTCCCACAGGGGGAGCAGCCACTCAGCCAGAAGCCAGGCTCATAACTGGAGAGCGCAGCGACAGGAGCCTCTCCCGCCTCCACAGCAGCGCTAGGAAGCAATGAGCCCAATTGTAAGGAGCCTGCAGCTAAGGAGCAGCAAGCTTGAGGGGTAAGGAGCAAGCAGGTAAGCAGTAAGGAGCGAGGGATCCCGGACTGTGAGACAGCGTAGGCAGGGCTGAGGGACACCCACACCCCACATGCACAAATTTCGTGCACTGGGACTCTAGTTAAATGATAATTTTGGTTTTGTTTCTCTGAAGGGTCTTTGTTAAGATTATCAGTCATACTGTGTTTTAGAACACATCAGATGTTCCTTCTTTTGGTTTCAATGACACATTAGAAACAGAATATTTGGCTCAAACACCATGGACAAGTTTACATTCGGGCCTCAAAAATTGGAGGAAGGGTAATGATTCTCAAAATTGAAAGTACTTAAGAGCAACTGAGGGTTCTTGTAAACCTCTCTTTCTCTCTTTCTCTCTCTCTCATCACACACACACACACACACACATATGAAACACACTTTACTGAACCATGTTATCAGAGAAATTTCAAAATTAAGGTGGATGTTGATTTAGAAATGTATATTTAACAAGATCCTAGATCATTCTGGTCCTTCAACCAAATAGTGCTAATATTGGTTTGGTGCTAATGTTTGTAAATTTAATTGTGCATTAGAATCCTTTCAGGGTTGTTAAAAAACATACGTTGCTGGGCCCCATCCCAGAAGTTTCTGATTCAGGAGGTTTGGGTGGGGCCCTAAAATTTGCATTTCTAACGAGTTTCTGTGTGCTGTTGCTGATTCAAGGACCGCACTTTGAGAACCATTGGTTTAGTCCAAAAATTTTCAACTGCATGATTTTGCCCCTCTGAGACTTCCACCAATGTCTGGGGAAACTTCTTGTTTATACAACTGGAGGGCTCTACTGATATGTCATGGGTAAGGCTGCTGAAAATTCTATAATGCAAAGCACATCATTCCTTTCCTATAACAAAGAATTATCAGACCCAAATATCCGTAGTGGTGAGGTTGAGGACACTAATTTAGTGGCATTTTCTGGGATTGGAGGTATTTCCTTGTGGCAGCAGGTGCACATGGTTCATGCATATACTAGTAGACACTGTAGGGAGTTGGCTTTACCTGAAAAGAGCAGCTGAGTGGAATTCATTGAAGACATTTCACAAAAGAAATAGCTTCACACTCGTAATGAGCCACTCATTTCCTATCTTGCTCTCTACCCTGAAGAGCAAATCTGAATAAAATGATCCCTTTGAAATCAATGGAAACTGTACTCTGGATGGGAAAAGGGATAAAAAGAAACAGCTTATGTTCATTCTGAATTAACCAAGGTTGCTCATTCTTTTTATTAAATTGTAAGCGAAAGGAATTAGATGAAGTGACACAATTGATTGGACACCAAAAATGATACAAATGGATGACTCTGAAGGAAAATACATGTAATGATAGGTGAAACTTATGTGGATTAGGTTATTTAAAAAATCCTCTTTGTAAAGCTGCATACAGATATTTAAACACTCTTAGTCAACAATCTGACATTTGCTGCCTAAGGTATAAATTGAAATAAGCAGTTTTCTTATTTTCTGCTGTATTCTCAGCATTCAAATAATTATAATAACTCCAAGGCTGACAAAATATTATTAAAGGTAGAAATCTGACTGGTGAGATTTCCTTAGAGGATAAAATATTAAATTACTTTAAGTTATAGACGATGGAAAGAAAAGTAAGACTGTAAAACAGGCAACATTTTACTGAGGCTTTTTATTTTTTTATTTTTTATTTTTTTAAAAATATATTTTATTGATTTTTTACAGAGAGGAGGAGAGAGGGATAGAGAGCTAGAAACATCGATGAGAGAGAAACATCGACCAGCTGCCTCTTCCACACCCCCTACCGGGGATATGCCCGCAACCAATGTACATGCCCTTGACCAGAATCGAACCTGGGACCTTTCAGTCTGCAGACTGATGCTCTACCACTGAGCCAAACCGGTTTTGGTTACTGAGGCTTTTTAAAACTACTAATTATGGAGCTGAGCACAAGCTAAATCACAAATTCATGTTACCTGGCATATACTCAGCATTTAACAGAAAACAGACAATGAACAGTCTTAAAATTTAATGATGGACCAACCAAATGCAAACATTTTGAAAAAGACCTAATACCTTTTAAAGTGCAAAATTATCAGAATATACCTTGATATTTACTCCCCTACTCCTCAGCACTCATTAAAAGTCTAGAGGGATGGAATTCTTGGAAAGGAAGAAAGATAGCAAGAAGGAATAATTCCCAGCCTTGTTCTTCATTTATCTTCCCCCTTATGCTCACTAATGCCAATCCCAGTTACACATCTTTAGTAAATGACAAATAATATCTTTAGAAATTTTAGATGTGATTAATATTTTATGTATGGAACTGTAGTCTCATCATCACCATCAATAATGTCTTTAGAATGTATTCTCTCTCTATTGTGGATTTCAGTTTCCACAATATGGAATGTTTTAAAAATATTTTTCTCCTTGGAATGCTTTGGTTAAATTGTGTTAAGAAATTCTAATATGTAAATAAATTCTGACCAGCTGCTCTGATTGAACCAGATGTTGGAGGTCAACTCTTCACTCATCCTTGGTCCTCAAGGTGTCCCCTGGGGTATCATGAAGGCTTTAAGATTACAAGTTTAACAATCATTTTTAAAATTAAAATCAAATTTAAAATTTTTGGACACCCTCTGAAGAAGTGGTTCTTAACCTTTCTAATGCCGCGACCCTTTAATACAATTCCTCAAGTTGTGGTGACCCCCCAACCATAAAATTATTTTCGTTGCTACTTCATAACTGTAATTTTGCTAGTGTTATGGATCGTAATGTAAATATCTGTGTGCAACCTTACAAAGAGGATTTTTTAAATTACCTAATCCACATCAAACTTACCAAATGTATTTGTTACCTATAGAAAGGATTTAAGTGATGTTAGGAACAAGACCATACTTATATTTACAATCAATGTAAAAATAAATATTTGGATATTTGACTCAGAACTTCCATATAACAAAGGAAAAAGGAAAAAGAAAGGCTATAGAGTACCTTGCTTTTTTTGTCTAATAAATATCTAAAAATGATCAATTTATTAATTGGATCTTTTTAATAAGGTTATTTAGCATTATAACAGATTTATTAATTGGATCTTTTTAATAAGGTTAGTTAGCATTATAACAGCTCTCTTCAAGTGTGATTTCGTAATAATATGGAGATCTCCTAGACATATGGCATTTTCTTTTATTATCAAGGCTGAGCATATACAGCTGAATCTTAAATTTCAGAAACAGAAAGCATTAGTGAGAAAAATAAGTTAAATATAAAAATATTTCTTTCTTATCAGTTAGCTTGTTCTATAGGAATTATGATTTACATGTTTCTTCAGTCTGCAGGTTGACACTCTATCCACTGAGCTAAACCACCTAGGACTTTGGAGAAAAATAATTTAATGGGTCTATCTGAAAGTTGTAAAATATCTAGAATATTTTACTTTTGGTATAGTTTATATTTGGTTATCTATTTCTTAATTATTTTTTAAAATATATTTTTTATTTTAGAGAGGAAGAGAGAGTGAGAGTGAGAGAGAGAGAGAGAGAGAGAGAGAGAGAGAGAGAGAGAGAGAGAGATGGAAACATCAATGAAAAGAGAATCATTGATTGGATACCTCCTGTATGCTCTCTACTGGGGATCCAGCCCACAGCCTGGGCATGTGCCCTAATGGGGAATTAAACTGTGATCTCCTGGTTCATAAGTGTATGCTCAACCACTGAGTCATACTGGCTGGGCAAAAAATTGTGAAAAAATAGAAAAATAAATATAAACTAGGCATAAACACTGGTAACATTTTTATGGACATGTTTTAAAAATCTTTTGAAACAGACAGCTATCCTTTAAAAAATGAAATTGAATATTACATAGGGCTTTTTACCTGTTTTTTTTCTCATCTATACTAATAAAAAAGTAATATGCTAATTAGATCGGGAGACCTTCTGGAGACCTTCTGGACGTCTTTCTGGACAAAGCTGAGGGATTGGCTGGTCTGCAGACGGCCCCCAAATGGCCCTCAGCCCCTTGTCTAGGCTGGCCACGCCCCCTAAGGGAACCATCCTGATCCGGGAACCCCTTCAGGCCAGACCATCCAGCCCCCACCTGTGCACCAAGCCTCTACACTAATAAAAGGGTAATATGCTAATTAGACCAGACATCCTTCTGGACAAAACCATGGTTGCAGGGCCAGGACAGAGGCAATTACGGGTGATCAGGCTGGCAGGAGAGAGCAGTTAGGGGGATCAGGCTGGCGGGGGACAACAGTTAGGGGGATGGGGTCAGTGGGGGAAAGTAGTAAGGGGGATTAGGCTGACAGAGGACGGTAGTTAGGGGTTCAGGTTGGCAGGCAGGCTAGCGATTAGGCGCCAGAAGTCCTGGATTGGGAGAAGGATGTCCCTGGGATCAGGCCTGAATCGGCAGTCAGACTTTCCCCAAGGGGCCCTGTAGTAGAGAGGGTGCAGGTTGGGCTGAGGGACATACCCCTCCTCTGCACGAATTTCATGCACCAGGCCTCTATCAGTGTTTCCCAAACTTTTGACATATGTGTACCCCTTCTATAATTTTCGTAACGCTGAGTACCCCTCGTATTCATGAGAACGTAGAATTAGGTGTAGCTAAGCACGGTGCAGTGCATATCCCCACCAAATTCCGGTGCAACGTGTACCCCCACCAAACTCTTCCCATACCCCTGGGGGTACGCGTACCACACTTTGGGAAACGCTGATACAATAATAAAAGAGAAAGATGCAAACTGACCGTACCTTCGTGATGCCCACCAGCCAATCAGGAATGACTATGCAAATTAACCCAACAAAGATGGCAAGATAATTTGCATACACAGGCGCCGAGCAGCCGGGAACAGGACACTTGCATTGTCACCATGGCAATGATGCAGGCATTCCGCATGGCCCCAGCTGCTCTGGGCCTCTGGGCAGCATGGGAAGGTGGAAAGGCTGCTCCAGTCAGAGCAAAGGCTGTGCCAGCAGCCAGGGAAGGGAAGGCCCATTCTTGCATGAATCTTCATGCATTGAGCCTCTAGTATATTATTAAATCTTTCTGAATAAATTAAATATTTTAAATATATAATTATTATATGGATATGTCATAATTTAAAAACACACACAAGTTTACCTCTTGTAGCACCTTTGAGGTCTTTTTGCTTTTTTTCTATTAAAATAATGCTATCATAAAGAGTCTTTTATAATAATCTTCGTTCACTTCTTTATTTCCTTAGGAAGAATACTAGATTAAAGTGTATGTACATTACAAATGTCTAATTAGCCTCCTGAAAATTTGTATTATACAGGGGCCTTAGCTCATTTTTATCAATATACATCTTAGAGAAGAAGAATTAATACTGCTGTGATGCAGCAGAAATATGTATAATATATCATGTGTTTAGGGAGTGTTTGGCCAGAGTACTGGATTAAATCGAAGTCAAAGTTCTTATTTGAGTTTAAGTGCCTTCTACAGTCAAATATTCACTGAAATCCTCCTTTGTCTAAAAGCAAGTTAGAACTGGCTGGGCAAAGCACTTAGACAGGAAGCAAAAAATGCTTAGAGGAATCACGGATCGTGAATATAACATTTTTAAAAAGTTAGAAAGCTTGTCTAATTATATGTTATTATAAGAATAATTTAAAATAGCTGAAACAGGTTTGGCTCAATGGATAGAGCGTCGGCTTGGGGACTGAAAGGTCCTGGGTTCGATTCCAGTCAAGGGCATGTACCTTGGTTGCTGGCATATCCCCAGTGGGGGGTGTGCAGGAGGCAGCTGATCGATGACTCTCTCTCGTCGATGTTTCTAACTCTCTATCTCTCTCCCTTCCTCTCTGTACAAAATCAATAAAATATATTTTTAAAAAAAGAGAAAAAAAAGAATAATTTAAAATAAAAGTCTAATCTCCCAACCAATATTTGATACTGATTTTTTTGTTGCCTAATATAGCGAATATAATTCTAAAATAAATCAAAAGGAACAATAGTATTAGGGAGCATTAGAAATGACAGTTAGGTACTATGTATATCATTGAAACACCGGAAGTCTGAGCCAGTCCTTTATTTAATTTAAGACAAGTTGGCTAAAGAGGAGTAGATTATTGTCTGATATATAAGAAGTTGTTTGTTATTAGAAAATCCCTGACACAAATTTGTTTCCCATTTTGTTAAGAACAAGATAAGTCACACATTATCCATTATTTCAGAATTATTATTTTTTTTGAATAGGACTATAAGAGAAAGGGGACTCAAAGAGCCTTACGATTCTATTTTTAAAAGACCAACAAAAAAGAATGGAAAGATATGAGCATTTTCTCATTTAAATGATACATAAAGAGGAAGATCTTACTCAGTTCTGGATTAAAGATGCTGGTCATTTTCTTCCCATCACCAGAGCTGCTGATGGGGAGCACTGACCTCAGGCTTTCTCCTTCCCATTATCTGCAGCTATGTCACTTTTCCATTTCTAAAAGAAGCGCTTAACATATTATATGAAATTACGACAAAGGTTTTGCAATTACTACTTTAAAAAATTATTATATATATATTCATGTGCTTTTTTGAAAACTCTTGAATTTCAGTGTTACTGCAGTTTGTATAAACTGCAACATAAATGCTTATTTGAGAGCATAATATATTATAAGATATAAATCCTCTTAATGTGAGGAAGACTGATGGTCATTTTTCATCATTCTTCCTACCTTTTTCTTCCATGAGTGTTTTTGACAAAGAGTAGATAATTTATTTTTATGTAAGAGCAAGTTATACATTATGTAAGTATTGATTTTGTAAATTGGTTAAATCAGGATGATTGTTTAGAAATATTTTATGCATTAATAGTCTTGAATAATTATCAGACCACTTACACAAATATGATCACCTATCAGATTATGCCTGCAATATATATAATATTTGAAAATATATCAAACACTGTAGAATTAATTCTTATAATGCAGTAATGAATTCCAAATCCTTAAATTACAGCCTATTCAGAAGATGTATTAGATAAATAAACGATGTAAAGCTTCTTTACAAAGCATGTGCTACTATGAAAAGACATTTTGAATTGAGTTTGTGGCAGCAAAGTTATTGGTGAAGAGAATGTATTCCAGAGCCAGACTGCAAGGCCTTATGCCAGTTACTTTTCTGGTCTGGCCTCAGTTTCCTTATTTGTAAAATAGGGATTGATAATAATAATATATAAAGTTGTTGAAAGGATTGGTGAGTTAGTTCATGTAAAGTGCTTACAACAGGGCCTTTTCAGGCAAATTCCACAAAAGTGCTGGCTGTCATTATTATATAGGTGAGAGTGATTGCAACCTTAACTATGGAATGCCTGAACATTACTGGGCATTGGATCAGGCGCTTTACTTAGCACTTCAAAACCTCACAACAACCTTTCAAGAAAAATGTTATACATACTAGAGGCTTGGTGCACGGAATTCGTGCATGGAGGTCCCTCAGCCCAACCTGCACCCTCTACAATCCAGGAGCTCTCAGGGGATGTCCTGTTTATGGTGTAGGCCCACTCCCCATGGTTCTCTGCTCTCTGCAGGCCTGGAGGTTGTGCTGCAGCCATGGAGATGAAGCCCCCATACCCTGCTCTCTGCTCTCTGCCTGCCTTGCCATGCGCCGTGCGAAGGAAGTCCAATGCCCTGCATAATGCTCTGTCTGCCAGGCCTGGGGGCTTCGCTGACACTGACACATTTAGGAAGTCCCCATGCCCTGTTGTCCTGGCTCTGGCTGTGGGGTCTGGTGGTGTTCCCACTGCCACCTTGCTAAGGAAGCCCCCAAGCCCTGCTGTCTGGGCTCTGTCTGCTGTGCTTGGGGGTGCTCCTGTCGCCTCCACACTAAGGAAGCCTCCATGCCCTGTTGTCCTGGCTCTGGCTGTGGGGTCTGGTGGTGTTCCCACTGCCACCTTGCTAAGGAAGCCCCCAAGCCCTGCTGTCTGGGCTCTGTCTGCTGTGCTTGGGGGTGCTCCTGTCGCCTCCACACTAAGGAAGTCCCCATGCCCTGTTGTCCTGGCTCTGGCTGTGGGGTCTGGTGGTGTTCCCACTGCCACCTTGCTAAGGAAGCCCCCAAGCCCTGCTGTCTGGGCTCTGTCTGCTGTGCTTGGGGGTGCTCCTGTCGCCTCCACACTAAGGAAGCCTCCATGCCCTGTTGTCCTGGTTCTGTTTGCCGGGCCTGGGGCTTCCCTGATGCTGCTGCCACGCTAACTGCTATCCATGCTCTGACTGCCCTGTCTGGGGCCGATCAAAAACCCCTCTGGAGCCGGATCCAGCCTTACTGCTCCTGCAGACAGGCCGGACACTCCAGCAGCGGAGCTGAGGGGTCTGGGTGCTGCCATTTTGTGGCTATGTGGGGGCCGCCATTTTTGTTGTGGAGTGATGGTTAATTTGCATATTACTCTATTATTAGATAGGATTTTTTTAGATGAAACTGAAGTCCAGAGGCTAATATGACAAGGTCACATTGCCAGCATCTGTCACAGTCACAATTCAAGCTCTGATCTGTTTGTTCCAAAGCCTGATTTCTTTCTACTATATACAATTATTTATAAGGATATTATGGCTGATTTATGGGTTGTTTATTTATTTATTTTAAAAATATTTATTGTTGAAAGTATTACATATGTCCCCTTCTTTCCCTCATTGACCCCCTCTAGTCCACCCTCACCCTCTGCCCGAGGCCCTCACCACCCCTGATTTGTTTTTTTAAAACACTCTGTTAAGGCATTGGAAGTTGGTTAAATCTTGGCCATGAACTATTCTTGTTCTAGATTGCTGGGTGGGAATGAACTGGCACATATTCATCCCTTCTCTTGGTAAACTTTAAATTTAACATCCACTAGTTCCCAGAAACTCTGTTGAGAATATTGTTGAATGACTATTACTGGAAAATTAATTCCTGTGTCTCTTAGCAACAATTTTTAAAAGGTATCACATTTGAACATTTATCATGAAGAAAGCTGGACTAAATATATTTTCGTTTAAAACTTTGAACATGCTGCTGTTGATAAATCTGTATGACTAGAAATTTATTTCAGGTTGAATATTCATCCCTTCAATATTTTTAAAAATAACTCCACTTGTGCAAAAGTTTACATTTATATATAGTCAAATTGTTCTTTTTGTTTATGATTTTCTCTATTGCCTTTAGAGATAAATATCATTTGTATTGTCTCCTAGAGTCTTTATCATTTGACTTTTTACACTTAACTCTTTAATTGTCTGTAATATTGTCTGAATTGGGTAATGACATATACCTAGTAATGTTGTAAAGAATAAGGATGTATATATAGTGTATCTAGAATTGAGCATTGTGCCAAGCTTGTATCTGGTTCACAGTACATTTTTTTTTTTTTAATTCAACTTTCTTTCCTGCAGCCAGTCAGGGCACATACCCGATCAGTGTTCCAGAGGACAACATCTACTCTATTAAGGGGCCAATTTCTGATGCCAGAGCATTCACTGACAAGTAGAGGGGAAGGAGATTTAAGCAAATGACTCTAATTAATATAATTCTGGTGGGACAAGAAGATAGAGAAACTTTCAAAGGAGGCAGTCCTTATGCTGCTTCCTGAGAGATTAATTAAAGTTTATAAAATGAATGAGAGGGAAATGATTCTCCATAAAGAAAGGAAGTATCTGAGACAGTCTGATGTGTTAAGGACTCCTTAGAATCACAGTGGAGTGCCAACACAGCTGACAGGAGGTGAAAGGTGGAAGGAAAACTCACACCCGATAAAGAAAGGACAGGCAAACCTGAGTATTTTGGTCTCTCACTAGTTTTCCCGTGGATGTAAGTGTTCAAGTAGCATGGTCATTCAGAATTTTTTACATTTTCATTTCTACAAGTTTTAGAACATGTGTAAAATTTCTCTCTGGTAGTTTTGTGTCCAAACAATTAGCTGTCCTAAATGCTCCAGATTATTCCCAAATCAATTGACTATATCATTTCTGGTAACACTCAGATCTTTGGGTTGAAAAAGTTTGCCTGAGTGTCCCTACTGATATTTTCATTTAGGTATGGGTCTGTTTCATTAAATATTTGGAGAGACCTTTGTAGTAAAGTCATGGGATAGCATTGTGGCTTTGGACATAGGGCCGTGCCATAAAATTACCTTTGCTCTGAAACAGAAAAGCTGTATTGAACTATCCCAAGATCTTTTTGTTTTTCCCTCCACAGGTTTTACAAACGTATTTGGTACCCTTAGTATTTTGTAACCTTGGCCAATCATAAAGTTTGTTAAAATCCTAAAGGTAATATTCCAAGGCATTACTTGGGCAATATCAGAGTATTTGGTACCTCATCTAATTTGTTCCTCTTCACAGATAGAATTAGGCAGTCTTCATCTTTGATATGTACCTATCATGAATAAAGAATAGATTTCTAAATACCGTGTTTTCCCAAAAATAAGACATCCCCTGAAAATAAGACCTAGCACAACTTTGGGAGAAAAAATTAATATAAGACAATGTCTTATTTTCGGGGAAACAGGGTACATAGTCTCTGAGGATTATCTGTTATACAGTTGCCTTAAGATAACATGATTCACTGCTCCAATTGAATCTAGTCTGGGAATGAAACGGGAGGCTCCTTATTTATCATTTATATAGATTGGTTTCCTTGATCTCTGAGGATCTATCTAAAAATATAATTCTGGCATTCAGGTAGGCACAGCTGATACACTGAATTAGGGAGGAGGGATATTGGAAAGGTCAAATATTAACAATGAACACCAGGGTGCCTTAGAGAGAATACAAGCTACAGGCAGAAAGTTTGGAAGAAGGAGCTATACTGCAACAAGAATGACTGTGGGGAGAAGGAGTTCTAGGGATAGACTTATTGCTGTTATTTGAAGCATTTCCAACCCAACTATTCCTCTTCCTAGAGGAGAAAGCCTATGAACATGTACAAATAAATGAGCTACCTCTAAAAGAACTCAATTAAGGAAGAGAAAATCATCCCATTTCTCATTTCTTGGTAGAGATGATCAGGTCTTAAGCAGAACTGTAGGCCAACATCAGTGGTATGGGTAGCTGCCTGAGCATTGTTTAAAAATAGTGGTATTCAATAAACAATAGTGAGAATGCTGCAAATTGAACTTGCCTGATTTGTGACTAAGGTGTTGGACACTGATCCTTGGGGACTCTTAAATAATTGAGAACTGAGATGAGAGGTATATTAAAGCTGTGATAACTGAGGTTGCGGATTGGTGTTAACTGATTTGTAACCCTGTGCTGATGAGGCCTTGGAATATTTGAGTTACACACTAATATGACCACTATTTTGGCAAATGTCAATTGCAGTTTCAGATTATGGCTAGGCTAGATATTAACCAAACTGTATGAATCAGACAAGATTTATTTATCTAAAGAAGTGCTTCCCAGCTATCTTTACATCCTAGAATACATAAGAAGATGATGTATTTGTTTGTATTTACCCAGGGGTAAAATGGAGGCGTTTTGGAAACAAACCTATAAGAGGCTTGACAAAAAAATTTTTTTAACGTTATATAATTAAGGATAAATAAATACAAAATATTAGAGATCATAATAATTGAATATATGTAAAACTTTCAAATAAATCATTTATAACAAATTTAATAAACTTGACTTGCTTTAGTGAACACAATTTCTATTCAATACAATTAATGTGAATCTCTTCAATATTTAACATTTTTGTAACATAGATAAGAAACTTTGTTTTAAAACTCTTATTTTTACAACAAACCCAAATTTTTAACAATTAAAGTAAATATTTAAAGAACCTTGTAGGTCTTCTTTTTCTTTCAATGTCAGATATAAATGGTAATTTTTTTGTGTGGTGAATTCAAATGCATTTCAATTCCAATTGTGCTTTTTTATATTAAAAAATTCAAAACATTAAATTCTAATTGCAGAATGTACATGCATTATTACTCTGTAGTCAGCTTGAATGTCCCAACAAACAGATGGAAGCATTGGTATATGGGAAGACAGATTAGGAGACAGGCTTGGAGCTACATTGGTTATGACTTCCCCCACTTCTTCTCTGAAAATTGAACACATCTCTGGGCTTTTTTCACTTCTTTAATTTTTTTTAAGAACATTTATTGGGCAAATTACAGAGGTAGAAGAAGTAATTTTTATAAGAAATGGGCTTAACAAACAAATTATGGCTGTAAAGGAAGAGCTCTTGGAATTTAGGGTGAGGAAGCAAATGGTATATAGTGCCTCGGGGTGGAAAGGGGAAGGCAAAGGCAGAGGTGTGCTCCCTGGAGGGAGAGCTCTTTTCTTCACTCACTGAGTGTAAACTCTTCTATCAGCTCCATAGGCCTGTTGAGCAACATGAGTGGCGATGTGGCTACCCCAGAATGCTAAGGCAGACATCCAGGCAACAAATCATTTCTCTGGGGAAGCTCACGATGCTGTGAGGAGCAGTAGGTTCAGCATGCTGTCACATCTTGTGTTCTCCATCTGTGGGTACAGAATGATCCTGATCCTAACTTCTGTCTAGAAAATTCTGGAAAATGCTTATTGAGATCAAAGCTATCTGATGGGGGAACTCCAGCCCCAAGACCTAAGTGGATTAATATTTCCACATCCTATAAATGGAAGTATAGTACTCAAATTGTCCCCTTGACTGGGATTTCTTCCGGGAGTTTGACCAGAGGGCGGGGCCGACCAGGGGAAGATAGGGAGGCCCTGGGAGAGAGGACCCGGTGGTGGCAGGTGGCCAGGTGAAAGGACAGAGTACCCTCTCGGCCACCAACAGCCGCGAGGGACCCTACCAGTGCACGTAGGACCTCTCGTCTATATATATATAAAAGCCTAAGGGACCGAATGACCAGTCAACCTGTTGCTATGATGCACACTGACCACCAGGAGGCAGACGCTCAACCCAGTGGGCAGTGTGCTCCCACGGAGGGAGTGCCACTCAGGTGACTGACCAGTCCCTGAGGCCTACCAGCCCTGTGGCAGCTACTCCCTCAGTAGTCCTGGGAGGTCCAATCTCCTGAGAATGGGCTAGGCACTGATGGACTGGTGCTGCCTACATGATCCCAACAGTGCTACAGGCCTCCTAGAAGTCAGCCTCTAGCACTGAGGCCGCTCCCCTCTCTAGATGCTCTGCAAGGAAGAAACAATATAAAAGTGGCTGCCAGGTGGTTCCCAATAACCAGCACAAACGTCAGTGGGATGGATCTAGATCCCGGGTCCACAAGGGCATCCCATCACATTCTGGCCTCTCCCCCTCTTCCCCCACCTCCCACAGGATGGGTGCCAGACTCTGGGCTCATGGCTAGCGAGAGTTGCTGCATCAGCATGAGCCTCTCCCTATCAGGACTGACTGGGCACGAGTCCACTGCAGTCACAATGGAGCTGGGATGAGCGGGAGCGGCAGGCAGAAGCGGCAGATGGCATTGGACCACTGATTTTGGCCCAATCCCCGCAGGCCATTCCGAGGGATCCACCCATGCATGAATTCCTGCACTGGGCCTATAAAACCACTGGATGCACATCATTGTGTCATAGTTCACCAGTTGGACATCTCTGACATAGTCCTATAGAGGGGAGTAACTCAGCAGTAATATCAGCAATAACCTCCAGTGACAGTTTGAGGTATTTGTGTCTCCCCTCAAAAAATTTCACATAATGGCAGATAATAGGTCTAGGTTAATAAGGGTCAATTCATGATTTCTGGAAGCACAAATGCTTCCCTTTTGACAAATCCTTAATTATAAGTTATAATAGAATTCTCCATGATACAACTTTGCTGGGATATGTGCTGGATATTTTTACGTCTGGGCCTGGATACATCATTAATCTCAGAACTAAGAGCATATAACATGCCATGCACACTGTACTTGGCCCTGAATAAACTTTTTGTTCATCATTCTCAGGTTCTTAATATGATTCAGATTGGGCCAAAACATTTTGTTCTGTGGAATTTGAGTAAGTGTCAGTTACCAAGGTTTCTGGAACTCGTTCTCATCTGTCCTGAGACTAGCTAAAAGGGCAATTTTGAAGCATGTAATCTGTGCAATTTCTGGAAAAATTTAAAAATATAACTGGCTAATGTAAAAGTTAATTGTGGGCAGTATATGATAGAATTTTCTAGACTCTGAAATTGAAAATATTTTCACTGTTTTATGGACACAATGAGAAGTGGGAGAAATATTCAACTGTGAAGATTGAGTTATCTTTTTTTCTTAATATTTAGGTATAGATTTAATTTATTTTGATTATTAAAATGAAGACAATTTTAAAAAGAATTTAGAAGCATGAGGTTATGTTAAATATGCATTTGTCTTTCCATGGAAATCCCTACTGTCAGGACATGGGGGAACAGTGTTCTCTGGGAAGATTTAAAATATACTTTGTCAAATATAAATGCTGGTGTCTTGAATCTGAATGCAGCCAGGAGATGCATCTGACAACTGTAAATTTTAACAGCTCTGTTCTACAAAGTTGTCTTATGCCCTGAAGCCAAGACACATTCTGCTTCCTTGTCCCTCTGAACTTTCTGGGTTAATAAAAACTGTCATTATCATTGTTTCAGCAGCTGACGTGCTATAAAAAAGAGTGTTAGCAATGGATTACTTGAAAGGCATAGAGATATTTCAGAAATCTTAAGAGGAAATGTACTTCCTGGACTACCACAACCATATAGTCAGTTCATGTGGATCAATCCTAACTGGGCCCTCAGATGGCTGCCAGGCTCTGTTTCTTGGGAAACTTGAGGTCCATTCTTTGTACAAGTTTCTTATTCATTCTCACTTCAAAGACAGGAGTCATAAGGGAATCACTAAAGAATGCATGGCATTCTGCAACTACAATGTATTGTAGAACTATGTAGTGTCCCTGAAGTTGAAGTATCAAAGTGTGGAATCCCTCTAACATCCTTCCCTAGCCCTTTTCTCTACCACAAAAGTAGATAGATTCTACAATCCGAGATTAGTCTGGGTTTTTGCTCTTCACTGGAAAGTGGTTTTGATTTTTGACTTTTGAAAGAGATATATAGTTGAATGTTTTGTTAAGTGGTTTGACTATCATTGACTTACATTTCCCATTTTGATAAGTGGGATTTTCCCTTTTATTTGCTTCTTTCCACATATTTGTCATGTACTCTCCAGAATTCTAGATAATTCTTGTTCTGGTTTCTTGAGAGTTTGGCAATGTTTCCTCTATCCAGTTTTCTCTGTTCCAATCCTTCAACCATGTGATCTTTATACATTCTTGGAGCTAATCCAATTAACCAATATATGATAATATATTAATGGAAAATTTGCTTGCTAGAAGGAAGATATTTACTCATTTGTCTTCTTAATCATCATTTATCCAAGGGAAATTATTCTAATGGTGAGAATTTTAAACATGGTAAAGAGAGAACAATACTATGTTAGGATTCATATCCATTAGGCCAAACACATCAGATTTCACAGGGATAATATGGATTCCCTCTAAAGATTTTTAGATAATAAACCTGAATATTAGAAGTAAACCTGCTTTGGTTCTACCCAAGTCATGAACTAAAAATATTTTGGGAATTTTAGGAAGCAAGAGGATTTGTACCTACGAGGTTACTTGTATCTTTAATGTTTTTATCTCAGAAAATACTGGTTAGTATGCCTAAATTATTCCAATTTAATTTTACTGCAATTCTTTGAAAATTGCTATTTCATGTGTACTTTATATGTAACCTTGATTAATCGAAGAAAACAACTTATTGCTGAATCATGTCATATATATACTAGAGGCCTAGTGCATGAAATTGCACCAGACCTGGCTGGCGATCAGGGCTGATTGGGGCCTTCCTTCATTCTGCACTGCCCCCTGGTGGTCGGCACATGTCATAAAGAACAATCGAACTCCCTATCTCCCAAACTCCTGAGGGGACACTTTGCATATTAGCTACACACACACACACACACACACACACACACACACACACACACTGAGTGGCCAGATTATTATGATCTCTGAACGCATAATGACCTGGCCATTCGGAGTGTGTGTGTGTGTGTGTTTTAGAGGCCTGGTGCACAAAATTCATGCACAGGGGCGGGGGAGGGGGTGTTCCTCAGTCCAGCCTGCACCCTCTCCAGTCTGGGACCCCCCCCTTGAGGGATGTCTGGTGGCATCAGGCCTAAAGGGGCAGTTGGACATCTCTCTCACAGACTAGGACTGTGGGCTCCCAACTGCTTACCTGCCTACCTTCCTGATTCCCTCTAATGGCTTCTGCCTACCAGCCTGATCACCCCCTAACCACTCCCATGCCAGCCTGATTGATGACTAACTGCTCCCCTGCCAGCCTGTTTGCCACCAACTTCCCACCTCTGTCGGCCTGGTCACCCCTAACTGCCCTCCCCTGCAGGGTTGATTGCCTACAACTGCCCTCCCTTACAGGCTTGGTGCCTCCCAACTGCCCTCCCCTGCTGGCCATCTTGTGGTGGCCATCTTGTGTCCACTTGGGGGCAGGATCTTTGACCACATGGGGGCAGCCATATTGTGTGTTGGAGTGATGGTCAATCTGCATATTACTCTTTGATTAGATAGGATAAAGGCCTAGTGCATGGGTGTAGTATAGCTGTTTTGCCCTGAAGGTTGTTCCGGGTCAGGGTGGGAGTTCCTGAGCGAGGGGCCTGTGGTGATTTGCAGGCTGGCCACGCCCCCCCCCAACAACCCAAGTGGAAGCCCTGGTATCTGGGATATATTTGCTTTCTGTAATTGAAGCTTTGTAGCCTGGAGCGGAGCCAAGCCTCCTGCTTGCTCTGTGGTGGAAGCCACTTCTGTTGAGATTTATGTATCTTCTATAATTAAAACTGTGTAGTTTGAAGTGGAGGCCTAGGCCAGCCAGGGCTGCAGAAGCTTAGCTTCCTCTATTTCCGGGGGCAACCCTAGCCTTTTGCTCTTCCAGCTCCGTGGCTGCAGCCATTTTTTTTTTTTTGGAATTTATTTACCTTCTATAATTGAAACTTTGTAGCATTGAGCTGAGTTCTAGGCCGGCAAACCCAAGCCTCCCTCCTTCTCTCTGTGGCTGCAGCCATCTTGGTTGAGTTTATTTACATATTTGCTCCTGATTGCCTTGTGGGCATGGTTTGTGGGTGTAAGAGAGGTATGGTCAATTTGCATATTACTCTTTTATTAGATAGGATAATTTCAGAGAGGAAAGGGGAAGGAGAGATAGAAACATCAACAATGAGAGAGAATCATTAACCAGCTGCCTCCAGTGGATCAAGCCTGCAACCTGGAGTTGTGCCCTGACTGGGAATCAAACCATGACCTCCTGGTTCATAGGTTGGTGCTCATCCACTGAACCACACCGGCTGGGCTTGTTGCAAATAAAAATACTAATATTTTAATTTTAGCATTCCATTTTGTTTATTTGTTCAATGATTCTTTCTCTGAGTGGATATAGAAAAGCAAATTTAGATGGGGAAAAGCCAATTTAGAAGAGTCAATTTCTAACATAAGATTCTTTGTAATCTAGTTGAGGATATGATATATACATGAAAAATCATAATAGAAAAGGACCATAAAATTTCAATAACTATAGTTTAGATATAAAAGGACCATCAGAATCTTTAAGGCATTGTTTTTTACCCGGCTTCCTCAGAGCCTTCTCAGAGATTGCTTTCAGAGGTAGAGTCCAGGGAGGGGAGAGATAATGAAACCAACCTGCAGAGCACTACCCGTCTCCTTATACTTTAGCCACGGGAGCTCTACTTTCATCTATTTTACATACAATTTAGTTTGAACAAAGAATAGCAGGATTAAAAAAAGTATAAGGCTCACTAATTCAATATATTTCCTGTTGTTTTATAGATAAGGTAGATGCCTGCAGCCAAGATAGGTTATAGGACTGCACTACCCTGACAAGTTTGCAGCTAAGGAAAGGATTGAATCAGATTCTATTAATTTTCTAGCATTGCTCTAGTGAATGCCAGAGTTTTATATCAGACATAAAATATTTTATATAAATTCCACTTTATTTTAAAAATGCTTTATACAAATGTGATAGATATTAAAATGTAGAGTACTTTTCTCACATCTAAAAAATGAGCATTTAATTTTTTCACTCTCCTGGCTTCTTTTTTTTTATTTTTATTTTTTTTTTTTATCACAAATGGGATCTTTTATTAGGATTTTTTATTTGTCACCATTAAATATCTGACTTTTAACCAGATTCTTGGACGAGGGGCTCCTATCCATCAGCTCGTTTGACATTGGCACCTGTCTGATCTCCAGTAGCTTTTTCAGAACTGCTACTATCACAGTGGAGCTCCACCAGTTTTACCAATTCAAATTTAGGCTTCTTCAGCATTTTGACTTTTCTAACTAAGACATCATAGAGTGGATAAATAGATTGGCAAGCCTTTCCTATGTGTTTTCCAGTGCTCTCTGGAATTAGTTATTGACCACTTCTTTCAAGTCATTTGTCTGCATATTTTGGGTTCTGATTTCTATCATCTTCTTCAGAATTTGGCGAACCTGCTGATGCTGAGCATAAGAGGTCTTCCAAATCTGATTGTTGGGTTTTCTAGCAAAACTAACCCAGAATAGATGAAGCAAATAACTATCAGCAGTCTTGAAATCAACATGAACTTCAGTCATGGTCTGCCATTTTTTACCACAGAGCACATTTTGTTATGGGTAATATCCATGCCATGGAAAGCAGACAGGCAGTTTTTGCCTAAACATCCTCAGTAATCAGCTTGAATTATATAAATGCATCATTATTCTGCAGGTCAGCAAGGCTCACTTAAAAAGTATGACCCTTGAGACTATCAGATGCAATTTTGGTTCCTTGAGTTCTAGTGTTTTCCTGAAATTTCTTATATTGAATATAGCTGGTGTGTTCACATCATACCAATCTTTCTTAGAAAACGGATCTATCACTTCACCTTCTTCATAGCTGGTGTGTTCACTTCATACCAATCTTTCTTAGAAAACAGATCTATCACTTCACCTTCTTCTTAGCTCCCTTTCGGCTGTCTTTTGTAAAGCATATATTCTTGCCCAGCTCCATGATGCTGCTCAGAGAGCCAAAAGAGCTAAGACTCTCCTGGCTCTTATGTATAAGTGACTTTTATATAGTTGGAATCATACTATAGATGTATATTAGCATTTGTTTTTTAATCTATAGGTTTTTTTTAAGTTGCCATAAGCTTCATAATTATAAATTTTACTTATTGTACAATGTCTTCTTGAGTTGATATAGTGTTCTTTATGTAATCATTTACATACTAGTCACCTGGTGCACGAAATTCATGCACATTAAAAGGAAATTAATTAGAGAAAATATTTTAATATTGTTATTTGCACTTTCTCTATAATAGAAGTGTCAGAGATGAAAGAAAATTAGTAAAATGTATATGAAAATTTTCCTCCTGTCAGAGTCTAGGGCATGCCACAGTACCTAGAGTCAAGTTCCTGCCCACCTGTGTGCACCTCAAAATGGAGTGAGGCCCAGACCCGGCCGGCCCCACCCTTGTCAAGCTACTGGGCCGGGGACGCCCCCCCCCCCCACACACAACCTCAGGTTCCCTGGCCTGAGGCCAGGTGGAGGGTGCAGCCTCAGGTCCCCCATCAAGCCCTGTCAGGCAAGGGGCACAACCTCAGGTCCCCTGGCACACCCTCATGTCCCCTGGCCCTGCACCTTGAGGTGAGAGTGCACCTTGAGGTCCCCTGTCAAGCCCTGCCAGGTGGGGGGCATAGCCTAAGGTCCCCTGGCCCCACCCCAGGGCAGAGGGCATGGCCTGAGGTCCCCAGTCAAGCCCAGCTGGGTAGGGACTACAGTCTCAGGTTCCTCCCCGGCCTGGAGGCACACCGCCTTCCTATGGTTCTTAATGGGAACCCTGCCTCCACTGAGGGCACAGCCGTCTTATGAGTTATCTTAGTTGATAAATTGAGAGTCAATTTGCATATTATCTTTTTATTATATAGGATTGTTGGACAATGAGGATATCTTCAAATTTTTTTTAAAAATTGTTGTACTCACAAACCTTTAATCTCTTTTGGATTATTTTTCAAAATAAAATGTTAGGAATAGTATTAATATTTCTAAAGTATATAATTTTTTTGTGATCCTTGCTATAATACATTGCTTTCTGAAAAGGTGTAAATATTACTTTACCATAGCTTCCTACCAGTGGGTATTATCAGTATTTTGAAACTTTGTTAGTTTCTTTAGGTGGTATCATACTGATGTTTTGTGATGATTGCGAAGATTATTATTTTTATCATTGTCATCCTTAGAGTAGATCATTGTTTTATATCCTTTTCCTTTTATTTTGTGGGTCTCAAGTTTTTTTTACAAATATATTATTTTGCTAAAAATATGTTCACAAGTCACCTTCCAATATTTTTTAAATTTTTATTTTATATTTTTACATGCAATAAACATTAATAACAAGAAAAATGACTTTAAATACAATGTTACATGCAATAAATATTTCAAGGAAAAAGGATTTTAAGTATAATAATAATACCAAAACTGTACTTACATAGTACAGTTAGTACAATAAAAGTTGCAGGAAATATTAAAAATCTGCAAGTAACACAATTACTTCTATTTTAAATATTTTCCCCTCCTCTGGCTCTATTTTTGTTCATCAGTTTATGTTGTTAATTATATTCCACAAATGAGTGAGATCATGTGATTATTTATCTTTTTCCAACTGGCTTATTTTGCTTAGCATGATGTTCTCCAGGTCCATCCATGCTAAAATGGTAAGAGTTCCTTCTTTTTTACAGCAGCATAGTATTCAATTGTGTAGATGTACCACTGTTTTTTAATTCACTCATCTGCTGCTGGGCACTTAGGCTGTTTCCAAATCTTAGCTATTGTTTTTTTTTTTTTTTTTTTTTTTTTTTTTTTTTTTTTTAAATCAATCTTTATTGTTCATATTATTACAAAGGTTCCTCATTTCTTCCCCCCTCCACCAGGTTCCCACCCCACCCTCTGCCCCCTCCCCATCCTCCATTGTCCTCATCCATAGGTGCACAGTTTATGTTCAGTCTCTTCCTCCCTCCCTTTCCCCGATAGTAAATCCCTTTTCAGATAGTAAATCTGTTACTTAGCATTTTCTCATATCAATAATACCTCCACATGCCCAATGATACACTTCACACAAAAGACATTTTCAAATAGGTCAACCAGCCTCATCCAGGCCCCACCCAAGGCACTCACAGCTCAACACCCCAGCGCTATACTAACTCAACACATCCAGATCTAAGCCTTCATCACTTGATTCAGCAGACCCTCAAGTTCCCGCAAAAGTTTCCAGCCATGTCTGAGAGGCAGCCGTGGGCAGGTACAGGCGAGGAGCGAGGTGTTTCGGGCCTGGCTGCTCCGGGCCTGGCCTCTGTTGCTCTGGTTCGTTCCACAACCAGCTGCTCCGGGTCTGGTCACTGCCGCTCCCGACCTAGTTGCTCTGGACTTGGCTGTTGCTGCTACAGGCCTGGCCGCACCCGACCCGGCTGCTCTGGGACCGGTTGCTCCGGTCCCGGCCGCTCCGGGCCTGGCCGCTCCCAGCCTGGCAGCCACTGCTCCTGGCCTGGCCGCACCAGACCCGGCTGCTCTGGGCCTGGCCGCTCCCAGCCTGGCAGCTGCTGCTCCGGGCCTGGCCGCTCCCAGCCTGGCAGCCGTTGCTCCTGGCCTGGCCGCACCAGAGCCGGCTGCTCCGGGCCTGGCCGCACCAGACCCGGCTGCTCCGGGCCTGGTCGCTCCCAGCCTGGCAGCCGTTGCTCCGGGCCTGGCCGCACCAGACCCGGCTGCTTCGGGCCTGGCCGCTCCCAGCCTGGCAGCTGCTGCTCCGGGCCTGGCCGCACCAGACCCGGCTACTCCGGGCCTGGCCGCTCCCAGCCTGGCAGTCGCTGCTCCGGGCCTGGCCGCACCAGACCCGGCTGCTCCGGGCCTGGCCGCTCCCAGCCTGGCAGCTGCTGCTCCGGGCCTGGCCGCTCCCAGCCTGGCAGCCGCTGCTCCTGGCCTGGCCGCACCAGACCCGGCTGCTCCGGGCCTGGCCGCTCCCAGCCTGGCAGTCGCTGCTCCAGGCCTGGCCGCACCAGACCCGGCTGCTCCGGGCCTAGCCGCTCCCAGCCTGGCAGCTGTTGCTCTGGGCCTGGCCGCTCCCAGCCTGGCAGCCGCTGCTCCGGGCCTGGCCACACCAGACCTGGCTGCTCCGGACCTGGCTGCTCCCAGCCTGGCAGCTGCTGCTCCGGGCCTGGCCGCTCCCAGCCTGGCAGCCGCTGCTCCAGGCCTGGCCACACCAGACCCAGCTGCTCCGGGCCTGGCCGCTCCCAGCCTGGCCGCCGCTGCTCCGGGCCTGGCCGCACCCGACCCGGCTGCTCCGAGCCTGGCCGCTCCCAGCCTGGATGCTCCGTGCTTGGCTACTGCTGTTCTGGGCCTGGCTGCTCCCAACCCGGCTGCTCTGGACCTGGCTTCTCCGGGCCCGGCCACTCGGTGTCTGGGTGTTCCTGGACTGGCCACCCTGGGCTTGGCCGCCTCTGCCTCAGGCCTGGCTGCCACTGCCCCAGGTCTGGCTGCTCCAGTGCTGGCCGTTGATGCTCTTGCTCTGGCTGCTGCTGCTCTGGGGCCTGGCCACTGCTGCTCCGGGCCCAGCTGCCACTGCCTTGTGCCTGGCCACTCTAGGCCTGGTTGCCGCTGTTCCAACATTCTGTCCCTTTTTTCTCTTTTTTTTTTTTCTTTTTTAAAAAAAAAACAAAACGCATTTATGTTGCAATGTTGGCTGGTGCGTTGAGTTCTGACTTAGTCTTTGATTTTTCAAGATCTTCTTTGTATTCTTTCTTAAGTAATTTTACTATCATTTGCTCTCACTTGATTTCTTCACATTGAGAACTTCTTTGGTTTCTTCCTCCTTGTCCTGGGAGCTCAGCAGGTTGGCCTGTGGCACCCCTTTGTTCTCCGCGGGCTCCCACGCTGCTCCAGCCTGTTGCCGGGGTCGGCGCTGCCCAGGAAGCAGCCCCCGTCCTTGGCTCCGTTGCCAGCGCTCAGCAGTCGAAGGCTCAGGGGCACTCCCCCCACTGGGGGCCCTGTCGCCCGGCTCCTTGCTGGCGCCCGGCTGGCCGGTGTCTGGCAGGGGCTCCTGCTCCTCGTGGCGTTCCTCCAGTCTGGAGCTTTCTTTCTCCCTCCCACTAGGGGAGTCCAGGATCAGAGTCAACAGACTGTCCTCTGCGCAGAGTGTGCGCGACTCCGAGGGCTCGGCCTTTCGCCGCACTCCCAGGACTCCACCTCACAGCTCCGTCTCCCCCTGCCCGAGCCTGGGTCCCCAGGGACTGGCCCAGACCTGGAATTCTGGGCGGTCTGGACTGAGGCTCAGAGCTGCCACCGGAGGCTTTGTTTGTTTTTTCCGGCTAGGGTAATCCAGCATCAGAGTCAACATTCAGTCCTCTGCGCGCCATGTGCGCGCGACTCTGGGGGCCCCGCATTTCGCCGTCCCCCGGGATTGTCTCCCCCTGCCGGAGCCTGGGTCCCCAGGGTCTGGCCCATAACTTGGGGCTCAGTGCTGCCGGTTCGGGGGTTCAGCCCAGGCTGGGGGTTCTATTTCCTTCCTGCTAGGGAACGCCAGGCAGCACCCAGCCCTCTCCTCCTCTCCGGCTGCGACCTCTCCGCGCGAGCGCGCCGCATGTCTCCGTACCTTAGGCTTTTTTTCAGCTCCTCTGATTTTCCTTCTGGTTTTCTCCCTCCTTCCTATTGTAGAGTTTTCAGTCAGTTGACTACCTGTAGCTCTGGGCAATGTCCACTCTACATTTTAGTTGTATTCCCTTGAAATTGTTGTGAGCTGCTGCGGCTAGGTGTATACCCGAGCAGCCATCTTGGATCCTCACAATCCAAATCTTAGCTATTGTTAATTGTGCTGGTATGAACATAGGGGTGCACATATCTTTTCTGATTTATGTTTCTGTTTTCTTGGGATATATTTCTAGAAGTGGGATCACTGGGTAAAATGGGAGTTCCATTTTTAATTTTTTGAGGAAACTCCATATTGTTTTCCACGATGGTTGCACCAGTCCGCATTCCCACCAGCAGTGCACGAGGGTTCCTTTTTCTCTGCATCCTCACCAGCACCTGTTGTTTGTTGATTTGTTGATGATAAGCCATTCTGACAGGTATGAAATGGTACCTCATTGTCATTTTGATTTGCATCTCTGGGATGATTAGTGACTTTGAGCATGTTTCCATATGTCTCTTGGCCTTCTTTATGTTCTCTTTTGAAAAGGGTTTATTTAGGTCCTTTTCCCATTTTTTGAATGGATTGTTTATCTTCCTTTGGTTAAGTTGTAAGAGTTTTCTGTAAATTTTGGAGATTAAACCCTTATTGGAGATAACATTGGCAAATATGTTCTCCCATGCAGTGGGCTTTCTGGTTGTTTTATTGATGGTTTCTTTTGCTGTGCAAAAGCCTTTTATTTTGATGTAGTCCCATTTGTTTATTTTGTCTTTAGTTTCCATTGCCCCAGGAGTTGTATCAGTAAAGATATTACTACCACATATATTTGATATTTTTCTACCTATGGGTTCTTCTTCTTTAAAAAAAAAAATATTTATTTTTTTACAGAGAGGAAGGGAGAGGGATAGAAAATTAGAAACATCGATGAGAGAGTAACATCTATCAGCTGCCTCCTGCACACCTCCCACTGGGGATGTGCCTGCAACCCAGGTACATGCCGCAACCCAGGTACATGCCCCTGACCGGAATCAAACTCGGGACCCTTGAGTCTGCAGGCTGACACTCTAGCCATTGAGTCAAACCGGTTTTGGCATATGGGTTCTCCACTTTCATTTCTGATTTTATTTATTTGGGTCCTCTTTCTTTGTTTCTTGATGAGTCTGGATAATGGTTTATCAATTTTGTTTATCCTTTTAAAGAACAGCTCTTGGTTTCATTAATATTTGTATTGTGTTTTTAGTCTCTATGTTATTTATTTCTGCTCTAATCTTTATTATTTCCTTCCTTCTACTTGCTCTTTACTTTTCTTATTGTTCTCTTTCTAGTTCTTTAAGGTGTAGGGTTAGTTTATTGTTGATTTTTCTTTTTTTTAATTTTTGAGTAATGCCTGTAGTGCTATGAACTTCACTCTTCGTACTACTTTTGTTGTGACCCAGAGATTTTGGGTTGTTGTGTATTCATTTTCATTTGTCTTCAGGAAGTTTTTTTTTTTTTCTTCTTTTTTTTTCTTTCTTAATATCGTTGGTAACTCATTCATTGTTTAATAACATGCTATTTAGCCTCCAGGTGTTTGAATGTTTTTGGGTGTTTTAACTGTAGTTGATTTCTAATTTTATTCCACTGTGATCTGAGAGGATACTTGATATAATTTCAGTCTTCTTGAATTTGTAGAGACTTGTTTTGTGTCCTAACATGTGATCTGTCTTTGTGAATGATCCATGTGCACTTAAGAAGAATGTATATTCTGCTGCATTGGGGTGAAATGTTCTATAAATGTCCATTAAACCTATCTGATCCAGAGTGTCCTTTAGAGTCTGTTTCCTTGTTAAGTTATTGTCAGGAAAATCTGTCCAGTGTAATCAGAGGAGTGTTAAAGCCCCCTGCTATGACTGTATTATTGTCAATTTCTCCATTAAAATCCTCTAGAAGTATATATATATATATATATATATTTTGAGGTGTACCTATATGTAGTGAATATATGTTTACCAGGGTTATATCTCTTGTATCTTTAGTATTATGTAGTGACCTTTGTCTCTTATGATGACCTTCATTTTAAAGTTTATTTTGTTGGATATGAGTATTGCTGCTCCAGCTCTTTTTACTTTTCCATTTGCATGAAAAATTTTCATTTTTTTATCCCTTCACTTTCATCCTGTATGTATCTTTTGTTTTGAGGTGGATATCTTATAGACAACATATAGTTGGGTCATTTTTTGTATCCATTCAGCTATCCCTTTTGATTGGAGCATTTAATCCATTTACATTTAAGGTTATTATTGAGAGGTACTTATTTATAGCCATTTTAATTCTGCATGGCTAGGTTTCTCTCTCTGTTTGTTTCTTCTTCTTAGCAATTCCTTACAGCAATCTCTTTAGCATTTCTTGTAATGCTGGCTTGGTGGTAATGAACTTCTTTAGGCTTTTTTTTTTTTTTTTTTTTCTTTTTGTCTGGGGAGCTTTTTATTTGACCATCTCTTTTGAATGATAGCCTTGCTGGGTATAGTAATCTTGGTCTTAGATCCTTGCTTTCCATTACCTTGAGTACTTCATGCCATTCCCTTCTGGCCTGTAGAGTTTCTGATGAGAAATCTGGTGTCACCCTTTCGGGAACTCCTTTGTAGGTAACAATTTTCTTTTCTCTTGCTTCCTTTAAGATTCTCTCTTTGTCTTTAATTTTTAGCATTTTAATTATGATGTGTCTGGCCATGGATCTGTTTGGGTTCTTCTTGTTTGGGGTTTTCTCTGCCTCCTGAATTTGTGTGACTTTTTCCTTTACCAAGTTAGGGAAGTTTTCTGCCATTATTTCTTTAAACACCTTCTCTATTCCTTTCTCTCTTTCTGTCTCTTCTGGCACGCCTGATATTCTAATATTGTTATGCTTCACGTTGTCCCACAGCTCCCTAAGCTGTCCTCCTGTTTTTCAATTTTTTTTTCTTTTGGGTTCTCTGATTGAGTGATATTTTCAACTCTGTCTTCTAATTCACTGATTTGATCCTCAGCTTCCCCTAATCTGCTATCTATTCCTTCCAATGTGTTTTTTATTTGTGTCATGTCATTCTTGCCTCCTACCATTTTCTATGCAGTCTCCACCTTCAGTCCCTGAGTATCAGGGTTCTCTCCTGTGAATTTTCCGTTGATTATTCAGGAAAGCTTTCCATATTTCAATTGTAATTCCAACCTGTTCCTGGGAGCATGTCCAGGCAGTATTCACCTATTCTGCTGCCATTTTTAACCTCACCTTCTAATATTTTAACCAGTGACTTTCACATGTTATTTCAGTTTATCACTATCACTGATACTTTTAACTAAGCTTTAAATAGTAACATTTAAATATTTGTATGTGTGTATGTTTTTAGGGAATATCTTATTTGATGAAAATAATAGCATGCTTTTAATAAAAAAGCAGTTGCATCTACACTACTAAAAGAGAAAGATGCAAATTGACCATATCTTTGAGACACCCACCAGCCAATCAGGAGTGAGTATGCAAATTAACACAACAAAGATGGCAGGTTAATTCGCATACACTGGTGCCAAGCGGCCGGGGTGCGACAGCGTGGGAAGGTGGAAAGGCGACTCTGGGTTGGAGCGAAGGTGGTGCCAGCAGCCAGGGGAAGGAAGGCCCATTCTTGCATGAAGTTTCCTAATAAATACAGATGAGTAATTTTTGGCTAATTTGAATAAATCACAACAAAATTTGTAAAATTCAGATCTTTGAAGTTTGCACTACTATTCCTCATGTAAAATAGATATATTATGAGCTAGTTGATCCTAATTTTATTAGCAAATTTCCTCTTTTAAACCAAGTCAGATAATTGACAATTCTAATCTTATTCTTTTATTACTTATAATTCTAGTTCTTAAACTCCCAGAATCAATGAAAACTCCTTGTTTCAATATCCCCCAACAAAGAATAATTTACCTAGATAAAATAGAGAAAAAAGCAGAAAAATGAAATAGAGCAATGCAAATAATTATTAAATAACACATCTGAGTGGGTAAAGTTCAGAAGGATTTCTCATTTGGGAAGGAACATTCTTATTTGTTAAATAATGAATTCATAAGCAAGCAAGCATTATCTTCTCTCTCTTTTATTCTCTTAACCCTTAGACTTAAAGGAGGATGCTTTAAAAAATGTGACACACATTGCAAATATTCCCCCTGGCTTTTTAGAGCTTCCAGAACCATCAAATCCAGTTGGAGCACGTTCAAAACCATATTTGCTTCCTACTGCAAGTGGTACAGTGAACTAATTTTTCTGAGGTGATTGGCCCCTAACCTGAATTTCTCTTCAGCTGCCTCCATCAAATGGAGTTAGAGTCTTTTCCATTACTGTGAGGTTAATAGCATTTTCAGATTCTAATCTAGTCTCTGGAAAATTGTCTGTTTAAAAAATTAATCAATAATACTCATTTTTACATCAGTATGTCAAACAAAGCAGAGTCTACCATACCAGGCATTTCTGCCACTAACTGTCCTATTCAGTAGATATTCCTACACAACAAAAGTCAATAAACTCGCCATGCTTAGAGCGTTGCCATTTGTTCATGCCTTTAATTCACTCATGTATTAAAGCTAGCCTAAAAGACTCACTGGCAAAGACATTAAATTCCTATGAAGCAAATATTTTCAGGAAAAAGGCTTAAAAACATTTTCATGTCTGCATCCTGACTTTTTTTCCCCTTAGGGATATTGGACAAATCATCTCTGCAAACAATTTATATGTACTGCCACAAAATAAATAACCAATTAATGTAAAGAAACCAGGAGGTGGTCACATCAATGCAAATCTATGTAAATAAGAAATGGGGAAGTGCTGTTTTGAGGACTGAATTAGATAAGCATATGAAATCACAAAATCCAGTGTCAGACACCGAATAAACACTGGGTATTAATAATAATGAGCATTATTAAGTATCATTCCTATTATATTAAAGGACAATTATAAATTATAATTATAGGTAATATTAAGCATAACTGTTTCCATCATTGGTCCCACCTCAGTAATGTCGAGTGTTGTAATAGTAATGCAGATGGCAAACCAAGAATAGGATTGTTTCTTTTGGCACAGTGAACCAAGCTGGCCAGAAATACTCTAAACTGTTCATATAATCTCATGGAAGAGAGGCTTCATTAAGCTGATCATGGAGTAGCATTTTTAGGTCAAACAAATTGACATTGAGCCCCTATTATGGGTCAGGCACTTTCTTATGGGGTACAAAATGAAACTTTTAGTTTCTGTCTTTAAGGGACTCTAATAGAGTATGCGAGGCAGGCATGTAAGTTAATTATATTACAGTGTGATAAATAAAATATAATATGTGAAATACAGAAGAGGACAAAATAATTATTATCAACAAGATTCGGAAAGGCTGCTTGGAAGGATATTCTGGTTGTACTTGGAAAGATGTAAAAGTTAGGAAGCATGATTGTGACAAGAGGATATAGCTGAGTCTTTGAAACATAAAAAGTTAGGAAGCATGATCAAGATAAGAGGGTATAGCTGTGCAAAAGCTTTGGAGCCAGAATAAACATTGCACTTGAGAGAAATTTAGTATGGTTTCAGTGCTAAGTGTGAAATGGAGATGAGTGAAGAGATGAAACTGGAATACTAAATAAAGGCAAGATTTTGAAAGGGTTTATAACTTCGTAATGGAATTGGAACTTAATTACTGGCCAGTGTGTCTCAGTTGTTTGAGCGTCATCCCGTGTCCCAAGAGGTCACCAGTTCAATTCCAGTCAGGATACGTACCGAGGTATGGGTTGTGCAGGAGGCAGCTGATTGATGTTTCTTTCTCTCATCAATGTTTCTCTCTCCTTCTCTTTCTCTCTAATATCAATAAAAACATATTTAAAAAAATTATTTATTGACCAGCTGGTGTGGCTCAGTGGTTGAGCATCAATCCAAGAACCAAGAGGTTATTGGTTGGAGTCCCCATCAGGGCACATGCCCAGATTTTGGGCTTGATCCCCAGAAGGGGTGTGCAGGAGGTAGCTGATTGATGATATTTCTCTCTTCTCAATGTTTCTATCTTTCTATCCCTCTCTCTTCCTCACCCTCTAAAAATCAATAAAAAACATAAAAATATATTTATTAAAAAAGAGGTATTTATATTTACTTGTCCGATATCTTATCACATTTTCATGGTATAATTAACATATCAAAATTTAGGTAAAACAAGGTCTGATGCAATAATGTTTTGCCGGGCTCTGATGTTCTCTTATTCACAGTTTATTTAGAAGAGTTAAATTTCTTTGTTCAGTTAAAATGTGAGAGGCTTGTTGCTAAGTGGTATGAGTTGTAAATTGATTAAGTAGCAAATAATTGTGTTTATATTTAAATTTAAAAATTTATGATGGAAGGGACCAATAACTAAAAGTAAACACTTTCCATGTAAAAAGCATCGGGAGAAATTGGGACAGTTATAGAAAAAAGAAAGCAGAATTGAGGTCTGTGAGGTGAACAGCGTTGGAGGGACCATTAGATAATTGTGGATCACCTCATTTGCTTTGAAGCTTGTTTCTTAGATTGGGATAATTTGGAGAGATGATTGTTCCAGCAAGGGGGAGAGGAGATAGTTTGATATTAGGCTAGAGTTCAAGGTGAAATATTGTGGATTCCCATTTAGGGGTCTATAGGGTCAGACTGAGCTCTAATTGGGTAGCTAATATACAGTGAGGCAAAATATCAATAACATATAAAATTCATTTTTATTTTACAGTATATTTGATATTTACTTAAGTAATAATTACATTATGTTTTGAAATAGTTTTCTAAAAGGAAATTAGTTCTGATTAAAATACTAATAATCCATACTTTTAAATCTCTAAGGCAGTGGATGCAAAGAACCAGTCTAGCACAGTACCTGCAAAAGAGACTCAGGTTCTTTGAATGAATGAATGACTTTGAATGACTGCTTCTTTATATAAGCAAATTGAGGAGTTTGGCTGCTAAGACTATAGCACTGAGCACTACTCCCATCTAGTGGTAATCTACCTGGAGTGCATGGGTAATTAAAAAGGCGATGAAAACATGCCCCTCTGGAAGGGAATCACATGCACTTTCACCTCTTGTAGAGTGACCTCTGGCCTACATGAAATTATGCCTTCAACATTATTGAATTCACTTAAGTAAACAGTCTTATAAAACCCAGTTCCAAAATTTCTATGGAAATGTGTTTGAAGATTTGTGAGTCAATGTAGCTTTTATTTAAGAAAATTGTGCCTGGAAATGAAAGAGAAATAGATCATTTGCAGATTAAAAATATAAATTAATAATAAACATATGGATATGTTTTTAACCTCCTTAGCAGCAAATAAATGCACATTTAGATACTATTTCTATCTATTAAATAGCAGATTATAAGAAACAATACAATGCTGTTAAGGGAAGAAATGAGGGAGGCACCTTAAATTCTTTGTGGGAGAGTAAGGCGAAACAATCATTTTCTTTTGCTTAATTTTTAAACTCTTTATTTGCACCTAATTTCAATCTTATATAGAAAAGTTGTAAGAGTGTGATTTGTACAAAGAACAGTTACATACATTTTACCCAGATCCATCTATTGTTAATGTTCTACCCTATTTGCTTTAAAATTATCATATGGAAATATTTGAGGCTTGTGAACATAAATCATGACCTTCAGACCTGAAACTTCAGTGTATTTCCTAAGAATAGGGATATTCTCTTACATAGTGACAGTGTAGTTACCAGTGTTAGTGAGTTTAACATTATTGTGATAATTTTTTTCTTAGAATCCAGTTAAGATAAAGTATTTTTTAAATTGTTATATCTCTTTAGCCTCCTTTAATCTGGAATAGTTCCATAGCTCTACTTTGTCTTTTATGATCTTGATATCTTTGAAAAAATATAGACTATCCTCTTTTTTTTTTCTTTTTTTTTTTTTTGGTAGAAGATTTCACATTCTGTGTTTAATGAATATAAATAGAATGTTGGGTTCTTTTTATATTCTCAGTTGAAATGTTTTTTTAATGTGGTCTGTACTTCTCAGAGTATCACATCTAAAGGCATATGAAGTCCATCTGATACTTATTGATAATGTTAATTTTGCTTATCTGTGTAGAGTAGTCTGATTTCTTCAGTGCATAATTATTTTTTCCTGTGGAGAAATACTTTAAGACCACACAGATATTTTACTCCTCATAAAAATTCCCCTGATATTTAGCAACCATTGTTGATTCTGCCTGTTCCAGTCTTTACTGCTCTATACTATGATGTAAAATGCTAATTTTTACCTCTGAATACTCCCCTCACATTTATTAGTTGACCCTCAGCATTCCACTGTAAGCAAAAGCACTTCCTTCCTTATCCTTCGTTTATCTATATACACTCATTAGTTCCTATTTTAAAAAATGGTTAATCATTCATTATGGTACTTGTCCCAGATTTGACCCTTCAAGGTGGATTTTTTTCCTGGGAAAGAAAGATAAGGAAAAATACATATATGTGACCATTTGTACTTTTTTGGGGGGTTGTTTAGAAAATTTTATGAGTTTATTTGAGCTAACCTGATGATAATTCCTAGGAAGCAAGATCTCAAATGCTCCAGACAGTGACAGTTTTTCCATTTGCACTTTTTAAGCCTAGCAGTATTTTTAGGAAATCATTCAATATCAGTTCAGAGCAATCTTTCTCATTCTTTTGTACAACCACATAATACACTATTTAAAACAGTTGTCTCCAATAGAAAAACATATGAAGAATCTTAAAAATGTTTACATCATTGCCCAAGTAATTTCAAATTTAGGAGTGTCTCTTAAGGAAAATTCTTAGAAATGCAAATAAAGGTTAATGTACAAAGGTGTTTAATAAAGCATTATTTATAATGGCAAAAATTTAGAAATAATCTAAAAAACTTACATTAAAGGAATGGTTAATATAGTATTTCCACATATTAAAGCTTTATGCAGTCATTAAAAAAGTTCATGCCTTAATTTAATATTATATTAACTGAAACACACAGATCTCAAAATTATATGCGTTGACTCATTCATGTAAAATGCACAAGAAAAAGGTTAGAAGAAAATATACTAATCTAATAAAACAGGCTGCTTCTGAGGGTAGGATTTGTGATCTTTAATTTTCTTCTTCCTTTTATATTTTTTGTACTGTCCAAAATATGTTCAGTGAACATATAGTCCTATTTCAAAAAAGTTGAAATTAGTAATCTAGTATTAAAAATTTTTTTCTTCCCTGGGAATTGGAATGCTTCCTCACTGGGGTTCATCATAGGTCTTTATTTTTTTTTTTTTAATGTATTTTATTGATTTTTTACAGAGAGGAATGAAGAGGGACAGAGAGTTAGAAACATCGATGAGAGAGAAACATCGATCAGCTGCCTCTTGCACATTCCCTACTATTGGGGATGTGCCTGCAACCAAGGAACATGCCCTTGACCGGAATCGAACCTGGGACCTTTCAGTCCGCAGGCTGACGCTCTATCCACTGAGCCAAACCGGTTAGGGCATCATCATAGGTCTTTATTATATTGTACACTGTATTTCTCTTTTTGCCCTGGGTGCCAGGAACCAAGTTTGAAGGTTAATCGCAAAAACTTGTGAAACTTGAGTTAAATTTTTCTCCTTTTTAAAATACCTTATATTTGTGTTCTTAACTTTATTATAAAGTCCTTTGCTGCAAACGATCTCATATCCTTTTAAAAGGAGGTAGAGTAAAAATAATAATAATAATAATAATAATAATAATAATAAAAGAATGTAATTGAATTCCTGCACAATTGTTAAAAAACTGCTGAAGTAGACATTATGGATATATAATAGTTTTAATTTGAATATGTAAAATGTTTTATTGCTTACCACCGCAATCAAATTCTACTTTTCTGATGGTTAATTGGTTGGGAATGGGGAGGAATTTACCCAGATCTTTCTGAGTTTTTCCATCAAATTAAAAGAGAGAGAAGGAAATATAAATCTGTACTATTGTGTTGATCATGTAGAACATGTACTCAAAAGCAGATTAAATTTTACCTTAAAAAGTTATGTGATATTTTTGGAATATAGAATGTCTCCTTCTGCGGCGGAATCGACTTTCACTTGGTTTTTCTGTTCGTAGCCGTTCAACCCTGCTAGTATTAAATATGAGCCCTGTGGCCTGTTCTGCTTTTCCCTACCTAGTATTTATGAATCATCTAACCCAAATCTCCCATGTTCTCATTTAAGTCAGTTCTTTGTGGTGTTGGCCTCTGAGGACATGTAGAACAACTGTCTAATTTCCATGCAGTGTTAATGCTTTCATAAAAATGAAGATAACTGTTAAGCCCAGTTCCTCTTCCCCTATCCTACTCTTTTTTTTAGAATAAATTTGAATGAAAGATAATAGCTAATAAATGTGACCTAAACGATACTTCCAGTTTTAAAAATCTTTCTGTGTTTGACTCCTCTGTCTTGGTGCTTATTTCTCTTTAATTGTAGAGAAATAAGCACCAAGTTAAAGTGCTAGGACTTGCAGGACCTTGAGAAATCACTGAGTTTTTCTCCCTCAATCCACCAATTTCTGATATAAGAGAATGCCACCTTTTACTAAAAAAGAGAAAAAAGTGTCAATTTAATTTTAGAGTGATCATTTTATAGTAATAATTTATTTAAGAACTCTTGCAATAGGACTTCCTTCCTCTCCCCCTCAGCCTAACTAACCTTTTATGCCTCAACTTGAGCCTTTGAAACAGAAAGAAGCAGAATTTACATAACTGAATTCACCTGACAACTCTTATTAAGCTTGTTTTGATTTTTTCCATCTTCTATTAAAAAAACCTAATCCTTCAAACATTTCCTTTACAGATATTATTTTCCAACCAGTTAACCATATTTGCAGCTTGCCTATGAATCATTTTCAAATTGTTCACATGGTTCCTTTGCTATGTATTTAAAACAAGACACTGTACTATAAGCACCAAGCCAGTGTGGTAAATAAATGAAACTATCTTCTTACACATTATGATCTCTTTCTGTAACTCAGTTTTCTTCTGGACTTGGTTTTATGACAATGCTACTTTATTAGAAATTTTTGTTTAAGTGTGCCAGTAAACCTAAGATCAAAAATAATTATCCTCCAGACTAATAACTATCATCTAGCATCAGGAGGGGAGAAATCACATTTGTTTTGCTAATTATTTTATATCCACAGTAGGTGACACATCAAAGACATTTAATATTTGTAAACTGACTGAATGAAATTTTATATATCATTTCATGATTTGCAATACAATATTTTAAAACAACTTATTTAATTGTTAAAGCCATTTGTAACATAGTTATTACAAGGTGTGGAAACTGGAATCCAAAATAATCTGTTCTAGACTGCCCATGACCAAGAGATAGTGGAGCCAATTCTTTACATACCATGTCTTATTATGTAGAGGCAGCATTGTTACTTGGAAGGTGGTATAGTCTGAAGCTGCAGAACAACTGGGTAACACTGAGTGTCACTATGTAACAGGCCAGACCAAGTAAATGGGACTTCAGAATATGGAATCTTAAGCAAAATTATTTTCTTGTGTATATTGGTTTCTTGGAATAAACTGGTATCTCTGGACCTGTTTCCTCATTAGCATAGTGATGATTACGATACCTATTAACTAACCCACAGAGCCAATGTCCTGAGCATAAGGATATAGAGAGTGGGTGAGTTTGAAAGTGTTCTGTAGACTGAAGTGCAGTGTCTGTTTAGGGTAGTGATACTGGTGTCATAGCATCACTTAGTATGTGGCTAACCCATGGTTTCCCAAAGAAATTCTCCTCTTGCTGACAGGAGGTACTCTATAGCTAATAAATGTGACCTAAACGATACTTCCAGTTTTAAAAATCTTTCTGTGTTTGACTCCTCTGTCTTATAGGCTATCACTTTCATCGCCAAAATACATAAACAACTCCCCACCCTGACCTCATCATTCCTATTAATTAAAACAAGAAAACAAAATATCTGCATTGCTATAGGTGAGGTACCTGTCAGGCCCTGGATCTTTAAGTATAAATATCAAACTTAGTAGGTATTTTCTAATGTTAGGGCATTCGATGCTGTTTGTTTCTAGGCATATTTAAAGGTGTAAATTTATATATATATAAAAAGCCTAAGCAACCATTCAACCATTCGACCAGTAGCTATGATGTGACCATAACATGCACTGACACCAGGGGATAGACACTCAGGCATGGAAACATGGAACAGACAGATGAATCTCAGAGGGAAGGCAGGAGGAGGAAGGGTGGGAAGAGATTAACTAAAAATCTTATATGCATACTAGAGGCCTGGTGCACAGATTTGTGCACCAGTGGGGTCCCTTGGGCTGGCCTGTTGGGATCGGGCCGAAACTGGCAGTCCAACATCCCTTGAGGGGTCCCGGATTGCAAGAGGGCACAGGCTAGGCCGAGAGACCCCACTGGTACATGGGCCTCTAGTTATCTATAAATTTCTAATAGTTTAGGTCCTTTTTCTATGTGGACATCTCTGAGTAGCTACAGCACTGTGGAAATCTGAGGTTCATCACATGGTGACAAGAACACTTGTGGAGTTTGGTGGAGGCCTTAATTATCATTGGCAGGGAAATCCAACCTATTGAATTTGGGAGAATCTTTAAAAGTATTGCTTAATATATGCTGATGGTGTTGCTGTTGTGCTTTATGTATTTTAGCTAAATTTTTAGTGTTTGCATTTATACCTTTAGGCAATTTAATTCTGAAATATGTAAACTGTTAAGTTAAAAAGGACACAAAATTAATAAAAATATTTAATAATAAAAGTGCAATATGCAAATTGACCATACGACCAAATAGCAGAATGACCATCCAGATGACCTTTTGGATGACCTTCTGGATGACCACGCTATGACATGCACTGGTGCTAGGCCAGCCAAGGTAGGTGTAATACAATTGGTTGGGGGAACCCCGCCATTGCCCCATGATCGCCCCACAGAGGATGGCCCAGGCAATTGATGTGGGGCAATCGATGGAGGGACTCTGTGATCGATCGCCCCAAAGAGGGAGGCCCTGTGGTTGGTGGGCGGGTCCTCCCTCTGTGGGGCAATCAATCACAGGGCCCCAAAACTAATCGCTCTGCAGAGGGAGGCCCTGCCAACCTGTCACAATGCCACCAGCCAAGTGGCCTGGGCCTCCCTCTGTGGGTGATTGATTGTGAGGCTTCGCAATTGATCGCTGCACAGAGGGAGGCCCAGGCCAGCCAAGGGATCACATCCCACGCCAGTTGACTGTAGAGGAAGGCAACTAGTGGTGGGGTAGAAAGGGGCAGTGCTGCACAGAGAGCCAGCTGCTGGCAGCTTGGGGAAGGAAAGCCCTGATAGGCCCTGATCACTGGCTAGGCCTAGGGATCCTACCCGAGGGGTCCCAGATTGTGAGAGGGCACAAGCCAGGCTGAGGGACACCCCTCCCCCCCCCCCTCCCCCGGTGCACAAATATTGTGCACCAATCCTCTATATATATGAATTTCCTTCCAAACAAAACCCAGGTGAAAATAACAACAAACTAAAATTTTGAAATAACCTTTTATAGGTTAACCTGAAAAGTTACCTTTTTCTCTCTTTGTGTTATTCATTTATTTATTTTTAACATTAGGGAATTGATTTTTTTTTAGAAATATGTACTCTTTATCACCTCGAAATCACTGGCTGGCAAGCCACTATTCCTTACTGAATCATGTCTCTTAGATGTGTTGGAGTAGAAAAGGCATTTGAGAACAAATGATTTAAGGTAAATATGAGGGCACTATTTTATCAAATGTAATCTCTTCTCCAGGATGCCAAAGGGAGAGAGAAGAAAAGGTAGAAAAATGTTGTGAAAGAGATGTAGCTTTAGGGGGAATATAGTACACTTAAAAGAAATGTAACTAAAGAAAACTGAGGGCATTATGCCAAGTGAAATAAGTCAAACAGAGAAAGATAAATACCAATGATCTCACTTATATGTGAAATCTAAAAATCAAACCTCACCAAAACCAAAAACACAACAACACAGAGCTCAGCATACAGAGAACAGATTGGGGGTTGGAGGGCAGCTGAGATGGATAAAGAGAGTCAAAATGTACAGACTTCAAGGTATTAATAGATTAAGTCATGGGGATGTAAGGTATAGCCTGGAGACGATAGTTAATAACACCACATCGCATATTTAAAAGTGGTTAAGAGAATATATCCTAAAAGTCCTATCACAAGGAAAAAAAGTTCTGTAACTAAGTATGGTGCGGATGTTGACTAGACTTACTGTGGTAATCATTTCACAATATATTCCAATAGAATCATTATGTCGTATGCCTGCAACTAATACAGACTTACACCTTAATTAAACCTTAATAAAAATAAAATATTTTCTTTAAAAGTACTGATATTTTTTATAAAAAGTTCTATTGAAACATCTAAGATTGTAAATATTTTGGATATTTCAGTTAATGATCCAGATAAAATTTTCTATATAATCTTTAAAAAGAAGTTGTTTGAGCAAAGCAGTGGTTGAAACAATGTAGAATAGTTAAAAAAAAAACAAAAAAAAAACGTATGAAGACCTTTGGAAGTATTTAGTTATGAAAAAAGGAGAAAATGGCAATGTGTGTGAGATTAGCATTAGACTGCTAAACAGTAAAATAGTACCTTTAGAAGATGATACAGAATATCTTTATATATACCAGATATGTTACATTAAGGCAAATATTATACATATATATGTAATACATATTATATATATTGTATATATATTTACTTATTTTATGTTTTCAAAAAGAATACATAGAAGTCTAAAAAAATAAAATGAACTCTTAGTGATTCTACAAATAAATGAATTAAATGATTTACTAAACCTTAAAAACACTATCTATCTTGGAAACGAACTGTACAGCCTTTGCTTAAATGTGCAAACAGCCCTGGCTGGTTTGGCTCAGTGGATAGAGCATCAGCTTGCGGACTGAAGGGTCGTGGGTTCGATTCCGGTCAAGGGCACATGCCTGGGTGTGGGCTCGGTCCCCATTAGAGGGCGTGTAGGAGGAACCTAATCAATGATTCCCTCTCATCATTGATATTTCTATCTCTCTATCCCTCTCCCTTCCTTTCTGAAATCAATAAAAATATATTTAAAAAAATAAATGTGCAAACTCAGATATTGTAGATGGCTCTTCACAGTATTTTGATGAGCAGAATCTTTAATTGATATTCAGCAAAGCAAGATATTGTTCCACTTTTGGCTCATAGCTCTTAACCAGTCTGCAAAAGTGTTGGCTGTGACCCAAGGATTTTCATTGAACTGCCAGTTCATATGTAAGAGGTCCTTATGTTTGCTCTTTAATGCCTGTGGGATTTAGAGGAAGACAGAGAAAGCCTGGCTTAATCACTAGGCCTGCAGCAGGGCCACAGTTCAGAAGGGCAGATCTTTCTCTGCTGCTGTTATGTTCGCAGTTTCTTCTGAAATGTCGGGGTTCCCAGAGGTGTTTTCTTTAGGAAAAGCTGGTTTGGGTCTCATTGAGCACTCACTGTCCTTTTCTTTTAGGATCTTCTTCAACTTAGAAGAGACTGCTTCTGCTCTGCAGCTAAAATGCTTCCTCTCATTACCTCATATCATACAAAAAGGGGAAAAAATACTTCTTAAAATTCTTTGACCAAATTTTGCTCATGATGAGAGATTCTTCAGTAACTGTTGCTTCAGCACAGGGTGGGTGCCGGCTCTCCATGAATCATATTTCTTCTGAGAGTCATCATTTCCATGACAAGTCACACACACAGGCTAAGGACGTCTTAGTTTCCCTGAAGTAGTATTCATCACCTGGTGAATGTGTTTTTTACTAGTGGAACACTAATTTACAGTGGATTTACCAAACACAAGATTACACCCTATCCTTTAAATTTATTCTCCATTTATATTATCAGACAACAATCACCTTCTAAGAATTTACATTTTTATTCTATTTGTTAACAGTTAATCTTTTTCTGATGGCCAGTTTACAAAAAGAAGCAACGCTAAAGTGAATTAATCACTCATAAGCATTACTATACTTTTAAGAAGTTTAAAGCAACAAAAGCAGACACTGAGTGAGCTGGAGGTCTAGGCTTGCTATTCAAGTAGCTCACGCTTGCCTGCCTGAGAACAGACCCCTGCTTTTGTCAAATCATGAATGATTCCCCATCCTGGATCTATAGGCTTGATTGTAAATTATTGAATTTACCATGCAGGATAAATTTTGGTTGGCCCAGTTCCAGGTATTTCAAATGTTCTGTGGAACAATTAAATTGTATTTTGAACTTTTTATACAATTTCATTCAATTATTGATTTAAGTTAGTAATTCTTGACATTAAATTCCAATGTCTGGTGAAGGAAATACCTGAGTATGGGTGCCTTTAGTCTATGCACAATTAAACCTGACTTTTCTTAAGTTTTGTGTTTTATTTAGAAATGGGAGCCCCTAGAAGGTAAGAAACATGATATTTGTGTAATTGAGGTGTATTTTTTCAACCTGCTTTTGTCCCATAAAAACATGATAATCATTTCTGTGATGATGATCTGTGAGTTGGGTAATAACACCCTTAGAAATGCATTTTCCAACTCTCTAACTGGCAACTGATAATATATGGCCTATGATAATCTTTTGAATGGTCATTATTTAACTCCTATCAATTTATCTTATTTTCCAAGTATCCTCTTACACATTGTTTATACCACTAAGCCATTATTTTTTGAAGTAAATATATAACTAAACTTTGATTTAACCTTAACTGAAATTGATTCAATTTCTTTCAAACCTTGACTTAAACTTTTTATTGACAACATCACTAAATTTTTTTCTCTCATTTGTTTTAAGTGCTTAATACTTTTTGGTGTGTTTCAGTTATATTTTTTAAAAGTACTGTGAAAGGCATTATAAGTTATCTAATAGAATAGTATATTTACTTAATTTTTACAACATATAAATGCCTCCCATATTTAGTGACTAAAGGCAGGATGTTAGGTGGAATTCAGCTCATGAATAGTTTTTGCTTGAACAGCACCCAATAGACCTCCTTTTATTTGATTTTTACATGGTATATATCTTTTAAAATGAAATATTCAATATAAATACAAATTCTGTCCAACATCTAAATTGAGTTAATTCATTACAGTTCAATAAATCCTCAAATATGAAAAGGGTAATTCATTTAAAAATGATTGCTGCTTTCTCTGCTTTTTATGTGGAAAGCTAAAAGAGGTAAGTTTAAATTCTTCTCATAAATATTCCTTTTTTGATGTGTCTCATACACTTATCTGAATCTCAGATCCTTTTACTGTCTATAGAAAATGTATTGGCACCACCAAATGTTGAAATTTGAGTTGCTTGAAAAGTCTGTGCCTCTTAATAGTTTATAAACACCACTTGTATGTTGCCTAAAGGCACATGGTGAGTTCGTTTTTCTTCCTAAACCTAATTTATAGAAAGGCATGGAAACTTAATTTCAGTAGTGATCATTTAGGGCAATAGCTTCTGAATATAAATCAGAAAATAATTGGTTAGGCTGGTGAAGTTAAAGCATCACCATTCACCTGCGAATGAGACGGTTTGGGAGATTTTTTTTTTCCCTCCATAGACTTAACCTAACATTTTCTGTTCATCATTATCTTCATTATATACTTATTTGTGTGCTGTTGAGATAAAGTTTCTGAGGCCCAAAATAAGGCATATAATAATATATTTAATTTAATTATGATGATGCTAACCTTGAGTGCCTGTTGCATTCTAGGCATTGTTCTAAGCATGTTATAAGTATGCAATTACTGATGTTTTACAACAACCCAATGAAGTAGGTATCATTGTTATCCTCAATTTATAGGTAAGAATACTGAGTTTCAGAGAGATTAGATAACTTGCCTAAAGGTCACATATCTGCTAAATGGTAGAGCTGGATTCAAACCCAGAATATGGCTCATTGCTTGATTTTTTAAAACACTATTTTATACATACATACATACACACACATATATTGTATGTATATCTATAATAAAACTAAATTAATAGGACACCATCAATGAGAATGTCCAAATAACCAAAACTGCATTAAACCCAATTAACTTTCAAGAAAATAAGTAGGTTAATTTGAATTGGTGATTTAGACACTTTTGTGGTTGTATCTTTAGATTGAGTATTGAGCCTAACGGTATCATGAATGTGATCTTAGAATCAGAATATATGTTTGGAATCTAGCTTTGTCACTGTTTGAGTTATATTTTGGGAAGCCATGTAACCCTTCAACCCCCCAGTTTCCTCATCTGTAAAATAGGAATGGGAGCTCTTATTTATTTATGACAGATTTCTTGTGAGAACCAAGGGAGATAGCATTTGTGAAAAGTTTCTACAAACTGTATTGCACCCTACATTGTCACCTTCAACATTATCAGAATAATAATAATGATGATGATATTGCCAACAACATTCTAAGATACAGTGTAGCAAGGGATAGAGATGGGCATATATAGGTAACATAAACTCTCTCTTCAAATGCAGAATTGACACTTGCCTGTGATATTGCCTACAACTTGCTTGTCCCCACCCTCTATTGCTTTGGACTCTTACACCCTTCACTGATTAACCAAAAAAAAGTAGGTGGGATCTCAATACCAGATATCAACCTGTATTACAAAGCCACTGTTCTCAAAACAGCCTGTTACTGGCACAAGAACAGACATATAGATCAATAGAGTAGAATAGAGAGCCCAGAAATCGACCCAAACAACTATACTCAATTAATATTTGACAAAGGAGGCATGAACATACAATGGAGTCAAGACAGTCAGTCTCTTCAATAAATGGTGTTGGAAAAATTGGACAGATACATGCAAAAGAATGAAACTAGACCACAAACTTAGACCATACACAAAAATAAACTCAAAATGGATAAAGGACTTAAAAACCTAAGACAGGAAACCATAAAAATATTAGAGGAATCTACAGGCAGCAATTTCTCAGACATATGCCGAAGCAATTTCTTCACTGATACCACTCCTAGGACAATGGAAACTAAAGACAAAATAAACAAATGGGACTGCATCAAAATAAAAGGCTTTTGCACAGCAAAAGAAACCATCAACAAAACAACCAGAAAGCCCACTGCATGACAGAACATATTTGCCAGTGTTATCACTGATAAGGGTTTAATCTTCAACGTTTACAGGGAACTCATACAACTTAACAAAAGGAAGATAAACAATCCAATCAAAAAATGGGCAACGGACCTAAATAGATACTTTTTTTGAAAGAAGACAGAAGGAAGGCCAAGAGACACATGAAAACATGCTCAAAGTCGCTAATCATTCAAGAGATGCAAATCAAAACGACAATGCGGTATCATCTCACACCTGTCAGAATGGCTATCATCAACAAATCAACGAACAACAAAGTGCTGGCGAGGATGTGGAGAAAAAGGAACCCTCATTCACTGCTGGTGGGAATGCAGACTGGTGCAGCCACTGTGAAGAATAGTATGGAATATCCTCAAAAAACTAAAAATGGAACTCCTATTTGACCCAGTGATCCCACTTCTAGGAATACATCCCAAGAAACTAGAAACACCAGTCAGAAAGGATATTTTGCACCCCTATGTTTATAGCAGCACAGTTCACCAGAGCTAAGATTTGGAAACAGCCTAAGTGTGCATCAGCAGATGAGTGGATTAAAAAACTGTGGTATATCTACACAATGGAATACTATGTTGCTGTAAAAAGGAAGGAACTCCTACCATTTGCAACAGCATGGATGGACCTGGAGAGCATTATGCTAAGTGAAATAAGTCAGTTAGAGAAAGATAAATATCACATGATCTCACTCATTTATGGAACATAATGAGCAACATAAACTGATGAACAAAAACAGATCTAGAAACTGAAGCATAGATCAGATGCTCAAACCTCAGAGGAAAGGTAAGGAAGGGTGGGGGTAAGAGGAGATGTCAACCAAAGGACTTGTATGCATGCATTTAAGAATAATCAATGGACACAGATGACAGGGGGATGAGGGCATGAGTGGGGGAGGGGGGTAATGGGGAAATAGGACCTTTTTAAAACGGTCCTATGTAATACCTTTTTTTAAAAAAAATATATATATTATTGATTTTTTATACCTTTTTAAAATATATATATATTTTATTGATTTTTTTACAGAGAGGAAGGGAGAGGGATAGAGAGCAAGAAACATCAATGAGAGAGAAACATTGACCAGCTGCCTCCTGCACACCCTCTCCGGGATATGCCCACAACCAATGTACATGCCCTTGACTAGAATCGAACCTGGGACCTTTCAGTCTGCAAGCCGATGCTCTATCCACTGAGCCAAACCGGTTTTGGCTGTAATACCTTAATCAATAAGAAATTTAAAAAAAATATTAAAAGCATAACATGTTAATTAGACCTGATAGCCGAATGACCTTCCAGACATCATTCCGGATTCCCTCCAGACGAAGCTGTTGTGGCAGAGGCTGAGGTAGAGGTGGTTAGGGATGATCAGGCAGGCAGGTGAGCAGTTAGGGATGATTAGACAGGCAGGCTGAGTGCCTAGGGGCAATTAGGCAGGCAGGTGAGCTGTTAGGAGCAATCAGGCAGACAGGCAGAGACAGAGGTGATATAGCAGGCAAGCAAGTGGTTAGAGGCAATGAGGCAGGCAGGCGAGTGGTTAGGAGTGAGGCAGGCAGGCAGGCAGGCAGGCACATAAGCAGTTAGGAGCCAGTGGTACCAGATTGGGAGAGGGTGCAGGTCGGGCTGAGGAACCTCCCTTCCCCCGTGCATGAATTTCGTGCATTGGGCTTCTAGTGTTCAATAAGGTTTGTGAGAGTGAACATCCTTGTTTCAGGGAGAAAGCATTTAGTATTTAAATATAATGTTAGCAATTGTTTTTTTCTTTGTCATGTAAATGCTTTCTATGAAATTGAGAAAATTTCCCTCTTCCTGTTTTTCTGAGAGCTTTTATCACGAATGGGTGATTAATTTTGTCAAATGCTTTTCCTTCATTGGTTGATATAATCGTGTGATTTTTCTAACTATAGTGGATAGCAGTGATTGAGTTTTGAATATTGAACAAGTCCTGCATCCCTGGAGAAAACCACACTTGATAATGGTGTATAATTCTTTTTTTGTTGTTGTTTGTTTAAACATCTTATTTATTTATTTATTTATTTATTTATTTATTATTTCAGAGAGGAAGGGGAGGGAAAGAGAGAGATTGAAACATCAACGATGGAAAGAATCATTGATTGGCTGCCTCCTGCTTGTCCCCTACTGGGGATTGTGGTTTTGACCAAAACGGAACCCGGGATACTAGGGAGAATTTATTCCCTGACTCTTTCAGCCTCTACTTACATTCCTCGGTATGTGACTACATCACTCCAATTATCTGCCACTGTGTCACATTCAGATTTAGAAATTTCTATCATTCTATCTTCTACTTCCTTGAATCTTTCCTTTGTCCCTTACATTCTGAACCTATTTGAGCTTTTTTTATATCAGTTTTTATATTTTTCAGTTCTAAAATTTCCTTTTGATTTTTTTTTATAACTTCTATTTCTTTGCTGAGTTAGTTTTTTTTTTTTTAATTTGTTTTCAGCATGTTTTTAATTGCTTGTTGAAGCATTTTTTGTCAAGGCTACTTTAAAATCTTTGTTATTTAATTTTAATATCTTTATCTCTGTGTTGGCGTCTATTTTTTTTTTTTTTTCATTCAATTTGACATCTTTCCTGTTCTGAGGGTCACAGTTTTTGTTGTAGAGTCTGGTGCTAAAGTAGGATGTTTGTTATCTAAAAGTGTTATCTTGCTTGATTGTCTCTTCCTTCATCACATTTCTAGATAGAGCAGGCTATTGGAGCCTTTTGGCCTGCATCTGTTTGCATTTGCAAGTTTCCAGCTTTGTTGCCTTCAAGTCTGGCAACTATGAGGCAAAAGGAAAACCCAAGGAATTCACTACTGCGTGTTGTTGTTCCTCATGCCCCAGGACTCCCAGGAGTCTGCCAATTCCTTTCTATCTTTCAGTCTTATGTTTGCCATCTATATGTAAAATGTCCTGGGTTTTCACTTGTACAATACATAGCAGGAAGAATAGGGAAAAGTGCATCTACTGCACTTGCCAGAATTGGAAGTACTGTACTTTCACTTGAACTTTTAATTACTTACTGTTTCTCCTTATAATTGAAATTTTCAAATAGATATTCAAGAAAGGAGAAGACAGCATAATGAACTGCATGTGCTTTATCACACAACTTCAGCAATTAGCAATATTCTTTTTGTTTTAATTATTTTTCCTCTGAAGATATTTTTGTGGGGAGGTTAGTTTTATCTGATAGTCATTTCTTCTTTTCCTTGAGATGTTTATATATATTATTAATTAAAACTGATTACACACAGTGTAATTTTCTGAGCTACTAACATGCTGTCATATATGCTTATTGGAGATGACATGTTGGGACTTTTGGTGACTTCAAATAAATGTAGTCAATTTAATGTTTACTATTTAAAATGCAGAAATGAACATGTTATCATTGTTTAAATGACTTAGAACATTGGTTTGGGGAAGACTTTAATGCAGAATTATGAACTTGAATTTATAAATTATCTACCTATCTCTGTGTGCTAGACTTTAAAGATGAATGAAACATTAAAAATAATTACCTGACTAACATTAGTTGGAGGCAACTATGATCTGTACTAAGTGATAATTTTGGTAAGGTGCTAATTTATTGTAGAAGCGTAATTTAGGTTTTGGAATATGAAATGCAAAAGCTGATTTAACAAAAGGCCAATACTCTGAAGTGTAATAATCATTAAAAATCACTCTTTTCTGCCACTGGTCTCACTGGAGAGACTTGGTATGGACTCAGAATCCTATAGTGTTTTTTGTTTTTGTTTTTCCCCCCTAAAAGAGAAAATACTAAGCAGTTTAGTCCAAAAACAAGTAGGAAAAATCATAGTACATAGTTTGATGACATGACCCCTAAGGGTTAGTGTACCTTTAGTCATAGTAAACCCTAAGAGTAAATGATAGGCCACCCAAATTGAGTCCAAAGTCTTTACTGGTATCTGAACAGTATTTGTACCTAGAATAATGTGAGCTTTGTGTGTATGCCAGGAGTTGTAAAGCCAGCATTTTAAAAGTGTTAACACACATTACATGTCTTCTGCCCTAAAAATTTTTGGTCTAAAAATACAAATATGAAAGAGTCACAAGATTTTTGTGTGTGTGTTTGTTTTTTAATCTTCACCTGAGGATATTTTTCCATTGACTTTTAGTGAGAATGGGTTGCTTCTTGCAAGAGCCTTGACCATGGCCCATGCCCTGAGGGTAGGGAGGAGCCTGCAATAGAGGTATGTATCCTTGGACAGAATTGAATCCAGGACCCTTCAGTCTGCAGGCTGGCACTCTATCCACTGAGCCAAACCAGTTAGGGCAAATGGAGAGCTAATGTAGCCTCTACCTATTCCTGTTTTCTTTTCTTTTTTTTAATTGAAATTTTTTAAAAAATCTTTTTTTTTGGTGTTTTAGAGAGAAGAAGGGAGAGGGAGAGGGAGAAATGTCAATGTGAGAGTGACATACATTGGCTGCCTCCTGTATCTCGTCACTGGGCATGGAGCCCACAACTTGGTCATGTCCCATCGGTGCCCAGGATAACACCCAACGAGCTGACCCACACTGGCCAGGGCTTTTCCTGCTTGCTTGCTTGTTCTTGCCCTTTGCTTAAAATGACACATTCTAGAAGATTAAAGGTGCATATTGTTTTGGAAACCTATAATTAAAATGCTAAAAAAAAAAAAAAAAAAGGCTTAAAGGTCTCTCTTAGTATAAGTTTCTTGAACTAACTGAAGGTTTTCTGCCCCACCCCACCTTGTTATTCTGTATAAATCTATCACTTTATTAGTAGGTTTTAGTTGGAGTTATTTCCTTAAGTTAGTTAGTTATTCCTGCTTCTATTTTCTCATAGCTTCCTGTGTTATGTTCATATTCTGTAGCTGGTCCATTGTGTAAGAGGAGAAGTTTGTTTTCCTAATGAGATTTATAAGCACTCTGGAGTTTAGGGGCTGTGTTATTATCTCTGTATTGTCAGCATATACCACAGTGATTGGCATGTAACAGAGCTTTGTCACATCCAGGTATTAAATATGAGATAGGATGATTTGAATTGAACAAGAAGTAGGACTTGTGGTTACTGGGATGGGTGGGAGGGGTGGAGAGTGTGATGGAAGAAGGAGGTTGGAAAGGTCAGATAATGAGTTAATGCTTGAAAAACTTGATCTAAGCCAATGTCTGTATTCATGAATTTTGGCTTTCAATAATCATTCTTTTATCTCCAAACAAAACAAAGCTTATAGAATGTCCTAAAATGAAAATTCTTTTCAATTAATTTCTCATTGTCAACTGTAGTTCTCTCCCAGATGTACACTCAATTTGAAAATAGTAACTATGAATATAGGTTAAATGTGAGTAAAAGTCAACTTGCTGGAATCTCATCCTGTAGGACTGATGCCAGAGCCCTTTTGAGGTATCTCTCCTTGCTGAGATTTTTGCTCTTGCTATTTTATGTCTTCTGAATAGGGTTTTTTCAATAAAAAAAGAAAAGAAAAAGAAAACAGTGGACAGGTACTTACTCATCTTTACTTTAGAAGCTTCAGATGACATGGCTGTTTCAACAAGATTTTCTTTCAATATTACCTTATTCATAAGGGCCAAAAGAATCTTCTCACGTATCCCAAATTGATTGAACCATATCTGACCAAGGGACAGCTACATGCCATGGCAAGCATTTGTTGAATGCTAGCACATGCCAGGAACAGTGCTTGGTGGCACTGGAGAGACAAATAGGAATGCATACCATAGCCTACCCTTAAAGACCTCACAGTATAGTCAGGAAAAATATGCCCACAAATAAGTGCCAGAATAATGGAAGGGGGTAAAATAAAGTAGGACTGTAAGAGGACAAGCTATTGCTTCTGTCTGAAATTGACTGTAGGAAATCAGGGCATGCTTCACAGTACATATCACATTAGATGTGGATAAAGAGAATGGGAGATGATGATTCCATTGGAAGCACCCTGGAGGCCTGGAGAGGGCAATGATTGCTGACATAGTCTGAAGGACTTGTTGGGCATCTTCTTAGAGATATTCTAGCACCCAGGACTAATGTCTCACACCCACTCTTCATCTCCAGGGGTTGTTTTTATGTCCCCAGAGCCAACTCTCCATGTGGTTTGGTTGGAAACCCCCTTGAATTAAGAATACTTCCAATTGAACTATTCTCTTCACCTAGGACCATTCTATTGCAACTATGCCACATGACTTGAAACTAATTTTTCTCTTTTTTCTGGCTCTGAACAGTAAAAAACATTATGAGTAAAGTGATACAGTGCAAATGTAACAATGACCTGAGGGGATACATGCCCTTATATTGAAGAAGTGCTTTCAGGTCTTACAAAAAAGGTAAATATAAACAATAGCCTTTATATATATTAAGTAAAATAATATATAGCACATAATACTTTTACATTAAAACAAAATGTCTTCTTTTCCTCCTTATAAGATCACCTAGCATAGTGCTGAAAACATACTATGATGCAAAAAATATTATGGAGTAACTAGTTTGTATATTCTACTTTTGGCTAATAGTGTGGAAGCTTTTATTCTTTTTTTTTTTTTTTTTTTAAGAGAGAGGGGCGGGAAGAGAAAGAGAGATAGAAACATTGATGAGAGAAGCATCAATCGGTTGTCTCTGTGGATTGAACCCACAACCTGGGCATGTGCCCTGACTGGAAATTGAACCAGTGATCTCCTGGTTCAATCACTGAGCTACACTGGCCAGGCGAACACTTTTATTTTTAAGTAAATCTAAAAGGCTGGGCATTTTGGTGTAAAAGCCAAAAGAATAAAGGTCTAACTTAAAAAAACCCTCATCCATCCACTTTAACCAAGTGATGAAGTTTGGCAATAACTAGATAATGTACAGGTGAACAACCTGAACCCCTGCTATGATACACTGAACAGGACACAATTTCCCTTCTTTGGTATTCTTGTCAAAATTTAACTTACAATTTCAAAAGTTTAAAGGTCATAAAAGACAAGAGAGAATGAGAAAAAATTACAAATTAAAAGAGCCTAAAGGAAAAAAACAATAAATACAATGTGGGCTTCTAGACAGAATCTAAGAACAGAAAAAGGGCATTAGTGGAAACTGTGGTGATATTGAATAAGGTTTGCTTCTTAGTTTAATATTACCATAAAATGCCAATGTCCTGGTTTTGTTAATTGTACTATGGCTAAGTAAGATATTAACATGGAACTCTGTTCTATTGTTGCAACTTTAAAAAGAAAGTCTAAAATTAGAATAGTTATAAAAACTCATACTATGTAAATTTCATCCAAAGTCATAACTATATATAAAAAACAGATTTATTATTTGTAGTGTTAACCATATTAGTGATTATTTTAAGTTTTAGAGGTCTTTGTATAAATACTGACACTATAAAGTTTTGAATGTGTTTTTAAAAAAGTGTTATTGATACATATTTAAAAAATTATTTGAATGGTTTTGGTTGGAGTTCTTATTCTGTAGGCTGTACTTCTTGGGTGTTGTCCTAAGTATTGATAACTATATTTGTAGTAGACTTTAGTACAAATAGTATTAATTTTTTTGGGTTATGAGCATAAGTATTCCTGTCTTCTCTAATGCCCTCTAGAGGTAGACTAGAAAAAACTGGATTCATGAACCCCTAAATATGTATTTCAGAGGAAAAAAATAATAAAAAATTGAAATTTATGAATTTAGTGGAGCTAAATATGGATTTCATATTTATATGAAAATATCAGTCTCAATTTTTATCTAGAATTGCCAGCATGTTGTTTTGAGGTCCATTATTAATTCTGGGTCAAGTAGAGTACTTGGGGCATAATTGATGCCCTGTTCAATAAGAAATGTTATCATCAAAAACCTTTGGCATAAGTCTTTCATCTGTGATCTTTTTTTCCTTCATCATGCACAGCTCCTTTCTTCTGACTTCTCAGACTCTTTGTTCCCTTTTCTATATTAAACCTGCTTTATTAGTTAGCTTCTTTTCAGAAATAAATGATAAGAAGGAATTAAAATGTTACTTCATGTATAAAATGTTTTCTTCATATATATTCATAAATGTTAGGTTTTTTTCTACTGGGGGTGGTGGTGGAATAAATACACATGACCTAGTAATAATGGATTTCCGCCCCCCCTATTCATTTGTTCACTCTTTCATCTCTATTCTCTTCTCTGGAGTCCAGGAAGTAGAGTTTGAAATTTGCATAGCATATTTTTATTTGTTATTTAAAAAACACCTCAGAAGCTTGTGTGCTGTTATTTTACATTGCACTTTAATTAATATCACTGAGAATTTACCTCATAGAAATATAAGCTAAAATGAAATTTTTAAGTCATATGCCAATATGGTGCATTTTTTTTTTTAATACTCACCCAAGGATATGTTTAGGGGGAAAGAGGGAGGAAGAGAAAGAGAGAGAGTGGGAGGGGGGGGAGAGAGAGAGAGGGAGAGAGAGAGAGAGAGAGAGAGAGAGAGAGAGAGAGAGAGAGAGACCAATGTGAGAGAGAAACATCAATTAGTTGCCTCCTATACGCACCTCCATCAGAAATTGAACCTGCAGCCTCGGTATGTGCCCCTACCAGTAATGGAACCCAAGACCCTTTGGTGCATGGGACAGTGCTGCAACCAACTGAGCCACAATGGGCAAGGCTAGATGCAAATGTTAATTCTTGACTGAAACCGAAGTTTTCTGTGGATTTTTTTATTCTGTGAATGCACACAAGAAGTGCACAGGGATTAAGGAGAGTTTGGAACTGAGGACTTTTTAGACAAGACGTTAACTGAGGCTAACTAGACTGCTAACTAGTTGACCATAGTATTTAAAAACAGAAATCTGCAATATTACTTGAAATGTATTATTATTATTATTATTATTATTATTATTATTATTATTATTGTCATTATTATCCTGTAGTTATTACAAAACCCATCCCAATGGGGAGCTAGATGGTTTCAATAGCTAATGACTGAACTTTTCACTTCAGGCCTTGGTTCGCATTAAGCTGTGGTTTTAAGTGATTGACAGCCATTTCATAGTAACCTGCAATGAATTTGGGGTCAAAATCATCTAAATGATGGAAAGAAAATGCTCCATTAGAAAAAAATAAAGACAGACATAAACTAACCAGTGTAGTTGAAACTAATTGGTCTCCTTATTGGCAAAAGATTGAACGGGCACAGGGACTGATTTAATCTCTTGAATTTGGTGGCAGATCCTTGCAGGTTGAAATTGTGAATTGGCAGGTTAGTGTAAGGGGAGGCTATATCCCCTCGAATGTGATACTTCTGTTCTGTGAATTTCCACTTTGTGGAGCTGTCAATCTGAGGCTTTTGTGAGCATTAAACTTTCTTTAGAAATAATACCACCAAAAAAAAAAAAATAAATAAAGAATGACCCCACCTCCTAAACTACCACATAAATCAGCCTGATTAGTAATCTCCATTAAGAGACATTGAGTTTTGAATAGGCGGGTATTGTAGATCCAGAATGAAGGATTTGGCAGGGCCAAATAGGGAAGTTTGAACAACATCTGCCCTACCCATTTCTAGCACTTCTGCGAATTTTAAGCCTATTCACACAAATGGCCTAAATTATAAAAGTGAAAATTGTAGTTCCTTACAAGCAGTTTTTTTAAATAACATTAAGAGGTGACTACATAGCATTAGTATTCTTTAAAGGCATAGAAATCCCACAAAATATATATCAAGGAGAAAGGTAACAGTGACAGACTTTTACATAATACTAGCTTTTTTTTTTGTACGTTCTTTTCCGTAACAAGTAAAGTTTGATCTTGATTTTTATTCAAAGCTCTGTGAACCAAAGCCACAGATGGGGTATTTCTGTGTCATTTCCATGGCCTTATACAGAATGTATGCAGCTGTCCCATACTCCCTTAATAGGCCTTCAGCTTTTCAATGCATCTTCCACTGAAGCGTTTCTGTGGATAAACATCATTTCAGAATGAAACGTGCCAGATGTCCTACAGTGCACTTAGGTACAACAGGAACTTAAAAAAAATCATGCCTATATTATTCACTCATTTGGAGGGATGTGACTTCTGGGATATATGTTGGAGACCCAAAATTTGCTGAATGAGAAGGGAAATTTTATAAACAGCTTCCAACTCATTTGTACCTTAGAATTCCCTGAAACATTTTTTTCAGACCATAAATAAATCAGTATTTTATATCCAGGTTTCCATAATTTCTCCCTCTAGGAGGCATAACACAATCAAAATCTCTGGTTACCACTGAATAGAAATAGTCTTTTTTATTGAGGTTAAAAATTGCTAGATCAGGGATTTGGAACATATATATTTTTATTTTTCCTTTAGTAAAACTAATTTTAAGGATTATTTCTCCCAACATGCTTGAGTTTTATATTCCCACCAAAAGAAAATATTATTTTCAATTTCTTTTCTCTGTTAAGGGATTAGAGTGGGTAATCCAAATGAAAATAAAATACTAGTGAGAAATAGTTGTCCAGGATCATTCCAATATCAGCATTTGATTCTATCATATCAAATACAACTTTACCACATGCTCAAATGCTTGAAGGATTATTGACTTATGTTATTTATTTATTTTTTTTGCATACATATCACTCTCTTCAAAGTCTGTAACGTCCTTGACTGTAAGGACCAGAGCTCCTCCATTGTTGCTGAGTACAAGGGAAGAGCTTAGTTGATGCCTGTTGAGTTGTTGCCTACATTTATATGAAACAGGAACAAGGAAATTCGTGTTACCTTTACTGTAAGATGCTTTTTTCATGTAAAAGTGCTTATAGATATGGAATATAATGTAAAAAAAAGAGAGGAGTTTAGACATTGCTTAATAATTAATTATGTGATATTGTAAATTGTGGTAGCTTTATTTATTCTTCAAAGTGTTTTGCATACATTGTCTCATTTTTTTAAAAAAATGGGGTTTCTAGAGGCAGCCCAAGTAATAGCTGGTAAAACAGACACAGCCAAAACCGGTTTGGCTCAGTGGATAGAGCGTCGGCCTGCAGACTGAAGGGTCCCGGGTTCGATTCCGGTCAAGGGCATGTACCTTGGTTGCAGGCACAACCCCAGTAGGGGGTGTGCAACAGGCAACTGGCCAATGATTTTCTCTCATCGATGTTTCTGACTCTCTATCACTCTCCCTTCCTCTCTGTAAAAAATCAATAAAATACTATAAAAGAAAAAACACACAGAAAAAGACAGACACAGACGCTTAAATGAGAGTGCTAGGCAATATTCTGAAGTTATTTTATAACTCCTAGGAATCATTTAAAGAAGAGATGTTCTTCAATATTGCTTAAACAAATTACCTATAAAGTGTTTATCCTCAGCAAAGAAAAAAAAAAAAAAAAAAAAAAAAAAAAGGAAAATGTCACCCCAGGAACACTGACAATTATTTTAAATCCCACAATTTATTAATTCAAAAGGAGTGTTTCTTGCAGCTGTATTCTTTTCTGTATGTGTACTCTAAGAAAAATAGCTGAGACTTTTAATGATTTCTAAAATCATTTAATAATTTTGTATGCTGTCAATTTACACTCCTAATAGCAATGCTCTTCATAACACAAAATATACTGCATTTAGAAAATGAAAATATGTTTATAGTTTATTTTGCTATTGTGTTAAGAAAATACAGATCAATGCTTGTCATTCTGTGTCTGACGTCTGTTCTGTGGTGTGTAGCTCGTCTCTCTTGTGCTGCGGTGTTTGCAGCCATGCTGTCCACATCCACCAGAGAGCAGAGCAGCTCCAACACCCACATCTTTCAGGCCAGAAATAGATGGAGACAGTAACGTAGTCAGATCCTTGGCCAAGCAACGTGGATTGCAGTTCATTTCAAAGGTCAGCGCATATTTAAGCTTGCTTCATTACTGCCACCGTTATGCCTGAGATTTTCATTTTTTTTAAAAAAAATCAGTTTACCCAGGTTCCTTTACAGACAGAAATATGAAAGTGCTGAGTCCTATTTTCATTTGGGGATATCAAGCTTTTTATCAAATTATAGAGGTGGCGTTTCAGAATATTTCATATCTGATCAAGACGAAAATCCAAAAATAATTTTCTATTTATTCAGGAGTCTTTCAAGCAGGAGGGAAAGCTTTATTTTTTTTACTTAATAATGTGCTCAAGTCAATCATTTTGAATTTAGAGAGAAAATAGACATTTAAAAGTAATCTATAATAAAAAAATTTGGAGTTCAATATTTTTATTTACATTTTCTGATAAAAACACAGTTCTTTTGATATTTTTTTACCCGTCACATAGTAAAATAAGTTTACATGCTAATTTTTTATATTAAAGATGGTGAACAAGTGAAAAAAATCATAAAGCATTTACGTTCCAGTTAAAAAGAACTAAATTGCTAGCCTTTTAGGAACAAAATAAAGGTGATTTATTTTATTATCAGTTAAACCTGTGTTCTTCCTATTAACTTTAAAGATCTAATATAAATAAGAAGAATAATACATGGTATATACGTATATATATATCTATGTATATATATACACACACACACACACACACACACACACACACACACATATATATAAATACACACACACACACACACACACACACACACACACACACACATATATATACATAAAATATAAATATGGCCAGTGCATAATTAAGGATTCCAAATTGTTTTTGTTACATGTTTCTAAAAGACTAATAATTTAATTAAAACAGTTAATTTTGGGAAGGAGCTTTACATACTTATTCTCTTTGTAAAAAACAGTTCTAGAAAACAAAAGCAAATAATTCTGAGCTAAGACATTTAAGCCATAAAAAAAAAAATGTCAAAATGGAAAAAAAAATGGCATAAGTGTTTTTTGTTGTTTGGAATAGAACTGTCTACAAAACTTTTAAAAAATGCTTTACTACATGTAGTGAAAAGTTTTTCAAACTTAGAGATGTTATGACTATTTTGGATGCTGGAAGTTTATTTTTCTTGTGATGCATTGTTGGAACTTAATTACGGCCTCTGTAAAAGATTTTATTTATTTTATTTTTTTTCTTTAGATTTTAAAAAAAATTTATTAAGACTGAAAGCTTTCTAGAAGAAATTCATACTGAGAAAAAAATACATATATATGTATATCAGTACACACATATATATAATTTGGTAGTATTTTAACTAGGTTATTTTAATTTTGACATTTATATATTTTTGAAGCAAATATTTAAAATATACCATTACTGAAAGAGGAGAAACATATCTATATTTTAAGTATAATAATTTTGGACTTGTAAATAGATATTATGAAAATATTTTGGTTATTTAATTTCTTTATGTGTGTCATGAATACTTTATATTGATAACTTATTTTAAACTAAATAAGAAATAAATATAGCTAAAATAGCTTAGAATTCAGTCACTTGTTGTTTTCAGACATGGACCACTCAATTCATTTCTGTAGGTTGGAATTGTTGCTTTCTCATTTGTTTTTAAGAGTAATACCCTCAGAAAATGTGGAAATTGAGCCTTAGAATAAAAATAAAATCTCCACCCTAATCGGTTTGGCTCAGATAGAGCATTGGCCTGCGGACTAAAGGATCCCAGGTTTGATTCTAGTCAAGGGCATGTACCTTGGTTCTGGACACATCCCCGTAGGGGGTATGCAGGAGGCAGCTGATTGATGTTTCTCTCTCATTGATATTTCTAACTCTATCCCTCTCCCTTCCTCTCTGTAAAAAATCAATAAAAAATTATATATGTATATTTTAAAAAATAAAAAATAAAATAAAAAACTCCAGTCGGTGCTTTAGCATTGACCTATGAACCAGGAGGTCACAGTTCCATTCCAGGTCAGGGCACATGCCTGGACTGCAGGCTTAATTCCCAGTAGAGGGAATGCAGAAGGCAACAGATTGATGTTTCTCTCTCATTGATCTTTCTGTCTCTTTCTCCCTCTCCCTTCCTCTCTGAAATCAATAATATATATATATTTAAAAAATATGTAAAAGGTGAGAAAACTGGGAAGAAAGGGATCAATTCCTTTTGACCATTCAGGTGCATCTTCCAATGTGAAAGATAGAATGAATTCATTTTTCCCCTTTTCAGTTTCTTGAAGAAAGGCAGTGCTGATTTTACTTGTTATAAACTATAATGTGACTTAAGTATAGGTTCTTCACTTCTTTCTTAAATGTTATTTAAAATAACAACAACAAGAAAAATAAAAGTAAGTGTCTATAGAGATGATGTTCATAGTATAAAGGAAGGAAAAAAATAATTGATTAGCCATTATTTGCACCGCAGTGCACTATCTCATATAGCTTTAGCATCACTTGGGAGCTGGGCAATTTTGGCCCCTTTTATAGATGAGGGATTTAACCATTTAAGAGTTTAGTGCTTCCCTTAGTCATCTGGCCCCAAACTGAATTTTTTCCTTCTAGCTATATTGTTAATCCTGAACTAAGATAAAGATTCTTTATTTAAAGGTTAACTTTCTTAACTTAGATTTTGATTGCCCACAGATAAAAGTTAGGGCGGGTCAGGATTGGCTGTGAGGTGAATGACAAAGAATAGCCAATTCTTATTTTTCAGTTTGTGGCTTACTTCTGTAGTCAATTATCTGCATTACTCCTCCCCACACATCCCCCTCCAGCAACAACAACAGAAGAATGTGCATTGATTTGTTAATTTGTTAATTATCAGGTATTCATCCCTAAACCAGCATTATTTATATAGGATACTTGCAACTATTTTTAGCAAATGTTGCTGGTAAATTGGTTGCAAAAATGAGGGTTTTACATATGAAAAAATATATCACATGATATATTTAAGGCAGATCACTTCAAATATGTCAGGACAGTTTTAAGGGTAGAAATATAAAATTTAGATTGATTTTTAAAAATACCAATGGGTTTAAAAAGCTTAGTGCACACAACTGCTACAGAATCACCTTATTGTTATTTTTGGAGGACTCTGGGATCAAAATATTAGATGCTAAAGAAAACTCACTTAAGCCAGTTTTTCCATTCTTCATCATGGCCTATACCTCCTTCCTCCCCAAACTCATCATGACTCTGATTTGAAATGATGAATTCAAAAGCAATATTTCGGAAAAAAAAAAAAGTGTTATTCTTTTGTACAATGAGAAGTCAGGTTCCAATGATGGTTTACAGGTAGAAGTGAATTTTAGTCTTTTCTTAGAATTTGAGTTAAGTTTACATGTAGAGATGGATGATCTTTGGTCTTGCTTTAGAATTCAAGTTACTATTTTTTGAAAGCCTAGTGGCCCTTTATGCAAACTGTATTTTCTGTTATATGGCAATGGAAGGATATCTTAACTCCAGCTCCAGACAGCTTTTCCCCCCTGTATTCATTTGCTTATCAATAAGAAGGTGCCTAGCAGCATGGTAGAAAATTTTAACTCTCCAAAAGGCCACTTATGTGGATTGTGTTTAAAATATATATATGTATATTCACACACACATATATATAATGTCCCAAAATATATACACACTTTGAATAATTATTAATTTCAGTGGTTTAAATCTGAAAAGAAAGAAACATTGGAATTAATAATTATTCAAAGTGCTTATACATTTTGGGGGATACCCTGTATTTATTTTCTAAATGATCTGCAAACCTACAATTCTGCTATCCTCAAAAGTTTACAAATATCTTAGATTTCAAGCCAAATAATTATTAAATGCATAAATAAAGATGAATGGAATTTTCCTTCCAATATGACACTGTCTTTTTAAAAATATATATATTTTTATTGATTTCAGAGAGGAAGAGAGAGGGAGAAAAAGACGGAAACATCAACGATGAGATAGAATCACTGATCAACTGCCTTCTGCATGCCCCCTATTGGGGGTGGAGTCCACAACCCAGGCATGTGCCCTTGACTGGAATTGAACCTGGGACCCTTCAGTCTGCAGGCAGACAGACGCTCTATCCACTGAGCCAAACTAGCCAGGGCATGACATTGTCTTTTGACCTTGAAGGATGTATATAAGCATTAAATTTCCTGCCCTTCACACTTCATGGTAGGAACTGTGAGCCCTCTGTGGAAGTCTCAAGAAATCTGACATAACCAAGATATTTTTTAAAAGGTGTGCTTTTCTTGGAAGTTGTGTATATTAAATACAAGTAACTTGCACTTTACAATCTAAGTATTAGAAGGTATACTTTAAAAGTACTAATATGTTTTGTAAGAGATTCATTCATGTGTTGATTTGATTTGATTTATCAGAATTTTAAAATAGATACAGAAGCAGGATCTGACTTACCATTATTAGGTTGGGAAATAACAGCTCTTTGCAAAAATTCTAATGAAACATTTGGTAATATCTAATTTTTTCATATTCTTAAAATATTAGATGAAAATAAAGGGTCATAAATAAAATTAAAAAAAAAGAAAAAGAAAAAAGAAAATAAAGGGTCAGTGTGCAGAAGCTTCCTGAGGTTACTCAGTACACCACCAGGAAAGGAAAAGGGTGCATTTTTAAAGAGGAACATGAGAGTATGTTACCTTTATTTTAGATTTTAACTTGTTTTTAGTGATTTAGACCTCTATATTTCTGTAGACTTGGTATTGATAGTTTCATTTCTTCCCAAGAGTTCTTATTTTATTCTAAATAAAAAGCACATACTATGTTAAAGTCACAAATACTGCAGAGTTCTTCATAACTTTATATATTGATATTTTTCTTTTAGTATGCATTTGAATGTGACATTTTTCGTTTCGTATCTCCATGCTGCTGTTTGTATATTTAGAATTATAGATGATATACTTTAATTCATTTTCTTAACATATCTCAAGATATTTTAATACAGAAGCTGAATATAGTATTCCAAATGTACTTTGTGATGGCAGCTTCATATTTTATAATACATTATTAATCTGCTAGGCTAAAATCTAAGCTAGTCTATGAGCCTTTAAAGACATCCTAAAAAAACAAAACACTGTTAGCTAGGAGCATGATGTTAGTAGGAAAATTTCCTGAATTGTTTGTGGTTCATATAAATATATTTCAAGAGAAGATCTGGTTCCAAAGTTCAAGGTCCTGATATTTACATAGCTCCTTTACATAGTGCACCACGTTGAGTTGTGAGGAAATGAAGGAATGTAAATTAAAATTTTAGAGCATGAATGTAAAATTGTTGGATATTTGCACATAGGACAGGTTGGGGGAGATATTTAAAAGTTATCCGTATGGCAGCAGAACTTTTAATAAACAATAGTTGTAACACAAATTCTTTATGGAAACAGAAAATGGGATTTATGAGATGACATTTCGAGTATATAGAGAAAAATGAAATAAGATTAGCTTTATTTTCCTATTTCCCCCCTGTGTTGAGAAGGTTTAGTGGCTGAATTACCGCTTATAATTTGTATTTTCATTTTATGCATGCATTTCATTAACCTATTCCTGGTTCTGCAGCCAGTCCTCTGAGAAAAATTCAGTAGAAGGATTTCTGAGCAGATTGGCTACAACACACTATAGGACATATTTCAGTATCCAAGGACAATTTGATAACTTTTACTGTGCTTTACATTAATAACATGAAAAGTTCCATTTTGTTTAAAAGATATCTTAGAGAATCTATGTTATTTAATTATATTTAAGTAAAAGTTTATGAGATATCACCAGACACTCACTGAAATTCTTCTGACTGCTTTAGACACAGGATTAAATAAGTTAGTATTGAAGTTCAGTTATGGGATTTTGGCACTTACTCAAAGAAACTATTGGGATAGTAGCAAGTTCTTTTGTAAAATAATTGATTTGTCTCTGAAGTAGTTATGAGACTCATGTAATAAAGTCTGGGAGATATTACAAACAGATGCAATTGTACATTACTCTGAATATAATAAATGTCCCCTTTTATTCTTTAACTTTTTACATTTAAGAGAACACTCAATTATTTATGCTAATGAAATGGTGCAATTGGGCATAAATAATTAAAATTGATATTGAAATGCATAAAATTATTTTTCATGTCAGAGTTATCTCTAAAGTTATATTTTACTCTGACTTTAATTTTATACACTTGCATTCCCCAACAGAGAATGCTTAGAATACCCCAAGTGAGAGGATGAGATGAATCTGGAATTTAAAAATTGCACTGACTCTGAAAGAAATTTCTTAAAGTGAGAAGGCACTTCAGTTCAACTTTTTGTCCAATAATTGCTCATCCTCTCTAAAAATCCAACGTCTCTGGTATTATACTATAGCTTATGATATTATGTTTGAGCCTATGATAGTATACTCATTACCCCTGCAAAAGGCAACCTCCTCTTATATTGGGATATTTTAAAAAGCAGTAGTTCTTTATTATTTTGAGCTCAAATATGTCCTACTTCAATTTGTTGGTTTGTGCCCCATGGTAAAGGCTACCACAGTGCCACTCATTCTCGACATAAAAGACTATCATATTTAGCTATTGCTCAATTTCTCTGCTCTGTATTATAGCAAATTTTCTGAAAAGAGTCACTTCAGTTTAACAAATATTTATGGAGATCTGGCACTATTTTAGGCTCTAGAATATAAACAAATAAAGATCTCTGTTCTAGATGGGATAAGAAACAAAAACATTAAATGTACTAAAAGACTTAAGGACACTATTGGCTGTACTTGCTTCCCTTTCTTTGACCCATCCCTATGAGCCTTGTCCTGAGCCTTATTCTGAATCATTCCTTCATTCAGTTTCCATTTTCTCAGTAGATTTGGACACAATCAATCACTCCCTCTCTTCTTTTTGAAAGAATTTTATTACTTTTAAGATACTACTTGTTTCTAGTTTTGTCCTTGATTCACTGGCTACCCTTTTTATTCTCTTTTGCCAGCCTCTTACCTTCTTCCAGGCCTATATGTATCCCAGGGTTCTGTTCCCAGGGCCCATCCTTTCACCTTTCCCTATGCTTACTTCCTGAGTGGTCTCACAGTTTTATGGCTTTAATGACATCAATATTCTGATATCTCCCAAATGTTCTATAGTTCAAGGAATCTAGGATCCTATTGATAATAAGATGCACCATTTAAATACTACTGAGAAAGAAAAAAAATCACCAATTCTCATTATAACACTTTGATTTTAAGACATGCCCCAATTTTAAAGCTATTAAAGTATGAAAAAAAAGAAAGGTATTAGCCTTGGCTGGGTGGCTTGGTTGATTAGAGCATTGTTCTGATGCACCAGGGTTGCTTGTTCAATACCCAGTCAGGAAACATGCAGGAAGCAACCAATGAGTGCATAGAACGGTGTAGCAGTTTTCTCTCTCTTTCAAATCAATAAATAAAAATTAAAAATAAGAAGTGTATCGTAGAGTCAGTGACATGTGGCATATGTCCTGACCTCCCTCAACTCTGAGATCTAAACTAATATCCAATTACATATATATCGATAATATCTCCATTGGGTTATTTGGTAGGCATCTCAAGGAAGTATTTCTTAAAGAGAATTGTTGATACCTACCCATTCCCAAAATTGTTCTCCCTCCAGCCTTCTCCTTATCAAGACATGGCATGCTTATTTACTCAGTTGCTTTGATCAAATGCCAAAGGTAATCTTTCAATCTGAGTTTTCAACCTTTGCACAAATCCTGTATACCAGAATCATTATTCATACAGTAAACTATCAACAGAATTTTTAGGGAGGTGCTATGTTAACAGTGTATGTTTGAAGATGCAATTGTGAAAATATTTTATTGAGAGTGGATGTTTAGTCATAAGGAATATATTTCTTCAACTTCATAGGGAACACCAACAATTTTTCAGACCAGTTGTTTCCTGCAGCAGTATATGAACTACCTGTCAATCAACAACATCATGAAAGCTTGATATTATTAGACTATTATTTCTCCCATATTTTTTTTAAAACAGTTTAAAGATTTGTCATCTACATTCAAGTACTTAATCAATCTGGAATTCATTTTTATGTTTCGTGGGAGATAACAATTTAATTTCATTTTTTCCATTTCCCATGAAAAAACAACTATTTCACCACCATTCATTCAAATGATCATCATATGAAGCCAGCTCTTTCCCAAATCACAATTCCTCATATATTGGGTCTCTTTCTGGGCTCTTATTCTGATCCATTATTGGTTACTGTGTTTCTGTCAGTGCCAGTACTATTTTGCCTTAATTGCTATTGGTTTTAAATAATTCTACATACCTGGTAAAATAATTTCCCTGACCTTGTTTTACTTTTCTGGAATGTTCAGGTTATTCTTGGCCTTTTAATATTCTGTGTAAATTTTAGAATTTGATTGTTAAATTCAATGAAAAAAATCTATAAAGATTTTGATCAGAAAATCATTGAATTTATGGAGCAATTTTGAGAAGGTTGACTGGGACTAACCCCCAAATAAATCCTTGGACACTGAATCTCTAATAAAGTTCCGTAGTAGACGACAATTCACAAATGCTGTTACAATTTATTGTTTTGGGAACTAAACACATCCTTTGTGATTCCAATGGGAAAGAATTTTTGGAAGCATGCACCTAATTTTCTCTGGACTTCCCTTTGCTGATTTTGCTTTGTATCCTTTTAATATAATAAATCTTAGCTATGCGTATGACTATCTGCTAAGTTATGTGAGTCCTTCAAGCAAACCTCTTGGTGCATGGGAGCTTGATCAACCAACTGAGCCACACAATCCAGGGTACTTCTTTTATTTTAAAGAAAAAATTTTTGGATATAAAATGGTGCATCTTATTATCAATAGGATCCTAGATTCCTTGAACTATAGAACATTTGGGAGATATCAGAATATTGATGTCATTAAAGCCATAAAACTGTGAGACCACTCAGGAAGTAAGCATGGGGAAAGGTGAAAGGATGGGCCCTGGGAACAGAACCCTGGGATACATATAGGCCTGGAAGAAGGTAAGAGGCTGGCAAAAGAGAATAAAAAGGGTAGCCAGTGAATCAAAGACAAACCTGGGGGCTGATACTCTATCCACTGAACCAAACCAGTTGGGGCTGAAGTTAAGCATTTTAAAAATTATTCTTTCACAGATGAATAAAAAAGACTGAGATTAAACAACTTATTTTAAAAAAGAATAATTTATTTGAGGTCACAAATGTTTTGATACTAAAATCCTGCTCAGTTTATTATACATTCCAACGCTTTATTCCATAGATTATAAACAGAATCAGTTATTGAGGGAATGGATGCCATGTTGGAAACCAAGGCAGAGCCTGAGCAGAGGAGAAACTGGCCTAATTAATGCAATTCCCAAGTGTTTGATTAGCATGCTTTAAATTTCTCTATCTCAACGCAACATAACTAGTCCCTGGGGACTGGGACAAAGCTGAACCCATTGTTGAGGTAGTAGGTTCCATGAGACTTAGAGCCTGACAAACCCAACTGTACCAAAAGAATATATAAATGTGGAGAGGGATTCAGAGTAAACAACTGATTAAGGTGAGGGAGAATGAATAGGGGTAGAGGCTTGAGGTGTAAAGAATTTGGATGTCTCTTACTCAGCAAATGTTATCAAATGACTTCTTTACATATGACATTTTTCTTTAGAACAAGTAAATCAAAGGTGTGTGGCACCTATTCTGCCCTCAAAGAATTCATATTACACAAATTACCTTAATATAGCGGGATGGAATAAATACCACCTACGGGATCACAGAGCAATACCATGACTGGAGCATTATGGAAGACTTTGAGAAATAGCAGAGATGTGAGAAAAATGACACAGATAGGGTAAGGTAGACACAATTGATTTGCCCACTGGGTTCTCATTTTGCCTTCTTATGGTAACAGAAAGTTTATTTTACTCTGAAGAACCCAGTCCTGATGGTTTGGAAGTGACTGGTACAAACTCAGAAGTGAGTATGTGATCTGGACCTAACAATTTAGCACATTCCTCTCCTGATTACAATGATTGGTTCAAAGATGGACATATGATCCTTCAGTCAAATGAAATTCAGTCCTGGAGATTTGATTGGCATTATTGGAAAGAAGAGGATCTCTTTCCACTGAGATTGTTAGGTTGTGAGGCTAAATTCCTGGAGCAGCCTGGGACCATAACAGAGAGCCTGCCTTGGAAGGAAGCATCCAGAGAAAAAGTCAGAGCCAAGAGTCAGAGCCAGTGTCCTGAACTTGCCCTGAATTTTTAGTTATGTGAGCCAATTTCCATGTTCTCTGCCCCTGCCCTATTTTCTTTTGTTGTATTTATCTGAATTGAGTATTAATTGTTTATCATGAAAAGGGTATTGGCTAATATACAGGGCATGGGAGCCCCATCTTGGAAACTGTGAGCAAAACCGGACAAGCAGTTGAAGTAGGCCACTTTAAAACTAGTGAGTAATGAGACTAGAGAAGTATGATAATACGCGTTGGCATAGAGCTGAGGAAAGAGTTGATATGACAATAGGAATGATTCCAGGGTTTTTTGAACGGTACATTGTTGCAACGAAGATTGTAATCTTCATTTCTTTCTTGGGAGTAACTTTTAGTTTTTTCTTTACTTTCTACCCTCTCTATTCTGGCACTGGTTGTATTTATAGCAATGTTGGTTTGTTTCTAATGGGTATCTTCTATTGTAGAACTAGCACTTAAATTGATCATGACTCCAGATCTCAGCTATTGTGCCTCTCCAAAAGGAGAATTTCCTAGAGGTGATACAGAGCAAGCACAGTCTCATGAGATACCTCTCGGTTGGATTCCCTCTTCTCTTAGGGCAATAAACTGGATATAACTTGTGCTATTGTTGTGTGGGTACTCGTTTTCCAACTACCTAAAACCTCTCTCCCTATACAAGATTGTTGCGCCTTGGTGGGCAGGTACAAAGTACTACATATTTTAGAAGAAGATTTTCACAGTACCAGTCTATTCTCTTGAATACAGTAGGTAGTCAAATGCTTATGGTGAAAGTTTTTCTTTAAATAGAACCACTAGTACATTTCTATTAAAGCAGGTACTAGTATCTAGACTTAGAGAATGGTTACCTTTTAGAAAAATCTGATTCCTCTTTGAATAATTAAAGGAAGGAATAAGCACAGAGGAAACTGTTGTGACATTTTGAATGAGTGCTTGTATTTATCATAAGATAAATACTGTTCCTCCACAGGTCACATAAAAGCCTTGAGGTGTGGGGGAATATAACTCTTCTCACCCTTTATGTCTCCTGGCCTCTTTTTGTGCTGCACTCAATAACTTTCTTTTTTCAAAATTATTACCTATGTGCAGATACCCTTCTCTATAAAAGACAGAGCATAATTTTTCATCCTTCCCTTTCTCCTTGAGGGTGAGCTAGACTTGGTAACTCATTTTGTAAGCATAAAGAAAGAGAAAACAATAACTTCACAGGGGACAAAGTCCTGGCAAACACTATCTTAACCAACTGATGAAAGTTAACACCAACAATGGCATCACGTAGATGACATGTATCCCAATGTAATATGATGACAAGGACACTTCAGTTCTGTTGTTTTCTTTCCAAAAGCCTGTAATCCCAATCTAACTATGAGAAAAACAACAGAAAAGGCCAGAGACATTTCAGGATCTTTGTCCAGTACTATGTAAGACGGCAAAGGTCACAAAAAACAAGGGAAGACTGAGAATCTGTCACAGACCAGAAGAGCCTGGGCATGCATAACCACTAAGTACCGCATGGTCCCCTGATGTGGATCCTGGAGCAGAGATAGGGCATTAATGCAAAAACTGGTGAAAGACAAATAAGTCTGGAGTTAGATCAGTAGTAATATTCCAATGTCAGCTTTGTTGTTTTGACAAATGTACCATATGAATATGAGGTGTCAATTAACCTAAGGTGGGGGAAACTAGGTGAAGAGTATATGGGAACTCTGGAGAACCATTGTAACTTTTCTGTAAATCTAAAGTTATTACAAAATAAGCACTAATTTAATAATTGTTATGAAGTGTTCCAGTAATTCAAAAAGATAAGAATGTAATTAACACCATGTACCCATCACCCAACTTCAGAAATAAAAATTACAAGTATAGTCAAAGTCATCTATGTATGCCTTCACAATCCTGACATCTTTTTCTTCTGAGACAACCATATTCTAAATTTATCTTTATAATTTCTGTGCATATCTTTGTATTTTTTTTTGGCATATATATGAATCTATAGACTGTATTTAATACTGGGTTATATATTTTAAACTTGAATTGATGATACCGTACTGTTTGTATATATATTTTTGGCTTCCCTTATTTACCCTATAATATGGTTTTGAATCTCATCTATTAGGTTGATAGAGTCTGCACCTGTCATTCATTCAAAAACCATTTATTGTGCTTTAACTACGTGCTAGGCAGAGGACTAGGTGCTGGGCATTCAGCAGTGAATCAGATATTTCTTGAAGGCACTGTGCTTGAATATGGATATATAAAAAGTATTATTAATATGGCTATAGTCTGATTAGGGACTTATCACACTAAATGAGACTCTAACTTTGATATTTGTTCTTAACATCATTGTTGTCTGTGAATAATCCTCATTTTAGAGATTTTATCTTGATGGCCTGCAGACATATTTTGTTTGGTCAAGTCAATGTTTTAATATGCTGCATTACTTCTCAGCAGCATTAAAAATTCAGAGATTTCTCATAGTGATGCTAATTTTCAGTTTATCTTGAAAAATCTGACCCTGCCTGGCTGATTCCCATGTGGTCACCACTGGGAGGCAGAGAAGCTGCTGCTCTACAGTCTTCCCAGCCCACTTGGCTCTTTATAAGACTCCCCAGGTTTCTACAAACCCCGGAGGTTTGTGACGCGTGAGCTATACAATAGGCAGTGTATTTTTTTTTTTATTATTACATACAGTCTCTTAAATGTTGTCTTTGATAGTGACAGTGTCAATAATTACAGGAGAGTTAAAAGGTGTTTATATACTTGCACATAACTGAGATTTTTCAACGCTTGTATGCACAGCTTTGGCAATCTACCTAAAACCTTTAAGAAAAAAGAGTGACATAATTTCTAATTGATACACAAACCATTTTCCTATAAGCTAGTGCAGTTTTTAAAATTTCATGCTTTGCCTGCAGTTTCACTGTTTTTGTTTGTTTGTTTGTTTTGAGGGCCTACTATGTGCAGAATATGGTTCTAACTCCAGAAGTGACTCAAAGAGATACATAGTGAATTCTTACCTTCAAGGATCTTATAGGACAGCATTTTTCAACCTTTTAAAAAAATTGCATGGCCCACATAAACAGATTACCAAAATTCTGCCACATACCAAAAAATATATAGGTATAATTTTGACCAATTCATACCAAATGGCTATTGTTGTATTGGCTGTTGTCATTTTTAATTTTATTGTATTTGACACTCTAAGGGAAAAGAGGACAGTGCCCTTAAGTAGTCAGGTATTGTATGTTTTAAATATTCTTGTGGCACACCAGTTGAAAATCACTGTTATCCTCATACTAGAGGCCTGGTGCATGAAATTTGTGCAATTGAAGGGGGTCTCTCAGCCCAGCCTGCCCCCTCCCACAGTCTGGGAGCCCTCAGGGGATGTCCTACTGATGACTTAGGGGAGTGGGAAGCGAGCCTAAGCCACAGTGTGGCCTCCCTATGTGGGGCTGATTGGGATGGCGTGGGCAGCGAGTGGCTGGCCCTGCCCCCAATTGCACCACGGCCACTGGTGGCCTCCCTCTGGAGGAGGCAACCCCAGCAGGCCTATCTGGGAATGGTGCTGGGCAGCCCTTCCCCAAAATGCCCCACCGCTGCTGCCACCTGTGGCCTACCTCTGTGGGAGGCGACCAGGTAGACAGTCAGGGGATGGTGCCGAAGGGGTTGCAGATCAGGCCTGGAGAGAGGCCTGGGGAGAGAGAGGTAGGGTCTGTTCCACAGCCTCTGTGGCAGCTGTTGATCAGCCATGGCTTCTCTCTTTGTCTCCGGGCTTCGCCAGCAGCCGGGCCTCTGCTTCTCTCAAGGCCTCTGCGGGGGCTGCTGATCAGCCCTGACTCTTTGATCAGGCCCGGAGGTAGGCCCAGAGGCACTGACTGGCATAGAAACTGATCAATCAAAACCTAATCTGAGTGAACTGTGAAGGCAGAACCTGAGGAGGGGGCTGAGGAGGGGTTTTAATGGTAACAGCTGTTTGGTATATGGTGTAAGAAAGTGGTTTAATTTTTTAATGACCAGTTTGGTAGTATAGTGCATATGGTTGGCTATCAGTCCAGATATAGGGATTATGTATTTTTGTTAGCCAGGAACATCTCCTCTTGGTGAAAAAGGCTACCCACCCCCATTTAATCAATTATATCTTATATAATCTATCTATACTAATAAAAGGGTAATATGCTAATTAGACTGGGTCAATCAGCCATCTTCCAAATGTCCGACTTCCTTCTGGACAAAGCCATCGTGGTCGGGGCTGTGGCAGAGAAGGCAATTGGGGGCGAGATTAGGCCAGCTGGGAAGGGCCATTGGAGGTGAGATCCGGCCTGCAGGAGAGGGCAGTTAGGGGTGATCAGGCAGGCAGGTAGAGGCAGTTAGGGTCTGTTAGGCAGGCAGGCAGAGAGGTTAGCGGTGATCAGGCAGGCAGATAGAGGGGTTTAATCAGGCAGGCAGGCAGGTGAGCGGTTAGGAGCCAGTGGTCCCAGATTGCAAGAGGGATATCCCTAGGAATCAGGCCTAAACCAGCAGTTGGATATCCCCCAAGGGGTCCCCTATTGGAGAGAGTGCAGGCTGGGCTGAAGGACCTCTACCTCCTAACCCCCCTCTTCGGTGCACTGTGGCACTAGTAGAATGATAAAACACCTCACCAATTAACTTTGTAATTCAACATATGTATCGAGCACTTGCTCTGAACTAGAAATACTGAAAGGGAACTTGTACATGTAAAGAGAACAACATAGGTGAATAAGATGATTCTTGATCTCAGGTGCTTTATTATTGCCCAGGACAGGGGTTCTCAGAGTTGCATGTGTGGACGAGGGAATTCCCAAGTCCACAGGCACAAGTTCAGATTCAGTGACTTAGATAAGGTGTGGGCAGCTTCATTTTCAACAAGCAGAGACTGTGAAGCCCATAGGGCTTAAGTGGCTGGGCCCTTCACTTCAGTGGCTCTGTGAATTTTGTAAGTCTCAGGGAGTTATAGAGTATTCTGTGTGGAGAGAGGGAGCTGGGTTTTCACCAGAAACCATTTCTGTGGAAATAAGCACTGTTGGTAAATTTCCTAAAGTGCCCTCAGAAGGCTTCGGGCAATTTGTTGTGATTTCTTTTCTTGTGCTAAACGTTCACTTTTGTATCTAACTTTGATTCACAATCTTGCATTCTCTTTCCCAAAAGGAGCTCACTCAATTACATAAGCTTTAGGCTGCTAGCCTCAGGTGATTCTGATGCATGCTGTCCCTGAACAAGTCTTTGACAAATGCTGATCCAGGGTTCATGAAAGAAAAAAAAAAAAAATGGGGGCAGTGGGTGGAAATAGCCTGTTAGATATCATAAGGATTGTTGTGGTGGAGTTGACAATAATACATGGAAGTAAAATTTAATTTTGACTTAATTTTAAGGCTCTCTGCCCATCAAATGTGTAAGCACCTCATACCCAACTGCCATATAGTGGCAGTTTGGATCATTTCACTCATTTGTTAAATATAGTTTCTCCACAGGGCTGTGTTAGGGAAAAGTCTAATTGTGGGTGTTTATGTTGTAAAAATAATTATTTGAATATTGTTAAATTGATCGGAATATTTTTTACAGTCTATCCTTCAATTATTATTCTCTGTTCTACCTGCCATTTGTAGCTTTTCAAAGTGGAGTCCACTGTTTTCCTTACTCCTCCCGCCCCCACCTATGCCTGGAAGCTCAGATCTCCCCCTTTCAGAGGCAAGTCCTCACTACGGCAGAAAGTATTTGAACACTCTAAGCTCTCAACTCTACTGTGTAAATTAGACTTTCAAGTAATTTCCTAGTCCAGAGTTGGTGACCCACCTAGGATTGCTTAGTTCTGCATCCTTGCCATTTCTCAAGATTTTGCCAAAAGCAGGTCTAGGTCTATTCTTTTCATTCCTCTCCCTTTTTACCCCCAGAAAAACCTCACCCTTAGTGCTAGCACCTCGTAGCCCTTTATTTGACCTAATCCACATGGGACTTCTGTCATAATTTGCACTGATTGTCAGCTTGTGACTATTGACTATTAAGAAGGCAACAGGATTTAATTATAGATGTTCCTCAAATTTGTAAGAGTGTTTCTTGTTGACCAGGAAAATGCAAACTTAGTGTGAATCCTCATTAGATACATTGAACCATGATTTCTACTAACTATGCTAAACTGAGTTATCAAGATCACATTTGGGCACATCCTAATTTATATTGTAAAAGAAGATAACAGGGTGAACAGTGGTATCATTTCCTAGGGTTAACATGAAGAATTTTGTTAGTTATCTCTCTAAATGACGGCCCTCTTACTTTTCACCATTTTTACATTTTGGTGAAAGGACTGCTATCACATAGTTTGACTTAACCTGCTAAAACGTCCCAGCATAATCACCTCATGAGATGCTACTACAATATAATCGCCCGAAGAACTATGAACTATTCCTCAACTATACTCTCAATGTGGGGTTGCCTGCAGTGATGATTGTGGCATAGCAGGTCCAGGGAAAGCAATAATGCCATATCTCACAGAATGTAAATGTCATCAAAGACAGAAGAGAACTTTCAAAACAAAGCACTGGCTTCCCTTTCAAAGCTCTGTAACCTGGCGTATAGATGCCCACAGCGTGGCAGTGCTGGGTCTGTCCTATAGCCATGCCCATGGACCCTGTTCAGGCTTCTTTCTCAGTGACTAGCAGTTGTCTTTAAGCATGTCAAGGCAGATAATATTTGGCTCACTTTTCTATCCCGTTCCCCTAGGAAGAAAAATAGTGAAATCACAGAGAAGGTAACCGAGGTATGCTGCATATTAACAGTACTGCTCCCTCTTAAGCAACAAAATGAACACTAAGACCGAATGTGTTTTGATAATGTGGAGGTGTATCATTCATTCCTTTCTAGACTTCCAGATAAGCATGTTCATCTCCCCCGCCTCTCCCCCACCTGTTTGGAATTTGAAAAGGCAAGATTTACCTGTCAAAGGCTTTGAAACCCCCTGGTTTCAAACCTGAAAGGATTCCTCGGTTTCCCTGAGGGATCAGGATTTCAACTGCCTCTTTTCAGGGTCCCGCACGGTGCCTGGTGTGTAGTAGGCTCAATGAGCTGCACTAACAGGAAGGTATCTAGTATGCTTCATGGTCACATCCACATGCCCACCAACACTTCCTTTAGATACCAAGTGAGATTTACACGGAGGCATGTGCACATTTATATTTACTCTTCTTCTTCGGGGGACAGTGCAGCTCCAAGTGCCCTCTGCACGTGTGATTAAATATTAATTAGGCTTCTAATATAAGCAAGTGAGTTCACAGGCCCAAGTGTCACATGAATAATTTATGAGGTACCCGAAGGCTCAGCCTGGAAAGCTGATTGGCCACCTTGGATTTGTATAATTACAAAGTTTCATTATTAACAGTGGAAGCATTGGAGAGATTTGCCTAGCTTGAGGGACTTTGAAAGCATAAGCTGTCTCATTAGGGGTAAAAGGGAATAAGGCAAAATATGCAAACTTGTTAGTAGAAAAGAAGGGGGATGAAATTTAAATAAACTTAGCCTTCAAACATAACTATGGTATGTGTGCATTTAAAAATATGTAATAAAACTGGTATTCTGATTGATAAGCAGCTTTGCTTTAAAGTTATAATATGTCAAGCAATGCTTCAAAGCTTTCATTTTTAAACTGAAGGCCAAAAACCTTTCATAATTTACTGAAAAAGCCACAGGTAGCCTATTGGGCCTTGTGGAGTAAGGTTTGGAGGTAAAGAAGGAAGACAGTCCAGGGTTCTTGCTAGAATGTGTGTTGTGCATGCAATTAAATCTCAAGGTCAAACAATTTACAGACAATTACTTTTCTAACATCTCCAGAAATGCCTGCTTACACGTCTTTAATTTTAAATGATACTGATATTCCAATTCTCCCCAAAGGTTAATGCTGACTAAATCCAGCTGTGACCTGACACAATGCGACAGCACAGTGCCTAATTATCCTCTGGATAGTCATTTACTTGAAACCATTAAAGGAATAGGCTGAGAGGAAGATTTAGGACCCTGAAAAAATGTTAGCCTGACTTCTTCCTTCTAGAAGATGGGACGGGCTGAAAAATAAAAATAAAATCCTGCTAAATGTTAGCCATTTGCTTTGATGGCAGAAAATTGTTCAACCCACTCTGTTTTTTCACAGGTTAAATTGCTAACTAGTTCATTTTATCCATTGCCTACGGCTGGTGCTAAATGTCAGTGACAAATTTTGTACTTGTCTTGAAGAATGAATTGTTATGCACAAAAGCTATAGTGCTCTTTTAAGATGAGTGAATTGCAGAGGGAAAAAAGTTGCTCTTTTGAAAAAGGATTATTTTGATTAAAGGCCTTTTCTATTGTAGCTGAAGACAGGTAGTGTTTTAAGATAATTCTGACAGTTACCTCCCACGGAGGCTGCAGTCCTTTACTAGAAATTTCTTTAAGAGCACTTGTGTCAGATTATATACTATGGTTATTATTATAAGACCATTAGTGGCAGTGAAAGAAATAACAAAATAAAATAAAATAAAAAAGACAGTTTTCATTAACTAGAGTAAAAATAATGGTTTTCTGTGTGGGACTAGCATTCCATCACTGCCATACAAACCTTTCCCAATGAGTTGCAATGGGAATTAGGGAGGGACACCTATGCTTGCCCAAATGTTGCAAAAATAAAACCCTCAATATTTCTGAAATATATAGTAGGAACGTATGAGGTCAGCTAACGCAGATTTTCAGCCCTCTTGTTTTTGGTTACTTGACAAATGAGTTCTGACTAGCTCTTAGCAATTACTAATATTATACTGTGAACTGCTTTATTATCACTAGTTTATATAAAAAAGAGATTTGCATCATTCCTTTCTCTGGTTTTCATTTTCCTTTACAAGGAATAGTTTTGCTTGTTTATCATATGAATTTTATAATAGTAATTTTGTCATAGTGCTGAATTATCCTCTCTAAATTTTAGCACTTTTGATAAACAAAATGTGTAACATGAAAATGTGATTGTTAAATACAGTGTTAGTATACACACAGCAAAGTTTGGGTACTCAAAGGGATAGTTCACCTCTAGTTTAAATTGCTGAGCATTTGTTTTGATGCAGACAGGATTTACTAGGATGAACTCCAGTTAGTTTATAATTTTGATTCTGCTAGTCCCAAAATGCTTACTTGAAGGAGAAAAAAAAATACTGATGGTTTCTTGGTGAAGTATTGAGAATACAAGGTTTTTTAGTTAGAGTAGTTCTTTCATCATAAGAGACAAGTATAACCATGCTTTGTTATAATACACCATTCTATTGTACTGTGACATTATTATAGGGAATTTGATTTTTAAAGAAAACAACAGTGATTAGTTTTAAAACCTTAGTTAAATACTGACTTGAAATTAGCTCTTTTAAATTAATGAAATCAGTTGTTAAATCAGCTCTTACTAAAGTGATACATAAATATAGGTGTTGGAACTTTTTGTTAAGACCCAGTATTCAGCTTGGCAAGGAATGGCTTTCGTGCTTGAATAGTTTGCTACTTTACCTACCCGTTCCCCACCCATTCTCTAACCACTTCCATCCTTTTCTGTAATTATGAGTGGTGTGAATGGTCTCTCAGTTGGAGTTGTCATTATCTTCATCCCTCCCAGCAAGAGTTTCAGTCTGATGATGTAGATCAGGATTCTAAGGAAAGAGCCCAGGCCAAAAAGTCTTCCAGAATGTTGTTTAGAATACTTTTTATTGGTGTGTGTGTGTGTGTGTGTGTGTGTGTGTGTGTGTGTATAGGTAGGGAAGTGTCAGTTGAAATGCAACAATTTAATTTACAAATGTTGATTCTTACATTTTTTCCTGGACCTGGGCTTACACCATCTCTAGCTAAATCTACAATGGTTAAATACCAGGTAGTGTGTGTCTGTGTTTTCCAACACTGATGTCTCTGGACTTTGGACACTATGTAATGCAGATCATGTGGCAAAATCACATCTTTGGAGGAGAGTGCATTAATGAGGTGCTGATTTTGCTGTTTTTCTTATCTCCTTTTTGTATTTTATTGCCCATATAATTATCACATTAACCTCATAGGCTTAAATAAAATGTTATTTAGTTTTTAATAAATAGCCATCAAATAGCTTTGCATGTGTAATGTTTTTTTTCTTTTATATCAACTGCTTTGTCATGTATTTTCATGCTTCAAAATTATTATTAAGAAAAAAATAGCAAAGATAAAATTAGAGGGCTCAGTTCTTCTCTGCTGAGTTCAGTGATTGGAGTTTGCAAGGTGGGTTTTGTCTTCAAATTGTTCCCACTGTGACTTGTTGGCATTAATGAGGCTATTGGTCGGGTCAGAGGGAGGAGCAGGGGGCATTCTTTTCCCTAGTGACAATCATTCCTGTTATCTCCATATGTGCAGCTGAGAATGTAGACCTACTACTTGAAGGTGTTCAATATTGCAGGCGGTGTGTAGTGAAGCCTAGAATATATTTTGGCATTTTGCTTCCACATGCAGCTTCTTGTATAATCAATCCCACTGTGTTTAGAGGTGAAACCTTTTTATACTTTTGTTTTGTGGAAACAGTGGAATTGGTTGGGAAAGTAGAAACTTGAAGAGTAAAGACTCTGCCAAAATGTAGACTGAGAGCCAAAGTAGTTTTGCTTTTGTATAATTTGGAAATAGCAAAATATATTTTGTGCTTTAGCTGAGAATTTTGTCTAGTTACCTGTTGTCATTAGTTAACATTTTAGAGTGATTTTATAGTGGCAATTTGAGCTTAAATATATATATAAAAATAGCACAATATTAACAAATGCCCATTTGAAAAATAATTTTAGCATCTTAATTTAGTTGGCAGGGAAATTATACATTGACTAGAAATATGAGTCAGTCCACATGATCCTTTTTCTTGAAAATATGAAATTCTTCAATGCAGTTCACCTTACTGAACATTTCTGTTTCCTTTTTGGTGGTGATATTGCTGTCCCTTACCTCCCATTCTATAAAATTATAATGAGTTCAATACAAGGAATAGAGTATCAAGTGAATGTCCATAGGACATTTTGTATTTGATTTTACCTTTGTTGTCAAAGCTCTTAGTTCTATAATTTTTTTTTAATTTTTTTTTTTTTTGTATTCTTTAAACACATCCACTTTTCTAGAGAGGTCTCTCCTTTACTGCTCTACTTTCCCCCGCCAATGGTTTCATTTTATTCTTCTATTGCTAACTATTACAATGAACATCTCTTGAGAACTGTGGACTCTAATTTCACTTTTAAATCTTAAATCCTCTTTTCTATCCCCGTTATTTATTTCTAAACCTACTAAGTTTAAATTGTTTCCTTCCCTTTTCCCTTGAGTTTTCTGCCACACAGCGTTTCACAGGTGATATAGAGAAGATAGAAGATGAGTCAAAAATTTTGAAAAAGGATCTTACTTATGTAGACTTTAACTTTATACAAAATCCATAAATTATCATTGTATTTCTCCACTGATTCAGACATTCTAATTACCACATGTCTTGGTAGTGGTATACTATTATCCACAATGAAATAATCAAGTGAAATTAATATATATTTTTTCTATTTAAAAGCTGACCAACTAATTTACTTGTTCCTAGCACAGAATGTGGATATCATGCTAAACTCACAGGCAAGTTCATCCAACTTAGATGGCCTAATTTACATCTGCTGTTTCCCTTGAGTATGTCACTCCGTTTTGGCAGAAGCTATGGTCTTACTAAGACGGAGTCAGGCAGTTTGTCAGGGGATGCTAGCTGAGAGAGGACAAATAAGTATAAATCCTATATGTCCAATCCTATTTTATTATTTCTTTGTGGGAAATTGGAAATGACTTGGAGTGTAGATGTATTGCTCCAAGCAGATGAAGCAGCTTGTTTTATACAACAAGCAAGTAATTTGCTTTATGATACTAATGATAATGACAATAGCAACTATATATATATATATATATATATATATATATATATATATATATATATATAAAACACTACTGTATGTAGGCATATATTAAGGATTTCATAAGGTATTCTTATTTAATTCCCACATTTATCCTGCAAGATAGTTATAATCTCTATTTTACAGATGAGAAAACTGACATTCACCACTATACAATATGTTAATGAATCTATTACAGCACTGTAACAATTTTGCTTTTATTTCAGTTTCATCTGTTTAAATAAAAATATATAACTAAAAAAAAAGAATAAGCATAAATTATTTGGAGTGGAGGTTTGTGCACATATTTTTCTCATGAGATTCAAGTTATGGCTCTGGCTTTTACTTTCATCTCTCTCTCTTTGGAATATTTCTTATGCACACTGAAACAAGCCTCATCTATCAGACATTTGTGATCTTCAAACCAAGCAAGATCACTGAAGACCTGTAGAAATATAATTTAGTAATATGGTTTTATTTTGCATAGGCAACTTTGAAATGACCAGTATCTGAGGCTTTTTTTTTTTTTTTTTTTTTTTTTTTTTTTTTTAAGAAAGTAATGCCTTAGTAAGTACAAGAAAAAATTCAGATTAACTTCATTTTGGATGTTGCCTTGTAAACCCTTTCTGGGATCTGATTTATGCTGATGCCATGGGCACTATATAAACAGTATGTTGCAATGCTCCTTCTCTCTTTGGGCCTCCACTTCCCTCTCCATCCCAGTAAATCCTTTGAAGGTTTTATTATTCAGAGGTGGGAAGATTGGAGTGAAAGCTACAGAATGATTTAACACTGTGGGAACTTAATCAATAAGAGTGTTGCCCAAAGCTCCCAGCAAAGGGGTTGTTTTCCATCCGCATGATAATGAGGCCGAGGAGCAGCCACCTCTGGGGGAGGAGTGCTAGGGCAGCGATTCTTTGGTGGTGCTTTTCCTGGTTGCTAATTAATAGTTTTGAGGCCAGGGGGGCACCTTTTGGCCTCTCTGACATTTGCAAGCTTTTCTGTGGCTTGTCCCACATGTCTTTCCACCATCAGGGGTCACTCTCAACTGGATTGGAGTCTGACAAGTCTAATTGGCTCGAATCTATGCAGATTTAAACATCTAGCCCACATGCCAAAAATCTGATGTTTTCTCATGCTGCTTCTGAGTTCCTGGCATTATGGGATCGGTGCATGCCTGAATTATTATGTATCAGCTTATCCTTCTGTTAGCATGTTAAAGAGCAATTAGCTGGATGTGGTGTAAGAAATAGGGGAAAGAACTTCAATGCAGTTCAGTTGTAAATGGCTTTTATACTTAAAAAAACCGTCAGACCATTGAATTTTACTGGTTGGAAAGCAGATTGAATTGTATAGTAAAATTTTTTAAAGGGTGAATAATTTTCTGAGTGTTGGTTAAAAAAAAAAAAGAGGGCATGAGAGATCAACCAAAGGACTTGTATGTGTGCATATAAGCATAACCAATGGACACAGACAGTAATGGGGTGAGAGCATGTGTTGAGGGGTGGGGTAGGGGGGGAGGGGTGAAGAAAAAAATCCTTGCTGGGCAAACAAAGATTTGGTAAATCACCAAAACATTCTTGATTTACTTATACCATCCCATTTCCTTTTCCTGGTCTTACACTTCTCACACATTTTCAATTTTATTTTATTTTTTTAACAATTTCAACTTCCTTATAACTGGTTAGTGACCAGATATATTTTCTTGTAAATTATATATTTTCTTCACTGAAAATTTATAGAATTCTGAATTAATGGCAGGAGGCTGGACTAGATGAATTCACATACAACCCAAGTTATATGGATAATTTTTGTTTTCTTTGGAAATACTTTATTTTAATTGACCATTAAGCCATATATAGAATAATATAATGGCTACGTTATATGTTGCTTCATCATTTATAAAATATTTTGTCATGTTTAACCTTCACAATAATCTTTGGAAGACAGTAGGTCAAGGGTGGGTTAATATCTGTACATTTATAAATAAATGTATTGATTTACAGAAAAATTAGGCAATTTGCCCAGTGTGCCTGTGTCACTGGGAGATGGTTTTGATCCCAAGTCACTTTTTCATCACAACATGTATGTATGAAAATAATTTATTCAGTAGATTATTTATAAACAATTTTTGACTATGGATTGTGTACTAATTTTTAAATGTGTTGGTTTAGAACAGTCCAAAAAATTTATGAAAAATAGCAAATAGTGATGAGTGGTTTTATCTGTAGGTCATTAAAAATTTTTAGCACCATAATGCTCTAATGACTAATATTTCTTTTTATTTTCATTTTCTGAGAGGTCTGTGTCATCATAATTCATCCAAGGATGCCAACTTTGCCATACTACATATGGAAAATATAAAATTAATTATCAAATACCTTACTTTTTATAAAAATCTGTTTAATACTACTAATAATTTAAAATGTCAGTATCACACTATATTCAGCGTTTGTTCACACATACCTGAGAAATCTGAGAGTATCTTTTATTTTCTTCTTTTTAAATCATAGAATGCTCTCCTTTTTTTTTCTTTCTTAAAATTCTTTGGTATCTCAAAGTTGCTGATATATTAAACCCTATTTCTCTTTCCTCTGAGTTTAAGTATATTTTAGTTACAATTTTGGAAAAAAAGTATTACAAGCTAAAAAGAAATGTGTGTGTGTGTGTGTGTGTGTGTGTGTGTGTATGTGTGGTGTGTGTGTGCTGTGTGTGTGTGGTGTGTAGTGATTTTACAATAATTAAAAATTTTCTAGTCTTCTGTGGCATGAAGTGTGGTGAGCTACTTTTGTTTCTTGCTTTTGGTTTCTGTTAGACACCCTTAGAGTCATGGACCTGGATATTCATAGATCAAACTAGTAGTGAACTTAGATGTCATTAGTTCAGCTTCTCATTATATATTATGAGGATTTTATTTATTTGCTTTTCCTTTTTTTCCCCTAAAGCAAATAATTTGGGACCTATCAATAAAAGAAGAAATAAGAGGGTAAACACTTTAATATATCATCTGTGGAAATAATTTATTATGACATTTCATTAGCAATGAATACACATTAATTTTAACATCACAAAATTTAACAGAATCAGTTTAAATGAACAATGCTCCAATCTTACTATTCAGGCTTAGAATGAGACCACATCTGATTCTTAAAGGGGAAAGAAACTAACACGTTTAAAAAATATTCACTATTTGTTAGATTGGGTTAGCAGAAATCTTGGTTTGTATGAGATAGTCTGGTTTACATTTGTTGCTCTGGCCTAATTACTAATAGTATTTCCCTTTACTCTCAAACCATATGAAATATATGAATTGAGCATATGCCTTCTGTCTTCTTTGTCTAAACATTCTCTAATGTAATTAAATCACCAGAAAATTGGGGTTTCTCATTTGGATTTGCCATGAATTAATTGTGTGATTTAGGTCAAATTATTTACCTCTCCGTAAATCAGATTTCTCATTAACAAAATGGGGACAGCATACTTTTTCCATACAATAATAATGAACCTCCGTGGCTAGTTCTTTTAGAACATGTCCAGAGAGGCCTTACTATTATCAGACAAAGAAATCATTATTTTCAGGTGGTATCAAATATTTTAAGGTGTGTAATGACTGGTTATACACAAAACCTTGGTGGAAATCCTAGCTCAACACTATTATGTCTGGGCTGTGATTTTTCATTTATGAATGCAAATTTTTGTGTGTGCTTATTTTGTTTTTCATCTTAAAAAAAAAAAAAAAGATAATACAGCTCACCTCTCTGGCACAGACTTGGTAAATGATATGTAGTTAGCTGTACTTTTCTATAATTTTATGGTGATTATATGAATATGGCTTACCATTGTTGTTATATAATAATGATAAAATATTGTGTTCCATCTGATTTTGCTCACTTACTTTAATCACTACGTTTGTATCCTCTTGATTATTATGCTTAAGCAAGGATAAAGGATTCTAAATGACTCTGTATGGCTTATAGATTTTGTCTCAGTGAAGGGAATTGAGTAGAACTAGATAGATATTAGCTTCTTGAGACAACAGGGAAGTGTTTTCAGTGGACTTCAATTCTAGAGCAAAGGAAAAGAGTAGGAGTTAGGCCAACTGTCCAGAAATTAGAGAGAAAGAATCTAGCAGAAAACCAAGCTAAAATGGGGTGGATTGTATCCACTGGTTTTTTAACCAGGTCTAATTTGGAATAAAGATAAGTTTTGGGTTGGGATGTGAGTAAGGGTAGGATTTAGGAGAAGGGGTTGAAAGGAATTAAGGAAATTTTAGTATGGGTTTAAAGTTGTATTTTAATTGAAATCAGTGGCAAATTTGCCTTTTTATAAACCAGGAAAGAAAAGTGGTAAAATAAATCAAGAGCTAATGTCCTAATTGGGTTACTTTTGTCAAATTTGTTATTTAATGGTACTTGCATACTCAGTGCTAATTAGGTATTGAGTGTAAGAGGTTTTCTTTTGCACATGGACACAAGTGAATAGATAATCTCAGAATCATGTACTTTTTCTCTATATGAAGCAAGTTTTATTCACCAGTTTTCTCCAGATTTTAACTTAAAGTAATGAGTGTTTAAACAATTATTAAAAAAATTTACACGTATTTTTTGCATAAAATTCTACTACAAAGGACATGCTTGTAAATTTATCTAGAATGCCTATTTATTGCATGTTAAATTTTTTTCTTTGTTACTGAGTTAGAAGGATTAATCTCTCAAGCCCACAATCAATTGTGACTACATCTATAAAACTAACAGTGGATGTACATTTTCAAAATTGAAAGTCATTATAAAACAATGTAGGCCACTGTAAATCATAGCTAAAAACAGTCATAATGGAAATCTTTTATCTATGTCTGATCCACTAACATGCTGTTATTCTGAGAACTAATAACTTTTTCTTGGAGATAGGGCCCCAAATTCAATTTTATAGCTCACAGTCCCAGTAAATAGGAAAAGTCTGCCAAACCTGCTTTTATCAAGCCTAGCGATTTCATGTTCTTACCATATGTAGTGAGCTAGGAAAAAAAAAAAAAAAGAAAAGTGAGGTTTGATGATTTTATTTTTTTATTTGTCCAATGGACTCTACTATGTTTTTGTATGTGATGTTTTATTATTAATATTTTAATATTATTTTAGATTATAGCTAGCATTATTTCAGTAAAATCCAAGAGTCCTTGGGAGAAATATTTGCTCCTACTTCATTGTAAAATTTGTAACTATTTAAATAGGCCATCAATTTTCATTTTCTACTCTTTGAGCAGCTAGGCTAATAATCAACTTCCACTATAGTGTTATTAGAAAAAAGGAGTATACATCGTGGCAGTGGGCTTCTTTGGTGCTTCCAAGTCCCAAAGGAGAAACTTGTTAAGATAGTATAGTATTCTGAGAAAAGAAAATCTTAAAGGTCCAGCCTGCTTCTTTCAAACTAAGAAACTGACTTCTTATAGAGAGGGTCAAGAGTCTAAAATTATTTAGTAATTTTTTTCAAAGATTTATTCCATTTTTATTTAAACAGTTTTATTTTTATCAAAGTTATTTAAATCTTAAGTAACACTTTTCATCCTATTTTTTAGTTGTGGATAAAGAATCCCACTGGCTAATTTAAAGCAGAAAAGGAGCTTATTAAAAAAATATTGAATATTATCCAATAATTAAAAGGATAGTAAAAGGAATCCATGAAACAAACAAACAAACAAAACACAACACCTAGAGATTCAGGCTTATAATTTGCACAGATAGAAACAAATCTCAGTTATTTTGCAGAACAAATGGCCTATTACATACAGATATGGAACCTTGCACCCCTGATAGTACTCACCCTGGACTTAGTAGTGCTGTAGGACTAGTGGTGCTGCCCCTAAACTGCTGTCCCTGGAATCTGAATGTAGTTGCTTCCAGTGCCCCTGGACTTACTAGAATAGATTCTGAATGTTCACTGCGGTAGCAGAATGCTCTGCTGCTCAACTTTGCTGAATATCATACCATCCTGGAGACTAATCCAGAGATTTAAATAATGAAAACTACAAATATGGATAGTTGTCTAGTAGGGTTGTGATCTTCTATTCATTGTAAATATTCAAATGATGAGCACTTATAGGGTTACTTTAAAGCAGGGATCCTCAGACTTTTTAAAGTGGGGGCCAGATCACGGTCCCTCAGAGAGCTGGAGGGCCGGACTATATGAACTACTAATTCCTCCTGTAACACCTTGGCTGCGCTCACTGCCCAAAAAACCTGGCGGGCAGGATCAGACTCCCCTGGGGGCTGCATGTGGCCCGCGGGCCGTAGTTTGAAGACCCCTGCTTTAAAGGATCTTCCTTCATTACATAGGGTTTGGACTAGATCTTATAAAACCATAATTTATATTTTATATATCTGTATAGACTTTTGTGTATTGATTTTATATTTTGGGTTATCATCAACACTATGTTATTCATTTTGTTGTTTATAATTTTTAAAAAATATATATTTTATTGATTTTCTACAGAGAGAAAGAGAGAAGGACAGAGGATTAGAAACATCAATGAGAGAGAACCATCGATCAGCTGCCTCTTGCACACCCCCTACTGGGGACATGCCCGCAATCAAGGCACATGCCCCCGACCAGAATCAAACCAGGGACCCTTCAGTCCACAGGCTGACGCTCTATCCACTGAGACAAACCGGTTTTGGCTGTTGTTTATAATTTTTAAAAGACTTTCTTCCTGACTTTAAAAGATGATTTAGACTATTTTATAACTGGCATCTGAAAACTATGTTTAGTGTAAATAGACTCTAGTTATTTCCTTGTATTAGGTGAACTTCATTATTGTAGTGCAAATAAAATCAGTAATAATGAATTTCATCCCCTTCCCTCTCCCCTTCCCTCCCCTCCCCTCCCCTCTCCTCTCCTCTCAATTTTTAAATGTACATTACAGTATTGTTAACTATACATACAATATTGTAAAATAGATCTCTAGAACTTTTTCATATTGCATGACTCAAATTTGATGCCCACTGAAAAACTTCAATGAGCATGGATGTCTGAATGTGATTCTGTTTTCAGTTCTTTTGGATATATACCCAAAAGTTGGTTGTTAGATCATATGGTAGTTCTATTTTTTTATTTTTTTTATTTTTATAGACACGTCTATACTATTTCCATAGTAGCTACACAATTTAACAATCCTACCAAATGTGCAAAGGTCCAAATTTTCCACATCCTTGTCAACACTTGTTATTTTCTGATATTTATGTTTATGTTTGTTTATGTTTATACTAGTAACCCATTCGGTGATATACACAGTAGGCCACCTACTGCTTCCTCTAGGAGCTGTGCTGCTTCCTTGGGAGCCATGCGGCTTCTGTGGGAGGCAGGCCCGCCCTCTCCTCTCTGGGCCTGCACTCAGCGGCGGAGGCTACGGGCCGGCCCTCTTGTCCTCCAGAGGCCCTCCATCGCTGTGGCAATGAAACAAGCATTCTGCTAGGCTGCTTATGCTGCCCGCTCTCAGTGGTTGCCCCCCCCAGAACTGGGGTACTCCAGCGAGGCTAAAGAGACTGGGCTCCACCAGCTTTGTGATGGAGTGATGATTAATTTGCATATTACCCTTTTATTAACTAGGATATGTTTATATTTATGTCTATGTTTATGTTTATATTTATTTGTGTTAGACATCATGGTGGGTGTGAGTTAATATCTCATTGTGGTTTTTGTTTGTTTGTTATTTTTTTAGAGAGGAAGGAAGAGGGAGATGGAAACATCAATGATGAGAGAGAACCATTGATCCGCTGACTCCTCCATGCCTCCTACTGGGGATCGAGCCCGCAACCCGGGCATGTGCCCTTGACTGGAATTGAACCTGGGACTCTTCAGTTTGCAGGCTGATGCTCTATCTACTGAGCCAAACTGATTAGGGCTCATTGTGGTTTTGATTTGAATTTCTCCGATAATAGTGATCCTGCACATCTTTTTTCATTAACCTTCTCAGGAGTAATGTCTGTTCAAGTCCAATTTCCATTTTAAAATATTTTTTGTTATTATTGAATAATAGGAGTTCTTTATATATTCTGGATTATTAAGCCCTTATCTGATAGATAGTTTGCAAGTATTTTTTCTTGTTTAGTAGGTTGCCTTTTCACTGCTTTTTAAATTTTTATTGTTCAGATTATTACAGTGTTCCTCTTTTTCCCCCCCATAGTTCCTCTCCACCTAGTTCCCATTACACTCCAGGCCTCCCCCACACCACTGACCTCATTCATAGGTGTAAGCTTTTTGTCCAATCTCTTCCTGCACCCCCACAACCCCTTCCCCACAGGAATTGTCAGTCTTCTCCCTTTCCGTGCCCCTGATTCTCTTACATTCACCAGTCTGGTCTGTTCATCAGATTTTTTATTCATTTGATTTTTAGGTTCACTTGTTGATAGATACGTATTTATTGTCACTTTCTTGTTCATAATTTTTTTATCTTTACCTTTTTAATTTTCTTCCTCTTCTTAGAGAATACCCTTCAGAATTTCATATAATACTGGGTTAGTGGTGATTAACTTCTTTAACTTTTTCTTGTCTGTGAATCTCTTTATCTGACCTTCAATTCGAAATGATAGTTTTGCTGGGTAGAGTAATCTTGGTTGTAGGTTTTTGCTATTTATTACTTTATATATTTCTTGCCACTCCTGTCTGGCCTGCATAGTTTCTGTTGAGAAATCAGCTGATAGTCATAAGGGCATTCCCTTGTAGGTAAATAACTTTTTTTCTTGCGCTTTTAAGATTCTCTCTTTGTCTTTTGCCTTTGACATTTTAATTATGTGTCTTGGTGTGGTCCTCTTTGGATTCCTTTTGTTTGGGGTTCTGTGTACTTCCTGGACTTGTAAGTCTATTTCTTTCATAAGGTAGGGAAAGTTTTCTGTTGTTACTTCTTCAAATAGGTTTTCAATATCTTGTTCTCTCTCATCTTCTGGCACTTCCATAATTCGGATGTTGGTATACTTGAAGTTGTCCCAGATGTTCCTTACACTATTTTAGATTCTTTTTTTTTTTTCTGGTTGGGTGTTTTTTGCTTCTTTGTATTTCAAACCTTTGGTTTGATTCTTGGGATCCTCTAGTCTACTGTTGAATCCCTGTGCTTTATTCTTTATTTCAATCAGTGTATGCTTAATTTCTGATTTTTTTTTTCTTTCATATTCTTGAGGGTCTCTCTAAATTTCTCAGAGGTTTCTAGAAGATTCTTGAGCAACCTTATAATTGTGTTTTTGAACTCTATATCCAGTATTTTGCTTTCATCCATTTCTTTCATTTGTGACATGTTTCTTTGTCTCTGCATTTTGGCTGTTTCCCTGTGTTTGTATCTATGTACTGGGTAACTGCTAAGTCTCCTTGAGTTGATAGAGTGGCCTTGTGTGGTAGGTGTCTTATTGGGCCCAGTGTCTCAGCCTCCCCAGTCATTGAGGTAGACGCTCTTGTTACACTGCTTTGCGGGCTGTTTGCACTGTCTTGTTGTAGTTAACCTTTGATTGCTGTTGGTATCACTGGGAGGAAGTGACCTTCAGGCCAATCGGCTGTGATGACCAGCTGTGTCTACACTGGAAATTCTGTTGCACAGGAGACATCCTTATGGGGCAGGACCTGCTTCAGTGGGGCTTTGGTGCTCACTGAGTCTGGCCCTTGAGTGTGTTTCTTATGGGTGTGAAGAGTTATAATCTGGTATGGTCTAACTCTGATTACTGGGTAACTGGCTCTTGGATCTCCAAGGAGGTGCAAGGTCTGCCACTGTCTGAGGCCACCTAGCAGGAGCTACAGAGTCATTTGTAGATTTCTCCTCTTTGTATGGGGTTTGGAAGTGTTCAGAGAGGCCCAGCTGGGAAGCAAGGGCCGAGGGCATTTTTTTTGAAGCTTTGAGGCTCTCTGACCCAGCTGCAGTTTGACAGGTTTTAGGCAGAGAAAGTACAAGCCATTTATATGCAAAAGCTGCTGTGCACAGCTTGGGTGGGGTTATAAATTGGGTGGGACAGGGCCTCTGGGAATCACCAGGGTGGAGCAAACAGCAATGGCTGCCAGTTAGCCTTGCACCGGGAGGTCCCCAGGTCTTTGCCTCCTATGCCTCCGTGCAGGAACTCTGAGAGAAAGCCGCCCTTGAGTTCCTGCCCGGATGCCAGACAGTCCAGTTTCTTCCCATGTGTCTGGGTCCCCCAGAGTCTTGCCCAGAATTAGAGTTCAGGGCAAGTGGGAGCTTTTATCTCCCTCTGGATTGAAAGAGTAGCACATCCAGGTACCAGCACTTTCTGTGCCTCCACACCTCTTTCCAGTCTCGATGGGCTTTCTTCACCTCTCCAGCTGTGGAATTTCCACTCAGCCAGCTTTTCCATGGTTTTGGGTGGTAGCTGTTCTGCCTTTTAGTTGTATTTTGATGTGGTTGTGAGAGTTAGCAGGTATAGGTGTTTACCTATGCCACCATCTTGGTTCCCCTCCCCTTTTCACTTGATTGTTTCTTTTGCTATGCAGAAGTTTTTAAGTTTGATGTAGTCCCATTTGTCTATTTTTGCTTTTGTTACCTATACTTTTGGTGTTCCATCCAAGGAATTATTGCACATTCCAATGTCATGAAACTTTCCTCCTATGTTTTCTTCTATGGGTTTTATAGTTTCAGGTCTTACATTTAGGTCTTTAATTCATTTTGAGTTAATTTTCATATATGGTATAAAATAAGGGCCCAACTTCGTTCTTTTGCAAGCACAGCATCATTTGTTAACTATACTACCATGTTTCCCTGAAAATAAGACATCCTCTGAAAATAAGACCTAGCACATGGAAAATTAAGACATCCCCTGAAAATAAGACCAAGCACAACTTTGGGAGAAAAAAATAATATAAGACACTGTCTTATTTTCGGGAAAACAGGGTATCATTTTCCCACTGTAGTCTTGATCCCCCCCCCCCCCCCTTTTGAAAATTATTTTACCATATATGAGAGTTTTTTCTGGGCTTTCTATCCTGTTCCATTGTTCTGTGTGTCTGTCGTTATGCTGATACCACATGGTTTTGATTACTGTAGCTTTGTAATATGTTTTCAAATGATAAAGTGTGAGGCCTTTAGTTTTGTTCTTCCTTTTAGAGTTGTTTTGGCTATTTGCGGACCTTTGAGACTCCATATGAATTTTAGAATGCTTCCCTCCAACCCCCCCCCCCCCCATTTCTGCAAAAAAATTAAAAATGCCATTGAGATTTTGATAGAGATTGCATTGAGTCTATAGATAGTTTGGTTACTATGTGCTGACCTGTGATGGTGTATGCTATAAGCACTGCAGGCCCTCTGGTGCAGCCATAGCCACTACCCTTCACTCCTTCACTTTCAGCAGCTCCTCAACACCTAGGCAAAGAGAAACTAGGCCCTCAGTCCACCCTCCAAAAGAACAGGTCACTGAATGCAGGTCCCACTCTTCTCTTTCCCTGAAAGAAGATGCTGTGAGCCACACTGAGCTGAGCTAGCTTGGGGAAGGGACCATCACGTATAAAGTAGAATGGCTCTTCTTACCAATGTAGCTAACCTCAGCTTTGCACTTACCTGGGGAATTGTAACTTCTTAATTGGATTATAAAAGTTCTCATAAAAGTATGTTGGTCCATATATTGTTGTTAATTCAGTTTCCCTGTGGGGGAGTGAAGGTTGACGACTTCTATTCTGCCATTTTGCTGATGTCCCTCCAGTAATATTGACCTTTTGTACCTTAGAGTTTGTCATGGGTTTCTACCAAATATTTGATGCAAAAAAAGCTTTCTTAAATTTATTATTTACATTTAAATGAAGGGAAATAATTCTTATATAACCTACAGTTTTTAGTAATAAAAAATAGCTATTTAATTTTATACAGATAGAATATCTAGTTAGAATTTTTTTAAACTTGATGATTCTAGCCCTGTTTGACTCTGAACTTTAGTGAAATGAACATTCAAGAGTTACCAATAGAAAGATGATCAGTTTTAAGATTTGTAGCCTGATGACAAAAATCATTGTACAAGCCTGAAGGAGCAAATATTCATCACTGGGAGGGAAAAGATATTTTGATGGAGGATTTGAAAAATTACTAGGGTTAGTTACATTGCTATTTAACTGCTTTTGAGATTTTATTTAAGAGAAAGAAGAATTTTATACCAGTTATAGGAAAAAGAAAAGAAGGTTATAGAAAATGTAAAGATGTGAGGTATCTTAAGAATATGCATTTATTCTAAAAATGTGAATATTTTAATATTTAGTATATTGCTGGAAAAAAGTTCTACAATATAATGATTAGAAACTGACTAGGTGGTTTGACCCATTCATTTTATTTTCAATTTGTGTCCTATTATGCATGTATGACAATGATAAGATTTAGCATTTTATTGTTTTTATCTAAAGCTCTTTAAAAGATCTATGTAGCAGAGTATGATATTTATAATGGAATTTAGAGATAAGAAAAGAACAAGACAACCCTTTTTGTATGTACAACAAAGTCACATTTTAGTATAGAATTTAGAGTAAAAATTATCAAACCAATTGTTGCCTTTAATTATTAATTATCTCTTAATTTTTAAAGATCCCCCAAACAGAGATATTCTGAGTTCTAATCACAGCTTTCCTTGGGAGAAATTTACTCTTTTCTTCAGCTATTCCTAAGGAGGTTTCCATGTAAAATTCTGTAAGCACATTCTGGCATCATTTCAGGTACATGGAGTGGATTTACAGGTTATAAAAAAGGTCATCCAAAGTTGGTGTGCAAGATAATTTATTTTTATTTATGAAGGCAGTATTAAAACTTACTCAAATATTTTTTTTACTTCATCCTTTTAAAAAGTTATATGTGTCTGAATGGAAATTGTCTATAATAGTACATTAGAGCACAGAATTATTTTTAGAATTATTAAGTACATTGGGAAATGTTTTACAGAGTAAAGAGTATACTAAATTCAGGTGCATTGAAATTCAAAGATAAACTTTTAGATGCTATCATGCATTGACTTTTTAAAAGCTGATTTATTAAGGTATAATTTACATATAACATTTACTCTTTGTAAGTGTATAATTAAATGATTTTTAAAATATTTTATTGATTTTTTACAGAGAGGAAGAGAGAGGGGTAGATTGCAGGCACACTGGGGATGTGCCTGTAGTCAAGGTACATGCCCTTGACTGAAATCGAACCTGGGACCTTTCAGTCAGCAGGCCGACACTCTATCCACTGAGCCAAACCGGTTTTGGCTAATTAAATGATTTTTAATAAATTTATTGGGGTTGTACAATGATCACTATAAAACACTTTTAGAATATCTCCATCATTCCTAAATTTCTCTAATGTTCATTCCTATTCCCTCTGCTTTCTAGTTTTATAAATTTGTCTTTTTCTTTTGACATTCTATATTGAGTTTTACAATGGAGTCTTTGGTGTCTGACTTCTTTCACTTAGCATAATGCTGTTGAAGTTCACCCATGTGGTAGTGTGTATTCAGAATTTTTTTTATTTTATTTTATTCTTAGTAGTATTGCATTGTATGGATATGCAACATTTTACTTATCTACTCAGTAGTTGATGGACATTTTGATTGTTTCTAGTTTTTGGCTACTATGGATAATGTTGCTATGAATATTTGCCTAGAAGCACTTTATGTGAACATATGTTTTTATTTTCTTGGTTAGACTCCTAGGAGTGGAATTGCTGGGTAGTATGGTAATTTTATGTTTAGCTGTCTAAGAGAGTTTCAGTTTCTTCACATCTTTACTAACGCTTTGCATATTTGGATAACAGTGTTTTATCAAATACGTATTTTGAAAATATTTTCTCTCAATCTGTGTCTTGTCTTTTTATTTTCTTCACAATGTCTTTCACAGAGCAGAAAATTTTAATTTTAATAAAGTCCAACTTATCAATTCTTTCTTTCATAGGCTCCACTGGTGTTGTGCCTAAAAAGTCATCTCCAGACAAAGTCCTCTAGATTTTCTCTGTGTTATCTTTTAAAAATTTTATAGATTTGTGTTTTACATTTAGTCTATGATCTATTTTGGTTTAATTTTTGTGTTTTTTGAAGAATATTTTTTTTACAAATGGATATTCAAATGTTTTATTATCATTAGTAAAAAAAGTTTGCTCCTTCACCAAAGATCAGTTGACTATATTTATGTGGGTCAATTTCTGGACTCTGTTCTGTTGTACAAATCTATTTGTCTAACTTTCACTATTGCTACATTTCTTGATGATTATAGCTTTATAAAAAGTCTTTAAGACAGCTTTTATTAGTCCTACAAATTAGTTCTTTTCTTTCAATATTATATTAGTTTTTCTGAGTTTTTGCCTCTCTATATAAACTGTAGAGTCAATTTGTTGATATGCACAAAATAAGTTGCTAGGATTTTGATTGGGATTGTATTGTATCTATACATCAAATTGAGAAGAACTTCCTATTCATGAATATGGAATATCTCTTTAACTTGTTCTTCTTTGATTTCTTTAAAAAAAGTTTTATAGTTGTCCTCATATAGATCTTGTATATATTTTGTTAGATTTATTTCTAAGTATTTCTTTTTAGGGATGTTAATGTAAATAATATTATTTTTAATTTCAAATTCCACTTGTTCATTGCTTCTGAGTAGGAAAGCAATTGACTTTTTTATATTAATCTTGTATCCTACAACCTTGCTATAATAACATTAGTTAAAAGAGTTATTTTTGTTGATTCTTTTTTGGATTTTCTACATACTTTATAGTTTTCAATAAGCAAGCCTTGTACTTTAAGCAATTGTTTTCTTAATTTTATTTTTTGATTGTTCTTTGCTAGATATATAAATAGAGTTTGTGGTGTTTTTTTTGTTTTATTTGTGTGTTGTTGTTGTTTTTTTAAAAAATATTGATTTCATGACCCTCTCTCTCTCTCTCTCTCTCTCTCTCTCTCTCTCTCTCTCTCTCTCTCTCTCTCTCCCACTCTCTCTCTCTTTCTCTCCTTCTTGCATTGCACAAAATCACAATAAAATGTTGACTAGGAGTAGTGGAATTATATACTTGTGTCTTCTTCCCAATCTTAAGAGGGAAGCATTCATTCTTGTAGCATTAGGTATAGTGTTAGCTGTAGGTATTTGTAGATGATCAGTTTGAGATAGTTCCCTTTTGTTTCTGGTTTGTTAAAAAGTTTATTATGAATGGTTGCTGAATTTGTCAAATTCTTTTCTACACCAATTGGTTATATGGTTTTTAATCTTTATTCTAATATGTTATATTAAGTGATTTTCTTATGTTAAACCAACCATGTATTTCTGTGATAAAACCCACTTGATCATGGAGTAGAGTCATTTTTTTATGTTTTTGGGTACACTGTACTAAGATTGTGAGAGGGTGCAGGCCAAGCCAAGGGACTTCACCAGTGCACAATTGGGGCTGGAGAGGGATGCGGGAGGTTGGCCAGCCAGGGAGGGCCTGCGGGAGGGTGTGTCCAGCCCATCTTTGTCAGTCTCAATTGGCTAGACCCCAGCAGTAAGCTAACCTACTAGTCAGAGTGTCTTTCCCTGGTGGTCAGTGCACATCATAAAAAGCTTTAGTGTACAGCCTTATATACACCTTGTTTGCATCTGTCAACTTTTCTCCATGTTTAATTCCTAAAAGCAGAATTTGGGGGTAATAGAAAATGTATAGTTTGTTTGAATAGATATTGCCAAATTTTCCTTCAAATTGGCTGTATCCATTTATAAGCCTACAAGTAGTACCCCAAAATGACCATTCTTTTAGACTGTCCAATGTCTAATTCATTTAGAAGTTAAATTTTTTTCCAGTCAATTTTATAAGTGAAGAATACTATCGCATTGTTTTAATTTACATTTTCTTGGTTACTAATGAGGGAGTCTTTAAAAAATATTTATTGTAATTATTTGCACTATTAATAATTCCTGTTTTGTGATGTTCTCTTCATGTTCTTATTACATTTTTTGAATTTGGTTAGTTGTTTTGTTTTTCTCCTTGATTTGGAAGAGTTTTTAAAAACAATTTATTCTATATACTGATTCATTGTTTATTTTACAAACATGTACATACATTGTTTATTTTTAAAATATATACACAGATACATCTCTTGGCATTATGTATGTTAACTTTTGTCATTTTGACATCTTAAATTTGATGTTCAATTTATCAATCCTTTTTTGTGTCTTCTTAAAGAGGTCTTTCTGCCTCTCTTTTTAAAACTTTCTGGTTTCTTAAAGTTCTAATTTATTTTATATTTCAGAGGATTTGGGCATGTTCTGCTTCAGGCCTACTATGTACATGTTCTGCTTCAGGCCTACTATGTACATGTTCCATGTACATGTTCTGCTTCAGGCCTACTATGATTCCAATTGTGGCTGGGATGTCTTTTTTATTTTTCCAATTGAAATGTATTGTCTCGGTTTTGATCTCCTCTAAAAGGTTTCAAAAAGGATTGGTTGTCAGAAAGAACACGTTATCTTATATTCCATGACAGTCTCATTTCTTTATAAATCATGTGGATAGCTCTACCTTCAAAAGATCCTGCTAACACTGAAAGTGCATACAGTTCCAAAGATGGAATTTTAAAGATACAAGATATGTGAATAATAAATCCACAGGAATTTATTATTAAACATTCAGATGTTTTTTAATTCTTAGATAGATCAATAGAGTCAAAGTTGATGATTCTAGGTATAGCTGATTTTGAGCTATCCCCTTAAAGCCAGTTTGCTCTCTATTTTCTGTAGAAATGAAAGATTGTATACATTTTACAGTTAATGTTACTTAAAGAAAATTTGCCCTATGGTTCTTGGCCAAATATCTGGAGTCAGATGGAAAACCTTTGGAAGGTCACAGCTTTGGCAGATCCCCAGAATTTAGTAATAATAATGTTTTAGTTTCCTAATAAAAGTTTAAATTTATTTAAATTTTCAAATAGGTTATGTCATTTGAAGAGATAGGATAATGGCAAAAGGAATAGATTTTTAAATATTGATTTTGGAAACATTTCACACTAAAACTCTTATTTTATTTAAAAAATATATTCTAATGACTTTTTTTTTATCAAGGAAGGGAGAGGGATAGAAAGTTAGAAACATTGATGAGAGAGAAACATAGATCAACTATCTCCTGCACACCCCCTACAGAAGATCTGTCCATAACCAAGGTACGTGCCCTTGACCGGAATCGAACCTGGGACCCTTCAGTCTGCAGGTTTGTGCTCTCTCCACTGAGCCAAACTGTTTAGGGTCACACTAAAATTATCCTATATAATAAAAGACTAATATGCAAATTAACTATCACTCTGCTACACAAACAAGCCATGCCCACCATCCAATTAGGAGTGAGTATGCAAATTAACCCAACCAAGATGGCTGCATCCACAGAGAGAGCAGGAAGCCTCGGTTTTCTGGGCAATGGAGGAAGCCAAGCCTTCTGCACACCCTGGCTGGCCCAGTCCTCCACTTAAAGTTGTATACAAAGTTTCAATTATAGAAGATAAATAAATCCCAACAAAAATGGTGGCAGCCATGGAGCTAGAGAGAGCAGGAGGATTGAGTTACCCCCAGTGATGGAGGAAGCCAAGTTTCCATAGCCTTGGTCTGCCTTGGTCTCCACTCAAGGCTACAGAGTTTCAATTATAGAAGATAAATAAATTTCAGGGCCTCCACTTGGGTCACCGGGGAGTGGAGGTGTGTGGCTTGCCTGCACACCACCACAAGCCCCTCTCCCAGGCTGCCCCACACCCCAAGGGAGCCCCCACCTTGATCCAGGACACCCTTCAGTGCAAACCAGCTGGCCCCTACCTGTGCACCAATATCTAATAAAAGAGTAATATGCAAACTGACCATCACTCCAACATACAAGATGGCTGTCCCCATGTGGACACAAGATGGCTACCACAAGATGGCCAGCGGGGGAGGGCAGTTGGGAAGAACCAGGTCTGCAAGGGAGGGCAGTTGTGGGTGATCAAGTCTGCAGGGGAGGGCAGTTAGGGGCAAACAGGCTGGCAGGGGAGCAGTTAGGCATCAATCAGACTGGCAGGGAGTGGTTAGGGAGTGATCAGGCTGGCAGGCAGAAGTAGTTAGGGGCAATCAGGAAGGCAGGCAGGTAATCAATTGGGAGCCAGCAGTCCTGGATTATGAGAGGGATTCCAGATTGGAGAGGGTGTAGGCTGGGCTGAGGGACGCTACCTCCCCTCCCCGCTATGCATGAATTTCATGCACCAGGCCTCCAGTTTAATATAACAATTAGTTGGCTAAGTTTTTCTTCCCATTGTAGTTAAAATTCTTATGGAAGTATTTTAAAGCAAAGTAGATTGCCAGCAGGAGTTTAAGTAGTAAAAATAAATAATGGAAGCCATTATAGTAATTTTTTTGGAAAATTTTCTCTAACTCTATTTCTATTGTATATTCAAAAATATTTGTTTGCACATTTTTAGTTATAGTCAACACTATGCCTTTTAACTACATTTGTTTCCTGATTTCAGACTCAAGTTTAAGTGGATGCTGACACATTTTATCTGAAAAATCACAAATTTGTTTTCTTTTCTTTCCTAAATGAATTTATTGGGGTAACACTGGTTAAGAAAATTTACAGGTTTCAGGTACACAGTTGCACAATACATCATCTGTACACTGTATTGTGTTTTCATCATCCCAAGTTGTCTCTTTCCATCACCATTTCCATCTCCTATACCCTTTTCCACTTTCCTTTCCCTTCCCAATGACAATCACCACACTGTCGTCATCCGTGTCCATGAGTTCTCCCCCTCTTTCTTTTTGCTCAGTCCCTGCACCTGGCCAACTCAGCTCCTCAATTGTTCCTGCTACAGCTATCAGTCTGTCTATATTTATTTTGTTCATTAGATTCCACATATGGGTAAAATCATATATTATCTTTCTCTGACTGACTTATTTCATGAAGCATAATGCTCTCTAGGTCCATCCATGCAGTCATAAAAGGGAAAATTTTCTCCTTTTTAGGTCTGAATAGTATTCCACTATAGAAATGTACCACAGCTTTGTTATCAACTCATCTGCTGATGGACATTTGGGCTGCTTCCAAATCCTGGCCATTGTAAATAATGCTGCAATAAACATAGGGGTGCATATATTCTTTTGAATTAGTGTTTTGGTTTTCTTTGGATAAATTCCCAGTAGTGGAATCATTGTTTTCAAAATCTAAATTTTTTCTTCTTCTGAATTTTCTAAGTGTCACTGCCCATTTATTTATTCAAATATGAAAACTTTTAGTAATATGTCTCATCTCTCATAGCCAATCAGTGGTCAAGTTCCTTTGATTCTACTTTTTAACTTCTGATATCATCTTTTCTTCACCTGCTCCTTTCCTATTGCTATAGCTTTCAAACCAGCCTCCTATCCTATATTCTCATCTATCCTCACACAACTCATTTGTATTCTATTTCATTTTAGTCATGTTTTTTCTCCTAAAGCAGATCCTGAGTCCAGGGCTCTTGTGCAGTAGTTTGTTTTGAGAAATAATCGTAAGAAACAAGAGTGAGCTGTTGAGACGAGGGAACAAGCAAGAAGGGAGTGGTGATCTAGGATTATGTCATTAAGCTGAGTTTCACCGTGGGTAAATAGGGCTCTAACCTGCTAGGGAATCCTGAAGAGCCCTGTAGAGCATACCTTAGAATTATAAATCCAAAGGATGAAGTAGGGAGATATTTGCCCATTAGCTTTCATCTCCTGCAGCTCAAGAATTATCAGTAGGTGTTAACTTCTGCATTTCCAGGTTGGGTCACAACAGAGAAGTTTAATTACATAAAACAAGAGAACAGGCTGGCTTCATGGGTGTGTGATCTGTTAGTGATTTAGCCATCACACTTTGAAGCTCCTAATGCTTTGTGTGAGGTCCAGTAGAAAATGAAAAGGTGAGACCTCATTTTATTTTATTTTTTTTCATTGATTTCAGAAAGGAGGGGAGAGAGAGAGAAACATCAATGATGAGAATCATTGATAGCTGCCTCCTGCATGCCCCCTATTGGGGTGGTGGTGGAGCCTGCAACTAGGGCATGTGCCCTTGGCTGAAATAGAACCTGGGACCCTTTAGTCCGCAGGCTGATGCTCTATCCACTGTGCCAAACCAGCTAGAACGAGACCTCATATTAAATGTGAGATCTACCCAGTTTTGCTAGAGACACACAGTGGCCCTGAGGTAAGGGGCTGCCAGTTCACACCAAAAGGCAGCCGTATGGTATGCCACAGCAAAAGTTGGAGTGAAAAGGTTAGCCGAAAGGATGTGATATGAGGCCCAAGAGGTATACAAAACATACTTCATGTAGTGCTGCTACTCATGAATATATTAAACAGTGATCACCTACAAACATCCTGCGGAGGAAGGTACAAAGCTTGTTCTTACAAATGTATCCAGGGCATATAAGTGCCCCTGGGGGCAACTCTGTACGCTGTGATTCAGGTCTGGTGACCACTGGTGGCCACTCAGATGAAAAATGAGAATGAGGTCAAGGGTTTTTCTATAAGCCAGCTTTCCCTCTCCCACTTTTGACTTGAGGGGCTCATCCTTAACATCATCTGGGGAGAGAGTCCATCAATGTGGGGAAGTACGGTCATACTGGTAGGCTAGAAAGAACACCTGTTTGTCAGCCCTTTTTCTTCTCCAGTGTGGTGATCTGCTGCTCCAAACTCGGACTTTGAGGGAAGAGGGGAAGTGCATCAACAAGAAGTGATTTACGCTATTTCCCAATAAATATGTCCTTGCTATAATACATTTCTTCTATTTCATGCACTGTTATAAGGAATCTAAAGAAAAAGCGAAAACAGGGCTCTATGTGGTTGTATAATCTTAAGTGCTATACCCTTCACCTTGTAATATCTTTACTAGGCAAACACTTTTGTCAACATTTAAATACACAGGAGCTGGGAATTTTTAAAATTGGTTTAAGGCAAACTTTTGTTTTTGAGAATCTATAGGAGAAAAGACTAGGAAGCACAAAGCAGAAAGAATATATATATATATACTTTTTAAAGTGAGAATTGCCTTATAGGTTAGAGAGATGTCAAATATTTCTGTTTTATCATCAGGGAAACTAATGCAATGCAGAGAAGGCTACTAATTTCTTCAATCAGATCTGTCTAACATGCTAAATATGAACATGAGCCTAGCTTTGTAATTTGGTCATTGAATTGGCAGTATTATTTTTGAAATTTCAGTTGTACTGGAAATCTAAAGACAGTCACGATCAGGTTCTTACTTTCTCCATCCCCAAACCCTTTTTTGAGTGGGACAAAATGGGAATATTTAGGCCTAATGGATAATTGATGCCAACATTTTCAGTAAAAAAAGTGAAAGTACTCTTGGTCAGATTATGTAAATAATTACTATTTAAGAGTTTGTTTTGTGACTGTCTCTAGTTGTTTACATGTATTCAGATTATAAGTAAATTGTTGTGAAGAGAAAGGTAAAAAAATTTTTTTAATTAAGATTTTGTTCATGTTGATATGCATAAACAATGTGTTTAAATACATACCCAGAGAACAGATAGAAATTTTTCTATGGGTATAGACATATAAATAAAAATTAGAATGATTCAAGCATGTGGATATGAGAATTTATTTATTTATTTTTATTTTTCCTTTTCCAAAGAGGCATACAGCTACACTCAGCTGAACACTGGAATGTTTTTTGTGTGTCACTGTTGTAAATTAACTGATTGTGATAATCTCCATGAAAACTGATGTCAAATTATTTTTGAAATATGTAGATACATTCATCATCATCAGCTGTGATCTGCTGCAGTGAAGATGTCCTTTGAAAATGTAGTGTTAAGATGCTTGCTTAAAAAGTACAAGTAACAAAAATCAAGTGAGCAAAACCCCAGATTTTCTAACGTTGTATGTGAATGTGTCCATTTTTAGTGAGGAAAATGAGGTCAGCTTCAGTTGGGGACTTTAAGAGGAAAAGAGGAATACCGTACTGTTCCAATTAGTGACTACATATTCTCAGGAGGCAACAGTGACACAGCTCTCCCTCCCTCTGCCAGGTGGCGCTGTGGGGTAGTAGGTGCAGACTTGAGCAAGGCATAAAATAGCTGCTGACCTTACTGTTTAATTGTACTGCTGACCCTGGTAACTGATTCTATTAGAAGTGTGAAAATAAACTTATTTTGTAAATGTCTAAATCATTTCTGTAACTACACTTAAATAGGTCTCAACCTTCACTTTTGGTGAGAAGCTTTTGTGTCTAATGAATGCATCTTGTGACTCTTAAAAGAGTGGATAAAGGATTCATAGCTTCCAAAATGCACTAACGTCTTTTATTATAACTGGTGCCTTATACCTTATAAATACTCTTCTTTGAATATAAATAAAGAAGTATTAAAAATAAAACTCTTTTGTTGCCAATAGAGGGATTTTTAATTAGGAATAGACTAGAAGGAATTTGAAGGCAGCTAGTAGTTTAACATGTGTAAGCAGACACTTAAAATATTTTTTTTAAAAGAAAAGCCATATATATATATATATATATATATATATATATATATATATATATATACACATTTTTTTTTATCAAGGTAAGTATTTTTTTTTTTTTTTTTTATCATTTTCTCCCCCTCAAGGGCAATTATTATCTTTCTTAAAATGATCAACTTTCTCATTGTTCTTTTTTTCTTTTGGCATGATGTAATTTGGTGCTTTCTTCTTTGTTATGATAATAACCTGATTTCAAAATTGCTTTCGAATTAATCTTCTGATAGAAAGTTTTTAAGGCCAGTGAGGGTGGCATATATCAGATCCAAAATTACTTTAAATGTTGGACTTCTTTTACCATTACAGATGTAAATCTCCAAGTCATATAAATGTGTAAGATGATTACGTTTTTAAAAGATGAAACAACTATTAGAAATATGAATCAATGTTAGTGTTTTGGTTTTTTAAGAGAAGCATCTAAAGATATGAGCAGTTGTGCAATCTTTAAAAATTAGGACAGGTTTTCTAGAGGGCAACCTTCGTATTTTTAAAAAAATATTTTTTTTCATTGATTTCAGAGAGGAATTTAGAGGGAGAGAGAGATACAGAAACATCAATGATGAGAGAGAATTATCTATTGGCTGCCTCCTGTAAGTCCCCTACTAGGGATCGAACTCACAACCTGAGCATGTCCTGACCAGAAGTCAAATCGTGACCTCCTAGTTTACGCTCAACCACTGAGCCATGCTTCATATTTCTTCATGTTAATCATCTAGGCCCTACAGTGACTAATAAAACAGTTAAACTTAGGAATTTATCATGATTGTTGGTTTTTATGAAGTTTTATAGTATCTGGAGGAAATTGTCATAGGAAGGCATATTTAGTGTAATTATTAATTTTTCCATATACAATTTATTATGTCAGTGTAACAAAATCAGAGTAGTAAGAATTTTACACTGTGAATGAGTTTCAGAGTGTTTGTAAGGGGAAATATTTTTGTTGAATATTAATCAATAGGAACATTTTTCTTAGAGTAGTTTTTATTGAATATACACACTATGCTGGCAGTAAAATCAAATGGAAGTTGGACAAGAGCTGTGGCTTCAAGGCCTTTTTAGTTTAATGAATGACAGAAATTTTAATTCAAAAAGAATTCACAGAAATAAAGGATGCTTTTTGCAGAGTTACTAAGAACAGTATAAATATTTTAAAATAGAAGTTAAAGTATTGACAAATCCTTACCCACTTAAAATTTAGATTTTCAAGAATATACAATGATGTGGACAGATGCTCACTATTTATGTTTGGGGGGAAAAAGTTAGAATATAAAGTAGTATATAATCTGTATCTCTATAACATATATATGATGAACATAATCTATATAAAATAAAATTTAAAAATATATAATATAAAGATTTTTCACCAAGATATTAAAAGCAATTATTTCTGTATAGTAGGATTATGAATGCTTTTCTCTTTTTGTACTCTGAAAATTTTCTTCACTAGGTGTACTATTTTTATAATGTGAAGATACTTTAAAACCAAAGCTATATAAAGATATATGATAGTATTAATTTATGTGAAAAGGTGTTTACATACACATTTTATTATCAATATATTTTAGGAGACCAATGAAAACTTTCTTCCTGGCTTTAGATAGAGTGTTAATTTTGTCTTTATCCTAAGCACCGGTTCATAATATAGAGGTGAAGGAGAGATGATAGGTGGCATGAATCAATGTGGTTAGACAAATCTTACCCAACAGTCATTTCCAGGCTCAGTTCTGTAACTAATTGATATCATTTATTGAGTACTGATTGTGTGTTAGGCATCCTGATAATTATGTTTTAAATACTTTTATCTTGATTCCTATAACAAACTCATGTGCTCAGTATTATTATTTCCATTTTACAGACAAGTACCCGAGGCTCAGAAAGTTAATGATTTATCCAAGCAAGGTCACAGGACTAGTTAACTGCAGAGGCAGGATCTGAAATTAAGCCTTTCATATTTAATACCCATTTTATTCTAATTATAAATTAATCTGTTGTTTGACCATTCAAACAAATTACCTTCTAAAAGTTAATTATTTTCTCATCTCTAAATTGAAGGATTTGGAACAGGTTGGAGGGAGCTCAAAATCTTCTGATAAAGAATTACTTTAACATTTTCTAAAATCTATGTTCATATTTGGGACACCAAATAAGGTAGGGTCTAAGTTGCTGGGGGTGGAAACAGCATGGAAATTAAAGAGATGCACCTTTTAAACTGCTGCTAGGTGGAAATTGACCATGTTTGGGATTTCAGGTCCTCCAAGAACTATAAAACAAAAAAATATATGCTAATTAGCCTTATAATTAAAATAATATGTGAAAAGTCAGTTTTAGACAGAGTCTATAAATAGGATACAACAGAACTGCAAGGATATGTTACAATTTGGTGAGGGCAGAGTTATTTATTTGTTACAAAATACCAATAATATTTAAAGGAAACAATTGTTAGGTTAGAAAACAATTCATCACAGTGAAATAAAGTAATGCAATGAAAGGAGAAATAATAGAATCTGGTGATGGGAGCATGGACTCTATATTTGAAAATGTTTTGCTGAGAGCACTCTGGTACCAGGCGCAGATGAAGTGAGTGACCTCATGGGGCTTTTCTAATTTCTGTGATTCCATACCAGAGCACTCTGAAGGTACCTTGCTCCTGACACTTCTGCATTTACATTTTACCACATAATGAACTGCTGAATGATTTTGGTCGGAATAGTTTCCCTATTATTGCACAAGTCATCTCATTATTGGATGGAACAACCCCTATGTGCTTCACAAAGCTCAAAACTGGAATTTGACTGTAATGATTTTCTAAGTTCATTTCATAATCATTGGTGCAATACTTCATATTCATATCCATAAATATGAAGGTCTTGGTGACTCCACATGTGACCAATATTATATGCCACTGAAATTATGCAATTTAGTTTTGTAAAATACAAAAAAAGAAACAAATGACCAGAATGATATAGAAACCATAGAGTGCAGATTTCCTTTTTATTAGCACTGCCCCCACCCCCACTCCACTGCTTCTCGTTCGTCACCCAATTTAGGACAAAGACAAAACGAAAGTGTATCTTGAATATGCATCACGGGTTCCAAAAATGAAAAGAAATTGGATTTGGATAGCACTTACTCAATAGACAGATATGATACATGGTAAGAAGGTGCACTGTCTGCCCTGTGATAGATTAAACTACTTTGTAGGAAAATTACTGTGAGCCAGTCACCACCACCACCGTGGCTAAATCTTTAATAAAATTCTCTTCCATATTCAAGAGTGAGGTATGAAGTACACAATAAGCAGAGTGAAGTAGAGTGCCATTTATCAAACACTGGCCAAGTCTGTAATCTTTTGCTTTATCCTTTCTTTGTACTTTATTTGTCTTTATTGTTTCAAGGAGGGATATTTACCCAGAGCAATAGCCATGAAGCCCTGATAAACTTCCACCTTCTCTTCTTTCCCTCTTTCTTACTCCTTCTTGTCAGCCTTGTCAGTATAATTGCTTGTTTCCTCCTAGGTGGTCCTTTGCTTGTTTGGCATTCTTTTCTTTCTTCATTTTCTCTGCCTTTCTTTGCACCATGCGTTCATGCTATGGGAAATGACACTGAAGCTACAGGAAAGTGCAATGGGAATGGTAACCATGAAGCCCTGTCCAGGACGCATTTGGTGATGACTTTGAATACCTCTTGGCAAGATAGTAATGTTAAAATGTTGCAGACAGCCCCTGGGTGGCAGTGCACAGCCAGTCCTTGTACCAACAAAAACATTTGCAGAGTGAAGATTTTAAATGTGTATGTGTATGCATGATATATAAGATATATGTGCCCTATATGTGTATATACACATTATACATGTATATATGATATATATGAGTATGGCACATGCATGTATTATAGGTGTGTACATGTGACATATGTTTGTTATATGATATGCGTGTATCTCTATGTATGTGATATGTGTGTGCATATATATATATGCACAGATATGATACATGGTAAATAGGTGCACTATATATGCACTACATATTTACCCTCTACCCCATACTAACAAACTTAAAAGTATTCTAATTTATCCCATGTTTCTTAAATAATGATTAATATTGCTAAAGACAATTTGCATCTTTTAAAAAACCTCATGCTAAGAAGGTTCTTCTGGATATCCCAGCCATGTGATGATATCTGAATCATCTTTAAAATCATGCAGATGTGGGTACAGATGCAGTGGGAGAGCTCAGAGGACACTGATGGTATGGCTGCAGAGTTTTGTGCCCCTCAGCCTGCACACTACCAGTCTGTGTGGCAGCCTTAGAGGTAAATTATTTTTAGTACTATTATAACCCTTTTTTATTGTTTGAATAGCAGTTTTATGACAAAACATTTATATTCAGACTTCCTTTGTATTTGACTGAAAGAGAGCAATCATGGAGAGTGATAAGGCAACAATGGTAATGATAACTGCATTTATAAAGACATACAGAATTTAAAAGGGTGTGCTAGAATAGACTGACAGTAGTCCCTACCTGAACCTGGAGAAGAGATGGGAGTGGTTCTTGTGGAAGAGATTTTTTTGCTATTTGGGAGCAGATGGTTATGTGTATGTAAGTGTGTGTGTGTGTGTGTATGTGTGTGTGTGTGTGTGTGTGTGTGTTCCTTTGTTCTTATTTTTTCCTTTTACTTAAATGTACTTGGTATGTAGATGTAGACATAGCAATAGAAAACAGAAATATTCTATATTTAGGTTGACTGTTATCATAATTTTACCACGTTATGATACAGTACAACTGCATTTCTAAATAAACTTTCAACTCAACTATTAGTTCTTAGAAAAATTGTGATTATTTTATTTAGCTAGCATTGGTCTATTTATCTTCTGAGAAACTACATCTCATGGAAAATTGACAGTTTCCTTTGTGAAAGAGAGGAGGAAGGGGAGGAGGAGGAACCCTGTCTCTCAAAACAAATTCAACAGGAAGAGGTCATTCTGTCTACTTGGTACCAATGTTCCCCATATATATTTACAGTTTCATCAATTTTCCTTGTTTCTAATGTTCTGACTATAAGCAAAAGCTAAGCTTCTTCTGGTCCAGTTACATTCATTTGTGTTTTACTTTTAAATATTTTGTAGCATTAACATAATGGATGTAGTAAAATAATAAAAGGGTTGACATTGTGCAATTGCCTGTGCTGTACATACAACTAAAACTATATAATGTGAGATAGAAAAAGCATCTTTTCTTTACAAGGTATCCTGAAGGTCTCTTAAAATCATCTATGTATTTCCATACACTACATTTTGTCTTCCTTTGCCCATTCTCTTCTTCAGCAAAGTTAATAACTTCTATATGAAGGGGGAAATCCATTATTTATGTCCCACCTTGATTCAAAAATAAATTAAGGTGGCTTACAAAGATACATAACATAAATTTACAATTAAGTGGGAGAAATGAAGCCAAAGAAAAGGCAGAGAGGAAGGATGGAGCTGAAGTGTAACTGTGGAACCCAATGCCCACTCTGAAGCCCTCTGTCCTGGTTAGTCATGGACTGCATGTGTAGTCCTCAGCTCTCTGACAGCCAACACCAAGATGGAAACCATTAATTCCAAGATTCCAGCTCAAGAGAATAAACTGATTATTTAGAAGGTGTGCAACTATTCCAGCTACAAGGCTTTGGGAAGATTTATCTCCTGGGTCTTTATAGAGAGGACATGGTGTAATTTGGGGAAATGTGTTCTTTATTGCCTATGGTATCATGAAAACTAGTTAGTATCATGAAAACTAGTTATATGTTATGTAGCATCTTAGTAAAGCAAGTCTAGGTTGTTCGTTCATTCAGTAGTCATCTGTTGAGTCTCCTAGCTATCACCTGGCACAGTTGGAAAATTGTAGCATGCAAGGGATGTAGCCCCTACCCTCATCAGAATTACAAATCTTTCCATGACAATTGACAAATTAGATATGTGTGTTCACTGAAAAGTCCTGCAGTTGGTCAGTAGGAGAATATTCAGGTTAGGTCTAGTGATCTATTCTAGTGGTCGGCAAACTCATTAGTCAACAGAGCCAAATATTAATAGTACAGTGATTTAAATTTCATTTGAGAGCCAAAAACCGACTTCTGTGCATGGGCTACGAAGTTTCAATTGCACTGTATGTGCACACCCGCACATGGTATTTTGTGGAAGAGCCACACTCAAGGGGCCAAAAAGCTGCATGTGGCTTGTGAGCTGCAGTTTGCTGATCACTGGTCTAACCTAATCCAGGGATGGATGTCACAAATGTGAAAGAAATGCTGAGATTCCATACAATTCACACAATTCTGTACAAAGGGCATGACTGTTAACCCAGCTTTTAATTTGTGTCAAGTAGTGGTGAGTTCAAGATTGAACTTCTAGAAAAGAGTCTGAAAAGTGTTTTTATTCTATATTGCTAGTTGAGAGCAAAGTCATATGCCTCAGGGATCACTTGACCTGTGACGAGACAGTAAAAAATGTACTTCATATTTAGCTATAAACTAATTGTCCATATGTTAGAACAGAGAAAGAATACTTATATCTGCATTTGGTTGCTTAATTCTCCCATTATGAATCTCTTATGTTTTTCAATGTGTGTAGTCAAGTCTCTTTTTTGTTTGAATTTATTGGGGTGACACTGGTTAATGAAAATTATACAAAATTCCACAATATGTTATCTGTACACTGTATTGTGTGTTCACCATCCTAAATCAAGTCTCCTCCCATTACATGCCCTCCTCCACCTTCCCTCTGCCCCAGCAATCACCACACTGTTGTCCATGAGTTTTTTTTCCTCTCTTTTTTTTGTTCAATCCCTCCCACCCCCACCCCACCTTTCCCATTCCTACAGCGTCAGCCTGCTTTCTACAAGTCTGACTCTATCTTGCTTGTTAATTCATTTTGTTCATTAGATTCTACATTATGAATGAAATCATATGGTAGTTATCTTTCTCTAATGACTTATTTCACTTAACATAATACTCTCCAGGTCATCCATGCAGTGGTAGTGTGAAAGAGATGTAACCCCTACCCTCATCAAAGTTAAAAGGTCTGTAATTACAAAGGGTAAGATTTCCTTTTTTACAGCTGAGTAGTATTCTGTTGTGTAAATGGACCACAGTTGTTTTAATCCACTCATTAGTTATTTTGTTTAAGATTTATTTTAAGAGTATAACTACTATTTTAACCCGTATCTTTAAAATTTGCAAACACAGTTTCTATCAACAGTCACTGTTACTGGCATGTTTCAGGAAAGAAATTGTTTAGAAGGCATAGTTTGCCGACCACTGGGTTAGACCACTAGACTTAACCTGAACGTTCTCCTACTGACCAACTGCAGGACTTTTCAGTGAACACACATATCTAATTTGTCAATTGTCAGGGAAAGATTTGTAATTCTGATGAGGGTAGGAGCTACATCTTTTGCATGCTACCGTTTTCTATAAACCAGAAAAATGCATATATCTAGTTGGAAACAGCATTTATGACATCAAGGAAAGAGTTTACTATTTTCACCTGATTTTATAATTGGACTGTGAATCATCTTGTTGTGTTCTTATTAACTTGTCATTAGTTTGACCTTAAAACATGGATACAACATTTCAGGAGATATCTTTTTATTCTATGTCTCTAAGAATAGCCAGCATTATTTGTTTTTTAGATCTATAATTAGCTCCATATGATTTGTTTGTTCCTATTTTGGAAATGTTTGTGAAAAACAGTAGGGAGGGAAGAGAAAGATATCTAGGGAAAAGATTATGAATTTAATATTATGAATCTCAATATAACATTGTATTTCCCAAAAGATAAAATTACAGAAAAAAAAACCAACAACCACACCCTAGTGGATTCTGGCTTGATGGTAAAATAGAAAGAATACTATAATCAGGCCGCACAATTTATGAGGAACACACTTGTTCTTTAGCATAAGTCTTTTTTAACCAACATGAAATGGTTGTGGCAACCTCACTCAGAAAAGCCATTTCAAGTCTGACTGTTTTGATCAGTAGCCTTCCTTTCCCGCCTTACTGACATACAGAGGCCCTGCAAGCACATTATCCCTCGCCCCTTTTTGCTACAATCTCCTGTCTTAATTCCAAAGTAATGGAATACAGAAATTATCTTTCACTCCTGACTTGAATTTAGAGAAGTTCAGAAGAACACTATGTGGGATAACAGAACTAATCTCCTACAGTCATATTAGAGGAATGAGAATTTACTTCTTTAAAGTAGCTATGCTGTTATAAAATGGAGATACGGGATAGGCAGTAATTTCATCTCATTTCTGAATAATCCAGAAATCTCATAACCTCTAGAATAACCATAGAAAAAAGTCTGCATGAGAAATAGGGAATATGTCCACCCACTTTTCCTCCTTGTCAAGGAAATACAAGCCACAGACATGTTAACGTTCCTTTTATACTTTTACAGACTGATTTTGGGAGATCCAGTAATTTAGCTCTGCTTGCCCATTGAAAAACAACAAAAAATTTCCCCTTGGGATGTTCTATTTAAGCTATATTGTTAAACTTATGTCTTTCATGGGGCTGAAAAACAGTGGTATAAAAGTGCATCCGATTTTTTTTTTTTGATGTTAGAGATAAACATATAGAATATGTTGTTTTTTTAATCCTCACCTGAGGATATTTTTCCATTGATTTCCAGGGAGAGTGGAAGAGAGAGAGAAAGATAGAGAGAAATATCAATGTGAGAGAGACACATCAATTGGTTGCCTCCTGCAGGAGCCCTAAGTAAGGCCCAGGCCAGGGAGGAGCCTGCAACCCAGGTACATGCCCCTGACCAGATTGAACCCAGGATCCTGAGGTCTACAGGCCAATGCTCTATGCTAAACAAGCTCCACTTAAAAAAAAACAAAAAAACTTCCTGACTGTGCTTGTGACTTCAATACTCACAACGATTTTCTGCTCCTCAACAAGGAAAGCATGCATGATATTGTTATGAACATACTTAGCACATATGGATCCACTATAGGTCCTGCTGATATATATATAAAATTTTAGACAGCCTTGTAAGAACTTTATGTCCCATGGTAGGAACTCCTTGAAGTTGTCCTGGAGGCACACCACATGCAGATATTGGTGCTTTCTCAACCTTCTTAGTATAAAAGTTAACAATTCTATTACCAGGGGTTCAGGAATGCCTAATGTTGCTAGAGTCTGCATTACAGGACAACTTATGTTGTACATGAAATGCTGGACCATTTTGAATTAATTCTTCATGGTCTTTGGTTTCTTAGCTTATATAAAACTACTGTGTACAGTGGGCACATAGACTCTACAGCTACCTTAACCTTACAGTAATACTTAAAATTGAGGGTGGTTATCTCTATGGCATAATATGGTTTCTTTGAACATTAGGGATTATAGTCTAAATTTATACATAATTAGTTATACTGTAGAGCTAAATAGATTTTAATCTAGGTGGCAGATTCCTTTCAGGCACATAATCACAGAAAAATAGATTTGTTTCTTCAAATCCTTTGTTTCCTCTTTAGCTTAATTGCAACAGCTTCCCCCCTCCCCGCCACCACCCCCATGCAATAGAATGTATTCCTGCTAGGAAGACTTAAGTGTTAACCATATTAGCCTACTGAGAAATGATAAACATAAGTTAGGTATAGGTAAGAAAAAAATCAAATGAGGAATAAAGAGGAAGGAAAAAAACTAATAAAGTGGCAAGGAGACAAAGAAGTAAAAGAAGAAATTGCTTCCAATGTTAATGAAAAAGCAAAAGTCTCAATATAGCAGTGTATTTCCAAAAAGATAAAATTCTCCATAGACAAACATTTCACTTTTTGAGAAAGGAGTTGATATTAGAAACTTTGAAAGATTTGTATTTCAGATAAGAAAATGGGATTTAGTAACTTTTTATTCAAAATAATATTTTTATAGCATAAGAAATGCTTGGGAACAGCATCACTCTAAGAGGGAAAAAGTGCCTTTTTTTTTTTTTTTTGAGAAGAAGCAGTAGACATCATTTCTTGCCTAAAAAATTATAATTGTGATGATGTAGTATATAAGTTGCATGGGTAAGAATTGAAGACTGCAGGAATTTCAAGGGAAAAATATCTCCCCTCCTGCTTTTTCTTTTGTTTTTCTTGTCCAAGGAGAAATATATATATATATATAAAAGCAATGCCTAAGAGTTTACGGCCTATGTATTCCTCTAGATGTTTTGTAATGTCAAGTCTCATGGTTAAGTCATTAATCCATTTGAGTTTATTTTTATATGTTATAAGAAAGTGATCTAATTTTATTTTTTTACACTTAATGCTTAGTTTTCCCAACACTACTTATTTTTTAAAATATATTTTATTGATTTTTTACAGAGAGGAAGAGAGAGGGATAGAGAGTTAGAAACATCGATAGAGAGTTAGAAACATCGAAGAGAATCATCGATCAGCCGCCTCCTGTACACCCCCTACTGGGGATGTGCCCGAAACCAAGGTACATGCCCTTGCCGGAATCGAACCCGGGACCCTTCAGTCTGCAGGCTGACGCTCTATCCACTGAGCCAAACCAGTTTCAGCCCCAACAATACTTATTGAAGAGATTGTCTTTACTACATGATATATTCTTGTCTTCTTTGTTGTAGACCAATTGACCATATAAGTTAGGGTTTATTTCTGAGCTCTCTATTCTAATACATTGATCTACATATATGTTTCTATGCCAGTACCATACTGACTTGATTATTGTAGCTTTTGTCATATAGTTTGAAATTAGGGAGCATGATAACTTCCACTTTGTTTTTTTCTCTAGGTTTCTTTGGCTACTCAAGTTTGTCTTCCCATATAAATTTAGTAATTGTTCTAGTTCTTAGAAGAATGCCATTGGTATTTTAATAGAGATTGCAGTGAATCTGTATGTTGTTATAGGTAGTGAGGATATATTAACAATATTAATCCTTCCAATTTATGAACATGGTATATCTTTCCATTTATTTGTAGAATTGGCAATAGTCTTTACTCTCATCTTCATTGTAGGGTTGAAAAAATTAAGGAATGAAATTCTCAAGACCCAAGTTATTGGAAGAATAAATAGAAATAATGTCTTAAAAACTAAACTTTCCCCCTCTTTATTTTTGGGCTTTGAGCTCTTTGATGATATGATTTCCCATCTATTTATATATTACTTTATTGAGTTTAGGTTGAGTAAAATCATAAAAGTCATGATTTCCTTATGGAAAAAATTTGAGTTTTGGCTCATGTATGACATTTAATCAGGAGACAATTCCTAAAATTACACTTGTTATTTTTGCCTACTTTAGATTTATAGAATTATAAAGATGAAAATGAATCTATAATACATTATTCAGTTCAACCCTCTTATTTTACAAATGAGGAAACTGAGGCCCAGAGAGACTTTGTCACTTACATCAGGTAATAAATGAGTGGAGACTAAAATCCAGATCCTGGGACTCAGTTTATTGTCCTTCAGTATCTTCTGCATTACATTCATTTCACTTATATATTATAAAAATTAAATTATGAAATATTTCAAGCATGAAGAAAATATAAAATAAAAAATAATACAATTAATATCCATGAATCCTATACTAGGTTCTTTTAAATCATATTTGTTCTATTTGCTTCAGAATAGTTTGTCTCTTAATTTTAAAATATAAAGCAGATATAGTTCGGCTCTCTGTGTACCCCTCTCCCTTTTTCCTATTTGTATTTTTATTTAATTTGTAATTGGAAAAGTTGAAAGAATTCTACAGTGATCACCAAATAACTACTGTCTAGATGCAGCTATTAACATTTTACTATATTGCTTTGTTTCACATCAATCCATATTCTTATGTTCTTCAATTAATTTTTTGAATTCTTATATTCTTCCATTAATTTTTTGATGTATTTCAAACAAAGGTGCAGATATCAGTACACTTTTCCCTAAACAGATAACCTGTATATATTAACAAGTATTGAATGCTTGTTTATATATTTTCTTTTGATGTAAAATTTATATACAATGAAAATCACCATTTTTTTAGTGCACTTACATTGAGTTATGACAATTATACCTAGCTGTATAACCATCACCCTGTTCATACTATAGGACACTATCATCACCTCAGAAAATTTACTCATGCTTTTTCTCAATCAATCCCTGACCTAGCCCTTTAGAAATGTCTACTGTCCTGATATTTTCCATTACAAGTTAGTTTTATCTGTTCTAGAATGGTATCACACAGTATGTCCTTTATTGTGTAAAACTTTCACTCAGCCTAATGTTTTTGAGATGTATCCTTACTGTTAGGTGTATCAATAGTCTTGTATAATTCCAAATAGTACATTGTATGGATGAATCTTGGTTTGCTTATTCTCTTCTCCTTTGACAGAATATAGGCTTTATAGTTTTTGTTTATTATAAAAATAGCTGCTTATGATAGCTATTCCAGCCTTGTACTTATAATTTCAATGGTATATCTTTTTCTACCCATTTAATTTTAAAGTATCTATGACTTAATATTTAAAATACTGTACATCTCATATGGTCAGCATAAATTTGGTTCTTGCTTTTTAAAAAATCTTTTGTGAAAAAAATTCTGATAATCTCTGCTTTTTCATTAGAAAAATTAATCCATTTACATTTAATGCCATTATTGATGTGTGTAGATTTAGGCCACCATCTTTAAAATTTGTTTTCTGTTTTTCATTTATCTGCTCCTCCTTTCCTTTTTATTTTGAACTATAGAAATGGTTTTAGAATTTTATTTATGTATATTTAATCATTACTCTATAGATTATAATATACATCATTAATTTTTCACAGTTAAATTAGTATTAATATTATATTATTCTGGAAAAAAATGTAGAAACTTTGCAACTATATAGACCTGTTTACCATTTACCACTATATATAGTGCAAATGTGCAATATAGTTTTGCTTTATACTATTTGATTTCTAAACAGGAAATATTTACTGCAAGACCATTTTTTAAAACTCTCAATTTAGTTTAAAGAGAAATGGTGGAGAGTAAGAAGGAAGTATTGAGGTAATAATATAGATAAAATAAGTATTAAAACTATGAAGTAGAAAAACATTTTAATAACTTATAATAATAATAATAGTAAATAAGAAAATAAGGATTTAAAAAATACTTGTGGAAATTTATGAATGAAATGAGAGAGAAAAACATTTTCTAAGTTTATAAGCTTAGTTCTAATATATTTTAAAAATGCAAAAGATACATGAAACAAAATTTTTTTAATACCTGACTTGTTGAAAAGATATCAAAAGAATGTTTCCAGATGCTGCATCAAGATTCTTTTTTTTTCTAGCATGTAAGACTGAGAGCAGGAGGAAAATCGAGCCAGCTGTATAGTTATTTGCTCAGTAGTTTTGTAGTCAGGCAGGAGCACAAACAACTCTTTGTCTTTGGGGGACCCTAACACTGATGATAGTGATTCTATGACTAGGTCAGTTAAAAATAACTGGGTAGTGGTGCTTTAGTTATGTAAGTAGGGAAACAGCAGTGGGTTCACCCACTTTATTCAGTTCTTCTTGTGAAGTCAGAAGTTGACTGGCCTTGTGTAGAATAATCAATAAGGCATTTATAATCCTTCATGAAAGAAAAGATTTTTGAAAGGGGGATATGTTGGTTACCTGGAGAGATGACCCTGCGTGAAGGTGGGAAGGGTTAGAGTAAGAGGATTAAGCAGCAGTGACTACAGGGAACACACGCCAGTGTTTTTGATTTATGTTAGCGTTCATGTCCTGAGCACTATCTGGAGAATAACGGTGCTTTGCAAACCCTATTGATGCATCCCTGTGCACACATGGTGGCATTGGGAAATTGCTGGAGTGTACTACACTGACAGATTTTGTTTGAGGGTGGCTGATGATCCTTGTATTTCTTGAGGGATGGCTTATATAGTCTTTATAGTTTAGCTGAATGGTATTTTATTCAGATTTTCTGCTCACATGTAAGATGGTGACTTTTTCTTTTTAAAATTCCTGCACAACAAAATTTACTCTTGTCTAAGTTCTACATTTGAATGTTTGGCCCCCCTCCTTTCTTCTTCCTCATTACTCTCACTTTCACATGATTATTTAGGGTTAGTCTAGTTGTCATGGATAGATGACATAACTCATTTATTTTAACTTTCATTAACATTTGGTTAGTATTTTAACTCAATCTACATTTGTACACCACTTTTTAAAAATTTTGTCTTGTTGCTAGGCCTTTATAAAAATTGTTGCTAGGCCTGCACAACACTTTTAGTACCTTGAAATTTTGTTTTTATTAATTATATAAGGACATTAATTCCAATGGAATAAATTGTTGTTAGATTCACAAGCTTAACACTGTATAAAATAACATAGAAGTACAGCTATTTTATGAATGCATGCCCCTCTACTGAAGAACGTTTAGCATTATAGGAATTGAGTATGTTTTCTCAAAGTACAATTATGATAGTATGATGGGCCTCTAGGCTAAATCTGCCCATATGCCCCTCAAAGTGTTCTTGTTGTATGTTATGTGATTTTCACCGCCAAACCTGGTTTTTAATTTGTAAAGGTGAAATGGGCTGGATCAAAGTCTTAGAAGATTCAAGGAATCTAATCCAATTTTATGGAGAGCAAAATGCCATTTGAAATCTAAATAATTCCAAACTCAAGCAGCTGCTTTCTGATCTACCTTTCTGATCATCATTAAGCAGGACTCCTGCTGTAATTCTCTCTTCCCAAGGTAGTCATCTCTTCTATGCATCTCTTGGCAACCTTAAAAAATATTACCCTTGCATTGGTTCATTTGATTTAGTGGTCTGGAAATTTGAAAATGAGATTGTCGGTTAAAGGTGCTCCCTGCAGTGACTGTGGCAGCATGGGGGGTTCCGGAGCAGGGAGCAGCAATGGAAGCACCCTGAATGAGCAGTCGTGCCGAAATGATTGGGCAGAGCAGCAAAGCCTGATTTCCCTGCACTGCAGCTCTTCGGCCCCAGGCATCTTCCTCTGATTGTTACCCATTAATGCACTGCAATTGCTAGATAGTCTCCAAGTTGCCACCTTCTAAAAAACAACAGATGAGTTAACTGGCTTGAGGTCACTCAATGAGTCAGGAGCAGAGCTTAGTTAAGTCCCCAGTCTGCTGGTATCCAGCCTGGTCCAGGATCAAATATACAGGCTCTGGCTCCATCAGCATCACTAATACTTAGGAGTAAGCTCATTAAAACAGCTCTAAACTGATTGAACCAGGTTTATACCCAGTTTCTTTTTTGTTTTGTTTTAATATCCTGGATTGATCACACACCACTTACTGTACAAATCTTCAAGGATGCTTCCTAATTATAATGTCTACTTCTTGGTATAGCCCCCTCATATCAAATAATAATCTTCCTACATCTCATCCCATTTTATTGTTAAAAATGTAAAATCTGAAATTAAAATGTTATAAGGCTTATCCTGACTTTTAGAAAAGGAGATTTGTCCCCCCTTTATGACAGTTCTGATTCCACATATGAGTTGCCACATTTACTAGTAAGTAGAAGCTACTCTTTGATTATATGTAGGGAGAAGGGAAATCACATTTAATTGATATCTGCAGACAAGAAAAAAAGTAACTTTAGTTGACAAGTTCAAAGTACTGAATTTATAACAAGTTCTTATCCAAAGGCACTTGAAAGATAGCAAAGTTAGTCAGAGTTGAAGTACTTCCTTCTAACTAGTTGCCAAAATGAATAGAATAAAGGGCACAAGATATATAAAGAGAAAGAGGGAGAGAAGGAAAGAGAGGGAGAGAGAACATAGTTTAAAAAATGGAATTAATTTTATAAACACTTGGGAAGGATGAATAATATACTTAGCCAGGACCGGTTTGGCTCAGTGGATAGAGCATTGGCCTGCGGACTGAGGGGTCCCAGGTTCGATTCCGGTCAAGGGCATGTACTGTGGTTGCGGGCACATCCCCAGTAGGGGGTGTGCAAGAGGCAGCTGATCGATGATTCTCTCTCATCGATGTTTCTAACTCTCTATCCCTCTCTCTTCCTCTCTGTGAAAAATCAATAAAATATATTTAAAAAAAATAAAAAAATAATATACTTAATTGTGAATGATAGCCTTTTGAATCAGTGGTTCGTAATTTAAAAAAAAAAAAATTGTTTCTGGACCTGGACTCTGAATAAAGTTTAATACTGTTATGGGCTCCCAGAAACATGCATATACATTAATCACATATTAATTTGAAATACAATTTAGGGAGTTTCTGAACTCATTTGAAGTTTATTCAAGGCCATAAGTTAATGAATTTTGTATTTAATTAAAGCACCTAAGAAAAATCTAGACTAAAAATTCAAAACTGAAATATTTCTAAATAGTATTGGACTTAAACTAAAGATTTTTCGCTAAACTGTGGACCTCAGACTCACCATTTCATGAATCATTTTAGTAATTCTAAAAGGCACCAACTCTCACTTTTGAAATCCCTGCTCTTCTTATGCTGTTGCTCTATAAAACATTGTTCTTAATATCCTAATATGTAAAAAGCCAGGGGCCGTCACGACGGAAACAACTGGATGGAGGACTGAACAGCAGGCTGTGTGGGATGACCAGGTCAGCAGGGGGGTTAGTGAGGGATAACCAAATGACTGAATAGCAGGCTGCGTGAGGGGGCAGTTGGGGGTGACCAGGCTGGCAGGGGGACAGGTGGGGGTAACCAGGATGGCAGGGGTGGCAGTTAGGGGTGACCAGGTCAGCAGAGGGGGCCAGTTGGGGGTGACCAGGCTGGCAGGTGAGGCAGTAGGGGTGACCAAGCCTGTGCCAAGGCAGGTGGGGGCAACCAGGCCAGCATAGGGGGCAATTACAGGAGACTAGGCCAGCAGAGGGGGGCAGTTGGAGGCGACCAAATCAGCAGGGGGTCTATTGAGAGTGACCAGTCTGGAAGAGGGAGTGGGGGCATAAGAAGCAACTAGGCCAGCAGGGGGGGAGCAGTTAGGGGTGATCAGGCCAGCAGGCAGCAGCTCAGGGGTGATCAGGCTGGCAGAGGGGCAGTTAGGGGTGATCAGGCAGGCAGGTAGGTGAGCAGTTAGGAACCAGCTGCCAGTTTAGGCCCAATCCCCAGCATAAGGCCTAAACCAGCAGTAGTACATCCCATGAGGGGTCCCAGATTGGAGAGGATGCAGGCTGGGCTGAGGGGACCCTCCATGCACAAATTTCGTGCACCAGGCCTCTAGTCATGATATAATTTGACAATAAAAATAATTCTGAGAACTCATTTTGAATGAGTTCAAACCTAACACGTTTGTAACCTAACACGTGGTCATTAGATTAGGACAAACCTTAAATTATTCTAATAAAGTAAAACTATTAAAATTCTCAAAAAAAATTCTGCAACTATTCTCAATACTTAATGTCAATATTTAAAACTTTCCTGTGGGAAAAAAAAGGGAAAATTCTCTTTATATATCTTCGTACTTCAGATTAAATAGTTATTTTTTTATTTTTATTTTTTTTAATATATTTTATTGATTTTGTACAGAGAGGAAGGGAGAGAGATAGAGAGTTAGAAACATCGATGAGAGAGAGACCACGCCCCACTGGGGATATGCCCGCAACCAAGGTACATGCCCTTGACCGGAATCGAACCCGGGTCCCTTCGGTCCCCAAGCCGACGCTCTATCCATTGAGCTAAACCGGTCCCGGCTAAATAGTTATTTTTTTAATCATCACTGGGATTTGAACACAGCTGGTCAACAACTTCTGTGTAATAGTTCTCAGAGAGGTACCTTATATTTTTTAATCAACTAAAATATGTAGATAATAGGTTGTTTTGATTGTATATTTAGTCTTGATCAGCTCCTGAAAGATTTTGCTGTGATTTAAACTCATTGAATTTCAGCTTATGAACTAGAGTTTCTTTTGAACAAGCAAAACATATTAAAATAGCAATTACTCTCGTAATTGCAAATAGCTGAAAGTTCTTGGATATTTGATGCTCTTATTCTGGGTTTGATTTTTAATATGCTTTTGATTGCCTCCCTCAAATTTCTTTGCATTTTCTTGTAGTTTTTATTTTTAAATTTATTTTTAAGCATGTTTAGAGTTTTAAGCTCATCAGAAGAGAAAATGGAAGTCAGTTGATGGATGAAACAGGAAGAAAAAAAAAGGAAAATTTCCCAGTCCCTTAAGTTGCCATATCCTTTTTGACAAACTCCTTTCAAATGAGAGTACTGTATTTTCTTGATAACTTTATGTTTATTTTCAATTAATATGCTAGTTAAATTTTTTTATAGATTCTTTGCAAACTCAACCTGAGTTATAGTTAAAGGAGCTAAGCTTTCATTAATTAAAAATAATCAGTTTTAGTTTTGCTCCCCAACCCACCACTTCTCTTTCTAAAATGGCTTGAAAAGTTTTTCACATTCCCATGATATTCTTGTTACTAAGCAGTTGATTTTTTCAAGTGTAATACACTTCAAATATTGCTTAGTGGGAGGTGTGTTCTTAGTATCTGTAGCTTACTCAGGTGGCAATGCTCTATTCAAAGGGTCTTTCTCGGTCCTTTTCTGTTTCCTAATCATGATTTTATATAGGGACTTCACATCCTTTACTACAACACCCTTTCTGGGAGACAGTATGTTTTTAATTCAAGGAGACCTTTAAAATTGCTTTAGCAAGATATTAATTAAAAATAAGAATTCACTGAGTTATTTTTGTGCATTTCTTTTCTCATAAATTATGTTAACATTTCATACTCAGTTATAGCAGATGACACAAGATCACAGTCTCACGAACACACATGATAAACGTAATGCCACAATATTAGAAATCAATAGTGTGTGTTTTATGGTATACTGTACCTAAAATATACAATAGGGCGACTTACATAAATCATTTATTCCCAGTCATGATTGATGACCTCATAACTCAGGAGTGACGGGGCAAAGCAGAGCCCCAAACGAGTTATGAAATGTCATCAATAACAAGTGGAAACAAATGATTTATCCAGTGTCACAGCCCATTGTATGTTCAGTTTATGCAACAGCAGTTAATGATAAAAACACCCCAAATAGGTGCAGCTTGTATTTTATCCGTCATGTATGCACATACTCTTCTTACTCTGTTTTACACTAGGTAAGTGCTTATTGGCCATGAAGAAAATGATCAGGGTTGAAATAGGAATTGTGGGTTGATAGAGCAGACATATATATATATATATATATATATATATATATATATATATATATATATATATGTCTTTTCTTGGCTAGGTTCCCTTCTTTATTTCTTTTTAGAATAGCTTTTCCTTTTCTAGAAAGGAATATGTAAAAAAGAATATCTGCAGCTATGCAATTCCAGTTGTTTCTTTTTCAATTGACATTCTAGGTGAGAGAAAAGTTACCATGATTTTTAATGTTAAAGGATGTTATATAATTTTAACATTAATTTTTTCTAGTGATTTTTTTTGAAGTATATAGTTTAGGACCAAGGAGTTTTATATCCCATATTCAAATGCAGTATGAATCTGACCATTAAGCAATTTTTATATTCTCAACATCACCCCATGCATCCTATGTGTATTTAAGTTTTCCGTGTTTTATATAGAAACTGTATTTATACATCAAAGTGCATTTATTTTTCATTGCAAAGTTAGAGATGTGTTTCACTGAAGTGGGTGTTGGAAGATTGCATTTGAGCTTAATTTTACAAGGCTCAACTTCAGACTCAAATTGATATTAACTTTTTTGGGAAAATGACATTTAAAAGAAATGGCATTTTTGTTCTTTTGAACTGAATTAAAAGTCTGTCCCTTATGACACTCTCCACCAATATTTATTATACAGACTCACTAAGAACTCTAAAGGCTTGTTACATAGAACTTTATGAAGTACATCTGAGATGCCATAAACATTTCCATACAGTGCTGATTGTTGTACAAAGGTAAGCAAATTTAGCTTCTACTTAAAATGAATAATTAGACAGAAGGTAAAGGGGCGATCAGGCTTTAAGATATCATTGTGAGTGTTTGGAGTTGTAGAAAATACACACAGTTTGTAAAATTGTATGAAGGTAAATGTATGTCAAACTCTGCACCTCCCTTTTTATTCCTCTTGAATATATCTCCAAAATATATTCTGAATCTGCCTCCTTTTTCAAATGTTCACTGTCATCATTGTACTTTTAGCAAATAATTTTCCTCCCCAACCATCTACTGTGGAAGCTTCAAAACTTTATTCTCTATTTCCTCTTGTTTCTCATTAATATATTCTGCATAGAATAGCCTGTGCAATCTTCTAAAAATGCAGCACTCCCTGCTACAGCTCTTCAATGTCTATATAATATGCTTAGGATAAATCCCTCTAACTCAATCTCTAATTAGTCCACTCCATCATGAACCATTTCCCCTTCCACTTTAGCTGAGCTCCTAACTGCTTTGGGGCCTTTTCCTGTTCTATTTCCTCTGCTTGGAGTTTGTTCCTTTGCCTGGCTATATCCTGCTCATAATTTAGGTCTCTCCTAACATGGCTTTCTCAGAGAAGTCTTCCATGAATCCTAATCTAAATCAGACCCCTATTGTTATCTGTCAGTCTACTTTTCCTTCACAGTGTCTGTGACAATTTAATTGTATGTTTAACTCTCTGATTATTTGTTTAGTACATGTCTCCCTATCTAAGCCTACAGCTTTATAAAGGAGGGCACATGGTCTCATCCATTGCTTCTCCCGTGTCCAGCTCAGTGCCTGGAACCTGCTAAACTCTAAATACATTCTTCCTCTTTTGTAATAAGGAAAGTTAAAGTGTGAAAGTAATATGATAGAAAAATTACTAACTCCATTGAATAACTTCTTATTCATTGACTAGTGACCCAGTGCATCAAATTCATGCATTGGAGTGGGGGGGTCCCTCAGCCTAGCCAGTACCTTATCTAATCTGGGACCCCTCGGGGGATGTATGACTGCCAGTTTAGGCCCAATTGCAATCTAGGACCACTGTCTCCTAACTCCTCACCTGCCTGCCTGCCTAATCACCCCTAACCACTCTGCCTGGCAGCCTTCTCGGGCCCCAACTACCCCCCCCCCCCCCCGGCCTGCCCACCCCTCCCCCCGCTGTCCTGATCACCCCCAACTGCCCTACCCTCCTGGCCTCATTGCCCTTAACCACTTCTGCCTCAGCCCTGCCACCATGGCTTTTTCCAGAAGGACATCCAGAAGGTCTCCTGGTCTAATTAGCATATTACCCTATTATTAGTATAGATTACTCACTACAAAACCCAATATGTAGATTTTACTAAAGAATTTGAGAAATTGTCTTTTATCATTGGAAAACTGATTCTAAATATAAGAACCTATTTTTAAAAAAATATATTTTATTGATTTTTAAAAATTGATTATGGTCTCACATAATATATTTCAGATCTGAATATAAGAACCTAAAACCAATTTAAATATTTATTGAATAGATATGGGTAGAAGAGAGGCAGAGCTAATTGTGGACATTTTCTTGATTTTGGTGAGTTTGAACCTCAATTTAAAAATGTGAGGATAAGATTAGCAAGTGGAAACAGAATGAACATTGTAATTTTCCATGTACCGTGCATATGATCACAAAGACACAAATTTCTAGGAGGTTTCTACTTTGCTACCTGTTGGCAGATGTCTTCAGATTTTTGCACCCAGTGCACTTACTGTACTCCAACTCTCATGTAGCTTCCTATAGTGAACAGTGGAACAAAAATTTACATTCTTGTTTCCTGTGTTCTTGTAACAAATTGCATAATTCTTGTGTATCCTCCATTTGTTGAACTTATTTTAGCATTTTGAAGATAATTAGAAGACCATAACAATAAAGTCAATAAAAAATGCACTGTGTTTTGAAGTCCCAAGGAGAGAATGTTTATAATTTATTCAAAGTATCTTTAGTTTGATATTTGTCTCTGGTCAGTCACAATGTCCTATGTTTGCTTGGTCTTATAAATATTGCTTTGTTTATTATTAAAGCATGTGACAGAATAAACAATGTCAGGATTCAGAGATAGTTAGCTAAGATATAATAAAAATTTATATAATTGTAAATGTTAGATCCAAACCGTAACTCTTATATAGAACCTACATATTGACAAGGTTGTAAAATATGAAAGAAGAAGTAGTTAAAAAATGTTGACATTTCATAGAAGGTTAGGACTAGAGAGGACCTTAAACATTAGCTAGTGTAATCTTCTCATTTTATACCTGGGGAGACTGAGAAACAGAGCTGAAGTAATTGTCCATAGTTATCAAGTTGGTTAGGTATCAGGCCCAGAATAGAGATGAGTCCCCTTTGAAGTTCAGTCCAGTCCAGTGCACTAGCTACTATAAAATACCTTTTTATTTTAACATCCTTACTATTCATTACTGAACTACTCTTGATCCATGTTTTTGTTTAAGGAAATAAAAATGTTTAAATTAGTTTCATTGTTAAAATCCATTCATGTAGAGAAATATTTATGACCTTTTTTTTGCTTAAAATGAAGATATTGAAGACTTGTAAATATTTACAGAATAGTTTGTCTTCCAGTAGTCAATCAACATTTTCTTTTCTAGAATTTTTTTTTTTTTTTTTTGCCCAATAACTGCTTTTTCATATTCAGTGGAGTGGAGCAACGGTGGCATTTGGTGATTAATTAGTTCAAAAAGTGTTCGTTCCCCAAGGATAGCATGTTAGATACTTTCCCTGGTCATTTAAAATAAGAAATCTATTGCTTATGTTTATAGGTGGTGGTACATGGAATTCAGATTGGCTATAAGGCACACAATGAATTTGCTAATTTTGCAAGTCTCATTGCTAATCCCATTTCAGTAATCCCAAGCAACAATCCAAATTTACATTTGACAACAGTGACAGAATTGCTGTTGATTCTATATTATGTTTGATTCTATATTATGTTAAATATTCATTTATTGATTTATTTTTATTATGTTTAAATATTCTTTGCACTTTCCTTTTTGATTCTTGTGATAGCCTGAATCTTTTGGTCCACAAATATTTCATCTTAAAAGCTTTTAGAGAATTAATTTTTTTTCTGCATTCTGAAGAATTTTGGGATCTCAGTTGAATGAATTCTGGAAATAAGTTGGCACTAGCCCTGTAGGACTGTGGGCATCAGTACATCAGTCACCATTTAATTTAATCCCTGATGTTGTTCCCCACAATGCTGGTGTGAATTACATAAGTGTGCTTTGTCCTTTAAAATATTGTTAAGCTCTTTTGCATGTTTGAAAATCACTGCCTTGATATTGGTTGAATTGGTATCTTAAACACTCTTAGCGAATCTTAGAGATTCTTGGCAGAAACCTTGATGGGAAGATAGGGAGCGCTTTATGTGAATGTACTCAGAGTGCCTGGTGAGGATACATTTAATAAGAGATTTTCTTTCTTGCTGAAACTGGTTTGGCTCAGTGGATGGAGTTTTGGCTTCTGGACTGAAGGGTCCCAGGTTCAATTCCCATCAAGGGCATGTACCTTGGTTGCTGGCACATCCCCAGTAGGGGGTGTGCAGGAGGCGGCTGATCAATGATTCTCTCTCATCGATGTTTCTAGCTCTCTATCCCTCTCTCTTCGTCTCTGTAAAAAAATCAATAAGATATATTTTTTTTAAAAAGAAAGAAAATCTCTGTTTGTCTTTCCCACTAATCTGTGAGATTTTCTTTCTTTCTTTCTTCTTTCTTTCTTTCTTTCTTTCTTTCTTTCTTTCTTTCTTTCTTTCTTTCTTTCTTTCTTCTTTTTATTCTTTTTTTTAGGCTTTAGTAACATTAAAACCTAGTGACAGAATTTTACTTGCTTCAGTATAGCAGGAGCAAGGGTGGCTAGGGTGGGTCTTATTATTAAGATACACTGTCATAAGGTGCTCCAGGGAACCAAGAGAAGCAGAAATGGACAAGACTATAGTGGCCTGTAAGGGATAAGCAAACACTGGACCCTCTTAGTTTAACCTCTTGTAAACCACTTGTTCTTGGTTTTAGGGAAGAGTAAATTTGAAATGCTGAACTGTTAAGATACAAGCCAAACAATTATGAATGCTAATGTTCTGGTTTTGAAAGGGCTGAGAACATGACTATCAGTGAATGGAAACTTAGACATTTATCTTTTTTTTTCTCTCTTTTTTTTTTTTCTATCCAAAAGAGATCTTATGGGTAGAATGTCACTTTTAATTCTTTCCCGTGTCTATTATGCATCTATTGAGCTTCTTTAATTATAATCTTGAAAATGTCACATAAATAGATTAAAGGCTTTCAATATTAATTTTGAAATGTAATACTGTTTTTAAACCTATGAGAACATTTTCCTTTCTCCTTGGACAACAAAGGCAATGGTGCAGTGTTTCGATTTGGTTTTATTTTTCCATTTTCATTCTGCTTGGTTGTTATAAGTATAGTATATGTTTACTTCATTAAAAATCCACTTTTGTATTGAAAAATAAAAATCTATTGAAAGTATCTTTTAATTTTATCTAGATATAAGTGATCATCACAGTTTTATGCTTGCATTTCCAGCTTGAGAAAGTTTACAAAATTTATCTTAAAAAATACAATATTTCCCCCTCATTACTCATAGTCATAATCACTACCATAGGCTATTTGAAAAATCATCAATCTGCATTTAGCTCTGTACTGTGAACTTAAATAGCATTTTTACTGACTTGTATATTAATAATGCCTTCCCCCCCCCCCCCCCCCAGAAGAAAACTGTCTCAGGAAATAGAAACTTGTACTGAATTAACCGTCCTATGACCCATTACCAGGTGGGATATTTACTAACTCCTCCATTGCTTCTCTTCTCTATCTTTCGGTGAGGTGGGCAGTTTTCACCAGAAGGCTGAGCACTCCCCCGCCCCCAGCCCTACCCCAGGAGCTGGCCTGCATTCAGTTTCCAGGTCCAGGCTGTTGCTGTCCTTTTCTTCATTCCAGTTTCATCAGAGGGTTTCAGTTGGAACTCTAATGCACCCAAACCATTAAACCATGCAGGAGAACTATTCTTTTGTTCCGGGAGTATCCTAAATCATTTCTAGAACTTCAAGGCTTCTCCTGGGGTGGGACTGAAAATTCCAAGCTTCTAATCATGGCTTAGTAGTCTTTCTGGTGACTAGGAGCCCACCCATAGTCACCTTATGGAAATAAAAGACATTCCTAAAACCCAGGCAATTTTAAAGACTTCAGGAATTCTGTGCCAGGAGCTGGGGGCAGACACCAATATGTGTTCTTGTTCTTTTTTCTTTTTTTTAATACAAATCACAATATTATACCCTGTCTCACAACTTCCACTTGTCACCCTCGCCCCACCAGTTCATTCTCTCTATCAGGTGTGCCATCATTCTGTTCTTTTAAACCTTTTAATCATCTCTCACTGGTTTTAGGATGGTTTTATCTGCTCTGGCCTCTGATGACCCCACTAACTCACTAGGCACCTGCCCCCACCTCCCAGCTCCCATTCCCATGCTTCAGTCACTCCATTTCTCCAAAATCTCTCCTTTCTTGGGGCTTTCACACAGCTTCCATTTGTTCAGAGGCTCCCCCCAATCCCCCCCAGGCTCCCCTTCCCCCCCCCACACACACCTTTTCCCTCGCTAAATTCTTCCTGGTCAGGTGAAATGCTGCTTTTCCTGAAAGGCCTTCTCTAACCCCTAAATTATGTTAAATCTCCTGATTAGATTTCCTCTTTGCACTTTTAGCTTTTTTTTTTTTTTTTTTTTTTTTTTTTTTTTTTTTAATATATTTTATTGATTTTTTTTTTTTTGCCCCCCACCCTCCCTCCCACACATCCCCTCCCTCCCCAGAGTTTTGTGTCCATTGGTTATACTTATATGCATGTATAAAAGTCCTTCGGTTGATCTATTATCTCCCCCAGATCTTCCTCCCCTCCCCGCTGTAATTTGACAGTCTACTTGTTGATTTACTGTCTCTATATCTATCTTTTGGTTCATCAGTTTATAATGCTCTTTGTTATCCACAAATGAGTGAGGTCATGTGGTGTTTCTCTTTCATTGATTGGCTTATTTCACTCAGCATGATGTTCTCCAGTTCCATCCAGTTTGCTGCAAATGATGAGAATTCCTTATTTTTTATGGCCGCATAGTATTCCATTGTGTAGATGTACCAAAGTTTTTGGATCCAATCATCTGCTGACGGACACTTAGGCTGTTTCCAAATTCTGGCTATTGTAGATTGTGCTGCTATGAACATAGGGGTGCATATATCCTTTCTGATTGGTGTTTCTAGTTTCTTGGGATATATTCCTAGAAGTGGGATTACTGGGTCAAATGGGAGTTCCATTTTCAGTTTTTTGAGGAAACTCCACACTGTTCTCCACAGTGGTTGCACCAGCCTACATTCCCACCAGCAGTGCATGAGGGTTCCTTTTTCTCCGCAACCTCGCCAACACTTGTCGTTTGTTGATTTGTTGATGTTGGCCATTCTGACAGGTGTGAGATGGTACCGCATTGTTGTTTTGATTTGCATCTCTCGGACAATTAGTGACTTTGAGCATGTTTTCATGTGCCTTTTGGCCTTCCTTCTGTCTTCTTTTGAAAATGTTCTATTTAGGTCCATTGCCCATTTTTTAATTGGATTATTTATCTTCCTTTTATTTAGTTGTATAAGCTGTTTGTAGATGTTGGAGATTAAACCTTTATCAGTGGTATCATTTGCAAATATGTTCTCCCACACTGTGGGTTTTCTTGTTGTTTTGTTGATGGTTTCTTTTGCTGTAAAAAAGCTTTTTATTTTGATGTAGTCCCATTTGTTTATTTTCTCTTTAGCTTCCATTGCCCTAGGGGTAGTATCAGTGAAGAAGTTCTTTTGGCATACGTCTGAGATTTTGCTGCCTGTGGATGCTTCTAGTATTTTTATGGTTTCCCGTCTGATGTTTAAGTCCTGTATCCATTTTGAGTTTATTTTTGTGAATGGTGTAAGTTGGTGATCTAGTTTCATTCTTTTGCATGTGTCTGTCCAATTTTCCCAACACCATTTATTGAAGAAACTGTCTTGACTCCATTGTATATTCGTGCCTCCTTTGTCAAATATTAGTTGAGCATAGTGATTTGGGTTGATATCTGGGTTCTCAATTCGATTCCATTGATCTATATGTCTGTTCTTGTGCCAGTACCAGGCTGTTTTGAGAACAGTGGCTTTGTAATATAGTTTGAAGTCTGATATTGAGATCCCTCCTACTTTACTCTTCTTTCTCAGGATTGCTGTGGCTATTCGGGGTCTTTTATTGTTCCAAATGAACTTTTGGAGAGTTCTTTCTAGGTCGGTGAAATATGTCGTTGGTATTTTAATGGGGAGTGCATTGAACCTATAGATTGCTTTAGGAAGTATGGACATTTTGATGATGTTGATCCTACCAATCCATGAACATGGTATGTTCTTCCATCTCCTTACATCTTCCTCTATCTCTTTTTTCAGTGTCGTGTAGTTTTCCCCATATAGGTCCTTTACTTCCTTAGTTAAAGTTATTCCTAGGTATCTTAATTTTTTTGGTGCGATGGTAAATGGAATTGCTTTTTTAGTCTCTGTTTCTGCAGTTTCTCTGTTGGTGTATAGAAAAGCCATGGATTTCTTGGCATTAATTTTGTATCCTGCTACATTACCAAATTCATTTATTAAGTCAATTAGTTTTTTAATGGAGTCTTTTGGGTTTTTTATGTACAATATCATGTCATCGGCAAATAAGGATAACTTTACTTCTTCTTTTCCAATTTGGATGCCTTTTATTTCCTCCTCTTGTCTAATTGCAATGGCTAGTACTTCCAGTACTATGTCAAACAGGAGTGGCGAGAGTGGGCATCCCTGTCTTGTTCCTGTTCTTAGAGGGAATGGTTTTAGTTTTTGCCCATTGAGTATAATGTTGGCTGTGGGTTTATCATATATAGCTTTTATTATGTTGAGGTATGATCCTTGTACTCCCACCTTGTTAAGAGTTTTTATCAGAAAAGGGTGTTGGATTTTATTGAATGCTTTTTCTGCATCAATTGATATGACTATATGATTTTTATCTTTCAATTTGTTTATGTGATGTATCACGTTTATTGATTTGCGGATATTGTACCATCCTTGCATTCCTGGAATAAATCCTACTTGGTCGTGGTGTATGATCTTTGTGATGCTCTTCTGGAGTCGATTTGCTAGAATTTTGTTGAGGATTTTAGCATCTATGTTCATGAGGGATATTGGTCTGTAATTCTCTTTCATTGAGTTGTCTTTATCTGGTTTTGGTATTAGGGTGATGCTGGCTTCATAGAAGGAATTTGGAAGTGTTCCTTCCTCTTGGATTTTTTGGAATAGTCTGAGGAGGATAGTTTTTAGTTCTTCCTTGAATGTTTGGTAAAACTCTCCTGTGAAGCCATCTGGCCCTGGGCTTTTGTTTGCTGGAAGCTTTTTGATGACTGTTTCAATTTCTTCCCAAGTCACTGGTTTATTGAGATTTTTAGATTCTTCCTGATTGAGTTTTGGAAGATTATATTTTTCTAGGAATATGTCCATTTCCTCCAGGTTGTTCAGTTTGTTGGAGTAGAGTTGTTCATAGTATTTTGTAACAATCCGTTGTATTTCGGTGGGGTCTGTTGTTATTTCACCTCTTTCATTTCTGATTTTGTTTATTTGGGTCCTCTCTCTTTGTTTCTTGGTTAGTCTGGCTAGAGGTCCATCTATCTTGTTTATCCTTTCAAAGAACCAGCTCTTGGTTTTGTTGATCTTATGTATTGTTTCTTTGGTCTCTATGTCGTTTATCTGTGCTCTGATTTTTGTTATTTCCTTCCTTCTACTTACACTGGGCTTTTCTTGTTGCTCTTTTTCTAACTCTTTGAGTTGTAGAGTTAGATCATTTGTTACACTTTTTTCTAGTTTTTTGCAATAGGCTTGTAAGGATATGAACTTCCCTCTCAAAACTGCTTTTGCTGTGTCCCATAGATTTTGGATTGTTGTGTTTTCATTGTCATTTGTTTCCAGGATGTTTTTAATTTCTTCCTTGATTTCTCTGGTAACCCAGTCCTTGTTTAATAGCATGCTGTTTAGTCTCCATGTGTTTGATTTCTTTGGATTATTTTTATTGTAGTTAATTTCCAGTTTTATGCCATTATGGTCTGAGAAGATGCTTGATATGATTTCTATCTTCTTGAATTTGAAGAGACTTTGCCTATGTCCCAAAATGTGGTCTATCTTTGAGAATGTCCCATGTGCATTTGAGAAGAATGTATATTCCGTGGCTTTGGGGTGGAATGTTCTGAAGATGTCAATTAATTCCATCTGGTCTAGTGAGTCATTTAGGATTGATATTTCTTTGCTGATTTTTTGTTTGGATGATTTGTCGAAGGGTGACAGTGGGGTATTAAAATCTCCTACTATGATTGTATTGCTGTTAATCTCTCCCTTAATGTCCTCCAGCAGTTTTTTTATGTATTTGGGTGCTCCCGTATTGGGTGCATATATATTTACCAGGGTTATTTCTTCTTGTTTGATTGCTCCCTTTAGTATTATGAAGTGGCCTTCATTGTCTCTTGTTATGTCCTTCACTCTGAGATCTAATTTGTCAGATATAAGTATTGCTACCCCAGCTTTCTTTGCATTTCCATTTGCCTGGAAAACCTTTTTCCATCCCTTCACCCTCAGTCTGTGTGCATCTCTTTTTCTGAGGTGGGTTTCTTGTAGACAGCAGATGTATGGGTCTTGTTTTCTTATCCAATCTGTTACCCTATGTCTTTTGATTGGAGCATTTAAACCATTTACATTTAATGTTATTAATGATAGGTACTCATTTGATGCCATTTTTATTCTATACCCCTGTGTTCCTTCTTCGCTTCCTATTTATTTATTTTTACAGTAGACCTTTGAGCATTTCTTGCATTGCTGGTTTGGTGGAGATAAATTCCTTTAGTCTTTTTTTGTCTGTGAAGCTCCTGATTTCCCCTTCAATTTTGATTGATAGTCTTGCTGGGTACAGTATTCTTGGATTCAGACCCTTTCTTTGCATGACTTTGTATATTTCATCCCATTCCCTTCTGGCCTGATAAGTTTCTGTTGAGAAATCAGTTGTTAGTCTGATGGGGGTTCCTTTATATGTAACTTTCTGTCTCTCTCTGGCTGCTTTTAAGATTCTAACTTTGTCATTGGTGTTTGCCAATTTAATTATAATATGTCTTGGCGTCGGTCTTCTGGGATCCATTTTGCTTGGGACTCTGCGAGCATCTTGGATTTGTGTGGGTTTTTTCTTCTCTATCTCAGGAAAATTTTCTGTCATTATTTCTTGAAATACATTTTCCATGTCTACCTCGGTTTTCTTTCCTTCCGGAACCCCTATTATTCGAATATTGTTTTGTTTTGCATTGTCCCAAAGCTCCCGTAGGCTCTCCTCCTGCTTTTTAATTTTTTTTTCTAGAAGCTGCTCTAATTGGGTATTTTTTTCCATCTTGTCTTCTAGCTCACTGATGCGATCCTCTGCTTCTTCTAGTCTGCTCTTGATGCTTTCTATTGAGTTCTTCATAGTAGCGATGTCATTTTTCATTTCATCTTGAGTCATCTTCATTTCCTCTTGGGTTTTTTTCATTTCCTCTTGGGTCTTACTCAAATTGTCAAATTTGTCTTCCATTCTTTTTAGCCATCTTAAGATCGTTACTCTGAATTCTTGCTCTGGTAGGTTGCTTGCCTCTATATCGTTTACTTCCTTTTCTGGTGAAGCCTGCTTTTCTTTCATATGCGGGCTGTTTTTTGGTCTCCCCATGATCTATGATGTCTGGTTGTGTAGTTCTCTCTCTCCTGCTTTGATTTAAAGGCACAAAATACAACACAACCAGGTACAACACACAAGGCACTGAATCGAAATGTGTTTGCGATATTAATAACCACCAATAAGGGTGACTAGAACCCAGCTAACAAAAACATACAATCAAACAAAAAGCATAGGCAAATCAATCTTATAAAAGAAAAGCATACAACTTCAGTAAAGTTAACATTCAACATACAACTTCAGAGTTAGAGAGTAAGACTGTTTTTTTTTTTGTTTGTTTTTTTTTTGTTTTTAGGACAACTGCGAGGGAGGTGTGAATGGGTTTGGAGCAGGTAGTTGGAAATTAGATATATACAAGTAGGGTGAAATTTTAGGAGGGGGTAGACAGATGGAATGGGGGAAATCTAGAGCAGGAAAGGGTTAAGATAAACAGGGTATCAAAGGAAAAGATTGGAAAGAGGGTGAGGGCATAAAGGTAGGGTTGAGATAGAATAAAGCGTTGGAGAAAGAAGGATAGATAAAGACTGTAGAACAGTAATCCTGAAATTAAAAATATATATATATATATATATATATTTATATATATATATATAATCAAATGGAATAAAAATAATAAAAATAAACAAAAGAAAATAAGATGAAAAAGGTAAATTAGTAGTAGTAATAATGTTGATTACATATACAATGTAATAATTATCAAGATAAAATCAAGTGAGGAAAAAGAAAAAAAAATAGTTTCTTGAGTAAACGTTGCAAATAATGAAAACAAAAGTAAAAAACAAAAATTTAAAAATTTAAAAAAAATAATAATAAAATTTTAAAAATTTAATTAAAATTAGCAGTAAAGAAGGTCATTCGCTTCCTCTATTGTTATGATCCAGTCCTGATTTTTAGGCAGGTTTTGCTTTGTTTTTATTACACTAGAGTCAATTTGTGAATTAGCCTCTGGGGGCAGTGTTTCTAGGTTGACTTCCCAGACTCTAAAGCCTCTCCAGCTTTTTTTTTTTTTTCCGTCCTCTCTGAAGCTGGAACTATGGAGGGGGGTAGGGGGCAGGTCCGAGCAACTGCAATCTCCCGCAACTCTCCGATATCCCTCCGAGCCGGATCCAAATGTGTTGCTCTTTAGATATCTCCCCTGTTAGGAGCCCTGTCCACTTTCAAGGGTGACAACCGCCCAACAGCGGGGGCTTCTACTTGTAATCACCACCCCTGTCCTCCAGCTTCCGGGAGCGCACTCTGTGCGCACAGGCTTTTTGTTTTCGCCGCGAGCGCTCTCCACCCTCTCCCCGCGAAATCTGACCTTTTCGCTGAGCAGTGGGGCAATCCTGTGAGGGCAAGTGTTCGCGCCGCTTGGGATCCGCGTTCTGGGGGTCACAGATGCTTGGTGGTCGCTGCGGCTGTGGATATTCAGGCCTCTGACACGATCCTATCTTCCTCTCAAGATGGTGAGGTTTCCCCGTCCAAGCCGGTAGGTAGCTCCGGGCAGGGACACAGCCCGCGTGGGTGCTTCCCTGTGAGGGGCACCTCTGTCAGCAGCCCCCCAGCAGTTTCTTCTGGTGTTCGCTGTCTCCCAGCTTGCCAATAAACACTCACAGCACAAGACCCTCAGTTGCTCTCTCTTTCTGCTTCGGGAGAGGGCTCAGAATCCGCCCATCTATTCTTCCGCCATCTTACCTCCGTAGCTTTTTTTTTTAATAGCATGTATCAGTATCATAATAAAATTATTTGAATAATTGCTGTCTGTCTTTCTCATTAACATGCACGTCTCAAGAGAATAGGATAAGTAGCTGTCTGTCTCAGTGCTGTCCAGTCATATTTCTGTAATGATGGAAACATTTTATTTTGCATTGTCTTGTATGGAAGCCATCAGTAACTTGTGGCTATTGAGCCCTTATAATATGGTTAATGTGACTGAAGACTTGAATTTTTAGTTTTATTTAATTCTAGTTAATTAAAGTTCAAATTAAGTCATGCCAATATTTAGTGGTTACCATGTTTCACAACATAGGTCTAGTTCACCATTGTATTGGGTCGGCAGCTAAGTAATTGCGGATTTTTAAAAGAAAATCAAAGACAATTTTTTCATGGAACTAAATAACTTTATTCTGTAATGTATTGCCCATTTTGATCAATGACCTTTTGCCATCTTTCAGGCAGCATCATAATCCCACGTTCAAAAAACTTCTGGTTTTTATTAGCAAAAAACTGAATCAGGTACGATTTGACATCATCATCATTATTGAAATTTTTACCATTCAAGGAGTTTTGTAAAGATCGAAACAAAAAGTAATCAGATGGTGCAAGGTCAGGACTATATGGTGGATGTGGCAAAACATCCCAACCAAGCTCCATTAATTTTTGCCGAGTGACCAAAGATGTGTGTGGCCTTGCATTGTCATGATGGAATACAACACCTTTTCGATTTGTCAATTCGGGCCGCTTTTCTTCAACTGCATTGTTTAATTTTGTTAGTTGTTCAATGTAGACATCAGAATTGATCGTTCGGTTGGGTGGTAAGAGTTCAAAGTAGACAATTCCTTTGTAATTCCACCAAACTGATAACAAAACCTTCTTTTGATGAATATCAGCTTTTGATGTTGTTTGAGTTGGTTCACCTGGCCTGCTCCACGATCTTTTCCGCTTGATATTGTTGTAAACAACCCATTTTTCATTGCCAGTTATCAGTCGTTTTAAAAATGGATCATTTTCATTACGTTTCTTTAGCAAATCGCAGCTGCTAATGCGTTGCGTTAACTGTGATTCTTTCAGTTCGTGAGGAACCCATGTATCGAGTTTTTGAACATAGCCAAGTTGTTTTAAGTGATTTTCAATGCATGTATGTGATACATGAAGCTTCTCTGCAATCTCACGTGTTGTACTGTGACAGTCCGAATTGATTATTGCTTTGATTAGGGCGTCATCAACTTCAACTGGACGACCAGAGCGTCTTTCATCTTTGAGTGAAAAATCACCAGAACGAAATTTGGCAAACCAATTTTGACACTGCCGTTCTTTTAAGGCTTCATCACCATAAACAGCACATAACTTTTTATGAGCTTGCGATGCGTTTTTCCCTTTGCGGAAATTAAAAAGCAAAATATGACGAAAATGTTCCTTTTGATTTTCCATTTTTCAACGAACGCCAAACAAAAACTACAAAACAGATCAAAAAACTTTTTTTACTGATTAACAGCTGAATAGCCAACTATCAAATACAAAATGTGTTTTACATTTGTACTACGTCTGCAAACCTAAAAATTCAACTGAAGCCATATATGTGTGAAACCCGCAATTACTTAGTTGCTGACCCAATATTTCAAGTTCCTATCATAACACCTGGCAAATTAATATTTGGTAAATGAATAATTTTTCTGGGGTTTATATTATTGATCTTATTTTTGGATAATGAAACTGAAGGCGAGAGAGAGAAAGAATGTAACCATGATTTGCAAGTACATATATACACTGAGTGGCCAGATTATTATGACCACCTGACATTTGTACGCAAGTTAGCCATACACTTCATCTATGGGATATGGAAGCCAAAGGCCTGTTCAAACACCTTTGCTATCTGCAGTTACCAAGATAAAATGTCTCCAATTCGCACAGGAACACAAGGATTGGACAGTCGAGTATTGGAAAAAAGTCATGTGGTCTGATGAATCACATTTCCAGTTGCATCATGCAGATGGCAGAGTGAGAATTTCACAGAAACAGCATGAAAACATGCACCCCACATGCATGAGTACAACCCTTCAAGCTGGTGGCAGCAGTGTTATGGTTTGGGGCATGTTTTCCTAGCATGATTTGGGCCCTTTAATTTGTGGGGAACAACATCTGAATAGCACAACATACCTAAGTATCATTGCTGATCAAGTTCATCCTATCAAGTTGATGGCAGATTCCAATGGAGATGGCTTCTTCCAATAAGACAATGTGCCATGCCATGGTGCTCATATTGTACAGGAGTGGTTTCAAGAACATGAGGGAGACTTTACCTTGCTTAGGTGGCCCAACAATCACCAGATTTCAATCCAATGGAGCATTTGTGGGATGAAGTTAAAAGAGCCATCAGGCAGCTGGTTCCACAACCATCAAGCCTCCCAGAACTGGACAGGCTATTCATCAGGCATGGTGTCAGATTCCTCGCATCACCTTTCGACATCTCGTGGAGTCAATGCCAAGAAGAATAGCTACAGTATTGAAGGCAAAAGGTGGCCCAATGAAGTACTGATGGGGTGGTCATAATAATCTGGCCACTCAATGTACATTCATTCATACTTTATGTAATACTTACTTCCAAATAAAATTTAATGCTATGGTAAGGTAACTATTTCATTCACTGAGATTCTATTCAATTATTTCTCTGTGCAATGGCGTGTTACTTGGTTTTCATTTTTAAGCTTCAAGTTTCTAAGTCTCAATTTTTTAATCTATCAAATGGAGAGCACAATAGTAACTATCCTTTCAGGTTAAAAATCTTAACTGAAGCGGAAGCTGGTTTGGCTCAGTGGTAGAGCGTCGGTCTGCAGACTGAAAGGTCCCAGGTTCGATTCCGGTCAAGGGCATGTACATTGGTTGCGGGCACATCCCCAGTAGGGGTGTGTGCAAGAGGCAGCTGGTTGATGACTCTCTCTCATCGACGTTTCTAACTCTCTATCTCTCTTAATTCCTCTCTATGTAAAATCAATAAAATATATTTAAAAAAAAAATCTTAACTGAAGTAATTATCTTAAACATTTTCACAGTTCTTGACACAAAATAATTGTTCAATAGATGTTATTTGCAAATATTTTTAATTACTATTTCATAAAACCATTCAAATGTTATGAGCTCCCCCCTCAACAGTAGAGACAGTTTTTTCCTCCATTAAAGGCTAATATCACTTTTCAGACTCTTATGTGAAAACATAGATGCATTTTATAATGATTTTAATTATCTCCTTCTTAACTAAAGTAGATCTCTTTTATAATAGGAAATGTATTTTCCTGTTTCTGTTCTTGCTCCCTTGCATGGCACCTAGCTCAAAACAAGCACTGAGAAATGTCTATCAAATGAATGAAGTATAGGAAATTGTGGCCAAAGCTTCAGATTTTCCAATTTGCAGCCAAGAGCTCTTTTTATGTAACACTGCAATCTCTTACTTCTTAGTGTGGGAAAGAAGATTGTTTTTATTTACCAAAGATACTTTATAATCTTCGAATTTATAAATGTTTTACAAAATATATATGTGTAGAGTGTTTTATAACGTTGAATGTGCATGCACTAGTTTTATAACAAGACGTTATAACAAGATGATAGTTAAAATGGTGCAAAACCTGTGAGTGTGCATCCTTTCTCTGTCTTCTCTTGATACCAAGTTGGCAATGCTCCTAAGATTTGGTTCTTTGCAATTAAAAATCTTTCCTTAGTGTCAAGGAAGGCTCCTACACATTGAAATATATGTCCTACTAATAGAGTTACAGGGAACTAGAATAGGCAAAAAACAAACAAACAAACAAACAAAAACTACTCTCAAGTCTTGGGAAGTTTTCTGTAGGGCATGACAACATAATAATGAATAATACCTAGTATGCATAGTTCAGTATGGAAATATCTTGAATTTTACCTATGAACTCATGCTTCACATATAAGGTATCCCAACAATGTTTACACACACTTTGAACAATTATAAAGGCAGTGTTTATTAATGTACATTTCATTTTCAAAATTGAGCTATTAGCTGTTAAAGTCTATATACATTTTGGGGGAATATCATGTATAATAAACAACTCCTCTTTCTTCATTCTAAAGACCAGAGAGAGGAGGTGATTTTCTTTGAGCACAGTGACACATGTGAGGTCATGGAGATTTTGAGTGAAACTTGCACTGAAATTCAAGTTTCTTCTTTCTCTTCATCTAGTTTATTATATTTTTAAGGAAAGATGCTGGGTAAAGCTTGACATAGGTTTGGAACATATACCAGTAAACAGTAAAATCTATAATAATAAAAGCATAATATGCTAATTAGACTGGACAGCCGAGCACCTTCTGGATGACCTTCTGGACGAAGCCGGGGCTGCAAGGGCCAACGCAAGCCGCTGCGACTGCAAGGGCCAAGTCCCTTGAATGAAATTTGTGCATAAGACCTCTACTATGATATAATTATGTAAAAGCCATTCATATCTGAAAACTTAAATCAATAGTCAAATTAGCAGGGGATACATTTATAGCTAAGGAAGTTAGTCTGATGGCTGTGGTGTTGGTACATGTATGATTTCAAAGTTTTTTGTTTTTTTTTTTCTTGTTATGAAAGGAGTATAACTTAATTTTGTGCTCTCTTTCCTCAAATAGTTGGAACTCTGCAGGCAAATGCCTTCATGCCAGCAATGTAATCCTCCAGTTCTTACACTGGTAAACATGAAAGGCTCAGAACTTAAACATTCAAGTCATATACCTATAGATCTTTTTGCCAAAGAAGTTTTCTAGATTTAAATTTCTCTTCAATATTTAATACATTGTTCAGGAAGACTAGTCCAAGAACACAAATACATTGCTCTTCCATTTAAAATGCAATCAAAAGAAAGTAAGGTGTATGCTAAAGCTCATGTGTGGCACTAGTATTAGACTGTGCCGTGTTCCTGGTGAATTTGAAATGGTATACTCATAGTTTTCCAAGTGAGAGTATAACAAATATGCACTATCCTTTAGTTAACAACATACTAGTAATTGTACAAAGTGAACTATTATTTATTTATTTTTTAATTAGAGAAAACTTTAGTATAATTTCATGAGGTTGAACTCATATTTAATCCTGAAATTTAAAAATTTTACTTCTGCCAATTTACAGGTGAGCAAGCCTATTTATAAAAATGATCCCATCCCTAACAAATAATTAGCTTAATAGATATTAATGTGTATGTGACTTTTAAAATAAAATCTGAAAACCAATGACAGTGATTTCACATTTGAGTGCTTTCACAATGCAGTTCTGATTCCTTTATTTCAATTCGGTATTCAGAAGGAACACAACTTCTTCCTTTGTATCTGATATGTTTTTCAAATGTTGATGCATTTTAATAGCAGGAAATTAAAAGGTTCATTGAAGCTCTAGGGTTATTTAAAAAATAACATTGTTTAGCATTAATGAAAATACTAACTTTAAATCATGTTACAATGTTTTCTGGTTAAGAAGTCCAGATGACAGACAGATATCCTTAAGACTTGGGTATAAATAAACTAGAAAATAGTTTCTTGTCCATATACTCAAATGCTGCCAGTTGTACAGTTGTAGAAAGAATTGGAGTTGTAAATCAAGAGATAGGGCATGGCAGGGGGACGAGCTCTCTGTTGAGAGCTAAGATGCCAGGTTTCTGTCCTAGTCAATAAACTAGGTGACTTTGGGAGAATCATTGCCCTCTCTCTCTCATCTGTCAAATAAAAAATTCTGACTAGTTTAACTCTTTTTTAAAAAAAAAATAATCTTAAGTATTAAAACCCTAAAATTGAAAGAAAAAAAAAAAGGGTCAGAATTCTAAGTGTTGAGTCATATATACTAGCTTGCATGTGATATTTTTGTATTATTTTCATTCAGAAAAGCTCATGTTCTGTTATCCTTTTTACTTATAAATGAATTGGGTTTTAGTATAGAATCTATAGATATCTGATTTTTCTTTCATATAATTCTCTAATTCCTTGGGGCCACGTAGTGGGCTATATAACCTTTCTTTATCCAATAAAAGATAATAGCAACTAGATATATTGAGTTTAATTTCCTGGACATGATGCCAAATTTGACCAGGGTAAATATGCAATTTATCATTCAAATTGGCACACTTTTGAGATAGAAAAGGAGCGTCATTAACAATTATATGTTGACAACTACTGTTAACTGGGATATGAGGGAAGTATATAAGGGGCTGCTAAGGGTATGATTTTAATGTGCTCTAACATAGCTTTGCATTACTTATTCTCTACCTTTCTTGAGGCAGAGAGAGAAAAGATTTAGGTTTGAATAAGGGAACATTTTGATTTAAATAGGTAAATTGCAGGTTTTGCTTTTCATATGTAAAACAGTATGAATAACCAAATAGAAGGGCTCAATTTGGCCAGAAATTCTGAAAAAGACAATTATACAAAATCCAACAAACCCACTGAAATATGCACTTCAATACCTCATGTTGCTTACCTTTCCATGAAAGGTCAAAAGTACCTCCTACTGTGATATGTCTGCAATCCCTGAAAGATTGATTAAATTTCTATATAATACAGAATTGCTGAATCTAGTGAACCATAACTTATGTAATTTTTATTATACTTTATCATTCACCCTTTAAAAGAGTTTAAGAATAAAACTTTCTTTAGTAAGGCAAAGGAAACCTGAGAAGTACTTGCTTTCTTTATAATAAAGCTTTAGCAGTTTGTTTGATTTAAGTCAAGGTTAGTGTGAATCTCTTAAAGGGATTTAAATGTAATTTTAAAAAAAATTTTGGTATTTAAATTTTGGAATGGAAAAATCTCAGAGTAAAGAAGGTGGATTTTGGATTACTTGGGAAAGAATGAAAAAAATAGTCTTCCACATATGGTAAAAGAGTGGCTAAGGAGGTATTTGAAAATTTCCCTTGATAACTCTAAATTCAAAAAGTAAGGTATGGGTTTAAGTTATAGAAACCTGTCTACTCTTGGAAAATTCTACAGTATCCTGAGTTCCTTCTCAGTAAGACCTATTCTTTCAGCAGGAGATCTGTGAAAAGTCAGAGATTAGGAGTTTCGACGCTAAGTATATTCTACTCCCAGACATGTGGAGAATTTCCTTTCTCTTTCTCTGCCTTCTCCTCAATTCCTAATTCTCAACTCACTTTAAAGTTTGACAGAAGGAAATGCTCAAGGATACTAGTATTTGATCTCCAAATAAGTCTGGAAGATAGACCAGTGAAGAGTCTTGAGCATGTTAGGGTGATCTCTATATCCTTGAGTATCAGAGTTCCTGTCAGAGCTTCTTGAAGGCTATGGAACTGCCAGAGACCTTTGGATGGAAATCTGTAGTATAACAGATGTCCTCTGAGAGCATCAGTGGGAAATACCAGCTCTGCTCTCTGGGAATAAGCTCTAAACTCTTTTAACATGGTCGTCAGAGTCCTGCTTCATCCACCCCACTTTTCTTTCCAGCCTCATTTCTGTCATATTTTCTCCTTATTTACTGCCTTAGATATCTTTATATCTTTAGTGTTTGCCATACTCCCTTCAGCCCTAAGCCTTTTAAAAATTCAAATCTAAATTCTCTGTATCTGACTTTCCACCCTCCTAGCTCTTTTTCTCCTGGTTAAATCCTATTTATTCCTCAGATTTTAATTTAAACATCCCTTCCCCAGAAAAGCCTTCTCTCACACGGTCAAATCCATATTGTATGTATGTATGTATTGTGTTCTATTGCTGGAAAAAAATCAGCACAAATTTGTGTGCTTAAAATAATAGAATTTATTAGCTCACAGTTTCCACGGATTAGGCGTGTGCAAAGAGTTTAGGGGAATATTCTGCTCCCATCTGACAAACCTGCAGTGAAGGAGTTGGCTGGGCTGTTATTTGAGATCCAGCTTCCCTTTTTAGCTCACTGGTTATTGGCAGAATTCATTTCCTTGAGTTTCTATAACTGAGGTTTCATTTCTCTTGCCAACTACTGGCCAGGGATTGCTCCTAGCTCCTAAAGGCTGTCTACAGTTCTTTACCCCATGACCCCTATATGGAGTTAATAGCATGGCTGCTTACTTTTCTCTAAGACAGTAGAAATGCATCTTTCTGATGCTCCACCTTCTGTTAAAGACCTATAATCTTTAGACCTATAGCTACTAGGTCAAGCTCACCCAGGCACACCTGGATAATCTCCTTCTAGATGAATTTAAAATCAATTGTTTGGTAATATAATCATAGGAATGGTATCCCAAATTTACATATTCAATCCATGCTCAAGGGTTGGGGAAGATTATCTGCGGCATATAAACCAGGGGACAATAGCCTTGGGGGCCAATTTAGAATCCACCTACCTCAGTGCTTTCTTATGCCATATGCTTCTACTCTTTTATCACAAGACACCATTCAACTGTATGTTTATTTCTTTGATTTTTTGATCAACGGCATTCCTCTTTATTGATATGTAAACTTCATGAAAACAGGGAATACTGTTTCCTGGGATGTTCCCTTTGTTCACTCTTGTATCCTTGAACATTAATACAATGTACAACAGAATATAGGTGCTTAACAAATATTTAAATAAATGAGTGACTTTTATTGATTGAAGAAATGAATGTGTGGATGAAAGTTTTACCATGATTGTCTGGCACAAGATGAGCATTCTTAGATCTACTCATTTCCCAAAGCCTGTGCACTGAAAGATGACAGCTGAACACCAGGCATTATATCTTTACCTTAAGATCATTAGAAGAATTGACTCCAAAGAAGAAATGGCTCCAAAGATTTCAGGTCTGAGAGACTATTTATGTTGCAAGCTTTCGTGATATCATGAATAGAGTTTTCCTATTAGAATGACTTTCAAACCTGAACTATTACCAACCCTCTAACAGAGAGACCACAGTGAACCTACATCTTCCAGCCAGGTTACTTTAGTTGGGAGGGTAGGTTGAGACTGGTAGACTCAGGTCTTTATAAGACCAAGAGGATTCGAGTTCGGGCAGTATAAGGACACATGTGTGTAAATTTTAGGGTTGCTTAGGGGAAATGAACGAGGTCTTCTTTGACAGAGGCCTACTTCCTCTTGCCCTTAATCTCCTATATATGCAGTAGTTCAGTCAACATGTTTCAGGTGTCCTATGGGACTATAGAATCATAACCACAAATTCTGAGAAGTTATAGCAAAATTTTGGGATTATTCACACATAGAGGTGGGGAAGGGTGATGTCTGTCAGATTATGCTTTTAGTCTTTATTGGTAAATTCTTTTCTTAGTGACTATCCATCAGCTTTCTCAAGACAAACAGAACCAATGTGTATACACAGATACAGGGTCGGGGAAAAGTAGGTTTACAGTTGTAAGTACCTTTTAGTCTTTGGACCTGCTTCAGATTTCTTGTCCTCCCTCACTAGTTTGATTTATTTTTTCCTGTTTCTGTAGAATGCCTTGTGTTCCCACCACCCAGCTGGAAGTTCTTACTTTTTGCCAGTAAATGATAAATGGCTTTTGAAAGTTATAGATGATAATTCTTGTAAATAAAATGGCTTTTCACCCCACAGCTTTAAGTTTGAATAAAGCTTATGGAAAAGTTGGAAGAAAAATATAACAAACACCCTTGCAACCTTTGCCTTGATTTACTAATTATCAATATTTTGCCATATTTGCTGTCTATCTATAATCTATCTATCTATCTATCTATCTATCTATCTATCTATCTATCATCTATCATCTATCTATATCTCTTTTATATTGTTGAATAATTTGAAAGCTATTTGCAGATTTTTTACTCTTAAATGCTCTAGCCTCTATCTTGTAAATATATATTTTTCGACCTAGTCATGGTACTATTATCATGCCCAAGGAATTTTACATTGATGCCATAAAATTATATAACATTAGTTTATATTCAAATTTTCCAATTGTTTCAATAATATTCTTTATAGATTTTGTATAATGACTTTTAAAATAGTCAATTTGGTGGGGCATTTAGAAATTAAACTAGGGGCATAAGATTTCTAAGGTACCTTGGGAATAAATGTGTAGGATAGGTATGTTTGTGCAGATGTCTCAAAAGAGTAATTGTTTTCATCTTTCCACTGATGGGAAAGCACAACTATCAATCAAGAATATATCAGGAGGTCCAGCTATATAGTAATGGTTTTTACTTAATGGAGTGGAGTGAATTTTCACCTACAGTTAAATGTGGGTCTTTGCTTACTGCATGCTAGCTTTCATATTTAAATTGTATCCATACTTGATCTTTTGGCCAGAACACCAAGAGACCAGTTAAAAAAATCTATTCCTCTTAATTTAAAGGCAGCAATTAAAGGAGATTCAGAGCTTTGAAACTGTTGTGAGTATTCTACTTAAGAAAATAAACACTAATTGAAAGGACTAATCAAAAGCTCATCATGCTGAAGGGCACTTTGATGGTTCACAAGTGTGCAGCTTAGGTAGATTCGATGCTCTTTTGAGGACTTTGTCATTCTAAGTACAGGAACCTTAAGCTATATGTATTAAATGAGTCCCTGAAATGGTTGAGTATTTTGATGAGAAAATATAGCTACCATTAACTTCCTTAATAATTTTGCATAGTTTATAAAAATAATTCATCCTCAATTAGTAACAAAACCTTACTTACATATTGTAACATCTTCATTAACAAAATATTCCTTTTCCCAATCTGCAGTCTGTATGCATTTAATTCTATCCTATGGTTTCTACAAATAATTAGGCAAATAAGTAATCATTTCCAACAAAGTTGTGCCCTTTAAAAACACATAAGTGATTAAACTCTGTCTGCTCTTTATAGTCACAGGAATTTTTCCTGCTCTGGAAGAGCTTCTTTTATGGGTTAAACCTTCACCCCAGGAGCTTAACAAAAATTCAGAGGTAAAAAAGTCATTTGAGGATTTCCCCCCAACCCGCACCCCCAGATAATTCTAGATGATTCAGACAATTTCCTAAGCAATTTAGCTTCCTATGTATGGAATTTTCCTTTTATCGGACTACAGATCCATAGTTGTTAGCTCTAATGATGAATTGGTTTTAAAGGAATTCTGTTATCTGATGAGAAAAATCCTTTTTAGGTTGACGGAGGGGATTGGGGGTTTACTGATTATCTGGGAAGCTTGTTTATGAAACTGTTTCCACCAGTGGAATTTTGTTGGTCATTACAGGTACCCATGTGCAAAACTGAGTATACTGAGCAAGACTGGAAAGCAATTAAGCAATATAGTCCAAGCAATTTGATATAGATATTTTAAAAGTTTTATGAAAAATTTTATAATCAGTGTGCATGTACATGTTGTGAAATTTGGTAACAGGAAGAATTTAGTTTCCTTCATTGGGAGCTAAATTGTCCACATGTAGCTGGATAAATATATGTCATAATGTTTTCTGGTCAAAACCCATTATTTCCTATTTTCTTCCTTTATCTGCAGTGAGGTGAACACCTTCTAGGTCTCTGACACCAGTACACAGAGTTCTCTCTGTATCTTCCTGTCCCCACTCCTCCCAGGGAGCACATGGCATGGAAAAGAGATTTATTAGAGGCTGTAGGATTTGGTACTTTCTCAAATGGCCTTATTCAGAAATCTAAATAGGACATCAGGATGTAGTTTTTATAAAATCATCTATTCATTGGACTATAAGAAGTTGTTATTTTATAGGTAAAAATAATGCCTTATTGTTCAGTTGACACACTTATGAATGACAGGCAGGACTATTAGAAGGTAACAAGTATAGCTGATAGTGTCCAGAAAGAGCAGGATATATGGTCACCCAGTAACCATACCTACTGATTAGGTTCTTGTGAAGATTCACTGACAAAATGTATGTAATGACAGTTGTTATGCGGGAAACATTCAATGGGAGGTAACTGTTTATATTATTGTTATTATTGATATCCCTTACTTTTAGCCAACAAAGCAATGAAATCACAATGACTTGTTAATTCTCTCTCTCTCTCTTTTTTTTTTTTTTTACTAATACCATCTTACCCAAGCTCCTTTGAGAGGGAAAGGAACTTTGTATCTATTTAGTTTTGTCTACTATAGTGATATTCCACCAACAGAAGGGAAGTCTGTTTCTAAAATTTAAAAAACATCCTATCATGCCTTCTCCACATACTCAGTGCTATAGCTGGATAGTTACTTCCATAGGAAGCTACTTTTCCTGAACGGACTGCGTCATAGCTCTTAGGCTTACTGGGGCAGAAAAAATTTGAGAATAATGAATTCATTGAATTAATAGTTTCTTATAAGCAGTGTTTTATTCTATTATGTATTCTATATGCTTATCACAGTACTTAGCACATAATAGGAACCACTATCAATATCAATACATATTATAAATTATCAATAAATATTTTTTAATTAATGAAAGTATGAATGAATGAATTTTAGCACTAAAAATCAACATTATGAGGCAATGACTTCTAGTGTTTCTCTGCACCAATGCTCCGCCATGATAGAGAACTTTTATAAATTCCAACTAAAACTTATAGGGCCATAGAATCAAGGAATTCAGGGATTTCATAGTAGCTTCTTATGATATGAAACGAAGTTAAAGTGTTTTTATTTTAAAATTATATTACAGAAGTGCTGTGAAAATGGAATATTATAGGAAAACCTAAGTGGTTAAAATGTCATGTGAATATCCATAGGAAGGGTTACAGGGGATTAATAAAAACCAATAGTACTATGAAACTGATTAAATTTAACATCAATTAGCTGGTCTCTGCTCAGTAAAAGCAACCCTCTTCTGGGGGATGCATGGTTATCAAACATCAAGATTTGCACATTTTTTTTTCCTAGAGTGGACTGTCTTTTCCTAAGTGCCAGGGAGTTCAGGGCTGGCTCATAGAGTTGGCATGATCTCCTGCACTCATTTACAGTGCAAAATGTTTGGTTAGGCAGAAAAAGGAAAGTATTACATATCACCAAATTACTCATCCACAGTAGTTATTATTAAATAGTTTACCATACAAGCCAACAGAGTTATCGAAAAGCCAATATTGCAGACTGTTATTATCCCTCTGTTTGACTTAGGAACCAAAACAAAGAAATACCTGTAAGGCTGTGTGGATTCTAATTTCTGCTCCAGCCCCTGTGTACATTGACACTAGCTGTTTTGCTTCTATGTCATTTTCCACATCTATAAGATTAGGAAGCAAAATTGGGTAATTGCAAAGCAAATATAAATGATTGCATTTATGTTAAATCATCTTTTAGAAATGTGTGAACAAGATTAATACTAATTTAAACATCTGATCAACGAAAAACAATGAATGCTATTTTCTATTGTTTTATGCTTTGTTACAAGTAAAGGGCAATTAAATGCCAAGAATAGCAGAAAAAATATGACTATGTTAGATATATTTCTGGTTTGAGCAGTGAGCTTTTTATGAAGGAAATATATTAGAATGCTTGGTGAAGTTTATGAACTTGTTATTTGCTCCTGCAATTAGATGAGGCTCTGTCAGACCCATCCTTCTACAATTTCATAATCGAGGGGCTTCTGCTCAGAATAGTGTTGAATGTGATATACATATGCTTAATGGACTAACCATTTTAAAGATTGGCCATGGCTTATGCAAAACAAGAACAAATCCTTAGAACATTTTAAAGGCTTCCTTCCTGCCACAAATTGCTTTTGCAATTTTCATTTCATTTTTAACTCTAAAGTTAAGGCATCTTTAGTTATTTTTATTTTAAATTGCTCCTGCTGTTGTTCTCCTAGAAAGTAGCCACTATTCTTTTTCCTTTCTCCTGGCCATTGTAATCTTTCTCCTATGAATAAAAACAAAGCAGCTTATTTTAGAAAAGAGTTTTAAAATCCTCCCTTGCAGTTGGAAGGAAAATGCCTTACCATTGTCAAATTGGAGAGGGGATAATGCGGTGCAGTTACAAGGGAGTTTTATCAATGAGTGTTTTCCTTGGTGTTCTCATTTTCCAGAAACTCTTTCTGCTGCATCCTTTAACATCTGTGGCTGCAAAAGTTAATTCTGAAAACAAAGTAGATGCGGAAAGGCAGGTGATTGATCAAGGCAAAGATTAAAATTGGGTACTAGTGACACAATCTCTTACTTTTTGGCCCACAGGAGTCCTGATACAAATTAATTGTTTCTGTGATTCTTAGACCTTCATCAATCAGATGTAAATTACAGCATGCATGATTGGCTGCCTTTCCATTCTCAAGTTCCCCATAGAGAGCTGCTGGCCGCCAACTGCTGCGGAGGCTCAGTGGAGCAGCAGCCGTCTGGCCTCTCTGGGACCACAAAAGGAGCAATGGAGCTGACTTGCAATCACAATAGCGTGCCTGGGGATGCAGCCAGCACCCTTCAGAGTAATTTTTGTTTAGGGCATCAGAGACTTTTTGGTTTTTGTTTGTTTGTTCCACCCCCCCTCCCTCCCAAACCAGGTATAATGTTAGGCAAACCTTGTGTGGCTAAAGTTTGATTTTAAACATGATTTCAGACCAATCTAAGAAGGATGCTAGAGCACAGAGCACCTAGCAGGCAGCAGGATTGAACATGAAATTAATCTCAAAATTGATCAGGGAAAAACAAATATAGACACTCCCCAAAACACTCCTTAGGTACTTTGTGCACCTTTAAAGGCAACAGTGATAATAATAGCTTGAACTTAATTAAAGTAACATAAAAGACCCCAGCAGGGAGACCTTGTGACCACATTTGTAGCTCAGTGCTGAATTTAGCCCCAAGAAATATGAGATCTACTTTTCATCTCCCTGCAATTTACCATTTCAAAAAACTCATCTGAAGGAGGTGATTAGGAGCTATAGACTGCCTCACTCCTATGTAAAGAAAGAAGGGTTTGAAAATGTAGAAGGGTGCCTTTTCAAAGAAACACTACAATTAAAATTTAAACATATATTGGCAAATAAGAAAATAGGAATAGCTTGGATATATGAAATGTAGATTTTCTATCTTAAAACATTCATTCAGATCTTACTGGATTTGTCTGAACTGTGAGTCATTTGTGTTTATGAATTACATTAAAAAAAAAAAGCCACCCTGAAAAATGCTATTTGAAGTGAATAGGCTTGTAGGGTAGAGCCAAGGACTCAGATTGTCTCCGTTCAAATCTTGGCCTAGTCCCTGTGTGATTTGGACAAATTACTGAACCTCTTCTCTCCGCGGTTTTCTTATTTGTAAAATGGATGTACGAACAGTTCATATCTCAGCGGATTGTACAGAATAAATGAGGTAATCATTTCTAACAGTGCTTACTGCTTAACAAATGTTAAATATATGTTAGTTATCATTATTATATTATTACTAGTAGCCCCACGCACTAATCTGTGTGCCAGTATTGCTGCCCCACCCTCCTGCTGATCCATGATCCAGTAGTTATGCCCTGAGGATAATTAGCATGTTCCTCTCTTATTGTGTAAGATTACTTTATATGTATTATCTGTAACTCTTAATTACAAAAAGGTGAAAGTTTTCATTTCAATATATTGTTTCTTAATTTAATCATGAAAAGCTTCTTAGATAAAGATTACATATAGATTTCTGGAAACACATATGACTATAAAATACAATTTCTGGCCCAGCTGGCATGGCTTAGTGGTTGTGTGACTTATGAACCAGGAGGTCATGGTTTGTTTATCAGTCAGGGCACATACCTGGGTTGTGGGCTTGATCCCCAGTATGGGGTATGCAGGAGGAGGCCAATCAGTGAAATTCTCTCATCATTGATGTTTCTCTCTCTCCCCTTTCCTCTCTGAAATCAATAAAAAATATGTTTAAAAAATACAATTTCTGTCTCTATAGCTTATATCTGCTTGCTCTGCAGGGATTCCTCATGATTATATTGTCAACTCTCATTATTAGCTAATGTATATTTCAGTGTTTGAGGCTTACAGAAATAAATATTTGAAAGAGATGCCATTTGTGAAGATGCTGATTGGGGACTGCCTATATAGGTTCTAGATAAATATTAGCTTTTAGATACACATTTGCCTTCTTCATGGGGAAGGAAACCAATGCTAATGTTCCAAGCAAAAAACTATGTTTCACTTCACCATATGATTGAAGTTTGAGATACCCTGATGAACTATAGATACTTCTATAAACTTTTCTTTTTTGCCCATGGCAATTCTCTTCCAAGCACTCTTTTTAAAAAAATTTCTTTACTGATTAAGGTATTACATATGTGTCTTTATTTCCTCCATTGCCCCCCACACTCCCACTCATGCCCTCACCCCCCTGTCATCTGTGTCCATTGGTTAGGCTTATATGCATGCATACAAGTCCTTTGGTTGATCTCTCCCCTTTACCCCCACCCTCTCCTACCTTCCCTCTGAGGTTTGACAGTCTGATCAATGCTTCTCTGTCTCTGGATCTGTTTTTGCTCATCAGTTAATGTTGTTCATAATATTCCATAAATGAGTGAGATCATGTGATATTTATTTTTCTCTGCCTGCTTATTTCACTTAGCATAATGCTCTCCAGGTCCATCCATGCTGTTGCAAATGGTAAGAATTCCTTATTTTTTATGGCAGCATAGTATTCCAATGTGTTGATGTACCACTGTTTTTTAATCCACTCATCTGCTGATGGGCACTTAGGCTGTTTAGAAATCTTGGCTATGGTAAATTGTGCCGTTCTGAACATAGGGGTGGGTATATCCTTCCTGATTGGTGTTTCTAGTTTCTTGGGATATATTCCCAGAAGTGGAATCACTGGGTCAAATGGGAGTTCCATTTTTAGTTTTCTGAGGAAACTCTATACTCTTCTCCAAAGTGGCTGCACCAGTCTGCATTCCCACCAGCAGTGCACGAGGGTTCCTTTTCTCTGTATCCTCACCAGCACTTGTTGTTTGTTGATTTGTTGATGATAGCCATTCTGACAGGTGTGAGATGATACTGCATTGTCCTTTTGATTTGCATCTCTTGGATGATTAGTGACTTTGAGCAGGTTTTCATATGTCTCTTGGCCTTCCTTCTGTCTTTTTTAAAAAAGTATCTATTTAGGTCTGTTGTCCATTTCTTGATTGGGTCGTTTATCTTCCTTTTGTTAAGTTGTATGAGTTCCCTGTAAATGTTGGAGATTAAACCCTTATTGGTGATAACATTGTCAAATATGTTCTGCCATGCAGTGGGCTTTCTCGTTGTTTTGTTGATGGTTTATTTTGCTGTGCAAAAGCTTTTTATTTTGATGTAGTTCCATTTGTTTATTTTGTCTTTAGTTTCCATTGCCGTAGGAGCGGTATCAGTGAAGAAATTGCTTCGGCATATATCTGAGATTTTGTTGCCTGTGAATTCCTCTAGTATTTTTATGGTTTCCCATCTTATGTTTAAGTCCTGTATCCATTTTGAGTTTATTTTTGTGAATGGTATAAGTTGGTGGTCTAGTTTCATTTTTTGCATGTATCGGTCCAATTTTCCCAACACCATTTATTGAAGAGACCGTCTTGTCTCCATTGTATGTTCATGCCTCCTTTGCCAAATATTAATTGAGCATAGTGGTTTGGGTCAATTTCTGGGTTCTCTATTCAATTGATTTATATGTCTGTTCTTGTGCCAGTACCAGGCTGTTTTGAGAACAGTGGCTTTGTAATACAGCTTGAAATCTGTTATTGAGCTCCTACCTACTTTTTGTTCTTCTTTTAAGAATTGCTGCTGCTATTTGGTGTTATTATTATTATTATTATTATTATTATTATTCCAGATGAATTTCTGGTGAGTTCTTTCTAGGTCTGTGAAATATGCCATTAGTATTTTAACGGGAAGTGCATTGAATCTATAGATTGCTTTGGGTAGTATGGACATTTTAATGATGTTAATTCTACCAATCTATGAACACAGTTATATTCTTCCATCTATTTATATCTTCCTCTATCTCTTTTTTCAGTGTCCTGTAGTTTTTCATGTATCTCCTTAGATAAATTTATTCGTAGGTATCTTAAATTTTTTGGTGCGATGGTAAATGGGATTGCTTTTTTAGTCTCTCTTTCTGTAAATTCATTATTGGTTTGTAGAAATGCCATAGATTTCTTGGCATTAATTTTGTATCCTGCTACATTGCCGAATTCATTTATTAAGTCTAATAATTTTTTGATGGAGTCTTTAGGGTTTTCTATGTACAGTCCAAGGTCATCTGTAATAAAAACATTTTTACTTCTTCTTTTCCAATTGGAATGCCTTTTATTTTTTCTTCTTTCCTAATAGCAATGGCTAGTACTTCCAGTGCTATGTTGAACAGGAGTGGTAAGAGTAGGCATCTTTGTCTCATTACTATTCTTAGAGGAAATGGTATAAGTTTTTGCCCATTGAATATGATGTTGGCTGTGGGTTTGTCATATATGACTTTTAATTATGTTGAGGTATGATCCTTATATTCCCAACTTTCTGAGTGTTTTTATCAAGAAAGGGTGTTGGATTTTGTCAAATGCTATTTCTGCATCAGTTGATAAAGATCATATACTATGACCAAGTAGGATTTATCCTGGTGATGCAAAGATGGTACAATATCTGCAAATCAATAAACATGATACATCGCATAAACCAATTGAGAGATATAAATCTTCCAAGCACTCTTATTTTGTGTATGTTTTTACTAATTTTGGAGAGAGAGAAAAGTGAGAAGGAGGAAAGAGAAACATCAATGTAAGAGAGAAACATTGATTGGTTGTCTCCCATATATACCCCAACCAGGACCTGGGACTGAACCCTCAACCTAGGCATGTGCCCTAACTGGGACTCAAACCAGTGACATTTTGATGCATACAAGAATGTTCAACCAATTGAGCCACATCAGTCAGGGCACTCCCAAGGACTCTGGAGATATCAATTGAAGTACTTGGATTGTGGTATGCACTATAGTCAAAAGCAATAGGACTATACAATGGGACTGTGTCAGTGGAGACAGACTTTAAGAAAGTGCCTCCTGAGTGCTTAGGAAGTCTTGCTATTATTGACTGTTTGTGGGGCACACACACCCATGTTGAGAAATCCCATTTTGCAAGGAAATGCAGTGGCCTCTTACAGCTGGTGATAATCTCCTGTTAACATTAATCAAGAAATGAAGCTCTCAGTCCTACAAATGCAAGGAACTGAATGCTGCCATAAGCAATGAGCTCAGGGATGTAGATCCTTCCCCAATTTGGGATCTCTATGACAACCCAGGGATGGTCAACATCTTGTGAGACTGAGCAGAGGACTCAGTTAAGGCATTCCCAGACTTCTGACCCACTGAAATTGTGACATAAAAAATGTACCTGTTGGGGTTCTATTTTTTTACTTTTGTAATGTAAGTCGGAGTCTTTAATTATTGAATCACCGTGAGGACATTTTGAACAATTTACCTGTCAATAAAGCAGAAGATGACAGTTAAAAAAATGAATCTTATTTTTAAGCCACTGAATTTGTGGTAACTTGTTATGTAATAATGGGTAACTAATACAGATCCCTCCTCCCCCTTATTTAACCTTAAGACAGAGTTCTTGCTATATAGGAAAGTGGTTTTTAATTAAGATACCAATGACTTATTGAATTGAAATTTACCAAGGTAAACCAAGGGCATATTCAACTGTAAAAAAACACACATTCTGCTTTAGTGTCTATACCTAAAAAGATGAATCTGAATTATCCTCTGCCACTAATTATTTGATATATATATTCTCTCTGAGTCTCAGTTTATTGGCTATAAAATAGAAATAATACCATCTAGGTTTTAGGATTATTCTAAGGATTGTCTGAGATAGCCAAAAACAAAAAATACATTAGCAAAGTTAGTAACAGATGCTCAATAAATGATAATAATAATATCTGGGAACCACCCTGTATTCTTACTTAGGTTTTATAGGATTCCAATATATGTAGAAATCAAGAGGTAGACATGAATGCTATAATCATCGAGTACATTCTTAGAGTAATTTTTTTAACTTGAAAAACTTCTTGATTTACTGGTGTTTAATATAAGAAGATACCAAGTGATTGTTTGAAAGATGGGTTTTTAAATAAAACTGCAAAGAGAGTAAATATTTGTTAAGAAACCTTTGTTAGGTGAAAATCAAAATCATGAATTAGAAGTAAAAAAAAAAGACAAACCTTGTTTGGACCTATTCACAATATTCATTTAAAAAGTAACATTCTCTTTAATGAGTTCTTATATTCTTTCCCTTTTACTAGTATACTAGACACTGCTTTCAGATCAACAGAGAAGCTATTGTCAAAAATTCTGACTATTCTTTTTTCTTTCACAATTAATGCCACCTAAATTTTGTATACTGCGTTTGATGAGGTGCTAAGAGGTTTGTCTTTCACGCTATCCAGGAAATAAGCATGTGTTTTAAAAATTATTTTAATAGTTTTTTTCTTTGTATGAAATGCAATGGATTATAGGTCATCTATACTAATAATAGGGTAATATGCAAATTGGTCAAGATGCTGTCACAGTAATGACCAATCAGCAGGCTGCATGTACAGCAGGCGTGGGTGAGCAGGGACTTGTCGCATTGGGGATGGGGGTGGAGCTATGGCAGAGAGGCCTCTCTGCTGTGGGCCCAGCCTGGCTGGGGGTCTGCAGGCGTGTGGAGGTCCACAGGCCTTCACTGTGGCCCTGCCCGGGGGCCAGCAGGACTCTCTGGCTCCTGCCTACGTTTTGGGCAATCCATTGAGAAGCCCTAGATGGGTGGGACCCCTGCCTCAGCCCCGAGTGAATAAATTTCATGCACTGGGCCACTAGTTTCTTTTATAAAGGAAGATGGGAAAATACGTTAACCATAACAGTGAAGAAAATATTTTTCTCCCATTTAGTTACCTATTCATTTACTCATTAATATTGTTGAGTATCTGCCCCATGACACATTCTGTCTCAGGTACTAGAAATATGGTGGTGAACTGCAAAATTCCATAAACCCAAACTTGTACCACTGTTCCAAGATCTAAGCACTTTTCTTTCAACAGTAGTGCAGGCAAGATGAAGCACCTTTAACTATTAAAAACACTAAGATGTGACATTTAATAATACAATGCAAGAAGTATCTCTAGTTGTTTTTATTTATGTACTTTTTCAAAGCTGCATGGTAGTACAGTAAAATATAAAAAATTGTAGCATACAAATAGATGGATATACAAATGTTTCAGAGAGGATAATAAATTTTACTAATTCAAACTTTTTCTGTATAATCTTGGTTTTTCCCACCCCCAATATAGTTGCAAAGCAAATAAATATTAGACATGGAATTCTGATAATCAGTTTTAAGTTCTGCTCATTTTTGGTTCTTAGGTACATGAACCTATTTAATCTTTCAGAGTTATGATTGTAAGAAATTTGTTATTCATTACCCATAAAAATTCATAGTTGTTTACTGCATATTGGTATATAAGTATGGATTAATAGAAATATCAGTGCATCACATATATTCGTGTAGAGCAGATGGCCACAGCAGTAATGGAACTCAAAGAAGATTGAAAGTTACTGTGATACATTCATTGTATATTCTAAAAATTATTTGCTGCTCTTTTCTACTGGCCCTTCCCTGCTAGAGAATTATACTTTCCCACCTCCTTGTTATCAAATTTCACATGGGATTTGCATTGGTCAGTGGCAGGTGGCAAAAATTTAGTTATTGTACAACATACTAACTAAAACTTTGTTAGCCATCAAGTTATTCCATATTACTCTTTTTCTTGTCCTTCAATGTGGGTTTTTTGATGAAGAGGAATTGAGCTCAGCCACACTGACCTATCCTATATAATAAAAGGCTAATATGCAAATCAAACAAACGGTGGACCAACTGGTCACTATGATGTGCACTGACCATCAGGGGGCAGACATTTAATGCAGGAGCTGCGCCCTGGTGGTCAGTGTGCTCCCACAGAGGGAGTACCACTCAGCCAGAAGCCAGGCTCATGGCTAGGGAGTGCAGCAGCAGTGGCAGGTGGCGGGAGCCTCTCCGGCTTCCGTGACAGTGCTAAGGATGTCCGGCTGCCATCAGTTGGACATCCCTTGAGAGCTCCTGGACTGCGAGAAGTTGCAGACCCTGCTTAGGGACCTGTTCCCTGTCTCCCCTCTCCCCCATGCAGGAATTTAGTGCACCGAGCCTCTAGTAAACAATAAGTTATGTGAATAAATAATAAACATTTGTTATTTTAAGTTGTTAAAATTTGATTTTTTTTTGTTATTTTAGTGTACCTTAGCAAAATTTGGAATTTATAGACTACTGAAATGGCTAATACTGAGTAGCTTCTGTGGGTCATTATTGATGCTTGTTCATTTCATACTTGTCTCACTTGATTTTCACAGTAATTCTATGGGTTGGGCGTGATCACATTTCCATTTCTCAACTAAGAAAACTTCAGTCAACAAATTTGCTCAAGGCTGACTATCAATAAGATATATGAAATATGAGGAACATAACTCTGGCTAATTTCTAGGTTTTATCTACAGAGAGCTGTTTTGTGGAATTTAGAATTAGTTATTATGTAGTGCAATATGTTCATTTGACAAAAGAGTAAACCCAGTTGTCATATATAGTTCCACTAGCTGAATATAAAGCTGCAATTTAAAACACTAATCCCTATGAGCTTGATCTCAAACCCATAATCTATACTCATGGTCTGCTCCTCCTGTGTTTGTGTGTATGTTTCTGTATACACAATGTAAAGTTGTACCTTTGTAAAATTGAAAATATAGGATACATATATCATAGCCACATGTCTTTTTAATATTAGAACAATAAACTTTAATATTAATTATGAACTTACTGTAACATGTGTTTTTACCCATAATATTATGTAGTATCTGGATAAACAATAAAAATGTTCTGAGTTATTTTATATTCTAGAGTTATAAAGTCATTTTATTTATATGTTATGGACTCTTGATTATGATATAGGGTCACTTAGTGATGCTATAAAAATATAAATAATATTATCCTGTTTCTTAGGTTGACTTGAAATTTGATCTTTTATTTCTTTCTTGCTTTGTCATGAAAATAAGACCTTCTTTCTATTTTTAACCAAGTAAAATATATTATACTATTTAGAGAGAAATAATTTAGCTTTATTAAATGAAATATACAAATCCAGTTTTTCTTAAGTTAGGGAAATCTGTTTAAAAAGAAAACAGCTAAAAATAATTCCTTAGCAAACTGTGTAAATATATAAATGTGCCATAAACCTATTAATAGGCATTTTGTTTACATATTTTTATCTCAATTATCTATGCCCATAGGACTCATTCAATCAATTTTTCACTAAGTAGTTTTCAAAATATAATTACTCTTATGGGTAGGTCTATGAACAGCAGTGTCATTTATACTATAGTTCACTAATTGCACTTGGAAGCCATTATAATGAATTATACCAGTACATTCTTCAAGAAGATCAGTTAATGCTAATCATTTGTATCACATATATCACTTAGAAGAGATCTATCCATAAAAGCCTTTCATTTACAGCCTCATTTCTTTTTAATTCTCTTGTAATGTAAGTTATAGCTGTAAATATATACAGCGTGTGCTTTTGTTATCAGACTGGTGGGCTTTGATTCTGAGTTATGTATTGAAATATAGAGATGAATACTATTCTATGGTAGGAGTACTTTGAGATTACATCTAATAATTATTTGTACATAATTAAATTATTACCATATATAATGACCTACATTTGAATCAAATTTAAGAAGCTTAAATAAAATTTATTTCCTCTGAAATTTTTTTTATCATCTCTTTCAGTGTGCCCAGATTACATTTTTGCATTTCTTCCTTTGCTTAAGATACCTGGTATTTAATGTTATTTAATGTTTCTAAGTTGAACATAAGTAACATGAAGATTTGTGTTTTTAAAACTATACATAATGGAAAGATTTTACAGACAATGAAATATAACCTAGATTCCAAGCATGTTGTTTTATGATATAATAATTTTGCAGACCCAGTACCATGATAGAAGATGACATACATTGACAAAAATGTTCAAAGCCTCCTTTAAAATATTTCTCTTTTGAGTGGTATTTCTCTAATTGTTATAGAAATTGAGAAACATTTTTATAAGAATTTTTTGTTATTGTTACATATGTTGTATGAAAAAGATAAGTACAATTTGAATATTATAGAAGCTGACTCATTATGAAGTATTGATTTTATATTAAAAATTTTTAAAGAAATAATATAATTTCTTCTTAAGAAATGAAAGTCCATCTTGCCTGTTGTAATCATAATTTGAATTTCTGACCTCACCTCATAAAATCATGAATAGAGGAGAAAAGAAAATGATTTGGGTGAGTCTATGAGATGGAATGAAAGCTGACAATAATATATGACTGATACTATATAAGATTATGGCACTTAATCCTCCCAAAATAATGCTGTTGTTTCCATTTTATAGATAGTGAAACAGACTCAGTGAAGCAACTTGCCCAATATTACACAATGGTAAGAGATAGCACTGGGCATTAAAACCATTAATTCTTATTTAAAATTGTAAGCTCTTTGTTTACTGAATTTGTGTCATTAAATATTGAGATGTGACTATAGCACACTCAGTACAAAGCCTACTAACAAAACTCTATTTTGCTGTACATGGCTCAACCGATACACAAAGTTACATGTTTGTGTTTGCCTGTTATTTCTTACATGTAGACAAGGAGAATGGACTAGTCCTCTTCATTGGCTCTTTTATGCACCCAGAACTAAGAAAACATTTAGCAGTGTTATCTCTAGATATCTTATCTCATTCTTTTTTTTAAAATATATTTTTTATTGATTTTTTACAGAGAGGAAGGGAGAGAGAGATAGAGAGCTAGAAACGTTGATGAGAGAGAGACATCGACCAGCTGCCTCCTGCATATCCCCTACTGGGGATGTGCCTGCAACCAACGTACATGCCCTTGACTGGAATCGAACCTGGGACCTTTCAGTCCGCAGACCGACGCTCTACTGCTGAGCCAAACCGGTTTTGGCTCTTATCTCATTCTTACAAGACAATTGAACACATTTAAGAATCATGTTTAAGCTGATATGCTTAGATAAAAATATCATTTTAAAATATATTAAACATGGATTTAGACCATATTAAATAGTTTACCCAAATAGTTTCTTCTAGTAAAAATTTAAGGGTATTAGTTCTGTTCTCTAGCACCAATATCATATTTCATTACATATTAGTATTTACGTTGCTGCTACCTTATTTAAAAAATTATTGTTGTTTAGGATATATGTTGTCATCCCTGTTGTTTTGTTATTGGTAGAAATTCTGCAAAGAGCTATTTTATTAAGCATTCAAATGAAATGCTGGACATGGAAGTCAGGATTTCAATTTCCAAGAATGCCTAACAGAGACTAGATTTACTCTCTTAACTTCTTAAAAACAGGACAAAATATATGAAATAATGGTTTTCTGATTTTGGACAATAGACAGCACAGGATCATGATTGCCTTTGCTTATTGACAGGAGAGCATTTCTAGGATATAGGTCAGATAAGGGCAATCCATAGCCTACTGGTCTTACTAAGTTGAGGAGACAGAATTCAGAATTGGGGAGTCCAGGATGGCTAGAAATAGTGGAGTCAAATACAACAGAGAAGCTACAGAAAGAGAATCCTGGAGATGTCTTGAGGGGTCACCTTGACTCTTTGGCTCAATAGTAATCTATGCAGGTGGGTAAGGATACTGAGGCCAGGGAAAGAAGCCAGCAGAACAATCCTGGGAATTGACATAGGAATAGGAATAGTATGTGTTTTTTCTAGACAGAGTGAAAAGAACTCATAACATGTGATGCACTGAGTAGAGTTCTCAAAATGGTATTGGCTTAATAGGGGTCCAAGTGGGTCCTAGACTAAAGGCTTCCCATAACCCATGCTAATTAAACTGAAAAGCAAGAATCAAAGAGTTAAAATGATTTTAAATAATTATAGTCTAGAACAAAGCTCAACCATATTTAAAGGAATATAGTAAAATCCAGAACACAGAAAAGTAAAATTCTAAATGTCTTGTATCCAATGAAAAATTACTTGGTGTGCAAAGAAACAGGAATTAATGACCCATAATTGGGATAAAATGAATTCACGTAAACAGACCCAAAATGATAGAGATAAAAAAAAAATTAGCAGACAAGGATGTTAAAGCAGCTATTAAAAACAAAATCTATATGATAAGAAGATAGAGGAAAGCATGAATATGACCAGGAGAGAAAACGATGATATTAGAAAAACCTGAACTTCAAGATGAAAATATAACATCTGAAATGAAAAAATACTAAAATACTTTGTCAGAATGAACACTACAGAGGAAAGATCAGTTAGTTTTAAAACTTAACATAGAGAATATAGAAAATCGTGACTGAATAGGCAGTAGTGTAGTACACATCCTCCTAGGACCAGGCCAGAAAAGCAACTAAATCAGAGAACATCCACCCAGAATTAAAAAGTTAGAAACAGCTGAAGAGATGATTTTCAATAAAGAAGGACAGATGACGCCTAGAGAATGCCACTTCCACATTACACATGTGGAACCACCACCATACCCCAGCAGTGAGTGATGCAGTACCTCCAAACAGGATCCCAGACGTCTACAGGGAGCACGTGCCACTAGAATGAGCTCCCGCACCCGGCCTCCTTTGGGTGGCAGTGGGGGGTGGGGCCGGCTGCGTGCAGCTGGGGAAGAAGGCACCGATCATAGACCAGGCTTAAGGACTGTACCCATGCACAAATTTTGTTCTCTGGGCCTCTAGTCAATAATAACCTTAAACATAAATGTATAAATGCACCAATCAAAAGAAATAGAGGGGGTGAATGGATAAGAAAACATGTCCCATATATATGCTGTCCACAATAGACCCACCACAGAGCAAGGGACTCACACAGACTGAAAGTGAAGGGATGGAAAAATATTTTTCAGGAATGGAAATGGAAATGAAAAAAAAAAAGCTGGGTAGCTATACTTATATCTGACAAAAGAGACCTGAAAGCGAAGGCTATAACAAGAGATAAGGAAGGACACTTCATAATACTAAAGGGATCAATACAATAAGAGGAAATAACTCTAGTAAACATAAATGCACCCAATGCAGGTACATCCAAATACATTAAAAATAAACCCACAAACTTCTGGAAGATATCAAGGGAGAGATCAGCAACAATATAACCATTGCCATCACTGGTTAAATCCTCTAGACAAAAAATCAGCAAAAAAACAGCAATCCTAAATAACTCACTAGATCAAATGGACTTACTTAATCAACATCTTCAGAACATTTCAAATTTCATCCCATAGCTACAGAATATGCATTCTTTTCAAGTGCACACAGGACATTTTCAAAGATAGACCACATATTGAGACAGAGGCAAAGTCTCTTCAAATTCAAAAAGACTGAAATAATATCAAGCATCTTCTCAGATCACAGTGGTATAATATTAGAAATCAACTGCAATAAAAACAATAAAAAATTCAAACACTTGGAGGCTAAATACCATGTTATTGAACAATGATTGGGTTACCAAGGAGATCAAAGAAGAAATTAAAAACATCCTGGAAACAAATGGCAATGAAAACACAACAATCCAAAAATCTATGGGACACAGTGAAAGCAGAACTGACAGGGAAGTTCATAGCACTAGAGGGCTACCTCAACAAAACAAGAAAAACGGGTAATAAATTACCTAACTCTACAACTTAAATAATTAGAAAGAAAGCCTACTGCATGGGAGAACATATTTGCCAATGCTATTTCAGATAAGGGCCTAATCTCCAAAATTTATAGGAAACTCATATACCTTCTTTTTTTAAAAAAAAAAAGATATTTTATTTTATTTTATTTTATTTTATTTTTTTATAGAGAGGAAAGAAGAGGGATAGAGAGAAACATCAATGTGAGAGAAACACCGATCAGCTGCCTCCTGCACACTCCCAACTGGGGATTTGCCTGCAACCAAGGTACATGCCCTTGACCAGAATCATACCTGAGATCCTTCAGTCCACAGGCCAAACCTGTTAGGGCAGAAACTTATACAAAATGAAGATAAACAATCCAATCAAAAATGGGTAAAGGACCTAAGTAGAAATTTTTTGAAAGAGGACATACAGAAGGCTGAGAGACATATGAAAACATGCTCAAAGTCACTAATTATTCCAGAGATGCAAATCAAAACAACAATGAGGTACTATCTCACACCTTTCAGAATAGAATGGCTGTCATCAACAAATCAACTGGAGAGGATGCAGACAAAAGGAACCCTTGTGCACTGCTGGTGGGAATGCAGGCTGGTGTAGCCACTGGGGAGAACAGTATGGAGCTTCCTTAAAAACCTAAAAATGGACTCCCCTATGAGACAGTGATCCATCTTCTAGGAATATATCCAAAGAAACCAGAAACACCAATCAGAAAGGATATATGCACCCCTATGTTTATAGTGCAATTTACAAAAGCTAAAATTCGGAAACAGCCTAAGTGCCCATCACCAGATGAGTGGGTTAAAAAATGATGGTACATCTACACTATGGAATACTATGCCACTATAAAAAAAGAAGAAACTTTAACATTTGCAACAGCATGGATGGACCTGGAGAGCATTATGCTAAGAGAAATGAGCCAGTTGAAGAAAGATGAATATCACATGATCCCACTCATTTGGGGAATATAATGAACAACATAAACTGATGAACAAAAATAGATCCAGAGACAGAGAAGCATTGAACAGACCATCAAACTTCAGAGGGAAGATATGGGAAGGAAGCAGTAAGAGGTCAACCAAAGGACTTGTATGCATGCATATAAGCATAACCAGTGGACACAAAAACTAGTGGGTGACAGCATGTGCTGGGGGGTGTCCAGGGAGAGCTCAGTGGGGGGAAAAAGAAATGTAACACTATATGTAATACTTTTGACAATAAAGAGTTAAAAAACAACAACTTATCATAGAAACTATCCAAAGTGAAAAAGAGGATAAAGATTAAAAAATGGAGCAGAGTATTAATGACATATGGGACAATACCAAGATGTCTAATATGAATGTAATTCCACTCCCAAAAAAGAGATGAAGGTAGTAAAAAATATTTGATGAAGTAATCTTAGAAAAACTTTAGTTACTCAGTGAAACCCAAATGGAAGAAACATCAAATGCACAAGTAGTTGTTTTAATAAATTATAAGCTCTTTCTTCAACACAATTATTTGGATTTGATTCCCATTATGCAAGCGAGGAACCTAAAGTCCAAAGTGCTGCTTTGCCCACCAGCTGCACTTAGTCTATCATGTCATGCCGTCAGAAGGTCTTACCTTCTTCTCCTGGGCTCAGCCCTGTGAGGTTATAGGGTGCTGGTTAGTGGAGTATGGTTGCCCTTCAATGTGGTACTTACAGATTCCCAAGGTAACAAACGTGTAGCTCCACATAGTCTAAGTAAATTCCATGTGTATTATGGCTTTTTCCTGGTGAGCTGGCACTGTGCATGCAAGAAGTTAATGCTGAGGGGAAACTAGAAATTGGAGAATATAATTATTTACAAGCAGTATTTTACTTTAGAATCTGCTTTAACCTGTGGGGCAAATAATAGACGAGGAAGAAAACTGGGGTTATAGTGTTTTTATGACTGATAAAGAAGAAATAACAATTTTAAGATAATTGATAGAGTAAATCTATTGAGGAATAAGATTTAAAAGCAAAAATAATAATAGTATACAGAGATAAACTGGTGAATCAAAATCTTTATAACTAGGATCCAAAAATGTGAAAGGATAATTAACTTAGGCAGCTGTTTTTATAGAGGGGACTTTATTTCCCTTTTTGCTATTCAGATTTCTAATATCTCCAGTCTAATCTGCATAGCATCATCACTTCTCTGTTCTAATCTCTCTCTTGCTGCTTAAAATTATCACTCTTTTATTTCAAAATGTGGCTTCTTATCCTTTGATCTACTAATTGGCTTTATTACCCTTGTCTACTTTGTGTACTGTGTGATGATTAAAAAAAATATATCATTCTTAAGTTTCACATTCCCCCTCCCATTTCTTTCTCTTTACTCTGGATATGTAGAACTATAGAGCGCAAATATTTTCAGCTGTTTTAAGCATTGGCCTCATAAGTCACCTTATTAAATGTTAAATATATCCATAAAAGTAATTTTGGGTCTGGCTGGCTTGGCTCAGTGGGTGAGCGTTGACTTATGAACCAGCAGGTCATGGTTAGATTCCCAATCAGAGCACATGCCTGGGTTGCCGCCTCCAACCCCAGTGGGGGGTGTGCAGGAGGCAGCCAATCAATGATTCTCTCTCATCATTGATATTTCTATCTCTCTGGCTTTCTCCCTTCCTTTCTGAAATCAATAAAAATACATGTTTAAAAAAGTAATTTTGGAACATGGAATTATGCAATGAGTATTTGAGATTAAGGGGATTTGTATTCTACTAGCTTTGAAATAAAGCCTTGTTATTTTCAGATTCTGCTTGAGTTTTTAGAACTTTTGTTATCAGACGTATTTTAATTAAAATTTAAAAATCACCCATTATATGGGGGGAGGGAGGAGAGAAAAGGAGACATCTGTAATACTTTCAACAATAAAGATAATTTTTTAAAAAATTACCCATATATTCAGGGTTCTGTTTAAGGGAAGATATTTTTTCCCCAAAGGAATTTTTACATTATTCAGCATCTAACTTGAGGATATAAATTTATTCCAATAGAATAAATGCAACAATTATAAACTAGTACATCAATGAGCTTAAAACAAAGAAGTAAAAATATGTAATTGATGCTATTAGAGAGAATCTATCTATCTATCTATCTATCTATCTATCTATCTATCTATCACCTATTTATTGGAATGGGGAACTGAACATTCTCAAGGTCACTCAATAGTTAGTGCTAGAAATGGGAGCATAACTCATAGTTCAATGTCAGATTTCATTGGAGTCTATATGAACTGGACATATCTTTCAATGGGCCAACCCATACAAGATTATTTGTAATATAATCATATGAAAGTGACTAACCAAAGCAGGTTTATCTCTGAAGAGGAACAAAATTGAAATTTCTTTAATATAGATAGGCTTATTTAGCGTTTTTGTTATATGAAGGATTCAACAATAATAATGCCATTATTGTAAGGCTGTTTCTGTAATAATAGCATTTCCGTTATAAAGCACCATTATTATAGAAATACTATTATAAGAAAATCTCACTTATTTAGAATTTCTTCTGTAATAAAAGTGCTAAAAAAGTGTTCTTTTATTATAGAAAATTATTACAAATTTTTGTTTCCTTTGCAATGAAATTTTCATTCCAAATCTTATTTGATTCTCCTTGAAAATGGCTCAGATTTTATTCTGATGACTCTGAGGCCCGGGACAGATTGTGTTTAGGACAGGAAATTGCTTGGCAGCCAAAGTCGCTTGGTCAAATAAATCCACTTCTTATCTGTCAGTTTCTATGAGGTTAAGTGAACCTTCCTTTTTTGCTTTTGTCATTTTCAAATACTATATTCCTTTATCATGTTTTTAAAAATCCCACGCACTACCTTTTTATAGAGGGTTCAAATAATTTTGTTTTACTGGAATTAGGTAGTTATAATATTTTTTCACATTAATTTGATTAAACAAAACTGTAATTAATTAAAACAAAAATAAGTCACGGTTTAAATTATACCTTATTTATAATTTACATAATGGATAGGGTGAATATTAGTAGTCTGCATGTTATAAATGTGAAGTATAAACTGAGGCATGTTTATAAATGTAGAGATGCACTTTTAATGTCTCTTATTGAACAGTATTAAAACACCATGTGATTGTTTACATTAAGTTAGCTCTATCCCTTTTAGGAAAATCATTTAGTCCAGCCATTGTGGTTAAGTCATTGAGCACTGACCCATGCACCAGCAGTTTGCTGGTTTGACTACTGGTCAGGGCACATGCTTGGGTTGTGGGCTCGATACCCAGTGGGTTTTAACAAAGGAGGCAGCCGATAGATGATTCTCTCATCATTGACATTTCTCTCTCTCTTACTCCCCCTTCCTTACCCCCTAAAAATCAATAAAAACATAGTTTAAAAAAAATAAAAAGAAATAATTTATAGGATTTAGTAAAGACAAGCTAGTTTTCTTATGGTCAGTATTATATCACATAAAATCACAGTTTTATGGTTTTTAAAGAATCTTAATGATTATGCCAGTGGTTTTCATACAGTTAGGCATACAGTTTTAAACATAAGAAAATACATTTAAAAAAGTAAATATTCTTTATAATCCCCAGTATTTAAACAAATGAAAATGACATTTTACTATTATAGCATATAGTATCATATATGTTCATATGTGTAATATTTTCTTACTATAAAATCTGTCAGTGAGTCCAGTATGACCAGATGATTCCCAATTTTATATTTGAGGGTATGTGTTATGGTGTTGTCCTCTGGCTGCCTCAGTGTATAATTTAGCTCTGTATTTTGACTTGGTTACACAGTATCAACATCCTGAGTCTCAGAGATAAGTAGTTGCTAATTACAACTAGCCTATAAACATTGCCTTGCAATGTTTTCATTCTCTTTGGTGAATAGACATAGAAGCTTGAAAGTACTAGTAAAATAAAGGGTTTTTGTTGCCAAAAACTATAACTATAACTAAAAGCAGATCACATTTCTTACCTAGTCAGAGAATTGGCACCCAGAACTTAAAATAAGCACTAACATTATCTCTAATACTATCTTTTCAGGACACACTTGATTATGTATTCACTTGTTATCATAGAGCCAACTTTGGGCTGTCAGAGAACATGTGCTATGCTGTTACACCATGGCAGTGTCTAGCAATTAGCTGAACGTGTAGCACACATGTGCGGGGAGAACACCTGCCAGAATGGTACCCAAGTGGGAAACTGGTGATGCAGGAAAACACACTGCTTTATGGATAATGTTTATATTTAACACATTTCAGTGTGCTTCTAAATTAAATATATGAAAATTGATGAACAATTATTTTCAAAATTAAATTTGCATCATATGTACTAGGAAATCCTTAAGATACTAAATTCTTCAGGAAAAAAAAAACTTTTTAATTATTAGCCAAGTCCAATGAACCACTCAATATTTAACCTTATCTGCATAACTTTTACTAAGTATTTATTCAGTGCCCACATAGATGTCTTTAAGGATGGGGAACCCTTTCTTCCTGGGATAATCCATTTTGTCCTTTGGTAACTCTGGCCATGAGAAAATTCTTTGCAGTGAAGTGAAATATGGTTTCCTGAAACATTTACCATGTTCCAAGTTCCACTCCTGGTGATCACACTGAACAAATCTGCATTTTGTCCCTATGGTATCTCTTCTGATATTAGATGATTCTTACATTTTATTTGATTTTTTTCCACCTGATGGCCTAATATCCTTAGTGCCTTCAGTTGTTCTTTATATAACTTGGTTTTGTTGCCTTTCCTTAAAATCTTGTTTCCTGTCTTATAAATGAGCTCTGCAAGCCTATGTCTTTTAAGAAATGGCACCGGGGCCTAAAGACAGACCTGGATATGGTTTGACTTCATATAGAATAGTGACTATTACCTTTCTCTTTCTATATATGAAAAACATATTAAATTGCATTGAACTAAGTTTCCATTAATTATGCTATTTATTTCATTTAATATTATTGCCAAAATTTTTTCACAGTTTTTCTCTTCCAAATATGTATATTTTGATGTTGTCATGCTATTTCAAGCATTTGGTTTTAGAAACTGGGATGAAAAATATTAAATTCAAATAAATATAACTTGGAATCATCCCATTCTACCCTATAAGTTTTAATTTCTGGGTCTGTTATCCATTATATGTCTTTATACAACATTATTTTAAAAAAATATATTTTATTGATTTTTTACAGAAAGGAAGAGTTAGAAACATCGATTAGAGAGAATCATTGATCAGCTGCCTCTTGCACACCCCTACTGGGGATGTGCCCACAACCAAGGTACATGCCCTTGACCGGAATCAAACCTGGGACCCTTCAGTCCGCAGACCGTTGCTCTATCCACTGAGCCAAACCAGTTTTTGCTGTGTCTTTATCTTTATACAGCATTATAACATGAAAATGGGATAAAAATTATGTTTATTCAAGTAAGAGGTAAAGGACACTTGTTAAAATCACTAATGATTTAAGTGTCTTTCAGTGACAATATTTCTAAAGTTTAGATACATTGTATATATCACATTTCTAAAAATTATTTTTAAAAATTATACTTACTGAATCCATGTTATTTATCTCAAATACTTACAAACTATTATTTCATTCTGGATTTTTGCTTGGGATTGATGTTAAACTCACCATACTACTTATTGTAGAAATCTCTTGACTTTATATTTTTTCTGTTGGAATATTGGAACATTTTTTTTTTAATGTCTATAGTTTTACATAGGTCTCCCTTTTCCCCAATTGACCACTCCCCTCGCCCCCAATCATTCCCACCCTGAGCAAACCCTCACCACCCTAGTGTCTGTGTCCATTAGTTATGCTAACATGCATGCATACAAGTCCTTTGGTTGCTCTCTAACCTCCCCTCTCCCTTACCATTTGTCTCTGGATCTATTCTTGTTCATCAAATTATGTTCATCATTATATCCCACATATGAGTGAGATCATGTGATATTTATCTTTCTCCTACTGGCTTATTTTGCTTAGCATAATGTTCTCCAGGTCATCCATGCTGTTGTAAATGGTAAAAGTTCCTTCTTTTTTTATAGAAACATAGTATTCTATTGTGTAGATGTACCACCATTTTTTAATCCATTCATCTGCTGTTGGGCACTTAGGCTGTTTCCAAATCTTAGCTATTGTTAATTGTGCTGCTATGAACATAGGGATGGGTTGTTGTTCATTTGTGAGCACCCTGTGAATTGATCTGTTTCTCAGGGGTGAACTTTTATTAACCAAACTCATTGGAGACAGATGTACAAACAAACTATAACTTTATCAATTTATAATGAGACACAACTCATGGAGATTTCTAAGTACTGATGTTGTATGCCTACAAAAAGGGTTAATTTTGTAGGCATAAACTTGAATCAAGTGTTTAAGCACAGAAGAGAGCTGCAGCAATATCCACAATCTAGATATTTAAGGTTAGGAATGAATTGTTCAAATCGATGAGCCAGACCATCGATTCTTCTTTTCTAGACTATTATCTGAATTTCCATGTTTCAGACATACCAGTCTCTTTCAGATTGACAAGTCTTTCTTTGGGTATTCATTCAGTCAAGTCTTTCTTGCCTGAGAGCCTTTCCTTTTCTATAGATGACTTTTCTATCTCTGTTTCACTCTTTATATGACAATGTTACATTCAGAAGGAAATCTTATTTTTCTTATTTTCATTGGAAGAAGCAGTAAACATCTATAAATTGGTGGCTGACATCTGAATTTGGCATTAGCAGAATTTTGTCATTTGTCAAATTTATTTCTTTTGTGTTTGAAAATAGTTTTCAATTTCAGGACAATATTGACATTAAATATCTGATTTTTTTACTACTTGAAGAATTGTAAGGCCTGCCAACTAAAGCCCGTATTCCCACATACTGGTAACTGACGGGAGCTGGGTAGTGCTGCTTACTCTAGGTGGAGCCTGTGCTCCCCCACATTCCACTCCTACCTCACTCATTTATACTACCTGTCTGCCCCCTAAAGGATTTTGAGAAACTTGGATACTTCTGCAGCAGTTCCATTCTCTTCCCCACTCACTACCCGCAAGAACACATTCCAATTTTCAACCATTTCCTTAAATATTGACAACTATGGCTCAGTAATCTTGCTTGCAAGCTCTATTACTACCCAGAGATGTGATATTTTAGGTTAAAGATATTTGGAGCCACTGGGTATGGTTAGTTATCTATACTAATAATACTAATAGAAGTGTAATATGCTAATTAGACTGGATGTTTTCCAGACGTTCTTCCGGACAAAGCCGCAGTGGCTGTGAGGGCCCGGCTGAGGCTCAGGCAAGCCTTGGTTGGCAGCTGCTGCGGTGAGGGTCCTGCCGAGGCTCAGGCAGCCATGGTGGCTGGCAGTGGCAGCAGCTGTGGTGTGATGGGGGCAGTGCCTTCCCGTGATTGGCCAGTCGCCTCCCGCAGAGGGAGGCCAGACTACAGCTAGTATTTTTATAGTCCCTTTAATCATGTTCTCATTTCTTTACTGTTCCATTTACTAACAATATATTTTCAACATCAAGCAGTGTGTCTATTCCTCATATAACCATTGTAAGTCAATATTTTACAACAATAATTACGGTTACCTTAATGAAAAAATTTTCTATTATAAGTAATTTTGAGTAATCATATCACACAGTATTTTGAGTAAATGTATAGTAATAAATATATACTATTAGAGGCTCAGTGCACAACATTTGTGCATGGGAGAGGGGGTCCCTCAGCCCAGTCTGCACCCTCTCACAGTCCAGATCCCTCAGTGGTCTACCTGCTGGCTTAGGCTCACTGCCCAGCAGGCAGACATTCCCCGAGTGGTCCTTAATGCTGCCTCGGAGATGGGAGAGGCTCCAGCCACTGCCGCCGCGCTAGCCACTCATGAGCCCGTCTTCCGGCTGAGCATCTTCCCCCTGGTGGTCAGTGCATGTAATAGTAACCGGTCATTCTGACGTTCGGTCGATTTGCATATTAAGGTTTTATTATATAGGATTGCTTTATACTGCATAATAAAATATAAAGGATATATATGAAGATATTGTTAGAAATCTTATGCTAAAATCAGTATAAACAAAAGATAGATTTTAAAAAGTCTAGTCTGACCAAAAGAGTAAAAGTAATTAAGTAAATAGCAGATCTGCATAGGAGTTTCTTGCTATGATTTTGCAAGGCTTGAGAAACCAAAATGGAGAGATTCATATGGTTTAGTATAAAGATGGGCTTGACTTTCAATGAGCTGGGTTCATATGTTGGCTGCTTTAGCCAGGCATATTTCAGCAAGTCTCATGAATTGAGCCTTTATTAAATCAACTATAGAAATAAAATTTAAAAAGAAAGAGTTCTTATTTTTGAAATCTGCTGTCTTCAGCAGATTTTTGGGTTCTGGAGAAAATGGCATGTGAGCGAATTCAATTCAATTTTGTAATCTCTGTGCATCCTATAGGTGTCTGCCCTTAATTTTCAAGGTATCTTTCTTAATATATTCATGTATTTATTTATTTATTATTATTTTTAAAATATTTTTATTGATTTCAGGAGAGAAAGATAGAAACATCCATGATAAGAGAGAATCATGGATTGGCTATCTCCTGCAAGTCCCCCACTGGGGATCAAGCCCACAAACCAGGCATGTGCCCTTGACTGGAATCAAACCTGGGACCTTTCAGTTCACAGGCTGACGCTCTATTCACTGAGCAAAACTGGATAGGACGGTATGCGTATTTATTATGAATTTGTTTGTGGATTTAAGATAGCTTCTGTTATTGGTTTCTATTGCTAATGCATATAATGAAATCTCAAAAATAACTTACTATATTTAGAGTATAACAAATGATAAGCACAGAGATATAGGTACTACATGTATATTTCCATTTTGATCGACTTAGTCCTATGAAGTTGATGGAGTAAAGAATTTCAATGCTATTTGGTCCTGAAAAATGTGATCTGCAGAATAGTTATGTAACATCCTAGCAAAGAAGTTCTGTTGAAAAATATTAAATGTGATAGACTTTATTGACAGAATAAACATAAATTGTTAAATGCAGAAAAAATATTACATTTCATACTGAATCACTGTGATATTTTTATTAGTCTAGCTGTGCTGAATTTGCTTTACAAGGACTACAACTATGGGTTTGTCTACAACTGAATTTACTTTGGCCATAATAGAAAATGTGTTAGCTTTCTTACTTGTTGGTAACCCTGACTATGGCCTCTGATACCTAAAACACCTTGTAATTTCCTTCTATAAAATAACTATCTTTGTTTTGAAAATAGCCCAGCTGGTGTGGCTCAGTGGTTGAGCAGACCTAGTAGGATAAATTATTTAAAACTATTGGCCTTAGTTTCATCATCTGTAACATAAGGAAATATTTACCTAGAAAATGTTGTAATAATTTAATGAAGTTATAAATATTGTCATTTAGAATTTATTCTGTGAATGTGAATTCCTTCTTTTCTTCTTTTTATATCTTATGCATTTAATGCCTATATCATGTGCATTTCTATTATGTCATAGGCATTTAAAAATTTAACCCAATATTTATTAAGCACCTCCTCTGTGCTAACACACTTTGATAGATTATGAGATTCAGAGATAAAGAAGAGTTATTGCTTCCAAAGTGATAAAAACTGAAATATAAATAAACCAACTATTACACTACAGTGTGACATGTTTATTTTTAACAGAAATGTTATAATACCCACAGGCATCCAGGTCAGGCTGGAGTGCAAGATGGACATCCGTAGGAGAATGCATTTTAGCTGTCAGTTAGCTATGAGGAGGAATGATCAAAGTGGATGAGAAAGGGAGTCAGGATTAGGCCTAAGAGGACCTGGCATGTTTAGGAACCTGCACATAGATTGGTAAGCCTCTAACACACAAAATAGGAGGCCCATAATGGGAGTAGCAAATGTGATAGTGGAAGCAGAGGTGAGATAATAAGGAGATTTTGTTCCATATGTGTAGTGCCATATATATAGTTGTTTACACTATCTTAAGCGATCTGTTCCATAGTTATTAATTTGAGTGGCTGCTTAATATACCAGTACACATTATTCATGTGTTTCATTGTCTCTTTTTTTCTCTAGATGATAATCTTTAGGGTTGTTGTTAGCATCACCTGTGGGGGGAATGTAAAGAAAATGAAACCTCATTCCACCCCTAGAGATTTTGATTAAATTGTTGTGATGGTTTGGGTAGGGGAGATGCAAAGTCTTTGACTGCTGCCTCAAGCCATTTCATTTTTCTATTTGGAAAGCTGAGCATTTGTTCTTGTCAGGGGTTTCCTCATTCATGTTTTTCCCCTTTTTATCTGGTTTAATCCACAAATTACTTGAGGAATAGTCTCACAAATCATCTCATATGTAACAACATTTCAACCAACTTAGGACCCAGAGTCATGAACATAAGATTAGAAAGTCAAGACTAGAGCAGAAACCCAATGGTTCGGATGTACGTACAAAAGTTTAAATGAGATAAGTTATGTAAAATAATTCTTAATAAATTTCTGAGAAAAAGTTTTACTTATCATTTAACCCTGACATTTCTCATCTGGGTACAACTTCAGAGAATACATGCTGTGAATGTATACATAAATACATTGTTCATGCTTTTTGGGGTAGCACTTTCTTCAAAATTACTAGTACTATGTGATAAGCCTTACAATTCCTGAAAGGCTGTACTGATTTACAGTGTCTCCAGCAATGACAGAACCAGGTAGAATATTCACAGAAGCAACATGCTAACTGTGATTTTTCCCTGGTGACTCTGAGTTTTGGCTAAAAACAAAACAGTATAATATACAACAGATCAGTTACACAGATTATCTCTCTTGAGGGTAAAAGAGAAGAGGACAGACACCAGAGGGTAGAATTTCTTTGGCGAGTGAGTTGTTTGTGCAAATTTCCTTTCTCATTCCCCAAGGAGGAGAAAGGGGGCTATTTCCGCCTTTCCAGTGAAGTGAGAGGAGCAAGAGAATGGTTTAGAGAGAATGCCCTGTATCCATGGGTATTTAAGATGTTTAGGTACTCAGCTCATGAATGAGAAGTTCAAAAGCGACAACTTGGCTGGCTGGGCCTGCTAATGGAGTGGAGCTACCTGCAGTACTCCAGATGGAGCAAAGATACTCCATTTCCCCCCTGGTCCAAATAGACAAGGGGAAGAAACTGTATCATTTTGAAAGGGACTTTGCCCTGAAGAGTCTAGGAGTCTTCTTCCAGGAGAAACAAATCTTATGGATGAGGATGAGGGAAGACTTTCCAGAAAACCATGGGTACAATGAAGCCTCAGAAACTAGGATCTGAGGGAGGTTGTCTTAAAAGCCAATGTAAGAAACAATCCTTTACTTTGAAGGCACTGAGACTTTCTCTGAAATGCCCCGGGAGAAATCACATAGACCCTGATCTTAGATACAGCTCATTAGCCATTGTATCCTGTCTCTTTCCCATAATTTACATCCCAGGCTCAAACTTCAGAGAGACCAAAATAGCATCCAGAGAATAGTTATGAAGAGGTGAAATGAAGAAAAGTAAAGAAACTGCTATATGCCTTCCCTTTATGCAGTTTTGAGTCTAGGGAAGGCTAACACCGAAGGAGAGAAGAATCTCATTAATTCATAGTTTGGAATTTTGATGTTAGGCTGGACTAAATTTTTACTTTCTGCAAGTAACTGCAAGTAGTTTTGAGAGCAATCTGGGTCAGTAGTGAGGAAGATATGTTGGTTATTGCTTGTATTCAATAAACTTCTTCAGTAAGCTCAAACATTACAGCTTGCAGACATATTCTCCCACATGTTTTTTTTTCTCCATATATGTATTATTATTTTTCATTGACTAGAAGTTCTAAGTGATTGTGTTTTAAAATCTGTTCATCTTTTCCTTCATTATTTCTTCTTTGCCTAAAGCTGAAAAAGTTAATCTTCCATAAATCTGATAAATATTGTATTGTTTTCTTGTCATTTTCAGCAATTGTTTTTTTTTTTAAATATTTAACTATTTTCTCTCTCTGTGGTTTACTTTGGTATGTAGTAAAATGTTCATTAAATTTAAATTATTCCAGATTATTATCTGTGTCTAAAAATTGGCAAACTTTTATTCATTCATTTTGTCCTTTTATATGTGGGTCTAAATGTTTTTTACTCTTCAGATAGGAAATTAGAGACATCCTAGAGGTTTATTATATTCTTGAGTCTGAGGCTGAACATGGTTGAAGGAGTGGTTTGTGGAGGGAGGGGTAAGCTTAGCTCTAATTCTTTCTCCCTGTTTGGCTGAATTTTTCACTTCTGTCTTCATACTAAATGTGTGAATTTCTCTGGATTTGGTTTTGGATCTTTGTCTCTTTTCGATGCTTTCTTCCCAGGCAACTCAAACACTAATAATTTAAAGCACATGATGCTACTTTAACTTGAATCTCCCACCCTACCAGTTTCTCTGTATTCATATGTTCTATTACCCTTTATTGCATGGAAATGGCTAAATTTATCTAACCAGTTGCTAACTCATCCTTGACTCTTTTTATACTTTCCTCCCATTTCCAATTTATTATTATTATTATTTTAAAAATATATTTTATTGATTTTTTACAGAGAGGAAGGGAGAGAGATAGAGAGCCAGAAATGTCGATGAGAGAGAAACATCGACCAGCCGCCTCTGCACACCCCCCACCAGTGATGTGCCCGCAACCAACGTACATGCCATTGATCAGAATCAAACCCGGGACCCTTCAGTCCGCAGACCGATGCTCTACCACTGAGCCAAACCAGTTTCGGCCCATTTCCAATTTATTAACAAAAGCAACCATTCCCAATGCCAGAATATATCTCTATAGGTTTTCTCTACATGCTTATTTTCACTTTTCTATTCCAATATTCTAACTGTTCCAGGAAATTTATAACTTCCTAAAAGACCACTTCCCGGATAGTCCCCTCTCCTTTTATGTAAAATGGCACTTAATACAATTAATTATTAGTGTGTTTGCCTGTTAATTTTCCTTTCTACTACACTATAAACTTATAAGCGTAGGAACCATATTTGACTTGTTTTTCACTGTGCCCCCAGTGCCTTGCTCATTACCTAGTACATATCAGCATCCTGATAAAGAGAAGAAATTTCCTAAAATTTATACTATATTGAATTTACTTTCCCTTTAATGCATATTTATAATTTTACAATGGATAAAATTATCATTACCTTTGGATAGTCTTAATCTCTATATGGAAGAGGTTGTATTAGATAACCCAAAAGATCCTATACAAAATTCTTTGCTCCCATATTTCTGAATTATCTGATGAGGTATTGATTTAATAATTAAAAATGAACTATTTTGTTATACGTTTTTTTTATTTTATTGACTATGTATTTGTATGTTTACATACCCTTAAGGTATGGAAAGCCACATACATTATGTGATCTAATTCATTGAATTAAAAACTTTTAAAAGATAATTTTGTCGGTTACCTCACAAGAATAGTGTAGCTTTTTTTTTTTCTGCCAGGATATATTTTTTAACATATATTTTTATTGACTACAGAGAGAAAGGGAGAGAGAGAAAGAGATGAGAGAGAATCATCTATTGGCTGCCTCCTGCATGCTCCCTCGTCCCTGCCCCCCTGGGATCAAGCATGTGCCCTGACCAGGAATTGGACTATAACTTCCTGGTTCATAGGTCAACGCTCAACCACTGTGCCACACCAGCCAAGCTATGCTCTTTTGATAAAAGTTACATTGATTGGCTTCATTTCCTACAAGTTAACATTTTATAGTCCTATTTTATTCTCTAAGTTAGAACATCTCTTTTCTTTTTCTTCTTTTTGATGCTATTTTTAATTGATTCTTACCACTATCTTTATTGAATACCATCTGTTGTTTTGCACCAACAACAATCTTTGTTGAAGTCTCCTTAGGATTCCTGACTTAAATTTCTGTTTCTTCCTGTTGCTGTAACTGACTATAAGATTAGTTGCACTTTACAACTAATGCTATGTGTGACAACTGTTATAATCCTTGTATTTTTTTCTACTTCCCTTTCTCTGTTATATTTCTCTTGGTTAAGCAGCATATTTTAGAATAACATTTCTTTTTAAAAATTCTTTATTGTTTAAAGTATTACATATAGTATTACATAAGTCTACTTTTCCTCCCATTGACCTCTCCCAGGCCAACCCCAACCCCCAATATACGCCCTCACCCCCTAGTGTCTGTGTCCATTGGTTATGCTCATATGCATGCATAAAGTCCTTTGGTTGATCTCTTAACCCCTCCTCCCCTGCCTTCCCTCCAAAGCCAGACAGTCTGCTCAGTGCTATCCTGCCTCAGGATTCACTTTTGTTTATCAGTTTATGTTGATCATTATATCCCACTTATGAGTGAGATCATGTGATATTTATCTTTCTTATATGCTTACTTCGCTTAGCATAATGCTCTCCAGGTCCATCCATGCTGTTGCAAATGGTAAAAGTTCCTTCTTTTTTTTTAGTGTAGTATTCCATTGTGTAGATGTACCACCATTTTTTAATTCACTCATCTGCTGATGGGCACTTAGGCTGTTTCCAAATCTTAGCTATTGTAAATTGTGCTGCTATGAACATAGGGGTGCATATATCCTTTCTGATTGGTGTTTCTGAGTTCTTGGGATATAGTCCTAGAAGTGGGATTATTGGGTCAAATTTTAATTTTTTGAGAAACCTCTATACTGTTCTCCACAATGGCTGCACCAGTCTGCATTCCCACCAGCACTGCATGAGGGTTCCTTTTACTTCGCATCCTCCCAGCACTTGTCCTTTGTTGCATTGTTGATGATAGCCATTCTGACAGGTGTGACATGGTACTTTACCATGTTTACTCTTGGTTTTATTGGTCTTTTGTATTGTTTTTTGACCTCTATGTTATTTATTTCCATTCTGATTTTTATTATTTCCTTCCTTCTGCTCACTCTGAACTTTTCTTGCTGCTCTCTTTCTAATTCTTTAAGTTTTAGAGTTAGATAATTTATTACCAGTTTTTCTTGTTTTTTTTTTTTGTTTTTTTTTTTTTGATGGTAGGCCTGTAGTGCTGTGAACTTCCCCGTCAGTTCTGCTTTCACTGTGTTCCATAGATTTTTGGATTGTTGTATTTTCATTGTCATTTGTTTCCAGGATGTTTTTAATTTCTTCTTGAATGTCTTTGGTAACCCAATCATTGTTTAATAGCATACAATTTAGCCTCTAACTGTTTGCATTTTTAAATTTGTTTATTGCAGTTGATTTGTAATATTATGTCATTGTGATCTGAGAAGATGCTGGATATGATTCCAGTCTTCTTGAATTTGGAAAGACTGTAACCCAGTATGTGATCTATCTTTGAAAATGTACCATGTGCACTTAAGAATTTATATTCTACAGCTTTGGGAGAATGTTCTGAAGATGTCAATTAAGTCCATCTGATCTAGTGCATTATTTAGGATTTCTTATGATTTACAGTGAGTCTCTAAAATCTACATTAATAAAAGTGAAACATGCAAATTACTATCACTCTGCTATGCTACCAGGCAATCAGAATGAGTATGAAAATTAATCTGAAAACATGGCGGCATCATCCCCACCTCCCTTCTGGGCCTGTGGGAGTCAGAGAATTCGGGCGCCAGTGCCTGAGGCTGGCTGCAGCCAGGGAGACAAAGAAGCTGCCTACCCTGTGATCCCAGGCCGCAGCCAGCTGGAGAAGTTGCCCACACTGTGTCCCAGGGAAGACAGAAAAGCTGCCCGCCTGTGGTCCAGGTGCCAGCACCTGTGGCTGGCTACAGCCTGGTACACGGAGAAGCTGCCTACCCTGCAGTCCCGGGCACCAGTACCTGCAGCTGGCTGTGGCCTGGGAGACAGAGAAGCTGCCCACCCCATGGTCCAGGGCACCAGAAATTGTGGCTGCAGCCCAGGCTAAGCCACCTCCTCACCATCCCCTGTGGCTGCAGCTGGCCTGGGTACCTATGGTTGACCAGAGGGAGGGAAGCCCAGATCCTGGTGCCTGTGGTCGGCTGGAGGAGGGAATCCTGAGTTCCGGATGTGGGGCCAAGGTAGAGGTGGTTAGGGGCAATCAAGCCAGCAGAAGAGCATTTAGGGATAACTAGGCTAGCAGGCAGAAGAAGTTAGTGGCAATCAGGTAGACAGGTGATCAGTTAGGAACCAGCAGTTCTGGATTGTGAGAGAGATGTCCAATTGCCAGTTATCCCCTGAGGTAGGGGTGTCGAACTCAATCAGAGAAGGGGCCAAAATCTAAAATCCAGCCTAAATCGCGGGCCGAATGGTTTACTGAACAGTCATAAACTGACAATGTTATAAACTGACAGCGGAGTGCAGTGATGACAGCGCGGTGCGGGCCACATTGCAAGGCCTGGCGGGCTGGATTTGGCCCGCGGGCCTTGTGTTTGACACATGTGCCCTGAGGGGTCTCAGATTAGAGAGGGTGCAGGCTGAGCTGAGGGACACTCTTTCCCATCCCTCCCTACATGAATTTTGTGCACCAGGCCACTAGTACTTAATAAAATCATTAGATGGTGACTGATTAATTTCATAAATTTTTCATTCATTTAATATTTATTATTCATCTACTACACATCAGACAGTGATGTTAACATAGGTATTTACTAATCATATTGGCATTAGCTTATAGGAATATAATTTAATTATTTTTTTTAAACTTTCTAATTTCATTAAACTCAAATTATTGGAATTAATTTATGGTACTGTACTAATTTCTGCATTTAAATTTCAATGTTTTACAGGTTTTTTTTCCCAAACTCTAAGCACAAACCAACTGATTTATCTTATGCACATATGGGTTTTCAATAGATAATCCTCAGTTAACAGTACTTGCTGAGTATGTACTATGCGTTCTGCATTGAATCATAAAACAGTCATAGTCCTTCCTCAGGTACACCAATTTGGGAAGAAGACAACACTCTGGTGAACAAATAAATATGTAATTACAAATTGTGATAAATGCTTTGGGGAAAATATGTGTTGAGAAAGAATAAGAAGGAGCAATTACATTTATTGATCTTGCTCAGTATATTCAGTTCAACCTCTTATCTGAGCTATGGACATACATTTTCTCTTATCTGTTATATATTTCTATCATGTGTAAACATGCTTCCACAAACCTACTATATTTTTCTTCCTCTCCTTTTACTCCCTTTCTACTATTCCTCCTCTCCCTCCTCCTCTTTCTTCTTCCTCACATAATTTTTTGAATGTTTACTTTCTGCCATGAAATGTGGTGGGAACTTTATAAATGGTAACTGTAAATTTTAATTGTCGGGTTACTATTAATATTATTATGCACATTTTACTTATAAGAGAAATGAGTCTTATAAAGGGTGAGCCTATGTTTTATAGACTACAATAAATCCTTTGACTATGGCAGTCATGAAAAGCTATGGGTTGCACTGAAAAAAATGGGCGTGCTTCAGCACTTGATTGTTCTGATGCATAATGTGTATTGTAGACAGGAAGCTGCTGTCAGGACAGAGTGTAGAGAGACTGAATTGTTTCCTAGGCAAAGGCGTCAGACAAGGTCCGTTTTATTTCCCTATCTGTTTAATCTGAATGCAGAACCTATAATATGAAAAACTGGGCTAGGCTCAGAAAGGAGGAGTGAAAATTAGTGGAAGAAATATTAGTAACAAGATATGCAGATGATACTATTTTATGGGCAGAAAGTATAATAGAAATAATTTGAAGTAACTTCAGAAGAAAGTGAAAGAAGAAAGTGACAAAGTAGAATTGAATATGAGCAGCAAGAAAACAAATATCATGACTACAGAAGAAATACAAAACTTGTATGTAGACAATGAACACATTGAAATTGTGAAAGATTTTGCTCACCTTGCTTCAATCACCAATTCAAATGGAGATTGTAGCCAAGATATCAAGAGAAGGCTAAGGCTTGCAAGGGCAGTAATGGAAAAATTAGGGAAGATCACCAAGAGAAAAGATGTGTCATTAGAGACCAAGTCTAAGATCATCCACATGTTCCCAATTATTATGTATAGTTGTAAAAGTTGGACAGTGAAGAAATATGATAGAAAAAAAATTGAAATATGGTGATGGAGGAGAGCTCTATAGATACCCTGGACTGCCAGGAAGATGAAGTGGGTCTTAGAGAAAATTAAGCCTGAAACATCACTGGAGGCAAAAATGACAAAACTGAAGTTGTCCTACTTCAGTAACATCATGATAAGCAGGGTTCTTTAGAAAGGACAATAATGCTGTGGAAAATAGAAGGCAGAGGGAAAAGAGGAAAACCAAATATGTATGAAATGAATTGACTTTGTAAAAGAAGCCAAAGGCATGAATCTGCAGGAGTTGAGCAGGTCTACTGAGGAAGGTCATTGTAGACATCACTCATTCATAGGGTTGCCAGGAATCATAGCTGATTCAGTGGCATGCAACACACACAAAGGTGAAGTAACTTTGGCCATATCATAGCAAATTCTCAAGGAGGGATGCTAACTCAGGTCTTCTGATTGTAAATCTCCTGTTCTTTCTTTAAGATGCCATCTTTCCAGAATTGATTGTGTGCCCACTATGTGTTAAGAAGAATGGCGGCACTATTCACCATAGCTAACATTTGGAAACAGCCCAAGTGCCCATCAGCAGATGTGTGGATTAAAAAATGGTAGTACATCTACACAATGGGATACTATACTGCAATAAAAAAGAAGGAATTCTTACCATTTGCAACAGCATGGATGGAACTCGAGAGCATTATGCTAAGTGAAATAAGCCAGGCAGACAAAGATAAATATCACATGATCTCAGTCATTTATGGAATATATGAACAACATAAACTAATGAACAAAAACAGATCCAGAGACAGAGAAGCATCGATCAGACCATCAAATCTCAGAGCAAAGGTAGGAGAGAGTGGGGGTAAGGGAAAGAGATCAACCAAATGACTTGTATGGATGCATATAAGCCTAACCAATGGACACAGACAGCAGGGGGCTGAGGGCATGAGTGGGGGGGAGGGGTAGAAGGCAATGGCGGGGAATAGGACACATATATAATACCTTAATCAATAAAGAAAAAAAATAAAGTGAAAAAAAGAATATAGGCATTTCCTTATGTAATCATCACAGCAATCCCATGAAGTAGATGCTATGTCCATCCTCTTGCTAGGTTCCCAGATCTGTCCTATAGTTCCTGTATGCATCTTGGGGTGCCTTTTTGAGAGAAAGGAGGAAATAATCCTAGTGACCTGTAGAAACAAAATTGGAATGTGGGACTATCAAAGCAGCTGGGATTTAATGTAAGATCTTGGAGAAAAGGGAACTGCAAAGAAATGAACTCAACATTATATATTCCTTTTACACTTGAGGCATTTGCTTAACTTGGAGCTTAAATCATTATCTGACCTTTACCTTTCCTACAGCTTATTTTCCAATCAACCAATGGAAATAACCGCACTTGTGTCCTCAGAACACATCATGTGTAATAGCCAAAAACTGGAAAATGTCTCAATACCTAATCACCTTAGAATGGATGAATACACATGTTGTAGTCATACAGTGAGAAGTTAAAACAACAATGAGAATAAATATACTAGAAAAATAACATTACATTATATGTATCATATAGATTTAAAACATACACATACACAGAAGACTAAGTATTGTGTGCTTCCATTTATATGAAAACTAAATTATAATGTTTAGTGATAATTATATAGTAATGAAGGTATAAGGAAAGGCAGGGTGGTTAACTTTATTTTTTAAAAATTTAAATTCTTTATTGTTGAAAATAGTACATATGTTCATAGTGGTTAACTGTAGAGTAAACCAAGAGGGGTCTGCTTGGGAGTGGACATATGGGGAATTTCTAAGGTATTGGCAGTATTTTTTAAATGAACTAAATGACAACCCAAATAATTACTTAAACTTCCAAACATAAACAAAGGCAGAGAAAAAAAATGATAGATTAACCTATATTATCCATCAAGTTTTAAAAATTATCAATTTATGGACTATTATCTTGATTACCCCAATTCCTCTACCAACAGCATAAATCACTTGAGACCTAATCCCATACATCATATCATTTCAAATGTATAAATATCTTATGAATCTGTAAAAGATAAAGTATTAAAACACATTCACATACCATTACTACAAAAAGAAACTTAATGATTTCTTAACATCATCAGGTTTCCAATCATTTTTTTCTAAAATGTCCAATATTCTCAAATTTTTAAAGAGTTGGTTTGTTCAAATCAGGACCCATAAAATAGCCGATATCTTTAATTTAGTAGCTATGCCTCTTCATTGGTATGACTCTACATTCTGGATTTTCCAGAGTCCCATTTCAATAGCATCTCTTCTCTCTCTCTAAAATATCCCGGTTTAGATGAAAACCATATAATCACTTTACATTTAAGCCATTTTTATCTTTAAGTGCCCACTCCTTCCCTTTTCTTTTTCACATATACTAGTATATATATATATTTTTTTTGTCATTTTCCCTATGGTGTTTTCTGCATTTCTGGTATTTGCTAAATGCATCTAACTGGTGTTATTTAATGTGTTCTTCTGTATCCTATATTTCCTGTAAATTGGAAATTAGAAACAGAAGCTTCATTTGTTTTAAGTTCCAATGGGAATGAGGAGGGAGAATACTTTATAGGTGATGTTTACTTCTGGTACAAAGAATGGAGCATCCAGTTACCTCATTTTTAGTCAGTTAGGTTAGCAATTATTGATGATCATTGCCTAGAGGTATTATTTCAAAAGGAATTTTCCAAATGGTATTATTAATATTCTATTTCTTAATCCAGGAGCTACTTATATGGGGCTTTACTTTATAATAATTTATTCAACCATTTATGAAATTTTCTATATATGTGTTGAATTTCAGTAAAATAATTTTAAGATAAGAAAATTTCTCTCTTTATATATATGTATGTATGGCTTTAGGCAGGAGAAACATGAAATTTGTAAGATATATTGTTAAATTATAATGTTGAGATTAATAGGTTTTACAAATCAGGCAGCAATTGATTACAAAAAGTAAATTTCTTATTATTCTCAGTACTAATAAAAAATAATTATGAACGATATACTATTCCAATGTGACCAATTGCTTAGTAGAAGGTTTAACCTTCCTTTCTATGTTGTGATAATGTAGAAAATGTAAAAAAGTGGAATGTGATGATGTTGAACAGAAAGAAGGCTAGATATGGCTTCATGAGGGATAAGCCAGTTTATGAGAGGAGACACATATCATTTTAGTAGCATCTATTAATAAATATCCCAGTCTTTAATGAATAATTAAGAAATACCATTTTAAAAATAACTTGTTTGGGCTTTGGACATCAAAGAATCATAAATGTATTCAATTTGATGGTTACAGGGTGATTTATGTGTTAATTACTCTACATTTCAATTGATTCTAGATACCATCTCCCAGGATACATTGACCAAAGAGATACAGCTATATTTAAAAATATGTAAAAGTAATAAAGTCCCTCCCACCTTGTTGTTAGAGATGGAAGACTGAGAATCTTTTCTGTTTGATAGTAGGTGTAAAATTATAGGCCTATAGCTTTCTTGCTAAGGCAGAATTACTGTCAAAGCAAATTCTCATAAAACTGCATTTGAATCATATTTTCTAGAGATGATAAGCCACTAATGTTAATTACCTTTGGAAAGTAAAAAAAAAAATAAAAAATAAACTCATTGGCTGCTGGGAAAATATTCCATTATTGTCTGGGGTACTCTGATTTATATTCAAGCTATATTGCTTATTAGTAGCTGACAAACTCCAGAATTCTCCTGTATATTGATTGGTATTTATTGGGGATCTTACAATTTACTCCAGTCTTCTTCCAGCCATCATACTGATGGATCCATTTATTTTCCTAGTCTCACTGTACTTTGGTTTCCATTACCCCAATGACCTTTATCTTTGGAGGTAATCAGATATGGAAGTTAAAAGACTTACTGCTGAATACAGATGGAGATAAGTTACTTCTAGCTATGTGACCTTGGGCAAGTTTCTTAATCTGTTTCTGTCCTTTAAAAAAAAAAAAAAAAAAAAAAAAAATCTGGCCGAAACCTGTCTGCCCACTGAAAGGTCCCAGGTTCGATTCCGGTCAAGAGCATGTACATTGGTTGCGAGCACATCCCTGGTAGGGGGAGTGCAAGAGCCAGCTGGTCAATGTTTCTCTCTCATCAGTGTTTCCAGCTCTCTATCTCTCTCCCTTCCTCTCTGTAAAAAAATCAATAAATCAATAAATAAAAAATAAAATAAAAAATCTGTAAAATCCTATATAATAAAAGGTTAATATGCAAACCAACCAAAGGTGGAACAACAGGTTGATATGATGCACATTGACCACCAGGGGACAGACGCTCAATGCAGGAGTTTCCCCCTGGTGGTCAGTGCGTGGAGCACCACTCAGCCACAAGCCAGGCTTATGGCTGGCAAGAACAGTGGCGGTGGCAGGAGCCTCTTCCGCCTCCGTGGCAGTGCTGAGAATGTCTGACTGCCGGCTTAGGCCTGCTCCCTGTGGGCCTAAACCACCAGTTAGACATCCCCCAAGGGCTCCCCCCTCCCCAGTGCATGACTTTCATGCACCGTGCCTCTAGTGATAATTATATGTCCATCTATCTGGTGTAATGATTAATACACATAACACCTTGGGCACATAAGTCCACAGAAAATCGTAGTTATCTTCAGCATGCTTTGGCTTATTTGCTTAATCACATACTAAAGATTATTACTGCAAAAACTGCTCTACCCTGAGCATAGTTCTGGGCTGGGTAACAGAGATGGCAAAAATGGGCATTCCTGTCTTTCAGGTGGTCACAGGGAAACCCAACACAGGACAAATAGTAGTCGTTTCAGTTGAAAGGAGCATTTATAGATGCCAGGAGATGGGGAGGTTATTTTGAGGAGATTTCTTGTAAAGGTTATTTGCAAGTTGGGTCTAGAAGGACATAAATTATTAAAAGCAGTGTAGGATAGTCTAGTAGCTGAAAATGGAGTTAGGGGTGGGCTTGAAAGTGGTATGATTTTGGTGGGAATAGTAGAAAATTGAGTACTAATAATACAGTAGAAAATTGAGTACTAATAATACAGTAGAAAATTGAGTACTAATAATATAGGTTTAGAAGAGAGCAATTCAACCTCAAAGAAAGACTGCAACTTCAAGTTACTTTTCCTTTGACAGATCGGTTACATCTTCTTTCTATTCTCATAATTTTGGTAATTTGTTTCCTTACATACAAGTATAAAATGGTATTGGTTATTAAGCTTTTAGAGGGTGGAAGCAGCTTTAGGGTCCAGGGTTTGAAGTGGCATACATCACTTCCATCTACATTCCATTGGCTTTTACTCAGTAGATGACCCTCTTTCACTGCACGGTGGGCTGGGAGATATAGACTTCCTTAGTGCTATTCACAGGGTCTCTTAGCGATAAGATTTATCTAATTCTTAAACGGGATAGGAGGCATATGTTGTGTGTCTAAGGATGTTTTCAGGGATGTCAGTTATTAATATTATTAGCTTAGTAGGTATCACTATACACTGGGGCCTAGACGGTCACTATGAAACCATCAGCACCTCCTTCATCACTCTTTATGCTTGTACACCTGGGCCTGTTTGGTGTACATACATGCCCTTAAAGTTTTATGCGTTAACGCCCATTATACATATAGGCATTCACCTCTGTTTCCCCAGTACTACCTGTAGATTCAGTTAATATATGATGAATTCTAAAGGAATGAATTTGTGTTTATGCATAGTATTAAATGTCTGTAGATGTAGTCATATTCATCTATATTAATTCTGTGAGTTTATTTTTCCTTTTAGCTCTGAAACATTGTTTTTTTTCTTATTATTTTTAGATAATTCTATTATACCGTGTAACTATAATCTATACTAATAAAAGAGCAATATGCTAATTAGACCTTATAGATTGGATGTCTTCCTGATGTCCTTCCTGACAAAGCCAGGGGCATGGCTGGCCTGCAAACCTCCATCGGCCGCTCGCCCAGGCCAGCCTTGCCCCCAGCAGGGACCCCCACCCCAATCAGGGGTGTGGCCAGCCTGCAAACCCCTGGTAGCCCCTTACCCAGGCTGGCCCCACTCCCCAGCAGGGACCCACACCCCTATCGGGGGCATGGACAACCTGCAAACCACCTGCAGCCCCTTGCCCCAACTGGTCCCACTCCCCAGCAGGACTCCCCCATCCCAATCCGGGGCCCCCTTTCACGGCAGGCCAGTTGGCCCTCATCAATGCACCAGGCCTCTGTCCTATATAATGACAGGGCAATATGCAAATTGACCCTAGCGGCAGAACAACCAGAACAACCACTGGACCAATCACTATGAGGTGCACTGACCACCTCTTGATCCCTTTCCCCGGCCGTCAGTCATGGATCACCCAATGGCGAATGGGGAACTGGAGGTGGGTGGCATTGGGTGGCTGGGCCAGCTGCGGGCAGTTGGTAAGAGGGTCCTGATCACAGGCCAGGCCTAGAGACTGTACCCACACATGCATTTCATGCATCGGGCCTCTAGCAGATGAACGTTTAGTCAGTAATGATGATTCTTTAGTGCATATACTATACCTTTGGTAAGAAACTTTAAACAGACAGTACCTATTTTAGCCTTATACTCACACGCTGCAGAGTCAAATGTACAATGTGTTTCTTTTATGGTTGGCTTTGCTCCAATGGCAAGGTAAAGATTTGTTCTTAACTTCCAATGTACTATATTTTCAGACTGTTTAATATTAGGCCCTCCTCACCCCCCGAATCAGGATTGGATACAATGAGGACATTACTAATAATAAAAGTGTGTGTGTGTCTTTAGTGTTGGTGTTGTCTGGATGAATTTTTAGTAGCTCTTAATTTAAAATAAACAGAAACTACTTTTTGTATCAGCTTTTTTTCTAAGTGATATCTGTAATGTTCTTTTTTCTGTGTGAATGAACAATAGCAGAAAAGTGATTGCACAGTGGTTTCATAGCTCAATAAATTAGCTTTAGTGGATAAGAGATTTACTATGCCTTAATCAATGAATAATTATTTCTTTATGATCTCAGTAGGATCCCATAAAAAGGGGTTTCACGTGTAGCCTTGTTCCTTTTGAGGCTGCAAAAAGAACTGTAAAATTATTAAGCCCAGTTTAATTGTCCTTTGTGGCTGTGTTGAGAGGAGTATCTGTACAGTATACATATGTGGCCATCTTCTATTCAGGGAAAGGAGCAAGAAACAATACATGCTTCCTCTTTAACATGAATAAATTGTATTTTGAATATAGTGAAAACAAGAATATAGATCTTTGGAAAATAGGTTCATATTATGCCTTGATTAGCAGATTAAGGGAGTTCATTAAGAAATGACACATCATTTATTTCATGCATCCAAATTTTCAAAGTCTATTAGCTGTTAATCAATCTTTAATTTTAACTGAATATATCTGCTTTTAATTTTTAAAATTAAAACATTTTTTTAAGCCCTGGCCAGTGTTGTTCAGTGACTTGAGCATCAGCCTGCATACCAAAAGGTCTCTGGTTCCATTCCTGGTCAAGGGCATGTATCTGGGTTGCAGGTTTGATCCTCCGGCCCCTGTTGTGCAGGAGGAGGCAACCAATCAGTGTACCTCTCTCACATTGATCTTTCTCTCTCTCTCTCTCTCTCTCTCTCTCTCTCTCTCTCTTTCTGCCCCCAATCCCCTTCATCTCCTCCCTCCCCCACCCCTTCCACTCTCTCTAAAAATCAATGGAAAAAATATCCTGGAGTGAGGATTAACAAAAAACAAACAAGCAAAATTGTTTTTAAACTTTAACTTTTTTGATTTATTGATTTAAGAGAGATTGATTTATTTCATTGATCTAAATGTCCTTCCTTATGCTGATAGCACTTTAAAAAATTTTTGTAATTTTTCATAAGACATGGTTCTGAAGTCAGCTTCATAAGGCTTTTCAGAAAGTCTAGCTAGATTTAGCAATCAGTTTTTCATAAAGGAACTGATTTGATAGTGCATCCTTGTGTTGACTTTCTTTCTTTCTGGTTTCACTTCTCATATCCCTTGATCATACTTCCTGGAATTGCATTAAAATAAATTACTCATAGACATTTTCTTTGATTCTGATTTTGAGACACCCAGGCTAAACAGAACTAAGGAATCTACTGTTCCCCTCTAGTGACACCAGGCAGAGGAACTGACAGATCATAATGTGACTCAACACTTTGACCAGATGTTGCATAGGTCTGCACAATTGGGGTCTCTGGTAGTAAATTTTTAAAGTATTTTTATTGATTTTAGAGAGGAAGAGAGAAGAAGAGAGAGACATAAACATCAATAATGAGAGAGAATTATTGATGGGCTGCCTCCTGCCTGCCTCACACTGAGGATCGAGCCCACAACCCAGGCATGTGCCCTGACCGGTAATCGAATCATTACCTCCTGGTTCAAAGTTTGATGCTCAGTCACTGAAATAGAACCATTACCTCCTGGTTCATAGGTTGATGCTCAATCACTGAGCCACGCCAGCGGGGTTCGTACTGATTTTTTATGTTGGTTTTGAGTATTGAGGTAGTCCTTGAGCTCAATGAAAGTTCTTTGTCTCACCACTAAACCTCTCTGCTTTTCTCTTTTTGACAATGGGACAATCATCTACAATAATTGCCTTCATTAATTAAAAGGGGACAAATATCTGCAAAGGAAGTAACAAGGATAGTTCCTAAGTATATATAAATTTTGACTGAATGGGGGATAATAATTAAAATAATAAATCTCGTGTTTTTTAAACACTGTGCCAGGCACTATACTAATTTTAATTCTAACATTCCATCATGAAGTAGGTGCTAATATTAGCCCCATTTTACCTTTAAGAACCTTGACTCCAACTCAGGTGACACTCTTTAAAGCTTATCTTCTTATGCAACATATTAGATGGCTTTAAGATGTTCTTTCTGTGAGTCAGTTAAACTTCTAGTTATAAAATTCTTGAAATGTTTGAATAAATCTTCATAAGAAGCCAACAAATTGTCTGAAATTTTATCCCTCTTAGAAACTAAGGCTAACATAAAAAATTGTAGCAGAATTAGGTTTCTGATATGAAAAAACTGGTTTAAGAATAACAACAACAAAAGGACTTTAGTCTCTTGACAGTGCACTCAGAATTTTGAAGTCTAGAGTTGCTCTGGTGTCTGCACAGATGGAATCTGGAGATGATAATATTTCGTCATTTGGCTTCTAGATATCCTTGGTGTATGCACCCCTGTGGAATCTGACCCATCTCCAATATGTCAGAAAGCATCAGAGATGGTTTTTGCGCCTTAGGTCCTGAGTCTGCACACAAAGTGTGTAAGTACACTGAGATAATGAGGTCAATTTTACTGTTGTCAAGGACTTTCTAAAATGATTTTGTAATGGTTGTTGTATTGGAATGAATTTACACTACAGTTTCAGTTTGAGAAGGGAAGAACAATGTTTGGTTAAGATTAGAAAATATCTTGATTGGAATTTTCTTATGTGTGCCTGAAAGCTCATTCTTTGCCCAGAAAGGTTTTGGTGGACATGACTCAGATAAATCCAAGATTTAAATTGAAACTAGATTGAAGTGAGGAGAAAATGTTCCATTTTATATTTTCAGACTCTTCCTGTAGGAATGAAAATGTAATCAAGAACCATTGATTAAAGAAAATCACTAAATAGCTTGAGCTGAGAAAGTTTTTCATGAAATCTTAACTCTATTATATCTTATTACACATACCAGTTAGGGATTGTTGCAGGGAATAGTTAGCTGCTCTAACTAGCCCAAGTTATTTTATTGATAGAATTTATGGAGTCTCAGGAGATCTAGCAGTTATGGCAAGAATTTTAATATCTAGCCAGTTTTAATTTTAAGTGGGAAGTTAAACATGACAGCTCATTCTCTTATTTTGCTTCACAATTTTTTTAAGAGAGAGTCACATCTATGACATTTAGTTCAGTAAATAGAATCAGGTACAAATGACACCTGCAATAAGTAACAGCCTTTTCTATATAATCTGGCTGTATGAAGTATGACTGTATTTTAAGAGCTTTTCAAATAAATCAATTAGCAAAACTTTGTTAACAGAGTTGATTTTAAATACTTCCTCTCTTGGAGTTTCTTGCAACCCTGCTTTAAACATTAAAAACTGATAGCATTTTTTTTTCAGGTCGGTAATAACAACTGAATCATCTTTTAAAATGTTCAAATCCCTCTCAGATAATCAGTGTTTTTATTCTTCAACTATTACCCTTTTCCATGTTAATGCATTAGTTATATTGAGTTTACCTTCCACAGGCATTCCCTGTGTTAAGCACATCTGTGTTAAGTGATTTAGTTTCCCTTTTAACCCTTTTAGACATTATTATTTTTCTTTGAGATGTCCATCCTAGAGCCATCACCATAATTCTAGAACTTTCCCTTTGTCTTTTTCCTGACTGGCTCCCTGTTTCCTGATTTTTTTTCTTGGTTTTTAATGGAGTTCATTTTCCAGAAGATTCCTGAAAGAAATGCATAGGAGGTAAATATTTGGCAGGGGTCTTCAAACTACGGCCCGCGGGCCACATGCGGCCCGCAGAGGAGTCTGATCCGGCCCGCCAGGTTTTTTGGGCAGTGAGCACAGCCGAGGTGTTACAGTAGGAATTAGTAGTTCATATAGTCCGGCCCTCCAGCTCTCTGAGGGACCGTGATCTGGCCCCCACTTTAAAAAGTTTGAGGACCCCTGATATTTGGTGACCATATTTTTGGTACCAGAATATCCTTATTCTATAATTATACTTGATTTGTACTTACATTCTATAAGTACATTGAGTATTTAGATTAGAAATAACTTTTCCTCAAAACTTTAAAGGCTTCCCTCTATTATCTTTTACTTTTGTTATTTCTGTCCGGAAACTTGACCCTTTTCAGGTTCCAGAATTTATGTTTTGGTTTCTCTCTTTTGACAGAAGATTTCTACACATGTTTGTCTATCTCTCTATATTTAGGAGTAAGGGTTTATAATGAGGTTGTATTACTTGGTAAGGTTTGCTATGGTGTGATAAGGCGGTAAGATGGCATTTTAATAGAAGCCTTAAATCTCATATATGTACATGTTTCCCCTGGGCCCTTCAGTTTCTCTACAGAGGACTTCTCTGATTTTATGCTTGAAGGGAGATAGCCCAGAGGTCTATGTTCTGGGAACTGAACCAGAAAATGACCTGCAGGTCTCACTATTCAGTACAGGGATTTATATTTCACCCTTATTACTCAATAGAATATCTCACCCTGTATTTGCTGTATATACCCTTACAGGGTGTAAACCTCTGATATGTTGGGGGCCAAGGAAGGGATCTGGCATTTAATTGTTCCTTAGGTAAACTTTCAACTAATCCTCTTGTTTTATTCACATACCTGTTCTTCTCTATATGAACATCTCACTCTAAGACAGTGGTGGGGAACCTTTTTTCTGCCAAAGATCATTTGGATATTTATAACATCAGTCATGGAACATACAAAATTGTCGATTTAAAAATTATCCTGCTATATTTGGTCAAAGATTTAATTAACTCAATCCTAATGCCTTTGATGGGCCATACCGAGTGATTTCTTGGGTCTCATACAGTCTGCAGGCGGGATGTTCCAATCCTGCTATAAGAGATACCTGGTGTTTCCATATCCTATAACTTTGAATTTTTAGAGTAAAACTGTCAATTTTCTATTGGCTTCTTTCAATTCAGGTTGAAGTTTCAGCTTTATCTGGTTTGCTAGACAGTTATATTCATCCACCTATCTTCAAACATTTTAGAAATGTACTTGATACTGCTTATCTGGTATTTTCTCTACTACTATTCTTTTCATCTTTATGGGTCTATAAATTTTAAAATTCTTTCGCTGTGAGTTTTTGTGGTTTTGCAAGGATGAGGAACAAATAAATACATGCATCCACTGCCATGTTTAATCAGAAGTCCATAAACTACCTTAAAGAGTATATGTAAAAATAGCTATATGTCTATAGTGTGACATTAGTACTATTTAAAATATGATCAATTTAGAAGAGGGCATAAGTACTCTGAAAACAAAGTCCTGTCCTTCCAACTCTCAAGCTGTTTCCTTGGTAGAAGAGCTAAGCCACCTGATACCTTTCCAAAGCTTCCTGCCTGAGTTTTCCAGTTTCACTTTGCAAATCTTGCTGTTGTAACACTACATTTTCCTCTGTTTATTTACCTTTTTCTCACTACGCCTCAGCTACATGAAGTCAAATAGTAAGCCTTATTCATCTTTGTATTCCTTGACTTAGCACAGTGCTCAGCACGTAGTAGGTGCTTCATACACGTTTACTGAAAAATGTTGAATGAATTCTATACAATAAAGAGGTAATATGCAAATCGACTATCACTCCAACACACAGGTGGCAGCCCCCATGTGGTCAAAGATGGCCACCCCATATGGACACAAGATGGCTGCCACAAGATAGCGGGCAGAGGAGGGCTGTTGGGAGGGACCAGGCCTGCAGGGGAGGGCAATTGGGGGCAACCAGGCTGGCAAGGGAGGGCAGTTGGAGCGACTAGGCCTGCAGAGGAGCAGTTAGGCATTGATCAGGCTGACAGGGGAGTGGTTAGGGGTGATCAGGCTGGCAGGCAGAAGCAGTTAGGGGCAATCAGGCAAGTGAGCAGTTGGGAGCCAGCAGTCCTGGATTGTGAGAAGAATGTCTGACTGCCCGTGGATCAGGCCTAAACAGGCAGTCGGATATCCCTCGAGGGGTCCCAGATTGGAGAGGGTGCAGTCTGGGCTGAGGGACACCCTCCCTCCTTCGCACTGGGCCTCTAATTCACCTACTTATTCAAGGAACTTTTGACATCTTATATCTAAAGTAATTACTTTCCAGTATTTTCCTCTTCCCACTTTCCATCTCCCTGCTTCCAGCAAGCAAGATATACTTTTTCCTATCATTTAAACTGAGTAAAGATATATTCCAGTATATTTATTTTGCTTAATTTTTACAGTTTAACTGAGGTTGTTTAATCATTAGATGTGTTTTAGTTTTCAAACAATTTTCTCCAGAATGAGAGAAAACCATTTTTTATATGTTGGCCATTTATGGACATTTATATCAATATTCTTGACTGTTAGGATAAAATGAAAGGTAGAAAGTGGTGGCCAGGTTTAGATACAATTGTTAATTTAATTCGAGAGTTATTTACAGCTTGTGTGTTATCTGCAGAAAATTGTAGTCAGCACTGTTTGGAAATTAAAATGAGTCAGAAAAACTTCTGCCATTAAGATGCTTACGTTATAATAAATTTAAAAATATAAAATGCTGCCCTATACAGAGGTAAAAAACAATGAGTGATATGAAATTCAAAATGGAAGCTCACATATGGAATCATGATGGGTATTTTGGGGGAAAGGAGCATTTCAAATGTGCTTTCAAGAATGCTGTAAAGGAGAGAGAGAGAGAATCCAATGGAAAAAGATGTGAAAGTAGAGTATGGGTGGTAATAGGAAGTAACAAGTTTATTTGGTTAGAGTGTAGAGGGTATATACGGATATATGGAAGAAAGAGCTAGAAAACTTAGGCTGAGCCATTTTGTTTAGTACTTTGAATGTCAGGCTAAGGTACTTTTACTCAATGAACCAGTCAATGGGGAGACACTGGAGGTTTTAAGCTAAGGAATAGTAATATTGAATTATAACCTAAGAATATTAATGAGGCAGATATATCAGGGGAGCAATAGGAGGAGAGACCATTACAAGGCCACGCTTGTAGGACAGTCAGAAAAAAAAAAATGAACTCTGAGAGAATAAAGAAAATAAGACTAGAACATAATTTTTGTATGTTCATTATTCTCTATTTATGTTACTACTAGTGGCCTGTTTCATGAAATTTGTGCATGGAGGGGGTGTCCCTCAGCCTCTTACAATCCAGTATAGCTGTCTCCTAACTGCTTATCTGCCTTCCAGCCTGATCACCCCTAGCCACTATGACTGCCGGCCTGATCAACCCCAACTGCCTCCCCTGCCGACCTGTTCTCCCCCAACTGCCCCCCATTGCTGATCTGCTTGCTCCCAACTGTCCCCCATTGCTGATCTGTTCGCCCCCAACTGCCCCCCCCATTGCAGACCTGCTTGCCCCCAATTGCCATCTCCTGTTGGCCATCTCACCCCCACCTGCCCCCTGATGCCAGCCTGCTTGCCCTCAATTGCTCCCCTGCCAGCCTGATCACCCCCAACTACCCCCCCCCCCAAGCCAGCCTGATTTCCCCTAATTGCCTCTGCCTCAGCCCCACCACCATGGCTTTGTCCAGATTTAACAGGGGTCTTCAAACTTTTTAAAGTGGGGGCCAGATCACGGTCCCTCAGAGAGCTGGAGGGCCGGACTATATGAACTACTAATTCCTACTGTAACACCTCGGCTGTGCTCACTGCCCAAAAAACCTGGCGGGCAGGATCAGACTCCTCTGCGGGCTGCATGTGGCCCGCGGGCCGTAGTTTGAAGACCCCTGGTCCAGAAGGTCTCCCAGGCTAATTAGCATATTATTCTTTTTAAAATATAGATTCAACTGTTTACTTATCTGTTGTTTGTCTCCTCCCACTAAAATGGAATATCCTTGAGAGCAAGGGTCTTGTATATCCCCTTCAGCCCTGCTCTCCAATGTCTAGAATAGTACTTGCAGCATTGTAGTTGCTCAGGAAATTCTTCTAGAAGGAATTAAGGACACAGTGAAGGAAAAAAGAGAAGTAAAATAGGTCTGTCTCAAGTGCATGAATTAAGTCAAATAAATTCAAATAGGCCAGTAATAACATTAATGAAAATGGAGTGAACTCTTTAATTAGAAAACAAAAATGGTCAGAACGAATTTAAAAAATGCCAGTTATATGCTATTTAAAGATTCATGCTTAAAACATAATGACACAGCAAAGATAAAAGGATGGAAAAAATATCCCAGATAAATACTAACCAAAGAAAGATGCTGTAACTATCATTTTTGCACAAAATATATTTTAAACTAATATAAAGTGAAATGAAACATATAAATGTTTACATTTATATATTTAAAATTTGAATATACCTGATTATCTATCTATCTATCTATCTATCTATCTATCTATCTATCTATATATATATAAAAGCCCAGTGACCATTACAGCAGAACGACCAGAATGACCAGTTACTATGATGCGCGCTGACCACTAGGTGGCAGATGCTCAATGCAGGAGATAAACCTTGGTGGTTCATGTGCTCCCACAGAGGGAGTACCACTCAGCCAGAAGCTGGGCTCACGGCTGCGAGTGCAGCGGTGGTGGTGGGAGCCTCTCCTGCCTCTGTGGCCGTGCTAAAGAGCAGCAAACCAAGCAATAAGGAGCGAGCAGGTGGGCAATAAGGAGCGAGCAGGTGGGCAATAAGGAGCGAGCAGGTGGGCAGTAAGGAGCGAGCAGGTGGGCAGTAAGGAGCGAGCAGGTGGGCAGTAAGGAGTGAGCAGGTGGGTGGTTAGAAGTGAGGGGTCCTGAATTTCGGGAGGGCACAGGCCAGGCTGAAGGACACTCCCCCACCCCCGCCCCAGACACAAATTTTGTGCATCAGGCCTCTAGTACATATTTACATATTATAAATATGTAAAACATAAATGGTCATAACTATATGGAGGATTGATAAATCTATAATCCAAAAAGATTTTAACATACATCTCTTGGTAACTGACACAAACTTCACCAATGGGTCAATATAGAACTTACATAGAAGATTCTTTTCAAGCACTCATGGGATATTTAGGCTGGGTGGGAAAAATAACGGCATTATAGACTGGAGGAATAGTATAAGCTAAAGAACAAAGAGCAAAGATGAAAAAGAAAATGGCTGATAAGAGATTGAAGGTTTCAAGTTGGGGAGTAGCACAATCAGACTGTTAGGAAGGTGATTTTAATTGACATGTGGAGTGGAGTGGAAGGTGGAATGAAGAGTGGGAAAGTTAGGATAAAGGAAAATAGTTGAGAGACCCTTTTAGCAGTGCATGCATAAGACAATGAGGCTTGAACTAAGGCAGTATCAGTAAAGATTGAGGGAAGATTCAGCTTTAGTCACTGTTATGGAAACATAATTAGTACAAGTGACTTATGCAGGGGGGCAGGGATATCAATATGGCTCCCTGTTTCTGGGACCGATGGATGGTAGTGCTATTAATCAAGAAAGGATGTATAACTGGAAGTCAGGTTTTAATGGGATATACCTGTGACACTTAAGATTTAGAATAAATATTCTTTTAAAATTTTTGTGACTTTTAAATGCTTGTGATAATAAAAATGGTGGAAAAATTTTATACTCTCCAATGAAATTTTTTCTTACATAATATGACATCTCTGAATTATGAGTATAAAGATCACTTTTTTTTTCTTTTCTTTTTTTATGATCACCTGAAAACCTTTACCTGGAAATGGCAGACTGTAGCTTACATCCTGGCTCTGCTATTGCCATGTAACCTCGTTTTATATCTTAGGTGCAAGTACAATATATGTGATTCTGTCTTTTTGTGAAACAGCAATTTAGGTAACTTCCTGGATGTAGAAGATTTTCTAATCCATTCCATAAAACTATCCTCTCTAAAAAGAATCCCAAAACAGCTGTCCTCAAGCATGCATGCTCTAAACCAGTGAGTGTGTGCTATCTCCATTGGGTTCAGTACAGTTCCACCAACATTTCATAGACTGAAGAACACATTTCAAAATTTCTTACCTCATAGTTTACATTCTTTTCCTATTTTGCAAACTAATCTTTGAATAGTAAAAAAAAAAAACTTGACAGAATGATAGTGGTGGTGATGAGAATGATGACGATGATGAAAGTAGAGAGCTTGGGACCTGGATGTGTAGCTCAATTGGTAAGGGCTCATACCTAGGTTGTGGGTTCAATCTCTGATTGGGGTGCAATCGATCAATGTTTCTTTCACGTTGATGTTTCTCTCTCTTTCCTTTCCTCTCTTTCTAAAATCAATTAAAAAACACACAACATAACCTCTAGTGAGTATTTAAAAAATAAAAATAAATAAAAGCATGGAGCTGTTTATTGCTCAAATTAAGTATTTTAACTGTAATTTTACAATGACACCACATTGAAGGTATTACTAGCCCTATTTTATATTTGACAAAATTAAGCATCTGAGAATTTAAGCAAAATGTGAGGCTGGAATATAATTTCAGTTCTCTGATTCCAATGTTTGCATCCCTACGGTTATTCAAAATGCTATGAAAAATTGGACTGGTTGAATAAAATATGCTATTTATAAAGTACCTTACAGTATTGGGAGTATGCCTGCTGCCTTGAGTTTCTTAAACAATAGCTGTATTCCTTACAAATCAGAAAGTAATCTTGCAGCTTGTGTATAGATGGAATTGTGTCTGTTGAAGGGGATAAAAATGGTCAACACAAATGTGTTCACAATATTTCCCCTTTCAAAAATATAAATTTTTGTTTTTGCATCAATATGCTAGCTTAAAAGGATTGAGTAATTATGGCTTTTTGCATTTAAAAAATATGTATATTTAGTCACTTTAGAGAGGAAGGGAGAGGGAGTGAGAGATAAAAACATCAACGATGAGTGAGAATCACTGATCATTGACCAGCTGCCTCCTGCACACCCCACCCTGGGGATCGAGCCTGCAACTCGGGCATGTAACCCTACTAGGAATCGAAATGTGACCTCCTGGTTCATAAGCTGAAGTTCAGCCACTGAGCAATGCTGGCCAGGTGTACTGTTTTTCTTTTCTTTTAAACTAGTAAACGGTGGCACTAAGCATATCTTGGTATTTTCTTCCTAGGTAATAAATCAAATTCTATGCTAATTTTCAGAACTGGAATAAATTGACTTCAATGATGACTGTTTTAAAGTGTTAAATCACATAGTGTCCTTAGAAAAATTCAACAATACTATATTTTTTAAGGTGCTTCAAGAATTTGATCACTTATAATTAGCAATAAATGGTATGGCTTCTAGTAATGACCTTAGTGGATGCTTTAGCTGTGGTAGCGTCTGTGCCAAACAAAGGTCAGCTTCTGAGATTTCAATTGCACATTTTTTAGTGTTTTTTTTTTTTTTAATTAAAAATCATCTATAAATTGTCCTTGGCCCTTGTGATGTTCTGGGAAAAGCTCCAAAAGTTCTGTCAGATCATCTGGTATATTTTTGCTTACTAGCAATACTTGTAGCAATAATAATGAGTTTACACTATCGAGATGCCATGTGCCAGGGATTGTGCTAAGAGGTTTACACGCTCTACTTAGTCTACAAAACAGCATTTGGCACCAGAAACAGTTATTATTCCTGTTTTACAAATGAGGAGCACGAGGCTCAGAGAAGTTAAATCACTTACCTAAGGTCACACAGACAGTACGTATCAGAATTGGGATTTGACTACACATTTGGCTAAAATATGTTTAAAGGCTCTGTAAGTGGAATTTGCACAGTTTCAGAGAGCAGTGGAGGCACACAGGATGTCCATTTGCTTCTGTGGCCTGACACCTGGGTCATCATTTATGACAGCTTGATGCACACTTACTGACGCCAAGTGTCAGTTGAGAATGGCTGATGCAATGGCCCCATAGCACTCATATTTGTTGGAAAATTTCATGTTGATTTTTATACAGCAACAGCAACAACAACAACAACAACACAAACAACAACAACAACAAAAACACATGCTGCTTGAGCTTCCGATGTTGGCTTTTTCTGTCCTGGTGCATAAATTGAGTGTTAGGGAGTCAGTGTGCCTGAGGTGTGACGATGATGATGTATTTCCTGTAGGCATGAAGGCACTCAGAAACAAAGCAAGGCCATGGAGCTGTCATTTGTTGTTCTTCCTACTCGGGCTTTTAAAAAAGAAACTAAGGTCAATTAACTGGGAAGCTTAACCTCTCTTAGCTTGTCTTTCTTTGCATAGGCTTTTAGCCTTTTAAATAAATCATTTTTCTCTTCTCTCCCTCCCCACCCCCTACCCATTTTGAACACGTTCTTGGATTTCTCATGCTGGGCCTGAGGATCAGACTGCTTATATTCAAGAATGATTTGGAGGGGATAAAGTGTGCAAGATTTTGAATTCTTGCCATAAGTCCCTGGCAGACAGCCAGGCAGCCTCAGAGGAATAAGGCTAATGAAGGGAGGGTAAAGAAGATCTCGGAGTACGGCTGGTAATGCAGCACTCAGTTAATTGGGAGCAGGTACTGGTGCAAACTTCTCCATTTTAATTGGAAAAAGGGAAGGAGATTGTAAAGGAAGAAGGAAAGAGGAATGCATAAAGTTTTCAAGCCAAGGAGCCAGAGGCAGCCCCGTCTATGCCAGAGAAAGAACTCAATTTAGGGCAATTTGCTCTGCAAGCTGGGCTGCAGCCTCCCCTGGGAATAGGGATGAGGAAGAAAATGAAACCAAAAGAGAACTTGATAAAATCACCTAGCACAGACAATCTCAGTAGAATAGGTTTTACTGAGTTAAATCTGCCCCAATCAATATGATTCTTTTCATATAAGTTACAAATAAAAAGCCACAAGATTACAATAAAAATTGAGACTCGAGCGCTGCTGATGTTGCACCTGGGAGTCTTAAGAACTTGTTATGGAATATATGTTCTCGCAACTATAATGTTTGTTTTTTCTTCTCACCCTGGTCATGTGAATCAACTCTTTACTCTTTCTCCCCATCCATTCAGTTTTATATATTGGTTTAAAAACAATTGGAGACAAACTCTTTCTGCCGAATTTCTCTTGTACTGGAGATCAGTGATCAGTAGTTTTTTTTTTTTTTTTTTTTTTTTTTTTTTTTTTTTTTGTGTGTGTGTGTGTGTGTGTATGTGTGTGTGTTTTGTTTTTTGTTTTTTGGTCCTAAAATGTGTTGAATTGACCATGTGGCTGATTTTTCATGCTACCGAGGAAGAGATTTCTTTCTATTATACATTTTATAACATTATCATATTAGTAAAACAATAAAAGAGATATGAGGTTTCATATAATAAGAGAAAGCAATGCTTTTTGATGCACACAAGAGACTAAAATCCTGTTATTTCATGTTAATAAACATCGGTTCTTACTAATTTTTTACTGTGTTGGATAAGTATGAGTTATAAGCTGCTGATGGGCTTTACTGTGATAATTTTTATTTTTATCCTTAGTAAATGAGGATGCAGAAGACCAAGCAAAACATTTTGGCCTTTCTGCCACTGTGGTTAACTGATGAAAAACTTGGAGTCTTTTGGTACATAAAAGTACATTTTAAAGATAAAGAGCTTATTTGACCATACATTTTCTGGCAATTTTTTTATTCTTAAATTTCTTTAAAATTATTAATAATGGAGAATAGAAAGATCATGGTGCCTCATATGTGCTTACAATCCCAATTATTCCCAGTGACTGGATATTTGTTCTCTCTGTGTTGTTCTCCATTGACGTAGTCCTTACCCACACACCTGCTCCACACAGCTGCAACTCCTGCCCAGGCCCTCCTGTTCTCCCTGGGCGCAGTTGCCCACAGAGCTGCTAGCCTTAGAGTGCATCAGAATTAGAGACGGGGGCGGGGACAGGGAGAGATGATATCACAGAGAAAGGCTTTTTCTCCAACTCAGAATTTCACTTGTGCTAAGAGTTACACAAAGACTCTGATATAAACACGCCAGCAGCTTCTGTCTCTTAAGTTTCTAAGAATTATTGCCAGTTCTATCACTTTCTCACCTTCACCTCTGGAACTACGGGTGCTCACACCTGGATGGATCATGCAGGGAATAGATGCCATCACTGTTCTTGTCTCCCATGACTTGGCAGCTTGTAACCCCAAATAAACAGTTCTCTTCTTCCTCAGCTGTAAGAGAAAATGTCTGCACAAATCACTTGTTACAGCCAGGGACTGCTGTGTGTTTAACACGAGTAGGTGGGAGAAGGGGTCTTTCCTACAGCTCAGCTACCAAGATGTTCTATTTGGTTCTATAATCTACTATTTATGTGATGTGGTTTAGCCTCTGGAAAAATAGTGAATTAGAAAGTTTGCCTTCATCTCATGCCCATTGTTCCTTTTATGCACCTTTTCCCAATGGAGCATTTTTAAAAGAATGCAGGTAATTAAAATATTTTTTAGGGTTGGAGGGGCTTTTCACTGCTGGTCTTTTTGTAGAGTTATCCACTATTAGCATCTTTTTTCATCTTTAGGAAAGGGCACTAGGGATCTTTCTGCCATGACATTTCTCAAAACACAGTGCACAGATTACCATCTGTTTAATTTATGTATAAGATGACTCAGCTTTGATAAGTTGAGCATATTTATGCAATAAAAGGGAATTATAAGAGTTAAAACTAATGTTAGGTGTATATATAATGTTAGATATATGTATAATGATAAAAATGCTTTATAATGTTTTAATTTAAAATATATATACTTTTATTGACTTCAGAGAGGAAGGAGGGGAGAGAGAGAAACATAAATAATGAGAGAGTATCATTGAGTTTCTGCCTCCTGCACACCCCCTACTGGGGATCGAGCCTGCAACCTGAGCATGTGCTCTTGACCAGAATCGAACCCAGGACCTTCCAGTCCACAGTCCAATGCTCTATCCCCTGAGCCAAACCAGCTAGGGCTAATGTTTTAATTTTAATAGTACAAATTCCAAAGCTGAATAACTATTATAAAATGCATTAATTAAAAACCCATTTGTGGATCAATTATGGATGATAGTTTATTAGTTTACATATGGCCTGTGTCTTTTTGAGCTCTATCATTTTACACAAATTTTAATTGAAGATGTATCTCTTCTGGGAAGTACATACTCATAAAATTCAGCATATTCTCTCTTGCAGACATCACCAATGACTATATTAATATATAATGAATCAAATTCAAGGGTCAAAAACAAGTTATACCATTTATTTTATTAGACGATACCTGATTCTTATTCAACTAACATTATGAAGCTCTAATTTGGCCAGACATTGTGCTATTATATGATATCTATTATTTAACCTAAAATTCTTCAGAGCCAGGAATGAACTGCATGTGCTTATTTACATTTTAAAGATAAGAACCATAAAGCCTGAATAAGTTAGATGGTAATTCTATATTTAGTGATTAGATGGTAACTCCTATCTAGTGATTAGATGGTAATATCAGAAGAATAGAGGTGAGGCTTGAAGCCAGGGTCTCATGATGCCAAAGTGTGATTTTTTTAACAATAAATGAATGACTCTAGCCCAACTTCTCCTTATTCCAAAATCTACAATACGCTTGTCAAATTAACCCGAGTGAACATTCCTGAGAATTACTACCCATATTTGGTAGATGAGGACAATATATAAGAAAACTGTATTCCTACTTCTGATAGAAATATATCTTTAATATAGAAACAGTGAGTTGATAAACAAATGGCATATGCTTCCTTTTTAATTATTCTTGTTTAGGTGATAAGAAACTATTAAATAACCTGAGTATATAATATTGATATTATGATGCTTTAGATTGTCTTAGCTTTGCACAACTTAAAATAATTTCTGTACTCTTCAAGGTAATGCATTATTTTTTAGTTTATTAATGCTAAATGCATTTAAAATGTTTCCTCTTTATATTTTACAAAATTTTAAACCTATGGATAACTAAAAAAATAAATAATAAACACCCACATGTTCTTTATCCAGATTCACCAGCTCTTACAAACTCACATTTGCAATCTCTCTCTGTAATATATAAATGAAAATTAGTTGCAGATGTAATTCACCCTAAATACTTCCACATGCATCTCCTTAAGACAAGGACATTCTTATTCATACCATCTTTATAACCTTATAATATTGTTCTCAGATCCAAAATATACAATAATGCAAGAATATACTTGATATTAACACATAAAAATTCTCAATTATTCAATTAGTATCTCTTTCATAAATTGTTTTATTTTTTCAACAACTTTTTAAAATCTAGAACATTCCCTAGGATATTTTTCATGGCTGAGACTTTTGAAAAGTTCAGGGTAGTTGTTTTTTATTATTTCTTACTGATTATTTCTATATTACTATAATTACATTAAACATTTTTGTCAAGAATACTGCACAGATCATCATGTTTCTTCACTATATTATGGCAGCAGTCATATAATATTGACTTTTTCCATTATTGGTGATGTTAAATTTAATTATTTCATTAAGGTGGCATTGCTGAGGTTCTCCATTGTGAAGATACCCTTTTTTCTTGCAATCAATAACTGTGGGTGATACTTTAGGACTATGAATATACTGTATTCAACAAAATTTTAATATTTTTTAGCATTCATGATAATCTTTGCTTAAATCAGTTATTACAATAGTCCTTGAAAAGTGATGATTTTCTACTTACATAATTCATTTGACATTTATTAATGGCAGTACTTTCATCTCCTACATACTCTCTTACTACCTTGCTTTTTGGTTCAGCAGTATATTATAAGCTTACTTTATACTTTCCTTGCCCAAGACCTAGGATCAACTGTTTCTTCAAAGATTCCAAATTCACAGACAATAGTGTGGTGAAAACCTGGGGGCAGAGGGTGGGTGTGAGCTAGAAAGGGTCAATGGGATAAAAGGGGACATATGCAATACTTTCAACAATAAAGATTAATTTAAAAGAAAGATTCTATGTTCCATTTAATAGGGATTTGTATTTAGAAATGAAAAGCTGGGTTCATGATGTGCATAATGTTTCTATGCATTTTCATTGGATAGTTAGAAAAAAAGAAAGAATATATATATATTAGAACATATTTGCAACACATAGTGCAGATAAAATGTTAGTATTCCAAAAGAGAACTCTGAAAAATATGCTACAGACATGAACATATGCTTCATAGGGATAAATAGACAAATGGCCCTAAAATACATTTAGGATGTTCAAGGTCACTTAACTTATAAAAATAAAGATTAGAACTGCACTTATCTGACCATTCTTCACTTATGAAATTGACATCAATCTCTAACTTGACAATATACCTTGCTGGTAAAATTGTGAAGAAACACATTCTCATATATTGTGAGTGAGAATATAACATTATACCACCCTGATGGAGGTACTTTGGAGGAATTATATTCTTTGATTATGTGATTTTCTTTTGTTTATTTATAAGAAATTGGGCTCTTAATTTCTATCACTTATTTTCTTTTTGCTGTCACCATCAATCTTCTAAGCAACACCTTCTTCCCATGACTAGCATCTCTGTTCAAAAGTAGCTTTGAGCTCCTTCATTTTGACTTCCCAATAGCCACTCCTCTGTTCTACCTGGTAGCAGACTTGTTCTTAATATTACTTATTCATAAAGATTCTTTTTCTGGGGATAAATTGACTTCAGATGCACCAATATAGGTCCATTTCCCTCCCCAATTTCCCATGAAATCTGCACTAGACTCTTCACACAGGTTTGGACTTCACTTATTTCTGCTGGTCTCCTGTATTTTTCTTTTGACATGTAAATTGAAGACTTTTAATTCTCTGACTTTCAGCTATATTATAGTCATGGCTTATGGATGAATGTTTTACTCTCCTTGATGACTTCTCTCTTTCAGATGAAGGAATAGTTTCAGGTTTGAGTCATTTTTTTTCCTATAGGAACCTAAAAGAGCATCTGTTCTGATATTTTTAAAGAAGCTTAAATTTTAAAAATAACAATTTAGTCTCACATGAGGAAAATTGTTTGATTGGTATATTAACTTACCATTGTGGAAGCAAATTCTGCATCACACAACCTAGCTTAATTGTCTATTTTGAAAATGCTGTCAGTTTAAAGACTAAAAATTTATTCCAGATCATGCAATGTTTAAGTTGCTCTGATTCTTAGTGCTAGAAACTCTTCATTTCTACTTGTTTATCACTCATAGTCTTGCGAAGAACTATTTTGTTATGGTTAAGACTGAGTGCTCTAGCCCTAACCGGTTTGGCTCAGAGCATCGGCCATGCGGACTGAAGAGTCCCAGGTTCAATTCCCATCAAGGGCATGTACCTTGGTTGTGGCACATCCCCAGTAATGGGTATGCAGGAGGCAGCTGATCGATGTTTCTCTCTTATTGATGTTTCTAACTCTCTATCCCTCTCCCTTACTCTCTGTAAAAAATCAATAAAATATATTTTTAAAAAAGGAAAAATTAAAAAAAGAAAAGAAAAAAGAGAGAGAGTGTGTGCTCTAGAGAGAAACTACTTGAGTCTACATCCTGGTACCACTTGCAAGCTATCCTATATAATAAAAGACAAATATGCAAATCGATCTAAAGGCAGAATGACTGGTCGCTATGATGTGCACTGACCACCAGGACTAGATACTCAACACAGGAGCTGCCCCCTGGTTGTCAGTGCGCTCCCAACAGGGGAAAACAACAACAAGGGATATCTGTGCGCTCCCAACAGGGGAAGCACCGCTCAGCAAAAAGCTGGGCTCTGGGGTCGCGGGAGAGGAACCACGGCAGCAGTAAGGATGTCCCACTGAAGGCTTAGGCCCACTCCTAAGTCATCAGTAGGACATCCCTCGAGGGCTTCTGGGCTGCGAGAGGGTGCAGGCTGGGCTGAGGGGGACCCTCACCCCCACCCCCGTGCATCAATTTCATGCACCTGGCCTCCAGGTATTCTTATAATTCAATGTTATTATGAAGATGTGCATTGGTCATCATTCTCCTGAATTTTCTTCTAGGAAACACATTTTTCTGAGAGATCTTATTAAGGCTAATGAGGGGGGAAATAAGAGTTATTTTATTTAATTCATTGAGAATTTCTTTTAGCTCAAAAGGTGTGTACTGGGAGTGGAACAAGAAACTTTCCTTTTTTCTCATTGTATTCTTCCTGGGTCACTGAGTAAAGAGAAATACTAGGGGGGAAATGAATTTCACATTGTTTTTTTCCACTTGGTATTGGTTCATGAGGTATAGTTTTTGGCATTCTTTGATCTGGTGTTAATGTTACCTTTAATTTAGTTTAATTTTTATATTTTCTATGTTTATATGTGTGTTTTAAGCATACTTTATGAGAGGCTGCTTTTGGAACTTCTGGCCTGAAACATTTTAAAGCACAGTTCATTGTCATCATGTGCAAATTTTTTTATTAAGATGAAGTTTAAATTTCACCTGTTTAAGACTGCTGTATGCCTATACACAACACTGTATCTTTAAATATTTAAACTTTTGTGTTTTTGTCACTATTTTCCCTGCTATCTTTGTCACAGATCTTTTCTCATGTTTTCTTATCATTTTAATTGGAAAATATGACATTCCATCAATAATTAGAAACCTGATTGAATAAAAACATTTTTACGATATATTTTATTGATTTTTTTTTTTTTACAGAGAAGAATGGAGAGGATAGAGAATTAGAAACATTGATGAGAGAGAAAGCTGCCTCCTGCATACCCATTACTGGGGATGTGTCCACAACAAAGGTATATGCCCTTGACCGGAATTGAATCTGGGAGTCTTCAGTCCACAGGCCGATGCTCTATCCACTGAGCCAAACCAGTCAGGGCTGAATAAAAACATTTTCATATTAATTTTAAAAAATTACTTGTAATTTAGTCAGAAAAAGGATTAAAATTATAATTTTAAAGATTTTTTTGGTGTTTTTTTTTTTTGTGCTATGTTTCAATATTTAAAGAAATAATGGGATAAAGACATATCTGTTTCCAATATGTAGTTGAGCAGTGCCATGCAGTGAAATTTAAAATGATAGCAAGAGGTTGAGGATGGAGGTGTCACTGGGAAAAACAACAACAAGGGATATCTGTAATACTTTTAGCAATAAAGATAACTTTAAAAAATAAAATAGAATAAACACATAGGATCCAGAGGAAAAAATAGAATAATATGCTAGAAAAGAGTTGTTAAAATTTTATTTCTTCTTAACAGTAAATAATAATAAAGCATCAACTTATATATTAGGTAATGAATCAAAGGCCAAATAGTAAAGCTTTAATAGTACACTTTAATTTCAAGAACTACCAAATATATGTATTTACATTTAATCCTCACCTGAAGATATATTTATTGATTTTTAGAGAATGAGGAAGTGAGGGAGGGAGGGAGGGAGAGAGAGAAAGAAAGATCAATTAGTTGCCTCCCATAGGAACCTTGACCAGGGATTGAACCAGCAATCTATGTACTAGTATATGCCCTGACTGGAAATGGAACCTACAAACTTTTTAGTGAATGGGATGATGCTCCAACCAGCTTAGCCACTGGCTGGGCCCAACAAAATATTTTAAAGAATGAAGCAATATGTATACAAGCTAGGTTATATAAACATTTAAATAAAAATTGGCAATTGAAAACTTAACACTATCTAGCTTAGTATAGTACTCTAAAATACCACACTCTTAAAGTTGTCGGATATTATGTTTATCTGTTGTTATAAATAATACTAGAGGCCCAGTGCACAAATTCGTGCATGGTTGGGGTCCAAATGGCCTGCCCTGATGCAGCCCATCAGGCTGGACTGGCGGGGGGGAAGGGGCCATGGGCAGTTGGATGGCTGGCCTCACCCCCGATCAGGGTATTGGGGGCTGATTGGGGGCTGGGCTGGCCCTGGGTACAGGGAGCCCAATCGGGGCTTGGACCAGGCTGATTGGCTACTGCAGTGCACATTATAGCCACCAGTCATTCTGGTTGTTCTTGTCCTTCTGCCATTCCTGGGTATATATACATATATATATATATATATAGACTAGAGGCCTGATGCACAAAATTTGTGCAAGAATAGGCCTTTCTTCCCCTGGCTGCCCGCACCAGCTTCCCTCTGGCATCCGGGACCCAGGCTTCTCTCACATCCCCAGCTTCATCTGAAAGGTCATCTGAAAGAACATCTGGAAGGATGTCCGGCCTAATTGGTACATTACACTTTTATTATTATAGGTAGTTCCCTATGTAGTAAAAATCTAATTATGGATATCAGGTTTTGATTACCTAATATGATGTATTTAAGAAAAGCAACCAGGAAGTAAAATGGGAAATATATCTCTACTCCTTTGCAGCCCATTTGTCTTCCTGTAATTGGGATGAAATTTTCCATATGCCTTGGCCCTCTGTTAATGATTTCAGAACACTTAAAGTTAAAACCATCACATTTCCTCTTTTTGAATTTCTGCTACTATAACCCTTGATTAAATGTCAGGGTTTTTTTTGTTTTGTTTTGTTTTTTTTGTCTTCATTGTTTTACCTTTTTATTCCTATTTACATTTTTGACAGCTTTCCCTCTCAGCTGAGTACTGTTATCACTTCTTTATTTTAATCCTCTCCCAAGCTGCCTATATTATCACCCCTGTGTTTCAGAACTCAGAATTCTACCCTTTCATCCACTAATTGGCTTTTCACCCCAGCTTGCCTTGCCTCCTCTTTGTGCATCTGACCCTACTTTCTGCCAGCCTGCTCACCAGGCTTGCGGATCTGTCAGATCTTCTTAGCTTGTGTCCTCTTTCTTCATCCAGAGGACATCATTAATATTTTTCCCTCCACTCTCCCAAGAGTTTCTGTGACAATGACATCCATGACAATATTTTTTTTTCTGGAGTAAACAGCACAGCTTCCCATTTTCAAATAAGTTTATTTTAAGATATTTATTTTGTGAAGTTAGTGCCCTTTAATTAAGTATATGCATTGGTTTCAACAGCTAAGAAAACGTATGTAATTAAACAAACATTTATTTTACCCTATTCATTTCCATTTATATTTTCCCTTTGGTTAAGAAAGGATATATGCCTATTATTCTTTCAATGAGTTCTTTACCCTTTAAATATGAATGTAGTAAAATACTGTTTTAGGGCAATGCAATTCAAACTTTATTTTTTAGTGAACATGTGGCAAAATGAGAATGTATGAAAATGAGCCAAGTCAATATTTGTTACAAAGTTTACATAGATATAATGAATAGTGAATTAGTCAAGATGTTGTATTTATAATATCTTTATTTGTCTATAAACATAGGAAACAATTTAGCAGAATATGTTAATATATACATAGACTATTAAATTAAACTGCTTCTAAAAATCTCAAATGAATCAAGAAGTTTGAAGTTTATATTATTATATAGGGAGCTTTTTAAAGTATATTTTCCTTTTCTTTACTATAATCTTTTTTCTCACATGCATAGACTGAAATAGGCCTGAATTTCTATTATAAACTTAAAACTTAGGCTAAATTTATTAATTGTTGGTAATTTTCAAATATTGACATGATAGAAAACATAGCACCAAGCAGTTCACCAGGAAGTATCATGGTAGGAATTCAAGAATAAGTAAGATTTTTGAGGGTTATTCACATAATAGTGAAATTCTTATCAAGAAGAATAAAAGCATGGAGTGTCTGATCTAAGGTGAGGTAGAAAGTTTCAAGATGAAGATTAATTATCATACAACAGGTCAGTGAGTCAGTGGATAAATCAACATATCAGAGATAAAAGAAGACTCCAACAAGTTCATTCATGTGTTTCTATTCTATGAATTAGGTTTTAGGGTGACTGCATCAAGTCAAACTGGAGAAATCAAATTAGCATTGATCTGTAGAAAGGAATTTTGCACAAAACACGAAGCCTTACATTAGAAACACCTAACTGAAATATAATTTATCAAAAGTTTTAAGGAAAATAAATATAAGGAATAGATTTGTTCTGCAGAATATCACTGTTACCAATAGTGCTTCTCTACTAATGAAACTTAAATGTTCAAGTGTGACTAGAAACTCTAGATCAGTAACCAATGCATAAATAAATTACATGTAATTTTCCTGTACATAAATTCCCTACAAATATTTAAAATTATACCCTAAACATTACCTTTGAACTTGTTCTTTGTATTTGGCACATTTTTCTGCCCTGTTTTATCTATGTATCTAGATTGGAAACTGCAAGGGCAGAGAAAACTTCTTTGGCCACAAGAGGATGTAATTAACAGTTCAGTAGCATGTGCTCTCTTGATATGCATAGAAATATGTAATTTTAAATGGTTTATCAATAAATTAGAGGGGTGGGCCTGTAAATTTCTTCTGGGTCTCTGGATCTGAGTATTCTCAATTATGTCCAATTACTGTTGTCTAATATGATAGTCACATGTGACTATTAAGCACTGAAATGTCGTCTGTCCAAAGTGAGATGTGCTTTAAATTAAAATATACACTAAATTTTGAAGACATAGTAAAAAAGAATAAAAAGTATTTTATGAATCACATTTTTATGAATCACTTTTTACATTAATTATATCTTGAAACAATATTAGAGGTATAATGGCCATAATAAGACATATAATTAAAATTAAATTCATCTTTTTCTTTTTACTTGTTTTTCATGTGACTACTAGAGAATTTATTTATTTATTTATATACTTATTTTATTTTAAAAAAATGAACTTGAGAGAGAGGAACAGAGAAATATCAATTTGTTGTTCCACTTATTCACTTATTTATGTATTCACTGGTTGATTCCTTTATTTTCTCTAGCTATTATAAGTTTTTTATCTATTTTTTTCCATCACCCTTGATCCTCTCAATGCCATCTCCTAACTCCACGCAACCGCTCAACACCCCACCCATCCCCATATTTTCCCCCATTAAAATGCATTATTTCCTTCTTTGGTATACATTTTAAACAATGGTTTTATTATTGATATTTTTTAAAGGGTAAGGTTTTTATCATCCTCTTTTAAATCCTTTTTTTTCCAGCACTGAGAGGTTTTACAAATTTGTTTTTGGTGAAAAGAGGGTTAAGAAATAGTAGCTGTTCTAAGATATCCATAACTCTTTTAGTCTTTTTAATCTTCAAGTTTCTTTTACAAACAGATACTTTTCTATGTGATATGCAAATATTTCAACTCCTAAGAGTAACTGGTTTCATCTTAAAACAAAGACCAAGAAAAAAATAATAATATGATAAAGTTATTTAAAGGATTTCAGAAACAGGTGTTCTAAGTCTACACTAATTGGATTTCAGTTAATTATTCCTTTTACTTTAGGGGATATAAGTAAGAAATATTTAAAAAGTACCTAAAAAACTTCTCTGGCATGCCAATTGCTCTAGTATTATTTAATCTAAGGGGGGAAAATGCTACCTTAATGTGACCGAACTTTAATTACCATCTTTATTTGTAGATTTTAAAGATAAAATTGATAGGTCTGTCCATGCAGTACACATTTCAGGGTGTTATGCATACTCTACATTTTCATCCACATTTAATTTCAATTTTCCATCTCTCTCTCAAAAATCTCTCTCTCAAAAATTTCAATTTTCCTTTGCCAATGCACAGAAAATATTTTTATAATTTAAAGATTGGATTTCCCACTCACCTCAGAGAGACCAAAATAAATCTCTCTTAGGCTTTATTTAGTTCAAGAAATCTGCTGTTATTTGATTTGGAAAAATTGTTCATTATCCATGAATCTCATTTTCTATTTCTGCAAACAGAAGAGAACTTGTTATATATTACTGTGCCAATTATTAAGATTCCTCATAGGTGTGGGTTGAAGAAGGATCCAAAGGAATGAAAGTCTTGTTTTTGAAATAGAAGATGAGTTCATAATGTAATAAACTCCATGAGGGTTTGAATTTTCCAGTTGTCTTTTCCCAGAGCATAGGACTTTGCCTGGTGCATAGTTAAAATGCAATAAATATTTTCTGGATGAATGACTGAGTGAGTGAATCAGACATACTAAAGGAAGTCAGAAATAGATGACCAGCCGAAACTGGTTTGGCTCAGTGGATAGAGCTTTCACCTGTGGACTGAAAGGTCCCAGGTTTGATTCTGGTCAAGGGCATGTACCTTGGTTGCGGGCACATCCCTAGTGGGGGGTGTGCAAGAAGCAGCTGATCGATGATTCTTTCTCATCGATGTTTCTAACTCTCTATCCCTTTCTCTTCTTCTCTGTAAAAAATCAATAAAATATATTTAAAAAAAAAAAAAAAGAAAAAAAAAAAAGAAATAGATGACCAGAATCAGGATATCAGGTAATCTGAAATTAGGTACTTGGCATAGTAGACAAGGGTAAAGGGAAATGAACAAACCTATGTATCTTGAATTCTAGCTTTTCTTTTATTTATTAAGCAAAATTAGAATTATGGTCTCATAGTAAAGAAATCCTTCATTAACTTGATTTTAGTTAAGGTGGAGAATTCACTGGTTTAGTGAAGAAAAAATTCTCAGTTGATATTTGGGGTTAATGCATTTGTTCTGCTTCTTTACAAATAAGTATGTGCTTAATAAACATTTGTTAAACTAATGAATGGATATTTATCATATTTCCCAATAAAGTGGGACCCATGTTTTAAGCACCCTTTTCCCCTGGTACAGTATGGTGCCTGTTCCATAGTAAGCTCCACACACTTGGTGAAGGTGCATTTTACCATTGCACTCATTGTTATATTTTAACTGTCTCTAATTCTCTAATTTGTTTCAAATCACCAGTTTAATTCTGGGCTTAGTTCTGATAATGACACTTTTTACAGAGGTCTGAACTCAGGGCTGACCTCTGGACAGTTCTAAGAAGATATCAAGGGGGAAGATCAGCACAGCAACCCAATATATTATATTGTTAGGAAATGTATATGAAATATATTTTACTTACTTGATTTCCTCCTTTGTGTGCCTTCAATACATTTTTTAAAATATATTGATATTTGCCCATGGTGAAAATAATTCAAGTGATTCAAAAGAACCTAAAGAATAAAATTCAACTTCCCTGGACTTCCCACTTTCAGAGGCAATCATTCTTTGTTTCTATTTTAAAATTATTTTGGTAGTTACCATTATGTTTTAAAATATTATTCATCAATTCCTTGAATTATCATATTTTAAAAAATATGTTTGAATCATCACTTAGAAATGAAGAATTTAGCACATTAGGTCCCTTCTTCCCTCCTGCTTTTACTAACTAAGTTTTTATAGTTACACCAGTTATATTATCATTTCACATAGTCAAAGTTTGATCTCTTAATATAATTAAATATTTCAAAATGACTATAACTTAAATCAAATATAATCCATAGTATAAATCACATTTATAGTTTTATGCTCATGTAACTGTTATTCAGTATTACATCAAATATTTGGCCTGGACCCACAGAGATGGAAATGTCTAAGAAGGGTATGGGAATTAGATTTTAAAGTTATTTTAAATTTCTTCATTTCTTCTTGATTATAGTTAACTTTTTCTTTCATCTATTGTCACCGGCATTTTTAGCCTTCTCTGTGTTTTGTAGAAGAACACCCTTGAATAATGTTTCATTAGAGATTGCATAGGAAGTATATTTTCTAGTTTATGCTGATCCAAAAATATTTTAGTTTCCTTTGACCACTGATTGATAGATTGTTGTGGGCATAGAATTATAAAATTAAAATAACTTTCTGTCAGGACTTTGAAGGCTTTAATCTATTGTCTTATAATGCAAAATGTGGTTTTAAAAATTTTGTTATAATTTGAATCTCACTGCTTAATAAGTAATCTTTTTTCCCCCCGCTCTGAAAGATTTTAGGTATTTTTTTCTTTGCCTTTGGAATATTGAAATTTCTCCAGAATCAACCTAAGTGGTATTCCCCCTAACTCTTATAGACACTCTATTTGATACATACTGAGTACTTTTAATTCCAAAGACTTCATTCTTTCTTAGCTTAGTAAAGGGTGTTTTTTATTTGTTTGTTTTGTTTTGTTTTTACTTTTCCTGCACTCCATTATCTCTGTCCTCTATTCAGGGATTCTCCCCCTCCATCCCAATAGAGACCACTTCTTTGTTTTATTGCCCTGTGTTATGGAAGATTTCCTTCTTTTGTCTTTCATACTTTATGCTTGTTTAGTGGTACAGTGATAACATTATTTGGTCCATTTTTAAATTGTTTTTATAATTATATTTTTTAATTTTATGTGTTTTTTTTTCCTTTAATAGTATATTTTTGCATAAAGAATGAAAATATTCCCTTAACTCATCCTAGTAATATGAGCTATATTTGAAATAAATTGCTTATGTTTCTTAGATTAATTTTTTTTTCAATCATTTGACTGATATTGCATATTTAATCTTTCACTTTCGTGCTATTAAATTTTTTTTTTTCTGGAATCAGATTCCACGTAACATTTTTTCTTTGTTAAAGATTGAGTAACCAAGGACAAGTTGGTTATTCAATCTCAACTTCAATTTCTTTATTAAAAAATGGAGGCAAAAAACAAACAAAATGGAGGCATAGCAAGGCTGATGTTACTGCTGTGATTATTTAGCATAGAATCAGCACACAATCAATTATACATTTTTTAAAAAGAGACATATGTACTACATTTTGTAATACTTTAAACAATAAAATTAAATTTAAAAAAGTCTTTTATTTTATCAATGACATGATACCTTATCTCCAAATTATGGTTTGTTGATGAGGATGGTATTATTCCACTAGGAACTTGAACTTTTATTGTATTATATTCTTATTATATTCTTATTATAAATTATGGAATATATATAATAACTCAGGGGTTAGCAAACTTTTTTCTGCAAATTAAAAGATCGTAAATATTTTCGGTTTGGTGGACCACATGGTCTCTATGGCAACTATTTATTTTTGCTATTTTAGATGAATGTGGCTTTGTTCCAATAAAACTATCAAAAACATGCAATGGGCCAGATTTGACCAGCAGACAGTTGCTTACAACCTTTAAAATCTCTCATATAATACACGGCATGTTCTGTGGAATTAGTACTGGGTGTGGATTTGGGAGCATAAATTAAATATTCCTTACCCATGTGTTCTGGAGTAAGTAATTAAATACTTTTAAGCTTCTTTTTTTTTATCTCAAAAATCACATAAAAGAAATAGAATAAATTATTAATGTAAGTTTATTACAGTTCTAAGATTCTATTCTGAAAATTAGTAAAAGCATTTCAATGTGAAAATCTTAATTTTTCAGTATAAAATGATGTATAATGTATTGGAGATGATTTTACTTTTGAGAGAGAAAACTAGGTCTAATGCTTGGTTTCAGCATATCTATTCAAAATAAGCTTTAACATTGCCTTTGCTGTTCAGAAATAATAATGTTCTGCTACATATGAAACTATGAAATAAATTGTGGAACATGTTTTAATGGGTCTTCTATTGTTTGAAAATGAATTGGGAGCACTTTACTTTAGGTTTCTTTAATTAACTGAGATACAGTTCAAAACAGGATGCTACTGGAGCCTGCAAAATATTTATAACTAAGTATAAAAAAAAACCTATACAAATTTCAAAGGAAGCGATAGTCTTAGGTTCAATGGGTATTATAGATGGCTGATGTGGTTCATAAATGGAGCACATTTTTTATTGATTCTTTACATCAGAATTTTAGCTCTTTACATATCAATAATCAAAGATAATGTATACTCTTACCATTTTTCTAGAGCATTTTAAAACAGAAGTTAATAAGCATCTTTATTTTGACATTTGAAGGCAAATTGTTATGTTTTTCTTGAAGTAGTACAATTATTTTATTTTGTTCCAAATATTTTTCACACGCTTACTTAAATCTGTACCATTCTGTTTGTATTAGTCATCTATGTAATCATTTGTTCTTTGTTCATTTCTTCATTCATTCAAGACGTAGTTGTTAGTCATGCTGTAGAGAACAATGTGAAGATGCTGCTGTCAGTGTCTGGGAGTTCAGGCCATATCAGAGTGGTTTGGTGGGGAAATAGTGTGCTGGGAGGAGGGCAGGTCTAGTTTGAAACCTGTTTTTACTTTGTTAAGTTGTCTTGGACATATTCTTAAACCTCCTTAATTCTCAATTTCTTCATTTGCAAAATGGAGGTAGCTACACACAGAAAATGCCTGCCATGTTGTTCATGTTTCATAAAAGTTAGTTACTTAGACTTCCTTTCCTGGGAGTAAGGGAAACGGAAATGGTGTGTGGGGGGAAATAATAGCCTGGACTACAGAGTTCCCAGAGACCAGGGATGCAGGGATTTTATAAACAGCCTTCCTTTCCCCCTCTCTCCCTCTCTCCTTCCCCTTCTTCCTTCCTTGTTTCTCCCTCTTTTACCCTTCCCTATTGCCTTAGTTATAGTTTCTGTATGAGAAGCAGTTAGTTTCTTATTCCCAAGCTTTCACTAGATAACCATGGAGGACACTTTCAGTCTGTGTTATCACAGCTCCCAAGAAAAGTGAAAATTTACTTCTCATTAAAAAGGAAATACAAAAGCAGGAGTGTCGCTAAGCAGGATATGGGGTTACTACACCCTATTATAGAAGAGTATTATATTTAAAACTGGAGGCCCAGTGCATGAAATCATGTGAGGATAGGGTCCCTAGGCCTAGACTGTGATCAGGGCCATTTTCTGCCTGCTCCGCTACACCTCCTCCCACCAGTTCACTGTGGTTCTCCCATTGCAGTATGGCTCCAGTTCCCCGGAGCCTGCTGGCCAAGGGAAGGGACCAAGATGTTGGCCATTCTGCCTGCTCACCAGTCCTGCCCAGCCTCCACTCACCTAGGTTTTCCGTGGTTCCCCATTTGCCGTGCCGTGGCAATCGGAGCCTGTGGGCCGGGGGAGCGGAAGGGACTGAGAGGTGATCAATGCACCTCATGGTGACTGGTCGAGTGGTCATTCTGGCCATTAATCCTATGGTTGCTGGCCTTTTATTATATAGGATAGGTTTGGAACCCTTGGCTGTAAAGTGCTACCAGCAGCAGCCACAAAGGACAGAAGTCTTGGGTAAAGAGCACCACTTCATGGCAGTTACACCCTGACCATGGACAAGGCCTAGCAAAGTTGTAGGCAATGGCAGTTTGGATTCCTGGGAGACATTGGAAGTGCCCCTTGCATAACACTGAAGTAGTAGCAAACAGTAGTTACTACCATTTTATGCTCTGCTGATTATTAAGCTACTATTTTGTGGCATCTAACCCACTCTTCCATCTTCAGCTTCATATATTTTATTATAAATTAAATACTTTTGTAAATCAATAGGTGAAAGGATATCATGACTTGAAAAGTACAATTTTTATATCACTATTTTTGTAAAAATCTCTCATGATTCATATCTGCATTATTCTAAAAATTCAAAATAAGTGCAAACTAAATTTTCACATTGGGGTTTTTTAGCTTCTACCCAATATGTAGCTTTGCATATATGTATAATTTTTTAAAACTAAAATTTCAAAACCTGATTGTAGTTCCAAATTAAAGACTGCCAATATGAAATTATAAATTGTATTGCAGTTATTGCTGTTAACCTTTCAGTTTTAGGTTTTTTATGTTATCTTTAATCTCTAATTGATGCACAATTATTTATTTATTTTTTTAAAGTGAATATAAGTATCAACTTTATTAGTCATTGTATCATGTTGTCAGTTTTACTTGCACATTTTTTTATTCCTTATAACTTCCGTTAAAAAATTTAATCAATATATTGTTTTCCCTAAGGCTCCTAAGTATTTTGCCTGCTAGACTTTTTATGCTCTGATGCCTTAGACACATATCTTCACTTATGACAAAAGCTACAGGATATGAATTGGGGTTCATTATTTCTGGTCTTGTTTGGTACAGTTAGGAAAATAGTGACAAATAAAAGAAAACTCTTATGTGAAATTAAAAAGCACTCATTTTGTTAAAAAAAAAAAAAAGCAAGTTAAAATAACTTTAATGGTACATAACAATATACTTACCTTCCTAAGGGTATTCCCAGGATTCTTTTTAACCCTTTCTTCAAAACAATCATATTTATTATTTCAATAAAAGAAAGCAATCACATAGGGGCAAGTGATCATGCAAAAAACTTTGTGCGTTTCATACATTCGTCTTGTGAAATATAGTAGGGGAAATATTTATGAGCAGCATAAGATAGGAAGCTGAAGCTGCAATCATTTCTAAATGAAAATTATGTGACAGTTCATCAGTATTTAATGCTAACATTGGGTGATGCATGCATGAAGAATTTAGCAGCTATTCATCATTACCCTGTGTGTGGCTAGTTCTCTGATATACTTTCTTGGAATAGAATGGTGTTTTAATGGGAACATGAACCACAGTTCCAGTTTGAGATATTAAATAAATGGGGATGCCAGAGGTGGATTTGGTTCTGTTGTTTGCAGTGTGTGTGTGTGTGTGTGTTGTTGTTGTTGTTGTTTATCACATTCCTGTTCTAAGTAGCCTGCCACACCTCACACGGGTTAGTTTTTAATCCACATTCCTATAAGCCATGGCTGGGCTCCTGCACCAGATGCAGGTGTCCCCTTGTGCTGTCAGCCAGGAATGATTAATGAGGATTTGCCCCTACTGAAAGCAGTCTTTGGAGCATTGTTCAGGGCATCTGTGGAACTGTCGGGGGAAACAAGGACACAAGTGAACAACCAATTATTTGGCCATCACTAAGGCAGCATGAAAAAGACATCAAATTGGAAAGAAAGGCAATGCTTTTGTTTGGGGATCAAATTTTTTAAGGTGTTAACAGTAATATAAGAATTTTACCTCATTTCAAAGACTTTTGGTGAAATCTAGACTTTTAACCAAAAGTAGATTTTCTTTTTCCTTTGAAGCGAACTGAATTCTTTGCAAATCATAAAAAAGAAATAAAATTTCATTAAAATGATTCTAAGTGATTGCCTATTTTATAAAGATATATTATTTTGCTTGGCTAACACAAAACAAGGAGTATGCAGTGCGTAGGAAGGTCCTCCACTCAGAATTCCTAATTGCTGGTCAGGGTTGATAGAGATTGGGGGTTTTACAAATGATCAGAGGGCAGACACATGTCACTGGAATGCTGAAATAGAAAATGAAAAAACTCCAAAGGTGTGAAACATTTTCAAGTCTATGATCAACATATGTGTGTATCTTCTTTTCCAGCGTGAGATATACACTTACTTAGGTTTTAGTAAGAAGAGATGTTCAGAATCATTCTTATACTAGGTTTGTGAATCAAACAACAATTTTTAAAAGATTTAAAAAGGGTTATATAATTTTAGCACAATTCATATGAGAATTAAGAAGTTCTTTCTCTCAGTAAAGTACTTTCTTTTATGCTCTGCCCTTTCAAGCCTGTTGTCTTTAGGATATTAAGAATTAAAGTTAAAGCCTGAAACCTCTAAAAACTTCAAAGAGCAGATAATGATGTTGTAATATATAAAAAAAATAATGGCCAGTAACAACTTGAAAATACCTAGTTAACCTTTTTTTCTGGTTAATACTTTTGCATTGTTGTTGTTGTTGTTTTTTTAAATGTAAAGGACTTAAGTGCCAGAGTGATTAGAAATCAAGGTTAAAACATAGGTCAACTGAGTATATGTAAAACAAATGTCTGAGAAAAGACTGCTTTTATAAGTGATTTCTGATAGAATGCATTGCTTTATTGTTCTTAAGAAATGTTCTCTTGTACCTGCAGTGGGCTAGCAGCTTCCTGATTTATATTCATTTGGTTAGTTTAAGAATTACATAATTTTCTGCATTTCTAAAGCCAATCAGAATTTCCTTTGTCATATATCTTTCTATCTCTATCTCTCCTATAATATCTATCTATCTATCTATCTATCTATCTATCTATCTACCTACCTACCTATCTATCATCTATCTATCTATAAACTGGTCCATTTAGATAGATGCCTTTCTATCTGAAAGATGGCAAATGGGATATGCCCAAATTTAAGGTCATTATGACTAGAGCTTTGGCATGAAATAGCCTGAATAGATAAATAAATCCAAACCCAAGTGGACACTGACATTGCTTCCTTTCAATATAGCAAAAACAGCATTTTCAAACTGTCTTCCATTTACTACTCACATCAAAATTGGCTTAGTCACAAATATAGTGTTACTTGATTATTTTTTATTGATAACTCAATATTTAAATGTGTTAGCAATTGCCTGGGCTAGTTTTCCCATACAAATTCTGCTCTGAGTTTTTAACCATTTGAAATAATTTTATTAGAAAAATTGGCTGTCATTATATACAGTCTTAGGTATAATCCCATCTCTTTTCTCTTTTCTTTAGTAACTTTTGTTTTCATTCTTGGTACTATCTTATTACTTGTAACTTAGTTATTAAAATAATTTTGAATGACTTTAAGCCAAGGCAGGTTCCCAGAAAAGATTACTCATTGCATTTCTATTGTTTGGCACTCCAAACATTTGGTCATTAAGAATAGCATGTTTTTCTTTATTACTTATAAGATTGTTTACAATAAATATATCCCGGGCAAAGCAAATGCTAATGTTGTGTCCTTCTTTTTCTCCTACATATCTAATCTTGGATTGACGTGTCATTATTTTGTCTTCACATCATACTCATTTTCTGTAGAAGCTTTCAATTTCCTAAAAGGTTTTCAAATTGTTCTTTAATTATTTACCCCAGTTTCCTTTTTGGTACTGATGTTAAGCAATCATGGTACATGCTTCCTTGGATTATTTTTTTTTTTATGGTAAAAAAACAATTATTTTCTAAGGTAGGCTTTCGGTTATAAGAATCTCAAGCTTAGAAAATTAAAGAACTTCTAGTTTTAAATAATTGTGATCCAATTTCTAATTTTAAATCAGGAGAGATTTGGAGATGGGAGTTAACGCTATTATTTAGGCCAGAAGAATCATTGAAAGAAATCATGTTATCAGTATTTCTCTTCTCAGATGAGGAACATTTAGAGTTGTAAGTAAAATACATAATGTCTAGTTATATTTGAATTTCAAGTAATCAATTTTTTTTTAGTGTAACTATATCCCACATATTACAGGGGGGTATATGTATACTACCAATTTATTTTTTATGAAATTCAAATTTAACTGGGTGTCCTTTATTTTTATTTGCAAAATCTGGCAACCTTTGGTAAAGTCAAAACGTTATAAGGGTGTTTATAGGCTATATTATAATCTAGAGATCTGTCTTTCAGGTTCTTCCTTAACATTTCATATGGCAGTGAGCCAAGATTTTTTCACCTATCTACCCTAAATAAAGCTTCCAACTACTTTATCGAAATGTTGTAAAGATAATTTTATCTTAAACAAATTTATCTTAAATACCCAGAATTTTTTTGACAGCAAATAATATGCAAGTAAAAGGTGGTATAGTGATACCCTAAAGACCAATTAAAGGTCTTTTGGGATTGGTGAATTCAACTATGTGAGTTGAGAGAAACACAAATCTGCCATGAAACGCTTTCCATCATTTATAGTGAATTGCATGAGAAAGGAAATAAGTTTGCTCTTGACAGAAAATGAACTTCCTTACAGACAGTAGAAGTTGAATGCAAGGTTTGAAGTTCAAAAAGGTTCCGGGGAAAAGGGGATAGAGATATGAATGAAAATTGTTTAACTTAAACTTTGTATGCAAAACTCAAATTAGGTAAGAAACGTGTGACTTCAGCCTTTCCATCTGATGTCAGAGAAGTTGTCAGAATCCAGGGGCCTCACTTGCCTTAATTGCTTTTTTTTTTTTTTTTTAAGTATTTAAAAAATAGTTGTTTAACTATTGTAGTCTCATTCATACACTTTTAAATGTAAAAGAATAAGTGAAATTAGTTTTAAAATCTTTTCTCAAAAGTTTCCAGTTGCAAATATAGGTTTATTTGAACCATAGCCTAACAATCTAATGGATATTGTAGTAAAGTTTAAACTACAGTATGCAGTTGAGAGTATGCTAATAGCTGGAATGAGAAGTATTTTATTTTAAGGTGTAAACATAAACAAGGTACTCACTTATTGAGCATTGTTTATTTATTTATTATTATTTTTTTAAATAATTTTTTTATACATTTTATTGATTTTGTACAGAGAGGAAGGGAGAGAGATAGAGAGTTAGAAACATCGATGAGAGAGAAACACCGATCAGCTGCCTCCTACTGGGGATGTGCCCGCAACCAAGGTACATGCCCTGACCGGAATTGAACCCGGGACCTTTCAGTCCCCAAGCCAACGCTCTATCCATTGAGCCAAACCGGTTTCGACTTGAGCATTGTTTAATAGGTATCATTGGGTAATACTCCTTATTTTAAAATATAAAACTACATAGAGAAAACAAACAACAAAATGTGTTATTTTGTATATAATAGCAACATAACTTATAACCCTTCAAGAAATAGAAGTATTAGAAAAATATTCTTGGTCTTCAAATTTTATTTTGCTTCTGTTGTATGTAGTAGACAAGAGAACACTTTAAATAGCTTTGATTTTATTCTCAGTATCAATTGGCATATCTTAAACCAAATATGAGCATATTAGATATAATATGAGAAGTTTTAAAAAATCAATTACTATATATTTATTAATTTCCTATTACGTTACATGTGAGGTATTAGAAGCTATATGGACTATTAAGCTATGTTATGTTATGTGCTGTTCAAAATATTTAATACAATCATGTGGCACTTAATAACAAGGATACATTCTGAGAAATATGTTGTTGGGCAATTCATCATTGTGCAAACATCATACAGAGCTTTTACACAAAGCTAAATGGCATAGCTGTTATACACCTAGGTTATATGGTATAGTCTATTGCTCCTAGGCTACAAACTTGTAAAGCATAGTACTGTATGGAATACCATAGGAAATGTAACACCTTAAGTATTTGTGTATTTAAATATATGTAAACATAGAAATATACAGTAAAAATAAAGTATGAAAGATAAAAATTGTACAACTTTATAGGGCACTTACCATTAATGGAGCTGGCATAATGTGAGCCAGTGAGTGAGTGGTGAGTGAAAGTCTAGGACATTACTGTGCACTACTGTAGACTGTATAAACATGATACACTTAGGCAACACTAAATTTATAAAAAATGTTTTTCTTTCTTCAATAATAAATTAACCTTAGTTTACTGTGACATTTTACTTTATAAACTTTAAATCTTTTTACTGTTTCAACTCTTTATAATAGCATTTAGCTTAAAATATTAACACATGGTACATCTGTATAATATTTTTTTTTAGATCTTCATTGTATAAGTTTTTTTTCTATTTTTAATATTTAGTTTTTGCTTTTTTAAAACTTTTTTTGGTTAAAAACTAAGACACAAACACATACATTGGCCTAGGCCAGTAGTCAGCAAACTCGTTAGTCAACAGAGCCAAATATCATCAGTACAACAATTGAAATTTCTTTTGAGAGCCAAATTTTTTAAACTTAAACTTCTTTTAATGCCACATCTTCAAAATAGACTCGCCCAGGCTGTGGTATTTTGTGGAAGAGCCGCATGTGGCTTGTGAGCCGCAGTTTGCCGTCCAAGGCCTAGGACAATAGAGGGTCAGGGTCATCAATATCACTGCCTTCCACCTCTATATCTCATCCCACTGGAAGGTCTTCAGAGTCAAAAATGATTTGTCATCTCCTATACTAATAATAATGTCTTCTTCTGGAATCCCTCCTGAACAACCTGCCTGAAGCTCCTCTTGAGGTGATATCACTTTTTCAGAAATATGTCTATGGTGGTTTGCTTGATTTGTTTCATGTTTTGTTTTTTCATTATAGACTTGCTTGTAAGCAGATAATGTACTATGAACATACCTCTCTATTAAGAAAAACCTTTTGATGTTGGGGGTGATGTTTTCAAAATTTTTAAGAAGCTTGTTGAGGTCAGCAAAAGGTTCTGCTAACCTCTTTACTGTGCATTTCCTTGGGAGTTTTTCTTTTTCTTCTCCCGCAGTTTCCTTTTCTCTTGCCTCTTCAGCTATGTGTTTTTGTTCCAGTTCCAACAACTCTTCACTATTCAATTCCTCAGGAACCACTTCTAGAAGCTTCCCAATGTTATCCACACCCATCTTAAAGTTGTTTTGCCATCTCATCTACTGCATTATTGATTTTTTTTATAGTCTCCTCATCCTTGGCATATCCTTTAGCTTTGTAGACAAACTTCTTGAATGTCTTCTTCTAGATGCCATTCTTATACTTCTCGATGCCATCACCCCAAGCCCAAGCAAGGTTCTTTCCACAATTGCATCTTCTTGTTGTCTTCTTCAGTTATCGCAATAGCCTGGACAAAGGTCCTTTTCAGGTAGTAGGCCTCAGGTAGTTGCTGTAAACCCTTTATTCATTGATTAGATGAAGAAGTGGTGCTTTGGAGGTGCTTACTTCTCAGTTTATTATTTTTGTCTTCAAGACTAATGAGAAACTGCTTTCACTCGGGTCACACAGAATTTCATTGGGGCTAATGCAATGGATATTTTAAACTTTATATCACTTGACTTTTGGATGAATTTAGACTTGTTTACCATGTTCTTCTTGGCTTTGAAAACATATACTCTACTGCCTCTCTCAGACTTCTTTCCCTTTGTATAGCCTTTAAATGTTGACAAGCCTCAAGATTTTGATTCAGAGACTTATCTCACTCCACATCTACCCCTGTATATTGAATCTTTAGATTGAGAACTTATACCAGTTTCTCTAGCTCACACCTCTCTGCTGGGCTCCATTTCTAGATATTCTATGTTTTCTAAACATCTTCACTTAATAATCTTTCAGATAATCTCAAACTCACTATATGTGATAAATATGTTTTCTGAATTACTTGAAAGCCTTTTAAACTAAACTATAGTCCACTCCAGACTTGGTACCCTCTAGTATCTCCCCACAGTTATCAAATATAAAGCATATCACTTCTTGGTCTATCCTATATGAATTTCATCACTGACTTCTGAATCCTAAGGATAAAGTGAAAATTCTTTCTTTCCTCAGGACCTTTGTGATTTGACACCCATTTGTTATAGACTTTAGTTTTTTCCCTGTCTCTCTGATACTCTATGCTATAACTATAGTGAACATTTTCTTTTTCTATTCTTCAGACTCACTCTGCTATTTTTTACCCAGTTGGCTGTCATAGTTGGATTTATCTCTGCCTAAAACATCCCTCATTTGTTTTTGTCTCGATGATCATTTAAATCTCATTTTAGTTGAGAAACTCCTTCCTCTTAAAAGCCTTTCCTGACTCCCTAACCTAAAGATTGGATTGCACACCCTAGCTTTGTGGTCACATAGCTGTTTATATTTTCTCAACACAGCACTTAGGGATACTTTACTACAACTTTCTTATTTGTGTGTATTTCCAATGTAATATAAGTCAGGGGCACAACCTCTGAAGCATTGGATACCTAGTTGAAATTTTCCCAGAGATAAAAATTGACTTAAAATTCAGTGTAGTTAAGATTACATAATGGTTCTATGAATGTTGTGTTATTCATTCATTCATTCATTCATTCATAAAATATTTTCATAGAATAGTATAGAAGTGATTAAGAGGACAGACTCTGAGACTAGGCTAGAATGATTGGGTTTAATCACTAGTCTTACCTGTGTGATTCATTTTCAAGTTGCTTAAGCTTAGTTACTCCTCAGTTTCTTATCTATAAATTAGGAATAATAATAGTAGCTACCTAATTGGGATGTTTTCTTATATTAGTTATTAAATATACCTGGCTCACAGTGAGAACTGTGCAAGTATTTATTGTTGAGCACTGCTAGTAAAGTGTATAGACTGGTGAAAAACACAGCATCTCTCATCATGGAACTTATAGCTAATGAGGGAGAGGCACATTTAAGAAAACAGGATTAGCCCTAGTTGGTTTGGCTCACTGGATAGAGTATTGGCTTGTGGACTGAAAGGTTCGATTCCTGGTCAAGGGCACATGCTCAGGTTATGGGCTCATCACTGGTAGGGGGCGTGCAGGAGGCAGCTGATCAATGATTATCTCTCATTGATGTTTCTATTTCTTTCTCCCCTTCCTTTCCTCTCTGAAATCAATAAAAATATATTAAAAAAAGAAAACAAGATTAGTTACTTTCTTCTCTTGGAGACTCTAATGCATTTTTGTTTTTCTTAATCTTCACCAGAGGATATTTTTTCCATCAGTTTTTAGAGAGGGGGAGGCTGAGCGAGACATATCAGTTGGTTACCTCCCACAGGAACTCCAACTGAGGCTGGGAATTGAACCTGCAACCCAGGTTTGCAACTTAGACTGGGAATCAAACCTGAAACCCTTCTGTGTGCAGGCTGACGCTCTAACCACTTAGCAAGACTGGCCAGGGCTCTAATGCATTTTTAAAAACCTTCACCTTACCCTCAGCCCCAAAGAATTTGAGGTCTTTCCAAGTACTAAACTAAAATTGTATGGCTTCACTGGGAATTATTTGATACACTTCTTTTAACTCCAGAGTTCTTGGATGTCCTTAGCGTTCACAGGTTTGCCTCATAGCCATTTCATAGACTCTCTGCAGGATGAAGATCTACTTTAGAGAAATACTTTCCACTTAATCCTTTCCCTGGAAGCAATAGTCTTTCAAGTTTGTCTTCAACCCAGTGCCAATACCAATCTGTACTGCACCTTTCTGCAAATTATGATAAGATACTCTCTAGCTGAAAGAATTAGAAAAAAAAAATGCCCTCCAAGTAAGAAGGAGCAGCTTCCTAGTCATACAAATTGAGTATACATAAAAAAAGCTGTTCCCAGGGGTAATGTAGCGCAGCTTTGGGGAGAATGATGGTGAGAATGAGCTGGATTTCATTCACTGTACCCCCTTCACAGGATGCTATTGTTCAGGGCACATCATTTCCATTAAATGCAGCAGTCCTGCTTCACAGTGTGTCTGTTTGCTTCTCAGGCTTCATGTGACCTAAACTTCTTCATGGCTGCCCAAGGTTAACTCCATAAGCAACTCATCATTCTTTGGGAATTTTCTCAGGATTCTTCAATATCTTTCTGCCTCATGTTTTCAGAGCTCTGCCCCATAATTTCTAAGGTGATAGCCTTGGTCCATTCTCCCTGCAGAATAGCATAGTTAGGTAGTAAAAGGGAGTCTCAGAAGACCAATTTACATTAGCCCAAGGAAGTAAGTCACTACACTATTAGACACTTTAGCAAACAAGCTTTTTTAGTAGCACTTATTGTTGGTATCATTTGGGTGAAGTTAACAGTTGGAAGTCTCAGTTGAAGTATCCATCTCCCTCTGGTGAGCCTTCCTTGAACCACTCATGCTGAGTAAAGGAAGAGGAACTTGGCATATCAATATCGATGAGTAAACACCTGAAATTAATAGGAAATATATTCTGTTGAGTATGTCAGACTTAGAAAATTATACTGACTAGTACTTTAAAAATCATTAGTAATTAGTGCTATAAAATCTATTCATTTATCACTAATAAAGTACTTATATATGCTCTATATTTTTTAATGTTGAAAGTAATTCTATGGGAGATGCAAATCAGGCATTATTATTGCAAAATGCAGACATCTTTTAGACAGATACATTGGTCCATTAAATAGAAAATATAAGATACAGCCTGTTACCAAACATTGACTATTTAGGAAAGAGTAAATTGATTCTAATAGAATTTTAATAATTTATTTGCATTCAACAGAAATTATGTTACTAAAATCTGAATAAATGTTGAAAGGAAAAGAACAATTTTTATCTGGGAACACCAAAGAAACAGATAAATTTAAAGCAAATATAATAAAAACATGATAGTTTATCATTTCAAAGCAGTGGTTCTATCGATATTTTGTCTAGTTCTGAATCAGAGCTAATGAAGTATATGAACACAGAACTAACACTCTAAATCAAATTTTAAACATATGCTTTGTCATTTTGTTAGCAGTTATTAATGATTTGAAGGCCTCTATTTTGCTTTAAAAAAATAGGGTCTGTCCTTTAGATTTGAATGAGCCATTAGCACTTTACAAGGAATTAAACATAACTACCAAAGTAATTTCATCTAATGGCTACATGAGAATTTTTATTGTACACTCTTTTAGGAAAGACTTCTTAGTGACAGTTCATGCTGAAAGTTGACAAAGTTCTCGTCTGGTAGGTATATACACATTTTATTATTATTTTTTAAACAACATTATATTAGAATAGCTCAACAGTTAGCTATACATAAAAAAAACAAACAAAAAAAAAACCCCCAAAAAACAGGACATTCCTGTAATGTAGTATTCTCTAATCTTATTTAAAGCAATTTTCTTCTTCTTTTTTTATTTCTTGTTTTCTAAAATTGTGAAAGCAGAAGTAATTAATGGATGCTCCTAAACATACTCAGAAAAATATATCTTTGACCTGGAGTATGATGAAAATTTAAAACAAATTTTTCTGAAGTGATATTTCCAAACCATATTGTATTTGTGAGTGTAAAGTGGTTACATACAGAAAGTGATATAAAACATTGTTCAGGTTATTCAGAATGTTTTCTCAGCTTTTATATTTCATTATAAAATTTAAGGAAACATTTCCCCATATGATGGTAGTTGAGAATTCCTAGAGTATAAGGTGACAGTCAGACAATTCTGAAAATCTTTGGAAATTGTGTTTTGTCTAACAATGAACACTCATATTTCTCATTCTGCTGATGTCAGAATCATAAAATCCTTGATCTAGATGCAAACAATTTTTGAAAGAAATTAAGAGTGTCCTATTTTTCTACAAGGTTATATTTATAGCCAACCTTTCCCTTAGAGCTTTTGCCCTGTGTAAGACATTTATCTAAAGTATTTTCTGCACTCCTTTGAAATTTTCACTAAGGAGTATTGTTGGTGACCTTGGAGAATCTGAGCTCTAAACTCTGAGACAGGTCACAGTATCTCAGAGTCAGAGACTCAGAAGAACAGTGACTGCTGAGAGGCGGGTCAAGCATTTTCTTCCTCTTCACTGCTTCTTAATCTCGTATCCTCCAGGAGGAGTTCTGAGACCATTGATAGATATCATAGCTCATGGGTCTAAGCTTTCCTACTGCAAGGAATTCTCATTATTTCAAGGGATTTTTAATCAGTAAACAGTAGAAGACAATTACTGTATAGATTGGTTTAATTAGTTTATTTGATGTCCAGAGCACGTAAATTTGCAACCAGGTTGTTTCTGCTAACTGTAGAATCATAAATTAATGACAGTGTTATGGATGAAAAAGATGATGCTCTGTGCATGCTAACCTCTTACTACAATTCTAATGGAATAGGAAGAGGATGGCATCCATTGAGCTTTTTACCAAAAGGCTTCTCACATCTTGACTTTTATTTTTTTGAAGATCATAAACCATAATTTTTACTGTCTTTTTTACTAGTACATTTCTAGGTTTTTATTAAATGACTAGAATGAAAATATTGCTACATAGAGCTACCAAAAATTTGTATAGTTGTATATTAAATAAAACTTACTTATTCTCTATGCTGTCTTTATAATCTGTGAAACATTCTATATTAAATTAAGTATAATTTCTGAGGGCCAGAGTACCTAGGACTTAAAAAGATGTTTCCATATTTTCTAGTATACATGTTTAATGGCTATAAATTATGTTTCCAACTTGTTCATGCAGTGTGACACCTCACTTTTCTTGTCATCCTCACTTTTTACTTACTTCCCCAGTAATGGGGAAAAAAAAAAAAAAAAAAAAGCAACCATTTTCTCCTTTAGAAAATGTTGGTCTTCCACAAATGCAAATTATCTTGAGATAAAACTAACAAAAGAGAAATAGGAGGAAACAAAGAGAATTTTTAAAGCCTTTGACTGGTTGCTTGAGCATTGTTCAACATGTAGACATAGTCACTTTATTCCCACCATGATTTTTAGAAGTTGTGACAAGAGCCATCCACATCCTTTTGTGTGTGACTAGTGGCACATTTGTGAGATGACCAGCTGGGGTTGGGCCTATAACTAGGAGCAGTTTTCTTTTTGTGAAGTTAATGGGCACATATGGGAACAAAACAAGCTTTAACAGTCTTCTGGGCTCCTCCCTCTACCCTAGCCATGGATTTGAAAAATTGCCATTGAGACTAGACTCAATAATTTTTTTTAATGCTCCTCTCTTTTATATAACATATTGTCATTTATAGAAGACACTAGACATGAGTTAAATGGAGTTGAAAAATGAAATTAGACTTGAAGCCTTTACTGATATTATGAAATTTTATTTATTTTTCTCCTTACTCTCCACACCATCCATAACTCTTCCAAATCAATTATATATGGTGTCTTTCTTTAGAGGTCTGACTGATGTGGGCTAATATGGTAATATTTTGTGGGGCCATAATTGTTTACAGTAGAAAAAGAAGACAATTGACTCAATTCTGTAGTTTCTGATAGATGAAAGCCTACTGGAATTCTCAATGTTTCATGGTGAACATCTCTGAAAAGCCTGTTTCCTTTGAATATGCTCTTTTTGACTCTTAGTGTCAATAAAAAATGAGCTTCAACTTAGTATAATAGTCCTGATCATTTAGAACAATAAAAATAGTGCAGAAACAATTGGAAAACAATTTCTTTACACAATGTTAATAGGACTTTCCAAGTTGGACCCATTAGCTCCAAATTTGAACTAACATTTCTTTTTTTGTTGTTGTTTTAAATGATTACACCTGTGTGCAGTCAAATCCTGGCCTGGTTTTACTTTTACTTTATTGATGCCAGTGTTTGCAGAAGACACATTTAGGCCTTCTTTTAAATTGAGAATGAAGAAAAGCTGCATTAGGTTAATATATAAGATGATTGACTGTCTATCTAAGCTCATTGCAAAACTGGACACCCATCTTCTTATGCTAATTGGTTTGCAAATGGTCTATCTGTCAATGTCAGAGACCTGCCTACCTCCCTCCCACCCCCCCCCCACCTTTTTGATTCTTTGATTATTTATCTGTGAATCTTTGGACTAATAATTATAAAAAGTACTTTAGAAAATATGTACTGAGTGCTCACCAGGTGACATACATTGTCCCAAAATCTTTAAATGCATTATCTCATTAATTCCCATAATGACACTGTAAAGTAAGTATTTTTCCCATTTTATAGATGAGAGTATCAAGTTTGGAGTGGTTAATGTTGATTTACCTAATGCCATATAGGTAAAAATAGAAGACTCCATCTAACTCTAGAATCCCTCTGCTTACCTGCTCTGTGTTGTTGTTTGTTTTCTTAATCTTATTTTAGTTTTTGTTCCCATTATAATAATATTATGGACTTAGGATTGTAGTTGAGCACTGTATAGGTAGGAAATTTTATTTATCCATTAATTTATATATAAAATAAAAGAGCTGAATATGATTGTCCTCACATATCTACTGGTCTATATAAATTGATAACTGTGAAGAAATAGAGAATTTTGGCCAAGCTAGGGTTTCTTTGTGAGAGGCATGGTAACCTTTGTGGAGACCAGATAGGAACTTGAATAACAGTGGGAAGAAAAACAGGTTAATAGGCAAACAGTTGGAGGGGGGGCGGGGGGGGGGGGAAGGTGGCAGCCTTATATAAAATCAAGGAATTAGAAAACTTTCTACTCTAAAACATCAGTAAATGTTTAATGGGATATGTTTATTTTCTCATTTTATTCATTATAAAAAAAAATAAAATCCAGAGTGAGTGCTTTGACAGCACTCAGGATGCAGTGCCTCCTGCCAGAGAGGAGAGTCTGTGCTGAGTGAGGGCTACCGGGTTTGTGGACTCAAGAATATGTTTGCTTTAGTCACTTTCTAAATTAAATCTGTCTGTCCTGGACACCAGAATGTAGGTTATTATTGATAATCCATTATTATAGCATTCAAATGATATTACAGGGAAGGCCCAGTTTTTACATTTTAAAATAAATAACCAAATGGAAAATGTTATCATTAGGTGACAAAGGGGATGGCTTTGTACCTAGGATATCAGTAGTAAGACTATTATTATTATAGGAATGTGCTGAGAGAGGCTGTTGGCATGCTGAAAATACACTCTTTTAATAATAGCCCATGCATAAAGGACCATGAGAGAAGATATGGTGAGACTTAATGAATTCTGGATCTTCTCCATACTTAACCATTGCTACAAATAAATAAATACATACATTTAAAATATTAAATTGTGACTTAAAAAAAAAGAAAAATCTGTAATATGATGATGAACTAGAATCACATAAATGTGATTTTTTAAAATTTAAAATGTTTCGTTTTATTTAAATTTAAAACAGATGCACGATTGTAAATACAGGGTAGTTGTAATTTCTAAGCACATATTTTAGGGACTTCCTCCCTTTTCCGAATCTCACTCAAGTGGAACATACACTCATTTCTGTAACAAAAATTCTTTCTACTCTATTGGCAAAATGAATAGCATCAACTCAAAATATTTAAAAATTTAGTCACATCCGCATCCCGCAGCCTATAAGGAGCTTTCACGCTCTTGGGCTCGCTTTAGATCTTTAATACCCTTTCCTTTTGTGTCAAGGAGCTCACGAGGCGTAAAGAAGCACTGATAAACCAACCCACTTAGATCCCTTCCTGGGCCGTCACCTCTCGCTGCCAAGCGGCTTTAGGTGGTAACTGATCTGTGACAGGCTGCCAGTCAAACAGAGCATTTCTGAAAGCTGACACAAAAGACTGAACGCTGGAGAATGGATAGGAAAAATAAGAAAAGGACCCCAACTGTATCAGTGCCCCCCCCCCCACACTCCACCTCGGTCTGTTCCTCTTGGCTACTGCCCCCACCCTCCGGCCCACCCCTATCCTCCCTAACCTTTTTTGGATGGCTTCTCTCTCTTTTCTGTTCTCATTCTTTTCCCTCCCAACTGCCCGCCTCCTCCCTCCCCCAACCCTTTCTCAGAGCACAGCCTTTCTCCTGCCCTCCCAGGCTAGCTCTCTCTCTTAGTCAGGTTCAAGGCAGGGCCAGCCTGGAGTGGAGAGATAGAGATCAGCAGCCCTTCCAAGCGGGACTGCCCCAGTGCACCGCTGATAATAGAGGCATAAGTGAGAGTGACAGTCAGATGGAAACTGACACAGGCCTTCTGTCAATGCCGCAGCTGCCTGTGGGACTGAGGAGGGAAGGGGGGCGAGGCTGGGAGAGTTGAGCTGAAATGTCAGTGCCGATAACTGCACCAGCTCCCTATTTTTCTGCGGAGGTGTCTTGCTGTTCCACATGTGAAGCAGGGATTTTTCAAACTCCGAAGCACTTGCTGTTTCTTCTTGGCTAGTTTGAGTGCGTGAGCCCGAGCGGCTTACTTGGTGACATCCTCACTTAATTTCTTGTGGTGCTGTGCGGCCCCGGTGCTGTGATTGTGTTTGACAGTTCTTGTTCTCACAGCCTTTTGAGCGTTTTAAAGATTGATAAATCTTGTCATATGAGAACCCTGAGTGATGCCTGAGTATTTCATATTCTTACAGCTGTAGATCATATCTGTATTTTCCTACATTAAAACAAGGCTAGAAAATATTAACTGGGGAGTGTGGCAGTGGCTTTTTTTTTTTTTTTTTTCCTCAGGAGTAGACTATGCTGAAATTGTCCCAAGCAACTGGCTTTGCCTTTTGATCTCTGGAGAGAGCTTAAGTGGTAGCTCCTCCAGGATCATTATTCTCTTGATTTACAGGAATCATGGTGATACTATTGTTCATCAATAGATCTCACGTTGCTATTTCTGAAGGCAAACTATTTTTATATAAAATTGTCTAAATCACACACAGTGCATCCTATATAATAAAAGGCTATTATGCAAATAGACCGAACGGCAGAACAATTGAACGACCGGTCATTATGACATATGCTGATCACTAGGGGGCATGCATGGAACATGGCGGGCATTGGCCATGGTGGGATGGTGGAGCAGGTAAGCGGGGGCACCAGACCAAGGTGGGGTGCCAGTAGCTGTCATCTGGGCAAGCCTCTGGTTGTTGCTGAAAAGTCTTTGCCCCTGTGCTCTGTGGTCCTGCCTGGCACTTGCACCTGCTGCCAGTGCCAGCCCCCCTTGCACCCCTTGCTGGTGCCAGAGTTCCTGCTCACACCCATTGATGATGCCTGGTGCCGGCCCCCGTCGCTCAGCGCCATCAGTGGATGTGAGCAGTGGCTGCTGTCCTGACTCCTTTCAGAGCTGCCCCACTTCCCCCTGCTCCTGAGGGGAGATTGGGGCTGGCAGCTGCCACTCTCACCCATTGCTGGCGACAGCTCCACTTACAGCCGGCACCAGAGCCATTGCTTGCACCTGCTGCCTCTCCCAATCACTTGGCACCATCAGCAGGAGCAAACGGTGGCTGCTGGCCCTGATCACTCCTGAGGCTCCTCCACCTCCCCCTGTTCCTGAGGGGCGATTGGGGCAGCAGCTGTCACTCACACCCACTGATTATGCCAGCCCAACTTGCACCCACTGCTAGCACTGGCTCCAATTGCTCTGCGCCTTCAGTGGGTGTGAGTGGGGCTGGCACCATCAGTATGTGAGAGTGGCGGGGTGGCAGGAGTGGGGCTACTGGCAGACAGGGCACCAGGGACTGTGGTAGGAGGGACTGGGCAAGGGTGTTGAGGGTGGGCTGAGACCTGCCCCTGTGCCTACCACAACACTCTGACCTGCCCCTGTGCCTACCACAACCTCTCAGCCCACAGTTCTTTTCAAGGTGCACAAATTCGTGCACTGGGCCCTAGTATATAATAACAACAACTGAAGGTGACTATAATCTCAGTTGTATGACACCAATAAAATCCAATAAGGCTCACTCCTGCTGAGCCTCCACTGACATCTCCATCAGTTTAACATCTCTAAAAGGCTGTAGTAACTTGAAATTTGGAAGTTTTCCATATTCCAGAAAACAGAATTACCTAAGATTTTTAGCTCAGTCTGTTACAAATCAACTCTGCTTTTCGTTCTGAGAAAGTTATTGGCCAGGATGTTCTCTTTTGGTTATAATATAATAAGGGTAAATCAAATATCTATACTAAAGAAGATGGGTACAGAATAACTTAATTTCTCTCTTCTTAAGTAGATACATGAAAGTAAATGATAATGAACATATTAGATGATATAAAGATTATTAACCTGACAATTACAAAACCTGGGTCATACACACACACACACACACACACACACACACACACACATCCTATATAATAATAGAGGAATATACAAATTATCCGGGACACCATAACATCACCACCACTTAATCAAGTCTCGGTATTTACAAGGTGCTCTATAGCCATTATGCAAATAGAGGCAAGAAAAACCAGCTCTGTCTACTGAGGAGCTTTCCTAAGAAAGGATTAATGACCTTTTATATATACCACACAAAGGTTAGAGGACAAGCATTGGCTAAGTGTACAAAATAAACAAATGCATGAAAACAACATCCTATGCCAATGAGTCTCTGACTAGAGTAGAAGGGACAGTTATAATCATTAGTTAAAACAAAAGTGCCGTGTTTAGAAAGAGACAGGAAATGGGAAGGCTTTGAGGACAGGGTAAGATTTTAGGATCCTGAAGTAAGAAACAAAAGAGGAATTATGAACCAGTTCTTTCTATTCTCAATAAATGTGAGCATTTCTCAAGGACCTTTTTAGATCCTCAGCCTTTATATGTACCTTTTTGAAATAGAGATGGCACTTCTGGCAGAGAGGTCAAAGTGGAACTTTTAGCTGTAAAGTCAACAGAAATGAAAATTTAATGATGCATATTATATGCTAATAATGCTATTGATGTTATTAAATTTATAACTTCCTTCAATCGTCCCAACAATTCTGTGAGCTAAGTATTATATTCCTTATTTAATAGCAGAGAGAGATGTGAAATATTTTGCTCAAGAATATGTAGGAAGTGATGATGGCCTGAGCAAACATCTAGAGTAATCAACTAGCAACTTGGTCGAATGGAGATTTCTGGGCTCGTTCCAGAGTTTCTGATTCAGTAGGTCTGGGGTAGACTTAAGAATTTGCATTTCTAACAAGCTTTCAGGTTATACTAATGCTGCTAATTTAGGGGTTGTAAGTTGTGTGTGTGTGGGGGGGGGGGGGGGAAGAGATGTTAACTCTGTCTCCAAATTTTTGAATTAAGCAATTGTTGACATTGCCCATGAAGGGAAAAACACAAGTAGAACAGAGTTAATTTCAGAAATAACACATTTAAGATAACTATGTGATATCTAGCTGGGAGAACCAGGGAGACAGCTGGATGTCTGTAGTCAATCTTGAGAGAAAAACACATGTATTAGATATACATGATATTTATGGCACCAATATGGGTAAGATCACTTATCAAGTGTAGAGAGGACCCAGGACCGAGTTCTGGGGCACTCTAGCATAAAGGGTTTGGGAGAAAGCAAAATGAGTAAAGACTATTGAGAGGGGAGAACTGCTAAAGTAGGAGAAAATCAACAATGTTCAGTGTCCCAGAAGCCAGGTGACCTGATTTCCATTTTAAAATTATCACTCTGGCCACTGTAATGGGAATAGACCTTAATGGGCCATGGTGGAAGCAGGGAGACTAGTTAAGTGAATATTTCAGTAATCTAGATAAGAAATATATATATATTTTTTGCTTCAGAATGGTAGCAGTGGAAATAGTGATAATGCAGTTCTCTCATAAATTTTGAAGATAGAACTGACAAAATTTACAGAAGGATTGGTTATGGGACATGAGAGGTGGGAGTAACAAGATTTTTGGTTTGAACAGCTGAAAATATGGGTTATCATTTACTGAGATGAGGGAGATATGAAGTAGGAGCAAGTTTTGTTGAAAAAAATGATGACTTAGATTTATTATAAGTTATAGTTGTGATTTATATTAGACATCCAAATAAAGATGTGAATTTAACAGTTAGGCCTAGTAGTAAAAGTGTGAAGTTCAGTTAAGAGGTTGAGTCTGGAAATACAACTTGGCTGCATGAGATTACCCAGAGAGTTAGAGTGTATGGATAAAAGAAAGTAGCCAGGGTCTAGCACTCGGGGTTTCACATGTTAAAGAGCAGGGAAATGAGAAACCAGTGCAGGTGGCTGAGAAGGGGAAATTAGTGATCTGGGAGGGGGCCCAGGAAATTGTGGTATAGTGGAAGCCAAATGAAGCTTAGACTAGAGTTGACCACTGACTTGAGCATTTGACATTGGAATTGGAAGGGATAGATTGTTGTTCTGTTGTAATGTTTTTATTTAGAGAATGAATTGGATTTTGGGGAATGTACAGTATACACTGCAATTTTAAATTATTGCAGTTTCTTTGTATTTTTAAGAACCAGGCTTTTCCTACAAATACCAGGCAAATTGCTCAGTCAGTCGTGCTGGTTGATCACCTCAGAATGAAAATGCTCACAGAAGTGCTGAAGTGTCCTTGTAATTTTATAGTCTTTGAATTGTGTTCCTAGAACCCCAATCATTTTCAAATTGAAGCACTCTCAAAATTTTGCAATTTGATGAGTAATATAAAACTCTTTCAGTATTTTACAACTTCATATTTTCATATAATTCTTAAAGAGAACCCATGCCATTTCATTTCCTAGTGTGATGGTATGTGATTAAAACTTAGGGTAAATCACATAGAATTTGATTTGAAAGATAAATAGAGGCATTCTAATTTGTAGTAGACCTTACAGAAATATAAAACCTTGGTTAAAAGACTGTCTTGGTTTTTGCAAGTTAAAACAGACAAAATAAGAAATTAGCAGCTGATTCTATGAATGATGCTCATGAAATAGTGTAGCAGTACCAGGTATAACAATGTGACAAAAGAGAGACATAGATCTTTTAGTGCTGATTGAAGAAGTTGAAAGGGAGAAAAACTAGTATAGCTATAATTTTCTCAGCTTCTCTCTTAGCTACAGAATTGTTCAGAAAAACAATATGGGCTCATTTATATCCAGTGACCTTACTGTATGTCTCAGAGATATCATAGTTATCTTGTGCTATTAAGCTTTCTTTAGAAAATGTAAGATTAATATTAGTTTAATTGAAAGATTGAACAGAAACACTGACATCCATTCAACCAAATCATTAAATTCAACACTCCATATGGACACAAAGAATGTCTAATTCATCCAATTAAAAGAATGTCTGTGCCCTTCAAAGGTGTATTGCCATAACAAGCGATGAACTACTTTTTAATAATGTTTTACTCTCTCCTCTTATGAAGACTCTAACAGAAAAGAAGTATTTTATTTAATGGACTAGGTAACTTGGGTCTTAAGCCTATATATCATATAGTAAAAAGGAAAATAATAGAGTCTCCTTTAATAATCCTCCTGCTAGAATTTTTGGGAAAATAAATGTATTTACTTTCTTGGTGGTTTCACATGAGCTATTTTATTGGCAGGTTTATTTATTAATTATGCAGAGCAATGGTTTTGAGAAACTCAAGCAAGCCTACTGAATAATAGATAATGTAGTCTTCCTAGTAAGTCCATCAGGGATATTCAAGTTAATCCTAACAATAATAAAAATTGTTCTGAAACAGGAGCATCACAGGAAAAATATTTAAAACTTGAATTCAAGTGCATATTAATGTAAAATGATTTATATATTTGTAAATGTATTATAGATTTTTTTTAAAAGGCCTCAATCTCAAGGTAAAAATGGAATGGACTTCCAGGGAACTCTAAGAAGTAGCATAGAGAGAAGATAGAGAGACCATCAAGTTAATTACTCTTTTTTTTAAAGAAATAAACTGGAGATAGCATAGAGAACATTTAAGCCTAAGAAAATTAAACATATTTTTATAAGCAAGTAGGTAGGAATCATAAATGATTGAAGATTAGTTCTAATTTTGTTTTTATCATTTTTTCAAAGTGAGAAAGAAAGTCATAAACTATAGACCGTGATCTACATTTTTCCTTAATGCAATATACACTATGTTATATAAAATAATTCATAAATAGAAAATAACGTGAACTAGCTTGAGTCAAGTGCTACTAAAATATTATGGTTGTTACTATTGTTGCTGTGTTCACTAGACTGATCAAAGAAACATGAAAGAATTAGTGTAACTAAGTGAATGTCCAACAAGGCATTTGAGAGTATCTGATGTCAAACTATTGGGCAGTTTGGAGACATATAAGCAAACAGGTTATTATTCATTGATCATATTCTAAATATGCTTTTTAATGAATAGAAGTCTATAAGAAGGGTGATCTTTGATGGTGTGCTATGCGCTCCATCCTTGGTCATTCCTTGGTTAATATCTTCATTAACAATTTGGATTAAAAGAGAGAATGGCATGCCAATCATTTTCAAAGGTAATATGAAGGTAAAAAATCACTCCACAAAAAATTCATCATTGGTTAGCTTATGCATTTATCAAATGAATGGGTTATTTCTCCAAAGAAGTCTTAGGTTTAACAATGCATTGAGTCTGTAATAAAAATATTTAATTGGGAACAAAATGAAAACTTACAAGTGAAGGGTCATAGAAAAGGAGCATATATGCACAACAGATTTAGTCAATATCAAGATAATAATAGCTCCTTATTAGTTACCAATAAAATAGGACTACCCATGAGGCACCTCTTTTTCCACAGAAGCTAATCAGAGTCCTGGGCATATCAGTGTCTAAGAAAATACAATTACAGATTCAGGAAGGAATGGTCCCACCATCCATGCAGGTAAGATTATAACTGGAAACCTGTTCAGTTTTATGTGCCATTCTTTATATTGAACACGAACAAACCAGAACACATCTGGGGTGAAGCGCAGTCATGGAAACAACCATGTAGTTAAAATGTTTGTGTCACATATCTTCCTCTGACATTATAAATTCATTATATATTTTATATATATATATATATATATTTTAAATATATATTTTATTGATTTTTTACAGAGGGGAAGAGAGAGGAATAGAGAGTTAGAAACATTGATGAGAGAGAAACATCGATCAGCTGCCTCCTTCACACCCCCCACTGGGGATGTGCCCGCAACCACGGTACATGCCCTTGACCGGAATCAAACCCTGGACCTTTCAGTCTGCAGGCCGACACTCTGTTCACTGAGTTAAACGGGTTTCGGCTATATTTGATATTATTTTGGCTATATTTGATGTTAAGTTACAAAATGAATGAAAAATTCTTGTCTACTAAAATGTTATGCTTAATCTATCATTTCATGAAAACTGTTTTCCACATAGTTACAATGGTTTCCTTTCCAGTGAATCTAATACAGGATAAAATTCTCACTTGTGATTTCTCAGGTGCATTTGGCATTGCTAAAGACACTGTCCTTTCTGAAACTCTCTTCCCCTGGCTTTTATGGCAGTCTCTTAATGCTTTATTTCTGGCTATGGCTTCTCATCTTTCTTTAAAGGCTGCTTCTCTGCCCTCCTTTAAATACTGGTACTCCTCACTCCTGTGCCTTGTTTTCCCTGCTTGCATCACTGCACCCCTTCATCCCTTCTTCCCAGAATTATCTTCAATTGCTATCCATGTGCTTTGGGCCTCCTACTCTGTGTATCAGTCCCAGACCTACCTCCTGAATTTCAGGCCCACCTATCCAGGATGGAAGCATATTTTGGTAAAAGTTGTGAGGAAAGGGACTATTTATTCCCCCAGTGCAAAGTTCGTCATCCCAACCAAGTTATTTTGTTAGACTACAGACAAATGAAGGCAGGCATGTTTTGTTTGAGGTCACATCCACAGCAACAGCCCATCGTCTGACCAAGTAGGCTATTAATCATAACCAGCTAAATGAACGGCTGAATGAATCAGTGAGGGAACCATCAGGCTCAGACTCTGCACTGTAAATAAGTTTTCCACAGCAATTACTCCTGTCAAATCCATCATATTTTCCTACCTGGGATACAGTAGTATAATCCCAGTTGATCTCTTTGAAACTATCTTGCTTTGGACAGCTTTCATAAACTAATTCAAACCAAAGCTAGTTTTCTAAGACACAAATCTGATCAGATCATGCTTAAATATGTTTAATGTATTTCAATGGATTTTCACTGTTCTACGAGAGCCCTTCTATGTGTTTTGTGCTTTGCTAGTTATGACGTGTTCGCCATCACTTTTTATGCGATCAATACCCTAGGTGTTTCACTTCTTTAAATGTGCCATAGTCTTCCACAAAATCTCTATTTCCCCCTGGCTTATGTTTTCAGGCGTTGGCATGAAGTTACTTCTTCTGGAGACTTTCCTGATTTATTTATTTTTAGCCAAACTTTTCTTTCTTTTGGCTTCCAGGGATGCTGTCTACTGCCTTATGATAGCAGGTTTTTTTGGTTTTTGGTTTTGGTTTTTTTATTTTTTATTTTGCAGATTTTCATTCTATTGTGTTTAATTACAAATCTTTACTAGATTGCACTCTATGTAGGGCAGGGTAGGAATGTTCATGCTAATGGTTAGATTCCTGGCTCCTAGTACAGTGCCTGGCACTTCATAAGTATGAAATTGCTGGATGCATGAACAGAGCTATGATATTGTGTTCACAGATTGTCCTTCCTGTTTCTATTGGATTGTGCTATTCAAGAGTTGATACAATTTAATGCATGACTAAGAAAACCAAACACCACGAAAATCATTCTGTTTTGAAGTGAAGTAGTATATTTGCAGACCAGAGGTTTAATTAAAAATGAATGACTTATGTAAAGAAATGTAACAAATGGATTCACAGATATGTGGTCTACAGTCTATTAACTCTTGTATTCAGAATGTAGTGTGGCAAATAACATGTCTAAAAAGTGTTAGGGACAATATTTAAATAGGTTGGTATTGTTTCATGATTTGATTGGGGAACCCATTAAATAGATAAGTTGAAAGAAAATGACTAGTATGCCTTATATGAAGTATTCAGAGTTTAGTAGATAGGATAAATTTATTGGTTTATATATGATTTAACTTACATATCTTATTTACTTCTATAGGAACCCTGTGTAAGTTAAAACATATATAAACCAAAAAAGATACCCATGATGGAACCTGTTTTTCCACAGAAAGGCTAACTTGTGCAAAATAAACTAGTTGCTAAGTGTCAGGGTTGGGCCTCAAACCTAAATCTTTTAACTCCTTACCCTATGTTTTATGCACCAGGCTAAATAGAGTATCTTGTAACACTTTACATAATTTTCTGGTCCATTTGCTCACTTGCTTCAGTAAATGGGCTCTTCCATTAGTGCATTTACCACTACATTTTGCCTTCTTTGTATCTCCATTTTAGCCCAGAGCAAACAATTCATTTCAAAAAACGTGGTTTCCATAAAATGTTAGAAAAGTGAGGGAACAATGACCTCTAAAAACGCAACCATCTTTCTCCAGAGATGTTAGGGAAATGAGTTGTATAGAAAAGTCAGGGTGTTGCTTTTTCCCCTTTAATTAAGGGAAGATTGAGAACTCCATTAAAAAATAACATAACATATATATATATAATGCTTAATCAAGTTCTAAGTGTTCTACAGTTTTAGCTTATGTAATCCACAAAATAGCCCTAAGAAGTACCATTGCTACCCCAATTTTACAGATGCAGAAATTAAGGCACAGAAAGGTTTAGAAACATGCTTGAGGTGGTAAGTGGTGTGTAGATGAGATTCTAATCTAGACCTAATTAGAGCCAGAGCCTGCATTTAACCACTAGGAAACCTGTATTTCAATGACTATTTTCTCTTGATTTCCTTAGATTTCTTAAATTAATTTATTAAAAAAATTGTCAAATGCTTAGCATTGATCAGGCACTGGAGGAGAAAATCAAATATGGTTCTTCTCCTTATTTCTACTGAATATTCTGTGTAATACTTTTTTTTTTCCTCTTCCTCAACTTATGTCTAATGGAGGTCCAACTGTATAAGGTGAAAAATTACAAAGTTGCTGTAGTATGGCAGGAAAAATCATTTAAAGTTTCCTTTTTATTAAAAAAAAGAGGCTGCATAAATGTGGATGTGCATTTTCTTTGCAAATATGGGCATGAACAACTGAGATTATAAGCAATAGGAGTGTAAATGGTGGAGATTTGGACAAACATGGGAAGTGTGTCAGTATATGTGTGTGCACAGGTGTGTGTGCTTGTGTGGTGTTGGTACAGGGGTTACCCTGGAGGAAAGAGAAAATCAATTGCTTGTTACAAAAATACCAATGTTGTAAGGAAAAGCTGACAAATGGGGAAGAGATAATGGTACAAAATACAGTAAGGGAAACAGAAAAAAAAAAAAAGCACAAAATAAGTTTGAAAAATTATGGATGAAGGGCCATGTAAACATATTTGAAAGTCATAAAAATCCTGTGCATTACCTTGTCTGCAGAGTGCTAGTGATTAGAAAGGAAAAAAAGCTAGGGGAAATTTATTGTTAAATTATTATTTGGCTAAAGCATTAATCATGTGTAATTTTTGTTTTTTCATGTCCTACCCACACTTACATCTTTCTCCCTCCACTACTCCTTCTCCTCAATCCCATTAGTGTAACTAGTCCTGTAGGGGAAGTTAGATCTACCAGAATAGGGTAATAGGGCATATGGCAGGACCCTTGTCCAAACTATCTTCTCCACCTGACATTTTGTGGATCTGATTGGCTTTGTGTAAACTCTGCTACTGAGGGGCTGCACCTAGCATGTAAATCATATAAACTTCTGGATAGCTCCATATTGGATAAGGTGACCTTAATATTAGAGCTATATAGAAAACTGGAGTAAGTTCAGAAAAGAGTGCCCAACTGAAAGAAACCGGGGGAGGGGGATAACTTATGAAATTATAAGAAGATAAATATATTGTGTGCATTAGTCTAGACATATTATACAAAATTCTTCAATGGAAATATGTTAAATAATAAACCTCTTAATTTCAATGAAACTTTAAAATACATTCTAGCTGAGATAATATTTAACTTATTTAAAATTTGATTGTTGATTAGAAATTAGGTATCAATGATTGCTGATCAACAATTATTACTGATGATAAATACTGTAATAGTCATTTAAATTTTCTAGTAATTTTATAGAAATAGTATATTTAAAAAATATGTTTTTATTGATTTCAGAGAGGAAGAGGAGAGAGATAGAAACATCAGTGAGGAGAGAATCATTGATCAGCTGCCTCTTACATGCCCCCTACTGGGGTTGAGCCCACACCTGGGCAAGTGCCCTGACCAGGAATTGAAGCAGTGACCTCTTGGTTCATGGATTGATGTTCAACCACTGAATCACAGAGGCCTGGCATAAATAGTAAAAAAAAATTTTAATATATTTTATTGATTCTTTATAGAGAGGAAGGGAGAGAGATAGAGTTAGAAACATCGATAAAAGAGTCATCGATCAGGTGCCTCTTGCACGCTCCCCACCGGGGATGTGCCCACAACCAAGGTCCATGCCCTTGACCGGAATCGAACCCTGGACCCCTCAGTCTGCAGGCCGATGCTCTATCCACTGAGCCAAACCGGTTTCGGCAATAGTAAAAATTTTTGTATTAACTGTGACACAGATTATTGTGTTATTTTTGTTGAACAAATGTTTAGTTTCAGTGTTAATTAGCCAAGTTAATCAGCTAATGAAAATATTCAAAATTATACAATGTTTGTGAAATTTCTTTATATAATGTCTGGCAAATATTAGGCTCTTGTTAATATTTAAAGACAACAATGGACATAAAACTCTGGGGAGGGAGGGTATGTATGGGAAGGAGGAAAGGGGGCAAAAAAAATCAATAAAATATATTTTAAAAAATATTTCAAAACAACAACATGAAAACAAATAAATACCAGAAAATCATATTGGCAAAACTGCTATATGTTTATAACAGCAAGATGAAAGCAAAAAATTTATAATTTTTACATTCACTCATTTCATGGAAATCTCAAAACGATAGAAGCAGAGATGTGGTAAAATTGGGAGCTTCATTCATTGCTCCTTTAATGGAGGAATAATTAAAAGGAATAGAAAAATACCTGATTCTAATGATATCTGTATTGATATTAAAATAATGTGCCGTTGAGTTCTATGATTCATTGTCAAATCAGTAATTTTAGTCATAGTTGACTATTTCAAATATAGTATATTACCAATTCCTAAGCAAGGTGAGATAAAATACCTTATGTTTAAAATGCTTTTATAACATTAGTTTCAAGTTAGATTTTGATCAGAAATCTACTTCATAGTTTTGGAATTACAGTTTGACTTCAGAGATCACCAATGTTTGATTAACAAAGATTTTGCAGATGCAGGTTATACTTTATTAAGATTAATTGATTGATTACATGATTATGTATAATATAAGTACATGCATTAGTTCATTATGCACAATTGTTGAGCACATGTTATATGCAAAGCTCAGTGTAGAGAGAATCTGTTTCTCTAAATTGTCACATTCTCAGCCTTTAGATAGGAGACCCAATTTTTAGCAACTGCTTTTTAATTTTTACTTTTAATTCTTCAGTCCATCTGGACTTTGTTTTGATTTATGTTGTAAGAAGATGATTCTCTAAACCTGGCTTTGGTCTAACTCACAATAGTCAGTGTTTAGTACTCAGTTTCTATTGCATCTTTAATCATTTGCTAGGTTCTTAAATGCCTATTTTTTTTAGGATTGTTTATCCGTCTTTTAATTGGTTTGTTGATACTATCAATAGTTTTAATCATTGTGGGTTTATTATATATTTTAATATTTTATAGGACAACAACTTTTGATAATTCATTTTTTTCATCAAATTTTGTTAGCTTTCAAACAAGCTTATATGTATAGGTACATTTTAAATTCATTTGCCAGGTAATAAATGGTTGTTGTTTTTAAAAATATTTTTTTAAGAAACTCTGACATTGTTTTCAGTCTTTAAGTGTTCTTAGACAGAATTGCTCTATTGGTGATATTAAGTATTTCACAATTCAAAACTTGGTGTATGACTTTATTCATTTTGAAGTTTTAATTGTCAAGAAACCACAGGTGTCATTAGTAGTTTTTCTTAGATAGCATATTGTTTAAGACCATCAAAAGGAGATTTTCCCCAGTTTCATCTGTTAACTGGTTAAAGATTAAGTAGAGGAAAGCTATAGTTTTTATTTATGTTAATATTCTACTCAGTGACTAATATCTTACTAAGTCTACATTTTTCTTGTTTTCTCTTGTTTTCTTATTTGATGCAAGCAGTAGCTTTGTTCCCTTCAACAGTTATATTGCCTATTTCTCTCTCATATATAATTATAGAACAATATTTAAAAAAAATAAACAGATCAGTGTTAATAATAATGGTGAGGCTTGTGATGGAGTATAGTACAAATGTTCCCAGTGTCTCACAATTAGGAGGCATTAAGTACAATCACACTTGGTCCATATATTTTAGGCATTGCTGGCAGTACAGTGTCTGTAGCAACTTCACAGCTCTGGTGTTATAGTAGGAGCAGACATCGACAGTGCATAAATGAATGTGTGTGGTTGTCTTCCAATAGAATTTTATTTATGAAAGCAGAGTGCAAGTCAAATTTGGCCCCTAGGCCATAGTGCTGATTCTTATTTTAAGTAGTTAATTCTGGTCTTCTGCTTTAGTTAAAGCCTCATATTTTCATGCTATTTTTCCTTTATTGACTATATTTACTTTAATTTTATCTTTTTATGTAGTTACATATGTATCAACTAATTTTTAGTAGTATAAGTAGGAATAAAATTGTCTATTTACTACCCATTGTATGATTAAGAAAATTTGATTAATTCACAAAGGAAGAACTGCAAATGTTCAATAAACATGAACATATGCTTAGACTCACTAGAAGTGAAATAAAGAAACACTTCGAAAGAAAATATAGATATATATTTATATTTAAATGTATATTTATATGCCTATCAACTTGCCAACAATGAAAAAGCATTGTACAGTTATATATGTGAATGTCTGTGTATGTCAGATGGGAAGGGAGCGGGAGGGGGGTTTCTGATAAAAACTAAAGGAAGACTAAACATGGATTCTTTCTGGAGGGTAAGTTGGTGATACATGTCAAGGCCTTAAAGTTCATACTATTTGAACACAACAATTTATTTGTAGGAACATAAGGAAATAACTAGAAGAGCACAAATATAGTTAAAGTAATGATCATGATGGCATTATTTGTAGTAGTAAAACAACATCAACCACAACTAGGAATAAAATTAATTTTAACAAATTGGAATTAAGTGTGAGGGGGATTCTGTTTCTTTTAATGACAAATTGATAATGCACCATAAAAACACAATGCAAAAAATTCTGGAAGTGCAAAACATCTTAAATAGATCATGTAGTTAAATAATAAGGAAATATCAAACTAACAATAGAGAAAGCATGAGAGTTTGCCCCAGTCAATCTTTGGGTATAGTAAGCAGGAATTTTGACAAGAGTGTGAAGCAGAGATTGAAGTTCAATCCTTACTGAACTTCACACAACTGATACAGAGCTCTGGCACCCCAGATATTAGAAATATATAATAATTGTATTTTCCATGTTAATGAAGGTAAAGGCTAAACTTAAAGTTTCACTAAAATCTGAAAATTGATAACAATAATTGACAATTATGCAAACTAAAATTATAGCAACTAAAATCAAAACCAACATTAAGAACTCAAAGGCTGGGTTTACAAGCAAATTATTTATGTTTGATATATTCTGAATTGCAGAATAGGTCATTAGGAAATATCTAGGATGAAATAGAGATAGAAATATGGGATACTCAGAAAATAGTAAGAGACCTAGAGGGCCTAATAAGATTTAGGATGTTTAAATTGAGTCCCAGAAAAATAAGATCAAGAAAACTGTGCAGAGACAATTTTAAAGCAACAATGGCTAAAAATTTCAATTAACCACTGACTTGGTTGATCTACTGACTTAAGAACTTGAAAGAAGCCACCAGTAAGATAAATAAGTTTTAGAAATCTACACTTAGATACATAATATTGAACCTGAAGAAAAATTAACAATATGAAATTGATTAAACTTAATGTAGTCTAACAATGGGACACCATTCAGCACATGAACTTGATAATATAGGTGCATGGTGATTACTCTAAAAAGTGCTTATAACATATTAAATGGAAAACACTCATAATACAATACCAGTAAACCTTTAAAATGTGTATATGTAAATAGAGGAAGACCTTCAATATACAATAAATATTCAATGTAATAATTTCTAGATGGTGGAAATTTGGAAGCTCTAGCCCTAGCTGGTTTTGGCCTGTGGACTGAAGGGTCCTGGGTTCCATTCTGGTCAAGGGCACATGCCCGTGTTGCAGGCTCCATCCCCAGTAGGGGGTGTGCAGGAGGCAGCTGATCAGTGATTCTCTCTCATCATTGATGTTTCTCTCTCTCTCTTTCCCCCTCCCTTTCTCTCTGAAATCAATAAAAAATATTTTAAAAAAATAATTAAAAAAATAAAGTTCACCCTTAAAAAAAAAGAAAAAAGAAATGTTGGAGCTCTAAACTCATTAATAATTTTAAACATTTACATGTTTTTTATGATTTTTCAATTATTTCATAGTGTAATTAAAAATCAAATGCAATACTCACTTTGGTGAGAGGGCAGTAAGATAGATACTTTTATACTTTGCCGGTGGAATTACATGTTGAAATATATTCTGTTGTAAAATTAGATGTATGCAACAAAAACTATAAAAGTGGTCATGCCCATTGATCTGGTAATTTAAGGTCTAGATATGTATCCTATGAAATTAAAGATTTGAAGGAAGCTTTTAAGTAATGCAGATGGATGCTCAATACACAAATCCTTTGCCTAGAACACTCTTTCATTTGGTCTTTTTCAGGTTTCAGCTGAAATATCTTCTTCAGAAAGTTTTTTCCTCCTGCAGGAGTCCCTCCGATGATATACACTGCATCACAGTTGTAATCACATAGGTGTTTCATCATTATCTGCATAATTGCAATCTTCAGCTATACATACATTATAAGTTTTTAGAGACAGGAACTATGCTGCTATCTCAAACTCTTTCTAATAGCTTACAATCTTTAGCTTGGGTTGTAGATAATACCTTAGTTAAACCTAAGGTATTTAAATTTATGGCAGCTGACAGTACAAAGCACTTTTCTTATAACCAGTTATACTGATGATTTTTGCTTAAAAATTGCATTGTTCCACCTGTTTTGTCTGCCACCGATGTGTCATTTCTTAGAAAGAGCATAGAACCCAGTGGTGCATGGAGGCAATTTGCCTGGGCCTTCTGTGGACCTGCTGTGGGGGTTGTGCCACAAAGGTTGGGGTGATATCAGACCCTGTTCTGTGTCTCAGTTGACTCATCTTCACAATGAAAAGGTGAAACATCACTAAGCTTAGTTGCAACCATTACATCCTCTCAAATCCATGTTTATCCAATTTTAAAAAACAAAAACAAGCAAAACTTAAATTATTTATTAAGATAAATAAGCACACAAATAACTGGCCTAATAATTTAGAATATCTTAAAATGTTGGGAAAAATTGATTAGGCCTGAAACTTAATATCCATTGAGTTACCAATCCCACTATGCTTTAAAATACTAATTACACACACACAAACACACACACACACATACACACACACACACACACACACACAAGTTCTAAATCCTTTGATCTGTCTATTATCTGATCTGTTTATAAGCTTCACTATAGTCTGAAAGCAACTTGCTAAGAATCATAAGCAGGGAGAGGTGATTAGGACAAAATGTATGAAAAATTAAAAATATTGTTATTGGTAGTATTCTGAGGAAAGCACATCCAATTGTATATTTTGAGAACTGTGAGACCCCTGTCCAGCAGCAAAGCTTTGGCGGGTAAGCTGTGTTTATATATGTTTGCTGCTAGGAGATTGCCTCTGCCTCCTAAGTCGTTAGTGTAGCAACAGGGAGGACGATCACTCATATTTACTTGTGACTGAGTGGTTTTATTGAGGATAGCATAAAACCCTCCTTTTATCCTCTGCTTTCCTACTGCCCTGCTGCCATCAAATATGTGTTAAGAGCATTATCCAACATATCCCTCTGGATTAACTTTAGAAAGAAAATTCATCTATACTAATAAAAGGGTAATGTGCTAATTAGAGCAGGAGACCTTCCAGGAGACCTTCCATATGTCCTTCCAGACAAAGCCATGGTTGCGGGGCCAAGGCAGAGGCAGTTAGGAGTGATCAGGCTAGGAGGGGAGGGAAGTTGGGGTAATCATGACAGTGGGGGCAGGCAGTTGAGGACGAGCAGGGTGATAGGGAGGGCTGTTTGGGGGCGAGCAAGCAGGTCGGCAGGGGTCTCAGCAGCGTTGGCTGCGGTTTGGTGGGGTGTCACTCAGGAGTGGTGGAAGGGCCTGTACCCCACCTGAGGGAAGCCAAGTGTTGCTTTGTGGGCACCAGGTCTGAGGTGCTGTTTCTCTGTTTGCTTCATGGCAGTTCCTGTGTTGAGTGTCTGTCCTCTGGTAATCATTGTGCATCATAGCGGCCAGTTGGATGGTCGGGCACTTAGCATATTAGCCTTTTATATATATTAGTGCGTGTATACACACACACACACACACACACATATGTGGTATCATATATGTAAGTAAAATATATGTACCTATATTTAATAATACATATAAATATCATAACAAATAAAAGTGTTGTAGAACATCAGAGGAATTGGTTAACCCAGTGGCTTATAATTCTATATAATAAAAGCCTAATATGCTAAGTGCCTGGTTGTCCAGTTGGCCGTTCAACCAATCAAAGCATAATCTGCTAATGATATGCTCAGGCTGCTCAACTGCTTGCTATGACATGCTCTGACCACCAGGGAGCAGACAGTTGACCCATAGACCAGTTGCTATGATGTGCACTGAGCGCCAGGGGGAAGATTCTCTGACCAGTAGGTTAGCTTGCTGCTGGGGTCTGGCCAACCTTAATTGAACAAGATGGGCCAGACACGCCCTGGAGCCCTCTCATGGTCCCTCCCCAGCTGGCCAACCTCCTGCATCCCTTCCTGGCCCCAATTATGCATGGGTGGGGTCCTTTGGCCTGGCCTGCATCCTCTCACAATCTGGGCTGAGTGAATCTCTCCCGAAATGCATGAATTTCGTGCATTGGGCCTCTAGTCTATATACCGTATTTTTCGGACCATAAGACGCACGGGACCATCAGACGCACCAGTTTTTAGAGAAGGGAAATGAAGAAAAAAAGATTCTGAAACAAATAGTGTCCTAAAATATTTTATGTGCATTAAAACCCAACATCACAGTCATAAACACATGTAATCAACCCTGTAAAGTAAACAGCAGCATTTAGAACCATTTTAGAGCCGGGCAAGCACACGGAGACCACACAGAGCCGGGCAAGTAAAAAAACTTTTTTTTTACAGTATATGTGTAGGCTATATTTGGACCATAAGACGCAGGGACTTTTTCCCCCCACTTCTGGGGGGAAAAAAGTGCATCTTATGGTCCGAAAAATACGAGATATATATATATATATATATATATATATATATATATATATATATATATATATATATATATAAAAGCCTAAGTGACCAAACCACTGAACCACCATTTGAATGGTTGTTATGATGCACACTGACTACCAGGGGGCAGATGCTCAATGCAGGAGCTGCCCCATGGTGGTCAGTGCTCTCCCACAGCCAGCTACCCACAGCCCCTCCCCCTGGCTGGCTGGTCCCAATGCCCCTGATCAGCCAACCTCCTGTGGCTCCTCCTCCCCTCTCCCACCCCACTGGCCAACCCCCCATGGCCCTGATCAGTCCCAAAAGCCAGCCAGGCCGAAAAACCCCATTTGTGCACAAGTTGGTGCACCGGGCCTCTAGTTCTTAATATGTATATTATATGGAGTCTGGTTCCAGTCATTCACAATGGAAGCACTACAGTCAAGTGAGCCATTTAATGGATTTTAGTACAAAGAAATTCTTATATTCTGAAATATATATATATTTTGGACATACTGCATTTTCAAATTCATTAGTTACTTGAGCATTGGAAGGATTGGTAAAATCTGGTTTTGTTAACAAAGTTCAATCTGACAGGAATTCTGGCTGTGCTATTATTTATGATACTAGGCTTTACATGTGGAATTAATGCTAAATTGCAATAATATATACTGTATAGTCTTCTAGTATTTTTTAAATATATATTTTATTAATGTTTTACAGAGAGGAATGGAGAGGGATAGAGAGTTAGAAAATCGATGAGAAAGAAACATTGATCAGCTGCCTCTAGCACAGCCCCCACTGGGGATGTGCCTGCAACCAACATACATGCCCTTGACTGGAATCGAACCTAGCACCTTTCAGTCCGAAGGCCGACGTTCTATCCACTGAGCCAAACGGGTTTCGGCTCCTAGTATTATTTAATAGGTCTTACTGAGATCTATGATGAAACCTAGAAACCAGTCTTTTTTTAAGCTGAAAGTCCTTTGTAAGGACATTGAACAATGTTTTTGCTAAAGTTTAGTAGTTAAAAGAAGTGATTCTCATTGATATGTAAAAACATTCAAAAAGAAATTATTGCATTTGAAAATAGGTTTCCTGTTGCTTTTTTCTCTATAAAGTTTTTGTACAAGCTCTTTATTCTGTGGATCTTGCATTTTCTCTACGTATGACTACCAAAAGTAAACTATGTAAGCTGTCTAACATTGTCATAGCTTTTTAGTAGTGAAATTTTTTTTTAAAGAAATGTGTAATATAACTAATCAGTAAAAACATTTCTGTAGATTTTAGCAAAGCTAAGTGATCTTATTCTACCCTTGTTTCCATATGTGTAAACAAATGCAGCAATATCTCACAATTATTTAATTACTAAGTACTTTTTATTCTACTAAGTTTGTTTATATTGTTAGACCCTCAATGTATTTTAATAACAGTATCTGACAAAACAAACTTAGTCAGATCTCAAGATTGTGAGAAAAATTTGAAGAAATGTTGCCCTGAAGTAAATTTTAATTAAGGCTGAACAATGTTTAACACATGCTATTTTGCTTCAAAGTGCCAGTGTGAGTGAATTGTGGATGTGGCTTTTTCTTGCTTAAAGCCTCTCATATGAGAATAATTTTTTTTTGGCCAACGTTTGGTTGGTTGTGTTTACTCCTGTCTGCCACAGGTAAACTGGATGGAGCATCCCACAACTCATTATAGAGATAAGAGTGCTCCATTCCTGAAGTCGGATGACAGAACTAGTCATGGTGTGCACTGTAATTTTAGTGCAACTGTATATTTCCAAGTTGTTTGGAGTAAAATGCTTACTAAGCACTATGTTTGGACTGTCAGATGCTTCAAGGGATGGTAATTAAATAAAGGCAATTCTATGGTTGTGAGGAGTTAAGCCAATATCTGGTGTATTCTAGTAGTCTTTTCTAGAAAATTTTCACTTTAACCTTAAGTTTTAGAATAAGTGCATTTTGTATTTATTGACTAATTTTGCATTAAAAGTGCACTTTCTAGGTTGATCTCTGAAAATATACACCTTTGTTTTCTTGTGATAAGTCAATGTCCAAGTCACTTAGCAGAGAAGCAGTGCTGCCCTATTAAACATCATTTTCCTTCTCTCAAGTTGTATGGTCAGTTACTATTTTTTTTTTAATTCTTTACTAGAGGCCCAGTGCACGAAATTCTTGCACTCGAGGGAGGGTCCCTCAGCCCGGCCTGTGCCCTCTCACAGTCTGGGAGCCCTCAAGGGATGTCTGACTGCTGCAGAAGTGTGAGAGGCTCCTGCTACCGCCACTGCCCTTGCCAGCCATGAGCTTGGCTTCTGGGTGCTCCCCTTGTGGGAGCACACTGACCACCACACTGACCACCAGGGGGCAGCTCCTAGTGGTCAGTGCACATCATAGCTTTTGGTTGTTCCACCATTGGGTCGATTTGCATATTAGCCTTTTATTATATAGGATTGTTGACAGCATTACAGATGTTTCCCCCACCCCACTTTGCCCTTCCACCCAGCCCCCACCCCACCCTAGGCCTTCACCACTCTATTGTTGATGTCCATGCGGTATGCATATATGTATACAAATTCTTCAGTTAATCTCTTCGAATCACCACCACAACCCAGTGCCCTCTGAGATCTGTCCTGTCAGTCTGTTCCATGCATCCATGCCTCTAGACTAGGGGTGTCGAACTCAATCAGAGAAGGGGCCAAAATCTAAAATCCAGCCTAAATCGCGGGCCGAATGGTTTCCTGAACAGTCATAAACTGACAATGTCATAAACTGACAGGGGAGTGCAGTGATGACAGCGCGGTGCGGGCCACATTGCAAGGCCTGGCGGGCTGGATTTGGCCCGCAGGCCGTGTGTTTGACACATGTGCTCTAGACCTATTTTGTTCATCAGTTTATTTTGTTCATTAGATACATTAGAGGAATATATATATTCATAGAGGAAGGGAGAGGGAGAGAGAGATAGAAACATCAATGATGAGAGAGAATTATTGATTGGCTGGCTCCTGTATACCTCCTACTGGGGATGGAGCATGCAACCTGGGGATATGTGCCCTGCTCTACTAGGAATCAAACCGTGACTTCCTGGTTCATAGTCCAATGCTCAACCACTGAGCAACACTGGCCAGGACATTAGATGCTATTTTTGAACCACAACAAAAAGCTTTGGACAGTAAATAGAAAAACCCAAAACGGAAGTGTTAGAAAGAAGTATATTTAATTCTTTTCCATTTTTCACTTTTCCTCTGGAATTTAATGTCTTAGTTTAAGAGTGATTGCACATACAATACAGTAGGCAATGGGTAATGTTCCCTTTATACTTATTTACAGATGTTCGTTTTAATAGTTATAATCTGTGTCATTGGTAAAAGTATAGACTCTTGCTACTATGGCAGAGTTGAATAGACTATAAAGGCCCACAAAGTCTAAATTATTTACAATCTGATCCCTTACAGAAAAAGTTTATTGACTCATGAACTAGCAAATGGATTTTCATATTCTCTTCCAAGAACCAGCTTCAGGATATCAAGACTTTTAAAAATGTAAAGCAACCCTCCTGGCACTGAGCAAGGGACACCAGCTAGGTGGCGTATTCCAAGCAGGAAGGGTCTAAGAGGCTAAAACTGTGCTTATTCAGACTATATTTAAAACAACTGGATGTGAAAAAATGTAGGGGTTTTTGGTGCCAATGGGGTTTGGAGCTAATAGGTCTCACCTGCTGTGAAGAAGTAAACAGCAGTGAACCAGTGTATGTAAGCCATCTTTGCTTCACTGATAGAACAAGTGGGCCACACTAGTTTTGTTTGTGTATGTGTATTTTATCATGATAACATGCTCAAATACACACACACATAAACACACACATACACACACACACCCCAATATAATGTATAACATATACATGCCATCTATATTTCTTAATTTTATCATTGGTTAACCTTAACAAATTTTGTTATAATTGCACCAGCTTTTTAAAAAGCATATATCATTACAGTTGAATTTCTGTAAGTACCACTACTTAAATTATCCCTCCCTTGCCTTCTTTACAGGAAAATTATAAATATTCCTATGCTACATATATATAATTTAAAAATAATTTATAAACTTCTTTTGGGATGATTTGAAACTTTATATAAATGATAATATAATATACATAACCTTCTGCCCTCTTCTTACGGTTTATGAGATTCATCCAAGTGGATTTAATTGATACTTATAGATCAAGTTTATTGTTTATACTGCTAAATAATATTTCATTGTGTGAATATAACATGATGTTTTAAAAAAAATTTATATGGATGGTTATTTAAGTTGTTTCCAGCTTTTCATTTTTGCAAATGATACATTAGAGAATGTTTTTGGATATTTTTTCATATGTAAATGTTGCTGTTTGGCTATTCCATTGGCAAATAATTCCCAAACACCCTATTTGCACAAATATTGGACTGTATTGAAATTAGATATAATTCCTATTCTTAATGCATTTGTAATCTTAATTTAATCATATATATATATATATATATATATATACGCACACACACACACACATGTGTGCATGTGTACGTGTAAGAATGACTAATATTTTTAGTTTAATTCCATCTGTAATTTTACTAAATTTAAATTTATTTCTAAGTCAGGGATATTATCAATGACATTGCTTGATTTTTTCCCCTTAATCTTTGATTTCAGTAATCTTCCAAAGTGCTCAGTCAGATATGAATGACTGAGTTACAGTTTTGTCTCCAGGAGAATATTGTGTTAAAGAGTCTTTCTGAATTTCTAGCACTGTCACCTGCTCAGTTAATGATTTATTAAAAATATCACAGCAATTAGAAAAATGAGATTTAGAAAAATGTTATCCACTACAGCTCAAGTAATTCAAATTACTTTTCTAGGAGATATATATTGGGAAAAATCATAGCAATACATAACACAGTAAGGATAATGATCAATGTAAACTGAAAATTTCTAATGGGAAATATACACAGAGCTTTGGAACTGCATTCCAAATCACTTCTTTCCCAGCCTTTATTGTATGCAACAAACACATAGAAAGTGGTTAGCTAACACAGGTAGTTTGAAAACATTTTAACATTTTTATCTAAACAAATGTCAGAATTTTTTTAAATGAAAAATGCTAAGTATAATAAAAGCATATATTTATGCTCTTGGCAGCCAAATGTGCTTTTTAATGGAATTTAAATAAATGGAATTTTTATGACAAAAAAAGCAACAGTAAAAGCAGTGATTATGTTTTTCATAGTTCATTTGCCTTCTGTGCCCTGCAGACCTTGTGTGGAGGAAAATGAGATCCTGAGTGAAGTCTACAATGTCATTGACTCTGAAGAAGGACTCAGAGACCCATTGGTGTTTAATGACCCTTGCTGGCCTATGCAATGGAAACTGGTATGATCTTCAGAAATAGATGGTTTTTTGGCAATGTTAAGAAATATTATTTCCAATCATATTTTAATGCAGTAGACGGACACTTTTATGCACTGCCTGCTTTTATCTATTGGTTTTGCAGAGAGGGATTTAGTAGTAAACTTTTAATGAAATGTCACTGCCAGCTTATTAATAAGCACTAATCCTTTTAATTTTATTGCATCCTTAAGGTTTGATTTACTTTATAAACAGTACTAGTAAAAAACAAAAACTAAGACATTTAAATTTGGTGTGTGTGAACAGACTCATTACATAAGAATGTTGTTGCCATCCAGGTTTGAAGTTCTTGTTCTCACATACCGGGATATATTCTAATTTCATCAGTAATGAAAGCATGCCTCTTTGTCTTTGTATATTAAATGGATGTTAGAACATTGCACAACAAAATTTTTTTCATAATGCTTATAATTCTACTTTTCCCTATCACTTATATAAGATTGTGATAATGGAAAGGTCTGAGAAAGCACCCATAGTTTTTGAGTGTAAAAAAAGTTGTAGAAACCACTGAAGATTTTAAAAGGAAATATTTACATGGTGAGGATAACTTGGTGATACATCGGAGAGAAATTGAAGACCTTGTTATAGCCATTCTTAGGTCTGTAAATTATATTGTGTTGCAGAGGATCTAGTGTCATAGGATGAGAAAAAGGTTAAGTGTGTTTCATCATTTTCATGGAGATAATGAGGTGAGAAGTGGGAAACTGTTGTGGTAGCTCTTTTTTATGTTGATCATTGGCAGTTACCAAGCTTACTATATGAAAAGAACAGAAAATACATGTTGGAAAATGTCCAACTCACTTGTGAGCTTCAGTTCATCTTTAAAAAGTGAAACACAGTTTAGAAAACTCTAAGACATCTATAAGACTACATTTGACATTTCAGACAAACAAAAAATTTCAAGCAGAACAAATATTGTGGATTGCTTCAATTACCTGAAAATGAGATAATCATCAATAAGTTAGTAGACTAGAGCTAATTAGAATTATGAAAGTCAAAGACAAATAAGAGTTAAAAAAAAAAGGTGTGAGGGAAGGTGGCTAAATAAAGGAAGGTATGAAGGGGGTAAAAATTGTTAAACTTTCTTTTGTTTGTTTTTTATTTGAAGAAGCAGTGAAAATTAAGATGAATATTTAATGCTTACATATATGACACTTTGCAATTAGTCACCTAGCAAAAAATACTTTTTCCATATTGGTTATTAAATGCCAAGCTCTTCTATACTGAAGTCAAGAGTTTCAGAAGACACATAGGGAAAGGAGGTGGAAGGCAAATGATATTGGAAAGATAATAAGAATTGAGTAGCAGTCAATAAAGTGACAGGGAAATGAAGACAAGTCTTAGAGACTCTTAAACAGTAAGTCCTCTTAAACACAGTGAAGAGAGATCATGAAAGGAAAAGGCAGAAGACAGAAGTAGTAGGATAATTCTATTCCACTGTCTAAGGCATGAGTTAGACTTTTTCTGCAAATGACCAGATGGTAAATATTTCAGGTTTCATGGGCCTTGTAAATCTCCGTGGCATATTTTTGTTGTTGCTGCCTTAGAGTTTTCTAAACTATGTTTAAAAACATAGTTTAGAAAACTCTAAGACACAAATGTGAAAACCTTCCTTAGCTTAGAGCCATATAAAATCAAATTAGGCTGGATTTCTTTTGCAGGCCATAGTTTACTGACAGTTGTGAAGAGTAAGGGGAAGAGAGGAGTCAACATTGGAGTAGCCATTCAGATTTAACTATCTTTTAAGAATCCAGCTGTGTGCTGTGCTATACAGTAGCACAACTCAGCAGCGAAAGGTGAAGCCAGGTCATATTACTGTCAATAGCCTTCTGGATTATTTTTGTATTTCAATAGCACCTTTCTATAGGCCTGTCTGCCAGGATGGAAGAGATTCCTTGCAAAACTTAATATAAAATTGCAAAGAAAGAATTGCAGTTTGTAATTGGATGTCCTGTCTAAAACATATTCAGAACAGCAAACTAAGCTGTGTAAGAAAATCCAACCTCTAAAGATAATACCGTATTTATTTCAAAGAAAGACTGAGTGGCACAGGTGGTTTGCACTGCCCTACCAGAGAACTTGAGACCTTATGCTGATTCCCACCCTTTAAGTAGTCTTCCTCAGTTACTAATTTCTCCCTACTTTCTCAATAAAATATCAGAAACAAATGCATCCAAATATATAAACTAACTTTTTTTTTCTTTTTTATCTAATTCTACTACTATTGTTATGCTTGCTCACTGAAAAAATCATTCTATTATCATAAACCTATCTGAGTACAGCCATAGTATTCTTTTACTAGACACTTGCAGAATTCTGGTAATATGAGGTAATATTTATTGCTTGTTCTTATCTTAGGATAGTATTAAGAACTTACTTTTGAGAAATTCTTTTCAGATGTTTAAATTTCATTCTTGATCTAGAGATTGGCATAAATTTTTAATAATGCTCTCCTAAAATTGTGCTCAATGTAGGTGTTTAAGAATAATTTAAGAGATTTTTGACTTAATATTACATTTTCTGAAGTACTATGTTCTAATGATAAAGTTTGTTAAGATCTTATATATGATATTTTTGTGAGCATGGTAAAATGTTCTACCATGATATCTAGATTAAGTAGCCTAGAGAAATGAAGACTATTTTTATTAGATTAGATAGGCAAAAATAACATCCATTTTAACTGATGCTCAAATAGGCTTTAGGGCGAGACAAATGTAGATTCAAATGCTGGACCTACACTGTGCTTTCTAGACTGTGCTTTTCATGAACATTTTAATCTTTTGAAAAATCTGTTTTCTTATCTTTATGACTTGTAGTGGGTAGTCATTGAACAACTTGGCAGCTGGCCAGATTCATTTCCTATCTAAAATGAGTTAAACTTCCAGTACAAAGGAATAAACTATGCTGAATGCTCATTTATCAATAACACTAGATTACTAAAGCAGTACTAATGCTTAAGGTTATTAATAATTTTTGTGTTATAACAATGGAAATAATTTCTATGGTGATGGTCTCTAAAAAAGTGTTTACCCCACAAAAAGTTTTAAGTTTTTCTGAATGTATTATAATTCACATAATATATTAATATATTAGTACACATTTTTGTTGATAAATCATTAAATAAGCATATAGTACAGGTATAGGAACAAAACATTTTAAATGAGAAGACTAATGACCAGAATGCTTGTTCAATTGATATATTCAACAAATACTCATAAAGTGATGTCAAGATATTTTTATTGAGTGTGCTATGTGAATAGGACTAGGCATTAAGTATTTGAAGATGAGTCAGATATGGATTTTGACTTTAAAAATCTTAAACTCTAAAAGAGATGATAGCATCTACCTAATAAGAGTAACATGTTAATTGATCATATCTTTGTGATGCTCACCAGCCAATTAGGAGTGAGTATGCAAATCAACCCAACAAAGATGGTGGATTAATTTGCATAAACAGGCACCGAGGGTATGGGACAGGATGCTTGCATCATCACAATGGCGATGACACGGGCATTCTGCACCACCCCAGCCACTGGGCAGCATGGGAAGGCAGAAAGGTGGCTCTGGGCTGGAGTGGAAAGGCTGCTCCAGCCAAAGCGAAGGCCCATTCTTTTTTTTCTTTTTTTTCCCCCCGAAGGCCCATTCTTGCACAAATCTTCATTCGTGCATTGGGCCACTAGTATACTAATAATTACTATATTAATGGAAAACCATTCTATTAAGAAAGCAAAATTAAAATAAGTTATTTCTGGCTTGAGGGAGGTGATAATATTTGAATTTGGAATAAACCTGGGAACACTGTATCCAGAGGCATGAAAATAAAAAATATTGTGTTTTTTTTTCAGAGAAAGTATTTTGAATACTTAAATGAGAAGTCCAGACTTCATTCTATACAGTTAGAATTTTATAAAAGACTTTTGAGCTGAAAATTGAGTTATGTTTCAATATTATTAATCTATTATGTTAGCAATTCATTTGTGAAACATTTGTTTGTTAAATACTATGGTCAGGCCCAATGCTAAGTACATACTAGTAAATGTGAATAATATGCTGCTCCTGTTCTCAAAATATTCATAGTTTAATTTATTGAGATAGTTATGTAAACATACTCACTGCATTTTATTAATGTACTAGAGGCTTCATGCACCAAAATCGTGCAAGGAGCTTGGTCCTCACAGCCCCAGCTACCTCAGCCCTCACAGCCTCAGCTGCCTAGCAGCCCTGGTGGTCCTACCCACTGGAAGGTGGTTCTGCTCTCCAATTTAATTTGCATATTAGCTCTTTATTATATAGGATAATAAAGTTCTCATGGAAGAGACTTTACAGCATGGATACATTTTTATTTTAAAACTTTAATCATGTTTAAGAAAATATGATATATAATTTGGACAAAATATATAGTGCAGACAATAATATCGGAAGTAATATGTAGCAAAATGTAAATAGTGATTATATATTAAGATTATGGGCCATGTTTTTACTCTATATATTTTGTTAACTAAATATATATATTAATCAGATAAAAATAAATAGCAATGTTTTCATTTATTATCATAGCATACTATATGTAAAAAAAATGTTGATGTTCCATGGCTGTAAATGTATATTTTCTCTTCAATGTGTGTTCTTTTTCTGCTATAAAAATACTTTACATAGAAGTTGAGACATTAATAGAAATTCTGACCATTAGGAGAGAGAGAATTTTGCTTCACCCTTAAAACAGATGGCTTCCCATTCAGGCTATTTATTGTTATAGTTGTGACAAAAGTAGGACAGCCAGGGACAACCTTACTGTGATGGTCCTATTTCTTTTATGTTACTGTGTTAAAGCAACTTACATTTTTGAAGATTGGTTATTTAGCTATTTCCATAACCTAAATTTCAGACATCTATTTCTGAATTATATAATAGTGGATTATATAATTCTTTCTAATACTCCTGCTAGAGACACTAGAAAACCTAAGCAAATATGCATACATTTAAGTGTATTAGAAAGCTAACAAAGAATTGAAGGCCAAGGTCTGGAGAAGCTGAAACCTATATAGGTAACTTTGGCAACTGAGGCTACTTTTCTCCCAGAGACATCTGTAGTTCTTAAAAATTTGGCTCAAAGTCCAAGGAGATGAGCCTCTCTTGCTTTAGGAGTCAGGGTGACTATAAGTCGTTCCCTCAGGGACTGATGCCCAACTTTAAATCATCTTGATCCTTGAGCTAGGGTTAAGGTGGTCCCGGATTGCTAATTCTCTGACCAAAGGGAAATCTTCTCTGGAGAAAGATAGTATAATCTGTGCTTCAGATACCTTTATAAATTTTTAATCTAAGATAGTTTTCTTTTTGCCTGAAGGGCATACTTTGGTATTTCTTGTAGTATGAATCTGCTGATGAAGAATGCTTTCAGTTTTTGCTTAATTAAAAGTAACTTCATTTCACCTTCACTCCTGAGGATACTTTTTTCCTTTGGAATAGAATTCTAGGCTGTCAGTAATTTTCTTTGTGCATTTTAAAATGTAATTTCATTGTCTCTTGGTTGCCATTTTTACACTGTAGTATCATCAATGCTCAAATTCCCAAGTATCTGGAACTCTAAAAGGTGTCACATTATCTTGGAAAGTCAATAATAAGTGGGTTAGATAGGCTTCTATAGGTCTCCATTCAGTGTTTTCTCTTCCTCAACATCCACTCACTCATCAATCCATTGTGTATGGTTTCTTTACCCGACGTTATTTGTGGTTTTTTTTGTTTTGTTTTTCATTAACAACAATATCTTTGTTACTGATTCAAAGAATGCAGTAATATTATTTTACTGTTTCCTCAGAAGCACTGCCCACAATCAATAACATTTTTCTGTATGCTTTATGTTCCTACAAGTATGCTCTTTTGGTTTTACTCATCTCTGTCTTACATCCCTTCTTCCTCAATTTTTCAAACTCTCCTTCCCTTTGGAGCCTATACTTTGGGGCAATATTGACAAATATTTTGGTTTCTCAATGCCACACAATTTTCTGGCTCTTTGTGCTAATGTGCCCTGGCTTAAAACAGATATTCCTCCTACCCTGGTGACTTCTTTGTCAAGTTAAGTCATCTTGGTCCTCAATTTAAATGCCATTTTCGCCGAAACCAGTTTGGCTCAGTAGATAGAGCGTCGGCCTGGGGACTGAAGGGTCCCGGATTCGATTCTGGTCAAGGGCATGTACCTTGGTTGTGGGCACATCCCCAGTAGGGGGTGTGCAAGAGGCAACTGATTGATGATTCTCTCTCATCAATGTTTCTGACTCTCTATCACTCTCTCTTCCTCTCTGTGAAAAATCAATAAAATACGTATTTTTAAAAAATAAAAAAATAAATGCTATTTTCTCTGTAAAAAAAAAAAAAAAAAAAAAAAAATCCTATACCCCCAGCACTATTTAAGAAGCTTCCACTTTTTGCTATCAACCACATGGTTGTAGCAATTTTATTTTACCATTAATTATGTTATTTCTTGTTAGGGTAAAAAAAACTCTAAAAGGATACCTTGTTCACTATTGAGTCTCCAAGGTCCAGCACATTATCTAGCCTCTACTAAGCACTCTGTAAATATCTCAGTGTATAAATCTGTCCTAGTCCCTCCTTCTCTCCATGTGCCATGCCAGTCCTCCTACTCAGCTGTCATTACTGAATTCCTGCAGTAGCCTTCACACACATGTCTAGCTCTCTCCTGTCCCTCCTACATTTTAATCTACACACTGCTTTCAGATTAATGCACTCTATTTGGCCTTTAAATATTATTAAATATTATTATTTTTAACTCCATTTTCCACCAAACAGTATTTCTATGCAATCTAATTTAATCACCATCTATATGTTTACTAATGAACCAACAAATACATACATATATGCATGTGTATATATATAATAAATATGTAACTATAAAATATTGCACTTGAATATATATGTATATATATATACATATATATTCAAGTGCAATATTTTATAGTTACATATTTATTACATACGAAGACTCAAAGACGCAAAGACAAGTTACTTAGAAATATGGATGATTATGAGTAAATGTGTTATATGAGCAAAATGTTATAAGATAAATGTGCATTTTCTATATTTGCAACATTTGTTACATAAGCAATCTGTAATTATAATGCCCACAACATAATTCATTACCTTTCATATTTCTAAGTGCTTACCTGTTATTCTCAGTGCTATGAGTTTCAATGTCCTTATTATTAAAACATGGTTAATGATACTGTTATAATTATGAAATATTTTAGTCCCTTCCCTCTAAATAAAATATTGCACAGACAGACCTTAGTCACCCTGTCATGCACATAATTAACTGAACCACACCACCAAAGTTTACCTGTTTTTTATAAATTGCAACGTTGTTAAATTTGTTAAAAGCCCTATTCCTCATTGTGAGGGTGTTTGAAAATAGGGCCTTTAAAGAAATAATCAGGGTTAAATGAGGTCCTAAGAGTGAGAATTCATAGTTCCACCTTGCCTTTCCCCTCTTCCTTGTGGATTTGTTGAAGTGCTCTAAGTTAGCTGAGATGGCCCTAACTGGTTTGGCCCAGTGGATAGAGCGTTGGCCTGAAGACTGAAGGGTCCCAGGTTTGATTCTGGTCAAGAGCATGTACCTTGGTTGCGGGCACATACCCAGTAGGGAGTGTGCAGGAGGCAACTGATCGATGTTTCTCTCTCATTGATGTTTCTAACTCTATCCCTCTTCCTTCCTCTCCGTAAAAAATCAATAAAATATATATTTTTTTAAAAGTTTAAATTAGCTGAGATGTTGCAAACCCCTCACCCCTTTTTTTTACTCACCTAATTGCTCTGTTGAAGAACACCATGGAAAAAGACAAACTTCACTTTGTATATAAACTGTCCACCAGATGTAGTACAAAAATGAGCAGTGGGCAGCCCTTCTGGGAGATGGATACAGTCTAAGAGCTGTCTCTGCTGTACGTTCTGCTGAACAGAACTAGGGGATTAACTGAGTCCTGTTGGGTGATGTTGAACAACAGACTAATCAACACCAATCAGCTTTTCTTTTGATGTAGGTGGTTCTATTTCACAACTTCCAGAAAGAAATGTAATGTCTCTTGATCATTGATGGCTTCAGCATTTTAGCAATGCTAAGTTTTTTTGTTTGTTTTTTTTTTAATTGCTCTTCTATTTTTTCATAATGTTAGCAGGATTTTATAGAGAACATGCAGATTAAAATTATTATTGAAATGGAACATTGCTTTTCTAAGGGTTAATGAGAAGAAAGATGAAAATATTTAATGTTCTTGTTAGAAATGGACTGGCTTGGAGGGATGTTGCCAATGGAGGCTATTGATATTTTGCTCATGCTAAAGGAATGCCAGGCTACTGGGTTAGAGTGAGGAATGGGCCAGTAGGCAAAAGCAAATGTGCATAAATAAAAAGTGCACGTATTGAAGACATACTCAGGTTTGTGTAGAACAGATTCAGTAGTTGAGTTATGCTGTGGATAGAATTGTGATTTTTATTAGATCTTTTGCTATTTTAGATACTGCCAATTTATTGATGGATTCTAAAGGAGATCTTCTTTATCTGTCATCCAGTATCATGCAAATTATGTTACAATTAATTTTTCAAGAGCTGACTTTCTGAATTTAACTTATAAGTTCCTCGCCTATTTTTAAATAGAATTTGAGTTGCTAATGGTTGGCAGACACTCCGAGACAAGGAGGCAGTTGTGATGGCAGCCAAATGAATTTGCCCTGTATGTCCTCTCCAGCTGAGTGCTATGTAGTGCCAACTAACCCTCAGTTTTATGTCATGTTACGAGTTTTTCACACAAGTATTCTGATTCATCCATGTGATCTTATGAAACTTCTTCATAAATCATTTGTAATTAATTAATTCACAATCTGGGGTTATTAATTAAAATTTGTTCCTGATGCCAGGGTCAGTAATTTTCTATCTTAGTAGAAGCTGTGGTGCTCTGCCTAGATCCCATCTTTGGTTTGGTGCACCCCCACACCGGCTTCTGACAGTTTTATCCACAAATGTATCACAGTTCTCACAATACTCCCATCTCGTAGCCCTTCATATCTTCATCCTGAGAAGTGCCCATGGCTGATGGGACACGTCTTCCTCCACTTCAGGGGTTGGTATGAAAATTATGTCTGTATGATACATGTACAGAAATCCAACTTCCTTACCTCAAGAAGGGACTGCTCTGTAATGATATTTATATTCTAGACTCCCTGGAATTTTCATGGATCAGGTCAAGACTGATCTGCGACTTTACCTGAGACTACATTTTTGATCAACTCTTTCTCCTTCCTTACTCTGTTTCACTACCATCCTTCCTTATAGGTATCCCTGAAGAAACTTCATAAATAAAGCATCTAATACTCTGGATTGAGCTCTGTTTCCAGGATAGCTATCCTAATAATGTACCAGAAGTGGTTTCAGGAAGCAAACTCCAAGTAAAGGGTCCTGGAGTTAGAAACTTGAATCCTGATTTGTAGCAAATACCTCATCACTGGTGAGAGGCAGAGTTTGCATAGCTCTGGCATGCAGCCACAATGCAATTGCTAAGGCTGTCACTGAGGTCAACTGGAGTAGGATATGTGGGGAAGAAGATGCACTGGTTTGTGCAATATCTCTGACATTTGAGAGGTTCAAGAGAAATATAATTTATAAAGATTGTGGAATTGAAAGACTTTTTCTGAATGCCACTGTTGCTTTGAAGAGATGAAATAGCAGGCTCAGGGCAATCAACACCACTTTAAAGTCAAGTATGACAGTCAGAGGGCCTCTTTGGCAACTGTAAAAGAGACCTTCAGCTCCTACAGCTGGAGGGCAGATAGAACTGAAGACCTGGCATAAGACTTAATTATAAAAGTCACAGAACTCAAGAGACAGCTTAATTCTTGGTAAGCTTTTGTGCTAAGGCTGGAGCCCTGAAAGATAAAGAAAGTGGCACTGAAACTTGGAAGAGAGTTATCTGGGTCTGTGTACATGTAAACCTTGGACTTCCTTATTCCCCTGAAACTTCTGGGATTACACAAGTCTTCCAGTACCCTTTTGTTAAAAGTCTCCCCTACCTCTTGATTGAAGACTATGAAGCCTCAAATGAAGCAGATGCCTTACAAAATAATGCTAACCCTCCCAAATCTTTCCTCTTCTGGTAGCAAGGGCATGCCATATGTAACAAAGAACTATATACCATTCTACAGATCCTGGCATGGTGATGGGCCCTGCTATGTATGAACTATTCTGACAATTGGGTATCAAGTGATGGTACAGCCAAACTTTCTCATTGTGAGCTAAGTAATGCCAGATTAATAAATCATGAGATTGGGTAGGGTGAGCCTAGCATCAATCCATTATAAAATGGAAGTGATACATCCAGGATATGTAAGCTCAAGCAGGTCCAGAGGACTTATGAAAGCTGTAAATAAGGTAGCTAAGAACTCCCTATCACTGTTGCCGTAGCAGCCTCTCCTCACTTTATACCAATGGCCATTTGTTGGACACTGTGATGAGCTTCTCAGCTTTCTGTTTAATGAAAGGCTCAATGCCTCATCTGCTAAAGGTGCTGTGAAACAACAATTTTTAGTTCTCAGATATTTAAAGTGCCTCAGGTTCAGAGAGCTGCCTCAACAGTGGTCATGTTTTTTACTTGTTAATGCAGGTATAAAGTCCTGCTCACTTTGCCAAACTGGGGCCAACTCCAAAGGGCCATTTTAGTGATTTGCCAGAGATATTTATCTAGAGATCCTTATGGAATAGGAGAAGTCTAGATTAGAGCTTTACTTCTCCCTAATTTTGCTTCCTTCTTTTTCCTTCATACATGTTGACCCCAAGGGTACACACTTTCATAAACATCCTGTTTATTAATTGAGCCTATTCCTACAGCCTGTGATAGATCTAAGGAGTTTCCTATGACAATGTGATAGAGGAGGTTAAAGACCTGAGCTTAATTCACAGGTAAGTTGATATGTTGCTGCAAACTTAAAATGAATAGTTAATGCATTATCCCTCCACTTGGGTGTGGCTTTGAAAGATAACGATGAAGGAAGGAAAGCCTATCAGTTGGCAGGTCTTTGGGCAGAGTTCCTTGTTTTTGTGTAAAAAGAAATGGTTTAAGGTAATAATATTCATGGATTCATAGGCCATGATAAATAATTTAGATGGTTATTCAATGAATCTGCAAGGAGCAATATTATGAGATCAAGCTTAAAGATGTCTGGGAAGAGACATATAGATGGACTTTTGGGATTGGCAAGGAAGCTTGAAGCTCTTTACACTGCACACTAGAATGGACCTTTTATATACAGGATGACTTAGCCAATTGTTATCGGCTACCTTGACCATGACAGTGATGATATTATGGGCATGTGAATGGAGCAGTTATAGTGACAGAAATGAAATCTGTGTATATGCACCAAATATATGCTCTGTATTACCAGTTTCTGCTTCTGAAGGTTCATCCTGTTAATAGAAGAGATTTATGGTGAATATCCTATATGGTACCATCAAGGAGACCTATCATCCACTTGGTGCCAACTTGATTTCATTGGAACTTTTTATCTTAAAAAAAAAAAAAAAAAAAAAAAAGAATTTATTCTGACCAAGATTGAAACATGTGGGTTCACCATTGTAGCCCATAAAACTTAGACTCTAAGAGCTCATGGAGTATTTATTTGCTGGCATGAAATTCTGTATAACAACATCTCCAACTAAGAAATCTATTTTTTCTTTATAAAGAAGTGGGCACATGAGCATGGGAACCTTGGTCTCATTGCCTATAGCACTATCCAGAAACTGCCGTCCTGTTAGAATAGTGGAATAGCCTTTAAAAGATACAGATGAGCCCTGGCTGGGTTGCTTAGTTGGTTGGAACATTGTCCCATACACCAAAAGGTTGTGGGTTTGATTTCCACTCGGGGCACATACCTAGGTTGTGGGTTTCATCCTTGATCAAGGAGTGTACAGTAAGCAGCTGATCAATGTTTCTCTCTCACATTGATGTTTTTCTCTCTCTTCTTCTATCTCAAATCAATAAAAACATATCCTCTGGTGATGATTAAAAAAGACACAGATGACGTACCAGTTTGGAGATGAAAACTTGAAAGTATTGGGCACTATTTTTTAGTATGCAGTATACTCTTAAACCAACATCCATTATGTGCTGCTATTTAAGAAAAAGGTGGATTTTTTATAGTGTTAAGAATTGTGGCTCCCCAGCTTGGTATATTGAAGTCCTAATCCCCAATGTGACTGATTTTTAGAGATAAAGCCTGTAAAAAGGTAATTAGGCTAAATGAGACCATAAGGATAGAGACCTAATCCAATAGGACTGGTGTCTTACAAAGAAGAGGAAGTATGTTATAGAAACGAATACACCAGAGAAAAAGCTGTATAAGAACACAGTGAGAGAAGGGCAATTATTGAGCCGAGGGGAGAGAGGCCGCAAGAGAAGCCAACCCTGCTAGCACCTTGATTTTGAACTTGCAGCCTTCAGAACTGTGAAGAGCTAAATTTCTGATATTTAAGCCACCAGGACTGTGTTGTTGTCTTATGGCAGCCATAGTATCTAATACACATGGCTTTGGGAAATAATATGTAAAAGTAGAAGTGGCCTTACTCACCATCATTCCTATTGACCTACTTTAGGAATTTGTGCTTCCTGACCCTGAAACATTAAGCTCTGTGAGTCTAGAGGTTCTGGGTTTCTAGAAGGTTCTTTTCTACCCGTGGACACCCTCAGATTCCTACTAAATATTAAGATATAACTGCCACTTGGTGGTTTGGGGCAGCTAGTGCCAATAGACCAGCAAACACAAGGCAAGAGTGATTGATCCTTACCTTCTTTGGGAGCCAGGACTGCTGAGAACAGGGAAGAATATGTTTGGCTGTCAGGTGCTCCAATATATATCAGAGAGAAGGTGTTTTTGGTTCCTCTTTTGCTCATTTATAATGTTGAGTGGGCAAGTGCAGCAACCACGACCTTCCTAATGATGATATTGTAATGGGCTCAACCCTCAGGAATCAGGCTCTTTGTTTCTCCATTGGATAAGCCATTGGGGCCAGTGGAAGTGCTAGAGAGAGAGAGGAGTGCAGAATGCATGAAGGAAGGGGAAGATAGGTATTAGTGTTGCCATAGGACAAACTGTAGCAGCTAGTATGTTTCCTTGAGTATTTTGAGCACAGAATCCTGAAGGATCTGTGCCTGGATGGAGTAAATTTGTTGTAAGAAATAAGTGTATCCAAGCGGCTGCTGCAAGTGCTCAGCCAAGATTCCTGTTACTGGCCCTATTGTTGTCCTCCATCAGCTTGGGAGTATTGGCTACTCACCGCTCTTAGCTGCCCCCTTCTCTAGAGATTTGCCCTTAGCTATAGTTGCTGCTTCCACACACCTCCCACCATCCAGGGGTGGCCACAGCTAATGACCTAAAAGTAGGAAGCACAACAGACTGGCTCTCCTCTAAGCACACCCTTAGCACCTCATGTGCATTCAAATTGCTCTTAGACTCTATTTCTAGGCAATTGGACCTAAGACAATTATTAATAATAAAATAAATCCAACAGAGTGTGTTAGTCATGTTGGCCTGATAGAGTAGCTTCTCTGAGCCCAGCACTCCGCTCCCACTATGTGGGGGTACAGTGGCCTGAGGCATAGCCTGTCCTATCATTGAACTTGCCATCTAATTACAAAGTGAAAAACATAGGTACATGCACAGTGTAAACCTGTTACTAGGTGCCAGATGGTATCAGGTTGACAAGAGGTGAACTTGGAGTTGGGGAAAAAAAAGAGTGTCTTTCTCAGAAAGGTACATATTTGAAAGTAATTATTAGAACTATTTAAAAGAATGTTCACTGCCATAATTTGATAATTTGGGTAAGTGACAGTATATATATATATATATATATATATATATATATATATATATATATATATATATATATATATGTGTGTGTGATAAAGGTGGTGAGATATAGTTAATTTGTTGTGTTAAAAAGAGTTGAAATAAGGCATATAAATTTCCAAAATACTAGCATCTGAATTGATGTTCTGATGCTGTAGGTATTTGTTTAGAATACCTATAGCTCAAAGCTCAGTTCCCAGGTGCTGTCCAGTGAGAGGACAGAGTGTGTTGAGACTTTTCCGGGGGAACTGTCAGATAGCAACCATAGGGGGCAATGCAAGCTCGGCAGTAGCAAGCTCAGCTCCCTGTCTGCACCCGCTGAACCGGTCCTTTCAAGGCATTGCTGTTTTATTATTCCTGTTTAAAGCAGGCTGAATCTTTAGTTTCACAATGTCTTAAAGTGCACAATTACCTGAAGTTTGGGGGAAAGCCAGATGTCTAAATGTAAAAGTGTTCAATGTAAAGAAAAAACGTGTTATAAAGATACAAGGACTAAATGGATGGAGAGGCTTTGAATTTTACAGTTGACACAAAAAGAGGACAGAAGTTTGTAGCTAATAATTAAGAATCTAATTTGCTCCAATGATTGTTGCCTGTCAAATTCCTGTTTTTGGAAAAGTCAAGTCTTGGAAAAGCAAACCAAATCTTATTTAAATTTTGTTATATTTCCTAATGAATTTGGTGTCTGAATATTATCAGTGAAGCGACCATTGTTGAACAAATAAAATAGTTCTTGCAATCTATTTTAAAGGGTATATGTGTTTCACATATTTCTGCACTTACTTTAAAGTTTCAGAGTCAGTGAATATGGATGAATATTGATGAGTATGATTTTCCTGCCCATCATTATAAAAATACCTTTCCAAGTTGAACTGTTAATGAAATGATGAGAAAATCTGAGGTGAACATTAGCAGTCTATTTTCATTTTGTTTCATCAAAAAGAATCTATTTTACAATTACTATTTACTTGCAATAACCTGCAGCAAAAAATGATTTAATGTTCAGTATGTGCATTAAAATGTACTTGCTCTTTTTAATATGTAAAAGCTGATGGAAATTTCATTTAAGCACAATTCCGGTATCACAAATTTTAAGCAAAATAAAAGGAAGTTAGGGTACCATTTAAACATGGCTATAAAAATAATTTATTTCAGTGGCTGGAGGGAAGGAAGTGTTGGTCAAAGTAATTTTTATCTTCGATGGGATTCTCCACTAGCCTACTTTTTTTATTTGGCTTAATGCATGCCACAATAATCATGCTATTTCTTCCTAGCATTTTCCTAGCTCTCAGTAATAAGAATAATTGCAGAGTGTTTATATTCTAAAGTGCCTTTTTCTCACTAAGCTCTGAAGTCCTTTCTGCGCATTAATTCCCACAAGATTTCTGTGTGGCACACAAGCATGTGTATTATTCTCTTGTTTTCCCCTTCTAACAACAAAGATAGTAAGGCACACAGGCAATACGATCCACAAGAGAGAGCCAGGATGACAGAGGCAGATCAGGGCATGGCTTCCAGTTCAGGAGCCAGGCCATGCTTTCTAGGAATTATTAATACACTGGATGATGTGAATCCTGACTCTTAGTAACTGTCATTTATGTCCTAGTGTTTATCCTAGAACATTAACATTTATAGGAAGGAAAAGTGTAATAACTTGAAGTAAATTTTATTATCCCCTGTAAACAAGCAAGTAAATAACTGCAATAATAGGAAGGTTATTGACATCATTTGAAAGGTAAATGTTTAATGGTATAAGTGTAAAATTAACAATTAAAACAAAAATTATTTTAAATAACATAAAAGCTGCTAGAAAACACACACACACCTCATTATGTAATTTGAGTATAGAATGAAGCTGTGTAAATATATTGACTAGGGCTCAATGATGTCCAGACAGGCCTGGAATGTGACATGTACTCGATATACATTATTTAGCAAATACATGAATAATACAATTTGAAAATCCTAGCCAAATTATTTTAATCTCTTTTAGGTGGGGTAATAGTATTGCAATTGCATATATTTTAAGCTTTCTTATCTTTTCAGTATATCTCAAATATATCTATTCTTCCACGTGCAAATGAAATTATTGGAAATAATTCATCTGGAGGTTTGAGGGGTATATGAAACAAGATTAGCCATGATTTAATTATTGTTGAAGCTGTATGATAGATATATAGGTCAAGTATATATTTTATTTTTGTTTATGTTTACAATTTGTTATGATAAAAATGTTTGAGATTTAAAAGCCCATACCCAAATATATTAAATAAGATATTGTTACTAATATGTCATAATAAAATACATCTCACTTAGCTATTTGGTATTCTAATCTATCCAGTACTTAGTCAAGAAATAAAATGTGCCCCACAAAAAAAGAGGAGCCCTCAGATATCAATATGAATATCATAAGATTATATTAGTTAGATGTCATAGGTCACATACTATTTTTTTTAGCATTCTAATGAAAGTTGCTGCTTAACTATATGTTAAAAAATTAATAGTTTGAGTATTCACAGACTTAGGGTCAAATACTTATGCTAAAATTTAGTAATTTGGTAATTTATTTCAATTCTGTAAGTCTTCATCTCCTCACATATAGAATATATATGATAATATCTATATTTCAGGGTTTTATTTTTTATTTATTTTTATTTTTAAAATATATTGTATTGATTTTTTACAGAGAGGAAGAGAGGGATAGAGAGTTAGAAACATCGATGACAGAGAATCATTGATCAGCTGCCTTTTGCACACTTCCTATTGGGGTATGCCCGCAACTCAGGTATATGCCCTTGACCAGAATCGAACCTGGGACCTTTCAGTCCACAGGCCAATGCTCTATCCACTGAACCAAACCGGTTTCCGCTATATTACAGGGTTTTAATGAAGTTTGCAATTGATTAAAGTTTTTCCCGGTAGTTGATAGGTGTTATATAAATAGTAGCTCATAATTTTAATCTTGATTCTTTCATTTTTGAGACAACATAAAGTTAAAGTAAAAAATAGCTATATGATGTTCAATGGAGAATTATACCCTTACAGAACATCTAATAGGAAAACATGGTCCAAAAAATAAATTAAAAAATTAGCTATTTTTTAAAGCCAAAATTCTGAGTCTCTTTTAGTATAGGGACCCAAAAACCTGTAAGCCTTGCCAAAGTTTGTGTTTGCCTTTGTGTGGCAACACATGACAATAAGTAATATAGTGATCATAGAGAATTATTGAGAAAAGTTTACAAGAAACCCAAAATCTCAGAAGCCTAACAAAACAACAACTGGTTTTCTACCTATGTCACACAGTCCACTGTAAGTCTGGAGGTTCTCCTGGGAAGCTCTTCACCCAGATGCCTTTCTTTTGACTCCATCATGCCCTGGTGTTTCCTTAGAATTCTCTGACAGATTCACTTCATTTGTTCAGTCAATTGACAAAGAAAAAGAGGCCCCATTGAGGATTGCATGAGATACTGCACATGCCCTTACCGGGACTAGAACCTGTAACCTTTAGGTGCACAGGCTAACTCTCAACCAACTGAGCCACATCAGCCATGTCTTATGAGATTATTTAGGGGCATGCCTGGGAATGAACATCTTTTCCACCACACAAGTGTTCTCTTAGCTATAGTGGCCTGGAAGATGCAGTCTTCCCATGTAGCCACAAAGTGTGGACTCCAGACAAGTGTCTGCTACAGTACACAATGAAGAAAGTATCTCAACAGTTCTAGGAGGTTTTATTAAAAAAAAAAAAAAAAAAAAAAAAGGGGGGGGGTGAATTATGTAGCTGTATGTAACCTGTACTAGACTCTAAGCTCTCTGAAACTGGGGAAATGAATTAATGAATTGGTTATTTCTGACTTCCAGCTAGTACTCAGTAATCAGAAGTTTTGTTAAATAAATTACTCAGAAAGTCTAGATTTTTAAAGTTTTTGTATAATTGTTTTTATTATATTTAACGTATTACATACAGTATGTCTCCTTTTCCTCTGATTGACATTCCCCTCCCCCCCCACTCCCAATCCCGAGGTCAAGCCCCAATGCCCCAGTGTCTGTATCCCTTGGTTATGCTAATATACATGCATACAAGTCCTTTGGTTGATCTCTAATCCCTCCTTCCCTGCCTTGTCTCTGAGGCTGGATGGTTTGTTCAGTGCTACCTTGTCTCTAAATCTATTTTTGTTCATTAGTTTATGTTGATCATTATATCCCACATATGAGTGAGATTATGTGATATTTATCTTTCTCTGACTGGTTTATTTCGCTTATCATAATGCTCTCTAGTTCTATCCATACTGTTGCAAATAGTAAAAGCTACTTTTTTCTTTATAGCAGTGTAGTATTCCATTGTGTAGATATACCACAGTTTTCTAACTGACTCATCTGCTGATGGGCACTTAGGCTGTAATTTGTGCTGCTATCAACATAGGGGTGCATATATTCTTTCTAATTGGTATTTCTAGTTTCTTGGATACAGTCCTAGAAGTGGGATTACTGGGTCAAATGGAAGTTCCATATTTAGCTGTTTGAGGAAACTCCATACTGTTTGGCACAGTGGCTGCACCAGTCTGCATTCTCACCAGCTGTGCACAGTTTCTTTTGCTCAGCATCCTCTCCAGCACTTGTCGTTTGTTGATTTGTTGATGATAGCCTTTCTGATAGATATGAGATGGTACCTCATTGTTGTTTTGATTTGCATCTCTCAGATGATTAGTGACTTTGAGCTTGTTTTCATATGTCTCTCAGCCTTCTGTATGTCCTCTTTTGAAAAATGTCTACTTATGTCCTTTTGCTATTGGATTATCTTCCTTTTGTTAAGTTGTATGAGTTCCCTGTACATTTTAGACATTAAATTCTTATCTGAAATACCATTGGCAAATATGTCCTCCCATGCAGTGGGCTTTCCTGTTGTTTTGTTGATGGTTTCTTTTGCTGTGCAGAAGTTTTTTATTTTGATGTAGTCTCATTTATTTCCTCCTTAGTTTCCATTGCCCTAGGAGCTGTATCAATAAAGTTATTACTATGACATATATCTGATATTTTGCTGCCCATGGAGTCTTCTAAGATTTCTATGGTTTCCCATCTTACATTTAAGTCCTTTAACCATTTAGAGTTTATTTTTCTGTATGGTGTAATTTGGTGATCTAGTTTGATTTTTTTGCATGTATCTGACCATTTCCCAGAACCATTTATTCAAGAGACTGTCCATTGTATTCTCTTTCCTTCTTTGTCAAATATTAATTGAACATAATGGCTTGGGTCAATTTCTGGGTTCTCTGTTCAGTTCCATTGTCCATATGCCTGTTCTTGTGCCAGTACCAGGCAGTTTTGAGCACTGTAGGTTGGTAATATACCTTGATATCTTGTATTGTGATCATTCCAACTTTGGTCTTCTTTCTCAGGATTGCTGTGGCTATTCTGGGTCTTTTTATTTTTATTTTATTCCAGATGAATTTTGGAGTGTTTGTTTTAGGTCTGAAACATATCATTGGTATTTTATTTATTTATTTATTTTTAATATATTTTATTGATTTTTTACAGAGAGAAAGAGAGAGGGATAGAAAGCTAGAAACATCGTTGAGAGAGAGACATTGATCAGCTGCCTCCTGTACACCCCCCACTAGGGATATGCCCGCAACCAAGGTACATGCCCTTGACTGGAATCGAACCCAGGACCCTTCTGTCCCCAAGCCAATGCTCTATCCATTGAGCCAGACCGGTCTCGGCTCATTGGTATTTTAATGGGGATTGCATTGAATCTATAAATTGCTTTGGATAGTATGGACATTTTAATGATGTTGAATCTACCAATCCATGAGCATGGTATGTATGTTCTTCCACTTGTTTATGTCTTCCTCTATCTCTTTTTTCAATGTCCTGTAGTTTTCCTCCATAGTTAAGTTTATTCCTAGGTATCTTAATATTTTTTGATGCAATTGTAAATGGAATTTTTTTTTCTTTTTAGTTTCTCTTTCTGTGAGTTTATTATTGGTGTATAAAATATTCATAGATTTCTGGGTGTTAATTTTGTATCCTTCTACATTGCTGAATTCATTTATTAAGTCTAGTAGTCTTTTGATGGAGTCTTTAGGGTTTTCTTTATACAATATCATGTCATCTGCAAATAATGACAGTTTTCCTTCTTCTTTTCCAATTTGAATGCCTATTATTTCTTTTTTTAAATATATTTTATTGATTTTGTACATAGAGGAAGGGAGAGAGATAGAGAGTTAGAAACATCGACGCTCTATCCATTGAGCCAAACCGGTTTCGGCTGAATGCCTATTATTTCTTCTTCCTATGTGATTGCTCTGGCTAGCACTTCTAGTACTACTAGTATATTGCACAGGAGTGGTAAAGTGGGCATCCCTGTCTTGTTCCTATTCTTAGAGGAAATGGATTTCATTTTTACCCATTGAATATGATATTGGCTATAGGTTTTTCATATAAAGGTTTTATTATGTTGAGGTCTGATCCCTCTATTCCCATTTTACAGAGGTTTTTTTTTTTTAAATCAAGAAAGGGTGTTGGATTTTGTCAAATGCTTTTTCTGCATCGACTGATATGATTGTGTGATTTTTGTCTCGCAATTTGTTTATGTGATGTATCACATTTATTGACTTGCGATATTATACCATCCTTGCATCCCCCAAATAAATCCTTTTTGGTTATAGTGTGTAATCTTTCCAATGTAATGCTGAATCCAATTTGCTAGCATTTTGATGAGGATTTTAGCATCTATGTTCATTAGGGATATTGGCCTGTAGTTCTCTTTCTTTGTAGTGTCTTTATCTGGTTATGGAATTAACTTAATGCTGGCCTCATAGAAAAAACTTGGAAGTGTGCCTTTCCCTTGAATTTTTTGAAATCGTCTGAGGAGGATAGGTTTTAGTTCTTCTTTGAATGCTTGGTAGAAATCCCCTGTAAAGCCATCCAGACGAGGGCTTTTGTTTCTAGAAGATTTTTGATTACTGTTTCAATTTCCTCTTTAGTTATCAGCCTATTCAGGTTTTTTTTTTTTTTATTCTTTCTGATTGAGTTTGGAAAGCTTATATTTTTCTAAGACTATGTCCATTTCATCTAGACTGTCCATTTTGTTGGAATAGAGTTGTTCATAGTATTTTTTTCATAATCATTTGTATTCCTGTAGGATTGTTTGTTACTTCACCTATTTTATTTCTGATTTTGTTTATTTGAGTCCTCTCTCTTTGCTTCTTGGTGAGCCTGGCTAGAGCTTCATCAATCTTGTTTATCCTTTCAAAGACCCAGCTCTTGGTCTTACTGATTTTTTGTATTATGTGTGTGTGTGTGTGTGTGTGTGCATGTGTGTGTGTGTGTGTGTGTGTGTGTGTGTGTGTCTCTATGTCATTTATTTTTGCTCTGATCTTTATTTTTTCCTTCCTTTTGCTTACTCATGACTTTTCTGTTGCTCTCTTTCTAATTCTTTGAGTTGTAGGGTTAGATAATTCACTTTTTTTTTTTTTTGAGATACACCCTATCAAGACACATTGCTTTCAATGTGTCTCATAGATTTTGGATTATTGTGTTTTCATTGTCATTTGTTACCAGGATGCTTTTTATTTCTTCATTGATCTCTCTGGTAACCCAATCATTGCTTTTGTATGTATATATTTTTATTTATGACATTACTATTAAGAAATAAGCCTATTGAGTATATTTAAAAAATATTTTTATTGATTTCAGAGAGGAAGGTAGAGGGAGAGAGAGAAAGAAAAAGATCAATGATGAGAGAAAATCATTGCTCAGCTGCTTTCTGCATGCTCCACCTGGGGATTAGCCTGCAACCCAGGCATGTGCCCTTACCAGGAATGGAACCATGATCTCCTAGTTCATAGGTCTACACTCAACTGCTGACCCATACCAGCCAGGCTATCTATTGAGTATTGAAGAAAAAGTAAGTTCTGACAAAAAAATTCAGTGTGGTCTTAATTGAATAACAGAATCAATATAATTGACTATTTGAAATAGCAAAAACATTTTTTGAATATTTTACTGGAACACAAAAATGATGGCCTTATTTCTTGGTTTTGAATTTTCGTAAAGATAATAGAAATTAATATGGATTATATAAAATTCTAAAGAAAGAATCTAAGAGTATTTGTATAAACCATTTTGTATATTCCTTGACTCCAAAAATTACCTTAAAGATATTTCTCAGGTAATCCTTTTCCTCCTAAATTTGGAATTTTAGGATTGAAACAGAATTTCTACTCTCTTTATTATCTTCTGGTGATCAAGAAAAAAATGAGGAGGATTTGATTCATTTATTAAACAAACAAACAAATAAATACTTTAAAATTCATTGGCATATGCAGTGTAGCAGAACAGAGGAGTATTAAAGAAAGTGGGTATGCTGGCTTGGTGACCAGGTAGCAGAATCACCCAAGATAATGACAGAAACTAGGTAGCAATTCATTGTTTGACAGTGAGACTTGACACCATACCATAAGGATAATGTTCTCCTTGTGCCACAATCATTATATGTTTCAGGCTTGGTGATGGGTCAGAGTACTAATGAGAATTATAGACATTAACATGATTTTGGGAATAAAAAGATAATAGCGTGAAAGAAATGAGTAGATGTTTGTGTAAGTAACAGTGACAATGAAAAAGCAATAATAAAACCATTAAAATGTAAGAATTATAGTGGAATGTACTTTAGACATTGCTCTAGGTATTTTTTCCATCTCTGTCATTGATTCTGGTGAATATTACTACAGATTGTTCTCTCTCTCTCTTTTTTTTTAATATATATTTTATTGATTTTTCACAGAGAGGAAGAGAGAGGGATAGAGAGTTAGAAACATCGATGTGAGAGAATCATCGACCAGCTGCCTCCTGCACACCCCCGCTGGGGATGTGCCCGCAGCCAAGGTACATGCCCTTGCCCGGAATCGAACCCGGGACCCTTCAGTCCACAGGCCGACACTCTATCCACTGAGCCAAACTGGTCCCGGCTACAGATTGTTCTCTTATCACCTATCTACAACACAGATTTTTTTCAGAAAGAAAATTGATGTGCAAAACACAAACAAAAACTATTACTAAAGAACAGCTACTTCTACCTCTTTGAAATATAATGGCCCTTGAACCTCTGTGGAAATTTGGAAACTGGTGGAAAAGTATCAAGAATGTAACTAGAGATATTTTAAAGGCATAGCTAAAAGTAGATGGTTTTTTTTTTAGAAGACTTTATGTTCAGTATAATTTTCTTAAAACTTTAAAACTATATTTGTCAAAGTATGGCATAAAGCAACTGAGAAAGTTGCTGCCAAAGGACTTTTGCCCATCTCAATACAAACAAACAAAAAAGGAAACAATAGGCTTGGTAATAGCGAATGTGTTGGGGATGAGAGATTGGTTATATACTGAAAATAGCAATAGAAATTCTAAAATTTATGTACTAAAATACATTTTTATTTGTTTTATTCCAAATTGAAATTATTGGTTAAGTTTAATGGTAGTTGGTTTCTTTAAAGTAACTGTTTTTAAGTTGTTGGTTTTTTGGGGGTTTTTTTTTTTTTTGTTTTTTTGTATATCTTTCATCACCTAAAACATATCTGTGCATAATGAACTTTAAAATGTATGTTTTTTAATCTCCTCTCTTATGGCTATCATTTACAGGGTTTAATTTTAGAAAGGAACTCTGAGAAACTATTAAATAGTGTTCACACTGTACACATACACATAATACCCATTTAAATGTGCTTTAGGAAGATGTTGAGGTTTATATCTTAATGTTTATATAGACTAATTTTTTAATCTCAAAAATTAGTCATTTTTCCTAATTTTATTGAAATGAACCAATATATTGAAGGTGTCTTTTAGCTAGCTGGTACAATCTGAAATACCTTCATTTTTAGCTTATCTGACTATAACTGTAAACCTTTGTATTTGTACCGCTTTCTGCTTTCTTTCATGAATAGAATTCAGTTGTACTAAGGTAATGGTGCAAATTTACAGTCTCTATAAAAGCAGTTATTGTATTGCTTTGCCTAATGCATTAGGAAGAGAAGACCATTTGGCAGACAACACATATCTACAAAAGAACAAAATGCAGTAAAATCAAAATTGCATTAGTTTCGCCAATAATTTGTGTTATAATTTTTATGGCAAATATTAATGGAAAGGATCCCTTAAATGAAAATGCGTCTGACTTTTTCCTTTTGTTGTTGCTTCCCTGGTTGTATTTACATCCAGTCATTTATTGTCCATTAAAGAAGTAATGCTATGCTAATGTAAGGGGGGAAAATCAATGCTACTGAAATCTGTAGCTGTGGGGAAACAGTGCAGCAGCTGGTTTGCAAACAGCGAGCCCATATAGATCAATGAAATTATAAGCTAAATCTGCTGATGCTCACAAACTGCTCCAGCGGTGTTCTGTCTAACCTTTGTCAAGTTCAAGAGCTCTAGAAAGCAGGGGTGACTAAATGGAAAGCAGGGCAAAGGCAATCAGGAGACGGTGACAATGTACCTGGAGTATTTTAGTTGGATATGTGATGTTCTACATTTGCAGCTACCACGATATCCACAGATTTTTAACCTATAGAAAAGCCATTTAATCTGTAAGTGAGCCACAAAGAAAGCCTTCACACCCCAGAAAAATCTCTGCCTTAAGAGGGTCCCTTGCTCTGGAACATGGAAGCTTACGTGATATTTCACAGATCTGCCTGTTAAGTTTAGTTCCAGAAAATATTCATGATGGGATTCTGGAATATGTGGTGTTAGATTTGGTGACTTATTGTAGTCTTTAAAGTTTTCTTTATTATAAATATACTAGTAGCCCTGTGCACGAATCTGAGCAACAGTAGCTGGCAAGTAGCTCGCTGTTGCCCTCCAGTAGCTCTCTGCACAGTGCCTTGCCTTCCCGTAGTTCCCCCTCCACATTGCTCTCCCCCCCATTTTTTTATTAAGGTATTATATGTGTACATATTTTACCATTGCCCCCCTCCCAACTCACTCCCATACATAACTTCATCCCCCAGCGTTTTGTGTTCGTTGTTATGCTTATATGCATGCATACAAGTCCTTCAGTTGATCTCTTATCTCCCCCACCTCTCCCTAACCTTCCCGCTGTAATTTGACAGTGATGCTTTACTGTCTCTCTATCTGTCTTTTAGTTCATTGGTTTATAATGTTCTTTATTATCCATAAGTGAGTGAGATCATGTGGTATTTTTCTTTCATTGACTAGCTTAGCATAATGTTCTCCAGTTCCATCCAGGTTGCTGCCCTGCCCCCTCCTATAGCTCTCTGCCACCTGCTTGTAGCTAGCTGCTCCACCCTCATGCTGATCCTTGATCTGGTCATTCCTGGTAGGCCGTTACGCTTATTACATCTTTTTATATAGGTTTATTAGCCCAGCCAGAGTGGCTCAGTGGTTGAGCATAAATCTGTGAACTAAAAGGTCACAGTTTGATTCCTGGTCAGGGCACATTCCTAGGTTTCAGGCCCGAATCCCAATAGGGGCGTTCAGAAGGCAGCTGATCAAGGATTCTCTCATCATTGATGTTTCTATCTCTACCTCTCCCTTCCTCTCCGAAATCAATAAATGTATATTTAAAAAAAGATATTATTATATACATTGAGCCTTAGCATCTTGATAATAAATCACTGATCAGATACATGCACATTTGACATTTGAAAAAGACAACAAGGTTTGTATCTCAATAAGTTATTTTAGTGTCAAGTTACATGACATTAGTGTTTTCCTCTATGCTAATTAAATTTTCAATGTTTCTTTTAGCTAAGCCTTCTAAGAACACTCAGCTATACTTTAGCTACTTTTCCCAATACACAAAATTTTTGACATAAGGAGTGCTAATTGATTCAATGAGAGGAAAGTCAATATTCCCAGAAGAGAATCATCAAAATTTATTGATGGATTAAAAACAATAGATTAATTCTGTTTAAAAGTAGAAGAGGTCTTTGACATTGGCACATGTAACATCATTTCCCTATTACTTGAAAAGATTAATGAGTTTCCCAAGGTCACACTTCTATTGAATAGTAATAGTGGAACTCAGAACCAGATACTCCAGGCCACAGGCAGTGCTATGCCCATCACATGAACTACCATTGGCACCGATATGGATGGGAAAAAGAAAGAGAATGTAGAAGGCAGAAGAAGAAGAATGAAGATTTACATGGGATGTTTTTTCAAATAGTTATAAGACACAATAGGAACACGTTATATGGAATAAAATTAATCACAAAATATCATTTCTACTAAGTATTCTTAATTAAGTTGTTGGCAAGAAGAACAAAAATGTGTCCTTCATCTTTCTCCTTCCCTCCCTTTCTCTCTTCCTCCTTCATATCAACTAAAACATTTCAAAACAAAAAAACTGCTTGCAGGGCCAAACGAAGTCTAGACTGTCAACAAGGCTGACCATACACCAAGCAAAGTGTCTTGTGAGGCACAAGACTTGCTTTCTTTGAATTCTAGTTCAGTAAGTATATTGATTGAAATCATTTTTTTTCTGTCTTAATCCTCTATGTAATGATATATAGGTGACATAAGCTTCATAGGACTGGCTAACTATATAAATGTTTGAAAGTTTAGCCAAATAGCATCAACTGGGAACTCTAATAGTTCAGTCCCCTCATTTAAATCTACCTTGATTTTTATATTCAAAGTCATTTTCTGTATGGCTTGTTCAAATTTAATAATATTTAGAGTGGATAAGATAACCAGAGTTGTTTTGCTTCCCTATGCAAAGGATAATCACCAGCCCAGGAAGCATGGCTCAGTGGTTGAGTATCAGGAGGTTCAGTTCCTGTTAGGGCACATGACTGGTTGGCAGGCTTGATCCTCTGTTGGGGGCGTGCAGGAAGCAGCTGATCAATGATTCTTTTTCATCTCTGATGTTTCTATTTCTCTCTCCCTCTCCCTTCTTCTCTGAAATCAATAAAATATATTTATAAAAAAGTAATCATTCCAGATTAATTGTTACATTTTTTGGAGGTATACCATTAAAAAATAATGTAAAAAATATTAGAGTATAGATAATATATCCTAAATAATTTTAGAACAGGCTAAACCTGAGCAATATGTAGATGTTAATCCTCACCTGAGGATATGTTTTTATTGATTTTAGAGAGGAAGGAAAAGAGTAAAATATTGATATGAGAAAGAAGCATTGATTGATTGACTCCCAAACATGCCCCAAATGGGGATCAAATCCACAACCTAGGTATGTGCCCTGACTAGGAATTGAACCCACAACCTTTTTTGGTGTACAGAATGAAACTCCAACTACCTGAGCCACCTGGCCAGGGTGAGCAATACCTATGTTTTATCTGCTGATGTTTAGGTAATATGAAACCTATAAAATACAATTTAAAATTTTATTTTAAAATACCTTATTCTTAAAACCTTATGCAAACTAGTGCAGCCATTGTGGGAAAAAAGTAAGGAATTTCCTCAAAAAATTAAAAATGGAACTCCCATTTGACCCAGTAATCCCACTTCTAGGAATATAGCCCAAGAAATCAGAAACACCAATCAGAAAGAATATATGCACCCCTATGTTCATAGCAGCACAATTTACCATGGCTAAGATTTTGAAAACAGCCTAAGTGCCCATTGGCAGGTGAGTGGATTAAAAAACTATGGTGCTAGTACATCTACACAATGGAATACTATGCTACTTTAAAAAAGAAGAAACTCTTACAATTTGCAAAAGCATGCATGGACCTGGAGAACATTATCTAAGCAAAATAAACCAGTCAGAGAAAGATAAATATCACATGCTCTCATTTGTGTATAATGAACAACATAAACTGATTAACAAAAATAGATCCAGAGATATAGAAGCATTGACTCGACCATCCAACCTCAGAGAGAAGGCAGAGGTAAGGGGTGGGGATGGGGTAAGAGAGCAACCAAAGGACTTGTATGCATGCATATAAGCATAACCCATAGACACGGGGTGAGGGCATGTGCTAGGGGGTGGGAATGGCTGGGGAGAGGTCAATGCGGGGTGAGGGGGGGGGAGAGATACATGTAATACTTTAAACAATAAAGAATTTTAAAATGAAGTAAAATACCTTATTCTCATATTTACAGTTTTTCAAAGTATACTCATTTCTACATTATGATATCCTCATGAATACCATGAAGCATATTATTATCTCCAGTTTAGTGGATATGGAGAGGCTAAGTCAAGAAAATCAGAGATGAGAAATCAACTCCTGGGAACAAATTCCATTATTTCATTACTGCCTTTCTTTTATGCTTTGAGTTGGGACAAATGAAGTAAGAGAAAAACTGAAGCATAAGAAGAAAAATTTGTTCCTCATATTACATAATTATATCAATGATTATGACTCAGTAAGAAACAAGTCATTCAGTATCTTTCAAATTAAAAGAGTTAATTCATACTTCAAAAATAATTTTCAAGGACTTTTAAAAGAGCAATGGCAAAGCATTACAGAGTTATTGGAGAGCCTGCACAAAGAAAACAAGAAATAAATATACAACCATGATTTACTATAGCTGTGGAAGATGGTTGATGGAGTGGCATGGAATTCACTACACCAACATGGAGGAGGCATTTTGAGGTTATTCTTAACCTTTTGCAGATAAAAACCAAAATAATCTCAATACCTCTTATTTCCTACTCCCATCATCAAAGAGCAGAAAGATATAGGGCAGTAGATAGAGGGTAGTGAGAAAGCAGTGACTATAGCTGGCAGTTAGTACAGTGAAGATAATGAGATCTCTGTGGTTTTCAGCATAGCAGCGATCTTGATCTCTCCTCTGTACCCTTTCAGTGCCACTGACATATCTTCTTGCATCACACATGAGGAGATAGGTCCAATTGTAGCTAACAAACCAGGTTTGTGATCAAATGAATCACTACGTAACCTCATATTCCCTGATTCCATGGCTTCGGATTGCAGATCCTTCCTATTTATGGGCCTTGTTCTTGCTATGATGACCCAATTGTACTCTCTTCTGTGGTTTATGGACACCATTCATTACACTCTTGATTTTTTGTGGGCACACCCCTGATTAAGGAGATATCCACAGCTCCTTGTGCTCATTCCTCCCTGTTTGAGTGAGACTGGCAGAACTGCCAAAGCTGAGCTGACTCTTCTGGCCCCTCTACTAGAGGCAAATCAGATCAGTTTAATAGTTAATAAGAAGGAAAGTAGGGAGAATTACAAGTTTTATTTGACTAAGATTTAGTTTGAACTTCGAGCAATTTCAAAGGCAAAAAAAACCTCTACAATTTATTAAAATTTGGCTACTCCGAAGAACCTATTCTTGGGGATACACGCAGCAAGGAATACAACAAAGAATATGAAAAAACAAACCAAACCAAGGTATTTACTCTAGTACAATGTTTCTCTTGAGCTATGAGGCACAGAGAATGAGCAGTTGGATCTCTGTGTAAAGGCTGTGATCCACAGAACAATCTTTGCCATGTTAAATTGATTGTGTTCACCCATCTCTCATTTGGTACATAGACCTGTCCACTGTTCTCCCATCTCTGATGGACTTTTTCATTCTCCCATCTCTGATGGACTTTTCTTATCCTAGTTACCTTTTTGATACCCTAAGAAAATCCAGATTTTCTATCCTGTCTATGCTGCTTTGAGTCAAGTATTGTCTGTAGTCTTAAGCTATTTCCCATGAATGGTTCACCCATCAGGTCTTATCTAGTAAAAAAAAAAAAAAAACACAACTAAAGAGAAAAGAGACAGAAAGTATCTTTTAATACATTAATGTTTTTATAAGTACTTTTTTCATGAGGATTGGTTAATATTAGAGATATATTGTTTGTGTTTATTATTGGTATGTTTGCTTTACTCTTGATAAAATATACATAATTTGTTTTACAGTGGAACTTTTTCCCTATTCTCAACTAAACTATTTGTTGACCTTATTCAGTTTTGAATAAACATAATCTATTAAGTATGGTTTTGAAAAAAAAGCTATTTGAACTGGGTGAGACCATTATGTAATTGTAACCATAATTCTGATGTTGATCATAAAAAGACAAGTTGCTCTCTCTCAGCATGCTGCTTTAATAAGGCCTCATCTTGTCTGATTGTGCCATTTTTCCCAGTTTCAGAATATGAATAGTCAAGATTTTTTCAGTACTTATCACATTATGAGATTCATTTGTTGAATGAGTAAATTGAGCAATGATATGTATATGTAGCTCTAGTGTGTGTGTGTGTGTGTGTGTGTGTGTGTGTGTAAATATTGGCTAGAAATTTATTTAAATGTCACATTATAGACTTGGTGGTGTTTTTTTTACACATTATATTGCATCCAACTTGATCAATAGTGGCAGTTGTTTACACCTATAAAGTCACCTCCACAATTAGATACAGAATGTTTCTGTCATCGTGAATAGATTCCTTTTGTCCCATTGCCATAGTGCAGACCATTCCTCCTGCTACCAGTACTCTAGGCAAGCACTGATCTTTGTTTTGTTTTGTTTCTTTGGTTGCTTTTCTTTTATCACTATAGATTAATTAGCACTTTAAAAAAGTTTTTATAAATATAGATTTATGGAATATATACTCTTTAGCTTTTTGTTACCCAAGATAAATGTTTGGGGTTTAATCATGCTGTTGAATGCATCAATAATCCCTTTCTTTTAATTGGTCAGTAGCTATTGTATGAAAATATCACATTTTGCATAGCTGCTCAGGTATTGATTGACATTTGTGTTGTTTTTAGTTTTTGAGTATGTTTCATATGTATATCTCCTTCGGTGAGGTGTCTGTATAGATCTTTTGCCCACTTTTTAAATAAAATTATTTGCTTCCTTTTTGTTGAGTTAAACATTGTATTTTTTAAATTCTAAAAATTTACTCAATTTATTTTCATATTTTGTATTTATAAGCTAAAGTTTATATCTATTTATCCATTACAAGCATATTTTTCTTTACCTCAATGAGCACATTTATAATAGCTGATACAATAGTCTGAGAATTTCAACATCTGAGTCATTTTACAATTGGTTTTTACTTATTTCCTTTTTGCTTGAAACTGTATCACATTTTCCTAGCTCTTTAAATATGGAATAATTATGCATTGTGTCCTGGATGTTTGACACATTATGTTTTGGGTTTGGGAGATTCCACTGTATTTCTTCAAAGAGTGATATTATTCTCTTTTTAAAAGTAATTATCTTGAGCCCGGCTGTCATAGCTCGGTAGTTGAGCATCAACTTATGAACGAGGAGGTCATGGTTGGATTCTAAGTCAGGGCACATGCCCAGGTTGTGGGCTCAGTCTCCAATGTGGGGCATGCAAACTCTCACATTGATGTTTCTGTGTCTCTTTCCTTCTTTTTTCCTCTCGGAAATTAATAAAAATATTTTTTAAAGTAATCACCTTGAATATACTCAGACTTCAAACTCTGCCCCCCTTATGTGGCAGCAGCTTAGATCACTGGCTCTTTTCTTTCTGGATTCCCTTTGCTTTAGGGTTGCCCTGCATTCATTCCTTTGGTTTGCCCAGCCAGAAACATTGTGTGTTTTCTATTAGAGTTGTAGCCACTCCTCTCCACTGACATATAATTGAGATTGCCCTCAGGGTAAAGTTACAAAAACACTCAATGACAGTCACTTCCTTAAAGTATCAAATCCCCTTAGCAATCCAACTGCTTTGTTCACTTTCTCAACCCCTGCGATGTTTATTTTTTGTTACCTCTCCCCACTGAATCTATAGTTATTATCTACAGGATAGGAAGTTTGATATTACAAGCTTATTTCTCCCTAAAAGTAGCAGAGCCTTAGACCATTTAATTTTTGATGACACACATGTATCTTACTCAAAAAAAAAAAAAAAGATGCTTTGAAGAGCAGAAAATGCTCTACTGCCTGACATATGAATATGATTATATTTCTGTAAATGGGCATTGAATATTTCTAGCAAGTGAATGCAGTTAATAGTTATCTTAATCTGGGAAGATTATTCTACGAAACAAAGCTTCAAGGAGAGAAAAAATAGAGCAGTGTGAGAATGAGTACTTTGTGCTTGGCAACATAAAATTTGAAGAAACTCTCAGATTGATGAAATGTGAGATAATGTATAGTCAAGATACTCTGATCTATATGGCCTTCCACATTTATTTTTTGTATATTGTCTCATTTTATTTCTTTTCTCATATGAATGACTATTTGAAGCAAAGATACTTCTATTGGTGACTAAAACAGTGGAGGCAGTACTGTATGGTGGATAAGAGCAGATTTTTCTATATAAATCACAACTTCATTGCTCCTCGTTTAATGACTCTAGGTGAGTTACCTAATTTTTTATATAGCAATTTTCTCAGCATTAAGATGGGGACAATAATGCTACTTGTCTCATAAAATCCTTAGAAAGAAATTAATGTATATTCAGATTTTAGAAATCTCTAAACAGATTTCTCAGGCACAAAAATACAATGAAAATTATGTATTATTATTTTTATTCTTAGACTTATCAGGATTATAACTATGTTTTAAATTTTTCAAATAGGCAAAGGGACTTACGGAGAAGAACACAAATGAGAGAATGTTAATATACATAATACTAGTAAACTTTCTACATTCAGATCTTGATGGGAGCAAATTTATTATTATTATTATTATTATTATTATTTTAAAAATTTATTTTATTGATTTTTACAGAGAGGAAGGGAAAGGGATAAAGAGTTAGAAACATCGATGAGAGAGAAACATTGACCAGCTGCCTCTTGCACACCTCCTACTGGGGATGTGCCTGCAATCAAGGTATATGCCCTTAACCGGAATCAAACCTGGGACCTTTAAGTCTACAGGCTGATGCTTTATCCACTGAGCCAAACAGGTTTCAGCAAATTTATTATTATTTAAGTTTAGTCTTAGAGTTTCTCTTTTTCATATATTATTTTACATACTTTTTAAAATGTTGGTTCTGCCTGGAATCACCTTCTTTCTCCCCTCTCTTTGGAAAATGCCTTTGAGATACATCCTTTTGAAAATTGATCAGTCATTCCTAACCACATAGCTCAAATGAACCCTAGACGGTAGAATAATGTAGGGAATGAATAAAAACTTTGGAGTTAGACAGATTTTGGATATCAAGTCTATCACTCACAAAATGTGGACAGTTTACTCAACATGTTGAGTCTTAACCTGGTCAAAAAATGAGAAGATTGTCCAGGTAAAAGAGAGGTGATGAAATTGAAATAATATGGCATTTTTTGAGTGCCATATTATTTCAGGGTCTAGAAATAGCAATCCTATATAATAAAACCCTAATATGCAAATTAACCAAATGGCAGAACAACCATTCGCCATGACGTGCATTGACCACCAGGGTACAGAAGCTCAACACAGGAGCTGCCCCCTGGTGGTCAGTGTGCTTCCACAGGAGGAGTGCAGTTCAGCCAGAAGCCAGGCTCAGGAGCACCAAGGAGCAGCAAGCCTGGCTTCTGGGCTCACAGCTGGCAACTGCAAATGAACTCAGGCTGGGCTAAGGATCCACCTCCACCAGTGGTTGAAATTTTGTCCGGGCCTCTAGTTACCCAGTAACAATGATTTATCTGCCCTTTTTTTCATGTTCTTTTGCTATGAAGTCTTCCCTAAACACTGCCTGGATGATCATATCTGTCCCTCCTCTAGTCTGTCATTCAAGCTCCTCATTATACTCCATTGATGTCTGTCTTTACTACTTTGTTTACTTCTCCTTGAGGGCAGAGACTTACATGTTTTTGTTTTTTTTTAATCTATCAGTGCATCTACCATAGCACCTGGACCATTGTCCATTGTCTAAATGTTTGTTTGCTTAAGAGAATGACTAAAAACACTATATTAACTTGTATTTCATTTGAATCTATAATTTTCAATGACCAATTTAAATGATAAGGGCATTTAAATCAAATGCAGTATTGTAGGGGAAAACAAATATGAGGATTTTTCTTTTGTCTTGTCCTGACATTTCTTAAGGTAATAAAAACATTCTTATTTCTGAATCCTCAGGAATAATTCCTCTTGACTGCAGTAACTACCTACTTTTGAGGAACAGAAAGCTGATGAGCTGCAGGCTTCCCTGCTGCTAAATTCATCTAACAAGGCACTCCTGATGTGTTCTTATTTTAAGGCCAATGGGAACAATATAGATTGGTTGCTGTTCTTTTTCCCGAAAAAGAAAGGACTTTGAGTTGTGCATGTTTATGTTGGTAAATAAATTCTGCTGTGAAACGGGAACCCAGGAATCAAGCCAAAGGCATCATAAACAGTCATAAAGTGAATTTGTAGGCATATTGGCTGTGGTGCTTCTAGGATAAGGTCTACATAGCTAAATTAAGGCTGAAAATCAGGAGTCACCTGTACCTCTGGACCTTGTAGTGAGGAGCTTAAATTATCTTTCCTGTGTTTTAAACAAGATAGTTGAGAAACAGTGGGCCTTTAAATATATTAATCTCTTCGAATATATTATGTAGTTGAAAACTGAAACAATGGCACCAGGAATGCTAAAAATAAATCAGGACAAATATTGCCAAACACTAATCACAGTCACAATGGTCTTTTGCATATATGGAGAAGAAATAGTTGAGAAGAAAAGGGTTAGGATTATTCTTGAGGAAGCTGGACAGATGCAGCCAGCTGAGGGGAAACAGCAGGACCACTCAGCTCCAAATACTGCATTCTAAATCAAGGGAAGTGGTATGCAAATGGGAAGGGCAGAAGTAGTACACACACACAAAAAAAAATCACACTTAAGGCTGAGACAAAGGATGCAAGAGCACATCCTGCTGTAATATGTGAATTTGTACCTCTAGATCAGATAGACACATTTCATCCTGGGATACTGAAGGCACAAGCACACCAAGATAGGGTCACATGAACATCATCATTACTCTATTAGGAATCATGGAAAGTTAGAAAGGTAAATGGCCCAGTTAAGACAGTATTAGAAAGAGGATAAAGTGAATTGTAGTAACCGCAGCTTACAAACTTTGATAATGATACTTGGCAGAATTCTCATCTTTACTATTAATCAGATAGTTACTAATCTCTTAGGAAAGAGAAAGCAGCGCCAAGACCGGTTTGGCTCAGTAAATAGAGCCTCAGCCTGCGGACTGAAAGGTCCCAGGTTCGATTCCGGTCAAGGGCATGTACCTTGGCTGAGGACACATCCCCAGTAAGGGTGGTGCAAGATGCAGCTGATCGATGATTCTCTCTCTCATCGATGTTTCTAACTCTCTATCCCTCTCTCTTCCTCTCTGTAAAAAATCTTTTCCAAACATAAGAGAGAGAGAGAGAGAGAGAGAGAGAGAGAGAGAGAGAGAGAGAGAGAGAGAGAAAGCAGCATTAATTAAAAAACCATTATGTGTATATTAAAACCATTTTACTAGTAGGTCTAAACAATTCTTTTGGTTTAGAGTATCTTCTCTTCACCAAGTTGTGTGGAAAGTTTTCTCCTTAATATGCTGATGAACAAATTAGCATGTTGAAGATAAGGGCAGTGAATTTCTAGGCAGCACCACAATATATTCTAACATTTAGAAATAGTAACATTTGATAAGAGTAAGGGGTCTGACATCATCTAGACATGGGTTTGAGTCCTGTATCTGACACTTAATACTTGTGTGACCTTGAGGAAATTACTTAGGGTTACTAAGTCTAAAAATGGAGATAGCAATAGTTGCAAACTTCTAGAGTTGTTCAGAAGATTAAACGTGCTGGCATATAGTCAGAGCACAATACATAGTAGCTTCTTAGGTAGACACACACAAAGAATACTATTATATAAAGGCACACAGGAGAGCAGCTAATCCTTTGGTGGAGTAGGAGTCAGAGTGGGCTGGGAAGAAGTATAAGAACAGCACTGAGGGTACATGTACACAGAGCTGATACATTTTTCAATGACAAATAGAAGTTATAATTTTAGCTTGAAGAAAGGCACTAACTGAAGAGACAAGGGGGCGGTGACAGATGAGGCTGGGCAGAGAAGCCGTTGGGGGTGGTATCAGCTCACAATGAGCATTGCATGTCATGTTCAGGGGTTTAGAAGTTATCATAAGCATATGTGGTGAGAGGAGGTATGGGAGACAACTTGAAATATAAAGATAATTAAAATGTAAACTTGTTCCAAGCACCTACCCCAATGTTTTAGTTACTTGGAAAGATTTAGTAAATATTACATTGCATGTTACGAGCTATGATAATTCTTCAATGAAACCAAAGAAGCACCTCGTCAATATCCTCAGCAGATCAAGAGATCATTATTCCCCACTAACATTAAAAGAATTCCCTGTGGTATTGTCTCTATGTTCATTTTTGTTTATGATTGTTACTTTTCCAAACATAAGTGATGGCATTTTGGCATTTGGTAAAGTCCCTGCAGGAGGATTTGCAGATGACATGGATCTGAATCTTGTGCAGCACACAATTATATGCTAGACTGAAAAGAGAATTAGACATTAGTGACTTTTAAGAAAGATCACTAATGCAAGAAAAAAAAAAAAGCCAATCTTCTTGAGGGTTATTTTTTTTTTTTTCTACTTGAAAGGGAGGCTTTGAATCCTAGCGATCTTCTTTGAATCTCTTTAAGAGGACATCAAAATTTAAAGCAGTTGGTTTCTATCTTGCAAGTCACTCTGAGTTCTTTAAACTTTGGGAATGAAACCAAAAAAAAAAAAAAAAAAAAAGGAAGTGATATTAATCTTCTCATTTTGGGAATTTTTTGCTTATTAGATCTTTTTTTTAAAAAATCTGTGAATGAATACATTGTTAGAAGAAAGTGTTCATGACCTTGATGGTGGTATAAATGGACTATGGCTGAAATAGTAAAGCAAGAAAATGGGGTCAGTTAAATGATCTCTTTATTTTCAGTATCTGTTCTTTCCTCTTCCTTGATTTGCATAGCCTGCCTTCCTAACATTGGAAAAAAGTACACTGGAAAGAATGTATTTTAATTTACTTTAATTCCAAGTTTTTATACCCTGAATCAGCCTATCCTATATAATAAAGGATAATATGCAAATTGACCCTAAAGGCAGAACGACTGTCACTATGATGCGCACTGACCACCAGGGTGCAGATGCTCAAAGCAGGAGCTGTCCCCTGTGGTCACTGCACTCCCACAGGAGAGCTCTGCTCAGCCACACACTGGGCTGACGGCTGTGAGCACAGTGGCGGTGGCGGGAACCTCTCCTGCCTCCTCCACAGCACTAAGATGACTGACTGTGGTGTAGGCCTGCTCCCCCTGGGAGTGGGCCTAAGCCATTAGTTGGACATCCCCCAAGGGCTCCTGGGTTGCCAGAGTAATGTCTGACTGCAAGCTTAGGCCCGATCCCCCAGGGAGCAGGTCTAAGCTGGCAGGTCGACATCCCTCTAAGAGTCCCGGACTGTGAGAGGGTGCAGGCCAGGCAGAGGTACATCTGTCCCGCCCATCCTCCCTCCCCTCGCTGTGAGTGCACAAATTTTTGCTCATCAGACCTCTAATCAATAATAATGCTCATGTGCAAAGAATATATTATAGTAAAGTCTTCATCTATTCCTTCAACTGGAATTAAAGATTTTAACAGTTTCCTTTGTGTGTATCATAGCAGTGCCTTCTTCTTTTCTTTACTACTGTTTATAGTTTGGGTTTTGGCCTAAATTTAAGGGTTTTGAAAACTAACATTTTAAAATGAAATATTAAGTTCTGGAGCTAAAAATCTTAAGTTTGATTCTTAGTCTCTCTCAAGTTTTGACTTTCAATAAAATAATACCTTCTCTAAGTTCTAAGTTTTCCCACTTAGATAGGATCATAGGCTTGGAGGCAGAGAACCTTGGCTCACATCTCTAAGGGGTAATTGTATCATCTATAACAGTTTGAGTGATTTGGGGTGTTAAATGGCCTAATGTAGAATAGTATATTTCATAACACATAGTGCTCAATGAAAAGATACTATAATAATAGTAACCAATGCTCATCTTACTTGCCAGGTTAATTGTGCAGATTTGAGTGTTGTATAAAATATGTGATAATGAGACACTGTGTACCATAATAATAGTCAAAGATAGAAGGTGCTAATAAACATTTGATGAATGAATTAAAATTAAGTATACTAAAAATTCAACAGTATTCACCTTCTCAGAGTATTTTAAAAGATAATAGTAATTATCAAAGCATCAACAATCTTAGTTTAATACCTGATGTTTTATGACTAGAGGATAAAAATTAGACCTAAGACTCAGTTTTCTTATCTGTAAAATCATTATAATAGTACATCTTATGGGAATATTTTTCTGGATACTATAATATTAAATTATTCACAGCTTTTCTTGGAAATTTGCTAATAGCAATTAGATGTGTTTGAGCTGCTATCTAAAATATTAAACCTATTTTTAGGGATAGAAATTGTTTATGAAGTTTTTCAATTTTTGTAAATATTTAAAATTAGACTAATCAGCAATTTTGTAAATAAAGCATTTTTTTTAGGAGAATAAAGTTAGTTGTTATCCATTCTGAAGTACAGTTATGAGCCACACAATGACCTCTTAGTCAGTGATCAACTGAGTATACAACCGTGGTCCCATAAGATTATACTTGAAACTGAATTTACTGTAAGAAACAAAAGGATATGTAATTCAGGAGAAATTCTTTTTCTCTGATGGGATCAGTTTCTGTGGGGCTTGGCAGTAGATTCCCTCTCACTCACAGCACCTCCATTCTGAATGCACAGGTGCCATCCCAGTCAGTCAGCTATGGACCAAGGGGACTATTCTCCCAGCACCACAAATTCGAGGGTGCCATAGCCCTCCCTGATTCAGCCCGATAGTCTTCAGAGGACACTGCTGTAAATTCTTCATTGAGAACCTAAAATCCTATACAAGGACACAGTTCTACCTTAGTATTAAGCATCTTTTCCATTTGAGTATAAACTTTCTGTGGTAGTGTGGAGTTGGTAACTTAGAAATATTTTCAAGTTGTGATGATGTCAAACATAAATAAGTTATATTTCTTCCAAAAGTTCAATGCTAAAGAGAGCCCTTCTCATTTTTCCACAATCCTATTAAACTTAATCAAGCCTTTCAAATTTATTTAGAGCAAATTATTCCTCTACTGTTAATTGTTTGGGAATTAGACAATGCATGAGGCCTGGCCTCTTCCCTGTGACCCCATCCAGCTCTGGCAACCTGCAGCTAACACTGTTTATCTACACCAATATTTCCTGACTTACACCTGCAACAGCACCATTGAAGCTCATAACATATCTGCATCTGACCTTTGCTCCCACTTCCTCCCTCCTCTGCCTAACCTCCTCCCTTCTCAATGGACTGGGATCCCTGCAAGACTCATCTCTCACCCATGTTCTGGCATTCACCCTCCTTGCTCTCCTGAAGCCATCATCCCTCTTGTATCTTCTGTTCCTCTTTGCTGGATTTTCCCTCTCAGGATAAGGCATGGTAGACACTCTTAACTGTCTATCTCAACTACCCACTTCCTCACAATCACTCCCTTGCCAGTCTTGCCAGCATAGCAGCCTAGATTTTATCAGGTGTTCATCTTTTTAATCTTGTGTTCAGTCAAGGTGCAGTTCTTACCTGTAGCTTCAAGGAGTAAGTCTTTTTTCTTTTTCTTTTCTTTTTTACTTTTATTCAACTGCAACAAATCTTTTCGGTTGGAGATAGGATGTATAAATGTCAAAATTTAGATGAGATGTCTTTCAGAGAAGAGAATAAAATGTATTTGGCAACATGGTTTCCATCAGTACAAAAACTAACAAAATCAAGGAGTAAGTCTCCATACATTACTATAGTCCCACCCACCTTGCTGAGGTCTAAAGCTGAGCAAAGTGATACTATTTTGGCCAATGAGAATAAGATGTGGTTTCCTGGGTGATTCTGAGAAGTTTCCTTACATCAAAAAGAGATGAAAAACACTTTTTTGTTTTGTTTTGTTTTGTTTTGTTTTGTTTTTTCCCCCCCTCTGGGTGTTGTTGCTTAAGGGTTTAATGCTCAAAGCTGCTACAACCAGCCTGTAATATGAGGGAACAAGCCTGAGGAGAAAATCCAAAATAATGAGGATGACAAAATAGAAAGAAGGAAAGAACTGCATCTTGATGATATCATTTAGTTACTGAATTAAACAATCCTGAATCTGTCCTCTCGTGCTCTCACTAACAGAGATAATGAATAGCTTTATTTCTTTTTTTACTTTTTAAATTAAATTTATTGGGGTGGCATTGGTCAACATGAACATGTAGGTTTCAGGTGTGAGTTTCTATGTCACAAAAATCTGTATTTTGCACTGTGTGCCCGCCACCCAAAGTCAAATCTCCTTTCACCTAATATTAGGACCCCCTGCTTTCCCCACCCCCTTCTCTCCGGCAACCACCACATTGCTATTTGCTGTTTATATCCTATATATGAGTGAAGTCATATATGGATCTTAGCTTTTCCTGTCTACTTAGTTATTTTACATTTTCTTTTTACTCTCACACCAAATGAGCTTTGTCATCTGACTCTCCTGAAAGTGTTCTCAATAAGGTCACAATAGCTATTCAACTGACAACACAATGGACAGTTTTTAATCCTTATCTTGTTTTCTCTCTCCATTTTATTTTATGACCAGTTCCTACATGAAATGCTGCCCCTCCTTTGATTCAGTTAAGAAACTTTTTCCTACTCTACTTCCTATCTTTCTTGTTACTCCTTAGGCTTTAAAAATTTGTTTATAAATGTCTCAAACAAATTAAAATTTTAAAAATTAATGTAACAATCACTTGTGTTCTAACCAACTATATTTAATAGATGTTAATATCTAGTCATCTTTATTTGAGATCTTTTTAGATTCAGTCTTATTTTCCTTCACCTGCCCTTAAAGTGCCTTCCCCAGAGTTTTGCTTTAAAACAAACAAACAAACAAACACAGCAGAAAATAAGAACAGATGCCTTCCTGGGTGATTTTGTGGCTTTACATAGATCTCTCCATGAACTGCCTTCTTGAATTCAAAACCCATGGATCTTGGCCATCTCCACTTTAATATACATAGGTACTTTGAAATCAGTACATACTTCAGTCTCGTATTGGTTTTCCATTAATGGTCAGTGACACAACAGGAACTGCATCTCAGGAGAGTGACTCAGAAGGGACTGTGTTCTTCATCCAAAACTCCAAAGTTTTCACTGTGGCTCTTGTTCTATAAGGGCACAAATTGAAACTCTCTTCTGCATGATCTTCTACCTCAGACCCTTGAAGCAGAGAAGTTTTGGGTATCTTACCCTGAAACCTGGGTCAGAGCTCTTTATCTTGCTCTGAGTAATCCTCTACTCAAAGTGAGCAGTTTTCTAAAAGACGCATTTTTATTGAATTCAGAGAGGAAGGAAGAGGGAGAGATAGAAACATCAATGATCAGAGAGAATCCTTGATCAGTTACCTCCTGCACTCCCCACACTGGGGATTGAGCCCACACCCCGATGGAAATCGAACTGTGACCTCCTGATTCATTGGTTGATGCTCAACCACGGAGCCATACTGGCTGGGCCAAAGGGAGAAGTTTTATGGTCACAAAATAACCCCAGGCTGCCTGTGAAAGACTGAGAGTATGGAGATTTTAATCTATTAGAATAATCTTTTCTTAGTCAGGTCTTAATGGAGTGAGTACTCAAGCTTCCGAGAGGGCTGTTAAAGCAGCACTGTGTTGCTTGATGCACATTATAGACTTCACTCTCTCACTCAATCAGTGTTTATGGAGTGTTTACCGTATGCTGTTATTCAGTGCTCTGGGTGTTAGGGATATGGTGGTGATCTCCATAAAGTTGAAACCTGATAAGCAAAAAACAAAACAAAACAAAAAAAACCTGCCCAAATAAGTTAAAAAATATACTCATGATTAGGCTGTGGAAATGGATCTTAAGAATATGTTAAACAGGTTGCCTGACAAAATTTAGAGATGGTTACAGAAAAATTCAGTGAGTTAAGAACTTGGTGATAAATTGGAGTTAACCCAGAAAAGGTGTATATGGGTGGGTAGTGCCAGGGCTCGTGGCATATTCCAAGAGGAAACAATTTATGCCAAGGCCCTGTGACAAGAGAGTACCTGTTAGGTCTGTATTCTTTCTTTCAATTTGAATTTCAAAGTAAATTTCTAGGAAATTTGGGTCTTGTAAGTACTCTTTTAAAAAAAGTGCTATGATCAAGTGAGTTTAAATATACTTACACAGTAACCTCCTTCCTCCTTTTGGGATTCACAAGGCATTTTAGCCTACTAAAGTTTGAAAAATAGTGAAGTAAAGAAACTTGCTTAGCTTTGTTTAATCATATATGTCCACATGCCCCAGACTAACTTTACCACATGTTTCAAATAGTGCTTAACACCTACTAGTGCTCATAGATACCATTTTTCTATAGTATAATACTCTTCCTGCCCAATACCTCCTTTCTCAATTTTTAATCATCTTAAATAATGCAATACTTTTATAAATGATCAGCCTTGTCTTGCTAAAATTCATCTTCTATGTACTCATTATAGAATGCTATTTCTAAAGCATCCTCTATGTACTTACTACAGAGTGCTATTTCTAAAGTAGTATTAATCTTGTCACTCTCCAATTTAAAATCCTTCAAAAATTTTCATTGTTTACAGAAGAAATTCTGAATTCCTTAACATGGCATAAAAAAAAACCCAGAAAATAATTTATCTGCAGACATTATTATTTTTATTCCTTACCTGCCCTTCTTCCATAGCTTGAACTCCAAATTTGCTGAAGTACTTGTTATTACCTAAATTCACCATGTTTAAATTTTATTCACAGGAAAGCAGAAAAACAACAAGGATTAAATGAGTGTTTTTCCATTAAAACATTGATCAATAGTCAAAAAAACAAAACAAAAAACAAAAAAAAAAACATTTATCAATAGTTAAATATAAAGACAAGTCTTATGATAGTCCTATGATAGTAAAGATAATCTACAAATGATCTATTCCTTCAAATAATTTAGTCTTATTCCCTCCCCCCGCTAATTATTATGTAACTACTATTAGTTTTAGACTTAATTTTCTAACTTCTCTTTCTGGACTTATTTTGTAGAAGTATTCATTTGTTTCTTAGAGATGTGCTGTCGTAACATTAATAACAGGGGAGATATGAATTAATCTTTTAAGATTGAACAGAGTACTCTAGGCAAATGGCTGAAGCTCTGCAAGAGAGTTCCCTGAGGGCTATGGTCTCATGGCTAATTATTAATATCCTATAATATGCTCATTGAAAGAGAAAGGGTTGGGTGCAAATTTTTGCCCATATTATGTCACCTGACATAAGAATTACTGAGGTTGTCCAGAACTACACATTCAGTTATTTTCCTGGCACATCACATTACTTGATTAGTCACTTTTGGTGACTTACAATTTTTCAATGAGGCTAAAGCTTAGCATCTGTGATTTTTTTCCTCACGAATCACTCCTAGATAGGTGCACTGTTAATATTTAATCTAGGCACCTGGCCAAGATCCACCAGACTATCAATGAACTTGAAAGGTGACTAGGGACCTGTTGTTGATGCTATTTCATTGCATGAGAGCAAATAATCAATTTAACATTTCTGAGAGTAATGACTATTTTCTTGATGTTAAAAGGCCATCAGTGAGGGTTTGCATTTTAATTCTGCTGCACTTAATATATTTAGCAATAAAGCTGTAGATTTAAATAAAATATATTTTGAAAACACATTAGACTCTAAAATTTAATCTACTTTAAAATTATTATAAACTCCTTGCAATGTCTCTTTGATGATGCTACATAAATTGTCAAAAGTGAAAAAAAATAGTGATATGGAAAGCAACAATCTATTCTTAAACCAACTTCATGTATCATGAACACTATATAAAAATTAGGAATTTTGGTAATTATACATTATATCTCAGAATCTGAGTGATTAGGAGCAGGTTATTTCAACTTGAAACTCAATCCCCTCATACACATGATTCACTTGTGTCTAAGTTAGTACTTAATGTTAACAGAACAACCAAAATAATAGAGCATCTAGTATGCTGTTTTTATTTTCCTTATGTAGCCTGCAGTATAAATGAAGTTGACATCATTATTAAATGAGATCTGATACATAATTAAATGTGTGCCAATAACAGTAGTCTTATTAATATCTTTGGCATCATTAATTTAGTTTGTCTTCTCTTTTATTAATTTGAAACAACCTCCTTTAATATGTAGGAACATTTCAAGAACTGTCAAACTTTTCTTCTGCCAACCTTCAAAGGTCAAAACTGGCTGTGACACCTAAAATTTAAATGTAATTAGTTTGAGATTTACAGGGATTTTATGTCAATCTTCCAGTAGCTTAGAAATAACGCGGTATCTAACCTTTGGTGGCCCCAAGAGACAGTCAGGTAGATGTGAAGATAAATAGAAAAATATAACCCAACACATCCACTGCTGGTCTACCTTTTAGTTTTTTCCCCCGGTCTTGGTTTTTAGAGTCTGTATTTTTGCAATTTCTCTTATTTTACAAAAAAAATCTCTCTCATAGCTTCTTAACACCAGGTTGTATTCTTATTTAAAGCTTAGCTCACATGGTACATACTTGGATCATTAAACCAAGACTTGAACAGTCATGATTTTTAATGAAGCATGTTTGAATAATTATGCTAATATACAAAGCACTAGAATCAAATCAAGTGATCAAAGTTTTCATGATTGCTATCATGTGTTTCTAATCCCCCTCTGCCACTTTCACAATTTGCTGCATGTGGAAGTCTTTCTTAGGAAAGTGTTTGGCAATGGGTATTAATCAATGCTGAGCATTGAAACAGTTTTATTCAGAGTGTAGTAACACTTTACGTTATGCCTCTATAGTGGACTATATGTGACTCTGAGGTAATATTGTTCTGCTGCTCTCTTGCCTAAATACCACCTACAATCAATAGTGCATTCTGCCTTGACAGAAAGCTGCATTTTTATCTGTTAAATTCGTGAGCTTGGGGCAGTGATGTGTCTGAAGCGGTTTAAATCTGAAATGTGATGTGCTGCGAAGAGAGTTGATTGACATCTTTGTTTATTGAAAAGTATTACATGAACAACAAAACACAGGCAGAGGCAGAACACTCCATTGCAAAATGCAGCTGTGTTATTTTTCAATTCTATATGCTCTGCCCCTTTGAAACGTGTCTGATGTAATAAAGCCAGCGGATATAAAACAAACAAGAATCTTCTTTTGATTCAGCACTCCAAAATTTAGACAAGGATGACTTTTTTTTTTTTTTTTTTTTTTTTTTTGGCTTTCACAAGACTCCCCCTTGCCCTAATACTATAAAATAATATTTACTTCTGAAAAATTGTTGCATTTTAAAGTTGTGTTCTTATGTTTATACACTTGAATATAAATTCAAAATTATTTAATAAGCAAACAAATTGGAGATGGTTGAATATTTTTATGTATCCTTTATAAATGAGAAAAAGGACATTAATGACACTAAACATGCAGAATATGAAATTAAGTTCCCTTTAAATTTTATGTTAGAATAATTATCCCCCTCAATGTAATTTGCCCATGTTTTATTAAAGCTTTATTATGTCAAGGTAAATAGAGGTTAATGTTGCTGTTACCGCTTTCAATGAAGTATTATCTTTAATCTTGCTTTAATAAAATAGTAGTAAATTGCACAGTAGGGGTAATCACCCTGGGCTAATTTAGAGAGTTGTAAAATCCTTTACCAAGTATATACTGTAGTTAAAAATAGAAGTAGTCTTAAGAAAACACAAATTGCAATTCAATGTGGAGGAAGTTAAGGAAATAAACATTCATAATTTTAAATACTTAATTAAATATATGTTTATTGAGGACCTACTATGTGTAAGGCACTGTGCTGGCTGTGTCTAGCATATGGAAATATACAAACATGGACTCTCTCCATAAGTCAATTGACTACTAGGACAAATACTTAAAAATAAATAACTATAGTGACCAAGAAGCCTACCACACTCCAAAATTGTTCCTCTAAACTCTTCAGACTTTCTCTTAACCATGACAGTGGTTATTGATATGATCAGAAATTTCACAAAACATAAATACTCACTTTTCCTTTTAAGTCTGAAGAACTATCACCACTGTCTCAAAAGTTGTTTTAACCCTGCTGCTTTGGTGAAATTGTATTCTTTATCTCTGAGCTGTTGTGCCACTGAATAGCAAGTTTGATAATAAGACCTCACACCATAAAGGCTAACTGAGACTTGCCTCTACTCTGCCTTCAGCATGGAACTATAGTCACTCTCAGAAAGGAAAAGATTTAAGCAGTCCTTACAGGGACTTTGAAAATTCCTCTAGAATTATTCAGAGATGAGCACAAAGGGTAGAGAAAATCAAATGTAAATGATGTTCCCCTTTAATTTTCTTGTGGGTTGTATTCTAAAGCAAACAATTGCACATTGGATGACTTTTGTGGATGACGAGCTGTTTCCTTCTGTCTTTCACAAGCTATGTGACAGTAAGGGGTATATAAAGCTCTGAGTCAAGATCTGAAGCTGTTATTAAAATGGAAATATTCAAAGCAGTCAGGAGTCTGTGAGAGTCTGTTCTGGGACCACATTAATGCATTTGAAAGGATATTAAAGCCTATCATAGTGGGGAAATAGTTCTAATGGCAAAATGTAAAGCTTCTTAACAGAATTACACCTAGAATTCTGTGTATTAGGTCTAAAACACCTCTGCTCCTGTATTGCTCAGAGTAAAGCTGTATGTTGGTTGAAGTGCTTTACAGTTTTACAGTTTTCCTATTTGAGGTTTTAATGTCCTTAAGTGAAAAAAATTATGCTCTGATTTATGCTTTTGTAGAGACAGTTCACAGTACTTCTCACCCTGTGTGTGGGACTTAAAGATGTGCCATGTTTTACCATGTTAGAATCAATATAGAAAGGTTATTCTTCTAAAGAGAAATGACCTTGTCGTATAAAGACTATTGAATCGGGCTCATCATGCCACAGAGTAGAATATGTGCCATTTTCTGTAAGTAGGAGAGAAGAGGCAAAGCAGAAAAGTTAGCACCAAGAAGGATTTCATGTTTATGTTCATATGGAGGGATGTGATCCTATTAGTATGTGAAAAAATGGGATCCAGTCAATAAACAATTCTTCTTAAGCAGCAACACATAAAAAAGAGGTCCAAGCCAATGATGTAGTAAGTCTTTCTGCAGCCTGTGCTAAGGCACCATTATGCTATAGTCATGACTCTTTTCTAAAGATTATATAATTTTGATTCTTTTCAACCTTCAAGATACCATTCAAAATCCAGTATTCCAGAGCATTCCATAAGCACAAAATTGTAGGAAAACACTGCAATTATCTCTCTATTTGTACTTAAAAATACTAGATAGTGAAATAGAACGGAAAATAAAGCTTACGCCTCTGAGGAGTTTACAGTACACAAAAGAAAACTGGGGGTGGGGTGGGGGTGGAGCAGTCTGAATTCAAGTAACATTTTATAATATCCTATATAATACAAGGCTAATATGCAAATCAACAATCAACCAAACAGCAGAATGACCATTGCTATGATGCACACTGGGGGCAGAGCTGTCTCCTGGTGGTCAGTGTGCTCCCACATGGGGATTGCCATTCAGCCAAAAGCTGGGTTCATGGCTGGTGAGCACAGGGGTGGTGGCGGGAGCCTCTTCCGCAGCTGCCCTAAGGATATACCCCTGGGGAACAGGCCTAAGCTGTCAGTCAGTCATCCCCCAATGGCTCCTGGACTGTGAGAGGGTGCAGGCCAGGCTGAGGGACCCCCCTCCCGCAAGTGCATGAATTTTGTGCACCGGGCCTCTAGTATTTCAAATAATAGCCTGAAATAAGGATTACAATATTTACAATATTGTGATATTATGATTTATAAGAAATACATTCAGGTAAGGTGATTGTCTCACAAAATCCTTGGAATTTTCTAAGTGCTGACAGTGATAAAAATGTCTTTTGTTGTAACAAGGTGACTTTTGGAAAGTACTAAGGATGAGGGCTGGTTGCCAGTGGAGCCAACCATGTGATTTGAGGCTTGGAACTTTCATTTCCATCTCCACTATCCTCCCACCTCCATGGAGAGAAAAGCAATAGGAGATTGAGTTCAGTCATCAATGGTCAATGATTTAATTAATCATGCCCATGTAATGGAACCTTCATAATACCCTGAAAAGAATGGAGTTTAGAGAGCTTCCTGCTCTATTTCACATTTCTACTTTTAATTGTGATTAGCCTTTGTCTAGATATTTACTCATTCTCTTATTTATATTTTTCTTTTAAATGTTTCTGTGATACATATCATATGATCAAGCTTTGTTTTTTATTCTGGGTTTGTTTTTTTTTTTGTGTGAGGGAATTTTTTTTTGTCATTAAATGTCATATCTGATATGTTTGTCTTATTTCTGAAATGTTTCAGGCTTTCTTTTGTTTTATAATCCATCTTTGCTCTTCTGTTATTATTTTCTTATTTTTAAGAATTTTTATTGACATATCTTATTTTCTCCTTCTGTAAATTGGAAACATATCTATTGATTGCCCCTACATGCCTACTTTAAAAGAAAAAGAAAAATAACATGCAATTAATGACTTCCTTCTTTCACACTGCAGGGTTTTTTGTTTTGTTTTGTTTTTGTTAATAAGATGCTGGTATTCAGGTACTATTATAAGTAGACTTTTAATTATTTCATTATGAGTAAAAAGATATTAGGGAAACTGTTGCTTTCATTTACTAACATTTGTGCATGTTATAAAAATGGGAAGGGAGGAAATGTTCTAGGTTTTCAAATTAGTTAACCATAGCACTACTTAATTCAGAAAGAAAATGCTACATTTATCCTCTAAATTAGATTGATGATTTAGATTGACAAATAGGCGCCTACTATTGGAAATCTTGCTAAACTGTGGCCAGGAAATTTCATTGAGTTGAGTGTGCACAGGCATTTCTGGTTGGTGAGGACCTTGGTTCTCTTTCCCATATCTATAACCAGGACCTGACTCCAGCTGACTAGAGCCTGAGAACATGCTAGGGTGCTTCATATTCAATGCACAGCCCTATAAAGAGAAGAAAAATGAGCCTTGTCCAAAACTCTTACCTCAGCACCCACTGGCAAAAATAAAATGTAAGCTAGGGACCAGGTCTCTTTGAAGCTGATTTTTAAAAAACTCTCTAACAGGCCTCTGGTGGTTACAGATATTGATCGTCAGAAAGTAATCTGTTCAGGTTTGGGGGCATGCCAGTACAAATTGTGGAATGCATTCCTTCCTCTCCAAGGACATGTTGAGCTTTTTATATTGTCTAGACGGCTTCACTTGTCAGCTTTCGACCCTGTTTGACATGAATTATTTTCTATTTTTGGTGGATGTGTAATTAAATATATTTTTTAAATAGGAAATTTTATTAATATAGAATCTTTAGTTTGAGTCGAAACATTCTTTTCATCTTTTTTAACCCTCATTTTTCTTCCATAATCATTATTTGATTCCCTCTGGCTGCCTGCTACTTATTTGTAGTAGTACCATTCATCCATTGAGACCTTTCCATCTGTCACACAGCTTTGCTTTCTTTCCCCAGAAGCTTTATTCTCCTACTGTGCCATGTTTACGTATTTTTCTTTTTTGTCTAATAGTTGAATTGAGCATTCATTTTTGCATGTGTTTTCATCTTTTATTCTTATTATTTTTAAAAAATTTTAACAGGCAGATGATGCTGAATTAGATAAAAGTGACACTCAGCAGGGCATGTTTGCTAATCTTCAAAGACTGATGTAATTTTTTAAAAGTTCCATATATCTTTGTTCTAATACATAAAGGTAGAATTGGGGTATATCCAGTACAATTCTGAATGTTAAGTAGTAGGAAATACTTCAATCAATATTTGCATGTAGGTAAAGAGTGATACTGATATTTTACTTTCCATGTATCTAAGTACAATTGCTGATTAAAGGATTATTTATTATCAATTTCAATGCATAGAGGTACTTAAACATAAAAATTAACATTTCTGTGTAGCATTTCACCTCATAGCTTATCATCAAGTTCTATTAAAAAGTAGAGACTAGAGAACAGATTTATTTAGACTAGAGAACAGATTCTAGGAATATGAAGATAATGCAAGCATTTTAAGACATTAATTCAATGAAAAATCTCCATCTTGCTTACATTATTGGAAAAATTTTATTAATTCTGATATGGTTGTGGCTTGTTATGCCCATTCAACTCAAATATAATTTAGACCCCTTTCTGAGGTTTGCAGATGACCATGTCCGCATGTCACAAACTGTCACTGTTGTACACGGTACTGAACTCGCTTCCTGAGGGGATATATGCTAAGCAAAAGAGACAGCCTTTGCTGTCAAGGGGCTCAGCCTGCTTCAGAGAGGGGAAATACTGACTTTTCACTTCAGCATCCAGGGTGGCACAGGACAGTGAGAATATGTTTGCTGAGGGATGATGGATTAGGCTCTGATTACTCCTGGTTAGGGTCAGAAAATAAAAATCCTGTATTTTAAAACTGTGTTTTCAGAAGATCTGAGAATATACTAGTAGATGAAGGGTGATCTAGCAAATCAGGAAAGAGGTGTGCAGGAGGGAATAAGTGGCTCTGGATACATGAATTCTTTATTTAATTTTATTTACTTTTAGAGAAAAATGTGATAAGTAACTGTAACCCTTAATAATTATGGAACAGCTGACTTTATGTTAGTCCCTGAACAACCACACATAACTTGGAATCCTTGCCTATAAGAAACTTATAATCTAGCAATAGATATAAGATAAATATGTAAATCGTTATCTTATAACCCAAGAAGTTGTAAAAGATACACTGATTTTTTTTTCCCAATTATGCTAAAGTATGTTGTTCCCAGAACAACCTTTGAAGAGAGAATCATATAAAAACTGGAGAAAATACAAAAAGTAGCCTATGGAATGAAAGGGTTAAAGAGAAGAAAACGGGGCAGAGGAAACTTATGTTTAGCAGATATCTTGCAGAAAGCTTGCAACCTTGAGCATGCCATAGCCACTGGACATCTGTTGCCAGGAGGAACCAAGGACAGGACACGTCATTCAAGCTCTGTATGTCAGCAGAACTGTTTGCAGCCAGCAGAAGTTAATACTAGTAAAACCCTGCCTCCCCCTTCAGTCTCTGCTGATTCCTTTGTTGGATTCAGCCCACCTGCACCCAGGTGCCTGAAATAAAAATCTCTTTTGATACATTACGGCCTGATGTCATATGTGTGCGATCCCAGCCCACTCTGAACCTTTCATTGTAGAGAAACCAAAGTAGGCAGGTTTTGAATGACTTAGTTCTCAGGAAAAAGGAAATGTATTACAATTAAAGTGACATTCAGGGGCACTCTATCCCTTGAGGAATTGCAGATCCCTAAACTTCCTGGGATGGAAGTCCAGGAAATCAGGAAGAACAAGCTGTGTTTGGGGCAGTTTGGGGAGACAAAAATAGGAAAAGTCCTGCCAAGGAGAAGGTACCTTAAAAATAACCCAAATTTAAAGTTGGGAATCCAGAAAGTCTATGTTCTAGGAATAAGGGCAAGTCAGAAATAAACGAGATCTCACAAATTTTAAAGCCCAGTCTCAAATCATCTCAACTCCTACTAAGAACCTGATGATCTGTCCCACTCAACCAGCCTCTCTTGAGAAAATACCATCATCTTGAGCACATAAATCTTCATACTCTACAACTGAAACACAATTGGAAAATACATCTTAAGACAGGGAAATGCACAAAATTCCAGAATCATAAAATGCTGATACTTAGGATATACAACATAAAAATATGTGATTATACCCTTAAGAAAATGGGATAATAAAAATTCTTATTCAAGGCTTAAAAAAGAGAGAAAATAGCAAGAAAAAATTGGATAAAAACAAAGCAAATGATATGATGATAGATTTATATTCAAATATATCAGTAGTTTTATTTAATATAAAGAGGCTTAATTAAAAGACAAATGTTAGATAGAATAAAAAATATTTATGTAGTTATTAAGTGATGCACCATAAATAAAACAAATCAAAACAAAACACAAAAGGCAGAAGGTACACTATTCCAATAAAAACAGAGTGAAAATTAAGGTAAAAACTGTTCCTAAAGATGATTTCATAATGATTAAAGGATTCACTGGGAAAATTTCTAAATTCTTTTTAAAACATTTTTTTTTTAAATGTGTTTTTATTGATTTAAGAGAGCAAGGTAGGAGAGAGAAATAGGAACATCAATGTTGAAAGAGAATTATTGAGTGGCTGCCTCCTGCACTCCCCGCACTGGGGATCAAGCCCACAGCACATGTGCCCTGACCAGAAATTGAACTGTGACATCCTGATTCATACGCCCACGCTCAACCACTGAGCCATGGCCAGGTGAGCCATTTCTAAATTTATATAGAGACTAGAGGCCCCGTGCATGGATTCATGCACTGGTAGGGTCCCTTGGCTGGCCTGCACTGTCTCGCAATCTGGGACCACTCGGGGGATGTCAGAGAGCAGTTTTGGCCTGAAACCTGCAGGCAAGGCCTCTAGTATGCATATAAGATCTTTGATTAATCTCTTCCCACCCTCCCCCCTCTTCCATTCCCTCTGAGATTCATCAGTCTGTTCCATGTTTTCATGCCTGTGCATTGAGCATCTGCTCAATATAGGATCCTATATAATATAGGATCAATATAGACAAAAAATTGAAACTATTTTAAGGTAAAACAGAATATTCCAAAATAATATTTGGAGATTAAGCATATTTCTCTAACTGATAAAATAAGGAGACAATAAATTTATATAACAACAGAAGTTATGAAACCTACAACTAACAAATTGATATATTTAGAACACTGAATTTCAAACAGCCAAATATACATATTTCTATAAAGCAGGTCTCAATACATTTCAAAGATTGTATTGACAAAAGATATAACTAGAAAATACCCAAATGTTTAAATTAAACATTGTGGCTTTAAATTACCCATAAGTCACAAAAAACATGAAGGAAATAAGGAAATATGAGTTGAATAATGAAAATAACGTATTGAAATCCATGGGATGCAGCTAAAGTCTGCTTAGACAGAAATATATAGCCATAAATACATATATAGATAAAAAGGCTGAATGTCAATGATCCTGGCTGGTATCCATTTCAAGGAACTAGAAAAATAAGAATTAAATGCAAAGAAAGTAGTAGTAAAGAAATAATGACAATATGAAGATAAATTAATAATATGAGACAAATGATCAATTGAAAAAATCAACATGCATGGAAAGAATAATAGTACTGATAACCTCCCAAGATTGGTCAAGGGAGAAAAAATGAAAGAAGGTACAATGTACCAATATCAGGAATTTAAAAAAAAAGAAAGCCACATTATCAGAAATCATGATAATATTAAGAATTATTAATTCTAATCACATGAACAGTATAATATCATATTTAAAAATGTATATGAAATCCAAATTCCTAAATAACTGGTCAAATTGGATACAAAAAGTAATATAATAATGTATAGTATCATATTTATTAAAGAAACTGAATCTCATTTTGGTACATTCACCCTCCTATCTGGCCAGGAGAATAACCATCACAGAAAGGCATGCAACAAAAAGTTTGCTAAATAAATGAACAACTGTGGTAGAAAGATCATGGAATATGTCTTCCTGGGAAGGAAACTGAAAGCTTCAAGTTCATAGATGCTTTCATGTCTCTTTCAGTGCAAAGCTATTATTTTGGATAGGTAAGAAGAATGTATTATTAAAAAAAGAAGTCTACATAATTTTTGTGGCAAATGGCTGACAATTTCAGACAAAACATCGACCTATGAACCAGGAGGTCATGGTTCAATTCCCAGTCAAAGCACATGTCTGGGTTTCTCAATCCCCAGTGGGAGATGTGTAGGAGACAGCCGATCAATGATTCTTTCTCATCCTTGATGTTTCTATTTCTCTCTCTCTCTCCCTTTCTCTCTGAAATCAATTTAAAATTTTTTAAAAAAATAACACTTGAGAAAGACAATTACAATCAACATTTTGAAACTGGATACTAATTAGTTTAATAAATATAACATATCCATAATAATGGAGTTGTGGAAGCGAGAATTAGCAATATAACCTTGAAAGAACATGAAACTGTGTCAAGAAAGTGGTCAAGAATTCTAACGAAGACATAACAGAGGAAAGGATCAGGCACAGAATAATGACTAGTTCAAAAAATACTGTATATGTACATATACAATCACATATACACACAAATCATGCATATATATGCATATATTTTTATATGAAGTACTAAAATGAATAGAGTAATAATACCGTTGTCCAATAACACTGAAATTGATTGGATTAGACTTATGATTAAAAGGATGGCTAAACCTTGTTTAGGAGAATCATCTAATTTGTAGCAGTTGATGTTGAAAAATTATTTTTATATAATGTCTGTGAATCCCCAACCCACCTAAAAGAAGGTGTGCTCAAACTTTCCTATTTTATTTTTAAAAATAATGTTCTTACTCATTTTATAGAGAAGAAGGGAGAGGGGGAGAGAGAAACATTGATAGGAGAGCAAAGTATCAATCGGCTGCCTCCTGCATGCCTCCTACTGGGATCAAGCCTGCTACCCAGGCATGTGTTCTGACTGGGAATCCAACTGGTGACTTCTCAGTGCACGGGACAGTGCTCAACCAATTGAGCCACACGAGACAGGGCAACTTTACTATTTTCAATAATAGGACTGATCCGTGGCAGAGCCAAGATGAATAACAGCAGTGTTGTTATACACCAGTAATTTAAAATACATTAGATGTGCTTTTACTCTCCTAGTCTCTCACGAGAGTGAAAAAGCAGTGTGATAAATTCAACTGTTTTTATACAAGAACTTAATACATGAAGTAGATGTTAAATCAACCTTGAGAGAAAATATGTTTATATTAGAATATTAGATAGTCACATAAATGCATAACCAAATACGATTACCTTATAATTTTAGTAAATAGTATTCAAGGAGATCAAATAAATCCTATCAATATATATAATAAAAGCCTAATATGCAAATAGACCTAATGGTGGAAGGACTATAAAATGACCGGTCGCTATGAGTGCACTGACCACCAGGGGTCAGACCCTCAATGCAGGCCAGCCAAGGTGAGTGACAGCAGGGCTCCCCCCCACCTTACTCCCCATCGCCCTGCTCGTTGCTCAACAGAGGAAGGTGACCAGCAGTGGTGGCAGGGGCAGGCCTGGCAAATGGGCGGCACCAGGCCAGTCAAGGTGGTGTCAGTGGGGGTCCCCGATAGCCTCACAAGTCACCCCACAGATTGGACCTGATTGCCGGCCATGCCTAAGGACCCTACCCATTCACAAATTTCCTGCACTGGGCCTTTAATATAATTCCAAGTTAAGGGACTCTAAAGGTGAATAAGGGCATGGGACCAGTGTGGAGCTCCATGTGATATGCACACCCAAAAAGCCTATAGACACGAGGTAGAATAAGGAGTCTGTAACCGAGGATGAGTTAAAATGAATAACACATTTGTCACAACAATGCTAAAGCTAAAGCCCCAAATCTTAATATTCACAGAAAAATGGTCAGGAATAAAAGGCCTTGGGAAACAAAGTTTAAGGCCAGAAAAGGAATCAGCCCACTGCCTTTGAGAAAGTGTATTGTTATGACAAAAAAAAAAGGGGGGGGGGAGTCCAAATTACTTAGTTCCTTTCTAATTTACTATTGTTGTGTTTTTGTTTTTTGTTTTTTTCAAAGAAATAGTTTTTTCTACAAAAAGATGCTTGTCAAGATCCCTTTCATTTCTATTGTGAGGTTAGATGATATCAATGTGATAAGTCAGCCTGGGAACCAAACTAGAGGTAATGTTTTAATTAATAGACTCAGAGGTCAAAGGTGGAACTGAATGAGGGTCTAGAAAACCAATCTTAGACTGTGATTTTCAGAAATGAGCAATGGAAGGATGAACACACAAGGGAAAGATCAGCAGTGGGCAGAAGTCTAAGTGGCTTCAAGAACTCTTCCAGAACTGGGTCATTTCAAGAGTGGGTTCCTGCCCTTCTTCATAGAGAGGATGGGGTGCTAGTGGTAATGCTAAATATTTGGGAAGGAAGTATGAAATGGACTGAAAGATTTAACTTTCTCCAGAGACTAAAACAAATATTAGAGACTTGCATTCTTACATTTTTTAAGACAGACTTAATGAAAATTACAATAGATGAAGGAATAAAATGAGAGCTGATCAAGTAAGTTAACATACACCTTTTACAAGGTACTTATGCTACACTAATGCCTGAAAAACCTAGTTTGGCAATATGTACTCCAATAGCTAACATTTGTTGAGCATTTGGGTATTTTAAGAAATTTACATGTATCATCTCTCTTAATTTATCTCCTATATTAATATATTATTAATTATTACTACTTAGAAATTATTATTATAATAATTTTATAAATAAGGAAATGGATATTAAAGAGGTTAAGTGATTTGACCAAGAATGGAGCTGAGAAGTGGTGTAACTACAAACCAGTAGTCTGTAGGTGATAGTAGTGTGTTAACTGATGTTGGAAATCAAACTGCTCTGAATTGTAGCACTGGGAAACAAAGAAATAAAAACCAACCAAAGACGGCCCTTGTGCCTTTTGGTTGGCAGTAAATGTTGCACCAAACTCTGGATCCAACCAAATGTTTGGTACTGTCCAATCCCCCATATGGTTAAGAGGTCTGGATCTGTCACAGATGTCGCAGGCAGCTTCCCACATCACCTGCAAGACATATGTGACATAAATGGGACAGCAAGATTACTGAACGTGTGCCCCCAGCTGGGCTAGTAACTGTGATGTGAAGATCAGCCCAGCAGCAAGCATGGGGACTGGACAAGCATGGGGGATGGTTCACATTAAGGCTCTGAGTCAGCTGCTCAACAGCGAGCTGAAATTGGGGCACTATGAGAAAGCAGGGTTGGCAAAAGAAAAGCTCCAAGGACACATTGAATCACAACTCTTAACAATGTGGCATGGCTGTGCAAACAACATCAGACAGGCCAAACTCAAATGCAAAAATCAAAGACTGAGTGACTCATTTTGGGCAAATGTGTCTGGCAGCCTAGAAGGAGGAAAGGCAAGGCTGCAAGTACAATATGCTCTGCAGACAGAGGAGAGAGTCCCAGCCCAAAGACAGTTCCCATGTGTACAGAGTGTGGAAAATCTGAGACATGCGCAGGGTTCTTCAGCCACATTCTCACCCTTGGAAAGCAATCAGCCAGCAGAAAAATCTCCAATTTAAATGATGGCAAAATGTATGCTTGGAATTATCTGACCAAATTAGCAACTGAGATATTCTAGGGACTTAATTTGCACATTGAGTTTAATAGTAGTATATTTGTAGAGCAGATTATATAACCGAAAATGTTAATGGGAAAATGGTTTTATTTGACTGGAAAATTGGCACCCCAACTAATTGTCTGAAAAGGAGCCAATTTTAAAATTTAGATGCTGTTTGAATGAACTGGTATTGGCTGAATTAGGATTTATTGTGTAAAATACACCATTTAAAAAAATGGTCGAAGAAAAGAAAGGAGGGCTCGATGAACTAAGTTTGTGTACTTTTCTATGTGACGGATGGATTTCTGAACGGTTCAAATAAAACTGCTGGAAAGGAATATTGGTGTGAAAGTAGGGATAGAAGATGAATAAATGGTCTGAAATGAACATGGAATATGAATGTGTATGTAGTCAGAGAAAATAGAATATGAATGTGTATGTAGTCAGAGAAAATAGAATGGCTTGTCATCTGTCTGCCCTGGGCCAGATAGCTAATATCTACTAAGGTATTTGATTACATTTTTTATAAACGTCTTGGAGTTTTATGTGCTTATTTCATATTTACAAATGACTGTGTTTTTTGGTATTGTATTTAGAGTGCTGAAATATTATGGAAATTTAAGGTTTACAATTAATGCTGTTGATGATTTTTTTAATCCTAAAATTTATTAGCTCTTACTGACCAAAACTAAATCAGAAGTAAGATTGAGTGGCAGTTATTTTTATAGGAGAAAGCTTTTCAAATAATAAACTTTTTATTGTTTTTGAAATATCCTTTTCTTAGCCAATTCTAATGATTTTATTATGCTAGTTGATCCCACCCCCTTCTCCCGAAGAAGCGTAGATTTTGTAAATAACAGTTGAAATCGCCCTCTTCATTTATGTGTACAGCCCCTTCTTATTACATGCCCTCAGGATATGAAAGGCACAAGATTTCCCTAGAAAGCACGTCCCACCCCTTACAAGCCCTACTTTTTAAGACAACGTCTTCAAGTTGCCATAGACCAACTGTGAGTGTTAAATGAATATCTTTGACAGGAGCTAAGTCTTTTGGGCATTGAAATAAGGTTTTCCTCCTTCTTTGGCATGTGAAGATTGAGAGTGTGCTTTGACACTAGTAGCAGAGGATGTGAGCAAAGCAACTTTCAGAGCATCAGAGTGTCAGCAGAAGGGAAAATCAGCACAAGTAGAATACATCAAGGTAATTTTCCCACCTATAGTATTCCATGAAGTCAGTCAGCTCACTGCCACTCCTGGTTGATGGAGTCTCCTTCTCTGTTGTTAAATGGCACGTAAACTATCTGTCAGCCTCTAGGGCTGTTCTTACACAAAAAGAAACACAAAGGTGGAAACAAAAGCAGCAATGAATGGAGCTTAAGTAAAAAATTTAAAAATAGCATTTCATGCTTGCTTCATAAGTATATATTTTGGGGAAATTTCCCCTGAATATCGTATAGCCAGAATACCGACTTCACTTGACGGAATTTCTTTGAGATGTGAAACAATCCATTTCTACATGGGGAAGAATTTTCTTCTATCTGGGATTTGCAACTAAATAGATATTTCTGCATTTGGAATGTATTTAAACATTTCATTGCTAATGCTGAAGTTTCTTAAACTTTTCATTAATGTATAATATACATATATGAAATTATGCCTATCATAAGTATAGAACTGGTGAATTTTTCAAACTGCACACATCCATGTATGTAACTGGTAGCCAGATTAAGAAACAGAAAATTGCTCATGCTAAATTTTTCAATAGTTGCATTTTCCAAATGCTTGCATTTCTGTGGCTTTTCAAATCTTGAAGAAAAAAAAAAAAAGCCACCTCCTAAGAATGGCAACACCTGTACTCAAATATCTATTTTCTCAGTATATTCCCTAATAGCATGATCAGATAATTTTCACTAATGTTTAATTCATTTCACATAGCAACCTGTATAACTATAGGAAAGGACATAAATTAGCATCGCAGAGTATGAACATTTGCTACATGGCAAAACTGTTCACTTTGGCAACCATTTTGCATTTTTTTTAAAGCCACAAACACCCTGCTTAACAGAATTCCAAACAGAGGAGCAGCAAAATTGGAGGAAGGTGCTGCAACTAAACGAAGGAGGGCTGAGGGGTTAAAATCATTGCTGGATGATTTCACCACTGCTGCCCCATATTCATTCTCTTGGCAAATGAATGTGGAGAGCCCATGTGGGATTACAAACTTGCTGGGAATGGATAAGAAACCTTCTGCTCCGCTGGAGTTTGTAAGTAGGTTCTAAGAACTGAATGCTGCAGGAGTGAAATTGACTGGATTTTTTTTTCTTTATTTTTCTTATGGCAAGAAATGTTTTCATCTCTGCATAACCTTTTCCTGTTCTCTTTGGTTGGTTTGATGACAAAACCTTCTGCAAGACCCAGACAGACACAAGTCACATGTCCTGTGAGGCCTTCCTGATTACTCTACCTCAGGTCAAGCCCCTTCTTGGCTTATGTATAATAGCATTGTCCTTCAAAACAATTTGCACCATGCCTCAGAGATGCAAACACTCTCAGTCTCTGCCACTCATTCACTAGGTTGAAAGTTTCCAAAAAAACATGGCTTATAGTTTTCTAACTTGGCAATTTACTCTCCCATGTTCTTTCACTTATACCCCAGTGCTTCTATTCGGATTGTAAATGGCAACTCAGTTCCTGGTTTGAAAGGCTATAGGCAGACTTATAAGAGAAGGTAAGACTACTGCAGAGCATCATCATCTAGAGTTCTCTAATGTTATCAGAGACTGACTTACTAATAGCTTAGGTGGCGACCTACTGCTGAGTCAGGGATGAACAAACACCTACCCAGACTGTCTTGTTAAGCAACATAGTTTGTGCTAACGTGTTTTCTGAAAAGCTTATATTCTAGAAAAATAAGTGTCTAAAAAAAATTTAGTCTTGCAAAGAAAGACTGAAATAAAGGCCTGTGCCCCTTATTCATTGTTAATTGACAAGCACTTTTACTTTCTTTCTAAAAATTAAAAGTAAGCAACAAGAATAACACAAACTATAGTCCTATTAATGCCATCAAAATAAATGAAAAGGGAGGAAGTGGCTGAAATCCTCTGTGTTTTTTTGGAGTTTTCGGTTGCCTCTATCTTTTCTCCCTTCTTGAGGTTAATCAGAGATGCTTTTGCCTTTTCTTTCCACATTCTACCTTTAAAATTTTATTTTTCAGAGGATGGACAGATATATGTGATAATCATAGTGTTTCTTCTGAAAGGTATATTCTAATTTTATTGGTGAATCACATATATTTTGCTGTTTGGAAATAGTATATTTAAAGTATATGGTGATTTGAATATATTCAAATGAATATACATATATTTAGGCATTTAAAGCATTGATTTATTAATACTAGAAATGTTATGCACAAGTCAGGCTTAATTCTGACGTCTGCTTAAAATGCATTTGCTCGTAGGCAAGTTATTTAACCTTTCATCTATATAATTGGGATAATAAAATACATCTTTCAGGTTGTTGTGATAATTCACTATGACAGTATATGTAAAGCTTTTATAACAGTGCATGGCATATGGTAAATGTTTCATAAATATTAGCCATTATGTAATAATAACTTTCATTATATTATATAAAACATGCTTGTACTAATAATAATAAAAATGAAAGGGACATGATATATCAAAATAAAACATTTGAGTGTTATGAATAAGAATGGATCTGTATGTGTTAACAGATAGGTCCTTCAAATTCTTGAATAATATTAAACAAAATATAATTTTAAAAAAATCTAAAAATCATAATTGGTGAGTCTCAGGGAGAGCAGAATTCCTCTACTATTCTTTGTTATTCTTCTTTCATATAGCAAGCATGTTTTATAGCTATTTAGATATTAAGTATAAAATATTGTATCAAGCAACTATTACTTACATGGACTGTATGAAAGAGTATTATTCAATGTCAATTTCTGTCATTTGATAAAATATTTTGTATAATAATTAATGAAATTTCAGAATTTTTTTATGGTAAACTTCAGAATTAGGCTTTTTAACAGTTAGTGTTAATATATGCTAGCATAATTAAGATGATTTCTCTTAAAAAAACAAAAATCTTAAAATAATAGGTAATTTTCAGCATATTTTGTGATTTTAAAAATGATTTTGATAGCATTGCTGATTTAGCATTTTTTGGCTACCGTGTTTTCCCCATTTTTTGTTTTGTTTACCTGAAATGCTTTTCTTAAAATTTTCAGATACATCAATTTGCTTTCCAAATAGAGATGTGAGGATATTCTATCAGAAGGATACAGTGTGATTGTATTGGTGGTAAATTGCTGGTTACAAAAATAGATGCTTCCTTTTTACTGCATTGTTTTTAGTAATACCAAGACTCTAATGAAACTTACAAATAAGACTTATGCAAAGACACTTGCCATAGTTAGAAATTATAAGTTGGTTTAGAACACAAAGATATATAATATCCAAGAAGCACCAATTCTGGTATAGAAATAGTGGCATTAAGCAAAGTTAATCCTTTATTTTCCATTGTAAAAATAGGCCTTGCAGTTAAAATGATCCGATATTAAAAACAAATTTAAGCATACTTTTCTAAAATGCTGAGAAGGTTTTTTCTCTAAAGTGCATGTAATACTGGTTTTCACCATTTCACAAAAGTTTAACTTTAAAAGCATTTGAAAGCAAATAAACAGTAATTATTACTGACCTTTTTATAGTAGTCAGAATTTGGAATTAATAAACCATGTTTAAATTTTTATAACAACTTAAGTAACTAAGGATAATCATCTTAATTAGGATATTTTCATTACGTAGTTACATAATTTGGTTTTTAAAGCATTTATTTTGCCAAAGGAAAGGGAGAAAATGGAGAGATATGTGCAAACAGAAGCAATAGAACAACCTTTTTTCCATAACCAATAATCTTTCAACTGTATTTTCTCCCAGTGGGAATCTATACAGTTATCTGAAAAGGTGCAATCAAATTGGAGTGATTTAAAGCGGGAAGGAGTATCATTGCAAGTTGGACTAGATCTTATCATTAATATGTTACTGTTATTTTGATTGAGGATATCATTATGTCATATGTTACTTAAATTGTGGAGCTTTTTATTAACTTCATGTCAGTTTCAGTTTTAGGGGCGGGTATGCTTGCTTTTGGTCATTGCTAAAACTCTTGACTGTTTTCCTGGGAACCACATCCTCCATGCTTTCAGCCCTCCCTCCCCTGCCTCTCCTTTCCTTGAAGTGTTTCTTTTGTTTGTCTCCATTACACCAGCGCACAGGGACACAGTGTTTCTGCACAGTGGGAGTTGGCAATCTCCAAAGAGGCTTTCCAGCATTGCTTTTTAGACTGAAATCATTACAATCTTCAATAGCTACTTGGATTAAAAAAAAAAGAAGAAGAAGAAACTAGCACATTATTATTCTCAAAACCATCTCAATGTATAAAGAGGCTATGTGCTTAGTCCTCCCACACCTTCCCCTTCCCTCCCCGCTCCAGCGACCCCTGCTCATCCTGCTCCCTGTCTCTCCGGTTGTGTTGCCTTCATACCTGAATTTCGTTTGCATGGTCCTGATTTACTGATTCTATTCAAATTGAGTATAAAAATGGGTGTGTGTTTTTTTTTTCCTGTTGGTTCTGAATATTTTTGCACTGCTTATGCAAAGAATTATAGTCAGATATATCTTACATTCACTGATATTAAATTACTACTTTCCAGAATGTGAAATATACCAGCAAGGACCCAAGATACTGTTTTCAAACCCAGAGATATTAACATGAGTTAATGGGAAAGTTGCTTTAATAACCCTGAAACTAATTTTTAAGTAGGTGGGGATTTCTTGTTTTTAGTCACTAGTGTATCAAACATTCCTACCCTCTGTTTCCTCCAGGTTTTGAGTGTCTGCTTTCACCGGTAGTGACATATGTTCATGTGCATGTCCATGAGTGACCCTAAGTGCACATGGAAACCCAGGGTGTGAGGAGCTGTTTGCAATGCTTTCACTCTGTGTAAGGTATTAGTGTATGCGAACAGAAAATATTTCCAACAGGGGTTTGTACAGTGTCGTCAAAGGATTTATTTGTTCTCTTTGGTGAATGTAACTATAAATAATGAAAGAGAATGGCATGAATAAAGGGGAGAGTAATTTATGCATTTTATCAAAGCAGCACAACCAATTTATATCCAACACCGTATCCAGATGAATATATATTCAAATAAAATAAAAATAATGTAATGTCTTTCATTGTTAGGTAAATGGGAAAATGCACTAAAAAAGAAAACATAACATACATGTAGTAATTTGTTATTGATGTTGCTTATTCTGATGTCTTTTAAAATAAGTACTCAACCAAATGGAAAAGTGTGTATGAACTACAGTGCTCTCTGGTTATGCCACAGAGTTCCCCAGATGATGTCAGTAATGCCACTCATCCTTCCATCTAGTCATCAGTAACCAGAGACAGTGAGTGATTTTTTTATTCTTGGCTCAGACCATTTCTTATCCCAGTATACTTTGATCTTTGTACTAGATTGGAAATAATTGGTGAAAGTTAGAAGCATGAATGTCAAAGGATTTTTCTCCTTTTGTTAAATTTTAATTTTTATTTCTCAGAGGTTTTTATCCAACAGGAGCAAATGCAAGTTCACCTAAAATCAGGTTCTTAGAATACTTCTCACCAATGTTTTTCATTTCAAAAGTCTGTTTATAATTCAGGGTCTAGGTTAAGTGACATTTTACCACAAAGCTTTTTTTTTGTTTGTTTGCTATCTTGGACATATTTCTGCTTTCTTTTGAAGATGTATGGCCCAGTGTTCATACATTTTCTACAGTATATATTAAGCTACTTGTTGCATCATAAGTATTTGTGTAATATTGCCTTTCTCCTGTTGTTTCTAAATTCCTTAAGGAATAACATGATGTGTCCTTTTTCATTTCAAGCTCCTCCAAACTCCTCACTGATACTTGTTGAACATATGGCTTAAAAATAGAAAGTGACAATGGTTTAGTATCTCTTCTGTGTCACTTAACTTCCTTGTCTGTATATCCATTAGAAAAAAACAATGATAGCATTTATCATAAAAGGCTGATATGGAAATAAATCAAACCTAATTACTGTTTTCAGGTACAGAAAGACATATATATATATATATATATATATATATATATATATATATACACATATATATGTATATACATATACATATATGTGTGTGTGTGTGTGCATGGAAGTATCATAGGTGCGATTCTATCATGAAAAAATTTAGTCATCGCTTGCCTTTTTTATGCTCTGCCAGTAGGACTGCAATGTGAAACAGAGTGAATAGTCTGACTTTAGTAACATATCTGCAGATTATAGCTGTTCCAAATGCACCAGTTGCTCAAAAGGTTATGAATGATGTCATTTGTGCCCATATAGGGAAAGGCTTTTGTCTAACTTTTTAGATCTGTTTACAGAAATCCAAAATGTTCCGCCTATTTGTTTACCTAAAATATATTCCTTCACAAATGCCGAAAGGAATTGCTACTGTAATCCCAGGTATCAATTTGCTTCCTGTAGGATGTTGCCTTATGATCCCTGCTTTGTCTCCTTTCAGGTTTTTTTTTTATAATCCCAAACCCTAGAGACATCATTTCAGCTTAACTCAGTGATTTAGAGGCTCTCATGCTTTTATTTATAAATGTATATCCATAAGTTACATAGCCCAGCATATAATGAAAAATGGTCAGGAAACTTTGTTTTAAAAATCACAATCATGTTTTAGTAAATATAGCTTCTGCCTAGCAGTTTGTTTTCTGGAAACCAGAGTAGTTGCTACTTGCATATGTCTGCAGTAGGTACAGATCCCTGTTAGCATGTGGAGATCTGATTTTTGTGGGTCATGCCGCATATTGGTTAATGGGCTGCCAACTTTCTCGTTCATTCTTTTTCCTTTTTTTTTGTCTACGAAAATTCCAGGCCCGATATAAGACCTAATAGAATTGCCTTTGGGCTGTGCATATAATATATGTCATAATTTTGTTCTTTTTGGCCATTTTAGAAAACTCAGTATTAGACTATGAAGAAGAATGCAATGAACTAATTTTTATTAAGAGTTCAGAATCTTACCAGGTGCTTTACATGTATTATCTCATTTGCATATCCAAGCAACTCCAGACAGTAGCTAATAAGAATAGGATCAACAATGAATACTGGTCTGTCTGACTTATTTGCCTGGGTGAAAGAGTTATTCCTGAAGTCACTTTAGGCAAATTGCTTCCCGAGATATAGAAATGACTTTGCCTATTTGGGGCAAGAGTGTACCCTGCAAATACTGCTTCATTTGCAAAGAAACAAATGGAGGCCACCCAAGTAACAAAAGCAGAGCTTAATGGAGGGAGGGGGAAAAGGAAGGATGGCAGGGGGGAAAAAAGAAGAAGAAAGGGAGTTGGTGGAAGATAGAAAGAAGCAAAGAAAAGAAAGAAACAAAAAGGAAAGGAAACAGGGAGGGGAAAGGAAAGATAAAGAATTCCAACAAAATCGTTAAAATGTACTTTTTTGGTTAAAGATAGGTTAAATAAGACCTACTGTTTTTGATTTAAATATATTAGTTTCAATTGAAGCACTCATGCTGACATAATAAAAGTGTTTTAAGGTAATGAATCATTATTTTAAAGGTCACCAATTAAACTACTTCTTCTGAATAATTTTCCACCTGCCATTCTGCAGGTGGACAGCCCCACAGGCACAGCTTAATCAACTCTGCTGTAATCTCCAAAGGTGCCAAGCTTTTAGATGGGAACAAACATACTTTCAAGACCTCAGATTTGTGGCTAAACCGTGTCACTCAGATATATTTAGATGTGTCTGGCATTACAACTAGTTTTCATGTGTCTAGGATATGTCCCAGAGAAACTGGCTATAGATGAGGAAAGTAAACTCTCTTTTATCCTACGTTGGGGCTCTTAATTTTGTATTTTATACCCATTTTATGGGCGATATTTGTTCCATACTATTTATTGTAGTTCAGGTGCCCTTTCTCCTATACTAATAAGAAGGATTCAGAGCTGAACCCAGCAGGGCATTGTGCCCAGAAACCTAGAAGAGCTTGGCTCGAGTCAAAACTTGTCTGGGGGCTTCAGTGAATGGGGAACCCAGGTGGTAGAGATGGAGAGAAAAAAGTTTTACAGGGAGAACATCAGCCAAAAACCAGCTTAGGGATGAAGTTAGGTACAATTTGGGGTTTCATGTATTCTAACACTTATACAAATGTGGGGGTTCCTCTTTAATAAAAGGAAAAAAATCTTACTTTTCAATGTTTATAAAAAGAAAGACTTTACGGGCATATTGCTAGTTTCCCATTCAGTGTCATGGAAGGAACCCATGCAAAAGTGGGACCTTGCAGCTTACATGCCCTGTAAAGTTGCTCCTGAAGTAGAGGACAGTTCCTAGAGATTGAATTTAAGATGAGTCTAGCTAAAAGCCAAAGGATTTGAGGCCAGCAGCCAGAAAAAAGAAGATTCAAAGCAAAGACTAGGAGAGGCAGATAATGGAAAGATGAGATGTCCAATTAGAGAAGGAAGACAGTAGCAATGACTGTGTATGTGACTCACTCATGGTCTTCTGATCAGAGTGGAGAGGTGGTAGGTGTTTAAAGTGTCTTTCTGGGCTGGACAACAGGCATCGATATGCTCATTAAAATACATTTTTTAAAGGTTACCAACATAGGAAAAGTATGGTTTCAATTAGTATTTTATAACTAATCTTTATCACTCATAGCATATTTAGAATCTGAAGTTTGGATAAAAGCAAAGAAATATAGTTTTTGTTACAGCCCCATAGGAGCTTGAAATATGTAGCAACACTTGAGGGGAAAAAATTACTGGTAGTTTTCTAACAACTTGTACCTACCTCATATTAACCTGTTGGACATAAGGTGTGATGTAAGGAATCTGGATGCAATCATAAGTTCAGGTGAAAAAAAAATGCACTGATTGATAACTTGCATTATTATGAAAATCTCCCTAGGGTAAAACTTTTATTTTCTTCTATTGTGATAGAACAAGAATGAGAGCGAGTATAAAATAGTAGAAAACAATGTGTGTGTCCCAATACATGATGGTCTCAATCAAGGACATTATGGGTTCTACATGGAAAGCTATATAGTAGTGAAATTTATTTTGGTCTCAAGTTTCCACTGTGCTGTTTCAGGGTGCTTTTTATGGAGAGTTTTCTACAGATATTAAAATAGAAAGATAATCATTGCATAGTTTGTGTGTATGTGTGTTTGCACACTCATATGTATAGTTTGTATTGTTTGCTTCTCTTTTAATGTTCTACTTGAAACACTTAAAAATTAATCACCTGATTTTTCTCTTGGAATATAACTAACTCATGTATTCTTTATGTCAATGGCTGGTGTTGCATATGTATTTACTAAAATTATTTTTATCCTAAAATGTAGATTTTACTGGATAAGCATAAAATGAAAGGAAGCTACATAAAACTGTATTGTAGCTATATGTTTCTTTTTAGCATAGTTAGGTATGTGAAATACATAAATATATGATCAGTGCTATATATTTACAATCCTTTTTTTTTTTTTTTTTTTTTAGAGAACGCAAGTTATTCACCTCTTCTTTACTGTTTCTTCTCCATAGGAGAAGGAAGTTGGTGGGAGTTAACTGGGCTCTTAAAGATAAGAGGATTAAGCATGTGTAGTCAGGCTATAGGGCAAGGGATGGTGCTCATGAAGCGGAGGGAGAGAATGTGAGACCAGAATCAGGTGTGAACAGGGAAGCCACAGATTCAAGGGTTCACCGAATGGACAGATTCCACTGGGACAGTGGTCGGCAAGCTCAGTCAACAGAGCCAAATATCAACAGTACAACGATTGAAATTTCTTTTGAGAGCCAATTTTTTTAAAAACTAAAACTTCTTCTAATGCCACTTCTTCAAAATAGACTCGCCCAGGCCGTGGTATTTTGTGGAAGAGCCACACTCAAGAGGCCAAAGAGCCACGTGTGGCTCGCGAGCCGCAGTTTGCCCACCACGGCACTGGGAGCTATAGCTTTTCAGAGAATCTCCTCTTCATTCTGATATTGATTGAGAAATCTTGCCTCTTGTTTTAATTCCTTAGTCAACCAGCAGCAATGACTGCAGTCAGAGCAAGCACTAAAATCTAATTATTTCATTAGTCATTGACTCCCTTTGTATGTTACAGTTTGAGTTTGTTTAATGACCTGACCTGACCCTTGTTTACAGTCTCCCTTCCTAAGGTTACACTGATATACCTTGTGCTTTATACGAAATCCTACTAAATTGGTTACAGTTTCCTATCTACCCTTTGTACCTGTGCTGGTGCTGTTCTCTGGGCCTGGATGCTTTTCTACCTATCTTTTTCTGACCAAATGAAATTCATCTTGTAAGACTTAGCTAAAACGTTACCTACTCTGGGAAGCCTTTCCTGAAACCTTCCATCTAGATCACTATATTCCCACATCACTTGAAATGGTTTAAAATTAGATTGTATATTTGTTTTTCTGTCTTTCCACAAGACTTATCAGATCCTAGAGTTCAGAGACTGTATTAAGATTCCCTGTGTGCTTTTTACCAGTTCCATTGTTTGTCTTATAATAGCCTTAACTTAGAAGTGTGGCAAATAAATCATGGTGAAAGTTGAACTTCCTTCAAAGGCTTATATGCTAATTTCAGGAACATTATTAATATTTCAATTGAAATAATCATTTTTTTCCATAAGATTTTTTAAATTTATATTTAAAAAGATGCTGTGCTTGCTTGTTTGGGCACTCTCTGAACCAAGCCAGTCCTTTCAAATATGAAATGAGACTGAGGGGGAAACTGCCTAGCTGAGCACATCACACATGCAATGTTCCTAATAAATGCTAGCAAAATGGATGAATGGATGGAGTTTAAAAAAACACACACAAAACCTTCAGAGAAAATTTCAAACATATCTGAGCATAATTGTCTTGATGATATACCACACACCAAACCTCAGGAATGAAATAAATACCTGTTTGAGTGTGAAACAGACCTGTTTAACCCAAAAGAACTCAGCAAGACTTACTAAATTTTGGGAAGTGATTTGAAGTATAAAAAACAGAGACTGGCTCTGGCCCGTTTTGCTCAGTGGACAGAGCATTGACCTGTGGACCAGAGGTCCCGGGTTCTATTCCAGTAAGGAATGTATACCTTGGTTGAAGGCTTCTCCTGGGCCTGGGGCCTGGTTGGGGCTTATGCAGGAGGCAACCAATAGATGTTTCTCTCACATCGATGCTTCTCTCTGTCTTTCCCTCTCTCTCTCACTCTCCCTAAAAATCAATGGAAAAATATCCTCAGGTGAGGATTAACAACAACAACAACAAAACACACCAGAGACTGCGTGGGAAAAGAGAGTGAAAGTATTACTATTTATCACTGTCTACAAGAGCTGTACCAACGCGTCAGTTGAGGTTTCTGGGAACTTTTCCACCAGGGCTCTTTCATCAAATAAATTCGAAACTGATTTGTATCAGACTCTGCATCTAAGTCTACCTAAAGCAATTAGAAAGCAATTTTACACTTTACAGAATGATAGTAAAGCAGGGCACACTATCTAATTTCTCAAAGAGACTAGGAGACCCACAAGAACTAAGCAATATATTCCCTATAACGTGATCTGAAAGGGAGGATATCCATTTGGAATAAGGCAGAGGACACATAGCTATAGACGAATTAAAGTTTTATTTTGTTCAATAGTAACATTTTAATTAATCGTTTGTTACCTCATTTGAGAGTCTAAACAAAAACTTGCTATTGTTTGGGACCACAATTTAAGAACAAGCAAGTGAATTTTTTAAAATTCTAGAAAAAGAGCCAGGAGAAGAAGCTCAGGATTTGGGGAGATAGTGCACTGCTCTAGCTGAGTCATGAGATAGCTTGAGTTCTGTTCAGTGAGAGACAACACACCTCTATCAAATGTGGACTAACTTGCTGGCACCCAACATGCATATGGTGTCTGCATTCAAGAATTCCAGTGGAATGTCACCAGAAAATGAAATGTTCATTGAGTCCACTACTCTCTTTGTTTCTGTAATAAAAGTCCATAGTTGTTTATGTCATTTCTGCATTTTTGGATGATTTAGGAATTGAAATCTCATAATGTTTCCTGTATAAAGTAAGGATTTTACAAGGCTTTAAGATTTATTGAATTTCCTTATTGGTTGAATGTTTACTAGGATATTCTTTTGGTTTTCATAAAATATATTTACATTCTTTTCTTAGAAATTACAATAATTAAAAACATTCTGATACCAGTCCTTATTCTAGAGATAACCTTTGTTGTACTCCAACTTAGATACAAATGTGAAGTTGAATTTCCTTTTTCACAGAGGCTTCCCTTCAATAAATTCATAATATTTTATTGGTTTTATTTTTTCTTAGATTATGAGTGTGCCTTAAAATTTCATTTTATTGATGCCTGCACTCGGTTGAATTTTGACTGATTACCCAGTTGACTTGTTTATTCAAGAAAGGTTTTGAATTCAAGGGCCTCTAAACCCTCATTAAGCCTAATTTTTTTTTTTTTCACTTGTAAGATGGAGATACTATTATAATACTACCTATCTTTTTTGGCTGCTTCGATCATAAAATTTTTAAAAAAATGAATAGCCGAAACCAGTTTGGCTCAGTGGGTAGAGCATCGGCCTGCAGACTGAAAGATCCCAGGTTCGATTCCGGTCAAGGGCATGTACCTTGGTTGCGGGCACATCCCCAGTAGGGGGTGTGCAAGAGGCAGCTGATCGATGATTCTCTCTCATCGATGTTTCTAACTCTATCCCTCTCTCTTCCTCTCTGTAAAAAATCAATAAAATACATTTTTTTAAAAATGAATAAAACCTTTGAACTCTATCTGTTTCATGCTAAGTTTAATGTCAAATATTGTAGTTTTCATATACCTTAGTAAGTGGACTTGTGGATCACTTTACTCATTTAAACTAAAGTAGCCCTTATAAAAGGGAAGTGTGAATTGAAAAGATTTTTGCAAAGAAAACAAAAATCCTATATAATAAAAGGCTAATATGCAAATTGTCCCTGCGACCAGGAGTTTGACCAGGGGTAGGGATGGTTGGCCAACCACCTGCATCCCCTCTCCCCAGCCAGCTTCGTCCAATAGGCCCCGGTCAGGGTGAACCGGCCAGACCCCACCTATGCATGAATTCGTGCACCAGGTCTCTAGTAAAATATATATTAATAAAGAAAGCAGGAATGTTTTGCAAAAAAAAAAAAAAAAAAGTTATAGGCAGAGTTGACATTTTATTATTTTTACCCATAATACAATGTACAAACAATAATGACCTATGAGGTCTGACAATAAGTTGGCCAAAGAAATTAGACATTATTAAGAAATCTATTTGATGTGTGATTTAGTTTTTTCTGAGCCTTGAAATATCCAGTAATAAGAGTACAATGCCATCACAATGAACAGTTTTAAAAAATAACCATCCACATTATCAAGACAAACCCTTCAACTTTCCCAGTAATACCGTCATACTCAGTACTAGTATTGTACTCTATTATTTTTTTAACTTATTTTCTGAATATTTAGAATCCCCTTTTGAGGTTTCTTAATAACTGTGCAGAGCCTTTTGAGTTGTTTTATATTGTTTTTGATAATTTATTTGTTCTGTACAACCACCCTTTCTCTTGCCAACCTCACAGCAAGTCCCAGAAAGCCACATACTCTCTTTCCCCGCCTCCCTTGCAGCAAGAGGGGTTCATGTGTTCTTGTTATAGCCAATAAGGTTGGGGGCATCTAGTGAAACTTTCTTTCTGACTTAAGCAAGGCTGGTACTGTTCCTTCCCTCTGCCTCTTATCGTTGAATCTAGTCTTAGTGAAAGCAGTCTTACAACCAAGAGTCAAAACAACAGGGACGGAAAAGCAGCCTGCGTATGGCAGTGCAGAAAGATGGAACCTTGCTGAGCAGCGGCACTCGCCACGGCCGCCCTTTCTGCTTTCTCTGTATGACTTGCCTGGTTCTGTTACATAAGCCAGTGTTGTCAGAAGTTCCTTTTCATTTGCAGGGCTTTTGTAACATGAGGTCAAACATTTTAGCCATTCCTTGTACTGTATTATTAGTTCCACACTCTGTTTCCCAAAATATTAGAAATGCCTTATAATTGTAATACTGGAAGATATAAAAATAAATAAGATAAAATCAAGTCATGTAAAATTTAGTATCAACAAAGATAAGCCCTCACAATTTCTCAGGGAAAACATAGACTCATTTTTTGGAGCACTGATTTCTAAGTGACATTTCTAATGTGGATCTTGATATGAGGAATTCTGAGTGACGCATGGGGTAATGTTTTCTGCAACCTTGTTACATAAACTACAATTAGGAATGTTATAGAGCTGCTTATTGTATGCATCCTTCTGTAAAGTGAGCCAGGGCCATCCATAAAGAACGCAATGGCATCAATTATGTGTGGGGCCAACTGAAGCCATGCTTGATTCTCTCTAGTGGGACATTAGGATTCAAAGCAGAATTTTTAATTTATAGGTTATCAGCTTTCCCCCAAGCATCATAGTTCCTTCCATTTGGATTTTGATGGACATACAAGGTCTGAAAGATCAACATTCTACTTTCTGATGGAGGCCCAGGGAGGAAACATTTTGTATTTCTGGTTCAGGGCAGATCCATATGTCTAGGAAATAGTAAAACTGGTCCTGTGTTCAGTACCATATAAGCAGTACTTGAGGTATATAATGAAGACTCATTGCTGGATAGAAAACCATCCCACTTTGCCTGAAGGTGGCCTTGTGGGCACATCTTTTCTTGTGAGGCAGTACTGGGTCTCTTGTAACACATAAACTAGTGATAAATTAATCTTTAAAGTTCTGCCTCCCAGGAAACAGCCAAGATGATTTTGGCTGAGAAATGTTCCAAGCAGGTATTACCACTTACCCATTATAGCTATAATGCACACATGTGCACATACACACACAGAAAAAGCCCCTAGTTATATTCTCATACCACATCTGGTTTTGAGCAACATGACTTCCACAGAATCTTCTAGGATCAATTCTTTGTAGAATACAACAGAACATTTAGATATTTCCTATTATACTAGTAATAACTTCAGTATTTAAGTATTTAATACGGAGCCATCTCTTTGACATTGGTTTATTGTGGCCTCCACTTTCTGATAATTAAAATTTATAATCAATGTATATAAATCTTATTTTCATATTTTCTTAGGTGAAAATAAGGAAATTTTTTGTGTGTGTGAAGTGCATAGTAGAGAGCACTTTTAGATGCTTTTCGGAATTTGTACCTGCCTGAGAAGAACAGAGTTATATTCATCCGTAGGTATTACCTTAAGGCTAAGAGTGGGCAGATAACGGAAGCCACTCTTTTTATAGACACTGAGTGTTTATTATTGTTTGGGAGGTATCTCTCTTTAAGTCAGAATTTAAAATTAATGAAAATTTAAAAATTAACAGGATATATAATTAGAGGACAAACTTAGAAAAGAAATTTAAAAATTGTTCTTACTGAATTAAATATCCCTCACCCCCATTCCTTGTCTTTTCTATTTTTCAGAGATGTTAGAAATGGTATCCTGGCCCTTTAACTAGTAGATAAACTAGTTTATGTATTAGTGGAAACATGCCCCCAAATTATTTCATTTTCCTATTATATTCTAGTGAAAGAATCAAGTTAAAATCTGAGCCCTGATTTTGTATTCTCCTTTACTTTCAGCAAGTTTCTCCAAATAGCAAAATCCTCCTTTTCTGACACCATTCTGGTTTGTTTCCCAGGGCATCACCACTGGTGGCTGTGTTTATCTTCTTTATTGAAACTTAGTTTGTGAAGTCATTTTTGATCCTTTTAGCATAGCCTCACAAAATCCATTATTCTGAAGCTAGGATAGCCTGCCACATTCTACCTCTGCCTGTGCTGCTGCGTAAGCACTTTGAATGATGCCAGATCAGAGAAGGTGGGCCTGAATGCATAGTTCTTGTGATGTGTAGTTAATATTAGTTGATAAAAGTAGCACACACAATTAAGAGAACGTGCTTGTAAATCTAGGCAGATTATTAAGGACCTGGGGAGAACAACTGTGCAGAGTTACAAGGATGCCTAAACTTCTTTTTGCCTTCTGGAATGTCACTGTTTCCAATTGCCTTTGCAGTTTCTGAATAAGGGTTGTCTCATGCATAATAATTTCCCTCTTTCCCCCACCCCATTCTAGGACAGTTTTGCCTTTTCAACTAGTTACTGCTACCAACATTTAATAAGAAGGCTTTGCTGGGCTTTCTAATCGAAAACTTGCTTTTATCTTTCTTCATGAAAGAATTGAAATGGCTTCTTTCAGGTTGCTTTAGCCTCTGGGGAGATAAGGACCCTGCGGTTAACAGGATGAGAGATTTTTGTTTAGAAATTTTTATTTAGACAATGAAAAATGACCTCTGTAAACTCAAAGCTATCTTATTTTGGGGCTTTAGGCTTCTGGCAGATAAATCAATTGGGCCCTTGGGACAGCAAAGCAAAAACCTTTGCAGTAACTATGTCAGGGCAATGCAATAGATTTGTTGTGAGTATGCAGTTGTTTTGAATGTAGAATGCACTTAAAAATAAATATAATTTTATTTTCTATTAAATATTCAGGATCTGGTTTCTACTCTTTTCAGCTTCTGCAAAGAAATATTATTTGTGATGCAAACTGGAGAAAGGAGATCCTTTTATGTATAAAATACATGACTGTTGTTGGTATTGTGATTTTGACTTTTTAATTATTGTATTTACCTATTCATTCTCTAATGGGATTTTGTTTATTTTATTTTAGATTCTAAAAATTATATCCTCATATTTTAAAAAATCAGTATTATAAACTGCTCTTTTGTGGCTAAACAATTTCATTGGTACCTAAATAATACAATAGTTTTTGTCTAAAATATGCTTTTCCACATTGCTGTAACATTTTTGTCACCTGTTCATAAGCTCAAAGAGCTTTGCTGATCCTCACAGCATGAATTTGCGCTGCATGTTCACTCTCTAAAGAAAGAGTGTTGCACTTGGTTATGTGCTTTCTTACCTGTGTCATGCAGAATGCAGATTTAGGTGAAAAGTTATGCAGAATAATACGTAAAAACTGACAAAGAAGCAAAGGAGAAGATAGATGCTCATTCAACAAGCATGGATACGTAGTTGTTACTGATGGGAATGTTGACCAACATAGTAAAGAAGTAATTTTGATGGGTTAATTTTTGTTGTTGTTGCACACAAAGCCTTCGTGCACATTGCACAATGTCATTAAGATTACAATGCAAACCAATAAAATGGATGGGATCAGAAATTGGATCCCATTTTCTGGAAAATGAGGTGGGAAGTGATTAGCAAATATCACATAAGGAATCACAATAAAAACAGGGGGACAAACAAAAGTGAGATTGGAAAGATGAACAGGAAATGTAAAAACAAACAAACAAATGCCATGCTTCTCTTTTTTTCTCTAACCTTAATTCTGCTTGACCATTTTGGAGTGGAGGCAGGCCAATTTGATCAAATATAATTTAGTTATTTTGGCAAGTCCCTCTATTTAGTATCTTGAGTATTAGAAATATATAAAACAGAGATATTCCTTAAATATTCCTGATTTGGCCACAGTGACTCTTTACAACAATCAAGTGTAGGTTTTAATTTTAGGGACTCTGTGACATATAAGTAGTATATATTTGTATTTTGATTTTCTTTTCCAAAAAACAAAAATGGGCATTACTAAAGTCAAAGTATTGTATAAAGAAGAAATGAGAAAGTACATATAATAACAGTAGCTAAAATAAAATTTAAGCCTTTGCCTGTGCAGACACAATTTACATGTATTCACTTACCTAATCTTCACAAGAATCTTATGAGATATACATTACATTAATAATCTGAGTGATTGGGGAAACGGAGGCATAAAGAGGTTAATTCATATTTTTTAAAATATAATTTATTGATTTTTTACAGAGAGGAAGAGAAAGGGATAGAGTTAGAAATATCCATGAGAGAGAATCTTCAATCAGCTGCCTCTTACACACCCCCTACTAGGGATGTGCCCACAACCAAGGTGCATGCCCTTGACTGGAATCAAACCCGGGACCTTTCAGTCCACAGGCTGATGCTCTGTCCACTGAGCCAAACCGGTTTCGGCGGTTAATTAATATTTTGCTTGTCAGTGACAGAGCTGGTAATTAAACCAAAGAGCCTGTGCTCTTATTCTCTGTGTTGTGGTCCTCTGTGCCAAGTGCACACTGTGCATTTAGGAAACTGGGATCCCCACTATTCTTTTCATTGAAGTATAATCTCTTGACTAAAATATCTGTGATCACCTTCTGTGATATGGATATTAAAGTGTTAAGATTATAAAATAAACCTATATATTTAAATTTAAAAGTATAATTAAGTTATTAGATCAAAGTATGCCAATTTTTACCCTTTCCTTTGAAACAATACATTGAAGACTATTTGGTTCAATAAATTGTCAACATTTACCATGTCCTTAATATCACAGTATTACTGATCATGTAGAATAAGTTTTAAAATCTTGGGGTCTTTACCCATAAGCATGTTAAAAAACATGGCAAGAATAAGTTTACTTAAAGCCACTGGAAAATAATTTAGGATAGTATTCTGAATTGAACATTTGAATAAAGTTGCTGTTGGGCTATATAATACAGATAAAAAATTGCATGAGCTATCAGATCGAAAGGTATTATATTTGGTTACAATTATTAATAAATGCTTCATGGGAAAATATTTGAATTTAAGTTCACCAGACACTATCTGAAAATTTGATTCTCCATACACACTAGAAATGACATAAATGATTAATTATATTTATAAGCTATTCATGGGATCCATGCTTATGAATCTTCACTCACCCTAATATCTGACTTTTTGTGTTTCAACTTTCTGAAAAATAGTTATAAATCAAGAGATGGGTTGCCCAAAGCTGGAAAACAGTTGCAACAGTTTCCAGCCCCCTACTCAGGTAATTATGCTTAGTTATGTTTCCAAGGTGATGGCAAATTCAATACCAGTGAGAAAGAAGTCTCTCTTAGGGATGCATAGATGACACCACAAAGTCCTGTACCGCACTAGTAGTCCTTAGCTCTGTCTACTAGAGTAGTTGACATCCTGTAAACATGTGGTGAGCAAAGTGGTAGTAATGAAAGATAAACCAAATTGCAGAAGTAAAAGAGAAGCATGGCTGCACAAGACTGATTGTTTACAATAGTAGCCGCAGGGTTACATTTTAAAGGAGTTTAAGTCATTAATTTATAGTATTTTATGCTTGTTATAATGATATTTCCTTATCAATCAATCTTGTGTTCTGAGTACTATGCTTAAATCATCAAAGTAATGTATTAAATTATTTTAAAATATTTTAATAAAAGGTCTTAATATTTAAAAACTTGCACAAGAATGTTTAAAAAATCTAACAAAATAAGATAAAAAATAAAGAGGTAAAAGTGAACATCAAAATAAATAGCAACTGGTGATATAGTGATATTGAGAAGCAAAACATTGACTACAGTGTGATAAATAGGAGTATCAATCAAAGTCCCAACCAGAAATAGATGGCACATCTGTTTGGATAAGTTGAAAATTATTATTTACAAAGGTGCGGGTAAAGTGAAGAGGAAACCCCAAAAATGGATTTGGTAAGAAACAGAGCAGTTAGCACTTCAATCCCAAAGGTAGGAGAGGAGCAGTTACCAAAATCCAGAGAGAGAGAGAGAGAGAGATTACCTTGAAAGGAGGGTTGAGAAACAGACAAATGAGAAAACCTGGCAAGGAAGGAGATAAGGTAGTACATATCTTGACCTCACTCTCCTCCACCCTTCCAATCTGATCCTGGTGCTCCCCGTTGGCTGAAACCACTGGAAGGTGGAAGGCAAGGCAACTTGCTGATGGAATCATGGGGAGTGGAGAGTAACTCTGGAGAGACCAACTGAAGAGACCTTGTGGTATGGTATGAGCAAAAATGAAACAGTGCCTCAAGGCCTAGAAATATTGACTAACCAAGACTTCATAAAAATCTTGGTGCAGCCATGGCCGGTTTGGTTCAGGAGATAGAGCATCATCCTACAGACCAAAGGTTCTGGGTTCAATTCCGGTCAAGGGCACGTAACTTGGTTGCAGGCTCCTCCCAGGCCTGGGTCCTGGTCAAGGCTCCTGCAGGAGGCAACCAATTGATGTGTTTCTGTCACATCAATGTTTCTCTCTGTCTCTTCTTCTCTCTTAAATTCTCTCTAAAAATCAATGGAAATATATCCTCAGGTGAGGATTAACAAAAACAAACAAACAAAAGATAAAGATGATTAAATGTTTTTAAAAAATCTTGGGGCAACTTGGGGAGCAATGGAAAAATGGAAACTTTGCAAAAATAATTAAAACTTTGGGAAATAAATATTCTGAAAAATACCCAAAGGAAATGTAGGATGCTTTAAGCAAAGATGAAAATACAACTGTGTGTGTGTGTGTGTGCGCACCTATGTAGAGAGAAAGATGGAAGGAAAAGGATATTGACTTGAAAACAAAGTTCATATGAAAATTTAACTCTTTGATAGCAGACACTTTATTGTAATTCATGTTTAAACTCAAAGCCTGAGTTAAGATGAGCCAATGAGATGCAAAATATAAAGGAGCACCAACTACTCAATAATCAACATAAGTGTTTGAATACAGTGTTTAAAAGGACAGTCGTAGTGGTTTCCAATCTGTCCGTGGTGGTCCAGCCCTGCAAGTATCACAACCCTCACTGATTAGTTTATAAGGGTTGAACATGCAGGCAGACAGATTGGGCAATGCAGGACATTTTCTAAATAGTCATGGTTTTGACTATAGAATTTTGTTAACTTTTCCACTGGGTTCAAAATATTGGAAGATATTTGATAGGTATGTACTGAGGCACACATTTTTTCTTTATGAATCAGTATAGGATCACTGAACACTGTTCCCAATATATAGCTGATAATAGATGTTTATTGAAAGACTAGAGGCCTAGTGCATGAAATTTGTGCACGGAGGGGGCACCCTCTCCAATTTGGGAATCCTCAAGGGATGTCCGATGGCACGTTTAGAGTAATATGCAAATTGGTCATCACTCTAACATAGGGGTGTCGAACTCAATCAGAGAAGGGGCCAAAATCTAAAATCCAGCCTAAATAGCGGGCCGAATGGTTTACTGAACAGTCATAAACAGACAATGTCATAAACTGACAGCGGAGTGCAGTGATGACAGCGCGGTGCGGGCCACATTGCAAGGCCTGGCGGGCTGGATTTGGCCCGCGGGCCTTGTGTTTGACACATGTGCTCTAACACAAGATGGCTGCCCCCATGTGGACACAGATGGCCAGCAGGAGAGAGCAGTTGGGAGGTACCAGGCCTGCAAGGGAGGGCAGTTAGGGGGGACCAAGGCCTGCAGGGGAGGGCAGTTAGCCTACTGGATTGGGCCTAAATGGGCAGTCGGACATCCCTCTCACAATCCAGGACTTCTGGCTCCCAACTTCTCATTTGCCTGCCTCCTGATTGCCCCTAACTGCTTCTTCCTGACAGCCTGATCACCCCCTAACCACTCCCTGCCAGCCTGATTGTCCCTAACTGCCCTCCCCTGAAAGCCTGGTCCCCCCAACTGCTCTCCCCTATAGGCCTGGGTTCCCCCCAACTGCCCTCCCTTGCAGGCCTGGTACTTCCCAATTGCCCTCCCCTGCTGGCCATCTTGAGTCCACATAGGGGCAGCCACCTTGTGTGTTAGAGTGATGGTCAATTGCATATTACTTTTTTATTAGATAGGTAGAGTCCTGGTGCACGAGGGGGGCTGGCTGATGTGTCCTAAAGGGTGTCCCAGATCAGGGTGGGGGTTCCCAGGGTGTGGGGCAGCCTGGGCAAGGGGCCTGTGGTGGTTTGCAGGCTGACCATGCCCATGGCAACCCAAGCAGAGGCCCTGGTATCTGGGATTTATTTATCTTCTACAATTGAAACTTTGTAGCCTTTAGCAGAGGCCAGGGCAGGTGGGAAGCTTGGCTTCCTTCATCACCAGGGGAAACCCAAGCCTCCTGCTTGCTTCAGCTCTGTGGCTGCCACCATTTTTGTTGGGATTTATTTATCTTCTATAATTAAAACTTTGTAGCCTTAGGCGGAGGCCAGGACTGGCCAGGGCGGATGGGAAGCTTGGCTTCCTCCATTGCTGAGGCAACCCAAGCTTCCTGCTTGCCCCAGCTCAGTGGCCTGCCACCATCTTGGTTTGGTTGATTTGCATACTCACACCTGATTGGCTGGTGGGCATGGCTTGTGGTATAGAAGAGTGATGGTTAATTTGCATGTTTCTCTTTTATTAGTGTAGATGATTAAATGAATTAATGTGGTCATTTGTATCTACAAATATGTATTATTATGATTTGGTGTCCCTTTCAACTAACATATTCTTTTTCTTCTTGCTACATAATTTATGGCCTTTCTTTATCTGATGTTCTTCCTCAAAGTTTGAAGGGCAGTTTAAGGGGCATGATTAGGACATATGGGTACTTAAAGAAGGTTGTTGTAAAAATCTCATCAGTAATCCATTTGGTAAGGCATTTTATAATAATAGTTTACCAAAATGCCAGAGTTTTTTTCTCTATTTCCTTTACTACCTCTATACCTGCATTCTTCCTGTTTATTCTCAATCTTATTTAAAACATGCTTTTCTTACCCAATTTAGGTAAGCATAGTAAATAAGAACTTTAGATTTGCAATATTCTATATTACCATCTTAATTGTTTTCTTAATTGTTCCCTCCTATTATTCTCAAGTTTTTATTTATTTATTTTGTTTCCTCACATTTAGATCTATGTATATCTTAAAACTATGCAGATCTCTGTAATACCTAGCACATCAGGGCACAATAAATATTAATTAATAATTATTACCTTAATAGTAATGATGCAGCATTTTAATTCTTTCACTGCTTTGATCACATACCTTTCCTTAAGATCACAATGGAATAATTCTGATTTTTACAACAAACCTAATTTCTTATCTTTGAAAACATTTTTTTCAGGCTCTATTTTAATGTCTCTCATATTATTTGTTAGACATAAATGATAGGAAGAAAGACTTTGATGTGTTATTTATCTTTTCCATAACTAATATCTGTAAAAATAATGGTAAAATTTAACATAAGAAAATTTTATCTGAGTGACAGATCATATAAATGCATATGGTGAAGATGCATTTTTTAGTTTTTGGAAAGATTATGGGGAATGTTAATTTTTAAAGTAAATATAGAGAGTCTTTCTTACATATTATTTATTATACTATTTAAAGTTTTTGTTTGTTTGTTTGTTTGTTTGTTTTTATGAGAATATTTTACTTGATCTTTAAATCATCCATTTTTGGGGACCAGTTCACCTACTGGTCCATGTCCACATAACTCATGTTTTACCATCATAGACTGATGTGCCACAGTGTAATAGAATATGATATATTGCCTGAATTTAAAGGAACATGGACTATTTCTGGATCTTGCGTGCAGCATGAGATCTGTATCACATTGGAAACAAAACTAACCAAGCAGACAAAGCAGAAAGATATCTATAGCATCCATTAATCAGGGTAGAGTACATATATTTTTCAGCATCTTACTCTATTTGCTTGGTATATTTTAAGCCTGAAACACAAAACAAAAATAGCCTTAGTGACCACTCATGTTGCTTCATACATGATTATCCTTAGAGAATTGTCCCCTAAAAAGGCCAAAGCAAATTCAATTTGGTTGAAAATTGTTAAATAGGTTGTATAATATGTATTTGTTTACTTCATTTTTTCTCACTGGGAGACCATTTAATATTCTGCAATGTATGCATTTTGATTATATAGAAATAAATGACTATTAGCTCTCAAGTAAACTACTACCCACCATTTAAATTCAAAGTAATTTAAAGTATGTTGTTTATAAGAACTTCAAGTATCAAATTACTATTTATTTGTATTAAAGAGAATAAGTGAGATAACAGAATCAACTAAAAGATACATATTTACTCTTATAGAAGACTTTTAGTTTGGGTAACTTTTTAAAACTCTTTGAGGCAGAATTGCTATATATTCTTTAAAAAAGGTATATTAAGCCTTTTCAAGATTTTTTTTCACATAAATTAATCCTGTGTTTTCTACAGGATTTTAGCATCTAACATCCTTGCAGTTGAGCAAATGCTTTTTTTTCTCCATTGAAATTACTTATTCACCCAGGTCAGAGAGGTAAGAACCATCAGGGATGAGACTGGCACATGTTTCTCTCATCTTGCCCGTTAGGGAAATAAGTGAAACCATTCTAACCCCACCTTTACCAAGAATTTCATTAATACTTTTCTCTGTTCCTTGATTTTCTCTCTTTCCTTTTTTATCACCCATATGCCCTCTCTCTTGCCTTCCCTCACAACTGCACTTCCATTTCTTGGAGAGACTTATTTCTGGGCTTTCTGGTTATTGACAAAATTACTTGTCAAGATGATTTCAACTACTAAGTACATATAGCTTTCTCCCAGTGCTTATTCCCATCCCTGGCCTAGTCAAATGTTCCTAGCTACATTAATACTGCCTGTCCTTAGAAATCCGCCAAGTATGTCATGTAATTTATACATCTTTCACCCTGACACAATCATTCATTCACATTCCACCGTTCTCATTACCCCTCACTACTTTCCCAACGGGCCAGCCTGTGTAACATAAGCAAAGACCTGAAGATGGGAAAAAGGAAAACATGCTTGTGGGATGATATTCAATAGTTATTTGATCTGTTTATTCAACATAAACCCTTGTAATCAGCCTGTAAATAACATTTAACAATTTCCCTGTAACATTTCCATACTTATTTCTCCATTTTTAGTCTCACAACCATTCTGAACCCAGTTCCAGTTTCATTGGTCTTTCCAATCAGCTTTTCATGGTACAAAGGCCAAAATAATCTTGCATATCTATGATGTTTCCTTTCTCCTTACTACATAAGAATGGCATTCTTCCATCTCTTTCCTTTCTGTCCTTTTTATATTATCAATTGTATATTAGTTCTTAGTACACTTTGTAAACAGTTTAAGTCAAAGTATTTCATTGTTTGTAGAGAAATGGGAAATTGAAAAGGATAAAATTGGAAAGCAGAAATTGTCAGTTTTCTTCCTACTTTCCCTCCCCTCTCCTCTCCTTTCCTTTCTCTTATCTCATTTTTCTCTTTACTTTTACTGATTAAATACCTGCTATGTTTAGGTACCTAGGGAGCTAGAAGATAAATCAACAATACCACTTCAAGTCAGGGAAGTAAGAAATGTAGCATGACATTAATCCTCGCAACACATTTGTTAGAAAATACTATTATCTATTTTCATACAAGAAAAAAATAAGTTTGACAAAGTTTATGGAATACCCAGAGGTCACAATATTAATAATAAATAAATCTGGAATTCAAATCTAAACCTCTCAATTCCAGGAACCATATTTTTCTCTATGGTTTGAAATTCATCTATTTGAAATTCATATCTAAGAAATCTGGGGAACTGGGGGAGTCATATGGACAGAAATGAATCCAAGTTACTGAAACCAGCCAGTATTCATAGAGGCAGAGAATGGACAGTGGGCTTTTGTGAAACAAGGCAAAATAGGTAGGGAGAAATTTGAGTATGTCTAGCCTTAGAGCTCATATTAGGTTAGTTTTTAAGCCTATGAACATGGGGAAACCACCAAAGTGTTTTAACTGAGGAATGACAGGATGAAATTTACAGACTAGAAAGATGATTTTTGAGAGCAGAATGAATATGGGTGGGAATGCAGTGCAATAAAAATGGTGGACTAAGGTGATGTGATTAAAAAAATGTTTAGGGCATAAAATGGTAGGATTATTTGATGGATTTGGTAATTGAATGACAGGATACCAGGTTTCTGTGATGTCTCAGGGGTTTTTGCCTTTCATACTGGGCAGACACCATGTTTGATCTAGGCATGGATGAGGAGATAAAATATTAATTGACTATGTGAGTGTGTGTGAGACAGAAGAAAAATATAAAATAATAAAAAGAGGCATAGAACTAAGTTGTGAAGAGCTGAAACACTGACAGCTGGGTAGGGGGAGTGATCTTGGAATAGGGACAATGAAGAGAAAATAAGAAACCATAAATTACATGAAGGAAAACAAAGCAAGTAAAAGGAATATTTTTAAGGAAGGAGGGTACATAGCATCAAATGCTCTTAAACTTTACACTGAAATTGTTCATCAGACTGAATGACTGAATAGCATTGCTGCCCATATGTAACCAGAGCTGCTTGGAATGAAGATTTCAGAAGTCATAGTTTGTTTTCCTTTTTGCTTAACATCTTTTTGAAAAATATTTCATGCTTGAAATAATTTGAGAATGTAGTTTTAATATAATAATTTTAAATGTTTATTTAAATTCTCATAGTTTAACCAGTTTAAATTCTATCTTTATCATTCTAAGTGCCTTAAAAAGACAGAATCATAAATCTAATTATTTTATATTTATTTACAGTCTTCTTCCAATGCAGTATACACAAACACATTCTGATGAATTAGTCATCAACTATTTATTACGTATGTACTGTGCATAAAGTAGCTATTCTACTGTTGTCAGAATTTTCTATCAGAATTTCATGTAATTTTGGGTTTCCATTCAAGTGATAAAGTTAAAATAGTAATTAATTATGTTTTTAATTTGCGTTTTTAATTTGCATTTCTTCTTTTATTACTATGAAGTTATGGTTTTCTATGTAAACAAATTCTGCATTTATTCAAATAAAGGAATAGGAGAAATTGAATCTACATATGCTCATGGAGCACAAACCTGTGGATCAGAGAAGGCTGCTCAATGTTAATAGAATCATATTCAGTTGAATATTCCTGTATAAATTTTGTCACAAATAACAATAAGTAAACGCATCTGCATACATACCACCTTTTAAAAATTGCAAGTAATGAAAACTTTATTTTTCATTCTAATATCTAGTAATAACCAATTGGATATCTAATGTACTGTTTTAATAACAATAATATGAACATTTTATTCAAGGTAAAATGTAACTTTAAAGAGTAATTAAACAATACTTTATTAAAATTGACAGTAATATGGTTACATATGACATTTGGTTCTCTAGCAAAACAATGAAACCACTAATAAATATCACTTTATACAACATACTATGTGAACAGGGATTCTTTGCGTGAAAATATTAAATTCAAAATATAATGTCATATTATGTATAGTTGACCTTGAATAATGCAGAGATTAGGGTCCTTGGCTGCCCAATTGCACACAGTTGAATATTCCTGTATAAATTTTGTCACCCCCAAAACTTAACTAATAATAGCCTACTGTTGACCAAAAGCCTTACTGTGATAACATAAACAGTTGATTAACACACATTTTGTATTATATACTGTATACTTACAATAAAATTAGCTAGAGAAAAGAGAATATTAGAATCATAATGAAGAGAAAATACATTTTAAGTATTTTTTAAAAATCTGCATATAAGTGAATCCATAGTGTTCAAACTTGTTGTTCAAGAGTCAACTGTGTGTAGAATTAGGCCTACCTTTTTCTATAATTAATTCAAAAGTAGACCTTGACTAAGGGATCTACAAGAACATATACTTTGTAGTTCAGAGAACACAGAGGTCCATTATTGCCCCTTTGCTTTATTCTACCTCTTTCTACCCCTCTTTCCCTCTAGTAATCACAATACAATTTTGTTGTTGTTGTTCTTTGTTTATTTTTTGTTAATCTTCACCCAAGGATATTTTTCCATTGATTTTTTAGGGAGAGTGGAAGAGAGAGAGAAAGATAGAGAGAAACATTAATGTGAGAGAAACACAAAATTGGTTGCCTCTTGCACAAGCCTTGACCAGGACCCGGGGTGGGGAGAATCCTGCAAACAAGGTGCATGCCCTTGACGGGAATCGAGCCCGGGAACCATTGGTCCTCAGGCCAAGGCTCTATCCACTGACCCAAACCAGCTAGGGCATGATGCTGTTGTTTGTGCTATAATTTTTTTGCTCAATCCCTTCATGTTTTTCACCCATCCTCCCAAGGCCCCCCTCTCCCCCCACAACAGCTGTCAGTCTGCTTTCTGTATCTGTGTCTGTTTATATTTTGTTTGCTTGATTATTTTGTTCATGAGATTAAACATATAAGAGAAGAACATAGAAAACAACAGAAAAAAATAAAAAGGAAGGAAGGAAGGAAGGAAGGAAGGAAGGAAGGAAGGAAGGAAGGAAGGAAGGAAGGAAGGAAGAGAAGGGGGGTGGGGAAAGAAGGGAAGAAAGAGAGAAACACATTAAGTTTCTTGGATCCTGCTCCGATGCTGACTGAAGCCCACCACATGTCCTGGCCTCTGGCAACCTGTCCACAGCTCCAAAAGAGCCACAGTTTGTGGCTGCCTCTGCTGCGCCTGGGTGTTCATAGGAAGGACTAAGCTGTGTCCCTAGGCCATCTTTACCAGCACAGGACCCAAGGTCAAATCAGCAAAAATCCCAAGGCACTGGAGATCTGCTTCTGCTTACTTCATCTACTGGCTCCCTGATAGGTTCAGACACTGAAAGAGCATCTGGCATTAAGCAGGTTCTCAGTGTCACCAGGTAGGGGTGAGTGGTGTTCACCAGACTGATGCAGGTTCAGACTCCATGCTAGTGCTAGGTCTGAGGCCACCCAGCAAACATCCTACGTTACACCAAGTCTAGATGTCACCCACCAGATGCCCTCAGACCTTTGTTGTGGGGCTGGGTCTCAAGGAATCATCAAGGTGAAGCCAATAGAGTTTATCGGACCCAAACAGACCAAGATTTGGCTGTGTGAAGAGAGGGCTCTGTACTGTCAGGTGTGTGAGGGGAAAAAAATCCATTAACCTTTCAAGTAAAACAATATTCCATGAAAGTATGAGGATTATTTGAGGAAAAGCACTTGTGCAATTGCATCATAGGCTGATGCAATTGCACAAGTGCTTTTCCTCAAAATAATCCTCATACTTTAGTATATATTAGAAGTCCATTTTGTATGCTTCTCATTTCATCACATGGGGTATTAAAATGGTGTTTACTCAAGTTTCTAGACAATAAAATTACAAATCTTTACTGCTTCACCGTGGTCATTCTTAAGGGAAATTCTTTATTTAGTCAATTAATTGAGCTATTTATTAATATTGGATCTGTGGTAGTAAGACATATCATGAACTTTGTTTTGGTGCAAACTACCAGCAGTTTTATCAACCATTGTTGTTTGCATTATCAGTGCAATTTTGAGCACAGTGAAAAAAATCAAGTACTGTCTTAGAATTATCATAACAATAGTTTTGACCTTGTGTGCTTCAAGTATCTTGGATTCCCAAGGCAGTCCACATACCACACTTTATAAACCTCTGTTCAAGAATATAGTTAAGATCTCTTGAGACTGTCCTAGAATTGGTTCTGTGAGGGCAGGGGCCCTTGTTTTGTTTATTTATGTATCCCAGACTCTTAGAACAGTCTCTAGAATTTAGTGTAAGTACAAAGTATTATTCATTGCATGGAAAAACAAAACAAAACATTGAATGCATGAATTCTGGTCCCTCTCCTCTCCCCTGCTACTTCACCTCCAACCAGGCTGTGTGCTGAGTGTCTTTATGATTCAGTTTTCTTGTCTGTAAATGGAGATAACATCAGTAGCTAACTTGAATGTTTGTTTTAAAGATGAAATGTGATAATTCATTAAAATGCTTCACAGAAGGATCAACGCATAGTGGTGATGTTCCATTATTTTAAAATATATTAACAATCCACAGTTTCTCAGTTACAGTTAGGTTCTGCAGCCTCTAACAGTGTTTCAGTCAAAAGAATAGAATATCATACATAAATTAAGAACTGGAATAGCAGTTCAAGGCTTAGATGTTTAGCTCCACAATGTCTTCAGACATTCAAACTAATATTTTTCTCCACTAATATTCTATCGCATGACTTTCATCTTAAATTCACATCCTGATTCAATGCAGCTGGTAAAACTCCAGTTTTCATGTGGGCATTGAAGGTAGAAAAAGGAAGAAAAGTAGAAAGGGTGGGTTTTTGTTTTTTTGTTTGTTTGTTTTTAAAGTCTGCTCTTAGTAGAGTCAGCTTCCTTTAACCAGGTTTCTCAGAAGTCTCATACCCTATACGAGGCAGGCAGAGACGTTAGCCTTTACTCTCAGTGTCAATCTGGCCAAAAATTAAGGTTCCAATGCTAAGAAGAAAGAGGAAAACCTATGGCCTCCACCTGTATGCCTGAACAAAGCATTAGGTGCTATATAATATATAACATGGGTAGCTATTGTGCAGAAGTTTGATTGATACAGATGGTCTTTTGCCCCTCTGTGGAGATAACAACTCTTTGGCCTAACAGTGAACTCAGCACTTCACCCTAGGACTTATCCTCACTGAGGGACAGAGACGGTGCCTAAGACTGTATTTAGTGCCTCTGTGCTCTCCCCGAATGAAGCAATGGGAATATGTATGGACAGTGCGTCCAAAGTGATGCAGCTACATGATGACTAACCATTTTAGGCTGTACCGAGAACACAGCCTCTGGTAAGTTTCCTGAATCTTATCCCAATTATATTTCATTTAATAACACTCAGTGAAATATCTGGTGGCAGGGGAAATGAAACTACATGCTTTTATGGGGTCATTCATCAAGAACTAATTGAAGCTTTCATACAGTTTAGTGCTGATAAAACAGTGTAACAATAAACAATAACAAAATTCACTGGAGAAGGATTTGTTTTGCCATGAGGAAAATGGTTCCGTTTCATCCTGGGATTTCTGGTTAAAAGAGTCTCCAGTTTACAAAGGGATATGCACAGGCTCCTCTGCATAATGACAGGGTGGAAGCTGTGTCAAATGTATTAGTGTTGCTCCACTGGAGCCTTTCTCATCCTAAGTATCTGCTATTGTGCGGGTCTCTGGCAGGAGGCTGCAGGACCAATAGGATTTTTAAAAGTTTCTTTTTTGCTATTTATTGTTATTGTGCTTGGAGCAGCTCCTTCATAGTTTTTATTGGAAATATTTTTAAAAATCTTAAAATGTACTTTACCAAAGTTAAGATTTTTTTTTTTTTTTTAATCCCAATTTAAGGAGCTTCTTTTTGAATACTTATGGGTAGGGAGTTGGTTGGCTTTTTGTTATTGGAATTCCTGTTCTGGCTGAATTGAAAAGAAAGAATAGAAAATGGATACCTTACTCATTTTCTTGGGAATGATTTTAAGGAAAGAGTAGCAAAATAAAATACACGAGAAATGTGTAGCACACCGTTGTAAACTTGAACATCCATTTGCAGTATTTATATGTCTTGATTGCAGTAAGTACCATACTATAGGTGCAGAATTCACATGAAAACTGATATATCTTTTATGCAATAGCCACAGTTTTTATTCTTAAAACTAAACTGGACTCTTTATTATCATCATTGCAAAATTCCTCAATTAGCATTTTATGAATACAGATTTTAGATAAATTACCATCTTATGAGAGAAAGCTCATAAGATAACATGATTGGTCATATTTCACAAACACAAATAATATTTATTAATAGGTTTTGAAAACCTACCTACAAAACAAGAAACCCCGGTAATGTAATATGGTCACATACTGTGATTAAAAATGCAAACTTTTATTCAAGTTTACTTTGCATTATAAAAATTAATTTCTCTTAAGGGCTTTTTCAACAGTGGTTTTCTAAAAATCTTAGCACATCTTAAACAAAGTACTGTGAAGGCCAAATTATTCCCTAAAATGAGAAGGATTTGAAAAGACCACAGTCATTCTTTCCTTTGGCTAAGAAGCCAAATTAATGCTCGTGGACTTAGTTGCCAGTCACTTCAGTTAATTTGTAGCACCATTGATAAGAGAATACTTTCATGTCATGACATATAAGAAGTATGAATGAATATGATAGTCATGTTTGGGGATAAAATAATGATAGTAGATTTTGTAGCTTTCATATTATAAACCGTACATGACTTCCCGTGTAGATTTGCCAAATAGAATTTTATAGAAAAACAATCAGAAGATGGGAAAACCTAATTAGCATAAGTTAGCACCATGCAGTAATGCTTCCACTGTGGTTCTCAAACACCAGGCAGCTTCTACTCCAGGACCTTCTCTGCATGATACCCTGTTTTCGTGTATTTCCACAGGGCTTGCTCACTGTCTTTCACAGCATGATCAAATGTTGCTTTCACAGTGAGGATCTCCTGACCACCTTATTTTGCACTGCAACTTACACCCCACAACTCATGTACCATAATTGTTCCCTGCCTTATTTTTCTTCATAAACACATATCATCTGACACCCTATATATTACCTGTTTATTCATTTGTGGTCTAACTCTACTTTCTAGAAGTTAGTTATCATCAGGGCAGGTGGTCTGTATGCTTTGTTCATCACTGAATTTCAGAGCCTAAAATATTGTAGGCATTCAGTGATATAGGTTGAGTGAATGGATTGGGGTTCTAGAGCACAAGAGCTCTCTGAGTTTAGTAAGGTCACTTAGCCTTCTGGTTTCTATTTGCTTATTTACAAAACAAGAGAAAAAGTGATGCCTGTTCCACTTTTCTGATTAAATTAAACACTACAGATGAAAGCTTTTTCTAAAGGCAAATGATTACTGTTGAAACATCAAATGGCTTTTGGAGAACGCTCTGGAGGTAGCAGTTTTTGCCCTGGATTATTTGGTTTAAAGGAGACCTAGACTTGGGTTAAGGTGTTGGTCTTGGTACTCAAGTAAAAGCTACAGACCCTTTGCTCCTGTAAGTGGTTAGTAATATCAGCAATACATTTGGTGTCATGTTACAAAGGCTGTGGCCAGCACACATCCGCAGGATGTGCCGGGGCTGGGTCAGGAAGGAAGGGGAGTCTGGAACACTGTCCCCCAGAAGCAGATATTCAGGTAGGACTTTTTTTTTTCTTTTCTTTTTTCTGGAGCACTTGGATTCAGAGACCAAAGGCTGACGCAGTCTGGACTGGGGGTGAGCTGAGAGCATGCTCCTTAAGCCAAGGTCAGGACTAAAGAGAGAGGGAAGGAGAGGCAGTAGCCAGGCTGTACAGAAAAGAAGGGCTGGCTCCATGAGGAGCAAGGCAGAGCTGAGGCCAACGGATACCTTTCTCCTTCCCAAGTGGTTAATAGTTTTATTTAATTTTAATTATAAATATTAAAGTCATTTTGAAATATATAGACAATATAAAAACCAACGACAGGAGTATAGAGTAACATTCTGAATTTTATATATTTGGTAAATATGTTTCCCAATATTTTTTTCTTTGCCTTCCCATATACAGTACATCCTTTTTATTTTAAAGGATAATATAACCTGCTTTTAATAATTTTATCTTATTTCAATGAATATAAATTGAAAAATATTTAAATCCATATTGTCATTTTTTGTGTTTTTTTAAATCCTCACCTGAGGATATTTTGATATTTTTCCATTGACTTTTAGAGAGAGTGGAAGGGAGGGAGAGAGACACAGAGAGAGAAACATCAATGTTGAAAGAGACACATTGGTTGTTTCCTGGATATGCCCAAACCCAGAAGCAGGGATTGAGCGTGTAACAGAGGTACATGCCCTTGACCAGAATCCAACCTGTGATCCTTCAGTTTGAGGGCTGAAGCTTCATCGACTGAGTCAAACTGGCCAAGGCCATATTGTCATTTTCAATGTGTGCATAGTAATACATTTGGTAAATATACCTAAACATGTTTTTATCCATCTTCTCTGGATAGGCATTTAGGCTTTCCAGTATCTTTTTTTTTTTTTTTTTTTTTTTTAAATAAACACTGTTGCAATAAACACTCTTTAAAACTGTTGTTTCTTCTCTGGTTATTTAAAATGTAAATGCGTTGTGTGTTTTTTTTTTTTTTTTTGTTTTGTTTTTGGTTTTTTTTTAAACCTGAAAGTAATATAACCACATGAAGAATGTTTGAAAAGCAAAAAAATGAAATAAAGCATTCATACTTCTACTATTATGACATATCATTTTAGCTTAATTCCTAGGGATCTATTTTGTCCTAAGTTTTTATCACTCTTAATTATCTGATAGGCAATTTATATGCTACTCAGCTCCAAGGCATCTGTCAGACCTCACTTGTGTAGTTGTTTCCAGTATTAGAAGTGTCAACATGCATCAAGGCGGAGTGTGGGTGAAGTGATAGGAGGCAGTGGTAATCAGCAGCCTTTTCAGGCCAGAAGAGTTGGTACTCCTCCTCCTCCAAGTATGCAACTGAGACCTCATGGAGGCTGACGTTCTGAATACCACCTTAGCCTGGTGGTATCTATCCTCCCTGGGCCAATCTGAGCCTCTGGTCCTTGAGAGTTGTAGGTTGAGTGAAATGAAAACTAGTGTTTATTAAAAGACAAACTGTGCTTATAGCATTGTACACATTATCCTATTTAATCCTTACAACACTTGGAGTTAGATATAATAAGCCTCTTTTTGTAGATAAGATTATAGGTTCAGAAAGGTTAAGTAACTTGGCCACGATTACATTACAGAGCAGAACTGGAATTGAAATCTTTATCTGTGAGCCTATGGAAGAAAATAACCTTGTGAAGAGCATGCTGATGTCCTGGGTGATGTGGATGTGGTGACAGGTGGCAGTAGGTTCCACAACCTAATTCCTCTTGATCATTTCTTTTTAGTCAATGAAATACTAGAGTTGTCACTTCCTGGATGAAAAATGTGAGCACATATAAAACTCACAATTACCTTCACTTATATGATAGATGAGTAAGTAATTCTGTAAATTTAATTATATGTTTGGCCCTAACCTGTTTGGCTCAGTGGATAGAGCGTAAGCCTGCAGACTAAAGGGTCCCAGGTTCAATTCCGGTCAAGGGTATGTACCTTGGTTGCAGGCACATCCCCAGTAGAGGGTGTCCAGGAGGCAGCAGATCGATGTTTTTTTCTCATTGATTTTTCTGTCTTTCCCTCTTCCTTCATCTCTGTAAAAAATCAATAAAATATATTTTTAAAAATTATTATCTGTTTGGTAAGATTGAGGACAGTGTGAGGACACGTGGGTGGACTCTGCTAGCTTAGCTCTACATGTAGGTGACCTGGCCAAAGATTTTGATGATGATAAGTAAAGCAGGTATTCAATGGCTTAAGAAAGACTTTCAAGTGATAATGTCACTTTTCATAATGATTTACCTTTGGTTGTTCCAGGGGTCACTAGCTAGGAAGAAGATTTGAACTAGGTATGGACTAGCATAATTGGCACTAGAGAAATAATAAAGAAACTGACTAGGATCAATACTTTTTATAGGAATAGAATCTGATTTCTCATGAGGTTAATGAACCAAAGCATTCTACTTCCATTCTAAACATAGTGAATTCCTTTCTACCAAAGTCTAGGTAGGGCACTAGTACAATGATATATCTTATTTTGTTGGACTTTTAACCTCCACTTAGTTTCTAAGTGGGTGTCTTTTCCAGTCTTGCCATTCACACTGTAACAGTAGAATCAAACGTACAGCTGTGTGAGGTCAGTTGACTTGTTTATGGTGAGCAACTTGTCTGATAAAGAACTGAGTCCCTATCCAGGAGGTTTAAGATTTGTGGCTAAGTGTCCTGCTTTCACTTGGAGTCTGGACTGTTAGGATCAGTTGTATGACATGGGTCCTGGCATGCAGAGCAAAGATAAAGAAGCAGTGACATAAAGATAAAAAAGCAAAGCAGAACTTAAAGAGAAATACAGCAGGAAGTTACTCATTCTAGTAAGGGGCGTGCAGGAGGCGGCCGATCAATGATTCTTTCATTGATGTTTCTCTCTCTCCTTCTCCCTTCCTCTCTGAAATCAATTATATATATCAGGGAGATACTAGCTAGCTCAGCAAACTTATTAGTCAACAGAGCCAAATACCAACAGTACAGGATTGAAATTTCTTTTGAGAGCCAAATTTTTTAAACTTAAACTATAGAGGTAGGTACATTGTTATTAACTTAATTAGGGTACTACTAAGCTGGCCTTTCCTAAAATCTCAAGGGACAAAGAGCCGCATGTGGCTCGCGAGCTGCAGTTTGCTGATCACTGAGCTAGCTGGTTAGCTTAGGGCAGAGGCAGTTCTCCTGGAGAACACCCCCGCAGCTCCGAGGTCTCAGGAAAGGATTGCAGTCAGCCCCCAGGTGTGTTAAATCAGAAGCCTGCACATGGGCTGCATCCCTGATGAGAAGCTAACGAGCCTCTTTCCCAGCAACACCGAGCTCCTGGTCTGCTGCCTCTGGCTGCATTCTGGGGGTGCGGACCGGTTAAGAACTTTTTCTCTGCTGGTAACAACGGAGCGAGACTAGGCCAGGAGTTTTGCCGGTGGCAGCCACAAAAAACCAGGGCAGCAGACACCTGTGTCCAAGCTCCGCCCTAGAGATAGCTGGTGTTTTGGAGCACAGCGGAAAACTTGGACTCTAAACACACAAAGACGGCACCGCAGGAGAACAAAGTGGAGAAAGAGTGTGAAGATGGCACCCTCGGATCTCCAAGGCAGAGAGTACCCAGCAGGACCTAAACGTGTGACAAACCACACTCCTGCTCCTCGGGCCAGTGCTCAGCAGATATGCAGACCCGCAGACGGATCTAGCCCACAGCAGCCTCTGCGCCCTCCATTGGCGCTCCATGCGGGGCCTGGGCCGGGTGAGTCTTTGCGTGCACGTCGTCTCTCCGGCTTATGGGTCTTACAGTTGGTTTTCAAAGCTAGATTGGGGGGGGTGGGGTGCGGGGGTTGGCCCCCAGGTGCAGGTTTTAATCTGGGCAGTGCCCAATGTGGGGTTCAAACCCTTCAGGCCTCAAAGAGCGGCTTTAGGTTTGAGTTTGAGTCTAAACCGTGGGACACCCTGGAGTGGGGTTTGTGGTGAAACTGTGTCCCAGCCTCTTCCACCTGTTTTCCTGTGGGCCTTCTCTTGTTCGCCCAATTAGGGAGGAAGTGAGTCTAGCTGGCACCGGCTAGTTTTTAGGACTTTTTCAGAGGGAACTGTTGCATGTGTACTTGTAGATTTGGTGAGGAGGCGAGTTCAGGATCTGTTGAGGCAATGAGAACTGCCCCAGGAGTCAGATCAGTGGGGTCAGACCAGACCTGGGTTCAGTAACCAGCTACCCGAGATCTGGCTAGAAAAGAATTAAGAGCCAAGACTCAAATTATATAAGAACATTTACATAAAAATCACAGAGGTGGAAGAAGACGCGGGTTTAGGAAACAAGTGATAGAGGCAAAGGAGCTTAGAAGTGAGGACGGTAAAGCTGAAGCACCTGGCGGGAGAGGGGCAGGAAGAAAGGCGCCAGCCTGCTCCCTGGAGGGAGACCCGGGTGCTGGGTCCTCTTCCTAAGGGTTTTAAGAGGGGAGATTTTAGGGGAGGACCCAGGGAAAGATCTCAATAGACCACATGTGTCAAACACAAGGCCCGCGGGCCAAATCCAGCCCGCCAGGCCTTGCAATGTGGCCCGCATCGCGCTGTCATCACTGCACTCCGCTGTCAGTTTATGACATTGTCAGTTTATGACTGTTCAGTAAACCATTCGGCCTGCGATTTAGGCTGGATTTTAGATTTTGGCCCCTTCTCTGATTGAGTTCGACACCCCTACAATAGACTATTCAGCAGCTTTCCAGGTGTGTCCTTTCAGGTCTAGGTCTCCTCTGATTATTTGGTCGGTGCCAGGGCAGAGGGTCATTATCCAGTGCAGCTGGTCCTGAGTTCCGCCTTGGGGTCCATTGTCTGGTTTTGCTACTTTTCTGAGCCAGGGGCTGAAATACAATTGAGGCTCAGATGTTATCTCTAGGGAGGAATGGATCCAAACCGCAGGACCAGCGATTTGTTAGGGGAGGTCCCTGCGGGCAAGGTCCCACCCTAGTTTGTCTGTTGCTTTGCACTGGGGCTTTCCGCCCTGGGGACCTTCTGAGCCTGGCCCAGCATCCTCTGCTCACGTCTAATTGTCTACCACAGAGCCTGGTGCCTGTCATCTTGAATGGCGAGGCCCCACAGCCTATTTACTGGTACTTTTAACCCCCAAGCTTATCTGCCATGGATGCAAGAGAGCTCCAGCAGCTGTCTGTCATTGTTTCTTAAGAAACATTACTACAGTAGTAGGGAAATTACTGCAGCCACTTCAGGTCTGTTCTGCCAAGTTGGGTCAGTTCTCCCTGCCCATCCAGGTTCCCACCTAGCTGGGTCTAGTTCTAGGTCCTTTATTTGTCTCCAGGTCTGCAAAGCATTACTTCCCCGCCCCTCCCCTCCCTCTGTTTTTCCGTCCCCTCCCCCTGTGGTCCCTGTCCCTGACTAAACTACCTGGCCTCTTTTTCTGTCTCCTCAAGAACACCTAGGATTTACTCTGTTAACAACTTCCATATAGTAGTATTAATGATAGTCATTATGTTGTACATTGCATTTCCAGTATTTATCTTATAATTGGAAATTTGTACTTTTGACTTCCTTCTTCCAATTTCTCAACCCATCATTTCCTGCCCCCAGTAACCACAAATATAATCTCTTTTTCCATATATTTGTTTTTGTTGTTTTGTTTTGTTGTTGTTTGGGGGTAGATTCCAAACATAAGTGAAATAATACAATATTTATCTTATTTCACTTAGTTTAATACCCTCAAGGTTCCTCTATGTGATCACAAATGGCAGGGTTTGGTGCTGCTTTTGCTTTTTTTTTTTTTTTTTTTGTCAGAATAATGTTCCCTTGTGTATATATACCACATTTTCTTTATACATTGAGGGGCACTTAGGTTGTTCCATGTCTTGACTATTGTAAATAATGCTGCTTTGTACATAGGAGAGTGGGGTACAGGTATCTTCTTGACATAGTGTTTTTAATTCCTTTGGACATATTCCCAGAAGTAGAATTGCTAGGTCATATGTAGTTTTATTTTTTTGAGGAACCTTAGTATTGTTTTCCATAGTGGCCGTACCAATATATAATCCCATCCAGAGTGTACAAAGATTCCCTTTTCTATACATCCTCACCAGCACTTGTTATCTCGTCTTTTTTGATGATAGCCATTCTAATAGGTGTGAGATGATATCTCATTATGATTTTTATTTTTATTTCCCTAATTATTAGTGGCATTGGACATCTTTTCCTGTAACTGTTGATCATTTGTATATCTTCTTAGGAAAAAGGTGTATTTAGGTTCCTTGTTCATTTTTATTCGGATTATTTGAGTTATATGAGTTTTCACAAATATATTTTGGCTATTGACCCTTTACCAAATATATGGTTTGAATATATTTTTTCTGCTTTCATAGATTTTAAAATTTTGCTTATTTTGCTATAATTTTAATTTGGTATAGTGCTTCATTTATTTTTGATTTTCTTGCTTGTGCTTTAGGTAACTTGTCCAAAAAATAATTGCCAAAACCCAGTAGTTTTTTCTATGTTTTCTTCTAGGATTTTTACGGTTTCCATTCTTACATTTAAGTCTTTAATCCATTTTAAATTCATTTTTGTGAATGGTGTAAGAAAGGACTCTATCCAGTTCATTCTTTTATAAAATTGCATAGAATTTAATATAATCTATGCACATACTTCCCAAATACTTTAAATCATCTCTAGATTACTTATAATACTCAATACAATGCAAATGCTTCTCAATATAAACTGGATTGTTTAGGGAATAATGAAAAGAAAAAAACATTTGCACATGTTCAGTACAGACACAACCATTATAGGCCTATCTACATAGTACTGTACACATCTGTGGCAATGTGACATTTAAAAATATATATTTTTGGCCCACAATTGGGTGAATATACAGATGTGGAACCCACAGATACAGAAATGCAACTGTATTTGTTATATTTAATTGTATAGTCTCCTCTCTGATTGATTTTACCAAATTCTATTTGCCTGTGCTTTTCCTAAGCTTATTCTTCACATCATAGGTTCAGTATTCAGCAGTGTTGATGCTTCAGCTGACTGTTTCTAGTGATATTTAAATTTTATGATGACATAATTTCTCCCCTTAAAATATTTCTTTGGCTCCTCCAATTAATGTTCATTCAATTTCTCCTTTTACATTTTAAAAATGTTGAGCCCAAGTTTTCATTTTCCTGAGAGTGCTTTATCGTATAAAGTTTTATATTATTGGGTAGTATATTCTTCATCTATCTGTGTCACATGGTATTTATTTTCTTCTCTTTGTTGCAGTTTTCCCCCCCCCAAAAAAAATAGCTTACAGGTACTTTTTGTTTGTTTCTTTGTTTACTCATCCTTAAATGGGCACCAGAATGAAGAACTGCTGTTGCCTGAAAAATAGATCAAATGAAATTTTCTCTTTTAACTATGTATTTTAATCCCTAAAATTAACCCAGAGTGCTGAACAGAACTGGGTGGTATAGGTGTGTAAAATAGGCCCCTTCACTTTATTCCATTCATTAATATTTTACAGTAACATTTAATTTCTATTTAATTCTCAGTTTTATTTGCATGTACTTTGCTTTGAAATAATGAGCCACAATGTAGGGAATAAATGTAATATCCTGTCTCCATATTCTCATCCATAATTTATCTAACACCAACCCTCCTTCAGATTTCCAATTCTACAGTGTCACTGTGGCTGCTCTTGCCCCGGATACCAGTGACAGCCATGGTCCATTAGCCCAGTCTAATCGAGAGTTTTCACCTCTGATTTTCTTTCAAAATACAGCAACATTTGACTACCCCTTTCTTTCTGAAACAGTACTCTCACTTAAATTCCTTTTTCTGGCCTCTTCTCCTATTTTAATAATCAGAATTCTCTCCATCCCCCCTCCCTCACCCCACTACTACATAATGGAGTTGGGATTGGTTTGGATCTCTTATCTCGCCTCTATCTCAACCTACTTTCTAGATTATTTCCTCCAACCCTTTAGATTTAAATATACTATATATGCTCCTAATCCCCAAATTTATACTTTAAGCTCTGACATCTCTAAGTCCTATACTTCTATATCCAAAGTGTCTATGTCATATCTCTTCTTGAATGTCTCATAAATATCTCAAACTTGAATGTCCAAAAGAAAAGTTGTGTGCACTGTTACCAGTTTCATTTATCTTTCTCCTTCAGATCCTTAAACTCTGGAGTTTCATTGTTTCTTAAGAAACAATCATCCACTCAATTTATCAAACTAGAAATTGAGGATCCTCACTGTATTATTTCTCACATCTATACTCAGCAGCCAGAATGATTTGTTAAGCACATAGATCATGTCATTTTGACTTCCCTGCTAAATTTTTTCAATACTTTATATTTCAATGATATTGGAACTACTTATCACAGCTTTATTTAGTTCATGGGTCCTCATTTGTTTTTCTGCCTCCCTCTAAAAACTCACCTTTGCCCTTTCCTCACTCAGTCACTATATTTTGATAACACTGTTTTCTTTTCCTTGATAATTTCAAGCCCCTTCCCTTCACTGGACTTTTCCCCTACAACTGCCAGGATGCTCTTACCTATCTTTTTGAAAGGCAAATTTATTACCATACTTTAGTTACCAGCTTAAGTATCATGTCCTCAGAGAGGCTTTCATATCCATTTAAGGAAGATTTCTCATCTTTTATTATTTTGGTATTTATTATAATCTGTAATAATTTTTATTTTATTTACTGTGTGTTTGAGAATAGGGACCTCACCTGTCTAATTTACAGTATTATACACAGTTCTTGGCATAATATCTATAGGTCTAGATCACATATGTCAAACACAAGGCCCGCGGGCCAAATCCAGCCCGCCAGGCCTTGCAATGTGGCCCGCACCGCGCTGTCATCACTGCACTCCGCTGTCAGTTTATGACATTGTCAGTTTATGACTGTTTAGTAAACCATTCGGCCCGCGATTTAGGCTGGATTTTAGATTTTGGCCCCTTCTCTGATTGAGTTCGACACCCCTAGTCTAGATAAAGATTCTAGAGACCCTAAGAATTTGTAAGAGGATAGAGCCCTCTCCACCATATATTAAGTCTAATACATACAAAAGTACAAAATAAGCTTGAAGTATTAAAATGTCTGAACTTGCTAAAACCGGTTTGACTCAGTGGATAGAGCGTAGGTCTGTGGACTGAAGGGTCCTGGGTTCGATTCCGATCAAGGGCATATACTTTGGTTGTGGGCACATCCCCAGTAGGGAGTGTGCAGAAGGCAGCTGATCGATGTTTCTCTCTCATCAATGTTTCTAACTCTCTATCCCTCTCCCTTCCTCTCTGTAAAAAATCAATAAAAAATATGTTAAAAAATAAAAAAATAACAAATAAAATAAAAAATAAAATGAAATGTCTGAACTTTAAGTTATCATGATGACTTTTTTGAGTAAATAACATGGTAAACATGATTTCTCTTATATTATTAGTGATCCTACTTTGATAGCACTTTAAGTATGTACTTAGGTTGTCATAGCTATTCTAATATTGCTTAATAAAGTAGCTTTTATTAATAAATGAAGAAATGAGTGAATGGACATAGCATATTTGTTTCCTGATGTCTTGGGGAAACTGCTCAGGCCTTATACTCAGAAATCCCTTTCCCAAAGTGTGTGAAATTCTCAAAATATGGTAGGAAGTATATTTTTGATTCACATAAGGGTGAAAAAATCCTTTATGATCAATTGAATATTGGAAACATGACAACTTTGCTGCCAATCAATGATGATGTTGGTAATGGAGGAACTCACAGGGGAAAATAATTAATGGTGAAAGAAGATGCTGCCTCTCCTCTTACTGTTGCAGCTGTTAGTTTTTTGGAGATTGTAAGAAAAGTAACTGAAGAAGGAGGCTCTTCATAAGAGGAGAGGATAATCCCAAAACTAAGGATACAAAAGAATAAGATTCCAGTTACTGTAGGACACTGTGTTGATTATTATTCTTACAGAAATCTTTTATCTTTTTTTTTCTTATGTTTATTAAGGGATTGGTCTTCCGAAATTTGCTGACTACATAGTCAACTCTAAAATTGAATAGCATGGAGTTTTTAGATAATATGTCATCATTGTTTTCAAGAGGAGCTCAATGTATTTTTTCTCAAGGATGATTTTAGTTTCAAGGTTCTTTTTATTTTTGACATTGTCAGTGGCCACCCACCATCTGTCCTGAATATTAACAAGGACATGCACAATGTTTTTGCCTCCCTTTAGTATTCAAAAATCTAAAGCAAGTAATGATCCTGGGAGATGTTGCCATTTTTCAGGTTTATTACATAGGCAAGTGTTTTTGGCAGACCAATTGCAGTGTTACCTAACAGCATGCATATCTATATATATATAAAAGGCTAACATGCAAAGTGTCCCCTTGGAAGTTTGGGAGATTGCTATGACATGCAATGACCACCAGGCACCAGGGGGTGACATGGAATGAAAGAGGGCCCTGGCCTGCAGTTGGCAGCAGGATGGAAGGCCCCAGGTGGCAGCAGGAAGGCCCTCATTGGTCCTGATCGCAGGCCAGGCCTAGGGACCCTGCCTGTGCATGAATTCTGTGCACTGGGCTCTAGTATTATTATGATATTAGAAGTCTATCTCATAAGAGGTGCCTTCAGTGACACTGATAAACCTAAGAAATAATTAAGTGGTATGGGCATGGAGAGAGTGTTGCATGTCTTTTGCCTTCTCATTGTTTATGCCTTTTATGGATTTGGTGTGGAGACAGACTCATCTTACCACAAACCTTCAAAGTCAGCGTTGGCATAGAAGCTTAAAGTGCTTTAGTCTCATAAAGAGGAGATTTCTGATAATGTTCTTTTGATACTGAAACATGGCGAAAGGAAGTAATGTGGTAAAACAAGTGTCAGAACAAAGAAATGTAAATCTACAAATTAACCATATCTGAACTATTAGGTAGGTACATTTTATTGTTCATTTTGGTCAATTTCTCTGACTGGCTGGATGAGGAACAATATTGCAAATCTGTGCCTGCATTGCCAGCTTTCCTGGATTACTATTCACAGTTTAGAATCAAGATTGAAACAAAGGTGGTTGTTTCTTATTTCAGCATCAGTGCAGCTGTTCTTTGCCTTATTAGGCCTCATACTCTATGATTAACATTGAAGTTTACAGTACAAATAAACATAGGAGTGATTATTTGCATTACAAAATCATATGTAATTTTAACAAGATTCTTTTATATAATAAGCCCTCTGCCCAACTCATAAAAAAATGGAAATCTTTTAGTAAAATGTTAATTACTTAACCTTTAGGATCATAACTATTAGGTATTTTTTGTGAGGTAAACTTGCTTTTGGAAATGAGTACTGATAACAAGTCTCTTAACTATAGTTCAGAAATCAGTCATGTTTGTGTGGAATAAAGGCTTAAACACAATTCACAGCTTTCCTAGAGGCAAGCAGAATTTCCTTGTTGCCAAAGTAATGTGATCAGATATTCTAGTTTTTTGTATGCCTTCACACATTACCAGAGTATGTACGTGCTGTGAGCAGCTAAGAGTAGAGGTGACAGGTAGACCAGAATATAATGAATTACGGTAATCCTAGCAAGAAGTAACGGAAGCGCATCCGAGGGTTTTTCTTTCCCTTGGAGACTCAGTGAGATATATCCCAGAAAGGCTTCTAGGATGATAATAAGATGACTTTGCAACCTGATTAATATGGACATCAAAAACAAAGCTCAGAATCTAAAATCAGTTCAGCGCTAGGAGCCCTGAGACATTGAGGAGGATGTAGTAGATGTCAGAGGGAAGAACTAAAAAGAAATATAAAGATTGATGTTGAGGAGACCCTATGAGTAATAATTTAGTCTTGTCTACATTTAGCTTTAAAAAGTTGGATGACATCCAAGCCTGAATGTCACAGAGACTGTTATGTGGCGTGCAGAAAGCCATCATAAGGCCCATGGGGATGGGAAACAGACCGAAGTGTCATCTGTGCTTATTTGACACAGAAATGTATTGCCTCCAAAGCCAACATTCATAATAAATAAGCAGATACAAACAGAAACTATGTATTTATATTTCATATATAAATAAGCAAAGAACTTATTAAATTACTATTCCTTTTGTTTCATGTAAATACAAGTGTATTCTATCATTTAAAAGGACACAATCCTACCCTCAAAAAGCTTATATTTCTAAACAGTTACAATGTGAATGGTTTCCAGTTATAGTTTATTATTAAATTGTCCTCTTCCCCCACACCCCATTTTTGTTTTCCAGAATATCCCATGAACTTCCAGCTACTGTTTTTTTTTTATCCTTTGTACTTTTTGAGATTCTGGTGCAGGGTTTAAGAAAACTGATGTTTATAGAATAATGGAGGCTGAAATATTGAGGATTGTAGACCTCTATAATCAATGAACCATAAAGTTCTGTCATTTAAAAATAACAATTTATTCCTACAGAGAACATTTTTTTTTGTGTGTGTATAAAAACTATAATGCATTAAAAATGCTTAAAATGAATATTTTTTATAACAGTAGGGAAACTAAATCTAGAAAGATCCTGGAATAGAATCCTGAACTTGTAGTGCTGTGTTTGTTCTTGCACAGGGAGCTGTGTGTTGGAGGAAAAGCCTGTGTCCACAGAACAGAAGCATGCGGAGGGATGCCAGATTTGATCAGTCTTCTAGATGTTGGCTGCTAACTAATTGGTTTGTGCTGGGTTTCAGAGTGGTGGTTTGAATCATTGTAGACTGCCAAACAATTTCTTTTTTTATTTTCCCAGGAAGTGTTATTTCCACGATTAGATTTTATTGTCTTGCTCACATGGTCTAAAGCTATTCTCAGACAGCAGTGAACTTGGCTTATCCTCAGTCTTGCCCATATTTGTATAGGATGTTTCTTGATCTGTTCTTTTCAAATTTTACCTATTAATCTTTTAATCAAGGGTTATCTTGAGTTCTACAAACTAGCAAAAATATTTCTATTTCTTGAATTTTACACTGGCAATATGCGTATGTGAATTTTTATCAGTCAATACATTTAACTTCTTGACAATGATAATGATTATCTAAGAAATTTTCCTTTTTATAGAACACATTTTACTGAAATGTTCTGTCCTTTTTATGTAGCATAATGTGGTACATTATTTTAGTGTCTCTATAAGAATCCTTGTGTAATTTTTAGATACCTCCTACAATTAGGCTTTTTTATTTGTAAGATCTTGTTCAATTTGATTCAGGATCATGTGCTGCAAACCTATTTAAAAAGCATAGAATTTCACTGATTTTATTTATATTTTAAATTAGAGGTTTTAGTCCAGTATTTTATGAAAATGCTTACATGGTATTGGTTTAACTTAAGTAAGTGGACAAATAAGTTGTCTAATATAGTCACTTGTTTAGGAAAATGGTAGTCATTTATGATTTAGCTACATTTATATGCAAGGTGCAATCACAGAAAGGGTCACCAAACCTATTCCTTTTACCATAATTGAATTTCCAATTCATTGAGGGAGATCTGATTTAATGTCTAAATAAATGCTCTAATTTGGGGTAGCAAACTACTCATTGTGACAGCAAGTAGTTTCTTGGTCTGTTCAGAATGTGTCAAAATTTATGTGCTACAGTGTGCGCTAAGAAGAAAAGAAATTAGGACATATCCAAGGAGAATGGAGCATACATTGTATGGTATTGTGTGATCTTAAAGTGTTCCAATTGTAGATAAAAACTGTAGCTATGTTTCATGCATATACCATACCTTTCAACTTCTATAATTATCCTGCTATTTATAACAATTATACCAATTTTTAAAATCCATTAAGAAATATTATATATTTACTATATGGTCTATAAAAAGGTCCCTTTTTTGTGATAAAGTCTTCTGAGAAAGCTGTAGATCATATTTAAGTTCATTGCTAATTGTATTAACTAGGTTAATCATGGATAATATAACAATAAATTGTGAGTTTATAAACACAACTAGAGGCCTGTGCACAAATTCGGGCACCAGTGGGGTCCCTTGGTCTGGCCTGAGGGATTGGGCCAAAACCTGCTCTCTGACATTCCCTGAGGGGTCTCAGATTGCAAGAGGGCATAGGCCAGGCCAAGGGACGCCACCGGTGCACAATAGAGGCCAGGGAGGAACTTGGGAGGTTGTTCCAGCTGGGAAGGAACTGCGGGAGGGCTCCAGGATGTGTCCGGCCCATCCCGTTCAGTCTCAAGTAGCCAGACCCCAGCAGCAAGCTAACCTACTGGTCAGAGCATTTTCCCCCTGGTGGTCAGTGCACATCATAGCCAGCAGTTGAGCGGGCTTAGCATATCATTATTATATTATACTTTGGTTGAAAGGCCAACCAGCCAACCCGACACTTAGCATATTAGGCTTTTATTATATAGGATATTTGAACATCATTTCATATATTTTTCTAATACTGTTTAATATCTTCCAAACAAAGATAATGAAATTGCTTCAAATGGCTGTTCTCATAATTTGCATGTAATAATAACAAACTATTTCTGCCAAACATTTGTAAAGGTTTTTTTAATACATACATATTTCATCTACAATTTTAATAGTGCAATTAAAATAATTTTGTTTCAGGCCAAAATAGGGTATGTGGAATATGTGAAATAGATGTGTACCCTATAGTTGGTTAAGTGTGACTAGCTCTTTGTTTTAACTTTTATCCCCTATTTATCTGTTTAGAATAATTTTTTGTTTTAAATGCTGTGTAATTCCTTTTGTAAAAATAATCCTTTTTGGGTAAAATTTGAAATGTAAAGACATTGACCTCATTTATGTCATATCACATTATCATATATTTTATACAAAGAAGCTATACTTCCCTCTCCATGAACATAATCCATAATCCTTTCTTTTGTTCTATGAATTAGCACATGATTGTGCTTATAGGATTAAATTTATTTTGTTAAATACAGGATAAAGATATAGCCATAATTTTAATCACAGTTTTCAAAATAATGTCTCAATTAGTCCATTGACCCCTGATTAATTACAATAAAAATTTGGTTCCTCTTTTAAATGGTTTTATTCCCAATGGCTTTTTTTTTTCTGTACCAGTTGTTCTCTGATAAAAAGGATTTCTGATATATTTGCACTCTAAGAATTATCCCTTGGATAAGGAAAGAAGGAAATGGAATTAACTTATTATTGAACTCCAACTGTGGGAGATGTTTACTTTTCTTAATCCTTACAACAGTCACCTGCATAAGGTAATATTTTCATCATCTTATGTTCCTGGAAAATGAACACTCAGATATAATAAATAATCTATCTCAGGTCTCACAGCCAGTTAAAGAGCTGAAATGTTAGCCCTGGTCCCTCAGATTCCTAAGCCTTTGCCAACTTTCAGCAGCTTTGGGAATGATCTGCAGGAGCACTTATATTGGTTCAGGGAGTAAGAAATATAGAAATACTGTTATTAAAAGTTAAAAAATCTGAAAATATTAGAAATATTGTTCTTGATCAATATCCACACAATGAATAGAACAAAGATCCTGATGCCATTCCATAATATGCTAATTATCTTAGTAATTTTAATAATGGGATATGATTAATTTACATAACTGGAAAATTCTAAAAAGTATTCTAAAGACTGACACATTACTTTTGTGTTAGTTGAAACATTCATTTGCATTTGAACTTTCCTGACTTCACTTGATAAAGGGCTATTCAGTGTAATGGGAATAAGTAAAATCAGTGTTGGTGAGGGTGACATCTTTTTTAGTCGTTTCTTTCTTTTTAATTGAATTTATTGGGGTGACATTAGTTAATGAGATTCTATAGGTTTTAAGGAAACACATTGTTATTGTGTATTCAACACCCCAAGTCAAGTATCCTTACATCATCATTTATTCCCCCTTTACCTTCTCTTACCTCCCCTAATCCCCTTTCCCTGTGGTAATCACCAGGCTGTTGTCTGTGTAGGAGGTAGTTTTTTTATGTGTGTTTTTTTTATGACATTTAAACCAAGTTCAAGGGTGAGTTGACTTTACTATCGACATCAGAGGTCAGTGATATAAGGCCACTGGCCAACTCTGCCCATTCATCAGTTTTGTGTATAAAGTTTTATGGGAATGCAGCCACACTCATTTGTTTGTATATTATCCCATGGCTGCTCCAGGGGGGGCAAAAAGCCCTGTGATTGGAACTCTCTGGCCCTTTGTGGGAAAAGTTTGTCTACAACCCCTATACATCAAAGCTCCAGAAACAGTACTAATTTTCCATGTTCGTAATATTCAAACATATTCTCTTCTTATGAGCCACATTTGCTTTTAATGCCTTTCAAGAAAATGAGTTTTGAGAATTGGTGTTAATCAGACTTCTGAAATCTCTTTCCAGACAACCATCAACCTTCCCTTTTTTCTTACAAAATTCCTTTTTTGTATGCATCTCCCTTTCTTCTCTCTTTTTTAAAATATAATTTCCTCTAAGTCCCTTGGATTGTATTTAAATATTGCTTTATTTATTGTGAGCCTGATGCGTTGAATGATTTCACAGAATGGTGTGTGCCCTGGCACATTATCTTGTTGAACTATTCAATTAAATATGATAATGTTGAGCACATTGACACTATTAAACACTCAGGTGAATGAGCAATTCACCGTGAAGTGCAGAAATATTTGAAATCATCTGCATGTCTACAAGCAATATTTATTTTTATATGGGTACTTCAGTGAATGATACATGCTAGAAAAAAAAATCTACCAAGAAATTAGAATATATAGTGGTTTTAAAAAATATCAAAGAAATTATATTTTGTATTTGTTTTCTGACATTGTTTCTTGGCAAAAAGAAAAATGTAAAGTAAAACTCTTTTCCCAACATCTATAAAGTAGTTCAAGTTTACAAAGCATTGCACACAACTCATTTTATATGGAGTGTGTCACCATAGTTTCCAACCTTCCTTAAAAATGTATCATTTGTAGGTATTTTCCTTAGGTTCAATATCTAATTAGTACTATTCCATTAAATTTTGTGTCATTATTTTGAAACTCCTTTTCTGGAAGTTGAAGAGTTAAAATGTATGTTGTGCTGCCCAGAGCATGCTTGGCTGTGAAAGCCATGCTTTAGAAAATCTGGGGGCTCAAAAATAAAGGAGGTTGCTGATCAATGGCATGTGGGTGGCAACTGAAGAGAAAGAATCCCTTAAGATGTGCTGAAAATTCAAAACAAATGACAAGACGTTGACCTTGAGGTCTTTGTTTCCGAAAGTTACTTCTACTGAAAAGACTGCTTGTTCTGTTGAAAAGGTCCTGTTTTGTCAGCAAAGTGCTAGAACTCTTAATTGTTTACTATGATTTAGATAGAAATGAAAGAAGGTGAAACTGCTTAGGAAATCTTCAAAATGGTTTAAGACTATTTTAACTTAAAACTTTTTTAAACAGGTTATTTATTTGAGACCATTATTGTTGTTTTTTAATTACTAATACACTTTAGTTTTTAGAGAAGTTTTAGGTTCACAGCAAAATTTAATAGAAAATACAGAGAGTTTTCTACATATCCAATCCTATTCCTCCAATCTGTCCTCAGCATTCACTACCTCCAACAAAATGTATATTAGTTAAAATCATTGAACCAACATTGACATATCTTTACCAACTAAGGTTCAGAAAAGACCTAAGTAAATAGGAAACTATACCATCATCATGGGTCAAGAGATTTAATATTGTTATGTCATGTTTTTACTAATTGACCAATAGAGTCAATATAATCCCAATCAAAATCCCAGTAGGCTTCTTTGTAGAGATTGACAAATTAATTCTAAAATTCATGTGAACATATAAATACTCTAGAGCAGTGTTTCCAAAAGTGTGGTACGCATACCCCTAGGGGTACGGGAAGAGTTTGGTGGGGATATGCATTGCACCATGCTTAGCTGCACCTAATTCTATGTTCTCATGAGTACGAGGGGTACTCAATGTTATGAAAATTATAAAAGGGGTACACATATGTCAAAAGTTTGGGAAACACTGCTCTAGAGTAATGAGTAAAACTTGAAACAATAAAAATTGAAAGACTAATTCTATCTGATTCTAAGGCAAATATTTTCTTTCAACACATTGCTCCAACTGCCTTCTTGCTTACATTTTTATTTTTAAACTAGAGGCCAGCCTTCACCCTCTCCAATCTGGGACCCCTAAAGGGCAGTTGAACATCCCTCTCATAATCCAGGACTGTTGGCTCCCAACTGCTCACCTGCCTGCCTTCCTGATTGCCCCTAAGTGCTTCTGCCTGCCATTCTGATCACCTCTAACCACTCCCCTGCCAGCCTGATTGATGCCTAACTGCTCCCCTGCCAGCCTGTTTGATGCCTAACTGCTCCCCTGCCAGCCTGTTTGCCCCTAACTGCTCTCACCTGCAGGCCTGCCACCCCGTCCCCCCAACTGCCCTTCCCTGCAGGCTTGATCACCCAACTTTCCTCCTCTGCCTGCCTGGTCAACCCTATCTGTCCTCCCCTACAGACTTGATCAGCTCCAACTGCCCTCCTTTGCTGGCCTGATCACCCACAACTGCCCTCCCCTGCAGGCCTGGACCCTTCCAACTGCCTTCCCTGATGGCCATCTTGTGTGTTGGAATGATGGTCAATTTGCATATTACTCTTTTATTAGATTGGATGGAGGCCTGATTCACAGGTGAGGGCCAGCTGGTTTGCCCTGAAGTGTGTCCCCGATCAGGGTAGGGGTTCCCTTGGTGTGTGGGGTGGCCTGGGTGAGGGGCCTGTGGTAGTTTGCAGGGTGGCCACACACACACACACACACACACACACACCCCAGTGACCCAAGCAGAGGCACATCCCGGAATCAGGCTCCTTTTTCTGGTTCTGGGATTTATTTATCTTCTATAATTGAAACTTTTTAACTTTGAGTGGAGGCTACAGCAGGCCAGGGCTGCAGAAGCTTGGCTTCCTCCATCGCCAGGGGAAACTCAAGCCCATTTTTGATGGGATTTATTTATTTATCTTCTATAATTGAAGGCCTGGGCGGGCCAGGGTGTGTGGGAAGCTTGGCTTCCTCCATTGCCAGGGAAACCTAAGCCTCCTGCTTGCTCCATCTTGGTTGGTTTAATTTGCATACTCACTCCTGATTGGCTGGTGGGCATGGCTTGTGGGTGTAGTGGAGGTATTGTCAATTTGTATATTACTCTTTTATTAGATAGGATAGAAGATTTCCTGATTTTGATTTATTAAATTTTACCTTGTTGGAGGATGAATATCTTTATATTCCCATAAATATTTTTGTGCTCTATTCTGGAATTTAATTAAGTAGTGGAAACAGTTTGATCTTTTTGGGTCTTCCTTTTAAGTTATGTTAGATGGGATCAGAGAAGCTATTCTAGAGCTGCATTAATTTAGACAAAACACTTTTATCTTCTCTACCCAATACTTTGTAACCTTTGAAGTTTTCACAGCCTGACTGGTGGGAATAGGCACATTCCTGGTCCTGATTGAGCAAAAGTACTGTTTCTTATAATCCTTTAGGCCCTAAAGTTTAGGGTTATTCTTGCCCCACCCATGGGTGTTTTCCTTACACTCACCCCCTCAGCAATACTCAGCTAAATACTCCACTAGGGCCATCTGCAGATCTGGGATTCTCTCTATACCTCTCTCATATTTGGCACTCTTTCTGGCAATTCTAGTTGCTTTATTCTCTCCAGACTTTATTCTCTGAGATTTACATCAGGGATTCTGTCAGAGTCCGGATTCTTCCTGTATTGTCTAAAAACCCTCTCAAGTCTTTAAAGTAGGGTAATAGTACCCAACTCCTTTGTTTTCTGTCCATCATGATCACTGTCTTTTATTGTCAGTGTCTTTAAAATCTTTACATTTTATTCTGTTTTTGTTTTTTGTTTTTTGTTTTTTTTGCGGGGGGTTGGGTGGGGACAGGGGGCATGACAGTTATTTCAATCAGAAGGCAATCATGTTCTTTTTCTTCCATTTTGGCAGGAGACAAAAATGTCTTCTTCATTGATTTTTACTGGGACATTTATTAACTGATGTGAAATTGGATGACCTGGTGAAAAACAGAATAGCAATTAATAGACCTCCGGTGTTTCATGGTATTTTCTATACTGCTTATCTATGCCAGTATAAAATTATTTTTTTTAAGTTTATGAAAAAAAATATATTTTCATTAAAAAAATTGCACTTTGAGTCACTCTGACTCAGCCAATCTGAATCACAGTCTGAAAAGCCAGGACTAATATCAGTCTGATATTTCTTTAATTTTCATCATAAGTCATCAACTCATAATCTTCATTTTTCATGTTCCCTAATACCAACTGTTAATACTCTCCCACTACAAAAACAGGTGATGTTTTTGCAGGATGAAAATCCAATCTTATCAGTATTTCCTATTCAGCCTGAGATAATGTAAACTCCTGTCTGTGCTCAGAACTACTGATTAGTATTAGGTCATTTTAAGATAACTTTGTCCTCATATTAAACATTTTGGTTAGAACTTTGATGTTGTGAGCTTTCTAAGACCTCTTTTTTTCAAAAGAAAAAAAAAAGTAACATTATACTCAGCAGTAGCCAGCAAGATGCTAAAATGATGATGCAATATTGATATTGTATTGAGGAGTGTCCGCTGTGGTACAGTTCACTCTTTGACCATTTGTTCATATATTAACAATGCTGGGTGACACTGAAGCCTTTTCCATACTTCCTATTCAGCAATTTGAGCTTTGGCTCAATCTGTGCAGGCATGACTGGAAGGGGTTATCGGCAACTGTGGGGTGTTGGGAAGGCAAGGGACTTGAAAAGAAGAAAAGGAGGGAAGCTGAGCTACTGTTTATACTTTGTATGAAGATTATGCTGAATCAAAAGAAGGTGCTCTATTATCTGACCTCTACATAGAGACAGAAATAAAATTGTGTTTTATTAATAAGCCTGAAGTCTAAAATCAAGAATAATAAGGGTAGGCCTAAACTAATGTTAAAAAAAAAAAAAAAAATGGTGTTTCACCCTAGCCAGTTGGGCTCAGTGGATAGAGCATTGACCCACAGATTGAAGGGTTCAAAGTTCAATTTGTGTCAAGGGCATGTACCTTGGTTGCAGGCTCCATCCCAGGCCCTGGTGGGGGCATATGCTGGAGACAACTAATTGATATGTCTCTCTCACATCAATGTTTCTCTCTCTGTCTCTTTCCCTCTTTCCCTCCCTTCCATTCTTTCTAAAAAATCAATGGAAAAATATCCTCATGTTAGTTTTTACAGTTGAACTGATTTTGCTATTTAGGCACAATGGTAGTTGTATTGAAAGTTAAAATAACCTTTTTCACAATTCATTGAATTTATTGAACAGATCACACTGATTTGATATTACTTTGCTTTGTTTATTGAATATATTTGAATGTTATTCTATAGTTATCATGTATAAACTTGTGTGTTATTTTTTGGTATTTTCTGACTGTTTAAATTTTCTCTTTAGAAGACATATACTAGGTGTTAACTTCTCATTAAATATTTTTATGACTTCAATTTAAGAATTTAAGAACATCAGCACTAACTTGAGAGAGTTTATTGTTTAAAAAACTTTGAAGAAAAAACAGTTTTCTATGTCTTTTGTCATGTTTTATTTCTTGTGTTTCTTTGACCGTTGCTGGCTTTCTGAGAGCCAGACACAAAATGAGAATGGCATGTTGAACACATGGATATCAAGGATATGGTTACCTTAGCAACAGGAAGCTTATTAAAGCCCTCAGAACTTCCATTTCTACTCCCGGGACATTTCAGAGTTTCAGATACTGTAAATATCGGTGATATGACATCTATAACTCTATAGAACAAACATTAAAATATTATAAAAGTGACCCACATTTTTCTTACAGCATTGTTTATAATTTATAATTTACTTCCTTCCTGAAAATGAGTTAGAGGTGGTCTAAGCAAGAGGTAGAACAACATTTCTAGACTTTATATTTTATAAAAATAGAATTGTATTGTTTCATGGATTTATACACAAAGTTCTTATTTATAGATTTTGAAAGATTTGACAGATTAATATTAACTTTAATTATTTTGAGTTTAAAAATACATTAATATTCAGAATTACTACAGAAATGACCCTTTCCTCTAATCCCCTCCCCCCCGACTCTCTCATGTTCTTTTTATCTTTTTCTAGTTATCTTGTGTATTGAGTAGTCCATGCTATCCAGACACATGAAGTGACTTCACTCTTTTTCTCTGTGAAAAGGAGTTTTGTTCTTATATTTATTAAAGAGAATGCTATATTTGAATCCTGATTTCTCAAATATTACATTTCAGCCAACACATTCACTGTTAGACAATTCAGTGATGAATCAATTATGGTCCAGCACTTTTTGACAAGTCTGCATAACAGATAACATCTAATATTTCAGACAAAGGGTCTAATAGACACAGGCTTACTATTCATCTAAACTTTCTGAGTTTGAGCCTTATAGAAGCTAAATCATTTTAAAGCAAAATGCCTAGGACCTATTATCCCAACTCACTTCAGAAACCTCTTCACTGATTTATGATTTACTGTTATGTTCTGCTACTACGATTTATGGAAGATCAATACAAGTATCACCTACTTGAAATATGCGGGCTGTGTCTTTATAAAAAACTTAGCTTGAACATTTTAGCCACTGTTAATATGAGAAATCATACAATGGATTTTTCTTAACTTAGTTTCAGGAATTTTCAGCTCTATCAATTTATGAGTGTGTGTGTCTTTTGTCAGAAAATAACAATATAAATCAATATATCCTTAAAATCTTTTTCAACACCTGGGAATTTTGGATTGGTGATTCATGATAATAATAGTTATCGCTTGTTGAATGCGTACTACACACCAGGCCCAGTTCTAAGTATGCATCTTATGCTTATTGATCCTTGTAACAACAATCATATGAGATTGGAGCTAGTATTCTTATCTCCATTTTACCAAGGAGAATAGTGGGATAAAAAGACAGACATGCACGGTGTAAGTAGGACTCATGTCAAGACAGTGTGGCCCTGGAAATTGTATGTGTGTGTTTTGTTGTTGCTTTTGTGTTTTAAATAAATTTTTATTGACTTCAGAGAAGATGGGAGAGGTTAGAGAGAGACTGAAACATCAGTGATGAGAGAGAATCATTGATTGGTTGCCTCCTTCATGCCCCACACAGGGAATTGAGCCCACAACCCAACCCAGGCATGTGCCCTGACTCAGAATCGAACCTTTACCTCCTGGTTCATAGGTCTCCACTCAACCATGCTGTCTGGGTGGGAATTGTGTTTTTAATGACCAAGCACCTGCCTCTGAGGTATGAGGTAAGCCTGCTTTCTCTTTTCTCCGTCTGTGTTCATTTAAGGGGTGCCATCATATAGAATAGCAGTTCTCAAAGTCATTTTAATGAACCAGCAGAATAAGCATCATGTGAAAACTCGTTGGATATGAAAATTCTTAGGCAAAACCAAGGCTTCCTGAATCAGAAACTTGGGGGAGGGGGCCTGCATTGTGTATTTCAAAAAACCCTGCTGGTGTTTCTGATTCACATTAAGATCTAAAAACCACTGTTGTAGAAGAAAGAAAGGAAGAAAGGAAATTTTGATGATAGTTGAGTGTGAATTCAAATCCCACATCCATTGCTCTGTAACTATATGACTTTGATGTATTAATTAAATGTTCTGAATTAATATCCTAATAAATAACATCAAGATAAATTTGTTGAGGTTTTTGTGAAGGTTAGCTATTGCTTGCTATTCAGTTTTACTGTTTGTCATTTTACTGCATATTACATTTTGACCTTGATCCTGTGTTAAAAAAGATATAGTATTAGTTAAATAAAATAAAAATCTCAGGATCAGCATCATACAATAAATCACATATACTGAGTGCTATGTAAATCTTTATATATCTACACATTTTATGTCAGTATATAT